>NC_136063.1:178188112-181149612 GCF_964261635.1 Lissotriton helveticus
CAATCGCCATGGAGCCGCTAGCAGCCAGGATTAGACAACACCACACCGCCAGGGGCATTAGCTTTAGCTCACGCAGCCTGCTGATCTCTTTATATGCTGACGATGTTACTCTGTATGTGCATAATCCAGCTGAAAACCTAAATCCACTTTTGAGGGAATTTGTCAAGTTCGGGGGACTGTCAGGGGTTACCATAAATTGGTCCAAGTCGGTGATGTTTCCGTTGAAGGACAATACTACTGTGGTGCATTCAGACTATCCCCTCCGTTGGGAGTCGGATGAGGTCAAGTATCTAGGGGTTTGGATAAGCCGCAATCTACAAGATCTTTGGACCCTGAACTTTGGGAGGGCGGTGTCCTGGCTTGAGGGCAAGGTGGCAATATGGTCGAAACTCCCTTCATCGTTGGCTGGCAGGATTGCGCTCGCGAAAATGGTTGTCCTGCCAAAATTCCTTTATCTATTTGCAAACATCCCCATACCACTGACACAATGCTTTTTCACCTGCCTACGCTTGCACCTGCTGTCCTTGGTGTGGGCTGGGAGCCAGGCCAGAGTATCTTGGGCGATGTTGACACTGCCACTGAGGCAGGGAGGCATGGGTGCTCCTGACATGCAGCTTCACGCGCTGTGCGCACAGGCCCAATACCTACATTTTTGGGCTTACCCAACGCCTTACCAACCGCATGTGGCGGTGGAGCTGGATATGGTGGCTCCGCTACCCTTAAGTGTAGCTGTATACCTCAAAACCCCTAGGCCTACTGGCGACGTTGACTCAGCCAACATGCTTCGCTGGGCGTGGCGCGAGCTGCAACGTCGCGCTGCCCTACCTTTGCTATATGCTCCTGCGATCCCCCTTCGGCAGAACCCCATGCTCCCCTGCCTAGAGACAAGCGGTGGAGATGTGTCGATCGCGAGATCCAAATTACACACTTTTGCGGATTTATATCCTGAGGGTAGATTTCTTGAATTGCAGGCTACTGAGGAACATCGCCCTTTGTCCTTTGGGGATGCATTCACATATCACAAGCCTAAGTCTGCATGCAAAGCACTGGGGGACCGTTTCCCAGAAGAACCGCCGCGCCTAGAGGCACTCCAGAATATACTAGCGAGGGTATCCAAGAAAAAACTGGTTTCTCGTCTTTACAACTCCATGCAGGAGCAGTCCCCTGTTGTGACACCTAAATCTTTACAGTTGTGGAATGCAGAACTGGAGACACCCTTGGATGACGGCCAATGGTCGTTCTGTTGCAGGCAGCTATTGGAACTCTCTCCCAATTACAGACTTCGGTTAATCCACTTTAAATTTTTGCACAGGTTCTACCACACCCCGATAGCCCTTCACCGTATGGGTCTTAGAGAAGATGATAAATGTTGGAAATGTGGGACTGATGGTGCTACTTTTCTGCATGTTGCTTGGAACTGCTCCGTGGTATCTGAGTACTGGGCAGAAATATTTGAAGCTATAAATCAAATTCTGAATAGGGAGGATGGTCCGTCCCCGCTCCTGGGCATACTGGGATGGGTGGCAAACACGGAACCTAAAAGCCGGAAACTGCATGATTTACTGCTGTTGTATGCCAAGCGACAGATAGCTATGAAATGGGGGCGCAAATCTAGACCTAAATTTTCGGACTGGTGATCCGATGTGACTGACTTATGGCCACACTCAGCTGAGTACTTATTGGGACCTGATGCCTACTGCCTCACGTGAAATCTGGGAACCGTTCTTGCAGTGGTCACGTGACAGAGCGGGGACTCCCCCCGTCTGAAATTGATGACATATTGGTGTAGGTGTGAAATGCCGTGTGGGGATTAGCCCCGTACTGATAACTGTGCAATACACTATGCATGATTGTTGTGTCTGTTCATGCCTAGCATCGTCAGTACATATGTTAGACACTCACCTGTATCTATACATAGTGGATGTACGTACTATCTGTCATATGATGTTTGGAACTCGTATACCTTGTACAGTTGTTTTAAACGCTCCTATTTTCCTATGGAACCGTCATGTCTGAGAGAAGAACCACATGCTCATACTGACGTTAGCCTGTTTTTGACAGTTGTTTATAAAAAATGTTATCCATCACTAAGATGTAACAGCGGAACTTGAAATGATCCATTTTTGATGTATAACTATGACAATGTAACATCACTGCTGTGCTCTAATTAGCAATCTTCAAAAAATACATTTTAAAAAAAACTGTACTGAACTCCCATTCCTCACTTTGGTCTGAATCATAAACTGACACTATGGGACCGATGGTAACCAGCACTGAGAAAGCATCCGGAAACCTTGTGACACCTGTAACTCCATGAGTTTCTGTACCTACGGGCTCTGCGTTCCATTCCTTCTATTCCTGTGGAGATTCTCCCAACCACAATTGCACTAGGCTGAGTCTGTGATCCCCCATTTCCCTCCGTAGTCCCTGCCATTCCCTCTACTAAGTCTGCGATTGTATGGAGGTGGTCTTTCTGATAGTAGCCTTTCTAGCAAGCTGTCATCTGTGTCACTATTGTTGTCTTCGACACTCTTCTTCTATGCGTCTCCCAGCTTCACCATCAACTGGAATAGCCTATCCCCCTCTATAGTTTCTACTCTCCATCTCTTTTCCAATGCATCCCATTGCGCATCTTGAAATACCCTGATCGACTTTTACACACTCTCCTGACTCCTGTCTCTTTTCCTGTCCTGTGCTGCTGTAACCCATGCATGTAACGCCTCAAAAGGGTGTTGGTCTAGGAAAAGGTCGTAATGTAGACATCACTGCTTTCAATTGTTACGACACTTCCAACCTGAAAGTACCATAAAGTGGGAAAGTAAATTCTTCCTTTCCTTCAGCCATTTTATGCAAATTTTCGAGCCAAAGTATAGTATGCAATCCCACATTCGTAGCCATGTAATGGGCTGGGGTATCCTCGGGCAGAACTTCTTCTCCCCCTTGAGTAATCACCCTTCTATGTCCTCTGCACATATCCCGTAAAACTTTAAAACATTTCATGATGAAATCAACGTTTTCTCTTCACCTGTCTTTGCTCTACTTCCTGATGACAACCCACCAATCCCAGCGAGGCTTCACACCAACCGACCTATCACAGCACTGCACTTACTGATGTCACTCTTCCTCTGCTTGTAGCAGTGCCCTCCTCTACAATTTGTTTTCTCACACATTCACATGTCTCTTTCATACAACGAAATTACTGTTTGTCCGTTAAACGACTGAACAGTCACTACCCTGACTGTCTGTCCACCAACGACTGGACAGTCTCTCACAATTGTCGACCTCAACTCTGGCAACCGTCTGTGCATATAAAAAAATTTGTTATCCAATGTTTATACAAGAGGAAATGTTTTACAACTTTCAGAAGTATACACATTCAACATTATTAACAGTTTCAATTATACAGGGGGATTATCGTATTGGCAAATGTATATATAAAACACAGGCTTATCATAAATTTGCTTTGACGGTAATACATACAAGGAGACCTATAAGCATAATAGCATCAATTTCACGTTTTTTTATATGCACATTCTTATAGCCTTGAAGGCAATGATTGCTATGATTTTGTACTATGTTTTTAAAATAATCGAATGAATGATCATCTATCAAATATCAAATAAAGAAAAAAGTATTTTCATAAAAAATGTGTGAGCTTCTAATATTTTCTTTGGGGGATTGTTTTCTCTAATCTTGAGTGACTTTAATTTGAGAATCACTAATCTTGCTACACTTCCTATGACTGGTTAATATATGGCTATGTGCTGAGCCTATCTGAACCTTGTTTACTGTTCTACCTTGAAGAGACTATTCTTCAAGCTGGGGTTTGAATAAAGAGCACTAGTCCCCGTAACCGACAAAAATCCCCAAAAAACTCCTAAGTATGTTGTGTGGTGTTGAAGCATGTTTTCAAACCAGCTCATTATGTGCATTGTATTTACCATTTGAAGCAATGTCACAGATTGATGACCTTTAATGTGACACTGCATCTAATAACTACATACAGACATGCATCATCTTGCAAAACCAGTACTCATTTGTATTTACTGAGTAGACTCCTGCAAACTATGTGTGTTTGTGCATTTGTGTGCGCTTACGTATATGTGTGCGTATGTGAAAGCCTGTCTTTATA
The DNA here is from genome assembly GCF_964261635.1 of Lissotriton helveticus. Taxonomy (NCBI): domain Eukaryota; kingdom Metazoa; phylum Chordata; class Amphibia; order Caudata; family Salamandridae; genus Lissotriton; species Lissotriton helveticus. The sequence continues at coordinate 178,192,245 of NC_136063.1, forward strand.
GAGAGCAGGCTTCTGCAAAGTGTGTTCCGCATGTGTGCATGATGTAGTGTCGTGCTGGACACGTTATAGTATCTCAGCAGACACGTAGTTGGTCAGCCACTCCTCGTGGGCGTGGACACACATGCACCCCACAGCCATCCATCACTGGTGTCACGAGTGACTTGACCCTGCTAATAAAAGGGCCCAGGTGCACGTGCTCCAGGCCAGGTACCAGTACCTTACAACTGTGTCCGTGTCAGAGCTTTAGTAGCATGTGGGCCGAGGGCCCGTAACACCAAAATGGTGACGAGCGGGTCTATTCCCACTTCTGTGCTGGCAGCTCTTTCGCTGTGTAGTGTAGTTCCTATATTGCCAATAGGCTCTGCGCATTGGAATAATATATTCAGCAGTGTAGATGTAGGACTGAGGTTATCTAGGTCTCTACTGACTATATTAGACTTAAGGTTTGCCAGCTAGCTCAGAGGTCACTAGAAACTTTATCGAATAAACGAGGAGGAGTTTAACCTCCCTGGATAGACAAGAAGGGATTAGCTTCCGATAACCATATAACATGACAACTTTGCTACCTCAGAATAAGAGTGTATCTCTAGAGTCGTGTGAAAACAATAGACAGCTATTTCACTCAGTCAAATGTGCGTACTTAGTTTCACCAGAATGCAGAGAAAAGAGAGACGGGCGTTTTCAATAAAAGGTGTTATTTATTGAGCAGTCTTCTTCCTCATACAAGAGAAATGAATTGCCACAATTGCAATACTCATAGTAAAGTAAAGTGCGTACAGTAAAAGGAGAATTATAAAATAATACTGTAAAAGCATTGATATGGTTTCTTAGCCATATGATACTTTAAAATAGATCAAATATATATACATATATACATTGACTAACGTACTCAACTGGTGCTTCTAAATACGCCTACCCCGGTGTACCTGACCTAAGCCTAATACGTGGGAAGGAGTAAGTAAGTAGCAGTTTAAGTTAAGTTGGTTTTGCCAAGAATCTGACTCAAGAATTCTCTTTAAGGGTTTAGTCAGCTCTGTACCTGGGTAATTAGAAAGCAGGAGGTCTTGTATCTCTCTCTCAGGACTCGATATCCCAGTAACCCGCAAAGGTATCTGGAAACACTGTAGCTGGATTTCTCGGCAGGAGAAAAGACAGCGTCTCTCTCAGTGCATCAAAAGAGGAGGGGCAGCGTCCGTGGGCTCTCACATCAGCTGGGCCTCGGGCAAGTAGATAGCTGCTCTGCTCCAAAACCACCACCGTGTGTTTGCTTAAGGCAACGTTGGTATATTTATACCTGAAAGGTGCCGGGTTTGACGTAAGGCTGGACATAAGACGTCAATAAAGATGTCACTAAGAACTGGCCGTTCTTACAGTGCTTTACAGGAGTTCTAGGATGAAATCAAAACAAAAGCAAGGGGGATTTCCCAGGTTGCTGGAGGTTTGGTTTGTTTAGAGAACTCGTTGTGCTTTCTAGGAGGCAGGGGAAGTAGCCTTGCTTAATGTGACAGCATGTGACAGCAAGTGCTACGACTGAATATACTATGCCGTTGTAGGGATATTATTGATTATAACCGGACAAGGGCATAAAATAGAAATATCGATTTAGGCTCCTAGATAAAAACACAATACCCACTCCACGATCTAATGTCCATCATTACTAAAACTAAGCAATAGTAAACATTTAAAGGTGCATGTGTATTCCAACCCACCCCAAAATACATTTTTTGCATTTGAAATGGTGCATAGATATACACGAAAAATGATTATAGGTACTGTACGCTATTCAAGCAGTGTAATCATTCAGTAAAAAAGATGCATATATATATCAGCATGAATGATTTGCGAAATGTACACGTGAAATGGCTCTTAATACAGAAAAGAATGGTCGAGACCATTCCATCACATATAAATACAGTCGCTGTAAATGTGCTAGAGGCTGAGGTAATATATTGTCTCTAGAGTTCCTAAAAATAGAAGCTCTGTTCTCTAAGAATAGTTTTACTTCAAGCAGAGTACATGTGCCAGAAAAAGGTAAATATTTTGGAAGTGTGGAAAAAAATTATTTCGCTTTCAGGGGAGAGAGAAAAAATATAGTTCCAAATATGTTCAGTAGCTTTTGTTTATCAAAGCCGAAGGCCGAATTCAGAGTTCAAGGAACTCTGTGTACTTGTTTGCTTAAAAGTTATTCTTTTTGTTCAGGGGAGAACATCATTTCAGACAGACTTTCAAAAAAGTGGTTTAGCGCTTCAGGTGAAAGTTCGACCAAGTTGGAAAATGCCGCAACTGTGCAGTCGTGAGAATGATTGCTATCATCGATGTCAGGATCAGCAATGCTCACAGAAGGTCGTACCTGGGTGATTTTGCTCTCATCTCGTACTTCACTACCCTCTAATCGCAGTGGTGAAGAATCAACGAATGCCGTCATCAGAATGGGTAGCCACTGGGGACACCACGATGCATGAGCCGTTACAGGACTTAACAAAGTATCTGTATCCAATGGTACTGCTTATGGTAGTGTAAGACAGACGTCCAGCACGCATTCTTATCGGCATAGCATACAGTAATTTATCTGCTGTTTCAATTTGTATTACTTTCCAAGCTTTGTTGTATGCAGCGTATACACCGGCCGCTATGAAACGTTTTTGACGCTGTTTGCGTGGTCCCATTATGAAATCACGCAAGTCAGCACCGTCTTTAACCACATTGGTGCTAAGGCAATTCCCGCTGGGTGCTGATATTCTTATTTCCCATTGTTCATGACAAGGTCAGCTCGTCATAAGCACAGCTCCAGTACACTGCATGACGAGCTGACCTTGTCATTAGCATGGAAGGGGTTAAGTAAAGTCAAGTGTTGCTTAATTTCTGCCAGTGTAAGATGCAATTCTGCCAGATGGGTCTGAATGAAAGAAACCAGGTCATATTCAGATCTCTTAGCCGGGCTAATCAAAGGACTTCAGTTATGCGGTCCCGATAGCGTATAGCTAGGATCGTTTCTTCCATTGTTGCTGGAGTCTTGTCTGCGATTTGGCTTGCCATATCGGAGCAGAAGTATTAAAAATAAAATGCCTGCTACGAGTCCCAACAGAAGTGGTATGCCGCCAAAGACAGAATGGACAAAATTAGGAAAAATGCCCAGAACTGTTTTGAAGGGTGTTAACAGTCCCGAAAAAATTGTCTTAAATATATGTGGGATACCGCTGGTATCAGACATATTTAGGATTTGGCTTAGCATTTCTGCGAAATGCAAGGGGCAATTTGTTGATAAAAGGGTATGTATCTCTGCCGTTGTCCTTGCAACTTGCAGATCATACGTTTCTTTTCATGACGTCAAGGGCACAGTTGTCTGTAAAAGAACAGACTTCATTCTGCTTAAAGTATTAATTCGAATAGAAGAGATATTCAAAAAAGGCCATATTTTCGCCTCCCTGTCTGGAGTGCTGTTTGGATACAATACTTGCATACAGCAAGTGACCATGGAACTAACGCTCACGAGATAAGCTTTTCCTGGCACCATGCCACAACATCTGTGGTCCACTATTAGAATATAGCTCCCGTTAGAAAGCCGTCTAAAGAATGGCTCTATTCGAGTTGCAGGTGTGCCATGCTGGTGACATGAAAGGTTATTTGAAGTCCCCTCACAGGCCCCATGCAAGTTAATACCTTGACAAAGAATTATACCACTTAGTGATCGTTTACAATTGTTACCACTAAGAAATACATTCTGTTCCTTTTCACTATAACATGTGTGTGTGTAAGGTAATTTCCATGATGACTTAATGTACCCTTTACCCAACCTTTCATACTGGCCTGCTAGTATATACTTTTGACAGTATTTAAATTGGAAAGTTGTAATCGGAATTGTTATTATTCCGTGTATTATCCATTCAATGACAGGTCTTTCTGACATTGTCAATGGAAATCTCTCAAGTTTTTCAATGCTCAGAATCGTATAGTCTGGTCCTTTTTGTGCCAAACTGATTTGTGTATCAGTAAGGTTAAAGACAGAGAATAATGACGTTGTGTTGATGAAACGCCAGGGCACGTAGCCTGAACGCAGATTTTGCAACGTCCAGCCAAGCTGTACAATAGAACGCAATTGGGACTGACCGTGTTGTAACATTAGTAAGTCCTGCTCTATTATATCAATAGCAGATGATACAATACTGTCCAGTGAATATATTCTGGAAGACAGAGTCATTAACCAATTGTCCACAACAGAAAGTGATTTTTCCAAATTAATAGGGTCAATTTCCCGTATTTTCTCTGCTGTTTCAATTTGCATTACTTTCCAAGCTTCGTTGTATGCAGCGTATACACCGGCCGCTACGAAACGTTTTTGACGCTGTTTGCGTGGTCCCATTATGAAATCACGCAAGTCAGCACCGTCTTTAACCACATTGGAGCTAAGGCAATTCCCGCTGGGTGCTGATATTCTTATTTCCCATTGTTCATGACAAGGTCAGCTCGTCATAAGCACAGCTCCAGTACACTGCATGACGAGCTGACCTTGTCATTAGCATGGAAGGGGTTAAGTAAAGTCAAGTGTTGCTTAATTTCTGCCAGTGTGGATGTCTGTAGCCATTCGAGGCAGAGTTTTCCTACACTGTATGTTGTAACTATCCCTGGATGTTGTCTCTGGGAGTATCTAGGGTCTGGCCTGGTCAATTTGAACCCCTGTAATTTGTTCAGGAATCTATCTTGACAGGTATTTGTGTCTGTGGGCCAGATCAACCATTTTTTCCAATCAGGATGTGTTCTGTTTTGGTTAAAAATATGGGATACGTCTATCTCAACATCTGTAGTGCTATTACTGTCAGGTGTTGGCTTTGGAATAGACGGTTTGTTTAAATCTTTTATCTTGGCTAGGCCAAGACAGGTTTTCTGTTGAATGGTGTCATTCAAGAATATAATTTGTTCTTGGATCATGCAGGCTCTAAATAATGATTCTATACCTTGAACTTGCCAATCTTTGGTACCCCAGATGGTTTTTGTTTCAATGTTGTTTTTCCAAAAATCAAAACCAAATGTAGTCATTTTATCATAAAATGTTTCTGAATAAATCAATTTAGTATTTGTCAGCATTGTTTTCATTCCTGTCTTATTTAACATTTTGAAATAAAACGTGTCTGCATCACTTGTGTTAAACCCTGAGAAGTATGGGAATTTCTCGTAAAATGTTTTCGAACTACCTTTTGGAGGAGTTGCACAATGTTCCCATTGATTATAATTAAAAACATTTCTAGGTTGAGCAGATTTATGCAAATAGTGATGTGCAAAGTGGTTGTAGCAATACATTTCTTCATAATTAGATGAACCCTGTAAATAATCATGTTCTGTAAATTTTGCTGACATTACTAAATCTGACATCATATCATTAAAACTTTCAAAGTCCCAATCATCAGAGAATGTACTCGGTTTTACAAAGTCACTTAATGAAACCTTAAACTGGTGTGGATATTTCGAGAGCTCGACCGGGCCATAGATTTCGTAATCAGTTTTGTCCCAAGCTTCCCCACCGGGTATTGGTTTGGCTGTGACATTCACTGATGATAGTTCTCTTTTCTCGATGTGAGATGACTTGTGTGGCTTTAGGACCAAGTTGATGTTCTGACTTGCTGTGTCCATTGTACTGTATTTTCCCTCAATGAATTTTCCCAAACAAGAACCATGATGAGCCAAAGCAGGAGGAAAAGTACACCTAACACAATCCAAAATTCAATCCATGGAGAAATCAGATAGGTTTCTTTGAGTTGATGAAAGAGTTCTGTTGCTTTGTCTTTAAAAGTTTTAGTTGTTGGCTGTTCTTCAGGCTCGCTTGGATCCTCAGAAAAGTCATCGAAATTGATGAAGTAGCCAGATGCAGTTCTGTCAATTGTTGGAATCGCTTCCGGATTTTCATTTGCTTTTCAAATTTTATTTGTTTCATTAGCATAGGCTGAGGCTACATCGTTGTAGACAGGTGTTTCTTGACGAACTGTTGCAATTTGGGTTTCAAGAGGCACAAGTTCCATGGCATTGTTGCATAGTCCTTTTTTATTCACTGCAGGTTTATCAAATGTGATTAGTCTCTCAGTTTGAACCTCTTGTATTGTAGCAAGTTTTGGTGTTCTGCTACTTCTTGGGAGTCCACTGGGCCTACTACTTTTTATTGGCCACATGATTGTGGTTTTACCAGGTCGATGGATACAACTCGGTTCTCCTTTTTACCAGCACGGGGCGGTAGTATAACTGATCTTGTTCCGCTGGCAGCTAAGACAGGTACTGCTTTTCTGTAAGAAGGCCCAAATTCCTTCTTCACCGCAATCTTCTCTCTGACTAGATCCCCAATCTTTGGAATCCAGACAGGCCTTGCTGGGACAGGTGGTTTATCTTCAGTGGTTGTTGGCTGCTGTTTTAACTTTACGTTGCTCAGGTCTTTTCTTCTTTCATTTAAGTCCTGTAAAATAGCCAAACGATCTTTGATATCAAAGCATTTTTCTTCTACCACTGAAGTCTGACTATCTAAGTCCTGAATATGCATTCTAGTACCGAACAACAGTTCGTACGGACTGAAACCTTTTAGAGAATTTCTAGGCAGATTGTTAAGACTACGTTGGACACTTGTTAAATGTTGGACCCACCCATCACCCGAACCTAATACCCTCGCCAATATAGATTGCTTTATGTCTCGGTTTTTTCTTTCCACAATCCCATTTCCCTCAGGACGGAAGTGACAAGAGTACCGCAATGCAATGCCCATGCTCCTTATAAGCTCGAGAGCTAAAAGCAGGACCCTGGCCAGAATGTAGCATGCCAATTGCGTATGTGCCGATATAGACTCGCAAATCTTTTATAACAGTTCTGGCGTCAGCAGAGCGCTGGTGTCTGCATTTTAAGTGAATCTAGTCTTAAAAATATTAATATTAATGGGACACATTTTTTCTGGGTATTTTGTATTGATAGTCTTATGCTATCTAAAAGAAGGGTCCTGGCAATACTCCGGGCAGTTCGCCACTGCGATCTATGTTGCAGTTTGGACAGCTTATTGCAAATTTTTAGTTTTGCAGGCTCTTTCCCGGCCACCAGTATTCTGATTGTAATTCTCTCAGAGATTTCAAGATCCCTCGATGCCCTAGACCTTCTCCCATGTGTGCGTCTGCTATTAATAAGACTCTCCTGTTCGTGTTTGAAATTACTCTATCCCCCACTCCAGGGATTCGAGCAAAAGGAACGGAGTTTGCATCGATTATGTATGTATAATTGAGTGGATAGTTCACGGGTAATGCTGCACAGTCGCCTTTTGAAGACGTTTTCACCGCCAGCATGGTTTCCCCGTATATGTATTTTTCTCAACGCTTTTTTGTGGCTACGGAAGCCGATTTAGTTGCTTCCGCTGTGGCTGTATCTGCCAATGAATTCCCTGCAGCGTGAACGCCATCACGCTGATGACTCAGTGTATGTATCACGTGAGTCTTTTGTAGTTCTTTCTGCAAAAGAACTACCTGTTCCTAAAGATTTTTATGCTTTATTGTGGCACCTGTGTCATCTTTGTAACCGTTTTGAACCCAGTTCTGCAAATCATTATTGTAGGATTTGACACAGTAATGCGAATCTCACACTATTAGTGTCGGGAATTCGCGATCGGCAATATCGAGCGCCATTTTTAAAGCTAATAAATCAGTTCGTTGACCTGAATTGTCTTTTACGGATTGAGACATAGTTACCAGTAGTCTCAATTTACCTCCGTGCCACCGGTTTTTAACAACCGAGCACGTAGCATTGTAAGTTTGCTTTCCCCAAACTGAGGGTTGAGCAGATCCGTCTGTATATATTACACAGGCGTAAAGTTGAATGGGCAGAATTTCGATTGGCAGAGGATATTCTTTTTCATATGTTAGATATTTTAATTTTTTCATTTCCGGGTCAAAATAGTATTTCACTTTTTCTGTAGCAAGAGAATTTTCCCATTGTATCCATTTTGGATCTAATGCCACGGTAGTTAAATTGCGTGGGCTTGTTAATGCCTCGAAGGTGTGATTTGTAAGCTATTGGTACCTTTTCTCCCTCATTAGAGGTCAGGTACGTGAATCCGCATCTTCCTGGGATGACTCGGATTACAAGGTTGCGTGTATTATCGCGAGTTTGCAATTTTGTTTTAGATAACATGTCTGTTTGCAATGATCTCAAAATATCTGTGTGTTTTTGAGTCCAATTGATTGGTTTAAAATCAGGTTTTATTAATTCATAGAGAGGTTTAACCCTCTCCGCATAATTTAAAATGTAAGTTCTTCCGAAATTCAGGAAACCTAGTATTGATTGTAAGTTCTTCAGCGTTTTAGGTGCTTGGAGTACAGCACACTTCTCTAAGAAATTGTCTGGTAGGCTTTTGCCTTCACTTGATAATTCATATCCTAAAATCAGGACAGTTAGATGGGCAATTCGTGACTTTTTAAAGTTGAATTTGTAACCCTCTGCTGCGAACCCAAGTATTATGGTGTTCACTCTTTTCAAGTGAGTATCCAAGTCATCATCTGTTAGATAGATGTCATCGACATAAGATAATGCTTCATCATCATATATTTGTAGTAACTCTGTTACTCTTGCTGAGAATAATCCTGGGCTATTCTTGAATCCCTGTGTGAGTCGACCGAAATTTTTTTGCGACCCCATTATTGAGAAAGCGGTCAAATCCCTGCTTTCAGGTGCAATGTTTTGACAAAAGAATCCATTAGAGATGTCTAATGTTGTTTTGTATTTTTTGCGCACAATGTTATTCATTAGTGCTGCACTGTGTGAGTTTTGTACTGCAAATGTGTTGCAACATGAGTTAAGGTGTCTGTAGTCCAAAACTAGACGATATGAATCGTCTGGCTTGGAGACAGGAAACAAAGCATTGTTCATTTGTGAGGTGCATGTTTCAATCACCCCCTGGTATTCCAGTTGATCTAAGATCTCCCTGACCTGTTTTTTAGCTTCTTGCTTAATTGGGTACTGCCTTTGTGCAGTTGGTTGACATTTTAACTGGATTTTGTGAGGAGGAGAGTCCTCATCCCATCCAACATGATTTTTATATAATGCAGGAGCTTGGGCTACTGCCCATTTTCTTGCATATGTATATTTTTTATGAATTGGAATATGATTTGAGAAGGCAGGCATAATCATTTCTTCGCCATGAGGGCACTCCCTGACAAACTCTGGTGGCCAGTCTTTCTCAGCTAAAAGGATGTCATAGCCTTTGGAAAGGTTATCCCAAAATAGACCCCTTACTTTCCTAGTCTTATCTCCCTCTATACGTAATGTTATCTCGTATATTTTATGAGGTTCGCTAACTCTGGTATCTGCAGTTTCCACCTGAATGTATTCGTTCATGTCAACTGTCTCCAGATGATTCATCAGGATCCTGCGAGCTATGGTCACTTCTGATGCGCTGTCTAGCATTGTCTGGGCCCACTCTCCGTTTTTCAGTTGTGTCCTCAGTATCCTCGGCATGTTTAACTATTTTAATGCTGGCTACCTTCTTTCTTGGAAATTGTAATTTTTTACTTTGATGAGCAGGTTCCTTGTCTTTGGACTTGACGTGCTTTTCCCTGTGTTCTGACCATCCTCTACTTTCCGATTTCTGCGAGGAAGTCTGAAAAGATCGAGAGGGACGTGTATCAATGTTTTGATATCTATCAGGTTTCTTCAGATTATCCCTATTTCTAAGGTTGTATCTTTTCTCAGAGGGCTCCCTCTGGGGAGACTTGTGTCCTTGGTCCAGAGATCTTTCTCTCCGCCGAGGAGACCTTCCTCTGGACTGGAATCTTTTTTCTTTGGGAGTGGATTGTTTTTTTTTTTTTTTTTTTTTTTTGGAAAACCTTTATTTGACATTTCAACCAGGTACAAACACGGGCCTACAACCCCCAGGGCCGGCCGCTAAGCAGTTGCAACACAATAAAACAATCAAAACCCAGACTCAGCATCCCGGGGAGCAGATTCGCCACGTCCAATATACGTACTGGTTGTAAACATATCAAGTTGGTAACAGGATAAAAAGGTTCCATTTTATAATATAAGATAGAAGGATCAGGTGCCATACAATATCTCAAGTTGCGAAAAAATGGGGGGGGGGCGAAATAGCATATGTCCACAGTTAAATCATATTCGTGTAAGTCAGCGGCGTTAAAACATATTATTAATTCACGCCAGCTGAATGCCCGCCCAGTAGCACTGAAACATCGCGAGAATTAAGGCACATATGAAACAGCAGAGATGGCCATAAAATTGAACCCATTACACTGACCCGGAAAGGAAGAAAAGAAAAGGGCAAAGAAAGATAAGAAGAAAAAAGGCCATAGAAATAAAACGAAAACAAAACACCCATCCCCCAACCCCCCACCCTGCACCCCTGCAGATGACTACGGCCTACCCCCCAGCAGCGTGCCTGTCACCCAAGAACTGAGACCCGAAATATAGAAAGACTCAGAGAAAGACAGAAAGAAATTAAACCCCACCCAAAGAGGGGAAATGGAGGAGGGCTATCTTCTACGTGCTCCCGGTCTCTCCCCCCTGCCCTAACAAAGGGGTCCCCCCGAAACTGTCACATCGGAATAGTCCAAACTGAGAAAACATCCCGGGGGGAACCACCAGCCCTGCCCCGGACTCCGTTAAGCTAATGAAGCAGTCCCGTTACCGATAAGACCACAATGAACAACCCAAACAACAGTCTCAGCCTTGGCCCCGTCGATCTAATTTGCCGAGTCCCTCAGACGAATAAAGCCCCATCATCAAAATGTCAAAAGATATATAGAAGTGGTCGGAACATAGTTCAGTAGATGGAAGAAGAACAGTAGATCCCAAAGTAAGCAGCTGGTATCAACGATGTCCCTCCCCGTCTCCGAAGCCAGGCCTTATCACATCCGCCATCTTGATATACCGACTGGGGAGGGGGTTTGACACAATCCAAAACAGTGCACAGTACCAATTAAAAGGTTCCAGGATAGGGACAGCAGTTGAATGTTTCGACAGCTGCAAAACCGGGGATTCCAAAAAATTAGTTAAGTCACCGGTCACAGCCCATTCAAGGAGATCCACTTCTGTAGGGGCAGGCACAGCTTCCAGCACTGGGTCTAATTGCGCCACTGGGGCGTCGATCAAGAGGCAAGCTGGCTGCCGGGTCTCGGGCATCGAGTCAGGATCCGGTCTCAGTCCTTTAAATCCATCTGCCGCCGACAACAGGCCGCAGGTCTGAGCTGCCACAGTCGCCTGAAGTGCCTCTAGGGCCGCCAGCACCTCCCGAAATGACGGGCCCCTTTGGGCCTGCTCCGCCTGGTTCCATATTTCCTCAGGCATAATGGTCCCCACGGAGAGGCGCCTTCTCCGGGGTGAGATCAGCAGGAGCAGGACTGTGCTGTGAGGGACCAACCGTCAGTATGCATTAGTACGCGACGAGACTCCAACCCAAGGTGCGCCGGCGATGCAAGTGCCGGGCCTCCTGGTCAGGGACCCCCGCGACACCGCACCGTGCGTCACTCGTCTCCTCACCTCCAACACAACACCAAGCTGCAGATGATAGCAAAGCAATCCAATAATTTCCGAAGGGAGTGGATTGTTTATTTCCATCCCAGCTCTTTTTTGGAGTGTTTAGATTATTTTTAATAAATATCTTTTCAGGATTTTCAGTTAGTTGGGGTTTTACCGGTTTCCCACCCAAACTATCTCTTCCTAGTTCTTCATAGGATATTTCTATGATTCTGGCACGTTCAATTGGTTGGTCTGCTATATCTGTTTCTTTCAATTTCTGGAGGTATGTTATGTCCTCCGTTGCCAATTGAACTAATTCTCTATATGCCTTTGTTAATTCTTTTATTTTAACTAAGAGTTCTTCGCTTGACATTTTTTCAATGTCTGGATGTGGTGTGTAGCTGGCTAGAACCGGCCACGTTGCTCCTGGTCTACCTAGTGGACCGAGCCTGGTGATGTGATTATTATGTTTTAGGGCGCCTTTAAACCAGAGCAGGTGCTCTTGGTATTTTAATGGGATTTCCACCTCCTCGAAAGGGGTGTATTCTTTCGGAGGTTCCTCTATTTTGTAATAGTGGAAGTCGTGTGTGACAGCGTTTGCTGCTGGAAAGTTTATCCATGTGTAGAATACCTCTGTCTGCCGATATTCATGGGCCTCAATTACGAATACCACTATTCCACCTCTTGGTGTTAGTCCATTTTCTATAAGTTTAAGAGTTATAGTTTTTCTTATGTGGACCGGAATGAGTATAACATTCGGGTCATTGTCTCGGAGGCTTGTGTCATCTGCTAGGAGTTGAGCTGCTTTTCTAGCTGCCTCCCTTTCGTCTTCACTTTCTGACATTTTTACTGACAGAAAGGTCTTTGTTTGCCGATCAAGTTTCAAGGAAACAAAGATTAGGTGCACAATATTTTTGGAACACTGTATCCTTCAACGTTGACTAAACCAAAAACTATACATAGGAATCTCTTGCTACTAATTTCCGGTGGATTTTAACCTTTTACCCACTCCAGACGTTTTTTGGAGTATTTACGGGAAAAAGGGTCTGTGTGAAAAAGCACGACTGAGTTACTCTAACGTCTTGCGTTAGATTTATCGCCTTGCCAAACGTTGGGCGCCATGTAGTGTAGTTCCTATATTCCCAATAGGCTCTGCGCATTGGAATAATATATTCAGCAGTGTAGACATAGGACTGAGGTTATCTAGGTCTCTACTGACTATATTAGACTTAAGGTTTGCCAGCTAGCTCAGAGGTCACTAGAAACTTTCTTGAATAAACGAGGAGGAGTTTAACCTCCCTGGATAGACAAGAAGGGATTAGCTTCCGACAACCATATAACATGACAACTTTGCTCCCTCAGAATAAGAGTGTATCTCTAGAGTCGTGTGAAAACAATAGACAGCTATTTCACTCAGTCAAATGTGCGTACTTAGTTTCACCAGAATGCAGAGAAAAGAGAGACGGGCGTTTTCAATAAAAGGTGTTATTTATTGAGCAGTCTTCTTCCTCATACAAGAGAAATGAATTGCCACAATTGCAATACTCATAGTAAAGTAAAGTGCGTACAGTAAAAGGAGGATTATAAAATAATACTGTAAAAGCATTGATATGGTTTCTTAGCCATATGATACTTTAAAATAGATAAAATATATATACATATATACATTGACTAACGTACTCAACTGGTGCTTCTAAATACGCCTACCCCGGTGTACCTGACCTAAGCCTAATACGTGGGAAGAAGTAAGTAAGTAGCAGTTTAAGTTAAGTTGGTTTTGCCAAGAATCTGACTCAAGAATTCTCTTTAAGGGTTTAGTCAGCTCCGTACCTGGGTAATTAGAAAGCAGGAGGTCTTGTATCTCTGTCTCAGGACTCGATATCCCAGTAACCCGTGAAGGTATCTGGAAACACTGGAGCTGGATTTCTCGGCAGGAGAAAAGACAGCGTCTCTCTCAGTGCGTCAAAAGAGGAGGGGCAGGTTGCTGGAGGTTTGGTTTGTTTAGAGAACTCGTTGTGCTTTCTAGGAGGCAGGGGAAGTAGCCTTGCTTAATGTGACAGCATGTGACAGCATGTGCTATGACTGAATATGGATATGATTACTATGCCGTTGTAGGGATATTATTGATTATAACCGGACAAGGGCATAAAATAGAAATATCGATTTAGGCTCCTAGATAAAAACACAATAGCTGGTCTTCAAGGGGGAGAGTATAGCCCATGTCTAGGGCACCCTCTGCTACCAGCGCAACATCTACCAAGAGCTGTGAAAGAGGAACAAGTGTTGCAGCACACATTATGTTTGTGGAGCCCCCATGCTGCTGACCCTCCCTGCAAGGGACAAGAACCCCCACCCCCTATGCTCCTCCAATGCCCACACAGGCAAAGTGCCTACACCAACAGTGCAATGCTGCAGTGCCTGCAGGTGAGCAGAGCACGGACCAGCATGGCTACAAGCCGTATCAGAGTCACCCTCTATAGCCATGTACATAGAGCCTGCAAAGCAAGAGCACCCTGCAACCCAGTGCCCAAAGGGGAAATCCATGAATGGGAGTCAAGAGCTGTTGGTTACCGGTGGGAGGAGGAGGTGTTCCCTGCGCCTCGATCCCGTCCGCACCCAGCAGAGGTAGTATTACAATCTTACCAGGCCTCCAACAGAAGAGCTACCAGGCCTGTTTTCCCTGCCTCTGATACCACTCAACTTGACCGTGGAGAGGAGCGTGAGGGGCGTGTCAGCACAAAGAAGTGTGACTCAGGCGACTGCTGCCGAAAGTGATGACTCAAGAGAAGGCCCCTGAGCAGTAGCATTCCGTGGTGGGAGTAGCTGACGGGCCGTGACATGAGGAGGGGGAGGGGCAGGGTGGGGTGTTGTAATCTATGGATTACGGAGGATTACAGGTAAGTAAACATATAAATAAATAATTGTTGCGCGCACTGCATCCCCAAATGCAATGCAGTGAATGCAATACAATTTGTTTTATTTATTTATATGTTTACTTATCTGTAATCCTCCATAATCCATAGATTACAACGCCCCACCCTACCCCTACCCACATCACCGCCCAGCAGCTACTCCCACCACCGACTGCTACTGCCCCTGAGAGACTGGAGAATGGCACCCACTCACAGGCCAGAGTTAAGTGGCTTTGAGACCGCCTTCCCCTGCACTGAATGCCTCTGACTGCAGCCTCATTGCAGCACAGCTGGCTCCTGGAGCACAACGGGGTGCATGTGACGATGCACCGTAATCAGAGAGAGGCATCCCGCCGCTGTACCCTGCTGTCTGCTCTGAAGTGCAGGACCGATGTTGCACCTGCATTTCCATGCCCCTGCACCTGCGTCTTCAGCCCCCCTGGGGCCTGTGGCATCAAGGACACTGCCGGCCTTCGCACTGCGGTGGCTGCAGCTTCACCTAGTGGTAGCTCGCTTGCACCGCATCCCGGGACGTAAATGGTGCAAAGCGCCCCGACAAAACATGTTTTGGCAAAGATAAACCTACCCCGGCATGAGTAATGAGCCTGTAGTGCTCCCAGTCACCTCATCCAGGCGCGCAACACCCATTGGGCTCACCGGGCCTCAGCCCATCCCGTCGTGTGTGTCAGCCCGGGCTGAGACAGCTTCGCGGCTGGCGACGTCTAATTGCAGCCGCACCCGAGTACTTCACAGGTCTTTAAAACCCGTTTACTTGTAAGTGATGCTTCTGTTATGTTTTCACCCCTTATTACAGCCACTCTGGTTACGGCTGGAAGAATTAGCCCCCCCCAAAAAACGTTTTCAGCCTCCCCCGAAATTTGGCTCTAGTTGCCCGCCTGACCTCATCTCAATGCCTACAGCAGGGCAGTGGCAGTAGCTTCCCTTCTCGTGCCCAGGATTGCAGCAATTAGGCACACTGTAAGCAAAGATGGGCCGGAATTGAACCGTACACGCCCTGGTGGCCACCTTCTGCCACTGCAGGAAGAATAACTATTGCCTCAAGCGCTGCTTTTATCAGGTTTGTGAGGCACCCCCATGATCTCACCAGAAGCAGCATATGCAGAGCGACCTGCAATGAGGCGTACAACGCCAACACTCACAGCCACTAGTGGAAGAGAGCTCTTGTGGCCTGGTCTGCTAGAAGTGACCGCTGTGTGATTCAAATGATCATTCCTGATGGGCACAAAGCATTCCTGCTGCCTGGCCAGTAGTACGTGACAGCTTCTGCTGCAGTGGATAAAGCAAAAAAAGGCGTGACTTGCAGCGCCACCCGACGACTGCCCAGTAATCTTCACCCAGCAGTGAAATTCTCTAAAGCCATGCTGCGCTGCTGCCTACTTGAGGAGGAGCCCTAGTGCCCCCACACGCACAGGAAACAGGAAAACGCTTCCTGCCACTGCGCCCAACCACACAAAGCCCTCAACAGCTGCTGCTGTCTACAGGAGCACCTACACAGCACTGCTGTCACCCGCAAGGAAGAGTGAAAAGCCGAGACAAGTGCAGGTGCACAGGACACCCTCTGGTAACCATCTGTAGCCACAGCCGAAGAGGCTTTTCTGCCTGTTGCAACTGTCCTTACCTGATCGCAAAAGGAACAGGGATTGAAGGCAGGTTTTGTCAGGATTCCCCGGCCGCTGGTAGATCACTGACTGCAACGAGCGCGGGCGAGAAACTCACAACAAACTACAAATCCCATGATCCTTTGCGCGGCGCTCTGGACTGACGCTGCGCGACTGAATGGAATAACAGGGCGCTTGCAGAGGGAGACGCTGCCGTTTATTCCTCTTGGAGAGCTTGCGGAGCTTGCAGTTCCTGTGTACTTTGTGGTGTCCTTTCGAGGTGAGCGGAGAATTGCTCACAGCTTTCGTTGATCCATTGTTCCGGCTGGAACAGCTCAGGAATTCGCCCGTTCTGGCGAGAGGTGTTCCTGAGGTCTCATCTCTAATATTGTGGAATACTCCGGTGGGGCTTAGGAAGCGCCCGTTGTGTCTACAGTTTCCCCTGGCTTTACGGATTACTTAGGAGGGGCTTAGGAAGCGCCCGAATCCTGAGCAGGGAACGTGTTGTCAGGTTTTCTGTTACCAAAGGGGGGTGCTGGTGTTGCGGTGCTTCAACTGAAGTACTGTGCTCATTTGGTTTCTGCTCCAAAACAATTACTAGGAGTGGGAAGTTCCTACCATTGCAGGACACCTAGGCTTAGGTGCCGCATTCTCTTCACGGAACCTCCTTTATCGCTGTTTGGCGCATGCAGAGAAGCATCTGCATAGACGCTGTGTTTTTGTTTCACTTTGGGCAATTGTGTTCTTGCTTTGATGGTATCAGGAACTGTCTTGATAACCCATTATAGGGGATGACTTGTTTGCTTATTACACTGACCTTAGATATTGCAAACCATCCATCTCCTCGGAGGGGGGAATTGCCTATCAGTAAGAACATACCAAACAAGGAGTGATAAGTAACTGTTTGTTTCTAGTAGGCATCCTGGTATTCTACATCCTCATATTGGGTAGGTGTACATCCATCACATATGCTCATCTAGATATTGTGAAAGGGAGAGAACAGTGGGGTATTGATGTTTTCTTTTGCTGTGTTTTCTAGTGGGAACACCAGGGGACGTAGAAGAGCCTTGTATATCACCCCTTGTATCCGCATACCTGCAAGTTATTGCAGGTGAGGAAAGGAGTAACGCAGTGTATAAAGTAGTTACAGCTGAGGGTCTTCTGCCACTCATCCCTTGCTTTCTCCATCTGCAGGTTCCGGTTCCAGTTGCCCAGCTGTTCCCCTCCGGACCTATCTTTTTCCCCCGCTTGATCTCCTTAATAGTCTGTGACAACATTAGCCAGACTTGGGATGATCTAGAGGTGGGCCCCCTTTATTGCATCAATCCAATCCCGAGGAGCAACCACGACAGGCTTGACAGTATAAACGGCCCAAGAGTACTGTTCCTCTTGGTTGGATTGATATAAGGATGGCCACTTTAGATGACGTACTGGCCGCTCTAGTCCTAGTGCAGGAGGAATTAGCCACCTCCCGTCAAGAAACAGCCGCGCTGCAGGCCCGGATGGATGCCTTGCAGCGGAATCCGTTCGATGCCGGAAATCCCGCTCTTCCACCAGCCTCAGTAGTGGTAGAAATGCCTTCCCCTGTACCGTTAGCTCCTCCTGAAAGATTCATGGGAGATAGGAAGAAAGTGCAGGTATTCATGACCCAGGTAATGCTACATTTTACCTGTAAGCCCAAATGTTTTCTTACCAACCAATCCAGGGTTTCTTTTCTCATATCCTACTTGGGTGGAGAGGCGGCTCAGTGGGCGGTCCCTATAGTCAAGAACAATGACGCGATTCTGTACGATTGGGAATTGTTTCGTACAGAATTCGAAAAAACCTTTGACAGGAGAGCAGAAACGTTTTCTGCTGATAAGGAATTGCTTGTGCTAAAACAGGGCAGTTCCGATTTGGTTACATACCTGAACCGCTTCAGGAGGCTGATAGCGGAAACTGATTGGCCTGAGGCGAAACAAATGGTTTTGTTCTACCAGGGACTCTCAGAAAATCTAAAAGATGTCATAGCTCAAGTTGAACCCCAGCCTACAACATGTGCGGCATTCATTGATCTGGCCTTGCGTCTGGACCACAGGTTACGGGAAAGAAGAGGAGAACAAGGAAGAAAAGACAGACCGTTACTCCTGGGAGACAAAACAACTAGTGGGGAAAAGCATGAAGGCAAAGCAGAACCCATGGAAATCGGAGTGGTACGAGCGTCACTGACGGCGACGGAAAGGGAACATCGCCGAAAGTTCGGTCTCTGTCTTTATTGCGGGAAAAAAGGACACTTCCTGCGGGAATGCCCGGTGAAACCTAAGGGAGGGCGCTATCGTACAGGGCCAGCAGCGGTATCCACTATTGACAAGGGGTCGGAAAACTCCAACGCTTGAGTTCAAACGAAGGGAGGAACTCGAGCACACACTTCATCCCTTCTGTGACCGACAGGGACTCTGCAGGAAACCATTTGTTCTTTCTAGAAATGGAATTATGGATCGACCATGAACCAAAGAACATCCGAGCCATGATAGATTCAGGGGCAACGGGTTGTTTTATGGACTTGGCAGAAGCTCGTAAATTGGGGGTGTCCCCAGTCACAAAATCCGTCCCTGAAGCCGTGTTTGCCGTAGACGGTCATGAATTGGAATCCGGTCCCATCGATCAACATACTCCGGAATACGAGCTGTGGTATGAGGGTTACCATAAGGAAAGGCTTTCTTTCAATCTCATCCAGGCCCCTACGTATGGTGTAATATTGGGACTCCCTTGGCTGAAGAAGCATGAACCAGTTATTCGGTAGATGGAACAGTCCTTGGAATTCACCTCCCCTTATTGCCAGGAACACTGCCTAGGAGAGACTCCTCGACCTTCCAGGGTGTTGGCAGTAACCCACAGTGTTTCGACCGCTGCCGAAAAGGAGGTGGAATTACCTGGTTGCTACCAGGAATATGAGGAGGTTTTCAGCAAAGTGAAAGCAGAAGCTCTCCCTCCCCACAGGGAATACGATTGCCGTATCGATTTAACACCTGGGTCTGTCGTTCCCTGTGGCAGGATCTATGCTCTATCGGTACCCGAAACAGAACATCTTCGGGAATATCTGGACAACCTTCTTGCTTTGGGTTTCATTCGTCCTTCCAGGTCTCCAGCGGCGTCCCCGCTATTCTTCATCCCGAAGGCGAATGGGGAATTACGTTGTTGCATTGACTATAGGGCTCTTAATGCAATAACTATAAAAAATCAGTATCCGTTGCCATTGATACCGGTGTTGTTGGAGCAGGTGAGATCAGCCAAGATCTACACGAAATTGGACTTGAGAGGGGCCTACCATTTAGTGCGCATCCGAAGCGGCGATGAATGGAAGACCGCTTTTAAAACTAGGTATGGCCTTTTTGAGTATATGGTGATGCCCTTTGGGCTCTGTAATGCCCCTGCCTCTTTCCAATTCTTCCTTAACGAGGTATTAAGAGAATTCCTAGACATATTCGTAGTCGTCTACATAGACGACATCTTGATCTATTCTGATGGCGAACAAGAACACCAACAACACGTGTGCCGAGTGCTGCAGGCCCTTCAACACAACCAATTGTACTGCAAACTAACAAAGTGCGAGTTTCATGTTACCACAGTTGAGTTCCTAGGAGTTATGCTCACACCGTCTGGACAAGTAATGGCAGAAAGAAAGGTACGTGCCATTGTGGATTGGCCTAGACCCGCATGTGTCAGAGACATCCAGAAGCTCCTAGGATTCGCAAACTTCTACCGGAGGTTCATCTTGCACTTCTCGGACATGGTAACCCCACTCACCAGATTGACACGAAAGAACACCCCTTTCGTGTGGGGCTTGGCTGAGCAAAACGCTTTCGACCGATTAAAGATTGCATTCACTTCTGCACCTGTGTTAACCCATGCTGATCCATCGCTCCCTTTTGTGGTGGAAGCGGATGCTTCCGATGTAGCAGTCGGGGCTGTTCTCTCGCAAAGGAACGGGAGTACAGGACATCTCCATCCCATCGCTTTCATGTCTCGGAAATTGAATACCGCCGAACGTAACTACACTATAGCGGAAAAAGAGCTTCTAGCAATTAAGGACGCCTTCACCGAATGGAGGCATTGGTTGATGGGCGCTTCTCAACGAATTACGGTGTATACGGACCACCGTAACCTACAGTTTCAGCGAGCGGCATGCCATCTCACCCCTAGGCAACTTCGATGGATGCTTTTTTTCTCTGAATATCACTTTGTAGTTACGTTCCGCCCAGGATGTGATAACCGAAAGGCGGATGCTCTCACACGGCAAGACAACAACCCAGCAGTGGCAGCATCCCCAGAGACTAGCATCATCGAACCTCAGAAGGTGATAGGAGTGATACGCACCGACGAATTCCTCCATAAAGTCAAGAAAGGAATCCAAACTTTCGCATGGAAGACATGGCTTCGCCTTCATCCGGAATGGAGGATCCGTCAGGGATTGCCGAGAAAAGGACTTCAGTTGCTTCTTCCCACACTAGCCTTGAGACAACAAGCCTTCCAGTGGTGTCACGATCTGCCATGTGCTGGACACACAGGAGGGAAGAAGACCTTGGAGAAACTGTTACGAACCTATTGGTGGCCCACCATCCGTCCAGATGTGTTTGCTTGGGTTCAGAGGTGTGTCATCTGTTCGCAGGCTAAGAGCGATCACCGTCCCACACAAGGGCTTTTGCAAACCATGCCCACTCCTGAGAGTCCCTGGGAGAGCTTTTCTGTGGATTTCGTAGTAGGTCTCCCTAAAGATAAAGGCATGACTGCGATAATAGTAGTGGTGGATTACTTAACAAAAATGGGTCACTTCATTGCCTGTAAAGGGGTTCCCACAGCTAGTCAGCTTGCCCATTTACTACTCCTCCATATCATCCGGTTGCATGGATTACCCAAGGTTATTGTGTCAGACAGAGGGGCCCAATTTACGGCTCGATTTTGGAAGGTCTGGTGTGACAGGTTGGGCATTGCCTCGTCCTTGTCCACCAGCTTTCATCCCCAAACGGACGGGCAGACCGAAGGGTTAAATCAAACCCTGAAACAGTACCTAAGGTGTTTCGTGGATACCACTACTGAGGCTTGGGTGGACTGGCTGTGGACGGCCGAGGTTGCATATAATGATGCTACCCATTCCTCCACTTCATACACCCCATTTTTCTGTTCCTATGGGTTTCACCCTAGATTCGCTCCCTTGAGTGTGTCGGTCGCTGAGGCACCTATCCCGCAGCTGCAGACTAGATTGGTGCAGTTGAGGACAACCGTGCGACAAGCAAGGAGAAATTTAGAGCATGCGAAACTGAAGTACAAGGCACAAGCCGACAAACATCGGAGGGGTGGTCCGGAGTATAGGAAAGGGGATTGGGTGTGGTTGTCCACTCGTAATATCCGTTTCCGCAAGTATAGCGTGTTCAACCCCCGCTTCATAGGCCCTTACCAAGTGATTCGCCATATCAACCCGGTGAAACTGAGACTTCCTACTCATTTCAGGATACATCCGGTGTTCCATGTCTCACTGCTCAAACCGGCGAGATGTCTCCGTTCGAAAACCCCTGCGCCTGTGAGAGTGCAACAGGACGTTGAGTATGAGGTACGGCGCATCTTGGATGCCCATAGAGTGCGAGGCAAACTCCAGTACTTGGTACCCTGGAAAGGGTATGGACCAGAGGAGGACTCCTGGGAGCCTGTGGGGGCTGTGCATGCACCTAGACTGGTGCGGCAGTTCCATTCGCTCCATCCCGGTAAGCCTGGTGGCAGTCAGTGAGTTTTATGAGAGGGGGCGTTCTGTCAGGATTCCCCGGCCGCTGGTAGATCACTGACTGCAACGAGCGCGGGCGAGAAACTCACAACAAACTACAAATCCCATGATTCTTTGCGCGGCGCTCTGGACTGACGCTGCGCGACTGAATGGAATAACAGGGCGCTTGCAGAGGGAGACGCTGCCGTTTATTCCTCTTGGAGAGCTTGCGGTGCTTGCAGTTCCTGTGTACTTTGTGGTGTCCTTTCGAGGTGAGCGGAGAATTGCTCACAGCTTTCGTTGATCCATTGTTCCGGCTGGAACAGCTCAGGAATTCGCCCGTTCTGGCGAGAGGTGTTCCTGAGGTCTCATCTCTAATATTGTGGAATACTCCGGTGGGGCTTAGGAAGCGCCCGTTGTGTCTACAGTTTCCCCTGGCTTTACGGATTACTTAGGAGGGGCTTAGGAAGCGCCTGAATCCTGAGCAGGGAACGTGTTGTCAGGTTTTCTGTTACCAAAGGGGGGTGCTGGTGTTGCGGTGCTTCAACTGAAGTACTGTGCTCATTTGGTTTCTGCTCCAAAACAATTACTAGGAGTGGGAAGTTCCTACCATTGCAGGACACCTAGGCTTAGGTGCCGCATTCTCTTCACGGAACCTCCTTTATCGCTGTTTGGCGCATGCAGAAAGCATCTGCATAGACGCTGTGTTTTTGTTTCACTTTGGGCAATTGTGTTCTTGCTTTGATGGTATCAGGAACTGTCTTGATAACCCATTATAGGGGATGACTTGTTTGCTTATTACACTGACCTTAGATATTGCAAACCATCCATCTCCTCGGAGGGGGGAATTGCCTATCAGTAAGAACATACCAAACAAGGAGTGATAAGTAACTGTTTGTTTCTAGTAGGCATCCTGGTATTCTACTTCCTCATATTGGGTAGGTGTACATCCATCACATATGCTCATCTAGATATTGTGAAAGGGAGAGAACAGTGGGGTATTGATGTTTTCTTTTGCTGTGTTTTCTAGTGGGAACACCAGGGGACGTAGAAGAGCCTTGTATATCACCCCTTGTATCCGCATACCTGCAAGTTATTGCAGGTGAGGAAAGGAGTAACGCAGTGTATAAAGTAGTTACAGCTGAGGGTCTTCTGCCACTCATCCCTTGCTTTCTCCATCTGCAGGTTCCGGTTCCAGTTGCCCAGCTGTTCCCCTCCGGACCTATCTTTTTCCCCCGCTTGATCTCCTTAATAGTCTGTGACAACATTAGCCAGACTTGGGATGATCTAGAGGTGGGCCCCCTTTATTGCATCAATCCAATCCCGAGGAGCAACCACGACAGGCTTGACAGATTCACAGCAAGTTCCTGCAGTCACAAAGCATAATGGAGGGAGTAAGCACAGTAGGTGCCTGAAATTGCCAGCAGTGGCAGGAGCAGCAGCAGGGGAAAGTTATCTGGGTGCAAGGCCAATGCTTCTGCCCGGAATGAACTTGAATTCTAAAGAACACCAGCAATAGGCCCAAGTATTCCAAAGCAACACCCACCAAGAAAGCTGATAGGAGGACAATCAATCAAAAAGCATTCAAGTAGCGCAAAGCAGAAAAGCCAACAAAGCAGCATTCCCAAGAGAAAAGAGGGGAGAAAAGGCCTTGGTGGGCCAGTATGCCAGAAAGACAAATGGGCAAGCAAGTTCCAGCAAACGTCATTGGACCGCAGGAACCAAGCAAGCCCCACAAAAACTGTAAAAATAATGTGAGCAGTGCGTGTGGGCCCCCAGTGCCTGTCTAATGCTGCTGCAAATGAGGGAAATTGCACCACACGCCCCAGTGGTGAACAGAGACCACTGCAAGTTAGAAAATGGACACTCCAAGCACCTGAAGAGGGCACTCATGAAGAGGACTGAGGGCACAAGGTCAGAGATGCGCAGAAGGCTACACCAGAGAGCCAGACAGCACGGGCAGGCACCCAGGAGAGAGAAAGAGAGACCTCTCCACAGAGAAAAAGCAATGCTGAAGGTAGCAGGGAGAGCCTCTACACCTCCACTGCACCAGCAAAGCCCCGCAGTGGGCCAAAGACAGCACAGAGTGTCCTCCCTCACACTACCTCAAGAAGGAGTCACCAGTGATGCAAGACAGGCAAGAGAAGAGTCACACACTCTCCATGTCAATCAGCCACCACAACATGTGCCCCAATGGCATGCGACAGTGGCCAGACGCCACATCGCACTGCAAGCAAGGAGCACATCAACAAGATGTGACTGACTCTGCCAAGCATGCCTGAACGGAGGCAGGAGCAGGTGCCACAACGGTGAAGGCTCGAGGCGTAAGCATGACCCCCCTCAAGTGAAGAAGGTAACCTGCCATCCTGCTAGAGGAGCACTGCGAAGACCCCAGAGGAAGGGATAGGACCGGCAAGAGGTCTGCGCAAGAAAGGATGACAATCCTGTCACCATGAAGAACTGGATGACCACAGGTGCGCTGGAGAGACTGAGGAAAGAAGAATGAGGACTCACACCACCACAAGAAAAGAGCACACCCGGAGACACCAGACAGCCACCAAGCCGGACCGACGTCACTGCCATGTTCATCCCCCCATCCAACCAAGGAGCGACATCGTCACCGGGGTGGAGCCTTGCACCTGCAGAAGAACCAAGAGACCGAGGCACCCCCATCGAAATAAGAGACCAAGATTCCAGGGGCTATCTGACTGTCCATGTGCCCCTGTGTACTGTTGCCAAGCCAACCGACCATTAAGTCACACACCCGGGCAGTTGCCCAAAGAACGTCATAGGCTACTGTCAGTGTTCCTGCAGCAGCCCCCAGAGCATGCTAGTTCCTCAAACAGCGCATAAGAGGACATTGATCTGATGGACAGGCTGCCATGGAATCCGGACTCCATCTATACATTGCTCGTGCCCAGTAGAGTTTCATTAAATTGTGGACATGTGCTGAGATGCTCAGGTACTCTCAGCTGCACCTGTCCACTATTGTCCTACGGACTGCTTCTCTGGACCAAGAGACTGTTTGGTGTTCTATGTAGTAGTAGTAATACTTTATTCGATAAAATATTTATCATAAAAGTAGACATTCTTACAACCTTGATATTCGTCAGTCCATACAATCCGAATAAAAATATAAATACACTCAAATTTAAAAAAAATACTATATACACATTAAAAACATAAAAACCCAGCAGCATAAAACTTCAAGAAAGTTCCCGAATAAAGTGCATAAATGGTCTTCAATTAGGACAATTGTTTTAACCTACTCAAGCGAGTCAACCATGCGCTGCCCAAAAATTTTGCCACAGCGCAGACCAAGACTAACGATGAGGGGTCCGTAACGGTCTCCCTCATGGCCATCTTGTGACATCTAAGGCCCAATTCCCTACATATCGGCTTTAACCATGTCTTTCTTGCTCACCTGTATGCTGGGCAAGCAAAAAAAAGGTGGGCCACGGACTCCTTCGGAGCGGCGCACCCAGGGCAGGATTTATCTGGAGAGCTTGAAGCATTCCAGCCTGCCGTGAAATCCTTCACCGGCAGTGTCCCAAACCTGAGTTTTAACCCCTTCGACGCTCATGACGAGCTGGGCTCGTCATGAGGTAGCCTCCTCGCACGCTCATGACGAGCCCAGCTCGTCATGTAAAGTGCACTTTACAAATTCCCAGCGTACGGGCGGAATTCCACCCGCACGCATGCGGTTAAGTAAAGTGCTCTGTCTAGGGATTTTTGTATATAGTCAAGGAACGGTTCGAGTTTCCTAACAGGCTTAGGCTCTAAGAACCGCTCTGTTAAGGTACCCCGGTGTCTCTGCATAAACCCTCCTCCTGTACCCAATCCCAGTAAAGTTTCTTTATTAAATCCTTTGGGGGTGGTGTTTGGGTGGCCTATGCGTCATTCAGACCTAGTTTCAGGACCAGCTGTCTGAGGCTATTTAGCCACTTGATCTTGTTACCTGCACTGAGTGAGATTATTTCGTCCAGGGCGGCCGCGTAGTTTGAAAGCTCTGGGGTCCGCCTCAGACGAACCCAATAAAGTAGCCCAATAAACTGCTAGGGATCGCCTACCCATATCTTGACGTAAGGGTTTTAACGGAGTAGAAGAGGGAAGGGACACTAGATCACGCAGGAATTTATTATCAGATTTCACTAAGTCAGGTATGTTCTCGAACCCCCACATCTCAACACCATACAGTGCCGAAGGCAATGCTTGGCCTTCATACATCGAGAGGGCCGGGGCTACAGGTTTACTTATCGACTCTCGCTGCTCCCAAAGGATAACTCCAGAGACACGCTGATGGTTTAAAAGCATTTTGGTTAGGTGGTCCTTCCAGTTCATCCGACTATTGACCCTTATCCCCAAATAGTCGAATGAGTCTACCAACTCCAATGGAGTACTGTTAGACCTGACATCATTGGCATGAGTCTCTCCTCCATTTTTTCTGTTTGCCTCCTCTGTTTACAATGTTTTTGCTGGTATATTGCTTTGGGCACTGTGCCACTGCTGATCAGTGCCACAGTGCAAGTGCTCCCTATGTGAAATTGCTGTATTGATTGAATTCCATGTTTGGCTTATTTGGTTTACTGTCAGTCCCTAGGAGAGCGCACCAGGAGTGCCAGGGCTTGTAAATACAAATGCTGCTAGTGGGCTTGCAGCACGTGTTGTGCCACCCACAGAAGCGGCCTAGTAAAAGTATGTCTACAGGTCTGCCATTGCTAGACCTACGTGCAGTCTGGTACTGTCACGCAGACTGCGCAAGTACACCTACTTGCCAGTCCCTAAACCTTCCCTTAACTTCATGTTAGTCACCCCTATGGTAGGCCCAAGGGCAGGGTGCATTGTAAGCATAAGGTAGGACAAGCCTGACAAGGTTGGCATGTCCTAATAGTGAATTACAGCCATATTCATTTTTCACTATTGTAAGGTTACCTGCTCTCCATCAGTTAGAATGGGCTGCCAGGATTATTAATGCTATAATCCTAGCGGGCTCGGGGAGCATGGTGCAATGTCGAGTTTGGTATCCCTGAACTCAGGGTTTAATAACGCATCCGTTTGGGTGGATGGTTTTGGGACTCTGTGTTTGAAAATAGCACTTTTAGAAAGTAGCTATTTTCTTGTCTAACTGTCTACCGGTCTCTGCTGGTTCTGGTGTGCGTGTGACAGGAGCTGGGTGGCTCCAGAGGTCTGAATGAGTCAGTGTGGGGTGAGTGGGGCATTTGCATTGAGAGGAGGGGAAGAGTAGCTCCTGATAGCCTGCCCTGCCTGATACAATGCTGGCTCCGCCCCCCTGCCAGGCGACTGATGACTCTGTGCCTGCCAGGGACTTTCCTGGCCCCACCTCCTGCCGGGCAACTGATGGCCCTGCCCCTGCCAGTGACAATGCTGGCTCCGCTCCTGCTGGGCGGCTGAAGACTCTGCCCTGCACAGTGAATAGGCCAGGTGCCTAGGCCTGGCAACATCCACAACAAACCCAAGATGGGGGGAAATTCCCCTGCATGGACAAAGGGATCAAAGCCAAAAAGGGGTATAAGAGAAGGACCCCTGAACCAAGAATTTAGATCACTTCTGACAAGGCAACCTGAACCAAGGACAAGAAGCCTGCTGATCCAAGGACTGCCTACCCCTTCTGCCAGAGTGCTGTTTGTTGGGGGAATCCTGCAGTTGCTTCTTTATTTTTGCCAAGGAACCAGGAGAGAGGAACTGAGTGTGCACTCTCAAACGTGCTAAAGAAAATCTCCAAGGGTTGGAAGAGTGCCAGCCTCCTGTTGAAGTCACAGGGCCAAAGGACTTCATTTATTTGCTAAAAGTGCTTGTTGCTGGAACCTGAAATCCAGCACCTCTGAAGAATCCAGCAATCTCGACGCCGCCGGACGCCACCGAATCCAGCTCGACATCGTGAGTAATGGCTCCAGTGTCCCGCACCTTCGACGCCGGCCGCCGGGCCCGATCGACGCCAGTAGCGACGTCAGTGAGTAGCGAGTTCGGCTCCAGCTCCAAAAGACCCTGTGTCGACGCCGCCGCTGATCGCATCGACCCCGAGCCCTCTCGACGCCGTGAGCGCTGCTCACTCTTGCAACATCGACATCGACGACGCCGTATCCTGCTTCACCTCGTGAGTGCTGCTCCTGCCTGACTTCGGTCGACGCCGCTGCAGATCGCCCCGACTCCGAGGCCCGATCGATGCCGAAGACGCAACGCCGGACATCTCGACGCCGCTGATCATCGAGTGCTTCGCTTTTCCAAGGTACTGTGTTGTGGGGGTCTGTGCGACTCCGGGCTCGACTTAGCGCTCCTCGCGGTCGACACCGAACCTTTGGATTAACTTTGCCTAGACGTCGTGTGACTCCCGTGTGGGTTACATTGTTGCCAAGAACCGTGTTTTAAAGAAGAAGAGTTGCTTTTGTTACTAAAGACTTTGTGCTAAGAAGAAACCGTGCTTGAACTATTATTTTTCCTTCCAAGAGTATTTATTAAGATTGTGGTATATTTTTGTCGTTATTTGGTCTTGTGCTAAGCCTTATATAAACATCCTTATTTTTATAATACTACTGTGTCGTGTCCATTTGTAGTGTATTCACTTTATTACTGTATGTGGTCATAAATGCTTAACGCACTGCCTCTGAGATAAGCCTGTCTGCTTTGCCAAGCTACCAAGGGGGTGAGCAGGGGTTATCTAAGTGTGTGATCCCCTTGCCCTGACTAGAAAAGGTGTGTCCCTATTTGTCAGAAGTGTATACCTCTGCCAACTAGAGACAGCCGCTTCTAACAAGTACCATTAAGGGAGACATTATTCTTAAATCTCTTGGAAGGAGAGAAAGCCATAAGCTTTGTCTTAGAGGTATTAACAGTAAGACCTCTATCCTCACAGAAGGTGCAAAAGCGATCTAACAGCTTTTGAAGTCCAAAAGGAGTTTTCGAAATCAGGAGGGTGTCATCCGCAAAGAGCAGGGTGGGAGTTTTTTCCCCCGCCAGGGATGGGGCGTCAGCAGGGTCCTCCCTCAAATGGTCCACCACCCCATTCACATAGAGGGAGAACAAAGTCGGCGCCATTACTCATCCCTGGCGTACTCCTCTCATCACAGGCACCCTTTCTGTGAGCTGTCCCTGGGAGCCCCATCTGGCCCTTGCATAGTTCCCCTCGTGTAATTTCATGATGAATTCCAAGAGAGCAGGGGGGAAACCCATTTTTTGCAATACCCTCCATAACTTAGGGCATGGCACTAAGTCGAAAGCTGTTTTAAGGTCTATAAATGCCATGTACAGGCTGCCCTTCCCGATGGTCACGGTCTTCCAATAAATGGTAAAAAATCGGAAGATCTGATCCATTGTGCCCACCTTTTGTCTAAATCCCGCTTGGAGATGGGAGAGGATATTCTCCTCATCCATCCAGAGCCCAACCCAAGCGATAATAACCCTGCCAACCACTTTCTGGACCACGTCAATCAGACTGATCGGTCTGTAATTGGCAGGGTCATCTCTTGCCCCCTTTTTGTACACGGTTATCACCTCGGCTCCCTTCCATGAGTCCGGCACTGGATGGCCCCTAGCGATTAGGTTCATAATTAGGGAAATAAGGGATGCCCTGATTTCAGGATCATTTAAAAGAAGGTCCCCAGGGAGCCCGTCCGGCCCAGCCGCCTTTCCTGGTGTCAGATGATTAATGGCCGTTTTTACATCCATACTGGAAAAAGGGTCTTCGGGGGCTATGACTACACCATCACCATTGTCATTAACTAGTGGAGGAGGACATAGCTCTACTCCTCCACAGTATAGCTCATAAAAATGAGAGTGCCACTGATGTTCAGTAATGTGGTTCGTGATGGGCTCAGCTCCCCCCCTCCTAGCTTTGTTTATTAAGTCCCAGAATAAGGAAGAGCTCTTCATCTGGGATGCGGATTGGAGATCCTGCCAGTGTTGTTCTTCCCAGTCACGCTTTGCCTGCACTAGGGACCTAGCATAGTCCTTCCTAGCCGCTCTAACTAGTGAAGTATTCTTTACAAGCAAGGCTGCGGTAAGCGCCTTCCTTTATGTGGAGCATTGAGCCGAGTACCAGGGATTACTTGATTTTATCTGGGCATGATTCTGACTACTACAGTGAATAGTAAAATATTGGCCCACCTTCTCGATTACGTTCTTATAGACGGACGAGAAGGAAGGGGCCCGGGGATTTTCTGGATCAACTGCCAGATGCTCTAAGTCTAAGGTCGTTACTATTAAGTGCTCCCTGATCTTACTCAAATTCTCTTCCTGGGATTTGACCCTATTCCATTTCAGTCTGCGGTTGGCGTTAAAAGGTGACAGCTCCTTTGTTTGCATTAGAGGAGCTTTATTTCTAGCTTCATTTTTGGGACCCCACCTTATCTTCCTGCACAAGGGGTTGTGATCACTATCCTGGGAAGGGGTTACCACCATATCAATTAGATCACGCCAGAGCCTTGTGTCCAATAGGATGTAATCTATTCTTGATGGACCATTTAGCCTGTTAAATGTATTTGCCCCGTCTGGATCTGAGCTTGTCCCGCCATTACGTGCTCTCAGGTTGTATTCCAGAGTCAGGGCATTAATCTGGATTGTCCTGGGTGATCATTTTTTAATAGGTTCTAACGTCAGAGGTGGTATGCAGAATTTAGAGTCTTCCTCCTCTATCCCCAGGGGATCTTCCCTACTTAGAGGTTTGAAGGTGCAATTAAAATCACCTCCTACCATGATTTTAGAAAGGGGAAGTTTGTTGGCTATTTCTAGCTCCAGAGTGGATATTGCGTCTGACATTTGGGCCCCCAAGGATCCCCTTGCATATACATTATATAGGTCAATGTTACTGTCTTTCTCCTGCCCTTGGATTGAAAGATGTAATATATCCTCCGAGGCTGATTTATGGACAGTTATTTTCCAGTTTAATGCTATCTTGATCCAGACATGAAGGCCCCCCGCTGGTCTACCCTTCCCTGAACTTATTGCGGGAGTATAAAAAGTAGAGTACCCAGATTTATATATGGGGAGCAAGCTCCAAGTCTCTTGGAACATGCAAACATCAAATTCCTCAATGAAGTTGTTCCAATCGGGTATATCCATATTTTTGTGTAGCCCCGCAATGTTCCAAGAGAGCAGCTGAATCACCTTCCGGTTTGTTACCGGGATGGCTGTTCTATCTCCTGGGATCTGAGTCCTCCCACTTTGGCCGGAGGCAACACTTTCTGTACCACATCTTGTTTGGGCCATGGGGGAGGAATTCACACCAATTCCTAACCCTTCCCTTCCTAGAAAACCTTGACTGCTACTCTTATGGGGTAGCGGTCTCTGGCACACCGGGCGTCAATCGACCTGCTCCAACACACTATACCTGTTACTCTGTTTGAAATGGGAGAATGGAGCGTAGTACGGTCGAGTCACCTCCCAAGGCTGTAAGCTGTGTCCAAATTTAGAAGGCATGGTGCTCCTACGCTCCCTTGGGAAAACACTTTTAGTTTTACCATCTCTCCGATGGTGAATTGGGTAGAAGAATGATAAATGCAAAGGAACAATTTGCGTGGGTGCCCGCAGATATATTCCACTGCCCTAGGGCTCCTGAAATTAATCACTACGCAGTTTTCCGCAATAGTTTTGGGTCCTGTCCCTATCCAGTCCACCCTTCTTACACCCAATATTTCACCAGAGACATTAGGGGGGATGGGCCTATTTAAGTTAAGCCATTGGATACACTTGTTTTTAAATCAGTGTAATCCTCGCTTTTTCCCTGAGTTAATGGGGGGACCCCAGCCAGGACCACGACGTAGGGTAAGGACTAATCCGGAAGTTCTAGATTGGGCAGAGCTGGTTGGGACCCCTCCTTCGGGTTATCTCTTTTGGGTCTTGATTGTTTGTTTACTGGAACTGTACTATGTTCCATTGCTTCCCTCGATGTAATGCTTGGCCCCATCACTGTCGCCCCATCCCTGATCAGAGGTAGCCCAGAGTCCTGGGTGGGTAATACACTACCCTGGGCCTGGGCATCTAAAGTATTTTTGTCACCTGCTAAGTTTTTAGGGTCGAGGGAGGATGTGGAGACAGTAGAGGTAGGGTTCCCTGCAGCCCTAGTCGGCTGTGTTCTCCCTCCCCCTGCATTATTGATCAGTGAGAACAGTTTGTCAAGTCTGGAGGTTAGTGGTTTACAGTAGGAACTGACAATCTGTTCAATACGAGCCTCTAGATCAGATATGAGATGTGTGGCCCAAACCGGAGTCCCCGCATATGTGAAGGGTGATCTGTGTTGGTAAGCTCAGTCTCCACTATGGATTGGTGACTTCTGGCTAATTTCATGTAATTGCACTTCTTCCTCCTCAGCCGTGATTTGTGAGTTTTCCTGGCTACAAGTTTCGGAGGGGACTCGGGAGCTACTGAGGTTTCACTTACGTCTTGTGGAATTTGTGCCCAGGGTAGCTCTGCAAACGAACACACGATGGATGAGCTAAAATCAGGGGGGTTATTGGTACCAGGTGAGAAATCCCCGCCAAACTTGGGGGGGAAAATAGCAGAATTTATAGACATTCTCCTCTCTGTATTCTCGATTGCAGAGGCCACCACTCCAATAGTCTTTTGTAACATTTTGTCAATAGCAGTAAGACTAGGGAGGGGTTGTACTGCAGCAGCCTGAAGCCTAGTAATGTGACGTGAAGAGGTTGGCTTAGATAATTTACTCGTGTCGGGCATGTTTACAAATGTAACGCTTGCACTAGCCCTATGATAACCCGATAACTAAACCCCGGAAACGCGATAAAGACTTAAGATTTTTATCGTACTACTACTATAATGAATAAGAATAAAACAATAACCAAATAATATTAGGAGTAATGACACCTTAAGTACAGTTCCCGTAGCTGTGTCCAAGTCTCTGGAGCGTTAGGGAGGTGGCCCAGCCCAGCCACTTCTAGCCTCTGAGGGCCACAGAGGGCCCGCCCTTTGCCCAGGCTTAGCCCGGCCCCGCGACGCGGAGGCTCCTGGTGATTTTAAGCGCCCCTGGGCGCAGGATGTAGACTGTCAGCTTCCGCCCGCAAAGGTAGTTGGGAGGTGTAGTCTCTCCTCCTCTCAGCAGCCGCGCTAGGTGGAAGGCGGCGGCGGGAGGGAGAGCCACACGGGTCACACTGCTGGCTGCAGGTAAGGGAGCAGCGTCCAGGTTTGCCCCCAAGTAAATTCCGTACTGCACCCCCGCTCCACCGAGGCTCCTGGTGATTTTAAGCACCGCCGGGCGCAGGATGTAGACGGTCAGCTTCCGCCCGCAAAGGTAGTTGGGAGGTGTAGTCTCTCCTCCTCTCAGCGTCCGCGTTAGGTGAAAGGCAGCAGCGGCGGCGGGAGGGAGAGCCACACGGGTCACACTGCTGGCGGCAGGTAAGGGAGCAGCGTCCAGGTTTGCCCCCAAGTAAATTCCGGTACTGCACCCCCTATGTGAATAGTTTGTTTCCAGAGGTTGACCTTTGTTTTATTTTGAATAAAGTTTGGGTGGTATGTAGTGTCATGCCAGACACGTTTTAGTGTCTCAGCAGACACTTAGTTAGTCAGCCACTCCCTTTGTGGGAGTGGACACACATGCACCCCACACCCATCCATCACAGGCGTCACAATTGACATGATCCTGCTAGTAAACGGCCCAGGGTGCACATGCTCGAGGCCAGTTATCAGTACCTTACAACGGTGTCTCCGTCTCTGCTTTAGTAGCATGTGGTCCTAGGGCCCACAACACCAAACATGCACATACACGTGTGTGTATGCGAGTGCACGTTTTAATAGAGAGCAGGCTTCTGTGAAGTGTGTTGCCACGTGTGTGTGCATGCACGTTTACGTGTGTGTGTGTGAGTGCCTGTCCTTATCGAGTGGAGAGCAGACTCCCGCAAAGTAAGTGTGTTCCACATATGTGTGCATGCAGGTATGGATAGATGTGCGCATGTCTTCTTGAGTGCCCCTGCCTGCACGTGTGCATGCAGCAGTTTGTGTACTCGTGTGTGCGTGCGCGCGCGCGCGCCAAATGGAGCGGTAACAATAAGGATTCACTCGTTAAGACGCACGAGGCCCCTGGCCCCGAGAAATTAGCTAGAAACGATGTCTGCGTTCCAGTTTCATTTCCGGCACCAGCTCCCTGGGATTAACATCCTGCCGCCCCTCGCTCGGCTTTCGAAGGGCTGAATGCATAAAGATAAGCAGCTGGTGGCCGTGATTCAGAGGCATTCTGCGCAGCTCGACAAGCGCTTTGATTAGCGCAAATGCACGTAGAGGCGCACAGTCTAATTCTATAGATACTGTGAGCAGCTTCACGTGAGGTCTGTCACGTCACCCGACGTACCTAACGGCACGGAGTGAATCATGTGCAGGAGGAGAGAGAATGGTCCATAGCCTGTCAACATTCCGCCGCAGCAAATGACATGCGTGCTGAGGGCTTCTTCTATGTAAATGAGCATCGCGATCTGATTTATAGTGTAATGGAAATAACTTTAAGGCGCACACATGGCTGGGGCGCAGGGTTACTAACGCTACTGTGCAAACAATATGCGAAGCTATCTCGATTGTCCACAGTGGTTACAGGCAGACCTCTGTGTCTGATTGCAGGGGCTTGTTGTTGTGTGAACGGAGAGTGGATGGTTGTTTGCAGTACATGATTGCTTATTATAGGGGTTTATTGAGTGTAAGCCGGAAGTGGTGTGGGCCCAGTTGATGTCAGTATATTGCAGCTCTAAGTGAGAAAGAACATTTGTGAAGGGTGAACGTGCCGCTGCTGCATTATCACAGACAGGCTGGAGTCATTCACAATACTAGCAGGACCTCTAAACCAGGAAGTCTCAGATATACAGCAGGCAGTCTCTTTCTTCTATATTAATTCATCCACATGAGTAACACAAGTTTATCTCAACCTACTGGGAGCAGTGTAAGCTGGACTCTCTACTGGGCCAAGAGCCATTTGTATCAAAGATTGTACAGACACAAAGCGAAGGCAGCGATATGTTGCCGCGGGATTCGTACTGTCGAAGGAAATTTAAAAGCACTGGTAAAGCCAAAAGGTACAGCCGAGGACAGGCGTATTGACTTTGCCATTGCTTTTTCCCCCTAGGATTTATAAACACAATGGCTCCTAATACATGAGACAATAAAACTATTAGGCAACGCTCTTCATTTAATGAAAAGTATATATGAGCATAGATATACGGCTGGTGCCGGTGACAAACACATGCTTGGTGCTCTGTTGAGTCTGATACACACCAGTAAATAAAACTATCAACATGTGTATCATGTAAACAAGAATACGGCCCCTTTGATTCAAATACAATAATGTAACTAGAGTCCACGCGTCTACACTTGTAATACAGCGGACTAGACATCCACTAACTTTGTGATGGATTATCCCGTCTGCCAAACTCTAAATAAGGCCCCACATGTCTTTGAGCAGAAGGATCCAGGACAAAGAAAAAGGTAAGGTAAGAATGGATGAATAGTTCCCTGAACACCATATGCTATCTCTCTACCATCTAGAAAATGCTATTTCGAAATATCAAGTTGGCCTCTAAAGCAGACTTTTTTCATTGTTTCTAGCTTACTTCTTTGTACTTCTAGCATTGCCAGATTTGTTGATTTTCATCTAGACACAATTCTCACCCCAAGACACCCACTCAACCTACAGACCTTCTCCGCTCCGGCACCGCCCAGAGTGATCCCTGAACTGAGGCTGCCGGGGAGTGCGGGAAGCTGCATTGACCAATGGTACAGTTGGAATTACAGTGGTGGTGGTTACCCAGAGCAGTGACCGTGAAACTGGGAACTGCCCTCTTGGAGGCTCAAGAGGTGCCCCAGAGGCCTACCAGAGGAGACTGAACACCAATACAGCGCACCGCAGTGGTTCTCCGCTCTTCTTCCTTGCCTTGTGAAGATATGGCCCATGTTTGGAGTAAAGTGCCACCTCCACCCCCTCTTTGGTCAGGGCCAACACCATCCAATGAGGCCACTCTCACAGAAAACGGAGCAGAGATTGGTACTGAGTAATGCAGCATCTTGGAACGCACAAGCAGACTTGGAGAGGTCTTTCGCTTGGCGTGAAGTGCAAGCACTGCGAAGCGTCACATTGGTGAGTATCAAGACTCTGTTAGCTCACTCCAGAGCATTGGGAGCTGTTGACTCAGCAGAACTTTGCTCTCAGAGGGAGTGCCTTAGGTAAACCAATGTCCCCATCCCCTTCCACTATGTACAGCAGTTCCCCATAAGGGGGCCCCTGATATGGCTATTTACACACCCCACATATATTGACATAGGCCACATGGATTCCAATAACCAATATCCTCTCCTTGCTGTCCCCCTCCCCGGAACCCGTGGGCTGTACAGGTCTGAATCTTCTGAAGACCACCCCTTGTCCTTTTACCTCTGGCTTTATCCTTTTGTACCTTGTTAGTTTGTCACTGGGAGAACTCACCCCTCCTGTACAATGCCACAGGACTATCATTCGTCTGTATCGACCAACCAGCCCTGCTCAGGTCTGATATACCCTCACACATATGAAACATCCCCTAAGGAACAGCTGATGGTTCTCCTAGATATTAGCTGGAAGCACCAGTCCTCCTCCACAGGTTCATCCTCCTGGCTATGCCTTCAGGCTTTCTTTTTGGTGCGCTATAGTGTTATCGTCCTGTAAACTGATCATACATAGAAGCATAAGTCTATCCATCAACTTTTATTATCAAAGGGGTGGTGGACTAGGTGATGTTGGGTTCAAGCAAAAAGTTGGAAGGCATCTTACAAAGGTTGTTGAAAGAAATCACCTCCGTCAGAGTGTGGATGTAAATTCCACATACAGTGGCGGCTGGTGGAGTCTGAAAGTGGCGGCGTAGGACCAATTAATGAAATTTGGTGCTCAAGCGCAGCCAGCGAACTGGGCTTTTCAACTGGGGTTTAAGGGGGCTTCTCATGCTTAGGATATTTTTAAACCTTAGTGTGAGATGGCGCAGTTTCCAGCATAAACTCTTTAAAGAAACAGTGTTGGCGACATTTAATGAAGAGGCTTCAGTTGACCCAAATGACATATTCCGCAAGTGATCAAGTTACCACTGTGCTGCTGCTGGACATAGGCAGCTATAGTTACACATTTTCAGATTACAAAATATAAAATCCAAAATAGTTTGTAGGTGGCGAGTAGGTATTTCTTAGGAGAAGAATTTAAAATCAGTATTAGGTTTGTTTTCATTTTAATTTGCTGCTGGTAATGTTGCCGCTCTCACGCAAGTCGGCCTTACAAACTAATATTTACGATTTTTTACCCTCGAAGAGTTATCAAGATAATAAAATGTTTAAACATTAAGTACCATGCATTGCCCTTATGAGAAATGGAGGGCGACCTCAGCTCAGTTGAGATTCGGTCACCGGCACGGAGTTCTACAGCAGGCAAAATAACCCACTATGGGGCATATTACCAAGCAATAGCGATAATTATCGCTATTGCTTGGTTAGAGACAAAAATTTACCGCTGCGCTGCGGCGATTTTTATCGCAGATAAACCTTGGTATTACCAAGGTTTAGCGCAAATGCGATAAAAAACGGCCGCAATGCATAAATATCGCTGAAAAGTCAGCGATATTCATGCATTACCGAGCTAATGCTCTTAGCCATGTTATCCACCTCCCATTGGATAACATGGCTAAGAACTGCTCAGGGCAGGTGTTAGCTTTTGGAGATATTCGCGCTTAGCGCGAATATCTCCAAAAGTTGGTAATAGTAGATAGCGATGTTAGCGACTGTTTCCAGTCGCTAACATCTTGGCACGCCCAATTTGCATGTCATTAGTGATAAAT
The DNA here is from genome assembly GCF_964261635.1 of Lissotriton helveticus. Lineage (NCBI taxonomy): Eukaryota > Metazoa > Chordata > Amphibia > Caudata > Salamandridae > Lissotriton > Lissotriton helveticus. The sequence goes on from NC_136063.1 coordinate 178,229,788, forward strand.
ATCACTGACATGCAAAGTGGGGCCCAAGATGGTCGCTATCTCCTACTAGCTGTCGCTAACTGGTGTTACCGACAGCTAGGTAATAAGGAGATAATAAAAAATAAAAAAAAAGATAAACCCGCTTGATAATATGCCCCTATGTTCTTCAGAGGCAGAGCTTCTGCAACAGCTTTAGAGCAGGGGCAAAGGAGATCAAATGCTAGGCGGACATGAATAATGATTTACTTTTCCCCAGTGGATATTCAGAGGAGGGCTTTACACCAGTTCAGGGAGTGAGTGTGAGGGGTGGAGATGCCATACCACTCATACGTTGGCCCTGTGATACTGTCAACAAGCTGTATAAGTGTAAATGTTATGTTACATAAATAGCATTTCATAGTACAGATTTCTAAGCATTTCCGATATGAGCGGGAGCGCGTGCTTAGGCACATATGAGTAAATTCATTGGCCCAGGATCAAACAGTATATTAAAGTTGGGAAACAGGGATTTTACTACACCGGCGATTAATGTATTTAATACACCCAGGCCCGGACTGGCCGTTGCGGGCACCGGGCAATCCCCCGGTGGGCCGCATGAGTGTGGGCTGGTTTTTGGGCCCCTGGGGGCTGTTTTTTTGTTACAGGGCCGTTTTTGCAGCATAGCAGCGGACGCACCCCCAACCCCCCCCCCCTTAGGGGGGGGGGGCAGCCGAGCACTTTGCCAGGGCCGGTTTGGGTTCCCAGTCCGGCCCTAAATACACCACACCAGCATTCTTTCCACACACACAATTTTACAAAACAGTAAACTATACATGCTCATAAAGAAATGCATCTTCAAACTCTCAAACAAAAGGTGGTTCTACAGAAAAGGCAGCCCTGTTGGTTGTCCAGTGCTAGTTTATCCCCTTTTCTCCATACACATAAATCTGTCTCCCAGGAACAGATAAGAAACGGCCAAGCAGATTCGGAATTCGTTAATCCGCAGCAGAAACTCAAAACTGATGTGTTCAAAATCCACCAAACCAAGTAAGTAGAACAGCTTAATATTGATTAGTTAAAGTTTGTTTTTTCACCACAAATGCTGGCACTGGGGAGGTAAGTGAACTGTAAGGTTCTCGTATGGCCACCACGACACAGCACTGCAACCCGGACCCTTGGGCCTCAACTTCCTTTTACTCTCTGCGTTCATCCACCCAACCGTAGCGTTTATTTAATGTTACTTGGCAGCCCGAATAGTGACCCTGATGGAATGAAGATGATTCCTGCAAGACTAGTTAACGTGGAAAAATTGATGTGACTGGCGTTGCGGTGTACACCCCGGTGGCCACTTTAGTTAGACTTTTGTCCGGCCTGCTTTTGGAGTGCCTTGGATGTGCACGAAGGTGTGGGCCTTAGATTACTGTGGCAATTCTATTGTGAATTGGTGAATGTGCTTGGAAAAACAGTTTTGAGAGGCTACCACTCTGCCTGTCGTGAGCTTAATTTTCCCATACCGTGAGGGCAGCGCATAGTGGCAGCACGAACTCTCAGAGACTTGGTGTTACCTTTTTAAAAGAATTTTTGTAGCTGTAGTGGTGTACGCTCCAAATTTCAAAGGTGGCATTTCAAATTCTGACATTCCAGCCTCCCTGCCTGTTGCTGTGCAGCAGCAAGCAGAGGGAGGCAAGCTGCAGTAGTGCAAAGCCCTAGTAAACGGGTTTATATAACTTTAAAAAATGCCCGCCTGGGCCTTACCTTGGTTGGTGAACTGCCGACTCCAGAGTTTACTTTAGTCCAGTCCAGTCATACTCCAGACCGCACTAGCTGCTGCCAACCGTGTGCACTGCAGTAATGTCTGTCTCTTGACTCAAGTCGGAGTCTGCTCTAAATTAAGTCAAGTCTGTCTTGCTGGAGTCGAAAGATGACGCCGCAGTAAATAAAATGGCTTCCAGTAAGTTCCACCACAGTGGAGAGTTCAGACTCATGGCGGGAAGAAGTCTGAGGTCGAGTCTGTGCAGACTCGATTCCTCGGCCTCCCGCCTGCCACACCCCTTTCTCAACTCATCACAGGGTGGGTCTCACCACATCTCCAAATGGTAGAGTGTAACTATATGTGCTAAGTGCTAAATTAAAAGGAAACTCACATCCGGAACCAACAACTTATTAGTGATAGCGTGGTTAGGATCAGTTATGTGCTTAAAATCTGGATAACCATCAACTATTCTAAGTGATCAGTTTTATCATTTGGTCAACCAGCTGTTGGCTGATTGCAAGTTTCTAGCAGTGTTGTAAAAACTCATTCTTGCCCTTATGTAGCCAGCACTTGTGTGATTGAGCGCTTTGTAGACTAGGACCAGAACTACTGAAGTTCTGAGATTCTGCGGCTGTAATGATTTTCGCATTACTTTTTAATTGCCACATAATACATCATCCGCTGCATCTACAGATTTTAACAAGAAAAACCTTGGTTTAAGCTTAAACAGATCAAAATTTACAAAAAAACCTGGTGACTTGGTTCCTACACACAGGCAGGCTGTTCGCAAAGGTTGATTGGACATCTTTCAGTTGCTAATTGCTGTTTTTGGGGGTTACATTTGTACTAATGAAGGTGAACTCTTTTCTCAGACACTGTTTTCAGTTGTAAAAATGACAAAATTATGAGGAAATACTATAACAAAATATGCTGCATTACGCCACATAACTTGCCTTTCGTTGTAGTGTAGTTCCTATATTCCAAATAGGCTCTGCGCATTCGAATAATATATTCAGCAGTGTAGACGTAGTACTGAGGTCGACTAGGTCTCTACTGACTATATTAGACTTAAGGTTTGCCAGCTAGCTCAGAGGTCACTAGAAACTTTCTCGAATAAACGAGGAGGAGTTTAACCTCCCTGGATAGACAAGAAGGGATTAGCTTCTGACAACCATAAAACATGACAACTATGCTCCCTCAGAATAAGAGTGTATCTCTAGAGTTGTGTGAAAACAATAGACAGCTATTTCACTCAGTCAATCATGCGTACTTAGTTTCACCAGAGTGCAGAGAAAAGAGAGACGGGCGTTTTCAATAAAAGGTGTAATTTATTGAGCAGTCTTCTTTCTCATGCAAGAGAAATGAATTGCCACAATTGCAATACTCATAGCAAAGTAAAGTGGGTACAGTAAAATGAGGATTATAAAATAATACTGTAAAAGCATTGATATGGTTTCGTAGCCATATGATACTTTAAAATAGATAAAATATATACATACATATATACATTGACTAACGTACTCAACTGGTGCTTCTAAATACGCCTACCCCGGTGTACCTGACCTAAGCCTAATACGTGGGAAGGAGTAAGTAAGTAGCAGTTTAAGTTAAGTTTGTTTTGCCAAGAATCTGACTCAAGAATTCTCTTTAAGGGTTTAGTCAGTTCCGTACCTGGGTAATAGAAAGCAGGAGGTCTTGTATCTCTCTCTCAGGACTCGATATCCCAGTAACCCGCGAAGGTATCTGGGAACACCAGAGCTGCATTTCTCGGCAGGAGAAAAGACAGCGTTCTCTCAGTGCATCAAAAGGGAGGGGGCAGCGTCCGTGGGCTCTCGCATCAGCTGGGCTCTCGGGAAAGTAGATAGCTGCTCTGCTCCAAAACCACCATCGTGTGTTTGCTTAAGGCAACGTTGGTATATTTATACCTGAAAGGTGCCGGGTTTGACGTAAGGTTGGACATAAGACGTCAATAAAGATGTCACTATGAACTGGCCGTTCTTACAGTGCTTCACAGGAGTTCTAGGACGAAATCAAAACAAAAGCAATGGGGATTTCCCAGGTTGCTGGAGGTTTGGTTGGTTTAGAGAACTCGTTGTGCTTTCTAGGAGTCCGGGGAAGTAGCCTTGCTTAATGTGACTGCATAGGCTACGACTAAATATGGATATGATTCTTATGCCTTTATAGGGATATTTATTGATTAGAACCGTACAAGGGCATAAAATAGAAATATCGATTTAGGTTCCTAGATAAAAACACAATACCCACTCCACGATCTAATGTCCATCATTACTAAAACTAAGCAATAGTAATCATTTAAAGGTACATGTGTATTCCAACCCACCCCAAAATACATTTTTTGCATTTGAAATGGTGTATGCGAAATACACGATAATGATTATTGGTACTGTACGCTATTCAAGCAGTGTAATCATTCAGTTAAAAGAATGCATATATATATCAGCTGAATGATTTGCGAAATTTACACATGAAATGGCTCTTAATACAGAAAAGAAGGTCGAGACCATTCCATCACATATAAATACAGTTATTGTAAATGTGCTAGAGGCTGAGGTAATATATTGTCTCTAGAGTTCCTAAAAATAGAAGCTCTGTTCTTTAAGAATAGTTCTACTTTAAGCAGAGTACAAGTGCCAGAAAGAGGTAAATATTTTGGAATTGGAAAAAAAATAATTTTGCTTTCAGGAGAAAAAATAGTTCCAAATATTTTCAGTAGCTTTTGTTTATCAAAGCTGAAGGCCAAATTCAGAGTTCAGGGAACGCTGTGTGCTCATTGCTTAAATGTTATTCTTTTTGTTCAGGAGAGAACATAATTTCAGACAGACTTTCAAAAAAGTGGTCTACCGCTTCAGGTGAAAGTTCGACCAAGTTTGAAAATGTCGCAACAGTGCAGTCTTGAGCATGATTGCTATCGTCGATGTCAGGATCAGCAATGCTCACAGAAGGTCGTACCTGGGTGATGCTGCTCTCATCTCATACTTCACTACCACCTAATCGTAGTGGCGAAGTTTCAACGAATGCCGTCATCAGAATGGGTAGCCGCTGGGGACAACACGATGCATGAGCCATTACAGGACTTAGCAAAGTATCTGTATCCAATGGCACTGCTGATGGTAGTGTAAGACAGACGTCCAACACGCATTCTTCTCCGCATAGCATACATCGAAGCACAGGTAAGATGCAATTCTGCCAGATGGGTCTGAATGTAAGAAACCAGGTCATATTCAGATCTCTTAGCCGGGCTAATCCAAGGACTTTAGTTATGCGGTCCCTATAGCGTATAGCTAGGATCGTTTCTTCCATCGTTGCTGGAGTCTTGTCTGCGACTTGGCTTGCCATATCGGAGCAGAAGTAACAAAAATAAAATTGCTGCTACGAGACCCAAAAGAAGTGGTAGGCCGCCAAAGACAGAATGGACAAAATTAGGAAAAATGTCCAGAACTGTTTTGAAGGGAGTTAACAGTCCCGAAAAAATTGTCTTAAATACATGTGGGATACCACTGGTATCAGACATATTTAGGATTTGGCTTAGCATTTCTGCGAAATGCACGGGGCAATTTGTTGATAAAAGGCTATGTATCTCTGCCGTTGTCCTTGCAACTCGCAGATCATACGTTTCTTTTGATGATGTTAAGGGCACAGTTGTCTGTCACAGAACAGACTTTATTCTGCTTAAAGTATCAATTCGAATAGAAGAGAAATTCAAAGAAGGCCAAATTGTTGCCTCCGTATCTGGAGTGCTGTTTGGATACAATACTTGCATACAGCAAGTGACCATGGAACTCACGCTCACGAGATAGGCTTTCCCTGGCACCATGCCACAACAGCTGTGGTCCACTATTAGAAAATAGCTCCCGTTAGAAAGCCATCTAAAGAATGGCTCTATTTGTGTTGCAGGTGTGCCGTGCTGGTGACATGAAAGGTTATTTGAAGTCCCCTCACAGGCCCCATGCAAGTTAATACCTTGACACAGAAGTATACCGCTTAGTGATCATTTACAATTGTTACCACTAAGAAATATATTCTGTTTCTTTTCACTGTAACATGTGTGTGTGTAAGGCAATTTCCATGATGACTTAATGTACCCTTTACCCAACCTTTCATACTGGCCCACTGGTATATATTCTTGGCAGTATTGAAATTGGAAAGTTGTTATCGGAATTGTAATTATCCCTTGTATTATCCATTCAATGACAGGTCTTTCTGGCATTGTCAATGGTAATCTCTCAAGTTTTTCAATGCTCAGAATCGTATAGTCTGACCCTTTCTGTGCCAAACTGATTTGTTTATCAGTAAGGTTAAAGATAGAGAATAATGACGTTGTGTTGATTAAACGCCATGGTACGTAGCCTGAACGCAGATTTTGCAACGTCCAGCCAAGCTGTACAATAGAACGTAATTGGGACTGACCATGTTGTAACATTAGTAAGTCCTGCTCTATTATATCAATAGCAGATGATACAGTACTGTCCAGTGAATATATTCTGGAGGACAGAGTCATTAACCCATTGTCCACAACAGAAAGTGACTTTTCCAAATTTTTACGATCAATTTCTCGTATTTTCTCTGCTGTTTCAATTTCTTTCCAAGCTTCGTTGTACGCAGCGTATATACCGGCCGCTATGAAATGTTTTTGACACTGTTTGCGTGGTCCCATTATAAAATCACGAAGGTCAGCACCGTCTTTAAGTAAAGTCAAGTGTTGCTTAATTTCAGCCAGTGTGGATTTCTGTAGCCATTCGAGGCAGAGTTTCCCTACACTGTATGTTGTAACTATCCCTGGATGTTGTCTCTGGGAGTATCTAGGGTCTGGCCTGGTCAATTTGAACCCCTGTATTTTGTTCAGGAATCTATCTTGACAGTTATTTGTGTCTGTGGGCCAGATCAACCATTTTTTCCAATCAGGATGTGTTCTGTTTTGGGTAAAAATGTGGGATACGTCTATCTCAACATCTGTAGTGCTATTATTGTCAGGTGTTGGCTTTGGAATAGACGGTTTGTTTAAGTCCTTAATTTTGGCTAGGCCAAGACAGGTTGTCTGTTGAACGGTGTCATTCAAGAATATAATTTGTTCTGGGATCATACAGGCTCTAAATAATGGTTCTAAACCTTGGACCTGCCAATCTTTGGTACCCCAGATGGTTTTTGTTTCAATGTTGTTTTTCCAAAAATCAAAACCAAATGTAGTCATTTTTTCATAAAATGTTTCCGAATAGATCAATTTAGTATTTGTCAGCATTGTTTTCACCCCTGTCTTATTTAACAGTTTGAAATAAAACGTTTCTGCTTCACTTGTGTTAAACCCTGAGAAGTATGGGAATGTCTCGTAAAATGTTTTCGAACTACCTTTTGGTGGAGTTGCACAATGTTCCCATTGATTATAATTAAAAACATTTCTAGGTTGAGCAGATTTATGCAAATATTGGTGTGCAAAGTGATTGTAGCAGTACATTTCTTCATAGTTAGATGAACCCTGTAAGTAATCATGTTCTGTAAATTTTGCTGACATTACTAAATCTGACATCATATCATTAATACTTTCAAAGTCCCAATCATCAGAGAATGTGTTCGGTTTTACAAAGTCACTTAATGAAACCTTGAACTGGTGTGGATATTTCAAGAGCTCGACCGGGCCATAGATTTCGTAATCCGTTTTGTCCCAAGCTACCCCACCGGGTATTGGATTGGCTGTGACATTCACTGATGATAGTTCTCTTTTCTCGATGTGAGATTACTTGTGTGGCTTTAGGACCAAGTTGATGTTCTGACTTGGTGTGTCCATTGTACTGTATTTTCCCTCAATGAATTTTCCCAAACAAAGAACCATGATGAGCCAAAGCAGGAGGAAAAGTACACCGAACACAATCCAAAATTCAATCCATGGAGAAATCAGATAGGTTTCTTTGAGTTGATGAAAGAGTTCAGTTACTTTGTCTTTAAAAGATTTTGTTGTTGGCGTTTCTTCAGGTTCGCTTGGATCCTCAGAAAAGTCATCGAAATTGATGAAGTAGCCAGATGCAGTTCTGTCAATTGTTGGAATCGCTTCCGGATTTTCATTTGCTTTTGGAATTTTCTTGTTTCATTAGTATAGTCTGAGGCTACATCGTTGTAGACTGGTGTTTCTTGAAGAACTGTTGCAATTTGGGTTTTAAGAGGCATAAGTTCCATGGCATTGTTGCATAGTCCTTTTTGATTCACTGGAGGTTTATCAAATGTGATTTGTCTCTCAGTTTGAACCTCTTGTATTGTAGCAAGTTTTGGTACTCTGCTATTTCTTGGGAGTCCACTGGGCCTACTACTTATTATTGGCCACATGATTGTGGTTTTACCAGGTCGATGGATACAACTCGGTTCTCCTTTTTACCAGCAAGGGGCAGTAGTACAACTGATCTTGTTCCGCTGACAGCTAAAACAGGTACTGCTTTTCTGTAAGAAGGCCCAAATTCCTTCTTCACCGCTATCTTCTCTCTGACCAGATACCCAATCTTTGGAATCCAGACAGGCCTTGCTGGGACAGGTGGTTTATCTTCAGTGGCTGTGGGCTGCTGTTTTACCTTTACGTTGCTCGGGCCTTTTCTTGTTTCATTTAAGTCCTGTAAAATAGCCAAACGATCTTTGATATCAAAGCATTTTCCTTCTACCACTGAAGTCTGACTATCTAAGTCCTGAATATGCATTCTAGTACTGAACAATAGTTTGTACGGACTGAAACCTTTTAGAGAATTTCTTGGCAGATTATTAAGACTACGTTGGACTGAGGTACTGGGTTTTTCAGAACCGGTACCGAACCGGTAACCCAGTGGTGTCAGGGTACACCCAAAGACCTCGCGTACTTTCCTGTTTAGACCACAGAAACTCAGAGTCTTCTAGGTGAAGTCAAAGATCGAATTTATTGGCTGCAACCAAGTAACAGGCGTCCTAGAAGTACAACAACACGGGATGTATATTCTCAGGAGACTGCTCAATCTTACAAAGCCAGGCTTCTCTTTTTATACAAAATATTAAGCTTCAGGCAAACATTCTTAGATTTACAGTATACCATTCACATATTTTCACTACAAAGAAAAAGCAGAGTCATGATGACAAGCCCACATTTCAGTTCGTCTAGCCCACAACAAATTACCCGGCAAGGCCCAACATTTTCATCAGATATCGGTGGACCCCCCAATAAAAACGGGCACCTCCTCATCATAAAGCAAGTGAGAGAGAAAAGAGCAGGGACAGGTGAGCAAGATTAGGCAGGGTGTGTGTGCGATGAAAAGGGTTTATGGCATTTGTGCCTTGATGCTATCTCGTTCAGCCACTGGGAGAGGAACTGGCCGGGCAGGTTCGGCCTGGGGCAATGGTTCCAGCTTGCCCAGGTCACAGGAAAGTCAATTAAGGTGTACGTGTCCTTTGGATTTGAATTTGGCTTTAATCATCTGCCTATGTGAGGGCAACTCACAAAATGGCTGCCGTACACAAAATGGAAGCCAAGGGTTCAGGACGAAAATGACGATTTCGAGGTGAAATCGTCACTCGAATATGACGAAAATGCTTGTACATAGTGTACTAGCCATTCTCGGTCTTTTGATATAAAAATCGTCATGCTACGACAAAGTTTATTACACGAGTCCAGAATTTTCAGAACCACAGGACACTTGTTAAATGTTAGACCCACCCATCACCCGAACCTAATACCCTCGCCGTTATAGATTGCTTCATGTCCCGGTTTTTTCTTTCCACAATCCCATTTCCCTCAGGATGGAAGGGACAAGAGTACCGCAATGCAATGCCCATGCTAGTCATGGCCTCCTTATAAGCTCGAGAGCTAAAAGCAGGACCCTGGTCAGAATGTAGCATGCCAATTGCGTATGTGCCGATATAGACTCGCAAATCTTTTATAACAGTTCTGGCGTCAGCCGAGCGCTGGGGTCTACATTTTAAGTGAATCTAGTCTTAAATGTTAATGTGACGCATTTTTTCTGCTGGGTTTTGCGTATAGATAGCCTTATCCTATCTAAACGAAGAGCCATGGCAATACTCCGGCCGGTTCGCCACTGCGATCTCTGTTGCAGTTTGGATAGCTTATTGCAAATTTGTGATGTTGCAGGCTCATTCCCGGCCACCAGTATTCTGATTGCAATTCTTTCAGACATTCCTTGATCTTCTGGTGTCTTAGACCCTCACCCATGTGTGCGTCTGCTATTAACAAGACTCTCCTGTTAGTGTTTGGAATTACTCTATCCCCAACTCCAGGGATTCGAGCAAAAGGAACGGAGTTTGCATCGATTATGTATGTATAATTGAATGGATAGTTCACGGGTAGTGCTGCACAGTCGCCTTTTGAAGACGTTTTTACCACCATCATGGTTTCCCCGTCTATGTATTTTTCTGAACGCTTTTTTGTCGCTACGGAAGCCGGATTTGTTGCTTCCGCTGTGGCTGTGTCGGCCAATGAATTCCCTGCAACGTGAACGCCATCACGCTGATGACTCAGTGTATGTATCACGTGAGTCTTTTGTAGTTCTTTCTGTAAAAGAACTACTTGCTCCCAAAGCGTGTTATGCTTTATTGTGGCACCTGTGTCATCTTTGTAACCGTTTTGAACCCAGTTCTGCAAGTCATTATTGTAGGATTTGACGCAGTAATGCGAATCGCACACTATTATTGTCGGGAATTCGCGATCGGCAATATCGAGCACCATTTTTAAAGCTAGTAGTTCAGTACGTTTACCTGAACTGTCTTTTACAGATTGAGACATAGTTACCAGTGGTCTCAATTTACCTCCGTGCCACCGGCATTTACCAACTGTGCACGCAGCACTGTAAGCTTGCTTACCCCAAACTGAGGGTTGTGCTGATCCGTCTGTATATATTACACAGGCGTAAAGTTGTTGGGGCAGAATTTCGATTGGCAGAGGATATTCTTTTTCATATGTTAAGTTTTTTGGTTTTTTCATGTTCGGGTCAAAATAGTATTTCACTTTTTATGTAGCAAGAGAATTTTCCCATTGTATCCATTTTGGATCTAATACCACGTTAGTTAAATTGCGTGGACTTGTTAATGCCTCAAAGGCTGATTCTGCCGTTAAAACAGTTATCCTTTTGCCTTCGGCTTGGGCTCTTTCTTTTGCTACAGCTGTTTGAACCGCATTTACAATGTTTTCCGCAAGACTAAATGTTTTTTCAGCTTGTGTGTACAAATGTGATTTGTAAGCTATTGGTACCGTTTCTCCCTCATTAGAGGTCAGGTATGTGAATCCGCATCTTCCTGGGATGACTCGGATTACAAGGTTGCGTGTGTTTTTGCGAGTTTGCAATTTTGTTTTAGCTAACATGTCTTTTTGCAATGATCTCAAAATTTCTGTGTGTTTTTGAGTCCAATTGATTGGTTTAAAATCAGGTTTTATTAATTCATAGAGAGGTTTAACCCTCTCTGCATAATTTAGAATGTACGTTCTTCCGAAATTCAGGAAACCTAGTATTAATTGGAAGTTCTTCAGCGTTTTTAGTGCTTGAAGTACAGGGCATTTCTCTAAGAAATTGTCTGCTAGGCTTTTGCCTTCACTTGATAATTCATATCCTAAAAACAGGACTGTTAGATGGGCAATTCGTGACTTTTTAAAGTTGAATTTGTAACCCTCTGCTGCGAACCCAAGTATTATGGTGTTCACTCTTTTCAAGTGAGTATCCAAGTCATCATCTGTTAGATAGATGTCATCGACATATGATAATGCTTCATCATCATACATTTGTAGTAACTCTGTTACTCTTGCTGAGAATAATCCTGGGCTATTCTTGAATCCCTGTGGGAGTCGACAGAAATTTTTCTGCCACCCCATTATTGAGAAAGCGGTCAAATACCTGCTTTCAGGGGCAATGTTTTGACAAAAGAATCCATTAGAGATGTCTAATGTCGTTTTGTATTTTTTACGCACGATGTTATTCATTAGTGCTGCACTGTGTGAATTTTGTACTGCAAAAGTTTTGCAACATGAGTTAAGGTGTCTGTAGTCCAAAACTAGACGATATGAATCGTCTGGCTTGGAGACAGGAAACAAAGGATTGTTCATTTGTGAGGTGCATGTTTCAATCACCCCTTGGTATTCAAGTTGATCTAAGATCTCCCTGACTTGTTTTTTAGCTTCTTGCTTAATTGGGTACTGTCTTTGTGCAGTTGGTTGACATTTTAACTGGATTTTGTGAGGAGGCGAGTCCTCATCCCATCCTACATGATTTTTATATAATGCAGGAGCTTGGGCTACTGCCCATTTTCTGGCATATGTATATTTTTTATGAATTGGAATATGATTTGAGAAGGCAGGCATAATCATTTCTTCGCTATGAGGGCACTCCCTGACAAACTCTGGTGGCCAGTCTTTCTCAGCTAAAAGGATGTCATAGCCTTTTGAAAGGTTATCCCAAAATAGACCCCTTACTTTCCTAGTCTTATCTCCCTCTCTACGTAATGTTATGTCGTATATTTTATGAGGTTTGCTAACTCTGGTATCTGCAGTTTCCACCTGAATGTATTCATTCGTGTCCACTGTCTCCAGATGATTCATCAGGATCTTGCGAGCTATTGTCACTTCTGCTGCGCTGTCTAGCATTGTCTGGGCCCACTCTCCGTTTTTCAGTTGTGTCCTCAGTATCCTCGGCATGTTTAATTATTTTAATACTGGCTACCTTCTTTTTTGGAAATTGTAATTTTTTACTTTGATGAGCAGGTTCCTTGTCTTTGGACTTGACGTGCTCTTCCCTGTGTTCTGACCGTCCTCTTCTTTCCGATTTCTGCGAGGAAGTCTGAAAAGATCGAGAGGGACGTGTATCAATATCTTGATATCTATCAGGTTTCTTTAGATTATCCCTATTTCTAAGGTTGTATCTTTTCTCAGAGGGCTCCCTCTGGGGAGACTTGTGTCCTTGGTCCGGAGATCTTTCTCTCCACCGAGGAGACCTTCCTCTGGACTGGAACCTTTTTTCTTTGGGAGTGGATTGTTTATTTCCATCCCAGCTCTTTTTTGGGGTGTTTAGATTATTTTTAATAAATATCTTCTCGGGATTTTCAGTTAGTTGGAGTTTTACTTGTTTCCCAACCAAACTATCTCTTCCTAGTTCTTCATAGGATTTTTCTATGATTCTGGCAAGTTCAAATGGTTGTTCTGCTATATCTGTTTCTTTCAATTTCTGGTGGTAAGTTATATCCTCCGTTGCCAATTGAACTAACTCTCTATATGCCTTTGTTAATTCTTTTATTTTAGCTAAGAGTTCTTTGCCTGACATTTTATTAATGTCTGGGTGTGGTGTGTAGCTGGCTAGAACCGACCACGTCGCTCCTGGTCTACCTAGTGGACCGAGCCTGGTGATGTGATTATTATGTTTTAGGGCGCCTTTAAACCAGAGCAGGTGCTCTTGGTAATTTAATGGGATTTCCACCTCCTCGAAAGGAGTGTACTCTTCCGGAGGTTCCTCTATTTTGTAATAGTGGAAGACGTGTGTGACAGTGTTTGCTGCTGGAAAGTTTATCCATGAATAGAATACCTCTGTCTGCCGATATTCATGGGCCTCAATTACGAATATGACTGTACCACCTCGTGATGTCAGTCCGTTTTCTATAAGTTTAATAGTTATAGTTCTTCTTATGTAGACCGGAATGAGTATAGCATTCGGAGCATTCTGCTGGAGAGTTGTGTCTTCCAACAACAGTTGAGACGCTGTAGCATCTCTTTCTTCGTCTCCGTCAGGCATTTTACTGACAGAAAGTCTTTTTTAGTATGCAGATCAAGTTTCAAGGAAACAAAGATTAGGTGCACAATATTTTGGAACACTGTATCCTTCAACGATGACTAAACCAAAAACTATACATAGGAATCTCTTCCTACTAAGTTCCGGTGGATTCTAACCTTTTACCCACTCCAGACGTCTTTTGGAGTATTTACGGGAAAAAGGGTCTGTGTGAAAAAGCGCGACTGAGTTACTCTAACGTCATACGTTAGATTTATCGCCTTACCAAACGTTGGGCGCCATGTAGTGTAGTTCCTATATTCCCAATAGGCTCTGCGCATTGGAATAATATATTCAGCAGTGTAGACGTAGGACTGAGGTCGACTAGGTCTCTACTGACTATATTAGACTTAAGGTTTGCCACCTAGCTCAGAGGTCACTAGAAACTTTCTCGAATAAACGAGGAGGAGTTTAACCTCTCTGGATAGACAAGAAGGGATTAGCTTCTGACAACCATAAAACATGACAACTTTGCTCCCTCAGAATAAGAGTGTATATCTAGAGGCGTGTGAAAACAATAGACAGCTATTTCACTCAGTCAATCGTGCGTACTTAGTTTCACCATAGTGCAGAGAAAAGAGAGACGGGCGTTTTCAATAAAAGGTGTAATTTATTGAGCAGTCTTCTTTCTCATGCAGGAGAAATGAATTGCCACAATTGCAATACTCATAGTAAAGTAAAGTGCGTACAGTAAAAGGAGGATTATAAAATAATACTGTAAAAGCATTGATATGGTTTCTTAGCCATATGATACTTTAAAATAGATAAAATATATACATACATATATACATTGACTAACGTACTCAACTGGTGCTTCTAAATACGCCTACCCCGGTGTACCTGACCTAAGCCTAATACGTGGGAAGGAGTAAGTAAGTAGCAGTTTAAGTTAAGTTTGTTTTGCCAAGAATCTGACTCAAGAATTCTCTTTAAGGGTTTAGTCAGTTCCGTACCTGGGTAATAGAAAGCAGGAGGTCTTGTATCTCTCTCTCAGGACTCGATATCCCAGTAACCCGCGAAGGTATCTGGAAACACCGGAGCTGGATTTGTCGGCAGGAGAAAAGACAGCGTCTCTCTCAGTGCGTCAAAAGGGAGGGGCAGCGTCCGTGGGCTCTCGCATCAGCTGGGTTCTCGGGCAAGTAGATAGCTGCTCTGCTCCAAAACCACCACTGTGTGTTTGCTTACGGTAACGTTGGTATATTTATACCTGAAAGGTGCCGGGTTTGACGTAAGGTTGGACATAAGACGTCAATAAAGATGTCACTAAGAATTGGCCGTTCTTACAGTGCTTCACAGGAGTTCTAGGACGAAATCAAAACAAAAGCAATGGGGGTTTCCCAGGTTGCTGGAGGTTTGGTTTGTTTAGAGAACTCGTTGTGCTTTCTAGGAGTCCGGGGAAGTAGCCGTGCTTAATGTGACTGCATGGGCTACGTCTAAATATGGATATGATTCTTATGCCTTTATAGGGATATTTATTGATTATAACCGTACAAGGGCATAAAATAGAAATATCGATTTAGGTTCCTAGATAAAAACACAATATCCTTGCCGCATAATTTAGTTAACCCTGATGCATAATTGTGTCCTCCTTTGCCACATAATTCCAGAGGACCTGACTGACCAGTTCTTTGGATCGTTTTCCTTATTGGAAGCCAGTGGAGTGTGCAAAGGTGAGTGGACACATGCTTTCTTGGAGATAGATTGTAAAGAATACAGGCTGCTGTGTACTGGACCACTTGCAGTCTATTGGCCAGATAGTCACAGATAAAGGGCATTTCCATAATCTGACCTGAATGTTTGGAGTGCTTGGACGACGGACTTCCTAGGAGAAAAGGAGAGGAAGTGCAAGAACTTCTTTAGAATGCACAGCAGACCAATGCTAGCACCTACCACAGAATTAATTTGTGGTGAAAAAGATGGACGGCTGTCAAATTTGACACCCAAGTTCTTGACTACTCCTCCCTGGTGACCTGCAAGGGTGGCGTATTCAGGCCAGGAGATCTACCGGGGATTATGACAGAAGAATAAGTCTGCGTTACTCTTTAGTTGATTGGTGGTCATCCAACGAAATACAGCTGCCAAGCAAGATTTATATGATTGGCCTGCAATCTCTTCTTCCTTTTCACAAGAGAACAGCAGCTGTGTGTCGCCAATTCTCCCCCAACAACACCCCAGATGGCACCCCTCTCCATGATTGTCAGGTTGCTGACCATGTCGAAAGGCTATGCATGTGGTGGGGTTGGCATGGTGTAATGCTGTTGTTGGAGAGGGCCCTTCTTAGGGAAATTCCTTTAAACGTTTTGTTTCTTTCCTCCTGGTTTTTGCGGATTCTCTTTTCATGGCTTTAGGACTCTGGGCACTTTTCCACTGAGGCCTAGAGCTGGGAGGGTACCACCACAGTGGTGGGCCATCGTCCAGGCTCCATCGCCCTGAGCAGGGAAGTTTATCAAGGGGATTTTTAAACAACCCTGGATTTAGACTGGGAGGGGGCCATGTTAGACATGGCCCTTCTTAGGGTATTTCCCTAAAACATTTGACTTTTTTTCCTCCTAGCTTTTGTTGATTCTCTTATCATGGCCTTAGGACTCTAGCCACTTTCCAACTGTGATACAGTGTGAAAACGTGCATGACCTTCTTACACATGCTAGGAAGTTGTGTTTAGCTGATTGGTTTAGGTGCTGTACCTGGGAGTACCCTGTAAAGAGGTCTACCACATACCAAGGGCAGGCACTGACTGTGCCACCCACAAGAATAGCATTTCAAACATTTCTCAAGCCTGCCATTGCAAGCCTGGGTGTGCCCATTTGCACTTATGCTCAGGTTGGCATTTCTAAACCATTAGCCAATGCTTAGTGGGTCGTTCACTATCACTAGGACACCCCTAGGGTAAGCCCTGAGGGTTGAGGCAAGTGGTAGGGGAAATGCAGGGCGGATACACATGTGTGTTTCATGCCCAGGTAGTGAAGAACCCCAAGTGGGATTTCCCTACCTAGGAGTCTGCTCTTCCCATGGGACAACACCAGGATTTTGCTGATTCTCCATTAGTGGCCTTAGGACTCTGGGCACTTTCCCAGTGTAAATGCAGTGTGAAAGTGCGCACGCCCTTCCTACACATGTTAGGAAGTGGTGCTTACCTGATATTTTTAAACATGTCTCAAGCTTGCCATTGCAGGCCTGTGTGTATGCACTTGTGTTTGCACTCAGGGTGGCCTTCTTAAGCCTCTGGCCACTCCTTTGGGGGGATTTCGGGGGCTTTCACTATCACTAGAGCACCCCTAGGATAAGTCTTGAGGGTTGAAACAAGTGATAGGTGAAAGGCAGGGCAGGTACACGTGTGTTCCCCGCCCATGTAGTGAAGAATACCCATGAGTGTTTTCACTACTTATGAGGTTTGCTCTTCCCATAGGTTAACATGTGACGTGGGGGAATGGCTGATATTACTCCAAGCTGCAATAGTGGTGTTTAGTGGAGCAGCTTCATAATGTTTGCTAAAATTGGGTTCACGGTGGCAAACCCTCTCCTGTGGTAAAGTTAGATTTGCCATTAATAGCTTAGAAATGCCACTTCTAGAAATTGGCATTTCTCTGCTCTAAAACTGATTGTGTGCCTTTTAGTTTGACTCCAATCTGCACTGGAGGCTGGAGGAGCACATCAGTACATTCCCAGTGACAGCCATAAACATTGGGCATGAAACTGGAACAGACCTCTGCGATTTGAGGACCTGGCTAGATAGATTGGAGGGAGAACTTTTTACACTTGGCCTCTCGGAAGCCAGCTCATGGCTCCACTAAATATTAAGATCTACATTACATGGGCTCATGGCAGACAGAATTGAAATTTAGAGGAAACATGTGTGTTTCTAAGAGCATCATCTGAACGGACCCTTACTTTAAAAGCACTGTATAGTATAAAGTCTGGGGATATACTTCAGCAGAGCAGAGATACACTTGTAGGGACATGGGACCAGACTTCCTGGAACTGCGTGGTGCACACTGCCAGAGGAATCTGTTGTGCACAAGGAGGTTTACTGCCTTTGGAAGGGACCGTGCAGCATTCCTGAGTAGTGGCTGGCCTGGGCTGACTATTTATTACAGATGTGTGGCGACCTGAAGTGTGCTCTCCAACTGCTTGTTGACTTGCCCCCTGTTCTCTTGTAGAGGTCTCAGGGACACCAAAGACCAGTCGCGAGGGGCCCACACCATCTCTGTGTAACACCTGGAGAGGGGTGCCCTCTTAAACACCCACATCGTCTGCTGTGTCCCACTGGACGTGCGGCGTGAGCTTGGAACTAAGTATTGTGCCTGGAGACCCGATTGCTATGTGTGGTGCCACAAAAGAATTGCCCGCATTCAAAGAGTGGGGCCCCTGCATCGTGGGGGCCTCAACATGCATAGGAGTCCCATTGGTGGTGAGTGTATTTGCCAGTTGCGGGACCCAGTGTGGCCTGCTTCGTCGATTGTGCTGCATCTCTCTCGTGCAACACGCTAACTGCATGCTCATTGTATGCAGTGTCCAATTCACAGGTTGCGACCCTCGGAAGGAGGGTGTACATGAAGTAGTGCCCCATTCTACCTCGTGCGGCACTGCTGAACTTTCACCTGTGTGTGTGACTGGTATTGTCTGGTGTGACCCGTATCAGCACACACAAGGCATTGTGCCTCACATCCAGGGAGGTACGGAATTTACAAGTCTTTGCTGTGTGTGACCGGAACTGCCTGGTGCGACTCAGATCAATACGCACCAAACATTGTGGCTCACTTCCAGGGAGGTGCTTAGTTTGCGACTCTTCATTGTGTGTGACCGGAACTGTATGGTGCGTCTCGTATCAATGCGTATCAGACGTTGTGCCTCATTTCCAGGACGATGCGCAGGAGTGGATTCAAGTTTCATTGTGCCCAGATTACCTGGGTCCTACTTTGATTGATGTGTGTCTAACGGGATACCTCCTTCTTCAGAGAGGCTCTCCTGCTTCACCCCCATCCATTGATTGTTCCTTTTGTGCTCTCAGTGCGGCAGATCAACTGCCCTTTCGTCATTCCACCCAATGACTTTCTGTTGCCAGGTAGTATTGCACGGATTGATTGACTGGGCCTAGGAATGCTTCTGAGTGTGAGTGGAAGCAGATCAAAAAACTGCAAGATCCTCACCACATGCTTCACAGAACTGTGCTGTTGCTGGAAGGCAAATTGTGGGACCTTTTGATTGAACGGTAATTGCCCTCAGCTTGCTTCTGCCCTGCATAATTTCTGAGTGGTGTCCAAACCCCCATTGTTCGACTGTCGCCTAATGAGCCCTGCTACCTACCCCCACCTTCTTTCATGGGACCCTAAGTGTGAATCCGGCCGCTATTCACCTGGTATAAGGGGAAGGGCTTTTAATCTCCAACCTGTGGGCGTAGGGTAGTCGTGTTAGCTGACAGGCGGAGGAGGGCTTGGGCTACGGGGTCTGCATTTCTATTGTCAGCTGACCTGCTGAATATCTGTTGTACAGCAGTATGGTACTGTGTGTGTGCGTTCCATATGGACCTGCTTGATATCCGTTGCACTGTTTAACGGTGCTGAGTGTGTGGGAGTGACTTCATGAGGACTGCCTGTTATTAATTACACCTCACTGCGGTGTATCTTCACATGTTGATTCCTTGCCAAAAGAATACTATGTTTTCACACTAATTTCTACCGATGCGTCAATGGCCCATAGTGCTGTTTAAAAGTGTTGTAATTATCTGTGTGTACACATTTCGGATATAGTTGTGATCTGGGGTGCACCCTATAACTGTGTGGTATTGAATTGTAATAATTGCCAGGGTGGGCCTACTTCTGACTATGTTTCGCACCACATAAGGGTGCTCTGGAGGTAAAGTAGGATCTTTCCCATGTGTGCATACTACTGATGTCATTTTAACACAGTTGGGCTTATTACTGCTAATAATATTTCCAAATGTGATTTAGGTCCAGTAAATACATGATGTTTATGTTGTGTTAATGAATGTGTGTGTTGAATACAATCTTTATTCACATACACCATGTGTGAAGTCTATTTTGTGATGCTCATTGTATTTATTGTATGAGAGTGCAGTGCTAATGATTTACACATTGCCTCTGTGATAAGCCTGACTGCTCAGTGGCAAGCTACCCAAGGGTGAGCACAGGTTATACAGTGAGTCTAATCAACTACTCCTGATGGGAGAGGTAGATTCCGTCTGGCTAGTGCACCTTCTCACCCAATCAGAAAGGGCCAGTTCCAACAGCTGCTGACTTTGAGGTTAATTTTTTCTAACAACAGTCTAATGTACAGCACGATATGCAAGGAAATAGTACTACTCTCCATTTTATAGCTCTTTCATGTAGCTGGCTCCCTCAGATGAATGACAGGCAGACCCTGCCTTGGATTACATAACAAAATGTTACTAAGACAAGAATTAAAAATAAATTAAAAAACATAATAGTTTATATTGTATAAAATAATATTAAAATAATAGTTCAGAAAAAAATTCCACTATCCTAAGCAATAATAAAGTCTTTCCCCTAAGCCAGATGAGGTGTTCGAGTCATGTTTCTGGCTTGGTGGTAAAGGTTCTTGGCCATACTTTGTCTCACTCTTCACCAAAATAATTTAAAGTCCTCTTGCAAAGAGGCTGGCCATGGCAGGGCAGACATCCCACTGAAAGGAGGAGCCATAGGGGTAGAAAGGAAACATAGATGACAGATGAACTAACAGACTGGACAACATAACGTGGGGTGGGTTGGGCAGGCAGACAGACAGACATTAGACCTGCAACAAGGAGGACACCATGCCACGTAAAGTTTGTTAGGAGTATTCAGACCTTTCCCACTAAGATGGGCTAGTGGCGAGGGATAAACATCAAACAGTATGAGGCTCAAGGTGAAGCCCTGACACCCACCCACTATTAGTTCAGGAACTTTAAAAAACTTAAGAAGGATGCAAGCCAGTTCAAGGCCTTTCCTACTACCCTGATTGATTGGAGACCCACTAAAAGCCTGGAGCGGGGACCATGTCGAAGGCCGCTGACAGATCTAGCATAATCAGCTCTGCCTTCCCATCAGCATCCAGGGTACCGAGGATGTATTCGATGACATTCATTAACACAGTCTCCATACAAAATTTGGTCTGAGGCCAGACTGGCCTAGGATGAAGCAGGTTCTAGTCTTCCAGATACTGTGAAAGCTGCAGGTTTATGAACTGTTCCAGCACTTTTGCCACAGCTGTCAGCAGAGATATTGGGCTTTAATTAGATTGCTCTTTGAGATCAGCCACGTTTTTTTATAGTTGGAGTAGAATTTTTCCGTGTCCAGGAAAGGGCCACAGACAGCGAAGCATTGAACAGCTTGTTAGCCAGTGGCTTGATGGTAGGCTCTGCTAGCGCTAACAAGTTGGGAGGGCAAGGATCTGTAGGAGATACTGATTTAAGGCTGCAGGTGGCTGCTAGTGACTCCTCCAAGGGAGTGTGGTGGGAGGTTGAGAGTGTGGGCCGCACTGCCGTGGCCGCGCTTGAGTGCAGTGTGTCCCTCAAACCCTCTCCTGACCGAGTGCCAGAGGTAAGACCTGCTTAAATGTTTGACATTTGATTTTGAAAATAGGCGGCCAGCTGTTCAAACCATCCAACCGATGGTTGCTAATTATTTTTGCTTTAATTATAGAGAGTCACAAATGGAAGGTTTATACTGTTGAAAAATAATTAAATACTAAAGTTGTTTATACAAGGCTTAGCTCTGTTTTCAAGTTGTTTACTTTAATGTGTGTGGGTTGCTGAGTGGCAGTGCATGTAATCATGTTTTCTCTTTCCTACCTGTGCACCGAAGAGCCTCAAATGTGATATTCAGGTATACAATTAATTGTATGAAATGAAGACCGCTCTATGAACCTGTTCACATTATAACATTTAAAATTATTATTTTCTGATCATGTTGTTCCTGAGAAGAGGGCGGTCTTCAACTGTATTGGGTGTAAGTGAGAGCAGTGACCTTGCAGTTGGTCATAGAGGGATGAGGACATTTCCTAACCACTTTTCTTTCATGTCCTGCAGTCCATTCTATTGGCTCTTACAAAGGAGTGAATCAGAAGGTGCAATGCTGGTTGGTCTTGGTGGGAGGCATATGTTTGTTGATAACATTGTGTTATCTTTCAGGAGTGAATATTGTAGCTGTTTAGGAGGGAGTGAAAAGGGAGGTTGGAAAGGGACTGGTCATGTGGTAGGCAGATTACAATGACACCAGTGCTTAATTTGAGCCGGTGGTTTCTGGTGCTCAGCACCTGTACTCAGTTTCCTGGGCTGGGCACCGGCACTTAATTGTCAACACTGCACTTAGGACAGTCTGCCAGATGGTGGCGCTGCTCATCTAATTTAGAGATGATCCGAACAACAGATGTTTATGAATTCTATATACATTAAAAATGACTAATACCTGCCTCCCCAGCCATTCAGTTTACTTTGGGGACCTGGAATTACCTGATCTGCTGTACTTGCAGGCGAGAAAGATGGTCAATAGTTGTTCTGGCAGCGATAACATGGGCGATAGGTGGTGCAAGCTCCAGTGGCCTCCTGTTCAGGGCCCTGACGTTTATTATTTTATAAACTAAGCACTGACGACGACTTTAATTTCTTATGCACAAAGAGAGTCATCACTGAAGGTTAACGTAAAGAAAATGTCACCAGGTGTTATTCAAGTGTGTTTCTTTTCTAAATGCTTATCATGTGGAGCTAAGATGAATACACATTGCATTTTAAAACAATATTGAAAACTAAAAGACAAAGACATACCTGGCAGTTGGAACTCCAGAAAACAAATTAGACATTTTGGGATTCTGAGCAGGTGCACTATCAACAGGTTTGTACTAGATTGAACTTCCCAATGTGCTGCTATTATGCTGGAATCTCTTTATAATGACCTTTTTCAAGATGAAAATTGTTTTCTTTTCAAACCTAGTTCAATAATGTGACAACAAAGGCTGCTGAAGGGTAGTTATTCATCCTGGTGTCTAGCAAATGATGTGCCATTATAAGTCATCCATCTTGTGAAATCGTATTGGAAAGGCAACTTTAGCAAACTTGCAAAGAGAATAACTTAAAAACGTGGTATTGTAGTAGTGATTCGTGGTAACGTTAGATGAGCAAGCAGTCGTATTAGTTACAGATTGAAACAGAGGAGTTAGGGAATTAATAAACCCTTGATACACGATCCAAAATTCTAATATGCATGAAAATGACACAAATATCAACACGGGTGAGACTAGACATTTAAGACTGAAAGCTTGAACATGGTCCGAATGGTTCTGAATGACCAACATGTCCACATCGGTAAAAAAAGATTCTTCAAACAATTTTTTGGCTGATGACAATGCCTGTTGATCAGTTGGTTGGAAATGTTTTTCTATTAAGCTAAATTGAAATATTTTAGTCTCTCAGCAATGTACAATAAATGCCACTAGAAAGACACACGAGACTGTTTACTGGTTAAACAAGAAAGCCAATTAACACTACCAGACACCATTAGGCAATAACAAGTTACAAGATGGAGAAGAAATACTTTTTTTTAAGAAGGCAAAATATTGCATGTTAACAGATATTTAGTCAAAAACAGTTGGAAACAGTCATTTGGAATGTCCATCAGAAATTTTAAGAGGATACTAGACCTGAAAAATAGCATTAAACAAACAAACACTCATGAATCTTAAAGCTTCACTGGCAATGGGGAACGAGAGCAACTCATCTCATCCATGCCAACAAAGAATACCACCAGGAGATAGGTTTATACTCAATGGAATGACTTTTTAGTATCATCATGTGGGGCTAAGCATGCTCTAGCCTCAAGGCCCAAGAGCTGTGAGTGGATTAACATGTTCACCAGTGGCAAAATATGATTGGTTAGTATGTTGTATGCAGCACCCGAGCTTTACCTGAATGAATGAATGAATGTGAGATTTCTAAAGCGCACTCGCAAATTAGCATCCTGGCACTGTACTAAGCTGCAGTGTGAACCCTGTCAAGGCCTGATTGGAAACAATTTAGATGAGGGTGTAACATAGTGCGTCAAAGGCTTGGATAATCCATGTCTTCAGAGTCTTCTTAAAAGCTTCTTCCGAATGTATAAATCGGAGGCTCATTGGCACCCTTTAGTGCCTAACGCCATGAAAGATTTTCTGCCTATAGTTTATAATCTAGAGGCTGGTGGCTTCAGCAGATATGCAAAGGTTGTCAGGGTCTTGTAGTGGCTGAAACTGGCCGTAAGAAATTTAGGACCCGTGTCCTTATAGGATCTAAGGACTAACAACAGTATCATAAACATAATTCTTGTATGAATGGGTTATCCGGTGGAGTCTTTTTAATGTGGCAGATGCAGAGCTTTGTTTAGGAAGCCATAGCACCACTTTGGCTGCTGCGTTTTGGACCATCTGAAGTTTATGAATTAACTTTTTTGCCCAGCCCACATAGAACCTGTGCAATAGTCGAGTCTCGACGTATTGAGGGCAAATGCTACAGTTTTCCTGGCCATAAGGGGAAGAAAATGAAAGGATTTCTTGAGTAAATCACTCAAGAAATCAGATTGAAACATGTCCCCGCTACCACCGCCACTTGGGTTTGAAAGGATACTTCGGTATCAAATTTGACCCCCAAATTCCTTGCAACTTTAACCGTATCTGTTAGGGGGATGGGAGACTGAGTTTGACCTCCAGCGTATACGAGAGAAAGAGTTGGATTTTCCAAAAAGAAGAATTTCAGTTTTCATTGACTTGCACTGAAGGTAATTATTTTGCATCCATGAAATCACATCTGAGAGATACTTTTGAAAATTAAGCTCTGGGACAGTGGACCCTCTGTCTAATGAGAGGATCAACTGGGTGTCATCCCGATAGGAGATGGTTTTGATTCCATGGGAGTCAATTACAGAAATACCAGAAGCATTGTAAATATTACAACGAGCAGGGCTAAGGGATGATCCCTGTTTCACTCCCCTGATAATCAGTTTTTCTTTAGAGAAGAATTCTCCTAAGACCACAGTTTGTCTCTTATCTGTTAGGAAGGATCTAAGACAGCTTTAAAGCTTTATGGGAGATCCCAATGTCTTGGATTCGCTGGAGAAGGATATCATGTGAAATGGTATTAAAAGCTGCTGATAAGCAGCATCAATACTGCATCACAGGCATCCATTGTCGTTTTAATGGTCTCTGAGACCTCGAGTAGGGCCACTTCGATGGTGTGTCTAGGCCTAAAGCCGGATTGGCATATGTGGAGAGAGTTGGAAATTTTAAGGAAGGTGATGAGGTGCTGATTAATAATTTTCTCCAATATTTTGGTCAGTAGGGGAAGCAGAGAGATAGGTCTAAGGTTGGACACAGGGGTGGAGTCTGCCAGAGGCCGCACCACTGCCAGTTCCCTAGCTGAGGGAACTTCAGCTGTAACTAGAGAGGTATTAAGGATTTGATTAGTGAGTTGGTTTACCGGGTCAACGGCCTCATGAAGGATGGCTGGTAGGCAGGGGTCAGAAGGGGAGCCTGATTTGCAGGAAAGAATAGTTTGCCATGATAGTGCCAGGAAGACATGTTTAAATGTGGTCAGACTGGCCTTCACCTCATTATCAATATAACTTAACAAGGGGTAGGTTGTTGATGTGTGCGGTTGGTAGTGGTGCCTGCAACCGGTGTGCGCTCGTATGTAACTGCAATGACTATGCGACGGTGCCACAGGTGGTGGCTAACCCTGAACCCATAAAAACCGACACAAGGTCAACAGAACAAAATTGTGCCTGTGCACATGTCAATGGTGTGTGTAGATCAATAACTCTCTATCAAAGCTGCTTCCCACAGTTTGGTGATGCAGTAATAAACAGTCAATTACCCATATAGAAGAACACGCTGGAGTATTTTTTGTTCTTCTTTTATTTCGTATGATTGCCCAGCCAACACGTGTTTCATCTGGGGAATACCCCAAGACTTCTTCAGGGTTGAAATGCTGTACAAGAATACATAATGAGAGACACACACAACCCACAGGGTGATAGGTGTACTGTACATGGCGACCAGTGACAAGGTGAATAAGCACCCTATGTGACACAACCAGTGTTTACAAGATCCATTGGATCCACATTTTGTAGTGCTAGAACCTTGGTGGAAATGGTGTGTGGTGCCAGAGAGTAATTTTATTGTGACTTAATGACAGCTGCCCAATCATAGTTGGTGCCTATAATGTACAACTGTGTGTGGGGCTGTGGATAACACAACTGTGGTAGAAAGGAAGGAGAAAAGGATAGAGAACGAGAGGGAAGGTGAAGAGGGATAGTGAGAGAGGGAGGGAAAGATTCTGGGGCAGACCGAGAGGAAAAGGGACAGGCCCCTTCGTGTCCGGGGGTAGTGTAGGGGAAGGTGGGGAAGTGGATTGGAAAGAGAGAGGACGCAAACGGAGGTAGCTCCGGGGAGAAACCATGGTGTAGCCCCGTCAGAAGAAAGTGCTGCACTAGAACAAAGAAAAACAGCACACAAGTGTGTGAGCGTACCTGAAAGGCAGGTGAAAGAACGTGGCCAGTGTAGGGGAAAACATAAGAGGAAGGGAGGAGTATCAGTAGTCCCGGCTGGTGTGGGTAAAATGAACTCTAGTAAAGTATCTGGTCCGAAAAGGTGTGCCGTGTGATGGAGCCATGAAACGGCTTCACTGCAAGAGAGGAGATAGACAGGGGTAAAGCTTCAAGTAGGAAGGGTGTGGTCGTTCTGCTTAAAGGACCCGCAATCACACTGTCAGTGTGTGTACCCGGGGGTACCCATTCCTGATCATGAGTCTAACACACGGTCATGTACATACCGATCCAAGTCTCATAAAATCGATTTTGCTATGGGAGGAGGATAAAGTAGAGAATCCTAAGTGGGCTTAAGAAATACCTCCGGGTGGTGTCTCTGCTTTATTTGTAGGAGGCTCCAATTCCCAGTGTTAAATCCCAAGAAAAGTGGGAAAAAAGAAACGACTCCTTATATTTCCTATGAACATATGATTTTTTTTTTTTAAATGATGCAAAAAATGTTTGGCTTTTGAGGTAGTTTGTCATCCACGCCTATCTTGATTCGTTGTGAAAGAGAAAGGAAGAGGGGCAAACGATTTAGGAGAGAGGTAGACAGAACAGTAGACAACATTTAAAGTTTAGGTGTAGGCATGCTGGTGAAGGAAAAGAGGCACTATGCTATAAATATGGGTACGGGGGAACAAGAAAAAACAGGGAAGAGATTGGGCGGCAGGTTATGTGGTAGAGTTGGATAAAATCCAGCGACCTGCAGATCATTGCACGTTGCACTGACAAGCGTTGAACTCCCAGAGTCATTCATTTGGCTGTTTTACATCATAAGCAAACACCTGAATCTCCACAATCTCCAAAGATACATATGCAATATTGCTAAAAATGTCAATCCATATTAGGTTCATCAGGCTGAGGAAACAGTTACACTAGAGCATGACCTCAAAAATATTGTACAATTCTTGATCCTCTCCACGCTTGACTACTAGAAGGCCAAAGTTACAGGAATCCTTAAAATACACCTGGGCCCATTTACATCTGCCCTGTATGCCAATGCACACCTCATATCAAGCAACTGGAGATTTTCCCACAGTACCCTGGTGCTCAGAACTATGAAATGGCTTGCCATTGAGAAGGAAAGTATTTTCAAAATGGCCTGCTTTGTCTACAAAAGTCTTCTTCCTCTTCTTAACAACAGCATACGCTCATCCAATAGTTCTCCAGCTGTGCTTACAGGATCCTAGTAACTGTTTTCACTGTTAACGTTTCTTTTGTGGTTTAATAACCAATATGCTAGCTCAATCTTGCAAGCGTACTCTGTTTGGATACCAATTGGGACACCTCTCATTCTGTTCAGGTTGGCTTGTTACCTGTAATGCTCAAGGGAACAGTGACCTCAACGCACATAGATGAACCCCAAGCCAAGGTATACCTCTCCAAAGGCTCACACTGCTCTCTAGGGTTGGTTGACAGATACATCACGTTGAAACTGTGGGTTGGAAAAAGGTATGAGTTCATTGATAACTCCACTTTTTTCCTCATCATGAGGCAGAGACACATGTGTCTTTCTTATCAGCCACTCCCACTTAGGGATCTCATTGAGGCTAAACTTCCCCAGTGATGAGCAAGAGGTGACATCACATCCCTATGGATTATTTTAATGGTCCAAACAATGAGATTAAGAGGGAAACAGGTCTAAAAACTACCAATCACTATTATCCTGATATACCCCTACTCCAGGAGACAGGATGGGTGTGTCTCCTACTCCAGGAGACACAACCATTTGGGCTAAGAATGTCCATGAGATATAGATTCGCTAACATGTTCCACACAGGCTTTTCCAAGGGGTGCCAACGGGTGGCTTTTCTACTTTGCTTCAGTTTCCTGTTTCATGTCAAATGCACCTAACAAGACCCTACTCAAGGCAATTTTCTTGGATAGATTAGAGGGTCACACGCTCACATGTCTAAATTATTACTCTGTCGCTGTTCTCCACATCCTTCTTTTCTTCAATGGGTTCTGTGATACTTGAACCACCACTTTGGAGTAGCTGGAGACTTTAATGGAGTCATGGACTGGGACCCAAAGCGCATTCCACAAAACCTCCTGCTAGATAAGAGGGTACCCCTCTTTCTGAATCTGCCTCCTCTCTGGGTACTGAGCCGCCTTCCTCGAGACGAATGGATCCTTCGACCCCTCGCAGTCTGGCTTCCGGGCCAACCACAGCACCGAGACCGCCCTCATCGCAGCCACTGACGACATCTGAGCCCTGCTCGACAACGGTGAAACAGCGGCCCTCATCCACCTGGACCTTTCCGCGGCGTTCGACACTGTCTGCCACCGCACCCTAGTGCAGCGCCTCAGTAACGTCGGAATCCAAGAGAAGGCCCTGGAATGGATCATCTCCTTCCTCGCCGGAAGGACACAGAGAGTCCGCCTCTCCCCGTTCAGATCAGAAGCCACCGAAGTCATCTGCGGCGTACCACAAGGATCATCACTCAGCCCCACGCTGTTCAACATCTGCATGAGCCCCCTGGCGGC
This sequence comes from Lissotriton helveticus, assembly GCF_964261635.1. Classification (NCBI taxonomy): domain Eukaryota; kingdom Metazoa; phylum Chordata; class Amphibia; order Caudata; family Salamandridae; genus Lissotriton; species Lissotriton helveticus. The sequence continues at coordinate 178,258,338 of NC_136063.1, forward strand.
CATCCCACGCCAACACAACCTCAACATCATCTCCTATGCCGACGACACCCAGCTGATCCTCTCCCTCACCAACGACCCCGCCACCGCCAGAACCAGCCTACACGAAGGGATGAATGACGTAGCCGAGTGGATGATGAACAGCCGCCTGAAACTGAACTCAGATAAGATGGATGTCCTCATCCTGGGATCGTCACCATCCGCCTGGGACGACTCCTGGTGGCCCCCTGCCCTGGGCAGCGCTCCCAAACCAACGGACCACGTACGCAACCTGGGCTTCATACTGGACTCCTCCCTCTCCATGACTGGACAAGTCAACGCCGTCTCCTCGTCATGCTTCAACATCCTACACATGCTACGGAAGATCTTCCGATGGATCCCCACCGAAACCAGGAAGACGGTCATCCAGGCCCTCTTCACCAGCCGTCTGGACTACGGCAACTCCCTCTACGCCAGAACCACTGCAAAACTCCAGAAAAAACTCCAGCGGATTCAGAACGCCTCAGCACGGCTCATTCTGGACATCCCCCGACACAGCCACATCTCCGCACACCTAAGAAACCTGCACTGGCTCCCCGTCAACAAGAGAATCACGTTCCGACTCCTCACCCACGCACACAAAGCTCTCCATAACCAAGGCCCAAGATACCTCAACGACCGCCTCAACTTCTACACTCCCACCCACCAGCTCTGATCGACCAGCCAAGCCCTCGCTGCCGTCCCCCGCATCCGAAGAGCCACAACGGGAGGAAGATCCTTCTTCTACCTGGCCGCCAAGACGTGGAACTCCCTCCCCACCCACTTCCGCCTGACCCAAGACCACCTCGCCTTCAGGAAGCAACTCAAGACCTGGCTGTTCGAGCAATAGCGGACCCCCCCTCCCCAAGCGCCTTGAGACCCACCGGGTGAGTAGCGCGCTATACAAATGCCTTGATTGATTGATTGATTGATTGACAACCAACCCAGGACCAGTTTCACCGATGTGTCTCTGGAACCAAGCTGTGCCTGGCTGATGACTCCATAACTAGGGCGAAACTGGTCCTGGGCTGCTTGTGTTTTGCTTCAGGAAGGACCTGGCTTGTCAGTTTGGGCTGGACTGGTCCCATTGAATCAGGGTCAAACCTGATTTGCATATAGCTGGGTCCAAACTGAGGTGGCATGGTGTGAAAAATAATGATGGATTGGCATGCGGCCAAGTAAATACTAGTGGCTGAGATTAATTCAAATACTCCAATCTTCATTTTGTGTGTATACTTTGATGTATTACAGACGCAGGCAAAAAAGCAAAGGAGTTGTTGGGAGTGCCCTTCATACAGGTGGCACAGTGAGCCTACTCACATGCACTCTTATGAGGGTGGTGCAGGGGTCAAATCCCCCTTCCCCAACAGACCCCTGTAGGCAAGTTCAAAAACACCCTGCACACATTTGCGTGTGGGATCTCTGTAAAATGATGTGAGGCCTCCAGTTAAAAGTGAAAGGAAGACTGGTAGTGTTAAACAGCAGGTATACCTCTCAACAATGTGCTGTTCAGAGTGCAGGCGTAAGTATCCGTCTGAACTCTAAACAGCACATTCACCAGTGTAGGATGCAACGTCCCAGCCTGGGTCTGTTATACCCAGTTGAGGGTGTGCTTTGGCGCAGAGTGGTGAGAGAAGGTGCCATATATTTATGTATATAATTAGGCACTGGGGAGAAAATGTCATTCTCTTCGTGAAAGTGGTGGAACTTGGTGACTCTGCATTACTCTTGCAATGCAGAGTTCCTGCCAAATTCCGCAATCGCCGCGTGGCGCAATTTGTTCTTCCTGGAGGCTCCAGAATTGTGGGGGCACGTAAGCGAGATTTAACATTCCCTAGTGCGGTAGCCAGCGAGATTTTCTAACGCGGGCAGTTGCAGGCACGGTCAGAGGGCTGCTTCTCTGCTTATGTGACTGAGAGGCAGCAAAATCAACTCAAATGGCCATGTGCTGTTGCACCCTGTGCGGTGCCATTGACGCTAATTTTTCAGCTTGGAATACGCTACTGGTGCAAAATCGCAGCATGAAGTGAATATTTCTGCCCATTGGCGGAACTCTGCGGAATCTCGCTGAATTTTTGAGTAACTCTGCAGAATTCCGCAGAGTAAAGTTCCACGAGTTCCAGCCACCCTTATATATAAAATAAGACCTTTGGCATCTTAATGACAGCCCCTTCTACTGTCACTGAAGGAGGTAGTACAGTATGCAGTCAGCAACACAAAATGGGGGTCGGCCCTTTTAAACTGCTATCCACATCTCCCCTTCACATTTGAAGAAAGGCCTAATAGTGCAATATACGACAAGGTAAACGTTTGACTGACTGGGAGCAATTCTAACCAGTGGCGTAGAGAGGGTGTTATGGGCTCAAATGCAAACAAGGAAACTGGGCTCCCCTGCCTAGTCACATTTTATTTCCTCTGTTCATGGTAAAATCAATAACATAATACGTTGGTGCTTGGAACAATTTTGAAAGCCGAAGTGCAAAGTGAAGCACGTTCATAACATGCCTGCTGGATATAATGCTCCCCTGAATTTCTCCTATCGCTAACTAGGGCTGTGAAATGTTTATAGGACCAAAAACTGCTTTTCATTCTGCATGGAGTGGGGAAGCTGCCCACATCCACCGCAGAGGAGATGGAGTGAACTGTCAAACCAAAAACCTCAGCATAGATTTGATTGAAAGGAATGCTGGAGTATTGCAGCAGGGCCGCCAGAAGTAGGCGGGCAGGGGCTTTATTTCCCATGTGATGAAAAGATATGTATTGGAGACTCTGCCGGACTTTTTGCCTTCTGTTTGTTTTTCTGACTGCCTGCCTGCCTGCCCGTGGCTTTGATTTTGGTGACATTGCTGCGCTATTTAAGCACCAGGAACTCTTCCCTTGCTGCCTCCCTGTCCCCCCCCCCGCCCCGCTCTTCATCACAACTAGCGGCCGCTGAGCGGGGGGACTACGGTGCCCATAAGCCCTCGCGCCCTTCTGCCGCCCCACACGAAGATCACCGCGCCCGGAGGCGCATAAATACCACGCACTCCCTCCACGTCGCGGGGCGCGCGTGGGCTGCGCCGGGCCGTCTGTGGCCGTCCGGGGCCAGACGAGGCCGGGCTGGGCAACCTCTATTGGTTCCTGTAACAGGACGGTAACTGCACTTGGACTACCTTCTTTGGTCTCAGCTTTATTTATTTTGGGTGTTACTTAGATTTTCTAGCTACTGTCTTACTCTTTGCAGAAATTGTTATTTTAATTCAATCCGTAATTTGCTGAGAAACCTTGATATAGATATGTCCAAGGGTCTGACTACAAACAGGAACTCACTGACGGGAGGGACTGTTAGAGGGACCATTGACCACTTTCTGACGAAAGCTGCAAATAAAATAGACCAAGAGATTGCAGCTGCTGAACAACGTTTGTCATTAGAATCATTTGGCAACAAACGTTCGTCCCTGGGTTCCCTCAAATCAGCCATCTCCCCACCCAACTTGTTCACAGTAAACACTACTACAGTTGACCTAGGGATTCCTTAACTTTTTCAAGATACCTTGCCATTAACACAAATTCCAAAGGGGCAATCAATTGTTACGAGTAATCTTGATCATTCCCCAGATTCATCCGGGCAGGAGCTACCTCCTCCGTTGACTCTCAGAAAAAAAGCAGGGCCTACCCAACCAAGACCTAATCCGCCTAAAAAAGATCAGGGAGTTTTAGTCTCAGTAAAGAGAAAGAGGGTGGGGGAGCCTTATAAAGGTAGGCGTGCAAAGATATCCAAGCCCTCCATAAGTCCCCCAAAAAAACGAGATATTCTCGGATCACATCTAGCTCAGAAATGTTTACCACCTGTAGGTACTTTAACTGAAGGGGCATTGGAGAGCATGGAACACCTGGTAAAATCTCTCCTTTTACCACTCATAGAGAGAGTTAAAAGGCTGGGCGACCAATTATCATTATTATTGGAAACCACCCATTCGAATGCTGAAGCTTTTAAGAAGCTGTTTCCACTTGACCCCCCAACTCCAAACCCGTCGTACGGTCGGCCACCGGTATCGACCCATCATATTATGGAATTTCCACCACCATTATCACCAACCTCTGTCATACCGGATGTTGCCAACAAAGAGCCCACACAAAAACCAATTAGGAAGATGGGTCCTGAGGGAAGTCTTAATATGTCTAACACCAATAATACAGTACCAAGGAAGGCATCTACTAAAGGTCTGGGCGTAAATTATACTAGGCCTTACATAGACTTACCCCCGGAAGCAGCTCACTATGTCATCATCCTTACCGGGGTTCCAGAGCTGGTAGAAGGGAGCAAAGAAGGTCATTCAAATCTTAAAAATAAAGTCATTCATTGGCTAAGCACTAACAGGCCTCTCCCCCCAAACATAAATGGTGATATAGCCTCTGTTAGGAGACGAGGTTGGGTGCGGCCACGACCCACAGACATCAAGGGGGATGTTGTCATCATCAATTTTAGAGATCGAAAAGCTGTCACCCACATAGCTGACTGGTTTTTGGTGAGAGGAGAGGGTGGTATATCCACACACGTACTGAGCTACTTTTACCCCCAATCCTTACTGCCTCAGTCAAACCCGCAACCTACCAACGATTCTCGTGACACTCTTCAAACATATAATCCCCATCCCCGTCCCACAACATTTGGACCCTATTTTTCCAATTTACCATCATCTGTGCCACAATCGTGTTTAAATAGGCTCCCTCTCTACCACCATAGCATTCCCCTACAGACTCCTTATCACCCTCAATGGTGTATTCCCCTAAGCAATCACTTTAAACCACTGACGGGTCTGGATGATCAAGACTGACAGCTGCTGGCTGCTCAGCCAGGGCCGTTGACAAACTTATTTTCTGATCTTCCTGCTTCCCAAGCTGGCCACCAGAACCTCCTATTACCAGTTGGATCACAGAGGGAGATCGTATATAGCGAATTTATTCCTGCAGGGATGGCACTAACTTTACCTCAGACAGAAACCTTTAAATCATCAATGGATCTTGGAGATCCTCCTGGTCTCCTCCTGGTCTCAATACATCTATAGTTCCCCGCTTTGCTGAATCAGGGGGAGATAAAGATCTTTCGTCCCCTGCCATCTCTGATATTACTAATTCACCTTTTTCTTTTCTCTCTTGGAATATTGCGGGTTTGCCAAACAAGGTTTGTCAGCAGCCTTGGCTGGATTTAGTGGCCAACTATAACATCTTATGCCTCCAGGAAACATGGGCTTCAGACGCTATCCATTTACAGGGGTTCCAGACATTTTATACACCGGCACTATTATCCTCCCGGAGCAGAAATAAAGGTGGTTTGTCCACGTATGTCTCCGTTACCAGTGGGCTCAAAGTACTAAGGCACTTGTTACACTACCAGATTTTAATATTTAGATGGGGTATCGCCATCAATATGATTTTAATTAATTTTTATAATAATGTCCCTACGAATAACCAGGAAACTGTTATAAATAATTTAATGTCCAGTGTCACTTCCTTAAAGAATCAGTCAGGAGGGGAGACCTTCCTGCTTTGGGTGGGTGACTTTAACTGCAACGTGTGTCAAAATGGCCCGAAGGGCATTTGCGACCTCGGTGACCACTATGACATTAACCCGAGTCACTTCACTCATTCTAATTTGGGCGATCTTCTGAACAATTTGTTGTTCTATTTTAACCTATCCTATATAAACGAGTTATGCCGCCCATCCATCCAGTTCCAGCCAACCTTTCACGGTAGAGGGTGCAACTCTATAATTGACTTCACCCTCTTGTCAATATCGCATGCCCACTTAATAACATCATGGGAAACACTTGAAGTCATCTATGGAGATCACTATCCAATCTCTTTCTGTATACGAAATATGGAGCAAGAACAGATGCGGGGGATTAAAAGACTCTCTTATGAGTACCCAATCTCTCTGGCTAGTAGTAATGGTTATACCCTCAAATGGGATAAAGTGGACCCAGTGAGACTATTAACTAGCTTAATCTTGACATCTAGAGAGGATATTGATATTTGTTTGTCTCCCACTGAAGGGCCATCTAAAATCATGGGATCCTTTTTAAAAATACAAGTGAAACTAAAACAGCTTCTCACCAGACAGTTCCGCACAGGACCAAATCAGCCTACTCGCTGGTTTGACAATAGCTGTTCTAAAGCGCTTAAGGCTTTGAAAAAGGCACTCCATGCCTCCCCAAAATCGGCGCTGGAGATCCGCCAAGCAAGGAAGCATTACCATCTAGCAACCAAAAACAGAAAAAAAACTCTGAAAAAAGAGGCTTGGTCGGCTCTGATCACCGCCTCTAAAGCTAAGGACTCGTCTGCTTTCTGGAAGACGGTCAATGCACCTTACTTCCAGAATAAAGACGCGGCAGTTATAGACATTGCCATCAACGGGGAAACATGGGTTACCCACTTCCAACACCTCTATGACAATGTTAATTTTCAAGACCTTGATATTCCTCCTTTACCCAATACATCCGAGGAGCCTGGTAGCTCTTCCCCGGGTAACTTTCCACTAGGAATTTCCTTTGCTTGTGATGAGGTCATCACGGCACTTAGGGATAGCCCATCGGGCAAAGCACCCGGTCCGGACGGCGTCCCAATCAATGTTTTTAAAGCGGAAATTTTTTAGGGTTCATACCAACCTGGACACCAGGTCCCCATTTTCAAAAAAGGAGACAGGCACGATCCCACCTGCTACCGCCCTATTTCTCTCTTAGACGCCCAAATGAAGGTAGCTGGCCGCATTCTTTTAAAACGTATTCAAACATGGGCAGAGGAAGGCGAAATTTTTTCCAGTCTTCAGTATGGGTTTCAACCAGGTAAGGGCACGGTGGAGCAGGGCTTGAACCTCTCACTTGTTATATCTAAGTATACTCAGGCCAAGAAAGGGAATCTTTTTATCACCTTTGCTGACCTGAGTTCAGCCTTCGATTGCGTGGACCATTTTAAATTATGGTCCACGTTTCTGAATTAGGTATCGACCAACCAATCCTTAATTTCATCAAAGAATTATATAGGGGTGCTGGGGCACGGGTGCGCTTCGGACGACGGGGTGAGTGCTCATCAAACTTTTCAATTAAGAGGGGAGTGAGACAGGGGTGCATTTTAGCACCCCTTCTCTTCACTGTATACATTAACTCTATCGGCGACCATCTTAAAGAGTCACAGTTTGACTACCCGTCGATCAGGGGCAACACAGTACCACTACTCCTATACGCTGACGATGCGGCCATTCTGTCTCGAACCAGGTTAGGTCTGCAAAGGGCTGTCCAAAAATGTACTACTTATATGACAGAAAAGGGGTTAAAAGTTAATATTGCAAAAACTTATACCATGGCTTGTGGGCATGGTACTAATAAAGCCCCCTGCCCTATATTCCTGGAGGGCAAAAGGATAGAAACAACTGACCAATTTTCCTATCTAGGAATAATGTTCGACAGGAAAGGTAATTGGCACTCAGCAGTAAAAGTCAGAAAATTCTTCTTTACTCGGGCGGTAGGAGCTTTAAACAATTGTGCGGCTAAACTTGGGGGAAGACCAGTTAGGGAACTGATCACCATCTACAAAGCCAAATGTATCTCCGTGGCCACATATGGATCGGGTATATGGGGTATAGAAAATGCAACATCGATTCAATTAATTGAAAACCAATACCTCAGATATCTTTTAGGGGTACCCAAATCAACAGCAAATTACCTCACACATATGGAATTAGGCCTACCATACATCTTAGATGCAATTAGAATTGCACCCACATTACTCTGGCATAAGGTCTGGTTCACCCCCGAGACAGCTCTTAACCGCAATCTGATTTCTGACTGTCTCACCCTTGATGGTGTCTCCAATATCAAATGGCTGGCCTATGTGGAAAACATGTCGACTGACATGGGCCATCCAGAGTACTTCTCGAGACCTTCTACTCTGGAGGTAGTCGATAGAAAATCACTAAAAAAATTGGCCCTAGACCACCTAGAAAATAAGAGATGGGCCTTAGAAAAACTTAAACCTTCTGTTCTGGCTTTCCATCAAATTACCATCAACCGAGGGCCACAATTCTATTTAACAGGTGACTTGAATTGTTACTCCAGAATGTTATTAAGCCGATTCAGGTTCGGAACTTCTTTTCGTTTAATAACCTTCCCAGCCTGTAACATTTGGTCGAGGGAGACTCTTATTTGTCCGTGTGATGACACGTCTGCCCGATCAAACATTCACTGTGTTTTTTTCTGTAAATACTACACTGTCCCCAGGGGGATTTTTATTAAACCAATTTTGAAGGCATAGGGACATCGCTCTTGCCGTACAGCCTTCACTAGATTACAAAATTTAGAAAATAATACTGCGGCTTATGCTGTATCCCGTTTTTTAAAATCTTTGATCGGGTACAGGACATCTATGCAAAATCTATAAAACTATATCTTACATTTTAATCAACTGGTATTATTATCTTTGAGACCCACCGATTGTAACAACTTTGATTTTTAAATGTACTGAACATGTTTTTGCACAATTGTATGTATGCTTTTATGATTTTATCCATGAAAATCGAATAAAGCTTATTTGATTTGATTTGATTTATGTATTGGTTTTAAAGTAAGCCTGCTGTTTATTCATGTCAGCTGCCATAGCTTGAACCAAAAGAGGCCTTCTACAGGGGTCGAGACTGGAGGGAAATAAACAGGTGCAATTTGCTTCAACAAAGGAGTCAATATTCCGCAAGATTTAGCGTTTGTTCCAGTAACTGGAGGGTTTGTTCCGCCTCCCAACTCTCACTCATGCCCACAGTCTCCAGATAATGGCTCACTGATCTTCAATACACCTGAAAAGCATGGACCCAGGATTAGGGACATGGGCATCGAGTAGACAAAAAAGGGATTGCGATTAGGAAACTGGTATGCATTTTAGTATAAAGCACAATTTTACATAAAGTTGACTATTGTGTTATGGCACAGTGTTGTTAGTTTATTTTGTGATCTTGGACAACTGAAGCATTGAACGTGTTGGCAAGTAATGAGACAGGTGCCATCATTCAATAAAATAACAGTGAAGCACGTGTCCATTTTCATACCAACATTACAGTGTATTAATCCTAAATATGACAGGAAGTGATGAATGCCTCGCGTGATTTGCATCCTTTGGCAGCATCAGTACCACCGCAGCCTGATACAATAGCTCCATAGACTTACTCATCTTGAATAGGGGTAAGGTACTCCTAATGTCAGACTGCTGCCACTTTCTGTTCAAACCTTACCGAGCCATCCATGATGTGGCCAGTAAAGGATTTTTTATACGAATATTATGGCACCAACATGCCACAGAAGATAAGTCACAGGAGACAATGGGCAGACGCCCATGGAGAGAGCAGTGTACCAGAATCCAACGTATATATGTGAACCACAAGACTTTTTTTTAGATATGGGGCTTGATTTTGATCTCTACTTGTAATTGTGACCCTTTGAGCATGCAAAAAAACAACATGTCGTATAAAATGGGCTTTCATTCACTCAGTGTGGCCACCATTGTCAGGGAATTGACCTCACACTTTGAAAGGTTGCTGAGCTGACCCAGAGAGGCATTTAATATTAACAAAAAGAGCACTATAAATTGGCCTGGTGTATTATTTGCATTGAGGTCATTGTAGTTCGGCTCGTATATTAGCACACCTAGTATTACAAGTCCCAGAATGCAAAGTAAATACCTCAATTGGATGAGCCACTCACCCATAACCTGGGCATCCTAAGAGCAGTGCATGAGACTTCCTCCCAACCAATGCCAGAGAACATGTCCCAACCCTTGCAGCCCGTGCCTGCCAGCTCTCAGTTCCCAGTGCATCGAATCCGCAGGCACCTGCATCCACTAGGCCAGTGGTTCCCAAAATGTTTTGACCTGTGGCTCCCTTGACCTAATCGGCAGTTGGCCGTGGCTCCCCACCATTTTTTTACCGGTGGGCGGGGGGTATGTACTTCCTGTTGTCTTCCTTAAAGTAATTGGGACGCAATGAATGTATTATAATGGTTGGAATGCTTGAATTATTAATCTCATCCACTGGCAATCACTTTAGCTGCCACTTACAGTCCACACAAATGTGTCCCGTACTTTAAATAAACATATTAAGACGTTTGTATGGGCAGGCAAATTACCTCGTCTCACATCGGCAAGGACTCTCCCCTACAGTCCCCCCTACGCTGTGGCTGCAATTTCCCAAATCGTGTGCACTAGGGTGACCAACTGGCATAGGTGCAAATTCAGGACAGTGAGTGTAAAAATTCAGGACAAAGGGACTAAATTCAGGACAAAATTTCAGGACAAAAGGTCAAAATTCAGGATAAAACTGCGGGACAAAAGGTACATTTTACAGACACGTCAGAGTTGGTTGTGCAATCCATTCACCCAGTCACTTATTCTTCCAACCATTCACCCTTTCAGTCATTCATTCTCCCTTTCTCTCTCCATCCCCCTTTCACTTATCCACCCACCCACCCATCTCCTCATCCATCCATTTATCCTTTCACTCATTCATCCATCCTGATCCATCCACACTTTCACTTCTTCACTCATCCATCCATTATTCATCTACCCACCCTGTCACCCCATCCATCTGTACAGTCATCCATCCATCCACTCTTCCACCCAGCCATCCATTCACTTACTCATCCATCCACCCATTCACTTACTCATCCATCCGCCCAGTCATTTATCCTTCCACCCATTCACCATTTCAGTCATTCATCCTCCCTTTCTCTCTCATACCCCTTTCACTTATCCATCCATCTACCCACCCATCTACTCATCCATTCATGAACCCATCCATTGATCCTATTACTCATCGATCCTTTCACTCATCCAGCCATCCGTTCACTCATCCAGCCATCCGTTCTCTTCCATCCACCCTTTCACTTCACTCATCTATCCATCCTTTTGTCCATCTACCCCCTTTCACTCACTCATCAATCCTTACATCCACCCTTTCACTCATCCATCCATTCACCATTTCACTTATCAATGCATCCATCCACCCATTCGCTTGCACATCATCTACCATTTCATTCATCGATCCATCCTTTCACACACCCATCCACCAATTCACTCGCCCATCAGCTGCCCTTTCACTCATCCATCCATCCTTTCACTCACCCATCCACCCTTTTACCCATCCATCTACCCTTCCACCCATACATCCATCTATTTACCTTTTCTCTCATCCATACTTCCACTAATCCATTCTTTAATTATCTATCCGTTCACCCTTTCATTCATCCATTCATCCGTTAAGTAATCCATCCAGCCATTCACACATTCCTTCACTTATTTACTCACCCACCTTTTCACATTATGAGCTGAGCCTTTGTCTGCAGGGTTGCAGACAGAAGAGGCCCATCAAGAACTTCACCTTGCTGTAGTTCCTAAAGCAAGGGGTGGGGAAGGGTTCACTATGCCCCTGCACATAGGCAATCTGAAAACTTATAAGTGAGGAGTCATTTATGATGCACAGTGCCAGGATGTGAGGTGACTGTGACATGGTGTTGTTTCCAGGGCTTCAAGTTGTGTACAAAAACTGGGGGGTCTCTTTAAAGGGGCGTTGGATGTAATTAAGAGCGCAGTTTAAAACAGCTTAGGTAAAAATCTGCGCTTAGCATAGTGTTGCGCCCGACTGGTATTATGTTGTTTCTGTCCTTGGATCCAGATATGTAATACAGCAAGTATCATTACACCAACAACAAGCCAGGACTATTGGCTTTGTCAATGGTTGCTAGTTCCTTAAAATAAAAAAAGCAGCAACCATGGCTTTGTTCAATACAATATTGAAAATACTTCAGTTCTAAAATGAGGAGACAGTGAAAGAACTATAACCGGTTCTTTTTAAGTTGTTTTACATCCTTCTTTAAATTAACTGTTTTCTACCGTTGTGGCATGGGCGTTTTACCTTTTATCATACAGAATGCCCTGCTGTACACTGAGGCAGGAGGCCGCCACCACAGGCTGTCACACCCTCAGACTGGGATGCGCTTGTGCTCGAGGAGGAGTGCGAGGCGCCAGCATCAAGGGGCTGAGGCCTCTCACAGGGAGCAGCGCTGCTCCCTGTGATGGCCAAAATGACAAACAAAAGGCATACGGACGCTCCGTGAAATTTAAGGCTGGTTGGTCACCCAAGTGTGCGCGGCGCCCCTGGCACCTCATTACGGCGCACCGGGGTGCCGCGGCGCACAGTTTGGGAACCACGGCACTAGGCAGTGATGGAGCCCTGCACCTCCTAGCGCCCACTTGTCCTCTCAGCTGGTCTGTTATGTTCCATCGCTGCTAATGGCAGCTCCTTGAATGAAAAAACTCAAGGACCTGTCAAGAGCACTCCATGTTTTAAGACTGGCCTTTTATATTACATGCTGTGCATTCTGGGAGATGTAGTGCGTGAGCCTGTCAATTCAGGCAATTGGATAAGCACACCTGGAAATAGAGTGCTGGTGAAACCAGTCATCTGGCCACTTTGCAAGCGTTTCAACACTGTGCACAATGTGAAGAAGAAAGAAAGCGAACACTACAAACAGGCCCGGACTGGCCGTAGAGGGCACCGGGCAATCCCCCGGTGGGCCGCATGGCTGGGGGGGGCGGTTTTGGGCACCTGGAGGCCGTTTTTGTTACAGCGATTTTGTTACAGGGCAGTTTTTGCAGCTATGCAGGGGGGGGGGCAAGCACTTTTCCCCGGCCGGTTTTGGTTCCCAGTCCAACCCTGACTACAAAATGCGCTCGCCTAAACCGCAGCTGTGAGACAGGAAGGCACACACAACAAAGAAGGGCAGCCCCAGTGCCACAGGGCTAGACAATGGCACAGGTCCATGCGCGAGAAACTCAGTCAGGCCAGGGAAAGGGAAATATCTTAACACAACTTGTAGACTATGTGGATATCATAATGAATCACTATGACACGCGATGTGTGTCTGTCCCTCTGTCAGCGAAGCAAGAATAACATTTCTAAAACCAATTTTAAAAGTCCTTAACATTCGTACTTGTAGACAGACTATTATTCGCTGGGCGGGGGGGGGGGGGGGTCATCAAATATTTTAATTTGTCGAGGGGTAAAGTTTTTAACTTTGATTGACACACTCTTAAGAAAAGCGGATTTTGAACCTGTGAACTTGGCTATTAATGAGTTGGAAAATCCTGCACATATCCAGTCATAATGATGTACTTTATTGTGAACTTCCGAACAAGGTTGTTAATGAGTTGGAATTTTTTTAACTCACATTTGAACCTGTAAACAGCGTTAATAATGAGTTGGGAAACAAAATGTACATATTCTGACATAATGATGCACTTTATCATGAATTTGTTTTAACTTTACATTTGAATAATTTTAAGTGTTCTATTTTATAATTGTAAAAAACCAAATAAAGTATTCTCTCAGTCAGGCCAGGTTTGTTCTTTACATTCTGAGACATGTAGTTAGCAACAAGACTACACATCCCAGAATGCAAAGGAAGAATCCTAAATGGCATCTTTATTTTATTCTTGCAGTTCTTATAGCGCGCACTCGGTTCAAGCGCATTAGAGTGCTTTGCGTGAGAACCAGACATTTTTTCTGCAGGCACACTGAGGTTAAATGATTTGCCCAAAATTAGTGAATATTCGGAATCTTGAGAGCTGTGCATTCAACTCACACAACTCAGTTAACAAAGTGACACTGAACTTCAGCTAGAACAAATAAAAATGCATTATTGTACTTAACGCCTGCCAGAATAATCTTATCACTGCAGTGGGCGTGCATAATGATTTCAGTTCGGCGCCCCTCGCGTTCTCACATCGTACCTTCAGGAATGGAGAGCGTGTCTGCAAGAATTTCCTCGTGACGTACTACCCGCGAGCTGTCAGGTATCAAGAGCGTGCCACTAACACAATTAGAGCACCCCTGGCGGCCAGGGTCCGCGCCTGCGCGTTGCAGAATGGCAAGAGGTGAATTAGCCTAACTCCGTTTTGTTCCTGGTCGGTTGCCATGGCGGCCGCTCCATCAGTATACAGATGGAGATATTTCAATCAGCGGCGCTTAATGACTCTCCGGCCCCGCGCTATCTGGCCTTAGAGCGATACCTGTTGGGAATGGCGATGCGCAGCGCCTTCAAGGTGCTTTATGAGAGAAGATGCGGGCGGAATGTCAGCCATATGGAAATAGCTCCCCTAATTGCTTCAATTGGCCTAGGACAGCAGATAAATTACACCCAAGGTGGCAGCAGATTAGAACCGAAGCGTCCTTGCAGGATGTACTGAACGTGCATGCAAATGGTGAGCACTCTGTCGGCTGTTAGAAACTCACCCCTACATGACTGCAAGTATTGGTTGGGGCGACGGGGGGGGGTCAAACAACTATGCCAGGAATTAGGGGTATGAGAGGTTGCAAGTTTTTATTTTGCAATTTTCTCAAAAGTCAATGGAAATCTTTTCAGCTTTGTCTAGGTCGGAAAGAATTACGCTTCGACATCAAATTTGTGACTCTTGTGACACTTTATGCCACACATATAATCTTACTTTATATTAACAAAATGGTTCTGCATAAGACGCTTTGTAGAAATCAATCTGGGCCTGATGTTTCAAAGGATTCTTTGCTTGCAAAGCCTGCAATTTGCAAAATCACAGCCATTGCTACTGCAAAATCCAAAGGTGCAGTGCATAAACTTTACATTGCGATTCACATATGTGTGCAACGGGCACTTTGCAATCCATTATGCATCGTTGGGAAAAGGGGCTTGAAATGGGCGTCCCAACTTTGAAATGATTTGCAGTGGAATGTAATAAGTGTTTCTTACCACAATTGTGTCACAAATCATTAGTTGGGTACCAACACCAGATGGTGGTGGTATCAATTGTTAAAGTGGCTCCTGCCCGTGAGGTGCAGCTTACACTTCATAAAAGTGGGCTGTGGGTATGCAGGGGGCAGACAGTGGTGCACTGCTCTCCCTGCAATGACCCAAGCATTATGATTTTTTTTAGGTCTGGCCTGACATGACAGCTGCCTGTAATCCCTATTGTTACTACTTCTTTAAAATAGACATAAAGTATGCGTTGGTGCTACTCAGATGAGTATTTCTGTCGCATCTAATGCTATTGGATGTTGTTTGATGTGTTGTTTTGCCCCTATGAAGGGCGTACTTTTGCATTGCATGGGGGACTATTTTACATCTCAGAGTACTGTATCATGACAAACGAAATGTATCTACTAAATGCATCAAATCCATGAAGCAATCATTTTTGCTTTCTTTTTGCACTGTAGCAAGCTTTAATTTTTTTTGTTTGATCGTGGCTCAAAATGTTAGAACTATTGTAGGCCTGGGTGGAGTACGCAGAGTTAAAAAAAACTCCACTGCACTACGCAGAGTTTTGCTAGCAGTACAGCGCGTTGGGTTGCGCCGTTGACGCAGATTTTTCATGCCGGGTGTTTGTCCCGCACTGGAAAATCGGTGCAAAAATCACCATGTGCAGTGCAAGAAGGCGCTGCTTCATTCTGCCGCTCGAGGATATGTTCTACTCAAGTGGCAGCTTACTCAATGTGAACGGAAGGTTTCTCAATGCGAGCGATAGAGGCCATCCGTGACAATCCGCATTGTTTCGCGCTCCCCAACTTAACGTTGGTGAGCGAGGAAATTTCTTTGAACTCTTCAAGCTATGTGGAACATGGAGTGGGAAAAACTCTGCAAACTCCGCAAGTGGAGTGGAATTTCACGCCCAGGCCTAAACTTTTGCCTATACAAATCTTTCCGTTTTTATTGCAGGCCCAATTTCTTAAGGGACATGGCTTGCAATAAAAAATAAACTATTCTCAATTTGAGTATTGGGATGTAGGGATGAAGATCTACCCTCCTGACCATTGGAGGCCTCTATCCTTTCATTTCCTGCCCTTTTAGTAGGATTTAGAAACGTAACTGTGCTTTAAATAATATTATTAGAGTTTTTTCTGTAAATCCAACTTAAAGTAATTTTTATCTGCTACAACATATTATAATTGAATGTAAACCAGAGATAAAAACCAGTTGCTGTGCAAACAGGATTGCTAGGTGACCGGGACGTTGTACATCAGGCCCTTGGTGGTCTTTTCCTGTGCATTGCCATTGTGCATACAAAAGCTCGGAAAAGGTAAACTTGCTAAATAAAATTCAGTATGCATTTCCAACTCTCGCTGTGCAATGAGAATTATCGTACAATCCATAAAAAGGTTTCATTGGACGTAGGCAAATTTAATCGGAAAACTTTTCCAACTTTTGCAAAGTGTGAAAATTGGGAACTTTGCAACACTTTTCTGGGGAATGAGAACACTTTGGACATTCTCGGGGCACTTGCAATTTGTAGCCCAGGAAAGATGTGGCACCCTCCTCTTGTGCAAGTTTACTCATTTTGTGATTGCAGAAAGTAAACAATGTACTTCTGGGAAACTGTGCACGATTTAGAGTTGTGAGGAAACCTTGTGATTTGTGGAGTAGGTGTGAAAGCATATTTTAATTACTGTTGGCATATGTTGTTCCCATGTTGGTGGTAATTTGGTTGGCAGATTCTCTACCGGTGGGCAACCCTCCTATGGAGTGCATAACCCACTACCCTCAGATCAGGGCTTTCAAATGATGCATTCATGTAAATCCGGCCTCATGACTTACGGGCTGTGCATGGTGTATGCCCATCATCACCAACACTAGTCTACCACTGAAGATTTTTTCACAGAGAGGAAACTTCATATTTATAGAGCCAGCATTCCCTGCAAATCAGGGCTGGCTCTAGGGCAGTGTGATCAGTGCTGCCTTGGGGCGCCATGTTTATTGTTTTAAGAGCACCAGATGCCAGGTTATTTGCCCCAACAATTTTTAAGCATCAATAAAAATGTCAGGATAACTCTGGTGATTAATGTTCTTCCTGGAGAGAGACTGGAGCTTTGTCTGGTGGAGAAAATTTTGACTCATCATAGTGCAGATGGTTAATATGCCTGCTGCAAAGAACTTGTCCCATTCAGATCACAAAGTGCATACACTATAACTAGGTCAAGGGGTTACCGCTTTTGTCAGAGAGATCCTTTTGTTATTTGCTGTTTAAAAGTTAAAGTCCTAATAGAGAGCAGAATAATTGCCCTCAAAGTGATGCACGCAAACTGCTAGGAATATATTCCAGCTACATATTTTTTGCCCAATCTTTCCTTATCCAAATATTGCAAAAAGGGTTAATTTGGGTACAAATCAATTCTTATTAATAAAGAAAACCCCTAACAATGGTGTTACATTTTACATTTTGACTTTGTGATATTCCAGGCCAAGGACTCAAACTATACTGCCTACCAGTATGGATGACATGTGACTCCTACACCTGGTAGGCCTCTGTCTTATGTAACATTTCCTATACACTGATTTACACATGCATGATTGTCTCCGTGCAACGTATGTGTGATGTAAAGTGTTCTGACACCTTAAACTGGTATGAGTGGTGCTATAAAACAAAATGAATCAAAGAGACAGTGGTCATGGAGACTTGGGGGCATTGTTAAATGATGGTAGTGGTGGAATCCAAGGCGAGGTGGTCATTGGGGGGCTCCAACAAACATTGGCGCACAGGGCGCCACCAGTATCACTACACTTTTGTTTCCCAATTTGAAGACATTTGGTTTCTATAAATTCATGAAAAATGGTCGTGTATGAAGCACTTTCCCACTCACTTTGCACCACTTACCCGTCTGTAATGTATGAAAAAGTGTCTACAAGCAGGAACATTTGGACAATATACTTGTGATTGCATAATTTAGAGGTGAGTTACCAGCACAGTGGTACTCTTCCCCCTATTGCACTCCCAGAAGAGCACTCATTTTCAAGGCACCCAACCCACAATTAGGACTGTGGAAAATCCAGCTAATTAGCAGAGCCACTGGAATTATATGGCAGAGTAAACGACATCATGTGGCGGGACTAAGTCAATTATGCGACAAGGAAAGGCAAATTATGCGGCATAGTACAGCACATTTGTAATGTATTACCTCATTGTTTTGTCATTTTTAGACACTGTGACATTATTATCTGAGCAAAAGTTTTGCCTCTTTACTGCCAGTTCAACACCCAAATCCAGCAATAAGTAACAGAAAGGTGGCCAATCAACCTTTGCGAATAGCCTTCCACTGCGCAGCCACACATGTTGCTGCATTTTTAGTAACTTTTGTTCGTTGGAGCTAGAAACACATTTTTGTGTTACAATCTCCAGATTATGGAGAAGATGGTAGATTATGCGGCAAATCCAAAATTAGACAGAAATCACCACTTGCGCAGAATCACATAATTCCAGTGATCCTGCCAATTAGCAGACTTTACATAGTCATAAATGGCATTATAGTCAAAACAAATATAAGACCGGCCTGTACTGTACTGATGGCGGCTCTGTGGTACGGAGTTTACGCACCCACGTGCTTTGCCTCTTTCTCCCCGCAAATGTTGACAGTTTTTCTTCCTTGCGAAATTTGACCGGGTAGCAAGTCAAAAGTGTTATCAATATCTGCGCTGCTTGTAATGCCCAGTCACGAACAAACACAGTGGGCGCAGACAGGGATAACCAGCTTACTCGCATGTATGTTTTGGGGACATGGACATGCATTTTGACCACATTGCAAAGGTTCTCTGTAACACTCAACTTTGAATACATTCGTTCATTTTGCTCATGCACGGATTGCAAATGAAATGCATTCAGTGAGGAATGGCATGCATGTTTAGTGCCTCTATTGGAGGGCTTGAATTAACCTGTCTTGCCTCCTATTTCTTCCCCTTCCCTCTATCTTGTCTCCAGTTACCTCTTCTTCTCCTTTAATGTTCTCTCCCTCGGCCCCATCATCTAAAAGACAATTATCTGAGACAATAAGGAGGTTTCTAACGAACATCCAGGCCCAAATGAAGGTGTATATTTGAGTAAGTGCTCATATTAAAGCGCTGGCGGCCATATTGATTTCTCCCATTCACAGCACAATAACATGAGAGAGCGCAGGGTTATCTATAGTGCGGTGGGCCGTGTGTGGGTCGTTATGATAAGACCTGACGTGAAGGGAGGGCAGGGGGAGATTTAAGAGTCCCAGGTGAAATAAAGCTCAACTCATAGAGAAAATACAGCACGTTATATCTCAGAAAATAGTCTAGGCAGAGACCTTAAATGTACTTCCCCACAGTGCATTGTTTGTGCTCTGTGTGGTGTTAAGAGGTTCATTTTTTATCTGCTAACACCTCCTGTTTTCCTCTTTTTTTATTGACCTTGATTTTGACCTCCACTGTGATTCTAGGCCTGGTACAGTGACAGGGCCGTACTGACCGTAGCGGGCACTGGGACTCATCCCGGTGGATCGGAAGGGTAGGGGCCGGTTTTGGACCGGTGGGGGCCGTTTTTGCATAGACCCTGAGCACTCATCAGCATTTTCCCGGGGTCCAAAAAGTTCCTCTGTGGTGTGACCAATGGCTGCATTGATGCCAACATGGTGGCGGTCGGAGGCATGGGAGTAGGAGGTGCAAAGTGGGGTTTTGGGAAGTGACACATGTACATCTAGTGGTTGAATAGCACCTGGGATCCATCCTAGCTTCCACATGACCAAACGGTGTGATCCTGGGTAATGGTTTAATTTCACTTTGCCCATTGGCATTGTTGTCAGGGTGGGGGGGCATGAATGTTCTATATTCATGTCTGAAAACTCACTTTAAAGAAAAAATCGCAATGCACTATTATAATCTGATGTCCTAAGGTGAAAGGCTTTTGCACGTTAATGATATACACTTTTTGAATTTTGAAGGGTCTTTACATTATTTTTATACGTTTTTTGTAAGATGTCTTTAAAACAGTGTTCTTAAAGTAAAGTGATGCAGGACAGGTTGGGCTCTTTTTTTTTTACTTCAGTTCGACTGTGAATAAATGCTTCCCACTTATTTTATATCCTTACAAATATTCGTGCTTTGTACAATAAACAGCAGTCTAGTGCTGCTTTTCAACCAGGGCTTGCATGTAAAGGTCAAGAGGGCCACATGAGGCCTCCGGGCCGTACTTTTAGTATCAATGGTATAGAGGAACACTTTTTGAGAAACTGCTTCTAGCGTATCTAAGCAATGGAAGTGACAAACAACATTTTAACTCATAGAGTGGTAGACCACTTACCTGACTCGTAAAAAATGGAGAAATAGTGGTTTGTAGATCACAGCAAATTTCAGCAGTGAGAGCCTTTACTAAGGTATCTTGTTAAATGTGTCTAAAACAGAGCCTCGTGGGCTCGGGCTGGCCTATAAGGCATTCTTGCAGTCCCAAGAGGGCTGGTCTAACAGGTCAGTGTGTGAACCCTTTCTTTGCCTGTTTTTGGGCTTGTTTTATAGTCCTTTGGGCCTGATTTTACTGTTAATTTCCCTGATAGTTCACAAACATTGTCTGCAGCAAATGTATGCATTCATTCAGTTTCTTATAATTTGCAAAACACCTTTACTGCTATCTTTACAAGTTCAAAACTGCCCTGTTTTGCAGAATTTGGGCTTTATTCTTAGCTGTCTGATTCATTAATGGGAGGACTTTTAGTTTTGTGCATACCAAAATCTTTTTCTTCTCCAACTTCATAGAAAGCGATTTGTGATGTTTGTGAATTTATCTCGAAAGCCTTACATTTGGATGCAATGAGTTTTTCCAGAATTTCTCCCAGTAGGACAGAAATTCTCCCTTAGAGTGCTGCTTCATATGAATTTTGAGCCCTCAAATACATATAATCACCAAGAGTGCATACCTCCAACTATAACACACAAAGGGGAGAGAAAAGGGCACTGCTGGGCTCTCGCCTGCCCTTAATCTCAAATTATAACACAAAAGTTAGCGTGACACCCTGTTCTTGCTTGAAACCAGTTATTGTCAAGCACACAAGCACCAATGTTTTTCTTGCTATCTAAAACTGCAGAAAAAATGGCAATTCTACGAATTGGACGAGGTAGGCTCACTCATGTAATGTGACATGCTTCATCATTTGTCCCACCACGGTAAGGTGGTGCTACCAGGGGGGACTCAAACTCGGGAGGGGTCTGGCCTGAGAAGGTTCTTGTAAATTCCTTCTTTTTTTCTGGATAAAATATTTGGATCCGGATGTATGACATTACAACGCATGCTTTTACATCACATGCTTTTACAACGCGAGTTTTACAACGCATACCATTACAACGCATAGTGCTTTGGGGCGCTGGATAGTGAATAGTTTAATTTACTATTCCAACTCCAGACCCGTGGATAGTAGGGAAGGTGTTGGATAGTAAATTAAATCTATTCCCTATTCTAGAGCGCCCGCCAGCGCAATGTGTTGTAATGGTTTGCGTTGTAAATACCGCGTTGTAAAAGCACTACGTTGTAAAAGTTGCCTTGTAAGTGTTGTTCACCCTTGGATCCAGTTTCTAAGTTAAAGAAGCCTTAGGATAAACCACAAAGTATCCTTTATTCAGGTGGTATTCTAGGCTTGTTTAAAAATAACAACATGTGTTAATAGGGGACATATACGGTTATTATATATGGAGAGAGGATGTAGCCTTACTGCTAGAGCGGGTGACATCGAAGCCGGGGAACCAGGTTCAAGTCTCAGCAATGACGCTCAACATCCTGTGATTCTGGGCAAATCACTTAATCTCCCAATACCTAACAAAAATTAATGTGTCCTCATGTAACAAAACTGGTGCTATGTAAAGCGCTCTGATACCCGATATCTTCATGTCTAGTTCACGCTATAAAAAACTCTAAAATAAAAAAAAATGAAAAAAATTATGAACTAGATGCGTCATTGAATTGTTAAAGCCAATATGTTTCTGCGTATAGTCTTTTGCCAAACGGTCTCAGGCATTCTTCAGGGCCAAAACTATATGTCCCTACACTCTTATAGCGTTATTGCAGAGTCCCATAAAAAATATGTTGAGAGTACCCACCTCTCTTTAAAATCTCAAGGTTTGTTAACTTAGTTTTTGAATGCTAGTTGCCACATAGTCTGTTGGGGTGGGCGCCTTCTGTTGTCACACTTTTGTCAAGATAAGGCTCCCACACTGGTTTCTATCGTGCCCCATGGAACAGCCGACTGGTACTGCATGGGAAAACAGTTCATTTGCCACAATGTTTTGGAAGCCCTGATATGTTCTTAGTTATAGATGACTTAATATTGAGGAAATCAAGGTTCCTTGGATTCCATTAAATGAGCATCCAGTTGTAATTAAAACATCATATGGAAGACATGCTTATTATTAATTAGTCGGATTAGTGTATTTCGATGTACATTAATTAAGGCAATCATTATTTTTCACTTGTGGGTATCTACAGATTTACTCATCTATATTTGACTGGATCTACGATATTTATCAAACTGATCTGCTCACAAGTAAGATTTTAAAGATCTGATTCCTAATGCCCTTTGTTGAGGTGAAGGTGCTTTTTATTTCCTTTTAGCATCTGTTCACCCTTTCTCTAATATTTAATATGGTGGATCTGGTATTTATGGTTCTGTACACAAAACCTTTTAAAGGTTTCTTCACTTCTTCCGGATGTATATCCTTCTTGACTTTATTTGTTCAGTTATTAGCCGATATATTAACTGTAAATATATTCTTTACAGAAGGGTTGTTAATCTTCAAAAGATTGTTCTGTCCTGAAGTTGATCTTATAGATTTACCACAAGAAAGACATATACATCGACGCATCAACCATTTTTTGTTTAATTGTTGTCCAAGAATTGTTAGTGTATGAGATCTAGGCACTATGTATAGGCCAGGTTTTTAATATGCTGTAGAAAACGGTTTTGTGCATTGCTTTCTAGAAGTAAATGTCATATCTGAAAGTGAAACATCTGTCACTAATGTGCTTGAAGAAATATTTGGACCTTGAAATCTCATGTAAAAGGTTGTGAACTCAAAAAGAAAAAATACATCCGGATTTGTTGAGATTTGTTTTTTTGTTGAAAGTTAATATGTTTATGAAAATTAATTTATGATGCTACAGTAGAGCGTCCTAAGAATTTATGAATTTACAATTTTTTGTGAAGTAAAATCTCTTGTTGGCACCTTTACCTGATAACCTTTAGAAAGTTGGCATTTTTTCACTTTAGCCAGTTGGTGCCTGCTGCATGTCTATGATGACATGTCTGAGGTGGGTGACAGCTGGTATTTGTGTATTTTCCTAGACAGTCACACACAATGGGAGCTTAGGTGTGACTTGATGGGCCATCCGGGCAAGATGGGAGAGAGGAGCTTGACCTAGTCTCACTTACACGTGAATAGCCTGAGTCTGGCCACACACAAAGGGCTGCATATCCCTGTGTAGTGAGTCTGGAGCTAGGACAGGACCTCTATGCACTTCCAAGTCCTGTCTTTGAAGTCTCCCCCACTTCAAAGTCCCAACAGGGTATAAGTACTGGACCTCTGACACCACCACTGCAGTACACTTCTGGACCTGAGGATATTCTACTAGGGATAAGGGTTGCTGTCCTGTTGAAGAACTGCAACTCTGCTGGGCTCCTGCTTTGCTCTGCTGATCTGCTGCTCTCTAGCCTACGTGAGAAGGACCTGTACCACTTGACCCCAGAACCCAGAGTGACTCCAAGGGCTAGCTGGTCTGTGTCTGAGGGACATAAAATACTTCCAATCCACCTGCTTCTGCACCTGGACTCTGCCATCTGTGAGTCTACCCTGACAAGTGGTGCCACCCCTGGAAGTGTGCCTATGGTGCTTTACCAGCAGAACCAAAGCATCTTTTGTTGAGCGATGCAACCCAGAGCAGAACCAATGCATCCCCTTGGCCGATCTGCGTAACTTCGAGCAGAACTGATGCATCACCATTATGCCATGGATTCGACCTGTCACAAAAGACCACTGCATCCTGCATCTTGGGACTGACGCATTGCCTTTGGATCCGTCACTGGATAA
The DNA here is from genome assembly GCF_964261635.1 of Lissotriton helveticus. Lineage (NCBI taxonomy): Eukaryota > Metazoa > Chordata > Amphibia > Caudata > Salamandridae > Lissotriton > Lissotriton helveticus. The sequence continues at coordinate 178,282,256 of NC_136063.1, forward strand.
TGCGTTTCCCGGCACAAGCTACTCGCATCCCTCAACCATGGCAGCCTCGGAGATGATGCCTAACCTCTGCATCAAAGATTCACTGCTCATCGGAACCAACACTTCATCTCTGCTGTGCTACGCATCCCCAACCCCGGCCTTGGCATTGCAAGCCCCGAGGAGAGGCTCCTCAACATCAAAGCATCAGGACCTCGTATCACAGCCTTGCCGCATCTCCAAACAGTTGCATTGCCTCTGCTGCATGACACAGCTTTGATTTAAGGTACTTTGGTTCAGCTGGTCTAACTGGGTTCCTGTAGCAGGCCTGTGCTTCATTGTGTTTGACTTAAACATTTGACTTTGTCCTGGTCACGCGTGACCAACTAACCACAATGGCTGCTTGGTGCTGTCTGGCGCTATTTTTCACTTAAAACTTTACAATTCAATATCACAAGTTCTACTAAGTGGATTTGTGTCGTTTTGGTCTTGTTTTATTTATTTAATCAGATTGTATACTTCTAACTTGGTGTGGAATCCTTTGTGTGATATTTCACTGTTTTCACTGTTTTACTGTTTGAAGTGTTGCACAAATACTTTACACATTGTCTCTAAAGTTAAGCCTGACTGTTCTGTGCCAAGCTAGCAGTGGGTGAACACAGTTAGTTAATGGTGCACGTGTGCCTTGCAATGCCTAGGATTGTGGTTACTGCGTGACCAGGGCTTATGCCCTAGTAAACCAGGAACCACATTTCTAAGAAAAACAAATTGCATTACCTACAAATCATTTCAGCACAATTCCCAAAAATACCTGGCCAAAAACTTAGCATCTCAGCTGTCTCAAGGAATTGCCTAGTAAGGAGCTATTGTTGCTGGAAAATCACCTAACTAAAGAAATAGCAAGCCATAAATTAGTCTCTGGGCCCCAAATATCCACACCTCTCTTCTTCATGAACTGAGATTGGCCCAAGACTTTATACTTATTAAAAAATAACACCTCCTTTTCAAGAAATAGTTTACAAGAGAATTATGTGTATATATACCTGTAGACTGTTACACCAACTTTCCAACAAATCAAGGAGAATGTGCTCCTGGGCTCACACAAGACGACAAAGGCTGCACAGGCATGTCTGAAATGAGTGTACAGGAACAAATTGCAGTCAACCTTAAAAGTCTTTCCAGCAGAGGCTGCTGCCAATCTGACCTGAGGGGGCAGCACGGGCAAATAAATAGTAATAACCCAAAAAATACACGTATCTTTTGCTGCTGGCCGCAGTGATATTCTGCTCCCGTGCTGCGCCTCACTGCTCCTCTGCTCCTGGCACGCCAATAACCAGGAGCACAGGCTCCCAGACTCCCTACGCAATCCCAAACTTGTTCTCATGCTATTTCTCCCAGCATGAGAGCAGCCCTGGGATTGGGCAGAGTGGGGCAGTCTCACGCTACTATGGTGAATGGAAGCCTGTGCCCTGAGCACTTGGGATATCTCCAAAGACATACGCTGGAGATATCAAAGTGCGCATGTTGTATTGCCTGGCCGTGGCCGGCTGGCCAAACCGACAAGACGCAACATGGCCCCGCCATGCCCTAGACTCGGGGATTGACCGTCAAAAATAAAATGACAGTAAAATTGTTTTATTGACATTTTATTTTTCTTCTGCCTGCTGCGTTTCAGCAGCGGGGTGATGATCCTCCGCCAGAGTGGAGGAGCCGCCCCTGCCTCTTTCAACTGGATCATTGATGCAGTTCAACTGTTAAGTGTTTTGGGAGCTCACTTGGGACATGAAGAAGCATGGGCATTCCGTAAATCGCCTGTGCTCCCACACCATGCTCCACCAAACTAAACGCTCCTCTGCTCTATTTATCTTCAGGGGAAGTGCTTGGTGTACATCAATATGACCTCTGTTGCCTCCATGGGACTCCTCTGACGTGGTGGCCCACGGTTACAGGGCTGTTTAGGACTTGACAACCGTCTTTAGATTTCCCTACGAGGCATGGAGGCCCCAAGTGGGGAAATCACCCAATAGTCCCCATGTGCTTGAATGTAGCTCCAGGTTGATCAGGATGGTTTTTCCTTTGTTTTTGAAGAATAAAGTCCAACTCAGGGAGTTCATTCTTGAAGAACAAAACCTTTGCTGAACAAACATGCCAGAAACCGGTCCCCGGAAGCTTGTTTCCTTTCCAGTAAAGAATTGGCTTGGTAGTTTGGTCTGCCCTGTTCCCATGATGCACTGGGCCAGGGACAGACTAATTTGCATGTAGCCAGGTTCTGAACTGGGATGGTGCAGTGAGCTAAAAAACGGTGATGGATCAAGCCCTGATCTTTTGACTGGGTAGGAGTGTTCTGCTTAATTCAGATACTCTGTCCATCACCACCCCCCCTTTTTGAATCGTTTTGGCCACCACAAGTGTGGAAGGGTATGCTCAGATGTGAGTCCCTGGCTCACTGCACCATCAGGATTCAAGCAAGCCGGGCCGAAGACGGCTCTTGCCAGAAACCGGTCCCCGGAAGCTTGTTTCCTTTCCAGTAAAGAATTGGCTTGGTAGTTTGGTCTGCCCTGTTCCCATGATGCACTGGGCCAGGGACAGACTAATTTGCATGTAGCCAGGTTCTGAACTGGGATGGTGCAGTGAGCTAAAAAACGGTGATGGATCAAGCCCTGATCTTTTGACTGGGTAGGAGTGTTCTGCTTAATTCAGATACTCTGTCCATCACCACCCCCCTTTTTGAATCGAACAAGGGCATCCAACATGGTGCTTGCTTGGCACAGGTTCACTGCCTTCAATGGAGCCAATACATGGGTAGCTCCAACGAATGAAGTGAGAATCCTACCTGCCTAAATATGGCGGCCTGCCTTTCTCCATGACGTAGAGGCAATGGCCTCTGCTGAGATGGCTGCCTGCCAAACATCTTTTAAACCACAACTTTGCGTGCGGCCAAATTTATGGCCAGGAAATTTATATCCTCATATTTTCATGTGGATGTACACAGGGCACATGGAATGAAGGTTGAGCACACCTTTCTATTGGGAAAATGAAAGCCAAACAGCAAATAGATAAGAGAGTGAACATTTTTCTGTACAAGGCTATATAAGTCTTGGCTGAATGAAGCTTTAAGTGGTCTATGGGGAGTCAACTCTAAGATGGTGGATAAACAGCACAATGCACATGCAGGAGCAGGAAGTGAAATTGATCAGAAGGGGCATTAGAATATGTGGGTATTGTGGTCACAGAAGTGGTAGAAGAAGCAGAAGGAGGAAATAAGCCTTTGAGAGACTGCGCAGAGTGAAAAGAGGTGGGGCCTGTGGGGTCACCCAGAAGCAAGGAATTATTGTTGTCGATTTCAGACTCCAGAACTTGATTACACCCTCCAGATATTGTGTTAGATGCTTAGGGGCAAATTTACAAGCCCCTTCCGCCGCTTTTACGCCGCTGTTGAATCACTTTTGTAAAGCAGCGGCGGCGCAAAAGATGCGTCATGGTGCGGGGTATTTACAATGTGACGCATCTCAGCCCTGCGCCAGAAGAGGCGTACCATCGCAGGGGGAGGTGTTCCGGCACAGGAACGCCTCCCAAAAGTGGCTGAGTGAAATCTACAAGATTTCACTTAGTCACTTTTGGGCACATGCTGCGTCAAAACCCTGCGCCTGCTTGAAGCAGGCGTACGGATTGATGCAGCATTGTGCACATAGGGCCCCCCTGATCATTGCTGGAGCTGCGTCGTGCTTGCGATGCAACTCCAGCAAGGCGCCGCATTTACGGCACAGATGTGTCACGCATCTGTGCCGTTTTTGCCACATGGTGCGCCGCATTATAAATGCGATTCAGAAAAGGGGGTGGTGATGAACAGAGTGTCTGAATTAAGCAGACCACTCTTACCCAGTCCAAAGATCAGGGCTTGATCCATCACCGTTATTTAGCTCACTGCCCCATCCCAGCTCAGAACCTGGCTATATGCAAATTAGTCTGTCCCTGGCCCAGTGCATCATGGGAACAGGGCAGACCAAACTACCAAGCCAATTCTTCACCATATTTGCATATAGCCAAGTTCTGAGCTGGGATGGTGCAGTGAGCTAAAAAACGGTGATGGATCAAGCCCTGATCTTTGGACTGGGTAAGAGTGGTCTGCTTAATTCAGGCACTCTGTTCATCACCACCCCCTTTTCTGAATCATTTTGTCCACCATAAGCGTGGAAGGGTATACTCAGATGTGAGTCCCTTGCTCATTGCACCATCAGGATTCAAGCAAGCCCACCGACGACGCCTGAAATGGCAGAAACCGGTCCCCGGAAGCTTGTTTCCTTCCCAGTACAAGAATTGGCTTGGTAGTTTGGTTTGCCCTGTTCCCATCATGCACTGGGACAGGAACAGACTAATTTGCATATAGCCAAGTTCTGAGCTAGGATGGTGCAGTGAGCTAAAAAACGGTGATGGATCAAGCCCTGATCTTTGGACTGGGTAAGAGTGGTCTGCTTAATTCAGGCACTCTGTTCATCACCACCCCCTTTTCTGAAGCATTATAAATGCGGCGCATCAAGGGTGGCGGAGCTGCGGCGCACAATTACTGGCGCATCCCTGCCGATATGCAGAGATGCGCCAGTAATTGTAAATCTGCCCCTTAGAGTTCGTGGATTACCAGGGCATGTTCACGGGCAGCTGCCCAGTGTTGGCACGCGCCAGGAAGCTAAATCTGCTGTGCCAAATGCACATTATTTCAGTCACTCGCCGATATTTCCAGTTGAACTAGTAGAGCCCTGCATCTCCGGATTGATATGGTATGCGATTGTTGCGAAGCTTTCCCTATGAAGTATTTGTAAGGCTGAAAGGACACTCAGTCAGTTTCCTGCCTCTCTGGACATGGAGTGGGAGGCTGAGTCTGAAAGGTATACTCTGAGCAGAGCACGTTCAAGCATTGCCTGTGAGGGTGTGCGCACCGTCTGAAACAAAAATGCAATGTGAGCAGAACACTGCTGGCGGCAGCAAAGTCTAAACGCTGGAATCACTGAAGCTGTTGATTATGCTAAGCACATCGGAGACCATTGGCTGAAAAAAAAACCTCCACCAAGCGCATCTTGTTTGCAGGAAACTCCCCCGAAGACAGGAGGTTATGATCTGATAGACTCATATACGACAATTTAAGAGTTATTTTGGAATTCTATGCTAGCAGATGAATTTGAATAAAAGCACTTTCTTTTCACAAATATGATGTAGACATCCAGATGTTTTAACTATGCGTTCTGCCTTTTATAACCGGCGTGTTTTATGCTAATGAGGGATTTAAACCATTCTCGCGGTGCTACTAAATTAGACGGAAACAATCATTGATAACCTTGAAACCCCCCCTCAAGGGTTTCATCTAAACATATAGGGGCATATTTACAAGCCCCTTGCGCTGCCAGTACATCACTTTTTGTGACGCACTAGCAGCGCATTTCACTGCCCCATATTTACAAGGACAGAAAAGCCACAGTGCGTGTCCTTGTAAATACAGCCCCTTGACACACAGCACTGTGCGTGAAAGGGGCATTCCATGGGTGTTGTTGTGGGTATTGCAACGCAACACCCGTGGAACCAAACACATTTCCAGAATTGCGGGATTCGTAAACCTGGAAATGTGTCAGTATGCTACACCACCCTTGGGGTGGGTAGCGAGGAGAAATGTTTTTATTTCTCCTTTTCTGCTATGAATGGGCAAACAAGGGCTGAGATTCTGCATTAAAATAATAGTTTAACTACCATAAAATAAAATAAAAACATATGTGTGCAAAAGAATAGCAACCAAGCACATAAAATTAGAGAAGTTAAAAAAAGAAAATGCCACCATGAAATTCTGTTGTTACACTGGGCACTTTCTGTTCGGAATCACTAGCTGATAACCATGGTTACTAAGACACAGTAGATAAGTAAAACACCGTACAGATTTCTTTAATAAAGGCTAATAAAGGCAATGCGCTTTTCTCCGGCTTAATTTGGCCGAAGAAACCCTCCAGAATTAAAATCAAGGTTTTGAAGTCAGCAGAGAAAAATGAAAAATCTAGCCTCATCACATATTAGTTTCTACAAGTGCTGGAATTGGGAAACAATAACAGTGGAAACCATAAATTTGGGATATTGAGGTGTGTTAAAGGGGGCAGAGTCCGTGGTAGGCAACCTAATGTCTAATGTCTGCCACTACACATGAGCTATTATTATTAGACAATATTAAACTTGCACTACGATTTTATTTGTTCCATACATAGCACATTTTACAAAGCAAACACAAGGAGATGATTGACGTAGTGCTGACACCTTTCAGACACTCACCCCCAGCCAGGCTAGGTTTAATCCAGTGACCAATTTAGGGCAAACAAAAGTGAGCCAAAGAACGATGATGGATTCAACCCAGATCTGTGATTGGCGGTGAGTGTCTGAAATGTTTCAGCACTCCTTCCATCATCTCCTTGTATTTGCTTTGTTTGTCTTACGTTGGCAGTGTATGCTCAGATTTGAGTCCCTTGCTCACTTTGCCTCTGGAGTCAAGCTGGCCTGGCTGATTATTATTTATTAAATTATAATAGATATTTGTTAAGCGCACGGCTACCCCCAACGGGGGAGTCCCGGCACTACAGACAGCAGAAACCGCAAGCACCAGAAACAGGCTAGAGAGTAGAAAACAGCCAGGACTTTAAGCTGCGCCTGAACAGAGGTTCCGAATCGATAAGACGAGACTAAGGGGTAGGCCATTCCAGAGCTTAGCCGTGACCACAGGGAACGCTCTGCCTCCTTTCCTGTGGCGTTGGAACCTGGGGGGGGGCGCAACAGGCGGAGGTGATTGGATCTTAGTGCACGGGCTGAGTGCACCAGCTTAAGCTTACGTCGGAGATATCCTGAACCCCTACCGTTCAGAGCCCTGAAAGACAGGACTAGGGCCTTGAACTGGATGCAGGAGGATACCGGGAGCCAGTGAAGTTTATTCAAATGCGGGGTAATTGAGTGCCGGTGGGAGATGTTGCAGATCAGCCTTGCGGCCGCATTCTGTATGATCTGTAATCGATGGATGAGGTAGGCTGGCGCTCCCACATATAGGCTGTTGGAATAGTCCAGGTGGGAGGTATTGAGGGAGTGGATGACCGTCCTGCGCGAATCCAGAGGGAGATAGGGGAAGATTTTTTTAATCATGCGCAATTTACCAAAGCAAGCGGAGGTGACTTTATTGATTTGGACCTTGCACGACAATTCACTGTCCAATACAAAGTAACCCATGGCGAAGCACTACTCTACGCTCGCGTAGTTTGCGAAGTTTGCGCAACTTCGCACTACGCGAGCTGCATGTAGCACAGTGCGAACACGCGTAGCGCAGTGTAGCGTAGTGCAGCGGTCATTTTTTGCTTGTTCGCGGTCCTCAACGTCATGTTCGCAACCGCGAGCAAGCAAAATGACATCCCGGCGAGACTCTCAACGCGGGGAGGTCAGGTTTCTCATTGCGAGTGGTCGTGCATGCTCGCGACCGCTCGCGATGAGAAACTACCAGTTCGCGTTGAGAAAGCTGCCGCTCGAGTAAAAATCTACTCGAGCGGCAGAAAACTACAGCTTGCACTGTACAAGATGCAGTTTTCAATGATTGCACAGTGCGAACAAGCATCCGACACTGTGCAATCATTGAAAATGCATCTTGCACAGTGCGAACATGCTACTACGCAGCTCGCGTAGTGCTACGTGAAGTTCGCGTAGTGCGAAGTGCACTTCACGTAGCTTCGCGTAGTGCTACTTCGCGAACTACGCCCAGGGTTAATACAAAACCCAAATTCCGGGCCAAATGAACTGGGATTGGAGGAGGGTTGAGCTCGGCCGGCCACCATAACGATGGCAGCAATGGGGCCTTTTGATTAAAGAACAAAACTTCGGTTTTATCAGTGTTTAACTTGAGGGTGTTACAAGCCATCCATGATACAATATTTGTAAGGCATCGTTTGAAATTAGAAAGGCCTTTGTCAGAGTGTTCTCTAAAAGAGAATACTAGCTGAGTATCATCAGCATAAGAGACCACTCTGACCCCGCAGTCTTCTATAACCTCGGCTAGCGGTGCCAGGTAAACATTAAAAAAGAGGGGGCTCGGAGCCGACCCTTGGGGGACTCCACAGCTCAAGATTTTTTTATCTTTGGAAGCGAAAGGCCGACACCAGACCTGCTGGGTTCTTCCCGTTAAGAATGATCTTATCCAGGCAAGGGAAGTGCCTTGAATCCCTAGGTTGTAGAGTCTGTCAAGTACGATGGTGTTTGAGACAGTATCGAAAGCCGCCGACAGATCGGGGCGCACCAGCATAGCAACCTCGCCTCTGTCCACGCTCTCGCGAATAGTCTCGGAGACTTCCAAAAGAGCAGTCTCCGTGCTATACCCGGATCGAAATCCAGATTGCGAGTCATGGAGAAGTTCTCTGGATTCCAAGTATTCAGACAGTTGTTCCTGCACAACTTTTTCCAATATCTTTGCTGGTTTTAGAAGGAGTGAAATAGGTCGGTTATTGCTAAAAACAGCTGGGTCAGCCGCAGCTTTCTTCAAAATGGGGAACAGCATGGCCTGCTTCCATACAGTTGGAAACTGGCCTAAGGATAAGGAAGAGTTCCATATTGAGACTAAGGGGGGAGTGATAACTGGGGCAAGAGTGGTAAAAATCCAGGCGGGTACTGAATCTAATGGTGAACCAGATTTGCACTGTCGTACTTTCAAAGGGGCTATGTCCACTGAAACTGGCTCAAAGCTACAAAACATATTATCCTGGATGATGGTAGTATCTTGGGCAGGGCTCTCCGACCGGCTGACAGCAGGTTGTTTAAAGCCAGAGAAGATGTCAATGATCTTGTTATGAAAAGAATCGGACAGACCATCGCAAAGCTCTTGACTGTGTTTAATCTTGCTGCCAACAGCCGTCGGGTTAGTGAATGATGAGGGGTGGTACCCCGAAACCGGTCCCAGAATGCTTGTTTCTGGTCCAGGGAAGACCTGGCTTGGCAGTTCAGGCTGGAATGTTCCCATGAGGCACAGGGTCAAGACTGATTTGCATATGGCCATGTTTGAACTGGGGTGGCAAAGTGAGCTAAAGAGTGATGATGGATTCAACCCAGATCTGTGACTGGGGGTGTGCATCAGAAAATATTTGGCTCTCCTTGTGTTTGCCACATTTTACAAACCCCATAACTTTAGTGAACATACAGGACATACATAAATGCTCATACAGATACAAACTACCAAAGGTAAAAAAATAAAATTAAAAAGAAACTACTCTAAACATAAGTTTATCCCTTGGCAGATTAACTGATAGTCTACCTTATCATACCTCTAATTTGCTGCTCCATCTGGAGATGAGATGTGAAATGCTGTATCTGCGCCAAACCCAGAGACAACCTCTTGAAAAGGAATTGCCTGGGAACTATACAAATGTGAAAAGCCCAACCCAGCCAGATTGGAAGGAAAATATTCCTATGTCAATCTTACCACATTTAGTTAACAATTGAGCAAACCACCACAAAGAGGAGGAAAAGAGTCCCATCAACCTCCTGCAGGCAGCTGCTGCAAGCTCCACACACTGCTTGTGTGAGAGACTGCGGCGTTTGCCAAGGACAGCCTGTGTCAGGACAGAGGCGGGGACGCTGCTGGCGCCAGAAAAGAACCCGGTTCCCGAGCATTAATACCTGTTGGAACGGGAATCCTGCTCATTCCCACAACATTCCATCACTGGTCTCCAGTGATTAGCTGATTTTGCCTTGCAACTCAGCGACTATTCAGGTTGATTCAGTGCTTAATTTGAGCTGGTGGTTTCCGTTGCTCGGCACCAGCACTTAATTGTCAACACCAGTGCTTTCTGGCTAATTTAGAGATGACCACAACAAAGGTTAATTATTAATTCAAGATGCATTAAAATTGACTATTACCTGACGCCCAAGCCATTCTCATAGCTTTGGGGGCTGAGTCCGAATTGTCACACAAGTGTGATGGTAAGTAGTTGTGTTGGTGCTGTCATTTCCGGCTTTGGCAGGGGCAATGGAGGGTACAAACAGCAGTGGCCGCCTGACGAGGGCCCTCGCATTTATTGTTTTACAAATTTTCTTTTTGTACTTTATTTATTGTTTTACAGTTTTTAGCATTACATAGACAGTACAACAGTATTTTTCTCCCTTCTTTAGAGATTTCAGTAGCGTGATGCTTACAACAGAAGAGGTCTTTTTTTGGGGCAGTGTGTTCATTTTACGCAAAAGCTTAACACCAATGCAGCTCTCTTTTGTGTACACAACATCAACACCAACAGGGCCGGACTGGAAACCACAACCGGCCCTGGCAAAGTGCTCGGCAGTCCCCACTCCCCACTTGGGGATTGGAGGTGCCGCCGAGCTCTTTGCCGGGGCCGGGTTTCGGCCGATTTTGGTACAGGGACGATTTTGCAGCTATTCTGCAAAACTGGCCCTGTAAGAAAAACCGCCCCCAGGGGCCCAAAACCGGCCCCACCCGTGCGGCGCACCGCTGGAGTGCCCGGTGCCGCTATGGCCAATACGGCCTTGAACACCAATCTGATATATTTACCAATTCATGAGATTACATTACCCAATTCTTGCATTTATACACTCCTCTGCCCCAGCTCCATTGTTCCCCTGCAATTACTGGGTGTCTACCTCACTGGCCCTGCTAAGCAAATAGTCTCTCATAGGTTGCCAAATATCCTTGGGCTGTGACGTGTAATTTGGCATATAGTTCACTATTAGTATCACAGTACATTAGACCTTTAAGCCACTGTGTAACTATTGGAGTGCTCTTCCGAGCCTAGTGTATGGCCAGCGCTCTCTTTGCCATAAGCATAACTATTCCTACATACCTGCGGTGCGCATTTGGGATATCTGTAGTATACTCCAACAGTGCTAAGAGCGGGGACAACCCAATCTGTGCTGTAGTGCTTCGGAAATTTATTCCCAATATTCTGCTATCCTACTGCATGTCCATGTCATTGCCGGTGTCATGTAAATCCTACATAGGAATTTATAATGTAGCAGTTTGTGCCTGGGTTTGCAGGACACCGTGCATGTGAGTTTGCAGCACTACTGCCACACCTTGTCAGTAATTGGGGGCCCCAGGTCTGTTTCCCATGCAGTTCTCACTTTGGTGTCAAGTGTGGTCATAAATTCCAGACCAGCGTGATATAATTTCGAAACCAGTCTGTATCCCACATTATCTGTAATAAGCATTTTAAGCGGAGTTGGATGTGTTAGGTTCCAGTGGATAGGACGGCATGCAAGTACATAGTGCATTCTGGAGTCTGGCAAGCACAAAGTGGTCTAAGTACGGGGCATCTACGAATCGAATGTCCTTGGTGCGCGCATATATGTGACCCCAGGGAAGGCATCTCCAAATGCGCATAAACTATACCGTTGTAGTGTGCGCTTAACTAGTGGTTCTGATGTGATAGGCAACCATGGGTTATCAATCAAGGGGAGTTGGTAGGCGTACAATTCGGTGCCTCCTGTGACTCATAACAGTTTCCTCCAGGCCCAACAAGCAGGGTCGGATTGGGATCACACTGTGGCCCCGGGCACTGATGAAAAAAGTGGCCCACATTCGCGGGGCGTGGCCCACATTCAAGGGGCCTGGCCCACATTCACGGGGCAGAGGTACAGAATGACTTAAGTGTCAGAGCAGAGCCTCCACAACTTAAGAAAACCAGACAGGAAGGCACTAAGGGGAATTAAATTAAAATTAAAAATTTGCTTCATAAAAGCTCCTGTTAAAAAATTACGGACATGTTTTTATAAAATGTCCTCTTTAATTATCATGTTCCCTTTGCAGAATCATAAAGCATGAACAAATGGTTATTTTTTATAGTTGTTTTCCAATTTGACAGTTTTATATAGTGTGAATTCAGCCCAAGATAAAGGCTATTTGAGTTCTATTCATGAGCACTAATTACAGTACACAAGATCCGATTTTTTATTTAAGAGCCTGGTCGAGGAAGTGATCTGCCCAAAATCACAGGGTGTTGAGCAGACGCTGGGACTCAAACCTGATTCCCCATCTCTGCAACTATGGCGTCAGGCCACATATGCCTATGCACACACAAGGAATGAAAGTGGGAGGGTACTGTTCTTGCGAAGGACATAGGGCCAATGTGACAATGGTCTACAAACTGAGCAACTAAAAAAACAGCAAGGCCCCTTTCTGTTACGAAATTATTCGAGCCCTCCAACATGGGAGCACCTGAAAAGCAGTGAGGCCCCTGCTATTACTAACCTACTCAGCCCTCCCCAGCCCTCCAGTGCAGGAGCACAAGAACAGCAGTGAGGCCCCTGCTATAAGTAAATTAATCAGCCCTCCCCAGCCCTCCACGGCCTGAGGGCAATGTCCTGGCTGGGGAGCACAAAACACAGATGCTGGGTCATCCATGGTAGCCAGGGGGAGGCTGAGGTGAAGATGGTGCGAGTTCAAAACATCACCTGGTCCCCACAGCAGACCCATTCTTCCTCACCCACTATGCCCTGAATGTGAAGGGCTGTGGGTGAGGTGTTAAGACAAACACTGTTTCTGGGTGGTGTGGGCCCCAGGGGGGCCCCGAGGTGAAAATGGCTCAAAGGCCTAAGCAACACTTGGCACCCGGGAGGACAATTCTTATACACAATCATCCCTCCATAGCCCACCCTCAGCGTGATTGCTTTGCATGGCAGAAGGTGAAGGAGAAGCCACAGCTGATAATCGCTGTACGGCCACCCAGCAAAGCTGCTTTCCTTTCTCTGTCTCAGTGCCCTCTGTGGGATGCTTTTTTTCTCCACTTTCCCAGTCCACAGAGAGCACTCTCTGTGAACTGGGAAAGAAGAGGAAAAAAACGGCCCACAGAGGGCACTGATGCACCGGCCCTTCGGCCAATGCCCAAATGCCCGCAGTGCCAATCTGCTCCTGCCAACAAATAGTGGACACTGTTTGAATCTCCATTTTGTCTTGTGGTCCCCCCATGGGTAATAGCGCCCGCAGTAGTATAGGGGCTGCCAGATCCGCCTCCTGTTTAGCATACGGAATCCGGCCATCAGGGTGATACCAATGCCATACATAGCTACACTGTGCTACCAGGTAATACAACTGCACATTCGGAACTCCAAACCCCCCTTTTCTGTATGGAAGGACCAGTGTGTCCCTTCCTATTCACGGCTGTCTTCCGCCCCAAACCAGTCAGCTGCGTGCTTAATTGGGCAAAAAATGCATTAGTGTTAAAAAGATAAAGCAGATGTGGTAGTACTACCATTTATATTATGGGTATACATCCTGCCATTGACAGCGGCAGCCTGATCCACCGATCTATTTTAGTGTCCAATTTATCTATGACTGGGCCATAGTTTAACCTCAATATTTGATCTCTCTACCTGTGCAGAGTGATCCCTAAGTAATGAGTCACTGAGTTGCACCATGCCAGTGGAAATCCTTTGCATTCAGGGTCCAGCACCTCCATCAGAGGGAAAACAACAAATTGCTGTCAGTTAATATGTAGGCCCGATAATTCTACGAAACATGTTATTCGTGTATTAAGGGAGGTAGATTTTCAGCAAGGTGCCTGCCGTAAAGTATGATGTAATCCGCATATAATGTTACAAATACTAGGCCCGACTTAAACTGCAACCCTCTATGTAGAAGATTTTTCTGAAACTGTCTCACTAGGGGGTCCATTGCTACGATAAAGAGACGCATGACAACGGGCACTCTAGCCTAGTCCCTCTCGTTATAGTAAAAGAGCGGGTTATTGTGTCATGAATTCTGATGCGTGCAGTGGGATGGGTATATAGTAGGGTGATCAGCGATATAAACCCCTTCGGGCATCCCAATTTACGCAACACCGCCCAAAAAATGAGCCCCTCAAGAAAATCAAAGGCTTTTTCCGCGTACAGCAGTGTCGCCACTGCCGGCACTGTGGGCGCTATTCTATGCAGGATTGCAAAAAACGTGCGGAGGTTCAGTGCAGTGGATCTGTGTGGGAAAAAACCCTGATTCTGCTGGAGATATTATTTGCCCCATTAATAGCGCAAGCCGGTTGCTACCATTTTTGCCCGGAATTGTAGTGTAAAAGTTTAACAATGACAGTGGCTTGTAGGATCAACACTGTAATTGATCCTTACCAGGCTTAAAAATTAAACAATTTCGGCCTGCCATAGCGTGGTGGGGAGCCCCTTCCTGTAACACGTCCGCATACTCTTCCAATAAGCGTGATGCCATTTGCTCTTTATAAGCATTATTGGAGGCTCCTGAGAACATATCCAGTCACCCGGGGTCTTATTTCCAGCTACGGCCTCCATCGCTTGTTTGAGATCCTTTGCAGTGAAGGGCTCACTTAAAAACGGTTGTTGTGCCGATGTAAGCCATACCATTGCTATTTTTTTCCAGGGAGTTTGTGACGCCTTTACTGCCTTCCGAGTGCCTTGTGGTGTACATCAGTGTAGTATCTAAGCAGTTTTTGTTTAATGCCAGGTTGGGCCTTGGGCCCACGTAGACCGGGAATGTATGACTGTCTGCGCGGTGGCTGTAGCAGTCGCGCTAAAGTGCGTCTTGGCCTTTTGCCCTCCCCATACCTCCTGCCGATTCCTGCTATGCAGTCAATAAGGCCACTCCTTTCGTTAAATACTCTGGCTTTGCCTTGTTAGCCTGATCCTGGTCTAACAGTGAGCGCTCACCCTCTAATCTGGTAAGTGCGCGTTAAAGATCTTTCAATATCCCTGTGCCTTTGGAGATGAATATCCTTCTCATGTAGGCTTTAAAATCCTCCCATAGGGTGGCCTGCAACGAGACTGACCCCTAATTATTCTAAAAGTATTTATTTATCGCTTGTATGATTTCACCCCTAAAGACTGCGTCCAGCAATGCCATTTCTGGGAAACGCCACTGTCGCTCAAAACCCTCAGGCCCGTATACACATAAGCAATGTCACAGGAGAATGATCAGACAGCGTACGTCGTAAATGGTTGACAGTCTGCAACCAAAGGGTCAGTGTTCGCAACAAAAGCCAGTAACCTAGTCTTGTCCATGTGTTGTTCTGAGCCGCATGATGAGTGTAACCTAGTTCAGTTGAGTGCAGTTGGCGCCACGCATCATGCAGTGTGTAGTGGTCGTACATTTCTGTCAAAACCTTGTGGGACTGTGGTTTAGTGACTGGGATTTTCGCAGTGCTATCTAGTGCTGGATCCAGCAGTATGTTCAGGTCTCCCCCCAGTAAGATATGATCTGCTTCTATTAATGCGATTTGTGTCTGCAAATTGTGAAAAAATTCAGGGTTATCGACATTAGGTGAATATGCTTTAACTAGCAATATATTGTGTCCCAATAGCTGCCTTGATACCAATAGATATTGTCCTTCTAGGTCTGTTACTGTACTTAAATCCCGAAATGTCAACGTTTTACGTATCAGAATGGCCACCCAACAAGAGTATAGTTCGCAAAACATCTATCACTGCCCCATGTGGAGGCAAATGAGGAAGGGTGGTTAGGTGCCAAGTGCATCTCCTGCAAGAATACCACGTCCACCGCATGTCTGCACATATATTGCAAGACTTTGCCTGCACTTCCTCGAATTGGTGAGTCCCCTAATGTTCCAACACCTGAACGCTATCTCAGCAAATGCTATTATGTTAGCCGGCATCTCTGTGCATTGTGCTTGAGGGTGCCACCCTAATACTGGGTGGTATTTGCCACTGTGTCACTGCAGATAAAGAAATATCCTGTGTCGTTGCTAGGAAACTCCCCCCACCTTCCCCAACCCATGCCAGGGTGCTGTATGCCTAGCTCACCCCCATAACATCAACCAAAACAATTGTAGAAACTTCCAATGCCAAACAATGCGAGCAAGTATGAATAAGGTGAACATCACTGGGGGTGTGGCAACACCATGTCAGCCCCTGCACCTTGAAGCATAATTTTATACATTGTTTTTACAGTAATTGCACTTCTGCATGTCATCTCAGATGCCCTATCATTGTCCATCATGAGCTCCGATGTAGAATGTTGTGTTCTTGTTTTTGCAGGCACAGAGGCCATTTACAGCCTGCTATTCAGCTAGTCAGTTGGGAATAAATCCATACTGGCACTCGAGTGAATTTTGGGCTGCGACCCTCCTGGTGATCCTTGTAGGTTTTGTTGCTGATTTTTTGCAAACGTTTTGCAAACATTTTGAACCTCTTTGGGATTGTCAAACATGCACACTTTCACATTGACATCCACCTGTAGCCTGGCAGGTTAAATCATTCTATACCATAATCCAAGATTGTGCAGCGTTGCTTTCACCCCTGCATATTTTCATCGAGCTTCCAGTACAAGTACGGTGAAATCAGAAAATAAAGTTACTGTAGATCCCTGTCAAGTTAGTGGACCTTTTTCCCGCACCAGTTTCAGGGGATGCCTCGGTCTTTGAAGTTCAGGAGTCTTGCAATTATTGGCCGGGAGGCCTGGGTTCCGGCGCTGCCCTAATGCCCGACATGCGTGCTCAACGACGAATGTGAATGTGAAGGATTCTGCGCAAAACAGTTCTGTTAGTAGCCTCTCAACAATCTGGTTCATGTGCCGCTGTTGGTGGATTCTGGTACCCCAAGAAAGAATATATTGTTCCTCCTGCCCCTCGCTTTCAAATCTTCTGTCTTCATAGCCAGTGTTTTGTCTTGTTTCTAGAGTTTTTCCACTCTTTTTGCTGTTTGAGCTGCCCCATCCTCTAGGTCTGACACTCTGCTTTCTGCCACGTCCAGTCTTCTCACGTGGCTGTCCAGGCGCTCATGCATTTTGTCCAGTCTTTTGTCAGGCGTGTCAAATTTGCCATCTAGTGCTTTTAAAGCCACTCTGCAGTTCTGTCAGAAGCACTTCAGCGCTCGTCCTTTTTTGTTCTCCACCCAGCCTGAAGTAGTATCCTCAACCTCTTCCACGCCTGCTGGCATATTGTTTCTTTTTTTTTTAAGTTTGAAAAGCTTTATTAAGTTGAAGCAACAATGTAAAACATCAGTACAATAGCACAAATTAAGAGCAGAAGGAATAAAATAATTGTGGAGAATAATGTGCCAAGAAACAAGAAAGACCCCCAAAAAGGGGAAAGCGCTATACAAAGGAAAAAATGCTTTTATAACTTTTCATTTTGTGGGGAGGAAAGAGAGAAAGAAAGAGGGAAGAAAGGGAAAAAGGAGGGAATAGAAGGGGAACAGCAATAGAAAAAGTTATGATAAGAGAAGTAAAGAGGTATGAAATATGGAGAAGTTCACAGTAATAATAATAACAGTAATAATAAATATAACAATAACATGTGATCAAGAGGCACTTTTAGATATAAAATCTGTTAAAGGGGACCAGAGTAAATCACGTTTTATCAACAATGGAATAGAAGAAGCACATGCACGATCTAGTCTATGATGATGGCAGAGCAAATTCCACCAAGCATTATAAACCACGTTTGTAGTGTCTTTCCAATTAGTTGTTATAATTTGAAAAGCAATAGCAATGCAAAGATCAATAAACTTACGAGTATGGAGTGGGACATCCCAAACTGGGACCAAACCACCCAGGAATACAGAAGAAATAAAAAAGGGAAAATTAGTAGATAAAATCTTATTAAGTGTAGCCCAAATATGGGACCACATGCGTTGGACCTTGGGACAGAGAAAAAACATGTGAACAAAGTCACCAGGAGTGCATGAACAGGACTAACACTTCTTGGTGTCTAACAATTTAAATTTAAACAAATCACAGGGAGTATAGAATAATCTATTGTAGAAAAAATAAAGGGTTTGTGTGGTACTAGCGGAACGAGAGGTGGAGTGAAGTTTGGACCAAATAGAATCCCAAGTAAGTGAGGGGAAAGTTTGATTGAGGTCCGATTCCCAGATAAGTTCAAGATTAGTTTTAGGCCTATCAGTAAGTGAGGGAGAGAGTAATTTGTAAATAGCAGAGGCCGTAAGAGGAACCTGAAAGTTAGGTGGAGAGGCAAGGAGGGGAGGTGAAGAGGACGATGGGATATTGTGTAGGATAATAGTGCATAGTTTGGGCAGAAGTTCATGAAAGCGAGTACAGAATTTGTTAGAGATACCAAAAGTATCGCGAAGTGCTGGAAAGGTTAATAAGGAATTGTCAGAAAGAAGATGTTGGTAAGTGAGAATTCCTTTGTCAATCCATTCCTTCCAAAAGAGCGCGCGATTGCGTAATTTAAGAGACTTATTATACCAAAGTGGGGTATTCATATGAAGAATAGATGGTGCAGAGAATGAACGAAAAAGGGCGAGTGTTAAAGCTTTGGAGTGTTTACAAATAGGAGAAAGTAGCTTAGGAGGTGGTTGAGTGAGATTGGAGGCAATGAGGAAGGTGAAGGGGTGAAGTTGGGCCAATTCCAGAGAGCTCCAAGCCGTAGTAGGGGGAGACGAGGTTTCAAGAAGAAAAGGCCAAATTTGCTTGAGAGTAAAAGCAGAATGAAAGCGTGAGATGTTGGGGAAGTTGACACCACCAAGATGTTTGGGTTGTTGAAGACGGAGGAGAGAGACTCTGGCCTTACGCTTATTCCACAGGAATTTGGAAAAGAGGCTATTGATAGACTTAAAAAAGAAATGGGGTAGAGAAATAGGAAGCATGGAGAGACAGAAATTCACAATAGGAAGGAGCATCATTTTAATAGTAGAGAGACGACCCTACCAGGAAAGAAAAAGAGGGGACCAACGTTCTATAAGAGAAGAATTCTTGTTAAGGATGTCGGAGTGATTAATTTTGATAGTTTCTCTAATAGTGTTAGCATATAAAACGCCAAGACATTTGATAGAACCAGAGTTCCATTGGAAACCAGAATTCTGAAACATGTGAGGAAGACACAATTTATTGAGGGGAAGGACTTCAGTTTTATCAATATTTAATTTGTATCCAGAAACAGAGGAATAATCATGTAATAAAGAAAAGAAAGCGGGAAGGGCAACAACAGGGTTGGAAATGTAAAGCAAAATATCATCTGCATAAGCAGTAAACTTAATCTCAACATCTTTATGGAGAAAGCCAGAATAGGAAGGGGATTGTCTAATTTTCTCAAGGAAAGGTTCGAGTGCCAAAACAAAGAGAAGGGGGGAAAGTGGACAGCCTTGTCTGGTACCTCTATGAAGGGGAAAGTAGTCAGATTGCATACCATTAATCCATATAGAAGTAGAAGGGGCAGAATAAAGCAACTTAACAAATTTAAGAAAAGTGGGACTGAAACCGTGCCAGCGAAGGGCGCCAAACATAAAATCCCAGTTGACACGGTTAAATGCCTTCTCGGCGTCTAGAGTAATGGCAGCCAAGGGGACATCCATTTTAGCAGAAAGATGAATAATATTCAGAAGGGTTCTAGAATTGTCTGTAATGGATCTTCCCTTAACAAAGCCGGATTGATGAATGTTAACCAAATTGGGGACAATAGAATTAATCCGCAAGGCCAGAATTTTCGCATACAATTTACAATCAGTATTAATGAGGGAGATGGGTCGATAATTTTTACATAGGGAAGGGTCTTTATCTTTCTTGGGGAGAAGAACTAGCATAGCCTGCAAAAAAGAACCTTTAGATTCACCAGAGGAGAGAAAGTGATTAATTAACTGAAGAAAATGAGGAATCAAGATAGATTTAAAGTGGAGAAAGAAACGAACTGTAAAGCCATCGGGGCCAGGTGTCTTATCTTTGGGGAGAAGAGAGAGAGCAGCAAGAATTTCCTTTCCTGAAATCGGGGCATCGAGAGAAGAGAGATCCAACAAAGGATTGGGAGATTTGGGGACAGAGGTAAAGAAAGAGTCTAATTGCTCTGCAGAGGGGGAAGACTCAGGAGTATAAAGAGAGGAATAAAATTGAACAAAGCAATCCAGAATGTTAGCATCAGAAGACTGAAGCAAGCCTTGTGAATCTTTAACCAAGACTATTTTCGATTTCGGTTATTTAATTTTGAGATAATTGGCCAGAGCCCTACCAGCTTTATTGCGACCACCATATACCTTTGCATTAAATTGAAGAAGGTGGTTGGAGGCCGATTTCCAAGAATGTTTATTAAATTGCAGTTTAGCGGAAATGAAAGAGGAAAGGGAATCAGGAGAGTTAGAAGTATAGTAAAGATGCTCTAGTTCTTTAATGCGTTTTAAATAGGAGGAAGCTTGGGATAGCGCTTTCTTTTTTTTACGTGAAACAAAGTCAATAATCCAACCCCGAGCGGTGGCCTTGAAAGCATCCCAAAGAAAATGAAAGTCAGAGGTGGAGTGTAAGTTAGTAGTGAAAAAATCATCCATGAAATGAGTAAAGTGTTCAATGAAAGCGGGGTCAAGTAAAAGGGAGTTGTTAAAGCGCCATCTGCGGGTCTGAGGCGTGGGAGAGGGATAGTCCATATCTAAAATAACTGGAGCGTGATCTGAGATGAGGATAGAGCCTATTTCTGAGTTGGTCATAAATTGGAAAGCATGGTGGGAGAGAAAAATATAATCAATACGGGAGAGGGAATTATGCACAGGAGAAAAAAAGGAAAATTCTAGAGAGTCAGGATGGGACAACCTCCATGAGTCCATGAGGCCTCTGGAGTAGATAGCTTTGTGGAAGGACTTTTGCATTTTATTGGGAATGTAGCGAGCTTGAGATTTGCGGTCCAAAAAAGGGTCCATCAATTGGTTACAATCTCCCCCAACAATCAAATCATCATTTGCATTAGAAGAGAGGAGGGAGGAGAAATCATTCCAAAAGGAAGAATCAATGCCATTCGGACCATAGACATTACAGAGAGAGAGATGAACGTCATTAACAATGCAGTCAAGGAACAGCCACCTGCCATTAGAGTCAATAGTTTCATTTAAAATTTGAACAGACAACGCTTTATGAAATAAAATAACAACACCATTTTTGTGATTAATAGCAGGAGAGCAAAAAACATCCCCAACCCATTGTCTGCGTAACATCGATAACTCTTGAGTAGAAAGGTGTGTTTCTTGTAAAAAGGCAATTTGACATTTTAAACGAGCAAGATGAGATAAAACACGTTGCTTCTTGATAGGGTTACGAAGACCCTTAACATTCCAAGAAATGAGTCGGAAACCTTTCATATGAGGAGATTAAGGGAAAAGTAAAAAGAGAGAGTAAGACAGGTAAAAAGGGAAAATATATAGAAAGAGTGGCAAGGAGAGGTAAAAACAAGCCATATATAGTAAAAAGAGGAACAGTGGAGGTAGTAAAGAACCCCAAGTAAAAAGAGCAAAAGAAATAGGAGGGAAGCCATCATAGGGAGGTGAAATAAGGAGAAGTGAAGAAATATAAATGGAGGAGAAAGAGAAGAAGTGAGTAATAACGTGGTGCCAAAAGGAAGAGGAAAAAAGAGGGAGATTAAGGTAGGTAGAGTAGAAAAAAACACCATTGCGTCTGAGAAGAGGAAAGAAGAATAATAGAGGAAAGATGAGTGAAGTAAAGGATGCTGAGAGAGACCAAAAAGGAGAAGGAAACCAAAAAGGAAAAGAAAGGGAAAGGAGAGGATAATAAGGAAAAAGGAAGTGGGTGCAAAACGCTACCCAAAAAAAGACATAAAGAAGAAGGATGGCAAGGGAAACCAAAAAGGTTCCAGCCATACAGAACAAGTAACGGAGAAAAGAGACAATAAAGTGAGAGCGGGAGCAGCAGGGAAGACGACCGCACAGAAGGGAAAATGTCAAAGAGCCCGGTCCGAGGAATATGAAAGAGAAAGACAAGAATAAGAACAAGGAATAAAGGAAATAGAACCCAAGACCGAGCACGACAATATAAACAAATGGAGAAGACTTACCGAACAGTTAGGCAAGAACAACAGCGAATTGGAATATTGAAGACGAAGACAGGACAGTACGATGAGGGGGCAAACAACCAGAACATAGGACTTCGAACCTAGAAGACAACGGAAGACAAGAAACCAATTAGACCATACGAAATAAAACAAGACAAAAAAAAAAACCAACACCAATATGAACGATATGCGAAGCACAGAGAGGAAGACATGAAGAAATCAAGGGACGCCTTGTTCCATGGAGTCTTCTCTGCGAGAGTGAATGAATCTGCGGAGATCTGCCGGGTCCTCAAAGCTATAAGACCTTTCTTTGTATGTGACCTTGAAGAAACAGGGATGAATAAGTCCGTATCTAGCATTCATGGAGCGTAGTGTAGGCCGCATTTCCAGAAATTCCTTTCGACGCGTCGCAGTCTGTTTGGAGACATCCTGAGAGAAAAAAAGTTTATGTCCTGACCAAAGTAATTGCTTGTGTTGCTTGGCTGAATGCAAAACAGACATGAGGTCAGAATAAAGAAGAAAATAAGCAATAATGACTCTAGGTTTTGAAGAAGAAGAGGAATGTTTTGGTCCAAGACGATGTGCCCTTTGAATATTCAGGTCAACATGTTTAGGCAAGCCAACTATTGGTAGGACTTGTGACTTCAAAAAGAGGATGATGTCGGACCCCTCTGAATTCTCCGGAACGCCGTAAATACGCAGGTTATTGCGTCTATTCCTATTTTCCAAATCCTCTGTCGTTTTCTTGAGGACATGAACTTCTTTGGTGAGGAGATCCACCTTAGCGACGACATCCTGAGCGTCACTGATTGTTTGTTCAACATTGGTGACCCTTTGATCTAGGCTGGACCATTTGTCATCTAACCTCTGCAGAGTAGTAGTAGTATCCGCAATAAAGGGACGAATTAGACGAAGCTCATCCATAAGGTCCTCAAGGGTAACTGGAGACGGTGATTTAGAAGGGGACGGGGGATCCGTCTTAAGACGCTTGCCTGGTGTTGTAGGATCCTTGCGCGTCGAAGAAGCTGCGGTGGAGGCTTTAGTGTTGTGTGCCTGCTGCATGGTGACTGAGGCGGAAGAGCAGCGTGGGGTAAAGAGCAAAGCAGCCTACCAGGCAGTGGGGGGAATAAAAGCAAGGCGAACTGCAGAAATGGAGACAAGAACACCCCCAATAAAGAACAATGAATCTACGTGGCAGAGAATAGCGCACAGAGCTGAAGTAGTGGAGCACCAGGCAGGCAGGCACAATGTTAATTCAAGGGCAGGAGCAAACGCCAAAAATAGTGCCAGAATACCACAAGACGCCTCAGAGAAAGTCAAAAGCCTCCTGGAACAGTAAAGTAAAGTTCATTAAAAAGTCACAAGCAGCTGAAAAAGTAGTGGAAGGATAGTTGAGGAAAAACGAAAAGAAAAAAAAACAAAATGGCGGCCGGAACCGAGGCGCCGACAATTATGCATAATTCGGACACCAGGGATGCATTTTCGCAGGCAGGAACATACCCATGTGTTTGGGGGCAGTTCCGACATCGAATTCCACCGTTTCCGAACTGAAACGCTGTCTGAAAGCGGGACCTCCGTAAATGCAGCGCCGCCGAAATCGCGGAGCTCAGGGAGGGGCGGCCATCTTGTCCGCCGCGTCGCGCGCTCTCCGGCATATTGTTTCTTTGATAACTCTGAAAGGCAGTTTTGGTTGTTTTGGATCTTTGCGAGACACATTCTCCCCTCACCGAGTTGTCCAGGCACGCCCGCTCATCCAATTGTGATGCACTAGAGTCGGCAGCATTGATAACCACCAATTGTGGGGCTAATGTCTTTACCCAGCTATGCAAGCTCAGTTGAGGGCCCTCAGCGGATATTAACCTGTAGCAGTCAGGGCCAGGTAAAATACGACAGCCCTTACACCTGTTCCAGGCCCTGATCTCTTGCCTTCTCTAGCCCGGCTGCCAGCACTACTTCCTCATGCCCTCCTACCTGCAGTCCAGACTTGCAAGTGTCTATGTCTTATGCCTCACAATGGCCCTCGCCCTAGCACAGAGAGAGTGCAGTGGCCGCAAAAGTCTCTCAGCACTCCCATGCCAAGTAGCCCTGTGGGGCCCTCGTGCGAATCGCGGAGCCAAGTCCAGCCCGCACGAGCACCATTGAAATTTCATTTAGCTGTACCCACTACTCAGGAGCACTCTGCAGCAGTCCAGCGGCCCGTACCTCTCAGCAGCTCCGCTCCCCCCTCCTGAAGCCGCACTGAAACACAGCGCCTTTTCCTTCAGATCCCGGCCGACCACACAGCGATACCTCCAATCAAATTATCCTCCAAGTAGGCAAGCCCTTTCGGTAGCAGTTGTAGCTCTGCAGCACACATTTTGGTCTTTTTCAGAAATGGGGTCTGCCACCAGGGCGCGGATGTGACGCACATGCTCGTCGGCCTCTCTGGGACAACATCGATACAGGCCCATATTAGGTTTTAGCGTCCGGCGCTCGTTCTTCACATCTCGCCCCCAACTGGCACTGGGCTTCCAGCAGGCCACGTCTGGGCATGCTAGTTGGGTGGTACATACCAGTGCATCCACGTTATCTGCCCGTATGGGCCTAGATTTGCGGGAAGACTGACAGAGTTTCAACTCTACTCAACATTACTGCCTGTGGCTTGGCCACGCACCCATTTTTTAAAATAAATTATGCACTGGGTTATCTGACTCAGTGGGTTTTGGCATTGCCATTATTTGGAAAATGCTTTGTGCTATGCAGAACCTACCAAGCTAGCCTCATTGAACTTCAAAGATCCCCAAAATATTCCATTATAAAATAGTACATAATCTTTGTGCAAATAGGGGGCCATTTTAATGAGTGTTTCACATTTCCCTTTTCACACTGAACCCTGCCTGGAGGTCTCTAGGCATCTGACACACTCAGTCACACTATGGTTTATGAAATGCTGAATCACTGTAGGAGTAAAGCATAAAGGAGATTCTTAGTACAATCTGCAATTCGAAAGTTTTCAACTAGGCAACAAGATCAATGCTGTATGGTTATGGCTTACCTGCAGCTACTAAACCTAATATTATCTACAATAAATGAGCAGATGTCAATAATTCAAAAGCTTGTGTGATTTATTTCACTATTATTTCATCTTATTCAGAGAAAGTTTTTGATGCATTTAAATCATGTCATCATAAAAGGGCAACAGATTCAACTTGATTACAGACAGTGGACATGTACAAAAGTGAAAGATATACAAAAAATTACAAACTAAATAACATTGTGCTTGTGCGACACATAAGACCCGTCCCTAACTAAAATAGAAAACACTGGGCGGAGAGTGTAACTTTTTGCAGTGTAATGTATCTTGTCTCTTGCCATTGTGTAAAGCTCTGGGCATTAGATGATAGAGTGTTGTCAAACAAAGATTGTATTTACTGAAAGATCTCCCCTAGAACTCACTGCCAATGTCTTGTCCCAGAGGCTAGGGTCAATGCATTTCCAACCCCGAAATCATAATGGGGTTTTCATCAGGAACTGGACCTGGTTATTTCTATTTGAAAAAACAAACAAATGTATGTGTTACATATAGGTAATTGTGAACCTAGTCCACCGGTAGGTCCCTATTATTTTCACACTGTATCTTCAAATGGTTAAAATTGTCCTTAGTGAAAGTTTCTATGGAGATGAGTACCAGACTGTTATGTCCTGTCAAAAAGGAAATGTATTTAGAATGATTGTGTGTAAACGGTACTACATTGGAGAACTAATTGATTAAATATGGCGGAGACACTTGCCTTTGTTTTAAAGTACTCAGGGTTTTCGAGTAATTGAAAGCCTCGTATTGTTTGGTTGACCTGTTGGGTAAATGAAAGTGTGTTGTTTAATCATGTTACGGGTGTTCAAAAGAGTAGCCGCATGTGGAAGCAGCAGCGTATTTAAAAGCATTTGAAAAGTCTTTCTCATGGTTATAGTTTGTAAATGGCTTCGTGAGCACGCTGTGGTGTACCGGGTGGAGGCGCGCAGCCCCTCGGTTGTATAGATTTGTTACAAAGGTCAAAGTCACTTCCCTGAAGTTCTGTTCGATGACCGTTTTCTCTCTCATAACTTGCTTTCTCGCGAGTCTCGTTGTTTCAAATGCCTTGTTAAGAGTTTGCCTCTGACGGTTGTCGTCAAATTATGTACTGGAGTGCTCAGGTTGTTGAAGTGCACTGGGTGGCTTATGCATTGTGAGAATTTGAGTAAAGTACACACTGATCTCTTTTGTAATAATAGAGGCACGTTTCTTAGGTTGTGGTTTTGCTGTCTCAGACAGTTTTTTGCCCATTTGTGACCAAACGCCTTGTTGATAGGTCACCTCGGACAGTTATAATCAATTTCTGGACTGGAGTACTTGGATTGTTGAAACGCACTGGGCGGCTAAGGTGCACTATGGGAATTTGAGTCTCATGCAAGCTAATCTCTTTTATGATGATGGAGGCACATTTCTTGGCCTATAATTTTGCTATCTCAGTCAGTTCATTTAATCCATTAATAACAGTGTCAAATTGTATTCTAAGATAGGCTTCCTTTCTTGTCAGCAGGGTTTCTGAGTCACTCCCTCTGGGATTCGGTGTGATGACACAAAGGACCGTCCACTTGAAATCTTTTTCAGAATGATTTTGTTCTACAAAGCGGTTGACCATAGGTGCTGTGAATATTTTGTTCTTGAGCCAAGAGCGATGATGCACGATCCTTTGTTTATTCTCTTGATTTGTCTTGCCAATATAGACTTTTTGGCATGGGCACACTATTGCGTAGACCACTTTCCTGGTTTTGCACTTAGGAAGTTCATTGTGTTGCCAGCATGTGTGGCCATCCGTGAAAATGGTCCCTTCGATAGTGTAGCTGCATAAAGTGCAGGTCGCACTTGTGGTGCCCTAGCACTGGTTTGAGGTTGAGCATGCTGTGGAGGGTGTCTGTTCTTTTGTTATTGCTTTCTGAGGCCCGAACTATTTGTTGTCCACTACTACAGTTCTTTTTAGGGCGAAAAGCGGTGGCCCTGTTAGATCTGCCACTTCTTGGCATGATTACCCCTGACTTTTTGCCTCTCCCTCCACTATGTGTGACTGGCTTAGATATTTTGGACACTTTGCCACTGCTAAACAATGTCAAAGTGTAAGTGTTCCCTGTATAAAGTGTAATGGTAATTGGTTGTCCATGATTGGTGTGTTTGCCTTACTAATAAAGTCCCAAGTAAAGGGCACTATGTGTGTCAGGGCTGGTAATGCAAATGCTACTAGTGGGCCTGCATCACTATTTGTGCCACCCAAACAAGTAGCCTTAAACCCTTCCGCGCTCATGACGAGCTGAGCTCGTCATGAGTTGCGCCGCTCGCACGCTCATGACGAGCTCAGCTCGTCATGTAACGTGGCTTTTTCATAAACGCAGCGCGCAGCGAGAAAACCGCTAGCGCGCATGCGGTTAAAAAGGGAACTCAGGTCTGCCATGGCAGGACCTGTGCGCAGTTTGTTACACTGCCATGTTGTTTTGTCAAGTGCATTCACTTGCCAGACCTTACCCTTCCCTTTCTATGCACATCAGACACCCCTATGGTAGGTCTAGGGTACCCCCTGGACAGGGTGTAGTGCATGTGAAAGGTAGGACATATACTAAGGTGTGTGTCATGTACTGACAGTGAAATAATCTCCATTTCATTTTTCACTGTTGTAAGGCTATCTTGCCCATAGGACAGAATAGAAAGGCTAGGGGGTATGTTTTCCAGCCTATCTTCCTAAAAGCTTAAGATGGAAAGGTGAAGTTTAGTATGCCTGAACTCACAATTTAATAACACATCTTTTTATGTAGGGGGGGTTTGCATTGTTTGTTCAGAAGCCACTCTTTTAGAAGTGGCTGAGTTTTTGTGCTCTAGCATTTCTGTGTGTCTCTACCTGGCAGTGGATTGACTGTCTGAATTTGAAAGAGATAGGATCTGGGGAACATCTTGACCCAGGGGAGGAGGTGAGACAGCAACAGGCTGACCTGCATCTGGAGTGTAGGGGGAGGAGATGCCCCTACAGGCGAAGAGGCCTGGGCTGCTGCTATAAAACAATTGGCTAATCTCCTGCTGAGTGACTGAGAATCCAGACCCCCACTAAGCAAAGGAAGAAAGGTGTCACTGGCAGGGAGGCACCCAGAACTTGTTTGAACAGGAGTCAGTGCCCCCTGAAACACATTGAGGGGTATAACTATGAGAGCTGAAGCTCCTGAACTTTGGAGAATGGCTTGATTGAGTGTGAACAAGACTGGAGCTACTTCGTGGTCAAGAGGACCTTTGCCAAGGGAGAAACAACTGAATAGATTGAGGGATAGGACTGACCCGTCCTATGTGATCTGTGGCTGTCCTGCAGTTTGCTGTTTCAACCAAGGAAAGGCTAAAGGGACTTTGCTGTGTGTTGTGTCCCCCTGCTTGAAGGACTTTGCTGTGTGCTGTGTCCTGAAGTTTCTTATCCCCAAGGGCCTGAGGTGAGCTGGCTCCATGTTCAGAATCACAGGAACACAAAAGTTTTCAGGAGAGTCTCAGCTGCACTGTGTTTGGGTGCTTGTTGCAGCCTGAGACCCTCGTAACAACTGCCCTGTGATCGTAGGCACTTGGAGCCCAAGTGAGTCTCAGTGACGCTGTGTGCATGTGCTTTGTGCAGCCTGAGAGATTCAGGAGGATTGGCCTGTGATCTGGCGCACCTGCAGTCCAAGCAAGGATCAGCGACACGGTGTGCGTGTGCTTTGTGCAACCTGTACCACTTTGCGAGGATTGTCCAGTGATCGTATGCACCGGAATCCAAGTGAATCTCATCGCTGCTGTGAGTGGGTGCATTGTGGACCGTGAGACCTTTGTGAGGATTTGCCTTTTCATCGTGTGCACCGGAATCTAAGTGAGTCTCATCGACACTGTGTGCATGTGCTCGTAACTGAAGCGGCCTGGACCGGCCGCTAATCCATTGTGCTTTGCATGCGTGGGTTCGAATCCCACCCTCGTCACCAATGTAGAAATAAAGAAGTCCAGTAGACAGTTCTTGTAGTTATAGTTTATTCCTTAAGTTACAGCTTAGTAAGTTCCAAAGTAAGCATTAATATAAGTTCCTAATATAAGCCCCACCAGGAGCGTCCTCCTGGCTGCTCAGCCCATCTTCTCTAACTGCTCTCACTTGAAGCACAAACCTCCATAACATTCTAAATGACATCATATAGCAAGAGCATCAGAGCCAGGGAGATTCATTACATAAGAAGGAGATTACTACACAGAGTTGACAGCCCGAGCAGCCTTTGCCATTTCACAAAGCTGCATTGGAGGCCCAGCCGCTGGATGAAGAGAAGAGAGTGAGTTTGTGCCTGTTCTGGAACCACGCTGATATTGCTGAATACTGCAGGAGCATAGATAATCCCAATCCGCTACCCCTACCCTGGCAGTCACCACCAAATTATGTACAAGGAGAGGGCTACCACAGGCACTGGGAGTAGGTGGGGGAAAACAAGGAAAACAAGGGAACGTGTCTCTAGCAAGGTTCTCCTCTCTGACTGTCAATGGCGGGGAAAAGGACCATCTAACCTGGGAGAAACAAAAGGCAGAAATATAGATTAACAACAGTCACTAATTAC
Organism: Lissotriton helveticus; assembly: GCF_964261635.1. Classification (NCBI taxonomy): domain Eukaryota; kingdom Metazoa; phylum Chordata; class Amphibia; order Caudata; family Salamandridae; genus Lissotriton; species Lissotriton helveticus. Next base: position 178,311,601 of record NC_136063.1, read on the forward strand.
TCTTTTACATACATTATCAGGTATACCTTATTGCAGGCATGAACTGGCTCTTACCTCAAACTAGAGCGTAAATGAGGTTTTCTGTAATGGTCTCTGTGTCCTCGATGTTTGTATCCAAGGAGTGAGCAGGTTCCTGAAATGCTCACTTCAGTTTGTTTTGTCCTTGTACCCCGAGAACAACACCTTCGAAAAAAGGGAATTAGACCCAGGGGAAAAAAAGGTCTGGCACAGACATAAAAAGCCCCCACAAAACAAAAACGAGATAATGATAAGAAAGGAGGAGTTTGTATGCATACAATATGAACTGGTTGTAATAATCAACCAAAAGTATTCTATAATGACCTCGATAGTTTGCAAAAACCCAGGAAGTAAAAAGGGCAAACTGGTCCGCAGCCGCGTAGTTTCTCCCGTATTCCCCAAAAACAGCAAGCAAGTCTTTGCAACAGTGACAAATCCAGGCAGGGAATGAAGACAGATAAACTCGAACAAAGTCCCAGAACAGCACAACCCACAATACTGTAACGGGAGTCCCACGAGGAAGAGCAGCAACAGGACGACTTCACTAGGCTGGAGTCCGACGATGAAGTCCTTCCGAAATCCAAAACCGGAAGTGAAGTCAATCACTGAACTCCTGCAGGCGGCAACTTAAATGCTATCCGCCTGCGCGCCAAACAGTTTGCGCAAGTTTACCCGATCATGCCTGCAGAAGAAGAAAAAGTAGGAAAGCAAGAAAAACACCTCAAATTCTAACAGCGCCACCCAGGTAATGTGTGTCGACCACTGGGGCGGGGCGAGGGCTCGGAGGGAGACGCTCTCTGCCTCTCTATCTCGTGTTGGCAATGCAAGCCTCCGCTTTGGCTCATGTCGCGGCCCATATTACCAAGGGAGTGGCGGTACAGGGGCCGGAGTGCCAAGCTGCACTTTGGGATAACATCGTACTGTGTTGGGGGCAACTGTGGGAGGCTGATTGCAAGACAGAAAGAGAGGGGGAGAGACAGCCTAAGGCCCAGAGTTCGGGGCCTGAGTGTACTACGTAGGATTCTATTCCTGCAGAACGGAGAACCTGTCTGTCGCATTACACATTGCATTGATTAGAGTATTACGCATTGCATTATTCCTGCCTAACGAACTACCTGATTAATGTATGACACATGACATTTGTATCTGCATAACAAAGTACCTGATTGTCGTATGACGCATTGCCTTGTCACGATTAAGTAGGGGAGGGGGACGGGACTAGAGGTAGGGAGCTGGGGCTGTGTCGGGGTGGGAGGGGCCGCATGGGCAGCAGCTGTGGGAAACCTGGCTTAAGCAAAGTAGGCAAAAGAAAATATATACAAGTCAAAGGGACAGCCATGGGTTGTCCCTTTGCTCCAGAAATGGCATTATTGTTCATGGCCAGATACGAACATTGATATATTTACAACAACAATCCCTATATTGAATGCATTTTGCAATGGTATTGATACATTGATGACATTTGGTGCATCTGGCAAGGCAAGAGTCATATTTAACAGAATTCCACATGTGGCTCAACAACAGAAATCCTGTTATAAAATTCAGTCTAACATATAGCTGTAAAAGTCTTGCATTTCTGGATGTAGAAGTTAAAACATCTCCGGCAGGTTTAATCACTACTTTGCACACCAAACCAAAAGACAAAAATAAGACTTTACACTACAACAGCTATCACTCCAAAAAACTCAAAGACAGTTTTTGCCATACGGGCAATATTTATGCATTAGACGTTATTGTACCAGAAGGGAAGACTATGAATTACATACGGCCACCTTGGTTGAGAAAATGAAGGAAAGAGGCTATCCGAAGAAACTACTGAAGCACTCTATGAAGAGAGCATGGTACACTCCAAGGGAACACCTACTAACCAAAAAATATAAACCAACGACAGAACGTTTAGTTTGTGTCACAAAATTCGGGCCAAATACCCATTCTTTCAAGAAGATTGTAAAGAGCAACTGGCATTTGATTGAAGGGTCTATACAGAAAACAGGGCGACCACTTTTTGCCCTCAAAAAGAACCGTAGTATTGGACAACAAATAGTTCGGGCCTCAGAAAGCAATATCAAAAGAACAAACTCCCTCCACAGCATGCTTAACCTCAAACCAGTGCTAGGACACCGCAAGTGCGGGACCTGCACTGTATGCAACTCCATTCCCATAATGCACCTTAGCCGACCAGTGCGTTTCAACAATCCAAGTTCTCCAGTACGGAATTTGCTTACAACCGTGCGAGGAGCGCTATCGACAAGGCGTTTGGTCACAAATGGGCAAAAGAACTGTCTGAGACAGCAAAACCACAAGCTAAGAAACATGCCTCTATTATAACAAAAGAGATCAGTTTGTACTATACTCAAATTCCCACAATGCATAAGCCACCCAGTGCACTTCAGCAACCTGAGAACTCCAGTACATAATTTGACGACAACTGTCAGAGGCGAACTCTTAACAAGGCGTTTGAAACAACGAGACCCGCGAGAAAGCAAGTTACGAGAGAGAGAACGGTCATCGGACAGAAGTTCAGGCAAGTGACTTTGACCTTTGTAACAAATTTATACAACCGAGGGGCTGCGAGCCTTCACCCGGTACACCGCGGTGTGCTCATGAAGCCATTTATAAACTATACACATGCAAAAGACTTTTCAAATGCTTTTAATGCTATGCTGCTGCTTCCACAAGCGGCTACTCTTTTGAACACCCGTAATGTGATTAAACAACACACTTTCATTTACACAACAAGCCAACCAAACAATACGAGGCTTCCAATTATTCGAAAACCCGGGGTTCTTTCAAACTAAGGCAAGTGTCTCCCCCATATTTTATCGATCAGTTCTCCAATGCAGCACCGTTTACCCACAATCATTCTAAATACATTTCCTTTTTGACAGGACATAACAGCCCGGTCCTCACCTCCATAGAAACTTTCACTAAGGACGACTTTAACCATTTGAAGATACAGTGTGAAAATAATAGGGACCTACCGGTGGACTAGGTTCACAATTACCTAAATATAACACATACATTTGTTTTGTTTTTTTCACACAGATACAACCAGGTCCAGTTCCTGATGAAAAATGATTTGGGGGTTGGAAATGTGTTGACCCTCGCCTCTAGGACAAGACATTGGCAGTGTGTTCTAGGGGAGATATTTCAGTAAATTCACTCTCCGTTTGACAACACTCTAGCATATAATGCCCAGAGCTTTACACACTGGTAAGAGACAAGAGACATTACTCTGCAAAAATGTACACTCTCTGCCCAGTGTTTTCTATTTTAGTTAGGGACCGGTCTTATTTGTCACACAAGCACAATGTTATTTACTTTGGGAAAAATGTTCAATTGATGTTCAACATTCTTTGCTTATTGTTGATTTTGTCATTTTTTGTATATGTTACACTTTTGTACATGTCCACTGTCTGTAATCAAGTTGAATCTGTCTCCCTTTTATGATGACATGATTTAAATGCATCAAGAACTGTCTTTGAATTAGATGAAATAATAGGGAAATAAATCACACACGTTTTTGAATTATTGAGGTCAGCTCTTTTATTGTAGATAATATTAGGTTCAGTAATGCAACTAGATTTAAAAAAAAAGGGTGTATACAATTTAACAGTGGTCCTATCTCGTTTGCGAAGGCACCCAAGCCTTCCTTAGGTTTCAAGTTACCTGCAGCTACAGCATACATCATCAGTCTACATGGGGAAGGCACGGAGCACTCAGCAAACTTGGCACACAAATTATTGTCCTGGAAAGGCCAAGATTTCAGACTTGGTTACTGGTGTAGTGAATTGGGACCCATTAAGGCTAAATGGATAGATTAGACGGGCATTCAGTTAACAGACAAGGGTGACCAGATACTAACAAATGTAACAATTTTGAGGAGTGAAAACTTTCATCCCACTATCTTTTTAAATAAATTGAGGTTTAGTTTTAGCCCAGGCAAACTAAACAAAAGTCCCATACCAATATCAGCAGTTTCTGTCTCTGTCTCTGCCGGGATACTAGAAACACATATTTTGAGAATATATAGAACTGAATTTTTGCTCTTAATATCTAGGTCTGTTAATAGCTTTTAATGAAATCCCAAAACAGCATATTTGTGGATTTTTGACCAAGAGTCTCAGTTTAATACCTTATAAATGTATAGCCATTGTCCCTGTGTTTTGAATTAATAACTAAGGCTAGTACCATTCTTTTTGTGGCACATTTGCACAGTTATGAAGAGATGCGTACATTTGATTATGATTAAAGCATGATCTGCCATTTTTTTTTCTTTTTAGGGTAATCCTATTGCTAACTGAATTAGGAGTGATTGAGATATAAATGAATATAAATCTATTCATCAATCTGAAATATTCAAATGAGTTGTGTTGCTTAATAATTTGATATGTATTTGTAAATAGTACATCCTAATAATGAAAAAGAGATTGAAGGGATTGGCAACAACTGTGTCAATGTGTCAGTGTTCAGAGTCAAGAGGTAGGGAAGTTTGCTTACCTCCTGATTTAGTGTTACAGTTTGCCAGAACCTTAAAAACTGGGCATCTGGAAATCTTGAGACTCAGCATCGATGGTTCTACGTGTTTGTTGGGGGGAGAGAGGTCAGGCGTTGGTACTGACTTGAGGTATGTTGCAGTTTGACCAACTAAGGGAATGAGGGTGTGATCTCACCAGCACAAGACAATAGGACCACACAGGCCTAATTGAGCTGTTTGGATCTGTTTAGCATGCAGGCCAAACGGGTGATGGGTGTCTGCATGGTAGGAACATGCTAGAGGGCCCCAAGTGTTTCATGAGGACACATTGTAAGCTGGTGACCTACCTGTGCCCAAATCAAGCTGAGCTGAGGCTAGTGGGTACCAGGAAAGAACAAGTCGGAGTTTACATAAAGACGACCAAAGCAACAAAAACAATGTTGACACAGGGAGAGAGAGTGCTCCCTGCTTACCTACATGTGTAATTAGATGGTTCTTGCTCAGCCCTCCTGTATTATTTTATAGGGATAGACAGAGATTCTTGGTGCTTTGCATCTCCTTTTCTCAATGTTTGGGGCTGGGTGTAGTTTCTTTGAAGGCAAGGTTAGCAGCAAGGCAGGTTTTAGTATTACATCTTATTGAATCATGCTGAATCCTTGCCTTGAGGAAATGAGCATCATGCAGCTCAAAGTTCAGAAGGACTGCAGCTTGGTCCAAACAGGTGCGTGCCAACGTATTTGTTAAATGTGCAGAAGGGGACTCTAATGTATATTTACAATAAATAACATGGACAAATTGTTAGAGAAGTGTTACCCTCCTTAGAATAAAAGATGGGAAAATTAATTGTTGGCTCCTCTAACTTAGTGCACAGCAGCCCTAATAAGCACCATATCTCACGAGCTGTGCCCAAAAAGGAAACAATAACCTCCAGGCCAGTGCGAAGTTGTACAGTTGTGGGGGTGAACCAACCCAACAGGTTGCATGGGGCTTTTCTCCTTGTTGTCCCAATAAATATACAAAGAAACCAGGGTTGCCCATGGGAGGTATCTTCAGAATAAAAACAAGAAAATTAAAAACAGAGATAACTAGAAGATGGTTCTTCTCCATTTAAACACCCAGTAGCTGGAACACAATCCATGGTAGTATCAAGTTAGCCCCCAATCCTCCAGATATTCTGTAAAGAATTTAAAAATTGCCTTTTCAGACAACATTATTTCTCATGAAGAGTCCCAGATATGATGTTTAATTATGCAAAATCGTATTCCAGGACACTTGCCTACTTCATTGGTCTCCAGATAGATTTGTGCTCTACATACCTGCATAGGCTGCTTGTGTTGCAGTGGTCGACGGTCAAGATGTGCTAACCATGCAATCCACATCCAACAGGAGCAATGTTATCTCATGCACTTCGTCTAACCCACAGCCATCTTCAAACTAACTTCTACCATGTAGATTAGCACTAGACTCGGGGAAGGATGAATGGGACATGAGAGAGAAACAGAGACTTTGGATATAATAACACAGCCTGATTGCACAGCTAAAGGAGCACTGACCTCTGAAAACAGGACGAAACCTTCAGTATGGGAATAATGTTGATCATATAAGTGAATGTGGTATACTGTATTTGGTATACCTGTTGACATCTCTGTATTTCCCACTCTCTTCACTGGGATGAAACTCAATATTTGCTATGAGCTGAAATGCAATTAAAGTTGATATAGTAACTGTGAAGAACACTTTAAGATTCTGTATGCTGTTTGCTAAAGAGAACTACTTTCAGTGTTATGAAATGACTTACTGCGGTTTCGCAGTTCAGTTTCAATGTAACACGATATTTGTAATATAAAAAATATTCATTATTATTATATAATTCGTGGAACCCTTTGTTTTAATTTACTTTCAATTCTCGATATCTGCAAACGATTCTTGCTGAATTGCAATAATTATATGCCGGTATGAATGCCCTGATATCTAATAGATGTTTTCAGTTATGTCTTTTGTCGACTTCACTGCATTAAGATTTCAAGGATTCTAACAGCAAGTCCTGGCTGCAGCAACTCTGTAGCAAAGTAGCCTAGCAAGGACTAAGAAGTTACATTTCAAGCATTCCAGATGTTCACCACCATTGCCAAGTCTTGTGATAGTCCTGTGGCTCTATGAGATATCTAGTTCATTTTGCCTTTACTCAGGTGTTTAATGCAGTGCACCCCCCTGAAATGCGAGGCTTTTGTCTACCCTCTGCAGTGGCAGGTGGCGCACTGTGCGACAATGTCTTTTTCAATTGTTTTCTACCCAAATTAGCCCTTTTTGCAAGATTAGGATAATGAAAGACTGGGCAAAAAAAAATACCTCTAACACATATCTTGCAGTTTGCATGCAGCTCTTTGATAACAGTTAATAGCTCAGTCTTCTATATTACAATTTTGACTTATAAACAACAAGTTGCAAAAGGGGCTCTCTTACAGAAGCAGTAACACACTGACCTGTTTACATTATATGCACTTTGTTATCTGTTTAGTACACGTTCTTAGCAGCTGCCATGGGAGGGGAGAGGTGTGGCGCCGTGGCCAGGGCGACTGACGCTGGAATCTGGGGATCACGGTTCGATCCCTGGCTCCGGCGGCAGGTCCGCCCAGCACCATGTGACTCTGGGCAATAGCTCGCTTAATCTTCCCGACGGCCCCCAGCGCCTAGAGACCCTTACGGGTGATTGTGCGCTTTACAAATGTGGACTTTACTAACCCTCTGTGCTACCTTAGGAAGAGTCAAAACTTCCACTAGATAAACCTCCAGTCTCTTTCCAGAAAGAGGATTAATAGCCAGAGTTATCTTGACATTTAATTGAAGCCTGAAAATTGCTGTAGGCCAGGAACACAGCATCATTTGTTTAAATGATAATATACTTGCAAAAATGAGACCCCCACCCCAGCGCCCAGTGCGGTGGCACCGATCGCACCACCGTAGAGCCGGCTGTGACACTCTGTGCAGCACTCCATACGCTGCTGCTGCTGAAGGAATGCAAAATCAGGAACTACAGAGTAGTCTATTGAGTGGGACTGGCAAGTAAAGGCAAGAACTGCCTGTGCGGCCTCCTGTCTTCACCTTCTGATTGGTTTTAGAATTCTTCAGTGTGCATTTGTCTGGACAAGCCACTGATCCTTAAGCGAATGTTTCCCATTCCACCAGCAGTTAATGCACAGGTTTAGAAATTACACCATTTTAGTCATAGACCCCTCTGTTTCCTGACTGATTTTGCTGGACGTAGTACTTTTTGAGCTATACCACTGATAAATGGTTATAAAGCCCTTGTGATCCCCCCTCCCCTCTCAATACCTGTGCTGGACATTTTAACTCCCTGTTTGGCCTATTTCACTTTCAATTACTCCATTGTAAATGATGTCTATAATGCACCTAAATCATGTGGTCTCCAGTGTTTATTTACACCACCTACATGTATGACAAAAATATATGTCTTCACGGAGCACTACTTTGCTCTGGCTTTGCTGCCGTTTAAATGTATTGTAGCAACATATAGCAGGGGAAGGTTGCCTTGCCATATAGGAAAAGTCTATGTTTATATGTGCACTTAACAGTGGGCAAACCACTCCTTCCCTGCCCTGCTCCATGAGCAGAGCAACCCCGCCCACCCACAAAGCAGCGCAAACATAAAATGATAATAACTTGAAAGCAGTGGGGTGACGCTCATCCACAATAGAGGAGGAGCATCTACTGTTCCAAAGTTATTTCCTACTCAATTTTCAAAATCTGAAAACAAACTTTGTGCAATTGTATTTTAGGCTGCCTGATCCAGATTTGATTTATATTCAGTTCTTCCACTTATTATACCTCCTGTGCTAAAATATACATCGCTGGCTGCAAGGGATAATTACTCAGAGTACAAAAACATGCCCTAAGCCTATGAGGAGGAAATAGAACTTCACAGTGGTGACTTTCCAGTGAGTAATATGTATGTACGTAAATTTGGCTCTCAGATTACTGTGGCACACACCTTTCTATAACTGGTGTTATATGTGCAGAATCTATTGAAAAGCAACACGGTGATAGAAGGAATGCTTGAATTAATCTCAGACAATGGCTCTGGGCCACAATCCAGACCTCTGCCGTTCTAGACAACGATCATCCTTATGCAAAGCAATCTAGGTTTTGCTGGAATAGGAACAGTCTAACCCAAACTATCAGGTCAAGTTCCCTTCAAATACGAACACAAGCAAACAAAGACCGGGGTGTGACGTCCTGTGTAGGAAGAGGTTTGCCCAGGTATGGGTCCCATGCACACTGTGCCACTGGAAACAAGCTATACCCGACTGATGAGCCCTAACAAGAACAAATCTGGTCTTGCGTTGGTGGTTTATAGTTTAGAAAGGACCTGGCCTGACAGTTCGAGCAGGACTGTTCCCACTGGAGAAGGGTCAAGACTGATTTGCATATCGCTGGGTCCAATATGAGGTGGAATGATGTGCAAAATAACAGTGGACTGAGATGTGGCCCAAGTAATAATCAATGGCTGAGATTAGTTGAGGAATTCTATAATTCACTTTTTTGTATACTTCAATGTCACGCTCTTAGTGGGACGGGTTTGCTGAGACATGGGTCCTATACACTCTGTGCCAGTGGAACCTTGTTATAGAAGACTGATGAGCTCTAACAAGGGTGAAACTGGATTCGGGTTGCTTGTGTGCTGGTTCCTAGAGGACCTGGCCTGACAGTTTAGGCTGGACTTTTCTCATTGTAGCAGGGTCAACACTTTTTTTGCATATGGCTTGGTCCAAAAATAGGTGGCTTGTTGAACAAAATAACGATGGACTGGGATGCAGCCCGAGCAATTACCAGTGGCTGAAATTCATTCAAGCATTTCATCCATCTCTTTTTTGTATACTTTAGTATGTGGGAAGCCAGCCATAAAAAGTACGTATGGGTTCCTTATAAAAGAAAACATCACTATGGAAGCAATATTTAAAATGTATTTCAAGTGAAAAATTGGTAAGTTTCTTTTGCACTTTCATGTCTCTGGTATATGTTTAAATTTTCTGTAGTGCAACATCTCCATCCATAACCAAACAGGTACACTTTAATTTATCCCTTTCTACTACATTTGTTACATTTCACCGTGTAACTCAGTGCATCACTTCTGCTAATAAAAAAAACATACTTATATAATGCTAGTCGACCATCTTGGGAAGTGACTGTTTGTAGCCCTAGACTGAGTACTTTCAAACAGGAGAATACATGTCAGCAGGTTTTGACACATCCCATTATTGCTGCACAAAAGTTCTTCAAATTATATCCTTCTTTTCGAGTCTTCAACAATTAAAATGTTGTGGTGATGGGTTTTATTGATAAATCCAGCAGTATCATTGGATAATGAATCTCCAAACAATAAGGAAAAAATGGTCTCCACAGTAGCAACATCTACTTTTGGAGTGAATTTATGTGACAGGTGTACTGTGTAATTTACCTTCCAGCTATCCAAAGACCACAGAGAATTCCGATTAATGATCTATGGCTTCCTAAATGGAATATAAATTCCCTAAATTACGTTTTTCCAGAGGAACCAAATCAAATGCCAATGTTTCTACCAATTAGTCCAACACATTTCCCATGTTCTTGTGACAGAAAAGGGGATCCACTCCTTTAACTTTCTGCATCCACAGTGACTACTGAACCTTTTCTAATTAACAGACCAGCCATCACAGGGAACCAAAGACATCTTCTATGTAAAGGGGTTTCTTTCTAAACTATTTCATTACATCCCAGCCAGTCTTTTATCCCAAGAGCCAATACACTGTCCGGAGGTAGTAGTTTCAGATGACATTCATCCCTGGATGGAACTCACATACAATAGGTAATCTTCCATAAGTCAAGAAGTTAATCTTCTCTAACTAAAAAAGTAGGTAGATCTGTTTAACGAATTGTTCATTCTAGCCAAAACTGCAATTAAGTTTTTAAAATCAAAGCTCTTAATTTATATTCTAAATCATGTAATCAGATCAATATTTGTTCTGAATTATGGGAGTAACACATTCTGTTGAAAAGGATCAATAAACATATACAAAGTTGGAAGTGCCTGCTGAATGTTTGATATTTAATTTGCGAGATGTTACCAATTGTAGCTGTGCTGCACTAAAGTACAGAACATGTTATTTAACAACTGAGAATACAGCGACTGAAACCTCTTTACCAGACCTTAGCCCAGTGGTTGAAGTGTGTTAAAAAAGTATGGGAATTGTGATGCTGCCTGCAATGGGGGCTGGGTGAGTGAGGGGTGGCGGAGTCAAAGCGCGCTAACGAAACTAAGGGCCACATGTATCAAGCTTTTTTCCGGTCCCAAACGGGCCGATTTGCAGAATCCGCTCATTTCCGACCGGTAAAAAAGCCTTTTCTGATGCATCAAAGGCTTTGAATTCGCAAATTAGATATTCGCAATTTATTGCGATTACCTAAATTGTGAATGCATTAAGGGAATCGCAATTTGCGATTCCCTAATTGCTATGCATCAAGCCTTTCCTAAATGCAAACTGTGCATTTAAGTATCGCGATACCATCAACTTCAAGTTGATGGTAATTAGCGCATGCTTTGAAAAAAGCGGTGTGCAGCACACGCATGCCCTTAGGGCATGTGTGCGCTGCACATGTGCATACTTACCTTTTGCAGAGTGTGAGTTATTTCACAGAAGGTTCGTGTTTACTCTTGTAGGACAAGGCGCACTGCTTTGTCCTACATGTAGTCTTGATGCAGAGTTGGGATAGGCCACAGGGTACTGTTTTTTTAAACTTGATTGAATTATTAGGGTCATGTGGTCATGCACTTAAGTAAACGGTTAAGCAACTAGTCGACTACACGCTCTTGGGCTGACGCTGTTGTAAAGTATGAAGAGATGAAGCTGCTGTTTGCAGCGTTTCAAGGTAAAGAACTTTTTAAGGGATACGGAGACTCTTTGTATTCTTAGGCAGGATTATTATGAAGTGTGAAGGGAGCACGCCTCTTTAAATGTGACAGTGTCAACTTGATATGGTATAAGCATTAGGAGAACGGGTACAATAAGGGTTATTTCTTGCGTGATGCACGTAAAGCCGTACTTTTGAGCACAGGTACAAATCACTTTTAAAATGTTAGGGTTTGTGAGGCACTGTAGCTATGATGGGATAGGTATTTATGTGAACGGAGGCATATGTTTTTGTTTTAATTTCAATGTGTGTGTGTTTAATTTACACAGAATGTATATTTAGCAGAGGGTTTAGCTGTTTCTCTTTGTGTTTCAGTGACCCCTGACAAAGAGCCAAAGGGCTCGAAATGCATTGGGTGGAAGTACATGTGCTTATTGTGATGAATGATTCGTTTGAAACGTGATGCTACAGAAGGCCTGGATGGGCACTGAGTATTCATTTGAAACTATGGAATAAAGAATCATGGTAGCACTACGGTGATTTTTTAACGTGAAGTATTGGGAAAGAAGTTCATGGATAATCATTGGTTAATCAACAAGATACATATTGGTAAAACTTTATTGAGAAGATTATGGAAAAATAAAAATTCCTCAATTCAGCAGTGCAACAGATTGGCATGGAAGTTGCGCGCTATTTGTGATCACAACTATCTAAAAGTGGCATTTTCAGAATTGTGACTACTTTAAGAGTTTTTCACTACCAGGACATATACAATGTAAATGTACATGTCCAACTATGCTGCACTCTGCCCTCTGCGGTGTGTGGGGCCTACCTTAGCAGTGACTTACATATAATAAAAAAGTAAGGTTTAGGCTTGTGTTAAACCCACAATTTTATATTGCCTCCCTCCATTTTCTGATCTTGTTTTTGTGTGCTGTAAGATTCTCTGCACTTTACCACTGCTATCCAGTGCTAAAGGGCTTCTGTGCTCCCCTAAACATGGTAATATTATCTTAACCCCAATTGGCATATGTAATCTACTTTGAAGTCAATAGTAAAGTGCACTACAGGTGCCCAAGGCCAGTAAATGTAATGCTACTAGTGGGCCTGCAGCATTTATTGTGCCGCCAACTTAATTAGCCATTGCAGAGCCTGCACATGCAGTTCAGTACTGCCACTTTGTCCTGGCAAGATAAACATATACTGCCAGGCCTAAAAGCTTCCATTTTTATACATATAAGGCCACCACAAAGTAGGCCATGTATGACCCAGGGGGCAGGGTGCAATGCATTTAAAAGGCAGGACATATCCTTTAAGTTTTACATGTCTTGGTAGTAAAAAACTCCCAATTTCATTTTCTCACTACAGCAAGGCCTATCTCTCCCAGAGGCTAACATTGGGATTACCTTATTACCTTTTCAAGTTTAGTGTCCCTAGACGCACAATTTAAAATCACAACTTATGGGGAATTTGGATTTTTAAATTACAGGTTAGTAAATGCTACTTTTAGAAATGTAAGGAAATAATGAGAACATGGTTATCACTAATCTTTTAAGCAACCTATTTTCAGCAAGGGTCAAAAGATCATAATTCACTTGGTTATTTATTAAACCTTTTTTCTTAGAAAACTTTTTTTATATTTATGTACATTCTTAAATGTGTGAATAGGAATGCCACCTATTCATTTCAAAGAACCATGCAAAAGTGATACATACATTGAAAGAAAACAAATTAAGAATGATCTACATGTATTTACAACATACAACGCAAAACATAAATGAATTAATCAACCAATCTTGTTTAAACAGTTGACAGGCCCCTTGATCCTTAACATTTCTTCAAACCAAACGGGGAAACTGTCAAACACTGGAACCGATTTATGCAAAAGAGTGGGGGATACCACGTTCAATACATCCTCCTCAGGCTTTCCATAAACCCATCTATTATGATTCGTCAGTGTTAATATGCCATCCTCCGGATAATTTAGGGTGTGTTGTGACTTATCCTGGCTAGGATTGTGGTACCTGCTTGAACAGGGAGCATACCTTTGCCCGCCAGAAACCTAATTTCTACCAGGCTGGCAAAAGTTTTGCCAGGTCAAAACAGCAGTTTAAAACCCTCAGGCTGCAATGGCAGGCCTTAAACAGGCTACTTGACAGGGTACTTAAGTGGGTGGCACAATTTGTGATGCAGGCTCACTAGTAGCATTACATTTACAGGCCCTGGGTGCAGGTAGTACCAATTTACTGGGGTCTTATAAGTAAATAAAATGTGCCAATTGGGTGTAAGCCAATGTTACCATGTTTTAGAGAGTGAGCACACAAACTTTAGCAATGGTAAAATGCACAGAGTTCTAAAACCAGCAAAAATTAGACTGGCAAAATGTTGAAGGGAGACCATCCTAAGGCTGCCAAGTCTAACAAGGCTGCCAAATGGCAATTATTGTACACAGGAAGATGGCAGCTAGAATGTGTACAGAGTCTTTTCTAAGGCTTCCCCATTGTGAATGTCCGGGGCACCCAGCTGTAGCCCAAAAAATGTATTGGTCGTGCAATGTGTTTTCCTCTTCCCATGGTCTGCTGTCTGTTGTGTGGATCTGTCCTGTATTTGGCAACACCTATGATGGGGAAGAAAGGAAAGAAATTAATATTGGATTAACACCACCTGGAAATATGACATCCTGTCATTAGAATAAACATTTAAATCAATAATCCGATAACTTTAAAGGTCCACTAAGGACCTATATTTTGAACAGAAGATGTAATAATGGGAATCATATCGTGTGCCATAGCCCAGTGTCAGCAGGAAGGATGTAAAGGGACCTTGTTAACCACACTATGCACTATCTTCTAGAAGAGTCAAATGTTTCAGTGTAAATTCTTCATCTTGAACCACCAAACTCAAGTAACAGACATAGAATTTATCAGTAAATGCTGTCAAAAATTCCATCCTAATAAGAAGTTAAAGCTTCTGCTTGTCCAACTGGCCCCATACATCATTCATGATGGCAACATAAACAATTATTTATAGGTAAAGCGTAAAGGTAGTCAAGATGAAATAAGATACCTCTGATGGAATTGTCCTCTTCAAGGAAACCTTGATGCAGCTTGGTTGAAACATTTTGATCCTTGACTAATTTCAACCTTCATCACATGTATACTTAACAAGGGCAGATTAGCTATTTATTGAATGTGTGGACATGGATACACTAGCGGGATGTCAGGGCCTTTGAAACACTGTATCGGTCACTGAAGTGACTCTCAAAGATTAGATAGTGATTCTGGCAAGACACTCCTCCCAATATTCAACAAGTTTTATAGACCAATGCACTTGCACCACTGAATCAGCTACCTCAACAACTGAGCTCCAACCCCTCAACTTCAAGTTCAGGAACCCAAACACTACTGAAATGACTCATTCACAGCTTCATGTGACATCCTAATAACACACTTCCTCACTAGAACATCAGATCTAGATGCCTACCTCCAAATAAACTTAACCTAGAATCTCACCATGACAATGCCTGGTGAAAGAGCAGCCATGGTGGAGTACGGAAGCTCAGACAATAGATTCAGAAGGGTTCAGTAAGTTATGTTCTTAACCTCTTCCGTGCGGGGGTAATTCCCCCGCTGTGCTGGAGGGCGGGGCGAGACACGGCGCTCGTGTGCTCATGACGAGCTCAGCTCGTCATGACCAAACCCGATCCCGTGGAACGCTCAGCACAGCAGGGGAATTATCCCCGCGTGTAAGCGTTCCACGGCTCATGACGAGCTGAGCTCGTCATGAGCATGTAAGAGGTTAAAACAGTGGGTGAGGGAAATAAACACAAGGCATTTGAGTGTCTTGAAGAAAAAAGGCATTTGATGGAGAGGGAAGTAGTTGGTGTGGTAGGAGGTGTCCACGATAGCTTTCTTAGTAAAGTGAATAGTAATTAGCATTATGAAGTCAATGTTAGATACCACTGAAACCAATATAGTTCAGCAAGCTCCAAAGGGTGAGAGCTTTAGAACCTAGACATTAATATTCACCTAGCTTGGGACTGAAGCAGTCAAAGGGAGCATAGGTTGGCTTAGACGTTTATGCAGGTCAGCTCTGCAGAAGCAGTGGGTGATACCAATTAGTGTTGGGAAAGTGAGTGTCATGGGCTGGAATAGTGCATGAAGGGGGCATTTGAGGAGTGAAGCAAGTGTGATTCACATAAGATAGATTTTGACGGAAAGTAGGCCGGGAACTCTGAGGCCCAAATGTAGAACTGCGTGGTGGTTGCAAAGGGAGAGGAGAGAGGAAAGGACCTGGGTCAGTCAGTAGGGGTGCAAGTGTTGGGTGAAGATGAACACTAGTAGGCAAATTAAGCTCTGTCTCAGAATATCGTAAATGTTTATTTTTCCAGGATATTTTAGGGTCCAGAACTTTCTCCTTTCATGGAGAAGAGTGTCATGGTAATGTTTACTGCTTGTACACTTTACTTAATTTAAGAGGCTTTGAATAGGCATCCATCAGCGATTAGTTTACTACTGCTCCAAAACCTTCAGGCATTGGCTTGATATATTATCAGTCATGTCTTGGCTAAACCCACAGGAGTATGTCTGTCCCACTGTTTATCTGTTGGCTTTTTTAATGTGTCCTTCCACCTCTTTTGTGGTAGTCGAGGGACTATTTTACAGACAGACAGGTGGTCCAGTAAATCTGGGCAGTGAGCACTGAAAAAATCAGCCAAAGTTGTTGTTACAAAAAACGGTTACTTTGCTTTAATCATCATCAGTTTTTCAGATGTTGTTCAATGCACTCGTCCCCAGTGTACGCAAACAAACATTGGAAACGCCAGCAGCATGCCATACAAATGCCAAACCTATTGGCTTTGCCAATGCTTATGCTTATTTCTCTGGGTTGAAGTCTGACGATGAAAAATAATTCTTGGAGGCCAAAAACGAGCATCGATGTCCACCATCTGCAAATAAACGTATCAATTAGCAATGTGTACATGGTGATAGGATTTGACAATCACATTTATATTGCTTACATAATTAAGTCATGGGGTGATAATGGTGCAGTTAAGATGGAGTCCAGAGTCGCTGCTGGGCAATAGATTATCAGCTTTGTGTCAAGAACACAGGGCTCTAGTTAATCATGGCTATAATGGGCCTGTCAGCTTGCATCGATGAACCTGTGTTTTGGGCGTGGCTGCTGACTGTGCAGAGCAGTCTCACATAGATTGATCATTCATGCTTGACCTTGTAATAATAATGTACTAATTTCCAACAAGCAGCAGGCATTAGCATTAAGAGAACATCTGTCTTCCCCAAGAAGCTATTTGCTGATCAATATATTCTTGTTTTGATCAATGAATGTGTACTACTATTGACTAAAGACACCCTGCGGTAAACATATCAATAATGCACTGACCTACCAAAAGTGAGGTTATAACAAATGTTTATTTAACTGAGTTTTCAAGTGGACACCTGTTTTCACCATAACCACAGGAGCTGATTGCATCGGTAAGGAAGGCATCATTTTTAGGGGGTTCTATCTGCTAACAAAATGTGTTTTTATAATTTTTGGGACTAAATCTGGAGACGTATTCCTCCAATGAAGTAAAGCGTGTCAAGGATTTCTTGCAGCATTGCACTTACTTAGCCTATTTTTTTGGAACTGTGGGAGTATTGCAAATTTGCAGTCATTACTTATTTTGTAAAAATCAAAAGTGCTGGAGGCAAAGACTTTTATTAGTAGAGGCCACGGTTCAGTGGCTGCCGGCATGGCTCGTGGGTGGCGAGGCTGGCACCGGGGAGATCGCATAGCGGGATCACACGTGGGGAGGAGGGTCACGGGGGTCACGCATGGTGAAAATAGAGAGGAAAAAATAAAAGATATACTTACCTTGATGCTGGCCGGTCCCACTGTTCTGCTCCTGCTCTCCTTGTGCACATCGAGGAACAGGAGTAGGCCCCACTGACCAATCACAACGCTGCAATGCAGTGCAGTGGAGGAGTAGAGTGAGTCCTAGACACCCCGCAGCCAATGGGACATAGGTTCCCAGGCGCAACCATATCCCCTTATTGAATAGTTCCTTTTTGCCTTATTGTGAACATGTCCAAAATGCTGTGTGACTGGGAACTTACAAGATGTGAAAGTCTAAACTTAGGCTCTGAGGGTTGTGGGTGTATATGGCAGTGCACTATGGTAACCACCAACATCCTTCCATATCTAACACTAAAATCCAGTTTGAAGCAGGCTCTGGACTCACAACAAACGAGGATTCAGACATCTGGTAGGGAAAAGGCAGGGTCCTACAGCACACAGACAGGGAATACTCAATGTAGGAAATTGGGTTGCTGGTTGAGGGGGGTGAAGCTCTACTCAGGCAGCAACTTTAATTCTTGTCAGGGTGGAACGCAGGCAAACCCCAAATTAACCAGTGTTAACCCTCAAGTAGTTTGCCACAAAAGCAGTCAGGATTAATTTAGAGGCAATTAGGAAATAATTTGTGCAGCAAGTCATGCAGTAATAAAGTGAAAAATCAACATAAGACAAATCCCAAACCAACTTAGAAAAATAGAGTAGAATGTAATGACTTAATTGAGACCAAAATGACAAAAACCCATCAGTAGAACCGTGGATATGCAATTTAAGAAATTTAAGTGAAAACAGTACTTCAAAACACAAAGCGCCAACTGGGGTTCATCTGGTTGCACTGGACCGGGACCAAGTCAGAAGTTCAGGCTGGCCAGCTTGTCTTGGGCTCAATTAGCTGCTGTCAAAACCTTTTTGTGAGTGCTGAGGCAGAGCATTTGTGATGTGCAAGTGTGGTAGGTGGCAACCCCCCTCCCAATCCAGCCAACACTTATTCCCCCTTTGTCTTGCTGTCCGGGAGCAATGCCCATAGGCCAACTGCCAGCTACGGCTAGTCATGGACCCATGATACAAGCTGCAGATACCAAATGGTTTGGACAAGAAAATGCCAACTTTTCTTGTCCAAACCATGCGCCATTTTACTGTTGCAATGCAATAGGTGGGATCAACTCCCACCACTGTATCAAATTTGTCCTGGTAATCCAAGGTATTCCTTTCAACCAACGTCATTTTCACCTTCCTTCTTAGTCTCTTTCTTGAAATTATTGAAAGGAATACCTTGGATTACCGGGACAAATTTGATACAGTGGAGGGAGTTGTTCCCACCTATCGCAGTGCGACAGTAATAGAGCGCAAGGACAGAGCTCAGTTACTTAATACAGTTGTATTCATTGTGGTTGGGGCAATCCACGATATACTGTTAGCAAGCACTTTACACAGCAGTTTTTCAAGTATGGTTTCATATCAAGGGAAGGAGTGCATACCCACCGTGTTTTTTAAACTTTCTGAAAGTGGCATTTTCAGTAATCTGATGTTACCATTAAAGAGGGTATTAAATTACAATTCTTTAACACCAAACCCAATATTCTACCTGCTCCCAAACAAATGCGATCACTTATTAAATGTAATAACATAACTCAATGCTACCCAAAGGCAAAGGTAGGCCTTGCAGGGGATGAAAAACAAACATAAGAGTTTTTCACTGCCAGGACATTTTTAAAATGTCCAACTTTTTAAATACACTGCACCCTGTCCTTTCGGATCTGTCAGGTCTACACTAGAGGTGAACTTAATATATAAAAAAGAAAGGTTTAGGCCTAGCAAAGGGTTTATTTTTCCAGGTGGAAATGGAAGTTTAAAACTGCACACACGCATTGCAATGTCAGGGCTAAGACATGTTTAAAATGCTACTTAAAGGGGTGGTACAATCAGTGCTGCCGGGCAACTAGTGATAATGTACAGGCCCTGGATACATGCAGCATCCCTTTACTAGGGACATATAAGTAAATTAAATCTTCAAATTAGCTGTAAGCCAAGTTTACCATGTTTTAAAGAGAGAGCACCAGCACTTTAGCACTAGTTAGCAATGGCAAACCGTGCAGAGTCCTAAAAGCCAACAAAATCAGTTTCAGAAAACAGGAGAGTGAAGGTAAACTGTCTGGGGAAGACCCTACAGAGAGGGGAAGTACTGGCATTCTGTTGTTTCCCTTTCAAGTGCTCCAAAGTGTTATATATGTCTCAAACAGACCTGTCAGGCAGGATGCCCACAGTCCCCTCCCTGAATATTCTGTGGGGCTCATAGGAGTTGTCCCTGCTCATTCCCATTAATCTATCGCATAGCTCCTGGGAGGAATTTTGCACCAAATTCAGGCCAAGGACAGTCTGTGATTTGCTGGAGATTAAATGTTAATTAAACTCTACGAACTTCAGGCAGGGTAAAGGTAAAAATGTGACTTCACTACCAAATTGATTTTTGTTGAAAATACTGAGGTATTTAAATTATATTTTAGCTGGTCCTATTCCCAACATACTGCATTATTATTTTAATCTGTACTGGTTTTCTCCGTAGGACTGCTCGGTCTACTACAGTGAAATTAGTGTTTTAGCCCCTGTCACTCTAAGGACATGTTAGGGTAATATCAAGTTTTGCCTGTCCAATTTTTAAATACCATGCACCCTATTTTGTGGACTGTAAGGCTTTCAAAGGGTGACTCAGAAATATTTACATGTCAGAAAATAATTATTTCGACAGGTTGTAAAGAAGGTTTTACACTACAGCAGAAATGCTATGCAGGATAGGTCTGTAGCCATATTTGCACTGCCACTGTATGGCACTATAGGTGCTGCAGTCCACAAGTGGCATTTAACTGCTGGGCCTAGGTGGATTTTATACACCAAACACCAAGGACGTACAGGCAAGTTAAAGGAATAAATCGGAAATAAATTGATTTAACCATGTTTAACGGGGAGCACATGCACTTTATTTCTGATTAGCAGAGTTCTAAAGTCAGAAATGCAGTGAGGTAAAAATTTAAAGGAACGTAACGAAAAGATGGTTCTACACTGTCTCTTTATTTCAGTCCCATCAGTACTTTTTAATCCCTGATTTATCCTTTTGTTACTGTTTTACAACCTGGCTCTTCCTTCTTTCTCCCTTTTCATTCCAGTCTCTTTCATGCTCTGAATCAAAGTCTGCTGATGAAAAATAAGTTCTGGCCCTCAAAAATGAGTGCCAGTGTGCCCCACTTCCAACTTCCAGAACAAATTAAGCATTGTTCACAGACAAGGGGTGAATATCAGCTGTGCTTGCGCTGTAGGACATTTTATAAAGTGTAAAAGAAATGAAAAGACTGCTCTGGTCTCATTATTGCAGAAAGCCTTTCTCTTTTTGTTAAACAGCAATTTAGACACTATTTGGGAGCAAAATGTAAGAGACTGAATGTAGAATAAGAGGATAGGCACTGTTGTCTGTGTTCATCTTGTAAAGTTTGGAAATGTAATCCGTCCGGAGCTCAACTGATATCACATTTGTAGTTGTTTAACTTGTGATTCTCAATGTAGTGCAACTTTTCATCCACAATTTATTGCAAATATTCATCAGAAACATCTTGATTTTTTTCCCTTGTGAGGTTCTATGCAGATTGTATCACTTTGCCACTGGATTGAAGCTAGCCTGGCTGATGAAGGTTGTTATGCGTATAGCTGGGTCTGAACTGAGGTGGCAAAGTGAGCTAAAGAATGATGAGGAATTCAACCCAGATCTGTGACTGGGGGTGAGTGTCTGAAAAGTTTCAGTGCTCCATACACCATCTCCTTGTGTTTTAATTTGTTGGCCCTAAGTAGGCAGGGTATGCCCAGGTGTGGGTCCCTTGCTCTCTTTGCCACGGGATTCAAGCTAACCTGGCTGATAAAGGGTATTACCCAGAAACCAGTCCCAGGATGCTTGTTTCTGGCTCAGGGAAGACCTGGCTTGGCAGTTCGGGCTGGACTGTTCCCATGAGACACAGGGTCAAGACTGATTTGCATATTGCTGGATCTGAACTGAGGTGGAGAAGCGAGCTACAGAATTATGATGGATTCAACCCAGATCTGTGACTGGGGGTGAGTGTCTGAAAAGTTTCAGCGCTCCGTCCATCATTTCCTTGTGTTTGCTTTGTTTGCCCTAAATTGGCAGGGTTTGACCAGTCGTGGGTCCCTTGCTCACTTTGCCACTGGATTAAAGCTAGCCTGGCTGATGAAGGGTGTTACCCAGAAACCGGTCCCAGGATGCTTGTATTCGGTTCAGGGAAGACCTGGCTTGGCAGTTCAGGCTGGACTGTTCCCATGAGACACAGGGTCAAGGCTGATTTGCATATAGCTGGATCTCAACTGCGCAAAAGAATGATGGTGGATTCAACTCAGATCTGTGACTGGGGGTGAGTGTCTGAAACGTTTCAGCGCTGGGTCCATAATCTCCTTGTGTTTGCATGACTAAGAAGGCATCATTAAAAAGCGAATACAATTGGGATTCATCATTTTACATACTGGAGACATTACGTAAACTATAACTGTTTAAAAGTTGCAAGTAGCAGTTACAGGTTTCACATTGTTGTACATGAACTAATATCATAATTCTTATAAAAAATGGTCATTATAATTGCATTTTAGCATGTACGATAGGCATATTATTCAAACTGTATTTGGACACTGAGCCCAACATCTTACTAAACTATATAATATTTTGGATTAGTGGTTTGGTATAGAAATACATCTAGATTGTTCTATTTGTGTACTAACAATGCTGTAGGTGTTTCTTACATTTCCTATGCGAACAGGTTGAAAACTTGTGTCTAAAATTGTTTCTGTGCTCCAGGTTTGTAATGTATGAATGCCAGCCTCCATCACCACAAGTCTTTGGACTTAAACAGTTGTGTACAAACTATTTCATGCGTTTTTCTTATGTTAAAAGGTTGAAAAATTGTATCAAAATGTGTTTCTTTGCTAAATGTTTGCAATGTAAGAATTCCAGGCATCCACCACCTCACAACTTTGCGTGTAATGTATATTTTCAAAACATGTGCAAAGAGAACCTCGAAGATATGAGTAAAGAGTGTACTGTCTCGATACACAGAATCTTTTTCAGGAATTTTTGTTGCCACACACGATCTGCAGGGGGTGAATGCTGGGCATAGAACAACCTAGGCATAGAACATCTCCCGATGTTGGCCATCTTGGGAGGCCGAATGCACTACAGCGCTGAAGAATGCTCACAAACGTGCTCATATATATCTTGTGCAGCTTTGATGCCGCACACATAGCGAGTGGCCAGTGAGCCGTAACGGCTCAGACAAAGGGAGGTACGGGAGATGAGGTAATAGAAGGTTAATTTTTTTTAGGTTTCCTTAGAACTAATAGTGACTCTCCCTCCTCATTACTGGAGACCAACAAAAGAAGAAATTGGATAGTTTTGGCCACACCGCTCCATAGACAATCAGTGAGTGGGTGTACAAACTAACTGAGGCTACTTATTAGTGAGTAACCTGCCGCTATATTACATAACCCATCAATATTTTGGTAATTCCAGAAAACAGTCTGCAAGGGGACTCTCCCACCAAAATGAGTGTTCTAGCCAATGACATATACTAATCAAATCAAGTTCTCTTCTGGCACTTTATGAGAAGTCCCATTCAATCTAATAAACACCTGTTTCAAGGCCCCACAAGACCTCAGGTGAGTTAGGCCTTAATAACTCCTTTTATTCACTACACATGTATTTATACACCTGAGGTCTGAGTCTGAATAAACATTGTAAGCACACAGGTTTCTTAAAACTCACTCTTGAAGAAGACCTAGTATGATGTTTCATACTAAACACGACTTTAGAGGGTCGAAATGTCGATGATCAAGCTAATTTGCCTGTACAAAAAATAGTCCTGAAAGGCAACTAAAAGTAGATACACTTCTGCCTTCTCTGTCAAATGAAACTCAAACAACAGAATTTTGTAGAAAGGCCAATGAAAGTGATGTTGATACTCTGTTGCATACACCTTGTGAAGCCTAATCTGTATTATTTGTTTTATATATTTTGTCACATTGTTTTCACTTGATGCACTGTACAACATTTTTTCACTTTGCACCTATGAATCAACCCCCATCAGTAAAGTTTTTGCATTATTACAAGCTAAGATTGCTGTGAATATAACAAACATATTGTAGAAAGACCCATGTGTGTTGTTTTTTCATTTATTGATTTTGCATTCTTTCTCTCCAAGTCCTTTTTCTCTAAAGAGATTTATACCTATTGATATAGTTACCATTAGCGGTATATTTAGCATTGTCTTTTTCTAAAGAGATTGATGCTTTATTGATATAGTTACATATCAACTATATATTCAGCTTTGTCTTTGTTCCAACAGAGCCAATTGTTTCTATATACTAAATGCTTCTGGAGAAGGCAACTTTGGAATCATTCACTTTCTTGTGTAGAAGGCAGAAAATGTACAAGAACATTCTTTGTACCTTGGCTGCTACATGTTCCTGAAATAAAGGTGTCCCCAAAAATATTCATTTCCATTTGTTTGTTTTAGATATTTAAATAGATTTCAGTCTGAAAATGGTGTAATCCATGACAGTTTTAAATGTGTTTTAAAATAGTAGCCTCTCTATTCAATTTCTTATGGAACTTATTTTAAAATATACATTTTACTTAACTTTGAAAGCATCAGTTTATAGGGTATGCAGTGCACCATTGTTTTATAGTCAACTATTCATTTTTAAATGTGTATTACTATCTATATATATATATATATATATATTATTATTTTTTTTCACTGAAAAAAAACAAAGGTTTCACACCAGTTATAGTTAGCTGAACATTTTACTCATACAAAACCATTGAAATTCCCACGTTATAGTTAGTTGGACTCACTATGACTCGCACGCCCGCAATCCACTGCTGATGATGTCACATATTACATCATTCATGACATGGTCAGTGACATCACTAATGACATCACTGATGACATCACTGATGACATCATCCAGTGAATGTGTGTTTCTGAAAAGTAAAAATATGTTTTATATATTGAAGAATGAGTGTATGTATAAGTGTCTGGATGAAGGATTTAGTAGGTGCGTGACTGACTGTATGAGTGAGTGATTAAATGTGTCTTATTGAATGCATTGGTTAGTAACTAAACTGTCTGAATGTGTGCATCAGTATGCCTGTTGTTGTGTAAGCTGCTGCATGTGTTGATCAGTAGCTATATGGGTGGGTATATGGGTTATTGATTGGTTGCCCAAATATTTGTATGTTAGGGTGAGTGTGTGTGTGGGTGGCTGGGAGGTGTGAGCAGTTGATTCACTTGGTATATGGGTTCAAGAGTGCATGTGGAAAGAGCTGTATGGGTGGTTGACTGTGTGCATGGGTGTGTTTGTGAGTGAATGGCTACCTCAGTGCTCCATGTCCAAGTAAGTACATATGTAAAACACAGTGCATGTGAGAGTTGGCATATATAAATGACTATACGTAAGTGACTGTATGGATCAATGTGTACTTGTATCAGTGATTGTAAAAGAGAGTAAGTATGTGTTAGTATATGTTTGAATAAGTAAGATTTAGTGTGTAAAACTGTGTAGTTGAGGAAATGGGAGTGTGATTGATTCTTTGCATAACTGACTAGGTGTGTGAGTAACTCCGTGGATGAGTGTCAGCGTGTGAGTGTCTGTATAGGTGTATGAGTGGATATGATAGTGTTCTATTGATGAGTGACTGTATGTATGAGTGATTGTATGTGTGAATGAGTGGATGTGTGTGTAGACCTAGAAATCAGTGAGTGCGTATGTAGTTACTGGTATTCGTGTGTCAATAATTTCAGGAATGGTAGTTTGTATTTAACACTGGGTGTATCAAAGGTTAGATTAGAGTGTGAGGAGGTGCATCGTATTATCACATGGATGATGTCATCAGTGATGTCATCAGTGATGTCATTTGAGATGTCATCAGTGATGTAATCAGTGATGTCATTTGAGATGTCATCAGTGATGTCATCAGTGATGTCACTGACCATGTCATGAATGATGAATATGTGACATCATCAGCAGTGGATTGCGGGCGCGCGAGTTATAGTGAGTCCAACTAACTATAACGTGGGAATTTCAATGGTTTTGTATGAGTAAAATGTTCAGCTAACTATAACTGGTGTGAAACCTATGGTTTTTTCAGTGAATTTCAAAGGTTTTTTAAATGCTAATTCCTAACTATAACGAGTGTGAAACCTATGGTTTTTTCAGTGAATTTCAAAGGTTTTTTAACTGCTAATTCCTAACTATAACGTTTGTGAAACGTATGTTTTTTTCAGTGAATTTCATAGTTTTTTAAAAAGCTAATTCCTTTGTATATCGACTTTGTAACCTACGATTCTTTTTATTAGCTGTTTTTTACAACTATTAATTATATATATATATATTTTTTTTTAATTATTTGTTCAATGTATATATATTTTTTTTAATCATTTTTTCCTGGTGCGCTCAGGGTGCGCGCACCGGTAAGCTTACCCGTATCATTTTGACTTGGAGCGCTCAGGGTGCGCGCACCGGTAAGCTCTCCCGAGAGCACAGCGAGAGCGCTAATTCTGCGTTCGTAAAAAAAAATGTATGAAAACTAAATAATAATGCAAGACATTCTGTACCATACTTATAAAAGCAGTATTTTTGATTTTCCGAATGAAAATGATTTTGCATTTCCGTAAAGCTACCAAAACGTCACTCAGGCGCGCCGCGTAAGTGCCCCCGGAAGCGCCTTCGTTCGCGCCGTGTAAGCGCCCCCAGAAGCGCTCCGGTGCGCGTAGCGTAAGCGCATCAAGTCATGTGACCTTAAAATAACAATTTTCATTGGTTGCTAACAGTTTTTTTTCTTTAAAGAATGAAAACCCCACCCTTTTCCTTCACTTCTTCTTTCACTTTGGTGAGAGCAAGACCTCTTTTTTTATGTGCTAACAATCTGTGGATAGAATGGCTTCCAGACCATCCAGCAGCAGCGAGGAGTCAGATGGTTTCATAGGTGAAGAGCCTCCTCAACCGAAGGTGAAAGAACATTTCATTTGGAAAAAAAATTCTATACCTGAGGGACTTAAAAAAGTAAATGCTACAAAGGTGGAGTGTAAGATGTGCCATACTGTACTTTCCCGAGGAGACCCCAGAAGGAAGTACAGTTTTGGTAATTCAACTATGATTCGGCACGTCCAGAGGAGGCACCCCCAGAACTATGC
Source organism: Lissotriton helveticus (assembly GCF_964261635.1). NCBI lineage: Eukaryota > Metazoa > Chordata > Amphibia > Caudata > Salamandridae > Lissotriton > Lissotriton helveticus. The sequence continues at coordinate 178,338,100 of NC_136063.1, forward strand.
CCGGGAGAGTGTCAGGGCTCTGGCACGAGAGGCTCCAAGGGATGGTACCTCTACTTCAACTGGAGGAGCAACTGCATCGGTGAGGGGGCGACCAGAACAGCTGATCCCAAATATTCAGCCTGTTTTTAATGAGGCCTCAATCAAATGCAAACATTGTGATGCACTACTTTGTTACGGGGAACAAAGTATTTTGATCATTGCTCGAGCAATAGAGAACCACCGCTCCCGCACCCCAGCTCTAATTTTGATTTTTTTTTTTTGCTCCTGTTGAGCAGTTTGTCATTCCCTTTTTTTGTTTTTGTTGAGAAAAAAACGAAAAAAGAAGAAAAAAAGAAGTTATTTTTAGAACTACCTTCAATTCTCAAAAAAGAGCTGTATTCTTAAAAAAATGAAAAAGAGTAACTGAAGTGGAGTGCAGTGAGAGAGAAGAGGAAAATGAGTGAGAAAGCAAAGAAAGGGATGAGAGGGGAAGGGAAGTGAAGTAGGGAGACTGAAAGAAAGTGAGTGTGGGTAAGGAGAGTGAGGAGAAGGAGAGTGAACATGGGGAATGAGGATAAGTGAAGAAAATGTAGTAAAGGAACGGGGGTGTGGAAGGGTAAGAAAAGAGCACTAATGTTTAGGAAAGAGTGGAGATACAGACTGGATAAAGACAAGTGAGTGTGAGACAAGGTGAGTAAGGGAGTGAAGAGACAGAGAAAGTGAAAGAAAAAGTGAGAGTATAAGACTGAGGGCCTTATTTATGAGGCCATGCGTCACTTTTACACCGCCGGTGCGTCACTTTTTGTGACGCACCAGTGGTGTAAAAATCGCACCTTGTTGAATCATATTTACAAAGTGAGGCATCTAGGTAGATGCGTCACTTTGTAAACCCCTGCGCCACATTATACCTGCGCCAGGTATAATGTATGCAAAGGGGGCGTATTGATGCAAGGAAGGGTCGTAGAAGTGACGCAGTGAAATCTATGAGATTTCACTGCGTCACTTTTAGGACGCCGTTGCGTCAAAATCTTGCGCCTGCCTCACAGCAGGCATAAGACTGACGCAGGCCCTTTCACATGGGGCTTGCCCCATGTGAAAGGATGCATTGCTGGAGTTGCGTCACTTTTGCGCTTACAGATACGTCAGAAATACTGACGTATCTGTAACTCCTTGCGACATGATGAGTCTTACATTAAATATGACGCATCAGGAATGTCGCAAGGAGAGCGCACTGAGAAGTGATGCATCGCTGCTTTCACGCATCGATGCGTCATTTCTCATAAATGAGGCCCTAAGTGAGAGAGGAAAGAAACATAAGTAGGGAGTGTGGCTGTGTTATAGGGAGTGAGTGTGATAGAAGAGGAGTGACAGACTAAGGGGTCAGAGAAAATGAGGCTAACAGAGAGAGAAAGAGGGAAGGGGAGTGTAGAACTAAGAGGACAGACGGAGTAAGAGAAGGAGTTAATGACGTGGAGTAAGGAGAGTAAGGGAAGGGAAAATAGTGAAGGAGTGAAGGAAGGGAAGAGAGAGGAAAGAAAGTAAAGGAGAAGGTCTGAAAGAAGGTGAGTGTGGGAGTGTGGCTGAGTTGTAGGGAATGAGCGTGTCAGAAGAGGTGTGAGAGACTAAGGGGACGGAGACAATAAGGTTAACAGAGAGAGAATGAGGGAATGAGAGTGTAGAACTAAGAGGACAGACGGAGTAAGAGAAGGAGTTAGTGAAGTGGAGTAAGCAGAGTAGGGGAAGAGAAAAGAGTTAAGGAGTGAAAGAAGGGAAGAGAGTAGTAGAAAAGTAAAGGAGACGGTTTGAAAGAAGGTGAGTGTGGGAGTATGGCTGAGTTATAAGGAGTGAGCGTGATAGAAGAGGAGTGAGAGACTAAAGGGACGGAGGGAATGAGGCTAACAGAGAGAGAATGATGGAAGGAAAGTGTAGAAGTAAGAGGACAGACGGAGTAAGAGAAGGAGTTAATGAAGTGGAGTAAGGAGAGTAAGGGAAGGGAAAACAGTGAAGGAGTGAAGGAAGGGAAGAGAGAGTAAAGAAAGTAAAGGAGAAGGTCTGAAAGAAGGTGAGTGTGGGAGTATGGCTGAGTTATAGGGAGTGAGCGTGATAGAAGGGGCTTGTAAATGTGCCTCTCTTTTTTTGTATATGCTAGCTCAATTTATGCCATTAGAAAAACCCTTTAAGCATTTCTCACAGCATTTCATATTCTTGTCTGGGTGCCAATTTTATTACTCTGCATGCATTTTCTGCTTGCACCCATGTCAAACATTGCGCAAGCGGCTTCTAAATATGCCCCTCTTTATCTTATATTCCATCTCAATTGATACCATTACTGAAATACTTTATGCATCTCCCACACCATTTCATATGGTTTTCTATCTGCTATTCCTATCCTTCTCCATACATTCACTGCTTCCACACATGTTAAAGGTTGCACAAGACGCTTCAAAAAAGGAGCATATTTACAAGTCCAATGAAACCATTACATAATTTCTAAACCAGCATGGAATCCAAGCATAACAAACAATTTATAACGAAGTCTACCTTATAAACACACAGCTAACATTATGGAAAAAGGTAAAAATATAATTCCTTAATTCACACAGACACTCACTGTGATACTTGTCAAAAATCTTTAAGCTCTCTATCTTTTTTAAAAGAATCATTACTCACCTTTACAAATGCTTTGGAAGATGTAAAACAGTGTCAGTCACAGTCAACAGATATTCTGAAGCAGAATCTCCGAACAATGCTTCCTTCACTGGAGCCTTTCAATAATGGCACAGATTCTTTCTCATTTCAGACCCATATTCTTGTACATATCTAATAAAAATTGTTCCCACACAAATTCAAAACCAAACTGCACATTTTAATTGGTTGTACATTTCAAGACTTTGAAACTCACATAACATTCACCCATTCCCCCAGTGCTCATTCACCAAGTAACCATGGTAACTCCCTCTTAAACTAGCACACAGTTCACAAGTTCATCATACTATGTTGCAAAACAATCCATCAAGGCTGTTTGACCTCTCAATCTACTAGCTAATGAAATGCAATGTTTATTTAAATTACTTTTTCTCAACCATTGAAATGACTTCTTACAAAAAAAAAGCATGCACCCTAATTTTCAGTGGAGATTTTTAACAAAGCTCCAATAATTTCTGGTTATTCATCTGCACTGATTCTCAATCACTTTTTTTCATAATCAAACTGCCATTTCATTTCCACAACTCATCTGACTAGAAGCACATCTACCTTCATAATGCCAAAAGTCTGGTTTGTGGGTCATAGCTATGTCCACTGGAGTCAAAAATACACAGCTAACAGAGGTATTTACAACCTTGATTTACCAAATGTGGACATTGTATGGATTGGACAGAGAGGATTGAGAAGTCACCAATTGATACCATTGGTAACATCCTTTATGCATTTACCACACCCTGACCTTATAATTGTGCACTGGGGTGGAAATGACCTGGGAACTTTGACTGGGGTAGGTCTGGAAATGCTTTTAAAGAACATCTTTGGGCAATTTATGTCACTTTTTCCAAAAACTGCCTTGGTATTTTCTAATATATGCCAAAGGCAAAAATGGAACTGGTCCAACCAATTTTGTCCACAGATTGAGTAGGCAAGGAAACATGTAAATAAAACTGTTTCTGCTTTTCTCAGAGACTATGGTATGGGTTCCATTTACCACAACAACTTGCATTACAACATGCAAGGCATGTATAGGAGAGATGGTGTGCATTTTACAGATGAGGGGAATAGAGTTTTCCTCTTGAATATAAGACTCTGCATTGGTACCTACTTGTGGGTACAAAAAACACCCACTTAACACAACAGCTCTTTTCAGAGCTAACTTACCTCTAAACACTCAACTTTATTTTTTTACTCTACTTTTTTACACTGTTTTTCCCCGTGGTGCGCTCAGGGTGCGCGTACCGGAGAGCGTACCTGGGAACGCACCCAGCCCCCGCGAAAATAAAAAAAAAAAAATTGTTTTGCCCTTTAGGGTCTTTCTAGGCCCCCCTCAGAAAACCTAGCGGGTCAGGATGTGTCCACTCTGCCCCCTTTTAATTATATCCCCCTTTCTTTTTCACCTCTTGTGTCTCGATTCTACAGAGACACAAGATGGCGGACTCTCTGGACTGTTTAGAATGTTGACAGACACCCGACAGCCAATCAGCTTTCCTCTCGCGTACTCCCGTAGCTCGCCGGGTGCGCTCCCCGGTACGCGTACCGGTGAGCACTCGGAGCGCGCCTATAGATATATATGTGTTTTTGAAGTTAATTTTCAAAAAAAACACTGGAGCAATTTTCAGCAAATATAGCAAAGGCACATCTGCGTACCAGTCCCTACAATTTTGCCAAGTTTGGCCTAATTCCGTTCAGCGGTTCGGGCTGTAGACTTGTCAGACCGTCCTATGGAAATTAACATGGGGAAAACACGTTTTGGGACCCCCCTTTTTTCTCAGCCCCCACTTCACGAATCCCCCCGAAACTTTCAGGGAAGGAGCGCAGCGGAGCTGGCCAAAATGTTGGAAAATTACACACGAATTCCTCAAGCGGCGCCAGATTTATTCCCAATAGAATGTTGCGGATTTCCTATGGTAGCCAATCCTAACTATAACTACCTACTGGCGAACGCCAGTAGGTAATACATATATATATATATATTCACTGAAAAAACCATAGGTTTGACACCAGTTATAGTTAGCTGGAAATTTTACTGATGTAAAACCAATGAAATTCCACGTTATAGTTAGTTGGACTCACTATAACTTGCGCGTGTAATGCACTGCTGATGACGTCACATATTACATCACTCATGACATCACTGATGACACCATCCAGTGAATGTGTGTCTTTCTGAAAAATAAATATGTGTTATATATGTATATATTATTGAATATCTTAGTGAATACATATATTACTGAGTAATGCTTAAATATTTAAATATATGTATTAGTGTTTCACTTTGTGTATAAGTGGCTGCATGGGTTGATGAGTAGGTACATGTGTATGTATATAGGTTATTAGATGTTTTTCTTAGTATCAGTATGAGTGTTTGCATGGTTTGGTGGGGGTATTACTTACTACATAGATGCAAGAATGACTGAGTCTCTGTTTGTATGTGTTTTGAAGACAGCATATGTGCAGGACTGTATGGGTGGATTAGTGTGCATATGTCTGTGTTAGTGAGTGAATGACTGTCTTATTAGTGTCTTTATCAGTAACTACATATGTTTTAATGTAGTATATGTGAATATTGATGTATATAAGTGACTATATGTGAGAGTGAGGGATTGTAAGAGTTCCTGTTTAAATTAGTATGTGTTTCTATAAGTGATTTTTTAAGAGAGTAAGTATGTGTAAGTTTCCTTAGAAGTAAAGTGGTAGTGTGTGTATAGCTGTTTATGCAAATAAATGGATGTTCAATAGTTTATTTGCATGTGTGAGTATGTGTGTGAATAACTTTTGGATGACTGTCGGTGTGTAACAGGATGTGTAGGTGTATCACTACATATGTTTAGTGAATATATGTATGAGTGACTATATAGAACTGTTGGTGAATTAGTGCATGTGTATATAGATGGTGGAATTATTGAATTGGTTGTTGTAACTGGTATGGGTATCTCCATTTTTTTGAAAATTGTAGTTTCTATTTTTGAATATGCGTTTCAAGGGTTAGATTACAGTGAAAGGAGGTCTGTCACTGTGTCACAAGGATGGTGTCATCAGTGATGTCATGAGTGATGTAATATGTGACGTCATCAGCAGTGCATTACACGCGCAAGTTATAGTGAGTCCAACTAACTATAACGTGGAATTTCATTGGTTTTATATCAGTAAAATTTCCAGCTAACTATAACTGGTGTCAAACCTATGGTTTTTTCAGTGAATTTCATAGGTTTTGTAAATGCTACTTCCTAACTATAACGTGTGTAAAACCTATGTTTTTTTCAGTGAATTTCATTGGTTTTTAAAATGCTAATTCAGAAATATCTCGTGTATACAACCTATACTTTTGTCAATAAAGTTCTGGCAATATTTTTTTCGGAAACAAGCCGTTTTCTTCACTGTTCAAGTTGCATAGAGACTCCTTGTAAAGTGATACAGAATTAGAAAGTCTGTACCTTGCCTTTTTTTCAACGCATTAAAATTTGTCTGTAAATAAAAATAGCCTTTCTAAACTTTCGTGCACGACCCGGTGTGCGCACTCTCGGCAACAGTTCTCAATAAAATGGATAGCGCATTTCCAGGCTTTCGTGCGCGACCGACTGCGCGCACCCGCCTATATATTTCGTGAAAACTTTGCAATATGAACTTATTGAATTTCTTCATAGACCCATCAAAGAACTTATAATACGTCAAAGAGACTAAACCTAGGCTTCTTTTTTAATATTATGAAAATTTTCATTAAATGGAGCCGAATGTCTTTTTAAACTTTCGTGTGTGACCGAATGTACACACCTTGGTATTTTAAAAAAATATATAAAAGGTTTTATACTTTAACAATTGTATGCTTGAATCGAGCTCAGAAGATATATTAAATCCGGATATGTTTGGATTTACTCCTTTTCACGTTTTGAAACTTCGCTGAATTAGACCGCTACTTCCAAATGGCGTACGTGACCAGATACTATCACCGCGTACACGTCCTGAGACGCGCATGTGAAGTCATGTGACTTGAAAACAACACTTCCAATTGGTTCTTAGTAGTTTCTATTCTGCAATTTACACGGAGCACTCCACCCACTTCTCTCACTATCTTTTCTACTCTCAAAAGAGAACAACTTTCAACACCCTTCGGAAGACTTTGCTGAAATGGCTGCCGCCCCGCATTCATCTTCCGAATCTGAAGGAAATGAGCGACTACCTTTAAAAAGAAAAAAGGAATCTTTTATTTGGCAATTTTTCACTTATCCTGAAGAACAAAAGAAAGTAAATGCGCCAAAAGTTACCTGCACGATATGCAATTCGGTTCTCTCAAGAGGAAATCCAAGAAAAAAATATTCCTTTTCCATACATACCATGGTGCGGCATGTCAAACAAGTGCACCGTGTGGAATTTGCACAGGCATCGACAAGAGCCCTGGACACGCTATTACCATCAGAGGTGGCCAGCACATCTTCTGGTGGACGACCTGTATCTCCATCGAGTGCTGTGATGGACTTGAGACCATATCTTGCAAAGGTGCACATGAAATGCAACGAGTGTGGAGAAATTCTTCTGTACGGAGAGCAGAGCCTCATTCTTACTAAACTAAAAATTGAGAGTCATAAATGCCCCGAGAAAAGATAAATTTCTTCATTTCATTTTGATCCTCTGTCACACATGAAAATGTTGTTGCAAGTAAGCATGAGCGCAAAATCCGCTCCGATCGCGGATTTTGCGGATTTTCGGTAAATTCGCGGTCCGCGAACTCTCGCGAATTTACCGAAAATCCGCAATCCGCGAGCGGCGGATTCCGCGGTCAAAAGTTCAAAGCCTAATTTACGATGGCGCCGGCAAGCTGCCAGCGCCATCCTCAAATAGTTACTTAATTAGCTTCAAAAGGAAGCTCTAATAGATAAGATAAAGCAGGGGCTCGAGCGCCTGCTTTATTTTATCAGTTGGAGCTTCCTGTTGAAGCTAATTAAGTAACTTTTTCAGGATGGCGCTGGCAGCTTGCCGGAGCCATCGTAAATTAGGCTTTGAACTTTTGTTGGGGAAAAACGGTGGTGTCAAACGGTGGTGTCCTCTTGAATAAATATGAAGGGCAGGGTTCATTCTGGCACGACGGTCCTGGCACAAAAAATAAACCTCAACAGGAAACACTTGCAGATATCAATAAAGCATGTGCCCTAGTTGAAGCTTAAATTCAGTGACTCATTCATCAGCCCAAAAACAATCGTGAGCGTTGTGGAGGCTGGGCAGGTGTGCCTTCTTCCCAAATATACCATCGAAAATCCGCTGTGATGCAGGCCAGAGGCATTTGCATCTTTGACTTTCACGAGCGCTATCCCCGTGCTGCTCTGATCGGTCTCTGACCTTTTAGGGTGCCTTCTTCCCAAATATAGTATAATATACCATCGAAAATCCGCTGTGATGCAGGCCAGAGGCATTTGCATCTTTGACTTTCATGAGCGCTATCCCCGTGCTGCTCTGATCGGTCTCTGACCTTTTAGGGTGCCTTCTTCCCAAATATACTATAATATACCATCGAAAATCCGCTGTGATGCAGGCCAGAGGCATTTGCATCTTTGACTTTCACGAGCGCTATCCCCGTGCTGTTCCTGTGACCAGGAGCTTCTGTCTCTTAATCTGCTGCTCTGATCGGTCTCTGACCTTTTATACACACAAGAGGCATGTGCGCTCGCATGGAAGCCCCGTCCGTTTGGCCCCGCCCACACACTCGAGGAAGCCCCGCCCCCAAATCCGCCGATCCGCAAAATCCGCGGATTTTGCGGATCCACGATCCGTGAATCCGCAAATTCGTGAATCGTGGATCCGCAAAATCCGCCCATGCTTAGTTGCAAGTTAAAAAAATCAAAAACAACATAACACTTGTTTAAAAAAAAAAAAAAAAAGTTCTTTTCAGAACTAACTCATTCTACCAAAAAGAGCTCCAGGAGCATATTATAAAGGGGGTTTATCTCCGCTTTTTTGGCTTTCGTTCGTGCGCGACCGTGTGCGCGCACCCGCCTATATATTTCGTGAAAACTTTGCGATTGCAACTTATTACATTTCTTCATAGACCCATCAAAGAACTTATACTACGTCAAAGACACTAAACCTAGGCTTCTTTTTTATTATTATGAAAATTTTCATTAAATGGAGCCGAATGTCTTTTTAAACTTTCGTGCGTAACCGAATGTACACACCTTGGTATTTTAAAAAAAAATATAAAAGGTTTTAAACTTTAACAATTGTATGCTTGAATCGAGCTCAGAAGATATATTAAATCCGGATGTGTTTGGATTTACTCCTTTTCACGTTTTGAAATTTCGCTGAATTAGACCGCTACTTCCAAATGGCGTACGTGACCAGATACTATCACCGCGTACACGTCCTGAGACGCGCATGTGAAGTCATGTGACTTGAAAACAACACTTCCAATTGGTTCTTAGTAGTTTCTATTCTGCAATTTACACGGAGCACTCCACCCACTTCTCTCACTATCTTTTCTACTCTCAAAAGAGAACAACGTTCAACATCTTTCGAAAGACTTTCTTTTCACGCGATAATGTGAAATACTGAGATTGTTACAGGATTTTCTATCAGATATGTGTTCCCATTTCTGTTGAAGCACTAACACCGTGGAAAATTCCACCGATAGCAGTGATATTTTTAACGCCGAGCACCGGCGATTTTTATCACTTAGAAGCCTTCCTATTATGAAGGTTTATCTCCTAAGTCTCTGATTCTCAAACTGTGCAACGCGGCTCCCCTGTGTGCCGTAATAAGGTGCTAGGGGCGCCGCGCACACTCTAGTGTGACTAACCATCCATAAATTCCACGGACATCTCTACCCTGTTATCTGCAGTTGTGAACATCAAAAGGAGCTGCGCTACGCCCTGTAAGAGGCCTCACTCCCACTGCTGCAACGGCTTGGCAGTCCTCCAGATGCACAGGAACAGCCCCTCCGATCCATTGAAGTTCTGTGTCGGTCTCAATACCACTTACGAAATGAAAATAAGCACTGAAGAATATTTATGCTGTAGCAGGAGGAGTACTACATGCTTGCAGAATGCATTCTATTACCTATAAAAAAGTGAAACACCCACGCTACAATCATATAGAATACTTCCTCTAAAGAAGCCTGTGAATAACTTTAAAACATCAGGTTAACCTTTTTTTACTCTCTCATCATTGTTAAAGATAAGTATTTACAATACTATATTAAACAATGCCATGGTTGTTGCTTTTTAATTTTAAAAATCTTGCAATCTTTCACAAACCCAATACTCATGGCTTCTTTTTCGTGACAAAAATATTGCAATATTACATACCTACATAGAATAACAGAAAAAACATAAAACTACAAAGGCCAAACAGTCTACTAAACGCGGATTTGTAACCTATGGGGCAGATTTATGTTAACTACTTCATACCCAGATATGCACCAGTTAATGTGCACCACAGTATGCTAGTGCTCCGTTACCCATGGTGTGCCACATTTGAAATGTGGCGCACCATGGTACAAAAACACCATACATGCGTAACACATCTGTGCTGAAAAAGTAATACATTGCTAGAGTTGCATCGCAACTGTGATGCAGCTCCAGCAAGGCTCACCAATGCACTATATTCACAATGCTGCGTCAATACCTATGCCTGCTTCAAGCACATGCACAGTTTTGAAACAGCATGGGCCTGAAAGTCACTGAGTGAAATATCATACATTACAGTCAGTCACTTTCAAGACGCATTCCTTCAGAGGAACACTTACCGTTTATTAGAGGTAGATCGTCCGACTCCACCGGAGGACACCCCTAATAAAAAAGACATATATATAAAATGCGGACTAGCCGCTGTATCGTGCTAGCAAACTTTAACTTAAAAATCGTTAGAAAAAACAAAAGGAATCGAGCAAAATCAGTAGGCCACTGATAGGATCTCTTTTTGACCTCGCTAAAATAGAAACATTAGGAACAACCCCTCATGAGAAATATGAAACTAGTGAGGGAAACCGAGCTCGACGCCATGATGGCTGCAAGATAGCTCGGCTCCGCCGCCCACCCCGCCCAAAATAACGACAAACCCTATGCAAATATTATAAATAAATACAACACACCAGCAAAGTAACAGGGTAAAACGTTTTATTAAATAACTATTTACATGGCAGCCTGCTGCAACATGAAAACAACACTTCCAATTGGTTCTTACTAGTTTCTATTCTGGAATTTACACGCAGCATTCCACCCACTTCTCTCACTATCTTTTCTACTCACAAGAGAGAACAACGTCCTACATTTTTCGGAAGACTTTGGTGAAATGGCTACCGTATCTCATTCATCTTCCGAATCTGAACAAAATGATCGACTACCTTTAAGAAGAAAAAAAGAATCTTTCATCTGGCAATTTTTCACTTATCCTGAAGATCAAAAGAAAGTAAATGCACCAAAAGTAACCTGCACGATATGTGACTCGTTTCTCTCAAGAGGAAATCCAACAAAAAAATATTCCTTTTCCATACATACCATGGTGCGGCATGTCAAACAAGTGCACCCTGTGCAATTTGCAGAGGCATCGACAAAAGCCCTGGCCACGCTATTACCATTAGAGGTGGCCAGCACATTTTCTGATCGACGACCTGTATCTCCATCGAGTGTAGAGATGGACTTGAGATATTTAACTATATATGGTCTATAACCTATGGTTTTTTCAGTGAATTTTCAAGGTTTTGTAAATGCTAATTCCTAACTATATATGGTCTATAACCTATGTTTTTTTCAGTGAATTTTCTCCGCCGCCCACCCCGCCCAAAATAACGACAAACCCTATGCAAATATTATAAATATATACAACACACCAACAAAGTAACAGGGTAAAACGTTTCATTAAATAACTATTTACATGGCAGCCTGCTGCAACATCGATCCAAATGCATGACACTGTTCCTGTCAAGGTAGCATAGCTGGCGGCCTAGGGGTGGAGGACCGTTGTGCAAATACCCCGGGGAGGACTCTGGATATGCTTGGTCCCTGAGATTCTTCGATGTCACTGCCTTCCACAAATGGCATAAGTCCTGGATGTTCGGTGCCATACTTGAGGGTTTGACCTAAAGACACGTCCTGCGGTGCCCTGGTCCAACCATCACATATACCTCCGCCAGGAGACGGCGTGGGGTGCACTGGAAGGGAGAGGCGGCGCGAACGAGCCTCCCCCACCTCCCCAGGAAGAGGTTTCTCAGCTACACCCCTAAAGACACGTCCTGCGGTGCCCTGGTCCAACCATCACATATACCTGCGCCAGGAGACGGCGTGGGGTGCACTGGAAGGGAGAGGCGGCGCGAACGAGCCTCCCCCACCTCCCCAGGTGGAGGTTTCTCAGCTACACCCCAGCGCTTCACTGATCTCCTTGTCCTCAGTCAAGCATCAATAGTAAGATTTTCATAGGTGAGTGTAGGTTCATAGTTTGCCATCCACAGACTAAAAGCCTGGAGTGGGAGTGAAAAAACCATAACTAGGTAAGAAGGAACGCAGAGGCTGTAGGAAGGACTCTGGATATGCTTGGTCCCTGAGATGCTTCAATGTCACTGCCTTCCACAAATGGCATAAGTCCTGGATGTTGGGTGCCATAGTTGAGGGTTTGACCTAAAGACACGTCCTGCGGTGCCCTGGTCCAACCATCACATATACCTGCGCCAGGAGACGGCGTGGGGTGCACTGGAAGGGAGAGGCGGCGCGAACGAGCCTCCCCCACCTCCCCAGGTGGAGGTTTCTCAGCTACACCCCTAAAGACACGTCCTGCGGTGCCCTGGTCCAACCATCACATATACCTGCGCCAGGAGACGGCGTGGGGTGCACTGGAAGGGAGAGGCGGCGCGAACGAGCCTCCCCCACCTCCCCAGGTGGAGGTTTCTCAGCTGCACCCCAGCGCTTCACTCGACAAGATGAGTTGCGCCCGCTCCTGCGGCACATTGCCTCGCTCGGCCAGCTGAATTACGCCTACTCTTGCTATTACAGCGTCTCACCCGCCATCCGGCTGAATTGCACCCACTCTTGCGGTACAGCGACAGGCGGCTGCCACGGAGCTCAGGAAATGGTGGTCGGCTCCACAGACTTGGGCCTGGCCTGCAAGGATGGCTCTGGACAACCCTGGAACTCGGACGCTTGACTGCTACGGCATGGGCCCCATTCCCAAAAGCGTCCCATCAGCCTTGAAGATTCTACAAGAGTCACCGGGGCCCCCGACTCCCGCAGAGTTCCGGTGGGGAGCTTCTGCCATGATTGCGCGCAGAATGGCCACGACTTAGCCACGGGGTGCTCTCATGCTGACGCCAGCTTCAGTCTGAAACTTCCAGAAACACTGTAGACTACCAATTCAATCAGTTCCGGTGGAGCCCCAACGACGTATCGCGTTGTTGCATAATGCGTCATATGACACGCCGCGTTAGCGCACCCGGAAGTGCTCCGGTGCGCGAGGCGCGAAGCGCAGCTTCCCGGAAGCAATCCAGGGCGCGGCGCGGAGCGCGTAACGTAAGCATAACAGGTCATGTGACTTGTTAATAAAACTTTTCATTGGTTTAGAAATATTTTTTGTCCCAAATGATGAAAACCCCTCCTTGTTTCCTCTTGGCTCCTGCCCCCTCCCCAAGTCTTGCTCGGCCAGCTGAGTTTCGCCCACTCTTGCGGCCTACGACATGGATACGCCGGGGCGTTATGGATCAGTATGAGCAAATATACACTTGGGGATTCACAAGCAACAACAAGCCTTTGTATTTGGGGCTCTAAATCAACAACAGTGACAGAGAACAGAACCGAACTAAGCACTCAGGGGCTACGTTTAAACGTAACATCATCTCCCCAGAGGTACATCACCTTACACACACATGCACTCTGATCTCCTTGGCCTCAGTCAAGCATCAATAGTATGATTTTCATAGGTGAGTCTAGGTTCATGGATTTCCATCCACAGACTAAAAGCCTGGAGTGGGAGTGAAAAAACCATAACTAAGTAAGAAGGAAGGCAGAAACAGAATCTTCCTCTGCAACATCCGGCTCTGCATCGCTACTTACTTATAAATGCAGAAAAAACTCAATTAACACAAGGGCTCTTTTCAGAGCCACCTTATATCAAAGCACTCAAACTTCTGATTTATCTCCATTTTCACACTCTTGTAAATAGGTGTGCGCGCCCGAGTGCGCGGACCCCGCAACTTTTTTCAAAAAAAAAAAAATATTTTCGCCTTTAAGGACCTTACTGCACACCCTGAGAAAACCTACGCAGCAAAACAATCTCTACCTTCTCCCCTTTCCATGTTCCAACGCTTTGAAATGAACAATATATTTACTCGCAGTGACAAAATGGCGGTCAACACTTCCTGATTTCCTTTGAATCGAACGTTAACAGACGTCACGCAGCAAAAAAAATTCCGCTTGCGCGCAGCCGCTTGAGTGCGCGCACCCGTGCGCGCGTATAGATATATAATTGACTTTAACTTTAATTTTCGCAGCAACTACTGAACGGATTTACACCATTCCAAAAAAAGCGTAATCTGCAAACCGGACTCTACAGTTTTGCCAAATTTCTTATAAATCCATTCAGCCGTTCGACCCGTAGCCGTGTCTAAACGTCCTATGGAAAATAACATGGAGAAAACACGTTTTGGGACCCCCCTTTTATCTCAGCCCCCACTTCACCAATCCCCCCCAAACTTTCAGGGAAGGAGCGCAGCGGACCGAGCCATCTTCTTTGAGAAATTCGCAAAGATTCATCCACCAGGGCCAAAGTTAATCCAAATAGAATGTTGAGGATTTCCTATGGAAACTAGGTCCTAACTATAACTACCTACTGGCGACATCAACTGACAGATATTTTCACACAACAAGTCACTCATCCATACATTCACTGAGACACTTAATCACTCACTTATACAGTCAGTCATGCACCTCACCTAGTCATCCAAACAGTCACTCATACACCCAAAGATACACCAGTACACCAAGGTATATATATTTAACACTCATAAAGTTTTAAAAAACCCTCACAGTCATTTTATGATGTCATGAGTAATGTCATTTGAGTTGTCGTCAGTGATGTCACTGACTATGTCATGAGCGATGTAATAAGTGAGGTCATAAGCAGTGAATTGCGGGGGCGCATGTTATAGTTAACTTAGTTAACTATAGCAGCTGAATTTCTCTGGGTTTGTACAAGTGAAATGTCAGCCTAACTGTAACGTCCATGTAACCTTTATTTTTATAGGGAATTTCTAAGGTTTTTAGAATTTTATTTACTAACAATAACGTCCCTGTAATCTTTGTTTTTTGTGTGAATTTCCAAGGTTTTTTAACTAGCAGTCACATTTGCAGAGTGGTGCAGAAGGGGGACTAGGCCTCTGACTAGCTCTCAGGAATTCCATTGAGTAGGACTTACAGGATGTACCAACAGTGTCAGGTTTGGTTCCTTCGCTCCTACCTAATATAACAACTACAACTTCCATGATTCTATCTGGAGGGGTGGTACTTAAGGGCCAGATGCGCAGGAGCGGATACGCCTAATTCTGTTTGCTTCCGGAGCTGATGTGGTGTGTTCTGCGCACCACCACCCCCTCCCCTTTCAGCTCGGCAAGAGCCCTGCGGCGTTTCTGTGCTGTTCGGATGTGAACTGTAAGACTTCCAGATACCAACGGATCAAGTAGGTCGTTTGAAGTGCGGAGCGCGGTGTGTCAGTTGACCACGCGCCGCCGTACATTGCATCTTCTTATCATTGTCTTCGTGCAGAGTGCTGTGAGTCCGTTGGCCACGCACTGCCGTATCTATGCTTTCTACTCTCCAGGGCGGAGCGCGGTGTGTCGGCTGACCACGCGTTGCCGTACCTTTTGTTCTAGTCTTCATTTTGGTTCAAACGGAAAGCTGTGAGTCTGTTGGCCACGGGCTACCGTTCTATCACGTTTGCCTGTCTTTTACTTGGATATAACTTGGTGACTCACAGTGAAGCCTTTTTTTGTATAGGAAAACGATTTGCTATTTTCGTGAATTCCTCATGAAGCTCTATTGTGCAGCGGAGCTCAGTGGTAATATCTACTATGTTCTACCGTCTGCCTTGCGCCAAGACTGAGTTATTGTAGTGCAGGGTGGTGAGGTTAACCACTCTGTATTACTTTTCATTTGTGATTTCAGGTGGACAGATGTCTTCCGAGGGTTTAAGGAATTGATCTGTAATTTGCGAGCTTCTCCAGGATATTTAGTTGTTATTTTGGATGCCCCCTTTTTTGATGTTGTTTCATAACTCCTTATGGTATGTGTGATCATGGTGCGACTATTATCTTGTTAGGTTCTTGGAATGTTGACATGTGGATTATAATCATGTTTATATATTTATAGATTTAGTTCTAAGGACAGCAAAGTCTAGAATGCTCTGGTGAGGATGCTCTGGTGTTTAAGAGGTCCTTATACACAATACAGGTACGACTGATTATAGTGAGACCAATTGAGTGTAGTCATCTATGTATGCTTTGTCTATAACATTGTATTTATGTTGTTTCAGATCCTTTTCACTCTTGTCCCCTTCCCTTTCCTGTCCCTCGCCTGATGGTTCAAACACCCTGTGTTTACAACTCAGGGTGTTGGTAACATCTGGAGGTGGACCCCTATTAGCAACGACTGGATCCTGCAGAGCATATCTGACAAACAGGGCTTCTTGTCCCCCAAGGTCCCTCAGGAGTAAAGTGGACATCATCCCCCAACCAGTAGTTTGCCAGGAGACGGGATTGCAGAGTGGTGGAGAAAGGGGGGCGTGGCCTCTGAAGACCTCTTGGTAATCCCAATGTGTGGGATTTACTGTAGGTAACAGGAGGGCTAGTTGGTCCCCAAGGACATCCTTGGTAAACCACTGAGTGACAAGTCCGAGTCCTTGCCCACCTGTTACCTCCACAAAGCCCCACACAGTGGGATTGCTGAGAGACTCAACCCACCAGCAGTGTGCCAAGAGGCAAATTTGCAAAGTGGTGGAAAAAGGGCGTGGCTTTCGACCATCTCTTAGCACTACCACTGCACTACCACTGCATGGTGCTAGTTGGCCCTTAAGGACCCTCAGGAGCGAAGGGGACTTCATTCCCCCAACTAAGAGAGTACCAGGAAGCACGTTTACAGAGTAGTGGCGAAAGGATGCAGGGCCTCTGGCCAGTTTTTCTGACATAAATGTGAAAGATATTTGTGCTCTTATTTTGTTTAAAAGAAAAATCTTTTTATTAAAGAAACACAAAACATCAATATAACAAAAACATCAACATAAAGAAAAGGAGCAATCATCAGGATGAACATATCACATAAAGTAGACACATCATATATACGAACAATAAACTTAAAAGAATCATTACAAATAATGATACAGGCACATAATGACATTAAATCCTCAAAGTGACTCCTTGTCCACATTGTATGGGGCGTCATCCGCAAAGGGGGTACACAAAAATCCTCTGTATTAATTCTAGGGGCCCCAAATTTTAGTCTATTTGCCTGGGCAGCCTCTGCTCTCGGATATCACCCTCTCGGCCTGCATGTACCAGTCCATGTCTTTCGCCCAATCCGTGCCCCGGGGCAGAACTCCCCCTTTTCATGTTCTGGCAATGTTACGTTTTGCAATGATACAGCCCAAGGAGACCCATAGTTGTTTGGTGCGATTGAGGTTGGTTGCATCCCAAATGTTTAAAATACAGTCTAGGGGAGCATTCTATGGATTTCTGACATATTCGGGACATGGTGGATAAAATCTCGTTCCAATAATGTTGGAGAACTGGACAGTCCCACTACTGATCTAGGAAAGTACCCAAGGAGCCATAGTGGGGAGGTCGTCAGTCCCATTTTAACAAGTGTTGTGGTGGTGTAATAAGCCCTATGGAGTATTTTAAGCTGTATAAGTTTAAGGCGGGATCGGATTGCCACCACCCTGGGAGATGCCAGGGCCTCCCTCCAATTCTCATCAGGTATTTCGCCTATGTCGTCTGCCCATTTCATGCGAAGTTTGTTGAGTGGTTCCGGTAAAGATTAAGTATCTTATGGTAATTCAGGGAAATGGCCTTGTCTGGGAGGTAATCGTCGAGGAGCCTGTCTTCTAGAGGTGAGGACACGGGCAGATCGGAACCCTTCGGGATGGCTTTATTTAATGCACTACGTGCATGCAGGTAACGGAATGTTTCCCCCTCATGCAACTGGTATTTCACTTGCAATTCACCGAATGGAACCACCGCACCCTTCACCCACATGTCTCCCACTGGGGAAAGACCAATCAAGTCCCATTTATCAAAACCAGGTAGACTGGACTGCATACCCAAGTGGCAGGATTCTAGCAATGGAGTAACTCGCAAAGTTTTGCCCTTCCAGCTAACCCTGCAAGTAGTTCACGTAGTAGCGCTATACGTAGCTACGCGAAACGCACTTTGCACTACGCAAGCTACGTGTAGCTACACGAACTGCGTAGTGCACTTTGCAAAATGCGGATTGCACTGATTGCAATCAATCAATCATATCATTTGTAAAGCGCACTACTCACCCGTGAAGGTCTCAAGGCGCTGGGGTGGGGAATGCTGCTACTGCTCAAAAAGCCAGGTCTTCAGGAGTTTCCTGAAGGTCAGCAGGTCTTGGGTTTTCCGTAGGTGGATGGGGAGGGTGTTCCAGGTCTTGGTGGTGAGGTGGGAGAACGATCTGCTGCCTGAGGTCGCTCTTCGGAAGCGGGGTACTGTAGCGAGGGCGAGGTCGGCGGAGCGAAGCTGGCGGGTGGGGGTGTAGAAGCTGAGTCGTCTGTTGAGGTATGTTGGTCCGGTGTTGTGGAGTGCCTTGTGTGCGTGGTTGAGGAGCTTGAAGGTTATCCTCTTGTTGACCGGGAGCCAGTGCAGGTCTCTCAGGTAGGGTGTGTTGTGGCTGCGGCGAGGGATGTCGAGGATCAGGCGTGCAGAGGTGTTCTGGATGCGTTGGAGCCATCTCAGGAGTATGGCCGAGGCTCCTGCGTAGAGGGCGTTTCCATAGTTCAACCTGCTGCTGACAAGGGCCTGGGTGACTGTTCTTCTCGTTTCAGTGGGGATCCACTTGTAGATCCTACGGAGCATGCGGAGGGTGTTGAAGCAGGAAGAGGAGACGGCATTGACCTGTTTAGTCATGGAGAGGGTGGATTCGAGGATGACCCCTAGGTTGCGTGCGTGGTCGGTGGGTGTTGGAGTGGTTCCCAGTGCGGTCGGCCACCAGGAGTTGTCTCAGGCCGAAGGGTTGGATCAAGGATGAGGACCTCCGTCTTGTCCAAGTTCAGCTTCAGTCGGCTGTTCCTCATCCATTCAGCAACGGCCTTCATTCCTTCGTGAAGGTTGGTTTTGGCGGTGTGGGGGTCCTTGGTGAGGGAGAGTATCAGCTGGGTGTCATCGGCATAGGAGAGGATGTTGAGGTCGTGCCGATGGGCGACGTGGGCGAGCGGTGCCATGTAGATGTTAAACAGAGTTGGGCTGAGGGATGAGCCCTGGGGTACGCCGCAAATGATCTTAGTGGCTTCGGAGCGGAAGGGGGGAAGGTGGGCACTCTGTGTTCTGCCGGAGAGGAAGGAGGTTGTCCAGTCCAGGACCTTCTCTTGGATCCCAGTGCTGTGGAGGCGTGCTCGTAGTGTGTGGTCACAGACCGTGTCGAAGGCGGCTGACAGGTCCAGGAGGATGAGGGCCGCCATTTCTCTGTTGTCCAGCAGGGACTTGATGTCATCGGTGTCGGCGATGAGGGCAGTCTCAGTGCTGTGGTTGCTGCGGAACCCGGACTGGGAAGGGTCCAGGATGTTGTTCTCCTCGAGGTAGCGGGTCAGTTGTTCATTGACAGTCTTCTCGTTGACCTTTGCCGGGAACGGGAGCAGGGAGATGGGCCGGAAGTTCTTGAGGTCCTTGGGGTCCGCCTTGGGTTTCTTGAGTAAGGCGTTGATCTTGGCGTGCTTCCAGCTCTCCGGGAAGGTTGCTGTCTCGAAGGAGGTGTTGATGACTTTCTGGAGATGGGGTGCGATGGATGTGCTGGCTTTGTTGAAGATGTGGTGTGGGCATGGATCTGATGGAGATCCGGAGTGGATGGTGTTCATGATCTTGATGGTGTCATTGTCGTTGATGTTGGTCCAGTAGAGCAGGCGGTTGGTGCGGAGGGTGGTCGTGGGGGCGGAGGTCTCAGTGGTTGTTGGGGCGGTCGTGACGTTGAAACTGTCGTGGATGTCTGTGATCTTGCGGTGGAAGAAGGTGGCCAGCAAGTCACACAGGTCTTGCGTGGGTGGGACGTCGTGGGTGTTGGAGCTGGGGTTGGAGAGTTCCTTCACGATGTTGAAGAGCTCTTTGCTGTTGTGCGCGTTGTTGTCTAGGCGGTTTTTGAAGGAGGCCCTTTTGGCAGATCTGATGAGGTGATGGTGACTGCGGGTGGCAATCTTTTGGCGGTGTGGCTGTCCGGTGTTCGTTCATGGAGCCAGATCTTCTCCAGCTTTTGGTAGGTTTGCTTGGAGGCCTGGAGGTCTTCAGTGAACCAGCTGGCTTTCTTGTTGGTATGATTGTTGGAGGGTTTCTTGATCGGGGCGAGGGTGTTGGCGCAGTCATTGATCCAATGTCTGAGGTTGCGGGCGGCGGTGTCGGGGTCGGTATGGTCAGCGGTTGGGCTCTGGGCCAGGGTGGTGGTTAGCTGGTCTTCGTGACTTTGCTCCAGCAGCGGTGAGGCATCTGTTGAGTGCGGTGGTGCGTGGTGGGTTTCTTGAAGGTGAAGTGAATGCAGTGGTGGTCGGGCCAGTGGAGTTCGGTGGTATGGTTGAAGGAGACGTGGGGGCTTGCGGAGAAGATGGGGTCAAGCGTGTGACCGGCGGAGTGGGTGGGTGTTGTGACGAGTTGTCTGAGTCCGAGGTTGGCTAGGTTGTCGGTGTCGTCATTGTTCTCGAGGTGGAAGTTCAGGTCCCCAAGGAGGATGTAGTCCGTGGAGGCGAGGGCGTGTGTACTGATGAAGTCGGCGACGGAGTCGCTGAACTGTGGTCGGGGTCCGGGCGGTCTGTAGATGAGGGTTCCTCTGAGGGTGGTGTTGGGGTCGGTGTGGATCTGGAAGTGCAGGTGTTCGGCGGTGCTGAGGGTGTCGTTGCTGTTGGTCGAGACTCTGAGAGTTTTTCTGTGGACGATAGCGATTCCTCCTCCCTCTCTGTTGGTGCAGTCCTTGCAGGTGATCTTGTAGCCTTCCGGGACGACTATGGCTATGTCGGGTGCCGAGGCGGGGTTCAGCCAGGTCTCCGTCAGGAAGGCGACGTCTGGGGAGGTTGAGTTGAGTAGGTCCCAGACTTCAACGGCATGTTTTCGGGAGGAGCGGGTGTTGAGAAGGATGCATCTGAGGTGGTTGGGTTCTTTCCTGGTCGGCAGCATGGTGGGGCGAATGCTTGTGAAGCTGCAGTTCCGGCAGGTGAAAGCTCCATGGGTGCGCTTTGGGGCGGCCAGGAAGCAGCTGTGTGATCGTCCGGTGTTGAGTGTGTGGAGGGTTCTGGCATCGTAGCGGTGTTGAGCGGTGTGGTGTTCGTGGTGTCCAGGGGTCCTGGCGCTGGGCGCGGTCCAGTCACGGACGGGCACATACGGGCTTGCCTTAGGTGCGCCAGCGGCTCGCCCGCTAGCGGCTTCCATATGAGGGGATGTGGGAGGAAGGAGCAGCTGGGAGGCGGGAGCGGGGCGATAAATGGGATTGCAGGTGGGCGGGGCTGCAGGGATGCAGCGGTGTGAAAAATGGACGGGGCTGCGGGAGAACTGGCCACAGGAAGGAAAAACAAGTTTAGGCTAGAAAACAAGTACAGGCACAGAGGAATAAAAACAGGTCTGAACAAGAAAGCAAGTTAGGCACAGGGGAATAAAAACAAGTCTGGGCAAGAAAGCAAGTACAGGCACAGGGAATAAAAACAAGTCTGGGCAAGAATGCAAGTACAGGCACAGGGGAATAAAAACAAGTCTGGGCAAGAAAGCAAGTACAGGCACAGGGGAATAAAAACAAGTCTGGGCAAGAAAGCAAGTTAGGCACAGGGGAAAAATACAAGATTAGGCAAAAACAATGCAGGCAGAGCCGTGCAGCAGCATGGAGAGCGACCTGCCTGTGAGCAGGGTCATAGGTCACTCACCACGGGTTGCACAGTGCCGGATGCTTGTCCGCACATTGTGCATTCAGTGCAAACCGCATCTTGCACAGTGCAAGCGGTCGTTTTCTGCCCCTCTAGTAGATTTCTACTCGAGCTGTAGCTTTCTCAACGGGGACAGGTAGTTTCTTATTGCGAGTGGTCATGAGGATATGCGACCACTCACAATGAGAAACCTGACCTCCCCGCGTAGCGAATGTTGCTGGGAGGTTTATTTTCCAAGCTCGCGAACAGCAACTTGATGTTGCTGATCGCGAACAAGGAAAAAGTCTCGCCGGGATGTCATTTTGCTCGCTCGCGGTTGCCAACTTGACGTTGAGGACCGCGAGCAAGCAAAAAATGACCGCTACGCCACGCGTGTTTGCACTGTGCTACGTGCAATTAGCGTAGTGCAAAGTAGCGCAAACTTCGCAAACTACGCGACCGCAGCCTAGTACTTCACCCATGGTTATTTCCAGCTCAGCGTGGCAATGGCAATGTGCCAGAGTGAGACTGTGGTGGAGGTAGGCGTAAATAAGGGTAGTTGCTTGGGCCCTCCATATAACGCCCTCATATAATTGCCTGCGCCACCACATTGAACCTATCCATTCTGTACGCTTGGTTCATAATGGGACGGTGGGCCCAGTGGTTGACGACCACCAATTGCGAGGCCCAGTAATATGTTTTGATTACAGGAAGAGCAATACCTCCATCCTACCAGCTGCGCGGGAGTTTTGTCAGGGCGATTTGGGAGTGCCACCATTCCATAATAGTGAACATACCTCGGAATCGATTGTTTTAAAATATTGTGGTGAGACGGGGTAGGGTGTGCTCTGAAAGGCGTACAGGAAACGGGGAAGTGCCTTCATATTGAAGAAGGCAAGGGGTAGTGCCTTCCAATGCTGTACGTCAGCCCGGAGGCGTTACAGGGGAGGGAGGAGGTTTCTCCTGTGAAAGACATCCGTATCTCTCGTGGCATAGATGCCCAGGTAGAGAAAGCCATCTGTGACTATGCTAGCAGTGCAGCCCGGAGGAAGCCATGGTCCCCACTGAGGACATAGATCAGTAACCAGTAACTTGTCCCAGTTGATGGTGTAGCCCGAATATTTCCAGAAGTGAGTTAGACTATGGAGCACCGCGTGAAGTGAAGATCGTGGTTTGGCGAAATATAAGAGAATGTCATTCACATAGAGGGATATCCTGTCTGACCAATCCGGGACACAGTTCAGTCCACAGATAGATGGGTCACCTATGATCTATAATGCCAGAGCGAATAACAGCGGTGACGGGGGCAGCCCTGCCTCGTACCCTTCCCTGGCTTAAAAATTGCCGATCTGCCACCATTGACCGAAACGCGGGCCAAAGGTTTGGTATAATAGACGCACCCAGGACATAAAACGTGGACCAAACCTGTGTCTTTCTAGAGAGGCAAATAAGAAAGGCCACTCCATCATGTCGAACGCCATTTTAGCATCTAAGGACACAATTACCTCGTCTTCTTGAAAGCTGGAGGCTCTGCCCAATACTCCTAGGAGGTGACGGAGGTTGAGCATCGTATTTTTTGTCGGCATGAAGCCGGATTGGTCCGGGTGTATCAATTTATGGTGATGGGGCGATAGGCAAAGGGCCAGAAGTTTAGCTAGGATTTTGACCTCTGGGTCGAAGAATGAAACCGGTCGATAGGAACTGCATTGGTCCAGGGACTTCCCTTGTTTGTGTATGACCGTAATGTTAGCCAAGTTCTGTGTCTCTGGCAAAATTTCATTTTCTGCTCTTTCATCATACATTCGCACTAGGTATGGAGCCAGAACCGATGAGACTGCTTTATAAAGCTCGATTACAAGGCCACTAGGACCCATGGACTTCCCGGAGCGCAATGCACCAAGCGCCTTGGATACCTCCTCAGGATCAAGTGCAGTGACAAGGTCTTCAACATCCTAAGGGTCTAACCTTGGTAGGGCGAGGGTAAAAAAATAGGTCGGCTGCATCTTCCTGCGTGGAAGTGGACGTAGGGACATAGAGACGCTCAAAATGATTAGCGAAAATCTCCACAATTCCATTCGGTCACCTCGTCTCTCTCCGCTAGGGGCCACAATTTCAGCCACCCACCTGTTGGCTGATTCACGCTTATCTAGCCACACCAACAATTTAATGGCCTTATCTCCTATTTCATATACCCGATATTGAGTAGAGCGGTAGTGCGCCTGGGCAGCCTCCCTGGCTATATCGTGATATTCCATCTGTTTTACTGCAAGCCTGTGGGAAGTGTCTGGGGAGGTGGATGCGATTAGGTTGCATTCAAGATTGGCTACCTCTAGTTCTATATCTTCTAATCACTTACATTTCTCCTTTCGATGGCCGGCCACTGTCTCCATCCCACACCCTCGAATCACTGTCTTATATGCCTCCTACAATGTCACATCCGAGTCAACTAATCACTAATTTTCTGGAAAATAATTGGACGTGGCCTGTATCAGTTTATCTCGTATCTCTGGGACTCGAAGATACCATGGGTTGAGGGCCATCTCTAGACGAGAGCGGGAAGAAACACCCCCATAATGAGCCAGGACAGGAGAGTCACAAAACATAGAAAGCTGTGAGGCTTGGCAGAAGAGATAGTCAATACGTGACATGCTCCCATGAACCCCAGAAAAGAAGGTGTACTGCCGATCTGAGGGGAGATGTTTGCGCCACGCGTCTACTAGTCCCAGGGCCATTAGAAAGTCAGACATTTTGTTGTAAGCAATCTCAGACCCCACCAGGTTGGCATTACAGTCTCCCCTTAGTAAGATGTCTCCCTCTGGTAAGTTCGGCATATGAGGACCTACGGTAGTCAGGGTGGAGGAATGGAGTTTGGGGGGTGTATATATAATGAAGTCACGTTGAGAGAGCAGCCCTCCCACCCTCCGGATACCGTGACAAACCGTCCAGCGGGATCGCGTGTAATTGTTTTGACCTGAAAGGGAAAGGAGAAGCGTGCAAGAATGCCTACCCCTCTGGACCCCATTGTGTAACCTGCGTGTGCAAGTAGTTTGTAGCCCCATTGATTCAATGCGCTGTATGTAGTGCCGTGGTTATGTGTTTCTTGAAGAAGTACGAGGTCAGGGGCATGGTGTTTCAGATATTGCAAGATGGGCCCCCTTTTTATCCGGTCGCCTAATCCGTTCACATTCCAGGAGATTATTTTGAGTCGGCCAGGGAGGTAGGGACTATAGGAGTGTCACTCATTAGGATCGGAGAACAAGAGCCCCACCTCCCACCTCCCACGGGGCCCAGGCAATAACAGTGCACAATGGGATGCATAACAGAAGTATACAAGTGAAGTCGTCATACGTGCCAATAAACACCTTACAAGTGTGCGTGATCATAATAGATAGATTTCTAAAAAAATAAAACAAAAGTAAAATAAAAACCTTAATAAAACACCCTGGAATGCCCCCACCCTGCTTCCCTGCAACGTGGAGTCAGAACGGCCCACCACCCCAATTTGCAGAGCGCTTGTACACCCAGAACACAAAGCAATAGAGGGGAAAGCTACACAACCAATGTAACCCAAGATTCGGCCCTCTTCCCCCCAAAGAAGCAACGCAGTTGCCCAAAATGAAGCCTATAGGATCTTGTAGCCCCACATAGGAAGCATGTAACTCCATTCGCTCTGGGCGATATGTCCCCCACCATTCTCCACCCAAAAACCAGGCCTCAATTAAACAGTAACAATTGTCTTGGAGTGTTCATTTATGGGAGGATACGTATGTGTTAACCAAGGTTCAGCTATCACATATTTCCCATCCAGCAAACCCAAGGAGCGTGGTCAGGGGTATCACAGTCAATATCGAGACAAGTCACTAAATACGAGGCGTGGACTCCTGTTCCTGTTAAGTCTGCCAATACCTGTATCGCAGGAGCTCAACCAATCTTTCCTCGAGGAAGTTCGGATTTGTGAGGTTCATCCCGGGAAGAGCTGTCCCGGTCCGTGGAAGAACGCCATCCCTCGCGGCCTGGAGGATGATATCTCGGTCACGAAAATTGAACATCCACGCCAGAATGGGACGTGGTGGAGCGCCTGTCTTCAGAGAGCCTCCAGGTACTCTGTGGGCACGTTCGAAGGAGAAGTATTTGGAGAGGGACTGAGGTTGCAAATTATTTTGGATCAAGTCCTCAACAAACAGGGCAGCATCCTGCCCCTGCACCCATTCGGGAACGCCCAGGATACTCACGTTGTTTCTTCTTGTCCGCCCTCGTAATCCTTCAGTCGGGCCTCAAGATCGATTGTCTGGGCCTGCAGTTGCTTGACCATCGAATCCAACCGCGTGTGGAGATCATAAGTGTGGCGATAGAGCCTTCCTCTTCCTTG
Source organism: Lissotriton helveticus (assembly GCF_964261635.1). Classification (NCBI taxonomy): domain Eukaryota; kingdom Metazoa; phylum Chordata; class Amphibia; order Caudata; family Salamandridae; genus Lissotriton; species Lissotriton helveticus. The sequence continues at coordinate 178,364,219 of NC_136063.1, forward strand.
ACCCGTTCCCCAATATTCTTCAGATCAGCTCGGATCAGGTTGACATCAATAGACACGGTGTCAATTTTAAGTTCCAATGCCGTGTGGACCCCCTGGACTGCTTCCATTATGTCAGCCAAAGTCGGACCCCATCATGAGATTGTTGCTTTGCCTCTGTACCATCCTGCTTCCCCTCTCTTTCTTCAGGTTTGGAATGGGCATAGTGGGTGGCTTAGGGCCCCTAGCTGTGGCCATTGTGTCTCGTTCCACCCCCCGATCGGCAGATGTTGGGTCAGAGGACCGTCAGGCGCCGGGTGAACAAGGCAGCGGACAGGCGAGGGCAGATCAGTTGGGCCGGTGCCCCTTCGTCAAAGAGCAATGCGTGGCCCAAAATGGTGCCGGCGGCAGGAAAGGCAGTGGGACATCACGGCCGTGTCTGCATTCCTCTCTCAGCTGATAACTTCAAACAACTCTAGTTTTGACAATCGGAGTCCGATTGGTCTCTGCGGCGGATCTGACTGATCAGGGTGCATCTGAAAAAACAGAAATCGCGGCAAACGGATCAGTGTGACGGATTTGAGGGGAGAATTAGTCGGCGGCCAACCAGAGCTCTATCCTAGTGCGGCCATCTTGGGTGTTGGCTAGCCACGCCCCACAATGTGCCCTCATTTTAGCTTTCTACAACACTAACCATAATATCCGTGACAAAAAATTAAACCACAAACTTTGTTCATTTACTGTGGTCTCCTCGATCGGAAACAGTCAGATTCAGCAATATAGTGTTCAGGTGCACTCGTATTTGCCAAGAATAAAGAATGTAAGCCCTACAGCTGCAGGGGGAAGTACATTCTTCAGAATGTTTGATTTTTATGGTGCATGTGTTGGACTTGGCTCTCTCTGCAAGGTCATCTCAACCATTTTGCCTTAACCTTGCCTGTTTTGCTGAATTCATTTTTTGTTGGCTGTAGGACTCTGTGCACTTTGCCACTGATAACCAGTGCTACAGAGCTTGTGCTCTCTTCTAAAAAAAATTGTAGATAGACCGAGACGGACTGGTGCTGCTCAGCCACTAACAGGAAATTTGACAGTTAACAAGGTGAATTAGAATCAAGAAAGGAATAGAGGAATAAAGATGGCCACAGAGAAACGTCATGGCTGATAATTCTGCAAAGGAGAGGTCATACAGGAAGTGGAGAAAATACATTTGGAGAAAACAAAGAGCTTTTTTGTTCTGCGTCCTGAGGAGAACCCTAAAGACACCTGGACGGGTTCGAAACGTGTTGAAAATTTTTCTTTAGCCAAACAAGTTAATGTGCAAAATATACCACTGTAGCTCTGGTGGAATTAAACCATAGAGACTTTCAAGTAGTATATGAATGTATCTATTTTTGAGCGCAGTAAGGTCACTGTTTAGGTTAGTGGTTGGTGGTTTGATGGTATGTCCTTATAAAAGAGATATTCATTCGAACTCTACTGGACAACGGAGAAACAGCTGCCCTCATCCTACTCGACCTCTCCGCAGCCTTCGACACAGTCTGTCATAGCACCCTCATATAACGCCTTAACAACGTCGGAATACAAGGAAAAGCACTGGACTGGATCATCTCGTTCCTCGCCGGAAGAACCCAGAGAGTCCGCTCCCCCCTTTTAGATCAGAGGCCACCGAAGTCATCTGCGGCGTACCACAAGGATCATCACTCAGTCCCACCCTCTTCAACATATACATGAGTCCCCTCGCATCCATCGCACGCCAACACAACCTCAACATCATCTCTTACGCAGACGACACCCAGCTGATCCTCTCCCTCACCAAAGACCCAAACACCGCCAAAACCAACTTACACGAAGGAATGAAAGAAGTAGCCGAGTGGATGAAGAAAAGCCATTTAAAACTGAACTCGGACAAAACGGAAGTCCTCATCTTAGGTTCATCCCCCGCTGCCTGGGACAACTCATGGTGGCCACTGGTCTGGGAACCGCACCCATACCTACGGACCACGCACGTAACCTGGGCTTCATCCTGGACTCCTCCCTCTCGATGACCAGACAAGTCAACGCCGTCTCATCATCATGCTTCAACATCCTACGCATGATCACCCACGCACTGGTCACAAGCCGACTGGATTACGGAAACACCCTTTACGCCGGAACTACAGCCAAACTACTGAAAAAACTCCAACGCATCCAAAACGCCTCAGCCAGACTCATACTGGACATCCCCCGTCAAGCTCACATTTCCGGTCACCTGAGAGACCTCCACTGGCTCCCCGTCAACAAGAGAATAACGTTCCGTCTCCTCACCCACACACACAAAGCCCTCTACGACCTAGGACCCGAATGCCTCAACACGCGACTGTCCTTCTACACCCCCACCCGCCAACTACAATCGTCCAACCAAGCCCTCGCCGCAATTCCGCGCATCTATAGATCTACCATGGGGGGAAGATCCTTCTCCTACATAGCGGCCAAGACTTGGAATTCCCTCCCCACCCACCTCCGCCTTACACAGAACCACCTCTCCTTCAGAAAGCAACTAAAAACTTGGATATTCGATAAGTAAAGTACCCCCCTCCCTCAAGCGCCTTGAGACCCTCTGGGTGAGTAGTGCGCTATACAAATTCTCGAACTTGAACTTGAACATATTTTTTTGTGGATGGTACTTTACAAGGTTGACAAGTATAATTTCTGTATTGTTTAATCTAAATATCTATTTGTACAGAACCACAGAGAAAAACAAAGTATTAATTGTTTTTTTGTTCTTATTGTAATGTTTATTGTAATTGTGATTTGTTCAGTGTTGCATGTTTTGTAAGTAAAGTCTGTCTCCGTGTATTGTAAGGTTCATTGATTTTGATGAAATGTGTAAAAATCGATGAGTATTGATAAAGATAATGTTTTACAAAACAACATGAAAATGTAAAAAGATAGTCTGAATAAATGTAAAGGATCATAGTAATTCGAGTGTGTGATCATTAAGATGAATGATTGATTGAAACATTATCAGTATTGGCATTTGTTCTGTTGATTTACATTGTAGATATGGCCTAGCCTTACTGATTACGGACAAACCCTTGAAGGGTTGAAGAACTCTTCCAAAAACATGGCACAATTAGCTTAAACCTAATTAGTTCGTTTATTTTACTCATAAGTCCCTCATAAAGGGGACTACATGTAACCAGAGGATGTAAATGAAAAACTATTAGTGAGCAGCCAGCAATCATTGTGCCACCCATTAAAGTAGCCTTTTTAAACCTGTGTGAGGTCTGCCACTGCAGCCTGTAGTGCAGTTTTAAACTACCATTTCAACCTGGCAAAATAAACCTTTTGCCAGGCCCTAAAGGCTCATAGGGCATGGTGCATTGTATTTAAAATGTAGGACATGTGGGTTTAAGTTTTCCATGTCCTGGTAATTAAAACTCCTAAAGTCATGCTTCACTACTGCAAGGCCTATCTCTTCCTTAGGATACCACTGGGTTACTTTATTGCACTTAGTAAGTGACGCTCTAATGAATTGAAATGTAAAATGTCAGATTTTAAATTACAGTTCTGAAAATTCTACTTTTAGAAAGTTGGCATATGCTTGTCCTATCCATTTGGTACCTGCTGCCTGTGTCCTTGGTCACATGACTGTGACTAGCTTGTCAGTTTGCCTTTGTGTATGAGACATATGGGGACTAGGTGAGGCCTCGAGGAGCAATGTCTGGCTACAGCTTTCAGCCTTTCCCCTCCGGAGGAATCCAAGCTCCAAAAAAGTGATTAAGTATGAAGGTAGAAATCTTCACCGGGCTAATGCATCGAAAGTATCCACCAGTAACGGACCTCCCTTTGGCGTGAATTTTCAATTTCTCCCAATCAGAGCTTTCCCGCTACAAGTCTACGGCTTTACCAGGGCTTCATTCGATGGCTATCTGGACTTGTGGAACCCATTTTAGCCATAGCCTTGCATGGATGAGGATTGCTGACTTTTATTGCAGAAACTAAAGTAGAGAGCAAAACTTCCAACCAAAACTATTCTGGTCTCTGCATCCGATTCACACTTCATCTCAGTTGGTCCTAACAGGCACCCAGGCACTGGTCAAGCAAAACCAGATGGTCATAATTGGAGCTTGATGCTTTGTGGTCATTTTTATTTTAACTTTAAAAATTCATATCTCCAAATCCCTCAATTGGATTTTTGTAGTTATCATATCATTTTGTTTGTTAAAATATTCTCTGTTTTTATTTATTGTACTACGATTTTACGGTGTTATGTGTTTGACTTTTTTACTGTTTTGGGATTTCTTAATGCTTAACACATTTTCCTAAGTTATGCCTTTCTGCTCTGTACCATAGGTGTCATGAGTTGAGCTCCGTTTTAAATTACTGAAACCTTTACTAGACTTAACAAGAAGAGTGTCATTATCACTTGTCAGACTACCATCCCCCCAGTAAATAATCCCTTTCGTGTGTTATATAAATCAATAAACAAATGCATAAATTAATTGATGGACATGATTAGATCCAGAGTAAACTCTTATCTGATATGTGTTTTTTGCAGTGTGTACCCTACTCTTTATTTAGCAGGAAAGATAGTTGGGATATTACAGAGTCATTGGAGTCATGGTGGTGTATGTGAGATTAATCAACAGAATGTTGTTTATGGACATAATAAACTCAGCAGTAATATGTTTAATATATTCTTCCACACAGGTGGACATGTCCCTGGGAGGGTGGTGTATAATGCTGATTCTAGTAGCTTGTGAATTCCCAGGTTTCATCTACTTTACCAAGTATTGGAAATAGGAGTAGGATTTGGTTAGAAATATGTTTGCATTATTGCAAGTTTAGGTGTATCACGGCTACTCCTCCAACAACTCTTATTACTCTGTCTGGTCCATATTAAATACATCAGGAGGAAAGATAGTTTATGAATTTAAATTTTTCTCAGAAGGTCAAGTTCTTGATAACTGTGTCAGCTATATCTAAACAATGTTTATTTTATTAGACATAACAACTCATGCCATTGCCACGCATGCCGTACCCACTCATATAACACAATGTGCTGAAGTTTACAATGCGTTGGATTACATTACATTACATTGTGGATTTTTATCAAGCATATGTATGTGTGTGGTTGCGTGTTTATGTTGTTTTTGGAGGGGAAACCCCCCTTTACACTCCCTGAACCTTAAATGGACCCTTACTTCCCTTTACCGCTACCCACCCCTTAATACTAAATGTACCCTTACCTCTAACCTGTCCTTAACCCTAAAACTGTGCTTATCTTCCTTTTCCCACCCCAAAACCATAAAATTACCCAAACCACTCTTTACCTCCACCCACTCCATAACACTAAACATACCCTGACCTCCCTTTAGTACTATCCACCCCTAAACCCTTAAATTACCCACACCTCCCTTTAACTCTTCTCACCCTAAACCTTAAAATAACTTTGATTTCCTTTTACCCCCACCCATCTCTAAACCCTAAAATCACCCTTACTTCCCTTTACCATTACCTACCTTTTAGACCTGTCAGCCTTAGGGTTGTCTTCCCCTAAACCTATTCCCTGGTTGCCTCCAATTTTGCTGAATTTATTTTTGGTGGCTTTACCACTGCTAACCAGTGCTAAAGTGCTTGGACATGTGTAAGCCACTTATAAAGTGGTATACCATATACCCAAGGCCTGTAAATTAAATGCTTCTAGTGGGTCTGCAGCACTTGTTATCCAACCCACCTACGTATCCCTCTAAAATGTGTTCCAAGCCTGCCATTGTCATGTTGACTGGGCATTTAAAACCTCTTGCCAAGTCTGAAACACCCTTTTTTATTACATATAAGTCACCCCTAAGGTAGACTCAGGGGAACCCATAGGGTTTGAGTGCTGTGTAAGTAAAAAGGAAGACATGTACTTTTAAGTTTTACACGTCCTGGTAGTGAAAAACACCCAAACTCGTTTTTCAGAACTGTGAGGCCTACCCCACTCCTATGATTACATTGAGGATTCCTTATGACTTAATTCCTAACTGAGAGGCAGTGGATCTGTCATGTTTGGTACCTCTGGAATTGTAAGGATACATCCTCTTTAATGATAAAGTAATTTGTTTTCAATAGAATTTTGAAAACATTACTTTTAGAGAGATGGCATTTTCCTGCTCTTAGCCCAGTGTACCTGCAGCATATATTTGATACAAGTCTGGGGACAGTGACAGCTGCAATTTGTGTATTCCCCCTAGACAGCCACACATAATGGGAGCTTTGGTGTTACTTGATGGGCCATCCTGGAAGGATGGGAGGGAGATGCTGGGAATAGTCTCATACTTACACCTGAATAGTCTGTGTTCTGTTCCAACAGAAAGGGCTACACACCCTCCTTGAGCCAGGGCCGGAAGGCAGGACATCTGTTCACTTGAAATTTATGTATGTATGTATGTTTGGATTTATATAGCGCTTATAACCCAGGGGTCTCTAAGCGCTTTGCCTTGGGAACCCGTCCTGGCTTTTCCCTGTGAGATAGCCCCTACAGGGCATCCCCAAGGTGAAAGCCAGGCATCCCGCCGCGGGGGGCCGTTGTGGAGATTAAGCAAGCTTAATGCCCAGAGTTGCAGAGTGTGAACCCATGATTAGGTCAGGCACCGAAGCGAGAATTATCGAGTCCGTGGACATTTGAGCTCGAGACCCTGCCGCGTCGGGAATTGAACCCTGGTCCCGGGTCTGACCTCTGCTTCAGGGTCTGCCTGCTCTAACCAGTGAGCCACACTTCTCCACAAATGCCCTTCTTTGAAGTCCCTTCCACTTTATGGTAAAAATGGTTTATTGGTGTTTTGTAATAATGTATCAAAGGGATACAAATCAATGCTCATTCAGTACGAAGGCAGCTTTGTAAAATCCAAACAATTTAAATAACAAAATAAACAGAAACTGCAAACCTTCTCCCACCCCCTCCCTTTCCAGTACCTCTTCTATGACATATCTCATATGGCGTTCTTCAACGTCTACTGTCCATTTCCATGTTCGTCTGATGTCATGGTGGTTGATGCACTCGTGAGCTGCAGTACCCGAAGATAGAGGGAGCACGTCAACCCTCGGAACTCCCGAGATAAAAGGGAAATGAACAGCTTTCAGAGGTCCTGGAAGGATTTCTCCCCTGTGTTAGAGGCACGTTAGAGCTTCTCCATCCCAAGGAAAAGCCAGAGGTGATGGAACCAGCCTAATTGCACTAGGGTGCATGTAGTGCCCCAGTGGGTGAGGAAATTCTGCAGAGCAGCCCCCAGTACAATGCTAATCTGCCTGCCTTTCAACGATTTATAAGCAGGTAACCTTGGGAGTTGCATCTCAAAATGTTGGTCAACCTCTTCTATAATTTGTGACCAATAGTTTTTTTTTAACTTTATTTACCATTTTAAATATTCATGAACAATATCCGCTATAGACACTCATTTTAGTTAGGCATTGATTACAATCAAGAGCGATAGCATTCCAGTCGAATAACATTTGAGAACATATGTGTAAAGACAGAGCAACAAGCGTAACATGGGCGAAGGGCCGCTCTGATATATGGTGCTGCAACCTGCACTGAACATACTCCTAGGGCTACACATATCCTATAGTACCACCTCGGTCTCACCCCACATCCGCTGGGACAGTCCCATCATGTGGTTGGGAGGACTCCTCCTGGCTCTGAATAAGTAAATCATTTTTTAAGGGGCCCCAAATATCCTTTGGCCTGGCCCTCAAGGGCAATGTAGTGGCGAACAAATCAGCATTGGCAATATATAAGACTACTCATCCAGGCTTTAGTTTTTGGAACCTGTCTACTGCCCCACCTCAGTGCCAGTTCACCTTTGGCCAACAACAAGGCTATGGCCACAAATCTGTGGGCTGTCTTGGGAACATTTCGGACATATCCCATTAACGCCACCTCTGGTAGGGAGACCAGGTCGAGAGCGACCATATTCGACAATAACACATGAATTGATTTCCATTAGTCACTCAGTTTAGTACATGTCCATGTCATGTGGGCAAAGTCTGCATATTGTGATCCGCATTTTGGACAGGTGTGTGGGCGTGTAGGGTCAATAGCATGGATGCCTGCCATAAGAATTTAAAGTGTAAGAGTTTATGCTTACTATTCATGGAAACTTCTTTGGTCTGTGTGCAACAATCAAGCTATCCTGGCTGAAGACGGCTGATAGCCAGAAACCGGTCCTAGGATGCTTGATTCCGGTCCAGGGAAGACATGGCTTGGCAGTTTGGGCTGGACTGTTCCCATGAGGCAGAGGGTCAAGATTGATTTGCATATGGCCATGTCTGAACTGGGGTGGCTTGGTGAGCAAAATAACGATGGATTAAACTCAGATCTGTGACTGGGGGTGAATGTTTTGCCATTGTGCAACATTCCGTCCATCATCTTGTGTGTTTTGCTATTCACCCTATGTGGGAAGGGTATGCCCAGACGTGGGTCCCGTGCTCACTACGCCACTGGAGTCAAGCTATCCTGGCTGAAGACGGCTGAGAGCCAGAAACCGGTCCTAGGATGCTTCATTCCGGTCCAGGGAAATCATGACTTGGCAGTTCCGGCTGGACTGTTCCCATGAGGCACAGGGTCAAGACTGATTTGCAAATGGCCATGTCTGAACTGGGGTTGCTTGGTGAGCAAAATAACAATGGATTAAACACAGATCTGTGACTGGGGTGAATGTTTTGCCATTGTGCAACATTCCGTCCATCATCTTGTGTGTTTTGCTATTCACCCTATGTGGAATGGGTATGCCCAGACGTGGGTCCCGTACTCACTACGCCACTGGAGTTATGCTATCCTAGCTGAAGACAGCTGATAGCCAGAAACCGGTCCTAGGATGCTTGATTCCGGTCCAGGGAAGACATGGCTTGGCAGTTCGGGCTGGACTGTTGCCATGAGGCACAGGGTCAAGACTGATTTGCATATGGCCATGTCTGAACTGGGGAGGCTTGGTGAGCAAAATAACGATGGATTAAACCCAGATATGTGACTAGGGGTGAATGTTTTGCCATTGTGCAACATTCCGTCCATCATACAGTGTGTTTTGCTATTCACCCTATGTGGGAAGGGTATGCCCAGATGTGGCTCCCATGCTCACTACGCCACTGGAGTCAAGCTAGCCTGGCTGAAGACGGCGGATAGCCAGAAACCAGTCCTAGGAAGCTTGATTTCGGTCCAGGGAAGACATGGTTTGGCAGTTCGGGCTGGACTGTTCCCATGAGGTAACAGGGTCAAGACTGATTTGCATATGGCTGTGTCTGAACTGGGGTGGCTTGGTGAGCAAAATAACAATGGATTAAACCGAGATCCGTGACTGGGGGTGAATGTTTTACCATTGTGCAACATTCCTTCCATCATCTTGTGTGTTTTGCAACAGAAGGCCAATTGATCATCATCTATGTCATGCCCCAGGTGGTGTTCCCAGGCCTCACGCGTCTTTGGATCTCTGCATGGCAGCAACACCATAGTGGCTTCATACAACTGTGATATGTTGTGAGCTCCGTCCTCATTGGCAATCAAAGGCCCATTGGTGGAAAGGGGGTAGGTTCCAATGGGAAATCCAGGATATTTGAGTTCAGCATAGTCTATTGAGGACGAAGAGGTCCATAAAAGACACTGCAGTGAAACGATACTCCTCAGTGCTTGAGAAGATGTGGCCTCCCGGAAACAAGTCCCCAGTTGTTTGTAAGTAAAATATAGTCATTGCCCGTTGCACCAGTTTTTCGGCTGTAATGGGTAACCATAGACTGTTAATTGCTAGGAGATTAGAAGCGTAAAATGAACTGTGGGCAGTTATCTTGGCCAATTTTAGCCATGCCCAGCTAGTGATAGAGACCATTTGTAAATCGCTTGGGTCTCTAGGATACCCCGTTGGTAGAATCATTTTGAGTGTAGTGGGAAGCACCAGGTCATCTTTCGGCCTAGAATATGGGATCCTGGCGTCTGGATGATACCTGGAGTGCGCAAAACTGCACTGTGCAACCAGATAATAAACCTGGAAATTAGGGACTCCCAGGCCACCCCGCTCATATGGGAGGGTTAAAGTATCCCAGTTTATCCTGGCTCTGCATCTCCCCCACCCCCCCCCCCCACACCAGTCTGATCAGATGGGACCGTATCGTAAAAAAACTATTGGGGAGTGGGATGGGTATAATATGAAACAAGTATAAAGATTTGGGGAGTACCACCATTTTAATGAGAGCCGCTCTCCCAGCCAATGATAGCGGCAGTTTTATTCAGTGCTCAACCTGTTGTTCTAAGATGTTGAGTGTGGGCCATAATTTAATAGTATGATCTGATCCTGTGCTCTGTGCAACTGTATGCCCAAATACCTAGTGGAGTCCTCACACCATGTCAATGGGAAGGAGCACTCCCATCAAACAGTAGCAGGGGTCAATGGGAAAATCTCCAATTTGCCCCAATTTTTTCCCAGACCCGAAAATACCCCAAATCGGATAATCCCTCCAATTAAAGGTCCCAGATTTTCCTGAGGGTGGCGGACATACAAGACCACATTGTCCGCTCACAAGGAGACAAGTAATGGGCCCGTATTAAATTGGAGTCCTTTGTGTAAGTGTTTTTTCCTGCAAGTGTTGGACCAGAGGGTCCAATGCAATGATAAAGAGGAGTGGGGACAGGGGAGAACACTGCCAGGTGCCACGAGAGAGCCGAAACTGCGTAAAAAGGGTACCATTCAGGCATAGTCTATTGAGGACGAAGAGGTCCATAAAAGACACTGCAGTGAAACGATACTCCTCAGTGCTTGAGAAGATGTGGCCTCCCGGGAACAAGTCCCCAGTTGTTTGTAAGTAAAATGTAGTCATTGCCCGTTGCACCAGTTTTTCGGCTGTAATGGGTAATCATAGACAGTTAATTGCTAGGAGATTAGAAGCGTACAATGAACTGTGGGCAGTTATCTTAGCCAATTTTAGCCATGCCCAGCTAGTGATAGAGACCATTTGTAAATCGCTTGGGTCTCTAGGATACCCCGTTGGTAGAATCATTTTGAGTGTAGTGGGAAGCACCAGGTCATCTTTCGGCCTAGAATATGGGATCCTGGCGTCTGGATGATACCTGGAGTGCGCAAAACTGCACTGTGCAACCAGATAATAAACCTGGAAATTAGGGACTCCCAGGCCACCCCGCTCATATGGGAGGGTTAAAGTATCCCAGTTTATCCTGGCTCTGCACCTCCCCCACCCCCCCCACACCAGTCTGATCAGATGGGACCGTATCGTAAAAAAACTATTGGGGAGTGGGATGGGTATAATATGAAACAAGTATAAAGATTTGGGGAGTACGACCATTTTAATGAGAGCCGCTCTCCCAGCCAATGATAGCGGCAGTTTTATTCAGTGCTCAACCTGTTGTTCTAAGATGTTGAGTGTGGGCCATAATTTAATAGTATGATCTGATCCTGTGCTCTGTGCAACTGTATGCCCAAATACCTAGTGGAGTCCTCACACCATGTCAATGGGAAGGAGCACTCCCATCAAACAGTAGCAGGGGTCAATGGGAAAATCTCCAATTTGCCCCAATTTTTTCCCAGACCCGAAAATACCCCAAATCGGATAATCCCTCCAATTAAAGGTCCCAGATTTTCCTGAGGGTGGCGGACATACAAGACCACATTGTCCGCTCACAAGGAGACAAGTAATGGGCCCGTATTAAATTGGAGTCCTTTGTGTAAGTGTTTTTTCCTGCAAGTGTCGGACCAGAGGGTCCAATGCAATGATAAAGAGGAGTGGGGACAGGGGAGAACACTGCCAGGTGCCACGAGAGAGCCGAAACTGCGTAAAAAGGGTACCATTCAGGCTGAGTCTAGCTGTCAATGAGGTATATAAAAGTGCAATGTATCTTAAAAACCCTTTCGGCATGCCCATCCGTTGCAATACTTCAAAGCAAAAGGGCCACTCCAGGGAGTCAAACACCTTTTCGACATTAAGTAATATGGCCGCTGCCGGGACTTCAGGGCTTAACCTGTGCAATACTGCAAATATCGCATGTAAATGTGATGCCGTAGAACGGTGGGGGATAAAATCTGATTGTACAGGGTAAATGGTTTTGTCCATTAAAAGTGACAGACGCAGGTCTATCATTTTTGCTAATATTTTGTAGTCTAAGTTTAACAAAGAAAGAGGCCTGTAAGAGCCACATTGAAGTGGATCTTGGGTGGGTTTAGGGAGCAAAGTAATGACGGCTTCACGTAACGTAGGTGGCAGCAGTTGCCGTTCTAGAGCCTCGTTGTAAACTTTCAGTAAGTGGGGTGCAAGTGTATCTTTATAGGCATTGTAAAAAGCCCCAGTGAAACTGTCCAAACAAGGAGCAGTCGACCCATTTACAACTATTTCTTCTGTGGAGAAGGGCTCTGGCAGAAATTCTGGGTAAGGTTTTTCCAACCACACCAAAGATATTTTTTCTAAGTATGCTGTTAGAGCATCACTGTTGTGTCCCGTCCTAGACGTGTATAGAGTCTTGTAGTAATCTAGGAATATTTCACCCAATTCAGAAGTCCCGTGGACTATATTGCACTGCTCTGTGCAGAGTCTGGTAATTTACTCATGAAGAAATATAAACCTTTTATAGGGGTTCACTGATACACTTTGTTCTTTTAACCAACAAAGAAGGATTGGCACAGAAGCTGTAATAACAAGAAAACATTTATTATCCTCAGATGAGGGAGACTGCGTCATACGGTACCCTCAGGCTACTGTAGGAAGCATTCTAAGGAGTACAGAAAACAGGGGCCTTATATATGAATAGGTTTACCTACTCAGCATAAATCCAAGGGGAGGTCCTGGCACATACCAGCATGCAAAATTACTAATATGGGTATACAAAATTTGCTTGCTCAACCAAGTGGGAGGAGAGATATTTTTCCTTACATCAGCAAGAATAGCCTGACAGTTCTATTCTAGGAGCAGGTGCATTCTAATAGCTAGGCCCCTCTGAGCAGGTGCAAGGCTGTGGAAGATGAAGAAAGTACATGGCAAGCACATAGCTAACTAAAATGTCTGCCAAGTAAAAAATGGCTTTTAGCTCATGCTAACAAATCCCTGCAATCATTAACACTCACAATTTGTAGGGGGTATAAGGAGGGGTGCCAATGTGCAGATCAGCCTGTCTCCTTCACCATATCGCTGCACCACAGCATACTTGTTTAAATAGTGGGCTTCTCGATGAGTGTCAAGCGGCGGGCTTCTACGGGGTGGTCTGGGCTACTAGCCGGGTCGTGATCAAGGGCCATTAACTGTGTTTCAATATTAGTGAGAGTATTCCGTAGATATTTCAATATTCCAGCATGTTTTGAGATGCAGACCCCCCTAGTATGGGCCTTGAAGACCTCCCATAATGTGGACCAAGTTTGAAGTGAGCTAATGTTCAATACAAAATAGTTATCTATTGCCTATTGTAGCTCAGCACAAAAAACCTCGTTCTGTAAGGCCTGGCTGGGGAAGCGCCTCTCGCACACCTACGGTCTGGGGCCTCCAAGTGTCAGGATTACTGGTGAATGATCAGATTATGTTCTAGGCAGATACTGGGTGTCAACATACCAAGCTCATAAATTAGGGGATACCAACTGGTAATCTAATCTGGTCAATGTATTGTGGTATGCCAAGTGGTGAGTGTACCCCCAGCCATTAGAGTTGCAATGCCTCCACACATCTGGGCCATAGAGCACTCCAGGCTCTAGGTTTCAAAGCAGGAGAGGGCAAAATGCTGTCATGCGTTGTTCCAGTAACAAGTTAAAATCCCCGCCTCAATAGAAGGAGTCTGCCTCCTTCCTCAGAAGTTGTCTAGTCCACATTGGGTGTGTACTACTATCATATATCTACCCTCGCCACCGCATGGGAGCGAATGAGGTGAAAGGGCAGGCATTTGTGGATTAAAATGACTGTGTGTTAGACAGGGACACCGGAGCAGGACGATAGGTCGCAGGAGCACTCTGATCGGAAATACCGGTCTTCTTCCCCTCCCTGCCAGGTGACCCAGGAGGCTTTAACAGCAAGTAGCAAGTTAAAGCAGAGGGAATCCCCCTCTAACATGTACAGCACCTTAGCGAGTGCGACACTTTTTACCACACACTAAATCACTTAATATAGTTTATTTATTTCTCACCCACACATACTCATTGGTCCTGAGGAAAGCCAGTTTTAACAAAAGGCCTGGCTGAAACATGTAGACCACACAGGACGTAGGAGTTCATAATACACTCCACATCGTCCGCAAGCCTTTTTATCTGCTAACAGGGGCCCAGCAATTAAAATTAATCTTATACCCTCGGGAACTGGGACCACCTGTATAGCTTTTAAACTGCACGTTCATACCCACTATTCACTGCACACTCAGTAAGTATACCAGCTCCTCAGTAATCTGGAGTCGCAGCACACCCGGGACACATTCGGTGTCACTGTGGTGGGCCCGATGATGAAGCATGACACCAACTAGGTTGGTGTGTGAGGGCTTCATGACCAAACCAAATGGTTTGCCCACAGACGTACCTTCTGAGTCTCACTAACACAACCTAGCTAGTCCTTTATTGATATTCCTACATATAACCAGGGGATCCGGACTAGCTTACCTAGTCCTCTCTCTCCCTTTTGATTTGCTGGCTGTGTGTTAGACCTGTCAGCCCTAGGGTGGTCTTACCCCGTTTCTTTGTCCTTTTCGCCTTATTTTTACCACCGTCTTTTGTTGGACCTAGGTCTCTGGGCTCCTCCCCACTGCCAAACAGTGCTATGGTACAGGTGGTCTCTCCCAACAACATGGCTGTCACAGGCCCCTGCTACTGCGGAGTGGCAATTGAAGACACGCACTAGTAGTTAGGAGCAGACTGGGACATCCTGATATAGTATCTCTGCCATCCCGCCTTTTTGTTCCATAGCCTAACATGTGGAAGCTCCTGAACCTTCCAGCCCTGGGAGAGGTTATGCTTTGCCGCCTTTACAGGACGGTCACCTGACCTAGGGGTATAAGAGAAAAGGAGGGAAAGCTGACTGTCAGTTGGGGTACCACTGGAGCTGGGGGAACCTCTGGCGGAGTATAGGCGGTTGGGCCTAGGGGAGGAACCTACACTACTGAGACTGACTGAGCCTAGGCCCTGCTGTACCCAAGTTAGATGAGGGACTCTGCCAGCCTGCTGATCTAGCCCAGTGAGGGGGAACCCAGGGGACCAACTCCAGTGTGCTGCAGGGAACCATCCTGCCTCTGAAGCCTGCCAACTCAACCCTCTTCTCCCACCCAAGAACCTGCAACTGAAACCTGCCATCCATCCCCCCAAAGAGGCGCTGTGCCATCAAGCGCTGTAAGGAAAAAGTTGACTGCCTGCTGTGAGCACTGCTTGGGGATCAACCGGGTAATCAGCGCTGTGCCACCTAAGCGCCCTATTGAAAGAACTGTGCTGTTAGCGCTGTGCCCCTGAAGCGCTGTGCCCCAAGCGCTACCTTGCCAGGA
Organism: Lissotriton helveticus; assembly: GCF_964261635.1. Classification (NCBI taxonomy): domain Eukaryota; kingdom Metazoa; phylum Chordata; class Amphibia; order Caudata; family Salamandridae; genus Lissotriton; species Lissotriton helveticus. The sequence continues at coordinate 178,379,652 of NC_136063.1, forward strand.
CTTCTAAAGACTGCTGCTGCAGACTGTGCCCTTTGGCCTGCTGGTTCTGCTGCTGGATGCCCAAGGTCCTATTGGTGCCCTCATTGCAAAGCGCTGTGTCCTCTAGGCGGTTAGGCAGTCAAAATATCGATTTTTAAATATCGACATACAATAATGTCGATGTTTAAATATCAAAGGGACAGAATATAGAAGGTAAGCTATATAAATATTTTTAAAATCGATGGGACAGAACTTCGAAGGTAAGTAATATTGATTTTGTTAATATCGATGTTAGTAATATAAATGTTACTAATATCGATGTTAGTTATATCAATGTTATTATTATCGATTGTTATATGATTTTTATGTATATTATTATGTATTTATTTTGTATTTTATATTTTTTTATGTAATTTAAGTAAATTTTGTATTTTAGTACCGTAGCAGGTAGTGGGTTTATAGGGGAATAGGGTGGGATGTCATTTAAATATACTAAATTGTTTTCAGGAATTATAAATTCATTTTAATTAATTGGTAATTCATTTTTAATAATTGGTAATTAATTGTAATTAATTGATTAATTGATAATTATATTCTGTAGCGGGTTATGGGTTTATAGGGGAATAGGGTTGGAAATAATTTAATAATACTAAATAAATTTTTTTTTTTTAGGAATTATAAATTAATTTTCATTAATTGGTAATTAATTTTTAGTAATTGGTAATTAATTGTAATTAATTGATTAATTCATAATTATGTTCTGTAGTGGGTTATGGGTTTATAGGGGAATATGGTGGAAAGTAATTTAAGTGTAATTAAGTAATAATTTATTTTAATTATTTCTTTTGTTAATTATATTATTGTTAATTAATTATTAATTGGTAATTCATTATTATTAATTGGTATTTATTATTTATTTTTAATTTATTATTTATTGCTAATTATGATTTGTATAATTATGTATTGGTATTTGTAAATAGTTTATATTGATTTAATAATTAATTTGTTTAATATTTTAAAATATTAGCTTATTTATAAGTATGTTATTTTTAACTTCTACGCTATCCAACACTTTCCCAACTCTTGCACTCTCTGGAGCTCGAATAGTTTTTTTTCCCCCTATGCTATCCAACACTTTCCCTACTGTTGCACTCTCTGGATTTGGAATAGTAATTTTTACCCCCACGCTATCCAACACTTTCCCTACTGTTGCACTCTCTGGAGTTTGAATAGTGATTTGTATCTCTACGTAAATCAACACTTTCCCTACTGTTGCACTCTGTGGAGTTGGAATAGTCATTTTTACCCCTACGCTATCCAACACTTTACCTACTGTTGCCCTCTCTGGAGTTGGAATAGTAATTTGTATCTCTAGGCAAATCAATACTTTCCCTAGTGTTGCACTCTCTGAGGTTGAAATAGTAATTTTTACCCCTACGCTATCCAACACTTTTCTTACTGTTGCACTCTCTGGAGTTGGAATAGTAATTTGTACCCCTACGCTATCCAACACTTTCCCTACTGTTGCACTCTCTGGAGTTTGAATAGTGATTTTATCTCTACTCTATTCAACCCTTTCCCTACTGTTGCACTCTCTGGAGATGTAATAGTAATTTTTACCCCTTCGCTATCCAAGACTTTCACTACTGTTGCACTTTTTGGAGTGGGAATAGTAATTTTTACCCCTACGCTGTCCAACATTTACTTACTTCTTTTAAAGTGTTTTACATTTTTATTAATTTTTATTTATATTATTATTTCAGACCGACCACCGACCCCTTTGCTGGCTCATGCAAATGAGAGGCGAAAACTCCAAATTGTTGAGGTGGTCCATTTCCCTCCAGGGTATGGACTTTCGGGTGGAACATCGACCCAGAGTAGACCACGCCAACGCTGACAGTCTCTCCTGGTTTTTCCATGGCGGTCGGAAGTGCGTTGTTGGCATCAGAGTGTGGTACTGCAGTTCAAACAAGATGTGAAAGGGTCTATGGTGCGGACTCGGTCCCCAAAAAATTAGTCAGGAAACCCTATGAAGTGGAAAAAAGATTTGCACTTGCTCCGGAACTCGGTATGTCCTGAGAGCGCTGCAGAGAGTTTGTGACTTTCTTTTTAACTGCGGTGGAACATCTTTGGCAAAACTCTTGAGCATCGTGAGGTGAGTCAAAAATGCGTGACCGACCGTCAACATCTGCCTTTAGTCTCGCTGGATAAAGCATCCCGTACCGCAGACCCAAATTTCATAAGGCAGCCTTCATACCTGTGTACTTTCTCCATGCCTCCTAGACCATAACAGTGATGTCTGGATAAAGGGAGATGCTGGAGCCCTGCCAGTCAAGGTTGCCATTTTCCCACACCAGCATTGTGGCTGTGTCTTTATCTCTGAAATTCAGGAGGCAGGCGATGATCGGACTCGGTGGGCAGCCTGGGTTAGGGTTAGGGCCCAGAATACAATGAGCACGTTCCAACACAAAATTGTTGGTAAATAATTCACTACCCAGCACGTCCGTAAGGAGACACTCTACAAATGTATCCAGTCTCCCTGTATTCGTGGACTCCGGCACACCTGTGATTTGAATGTTGTTCCTTCGACCCCGGGCCTCCAATTCTTCATTCTTGAGCGTGACAGATTTAAGGATCTTCTCCAGCTGCTCGTATTTCTATGCTGTCTGGGTTGCACCATCCTCTAAGTCAGAGATCCTTTCCTCCGCCATCGTGAGGCGCCCTTCATGCAGATCAATACAAGTCCCCATCGAATCCAATCTTTTATCCAGGGCATCAAACCTAGTATCCAAGGCCTTGAAGCCAGCTTTAAGCTCGGCCAGTAAATTCTCCTGGCCAGCTGCCTCAGGCGGGGGCGCATTGCCCCCTCCGCCATATTTGGTTGTTGCGGAGTGGAGCTACTGGGGCTAGAGCCTGGTGCCTTATAGGGGAGCTTGCTTTGCCAAGGTCCTTACGCCCCATGCCCCACTGTGGCCCTCAGGCATGGTTGTGCAGGAACAGGCTTCCTCCAGCCAGAGGTGATGAGTGCGGTGATAAGATGCACCAAAACATGTAACAGGGAGCAACCCTAGCCCGTGTGTCTGCAAGTAACAACAATCCCAGAGTGTCAACGGTGGGAATGGCGGCCAACAGCTATGTCAACAGATGCGGAGCTGGTGACAATGGTAGTGCTATTGTCCCCTATTTCCCTTTCTTGAATCTCACCAGAACCGCAGGGTAGTAGGAGCAACACTCCCGCAGCAAGCACTGAGACCAGGTAAAGTCCAGCGAGCGTGCCCCACAGAGTCAGTCAGCTATGCACCGCAGGAGAGGAGGGTGGGTCAGAAGTGTAAGACAGGGCCCAGGTGGTGTGCACGTCGCATGCTGAGGCCCGTGCCAACACCCGCAACAAGCAGCACCCTCGCCGGTTCTTCAGACTCCGTCCGGTAATACTTGCAGGAAGGGAGGGAGGGGTGGAGAGCCATCACATCCTTTGCCCGCTTCCCCCCCCCCCACGTTCCCGGGGGAAGCGGGCAAACACAACAGGACACCCAAGTGTTAGGGGGAAGGGTTCTGTGGCTGGCGTGGGGAGGAAGGAAGGGCCACATGTTGGGGGGAAGGGGCACAGGGGTAGGTATAGGAGAACTATGGAGGGGGAGGGGACGTAGGGTAGTGTGCAGGGGATAAAAGTAGGGAAAAAATGAAGTATTTTGTATTTTTTGTCTTGTTATATTTTTTGGTAGATCCAGGTTTAATTAACAATATTAAGAGAATGAATCTGTCAAAAAATATGGTAAATACTCTTGATGTCTAGTAAAGACCAACTAAAAATAGTATCATTTAATGTTAATGGCTTAAATAATAAGAAGAAAATGTGGGCCATAGAGATGTGGATTAAGACTGAAAATCCTTCGGTAATATTGTTACAGGAAACGCATATTTCATCTATAAAATTGGCAGATTTTTCAATGTTTAGAGCCTGGGCATCATATCAAGGTTTCTCGTTGATCTCGGAATCCCAGAGAGGGGTTGCTATTTTTCTAAACAATATTATCCATGCAGAGATTATAAATTCTGAGAGGGATGAATCAGGGCGTTGGTGTTGGGCCACATGTAAAATTAAACATATACAGAGACCCATTACCTTTGTAAGTTTCTATGTGCCAGTAGAAGATAATTTTAGAGTATATGAAGAATTGTTTCAATCTCTATTGCCTGTGATAGGAGACGTGATTATTGGAGGAGACTTTAATATTCTTATTAATAAAATTTTGGATTCTACTACCCAGTCAAGAAAACAGCTCAACCAAAATCTCTGAAAACTATCCTAAATTATAAAACAACTCGCGATCTTTGTGATCCGTGGCGCTCACACCACTCGTCTAAAACAGAATTTACATGTTGGTCAGGAAGATTCAAGTCATCTTCACGGATAGATTTTTTTTTGGCTTCTAGACAACTTAATTTTTATGAGCAAAGAACTCTTAATAACGGATTCTCTGATCACGCCATCCTAGTTATTGAGTTTTATTTAGAAAACACCGTAAGAGTTTCTAAACGATGGGTGTTTAATAAGCAGTATTTAAACGATGAAACATGGGTTGATTCTATGAAGACAGAGATCAAAGAATTAATTTCCCGAAATCTCGAGTCCGCATCACTTAACATCGTTTGGGACTCTCTAAAAGTTTTTATTTGTGGAATCATTATAGGCAAGGATGCAGCCATCCTAAAAGCAGCTAGATCCAAGAAGAAGATCCTTGAGCAAAGAATTCAGGCTTTAAGTAACTTAAGGCACCATAACCCATCTAGCAGTAACCAACATCAGCTAGACCAGGCCAAACGGGAACTCAGCGCTAACTATTATGCCCAAAGTGAAGAGGTCTTTCGACGACAATGTCAGAAAATATACGAAGAAAGCAACTTCACAGGGAAATTCCTTGCCTGGCAGGTTAGAGAACAAGCTGCTGCTAACTTGATAAAAGAATTAAAGTGTCCATCCACCTATGCAGAGACAGTTGATCCGGTCAAAATAGGAAACATAATTCTCAGTCATTACAATGCTATTTATAGTCAGCAACATAGCATAGACCATCGAAAGTTAGAAACTTTCTTACTAAAGTATACATTGCCCACGCTCTCTCAAATTGAACAACTAACTATAGCGAGCCCCTTCTCTATGGAATAATTAGAATTAGTTGTTAAGGATCTTCCTAATGGCAAGGCCTGTGGTCCAGATGGGCTCCCCTCAGAATTTCTAAAAGTTTTTTTTGGGTCTTTTCTGATTTATTTCTTAAATTATTAAATTCTATGTTGGAGGGAGGCACAATACCAGATTCCTTTAGGGAGGGCAATGTTGTGAGCCTTCTGAAGAAGGGGAAGGATGCTAAGGATCCAAACTCCTACCGTCCTATAACTCTATTAAACTCAGACTATAAAATAGTAACAAAACTTTTATCACTACGTTTTAATCGGTATACAGCAGAGTTGATCCATCCAGATCAGAATGGCTTTATTGCCGGTAGGCAACTTGTCACAAATACTCACTATTTGATTGAAGCTCTGGATTATTTTGAGACACAAGGGATTCCTGCTTTGGTTTTGTTATTAGATGCAGAAAAAGCTTTTGATTTGGTGGTTTGGGAGACACTGTTTATTATTTTGGAGCACTTTGGTATTTCCGGCAAAATTATATCTCTAATACGCAACCTTTATATCAATGCCAAAGCTAATGTCATCATAAATACGGCTATGGTTGGGTCAGTTTTAGTTAAACGTGGTACGAGGCAAGGCTGCCCACTATCGCCAGTTCTCTTTGCTTTTTTCATAGAGCCTCTCGTAGCCGCATTGAGGAACTGTGCGGAAATTCATCCCCCGATCCCATTAATGGCTAAGGTGAAATTATACGCAGACAACATCATGCTTGTTATTAAACCCAAATTACGAACCCAAGCCAAAGTATTTCAGATCTTTGAGGATTTTGAAGCCCTGGGGTGATACCGTATAAATAAAAAGAAAACCGAAATCTTGGTCTGTGGGGGTAAAACTCTGGAATTGCATCCCGACATACGTGGTTGTATTAATACCATGCCTAAGAGATATCTTGGAGTCTTTTTTTCAGCATCAGTTAAAGATCTCTATGGTTTGAATTTCGATCCCCTTCTTCGGAAAATTCAGGCAATGTTTCTTCGATGGAATGCTTTGCCATTAACAATTCTAGGTCGAGTGGCCCTGATAAAAATGTCCTTTCTTCCTTTATTTAATTTTTTGTTTTCAACTATTTCATGCTTTTTAACGGGGGTCTTTCTTCACTAGGGTAGAATCTATGTTTTCGGTTTTCATCTGGGCGAAGAAGACACCCCGTATTGCAATAGGTACTTTATATGAGGATCTGGATCAAGGCGGACTCGCCCTGCCAAATCTCAGGGACTATTATAATGCATACTTTGCACAGTACTTTTAAGGTCAAATCCATAGTAAAAAAATTATATATACATTTCTTTTTTGATTTAATGTGTACAGAAACTTAGATACCACCCCCTCTGCAGGTGCTTAAATCCCCCAAATTAGTCAGTTATAAGTCATTATTATGGTTTTTCAAAAGATGTCAGGCGCTGTTTAAAAGATACTCGCTCCCCATTATTAATTCAACAACTTTATTGTCCGGTATTCTCCCTTTAATGGGGGTAGAACAAGGCTTAGATTTAGATAAACATTGGGCCGGGGCAGGATTCCTTAAAGTCTCTGACTTTTTAAGAAATGGAGCTTGGATTACCCCGGTGAAAATGTCGCAACTAATCCATACGAATTTAATGTTGTCAGGGTCCTATAATACATTATATTAGTTTCTGGTGCATTTTGACACAATGCAGCTAGGTCAATTAAGTCAATTAACCAATGATCTTCTAGTTATCGAACTGGATAGAAAACCTGGGGATTGGAAGCGATGTTTAGCACAGAGTAGGAAGGCGGACTTAAGCCCAAAGGCAATTAAAAAATGTCAGGAGCTGGAAAACCATGCAATATCCTTGAATACCTGGATAACCATTAACAAATTTAATTTTAGTAAATTACGGGGAGCTAATTGGCGCAGAATGCTATTCTTTAGTAAATGGTTGTTGTATAGTACACCTGCCTCCATCTCTAAAATGTATGCTAATTATTCAGCACACTGTTTTAGATGTTTACACCACTCGCCAGCCAATTAGTCACATGTAATGGTTTATTGTGTCAAGATTGTGAAATTTTGGGAAGAAAGTTTAGCTTTTTTCCAGACTGAATATAATTTCACGATCATCGTAAATGAGAAACTAATTTTGCATGGTTTTGATTTTGATCTTATGCTCTCCAATCAGATAGCTAAATTACTCTACGTTGCTATGGCAGTGGCTAGATCTCTGTTGCTACAGCAATGATGTACAGATTCCATCTATGTATGAATGGTTACAGAAGATGAGACGAGTTAAGATTAGTGAGCAAATTTATGCACTGCGGGTAGTGGGGATTAGAAGATTCGATAAGATCTGGGGGACATTTTTGGATTAAAATTCTGAGAGATTTTGAGGTTTTAAGTACAGTGTTATTATGTGCTGTATTAGAAGATTTTGATTTATAGGGAAAAAAGAGAAAGACTTTTGTTTGTATTTTACTGTTTAAGAAATGATGCTGAAATGATAATTTGAAATGACACTAAAGGACTTCAATAAAAAAAATTTTTTTAAAAAGCACAGTGTAGCTGGTAAGCGTTGCAATCTCGATGGCCATAGTGCCGCCTGCCAGCACCGCCCAGCTCCAAATCGATACCCCGGCATCACACACGGCGGTAGGCCCTGCCGCTGCCGATCCGGTCGATTCGCCGTGTCCACCCGCCACTGGGCACCATCAGGCCGCTGCTGGTTTCCATCGATGCTACCACTATTCAGAAACCCAAGGCGGTGTCTAAGGATTGCATATACAATCCTCAACCGCCATGGCTCACTCTCATGAGGGTGTCAGAGATGGACCTTCCAGCTATGCTGCCATGTCGGTCGGCGACCAGCCACGCCCATGTGTGACCAATAGTTGCAAATCTGCGGGCATTCCCATAATAGATGGACTAGTGATCCAGTCTCCAGGCAACCCCTCCAGAAATACGGGCTCTTAGTTGGGTCAATCTCTTGTAATCGTTCTGGGGTAAGATACCAGTACAACGTTATTTTGATCAGCGTTTCAGTCAGGGCTGTGTGTCGGGCCGTGTGGCGGGATCTGTAGTAGATAATTTACCATTCTTTGTGCTTAATGTCCTCCCTAGTTCTCCCTCCCACCTGACTTGATTGGTTTTGTATGTATGAGCTGAGCGCTGCATTAGAAGAGTGTAGAGTGTAGAGTGTAGGGATCAGGCCTTTACTAGACATGTTTGGAACCAGCCATTTCTCATATGCTGTAAGATGCTGTAGTGTATTACGGGTCAAAGTCGGATTGCAACTGTGGGAAAGGTATTATCCCGTCACTATCAATCATGGACCATCGAACGACAACTAGACTGCTCCTGAAATGACGATCAGCTCGCATGTCGCGCTGACGGCATTTCAGTGAAACCCAAACTGAAATTATATTTTATTTATTTAGCATTTGTACGGTGCAGCAAATCATCCCTAGGGGGATCTCTCGGCGCCCGGCAGAACAGAAAATCAGGCCCATTGGACAGCTCCTAAAACATCCAGGTCTTTAGGCTCTTTTTGAAGTGTGTCAGGGATGTACATCCCTGTAGTGATTCCGGTAACCTGTTCCCATTGAAGGGGGTTAGGTGAGAAAAAGCCCGCCCACCCATTCTCAGTTTCTTGATTTTACTGGGGGCTAAAAGATTTTGGTTGCTGGATCTTAGTTGACGCACATATGCTCTTACTTTCTGTTTTAGGTAAGCCGGACCCAGGCCTTGCCTTAAATACCAAGATCAAAAGTATGAAGACTGTTCTCTTCTTCACAGGCAGCCAGTGAAGGGACTGCAGCAGAGGGCGGGATGGGGTACGTCTAGGTTTATGCCAATAGGCTCACTTAAATGTTGTTTTCTACTTGCTCAGGTGGCTATCTCTGACCCCTGAGCACGTAGAAATCCGGGAGGGGTATCATTGGTAAGGAGAGGGTGTCCAATGCAGAATTGATTAAAAACTTATTTTTTTTCAAATGAAGCGCTTAGAATTCTTGGTGCTATACCCTTAATCCCTACGTTTTTGGCTTGTCACAGGCCCTTTCCCCACCCACACAAGTGAGGTATCATTTTACTCGGGAGATTGAGGGGAACGCTGTGGGGTAGGACATTTTTGCCGGTACGTTGATTCCACACACAAAAATATGTGTAAAATGTGGGGGTTTTCATCTAAATGTAAGGTTTTTAGGGGGTTCTGGGTAGGAAAACGTTGGGGAATTCACGCAAGGCTTACCTCGCTGGACTCCCCTGGGTGTCTTGTTTTCAAAAATGTTTTGGTTTGATAGTTTCCCAAGATGGCAGCCAAGCCAGGGGCCAAAAACCCAGGTGACCCCTTTGCAAAACCTGGTTGTTTTGTGATAGGTAATTTTGCTGTCTCCTCAATACATTTTGGACCCTTGCCTGTCGTGTGTACTTGACCCACCCACGCAAGTGAGGTATCATTTTACTCGGGAGATTGAGGGAAACGCTGTGGGGTAGGACATTTATGCCGGTACGTTGATTCCACACAAAAATATGTGTAAAATGTGGGGGTTTTCAGCTAAATGTAAGGTTTTTAGGGGGTTCTGGGTAGGAAAATGTTGGGGAATTCACGCAAGTCATACCTCGCTGGACTCCCCTGGGTGTCTAGTTTTCAAAAATGTTTTGGTTTGATAGTTTCCCAAGATGGCAGCCAAGCCGGGGGCCAAAAACCCAGGTGACCCCTTTGCAAAACCAGGTTGTTTTGTGATAGGTAATTTTGCTGTCTCCTCAATACATTTTGGGCCCTTGCCTGTCGTGTGTACTTGACCCACCCACGCAAGTGAGGTACCATTTTTATCAGGAGACCTGGGGAACGCTGAGTGGTAGTCAATTTGTGGATCCATGTGCAGATTCCAGTATTTTCCCACACAGAAATTTGAGAAAAATTAAATTTTTTGCTAAATTTGAGATTTGCAGGAGATTCTGGGTAGGAAAATGATAGCGGGTCAATGCAAGCCATACCTCGATGGACACCCCTGGCTGTCTAGTTTTCAGAAATGTGTGGGTCTGGTAGGTTTCCGAAGATGGCTGCTGATCCGGGGCCAAACACCCAGGTGACCACCCTTGCAAAACCAGTTCTGTGATAGGTAATGTTGATGTCTCCTCAATACGTTTTGGACCCTTACCTGTTGCGGGTACTTGACCCACCCTAGTGAGTAAGGTACTATTTGTAACGGGAGTCTTCGGGGAATGCTGGGTGGTTGGAAATTTGTGTCAGCCCACTGATCCCACAACTTTCCCACACAGAAATATGAGAACAATTTGATTTTTTCTGCTAAATTTGAGGTTTGCAGGGGATTCTGGGTAGGGAAATCTTGGATGGCCCACACAAGCCATACCTCGCTGGACTCCCTCAGTTGTATAGTTTTCAGAACTGTGTGGGTTTGGAAGGTTTCCCAAGATGGCCGCCTAGTACGGGGACAAACACCCAGGTGACCCCCCTTGCAAAACCAGATTGATTTGTGATAGGTAATTTTGATGTCTCCACAATACGTTTTGGGCCCTTGGCTGTCTGGGTACTTGACCCACACACAAGAGTGTCTTTCATCACGATTTTTCTCACTGTATATATTTTCCCAAATTAATTGGTATATACCAGGTATATAATAAAAAACCATTGCAAGACGCTGCTCAGTTATTGGCTCTGCGTTCGTCGAGTTCTTGGTAAACCTACAAGTCCTTTATATCCACACAAACAAAAATGTCCACTGGTTGTAACAGGATATTGCTTTCAAACATCTGTCATAATTAGAAGAAGTTACAGGTGAAAACGTTGGCAGAAATGATTGTTTTTTTCAAGTCATTTTCAATTTTTCCTAGTTTCAACTGTTAGTTTCTATAAAGAAACCTTGAAGGATCTACACAAATTACCCCTTGCTGAATTTAGAATTTTGTCTACTGTTCTCAAATGTATAGCTTTCCAGGATTCATTATTGCTTTTGTACCATTTCTGCCATTAACTGGAAGGTTAAAAGCACAGAAAATAGCAGAAAAGGCTAAGTCCCAGTAAAATGCCAAAACTGTGTAAAGAATGTTGGTTTTCTGACAAAAGTCTGTGAATCCCTGAAAGCTGGGAAAGTGGTGATTTCAGCCCCACAAACCCTTTGTTGACACCATTTGCAGGATAAAAAACAGATGCTTTCATTTGCAGCACTTTTTTCCCATTCTCCTCCCCCCAAAAGAAAATCTTTTGCTCTATTTTGGCTAATTTCTGGGTCCCCTCCAGGGGAATTCACAAATCCCTGGGTACCTTTAGAATCCCCATGATGTTGGAAGAAAAGGACACATATTTGGCGTGGATACCTTATGTGGTCAAAAAGTTACAGGGGCCTAAGCACGAACTACCCGAAATAGCCCCAAAAAGGCTTAGTACGGGGGACAAAGCCTAACAGCGAAAGGGATAAGCAACCTGTCTTTTTTAGGCCTGGCAGCAGTCACCTCGTCGGCCTTGCACCAAGATAGGGCAATCACCACGGTCTGGAGTCATAGGCAGTCCTAGAGGGCGCTCCCCTGGGCCAGGGTGTCAATTAGAGGGGGGAACCCATATGTGCTAAGTCTAGCCCCTATGCATCCAACTGGTCTCCTCACCTCCTTGTATGAAATAGTTGCTTCTGGGCCTCTGCCTGCAGTAATCAGCAAGTTGCTCAGATGCAACAAGGAGCCTCAGTGTTGTTGCATCCCCCGAGGTCTCAGGCCGCACTGCGTCGCTCACACTGTAGCCAGCAATGTGGAGGCCGGCACTGCTCCACATTCCCAGGGCCTCCAGTCCGAGGCCTCGCTCACTCCTTGTTGCCCTGCCCAGTCCAGGCCAACGTCTTCAAATTCAGCTCACTGGGTCCACGACCGGACAGTGAAGCAAGCGCTCCACGTCTTCTGCTGGTGAGCCACCGCTGGCTCCGACCGCTTTCCCGGTCTCTGCCCGTTCTGCCTCTCGTGTGCAGCGTCCAGGCAGTGCGGGGTTCACGCAAGCTCTGGCTGCCGCTGATGCAAAATCGTACTCAGCAAGGGGCCCAGGCGGAACCGCAGCGCGTAGGGGAAGTGCACCCCGGCCGCCCAACACCGTCGTCTGGTCGGGCTCCTCCTCGCATGATAGCGGGCCTGCATGGACCAGCTGCGCAAGGCCTCACCTCCTCTTTCCGTCTAGCTTGTCTCAGGGTGGCCTGCTGTGTTCGGCCGACTTGTAAACAGGCGCCGCAGGTGCTCCCAGGGCTCTGGTACAGGAGACATTTGGGGGAGCTACGAAGCCTGGGTAGCAGCAAATCGGGCAGCGGCACGGGAGTGACGAGGAGCCACGTCTGACTCAGTCACAATGTTGGCCACGCCCGTCTCTCCCACTTTAAAGGCACCACTGGGTGTAAAAACTGGACCTCAGACCCTACCACTTCAGTACACTTCTGGACCTATGCATGCTCTGCCAGGAAGAAGGACTGCTGTGCTACTGAAGGACTGTCACTCTGCTGGACTGTTGCTCTGGAAAAACAGCTTTTTTGCTTTGCTGACCTGCTGCCCTCGTAGTCTGGGTGAGAAGGACTGCACCTGCATCACTGGACTTCCAGTACACAGAGTGATTCCAAGGGCTAGTTGGCTGGCCTCCTGATCAGAAGTCTCAGGGACATAAAAGACTTCCAAAGACTTCCAACTATCCTGCTTCTGCACCTGGGCTCTGTCATCTGTGAGTATTCCATGCAAAGTAGGGTCACCATGTCCTGGAACCTTGGAAGTGGGCCTAAGGTGCTCGCTACAGCCAAACTAACACATCTCCTCTCTATCCAGCACCATTGTGTGAATCAGAACTGGTGCATCACCCTGTTGCGTGATCAGCACTGGAGCATCGCCTTCATTCTATGGATAGACACTGACGTATCACCTTTGGAACCACAACTGAGCCACATTCTGCAATTACCTCAGCCATAATATTTTTTTTACCTATTGTGGCTTGATTTAACTTCCTCAGCGAGAGATCCGATCAGTAAAAACTTGTGGAAAATGGCAAGATATAGGGCCCGATGTAGGTAATTCCGATTTACCGACTCTTAAATACCGAATCATACCAATTCGGTATTTAAGAGTCTGTAAATCGGAAGCAGGCAGATGTAGGTAATAAATTACCGATTCTGTACGATTCGGTATTTACCGAATCGGTAAATACCGAATTGGTATTTCCCATTGATGCCTATGGGCCTTGAAGCCCATAGGAATCAATGGGAAATACCAAATCGGTATTTACCGATTCGGTAAATACCGAATCCTGCAAGGGTGAACGGGGTGTCACTTTGACACCCTGTAGCACCCCAATTCCAGGCTTGTGTGCCATGTGACACACAGACATGCCCTTAGGGCATGTCTGTGTGCCACATGGCACAGGTATACATGCACAGATGTGCATGTACACCTGAATTCGGTATTTTACCACCCAATTCTATTGGGTGATAAAATACAGAATTCTGAAGGCCTGTAGCACTGTAAACAGTGCTACCTACATCTGGGATTTACCGAATCGGTAAAATTACCGATTCTGTATTTTACAGAATCGGTAAATTTACCGATTCTGTAAAGTAATGGCCCCTACATCTCAATCACCAAATACCGGTCAGTAACAGCCGAATTCGGCCGTTACCGACCGGTATTTGGTGACCTACATCGGGCCCATAATCTTTATTAAAAAAATCCCCGAATATCTGTATCTCCTTTTGTCTCAAGCTGCCCATAATGATATCTCACAAAATAGGAGGTAATAATAATGGTGCAGAGTGGTCGTGTAATAGAAAATCCTGCTGAGCCGAATATGTCTTCAGACTTGAATGCATACTTTACTAGCTGCCAAATGAACCTTAAATCGAGTCTTCTTATAGTAGCTTGGTTCAAGAATCTTTAACAAGCACCTCTCGGCTTCTGAACCCAACAGAATTTGATATATATATGGAGTTTCTGCAGCATCAGTGTTTGCCTCACCTGTGAGTATGATTTGCATATGCTGGAGAAGACAGGCCCAATAATAAAATGTAAAATTAGGGACTGCCCAGACCCGCGGTTTCTACGTAGAGTCATGTATTTCTTTGCTCTGCTGGATTTCTTCTGGGCCCAAATAAAACTACCACAAATCGACTGTAATTTGTGCAGCTGGGTTCAGTTAAGCTCCAATGGTACATAAATAAAATAATAGAGTACTTTAGGTAATACATTCATTTTTAAAACATTACACCTTCCGACCAATGACAGATGTAAGCACTCAATTCTGTAGAGCTCTCTTTTTATTTTAATCAGCATAGGGCCCCAATTGCCAGCTGTCAATTTGATCAAGCACGTTCTGATTTTGATGCTGAGATAAATTACTCCCTTGGTAATCTTGGGGTCATTAAAAAGAGCTTGATTAGTGCAGATAATCTGGGTTTTGGTTGTATTATATTTGTCACTATAACGAAAAATTATCCCACCAAGCTTCAAGGGGTTTATTTGCATATAATATACTAGACACGGTGTAGAGGAGTGATTGGTCACACCTTGTGGGTATGCTAGCTCTGCGTGACTTTGACTTGTGCTGGGAAGGAAAAGTCATTTTTATATCAAACCCTTACACACCCTAGTGGTGTCATGCTTGCTTCACCCTGACTCCTACAGGTCAGGGTGGGCTCGACCGTTTTTCAGGGAGCACTTAATAGAAGGGTGAGCAGGGTGCTTAACTAGCGATTAAAAGGCCTGTCCTTCTCCTAGGTATCGCTTTATTAATGGAGCTGGTGGGGAGACTAAAAATATAATTCACAGATAATGTGGACTATTATGGCCCTATGACTCTTGTTTTTTGACCAACATGTTTCAGCCCTACTCTAACGCCTAACAAGGTCCAGGGCTTTCATCAGGGTATCAGAGAAATGCGTCCCTGGTTAATAGGTCAAATTGACATAAGGCAAATCAATGTCAGGTAGATGTAAGGGGCAGTAATAGTACTTAATAGTACTATAGTATTTAATTTATACGTATAGAACTGCCAAAATTAATGAGCCAATCACTCAATTTCTTGAGTTGCCACTGCTGGTTCTGGAGAGACAATAGCAACATCATCAGCATTGGATAACACCCTGTACTCTTCCTGTCCGTGCTGAACCAATCTAATAATCGAACTACATTGCAGAATGGCCAAGAATGGGTTAATATATAAAGCAAATAATAAAGGGGAACAGGGGCAGCCTTGTCTAGTCCCTCTAGAGATAGGTACTGGCTATGATTCTAACCCCATTGCACAAATTCGGGCAGAAGGTGATCTATACATGGCCCTTATTGCATTGATAAAACTCGGTCCAAAGCCTTGCCAGCGCATGATTGCCCACAAAAACTCCCAAGAGACACGGTCAAACACCTTTTCGGCGTGAAGTAGCACCATTCCAAACGGAGCTTGATGTACATTAGCCAGATCTAACAAGGTGACCACCCTACTAATATTATTGATGGTGCCTCTTCCAGGGATAAAACCATGTTGCTGGGACGAGACCAGAGGGGTAATAACACTAAGTAGGCGCATAGATTTTATCATCACAGTTCAATAAAGAAATAAGTCTATAAGAACCTGGTAATGTAGAAGGTTTATCTTTTTTTTTTTATAAATATATTCACAGAGTCCCAAGAAGCTGGAACATGCCCCTTCTGTGCTTCCCAAAAAGTTATCAACATGTCTATTTTTAAGTCTTGAAAGAAGGTTTTGTAAAATTCTAAAGGCAGCTTTTTGGGGCCTGCGGCTTTACCAATAGCTAACGAGTTAATAACCTCCACAAGCTCATCAGGAGCTATAGGATCATCCAAATGCTCTCGTTCCTTGCTACTAAGACTTCTAATGCTCAAATCCTGTATCAATGCCTCGTGCCCCAGGTTCCCATTTTTTGCGTAGTTTTTTGTGCCCTCTGTATACAAATCTTAAAAAATGCCCTGAACACTGTGAGAATCTCAACCTACCTAAAGGATCTTCAATGGAGATGATCTCGCTCTTGGTCTCCTTACACCTAATCCGTTTTGCCAAGTATTTACTTGTAGGCTCACCATATTCGTAACATTCACTTTTATACAAATATTCTTTACTAGCATTCTCCTTGGACCATTGCTGGTTAATTCTACAAACGTTGTGCTTAAATTCAGCCCAGCCTTCCTGAGATCATCATATAAGTCTGCATCGAGAGCTTATGCTGTCTCTGCATATACAGACCAAAACTGAGAGCTTCCCCCGGAGCGCTGCCTTAAGGGCATCCCATACCACAGCACAAGCAGCAATATTATGATTGATGTCCAGGAATTTTTCTATCCACTGCCAAATATGACTAACAAACGAGGCATCAAGCAAAAGTTTCCTGTTAAAAGAAAGAGACCCTTTAGGCCGAAAGAAGCCTACAACGGAATGTCTTATAACAAGGGATTATGATCCGACGATATTCTAGGAAAAATCAGTATGTTAACCTCTGGTGCATATGTCCTAGATACAAAAAAATAGTCAAGTCTAACGAGTTTCTTATGTGAACAGGAGTAGTATTTAAAGCCAGGATCAGGATGCCTTGATTTTAACCAAACATCTATTAAACTATGATCAGATATAAGACGCTATAAACCCTTAAATATCTTAGGTGTCCTCTGATGCACCTGGCACCGCCTGTTCTTGCCACAGAACTGTGTAGATGAATATTAAAATGCCCACATAAAAGGGAATAGACATCTATTGTTCAATAGACCAAGGAATTGATTTATGGTCTGTTTGAAAAACTTTTCTCATATTTAGTTGTTGTTTATTTAAACCTTTAGTCCAAACATAACTTTTTCTTGAAGGGAGTGTGAGTAGTAAACACACTGTACGAATACGAATTGTTTGTGTATATAATGTTAAAATTTTGTATATTATATATGTTGTAGAAATGTATTGTATTTATGTGTAAATTGTCAAAATGTCTAGTGTTCTTTTCACACATGAAATAATGAAAAAAATTGAAACAATAGAATAAAAGGGTACGAATGAAATATACCCAACAAACCTAGGAGTACCACTGGTTTGTTTTTCCTTAAATTTGAGGATCTAGAGAAGTGTGTAGTTGGTAATTTTTCTTTTTACAACAGTTACCCACCGTCCAAGTGACTACATGTCCCAGGACCTGACTCCTTGTTTTTTGAAAACACACATAAAACCAATGGCATTGGCCAGGATGGCATTCCATGTTGAGGAATTCTAGGATCTGTGCTTCATCAGTGTTAGATCCGTAGACCGAAAATATTACAAATTTAATGTGGCTGACATCACATTCCACGATCACCCAGCAAGCATACTAAATCAGCAAGTGTTCTGCTGGTAGTATGTATAGTTTGATTTACAAGGGTAGCCACACCTCTGGTTGTAGTTCCCTGCTGTGTGCAAGCTAATAAAGTATACCCCATCTCCGATATCAATCTGTGTGTCCCCCGAGGGATATGAGCCTCTTGGACTCACACCACATCAGGTTGAATTACTCTTCACTCCTGAGTAACTCTTTGTCTTTTGGCCCTATTATTAAGATCACAAACATTGCAAGAGCATATGTGGAGCCTTACAGATATCACTCCGTATCCAATTTAAGAAAGTTTGGACACTCCATACTGATGTATTTGACATAACTAATGTAAGAGCCCGGAAATAGCTATCTTGCTCCAACCTTACCACAACTTGGCGTATTCCCCAGCCCCCTGGAGAACCCTTCCTCTTCCCTACCCCTTCACCCCCAGCACCACCCTCATAGTGCCCCCCATGACCTACCCTGTCCAGCAGCCCCTTGACGCCCCCCCTTCCAACCCAACCTTCGAGGCAATGGGACCCAAGGGTCCAGTGTGATGAAAAAGCTCCTTAACCGCCCTGATCAACCCCCCTAACCCGAAATGTCCGGCCACACCAAACTGTTTGAAAGAAGGAAAGAAAAAGAAAAAAAGACAAGGAGAGGAAAGAAAGAGGCTCCTCTTGTGGTCTTCGGCTGCATCAGGACTTCGGAGAAGGCTGCACTGTACCTGGACGTACCAACCGCGGAATGAAGACCACGGTGGAGGCAGCAGGTCAGTCGGGCTAGTGGAACCAAGTATTGAGAATAATACGTCCTGTAGATGGCCCAGATCATATTGGGTTATTCTAGAGCCATAGGCGGGATCATCTGATACCAACTGTATCAAACATAGCAGGGGGGTCGACTGGGTTTGAGCGCTCACACAGCTGACTGCTCGCCATCGTTACCTTTCAACACTGATTATTTCTCATAGCATAAGAGGCATGCAAAGTCCTGTGGACGGAGATGATGGGAATGGGAGCAATGTCATTAGGGATGGCTAAGGGATTTAGGTTTATGGTTGAAAATGTTGATGGTTTGGTGGAAAATAATCCTCAAATAATATATGTAACTATTCATAAAATGAAAGGTTAGGAGTGAATCTACAAAGCCTTTTTGTTTGTCACTTCTCATAATAGTTTTCTTTATGCAATGAAGGTTCTGCAGTAGAGTGATTTTTGGAAGAGTCTCTGCGTATGAGTCCAATTTAAAGGGGACATCTAGTCAATGATGTCACAAAAATGTTTATACACACTCAGACATCATCAAGCATAGAGACAATCAGGAACCCTTATTGCTGGTGGACTGAGTCAGAGAGCATGCTTTTTACTTTTCACCGGATGTCATCTTTCCTAAAATGCAATGTAGATCTTAAAAGATTTCTCCCCATCACTAGGGGGAGTTTGATCTTCAGGGGAGCTATGGTTAAAGTACTTGTTTAGCTTAGGAACAAAGCACCAGTGAACTGGTTATGCCAGTTAAAGTGTTATGTTTAATAGCGGGAAAGGAGGGGTACACAAGGGGTGTGGAAGGACAAGAAGTGAGAGACATTGAGTAAAAGAGAAGAAATACCACTGGTGGTATTGAGTCGGATTTTGGGCTTATGGAAAGAGATATGGAGGCAGAAAGGTGGATAGGTGCAAGAAGGAGAATGGAGTAGTGACAATGTGGAGAGTTGTATTGAAAAAGGGAAGGATACAATTCAAATGAAGAGAATATAGTGTGGTCTGAGTCATAAAAAATGGGAACGTCCACCCGTAGCTTCACTCTGTCATTTGGGTGCAGGTTTCCAGGAGTGCTCCTGGTATGGTTCTCTTGATGGGAATGCACTCTCACATGCATGATGGTACAGAAATTCACACAAAATGCCTTAGTAGTTTAGGTAAAACTACTTTCCTTGTGCAGAAAGTACTTCGCTGTCAAGCTCACTAAGGTTGAGGATGCCTTCTTCTGATTTCAAACCCGGAAATGGTAAGGGAATGGGTGCTGGAAGAAGTACCTGAATACCTACAAACCTGAGAACTTGTCAGTGTGCACAAAACCTCCAGATTAGAGCATCCTGCCCTGAAATACCCACACCACTGCCCTAAGATTGGATATGTAAAATGGAACTTCCTGTCCAGCGTGAGAGATCTCCACCCGAACAGGATGGGTGGAGATGTGTATGCACCTTAAGCATTTGTGCTAAGGACAGCTGGGGCGCTGTCCTTGACATCTGCAGGTACCACCTGTGAATCCATCAACTTGCAACCCTTGGATCACTGATCTAGTATCAAATACAATTTACCAGAACATTTACCATTGTTCTTTTCACTAATTTTAGATATCACTATTACAGCAGTAGCTCACTCATGATCCTGAAGAAAGCCACAACACTTCCAAGGTCATAGGCTGAAACATGTTGATCTAAGTTGAGGATGACTTGATCTAATGGTTCCTTTCATATCTCTTGTTCTCCTTGCTAATTTTACCCCTAGCACAAGGCATCTAGAATAAAAGTAAGCGGTAAACCTTGTAGCTAGTCTTAATTCACCTTCATTGGCACAGCACCCCTCACGACACTCTGCCAGTTCGCATTGGGTTTTAGTGAGAACCCCTTTGAAAACAGAACATCCCTGATCTCCTCCCTTGCAGAAAGGGGATTGTAGCCCACACCATGACTGACTAAGTTTCATGGTGCGAGGAGGATTCCCTATAATAAAGCATGCCACCTTTGGTAAGGGAGGGAAACCGTCCTTTAAAGGGACGCCTTCTTCTTAGTCAGCCTCTCTTACCTTTTTCTTTCTATTGACAGACCCGAGCGTGTATGTAAAATAATACACCACAACAGTGGGTTAATATCATGCATGAGTGCAAAGGCAAGTTTGTGAATTTTAAAGGTGAATTTGCACTCGTAATTCTATCTTTACACACGTGCAAATCATTTCTTAGCTGAACCCTAATGGGCGTAATTACAAGCCCCTTGTGCTGGTGGTGCGTCACTTTTATTATCAGCTGGACTTGTAGAGCGCAGCTTATTACCTATGTGGGTTTCCAGGCGCTGTGTGGTTGAGCGATCCTCCATCAGAGGGAGGAGAATGGTTGAAAAGCCAGGTCCTTAGCTGCTTCCAGAACTCCTTCAGAGAGAGGGCAGTGTGGAGGTGAAGGTCGTTCCAGGACTTGGAGGCGAGGTAGGAGAAGCAGAGGCCATTTCAATGGCTCCAACGAATGCGAGGGAGCAGAGTTGTCTGGTGGGTTGGTAGAAGGTCAGGTGGTCATTGATGTAGGTGGGTGTGGTCTTGTGGAGGGCTTTGTAGGCATGTGTGAGGAGTTTGAAAAGGCAGCTCTTATGGACGGGTAGCCAGTAGAGGGTCTTGAGGCGGGGGTGATACTTGCTCTTCTGGGAAAGTTAAGGATGAGTCTTGCCACTGAACTCTAGATGGTTTGGAGGTGGTTGAGGAGCTGTTTGGTGGTGCCACCGTACAGGACATTCCCGTAGTCAAGTCGGCTGGAAATGAGGGCATGGGTAACTATCTTTCTCGTAGAGATCGAATTCGAATGAAAGATCTTGCGGAGCATGCAGAGGAGACAACGTTGATCTGTTGTTTCATGGTGAGATGAGTGTCCAAGATGATTTTGAGGTTGCATGTGTGATCTGATGGGGTGGGTGATGGACCAAGTGTGGAGGGCCACCAGGTGTCGTCCCAGGGGGAGGGCTTGTTTCCCAAGATGATGATGTCAGTCTAGTCAGAGTTGATTTTCAAGCAGTTGGCATTCATGTAGGTGGAGATTTTGGTGATGGTTTTGGAAGTTGAGTGTTGTTGTCAGGGTCTTCTGAGAAGGATAGAGCGAGCTGGGTCTCATCAGTGTAGTAGACAATGTTGAGTCTGTGGGTGCGGGCAATGTTGGCCAGAGGTGTAATTTAGGTGTTGAAGAGGGTGGGGCTGAAGGAGGAGTCCTGGGACAGTGAATATGATGTCTCAGGGTGTGGCGGTGAAGGGTGGGAGGTGGATACTCTGAGTATGTCCAGAGAGGAAGGAGGCAATCAAGTCGAGAGCCTTGCCTTGAATGCCTGTTTGGTGGAGTCTGGTGATGAGGGTGTGGTGGGAGACCGTGTCGAAGGCTTCCAAGAGGTTCAGATAGATGAGGGCAGTTGTGGTCAAGGAGGAGTCTAATGTCATCTGTGGCTACGATTAGGGTGGTCTGAAGCGGTTGTTTTGTCAGAACCCTGACTGGGAGGCATCGAACAGGTTGTTCTCTTCAAGAAAGTTCTTAATGGCCTTCTCCAAGATGTTAGCGGTGAGGAGACCTGCAAGGGTGCATCCATTGGCTTCACTTCCTAGGTTGAAAATGTGGTGAAGGCAGGGGTCCGAGAGGGACCCGGAGTGGATGGAGTTCATGATAGAGATGGTATCTTTCGGTGAGAGTTGCTTCCATTCAATGATTCGGTTGAGGGTTGTGTCACTGGGGGTAAGGGTGTGTAAGAGATTGGTAGGCTAGGGTCGAAGATGGCGTAGATGTTAGGGATCTTGCAGTGGAAGAAGTCTGCCAGCGTGTCGCAGAGGGCTTGGGAAGGACAGACGGTGTTCTCAGTGGCGGAGGGACAGGCGAACTTCAGGACAATGTCAAAGAGTTTCTTGGTGTGGTTTGCGCTTGCTTCAAGAGGGGTAGTGAGGGCTTCTTTCCTAGAGCAATTGATGGTATTTGTTGTGGGCAGTCTTATAGCAGCTGCGGTTTGTGGGGGTCTTGTCAGAGCACCAGAGTATTTCCAGTTTCTTGCTTTTATGTTTAAGGGTCAGAAGTTCGGGAGTGAACCCACTGGCTTGCTTGGTGGTTTTTCCACTGGGAGTGTTCTTCTGAGGGGCAATGTTGTCAGCAGCTGAGGTGAGCCAGTTGAAGAAGTTCTGGATTTTGAGCTCACGGGGCCCTGGTGCGTGATCTGGTTTTGTTTAGGGCGACGGTCCAGAGGGGTTTGGTGACTCTTCTCCAGTTAAATCAGGGTGCAGTAGGGTGCCTTGCGGGGGCTTCCACAGGGCAGTCTATGGAGAAGTGAACTATGCTGTGGTCTGTCCAGGTCAGTTCAGTGGTGTGAGAACTTGGTGTGGCCGTTGGTGGAGAAGATGGGATCCAAGGTTGTATCCTGCGATATGTGTGGGGGTGGTGACCCGCTCAGCAAGGCCGATTATGCTAATGTTTTCAAGAAGAGTGGAAGTGTTGTGATCAGCGGGGTCTTTGAGGTGAGACTTGCAGTATACCAGGAATATGTAGTGGTCTATTGCTAGTGGAGGGAAGAAGTCCGAGATAGTGTTGCAGAAGCTGGCCTGGGAGCCTGGTGGTCTGTAGGCAAGGGTTCACCAGAAGGTGGTGTTGACGTGGGGTCTGATTTGGAACTTGAGGTGTTCCATGTTTGGAGTGGTACTGCCGTACAGGACGATGCAGTCAATGGAGTCTTTGTGGATGATGGTAATGCCTCCGCCGGGTATTTTGGGGCAGTCGTGGTGCATCATTTTGTATCTGGGGGGCATGGCAGTGGCAATGTCAGATGCAGACAAGAGGGTGAGCCAGGTCTCGGTGATGACCAGCACGTTGGTTGCGAGAGTAGTTATGGTGTCCCAGACCTCTGTGGCGTATTTGCAGAGGGATCTGACATTGAGAAGGGTGCAGTGGAGCTGCAGCCTTTGTTGGGTTGTTGGAGGCTGGTTGGTGGTTGCAGGATTGTTGTCGTCGTAGGAGAATCGGCAGTGGTGATCATGGGAAACAATGATGTACCTGCGGCACAAGGGGCTTGTAGATAAGCCCCTGAGTCTTTTACAATAACAATATATTTGCCCAAAAAATTAAAGTGGAGCAACAGGTTTTCCTCTTTTTTTGTGGATCGGGATATAAAAGATGTAATATTCATTCATTCATTTATTCATTCATTGAACGTCTTTGCTATGATTTGTTATCGAAAACTCTTCGTCTTCCTAATTGAATTAAACCAGGGATGGGTTACATCTTTTCATTGTTTTAAGACCTCAATTTCTTACTGCATCCTATAGGCAGACGGCCCACCTAACCCACCCAATAAAGAAGATCTCTATATTCTAATTCTGTCTTGTGCAATATTTATTTAAAATAAAAACAAAGAAAGGAGTTTTAGCAGCGCTGCATCAGGGCATCTGTTCCCCATTTACAGAAACGCTAAGTTGCTGTTGACTGTCGTTACGGCGATGCTCCTGCTTGCGCAAGCAGATGCTTCGGTCGCTATTTGTCAGGGAAATGGTACTTCGGTCGTTTAAAATGTCCCTTCACAAAGAAATAAACAGAATGGCCAGCAGAAGCACACAATCAGATGATAGATAAATGTGTAATTAAGTATAAATTGAAAGGCAATCAAATGACGGACAGAAAAATAAAACGCGCTTCTTCTTCCTGGAAATTCAGATAAAAGCTTTCAAGGTTATTCTGCACAACAACAATCAAAAACCAAGTGTCTGCAAGTGATATTAAAATAATGCGTGTATGTATGTAACTGTATAGTCCAATTGATGTGGGATCATTTGGTATAATGATCCTTACATTTTTGCAGAAACTGATTTATTTGGGAAATTGTGATAGAATTCTCTTCAATGCGGCCATTTATTATTTAAAAAGTGACCCTTAAACTTCTGCTTACTTCTAGGAAGGATTCAAGTGGTTTCTAGATCGACGGAGGGTGCATAAGTTCACGCGAGATTGTTGTGAGGACGTAGTACAGGAATGTAATTCATACCCAGACACTCAGTGATTCTTTCCTGGAACGGGCTAGATTGACTTGTAGGTGGTGCAGACCTTTTTAAAAAAAAAATACTAGGTTCACATTCGGCTTCTTGTTTATTTCCTTATAGGCACTGCTTACTTCGATGTCTTTCTTGTTTAGGGAAAATAATTCTGTCATAGTTTTCCCCATTTAAAAATTTTTTTTTTAGTATGAAGTAACCCTGGGCGTAGTGGGCGTAGTGGGGCTCCGCGGAGCTACGCGGAATGGGCGAGAAGCTACGCCCACTCCCGCACTCCGCGTAGCCCCACTACGCACCTCCCTCCCGCTCTCCCCTACATACATTATTTAAGCAACTACCCTGAATAAAACAATTTTAAAGCACTTACCTTGTCCGGGGCTCGTCCGGGTCTCCCTCTTTGAATAGCGTCCTTTCCTGTATATCAATGCGCATGCGCGGGCGGCCGCGCATGCGCATTTCTCCTGAGAAATGCGCATGCGTGGGCGACCGCGCATGCGCATTTGTTTCCAGGAAAGGACGCTATTCAAAGAGGGAGCCCCGGACGAGCCCCGGACAAGGTAAGTGCTTTAAAATTGTTTTATTCAGGGTAGTTGCTTAAATAATGTATCTAGGGGAGGGCGGGAGGGAGGCGGGTGGCGGCCGACTCGGCTACGCACACGGAGTGGGCGTAGTGTTGCCGGCTATGCTGTCTACGCAAAATGCGTAGAAGGCAACACTACGCCTACTCCGTGGGCGTAGCCGAATCGGACGCTAAGGGTTAGTCAAAAGCCTGTTTTGTTGTGAAAGTCATGTCTGGGCTGTTTTGTGAGGCTTTTATTTGGTAACTCAGATAAGTCTTTTTGATTATTTTTTTATTTATGGAAAGATCACTATTCATTTTTAAGTAACTTGATATATTTTTCCTTTCTTTTGTTGTTTGAAATTTTTACGTTTTCAGTTTTTTTTATATTTTACTGTTTTTGAGAGGTACAGTGTCATGTATTAAGTGTTGGCATATTGATAGCTTTGACGTTTTAGTGCTCGTTTGAATTTATATGCCCTTGTTTTTTTTTTTTTTTTATACGTTATTTATGGTTTACTCTATGAAATTTGGATTGTGGGGTAATTACGTTCTAGGGGGCATGCAGCGCACAAAGGAAGGGTGAACGGGTATGTTTTGTCAATTGCAGAGACTACTCTGCCGTTCCACGCTTCCACGTGGCCAAGCCACCACTGAATCTCCTCCGGTACCTCTTGGGAAAGAGGGACTAAGTCTTTGTAAGTGAGACCCTTCTGAAGATGTTGAATCTTTAACCTTTGAAGGGCTCAATAGTGGAGGGGGCCCGGAAAAATCACCTGTATGAAGGATGCCAGGTGACCCACGATTCTGGCAATCACTCTCAGAGAGACAGTCTGTTTGGATAATAGAGAGCAGAGCTCCTTTTTGATGTCTCGTAGTTTTGAGCGAGGGAGACTCAACTGGGCTGTCTGAGAGTTTATGACGAAACCCATGAAGTCTATCGTCTGGGAAGGACAAAGAACCGATTTGGGTTCGTTGATCACGAACCCCAGGTTTTGCAGCGTAGCAATGGTCATGTGTAAATGCTGTACCGCCAAAGTTGGAGACTGTGCCATGATAAGTATGTCATCCAGATACACTGTCATGCGAACTCCCTGTTCTCTGAGGTATGCTCTCACTGGGTTCATCACCTTGGTGAAGCACCATGGTGCTGAGGAGAGTCTGAAAGGAAGGACCAAATATTTAAACTATCGGTTCGGCCACTGAAATTAAAGGAACAGGCAATGGGGAGGAAAAATGGGGATGGACAAATAGGCGTCCTTCAGGTCCAGATGGACCATCCAGTTGTCTTGTTTCAAGAGATCTGCCAATAGATGGATGCCTTCCATCTTAAAGTGCTTGTAATTCATGAATTGATTAAATTCCTTTAAATTCTGTACCAACCTGTAACCTCTGCCTTTCTTTTGTACCAAGAAAATATTGCTGCAAAAACCACGAGGGCCCTCGTCGCAATATGCTTTTGCGCGTTTCTGTAGCATTTCTTTGAGTTCAGAATCTATAAAATCGCACTTGAGTTGGGAAAAAGAAAGCTGTCTGGGCAGTCTGTCCTGATAAGGGGTCTGATAGAAATCTAACTGGAAACCCTGAATTGTTTGCAATATCCAAGCATCCTGCGAGAGTTGAACCCAATTGAGTACGACCCAAGGGTAACAGGAAAATGTCTGGAGCTCTTACCTGTAGATTCAGGGGCTCGGAAACCTCCACGGTAGGACCCTCTGTTGAAATGTCTCCAGTTGAAGCTCTGTCTGGTGGGGTAGAAGTTACACCCACAAGTGGCGTCCCACTCACCGTGGCCGCGGCCGAAATCTACTCATTGAGGACCATCGGAGAACTGACAGCCAAACGAGCGTCCTCGGCCTCATCCGTCCCTGTTTAAAGGCTAGCCTGAAATACCCTCTTGATGCCAGGCCGTGCCTTGTTGAGGGTCGTGAACGTGCCCACATATTTGGCCACATCTTTGATGAAGCGTTCCCCGAAGAGATTGCCATCTGTAAGGGCCCTTACAGATGCCAATCCATGCGCATAAGGAGCGATTTGTGTCGTTGGTAGAAATGGCCCAGTTTGTGTTCCCTAATAGGCAAATATCTCTTTGGGTCCACCCTTCCAGGACATGAGGATCCACTGCAGTACTGGACTCTTGTGCCTCCAAAGCCATCTCTAAGATCTTTGCGAGGGGTCCTGCATCATCCAGAAGTTTGTCCTGACAACCTCTTCAGGCGCAATCAATACCCTTTTTGGGGTCCTTCGCGAATTTCTTTAGGAAGGTTAGTAAACTCTAATCTATTTATGGGGTGCCCACCACCTTGTCAGGGATATCGGGCCTAGGATACTCTGAGTGGATCCTATTCCGTACCTCCTTATCTCCTGCGAAGGTTGTCGTGCAGATAAGCCGCAACCTCGTGGGCAGGTGCCCAGTCAGACGATCTGGGATGAACTATATCAGCCGGGTTGAAGGTGAAGAGGGTGGAAATGGTTTGGGAGAGGTCCTGCTCCATGTTTTTGGACTTCTTGGACCTTTTCTTGGGAGGGGCCTCGTATGGGGAGGTTCGTGAGGTATCAGTGTCCGCTTGGACTTACCGTCCGGGTTAGGTAGTGAAGAGAGAGCAGTAGAGTGAGGCCAATACTTAGTTTGGGGTTCAGTAGACGAGATGTCCTGAGCTGGTTCAGCAGGAGAAGGAAAACCATGATGTTTGGCAAATTTTTCCAATTGCTTTGGTATTGGTTTCAATGCAGTAGCTTGCGCTTGCTGCACAGTCCCGGGGACTGCTTTTCCGAGGGCCTTGTTTACGTACTCCTGGATGGAGGCATCCAGAGCCTCAACAATATTATCCTCCAGGGAAGGGACAGACACTTCCTCTTCATACAGGTTATCATCCTCTTCATAAGTGACCCAATCCTCCATTGGGGGCAGAACTTGTAAGTATATTTAACCATGAAGGTGAGGTCAAGAGGAGTAAGTCGGGAGCCAACCCACAGCATAATTAAGAAAAAGGTACCTAGCTCCTCATCATCAGCTGTATAGATGTTCTTGCTGCCCAAAGGGCGTAAGGAGAGCTAAAGAGCAGAAGTACATGGAGCTGTGCATACTCCAGGCCCAAAAAACACTTTTGCAGCCAGCCAGGCGTCACAGAAGTTGCTCGGGGGAGATCGAGGGAATATTGAACCTTCTAGGACAATTAGGGTCAATGCGATGTGCGTAGCCTAAATCCTACTAGGAAGTAGACCAACTGAGCTATGCGTGTAAAAACTGGAGAAACTATGAGGGAACAGGCTCCGTGTGCTTGGGCTGATGAGGGGGGCCTGCCCGTGATTATTTGCATGTATTCTCACTGCCGACGGCAGCACGGTACTAAGACTCCAAGCGAGAGTCTAATTAGACTTGGCCGAGCGGGCCGCAATTGAAAAAAGTGCTTTTTCCGCCGTAGCGGGCTCGTCGAAGCTGCGTAAAATGTGCACAATGCTGTCAAAGGCAGCGCAACCTTCCGGCTCCAAGTCGGAGTCCGGTACTGGAAGCCCGATCGGCTACAGCCCCAAACAAAGTTCCCGTTCACAGTGGGAGACGCAGTGCGAGTTAGCTCTTGTACAATGCATATGAAAGCAGGCAAAGCAAGCTGAATACAAAGCGCGAGTAGCGCAATTACATTTTTAAAACTAGCGGCTCATGCCTGATTAATTGTGCCATTATAAACACATAGAAAATATAACAATAATGATGAATGCACTTAACTTCTTGCGTGAGCAGCAAAGAAAGAGGCTCAAGGACTAGTTATAGTGGCTCTTATAGGGTCATACAGGAAGTGACATTTGACTAAAGCATCATGGGATGTGTGGTTTATTTTGAATACAAAACATTTTGAATGGCTGCTGTGAGTGGGAATAAATAGAAAGAGAAGCATAATACGAAACCTCAGGTCCTGTAATAGAATTCCATTCCTCCCTGCCCTGACCCCTGCTTGTCTGGGGGCACAAAAGACTAGTATGAAACCCTTCGTGAGCATGCTCAGGCATAGTCTTTGAGATGTGCAAGTGTGATTAGTGACAGCTCCTCTCCCTCATCCTGACAGAGATGGACCATCTTGGCAACACTGTCTGGGAGTAATATACAAAGACCAACTGCCAGCTACACCTAGTCATGTGGCCCAGGATACAGGCTACAGACACCAATTGGTTTGGAGAAGAAAATGACAACTTCCCAAAAGTGGAATTTTCGGAATTGTGAGTTAAAATCCAATCTTACCTTTAGGGAGGGGTTTAAATTCCAATTCTTTAGAGACCAAACTTGACTTACCCACCTGCTTCCAGTTTAATGTTATCTCTTGTTAAATGTATTAGGGTAATCCAATGTTACCCTTATGGGAGACGTAGGCTTACCAGGACATGCAAAAGTTAAAAATACATGAACAACTTTTTGAATATACTGCACCCTGCCCTTTGCGCTCTTTATACCTCCCTTTACGGTGACTTATACGTATTAAAAAGGACGTTTTATGCCTAGCAAAAGGTTTATTTTGGCAGATCGAAATGGCAGTTAAAACTACACACAAAGACTGCAATGGCAGGCCCACGCCATATTTAGAGGGTAGCTTAGGTGGATGGCATAATCAGTGCTGCAGGCCCACTAGTAGCATTAAATTTACTGGCCATGGTTACAGGTAGTACCACTTTAATAAGGACTGTCAAGTAAATGAAATGTTCCAATTCGGTGGAAGCCAGTCTTACCATGCTTTAGGGAGACAACACACGCACTTTGGCACTGGTTAGCAGTGGTAGAGTTGTCAGGGACTATCCGGGACTATGTCTGGGACTGTCCAGGACTATGTCTGGGACACAATCAGGGACTTGGGCAAGAACTGGTGACTGGGTAGAAAATGTAAGCAGAAAGAAGAGTATAGTGCTGCCCAGGACCACACAAGAAGTCAGAGGAGAAAAGGGATCCATAGGGGAAGCCTGCACAAGGGAACAAGATGGCTAAGACTCAGAAAGGATAGTCACTCAAAAGGCAATGTAGCATTCAGAATAACTACACCCAGAACGGAAGTGCAATATATATATATATATATATATATATATATATATATATATATATATATATATATATATATATATATATCGTCATGTGATCAAGACCTGATAGGGGTTGAAACGCGTCATGGCGGACTGGCTGGTCGGAAAACAATAAAGAAACTTTGATTGCCACAATACCTGGGTGCACTATCGTCTCTTTGTTGTGGGAGAAGCAACTGTTTAAGCGACGTTGGGGAATATATATATATATATATATATATATATATATATATATATATATATATATATATATATATATATATATATATATCATCATTAACAATAAAGGGAATGTGGGGTAAAGCACTTGGAAGGGTAAAGACTAAAGGTCAGTTGGTTCCTCACCCACAATTGCTTTTGCAAAAACTGACTGCAAATACCTACCCACATATAGGATATACGTGCAAAAGTAGGGTCTGTGGAGCTGATGCCTATGGCAGTGTTGTAAATGTAACTCAAAGACCATAGTCGCAGTAGACAAGAAACACAACCTAGGATGTCAGCTCTGCCCACAGATCCTGGCAATGAAACAAGAACACTCAATGGCGCAGAACAAAATACACAGCCATAATAGGCAAGGAGCTAGCAAGGAGTGCTTAACAGGAAAAAAGGGAAACAAGGGCACACTTGGCAGAAAGCAAATAACAAACATACAGGCAAATTAGAAACAAGATAGTAGAACAGGAAGACAGCCAACTAGGGACGGAAACAGAGATAATGTGAAGAAAAACAGGAACTGAGACAAAGGAAATACAGGAGAGCAGATTCAATGGTGCATTAAATTGTACTAGTACAGGAATCAAGGAATAGCTAAGGATCAGGAGTCAGAGTAGCACTAAAGACAGTGCTAATTCAGGAACAAGAAATGCTCTAGCTACGGAACAGGAATCAAGGTAACACTACAGGCTGTTGCTAATTCAGGAACAAGGGTAGGTTTGGCTCGGGAATCAAGGAAACACTAAAGGCAGTGCTAGTTGAGGAACAAGGAATAGCTACAGCTCAGGAATCAAGAGAGTACTGCTAGCAGTGTGAATCAGGAACAATGAATAGCTGCAACACTAATAGGCCTTACTACTGGCGATGGGTGCCCCCCCTTACTTGTGCCACCTATTTAAACGACTGCACCAGGGCACATATGCTAGGGTGAGGTATGGGAGGAATGGGGAGTTGTCGGCCCCGTTCCCGGTCGAGAGGGGAGTAAGGCAGGGGTGTGTTTTGGCCCCCACCCTCTTCTCCCTTTTTCTTAATGGGCTAATAGACCATCTCTCGGGAGCAAAAGATCTGGATTCTCCTAGCTTAGCGGGGCGACGGATACCGGCCCTAATGTTTGCCGATGATACTCTCCTGGTGTCAAAATCGTCAGGGGGTATACAGCGCACATTAGAGGCATTCTGCTCCTTTTGTCATCTGAGAAATCTGGAGATCAATATCTCGAAAACAAAGTTCATGGTCTTAAATTACAAATCGGCCAATTGCCCCCGCCCGCACATGAATGGTATAGTGTTGGACCGTGTGTCCACCTTTGAGTACCTGGGGGTCACACTAAATGACAAGATGGACTGGGGGTCCCATAAGGCCTTGGCCAATCTAAAGCTGGCGCAATCTTCGGGCGGTATTTTAATTTTTTTTTACGACACCTCATTGAAAGTCCTGAGCCCGCCTCTAGAGATTTTTAAGGCCCAAGCAAGAGGGGGCGCACTCTATGGCGTAGAGCTATGGGGCCATACATCAGCTGCCCCTTTGATGCTCACGGAAAACAGTTGTATAAGGCGCTTGCTCCGTCTCCCTGTGAGCTCGCCCTTGATTCCTCTGAGGCTGGACCTGGGCCTGCTACCAATCCAGGAGATCGCAGCAAATCGTCCTCTATTGTATTGGAGACGTCTTTGGGCAACTCTTGAGCTCTCGAGCTATAGGGATGACCTGAGAGACATTCTGCAGAGGGGGAACATGGGGAAAATACCATGGTTGAATTATATCAAGCAACTCTGCCAGGTTCTAGGCAGAGGAGACATGTGGTCGTTTCCCCAAGATTCCTGTCCTTTGCTTTCTAAAAAAACTACTGAATGTAGCTCTTAGGAGGTATCGCACGGAGTCTACAACAAGTAATTCCTCGATGGCTAGGCTAACGGACACTTTTCTGAACATCAAGGCTTATCCCCGCTTTGAAGTCTTTTTGGATGATATCCAGCCCTTCTTGGCTAAGAAACTTTACACCCAGTTCAGACACAGCGCACTACCATTGAGGGAGGTAACGCACAGATGGCGGAATGCCCCCTCATCGGCAATTACCTGGCCAGGGTGTTCGAGCGGCAGTGAGACAGATCTGCACGTTCTGCTCTTCTGCCCCACTTACGCTAGGGCTAGGGATAAATGGATTCTGCAGCTATGTAGGGCTAGGGGCTTTAGGGATTACAGGGAGGTCTTCAGGATTCCTAAATACGACACTTCCCCCTGATAGTTTTTGCCACAGCAAGATTTCTTTCAATCTATGTGGTACTAGAGATGTGCAATACTAGCTGGAGGCTCATATTTTGTACTAAGGGCTACTTTTTAAGAGGTGTCATACTTTTTACACAATTTTACATATTTTATATACTGACATTTTGGTGTAATATTTTTAATATTTGCAGGAACTGGTTGTATGTGATTTTTAATACAAGGTTTTATTTGTTTTATCTTTTATTATTGTGTTATGTTTATGTGCATGTATGGCCTTTTTATGGTATTTTACCGAAATAAAGTACTTTGACTGACTGACTGACTGATAGCTGCAACACAGGAACAGGATCAACTATAGCTCAGAAATGAAGGAATAGCAAAAGCTCAGGAAACAAGGAAATCAAAAGCCCAGGAACCAAGGATTGGTCTCAGCAGAACACAGCTACAATGACAAACACTGGACTGAAAGGCACTGGGACTTAAAAAGAGCTCACAGTAATCACATGCATCAGGTGTGAGCATGCTAGCAGCTGCCAGCCAAATGTGAGCTGTATTCCTCCACCCATCCTTTGCCTGCACTGAGCAGGGAATTCTAGGTAATGGAGTTTCAGGCATGAGCAGGTTGGCTTCAAGCATGAGCAGGCTGGCTTCCACAAAACCCAGCCTGGATGGGGAATAGATGGCAATTTCCAAGTAGCATCCAAATGTCTTGAAGTCAGTAGATGCATGAGGAGAGGGTCTGGAAGCATATGGGATCCCTGGAAAGTCCCCCTGGTGGTGGGCTTGAGAGCACAGGGACCAAGTTGTGACAAGAGCGTACAGAGTCATAAGGGGAGCAAAAATTAAGTCAGCAAAAACAGAGGGACTGAAGGCAGAAATTGGGGAAAACCACACCAAGGGTGCCAGGTTCAACACATGTGCTTCATCAAATCACTCTCCAGAGAGGTCCTCTCACTCCTATTCACCATTGTCAAAGACTCCCTCACATCTTCTAAGGAGCTCTCAAGACAGGTCATATCTCTCCACTCCTAAACCTACATTATATCCTGATGACCTTAACTACACACAGTCCATCACTCTCCTAACCTTTATTGGCCAGATCATCAAAATGCAGTTTATGCTCAATTCCATGATGAAATCAGTGTCAAAAAACTTTTGCATGGCTACCAATCTTGCTTTAGGTTATGCTGCAGGACGGAGGCAACTACCTTGCACATCATAAATGACACACTCTTGACCACAGATCTAGACAACCATGGCCTCTTGTTAATGCTGGACCTATTAGTCTTCTTTGACTGCATCAACCATCACACTCTCATCCACACCCTGAAACCTTGAATAGGATTCAATGGCAAAGTCTTCACTGATTCTCAGCCTACCTTTCCAATCAACACCAGTTTGTTTATTTATTTATTTATTTATTTATTTATTTCAATTTTTACAGCGCGCAAATACCCAGGGGTGTCTCGGCCCTTTGATGATCAAACTGAACAGGCAAGGCAATTATTGTGCAAACAGCCATGTTTTAAGTTGTTTTCTGAAGCTGAGCAGTGTAGGGCAAGTCTTAATACTGAGGGGGAGTGAGTTCCACAGTTTGGCCGTGGCAACTGTGAAGCTTCTGTCACCCCAAGTGACCTTTTTTGTGCATGGCACATTGTGGAAGTGGGCTGATGAGGAACGAAGTGTTCTAGATGCTTCTAAAGGTCTAAAGGCGTGTTTCAGGAACAGAGGACCAGAGTTGTTAATGGCCTTGTATGCTATGCAGAGGGCCTTGAACTTAATGCGGCACCTCACAGGGAGCCAGTGGAGTTTGCGAATGGAGTGGGAAATGGAATTGTGTTTAGGGATGTTAAGCAGAAGCCTGGCTGCGGTGTTCTGTACCAACTGAAGTTTTTTGAGCACCTTTTCCTGGGCGTTGAGGAGTAGGGAGTTACAGTAGTCGGTTTTTGAAAATACCAGGGAAGTGATTAGGGTCTTTGCAGCTGAGTGAAGAAAGAGGCCGAGACAACATTATTAACATGATGGTTAAAAAGAAGCCGATCATCAAAGATGACTCCAAGGTTTTTCACTTTAGTGACAGGTGTGGGAGGAGTGCCTAAATCGTTTGGCCACCACTGAGGGGACCAGCAGGGCTCAAGTTTACCAAAGGTCATGATCTCAGTCTTGTTGGAGTTCAGTTTGAGACAGTTGGCCGCCATCCAGGAACTGATGGCCAACATTCCCTCTTGGAAATTGGCGGCCACCCTGTCTCCGTCCTGGTGTATTGAAAGGACTAACTTTGAGTGTCATCAGCATAGGTAGTGAGGCTGATGCTATGTTCCTTAATCACCCTCGCCAAGTCCGACACATAGATGTTGAAGAGGGTCGGACTTAGCGAGGAGCCCTGTGGTACACCGCAGGGAAGGGAGAGGGGAAGTGATAGAAAGGGACCTAGTTTGACATTGTGGGAACGGTTATGTAGGAATGAGGCGATGAGATCCTTAGCTTTGTGTACCACACCCATGGCTGCAACACGGTTGATCAGGATGTTGTGGTCGACCGTGTCGAAGGCCGCGGATAAGTCCAACAACACCAGGGGCACCAATGGTTCCCAGAAGATACCTGTGACCTGAGAAATCCCCCATTGGTTCCATCCTGTCCCCCCTCATTTTGACCCTCTCTATGGTGCCCAGGGCCATTCTAGGATTTTCAGGGCCCCGGACATAAAGGGAATGTGCGAGGTCCCTCTAATTTACATAAATGACACATTCAGGGCTCCGGAAGCTGCTTTGTGCAGACTCCTCCTGGGCTGCAGCTCCTACTCTCAACCACCGACAAGCACCTCTTTGACTGCTTCTATCAAGCTAAAGGTGTGAGAATTGTTTGTTGGGTGAAAATTAAAACCATGGGGGCACTAAAGGCCTGGACAAAAGGCGTCCCGCTGTGTCTCTGAATGGGCAGCTGGGCAGGAGGCCTATTTGGAGGACAAACCTGCAAAATGTGTATACTTGCAATTGGGACAAAAGGAATTTCTCCCTCCCCTAGGCCCCCTCCCACCATCCCCAATTGCATGGAGACACCTTTCTTTCAGTTGGATCGGCAGGTGTACAAGAGGACCAGTTGTGTGTTGCACTGTTGCTGGGCCCCATGCTGGTGGGATGAGTGCGAGGCCCTGGGCAGCTGCCCACACTGCTGATGCCTAGCACCAGCCCTGATGGTGCCCCTTCAGGCTCTACTCACCAATAACAGCACCAAAATTCACCAATATGCTGACAGTACACAATTCTATGTGAAAGCTTCTTCTACTCCAAATATCCAACACTTCAAGCACTGCCTGATATGGATATGCAGCCCCTACCATAAGCTCAAAAACACCAAGACAGGATTTCTGTCACTTTCCAAAAACCACAAGCAAGAATTAATCCAAACCTGCCTTAATGGTATGAATCATAACACCTTTGAACCTCAATGTGCACCCTGTACCACGTCACATGAATACATCCTTGACACCAATCTCACCCTCTAGGAAAACACTGCTCAGAAAAAAGATGCCCGTGTACCAGCTGTCTACTAATGAAAGTGAAACCATTTCTCCCAGAAAGCAGTAGCCGTCTGTCCCCTGCCAAAGTGGGGGCAGGGGGGAGTTCCGGAGGAGGGAGGTGGGGAGGGTTTGGGAACAAAAAGTTTAAATAAAATAAAAATAGACTCACCTTAACACTGCCACCGCCGCCTCCTGCTCATCGGCTCTTCCTACTTCTGGCTCTGGGGCTGAACACAGGCTCCCAGCCTTTCCTGTGGCCAATCCTGAAGCTGCTCTTGCCTGAGAGTAGCTTCATTTTGTCCTGAGCGTCAAAAGCTTGCTCTCCCATGCAGACTTGGAGCCTGAGCCTGCTCTCTCCAGCCCCAGCAACATAGTTGAGGCTGGAGAAAGCTTCACAGCCTGAGATTGCTGGCCACACACCTCATGCACAGTGAAGGGAGTGCCCTCCACTCCCCCAACAGCGGTGTCATCCCGTGGATTCACCTCCAATACTCATCAAAGCCCTGGGGCGGGTCCAGGAGATTAAAATAAAATGATAATAAATGGGTTTAAACCCTGTTTTATTATCATTTTATGTACTGGTTGTGGCAGGGGGCGGTGCTTCTCCGTTCTAAGGGAGCAGTTGCCACTGCCAGAAAGCAACTTCAGAACAGTTGCTTGAGCCCTTTACTCTTGTGCGCATAGTGGAAATGCCCTGCTCCATGGCCTCCCAGACTCCATACTTGCATCTTATGCACTGTAAAACGATCACATTGCCCTCATCCTGTTGGAGGGCCACTGACTCCAATTTACTTGCCCTTTGCCAGCCCAGAGAATCTTCAAAACAAGCTGCATTATTTACAAACCCATCACAACCACCTGCCCTGTATTGCTGGTAAGGTCGCCATTTCTGCTGACTCTGGCACACTTAGACCTAGGACATCGCCAGACTGAGACAAAGTATGAAAAAAGAAAAGCTAAGGAAACAACCATTTGCCAACCATGGACTAAAGATCTGGAACAACATCCCTGTATCCATCAGAACTGACCTACCCAGCTCCAATTTAGGAAAGTGTTCAAGGTACACATCTTTAACCCGTTGGATGCTGGTGACGGAACCACTCTGTCACCAGCCTCGGACGGGCTGTGCTTATGACGGAGTGGTTCCATCACGGCCCGGCCGCCAGGCCTGCGCAGCAGCGATTTCGTGCTGCGCTGAGCGTTCCATTGAGCAGGCAGGGCCGTTACGGAACAAGCACAGCGCGCCCGAGGCTCGTGACGGAGTGGTTCCGTCACGAGCATGGCGGCATCGCGCGGCTCCCCCTCCCCCCTAGCGCTGCGGCGGAATTACCGCCGCAGCCAAGGGGTTAAAGAGCACAACATCATACTTTAGTTACAGTATGATTCTGTACACTGAAGCCCGCTACCTCTCTAGCCACTTGACTATATCCATGTCTTTGACCCTTTACAGTGCTCCACTGCCTTTCGGCTAGATTTGCGCTTTACAAATAACTTATATGTACATACATTTGTGGAAAGAACCAACGCTTTTTGAGCCAACTGAAAACAGACTTCTTGAAGCACTTTGTAAGGAGAATGGTGTCTTGGATGCACTTAACTTGCTTCAATTGAAACAGTGAAACATTGCCTTCTGGAAAACATGCCAGCTGCCAGTCTGAAAAACACTCTTTTGAACTCATGGTCCAGAATGTGTGAGTTTTGAGCTCACCTGCATGTTCAATCTGATGATAGGCAGCTTTTAAACCATGCTTAGAAAATATAGAAGCACCAACAAGGAAAGAAAACATCCTGGGGCAGATTTACTGAAAAATCACGCAACACAGTACAGCAAAGCAGGTTGCTGCGCTGCGCTGCGTAAATGTGAGAGAGTTGAAGAGCACCAATATTTACAAAGATATGGCACTCTTCAGGTCTATCCCAGTGCTGGTACATTTCCGGCTGCCTAGCACCAACTCAGGCGCCCTTGCAGCATAGTACAAGGGGCGGGCGCATGTGCTGGTGCTAGGCAGCCACAGATGTAATAAGGGCTGGCTTGTTTTTGTGCAGGAAGGGGCCTTCCTGTACAAAACAAAATCCTTCGATGCTTTTTCCTTGCAGTATAAGAGGAAGTAACAGGGGCAAATGAAGATATTTCTCTTTCACTGCTGAAGGCATAACATTTTTGTAAATCAGGGAGTGCACCAAAATCCACGAGTGGCTACATGGGAGCACACAACCTGAGTTTGCCACTTCTTTCTTTTGAGAGTTCAGTAGGTAAAACAAATTCTGAATATTCACTTGATCCACTAACCTCTGCTCTACCTTGTATTTCAACTATACATCTTTTTTAATGCATTGATGAGAACTCCCTCATACTTTTTGCTTTTTTTGTTGTATACAAAACCAAGTAACTTGCTTATTTTTTTGTTTAACAGGCTATGAAAATAATTGAAGATCCTGGTGCTCGTAGCAGAATCCTTTAATAGGACAGGATCATGTGCACAGGTGTTAGGTACAATTTTAAGGAGCCTTTGAATCTCATGGCCTCATTTATGAGGGCATGCGTCACTTTTACGCCGCCGGTGCGTCACTTTTTGTGACGGACCAGCAGCGTAAAAAATGTGCCTTGTTGCACCATATTTACAAAGTGACGCATCTAGGTAGATGCACCACTTTGTAAACCCCTGCGCTACATTATACCTACGCCAGGTATAATGTTTGCAGGGGGGGCGTTCTGACGCAAGAAAGGGTCATAGAAGTGACGCAGTGAAATCTATAAGATATATAGGACACTCTAGGACACTTCTAGGACACAAATGCGTCAATTTCTTACGCCTGCCTCACAGCAGGCGTAAGACTGACGCAGGCCCTTTCACTTGGGGCTTGCCCCATGTGAAAGGACACATTGCTGGAGTTGAGTCACTTTTGTGACACACTCCAGCAATGCGTCATTTTTGCGCCATACAGATACGTCAGAAATACTGACGTATCTGTAACTCCTTGCGCCATGATGCGTCATACTGTAAATATGACGCATCATTGGTGACGCATGGAGGGCGCAGTGAAAAGTGACGCATCGCTGTTTTCACACAGCGATGCGTCACTTTTCATAAATGAGGCTCATACCCTTTTCTATTGCACATAGATAATCATTCAAGTAGATTTTCCTTTGAATACCAGACTACTACCAAAGTATCTGCCAAATATCCCATAAAATCAATCATCATTCATTTAAAAACCTATCAGGTTCTTGTAATCATTCAACTTTATTTCCTATCAATTTGACACGGTTATAAAGATGCACGTACCCAGTACATGTAAAAAAATACTTAGGAGTTGCTGTACCCCATCGTCATCTTTGTGCTTGTTGACACTTCTCACAGCCAGGAACATGTTTTAAAGGTTGGGATCTTCCTTCCAACTATTAGACTCTTCTGCAGGCTTTGGCAGCAAGTCATTTTCTCCCACATTAGTTACACTATTTCTCTGGATTTAAAGACCCTTGAGTGAAGAAAGATGTGAAGTCCTCCCGCAAATATAATACAATATTTTTGATTTTTCCTTTTAGCCCAAAAGTCCTATTATGCCACTATTGTGCAAGTTAAACGTGCCCACGATGCTGAACGCATTGCCCTATTGGGCAATAATACCAACAAACTTTTCAATATTGTGCAAAGTTATGTAACACCTGATGCCATGACTAACAACCGTACACCATCCCTGTCTTGATGTGAGGAACTCTCGAATTTCTTTATCAATAAGGGCACTGCAGTCACACTTTGGTGAATGGAATAACCAGGCAGCTGCTGTGACATCTTGCCAACAAGCACCCTTCCCCACCAAGGCCACATTTTCCACCTTTGATTCCATCTCGCTGACGGACTCCTTGGCCGCCCTGTCTACTCTTAAATCAGGTTACTCCAACAACCCTTGCCCTGCCAAACTTTTGGCTAGCGCAGCTGCAGTGATCAACCCCTACTTGAACCGGTTGATTAATACCTATTGGCATTGGCCACCGTTCCTCCTTCCTGGAAGCAGACGATGATTATTCCCATTCTTAAAAAGGCGTCCCTCAATCCCAATCTCCCTGCCAACTGCCGCCCTATCTCCTTGCTCACTGCAGTGGCTAAGGTCTGTGAGAAAGTGGTCAATAAACAACTGACCACGTTTGTGGAACAGCATAGCCTCCTTTACCCTACTCAGTCGGGTTTCAGAGCCTCCTGCAGTATGCAATTGGCACTGGTGGAAATTGTTGAGGCCATATGTGAAACATTAGATACTGCGGGCAGGGCAGCTCTGGTCCTGTTTGCCGCTTTTGATACTGTTCCCCACTTACTACTCCAAGACCGCCTTCAGGAGCTTAGCATTACAGGTCCTGCCAGAAAGTGGCTGAATTCTTTTCTGGAAGGCAGTACACAGCAAATCTGGATCCCCCGTTCACGTCAATTATGGACTTGGGTTCCCCAGGGGTCAGTTTTGAGCCCGCTGCTGTTCAATGTTTACATGTCACCACTCATCAGGATGGCAGATGAATTGGGCGCTAAAGTCGTCGCATATGTTGACGACACTCCGCTTCTGTTCACCTGGAAGAAACATGAGTCATCATCTTCCCATGTCAAAATCTGTCTTACAGCAGTGTTTAATTGGCTCACCACCGCCCAGTTTAAATGCAATGAGGACAAAACTGAGATTTTATTCTTCTACAATTTTCCCCACTGATATTGGCACAGCTTCTGGCCGGGTGAGTCCCCCATGCCTTCCCCTCTGGGCCTTCTGGTCAAGAACCTCGGGATCTGGTTCGACGAAAAGCTACGTTTTAGCAGTCACATTAATAAACTGACGGAAATGTGCTTTGGCATATTACAAAAAACTCAAAAAATGTCTGCCTCTTCTCCCCTTAGCGGCAAAAGAAACGGTCACCAGAGCGCTCATCTCCTCCCGTATTGATTATGCCAATGCACTGTATGCCGGTCTGCCTTGTTACCTACTGGAAAAACTACAGGCGGTCAAAAACGCTGCTGCTAGAATGTTCTTCAATCTCCCTAAAAGAACCAGTGTCAGGCAGCACCTGCGTAACTTACACTGGCTACTTGTGAAAGCACAAGTCAAATTCAAAGGCCCTGGTAATGGCTCATGCTGGTCTCTATGGTCTCGGTCCGGTCTATGTTATGATGTTTTTTCAGTTTTATGCGACTAGCAGGCAACTGCTCTCTTCCAATATTTTGAGAGTGTACACCCTAAGATTCTGCCTTAAAAGGACAGATGGCAGTTCCCTGGCCTAAACGGCTGCGGTGGCCTGGTACTCACGCCCATTTGATTTACGCAGCTTGCAGGATCGCAAACAATTTAGAAAGAGACTCAAAACGTTACTCTTTAACTGACTTTATCCCCTCTCTTGCTGAGTCTTTTTTGCTGCCTTTCATCTCTCAGGCTCGTGCCGGGACACTCTTTTGAGGAGCTGTGCATGTTAAAAATCTCAATAACATAACATAACATAACATAACAAGTAGTTTGGTATGGCTGGGTCTACTTACCTGCCGGCCGCTGCCTCTCCTCTGTCCTCTTCCAGCAACACAGGAAACAGGAAGCACACAGGCTCCCAGACTCCCCTAAGCCAACTACGATGCTGCTGTCACTAGCATGACATCAGCATAGTGATTGGTCTGTGTGACCTGGTTCGGCACTCAGACAGGGTGTGGGTGGCTGTGCATGTTCTCCACCAGGTCCTGAAAAACAGCTGTGTGGAGAACATGCTAAGTGCGCATGACGGTTTGGCTTGCCTATGACGGCCGGCCAAACCGTCATGCACACTTAAAAAGTGACCACGACTCCTCCCCCTGCTCTGTGGGCAGCCCAACCCCACTGCGCCTAAACAGAGCCGGTACGGAAAAATAAAATAATTTTAACCTGGTGTTTTTTTATTTTTCGAGTGGGGTGAAGCAACTTCTTTTTAGCGGAGGAGCCGCCGCTGTGTAACATGATTAGTTGGTTGACTAGCATAGGTGGCACACATGGCTTTCACGAGGAATTGACGGATCATTTTTAGGAATGAGTATAACTGTTTAGCAGATTCTCTGCAGTGGATAAACATTTTGCATAACACATCTCATGACTGTTCTTCTGCCTATAGTACATTCTATTATTCTTAGTGTCAACAGCTTCAGGAGAACATTTAGAATTTCTATTGGATGATGGGGCTGATAAAAGGGCAATGGAGATGATGACATGCACACCTCATTTGCTATCAGGGGCCCTACTATGAGTGAAGTCACAAGAGGTGGTTTGATATTAAAAATGTGGATGGGTCTACCTCTGGTCAGCAGATACATTATCAGAAAACACTACCCTTGTTCTCTGGAGCCAACAGAAGCAATGCAGTCCCCAAATGCATCCAACTCTGACCACACAGAATACGAATATGTTGGTCAATAGTAGAAAGAGGGAAAGTGAATGGGATAAAAAATGCCATCTCACAACCAATCAAAGGATTGCTTGGAATTGTGGTTTATTTGTTAGGCACCAGCACATAATGCACTCTCCAAAGATGCGAGGCCTTCCACAAAGTTGTGTCAACATTCTGTGACATTCTGTGTCCACCCCCTGCCTTTCCATCCTCTAATTTAACTCAGAATCGACAGGTTTGGACTGGAGTATTACTCCCCAGCACCCACCTTAGTTTGGAACAATTTGGGTGATTGATTGACTAAGGTAGAAACCCTACATGGGGTCTGTGAAGACTGGGATACGTTGGACTTGCTCCTAACTAGCAGTCACTGTGTCTTACTGTTGTTCAGCAGAGCCAGTTGAGTCAATTTGGCAGATTAGTTCTGCCAAGGGCTTGCAGAGTATATATAATAGCATTGAATAGGGAAGATTAAGATTGCCTGTGGTACATTGCAGGTGCGGATGAGTGCTGCAATGCAATGTGGTCTTAGTAACACTGCATGCTGCATTGTTATGAGAGAGTTGGGCCCCTTTAAACAGCTGGAACGAACTCTATTCAACAACATGAAAAAAGCTGAGTTATCTTGTGAATAATGTTCCTTGTATGGTCGTAATCTTGAACCCACTCGCATAGCTGTTCAGAAATGTGACTTCTGCAGCACCATTTTTTAGTCATTGTACTGACAATTGCAGATAATTCGATGACAATGCAACAATTTCACCTGCTTTGCAAAGGGGCAATACTTCATTGACAATTAGGAAGGAGATTGTGCCAATTGTGTGAAGCTAATTGACACATAACTACAGCCATCAGGAAAGTTTTTGATGAGAATTGGAGGCAAAACTTGACAGTTATTTTTCCAGGAGCAGGAGGCTCCCAGGTGAGTGGCAGCATGTCAGAAATCAAGGTATGGAGAGCCCTCTTTTGGTTATTTATTTGCCCGAGCCTTCTTCAAGGGGGTCTGAAAAGGAGCTGGAGGAGAGGAATCTTTCCATTGTTGTTCATTGGACCAGGATTAGGGCAGGAAGTCTTTTACCTTTGCGACTGAGGCAGAATCTGTTATGAAAAAGGTCTGTTTTGTGCACAGAATTAGGGGTGTGCTGGTTTATATCCATGCTTAACAGAATCAGTAACCCAATAGCTTCTGTTCTGAACACCTTAGAAGAAAGTCACAGAAATTCCACTTGTAAAAGCTGCATAGTATAATTCCTAGCACCATAGCACATCACTCAGGATGACTTTGAAGCTACCTAAACTAAAAGACTGGTCCAAGGTTTCACCTGGTGTGTCAGTCTATTGACTCAACACCAAGAGAGAGGTTACCCACATTCAGCCTTCTGGCATCCTGAGGGCCTAGGGACGTTCAGTCCCTGATTCGAGATCTACCAGATGGCATGCTTAATCACTGGTGTCTTCTCTCATCCGAGTTGGAAAAAACCCTGGGGCATAGCTTGGTCAATAAGATTGGAGACGTAGGGGCTTAAGGGGAAGTGAAAAAAGAGAGGAGGGCAAATTGTTAAGGGCACTTAAAACACATTCTTCAAACATTTTTAAGGCCATCAAAACAGAGACCTAGAGAGTGCGGGCAGATTTATGACGACTGCCGCATCCCTGCACATCAGCAGGCATGCGCCAATTAAGATGCATCACGCAAGTTTACCCTTGCACCACCACAGATTCGCCGCATTTACTATGCGGCGCATCGCGGCCCAAGGATAAACAGGTGCATGACGCACCTCTCGTCGGAAGGGTGGCACAAGCGTGACGCAACTCCAGCAATGCTCATGGCCTGCCCATACATAACATGGTGCCTCACCCAAATTTCATCACACTACCCCTCTTCTTAGATCCCTTCATTGGCTCCCTATCCTGCAGAGAACCCTCT
Organism: Lissotriton helveticus; assembly: GCF_964261635.1. Taxonomy (NCBI): domain Eukaryota; kingdom Metazoa; phylum Chordata; class Amphibia; order Caudata; family Salamandridae; genus Lissotriton; species Lissotriton helveticus. The sequence goes on from NC_136063.1 coordinate 178,423,761, forward strand.
TTAAAATGGGCTGCTGGGCTTTTATGGCCCGGGCTCGCACGGCCCCCGCTTTCATTAACAACATGATCACCCACTATCTACCCTCCCGCAACCTCCGCTCTTCTAGCCAGGCACTCCTCTGTGTTCCTCGCTTCCGTAAGTCCAGAGTAGAGGGCTCTAGATTTGCCATCCTGGCTCCCCGCTTTTGGAATAGCCTCACATTGACCATCAGATTTATTACCGTCTACCTGCACTTCCGTAAAGCCCTCAAAACCTACTTATTTTCCCAAGCATTTTCTGATTAAAATTCTCTCCCCGGCGCTATGCCCACCTGCTAAAGACTGCCCTACAGCGCCAGGAAGCCGCTTGGCCACAGAGCGCTTTATAAATATTTTTAAATAAATAAATAATGCCTGCTTCAAGCAAGCGCAAAGTATTGATGCAGCGGTGTCGGAAAAGTGACTGAGTGGAATCTTGTTGATTTCACTCAGACACTTTACCGAGGCTTTACTGTAGTGTAGCTCCTATTTTCCCAATAGGCTCTGCGCATTGGAATAGTACCTACAGCAGTAAAGGCCTAGGCCAGACGTTAACTAGGTCTACTACTGTCGATACTAGACTTAATTTTTGGGTTTGCCAGCTAAGCTCAGAGTTCGCTAGAAACTTTCTCGAATGTTCAAGGAAGGAATTAACTCCCCTGATTAGACAAGAAGGGATTTAGTTTCTGACAACCATAGAACATGACAACTTTGCTCTCCCCTAATCAAGAGTCAATCTCGAGAGTCGTGTGAGCACAAGGCAATTATTTTACTCAGTCAGTACGTGCATTCTTAGTCTCATCAGAATGTAGAGAAAAGGAAGAGACGGGCGTGTTCAATAAAAAGGTGTTATTTATTGATCAGTCTCTTTTCTCATACATGAGAAATGGATCGATATTATTGCAATACTTATAGTTAAGTAAAGTGCATACATTAAAAGCAATAGTATAAAATAATACTGTAAAAACATTGATATGGTTTCTGAGCCATATGATGTTTAAAATGATTAAACTATATTTACATACACATATACATTTGACTAAACGTACTCAACTGGTGTTTCTAAATACGCCTACCCCGTGTACCTGACCTAAGTCTAATGCGTGGGCGGGAATAGAAAGTTACAGTTTAAGTTAAGTTTGTTTTTGCCAAGTGAATAACTAAAGAATTCTCTGTGAGGGGTTATTCAGTTCTGTACCTGGAAGTTAGGATGAATGAGGAATGGTATCTCTTTCTCTGCTCTCGATATTCCAGGCTGCCTGCGAGGGCTGCCCGAAAGCGCCGGTGCTGGGTCTCTCGGCTTGAGATAGCAGCGCGTCTCTCAGCGCGTCAGGAAGGCGGGGCTGCTGCCAGCGGGGTCAGCTTCTGCTCTCGGCTTCGGCAAGTATGGCTGCTCCGTCTTGTCACCACGCGTGTGTTTGCATAGGGCAAGATCGGCAATATTTATACCTTAAAGGTGCCGAGATTGACGTAAGGATGGACATAGATACGTCAATAAAGATGTCATACGACTTGCTCGTTAGCACATTCTTTACTAAAGTTCTCTGTGAAATCAAAACAATGGCCGCACGGATTTTCCAGGTTGTCATAGGTTTGATTTGTTATGAGAACGTCGTATGCCTTATCAGGGGCTGGAGGAATGTTGCTTGTCTAATTAGATCTCAAGCGTTATGACCTAATCAGATAACACGTTCCTGTGCCGTAGTGTGACTGCGTCAGATAACGGTATCTGCATCATGGGGGCTGTTCTTGCCTCATGGGCTGATTGTTAGTTAACCTGATAGTTAGTTTAACCAGAATAGGGTCAGGAATAGGGGGACTGATTCAGAACCTATAGAAATACACGACACCCACTCCACGCTAACTATGGTCATATCTACTAATCTATGCATAGTATAACATAGTACAACATACTATAGAGTATAGTGTATACCTTACCACCCCAAAATACATAAATGCATTTCGAAATTTTCAAATATACTGAAAAATTGCAGTCATATATATTGTATGCACTTAAGCTATGAATTAAATGCAAAAGAAAACACGCATGTTTATGCATTATTGCTTATTGGTATATGAGAAATACACATGAAATGGCTCTTAATATGGCTATACAGAAAGGAAGTTCGAGACCATTTCATCACATAATAAAATATTTGTGAACATCCCAGTGGGCAACTAAAGTTTATAGAGTATCTAAAAATAGAAATCTTAGTTCTCTAGGAATAGTTTCTTACTTTAAGCAGAAGATAAGTGTCCCGAAAAATTTGTGAAAAATAATTTGGGGCTGCTAAAAAATCGTTGTCCGTGAACTGGTGGGAAGAATTGTTCATGTGACTTTATTTTTAAAGTTGAAGGCCGAATTCAGGGAACGCCGTGTGCGAGCTCGCTCAAAAGTCTCTATTTCTGTTCTGGAGAGAACATCATATCATTCAGGCTTTTGAAAAAACTGTCAACAGCTTCATGGGAAAGTTCCATTAAGTCGGAAATAGGTGTAACCATGCATTCATGCGCATGATTGTCTGCATTGACATTCTGTATCGCATTGCTGACAGAAGGTCGTACCTGTTCGATGCTGCTTTCATCTTGAACTTCACTACTCTTCAATCGCAGTGGTGAAGATTCCAGGAATGCCGTCATCAGGATTGGCAGCCTTTGAGGGCAGCACAAAGCGTGAACCTTGGTAGGAACCAACAGTGTATCTGCATCCACTGGCGCATCCGATTGTAGCGTCAGACAGGTGTCTAACACGCATTCTTCTCCGCATAGCAGACACCTTAGTACAGGTAAAACACACCTTTGCCACATTGGTCGAAATGATAGAAACCAAGTCATGTTTAGGTCTCTAAGCCGGGAGAGTCCCAGGATTTTTGATATCCGGTCCCGGTATCCAATGGCTAGGATCGTATCTTCCATTGTCGCGAGAGTTTGATCTGTGACATGGGTTGCCATAACGAAAAATAAGGACTAGGAATAGGATTCCGGCAATTAGTCCTAGGATCAGGGGAAGTCCGCCAAAAATCGAATGGACGAAATCTGGAAAAATACCCAGTATGGCCTTGAATGGTGTTAATGCCATCGAAAATACTGTCTTAAATACCCCTGAGATCCCATTGGTATCAGAAATATTTAAGATTTCGCTTAGGATTTCCGCGAAATGTACGGGGGAATTAGTTGATAATAATGTATGTATCTCTGCAGTCGTCCTTGCGACTTGTAGATCATACGTTTCTTTTGATGACGTGAGCCTTGTAGGCGTCTGAAGAAGCACTGTTTTCATTCTGCTTAAAGTATCTATTCGAATAGAAGTAATTTTCAAATTGGGCCATGCCCTTTCCTCCCTGTCTGGAAAGGAGCTGGGGAATAAAGAACGTCCACAGCACTTGACCTTCGCCGTTGTAGTTACTAGATAAGGAGTCCCGGGCATAAGACTACAACATCTGCGGTCTACAATAAGAATGTAACTCCCATTATAGAGTCTTTGAAAGAATGGTTCTATTTCAGTTGCAGGTGCGCCTTGCTGGTGACATTAAAGGTTGTATGAATTCCCTTCACAGGCTCCATGCAAACTAATTCCGTTACACAGAAGCGTGCCGCTTAGTGACATAGCACAATTGTTGCCACTAAGAAACACTTTCTGTCCTTTATTACTGACACATGCATGTGAATAGGGCAGGTTCCAAGTTGTTTTAAGGTACCCCTTTCCCAATTTCTCGTACATGCCAGCCTGTATATATTTTTGGCAGTATTGAAACCTGAAGGTTGAGATTGGAATATTTATGATTCCGTGGATTATCCATTCACTGACAGGTCGTTCTGACATTGTCATTGGTAATCTTTCTAGTTTTTCAATGCTCAAGATTGTATAATCAGCACCCTTTTGCGCCATACCGATTTGTCTATCAGTAAGGTTAAAGATTTGGAATAGTGACGTTGTGTTGATTAAACGCCAAGGCACGTAGCCTGAACGCAGATTTTGTAACGTCCAGCCAAGCTGTACAATGGAACGCAATTGTGACTGACCATGTTGTAATAACAGTAAGTCTTGCGATAATATATCGCTTGCTGAAGACACAATGCTGTCCAATGAAAAAATTCTGGAGGACAGAGTCATTAACCCATTGTCCACTACAGAAAGTGATTTTTCCAAATTGATACGGTCAATTTCCCGTATTCTCTCTGCTGTCTCAATTTGAGTAACCTTCCAGGCCTCATTGTATGCTGCATATACAGAGGCTGCTATGAAACGCTTTTGACGCTGTTTGCGTGGTCCCAGTATGAAATCACGCAAGTCAGCACCATCAGTAAGTAAAGTTAGGTGTTGCTTAATTTCAGGCAGTGTGGAAGTTTGTAGCCATTGAAGGCATAATTTGCCCACACTGTAGGTTGTTATTATCCCTGGGTGATGTCTTTGGGGATATCTAGGGTCTGGCCTGGTCATTTTGAAACCCTGTGTTTTATTCAGGAATCTATCTTGACAGTAATTTGTATCTGTGGGCCAGATCAACCATTGTTTCCAATCAGGATGTGTTCTGTTTTGGTTTAGTATATGGTTTACGTCTATTTCTTCATCTGTATCAGAGCTATTGCTAAACATTGTTGGCTTTGGAATAGACGGTTTAATTAAATCTTTGATTTTGGCTAAGCCAAGACAGGTGGTTTGTTGAACAGTGTCATTTAAAAATATCATTTGTTCTGGGATCATGCAGGCTCTAAACAAAGCTTCTATACCCTGTACTTGCCATTCTTTTGTACCCCAAACACTTTTCAGATCAACATTTTTGTCCCAATAATCAAATCCAAATGTATTCATTTTTTCAAAGAATGAATCTGAATATATCAATTTTGTGTTGGTTATCATGGTTTTCATCCCTGTCTTGTTTGACAACTTAAAATAAAATGTTTCAGCATTACTTATGTTAAAACCTGAAAAATATGAATATTTGTCAAATACGGTTCTAGAGCTTCCTTTTGGAGGTGTAGCACAATGTTCCCATTGATTATAACTTAAAACATTTCTAGGTTGTGCAGATTTATGTAAAAAATGGTTACCATAATGGTTATAGCAATACATACTATCATAATTTGTAGAACCTTGCAAATAATCATGTTTTGTAAATTTAGCAGACATTACTAAGTCAGACATCATGTTGTTAATACTTTCGAAGTCCCAATCATCAGCAAATGAGTTTGGTTTTGCAAAGTCACTCAAGGAGATCTTGATTTGGTGTGGATATTTCAGGATCTCGACCGGACCATAAATTTCATAGTCAGTGTTGTCCCAGGCTACCCCACCAGGTATAGGATTGGCTGTGAAGTTGGCTGAAGAAAGTTCTCTTTTCTCGACGTGTGAAGATGTGTGTGGTTTGAGGACCAAGTTGATGTTCTGACTTGCTGTGTCCATTTTAGCATATTTTCCCTCAATGAAGCGTCCCAAAGTAAATACCATGATGAGCCAAAGTATGAGGATAAATGCACCAAAACCCACCCAAAATTCAATCCATGGAGAAACCAGATATGTTTCTTTCAGTTGTTTCAAAAGTTCCTTAGCTTTGTCTTTAAAGGATTTTGATGATGACTGTGTCTTTGATTCACTGAAGCCGTCAGAGGAATCATCGAAGTTGATGAAGTAACCGGATGCAGTTCTGTCAATTGTTCCAATTGGTTCAGGATTTCTGTTTTTTGCATTTTCACTTGGTACTTCAGTATAGATTGGTGTGTCTCTGCTAAATGTCTTTATTTGGGTTTTCAGAGGTCTGAGTTCTATTGCATTGTTGCATAGTCCTTCTTGTTCTTCTTTAGGCGTTTCGAATGTGATGAGCCTTTTTGTTAGGACCTCTGTGCTGGTAGCAAACCTTGGTGTTCTGCTACTTATTGGGAGTCCACTTGGCCTACTGTTTGTTATCGGCCACATGTTGTGGTTTTACCAGGTCGATGGATACAACTCGGTTCTCCTTTTTACCAGCAAGTGGCGGTAGTACAACTGATCTTGTCCCGTTGACAGACAAGACAGGAACTGCTTTTCTGTAAGAAGGCCCAAATTCCTTCTTTACCGCGATCTTTTCCCTGACTAGATCCCCGACTTTTGGAATCCAGACAGGTCTTGCTGGGACAGGTGGTGATTCTTCAGTGGTCGTTGGCTGTTGTTTCAACTGTATGTTGCTCAGGTCTTTTCTTGTTTTGTTTAAGTCCTGCAAAATAGCCAAACGGTCTTTGACATCAAAGGTTTTTTCTATTACCACTGAAGTCTGACTATCAAGGTCAGAGATCAACATCCTAGTTCCGAATAATAATTCGTACGGACTGAATCCCTTCAGAGAATTTCTTGGCAAGTTATTTAGACTACGTTGGACACTTATTAGATGTTTGACCCACCCAGCTCCCGAACCTAATATCCTTTCTATTATAGATTGCTTTCTGCCTTGGTTTTTTCTTTACACCATCCCGTACCCTCAGGAAGGAAGTGAGAAGATTCCCGCTGGGCTGTGCTCATTTGGCCATGTTTCCCCCCCAGGCTGGATTGCCTGAGTGAAAACAATGGTCAAACGTAACATGCTCTTAGCGTATATGCCATTTAGACTCGCAAATCTTGTATAATAGTCCGGACGTCAGCCGAGTGCTGGTGATCTACATTATAAGTGGAAACTAGCCTGTCTATGTTAATCGCAAGCCATTCTTTTTGCTGGTAATATTATCTGCCTTGATACGACGAGGTATTAAACTGCTTCTCTCCCCACTGCGATCTCTATTGCAGTTTGGGCAGTTTTTTACAAACATGGTGTAGTGCAGGCTCATGCCTGGCCACCAGTACCGTGATTGTAATTCTTCCAGAGAATCTTTTAATTTAAGGTGTCTGAGACCCTCGCCCATGTGTGCGTCTGCGATTAACAAGTTTCTCCTGTCCATGTTTGGAATCACTCTATCACCCACTCCAGGGATTCGAGCAAAAGGGACGGAGTTTGCATCGATTATGTATGTATAATTGAGTGGATAGTTGATCGGTAGTGCTGAGCAGTCGCCGTTTGATGACGTTTTCACCGCCAGCAATGTTTCACCGTCAATGTATTTTAATGTACGCTTTTTTCGATCTACGGGAGCCGGTTTAGTGGCTGCCGCTGCGGCTGCTTCAGCCAATGAATTCCCCACAACGTGAACGCCATCACGTTGATGACTCAGTGAGTGAGTCACGTGAGTCTTTGGTAGTTCTTTTTTCAAAAGAGCTACTTGTTCCCAGAGCAGTTTCTGCTTTATTGGTGCATCTGTGTCATCTTTGTAACCGTTCTGAATCCATGTCTGCAAATCCTTGTTATATGCTTTGACGCAGTAATATGAATCTGACACTATAAGTGTCGGGAATTCGCGATCCGCATTATCCAGCGCCATTTTTAATGCTATTATTTCAGTTTGTAGTTCTGAATTAGTTTCTACTGAGTGTGATTTTGTTAATAGAGGTCTTAGTTTACCTCCCCGCCACACTTCTTTTGTAATCTCACATGTGGGGTTGTATGCTTGTTCTCCCCAAACGGAGGGTTGAGCATGTCCGTCTGTATAGATTACACAGGCGTAATGTCGTAGAGGAAGAATGTCAATTGGCAGAGGATACGTCTTTTCATATTTTAGATTTTTTAATTCTTCTAGGTCTTAGAAAATTGTCAACCAGGCTATACTTGATAATTCATATCCTACATATAAGACTGTCAGATGGGCAATTCTTGACTTTTTAAAGTTGAATTTGTAACCCTCTGCAGCGAACCCAAGTATTATGGTGTTCACCCTTTTCAAGTGAGTCTCCAAGTCATCATCTGTTAAGTAAATGTCATCGACATAAGATAATGCTTCATCATCATATAGTTGTAGTAATTCTGTTACTCTCGCTGAGAATACCCCCGGGCTGTTCTTGTACCCCTGGGCTAACCGACAGAATTGTTTTTGAGTGCCATTTACTGAGAATGCAGTTAAATATCTGCTCTCTGGTGCTATGTTTTGACAAAAGAATCCATTGGAGATGTCCAAGGTTGTTTTGTATTTTTTGCGCACTATGTTATTCATTAGTGCAGCACTGTGTGAGTTTTGCACTGCAAAGGTTTTGCAACATGTGTTAAGGTGTCGGTAATCCAAAACTAGACGATATGAGTTGTCTGGTTTGGAGACCGGAAACAAAGGATTGTTCATTTGTGAGGTGCAAGTTTCAATCACCCCCTGGTATTCTAGCTGATCTAGTATTTCATTTACTTGTTTTTTAGCTTCTTGCTTAATTGGGTACTGCCTTTGTGCAGTAGGTTGTGATTTTAACTGGATTTTGTGAGGAGGAGAATCCTCATCCCATCCTACATGATTTTTATATAAAGCAGGTGCTAAGGCCACTGCCCACTTTCTAGCAAGTGTGTATTTTTTATGAATCGGTATTTGATTCGAGAAGGCAGGCATAATTACTTCTTCGCCATGAGGGCACTCCCTGACGAACTCTGGTGGCCAGTCTTTTTCAGCTAGAAGGATGTCATAACCCTTTGAGAGGTTATCCCAAAATAGTCCCCTTATTTTCCTAGTCTTATCTCCCTCTATACGTAATGTTATCTCGTATATCTTGTGGGGCTTGCTAACTCTGGTGTCTGCAGTTTCCACTTGAAGGTATTCATTCGTGTCCACTGTCTCCAGATGATTCATAAGGACTTTGCGAGCTATGCTCACCTCTGCTGCGCTGTCTAGCATTGTCTGAGCCCACTCTCCATTTTTCAGTTGTGTCCTCAGTATTCTCGGCATTGTTAACTACCTTGATACTGGCTACCTTCTTTTTTGGAAATTGTAATTTCTTTTTTAGCTGAGCAGGTTCCTTGTCTTTGGACTTGGCGTGCTCTTCTGATCGTCCTCTTCTTTCCGATTTCTGCGAGGAATTCTGAAAAGATTGAGAGGGACGTGTATCAATGTCTTGATATCTATCAGGTTTTTTAATATTATCCCTATTTCTAAGGTTATATCTATTCCCAGAGGGGTCACTCTGCGGTGACCTCTGTCTTTGGTTTGGAGATTTCTCTCTTCGCCTAGGAGACCTTCCTCGGGACTGGAATTTCTTTTCTTTAGGATTGGATTGTTTGTTTCCATCCCAGTTCTTTTTTGGTGAATTATTATTATTAAAAAATATTTTTTCTGGACTTGTAGTCAGTTGCGGTTTTACTGGTATTCCACCTAGACTATCTCTGCCTAGTTCTTCATAGGATTTTTCTATGATTCTGGCAATTTCAGCTGGTTGGTCTGCTATATCTGTCTCTTTTAACCTCTGGCGGATCGCCACGTTTGCTGCTTCACCTTTTATGTTGGCTAGTAATATAGCCGAGACCTGCTTGAAGTCTTTCAGTAATTTCATACCAAGAGTTAAAGCAGGTTCTGGACCGTATTCATCTTGAATTTGTTTTAGCACATCTGGTATTACCGAAATGGATGGAACACCGTGCGTTTTTGTGTAGATGGAAGCAAAGACTGTACCCCAAGTGTCACAGTCCTCAATGTGTGGTGCGATTCCCATTGGGAGACATATAGTCAGAATCCTGTGTTTTTCTAATGGGGTGGTGTCAGGAAACACCGCCTCTATTTGGGTAATTTTCTGTGCCAACCAGAATGGTATCTGTTCCCGTTTAGCTGGAACTTTACCTAGGCAGGATTGGATGTTCTGTGGTGTAATTTTATTTGTGTTCCCCTGGTGAGGGGTCAGCTGTGGAAGTTTAATCGCTGGCTGAATTGTTGAAGTCCGCATTACATACTGAACTAATTGTCTATGAATTTTTAGTAGTTGTTTTAGCTGTATTAACAGCTCTGCTGCAGGCATTCTTTCGATGTCTGGATGTGGTGTGTATCCGGCTAAGACCGGCCACATTGCTCCTGGTCTTCCTAAAGGACCGAGCCTTGTAATGTGATTGTTATGTTTTAGGGCGCCATCAAATAAGAGCAAATGCTCTTGGAATTTGAGTGGTACTTCCACCTCCTCGAAAGGAGTGTATGTTTCAGGAGGTTCCTCTACTTTGTAATAGTGGAAGTACTTTGTTACAGCATTTGCTGCCGGAAAATGTATCCATGAATAGTATACCTCTGTCTGCCGATATTCGCGTGCCTCAATTACGAATATGACTGTGCCACCTCTAGGTGTCAGTCCATTTTCTATAAGTTTTAAGGTTATAGATCTCCTTTTAATGACCGGAATGAGTGTTATATTCGGGTCTGCTGCTTGCATGGTAGCATCAGCATCTGCGAGTTCAGTTGCTAATCTAACTGCCTCTCTTTCTTCATCACTGTCTCCCATTTTACAGACAGGATGGTATTATGTCTATTTGCAGATCAGGTTTCTTTATGGAACAAAGATTAGATGCACAATATTTTGGAACTGTTTATCCTTCAACGTTGACTTGACCAAGAACCATACATAGGAGTTCCCTCCTGCGAGGTTTTGGAGGATATAACCTTTCACCCACTCCAGACGTCTTTGGAGTATTTGGGAAAAGGGGTCTGAGTGAGAAAGCACGACTGAGTTACTCTAAATGTCTTACGTTAGTTTTATCGCCCTTTCCAAACGCGTTGGGCGCCATGTAGTGTAGCTCCTATTTTCCCAATAGGCTCTGCGCATTGGAATAGTACCTACAGCAGTAAAGGCCTAGGCCAGACGTTAACTAGGTCTACTACTGTCGATACTAGACTTAATTTTTGGGTTTGCCAGCTAAGCTCAGAGTTCGCTAGAAACTTTCTCGAATGTTCAAGGAAGGAATTAACTCCCCTGATTAGACAAGAAGGGATTTAGTTTCTGACAACCATAGAACATGACAACTTTGCTCTCCCCTAATCAAGAGTCAATCTCGAGAGTCGTGTGAGCACAAGGCAATTATTTTACTCAGTCAGTACGTGCATTCTTAGTCTCATCAGAATGTAGAGAAAAGGAAGAGACGGGCGTGTTCAATAAAAAGGTGTTATTTATTGATCAGTCTCTTTTCTCATACATGAGAAATGGATCGATATTATTGCAATACTTATAGTTAAGTAAAGTGCATACATTAAAAGCAATAGTATAAAATAATACTGTAAAAACATTGATATGGTTTCTGAGCCATATGATGTTTAAAATGATTAAAATATATTTACATACACATATACATTTGACTAAACGTACTCAACTGGTGTTTCTAAATACGCCTACCCCGTGTACCTGACCTAAGTCTAATGCGTGGGCGGGAATAGAAAGTTACAGTTTAAGTTAAGTTTGTTTTTGCCAAGTGAATAACTAAAGAATTCTCTGTGAGGGGTTAATCAGTTCTGTACCTGGAAGTTAGGATGAATGAGGAATGGTATCTCTTTCTCTGCTCTCGATATTCCAGGCTGCCTGCGAGGGCTGCCCGAAAGCGCCGGTGCTGGGTCTCTCGGCTTGAGATAGCAGCGCGTCTCTCAGCGCGTCAGGAAGGCGGGGCTGCTGCCAGCGGGGTCTGCTTCTGCTCTCGGCTTCGGCAAGTATGGCTGCTCCGTCTTGTCACCACGCGTGTGTTTGCATAGGGCAAGATCGGCAATATTTATACCTTAAAGGTGCCGAGATTGACGTAAGGATGGACATAGATACGTCAATAAAGATGTCATACGACTTGCTCGTTAGCACATTCTTTACTAAAGTTCTCTGTGAAATCAAAACAATGGCCGCACGGATTTTCCAGGTTGTCATAGGTTTGATTTGTTATGAGAACGTCGTATGCCTTATCAGGGGCTGGAGGAATGTCGCTTGTCTAATTAGATCTCAAGCGTTATGACCTAATCAGATAACACGTTCCTGTGCCGTAGTGTGACTGCGTCAGATAACGGTATCTGCATCATGGGGGCTGTTCTTGCCTCATGGGCTGATTGTTAGTTAACCTGATAGTTAGTTTAACCAGAATAGGGTCAGGAATAGGGGGACTGATTCAGAACCTATAGAAATACACGACATTACTGTGCCGGAACGCCCCCCTGCGCCGGAACGCCCACATGAAACCTGATGCAGATTTCATGTGGCGCACGCTGTAAATAGGGTGCAAATTGGCGCAAGGGTAATGCCGCCGCTACGTCACAAAAGTGACGCAATGGCGGCCCAAAATTGGCACAAGAGGCTCGTAAATCTGCCCCTGTGTGTTTTTGTGTCAGTGTGGGCATCTGAAAATCCCAGGTCAAATCCGACAGACTTCATCATACCCGATTGAAAGCCTTTGCACCCAACTATTTACTACAGAATACATTTTTAGGGAAGGTGTAACACCCTAGACACCCCCCTGAAGCAATGCCCCTGAAAATACCACCAGAATCTGCTCAACCATAAAGTGGGAGCTTGTAATAAGATATTTTTCTGGTCAGAAGTAGGGATCCAGTTGAAGTAAAACTGATTATGGGCATACACTGGATATTTTCTTTATTTAATGAGTATCCATATCATAGTTTAAAAAAACAAAGTGAGGACATTTAATGAAAGCACAATGGTTCCTACATCTATTGTCGTACATCGCCCATATTCCCTGGTAGTCACCTACCTGGATGAGTTGATCTATTTCAATCTAAAGGCCTATTGTGTCAGCCACAGCCAATCACATGTGCCTCACTGCAGTACCCAATCAGAGTGGCTGTGTAGAAGGGTATCAAATTGACAACAAATATACTAAAATCTGAATCGTCCAGCTTTCAGCTAAACTGACTGGCGATACGAGTTTGTCCTGAAGAGTTTCCTTTAAAGATTTTCGTGAATTTAGTGTGGAGATTAACAAAAAGCTTTGCATATTTATACAAAAAAGCCCAAAAGGCTGTACAAGGCAACAATCCTGTGTTTACACTTTAATAGTTAGCAGTGCATCAGCTCCCTCCCAAACTGGTGCTATTAGCAGCTTTTTGTTGTATAACATCATCAGTTGCATTGTTTGTGTTGTTGGTTTTTTTTTTGTCCTCATACGCCAAAGATATACTCAGAGTACATTTTGTCAGTGCCATCCGCAGCAGATGTAGACCTCCACCTATCATGGACTCTGAAGATCTTAATGGGTGCACTTTCCTCAAATACCCTCAAGCATAGTCAATTCAGTTCTTCTAACTTGCCAGCCATAGGACTGATCCTGCGGGTATATTACTCTGCAGAAAGGCATAATCATTGGACAAATTAGGTTATTGCTCACAACTTATCCAGCCAGTCACTACATGGGGTCCAGAAGTGCTTTTCCTTTTCCAATTTACCCTATCTAGCTTCATTGTATATTTAATTGCATTAATCCAATCTAAATAAGTTGGTGCAGTATCTTTTAGCCATAATTGACATATTTCTCTACGGGCAAGGATAATATAACGACAACTTATTAACATCTCGAGGAAGTGATTCATAGTTAGGAAAAATGCCCAAAAAGATTAATATTACGCTCACCTGAATATCGAATTTAAACAAGACTTCCAAACCTTCACATACCACACACCAGAAGCCATGAAAAACAGGGCACATTAAAAACATGAAGGTCATCTGCTTTTTCCTGCTGACACTTTGGGCAGCAGGGCATTGTGTGCAGAAACAATTTTATGCCAGTGACAGATGACATACTGATCAACTTACCCTTCTCATTTTGTTGACCATATTTCTTGCACACGGATCCTAATACCAATTCTTAATATACCTCTAGGGTGAAGGACTGGTCTAGGAGGAGCAACACACAGTCCAAATAGCAAGGATGATTCAGAGCTAAATTAAAACAAAGGCGAAAGATAGATCCTTTGAGAAATTTTTGTTTCAAATGTTTATTTTCAGCCATGCAAGCACACAAATTACAGGGTAATGCCAGAGCTCAGCACAGTGGTGGCAGCAAGCAAACCAGTTTATTATGTAAATCCTGCTGCACACAAAGGTTTGCTCACATGCCAGCAGATGCTATTTTAAACCTTTGAACAATACTATGCCATCTGGGCAGTACTTGAAGATTAAAAGGAGAGTGCGTGGGATCAGGGTTTATAAAAGGAATGTTATTGTGGCAGAGCAGTTCCAAAAGAGAGCTTATAAAGCTACATGAAAGTGCATTCATATGTGGTTGGAACCGTTACAGAGAAAAGGGGTGTTTGCAAAGCAGATTAGCAAATGATAAGCTGTGTGCATAATCACAAAATGCTTGAAAGTACCATAAGGAAGCATATCATCATAGAAGATCCAACATCATTAAAATTAGCTAAGCGTTTACATAAAGATATGCATTGGCACAAAGTATTTAGTAGGAGCTCGCCACCGGCATTGCATATTACCAAGGCTGCCTCCTTTTGAATCCACCTCGTGCCTCTTTCCTCCACCATCCTGGACTTGCCATCATTTTATCTCACTGTTGGAGGTTCTCTTCCTTGTATTAACCAATTTTGCATTCGCAAATGGGCCAAGTCGTAGAAACGGCCCATATGCAAATGCAAAAAAGGATTTCTACATGCATCAATCCCATTTTTTCGATTATGTAACCTGCTACCGAATCGCAAAATGGTTTGCGTTCCAGTATTTGAAAGGGGCGTATTTAGGGGGTCTCTGCCAAATAGCGACTTGCAGAGGTATGAGTGAACATTTTGTGACTGTGAATGCGGTCGCAAAACATTCGCAATTTACCACCAGCTTCAAATTGGTGGTCACCCATTTGTGAATGGGATGGAGTCCCCAAGGGACTCCTTCCCTTTTGGGAATGGTAGTAAAAACGTTTTTGAAGAGCAGGCAGTAGTCCCATGGATCACTGCCTTCTCTTAAAAAATTGAAAAGTAATTTTTTTTTTAACGCAAACCGTTATCCTTCAAGGAAAACGGGCTGCATTTGAAGAAAGATTTCTTTATTTAAAAGCAATCACAAACTTGCTGGTCTGCTGACCCCAGCAGCCACCCATGCACGTGATTTTAGCCATTCCTAGGAGGTCGCAAATTGCGATCTACCTCATGAATGTTAATGAGGTAGGTCAATTTGCGACCCCCTAGGAATCACTAAATGAAACTCTATCAGTTTCACATATTTGTAATAGCGATTACCTAATAGATATTAGCTGAAAATTGCAAATAGGTAATCGCTATTACAAATGTGAATACATGTAGTCCTAAGTGCCGAATAGGGCCCAGAGACAACTTCACACAGCTAAAGACCATGTACAAATGGTTTTGGGTGGAAATGCGACTCAGCACAGGGCCAGGCACAAGGCCAGGCTCTGCATTTAGAGTACACCACATAAATGTTTCCCAATTGCTTTGATTGGAGATCTTTATGTTCATCTTTATGCCACATGAATGACAGACATCTTTATAAACACTCATACTATTTTTGTACACATATTATTTCTTTGAACCCTTACATCTTCAATAATCTCTCAAAGTCCCAACCATCAGACACCAGAGGACTTCCTACAAGCAACAATTATGCCCTCCACCATCCTTTGGTCAGTAAGACAGTAGCATAGATACATGCATTACTTTCTACATGCATTTCTAACATATTTTACCCTTTGTTATTTCTACCAAATTTCTGTTCACTGAACAATTTCTCTCTCTTAGTAGAATATTTCATATAGCTATGGATGTATTTACTGCCCTGAGAAAATGTGTGTAAAAACCCCTATTAACCTCATTCACACTTCCATACACTGATTTGTTTTTTAACAGCTACTGTATCTAGGGACACATGTTCACTATCTTCTTCCAGGTCCAACGCATCTCTCCACAAAGAAGACATCTGTGGCAAAAGAAGGGAAGATTTTATTTAATACTACGTTTTTGCACATAAAATAACCAGTAAGAAACAATGTAGAATATTGTAATTTATCATCTATATTTGAATTTGAATTTAAAAACATTTATAGAGCGCTCGTATACTAAAGCAGTTTCTTGGCGCTGGGAGCTACAGTGGTAAAAACAAGCAAACGGGGGGCGCAACTAACCAGTAAATGCTTGCTGGAACAAGAGGGTTTTTAAGGCCCTACGGTATTCCATATAGGATGGTAGGAGTCTAATTGAAGGGGGAAGGGCGTTCCAAAAAGTGGGGGCCAGAACTGTGAATTTCTGACCACCGGCTCTTTTCTTTTTAAAACGGGGTACTACTAGCAGGCCCAAAGAAGAGGAACGAAGGGCTCTCGGCGGGCAATAGTTTGTAACGGCAGAGTTGATAAATGCCGGAGCTGTGCCCGCTCGGGCTTGAAATGTAAGGCATCCTAATTTGAACAGTGCCCGTTGCTTGATAGGGAGCCAGTGAAGGTTTTTTAAAAGGGGGGTGGAATGGTGTGACTTAGCCAGGCCATAAACCAGGCGGGCTGCCTGGTTCTGGACCAGCTGTAGACGGTGAAGGGCGTATGCGGGGGCACCATTGAAGACGATGTTCCCATAATCAATTTTTGACAGTACCATGGCCATAACGATCAGTTTAAGTGCTGACACAGAAAAAAAACGGGAAATTTTCCTAATAGTCCGTAGGGAAAAGAAACAAGAAGAAACAACTGAACTAATATGTGAATGTAAGGTGAGTTGGTGATTAAGAGTAATGCCCAGCGTTTTAACTG
This sequence comes from Lissotriton helveticus, assembly GCF_964261635.1. NCBI lineage: Eukaryota > Metazoa > Chordata > Amphibia > Caudata > Salamandridae > Lissotriton > Lissotriton helveticus. Next base: position 178,440,304 of record NC_136063.1, read on the forward strand.
AAGGGGAAGGAATGGGAGGGGTGCCTAAGGATGGGGGCCAAAAAAGAGGTGACCATGGATTTGCGACCCCGCCCGTCAAAACCAGCTCTGTTTTGTCCGGATTTAATTTGAGATGGTTAGTATTCATCCAATCACGGATGAATAGCATCACGGACTGGAAGCTGGTTTGACCTGGCGAGGTCGGGGATAAATCAAAAATGAGTTGGAGGTCGTCGGCGTAATTGTACACCGCGACCTCCATATGCTGTAAAGCAAAAATAAGGGGAAAAATATATAAATTAAAGAGTAAAGGGGACAGCGAAGAGCCCTGAGGGACCCCGCACGTGATTTCACGAGAAGGGGCAGCAAATTCTGCCAGATGGACAGCCTGGGAGCGACCAGACAGGAAGGACTCCAGCCAAACCAAAGGAGGGCCCTCGATGCCCGCCAACCTGACACGGCGTAAGAGGATGGAGTGATCCACCGTGTCAAAGGCGGCGGACAGGTCTAATAAAACGAGGGCCTGAGGTACGTTGGAGTCCAATCCCTCCCTGAGTCGTATATATATGATAATGTGTCATATATTAGTCTCAAATAAAGACTAATTTCTTAGTTGTAGTAAAATGCAAAATTGATTTTGTAAGAGTTATTAAATATACTGACCTTTGTTTTTAGCTCTAAGAGATGGTGAGCCTGGTGATGATGCCTTACCAACCGTAAGCGGAGTACAGCATGCAATCCCGGGAGAGAACACTATTCTCTTCTAAGCTTCAATATGTTTGGCTTCCTCTGCTCAATGGGAGGGGGAGGAGAAGATTGTTCCACCCAGAATAACATCTCAGAAGAGACAGAGATAACTCCAATGGATTGCAAGTTTTCAGTCAACAGCTAGTAATCCATTAAAGCCGACACCAGGTACTCAAGATTCTTTTCAACTCACATCTCAACCTACAGTTTGCCCAACAGCCTCTCCTTTCCCACCTTTCAATAAAATGCAATTCTGGTCTTATTCTCATATTCTGAGGGTGAAGAAACCCCTGACGAGGAAGACTTCTTCCCCATTTAACAATCTCCCTTCAATAATCTCCCAAATGGCAACTAGGCCCAGGTGACATTTCAATTATGTTGGCATTAATCCCATAATTTTGTGTTACACTCATCGCTCAAAATTCCTGAATTCATGCCATTTAGCTACATCACATAGTTATAGCATGGCAACAACACGAATGCCCAGAAAACATGCAACTGTTGTTTGCAATACGTGTGTCTTTGGTGCTATCTATTTAGTGCAAAATGATGTATATAATCACAAAATGTAATACATCACCAAATTAGTGAGTGCCGTCATGGTTTTGCAACAGTGGTGTCTCAGGAAGATACATGTGGATGGTGTCACAGTCCACAATTCATCATTAACTCACCACTGTCTATCAACAGTGATGCCGCAACCAAATTACCAGGCTACGTGAAAAATGAGACTGCTGATCGGTTATGCACCAGCAGACACTGTTCTGTGTCCCATCCCTGGAAAATGGATGGAGTCACAATTCAAGTGTAAGTTTTACCTGGAAGTTTGTTTGCATAGTGATGTTGTGTACACGCATTGTAATTTAATGAACTTTCACACTAGTTCTGGAGCGAACTGAAACACATCTCCATGTGGTGAACACATCTGTAGTGCGACTTGAGGATACCAAAACTGCATTTAATGATGGTTTGCATATCCATGTGCCCTCTTATACCTTTGTTGAGGCTGTGTGGTTGGCCATCGGAAATGGGAGAGGAGATGGGGGGGCTGAGTGCATATCCGGTATCACCTGTAAAAATGACATGTAATATTTGTAATACTGTTGTATTTTACACATTCTACACATGCATACATAAAATATCATTAGTACGGGTGTGTATTGTGATGTAAATAAGGTATAAGTGACTATGTTTGTTATGTCATTCTTTAGGTATAGATGCAATCTCAGTGTGTGTTAGTACTACTTATCTTGCTGGCACTTGTACCTAAAATCACCAGCAAAGTCAACTGACAAACAAGACCTGTGGTATGACTGGACGAAGACCAAATGCCTTAAGTTCAACATAGACAAGATGGAAATGTTGATTTTTGGGAAGAACACCTCCCCATGGAATGACACCTGGTGGTCCTCCGAACTTGGACTCGCATCGATTGACCACTCCCATAACCTCGGCTTCATCCTGGATGGCAAACTCACCATGAAATGCCAGATCTACACAGTGTCCTCCGCCTGCTCCACACCCTCTGCATGCTCCAAAAGATCTTCAAATGACTCATTTTCTACACCAGGAAAGCCATCACTCAAGCCCTAGTCACCAGCCGCTGGGCTACTGCAACACGCTCTACACAGGACTCACCACCCAACTCCTGAAGAGACTCCAGACGATACAGATCTCAGCCACCAGACTCATCATTGACCTCCTTAAATGGGCCTACATTACCCTCCACCTCAAGAACTGCCACTGGCTCCCCATCCAGAAAGGATGCCAATTCAGGATGTAGACACACACCTACAAGGCCCTCCACAACCAATGCCCAGCATACATCAACCACCGCCTAAACTTCCACCAACCCTCCAGACACCTGCGCTCCACATCCCTTGCCCTCACTCACACTCCAAGCATCCGCCGAAGCAACAGTGGAGGACGCTCTTGAATTGCCACCAAGTCCTGAAAGAACCGCCCTTTGCACCTCCGAACATCATACTCTCTACCTGAATTCAGAAAAGGACTAAAGACCTGGTGCTTCGACTGATCACAGCAGGAACCTAGTGCCTGGATACCCTCATGGGTGATTAGTCGCACATTACAAATCTGAGTTGATTGAATTGATTGATATGTGTACCCAGAAATGGTAGCATTCATATCTGTAAAGAAGCTCTGGTCATCACAGACAGTTTGAATGTTGATAGAGTGCAATGATATCTATTGATGAAATGATGTTTCCTGTGGTGGGGAGGCTAACATGTTATGTGTGCAATTGAGTTAAAGGGGTAAGGACAAAAAATACCTTTGGGACTGTTTTTTTCCACCGGAGATGGAGGCATGGTGATAAACTGTTACCCTCAACAACAATACCTGTAATAGGCAGCATCGTTGCTTTAGCTGTGAGATGCCAGTAGCATTCCTACTGACTCTCTGAAAGATCAAGTGGTCACAAAATGGAGTTCCGACAATATGGGCTGTAGGTGAATTGAGCTTCTGTTTTCAATCTGTTGCCATGTCAATAATCACATAAGGTGAAAAGTGGTATCTAGTAATGAATGCTTCCCACATTGGTGGACACACCCTAGACCTAATCTTTTCCTCTCTCCCTAAAATCTATTGTCATCCCCCAAAAGATATCCACTGGTCTGACCATAAAATGTTAGATTTTTTCTTCCTGTACCCCCCTGAATCCACTAATCACCATATCACCCAGTCCATTAAACGCAGACCATGGCATGAAGTCACTCCTGCCGGATTTACTCAAGTCTGGAAGCAGCCAGTACTCTTAAACTCGGATGACATTGACACATCCCTCTCCAAGTTTAACGCCACTCTGGCGTCTGCCATTAATACATTGGCCCCTCAGAAAATTGTTAAGCAGCCAATCATGGCTAAGAAAGAAATATGGTATACTGAGGCCCTCAAAACAGAAAAGCAGGGATGTAGGAAACTAGAAAAGCGCTGGAGACGGACACGTAAGGAGGAAGATAAGGAACGATATTTGGTAGCTATGAACACCTACTACAAAAATATCAAAAAGGCGAGGAAAAACAGCCTCACCTCCCAAATAACAGAGGCAGGCAACTCTACCCGAGAACTATTTAGGGTTATAAAGACTTTTACTAACCCAGCAAACTGTGAGAGCCCGGACATTTTTTCCCAAGACCTTTGTAACAAAATCTCCCAATTTTTTGAAGATAAAATTGAGGAGATATATAAGAAAATCATAAACATCTCAGGTCCTTTACAGACAGTGGCTTCTGGAATCTCCCCTATGATGACCACTGGGAATACTCTTCATGTAATTCCAGAAATAACTTTACAGCAATTGACCACTCTCATTAATAAAATGAAGACCGGCTCCCCCAACGACTTGATTCCTGCCAAAACATTCTCTTCCTTGACAGAATCTCTAGGCCCCTCCATTCAAAATCTAATAAATCTCTCTTTTGCCGAAGGAAAACTCCCACAACATTGGAAAGAAGCGGTGGTGAACCCCATACGCAAAAATACCTCCCTACCCTGGTCAGAGCTCTCCAACCTCCGTCCTATCTCCCTCCTCCCCTTCATTAGCAAACTGGCTGAGAAACACGTTAATACCATCATTTCCAGCTTTATAGAGGCGACAGGGGGCCTGGACCAATCACACTCTGGGTTCAGGCCCAACCACAGCACTGAATCAGCCCTCCTCTCGGTGACTGACAAGATCAAAATGTCACAGGACAGAGGGGGTTCAATGATTCTAGTGCTGTTGGACCTGTCCGCGGCTTTTGATACCGTGTCTCATAACATCCTTCTCAGCCGTTTGCAGGGAGTGGGGATTGGAGGCTTAGCATTATCCTGGTTGGAGAGCTTCCTTTCCGGGAGGTCGCAATCTATCAGCCTGGGCCCCTATCGCTCCATCTCAAGGGTGCTCACGAAGGGGGTGCCACAGGGCTCTTGCCTTAGCCCTACACTGTTTAATGTTTATGTGGCCCCCCTTGCTGAGATTGTACGGAAGTATGGGTTCACACCGGTCTCCTACGCTGATGACACCCAGCTCCTCTACCCTTTCAGCTCCCTTGGCCCCAAAGTCAAGGAAAATTTCGCTGAGGGTATGAGGGCAGTGTCACACTGGATGGCCGTAAACTGCCTCCAATGTAACGTTGCAAAAACAGAGATTATGCTCTTCGGCAAAGCAAGTCTTCTGTGGTCCCCTGACTAGTGGCCGCTGGATCTAGGTCCAGTTCCAACATCAAAGCCACATGTCAAAAACCTAGGGGTAAAAATTGACCAAAAACTGACCCTTAAGGAGCACACCAATCATATTGCAGGATTGTGCTTTCACACCATTGGCCTCTTAAGACGAGTCTTCCCGTATCTCCCCGATACCTACAGAAAGACACTAGTACAGGCCCTGGTTACTAGCCGCCTGGACTACTGCAACGGCCTGCTGACACTTGCTAACGCTGATGCAGTGGGCCGCTTGCAGGTAGTCCAGAATACGGCAGCTAGATTGGTTATGAGCGCACCGGTCAGGACTCCCTCTAAGCCCCTGTTGGAGGAGCTGCATTGGCTCCCTATACGGCAACGAATCAGCTTTAAAATGTGTTGCACGGTTCACAAGTGCTTATATGGAGACAGTCCTAAATATCTTTCTCAATCACTGGAGCTGTACCTACCTAGCCGGTCACTTCGGTCAAGCAATCAAGCCCTTCTGAAACCCCCTGTAACAAAAAAATCCAGACAAGGAGACCGAGCATTTTCTTCAGTCGGCCCTGCTCTGTGGAACAAGCTTCCTATTGAGTTAAGAATGACCACCAAACACCTGTCTTTTAGAAAGTCACTAAAAACTCTCCTCTTCCGGGAAGCATTCCAACTCCACTAATCACCGCAAAATATCTGCTATTGTCTTGGTGAGCAAAGCGCGGAGATACCCTTATGGGATTGATTCCTGCGCGATATAAGAAATTAAAATTAAAATAAATAAATAAAATAAATGCCCATGATGTTGAACTTCTGTCTCTAAATCCTCTCTGTCTACCTCTAAAATTGTTCCTCAGAAACATAAAAATATTTTCCTTATGTTGTGTTAGTATTTTTCATGCCTTCACTGATTTCTATAAAAGTGGACTTGATTTGTCATGTATGAGACTTGTGGTTCTGGCCTTCTCTGCAGGGGCACCCCTAAACTCTCTGTCTTTACCCTCTACTTTTGCTGAATTCGTTTTCATTGCACTTAGGACTCTGTGCATATTATCATTGCTAACCAGTGCTAAATTGCTTTGCTCACTCCCTAAAACAGGGTAAAATTGGATTACACCTGATAGACATTTTTAATTTACTTATAAGTCCCTTAGTGAGTGGTATACCATATACACAGGGCTTTTAAATTAAATCTTAATAGTGGGTCTACAGCACTTATTGTGCCACCCACTTAAGTAGCCCAGGCCTGCCATTGCACCCTGAATGCAGTTTTAAACTGCCAATTTGACTTGACAATCAAACCCTCTTTCCAAGCCTTAAACTCCCCTTTTAATGCTATTAGTCACCCCTAAGGTAGGCCCTAAGCAGCGCATAGGGCAGGGTGCATTGTAATTATGAGGTTGGATATGTACTTATAATTGTTACATGTCCCAGTAGTGAAAAACTCCTAAATTTGTTTTTCACTACTGTGAGGCTTACCTTTTCCATAGGATAACATTGGGTTGCCTTATTACATTTAATAAGTGCTAACTTTTGATTGGGGACCGACAATATTGGGCATGACCCTTCTTCCAGGATTCCCTTAAAACAATTTTCTTTTTTTCCTCCTGGTGTTTGCTGAATCTCTTTTCATGACATTAGCACTCTGGGCATTTTCCCACTGGAGCGCAGTGTGAAAGCGCACACACCCTTGCTACACATACTAGGAAGTGGTGTTTACCTGATTGGTTTAGGTGCTGTACCTGGAAGTACCCTGTAAAGAGGTATACCACATACCCAGAGCAGGTACTGCACTGGCTACTAGTGGGCTGCAGCACTGAATTTGCCACCCACAAGAATAGACTTTAAAAAATGTCTGAAGCCTGCCATTGCAAGTTTAGGTGTGCGCATTTGCACTTATGCTCAGATTTGCAATTCTAAACCATTAGCCAATGCTGAGTGGGCTGTTCACTACCACTATGCCACCCCTAGGAAAAGCCCTAAGGTGTGGGGAAAGTGGTAGGGGAAGGCAGGTAAAAATGTGTTTTCACTGCCCATGTAGTGAATAATCCCCATGTGAGTTTTTCCTACCTAGGAGATCTGCTCTTCCCATTGGGGGGATTGCTAAATGACTTTTAAACTACAGTTTTAGCTTACAGCAGGGAGGAGCCTCGTGGTGTTTTTAAACATGTCTCCAGCCTGCCATTCTAGGTCTAGGTCCTTGGGTGAGCACTGGGGGGGTGGAGCAAGTTGTAGGAGAATAGCAGGACAAGTACATGTGTGTTCCCTGCCCAGGTAGTGAAGAACCCCCATGGTTGTTTTCAATACTTTTGAGGTATGTTCCTCCCATAGGTTAGCATGGTGGAATGGCTGATATTACTTTAAGCTGCAGTGGTGGTTTACAGTGGGGCAGCCTCATGTTGTTGACCACCATTGAATTTACAATGACAAATCCACCCTTGTGGTAAGGGTGGATTTGTCGTTAATAGCCTAGAAATACTGCTTCTACAAAGAGGGTATTTCTCTGTGCTAAAATCTTTTGTGTGCTTTGTAAGTTGACTCCAGTCCACACTGGAGGCTGGGGGAGCACATCTGTGTATTCCCCGGAGACAGCCAGAAACATTGGGCATGCAACTGGAACAACAGGCCTTTGTCATTTGAGGACTTGGCTGGACAGATTGGGAGGATAGGTTCTGACACTTGGCCTCTAGGAAGCCAGATCATGGCCCCACTAAAGATTAATATCTACATTCCAAGGACTCATGGCAGACCAGACTGAAATTTAGGGGACATGTGTGGTTCAAAGAGAACCCTTTGACCCACAGCCCACTTCAAAGGCACACTACGTCATAAATACTGGTGCTATACTTCACCAGGGCATAGATACGGTTGTGGGGATGTGGGACCAGACATCCTGAACTACGTGGTGCACACTGCCGCAGGACTCTGTTGTTTACAAGGAGGAGACTGCCACTGGAAGGGTCTGTGCACCGTGCCTGAATAGTGCTTGGCCTGGGCTGACTACCTGCTGTTGTGTGGCACCCTAAAGGGTGCTCCCCAAGGGCTTGTGTGCTTTCCCACTGTTCATCATGGAGGTATCAGGTACATCAAAGACCTCCAGTGAGGGACCTGCACTGTCTATGTGTTTCACCTGGACAGCGGTGCCCTCTCAAGTACCTACTTCATCTGCTGGATCCTGACTGCAGCGCTAGGTGAGCGTCGAATTAAGTATTGTGCCTGAAGACCGGATTGCCTTCTGCAGAGCCCTCAAATCGGGCATGCTTCTAAGCAGTGTGCCCCTACATCATAGGATCTCAGCATGCACAAACATCCCATTTGTGGTGACCAGATTCACCGGTTGCATGACTCAAAGTGGCCCGCTTTGTTGTCCATGTCGCATCTCTCTCATGCGACATGCTGACTGCATGCTCATTGCGTGCAGTGTCCGATTCACAGGTTGCAACCCTCTTTGAGGAAGGGCAAATATGTAGTAGTGCCTCATTCTACCTCATGCTGTACTATTGAACTTGCGACTGTGTGTGTGTGTGGGACCGGATTGTCTGGTGCAACTCGTATCACTGCACCAGACATCGTGCCTCATTCCAGGGAGGTACGAAAAACCCAACTGTGGGTTGATTATAACCGGATTGTCTGTTGTGGCTCATATCATTGTGCACCAGACATTGTGCATCATTTCCAGGGAGGCACGGTTAACCCAACTGTGGGTTGATTGTAACCAGATTGTCTGGTGCCACTCGTATCATTGCACACAAGACGTTGTGCCTCATTCCAGGGAGGCATTTTGATCCAGATTGAGGGTTTATTGTAACCGAATTGTCTTGTGCAACTCGTATCATCGCACACCCGATGTTGTACCTCATTTCCAGGGAGGTACGGCTAACCCAACCAAGGGTTTATTGACACTGGATTGTCTGGTGTGACTTGGATAATTGCGCACCAGACAGTGTGCCTCATTTCCAGTGAGGTATGGGGAACTCAACATTTGATTCATTGTGACCAGATTGCCCGTTAAGACTCAGATCAACATGCACCCGATGTTGTGTATCATTTCCCGTGAGGTGCTGGGACGGCTGCATCCACCTATTCACCAACTGTTCCGTCTTGCTCTCAGTGTGGCGAATCAACTGCCCTCTCCTCACCCGGCACAAAGACTTCATGTTGCCAGCTAGTATTGCCTGAATAGGACTTTGGGTGGTGGGAGTAAGGGACTGGGCAGAGGAACACTTCCAAGAGCGATTGGAAGAATGTCGAGAGATTGTGTGACCCCCTGTGCTTTGCAGAACTGGGCTGGTGAAATTCGAGACTGCTTGATTGAACTGGGACAGCCTCTAGTCCTTTTCTGCTCTGCATAAAGTAGGTGAACTTCCAGAGTGGTGGACAGCCCCCCATTTGTCGACTGTTGCCTGGTTACCGTTATAGTTACTCCAGCCATCTCCCCTGTGCCCCTGACTAAGTGTAGCTCCAGCTTTAAACCAGTATAGTAACAGGTGGGGGATCTTGGGCAGAGTAGTGGGGGGTAACTAAGATGTGTGGGAGCGATTGTGCCACAGGGTCCGCATTCAAATTATCCACTGAGTTGCCTGATATCAGTTGCACGGCGCAGCGGTGCCGAGTGCGTGTGTGTGTGAAAGAGTGTGCTACATAGGAACAGCCTGTTATTAGTTGCACTGGGCAGCGGTGTTATTTTATTTGTTTGTTGAATTACCTAACAAATACTCCATTTTGACATTGCTTTTACCAGTGCAGCCTTGGCCCACGATGCTGCTGAAAAGTGTTAATGTTTCCTGTGTGTCCACAGTCCTGATATTATTGTGACCTGGGGTGCAAACTAGAAATGTGTGGATTTGAATCATGTTATTTGCCAGGGTGGGCCTAGTTCTGACGAAGTATCACACCACATACGGATGCTGCTGGAAAATAGGATTTTCTCCAAGTGTTCATAGTACTGATGTCATTTTAACACAGTTGGGTCTAGTACTGCTAGTAATATTTCCAAGTATAATTTATGCCCAGAAATACATGATATTCATGGTGTCTTAATGTGAGTGTTGAATACAATCTTTATTTACATGCACCTCGTGTGAAGTCTCTTTTGTGATGCTTAGTGTATTTGTTGTGTGAGAGTGCTGTGCCAATGATTTACAAATTACCTCTGTGATAAGGCTGACTGCTCAGTGCCATGCTACCCAAGGGTGAACGCAGGTTATAAAGTCAGTGTAATCACCTAACCCTGACATGAGTGGTAGGTTCTTCCTTGCTTAGGCACCGCCACAGACAACCAGGGAGTTCCAGTTCCAACAGATAGCATTTCATGTTTGGTATCTATGAAATTGTAATTAAAAAGCCTCTTTAATGGTAAAGTCAAATTTTAAATTATCGTTTTGAACATGCCACTTTTAGAAAGTTAGCATTTGCTGCCCCTTACTGTTTGGTGCCTGCAGCCTGTCCTAGGTCACATGACTGGTTGTAGTTGGCAGTTAGACTTTGTGAATTCCTCCGAGACAGTCACACTAGAGGGATTAGGTGTGCCTGAATGCGTCATCAGCCTGTAAGTTGGAGGGGAGTAGCTGGGCACAGCCCCACTTGCAACTGAATAAGATGTGCTCTTCCTTCACACAAAGGGCTCATCCCTGCTGGATTGTCCTTGCAGCCAGCTTGGAGCCAGGGCCGGACTGGGAACCAAAACCGGCCCTGGCAAAGTGCTCTGCCGCGCCCCCCCCCCCCACTCGGGGGGTTGGAGGTGCCGCCGAGCGCTTTGCTAGGGCTGGTTTTCGGCCGATTTTGTTGCAGGGCCGATTTTGCAGCTATGCTGCAAAAGAGGCCCTCTAACAAAATCGGCCCCCAGGAGCTCAAAAACGGCCCTCACCCTTGCGGCGCACCAGGGGATTGCCCGGTGCCCGCTATGGCCAGTCCGGGCCTGCTTGGAGCCAGGGCAGGGTCGTTAGGAAATTCCAAACATTTCAAAGAGAAAGCTCTCCATAACGTTACTTCTTCAAAGAAGGCAGCAGGTATAAAAATAGGACCCTCAGACCCACTATTTAGTTAACTTTCTGGATCTGTGGAAGCGAGAGGACTGCCTGCTGCTGTGGCCTGCTGTGTACTCCAAAGGACTGTTTTGCTGCACTTCGAATGAACGCTTTGCTACCTGGAGCCTGCTTTGAGCCCTCAGAGGCCTAGCCTGCTGCTTGAGCACTGCTTCATCAGTTGAACCCATGAGTACCAGTCACCAAGGGCTAGCTTTCTGCCCTCCTGCTCAGGGTCACAGGGACCTAACAGGCTCCAATCATCTTGAACCCGCACCTGGAACCAGCCTAAGGGAGTCATAACACATCAAGTGGTGCCCCTCCAGTCTTGGACCCATGGGTGGTGGTGCTAAATGTGCCCAGATAGTAAGAATCCACAATTTGGGACTTAAAAAATGTTTGGCTAAAAGCTGCTCTGAGAAGCAAGAGTAGACTATAGTCAACCTGCTCATCTATCTAACTTACATGCATCGCCAGTCGGACTGACTTTGCGAAAGCTTCCACTACTATTTTCTTCACAGAAGCAAATAGTATTTTGAGGTCCTTTGACAAAGGCATATCCGGCCTCATGGGATTCTCTTCGACTACAGCCTTCTGACTCGTCCCGCTGGAGATTTTTGACTTTCAAAAATCAACAACGTCCGAACATGAAAATCTTCACAGCAACCTTGTTCAGCATATCCCTTATGGCGACGCTCCCTCCTCGGGCACCACCTGTAGCCTGGCTATGCTGAACTTTACCTTCTCATAATATTTTTTTTTACAGAATTTCAATAAAGCCTGAAGGTAACTGCTGACAGGGACCAATCTACTTCTTGTATCCAACCAGTGCTCCATCCCGGTTGGCCATATTTTTCGACTTTAACCTGGTCATGCGCGACTAGATGTCCGTTGTTGACACATTGCTCTTTTAGGCATCAGTTTTATCTCCAAACCTTAGAAATTCATATATCCGGTTCTACTGATTTGATTTTTGTTGTTTTGGTGTCAAACATTTTATTAAAATTCACTCTATTTTTCTAAATTAGTGTTTGGTTTTTATTGTGTTGTATTTTCATTTTATTACTGTTTGTGTGTTGCATGCATGCTTTAAACATCGCCTCAAAGTTAAGCTTGACTGCTATTGTGCCAAGCTACCCGAGGGTAAGCACAGGTTAGTTTAGTGAATTTTGTGGTTCACTCTGAAAGGGATTGGAGCTGTTGCTTAAACAGAGTTCACCCCCTTTCCCCCACCCCCTCCCAGCCTACAACCTAATTTCTCAGAGGTTCTTGTAGATTTACCCCTACCTTATCAGTATTACTTCTGGAGTTGATGTAGGCATAACATTTTTGAATAGCAATCACCTTACTCTTCTGTAAGTGTTTTTTAGAGTCTTCATGTCCCATAATTACACCTTAACTGCACACATTTAGTAATAGATACTCCCCATTTTCCTACCACTGCCCCTTGTCCTTCCCATATTTACACCAAAAACAGAAACCACCACATGTGGAGTTCTTTGGACATAAGCAGAGATCTCAGGCAATAGATTAGTTAATGCCATTTGTGAGTATGTGAAGTAGTACTACTGGAAATGCTCTCTAATGGTTGATAAATGTAACTAGATAGATAGACAGATAGACTGACAGACAGACTGATAGATAGATAGATAGATAGATAGATAGATAGATAGATAGATAGATAGATAGATAGATAGATAGATAGATAGATAGATAGATAGATAGATAATGCAGGACCTTCTATCATTTAGGTTATCTGAAGGTAAATCTTGACATACTATATTAAATTAGATCAATGAATGCATTAAAATCCCAGGCTACAACAAATGTGTTATTTACCTAATTCATGGTACACTAAAGTAAAACATTTCCAAAAGGTAGGGTTATCCATAGCTAGACCGTAAATATTTTAAACAATAAACTTTAAATTACCAAGATTAACGTTGACTCTAACCCATCTACCCTCCATGTCAGAATTATGGTATAGTATAACTACATTTAATGACATTAAAAAGTAAGTAGCTACTCCCAAAAGCTTGAGAAGCGATATAACTAAAGTAGCACTGTTAAGTCAAGTGGGTCAAAATAGCATAACATGCTTTTTGTTGTGATAAACCTATATTACATTTTAGTCTTAAAATAATAAGACATCTTAAATTTCTTAGCAGAATGGTACAGACATTTAACATTAAGGCATGTAATATTTTAAGCATTTAATGTATCCATGGTTTTGATACAGAGTAAAAACCTACCTATTTAATGTAACAATAAAGACAAAGCTCACTGAATTAAGTAGTGAAGAACAAAATCAGATTATAATGAGACATACAAAAAGGGAAAAGACAAAATGAGATAGCTAAATACAGGGATAACTAGCCACATTTCACCATATAATTTACTGATGAGTGCAACATACCAGCGGCACAGTTATGTTTCCTAAACTATCCCAACTCCTATTCTAACCCTGTTAGGTATCAAACACATTAAGATAAGAGGTGCATACTCCATTTCACAACTTCAAACACTTAGCACAGTAATTCCTTTTGCCCTGGATTATGAAATAGCTGCATAGACAGATCTCATGGAAGACAAAAATAATTCTTATCACCTTTGAAAGGAATCTTAATAACTGCTGGATAATAATTGCAATACTAGTAGTTTAAAGAGTTTAGTCTTAATTCAATAGTCTAGAATTTCTTATAGATATTGAAACCTATTTTCAACAAAATCCTGAAAAATAAACTTTATGACCCAAAAGCAGTTAAGGAGGGAGGTTTGAGTGCAGATTTATGAGTCACTGTTACTTGTTCAAAGTATAGAACTGTTTGAATAATTTGGGAAGCTTTTAATGCATTTTGATTAGGATTAGAAGGGAATGATGGCCTTTAATCACATGAAATGATCTAAAAACAAATTTAAAAAGCCCAGAACAGACTTCACAATAAATGCTGTTCAATCCGTTACTTCTACCAACTTCTTCAAACCAAACATTGTGAGATTATATTCACTATTTCTGTTTTTTATTTCATGTAAAGGTCTCTGTAAGAGTGATACAATCACAAGCATAGATTTGTCAGGTGGTTTTCTTTAACCTTATTTTCCATGTCTGACACTTTCATGGTGATTTTAGTAATCTTTTCCGAAGGCAGATATATGCTTTTTGATCTTCTCTGCATTGTTTTCAATCATTTTAAGTCTCATCAAGAACAGTTTACATATGCAAATGTCCACCACCTTCTGGTATAGCTCTGTTGGGTGCTGTAAGAAATTGGAATATTGGTTGAAGGGGGTGAGACCCCCACATCATATATAATTGCAATCCTTGTTAGGGTGAACCACAAAATTCACTAAATACATCTGTGCTTTACTCTGTGGAAGCTTTTTACAAAAGCAGTAAGGCTTAACTTAGAACAATGTGTAAATTATTTAAGCAGTACTAAAACCGTAATAAAGTAAAAACACAACACAAGAAAAAACCCAACCCTATTCAGAATAACATACTACATTTTTATAAATAAAATGACAACAAAAAGACAAAATCCAATCAGTAGAACTGGAATGATACGTTCTAAAGTTTTTAGGTAAAAGTAGTGTCAAAAGAAGAGAAGTGCCAGCTGCGGGTATCTGGTTGCACCATACTGGGACAAAGTCACAAGTTTAGGCCAACCGCAATGGAGGGCAGGACGGTTAGAGGACAAGGTTTGGCCCAAAGGGTGTTGTGCTTTTTGTCCTTTCTGTACTTAGTGCAGAGACAGCGTGATGCTGCTACGTGAGGCTCTACACCAGATGCAGTGAAGCCGCCATTCAGGTGCTGCGCAGTGCTAAGGGTCCAAGATCTTGAGGACGGCACTTGGGGGTCAGGATGATTTACTCCCAAAGTGTAATCATCAGAGTGGACCAGGTGAGGTCCATATGGATATGGTCAGCTGGAAAGGTCTCTGGAAACTTGTTGTTTCCCTGCAGGTCAAACAGCGGGTCAACCCCTGAACCTGGGAACCTTGGGTCCTGAGCTCAAGGCAAGCAGGTCTCATCTTCCACCTTCAGACAACAGGGCAGTCCTTCTGAGTCTTCACAGGTCCATGATTATTTTGATTTCAGGTTCTGGCGATGCCACTTTTATGCCCAGTGTCAGCCGGTGGGTGGGGAAGAACCCTAATCTTTGTCTTAGCCTAAACTGGTTCTGCTCAGTTCTTCCCTTTCCTCTGGGTACTGCTCCAACTTGGCCAATGAAACAAAAGGCAGACAGGCCCAGGTGTGTCCTCCATCTACCAGTTAAACGTTAGGCTTCTTCTGACGTCAGAAATGTCTGGGTGAAGTTAAATCAGGTGAGGGACACAGCTCCTCCAAGGCCACTTCTTCAGGAAGACCTTCTCCCCTCTACATCCAGGTCCTTTGTTCACCGTCTGGTCCCAATACACATGTCCCAGTAGGGAAGCCATCAACAGTCAGGAGACCCTGGACACTTTCATAAAGGCACTTTTGGCTTTTGGCTTAGAAAGAAAAATGTCAACTTTCAAAAACTGGCATTTCCAAAATCTATCTTTAAAATCTGACTTTAACATTTAATGGGATTTTAAATAAATTACAATTAAAATAAGAAGAAGTAGTTTCAGATGGTGCTAAACTTATGAATAAGGTAAACCATTCTTAGTCTATGGGAGGTCAGCCTTGCCACAGTAAAAAAAATACTTTTTGGGGCTTTCACTTCCAGGACATGTCAAGCATTAAATAGACATGCCCTACTTTTCAAATTCCTGGCACCCTGCCCTATGAAAATGTAGGGCCTACAAAAGTATTTTTTTGCCAGGTCAAAATGACAGCTTCAAACTGCACCCACAGGCTGAATGGACAGGCCTGAAACATGTTTAAAAGGTTGCTTTACTGGGTGGTCAATGAGTGTTGCAATCCACCGGTAGCATTTAATTTACAGCCCATGGGGACTTGCAGTATCATATACTAGGGTCTGATGAGTAAATTAAGTAATCCAATGAGGTGTATATCAATTTTACCATACTTAAAAGAGATTTCTCAAACACTTTACCACTGTTAGTAGGAGTAACGTGTGCAGAGTTAAAAAAACTGGTTCAGCTAAAGAAGGCAAACATTTGGAGAAATACCCTGCACAAGATGGTCATTTACAACAGGCGTGAAAGCATGTGAGCTGTCATTCTGTCTTCTCTTTGTAATTGTAGGGATTTCTCTTCCAGCCATGTTTCAACACCAGGTTAACATGTACTACACACAATTATAAATAATCAACTCCCAGTATGTTATTGCTGTTGTTATATAGTACTAATGTAAATACAGAGGCTGCAACTGACTGAAAGCTGCGTGTAAGAGCCAAGTGGTGCAATATTCAAAATGAGGAGGAATATAATAGTGTCAGGGGTTCAGCCAGCACAAAACAGATCATAGACAGATAATATTGCAACAAATGTTTCCTCTTTCAAATTAAAACAAATGAATAAGCATGGAATAATGAACACTTTTTATGTATGTATACTATAGATATAGAACTAACAAGAGTTTGTGATTCTAGAGATGATGCTGTGGTAGTGCTGAACTAATTGTCATCTTCAGTAAGTTTAAAGGTGGTAATTTATAGTTAACAGGCAGTTTGGAGGGTTCACCGGCTAAATGGAAACTCCACTTCTGATCCCCAGCATAGGACCACCCACCCTATTCAGAACGCCCCCCATCTTAGCAAGAATCTCTTTTCAAAACAGCATCCTTCACTGTGACAGACGTACTTTCGGTAAACCTGATTGTTGCTGCATGCTTTATATTCTCTTTTTTTTCAGAAACATCCTCCTAAGTGGAAGGCTTGTTTGTAAAAAAAAATATCTCTGATGTGCAGGGAGTTTTCTTTGAAAGACATTCAGATGGATCCCCACCAAATCCAGAAAGATGGTCACCCAGGCACTCATCAGCAGCAGACTCAACTATGGCAACGCCGGCGTCACCCAGAAGCTCCTCAGGAAACTACAGAACGTTCAAAAACACCATAGCCAGACTGGTCCTCAACATCCCCCAAAGCAGCCACATCACCAAACACCTTCGAGAACTCCATTGGGTCCCAGTCAACAAATAATCACTTTCAAGCTCCTCACACATGCCTACAAAGTCCTCCAAGCTGCAGGACCAGCATATCTGAACCACTGCCTCTAATTCCACATACTCGCCAGACAACTCTGCTCTGCCCCACTGGCCCTGGCCACCGTACCACGGATCCACAAGACTAGAGCCGGAGGAAGATCCATCTCCCAAGCTGCTCCAACACATCAGGTAATCCGTGTCGCTGATCCAATTCAGGAAGGATCTGAAGACCTGGCTCTTTGACTCAACCCCAGCATCCAGACAGATCAGCAGCCCCACTCTGCACCTTGGGACTCTGAGGGGTGAGTAGCAGCACTTTTAAACCCCTGATTGATTGCAAAAAATGCTGTCCTTTCCTGAATACATGCCTCACAAGGGAACCACAACTAGGAAGACTCAGCAGCACAAGAACCACCATAAATAGGGCCTCTGAGACTCACCAGCCCATCGTCAACAGGGCAGACAGGTTTCTAAAGGCAGAATCAATGAGGATCCGTTTCAGACATTTGCTGGTACCCCCACCTCTAAACGAACCAGGGGAACAGCAGGTTTGGCAGTACTGAAAGCCAGCCGATTTGCAGCTTGTTTCCAAGTCCACCAAACTCGAAAAGATGCCCTCTGTTTGGATGCTGCACAAGATTCAGGTAATTTATTGTTCATTCAGAGACATGTAATGAGAGTAGGATAAGAGTTTTTTGACATCCTAACAACAAATGTAGGACATTATCCCGCTGTATTTCTCCCCGCAGGGAATCAAAATGCGGCGTTGTGATTCCGCATACCATTACTCCACAAGTCGGAACAACGACTTGCGGCGTGGGGGGGCACTGGATGTTGGAATAGTATAATTTACTATTCCAACTCCAGTCTGTGCGGACAATATGGAAGGTGTTGGATTTTAATTCCAACATCCCCCTCGCAAGTCGTTGTTCCGACTTGCGGAGTAATGGTATGCGTTGTGATTCCCTGCCGGGAGAAAGATTCGTGGTAAACGTTGTTTACCGCTAACAACAGGAGAATAGATAGATATCACCTGGGATTAAGACTGTTTCACAGTGGAGTATATAATTAACATATGTTTGACATTTACATTTTAAGACATGTCATAAGAGATTCATATGAAAAGCTCCATGTCACAGAATCTCTCATATTTGACATGATATGTACAAATGTTTGGGCCAGGTCAGTAAAATTAGAATGCTTTACACCCTGATCATTGATGTGGAAAGTATTTCTGGGAGCTAACTTTGATATAAATATGACTATTTCTTATTGGTAATGTTTGATGTCTCTGTCCATCATGCACACATACAATGTAATTTACTAAGACACTCAGGTTGGATTAACCTTTTATTTGTGACCCTGCTTTGCCTGTAGTTCATAGCACAGCACTGTGTTAACATCTAATCAAGAAGTGGGGGTGGGTCCATTATTGCCTTGCCTTGACTTAAGCTCGGAGTATCGCTCCACTGCTCTCTGAGCAGTGTAAAAACCAAAAATAAATGTTATAATTTTATTTTTCTGCGCTGGCTCAGTGCAGTTGCATTTTAAGTGCGGGTTGGGGTGTGCTGTTCTCACAGCCAGCTGGGGAGGGAGTGGTGGGCACTTTCTAAGTGTGCATGGTGGTTTGGCCGGCCGTATTGGGCCAGCAAACAGTCATGCGCATTTAGCATTTCTCCACCTGGCTATATTGCACAGCCTAGGTGGAGAACATACACAGGGGCTTCGACTCCCTCTCTGAGCACCTAACCATAGCGCTCAGACCAATCACGATGTTGCTGTCATGCTTGTGACAGCAGCGTTGTGATTGGCTAAGGGAGTGTGGGCGCCTTTGTTCTTCCTGCTTCATCGACAGAAGAAGGACGGAGGAGAGGCAGTGAGAGGTAAGTCAAATTGTATATTTATGTAATCCCCTCTTGCCCCCAGACCCCCACTTCCCTCAGCACTATTCATTAGCAGCTGCCACTGTATATACCTCATTGAGAACAGCGAAGTAAAGCTGCGGAATAAGAGAGACTTTGTGCAGAAGTATAGTGGCAAGGGCGACAAAGCCACTACAACCCAGCTAAATTACTCCTTACTTTACCTTCATGACTAATGGTTAAATGTATTAAGGACATCGAACTATCCAGGTCCGGCCATAGCCTTTTCCATGTGAACTTTGAAAATAGGACCCCTTGACAAACTGGCATAAAGAAACAAGCTTAGCATGGAGTGAACAAACGAGGCATGTCTGCATGTAGAAAACACCTCCATAAATATTTTAGCTCTTACTTGTTTCATCCATTTTTCAGGATTAATATACATTCAAGAGAAAACACTTTGTAGCATATAATTTTGGTGCAGGAGATGAGGGTATAGGTTGCTACCTGTTTGTCATCTTCACATCATCAGACAGAAGAGTCTGAATGTTTTGCAATACTGGAGAAAAGTCAGAGTTCTTTTCATTTTGATTTTAAAGGTGAAGAGTCCACCTGAAAAGGCGAATCCTTTTCACTGTGTCGTATACGGTCACCGCCTTGATTCAACACTTTTGAGATACAGAGAGGTATAGGAAGATGAAAATCGAAGTGTGATAATGCATATGCTTATCAGTATGTATGCACCCTCACCACATCTGCTTGTTTGTTATTGCCAATGGACCCAGATGCACTGAAGACCCACTCTAAAAGATACCGGCTAGGAGGGACCCACTATTTCTCATAGGTTCATCACTGATGAAGGCATCCACAAAACCTGGTATATAAGTGTGCTTCGGAGATGCCTTTATCACATTTGGACCACATGGCTCTGCAGTTGATGTTGTTCTAGAGCATCACCTAAAAATACGTTTTGTGAGTGGCTATTAGAGGCATCTGGCCCCCTCATATGCTTCCTATCCACCACCAGCAGCTGGATCATCCAATGGCGCTTTCCTGTTCTACATGTATGTTTACATGTGTACAGAGAGAGTCTCTGCAGGTGACAGCCAGTCACTCAAACGGTCATAAAGGATGGGTCCACACAGATGGACAATACATATTTGTTAGACCTGATATCATTGGTGTGTGTCTCCCTTCCATTTTGCACTGATTGCCTCCTCTGTTTTTGATCTGTTTTGCTGGTAATATGCTTTGGGCACTGTGCCACTGTTATTCAGTGCCACAGTGCAAGTGCTCCCCATGTTAAATTGATGTATTGATTAGTTACTCCATGATTGGGTATTTGATTTACTTTTCAGACCCTAGTACAGTGTACCATGTGTGCCCAGGGCTTGTAAATCAAATGTTGTTGGTGGGCTTACAGCACTGGTTGTGCCACCCACAGAAGCAGCTTGTAAAGTGTGTCTCAGGCCTGCCATTGCAGAGCCTGTGTGCAGTCTAGTACTGCCATGTCGACTTGGTAAGTGCACCCACTTGCCAGTCCCTAAACCTTCCCTTTTCTTCATATCAGACACCCCTAAGGTAGACCCAAGGGCAGGGTGTATTGTAAGTATAAGGTAGGACATGCCCTGGTGTGTGTGGCATGTTTTAATAGTGAATTACAGCCATTTTCGTTTTTCACTATTGCCAGGCTATCTGTTCCCCATAGGCCAGAATGGGCAGTTTGATTATAACATCTTATAATCCTAACTGACTCAGGGAACTAGGTAGAAATTCAACTTTAGTATGCCTGAACTCAGAATGATAAAATACATCTTTTAGTAAAGTTGGTTTTAACATTATGGGGGACGATTCCGTTTCGGGAAAAAACGCTCCGAATAACCGTTCAGAGCGTTTTTCCCGTACGAATCGTACCCTTCAACATCCCCCGTATGTACGACGAAGTACGATTCGTACCAGGAGCCGTATTCCGTACGAGTCGTACAGAGACCGTACCACTCTAATCTCCATACGATTGTCCCTCGGAACCCGCTGTACGCGACATCGCGGCTGGTTTTTACGACCCAGCAAGTACGATACGTGTCGGGGATGCACCATACGACCCTATTTTTATGGGAGCCGAAAACAGCCGTAAAAGCAGAGTTCACGCAGAAATAGGTACGGAACGGCCCCCTCCTGGGTACGGCGCGTAACCCCCATGATCGCAGGGGTACGGCCCGTACACCCAGCGTACATGGGGTACGGAGCGTACCCGCCATGATGCCCCGGTCCGGATCGTACTCGTCGGGTCATACGGCGTGTGTACGAGTCGTACGGAGACGCCTTTGGATACGATTCGTACAGACGTTTTTTTTACCAGATCGGAATCAACGCCTATGTGTTTGAAAATACCTCTTTTAAATAATAGGTATTTTCTTACCTAACCATCCAGCCTGCTTCTGCTAGCTTTTGTATTGTGTGTCTGGTTTTGTGAGTGACAGGGGCTGGGGTATACCAGGAGACAGGGTGAGTCAGCCCAAGGCTGAATAGACCTATCTGCATGCAGATGGGTGGGAGGAGTAGCACCTGGGTATGAATAGGGCTGTGCCTGCCTTCCACAATGCTAGCTCAACCTCCTGTGGTGTGTCTGATGACCCTGGCCCACCCTGCTAAAGGAAAGCAGTAGTCATGTAAACAAAGTGCTCCAGAACTGCACAGAACTGGTTTGGACGGGGTACAGGACCCTGTGCCTTCAGAGGACAAAGGATTTGCTAGTGTAAATATGGGGACCCAGACCCCAAGACTTTAGGTCACTTCTGGAACAACAAGACAAACCTCTGCCAAGGAGAAGAACCAAGGAAGCTGTAGGAGTTGTACTGCCCCCCTGCCAGTGTACTGTGTTACTGGGTTGGCCTACAGTGATGTCTTCAGTGCCAAGGAGACGAGAAGAAACTTCTAAAGGACTTTCATCATCTTGCAGAATACTACCCCAAGGGCTTGATTTGAGCTTGCCTCCTGACGGATACCAGACTTCAACCCTTCTGTTTGCCTTCATTTGGAACTTGCAGTTCTAGCTGCTACAGAAGGAGTCCAGCAACACTGATGCCGGCGAGCGACGCCGTCATCTGCATCGAAGCCGTGAGCACTGCTCCAATTGCAACGTAGACCCGATGCCGGCCACCGTGCCACATCGACGCCAGCGAACGACATCGTAAGCCTGCCATAGCCGTGAGCGCTGCTCCGGCTTGCGACACCGGCCCGACGCCCGCTGCTGAGCGGCATCGACTCCGAAGCCTTCATCATCACGGAGCCGATTGTCGACGTGGGTGGTCAAGAATCCATCGACATAGTGACATACTGAACAGTGGTTTCGGTGCCATTGTGACGTCACCTCCTCTCCGGTCCGGAACCGACGCCTCCCCTACCTGCATAAGCATACAGGACACCAACGCATCATCTCCTATGAAGTAACAAACTAACGTCGCAACGCGCCAACTACGCTGCACCTCCCCGACACCGTGAGGTGTCTTTGTTTTCACGTTTCCCAGGTACTGTTCTCTGTGGGTCTGTTTTGACTCCGGGCACAACGCCGCGCACCTTGCGGTCGGTGCCGTACTTTGGGATTTCTTTGACCTTGATGTCGTGATAACTCTCGTTGGGGTTATCTGTTGCTAAAGACTGCTTTTAAGTGAATTACCTATTTTTAAACTATTTCTATCATCTTGAAGAATTATTATTGATTATAGTATTGCAGATTTTTGTCATTTATGGTCTTGTGATAAGTCTATATAAAGAATACTTATTTTTATAAAAACCTGTGTGGTGTTTATCTGTAGTGTTTTTACTGTATTACTGTATATGTTCATAAATGCTTAACACACGGCCTCTGAGATAAGTGTGTCTGCTCAAGCCAAGCTACCAAGGGGGTGAGCAGGGGTTATCCAGTAGTGTCATCCCCTTTCCCTGACTTAGAAGCAAGGGTCCCTATTTGGTCAAAGGTGAATACCATTGCCAACTAGAAAACCCCCAGTTCTAACAATATTCTTCCTTCTTTTTAGATGTGGAGTCAGCTCTCATAACAGCTCCTGTAGCTCTGAGTTGTCTTCTTCTGTTCCTGTTTTAGCAGCTCTGAACACTTCTGCCCAACAAGCAAATTAATGACAGAGATTTGGCAATCCCTTTATTTACTTGACTAACGGTAAGAGCCAATGATTTTGTACCTGAATTTTATCTGGTTCCACTGATTCTAAAACGTCACTATCCAACCACCTGTTGGACTGCTATGTTAGATCAATAAACCATGATGTCTGCTCCATCAGGTTCTGCCACGGGAATGATGACAAGTTGCACTGAGTATCAAGCTCTTCAATATTATAATTGTTGGGTAAGGTGGACAAACTCGGAAGCTCATACAAATCACTGTAAAAAGTGCAAGAGAAGATCAATATGATGCATGGATTCCACACATTTAGAAGCAGCTCATCAACTCCAGCACAGTCCCAAATGAAATGCACTTGCACTAAGCGGAATACATTACTGTAGGTGGTGCACTTTTAAACAAGCAATGGGAAAGAACTGAATACATGTCTCAGTGCTCCAAAGTTATCATACGATGTCGTTCACTGGTTTAGAAAATGCATACATAAACAAAGAAATGAATAAATATATGCATAAATAAATAAAACATTTTGATGTGGTTTTGTACACACAGATCCCTCATGCAGAACCAGGCAATGAGCTTTGTCCTTTGGATGCCCTCTAGGCCAAACATTGTACAGATGAAATGAAAGAAGACAGGCAATTCTTTCATGAAAAGAGCAGAGTGTATCCTTTATGTCCCTGCTTGGGAATTTGGAAGTGAAGCAATATTACTACACTCTATATTGCTTACTATATTATTGTTTTACTATCGACAAATGATCTAGGTCATACCTGGAGGACGTTATCCTCTGTAAAATGCTCACAAATAAAGGTTTAGATGCTGGAAGGCTGGTTCTGTAGGGGGATCAACTTTTAATCTCCAGGAGACACTGGGAATAATCTTTTACCTAGGGGCAAATGATATGCATAAAAGCCTTCCTATTATGTGAGTGTGGGGTTAGGCAATTCTCTGTTGGCTAAAATAGTTTTCAAGCAGAGAATAAAAGACAGAACCTTGAATGGAGCAGTTTTTTCTACTGAGACTCAACTATACCAGTTCTGGGTTGTGAATATTCTTGGATTTCAATAGTCCCGAGTCCTTTGAGAACACTTTAGGTGTTCTCAAATTATTTAATACCCAAATTGTAAATGTTTATCTAATTCATATTTTCTGGAGAGTAAATGCTGTCTCTGAAGGCGGTGAATATGGTGTGGGCAGAGTAGTACCCCATTATCACTGTGTGACTATTGGGCTCACTTACCTCCGGAAATCCCTATGGGTCACCAGTCGTCCACTAAATAAGTGAACCCACTTTCAAGAAAGGTAATTATGGTCCTATACTGTGTATGTGTGTGCCATGGTATGAATGATTAAATAAATAGCCAGCCACCATTTCCCAAAAAAGAATTAATTGGGGGCACACTGATCCTGACAAAAGCCACTGCATTGTGTACGTGGCAGACACTAGTTGATCACACGTAAGCGCCAAGGAGTTATAGTAACTCTAACTATACCATTTTCCCAAGTTTTTAACATTGTCCGATGGACCATGAATAAATACGGATTTGGGGACCGCCTTGGCAATTTTATTGATTACCTCATATAGATCCCACACCCTTTTTCCTTAATAAGTGCTCCCTTGTAAGAAAAGAGGTCGCAGCATGCCCCAACCCTCAGAGAATTGAGAAGAACTTGATGATGAAATATGTCACTGGATAACATGCAGTGAGTGAGAGTTCGTTTAAGAAGAATGTCTTTGCCCTACATCCAGTGGGCCACCCTAGATGACTCAAGGTTGACTTTCTCTTGTTTGTGACACTGTATACGAGGAGGGTGAGGCACTGCCTTTCTTTCCCTCTTCCCTCCCTCTCATGACTTTTACAGAGTCAATTTTCTCCCAGAAGCAGGAATGCCTTGGGAAATTACTGAACATCCAAAAACTAAAGTGATTTTGCATATTGGAAAACTTTTTCCATGACTCTATCACCATGGCCATGTTTGATAAGGATATGTATTCCCATCGAGAGCCAAAATAAGCTAGGACTGGCCTGACAATGGGAGAAAACATTCCAAAAACACTGGTGTAGGCAAATGGGTTTCTCCACTAGAAAACAATTTAATCTTAGAAAAAATGGTTTATATACAGTAGCACTACAGTGTTGCATTCATTTGTAAATATAAATTTTCACATACAAAAATCATTTTGCACATTCACACAAATGTTCAAACAAATTAGAAGTACTGCCAAAAACCTACAATTGTTGCAGCTTCCTATAAGTAGAGCTACACTCTAAAAAGGTTGGAAATTAACTCTAAACATAGGTGGGGACATACCTTTCTATTAGACCTGGCATCCTTGGTGTGATTTCCCCTGACTATTTTGCATTCTGACCATTTTTGCTGGCTTTAGGACTGAGCACTTTACCACTGCTAACCAGTGTTAAAGTGCATGTGGTCTCAACTTAAAACACGGTAACATTGGCTTACCCACAGTTGACATATTTAATTTACTTATAAGTCCCTAGTAAAGTGCACTACGTGTGCCCAGGGCATGTAAATTAAATGCTACTAGTGGGCATGCCATTAAGAAAAATGGGGTAACCCTAAGGCATGGACCTGGGTGTACAATATTATCAAAAAACAATGGTCCTAAACCTATAAATTATAAACCTTATATATTTCAATACCTTTGCTCATTTACGTCTTAGGAGCACCTACAAACAGTCTGCTCTGATTGTACTGAAAACTTAGTACCACAAGATTAACATAAAACCACGGTTAGGAGAAAACATATTTAATTTCGTTTTCCATTTTCTACAGAAAGCATTTTTATATACAACATCATTATTGAATCAGTAAAACAAGGTGGTAGCCCAGACAAAGAGGAAGGAGTGCAAGAAGAACCGTGCTCAAGAGTGTAAAGTAAATAATCCGAAAGGCGAAATCATAGAGGTGCTCAAAAAGTAATAATAATATTCAGCAAAACAATATCCAGCATATATATTGTAATATTAGAAACCTGGCCAAAGAATAAGATCAAAAACAATGTTATTACATCTAGGCATATAAGTCCTAAGATTATTTAGCACTATATACAATATCAATTGGTCCAAGGTTAAATGCAAATGGCGTCGACGTTTCGACTCGTCTTATGCCCATACGGAGATTTGAACCTGGGGAGTGCGAGTCTTCATCAGGACGAAGAGATACAAGGTTGCCGTCTGGGGAGTGCGAGTCTTCATCAGGACGAAGAGATACAAGGTTGCCCTTGTATCTCTTCGTCCTGATGAAGACTCGCACTCCCCAGGTTCAAATCTCCGTATGGGCATAAGACGAGTCGAAACGTCGACGCCATTTGCATTTAACCTTGGACCAATTGATATTGTATATAGTGCTAAATAATCTTAGGACTTATATGCCTAGATGTAATAACATTGTTTTTGATCTTATTCTTTGGCCAGGTTTCTAATATTACAATATATATGCTGGATATTGTTTTGCTGAATATTATTATTACTTTTTGAGCACCTCTATGATTTCGCCTTTCGGATTATTTACTTTACACTCTTGAGCACGGTTCTTCTTGCACTCCTTCCTCTTTGTCTGGGCTACCACCTTGTTTTACTGATTCAATAATGATGTTGTATATAAAAATGCTTTCTGTAGAAAATGGAAAACGAAATTAAATATGTTTTCTCCTAACCGTGGTTTTATGTTAATCTTGTGGTACTAAGTTTTCAGTACAATCAGAGCAGACTGTTTGTAGGTGCTCCTAACAAGTAAATGAGCAAAGGTATTGAAATATATAAGGTTTATAATTTATAGGTTTAGGACCATTGTTTTTTGATACTAGTGGGCATGCAGCACAGATTGTGGCACCCCTTAAGTGACTGTTATGAATTGATCTTCCGAGTCAATCAGGTTGAATGAGTTCCAACCCTTTAGAAGGGAATACAAATTAAGAGAATGTGCTGGGCAGTGGAGCTCAAGTGGTTGACAGTTGGAGGGTGAACAAAGAGACAGAAACTGCTCCTGGCGACTCGTGTTACTTACATCTCATGAAGTCACCTAAATGTACCTGGTGTGGCAACCACAGGACATCTTAAGAAGTGGCAATAAGTTGCCTGGGAAGAGACAGACATGCTGATCAACAACCTCTCATGAACCCACATCTGTCAACATTGTGAGATGTGTACCCGTCCTGCGTGGACCTGCAGGTGTGTACTGTGATTACAGGAGGCAGTTTTCAATTTTTCATTAGGAATACGTTGTTGGCAGTTTTGTGTAGCCAAACAAACAAGGAGGGAGGGTAAGGAAACGGACCCCCTAATACATAATAACAAAACAAGAGTGGAGCCAAAGATAATAACAAATAGGCCTCTTGCACTGTCACCTTCACAAAACCTCCGCTGTAAGCAGGCGTTGAAGCACACCAGAAAGGAATTCGGCCTCTCTGGTGGGAACCCAATGATGAAGGATGTCCCCAACTAGGTTGGTGAGTGAGGGTTCTTTTTACACTATAGAGTGACTCTCTGACTATTTGTTATTATCTTTGGCCCCACTCTTTTGTTGTTTTGTTATTAGTTTTGTGTAGCCAACAGGGCTGGCATTTGGTTGTAACGCGGCAAGCAGGCCTGATCTAGTGTTGCCCTGGCAACTCTAGAGATGCTACACGTTATTGGCATCTGTAAGTGATGCGGCAAAGTAGGCCTGAATGAAGTTTGTCTTGGCAATGCTAGATAAGCGACGTCAATTGGACGTGAGGAGGAGCGGCACTATTTCGAATGTTGCTGTGGCAATGTTTGAGAAGTGATGTCAATCTGACATGAGCAGGTATGGTAGCATTCAATGTTGGTTGAAGGGACCACAGCACTCCGGGAGAATACAAAGATAATCCAATTGTAAATGTGAGTTGTCAAGGTTAGGGGTATCAAGATGTTCGCCTCCTGACTATGAGGCGCTGCAAAATTGAATCCAACTAAGAAAATCTTACGCAGTGTAAGATAGAAATCGCGATTCCTCCTAACACGTAAATACGCGTTTCGATAGTAAAATTCCAAAATAATCTCAAATGTTCATCTTTGAAAATGCTTTAATTTGAATCCATCTTCAGAATATTATTTCATATGCTGAATGATTTCAAAGAACAAATCGCAATATTGCTGCATTTCAAGCAAGGTACATAAGTACACGTCGTTCATCAATGCATCCCCTATGCATTTCGAGCAGTGCTCTTCGTCAGGGGGAATGTCGCATTGTATAAAAACAGCGTGCACTTAGGTAGACCGAACGCGTGTACCTTGCTTGAAATGCAGCAATATTGCGCGTTAGGAGGAATCGAGATTTCTATCTTACACTGATTTTCTTAGTACCATTCAATGTTGGGCACACCACTAACTCTTTAGGGTGCCATCTTCAGTGCGTAATTACGCTGCTACGTAAGTCGGAAACGAGCACAGCCATTTTTTTGAGGGGAAGTGTTCTATGGCGTGAACTCGACCCAAAAGTATCAGATCGCTTTACATGAGCACCAGTTGCGTTACAGACAGACACATGCATAGTTGTTAGGCGCGGGGAGATTAAGTGATTTCCCCAGAATCACAGGATGCCTGCTGATACTCGAACCCAGTTCCCCAGCTTTGATGTCAACTGCTTTAGCAATTAGGCCACATTGGGCATGTCACACTGGCAGTACAGCTCCATCTTAGCTCAAGGGCGTCATTGTGCTTAAACGTGCCATCCGGGATCGGGCACGCCACACAAATCTATGTGTGCTATTTTTAATCCAATCTTCATGTTTTGCTGCAGTGACGCCTTTCAGGATCGGGAGTCCATGTTTCACGGTGCAACTCAATTTCGCTTGAGAGGAATTCTCTTTCATTAATTTATCGGGCTGATCTGCAAATGTCATGTGGAATAGGATGCTGTGCTTATTTGGATATCTCGCTAAGAAAATGGTGGGGATTTTTAAAGTTTGACAAGAAGGATTTTAACCTTGGATTGTCAGGTACTTTGACAGATGGTGCCCCTTGCTATATGTGTGTATGGAATTAACAATGCTATACTTGATGCCTTTGGTACTTACTGTAAGTGTGTAGGAGAACCAACTATGCTACAGTTATTCCTCTCATCCTTTGATTTCTAAATATAATGGCAACTGCCATTTTGCCTCTACCCCTTTCGGAAAAGAAGGAACCTCTTCTGCCCTGGAAAAGTTGGAAAAAACCGTTCGATTCATACCTAATAGTAATTTGGGGTAAAAAATGCTCGGCAGCAAGGAAACAATGTGTACTTTTGCACAACTTGGGTGTAGAGGGGCGGAACATATATGACAGTTTGGAGACAATATTTGTAGGAAATGCAGAAGGTGATGCTAGAGATGTAAATTAAATGTCTGTACTTATGTTAGAGAAACACTTTGAAGACAGGATCAATGTGGTTTTAGATCATCACAACTTCTTTAGGAGAGTGCAAGGAAAGAACGAAAGTGTGGGAAACTATGTTGCATGCTTAAGGACCTTGGCTCCCACTTGTGAATTGAATCTCCTGGCTGATTCTATAATTAGGGCCAGTTGGTGCATTGTGCGAACAATTTGAGAGTTCAACTAAAGTTGTTGATGAAAAACTCCTGAACTAAGAGTAGCAACTGCTATAGTAGAAGGGGTGGAGAACACCCGTTCCTGGGTGCAGGAGATGCATGATGTCTAATCTTTTGTATGCACTAATCCAGCAGCAGAGCCAACCAGTAGTTGGTCTAGCCAGTTTGATCTGGTTTTTAAAGTCAAATCAGATGGGAGACAATTTTTGAGTAACTGTGATCAAAAGAACACCAAATTGAAATGTTTTCGCTGTGAGTACCCTGGTCATGCTGGAAATTGCCCCTAATGTTAAGGAAAAAAACTATGTATGCAGGAAGTATGGAAAGAGGGGCCATTGTGTCAGAGTTTGTAAAGGGGAAAAGGTCAAGGGAGTTAACTCTGTGCCTGATGAGTTAAACAGGCTGGAACTGAATGTTCAGGCAAATCCAAATGACTTAGATGGAGATCCCGTTGTCATGTCGGAGTGTTTCATCGCCTTAAATGGCAAAGATATAGTGGTAATAGCAGACTCGGGGTCGCCTTACACCAAGGTGGGGGATGAGAATTGCGAGGGAGTATTTTGGGAACAATGCATTTCCCTTCTTCCACCAGACATCATGCCAATGAGCTATGGTCAGACCAGAATTGACGTTTTGGGGTATACTGAAATGAAGATAAAATTCAATGACAAAGAAACTATTAGAAAGGTATATGTGGCCAAACGGGGAGATAACCCGGTCTCCAACAAGACATGGGTATCATGCTTAATACTAATGGCTCACAAGTTTTTGATCATGTCAAGTGAACATGAGGACCTACGACTTCAGTTCCTTAAGGTTCTTATTGAGAAATTGGGTCTTCTCAAAAACTTTGAGCTAAATAATATATTGAGAAGTATTGCATCACCCTGTGTACAATCAGGAAAGTTTGAAATCTCATGTTGGTGCCTCTCAAAGAGGAGATTCAAAGATTAGTAACTGAGGGTATTATTGACGAAACAGAAATGAGTGGCTGACTCCGGTGGTATTAGCACCTAAAGACAGAGGTGAGTGGATCCGGATGTTTGATGATCTCACAGACTTTAACAGACATATCTAGGTTGATTGCAATTTCTTCCTAACATCTCAGAGAAATCTTACGCAGTGTAAGATAGAAATCGCGATTCCTCCTAACGCGTAAATACGCGTTTCGATAGTAAAATTCCAAAATAATCTCAAATGTTCATCTTTGAAAATGCTTTAATTTGAATCCATCTTCAGAATATTATTTCATATGCTGAATGATTTCAAAGAACAAATCGCAATATTGCTGCATTTCAAGCAAGGTACATAAGTACACGTCGTTCATCAATGCATCTCCTATGCATTTCGAGCAGTGCTCTTCGTCAGGGGGAATGTCGCATTGTATAAAAACAGCGTGCACTTAGGTAGACCGAACGCGTGTACCTTGCTTGAAATGCAGCAATATTGCGCGTTAGGAGGAATCGAGATTTCTATCTTACACTGATTTTCTTAGTACCATTCAATGTTGGGCACACCACTAACTCTTTAGGGTGCCATCTTCAGTGCGTAATTACGCTGCTACGTAAGTCGGAAACGAGCACAGCCATTTTTTTGAGGGGAAGTGTTCTATGGCGTGAACTCGACCCAAAAGTATCAGATCGCTTTACATGAGCACCAGTTGCGTTACAGACAGACACATGCATAGTTGTTAGGCGCGGGGAGATTAAGTGATTTCCCCAGAATCACAGGATGCCTGCTGATACTCGAACCCAGTTCCCCAGCTTTGATGTCAACTGCTTTAGCAATTAGGCCACATTGGGCATGTCACACTGGCAGTACAGCTCCATCTTAGCTCAAGGGCGTCATTGTGCTTAAACGTGCCATCCGGGATCGGGCACGCCACACAAATCTATGTGTGCTATTTTTAATCCAATCTTCATGTTTTGCTGCAGTGACGCCTTTCAGGATCGGGAGTCCATGTTTCACGGTGCAACCCAATTTCGCTTGAGAGGAATTCTCTTTCATTAATTTATCGGGCTGATCTGCAAATGTCATGTGGAATAGGATGCTGTGCTTATTTGGATATCTCGCTAAGAAAATGGTGGGGATTTTTAAAGTTTGACAAGAAGGATTTTAACTCCTGATTGCCAGGTACTTTGACAGATGGTGCCCCTTGCTATATGTGTGCATGGAATTAACAATGCTATACTTGATGCCTTTGGTACTTACTGTAAGTGTGTAGGAGAACCAACTATGCTACAGTTATTCCTCTCATCCTTTGATTTCTAAATATAATGGCAACTGCCATTTTGCCTCTACCCCTTTCGGAAAAGAAGGAACCTCTTCTGCCCTGGAAAAGTTGGAAAAAACCGTTCGATTCATACCTAATAGTAATTTGGGGTAAAAAATGCTCGGCAGCAAGGAAACAATGTGTACTTTTGCACAACTTGGGTGTAGAGGGGCGGAACATATATGACAGTTTGGAGACAATATTTGTAGGAAATGCAGAAGGTGATGCTAGAGATGTAAATTAAATGTCTGTACTTATGTTTGAGAAACACTTTGAAGACAGGATCAATGTGGTTTTAGATCATCACAACTTCTTTAGGAGAGTGCAAGGAAAGAACAAAAGTGTGGGAAACTATGTTGCATGCTTAAGGACCTTGGCTCCCACTTGTGAATTGAATCTCCTGGCTGATTCTATAATTAGGGTCCAGTTGGTGCATTGTGCGAACAATTTGAGAGTTCAACTAAAGTTGTTGATGAAAAACTCCTGAACTAAGAGTAGCAACTGCTATAGTAGAAGGGGTGGAGAACACCCGTTCCTGGGTGCAGGAGATGCATGATGTCTCATCTTTTGTATGCACTAATCCAGCAGCAGAGCCAACCAGTAGTTGGTCTAGCCAGTTTGATCTGGTTTTTAAAGTCAAATCAGATGGGAGACAATTTTTGAGTAACAGTGATAAAAAGAACACCAAATTGAAATGTTTTCGCTGTGAGTAACCTGGTCATGCTGGAAATTGCCCCTAATGTTAAGGAAAAAAACTATGTATGCAGGAAATATGGAAAGAGGGACCATTGTGTCAGAGTTTGTAAAGGGGAAAAGGTCAAGGGAGTTAACTCTGTGCCTGATGAGTTAAACAGGCTGGAACTGAATGTTCAGGCAAATCCAAATGACTTAGATGGAGATCCCGTTGTCATGTCGGAGTGTTTCATCGCCTTAAATGGCAAAGCTATAGTGGTAATAGCAGACTCGGGGTCGCCTTACACCAAGGTGGGGGATGAGAATTGCGAGGGAGTATTTTGGGAACAATGCATTTCCCTTCTTCCACCAGACATCATGCCAATGAGCTATGGTCAGACCAGAATTGACGTTTTGGGGTATACTGAAATGAAGATAAAATTCAATGACAAAGAAACTATTAGAAAGGTATATGTGGCCAAACGGGGAGATAACCCGGTCTCCAACAAGACATGGGTATCATGCTTAATCCTAATGGCTCACAAGTTTTTAATCATGTCAAGTGAACATGAGGACCTACGACTTCAGTTCCTTAAGGTTCTTATTGAGAAATTGGGTCTTCTCAAAAACTTTGAGCTAAATAATATATTGAGAAGTATTGCATCACCCTGTGTACAATCAGGAAAGTTTGAAATCTCATGTTGGTGCCTCTCAAAGAGGAGATTCAAAGA
The DNA here is from genome assembly GCF_964261635.1 of Lissotriton helveticus. Taxonomy (NCBI): domain Eukaryota; kingdom Metazoa; phylum Chordata; class Amphibia; order Caudata; family Salamandridae; genus Lissotriton; species Lissotriton helveticus. Next base: position 178,473,577 of record NC_136063.1, read on the forward strand.
TTAGTAACTGAGGGTATTATTGACGAAACAGAAATGAGTGGCTGTCTCCGGTGGTATTAGCACCTAAAGACAGAGGTGAGTGGATCCGGATGTTTGATGATCTCACAGACTTTAACAGACATATCTAGGTTGATTGCAATTTCTTCCTAACATCTCAGAGGCCTTGATGATGCTTGGTGCTGCTGGTCTATCTTCGGCATAAAAAACGCAAAAGTGTAAAAGAATGGGTACCCTCTTAGACAGGAAATGCTGCAGGCCAACCGAGGAGGGTAGGTCCTTGGCAATTGTACCAGACTCTTTTCACTGCAGCAGGTGCAGTATTTGCAGTTTAAGTGGGTACCCTTTTTTATGTTTTTTGGGCCCCACATTCTTAATGTATAGGGTCGGTACCAGCCTGGTTCTGATGACATACTATTGACCCTCCTAGCATACTAGGCATGAATCATGTTGACCTCTGTCTACACACACTATAGCTAGTAGGCTACATTATCACCTCAGATAGCTTCTCTGTTTTTAATGCGTCAAGGGACGACTACTTTATCAAACTCTCCTTGGCTCCCTTAGACCCTTTTAAATCACCTCTTCACCACCCTACATCACCCCTTCACTTGCATTCATCATACAGCTTCATGATCAGAAGATCTCTGTCAAGAGACCCCAATGAGGCGCCGATCAGGCATTGCAGCGCTGGTCTTACGAGGAGAGCCCAATGATGAAGCATGACACCCTGTCAGGTGTGTGAGGGCACTATGATCTGATCATTCAGATCCCCCAGGATCCCACTGTTTGGACCTGCTGTTCCATCTATTAGGGCCTAACTTATTGTTCTCACAGGATGATATTCTAATTTATGGCAAGAATATGACTGAACATGTTGTTATGTTGAAGTTGGTACTGGGTACTAAAGGCAGGGAAACGGGGAAAAATTCAAATATTTGGTGACTTTAGTATCATATTTAGGACACACCATATCAGGTGAGGTGGTCAAACCTAAATTTTAATTGGGGGATTCTATATTGAAAGTACCTGCTCTCCAGGATAAAGATTAAGGTAGATCTTACCTGTGAAAGTGCCGTTTAGAAGGAGTGGAGGTTAGTGAAAGAGGAGAATTGGCTGGAGTACAAATTTCTTCTGGAAAATGTGTTGGTTGTCTGGAATGTTAGGGAATAATTGAATTGGACAGGAGGTGAGTTATTCAGGGGTGAGAGAGTCATCCCCCCAAAGCTCTTAAAGAAAAGCTCATACATTTGGCACAGGGTCATCTAGGAAGAAGTCTTACTAAGGTCAGGGTGAAGGAACTATACTGGTGACTAGGATTAGACTGACAAGCTAAAGGAGTAGTTGGATTGTGACTCATGTGCCAAGAATGACAGTCGCTATTCCGAGTGAACCTTGGAAAACTAGGGGTGGATTTTGCAGGTCATTTTCATCTTTTACCTGAGAATGAATGCTATGTCATACTATTGGCGGACGCTATGTCCTAATGGATAGTCACTAAATCTGTGAATTCTTTGGATACCAGAGTAGTGGTGGAATTTTTAAAGGAAGAATTCACTAGGAAGGTATACCCAGTTACATAGTGCCTGATAACAAAGTTCAACTGACATCCCTAGAGATGCAAGAATTTTTTTTTTTTAAATTAAAATTATATATAACAAGTTACATTTCAGCGCGGTGTACATTACAATATTACAATATTCACATATTGTTTGCATTGTATACATGGATAATTAGCGCAGTACATTTTACCATTTTCGCGCTTAAAAGAAACATCAACAGAGAAATTGTCACCTCGTGATCAGAGTATATAGCTACACAAACCTTTAATATAGAACTTTACATGCATGTGACACACCTCCCCACAAGTGTTGAGCTCCTTCCAACAGTTGGGAGCATATTATACGGTCAATCTTCTGTTTCCCTATTTGCGGATATATATATATATCACGTAGGGGGCCCAAAAGTCTTTTGGTCGTGAATCGTTAGGCAATTCTTCTGCTTATGTTTCGAGTTGTGTTTTACAGTATGCTAAGTCTCGTATCCACTCTGCCTGTTTTGGTACCTTCTTCCCACCTCAATATATAGATATTCTGTGCTTGGCCAACAATAGAGCTACGGCCATGAATTTGCATTGGGCGCTTGGTATGGGCTTAAGGAGGCCTAGTAAGCAAACGCCTGGTGAGCATTGAACTCTAACACCCACCATTTCCGTCATTATCTGTGTTATCTGTTTCCAGTATTGCGCTATTGGGCTGCAAGTCCATGCAAAATGAAGAAAATCTGCCTCCCCTCCCCGCATCTTTTACATTTTGAGTCTTGACCTATCCCATACATATTGCTGGGGGGTATAGTATTCCTGCTGTACGTATTTAAAGTGAATCATTTTTAGGTTGCAGTTTGAAGTGAGTTTGTCTAGTAGTCCGCAACATGATTCCCAATCCTCTGGCTTTATAGGTGTATCTAAGGCTGTGTTCCACTTCTACCTGGCAGTATCAGTTAGGGCCTTACATTCCTTCTGGGCTGCCTTTCATAGTTTCGTTATCAGGTTTTTCCTGTTGGTACTCAGTAATATGGCCCGCAGTGACATCAATTCAGGTGGCGCCTGGGGGAAGCAAGGATATAAATGCTTTCATTGCCAGCCTCAATCTATGATATAAAAATGTCTGCATCAAGGTGCCTCTTCGGATACCAATGAACTCGTCTAGCAAGAAGAACTCGTCTGCAGGGAAAGCGTCTCCCATGGTTCGGATCCCTGCCTCCTGTAGCGTTATCAGTGCCCCTGTTTCTCCAGAAACAGATATCGAGGATGATGGAGCAAGGGTAATTTATCATCGTATATTGGGGTCTTATTTGCCCATGATGCGAGTGTGTGCCATGCTCTGATTGCGCTATCTAACTGACTTGTAGTTTTCAGGTACGTTATTTGACGCTCGTGAGTTAGAACCGCATTGAGGGATGTCGGGTATGCGTCATACGATTCAATTGCTATGTATGAATTGTAATTATGGGGTTGGTACCAGTAGTGGGCAATGTGGGCGTGGGCACATAGATAGTATAGGTATAAATCTGGAGCATTAAACCCCCACTGCCCATTAGGGCGTGTGAGTGTCTGCCAACTTATTCTAAGTTGCTTGCCTGCCCAGGCTAAAAGTTGTCATGCAGGAGTGTTTTCAAAAAAATTTAATGTAAGGGGGATGAGGTTGTTGACGAATAAATATAAAAATTTCGGCAGAACGACCATCTTCCTTATTGCCAGTCTGTTAGCAAGCGGCAGAGAAAGCCTGATCCAGCGCACTACTTGATCCTTTAGTTTTGTGATGGCAGTGCCATAATGTAGTCATAGGACTTCCTCGGGTTCCCTGGTTATCCAAATGCTTAGGTATTTTAGTGACTCCGTGCACCATTCTAATGGAAACTCCGTTGTGTGTGGTGTGGTTGCAGGGGTTAGTGGGAACACCACTTGGATGTTCCAGTTAATGGTCAACCCAGAGGGCCACTCAAATGTAATGTATTCTCTTAGTGTAGGTTCCAGATGTGTGCCTGGATCTCTTATGTAGACCACCAATTTGCCAGGGGTTCTAGCGCAAGTGCAAATAAAATCGGGGATAGTGGGCAGACCTGTCTTGTTCCTCTGCATATGGTCACAGGCTCTGACGTTATACCGTTAACCCGGACCCGGGCGACCGGGTCCGTGTACAGCAATTGGATCCATTTCAAGAATGCTTTCAGCATTCCTATTCCGGCCAAGACCGTGAACATGTACGGTCATTGGATGGAATGAAACGCTTTGACAGTGTCTGAAAAAATTGCCGCCGCAGGCAGCGATGGGTCTATTTGATGTATAACCGCGAATAGTGTACACAAGTTATGCATGGTAGACCTCAAGGGTATGAAGCCTGCCTGGTCTGGTAGTACCAAGGCTTGTAGTAGCAGCTGAATCCTCGATGCGATGACCTTTGCAAGAATCTTTACATCCATAGGGATTAGGAACAGTGGGTGGTATGAGTCTACCTGCTCGGGTTGTTTACTGTGTTTCCACAGTGTTATGAATAGTGCTTCCCACAGGGAGGGGGGGTAGGGATTTTTTATCATACACCTCTTGATACATAGCCAGTAAATGGGGTATCAGCAGATCTGGGAAGGCTTTATAGAATTTGCTTGGAATCCCATCGCTTCCAGGCAATTTACCATTAGGCAATGAACGAATAGCATCGCCCACCTCCTCTTCTGTTAGTGGCTGCACCAAAAACTCCCTCTGCCCCGGCGACAGCCATGCCAGCGCTATGTCATTTAAATATGCATTTGTCTCGCACGTCGTGGCAGACTGCTGTTCCCCATACAGTTCTGCATAATATTCCAGAAAGGTTTTAAGTATGTCTTGGGAGTCGTGTGGTCACATGCCGTCTTGCGTGCTAAGGGTTTGGATGTGGGGAACATCGCATGGACCCTTTATCTTAGTGGCTAGTCTACGTCCTGGCCTCCCTCCCTCCCCATATGCTCTTGCCACCCATCTTTTTGATAGAAAACGGATCTCTTGATCCGCTGTCTCTGTGTATTCTTGAAGATGTGTTCTAATGCCTGCTAGTGTTTGGGGGTTTTGGTTCAGCTTTGTGTGCCCTCTCGAACGTCCGGAGTTGCTTTTCTAGTTGGGTCATTCGAGCATGTAGTAACGATAGGACACCAGCTCTGAGGCATGCACTCCTTATGGTGACTTTGAATGCTTCACAGAGCACCTCCGCTGAGTCCACCGATCCCACATTCTCCTCAAAGTACCATGTAATAATGGTCGCCCTTATCCCATCCATCCCTATAAACAGTGTCTGTGAGGGCGGAGGCTTGCATTCTCTATTGGAACGGTTGTGGGGTGTCAGTGGGTAGGGTTAATAATAATAGCACTGGGGAATGGTCAGATAGTGTTTTGCACAGGTGCTTGACCCCACTTACCCAGGTTTTCACTTTATGAGTTACCAGCCAATCGAGACCACATATTGTGAGCGGTCAACATATATGTTCCCTCTGTTTTCCCAGGATATCTAAGCCACCAAATGTCAGTGAGTTCCCACTCTTTCAGTCCCTCTTTGAGTACTCTTCACGCTTGTTTGATCGGATTTCCAAACCTGTCCATAGCTGGATCCAGCAGGAAATTGAAATCCCCCCATATAATCGTAGAAGGTTGTAGTCATTTTGGCTATTATATATATAGTGATAAAGAGTTCAGGCTCATTCACATTGGGGCCATATAGATTTATAAGGGTGAGTGTTGTACCTCTGCAGACCCCTTGCCATATAACGAATCTCCCTTGGTCATCAGTCTCGGAGTGTACAGTGGAGAAGGGAGTTGCTTTGGGAACCAGGGTGAGTACCCCCGCGAGTAAGAGGAGTATGAGGATGTCTTTTTGTCATGTGCTCATCGCGATCTGATATGTGCCTCTGTGTGTGGTGTGAGCTGTGTCTCCTGAATGAGCGCTATATCAATCTGGTGTCTCTCCAGATATGCAAAGATAAGTCTGACTTTTTTGGGGTTGTTTAATCCTCAAATATTCCAAGTGAGTAAATTGAAGGTTTGCGTTCTATCGGTCAGTTATAGGTCCCATTGCTGTATCGGGGTGTGTGGGTGGTGTAGCTCAAATTTGGTTGTGCACAAGTGGACCTTAGTATAAAAATAGGTGTACACAGGGTGACAATAACATATCAACAAGAACATCCCCTCCCACTCTGGAGAGAATAACATGCCAAAGTCATACGCAACACAAAACAAATACCTTAGACAACAGAATGCCATGCGTTCGCCAAGGACCGTGGCATGAAATAAACATTCAAATTAGGTGGGGTCTACCCTCTTTGAGAGGTGCCAGAGCACTCTAACCTTCTTTGAAACAAAGGAGCCGGGAATGTGGCAATGGGACCCGACCTGACCTAGTCCTGTAGTTGGGAATGAGTACCATATATACCTCCGAATTCTGCACCCACCCTACCTTTCTGTGATGCAGCTGAGAATGTTAAAAATTTCCGCTTAGCAGTGCTGATATAGTCCGCCCGTAGTTCTCTCTAATGTCACTTATCTGTTCATACATTTATTTGATACTGTTTAGTCTCTCTGAAGTGGGGGGTCACAATCATCTGCACCTTCAGTCGTGGAGAGTACCCGTGGCTGTCTCATTTTCTTGAGGTACTCCATTGCTGCTTTAGGGGTGCTGAGTATGATAGGGCGGCCATCCTATTCCACCCTCAGGCACACTGGATATAGCATAGTGTTCTTCAGACCCAGTGATTGGAGCTTCTTTTTTGCAGGCCCAAATTCATGCCGGGCTGTTTGCACCGCCTTTGTGAAATCAGGATAAAAGGACAGGTTATTGCCATTGAACTTGATAGTTCCTCATTTGTGGGAGAGTAATAGCACTGTGTCCCTAGATCTGTAGTTCAGAAGCTTAGCTACTATAGGGTTGGGCGGGCCGCAGGGCGGGGGGCCTTGCCTGCAGGGATCTATGCGCCCATTCCAACACAAATACTACCGACAGTTCCTCACTGCCAAAGACACTCCTCAGCATTTCCTCCACGTAGTGCTCCATCCGGCCTGTGTTACTGGATTCCGAGACGCCTATTATGCGCATGTTGCTGCGGCGTGACCGGGTCAATGTTTGGATGGTGTCTTCGGCACTTGAGATGCGCTGTTCTGCCTTAGTAAGTCTACCATCTTGTTTTTCCAGTTTGACAAGGGACAATACAAGCTCCAGAGATACCCTGCAACTGCCCATCTGACCTGCTGCCTGGACCTGCTGCCTGGACTGGCGACTGGTCCTGGCCGAGCTCTGCTGGCGTTTGCTGGAGTGACTTCCTGACTCCATAGACCAGGCCCCTTTGTGTGGCATCAGTTGATCTCCTCTCCAAAGAAAAGTAGAAATTCTGAAGGTTTGGTACTTTTTGTGACTGCTAATGAGCCCATCCACACCAAAATCTTGCCACTCACCAGCACGAAGCTCTGATGAACCCTACTCTTCATGCCACCTCAACCTCTAGCAGCGCGCTGCAATGCGAGAGCTGCACTTCATTCTGCAGCATCAACAGCTCACAGTAACCCGCAAAGCGAAGCTTCAGCTAATGATCATCTGCGACGCCTGACAGAATCTTAGTGCTACAGCGACAACCGTCTGCAACACCCGGCCTGATCTTTGCGCTACATTGATGACCACCTTCAATGCTCTGCCTGCTCCTCGTGGTCCTCTCCACTGCACCACCAAGAACAGAACTATTCGCTCTGGACTTTTGAAAGTAACTCTATCAGTAGGATTAACTGTATCCAACCCTCACACCGGTATCCCAAAACCTGATAACCTCAAATGGTGCTTTGTGCTTTTGGGCACTTTAATAATTTGAAATATTTGAAATTGCATATCTCCAGTTCTACTCATTGGGTTTTTGTCATTTTTATCTCAAATAATTTATAACATTTTACTCAATTTTTCTAATTTGCAATGGGGTTTTTCTTGTGTTGTGGTTTCACTATATTACTGTTTGGCATACCGCATAAATACTTTACACATTGCTGCTAAGTTAAGCCTGACTGCTTCTGTGCCAAGCTACCAGAAGTTTAAGCAAGGGATAATTTGTGGTTTGCTTGTGTTTCACTATGACAGAGATTGTGGTTACTGCTTGAGTAGGGTTTCCCCCCCTCTTAACCTAATTTCCAACAGTAAAATAGTATTTATTTTGTATTTATATATATATTTATAGTATTAACAAAAATAAATATATATTTTTATAAAGTACAAATACCTGAAGTTTTTTTAAACATTATTTCCTATGGGTTCCTATTTGAAGTCCCTCTCTCCGGGTGTTGCAGTAGCAATGTTTTTTTTGTTGCACTTTTATTTATCGCAAACACGTCCTCCAGGTATCGTATCTCTTTATATGAGCATCACTTACTTTACATAAGCACACGTTCAATTTTTTAGGCACCAGAAGATTACGTGATTTACCAAAATCACAGAATATGGGGCTGACGCCGACACTCAAATCTAGTTGCCCAGGTCCAAAGTTGGCAATTCTGCCCATTACGCCACATCATCTTCCCTGGTTTCCTTGTGTGGTGCAGGATTTACTCCATGTGTGAACTAGAGTACATTTACAACTTTTTGGATCTTTGTTGGCTGTTGTAGCTGTAGAAGGGCAATGGGCTTTCCCTTATTTGGGTGTGTGCAGGACCCTCACTACACCTCTTCTTACCTCTCCCTAAACCCTTCCCATTTAGTAGTATTTCCCATTGTCCTGCTCCTCCCATATTAATTGGTAAAATATAGACTTACATGTGTTGAGATCTCTGCAGTTGGGCGGACATCTCCTGATCGAAAAGATAGGAGATGCAGAGGTCTCCACCCATAGTTATGTGAATAGCATTTTGTAGTGTGAATAGTACTATTGTAACATTACTTAATGTACTACAAAATTCAGTTTGTGAATAGCCCCAATGATTGTAAAAGGAAAGAGGCTCTATAACGATTGGTTCCTCTGAAACTTTTATGTGGAGTGGTTTCCCTGTATCTACGGTGGATACATCTGGGGGCATATTATTTACAAAACCTTATCACCACCAGAGCTTCACTTTTTTTAAGACTCCAGTTGCAGAGCGACGATCCCAGCTTAAAATGGCTTAACGCCACCTTGTAAATATGCCCCTTTCCGCCGCAATCCTCTGTGGCAAAGGGGCGTGCAATGAGCGTTGCTGTGGCCGTTCCACTGCAATGCCCATTGCTTTTTCGCCCTACCCAAAATTTACAAGGCTGGGGCAGCGTCAACAACTAAGGCCTGAGAATACCTGGTCTTAGAATGGTGATAGGAGGAGAAAGTATGAATTTCTCCTCCTTTTTTGCTCTTTCTATCTGTGCTGCATTATGCAGCACCCAAAGAAAGGGCAATATGCCATTATTGATTGTTTATGTACAGGAAGGTGTCCCTTCAAGCACATAAACAATCACCCCTGCAGTGCAGGCACCCTTGCGCCAATGCCTGCGCAGGCGCTAGGCATCTATTTTAGCTCCACCACTAGGGGAAACACAGGGGTGCGGCGTATTCTTGTGAATATGGCACATCACTGCATTTTAAAAGTGTTGTTGCCAAATTTGGCGTAACACTTCTTTCCACAAGTTTTTGTAAATATGCCCTCTGGTGTCAAGTGAATTGTCATGGTAGGCGGGCGCAGATCTGCCGGGATGTGTGCAGAGTGACCTTCAGGATAGGCCGGAAGTGACCTGTCAGCATGTATGCAATGCATCCGTGCCCAGGATCTGCTATTTTTTTCTGGCATAAGTGACTTTATTAAAAATTATTGGTGTGACTTCACGGACTCGAGTCACTGTGAATCCGCTATAGCTGCCCCCTGCCCTCGTGCTTTCGCTGAGGGCCTCCTCCTGCTGAGGGCAGGCGCAGCTGCTGAATTCGCTGCTGAGCGTGTAAACATCTGCATACGACCTCTGGAAAGGACGCCTTCTACCTGCGCCGGCCTCGCTGCAGTAATCAGCAGCGCCTTTACGGCTTCAATTTGCCGGCTGCGCTTTAATGCAAAGGCGGGCGATGGGATTTTCGCCTTTCGCACAAAGAGCTTTCGGATTCCCGCGCTATTTCATTAGTATCTGCCGCCTCTAATGCACAAAGCTCGCACTTAAAAGCCCTGCAGTCAGCATCATTCTTTCATAGGGCTTCAAACCCCTGCTAGTGCAGGCAATATAATTCCAAAACGCATTAAGGCACTTTCTTTCGCGGGATCGCTCTCTAGCCCACATGGCTGGGTAGATTGGTGTCAGCAAATCCGGCAGCTCCAGATAGCTCTGCTTTTTAACTACTTCAATGTGTAGCATCCTAGAGACTTTTTTGGCCCAGCCTCAATCGGTTTTGCTGACTTCAGTAGTTTTGCTTGCTTCATGCTGTTCCGCGGCTTGCCAAACATTCCCCCTCACATGCGCGTGCCACAGAAATGTGCCCAGCAGAAGGAACACATTTCTAAAAGGTGCGCCTTTATTTTCCTACACTGAAATTATTTAAAAAAAACTGTATTATTTTTCTAAGATTGCTCACGCCAGTAATAAGAACTCCTTACTACACTGAGCAGAACATAAAGGCGTCAATTCATAATGCATAATGTCAGATGTGTGTTTCTTTCTTCGCTATTTATTATAACAATTGTATCCATAGTGCTGAGTATGTAGAAAGAAGTGCACACATCGAGCAAATAAGCAAAACATTACAAACAACATTCAGTCAGTTGATAATTGGCCTAATTATGAGCACCCAGGTGTTTATTCCACCCCCCCTCCATTTTTACCTGTATCAAATCCAGCCAGGGATAGTGGCATACCTGGGACTTACCAGGTATATACTGAAGGTACCCACTTAAATGAGGAATAACCTGGTGAATCAAGAATACCACACCGGATTCCCTAGGTAACTCCCCATCTTCCCCTGAGTATCCCAGTGAAATGCGCCAGATGTGTGCTGTTCCCTTGGAGCTCATAATTCTGAAGGGGGTGGCTACCAGCATCTTCAGAATGGCTCTATTAAGGCCCTAAGAGGAAGTCAAGGCTGATGAGAGTAACCAAGGAAGCTGACCTTCAATAATCTCTTAAATGAGGATAATGGTGATGCACCTCTGATATAGACAGAAATCTCATTCCGGGGGTTATTTCACAATTAAGTTTCAGAAAGTGGAATGGTGTACAGGCCTCTATGAAGGAAAGACTGGAAGGTACTTGGGGAGCTTAAATATTGAATGACACAAAGCTAAGGGTTTAATGCGTAGCAAGAGATGGGCAGTTGAAAAGGAGGAAGCAAGATTGTTAGACCTGGCATCTTTGGCGTGGTTCTTCCCTAATGTTTTTGCAATCAACTGTTCTGTTTTGTTGACTTCGTTTTTGCTGGCTTTAGGACTTTGCGCACATAACTACTGCAAACCTTTGCTAAAGTGCTTGTGCTCTTTCCTTAAAATATGGCAGAATTGGCCTACACCCAATTGGCACATTTAATCTACTTGTAAGTCCCTAGTAAAGTGGCACTACATGTACCCAGGCCCTAACAAATAAATGCTACTAGTGGGCCTGCGATACAAAAGGGGATGATGGACGGAGCGTTTGAGCAAATCAAACACTCACCTCCAGTCAACTGATCTGGCTTTAATCCATCACCATTCTTTAGCCCACTCAGCAACGCCTGCAGCATTGATTGTGTCACCCACTTAAGTAGCCCTTCAAACATGTCTCAGGCCTGTCACCGTTAACAGTTTTTAAACTGTCATTTTGACCTGGTAAAAGAAACCTTTTGCTAGGCCCAAGCCTTCTTAATAAATACATAAAAGACACTACTAGCATAGACCCTGAACAGCACAGAGTGCAGGGTGCAGTGACTTTATAAAGTATGGGTCCCGGAGTAGCGTGCTACTCGCCCGAAAAAGCGCTTCGACGCCTCGTCAGGGGTAGTAAGCGCTATATAAATGCAATTACAATACAATACAATACTTTTATGTTTTACATGTCCTGTTAGTGAAAAATCTTCAAATTCGTTTTTCACTACTGCAAGGCCTACCTTTCCCATATGGTAACATTGGGCTATCTTATTACATTTAATAAGGGATAGCTTTGAATTAGAAGCAAGTAGGAATGTCTAGTTTGGTGTATAAAGATTTGTAATTAAAAGCCCTTTTTAGTGGAAAAGTCAGAATTTTAACGACAATTCTGGAAATGCAACTTTTAGGAATTATAAATATTTTTGTCCTAAGCAATTGGTGCCTGCAGCATGTCCTGGGGTCACATGACTAGGTGTAGCTTGCAGTTGGTCATTGTGTATTGTTCTCAGACTGTGAGACAAAGAGAAGATAGGTGTTTGGCAGGATGGGCCACTCTGAATTAATAAGGGGAGCACCTGTCACCTACCAGATTTACACATCTCAAAGGCACTGCCTGAGCACTCTCACAAAGGGATTGTTACTAGTCTATTGTGACCCAAGACTAGCTGGGACCAGGATAGGGAGGAAGGGGCTGCCTGACACCTCAGGGGGTGAAACCCCCTAGGAAACTTCCTCCACTTCAAAGTGGGCACCAGGTATAAATATTGGACTTCAGACCCCAACTCTTCATTACCCTTCTGGACGTGTGGAGTCTGCCAGGAAGATTGACTGCTGTGCTGCTGAAAGGACTGCCACACTGATGGACTGCTGCTCTGAAGGACTGCTGCCCAGCTGTGCTGACCTTCAGCCTACTGTTCTCTTGCCTGGGTGAGAAAGACTCGACCCACATCTGTTGAACCCAGGACCCCAGAGTGACTCCAAGAGTTAGTTGGCTGGCTTCCTGACTAGAGCCTCAGGGAAAGAAGGCTCCAACAACCTTGAACCCAGCACCTGGACTCTGCCATCTGAGAGTTCTACCCTGCCAAGTCGAGCCATTCCAGTCCCGGACACTTGGAAGTGGGCCTGAATGTACACAGACAGCCCCTCTGTGGCTACAGCAGAACTGATGCATCTCCTCTGCTGCACGGCACAGCCCCGAGCAGAACCAGCCCATCACGTCTGCTGCACTTCCTTCGGTGCAAGGACTTTGCATCACTACCCCCAGCCTTCCAGAAACCTCTGCTGCGCGACACATTCTAGATGCAGGCCTGCGCATCGCAAGCCCTTTATTGACAACAGCCTCAATGATGACGCAGGACTCCGCCTGGCAAGCTCCACAGGTTTCTCGGAACCAGCTGGTACGCAACGCATCCCAAAACAGGATTTTGCACCACAAGTCTCTTGTTGACTGCATACTTGATGACTACGTAGGACCTCTCAGTGCAGATTGACATCTCCTAGGAATCGCAGCTGTGCAACTTATCCTTGACAAGGGACTTTGCAATGCTCCGCAACCATGAATTAAGGCACTCATGTTCAGCAGGCCTAACTGGATCCCTGTAGCTGGCCCGCACTCCTTCACAGTTAGCCTGAACTTTTGACTTTGTCCAGGTCTAGCGCGGTCAGATATTCAGTCAGCGCTTTGTGCTTTTTGGCACTATTTTCATTTAAATCTTTAAAATTGCATATCTCTGGCTTTACTGATTGGTTGGTTCATTCGTTCAAAAACTTTATTTTGGTCTTTATGACCATAAAAGTACAAAATAGACAGTACGTACAATTCATTGGAATATAAAATTAATAAAATAAAATGACATCCGGTGCTATGGTTCAACACTGCCGCATATCCAAGTCCATTAGGCTCAGTAAAGTGCATGTGCAAAGTGTGTACTATACAAGAGGCAATAAGTGAGGAAACAAGCACTATGTAAGAAGTTTCAATGAAAGCGATAAAGGTGTAGTTAATTTATAAGCAGCATTAGGAGTACATTTGTTAAACTTTTTAAAAAAAAATCATTTTAAAGTAAAAAGCAGTAAAAGATTCTGAAATATAGGTTAAAACCCTAAAGAATTAAGGGAAATGTACTGCTTGCAGCTAAGGTAACGGTTTTACAAAAGTCCAGCGCCTGCACCACATTGAGATCAGAAATCGTGACACAGCAAAAACAATGGGTATGCGGTTAGAAGACTTCAGGACTCTAAATGCCTCTACACAGTGTTCAAACCCTAAATTCCTAAACATTTGAACAAGCCAGCGCTTCCTCCCTGGTTTATAACCAGGACGAAAAAATAAAAGGACATCAAGCCCCCACTCTTCCTCCCAATTGCAGGCTGGGCACTCTCGCAAGGCAGAGTTTGATCATTTGCAGGAGAAGGCACGGAGCTGCAAGGTAACCAGTCTAAACTGGACATAAAGTTTTCTTGCCAGGAATGGCTGTATGTCATCTAAAAAAAGTTCTAGTCTATAATCATCATTCAGAAATAAGAATTGGGCCATCAGCTGGCCTGTAGACCAACACCCCTGTACAACGGCTAGCTTGCGCAGTCGGTAGGCTTTTACCACTTCAAAGTGTGTGGTTGCGGAACATGCTTCCTCTGGGTTGCGCCACAGTGTTAGTTTTCCCAACCTACTGCATTCTTCTTTCATATGTGCAAACCAGGGAATTTTTGCTGCTCCCGGGAGGCTTAATATCTCTTTTAGTTCCACCCTATACGCTGCTAGTTCTGGGGTCATCCATAGTCTACACCAGAAAATTAAGGGTCTGAGGCCCAACTCCTCCCCAATTACTGATTGGATTTTTGTCATTTTGATCTTGATTCCTTTATTAAAATGTACTCCATGTTTCTAATTTGTGGGATTTTTTTTATTGTGAAGTGCTGCATAAATACCTTACACATTGTCTCTAAGTTAAGACGGACTGCACTGTGCCAAGCTAACAGAGAGTTGAGCACAGATTAATGTGTGGTTTGGTTGTTCCTCACCCTGACAAGGATTGTGGCTTCTTCTTGCGTAGAGTTTCACTCCCCTCAACCAGTTACCCAATTTCTTTCATAGATCATGAGTGAAAATAGTATGCAATGCGGGATAAAGCAACACATTTTAGGCTGAGATGGCGTGGGTGCAAGGTAATCCAATGGTTTCCCTGCTTAAAGACAGGTAAAGACAATTTTGGGGCAATCACGACTGAAAAACGAGTATGATGTTTTGGGACTTGTGAAAATTGGAGATGTGAGTGTTGATGACTGAGGGAAACAAGGGCTGAGTAAGATCTATGCCAGAGATGAGTGTCAAATTCACAAAGTCAGAAATTTCATTTACTAGGAATATGCCTACAATAGGAGCAATTTTAAGATGTCTTTGGAATTTGTAGTTCTGAAGGACTATTCTAAGGCACGTATATTTCTGAATGCAAAATGCTAACAAGTGTACAATTCTGCTTACAAAACGGCATTAGCACATTTTGCTTTTTAAAATTCCCCACGTGGAAAATATATTGTGTGGATAAAGTTCTTTCTATTGACCTTCATGAGGTCTGATTGTGTCCTCTCCCCATTCACAATATGTATTGACCTAGTCTTGTCCTTCACAGAAAGTCTTCCTGCAAATTGTTGGTGAATATCCACCAACCAATGTGTTTGTGGTTGTTTGCCAATTTACATAGGCGAGCCATGCCAGAAAGCCTACAACCCCTCTGCTCAAAAACACTTGTGATTGTGGATATTCTAGCATATTGAGGGGATTTTATATAGGTAAATTTCCTTTGCAGATGAATAATAGTGTAATCTGGCCAATTTTCCAAAGTCAAAGTAAAAAGTATATGTCACCTAAGTTGACCTTAAATGTGCAAAAGTACTCGAGAAATAGGTTTCAAGCAAGAACAAGCATTTGCAATGTAATTGGTATCGCATTGTTGAGATTTACAGCTATTGGCGTTGTAAATGACAATGTCTTTTACCTATGTGTTTTGGTTTGGAGTGTCCTCGATGCATGAACAGAAACTTAGCTGCAGCACTGTCTATAGGACTTCAATGAAGAATTACCAATGGGACCAGAGTAGCAGCTAACAGCACTGTGTGGAAAACTTAGAATGAGGAATTACTGACGGGACCAGAGTAGCAGCTAGCAGCACTGTCTGGAATGTTTAGAATGAGTAATTATTGAAGGGACCAGAGTAGCAGCTAGCAGGACTGTCTAGATGACGTAGAATGAGGAATTACCACTTGGACCAGGAATTAGTGACAGGACCAGAGAATCAACTAGCAACACTGAAGAAAAAGGTACCATAATGAAGGGAGCATCAGTTGGAGCCAGGACTAGGAACAGACAGCTAAGGCAGACAATGCGATCCAGATCCAGCAAGAAGACATAGAGGAACTGGAAAAACTAGGACATGAGACAGCCAGCAACAGACATTATACAGGTTAAGTACCCAAACTAAGAAGAAACTTGTAGGAGTCAGAAGAGGCGGGGACCAGCAGTTGGCTGCTAACGTCATCCGAGTCCTGTGGGTAGAGACGATATAGACTTCGCCTGTCCCAGCAGCTGCAATGTACTGGGCACCCTGGATAAGGTTATCGATAGGACAGCTTTGCAAATAGAAAGGAACATCAGCTTCAATATAAAAATCTCCTGTACCTTCAACGCATTAGCACAGCTTTTTGGTAATAACCAGCTTGTCTGAGGCACGGACATGCTTCACTGCAAGGCTGCAGGGAGTGCGCACCATCAGGAAATTAACAAAACAAGTAGTGTGCGACACTAACCTCTTCCATGCTCATGACGAGCTGAGCTCGTCATGAGCCACGGCGCTCCGGTGCTCATGACGAGCTCAGCTCGTCATGAGCCGTGGAACGCTCGCATGCGGGGATAATTCCCCTGCTGTGCTGAGCGTTCCATGGCAGGTAATGCACCTGTGACGAGCTGAGCTTGTCATCAGCACAGGAGCGCCGTGCCTCATGAAGAGCTCAGCTCGTCATGAGCATGCGGGCGCCGTGCGCGCCCCCCTCCCCCCCAGCACAGCGGGAAAATAACCCCGCAGGAAAATAACCCCCGCAGCGAAGGGGCTAACCTATATGGCCCATAGTGAAAAATGCATGTAACAGTGGCACTCTCCAGGGCCTGACCAAACCAGCAAAAGGTGATACAAATGTAAGCTATAAACCAATGAAAACAAAGGATTTATGAAAAGCACATCAAGGAGCCAATCAAGAGCGATGGACGTGCTGAATGCCCATACACTGGATACAGCTTGCCTCGCAACAGTGCATACACACTGCTAGGCTCGACCTAACAATGAGCTGGGAAAAAGCATGACTCACTGTGTCTTTACGCTTAACCAGTCGAGAAGAGTAAGAACATATGTTTGTCAAAGCTGCACCATTTTTAACCAGTGACCAAAAGCACAATGTCAAGGAAACTGTCCTTTCAAAGCACTTCACTCATACAGTTTGTCACTCTTTCAGGCTGGTGGCACCCTTATGTAGAAATCCATTCTAGAATACCACAAAACACACTTAAAATGCTCACAGCATATGAAAGAAAGTAACCCATACATATTCAAACTCGCCTTCAACACCACCCAATCCTCTCTCTCAAGAAAGGAGTCCACTAGTCAGTTCTCTCCTACAAACGCCCATTTCTATGCCCCAACTAATTTCTTTTATCCTTTCTCAGTACACACTCACTCTAAGAATCTGATTCACACCTCGTTTTTAGCATGATGGTTACAGTGCTATCTAAAAACTACAAAACATAAAGGAACAAGAACTGGTAAAGACAATAAATCTGACTTTATTGTGCCAATATATGTAAACACAGGCATTTACACGAATGTTGTTTATATGTGTTGCAAGCACAAATGCAGTTTATTATCTCAATTCTTACTATTGCTGGTAAAAAAAGGATCACTTTCTATAGCAAATGCACAGAGGGATATGAAGAATTGAATGTGATATAAAGCCCGATGACTGAGCTTACTTTTCAGATTTATGAAAGTCTCTTTCTATGCCATTAAAAGGCCTTTCTGAAAGATGGAAAATACACCAAATAGCCAATACCAGGAGGCAAGAGGGTAACATGGATAGTGTGAAAAACTGGTACAAATGTATCTTGCAGGCTGCTGTCCTTGATGAGTAACCCATAAAGGTAGCTCTACTTAATGAAATACCTTCGTCATGCAGAAGGGGTAGCCTTTTGGACTTTTTTAGATTGGCTCACCTGCAAAAGGAGGTGAATACGCCTGCCTCATTATAAATGAGCCTGGGTCTTATTACAGACTCTCGAACTCCCTCAAGCGCTCTGTTGCTTCACAGCTAGGTTTTTATTTTATAAGTACCACAACACACATGCAACACCCAAAGTGGATTGGGGGTGAGCATACCCCTTGCAAAGTAATTCAACCCTGCACCCACACACAGATTACTTCTTGTCAATGGCTTTACTAAGTGTGTTTAAATGGGGAAGAATGGGCAGAATACACAACCATATTTAATGGGATATATGGAAACTAGATCACAGAGGCATAGATATTTTTTCCTGTGGGAAAATACAATAAACCAGAGAAAGCACATTTTGTCACACAGCACAGCACAGTACAGCGGGGGGGGGAAATACCCCGCAGCGAAGGGGTTAAAGGTTGACATAAAATAGCAGCAAACGGGATTAAGCCCAAACCACTGTCAACTGGTCCTGGTAGTGCAATGCTTAGCAGTGATTTGAGGCCAACTGCGATGTCATGGGTCAGATTCAGAAACCAGGTTTGACCCGGTCAAAAGTTTCCCTTGGAACTTAGGGCCTAATTTACTATTTGGTAGACGATTGTCATTCCGCCAGGGAGATAGAGTAAATTACTCCATGCCGATGATGGAGGCTCCCCCGCCAAATTTATAGATGAAAATCAGTTAGAGAGTCATTTATAATGCATTGACAGCTACCCCCATCATGGGGGTTCCTGCAAATGCATTTCTACGTTTGGTGCAGGGCTGCATCAGCATAATGCAGCCGGCCACCTGTTTTCTTTTTTTATTTCCAAAATAAAAATCTCTAAGTGGGATTTTCTTTTTGAAAAAAAAAAGTAACACTCCCCTTGCCATAGTAGTCATCTCCCATGGTGAGGGGGGAATTATTTATATTTTACAGTCCTAGCAGTGACAGACAGTAAAAAAATGGCTATACGTCTGCCCATCCTGATTGGGTTGGTAGACATATAACCAGTAGGAGTAGTTACCACCTTAGCCAAACTAATGGTCCACCAGCATTAATTCGGGCAGATGGACCATTATGTTGGTGATAAGGCCGTCACTATTGGATTATCCTTACCTCTAACATATATACCAGCCTCTTAGTCTCAAAAATGGAAGTCTAAAATCTTCAGCAGGATAAGCCAAGGCTGTAGCCGAAGAGGACTCACCGAGATTGGATGGCCATCAGACATTCTAAGTACCTTTTTCTTTATATTTATTAAAAATCGACTCTACTAGTTAATTGGCCTTTTAAAACATTATGCAAAAATTACATTTCTGTATGTTTCCTAGCCTAAGATAGCATTATTAAATGTAATCCTGCTCCTAGTGTTTCTCTGAGGAAAAGCCAGCCTTGCGTGGATGTATGAGGTTACAACGCATACTTTTACATCGCATGCCTTTACAACGCGGTTTTTACATCGCATACCTTTACAACGCATAGTGCTTTGGGGTGCTGGATAGTGAATAGTTTAATTTACTATTCCAACTCCAGTCCCCGTGGACACTAGGGAAGGTGTTGGACAGTAAATTAAACTTATTCCCTATCCTAGAGCGCCCCCCAGCGCAATGCGTTGTAATGGTTTGCATTGTAAAAGTTGCGTCGTAAAGGCACTGCGTGGTAAAAGTTGCGTTGTAAAGGATGTTTCCCGCCTTGCGTATGTGAAATTAGGTTTTGGAAGCTAGTCAATGTAAGGATATGTGTAACATTGAATTTCTACATGTCCTACTTTTAAATATCATGTGGCCTGCCTTACAGGCTATTAGGAATACTTATGGGTGACTAATTATTATTTGAAAGGAAGTTTTACACTTGTTTATTTTGATAGGTCGAATTGCAGTTTTTAAACTGTTCCAGTCAGAGGACAATGGTAAGCCTGAGGAAATGTTTGCTAGGGACCTATAGATGGGTTAAATAGGCCAATTAGGGTTATACCAATTCAACCATGTTAAAAGGGGCAGCACAGGTATCTTACTACTGATTAGGAGGGGTAAAGTGCACAGAGTTCTACAGACAGCATACATAAGGTTTAGCAAAAAGGCAATAAAATCTAGGGTGACCAAAGAAAAAAGACAGATTTCCTGCACCAGTCGTGGCTATGGAGATAAGGTCAGTTGTAGAAAGTATTGCTGCGACTACAAACCCTCTGATTCAGTAAAATATAGGGTTTTTAACCTAAAAAACGTTTTATATTTGTACTAATCACATTTTGTGATTCAGAAAAGATTGTTTGAATCTCAAAATGGGGTTAGTGATAATTATTGATGTACAATTTTGATGAGGTGTGTAAGGATTGTTCCTTCCAAATTGCATGTCGGGAAACCTATGTATGAATGTTTTGTTATTGTAATATCAGTTGTAAACCATTGATTAGTTCCTGACTACCTAGTTTGGGTGGTAACTGATTCACAAATGGGTAATCAAAATGGCAGCTTCCAAGGGACAAGGCAGTGGTCACGGGGATAACTGCCAGCTCCCACTGAAGTTTTCTAAATGTAAACATTTTCAAAATCAGTTTTGAAATGCAGTCACGGGGATGGTAGTCTGCTGTCTCTTGCAGGCCACCATAAATAAGAGTGTAGCCAATCACAGAGAGTCGCAAATTGTTACCTGCCTAATGAATAAGTATTAGGCATGTTGCATTGCGGTCTCTTGCAATTCCTTATTTTATGAACTAACCTATTAATTCATAAGTTGGTTCGCAAAATAAAATACTGGCTGCAAAAAGCTGATGCACAGTTTGTGATCAGTTCATAAGTACATCTGGCCCATAAGACCAATAATTGAAAAATAAAAAGTGTTTACATTTTCTTAAATGCATACCAAGCCTTGATGATTGTTTGCAATATATTTTAGAGGTGTGAGAGAAAGAGGAAGAAGAAGAAGAAGAAGAAGAAGAAGAAGAAGAAGAAGAAGAAGAAAACAAATTCCCTTTAATGTGGTGGAAGGCTGAATTAACGTTGTCAGGATTTGAGCATCACAGCGCATAAGCAAACAGTGGTAGATTTCTGGCTGTTGAGCTACTCAGTGACACTCTTTGTTTGTCCAGACTTAAAGAATAAGCTGAGAGCAATTGTGTAGCAATATGATAAGGACCAATAACCAGCATTATTAACCTGCCACATGCTCAGAAATGCTATTGCCACACAACAGCCAGCTCTGGAATCCCCTGCTCTATTATTCCTAAAGATAGCTAAACATTTGTTAGAGATGCAAACTAGGTCCTGATAAGTCGATATGGATTTCTTTCTGAGCAATCTGGTAGGCTGAGGCACTCTGAGCATCCCAGTGAATGTGCTAGAATGTTATTTAGCATATTATAATGACAGATTTGTGAAGTGCATGACTGTTTTGGTCTCATCTCATAGTTTTGCAAATACTCTCCTGTCAACTTGTCAACCCGTCCTAATATGTCTTTTAACTAAATCCATGCCCAGTAGATTTTGTGGATTTATGTTAAAAAGGTGCATGTTTATCAGAGTTATATTGTGTTTTTACCTTTTAAAGTTAAATTACCTCCATATATTTAATTTGTTATGCAATATACCCTGTTATCCATCAGTCAATCTCATTTTTTACAAAAATAAATCCTTAAAAAGCTGAAGGAGGGCCTACATGTTGTACTGCTATCATTTGATTTAAGATTGCTTCATATTTGAGTATTAAGAATCCTGGTCCTCAGCACTCAGCATTCTTGTGTTTTTGGCAAGGAGGCTGAAAATCTCACTTTGCACTCCTCATGCAGATTGGCATTTATTGACAAAGTGGTGGCATAGCTTTCAGGACAATGGATCCTGGCATTTCACGCCATACTTTTACTGCATTAAAAATGAACGATCTTAAACTGCTGGCACAAGAAGGAGTTCCTTTATCCAAACAATGGTAATAGAGATACATGTGGTGGCATTGATTTGATCTTGGTTGTTATAATGCAGAAACACATCTTGGTTGCTTGCCAAAGACTGTCTCAGTAGAATGTGGCTCAATTCATTTATTCCGAATAGGGACTGAGCACATTGATTTATCTGTTACTTAAGCTGTCCCTGGCCGCCCTGTTGCTGAATGATTGTGCACTGTACTGTACAGTGTGTTGTTGCATCCTTTAGTTTTCAAAACCATGGTATTTAACTGCTCTTGTAAGTACCAGTAGGAATCTCATCTCCGAGTGGGTGTGCAAACACTTCATAGTTATGATGGTCATTCTAACATTTATTTTATGTATTACTATTATCATTATTATTATTATAATTATTATTCGTAGTAGTAGTTGCAGTAGTAGTAGTAATTATGTTTGTATTAATTATTTCTATATTATTATTATTATACGTAGTAGTAGTAGTATTAAACATTTTTTCTATATTAGAATTATTATTATTAATAGTGGTATTAATCATGTTATCTTTATTATCAGTAGCATTATTATAAGTAGAAGTAATAGTGTTAATTATTATTTCCATTATTATTTCCATTATTATTATTAATATTAGTAGTAGTATTAGTAGTAATCGTTATGTCTTTATTGTTATTATTATTATCATTATTATTTGTAGTAGTAGTAGTAGTAGTAGTTGCAGTCATAGTAGTATTCATTATTTCTGTATGAATTATTTCTATATTAATATGATTATTATTAGCAGTAGGCGTATTAATCATATTTTCTATATTTTTGGAAACATTATTATTATTTCTAGTATTAATAATTTTTCGATATCATTATTAGTAGTAATAGTATTAATTATTATTTCCATCATTAGTAGTAATCGTTATATCTTGATTGTTATTACTAAGATTAGTAGTAGCAGTAGTTGCAGTAGTAATTATTTCTGTATCAATTATTCCTATAATATTATTATTATTAGCAGTAGTAGTATTAATATGTTTTTTATATTATTATTAGTAATAGTATTAATCATTTTTTCTATATTATTATTAGCATTATTATCATTAGTGGTAGCGGTGTTATATTAATATTAGTCGTAGTATTAGTAGTAATTGTTATATCTTTATTGTTATTATTATTAGTAGTAGTTGTAGTATTAGTAGTAATCATTTTTTTGATATTATTATTAGTAGTAGTATGAATCATTCTTTCAATATTATTATTATTAGTAGTAGTAGTAGCAGTATTAATTATTCATTCAAAAATTATTATTAATATTAGTAGTATTAATAGTAATCATTATATCTTTATTGTTATTATTAGTATTAGTAGTGGTTGCAGTAGTAGTAATAATTATTCCTGTGTTATTTATTTTTATATTATTAGTAGAAGTAATTGTAGTAATCATTTTTTATATTATCACTAGTATTATTATCAGTAGAAGTAGTGTTAGTTATTCTTTCTATAATTATTATTAATATTAGTAGTAGTATTAGTAGTGATCGTTATATCTTTATTGTTGTTATTATTATATTATTAGTAGTAGCAGTAGTAGTAGTAGTAATTATTTCCATATTAATTCTTTCTATATTATTATCATTATTATTATTAGTAGTAGTTGTATTAATCAGTTTTTGTATATAACTATTAGTATTATTATTAGTATTAGTGTTAATTATTCTTTCCATTATTATTATAAGTAGTAGTAATATTAGTAGTAATTGTTATATCTTTATTGTTATTATTATTATTATAAGTAATAGTAGTAGTATTATTAATACTAGTGTACTAGTGGTAGGAGTAGCAGTAGTTTGATTTGCATTGTTTGCCTTATATTAATTTGATAATATTAATATTTATTTAATGTCGACTCACAAGGCTCCTGTCCTGAACCAATTCCTAATTATGGGGCTTATTTATGGCATTTCGGCGTAGGGCAGTGCAGCAAGTCCCCTTGCTGTGCTGTCCTACGCCATGGTGCATTCATGTCCTTACTCTCTGTGCTGGCACTGTTTCGGTAGCCTAGCGCCAACGTATGCACCTTCGCACCATGGTGCAAGGGTGCCTCAGTTGCACGCAGGATTGCTTTTGTACAGGGAGGGGAACCTTTCTGCACAAAATCAATCTTAAATGTAAATGTAAATGTGTGGGACTTGTAAAGCGCATAGCTGCCCGTAAGCGTCCCGGCGCTGGGGAACCCGTCCTGGCTTTCCCTGTGAGATGGTCCCTTCTGGGTATCTCCAAGGCATCCCCGGCGTCTGTGGGGGGCCGTTGTAGAGATGAGGCAAGCTTAATGCCCAGAGTTGCCGAGTGTGATCCCTGGTTAGAGTAGGCACCGAGGCGAGAATTGTCAAGTCCGCTGACCCTGGTCCACGACCCTGCCGCGTCGGGAATTGAACCCTGGTCCCGGGCCGTTTTCTGCGTCCGGGTCTGCCGCCTCTAACCAGGGATCACACTCGGAAACTCTGGGCATTAAGCTTGCCTCATCTCTACAACGGCCCCCCACAGACGCCGGGGATGCCTGGTTTCACCTTGGAGATACCCAGAAGGGACCAAAGAGGCGTTTTCCTCTTTCCATGTATGCTGCAGAATGCATGTGAGAGCAAAGCTACCTCATGTCTTCTGCTCAAGACTGAACAATGACATTAACAGCGACACCATGTGAACATTTACTGAAGAATGACTTTACCAAAGGTTATTGATGTAACTTGATGAACCTACTCTTTTTGTTTTATAGTGAAAATTCTTGTTTTATTGGTTTTCCTATAGATGGTAACAAATTTATGAATTTGTTCACCGAAATGCCTTATCGACATTTTGAAAATCTTTTTAAATATTGGCATTTTGATATTGTGATAAATGTATATCTGTTTCAATATACATTGTGAAATTTGATGTTAATCGGTATGATCGTTTTTGACAAAATAAAAATGTATTTAATATATTGGTTATATACACATGTTTTAACATTTCTATGTATTTTCATTACAATACATTTAGGTCAATATGTTATTTAAGTAAAATAAATCATCTTTTACACTATTGATAATTAATAAAAAATGCTTGCTTATATACCTGATTTTCCTGTTTTAAGCATCTTTAATCATCAAAATAAATAGATGTATGATGATGTTCATTTTTTCCCCAAAACACATAAGGATTGGTTACTAGTTGTTTTGATTCTCTTGCCCTATTGAGTAAAACATGCCACTGGATTCAAGCTAGCCTGGCTGATGACGGCTGATTAGACAAGAAACCGGTCCCAGGATGCTTGTTTCCAGTCCAGGGAAGACATAGCTTGGCAGTTCGGGATGGACTGTTCCCAAGAGGCACAGGGTCAGACTGATTTGCATATGGCCATGTCTGAACTGGGGTGGCGGAGCCCAGCTCAGTTGACTGGGTGTGAGTGCTTTCATTGTTCAACATTCCATCCATCATCCCCTTTGGTTTGGCTAATTTCAAACTATGCCTACATAGGTAGGACATGTGCAGAAAGAGGAAGAAAGGCGCAGAAAGAAGCAAGAGAAATGCAGAAAGAGGCAACAGAATTCCAAAAAGACAAAGAAAGGTGCAAAAAGAAGCAAGAGATATGCAGATAGAACCATCAGAGGTGCAGAAAGAGGCTTTGTGCAAAGTCATCGTGTGCACCCAACTTTTTGCTGACTGGTACTGGTGGCAACTGACTCTGAGTAACCAGGCCCGGAGCCAGTGCTATGCTGAAAGACACTTAGAATACAGTGAAAACACCTACAAACACTAGCGTACACTATAGGTTGAGGTGCCCCTGTGATTGCCATGACCTCCCCTGTAAGGCCCTAATATATAGTAGGGCAGGGGGATTAAAACTATCTTTAAATCAGAGGTGCAGAAAGAGGCAGGAGAAGTACAGAAAAAAGCAACAGAGGCGCCGAAAGAGGCAAGAGAGGTACAGGAAGAAGCAAGTGAAGTGCAGAAAGATGCAACAGAGGTGCAGAAAGATGCTAGAGAGATGCAGAAACAAGCAAGAGAAGTGTAGAAGGAGGCAAGAGAATTGTTGAAAGAAGCAACAGAGGTGTAGAAAGAAGCAAGAGAAGTGCAGAAAGAACCAACAGAGTTGCAAAAAAGGCAAGAGGGGCACAGAAAGAGGTAGGAAAATGCACAAAGAGGAAAGAGAGTTACAGAAAGAGTCAGGAGGGGTGCAGAAAGAAGGAAGGGAAGTGCTGAAAGAGGGAAGTGAATTGCTGAAAGAAGTAACAGTTGTAGAAAGAAGCAAGAGAAGTGCAGTAAGAGGCAAGTGAGGTACAGAAAGATCAAGAGCAGTGCAGAAAGAACCAACAGAGGTGCAAAAATGAGGCACGAGGGATGCAGAAAGAGGTAGGAGAGGAGCACAAAGAGGTAATGGAGGTACAGAAAGAGGCAGGAGGGGTGCAGAAAGAAGGAAGAGAAGTGCTGAAAGAGGGAAGTGAATTGCTGAAAGAAGCAACAGAGATGTAGAAAGTAGCAAGAGAAGTAAAGAAAGAGGCAAGTGAGGTGTGGAAAGAAGCTAGAGCAGTGCAGAAAGAACCAACACATATACAAAAAGAGGCAAGAGGAGTGCAGAAAAAGGTAGCAGAGGTACACAAACAGGCAAGAGAGATACAGAAAGAGGCAGGATGGGTACAGAAAGAAGGAAGAGAAGTGCAGAAAAAAAGCAACAGAGGTGTGGAAAGAAGCAAGAGAGGTGCAGAAAGGGCAAGAGAGGTACATAAAGAGGCAAGAGAGGTGCAGAAAATGGCAAGAGAACAGCAGAAAGAGGCAAGAGGTATGCAAAAGAGGGAATAAGGGTACAGAAGGAAGCAAGAGGTGCAGAAAGAGGCAAGAGAAGTACAAAAAAAGCCAGAGAGTTGCAGAAAGAGAGAAGATGAGTGCAGAAAGAGACAACAGGGGTGCAGAAAGAGACAACTGGAATGCCGAAAGAAGCAATAGAGGTGCAGAAAGAGACAATAGAAGTGCAGAAAGAAGCAACAGAGGCGCATAAAGAGGCAAGAGGTGTGCAGAAAGAAGAGAGCGAAGTACAGAAAGAAGCAAAATAGGTACACAAAGAGGCAAGAGGGGTGCAGAAAGAGGCAAGAGCAGTGCAGAAAGAACCAAGAAGCAAAAGATGTGCAGAAATAGGAGGGAAAGGTGTATAAATAGAGAACAGGGTGCAGAAAGAGCCAATAGGGATACAGAAATTTGCAAAAGATGTACAGAAAGAAGCAATAGCAGTGCAGAAAGAACCAACAGAGGTACAGAAAGAGGCAAGAGGGGTACAGAAAAAGACAAGAGAAGTGCAGAAAGAGAAAGGAGAGGTGCACAAAGAGGCAAGAGGGGTACAGAAAGAGGCAAGAGAGGTGCAGAAAGAAGGAAGAGAAGTGCAGAAAAAAGCAACAGAGGTACTGAAAGAGACAAGAAGGGTGTAGAAAGAGGCAAGAGGAGTGCAGAAACAAGCAACAGAGTTCTAGAAAGAGGAAATAGAGGTGCTGAAAGAGGCAAGATGGGTGCAGAAAAAAGAAAGTGAGGTTCAGAAAGAGGCAAGACAAGAGCAGAAAGTGGCAAGCGTGGTGCAGAGAGAGGCAAGAAAAGTATAGAAAAAAGCAAGATAAGTGTAAAAAGAGGCAAGAGAAGTGCAGAAAGAGTCACTTGAGGTGCAGAAACACAAAGGAGAGGTACAGAAACAAGCAAAAAAAAGTGCAGAAAGAGGCAAGAGAATTGCCGAAAGAAGCAACAGAGGTCCAGAAAGAGGCAAGAGAAGTGCAGAAACAGTCAGGAAAGAGAGTTACAGAAAGAGGAAGGAGACGTGCACAAAAAGGCAAGAGGGGTACAGAAAGAGGCAAGAGGGGTACAGAAGGAAGCAAAAGAAGTTCAGAAAGAAGCAACAGAGGTGCAGAAAGAGGCAGGAGATATGCAGAAACTGGTAGGAACAGTGAAGAAAGAGGGAACAGTGGTGCAGAAAGAGGCAAGAGAGATACAGAAATTTCAAATGAGGTGCAGAAAGAAGCAAGAACAGTGGAGAAAGAAACATCAGAGGAGCAGAAAGAGGCAAATGGGGTACAGAAAGATATAGGAGAGGTGCACAAAGAGGCAAGAGGGGTACAGAAAGAACTATAGGGGTGCAGAAGAAGGAAGGATAGAAAAAAGCAACTGAGGTGCTGAAAAAGACAAGTAGGGTGCAGAAAGAGTCAGGAGGGGTACATAAAGAAGCAAGTGCGATGCTAAAAGACGCAACAGAGGTGCAGAAAGAGGCAAGATAAGTGCAGAAAAAGAAAGAAATGTGAAGAAATAAGCAACAAAAATGCAGAAAGAGGCAAAAGTGGTGCAGAAGGAAGGGAGAGTGGCTTCTACACCATTAGTACCAATTTAACACCCACATGTAACAATAAGTTCTAGGGTTGCAACGGGCCTTCCATCACGCTGTAAAACTTGTTGTTGCATTTGTGGTAACGTTTGAGTTAGAAACAAGGCTTTTTTTGTTCAAATCTGCAGATTAGGGAACAGATGATGGATTATGTGGCTAATACGGAAAATGTATAATTGTGCCAAAGTTGGTGCAGTCAAACAGTCGCATAATTCCAGTGGCCCTGCTCATACATCTGACTGGGTCCACAAGTGCTCCTCAGAGAATGCTTCTTTTTTTGTCTCACTGAGTTCATAGTTAAGCTTCTATTACAGAGATCTGGGCCTAAATCCATTGTTTAAAAAAAAAAAACGATGGATTCAGACCCAGATCTCTCTACTGGGCTGAATGTATGACATTGTTCTGCATTCTGCCCATCAATTGTTCTTTTTGCATTTGTCACCCTGATTGGGACAGGTATGCCCAGACGTGGGTCCCATGCTCTCTATGCCACTGAAGTCAAGCTATATTAGCTGATTTGATTTGATTTGATTTTGTGATTTGGTGAGCGCTCGAATGCCCAAGTGCGTCTTGGCGTTGTAAAAGATAAAAACTGCCTGACTGTGGAAATAGTGCACCTCCGGACTAAGATGAGAACAACCAGGTTTTCAAGTTCTTGCGGAACGTCCATAGAGAGGGGCTGTTTTTCAGTTCGACGGGAAGCTTGTTCATTATTTTGGCTGTGTTGCCTATGAAGCTTCTCCCCCCCCCCACCTAAGCTGTTTGAATCTAGGGGTCACAAGGAGTTTAGCACTACTAGATCTTAAAGTCCTGGTTGGTTCATAGGGTTTCAGGCTTCTTTTTAAAAAACACGAGCCTGAACCGTGAAGTGATTTGTATGCAAGGCAAGCTGATTTCAATTGGATTCTTTTACCTACAACGAGCCAGTGTAGGCCTCTCATTTTTTGAGCTACAGGTTCGAACTTGGGAATATTCAGAACCAGCCTGGCTGCCACGTTCTGGAGACGCTGAAGTTTTTGTAACAGCTGTTTTTGTATTCCTACATAAAGAGCATTGCCATAATCTAGTTTAGATAGAGCTAACAAGGTAACCAGGGTTTTGGCGGTGTCAGGCGGGATGTATGGCACCAGTTTCCTAATGAGTTTCAGCATATACCATACCGATGAGGAGAGATTATTTATTTGTGCATCAAAGGTTAGTTTGGAGTCAAATATGACCCCTAGATTCCTTACTTTGTCCACCGGTGTCGGACTTCTGGCCACCAGAGGTTGGACCAGATGTCCGGGTAGGCCCCCACTACCATCACCTCTGATTTGTCACCATTTAGTTTTAAACAGTTGTCCTGCATCCAGATGCTGACCTGGTCCATACAGAGTCTGAATCTGACCGCGGTCTCCGCTGTGTTATTTGAGATAGCCACCACAATTTGGGTGTCGTCTGCGTAAGATAGTGGGACAAACCCGCAGTTCCTGATTATGTTGGCTAGAGGGGCAGCATATATATTAAAAAGGGACGGGCTCAATGACGAGCCCTGGGGAACCCCCCATGGCAGATCAAAGGCCCTTGATGCGAATTCCCCAAGCTCAACTGAGAAGGTTCTGTTATCTAGGAAGGAGGCCAGCAAATTGGTAGCAGAAGTATGAAGACCTATATAATTTAGCCTGCTTATGAGGATATCATGGTTAACAGTGTCGAAGGCCGCCGACAAATTTAACAAAATGAGGGCGGCCTTCCCTCCTGCGTCCAGGATACTCCTGAGTTCCTCTGCGGCCATCACCAAGGCAGTCTCAGTCCCATGTTCCTCCCAGAACCCATACTGGGAATCATCTAGGGCATGCGTGTTCCTGATAAATCCTGCCAATTGAGAGTTCATTAGTTTCCCCAGGATTTTAGCCTGAAAAGAAATTCTTGAGATTGGCCGGAAATTGGCTGGGATTGAGGGATCCAGGCTAGGTTTCTTAAGCAATGGAAGTACCGAGGCTGCCTTCCAAGCTTTAGGAAAGCAGCTGGATTGAATTATGTTGCTGAAAAGTAGCTGGAGTTGGGAGCTGAGCAGATCTGGGAACATGTGGAGGACCTTGGGTGGGCACGGGTCCATGGGACCTCTGGATTTGGTGGACAGGACCAGCTGTCTGATTTCTTCGACCGAGGGAACTGAAAACTTGAATTTGGGTTTGGGGTCTGAGGTGCTGTTCTGCAAGGGGTGATCAGGTTGACTAGTTCTCCCTGCATGTGGAATGATGTGCCTCTGAGGGAAAGAGTCATATATCAGTCGCACCTTGTTCGTGAAGAACTGTCCTAATTTATTGCATAATTCAGTGCTACCCTCGACCTGTTTGGTCGCAGGCTTTGTGAGTTTTTTAACCGTGTTGAACAGTTCTTTATTCAAGTTTTTGGCCTCGTTAATTTTTTTTACAAAGAATGCCGATTTTCCTTCCATAATCTGTTTTTTATATGTGGCTAGGGTTTTACAATAATCAACTTTCTCCTTTGTCCCGTAGTTGGCCCTCCATCTCCTTTCTGCCCTCCTGCAAGTCTGTTTCTGCAGTCTTAATTTCTCTGAGAACCAAGGTTCAGAGTGTTTACTCCTATTCTGTTTTTTGGTTTTGATGGGGGCGACTGCAAGCACTGCGGCTATAATCCAGTTCTCTACTTGGTGTGAGGCTATGTCACAGTCCTTGTCTAATTCTAAAGAGGAAGAACACAGCCGAGCGTGTAGTTCCGCAATATCGATCTTTTCCCAGTCCTGGTATGGACGATCCCCCTCCCAAGGTGCCCTAACCTTTTTTTTTAGGTCCAGGTTTAGGGAAAAATGAATTACTTTATGATCTGACAGGGGACCGCCAGCACTTCCCCAATTCTTATGTTAGAATTCGAGGTGAATATTCCGTCCACGGTGTGCCCAGCGGAATGAGTTCCCTGGTTTACTATAAACCAGCGACAATAAGCTGGTCATGGTCTCTAGTAAGGAACTCGTACTGCTATCGTCAACTTTTTCCAAGTGGATATTGAAATCCGCCAAGATCGTAAAATCTGTCATGGATAAGCTCGACTCTAGAGTGGGCCCCTATAGTTGCGCCAAGGGGACATTTGCCTTAAGAGGCCTGTACAGTAGAAGGCCAGAGAATGTATAATTATAAGTGATGCGAATTTTGAAAGGAAGCGTTTCACACTCGGTGGACTTCAGACTCTCAAGACCCTGCACATGGAGTGAATCCTTGCTAATGATGGCTAGGCCTCCTACCCGCTTCCCGGTTCTGTCGGTGCGCAGGAGTGAGTATCCCGACGGCACTGCAAATGCAAGGTCAATGTCCGACGATTTATCTGTCCAGGTTTCAGTTACAAACAGCAGCTCCAAGTTGTATGAGTCAATCATGTTTGCCATTTCTATACTATGTTTCACCAGGGATCTCACATTCACTAGGGCGGCTTTAATTTGTTTATTCACTGGCTGACCCAGTCGCTGGCATCGAGGTGCTTCCAGCCTACAACGCGCGTAGGAGAACTCAAGATGACAACTGGTACAGTATTTGATTTTATCCCCCGGATTGAGGGGTGCACAGGAGAGTTTTGTCCGTAAGTCCTTCAATTGAGAGCTGTTAAAGACTGTCCTTGCTCCATTAGTTGGATTTTGAGCAGGACTTCCAGCCTTAGGCCCGTGCCAGGCGCAGAAGGGCGCAGACGGGCCTGCCTTTGGCGCGCCTTTGGCGCGCCGCCTGCGCGTCCGATGCACGTACGAATCATTATCCGTTTAAATGGGCCCTGGATTTCGACGACTAGCCCGCTCACCCCCGTGCTGCACTCTCAAGCCGGAAGTGCTGTTCTGGCTACCTGCGCCTTCCGCCCCCTCCATACTAAGCATGGGCGGATTTTGCGGATCCACGATTCACGAATTTGCGGATTCACGGATCGTGGATCCGCAAAATCCGCAGATTTTGCGGATCGGCGGATTTGGGGGCGGGGCTTCCTCGAGTGTGTGGGCGGGGCCAAACGGACGGGGCTTCCATGCGAGCGCACATGCCTCTTGTGTATACAAAAGGTCAGAGACCGATCAGAGCAGCAGATTAAGAGACAGAAGCCCCTGGTCACAGGAACAGCAGGGGGATTGCGCACGTGAAAGCCAAAGATGCAAATGCCTCTGGCCTGCATCACAGCGGATTTCCGATGGTATATTTGGGAAGAAGGCACATCTGCCCAGCCTCCCAACGCTCACGATTTTTTTTGGGCTGAGGAATGAGTCACTGCATTTGCGCTTCAACTAGTTCCAGCGACCAAGTGTGTGTTACTACTATGCAATCGCGCCGAAGTGCGCAGGGGTCCCTTGAGTGAAATGTCCATCATAGTGGGTAAATGGCGGGAAGACGGGCGGGTGCACACCTCGAGTGTGTGGGTGGGGCCAAACGGACGGGGCTTCCATGCGAGCGCACATGCCCCTTGTGTGTATACAAAAGGTCAGAGACCGATCAGAGCAGCAGATTAAGAGACAGAAGCCCCTGGTCACAGGAACAGCAGGGGTATTGCGCACGTGAAAGCCAAAGATGCAAATGCCTCTGGCCAGCATCACAGCGGATTTCCCATGGTATATTTGGGAACAAGGCACACCTGCCCAGCCTCCAGAACGCTCACGATTATTTTTGGGCTAATGAATGAGTCACTGAATTTAAGCTTCAACTAGGGCACATATTTATTCAAGAAGACACACCATGTAAATAATTTACGATGGCGCCGGCAAGCTGCCAGCGCCATCCTGCAAAAGTTACTTAATTAGCTTCAACAGGAAGCTCCAACTGATACAATAAAGCAGGCGCTCCAGCCCCTGCTTTATCTTATCTGTTAGAGCTTCCTGTCGAAGCTAATTAAGTAACCATTTGAGGATGGCGCTGGCAGCTTGCCGGCGCCATCGTAAATTATGCAGGCTTGAACTTTTGACCGCAAAATCCGCTCTGATCGCGGATTGCGGATTCTCGGTAAATTCGCGAGAGTTCGCGGATCGCGGATTTACCGAAAATCCGCAAAATCCGCGATCGGAGCGGATTTTGCGCTCATGCTTACTCCATACAATCCGCACTTGCCGTGACGGACCGGGGAGCTTTGGCGGGTAGTTGCAGAGGCAGGTAAGGAGCAAGTAATTACAGTATTAAGTCACCGTCCTTAAAATTACACAGTTTTAAAATCACCGTAACAACACTTTAATAGTTTAAAATCACCATTAAAATGCGCCTGCAGAGTCTAAAATCACCGTGCAGTTGCTAAAAATAAACAAAGGGAGATTGTATTTTAGAGAGCGTGAGTTACCAGCGCCAGCACCACTAAGTACAGCGGCAGTCTCAGTCTTTATGGGCCTCGTGTCAGTCCTGACAAGCTATTTGAGGTCCCAGGGCTTCGACGACTAGCCCGCTCACCCCCGTACTGCACTCTCAAGCCGGAAGTGCTGTTCTGGCTACCTGCGCCTTCCGCCCCCTCCGTACAATCAGCACTTGCCGTGACGGGCCGGGGAGATACAAATAAATGGAGGGAGATTGTATTTTAGAGAGCGCGAGTTACCAGTGCCAGCACCACTAAGTACAGCGGCAATCTCAGTCTTTTATGGCTGATGAGGGTTGCAAGCCCGAAACCGGTCCTAGGTGCTTGTTTCCTATCCAGTGAGGACCTGGCCTCGCAGTTCGGGCTGGACTGTTCCCATTGGGCGCAGGGTCATGACTGATTTGCATATGGCTGGGTCCAAACTAGAAGGGCATGGTGAGCAAAAAGACGATGGATTTAGGCCCAGATCTCTGTACTGGGATGAATGTATGACATTGTTCTGCATTCTGTCCATCAATTGTTCTTTTTACATTTGCAGTGAGATCTGGGCAGCCGCCTGCTGCGTGCCCTGGGCCCGGCACTGCATCGTCCCAGTGGAGACATTAAGGAGGAAAAATGTTCCAGTGCTCCTGGGGGCTTGAGGTGAGTCGGGGCCTTGGCTCCCCCTGGCGGACTCAGAGGGTGCTTAGGAGTGGAAGGGCGTCAATGCTGTGCTGCCTTTAGTGTGATCAGCTGGCCTAGGAGGGAGGCCCTGGGGATGCCGAGGTTGTAGACATTGACCCCCCCGGATACTCGCAATGGAGGCGGGCCACGCAAAGTAAGAATATATGTGCCTTCATTTTCAGGGCACAAACACATTTATCCTGATTTGGGTGCTCCCCCCTTGGCAATTTGTGATGGGCTTATTGGCTGTTTGGAGCTTCCCCTGCTGAGTTGAGACAGGCCGAGTTGCCGACAACTGTGACAAGGGCAAAAAGGGCGCAGAGTGACTCCCTTCTCTATGGACTTGCAGACATAAGCAGCAGAGAGAACTAAACTGTAGGCGGGGGCCTATGTGGCTGCTGAGGCGCGGAGGGGGCGCAATGACAAACGCATTCTGGAATTGTGCATCTTACATCAAGCTCATCGTCCCACTGGCCCTGGGGTCGCTGGGCCTAGCGCTATGGGGAAACATGATGCCAAGCAGCCCAAATATTCTTTGAAAACAAGAGGCTCACAAGACAAGTGGACGCAGAGGCAGAAGTAGCTGCCGACCAAGGTCCCAGGGAGGCAGTAGATGGACAAAACAAGGATTTCTGTCCACTCTTGTTAGATATGAAATCCAGCTTGAAAACCAGCGACAATAAGCTGGATTTACTCACCTCTCATCTGGACCAAGTTAGGAAACAGGTTGACACACATGACATCCACCTGGATCAGCTGGAGAACCATACCTCAGAGGCCCATGAGTTCCAGGTTGAAACAAAAGATCATCTGTTGCAAATGGGCAAGGTACTTAACATAAGGGGGTCAAGAACGATGACCTGGTATCCCAATCCCGGCAAAATAACCTTCGAATAACGGGTATACCAGAAACTACCGCAGTATCCAAGGTGGAAACGTCTGTGGCGGAACTATTGCGTGAACTGTTTGGCCCAGATCTTTCGGCTGTGTTCATTATTGAGAGAGCTCACCGTTCCTTGGGTCCAAGGCCTCCGGTGGGAGCCCCGCACAGACCAATTCTCGCCCGTCTGTTAAACTACTGCAATCGCGACAACATTCTGTGCTTGGCTAGAGAAGAGGGAAACATTAATCATTTTTTGGGGGGAATCTTTTTTTATTAACAAAGCTCAAAAGAGCATATCTTAAAGAAGCATTACCCTGAGTACATCAGTTATCAGACACAGAAGAATAACAACAGTATAGCTGTAACTGAGATAGAACAACACCGTTACCCTCTGAAACCCCATTAGTCACCCTCCCCCAGCTCCCTGTAGTTTCGCCACGGTGCCCATACCTTTTTCCACTTCTTGGCACATCCCCTACTTTTATACACCGTCTCTTCTGCTCTCTGACACCAGTCAAGGTCTTGCTTCCAATCATCCAACTGCGGGGGAGTAGGCACCCCCCCAGCTCCTGGCTATGTTATTTTTTACCACCCCCACTGGGCGGAGCCAGCCATATTTCCACGTGTCTGGACCAATCCACCTCACCCCGTATCATTGATAGAAGCCATTTTGGGTCCAATGGGACCGTTTCTCCCACAACTTCAGTCATAGTGTCCGTGATTCCTGCCAGAACCCGGCTATCTCGGGGCAACTCCACAAAACGTGCACGAAGGTACCGTCCTCCCCGCAGCCCCTTACACACCGCGCTGATAGTGCCCACCCTCATGAGTATAGACGAGTCAGGGGATAGTAGGTGCGGTGAAGAATCTTGAGCTGCACTAGGCGGGATCTAGAGTGCATTGCAATTTCTCTAGGACCCTGGATTGCTTGCTGCTATTCCTCGTCGTCTATGGTCCCTAGATCCGTAACCCAGGCCGCCCTAAAAGTAATCAGCAGATCAGGTATATTGTTTACCAGTTTACGATATATCATGGAAGTTGGTTTCTCTGTGATGGGGTCCAGCAGAGAACTATCTTCTAGCGGGGAGTACTCTGGGATAGAATCCACACTGCGTATGTGTGTGCGAGAGCATGTATCAGACGTAAGTACAAGTACCTCTGTGATTGGTGTAAGTTATATTCTTTCTGGAGTTCCTCAAATGTAAGTGGTGAATCCCATTTCCACACAACCCCCAAGTATTCTATACCTATCAATTGCACCCTTTAAAGCCCGTCAGCGCCGCTACCTCGCTTAAAGGGTTCCCCACCCAGAGCAGGGTTTTTCCTGTCAATTTACCCTCCCAACCCAGGAATTTATTGGCCTCCCTCCAGCACAAGATGACCACTTTGGTGTGTACAGGCCAACCTGGACGGGATCGTCGTGAGTACAGGAGAGGTACACAACTCCCTCCAGGCATTACTACTCCATCCATTCTGTATGTGGGCTCCTCCCTGCCCACATAGACCCAATCATTAATAACCTGCAACTAGAAGGCCCAGTAATATAACCTGATGTATGGAACTGCTGTACCACCTTCATAGACCCCCTTTTGCAACTTATGTAGTGCGATTCTCGGCGCCCCACCCTCCCACAGCAACGTCCAAACTTCTTGTGCTATCCGCTTGAATATAGTTGGGGGGACCAGAAAGGGAGTGTTTTGCATGACATATAGTAGCCGTGGTAGCGCCATCATCTTAAAAAGGGCCGCCCATCCCATGAGAGAGCGGAAGTGTGCGCCAATGACTTACGTCTGCCACCAGGCGATGCATCTGGGGTCTTAGATTCTTCTCCAGAAACTCCTTCTGATCCCATTTGACACGTATCCCCAAGTACTTGAAGCCCTCCAGCACCACCGGCGCCGCACATCATGCTGGAACCTGAGTGGGGGGCCTGACAGCGGGAATATCACCGACTTTGACCAATTTATGGTATAGCCAGAATAGCTGCCAAAGAGTTCAAAAATATGAAGCAGACACTCCATTGAGTGATAGGGATGCGCCAAGTATAAAGCAATATCATCAGCATATAAGGAGATGCACTCCTCCCAGCCCTCAAGCGCCTGTATTCCAATTTCCAATTTAAAACATTTATAAAGCGCAGCGTGCACCGTACGGTTTCTTGGCGCTAGTGGAGAGTTCGACAACTGAGGCAAAATAAACCTGTCGTAGAAAAGAGGGGAAATTACACGGAAAAGGCCTGTTTGAAGAGAAACGTTTTTAGATCTTTACGGAAGGAAAGATAATGAGTGGCAGAGCGGAGGTGATCAGGGAGGGAGTTCCAGAACGTGGGGGCTAGGGTAGAGAAGTTAGTTCCACCCCACTTTTTTCGTTTGAAACGTGGGATTTGGAGGAGGGATTTGGAAGAAGAGCGAAGCTCTCTAGTAGGGACATATTCATTTATTAGCGAGGAGATGAAAGCGGGGGCAGTGCCTTGACGGGCCTGGAAGACCATGCAGCCGGTCTTGAACAAGGAACGTTCCTTAACAGGGAGCCAATGAAGCTCCCTGAGGAGGGGTGTGGAATGATGATAACGTGGGAGACCATAGACCAGCCGGGCCGCCTGGTTCTGGACCATCTGGAGTCTCCGCAGGCTGTATGCTGGAATGCCGTTGTAGATGGCATTGGCATAATCCAGCCGCGATATCACCAGTGCGGCCATGATCAACTTGAGTGCCTGTGGGGAAAAGAAACGGGAAACAGTGCGGATGGTTCGGAGGGTGAGGAAACAGGAGGAGACTACAGTGCTGATTTGTGAATGAAGGGTGAGCTGGTTGTTCATTTTAACCCCCAGTGTTTTAACTGTGGTTGAGGGAGTGGGGGAGGGACCAAGAGAGGAGGGCCAGAAGAGGGAGTTCCAGGGACTGGACGAACCACCGATGAGAACCAACTCGGTTTTGTCCGGGTTCAATTTAAGATGGTTGTGGTTCATCCAGTCCCTGATGAAAGTCATGGTAGACTGAAAGTTAGAGACAGAGAGAGGAGAGGAGGACAGGTCAAAGATGAGCTGGGAGTCATCGGCATAATTGTACACGGTGACCTCCAGCTGCTGAAGAGCGAAAATAAGGGGAGAGATATAAAGGTTGAATAATAAAGGAGAAAGAGAGGAGCCCTGGGGAACACCACAAGTGACAGGAAGTGGAGTGGTCGTAAAGTCTCCTAGCCGGACCGCCTGAGTGCGGTCCCTCAGGAAGGAGGAAAGCCAAATCAGGGCTGAACCCTCAATTCCAGCCGCCTTGACACGGGACAGTAAGATGGTGTGGTCCACCGTGTCAAAGGCGGCGGAGAGATCGAAGAGTACCAGCGCCTGATGATTGTTATTGTCCATACCCTTCCTGAGGTTATCCAAGACCGAGACCACAACTGATTCGGTCGAGTGCCTGGGGCGAAAGCCAGCCTGGCGGGAGGCCAATCCCCCATTAGCCTCTACGTGGGCGCTGGCGGAGAGAATTGCAGTTTTATAATCGGCAAGTGATTTAAGGTAGAGGGTTTTTAATGAGGGGCAATAGTTTTTCCTCCACTGTCTCTCTGCCTGTCGAGCGGTCAGTTTTAGTTCTTTTAGGTGGTCATTAAACCACCTATTGGAGTCCTTTGGTCGCCGGATGGAAATGCGACGCAGGGGAGCCACTGAGTCGCAACCTCCAGTCAGCCAGGTATTAATGGCGTTGGCTTGAGAGTTGGAAGAAAGACCGGAGAGAGTCGGAGTGGAGTTCCGAAGCAGGGATGACAAGGAAGGGAGATCGACTCTGTTCCAATTCCGCGCCCAGGTATTTTTGGCGTGTGGGACTTTGGATGCACGTTTGTGAGAGATGGAAAAGGAAATGAGGGCATGGTCGGACCAAAAACAGGGGGATACAGTCACCGAGGATATTTAAAGATTGAGGGACCAAACCTGGTCAAGTGAATGACCGTGAGAGTGAGTGGGGACAGTTATGTGCGGAACAAAGTTCAAAGAAGAAAGAGATTCTGTAAACTCTTTCGAAGCAGTGCACTCAGAGGGATCCGAAGGCCAGTAGTTAAAATCCCCTAGGACCAAGACCGAGGCGTAATTGACCACCAAATTGGCCAGCAGGTCTTGAAATGCCGGTAGGAACAGAGACGAAGACTGAGGTGGGCGATACATTAGGAGACAAGTAATAGGGGGAGAAAAGGATAGGGAACGGACTACAAGGAACTCAGTGAGGGTGATAGGAGGGAAGGGTTTGAAAGTTTAGTTCTGACCGAGCGATTAACGCCACACCACCACCAGCCCTGCCTGCCGGACGATCGGCACGTAGATCATAGGATCATAGGATCTCTCCTAACCCAGTGTGCCAGGGGTTCCAGTGCAAGAGCAAACAGGACCGGGTATAGGGGGCGCCCCTGCCTAGTGCCCCAATGCACCTGAAAGGTTCTACAAAGCGTCCTGTTACACCGCACCCTCGCCGTAGGCCCCTCGTACAAAAGTCTGACCCAGCTACAGAAAATGGGGCCCAGACCCAAACTCTGAAGAACCATAAAAAGGTGCGGCCATTCAATGCTGTCGAAGGCCATTGTTGCGTCCAGCCCCATCAATGCCGTCTGTTGGGTCACGTTTCCACTGGTCATATGCAGCACACCATAGAGCCTCCGCAGATTGTGTCAGGTAGTTCTATTTGGCATGAACCCCGATTGGCCTACATGCACCAGGTCTGCTATTACGGTCACAAGCCTGTCCGCCAGGGTCTTAGCCAGGACCTTGGCTTCCACGTTGATGAGGGATATAGGGCAGTACGAACTACACTGGTCAGGTGGCTTCCCCCCCTTGTGTATTACTACCGTTGCTGCCCACTGGTCTTCCGGCAGTTGTCCTAGGTCTCGGGGGAAACATTAATCATAAAGGAAACAACATCTCATTCTTCCCTGACTTCACATCTGCGGTACAGACGGCTAGAAGGGAATTTTCACCCGTCAAACATATCCTACTACAAGCTGAGATTTTATATGCCTTGCTGTATCCTGCTTAGCTGAAGGTGATGTATGATGGCTCCATGCACCACATTACAGACACTAAATCAGCCATGAAATTTCCCAAGCATGTGGGAGGTCAGAAACACGCTCCAAAGACTGCCAAGAACAGTCCCACGGAAGCTAGCCTAAGCGATAATTACTGACTCACTCTGCGAAGGAGCTCAGCAGGGCACCACTTCCTCATGCCCATTCTCCAAGTACGAATGTTTAAGTGTATGCTGCGGCAGCAGCAGTTCCTAGTGATACTGCAACCTAAGATGAAGCTGGTGATCACCATCAGCACAGCGCCCTCATTCCTGGCTCTTCCTCAAATGCTCGCCCACTCCGCCTAAAGGAACGGTTGTATGCCGGTGAACTAATGCTGCCGGGGAGAGCTCCCGTGTCTAGGCCCCAGGCTTGTTGCTGGGGCGCAGAGTTGTGTTTTTCTGAAGGGGAGGGTATTTTTGCACAACCTAATTTGGGGACTGGTGTGGGTGGTGGGGGGTAGGGTTGTTATCGTAGAGGTTCTGGTCAGAGTGTTACTACATAAACATGTACTTAGACACTTTAGGCTATATTACATCCTCAGGAAGGCTCAGCAGCTGGGCCCAGGCTCAAACAAGGAGTTAGAGTGTATTGGTGCGGACAAAGGCATAGAGATGACCACAATGTCTGGAGGCAACCTCGATCACTGCCACTCGCACCACAGATTGACATGACTTAGTATAATTTAGTCACTTGGAACATCCAAGGGTTAAATGATTATAGAAAAACCAGACTTATTAGACACAGCATAGACATCTTCTTTATTCAAGAGATGCGTTTGAATAGTACACCTCCCACTAAACTTTTACCACAAGAGATGGGGACACATTTACTCCTCTGTATATTCTAATTATGCAAGGGGGTAGCTATACTAATACTTCAAGGGCTGGCATGGACAACAACTGAATCGCATATCGACCCGGAGGACAGATATGTAATATTAGGTGGCATACTGGTGACTGTGAGAATGACCATGTCGGCGATAAATGGGCCAAACACCTACTAGCCCAAATTCTTCCAGGGTATTTGGGTTAAAATTAAGCTAACTTTCTGTGACACCATTATCTGGGGAGGGGGATTTTAATGCAATCTATCTTAGACAATGCCTTGGACAGAATGGGAGCCTCTCATAGGCTACACCCCAGATTGAGCGATACTCCAAACACTATCATACTAGATGGCAACCTAAAGGACATATGGCGGCAATGGCACCCTGGCACGGCTAAGGGCACCAGCATTAAAGCACACCATAGTGCCTGGCCCCGGCTAGACTACTGGCTAGTGTCCAGAGATATAGCAACCTGGACAAAGAATATCTAACATTTACCCAGGACATTATCAGACCGTGCCCTCTGCCGCTTACAACTGATCAATCCAGGGCTACCGCAGCAGACTTTTAGCCGGAGACTCCCTCCTAACTCCCTGTTGGATGTGGTGTTTTGAAACCAAATAAGGGGCAACGTAGAGGAATATTTTGCATTGAACACGGTCTGTTTCCTCTCAGGCCTCCTTGAGGGAGGCCTTCAAGGTTGTAATAAGTATAAAATGCATAGCTCGATAACCCAGGGTATTGAAATCAATCAGTAAATCCCTCATAAATTTAGAAACATGCATCAGACATATCGAACTGCAATACTATGCCATAGAGAATTCAAGCCTTTTAGCATCACTAAAGGAAAAGGTTATAACATTTGAGGCAGAGACTCAACAAGAGGTGAAATTCCTGGGCAAATACACTCAAGCTAGACGGTATGGTGATGGAGATAGACCAAGCAGAACACTCATGACCATTCTCTGAACACCGCTGAATGTCACATATGTCACAGAGATCCTAGATGAGAATCGGGAGCCTATTAGGGGCCCTCAGGAGATAATATACCATTTCACGTACTTTTATTCCACTTTGTACACCTCCAACCCCTCGGCAGTATGGGAAGACCTTCAGCCCTACCTAGACTTTATAGAACTATTATGGTTAGAGAGACCTCATAGGCCTACCTGGATGAGCCCTTCACCACTGATGACATTATACAAGTCATTAATAGTGTGCCTTCAGACAAGACCCCTGGCTTTTTTATAAAAGCTATGCATCTCTACTGGCACCCCACCTCCTGACAGTTTACGAGGAGGCATATACTCTACAGGCCCTTGAACACATAATAATGGAACCCTTGCTGAGCAGGATCATCATGCTGCTATATAATGTCATGCAGAACACTTCCCCGGTGACTAAGCCTAAAGTGCTATTTGCTTGGAATATAGAACTGAGCCCACAAGTAATGGATTAG
The DNA here is from genome assembly GCF_964261635.1 of Lissotriton helveticus. Taxonomy (NCBI): domain Eukaryota; kingdom Metazoa; phylum Chordata; class Amphibia; order Caudata; family Salamandridae; genus Lissotriton; species Lissotriton helveticus. The sequence continues at coordinate 178,515,608 of NC_136063.1, forward strand.
CAGTCGGCATTCTGTTGCAGCCAATTACAAATGTTGTCCCCCAATTACAAGTTAAGACTGATCCACTTTAAGTTTCTGCACCGTTTCTGTAGAACACCTACCCAGCTTCATCGTATGGGAATCCGGCCAAATACCAGGTGCTGGAGGTGCAGCGCCCACACAAGCAACATTTCTACACCTGGCCTGGAGCTGCCCCTCCATCACGAGTTACTGGGTAGCCATATTCAGCAAGATCTATGACATATTGGGGATACAGGCTGCACCCACACCACTACTGGGTTACTGGGTTACGTGACAGACACTCCGGTGGAAGCCCGTAAACTCCATGCTATGCTATTATTATTGGCGAAACGCAGGGTTTCCATGCACTGGAGGAAGATGAAGGTCCCATCAGTTAAGGCCTGGATACAGGATGTCATCTTTTGTCAAAACCAACTTTTGACATTCTGGGAAATAATGCCCACAGTCTCCAGGCCTAAAGACATCTGGGGTCTGATCCTTGAATGGCTGTGTACACTCCACCCAGGTGATGCTAGCCCATCAAACTTGACAGATGAGGATACAACACATACATTAGGTCTTGAGACCATGGATAGCTCCTCAACACACCCCGACCCATTTTGGGATACGTTTGTGGTTATTAGAGGATGTACCCACAAGATGCCCCTGATTGCACTAACATACTCTAGGCCTAACTTAGACTGGGATATTGCCTAGGTGTCTTTATTTTGATCTGAGACTGTTATTTTGACCTCTTACTGCTGTATTCACCTGCCACATACCTGCCACGCTGATTGTTGCCCCCAGGGGACTTGCTTGGGCCACTAGATGCCAGACGCTGCCGGGAGCCGCCATTGTCCTGCTGACACCAGGGACTACCCTCCCCAGCAGCCTTTGCGGCGGAGACGCCGGGAGCATGCTGTCGGTGCCAGGAGGCGCATAAGAGGGGGCTTGGGCTACCGCTGCACAGGAGCCCGCTGTATTCACCTGCCACTTACCTACCACACTGATTGTTGCGCCCAGGGCACTTGCTTGGGCCACTAGACACCAGACGCTGCCGGGAGCCGCCATTGTCCCGCTGACACCAGGGACTACACTCCCCAGAAGCCTTTGTGGCGGAGACGCCGTGAGCACGCTGTTGGCACCAGGAGGCACATAAGAGGGGGCTTGGGCTACCGCTGTGTGGGACGCACACGGGCATGCCCAGGCGCTGCCCGGCCAAAGCCCGGGCCAGGGGCGGACCCATCCGCACCCATCAGCAACCGGAAGAGGCCGGGCTGGGCCACCCCTCTTACATTTGACATCTACAATGGGTAAGCGGAAATTTCTTTGTACCCAAGATCAGGGGGGCTAAAAGCAACTATTATCTCATATTTAACCTCGGCGGTGGGAGTACTAAAAAAAGAAATCGCTAATGCAGAAAAGGAACTGGGTTTGGGCATGATTCAAGAGTCAGACGCTGGGACTGTTACATCTGAACCTGTGGTAAAAAATCCTGTCCCACTGGAACCTATGGTTCTTTTAACAACCCCGCTAAGTGTTCAAGGATCCATTGCTGATGCCACTGAGGCAGGGGGCACGGCAAATGCAACCAAAAATTCCTCACCAGTCCATGAACCGGAACAAAAAGGGCAGCCCCAGAGCCATATTGTGAAAAAGAGACCTACTAGAAAACGTGTAAATGGGATAAAGGCCTAAAAAGTAATAATTCTTCCCAATGGACTGCTGCAAGTGAAACTATAGACGTGACAGTCCGGAATATGGTGGAGGAGATTTTTACCTCTCGTTTGGAATCTGTTCTGACCAGTATTGCCAAAGATATCATTGATACGATGAACATTTGTGTTGCTGGTATTTTGGAAAAATGTTAACGTATTAACTCTTTTTTAACAGCCCCAAGCCCTTTGTATGTCCCTTCTAAGTCAATTGAGCCTCCTAAATCTAAACTAGTCACTGGGCTACGTACTGGAGAGGATGATAGGGGTGATCTTTTAATTCCCCCATCACAAGTGAGAATTGATTCAGGGCTCACGAGAGTTAGGGGACGTCGGGGCTCCACTGGAGTGGGGGGAACTCCAGCAGTAGTGATAGGAACCCTGTGGTTGTAAGGGATTATGCCCATACCCTGGTTAGCAGGGAGCTCCCTGCCCCACATGAGAGGTGCGAAAAAACTAAACAACTTTGTATCAACCTCCCTCCAGAAGCATCCCCACTGGTTGCGGTTCTTGTACGGGTTCCACAATCGGGTGTTAAAGAGGAAGAATCCACTGCAGCCCTGGTATTGAAAACTAAAAAATTGTGTGATCTTTACTGCTACGGAAATACTGAAATTTCCTCTAGTATTATAATGGCTAGGCGGGTAGGGTGGATAGGTAAATCCCTGAAACAAGTAGAAGGGGATTGCGTTATTGTTAATTTAAACAAACAAGGTACTGCTGACAGACTGTTCTGGGATGCCTCAGACCTGGAGAAGGGGAAGGGAGGCAATAGGGCCCCGCCGCTAGGATTCTTTTATCCTCCACCTAGACGCCCAAATGTAGTTGGTAAGACCCACTCAGAGGTGGTTTTGAAGAGCCCACATAAGGCTCCTCAAAGCCTTGCAGAATACAATGACCCTGAACTCCAATTTGAAAGTGCTAATGATAGAGACACATTACCTCAACAAACTTTTCACACACAGACAGGTCATATTGGGGCGGGCTTAGTTCTAGCTAACAGGTTCTCCCTATTGTCCCAGTTAGATGAGAATGACTGACTAGAGACTTCTCACGATTGTCCCTTTGAACCTAGTCATAACCCTCAAATTATTGATACTGATGTTGGCCCTAGCTGTAATATTATTAGCTGGAATATCGCAGGGCTTAGATCAAAAAGGGAGGATTTGAGTTGGTTAAAGTTTGTAAAAAAATATGATATTATTGCTATCCAGGGGAGACATGGGAGAGGGAGAGCAATTTCTGTTTAGATGGATTTAAATCATATTGTTCGCCCGCTCGACCAATGCCGGCATGTAGAGCTAAGGGAGGTTTAATGCTCCTCTTCTCCCTAAAGATAAAAGGGGAGACATCCTTTACATTGCAACTTTTACTACGCAGTGCCATTACGACGCAACTTTTACAACGCAAAACATTACAACGCATTGCGCTGGGGGGGCGCTTTCGGATAGGGAATATGTTTAATTTACTATCCAACACCTCCCCTACTATCCACGGGGACTGGAGTTGGAATAGTAAATTAAACTATTCACTATCCAGCACCCCAAAGCGCTATGCGTTGTAAAGGCATGCGTTGTGAAAACAGCGTTGTTAAGGCATGCGTTGTTAAAGCATGCGTTGTAATGTCATACATCCGATAAAAGGGTCTGTGAAGCTGTTGGAGGTAACTTCTCATAATTGTCTGATAGTAGAATTAAATACCCCTGATCACCCTAAAATATTGCTAATTAACTTTTATAATTCTGGGGAATGTGATTCCAGAAATGGACATCTTCTCATTCTGAAATGTTTTTTAGAAGCATATAGCTTACAGCAATCCACTTTTTTCTACACCATACTTTTGTGCGATTTTAATGTTCATTTGTGTGATCTGAACTGTCGAATTGAATGATGCCTTTGGTCCAGATTATTCGTCGCTACCCCATTTTGAGCATACATCTAAGGGGAAGGCTCTGGAGGATCTCCTCTTAGAAGCCGATCTCTATGAACCAGGTTTCCATGATTCAAGTGAGAGGGTAGCAACTTTTAAGGCCAGGGCTAGGGAGACCATTATTGATTATATATTTTGTCCCCCTCCATGTTAGGGAATGTAGTATTCTATAATGCGAGGCTGCCTCCCTTTAGCGACCATAACCCTGTTATCCTGGCGTTAGATAAAGATATGGACCTTTTGAGCTCCCCGGGCAAGGACAGGGTGGCCAACCCTGTGATAAACAGAGACCAAGGGAGGAGGCTAAAATGAACAAATAACAAAACTGTTAAGCTAGAAAAACCCCAATGGACTCAGTTCCACTATACTGAGACACGTTCCATCAGCCCACCTCACTGGCGGAGCATCGTCATTTGGGACTGAGATATATAGATACAGTGAAGTGCACCCCTCAATGAGGGGGACTTTGTTCACACTGCATCTAGAGGACACTAAACTGTCCAAGTTCTCAGTAGAGTGGTGCTGAAAAATGTTGAAAAGTGCAGTGCATGAAAAAGTGCGGGTTAAAAATAGCTACCGGAAAACACCACCATCTTTTATTTAGTGTTTGCCAAGTGCCAAGATTAAAAAGAAGTGAAAAAAACAGATAGTTTGAAATAATAACTATCTCAAGGCAATAGGATCAGGGTCGACATGTTTCAGCCATAATGGTTAATGTTAACCTGGCTTTCTTCAGGACCTAGGTAGAAAAATGCTACTGCAATGAAGAAGAATTTCAGTGTAAATGTAATTAATAAGAACTGGTACGATACCCCTACCAAAGACCTGGAGTACAAGTGACTGTTTCAGTATCCAGAAGATGTAGGGTGTTCATCCATTCCTGTAACCAAAATAGTGATAATCATAAAAACATTGAAGGTTAGAAAAACTAGCTAACAGTCTCAAAAAAAGCTATACTCTATTAAAGTTTATACAGGAGCAAACACCTTGAAAGATAGATGCATTTAGGGTGCTCAATGCATAGTTCTGTTGACCAAATGTAAGTACTCACCCAGCTTTATGTGGGAGTAGACCTCACCTCGCCCGGCAACTGCTCGGTGTGGGAGGCCCCGCTCTATAAAAAATAAAAAGAATAGGAAAGCACACTTCTTAATTCTGAGTGTGTTCTCTGTAAAAACAGAAACCCTATTGTTGAAAATGTCTGCAGACCATAAACCAACCGCACAGGGGCAAGGGATTGATGACATACCTATGGAATTCTGACATATTCGGAGATTTCCTAGGGGACAGAGTCCCATGGTTAAGTGAAATCATTACATACAATGTAGATCACATGCTAGGAGTTTACAGAATGGAACAGGTTGATAGCTAAACCATAAAGATACTGGATTAAACAGGGGTATGGTATAAAAAGTATGGTAATGCTATCTGACCAGTGGAGGACTTACCTGTCCATCGGTACCTCTGTCTTTGATCAAGCCGAAGGGGAGGTAAAGACTAGAGGGGGATAGTGTCTTTATATAGGCCTCCTTATTGGTTTTTCCCTGACACCTGACACCAGGGAAACACCATTGAGCATGTGTAGGAGATCAGTGTCTCTCCAAAACACATGCATAGTACCGAATTCACTGTGTATGCCTCCTTATTGGTTAATCCCTAACACCTGACGACAGGGAAACACCATTGAGCATGTGTGGGAGATCAGTGTCTCTCCTATACACATGATTAGTACTGAATTCACTATGTATGCCTCCTTATTGGTTAATCCCTAACACCTGACACCAGGGAAACACCATTGAGCATGTGTAGGAGATTGTGTTTCAATTCGAGGAAGTGTTGGTAAGACCTGTTGCCTGTTTGTTACACCGGATAGTGCTTTTATGTTCACTAATCCTTAACTTGATCTTTCGAGTCGTGTATCCGATATACCTTAACGTACAAGGACAAGTGATCATGTAAATGACCCTATCCGAGTTACAGTTGGTATGAGTGTTGAGAATCCATGGACGTGTTGTTCCAATATCAACACTCTCTGTCTTCTTAGTCTGTGGACAGGCATTACAGGTCCCACATGGATAATGCCCTCGAACAGCTGGAAGGCCCCACAAAGTGTTGGCCGGCTACTTGGTATTGCTGTTGGTCTTCGGCCTTGTATGGACTAAGCTGTCGCGTAAGCTCGGTCCCTTTTTGAAAGAAAACAGAGGAGGAGGGATCTTCACTGTAGTCACATTCAGGATCTTCCAATGTCTGCGTATGATTTTCTGCACCTGGTTGGATGATGTGCTAAATGTGTTCACACACGTCAGACGATTGAGGGGTTCCTTTATAATACGTGTATCCAACAGGGCATCCTGATCATTATTTGAGGCTCGTTTCCAGGCTCGTCTAACCAGATGTCGTGGGTAGTCACGATCTTTGAGTTGTTCAGCCAAAGCCTTAGCATGTTTCTCAAATAGAGGCTTATCAGAACAGTTTCTCCGACACCGTAGAAACTGTCCCATGGGCAGATTCTCTCGTAAATTACCCTCGGATGATGGCTGTTAAAGGCTAATAATGAGTTCTTAGCCATGGGCTTCTTGTACAATTCACATCCCAGTCTCCCTTCTTGTGGGAAGATACTGATATCCAGGAACGATAGACGGGTGGGGCTGATCTCAACAGTGAATTTCAAAAACCTGTTCTGTCTGTTGAGCCAGGCGTGGAAGTCTTGAACCTCACTTGTGGTACCACGCCACACCACCAGGATGTTGTCGATGTATCTCTTCCACAGATGATGGAACGGGTTGCTGTGGTCGAGAACATACTGTGTCTCAAACAGGTAGACATACAGATTCGCCAAACTTGGCGCAAAAATACTCCCCATGGATGTCCCGGAGATCTGGAGATAGATTTGTTCTTCAAACATAAAGAAGTTCTCCATCATTGCCAAACGGGCACACTCCATGATGAAACTTACAGGGGTGATGCTGTCCAAGTTGCTTGAGTCCAAAACACCCCTGATAGATTATAAAGTTTCTTCCTGAGGTATACAGGTGTAGAGTGACTCTACATCAAAGCTGACTAAGAGGTCAGTAGAGGTGTTAAACTCAATTTCTGGAAGTACACGAAGGACGTTCCCAGTGTCTTGTAGGTAAGTAGACATCTGTTTGACAATGGGTCCAAGGAAAAAATCCACAAATGTTGACAGTGGCTCAAGAAGAGAGCCAATTCCAGAGATGATGGGACGTCCAGGTGGGGGTCTCTTGTCCTTATGGATCTTGGGCAGACAATAGAAATATGGCATGATGGGATGGTCTACCACTAGGAACTTAGCCTCGTGTGGGGTTATCAGCACTGGCTTCTTCAACCAAAAGTTTGATTTCTCTGGATAAACTTGGAGTGGGATCAATAGGTAGAAGTCTGTATGAATTGGTATCTCCCAGTTGCCTAAGGCATTCCGCTCTATAAACGTTGATGTCCATCACAACTGTGGCACCACCCTTATCGGTCGGTTTTATTATAATGGTATTGTCCTTAGCCAGGCCTGCCAGTGCATTTTTCTCTTTGGTGGACAGGTTATGATGGTGGTCCTGTCTGGTCTCGCATAAAGACAATATATCATGAACCACAGCCTTCTCAAAAGTGGCCACTTGTGTGTGAACCTGATGGATCAGCGGAGTAAAAGTGGAGGGAGGCCGTAGGCCCGTGCTGGTCTCTGTGTTGTTCAAGCCCTCCAGGTTGTCTTCCTTATTGTTGAAAAAGAAATGGAGGCGGATTTTTCTGAAAAAACTTCTCCATCTCACACCTGAGTTGAAAGGGGTCGACCTGATTTGTAGGGACAAACCCAAAACCTTTATTTAAAACTTGCTGTTTCTCTGATGTGTGATGGCGTGAATTTAGGTTGACAATCAAATCTCCTTTATCTGGTGTAGGCTGATCTACTATTGTTGTCCTGCTCTGCTGCGAGTCATTGGAGGTGCCGGTTCCTGCTCCCAATGGACTGACGGTTGCCCTCTTCTCCTGCCGCGGTTGAATCCACGGCCCAGCCCTAAAAAAGGCTGGTTGGGGAAAAATTGGGTGTTAGGGAAGAAGGGGGGCACCTGATGAGGAAAAGGTTGTTGATAGCCCCAAGGTCCCGGAGGGCCACCATTGCCCCTGATTTTGATAGGGACCTCTATTACCACGTCTCCTATTGGTTCTGACTGGTTTTCCCATCCCTCTGAAAGAAGTGCTTGAGGAGGATGTATCTGAGCCACTCAACCCTTGGTCTGAATTGGAAGAGGAATAATTGGAACCATATCGCTTCCCTCTCTTATTAAAATCTGGAGCCACGTATGTGTCGCAGGTGTACGGGTAAACTTTCTCCAGGGAGAAACGGGCCAGATCTTTCTTAAATTTATCGATTTTTGTAATCAATATATTATCTCTGTAGTCCTTGTTAGTTTTATTGCTCTCATCCATGTGTTTCTTGTACAGAGCATTGGTGACAGTTATTTTTATTTGACCCTCAAGCACCTGTAGTTCAATAAGAAGGGCATCTGCCGTATTCTTAGCGGTGCTAATAATTAGGATGAGTGACCAATCCCGTAGAAATTCTTTATTAGTTAAAAATAGTCTGGGTGTATTAGTCACAATCAAGCCTGTAGGGGCGCACTTGCCCCGCAGATATTCTGCCATGGTAAGCCATGTATAGAAATGCGGGACTGAGTCTTTTTGAGATTCAGTAAGGTGATCCAATCATCCTGGGTGTTGATAGGGATCTCAGGTAATGTATCCAAAATGCTTGGATTATCCATCAAGATGGAATTTAGAAAATCGTCATCAAATGCCAAGCCTGCAAATTCAGCCATGGTCTGCAAAAAAGACAATCAAAAGGAGGCTAAAATTGTCTAAGGTAGTCCCTGATTCTTTCTTTGCTAATTTATGTATGAAGGTTAAAAACGATATTGCAAAGTGTGTGGACCATTCTACCCCTAAGGATAAGGTTATTAGAGCCTTTGAAGTTATCTGTGGTCAGGTTGCAACAGATTTAACCATTATAAGTAAGCCCAGGTCTAACCCAGGGGAAAGGTGGTTCAACTCTAAATGTTCTAGGGCTCATCAACATTTAATACAAGCCCTGAAAAATAAACCTAGAGACAGGGAGCAGTTGGTTAGTCTCAGAAAAGAATATAAACTTGCAGTATACACCCGCAAAAATGAGATTAAATCAGAGGCTTGGAATGCCTTAATGTCCGTAGAAATATTGAAGGATAGCTCAAAGTTCTGGGCTATTGTTAATAGTCCTTTTTTTTCGGGGCAGGAGAATGGTAGCCTGGAAACTAATATCTCAGAGGGCCAGTGGCTATCACATTTTGAGGGCATCCATGGGTCAAACGAGCCACGTGAGTCTTTTACAGTTTTAGATACTGGTAATGACTTAGCTCTGTTGGTCTTTAAAGAGGAGGACATTGAGAGGGCAATAATAGATTCATCTCGTAATAAGGCACTAGGCCCTGATGGTGTCCCGGTTGACCTTTATAAGGGTGACCCTAAATTCTGGGCTAAACTTTTAGCACATTTTTTTAATGCTACAGTTGTCATGGGGTTCTCTGTTTTATGGTCCCAGTCCAATATCATCCCAGTTTTTAAAAAGGGGCAGAGAGGGGCCCCAAGGTGCTACAGATCAATTTCATTGATTGACTCTGCCGTCAAAATTTTAGGTAAGGTGATTTTGGTCAAAGTCACTGATTGGGTAAATGATAATGGGGTCTTATCCAATCTTCAGTATGGTTTTAGTTCAGGCAGAAGTACCATGGACCAGTGCTTTAACTTATATATACTGACAAGTAAATATACCGTAGCAAATAAAGTTTCCATGTATGTGGGCTTTATGGATCTGCCGTCAGCTTTTGACTTCGTGAACAAATCAAAGCTTTGGTCCATTTTACTTGACATAGGGATTGATCCTAGTCTGGTTTATTTATTAGCTGACTTACATCGGGACCTTTTAGCGGCTGTTAGGGTTACTCAGGAGGGCAAAAGCACACTACACTTTAAGTCTAGTAGAGGTGTTCACCAAGACAAAACTCTGGATAAGGCTAGTCTGGACATCCAGCGGATAGGAAATAGGGCCATTCCGGTCCTCCAATACACAGACGATGCCGTGCTATTATCGCGAACCCCGCTAGGCCTCCAGAGACTCCTGGATGCATTTGGGATCTTTTTGAATTCCGTGGATTTGGTGGTTAATATTCCTAAATCTCACGTCCCGACTATGGGTTAACGAAAGAACAAAGCTAAAACCTTTTTTTGCATTGGGGCTGAGGTGACCAGAGTGACTGTTTTTACATATTTGGGGGCTTTATTCAATGACAGATGCTCTTGGGTCCCCCAGCTCAAAGCCAAAAAGAATGCAGTAATGAGATCGTCGTCAGCGCTACTGGGCTTTGCATGGCGATTGGGAGCTAGGCCTTGTGAGGCAATTCTCGCCATTTATAGGTCAAAATGTTTGGCTATCGCCACATATGGTGCTGCTATCTGGGGGTACAAGCCAGTGGTATGGGTCCAGATGGCTGAAAATAAATGTTTTCGCTCCCTCCTGTCTGTCCTCCAATCAACCCCAACTTTCGCTATTCATCAGGAACTGGGGATAGGTTAGATGACTGACTTGGTTGAGATTGGCTCCCTTGGTCTGCTGGATAAGAACTTGGCATAACCCAGAACTAACGTTGAACCACCAGATTTTAAGGGACTGTGTTGTTTTAGATAAAGCCAGTAGTATCCAGTGGTTGTCGTACGTCAAGGGTATGTTCACTAAACTAGGGCGTCCAGACATTTATAATGCCCCTGATGGGATCAAGAAAAGTGATCTAAAATGGGTGAAATCGCAGTTTTTGAATATACTGAGGCTGGAACGGGAGGATCAGGAAATAAAAAAACCTTTGGTCAGGGCTCATTATTTAATAACTTCATCGCCATCAATAGAGCCTTATTTGAGAATTGTGACAAAGCCCTTCCATCGTTGGCTTCTGACCAGGTTCCACTTCAACCTGATCCACTTCTCTCTGGGTATCTTCCCTGGTTGGTGTAAATCAGAAGACATAGCCCCGTGTAACTGTGACAGCTTCTCAATTCAGGACACCGTGCATTTTATAATATTTTGTGATTTTTAAATTGATATTAGGAAGAGGTTTTTAATTCCACTCCTGAGAGGAAAGGGTTTTTCACAGGTTAGACGAGCCCTAATGTACCTTCAACTGTTAGATAACACCTGGAATATTTTTAATATTGCCAGTTTTCTTGTTGCTGCTGTCCGCCTCAGGAGAAAAAGATTCCCTCTGATGATTGAACTATGAATTTCTCAGAATTTTATTATCCTGTAAATGTTTTTATCTGATATATTCTCTCAGTTTTAATTATTTATATTTCTTGTGTAGAAACTGTTTACATTTATGTGTCGCCCATTTGTATTGAAAAGGGTACATTGTCGTTTTGTGTCTTGTATTTTGTATTGCACTTTTATGAATTTAATTAATGGAATAAAGTGGTTTGACTGACTGACTGACTGACTGACCTCTGACTGTTATGTTATAGTTGTTGTTAAGTTAGCAGCATATTTTTCAGCACTTGTATATGTCGCTATACATTAGAGGCGACCATGTATGTATTTTTTCTTTTGTCCGGTTCTTCTGACAACAACGCTGAGGCTTTACTCACTTTGCCCCTCAAGTGTGTTGGCGTTTCCTCTTCTAATGAGGCTTCTAATCTTTCACTATCAAGGACGCCCCTAGTATATATCGTCTACAGAAGTGGCTACTCCTGGAAAGTTATTGACGGTTTGTTCTTTCCAAAAGTCGTGTGATAAGGTTACGCCGCATCCTGAATTTTATAGGAGCCCTGCCGTCTTCTTCTGTGTTTTGACCAGCTTTCATTTTCTGAAATCTCTAGTTTCATGGCGTTTTTTAGGGATCCCACTACCTAGATCCCAGATAGTGCTATCAGCCCAGCCATGATCCCTGTGTGATGTTATTAGTCCTCTGATGGCCAAATTTCGGGTCACAAATAAGGATCCAGAAATATACTAATGTGCGCCCTGATGAAGGAAGTTTTTATGTTTGTTGTCTAGTTTCCGAAATGCGCGTCAGCGCTTTTCTTGTTCTGTTTTGTTTTCTGTTAAATTATACCTTTTTGTACTTGATGTCCTTATGTAATGTGGGTTGTCTTCATTATTCTTGTGAATTATTGTTTTTCTCTTGATTAACTGTCCATTTCCTTTTGTGCATGTTTTTTTATGGTAGCTGCTGTTGATATAGTGTGTATATTTTTATATGTGATCTTTTGGATATGTGTTTCTGGGGTTGGGTTCATACATTTTATGTGTTGTGTAATATTTTTGATGTATTTCTGATGTATTTTCATGGATTGAAATTTGACATATGCTTTTTCTACCAAAAAAATGATAAAATATTCAATATATGAAAAATTAAATACATTTTCTACTGAACTGTTCTGTGGGTGGATGTTGTCAATATTCTGGAGCTATTGCCCTATGTGTTAATGTATAGCCAGGGACCTCCTTTGTTGTTCTTTAAGTGGAATTTTCTAAATGCGAATAAACAAATAAAAAAAACAACTAATAATTCCTGCTAGGAGAATCATAAAATGCCATTCAAAGACATCCTAGAATGGTATTGATAAATGCAACAATATGGTATATATGGATCCCTGGTTAGTCCTGCTGGAAAGCTCCAGAGGTCGGACTTCCATAAATTTGCCCGGGAGCTCGTCGCAAGGCAAGCCGGTGAACACTCACTGAATCTGGACTGGCTGAGAGCTTCGTGGGATCCCGGGAAGAAAAATTCCAGAAAAGTTTTCAAGTCAGAAAGTGAAAACTTTGACCAAAACCTACTGCGAGGGGTAGCTGTGCAGGGCTCCATCGTGGTCGGCCTGAAACTTTGACTTTGACCCGGTGTCGCCACACCAGATGTCCCAATAGGCATTATAGGTTTCTATGAGCTATATAGTGCTACATTTTCAAAAATTCATATCTCTGGTTCCCTACATTGGTTTTTTTTTTGTTTTGGTGTCATTTTAAAGATAACATTTTTTTCCTATTTTTATAAAGTGCTGTTGGATTTTTATTTTGAGTTGTGTCTTAATTATTTACTGAATTTGAGTTTTTAAATGCTTTACATACCTGTCTTTAAAGTTAAGCCTACCTACTCACAGCCAAGCTAGCAAGTGTTGGGCATGGGCATAATGTTCAAAGACCTGTACCAAGCCCTATATTGTGTTAGTGGCCTTATTGTCAGTGGCAGATATACATTTGCCATTACTAATAACCTACTTTCCAACACCAGCGCATCGCTTTGGAACCCGCCCCAGCACCTGCAGAAACCGACTCACAGAACAGCGCAGTCTTAAGAGATTAACACATCCTGCATGGATAAACCTGGTGCATCACATAATAAATCAATGCATCTCAGCTTCGGCGCTTTGCCTGCGGAACCAACGCATCTCCACAACCATGGAATCAACATTGATGCATTGCCGAGGCATTGCTCAACTGCACCCCACATTTAGCTGTTGCACCCAGGATAAGGTACTTTGTTCTCCAGGGGCTGCGTGTGTCCTGCCCCCGGCCTGCAATCCATTTCTGTTGGCCCGAACTATTGACTTTTCCCCAGTCCAGTGCGACCAAATTACCCACCTATTGGACCCTAGAAGCAATAAGCGCAGGAACTCTTTTTATTCATTAAAAATCCATAACTCAACATTCTGTTTTTGTTGTTTTGGTATTGATTTATTTATATAAAGTTATTAGCTATTTTTCTATACCTGTGTGGAGTCTTTCTGTGGCGTTTTCATTGTGGTGTTGTGTGTTGTGCTACACAAATGCTTTAACCGTTTAGATTAGCCTGCTCCCCTGTCCCAAGCTACCAGAGGGTGAGCACAGGTTATCTTTTAGTGTGTATCTGACTTACCCTGACTAGAGTGGTGGTCCCTACTTGGACGGGGTGCATACCTTTTCCAATTGGAGAGGCCATTTCCAACAGACTGCTACTCTGCTGCCCTGTTGCCCGCCTGCATTAGTGAAAAGGACTGGACCTGCATCTTGAACCCAGGACCATCAGAGTCTTAGTTCTCATCCAAGGTCCAGTTGGCTGGCCTGCTAAACAGAGCCTTAAGTACAGAAAAGGCTCCAACCACCTTGAATTCAGCACCTGGACTCTGTCTGTCGTGAGTTTTACCCACCCAAGTAGTGCCACCTTAGTCATGGATCTCTGGGAGTGGGTCTGGTGGTGCTTTGCCCTCCCACCTTTAGTATAAGCAGAACCTCGTCGTAGTCAGCCTGAACTTGTGACTTTGTCTTGGTCTGGCATGACCAAATAACCATAATTGTCGCTTTGTGCTTCTAGGCATTATTTTTACTGACATTTTTAAAATTGAATCTCTCCAGTTCTATAGATTAGATTACTTTTCAGTTTGGTGTCAAATAATGTATTAAAATGTACTCTATTTTTATAAATTGGTATGGGATCTTCTGTGTGTAGTACTGTAACTTGATTACTGTTTGGGGTACTGCATAAATACTTTAAAATAATGAGTACCACAGGATAAACCCATACACCCAAATGAGACCTGGGTATAATGTATATCCTACAACAATGTCTCATAGGTCATCAGTAAGAAGCAACTTACATCAGTCTCATTTCAGAACTGGAAAACCATGTATTATCTACCTCACTAGGTTGTGACAACACAATTAAAATATGGTCGCACAAATAGGTATCACATCATATTTGATCAATTTTGGATGTACAACTGAAAACAGCATCAAATATTGATCATGAAAGTGCTCAAATTGCAAAGTGCACACATAGTGCACATGAAGAACAAGTGAACAGTGCAAAATGAAACACATAAAAGAACAGGAAGCTGTGAAAGTTACTACATTAATAGATATTGTGCATGAATAGAGCAAGTCCAACGTTTCAGTAAAGTATCATGGTACAATAAACGCCCACTTATCTGCCAGTGTATGTCGATGACGTTTAAACCCTCTTCAATTTGAGGTCATCATCAGGACAAAGGGAGCACAACACATATGATTGCTGCCTGGGGAAAATGAACAATAATTCTAAAAGGGGGTTATATATATATAGAGGAAACAGAAAATCATATGGCCATATTCAAGGTTCCTGTTATGAAACCAGGAAATCTGAAAAGCAGTAAGGGAACATAAAAAATAAAATAGTAATTTGACCGGATGATGAGATTTAAATGTAGTGTTCAAGCCACACCATGGAGGTGAGAACTGAAGTGGTGTTGCCTAGTGCCCTGTATTTTTGCTGTTTCAACTTGTTATATCTAAATCACAATAAATTATTGTTCATTTTGAAGCTGCCTTTTGTATCTGATTCCTGCTATTTCAGAGAATACCAGATTGTGTCCGTTTGAATCTTTGCTTTATACAGTATTTCAATTTAGTCTGTATGTCCTGCTTAAATGTCTTTCTAATTTGCTTTCAATGCTCTTGTATGTTGTGCTTATTTAGGTATTTGCTATTATATAACAATTCAGTCTATGGTACTTATATCTATGTTGGCAACTTTTGTTTGTGTATCTATCTATCTATCTATCTATCTATCTATCTATCTATCTATCTATCTATCTATCTATCTATCTATCTATCTATCTATCTATCTTTCCATCTATCTTTCCATCTATCTATCCAAACTTCTCTTTGTGTCTTTGTGAGACTCTCCATCTGTTTTGCAAACCTCTCTATGTATCCATATTTTCAACTTTTCTATTTATTTGTAATACAGATTTACAAAACATTACAAAAAGCATTAGCAAAGGCAAGAGGCTGGCAGCCAACACCAGATTGATTGGCTTTTTTAGGTCAGTGGTAGTCTGACATTTTCATTTTACTAAAATTATGTGTTTACTTAGTCACTTAAAGGGGATTTCAGTCAGATGTTCACCATATGTCTGTTGTGCCATTCATATTTTTTCCTTCACTCAATATTTTTTAGATTGATGAGGGCCCAACAGCTTCCCAAACAACAACATTTTTCAAAAACCATGATAGACCAAAATAAGAATTGTCATAGTCAAAAGTCTGGCAGCCAACACCAGACCTCTTGGCATTGCCAACGCTTGTTTAATGGGCTTCAAACACATTTTATTTAAGTACATTTCAAGTTAATAGTAAGATGAAGGGATGTGTTATGTTTTCTCCCTTTTTATGTTTTTTCAGTAAATTTCTTCTGTGTACATTCAAAGATAAAGTTTAGAACTGCAGTGTATCTGTTGTGAATAGCTCTGCAAGTGGCAATTGTATCAATGTGCTATTTTTAGATCAGTCCTGATTACGTGTTGTGTGTGCTTGATGGGCAAAAGCTCCACACACTGAAACCCAGGTACCATTTGGAAAAAAATATATGAAATTCCCTATTCCATGGGTTTATAACTTACATTTTTTGCTGCTCCGAGAAAATGGTGAGGTTCGTAGGAGTGTGTGTGAGTAGGACAGAGGTGTGCAGTGTGAGGGAGGGAAGGGAACATGTAGACTGGTATGTGGAGCCTTTTATGTTTCGTATGTGCATTGGTAGAATGCTGGAGAGGGGCCAGTTTGTACTGCAGCCAATTCCGTAAGGTAACTTCTCCCAAACAAATTCGGGATGTTCAAATCGAGTCCAGTGTTCTACTTTTCAATAAATCAGTATTATTGAGTGAAGAAATGTGTCTTTGTTTCAAACAACACCAAGCCCCCAACCCCAAGCCTTGCCACCTAACACATCCCTGCCACCTTCAGACCCTCTCCACCTAACCTCCCTCCTGACTGGGCTGGCATTAATTTGCTTTTGATGTGCCAATGACCCAATTTTTGAAAAAGTTTAGGTTGTTGCTAAGCCCTCACGTCTGTTAGAAAAACAGTCTGTTGGATCATTAGCATACTGCACAGCATGTGATTCCAGGTTTTCAGAGTCATCCTGTAATTGTATGTTCTGGTTTTCAAATTCTGCTCTTGTATGTCCTGCGGGAGCCGTACCCCAATACCCACCTGATCCCCAATATTTGATCACCCTAAATTTATACTCCTTAACTCTTTCTCAAGAAAATTCAACTTAGCAGAGTTTTTTTTTGTTTAAGAAATTTTTATTGAGATTTTGCAAATACAAAACAAAGGCCATATGAAAACATATGTTTAACTTAAGTAAAATAAAACATCAGGCATATGACATAAGATAAATATATAATTAGAAGGAAGAAAAGAAAAAGGATAGGAGGATAGAGAGGGAGAAAGAAGGAGGAAAAGGAAAGAGGAAGAAGAAAAGATAGGGAAGAAAGAAACAAATAATATATAAGGAGAATATTTGTAGAGAAAGAAAGAAAGAAAGAGAGTTAACGTAAAGGAGGGTTAGAAGAAAGGTAAATAGTGAAGGGAAGCCAAAGGAGATCAGATTTGATTTTTAGAGAAACAGAAGAAGAGGAAACAGCAGCAATCCTGTGTTCATCACAAATAAAATTCCACCAAGTAAGTAAAGACAATTTGGAATTATCCTTCCAGGACGATAAGATTACTTTAAAAGCTAAAACAATAAAAAGATCAAAAAATCGTGAAGCAGAGGGTACAATGTCTATATCAGGTGATAAAGATCCTAAAAAAACATTCAATAGTGATAAAGTGGCGGTGAGGTTAAACATTGACATGCAAACATTCCAAACAGAATTCCAAAAAGATAAAACAGGAGATCATTGGTATAATTGATGTTTGAACGTGCCCGTTTCATTAGAACAGGACCAACAAAGCGGGGAAGAGGTTGGTGAAAACTTACATATACTAACAGGAGTAATAATAGCTCTGTGATAAATAAAAAACAAAGATTGAGTTATACGAGTGGCAGCAGAAACTTTAAACAACTTGGACCATAATTTATCCCAAGTTATAGCAGAGAGGGAAACGGACAGGTCATTTTCCCAAGCAATCTCAATATTTGACTTAGAAAGAACAGTAACATTAGATAACAATAATTTATATACAAGGGCAGCTTTAGGTCTGTGGGTTGAAAATAAAGGATATAAAGGAGTAGAGGGAGTGAAAGGTGGTGAGGTGAGTGAGGGTGTAGACAAATGAGATTGTATGGCACTAGTAATGATGGTATATTCATTAAGAAAGGAATCAGGTAACTGATAACTTATTTGTAACTCATGAAAAGGAATTATAGAATAATTAGAAAGAAATTGATAGACAAAAGAGATATCCTTTTCCTTCCAATATTTGTAGTAAAAAGATTTGCCTTTATATTTAAGAAATGTATTATACCATACAATAGAAGATAAAAAACATAGAAGATGAGTCAAATCCTTGGAGAATGTATTATAGAGCAATGTTTGGGAGTATTTGAAAACAGGGATTTTAGATAAGAAGGAGCAATTAGACATAAAAATAATATGTTGAAAAGAAAAATCTTTTAATAATGAACGTTCAAAAGAACCCATCTGGGAACAGGAATATACAAGAAATCATAAGCTAATGAAAAGGATTGTTTAATCAAAAAAGCTGAGTGATAAGTTTTAAAGTTAGGAAATCGAACGCCACCTTAATTTTTAGGTCGGATAAGTTTGCTTAGAGCAATGCGTGGGTGTTTATTATTCCACAAGAATTTGGTACAAATAGAGTTTATTCGAGAAAGGTATACATTAGGGATTTTAATAGGGAGCATAGACACTGTGTATAATACATGAGGGGCAATCATCATTTTGATAGTATCCAGTCTGCCCCACCATGAAAGATATAAGGGGGACCAAATTTGGAGGAGGGATCGAAGTTTCTTCAATAGGGCGTTAAAAGTAAGTATGGGCGAATTTTGCGAATCAGCGGTCCGCGAATTCGCCAAAAAAATCCACTAATTTGTGGATTTTCCTGCGAAATCTCAGATTTGTTTGCGATTTGCACCATACTTAGCTGGAGTACTTTCTACTGGCTTATCAGTAAGTGCTACCTCGTTGGGTAAATGTATCGTGCTTTTCCTACACTACAGATGCGTAAAGGCCCAGAAGAGTTGTCTCCAGTGACCCCGTGTGTGTGGAACTTTGCCACCGCGCCAATAGGCGCCGAGGTCCCTCGAGTGAGCTGTCCATCACAGTGGGGGAAAGGGCGGGAAGAGGTTGCATAGCCTAGTGTGTGTGGTGCCGGGCTTCTGTGCGAGTTCACATGCCTCTCGATTATAAAGGGTCAGAGACCGATCAGAGCAGCAAATGAAGAGAAAGCAGTAAGTGCTACCTCGTTGGGTAAATGTATCGTGCTTTTCCTGCACTACAGCTGTGTAAAGGCCCAGAAGAGTTGTCTGCAGTGACCCCGTGTGTCTGTAACTTTGCCACCGCGCCCATAGGGGCCGAGGTCCCTCGAGTGAGCTGTCCATCACAGTGGGGGAAAGGGCGGGAAGAGGTTGCATAGCCTAGTGTGTGTGGGCTGGGGCCGGGCTTCTGTGCGAGTTCACATGCCTCTTGTTTATAAAGGGTCAGAGACCGATCAAAGCAGCAAATGAGGAGAAAGCAGTAAGTGCTACCTCGTTGGGTAAATGTATTGTGCTTTTCCTGCACTACAGCTATAGAAAGGCCCAGAAGAGTTGTCTCCAGTGACCCCGTGTGTCTGTAACTTTGCCACCGTGCCCATAGGCGCCGAGGTCCCTCGAGTGAGCTGTCCATCACAGTGGGGGAAAGGGCGGGAAGAGGTTGCATAGCCTAGTGTGTGTGGGCTGGGGTCGGGCTTCTGTGCGAGTTCACATGCCTCTCGTTTATAAAGGGTCAGAGACCGATCAGAACAGCAAATGAGGAGAAAGATGTAAGTGCTACCTCGTTGGGTAAATGTATTGTGCTTTTCCTGCACTACAGCTGTGTAAAGGCCCAGAATAGTTGTCTCCAGTGACCCCGTATGTCTGTAACTTTGCCACCGCGCCCATAGGCGCCGAGGTCCCTCGAGTGTTTAACAACAAGGGGTGGTGATGGACAGAGTTTCTGAATTAAGCAGAATACTCTCACCCAGTCAAGAGATTAGGGCTAGATCCAACACCGTTTTTTAGCTCACTGCACCATCCCAGTTCAGAACCTGGCTATATGAAAATTAGTCTGTTCCTGTCCCAGTGCATGATGGGAACAGGGCAAACCAAACTACCAAGCCAATTCTTACACTGGGAAGGAAACAAGCTTCCGGGGACCGGTTTCTGCCATTTCAGGCGTCATCGGCCCGGCTTGCTTGAATCCTGATGGTGCAATGAGCAAGGGACTCACATCTGAGTATACCCTTCCACGCTTAGGGTGGACAAAATATTTAACAACAAGGGGTGGTGATGGACAGAGTTTCTGAATTAAGCAGAATACTCTCAACCAGTCAAGAAATCAGGGCTAGATCCAACACCGTTTTTTAGCTCACTGCACCATCCCAGTTCAGAACCTGGCTATATGCAAATTAGTCTGTTCCTGTCCCAGTGCATGATGGGAACAGGGCAAACCAAACTACCAAGCCAATTCTTACACTGGGAAGGAAACAAGCTTCCGGGGACCGGTTTCTGCCATTTCAGGCGTCATCGGCCCGGCTTGCTTGAATCCTGATGGTGCAATGAGCAAGGGACTCACATCTGAGTATACCCTTCCACGCTTAGGGTGGACAAAATATTTAACAACAAGGGGTGGTGATGGACAGAGTTTCTGAATTGAGCAGAATACTCTCACCCAGTCAAGAGATCAGGGCTAGATCCAACACCGTTTTTTAGCTCACTGCACCATCCCAGTTCAGAACCTGGCTATATGCAAATTAGTCTGTTCCTGTCCCAGTGCATGATGGGAACAGGGCAAACCAAACTACCAAGCCAATTCTTACACTGGGAAGGAAACAAGCTTCCAGGGACCGGTTTCTGCCATTTCAGGCGTCATCGGCCCGGCTTGCTTGAATCCTGATGGTGCAATGAGCAAGGGACTCACATCTGAGTATACCCTTCCACGCTTAGGGTGGACAAAATATTTAACAACAAGGGGTGGTGATGGACAGAGTTTCTGAATTAAGCAGAATACTCTCAACCAGTCAAGAAATCAGGGCTAGATCCAACACCGTTTTTTAGCTCACTGCACCATCCCAGTTCAGAACCTGGCTATATGCAAATTAGTCTGTTCCTGTCCCAGTGCATGATGGGAACAGGGCAAACCAAACTACCAAGCCAATTCTTACACTGGGAAGGAAACAAGCTTCCGGGGACCGGTTTCTGCCATTTCAGGCGTCATCGGCCCGGCTTGCTTGAATCCTGATGGTGCAATGAGCAAGGGACTCACATCTGAGTATACCCTTCCACGCTTAGGGTGGACAAAATATTTAACAACAAGGGGTGGTGATGGACAGAGTTTCTGAATTGAGCAGAATACTCTCACCCAGTCAAGAGATCAGGGCTAGATCCAACACCGTTTTTTAGCTCACTGCACCATCCCAGTTCAGAACCTGGCTATATGCAAATTAGTCTGTTCCTGTCCCAGTGCATGATGGGAACAGGGCAAACCAAACTACCAAGCCAATTCTTACACTGGGAAGGAAACAAGCTTCCAGGGACCGGTTTCTGCCATTTCAGGCGTCATCGGCCCGGCTTGCTTGAATCCTGATGGTGCAATGAGCAAGGGACTCACATCTGAGTATACCCTTCCACGCTTAGGGTGGACAAAATATTTAACAACAAGGGGTGGTGATGGACAGAGTTTCTGAATTAAGCAGAATACTCTCACCCAGTCAAGAGATCAGGGCTAGATCCAACACCGTTTTTTAGCTCACTGCACCATCCCAGTTCAGAACCTGGCTATATGCAAATTAGTCTGTTCCTGTCCCAGTGCATGATGGGAACAGGGCAAACCAAACTACCAAGCCAATTCTTACACTGGGAAGGAAACAAGCTTCCGGGGACCGGTTTCTGCCATTTCAGGCGTCATCGGCCCGGCTTGCTTGAATCCTGATGGTGCAATGAGCAAGGGACTCACATCTGAGTATACCCTTCCACGCTTAGGGTGGACAAAATATTTAACAACAAGGGGTGGTGATGGACAGAGTTTCTGAATTAAGCAGAATACTCTCACCCAGTCAAGAGATCAGGGCTAGATCCAACACCGTTTTTTAGCTCACTGCACCATCCCAGTTCAGAACCTGGCTATATGCAAATTAGTCTGTTCCTGTCCCAGTGCATGATGGGAACAGGGCAAACCAAACTACCAAGCCAATTCTTACACTGGGAAGGAAACAAGCTTCCGGGGACCGGTTTCTGCCATTTCAGGCGTCATCGGCCCGGCTTGCTTGAATCCTGATGGTGCAATGAGCAAGGGACTCACATCTGAGTATACCCTTCCACGCTTAGGGTGGACAAAATATTTAACAACAAGGGGTGGTGATGGACAGAGTTTCTGAATTAAGCAGAATACTCTCACCCAGTCAAGAGATCAGGGCTAGATCCAACACCGTTTTTTAGCTCACTGCACCATTGTTATATAGCTCCTATATATCCTTATATCGTGTTAAGTTAGCATAGGTACATTTGAGATTTAAACGCCATTTTTCCTTTCTTGCAACTTCTGCACACGACCCTTAATTGTTGACTTAGCTTTCAACCTAGTGGTTTGCCGTGGTGTATGTGAGAATAATATGTTATTGCTCTGATATCAGCTTTGTTTAATAGAACATGTCTGCACGGAGAGTGCTGAAGTTTCAGGAGCAACACGATATGGAATTGTTATGAGGTCTGATCTCCACGCCTTCATAGTCATAACACAAGTGCAGCCTTTGCCAACTTGGGCTTGAGGCGGGATTGATATTGCTTTGCACGAGAATTGTTAACACACTTGATGCGGTGCACATGCAGAGAGAGCTGGTGTATGCTGATGTGATTCCTTCATGCTAGGACACTAAGGTATGGGCCCGCCCTAAAACAACCCAAAGAGACCTTCTTAGCTAATAATATAGTATATGTGTTAGGGAGGGTGAGATATAAGTGTTGTTAACTCTTATTCATTACAGCATGGTAACATGCTGTCACCATTCGCCTTTTATGCCTTAGTAACTATGCTGGTAATTTTGCTACTGATAATAAGTATACTTGTATTATCTAAGATACTGCGCCTGAGAAGACGGCATTAGTAAATAAACATTTCAAATGCACATGTGTCTTCTTTACTCCATGTTCTGGTTTGTAATGATAATATAACGAAAGAGTGTTCATGAGTTCCACGTACCCTGAGGTACTGTAAGTTCATGTTCTGGTTTGTCTAAACATTGGGAGTTTGATATGTCCAATGAGACACTGTAGCTAGCTCGGTAAGGGGTGAGTTGGTTGCTAAGGTAAGTTTTGGGACACCCTAATTTGCCGAGGTTCCACTCCTCTGTGCACAGTTCTGTGTGAGAACAGAAACCCTGCGACATGGCGCCCAACGGTTTCGGTGGTCTTATCTCATGACACTCGAGTAGTTTATCGTTCATACCTTAACCCCTTCACCTCCGTTTCCGGAAAGCGGGGTGTCGGTGAAACCTACCTATTTTTTGAAATAGGTGTTATTCAAGCTTGATTCTTTCTTAAACGGTTTCTTTGAATTACTACCCAGTTGTGCTACAAAGTATTCTTTGTGTTTTCTAGTTTCCAGTGTTGTCATGGCGGCAGTGGCCATTGCGCAGCATAGTCGCGTGGCGGTGCGCAACCATCTTCAGACGTACCAAGTACCGGTAGATGGGATGGCTGTGATTTTCGTGGTGTGTGCAGATCCGGCGTTCCCTTATGAGTTGTTTTACTCTTGGGTTACGTTTCCGGCTGTGGACGCCAATTCTGGTTTGTTCCACTCCTACACCGCCTCGGCTGTCCCAGCTGAGTATACACCGTACAGGGCATTGGAAATACCTATTGATCATTGGCAGCATCGAGTTTGGTTTGATGGCGCCCTCCCCCACTCTTTGTCCGCTGCGAGGTTAGGTCCACTCTCAATTCCAGGTACAAATTGGCCTGCGTTGGGTGGCTTTACCCCGCACCCGAATCACGGCGCTTGTACCCTGCAGGAAATTCGTAGGCTGCATGTTGTTTCCATTTCCGTGATTCGTGCATTAGTGCAATACATCGGTCGCCACCTGCCTGGTGGTCCCCAGGGGGGTGCGGCCGTTCCCGTGGATCGAGGCGGAATGCGTCTCAATCCAGTGATGGTTAATTCGGTTTTTGGTGCTCGTCCGGTTGACAACGATGACTTCCCATTCTGGCTAGCTGAGAAGTTTGATCAACTGGAGGCGGTGTTTCCGAATTCTACTCCTGCTGATAAACATAGAATGTTAACGATTACTCTACCGAAGGATTTAACTCCTGAACTTGTTGACTGTGAAAGCTGGGGAAAAACATTTGCGGCAGTTTATACAAGGTGCTTCGGCACCCCGTCTATGACTGCCCTGCCTGACATCATTAGATGTGTTCAGAATGATCACGGTCCAGAGGCAGCGGTTGAATTGGGTATGCGCCTGTGTGGTTCTTTTGAGATTGTATGTGATCTCATTCTCTCCAATGTTAAAGGAGATGCGGTTAACTTTCAGGTGTCGAATGCTTTGGCTGCTCTGCCCGATGCCGACAAACCCCGCCAGTTAGCAAAGATTGTGGTGGCCGCTTATAAGACAATTGGCCGCACAAGTAGAGGTCTGAAATATTTCCCAGTAAAGGAGAAAAAACAACCTCAGGGACAATCTGCAGTGACAGATGTCCAGCCCAAGTCCAAAAAACAAAATTGGCCTAAGAAACAGACACAGGGGAAGCAGAATACACAGACTCAGGATTCTTTTCCTGCAGTACAAGCATCTGCGCCAACAGAAAAAGTTTATGATTTGCGCGATCGCGCGATGATTAAATCACCTGATCGATTTCAGGGTTCTGATCAACGCTCTCCTCGTTCCTTTCAGGAAACATCGGTCCCGAAGACCACTGGAGGAGGGGGTGGACGTGGACGTGGTGGCCAACAAGGACGTGGTCAGTCCCGCCAGACGGATGGCGCAGTGAAGCAGGAGGATTCTACGCCTAAGCGTCCGCAGTTTGCGAAAAAGAAAGTCGCAGCCTTAACAGCGCATAGATATGCCACAGATAGTGAGAACGCGGCTTCGGAATCTGACGTGGGCTCTGACCTTGCTGGACAGCGCGGCGGAGATTACCATAGTCAGAGAGGCGCTCCGTCCACTACTGAAGGTGACAGCGACTGAAGTGTTTGTTGTCATAGAAACAGCCGATACAAGATTAGCTCCCCCTGAAAGACTTTTTTAAATTGTCCTGTTAATTGAAGGTGACATACAGCATACTGTCAGAGGGGTATTTTGGGAGAACCTTTCGTCTACGTACGACATTTTGCTTTCTGAGGCTGACTGGCCCCCACCTTTTGTGCTCGCAGCGCCGCGAGGGGAGGAGGTAATCCTTCCCAGTTTCGCGCACACTGTCTCGACTGAGCATGCGCAGCATTTTGCAGAAGAGTGGGCTCGGGCTCTTGCACCGGCTCTCTACCGCAACCAATGTGGTTGGGACAAATTGTCCCCTTGCCACGAAATTCCTTTGCGGTCTGAGCCGCAGCCTCAGCCTCAATATCCCATACGACGTGAAGCTAAAGCAGCCGTCGCGGACATCCTTGAACAATTGGAATATCAGGGAGTTATTGAAACGTGTGTGTCACCAATGAATAATCCCCTTTTTACTGTGACCAAACCTGACGGATCATATCGTTTGGTATTGGATTACCGGCATTTGAACTCGCATTGCCGTAACTGTGCAGTACAGAATACTCACGGCTCTGCGTTAGTGGATAGTCTAGTGCGTAAGCGTTTCAAGACAACGCTTGACATTTCCAATGGTTTTTATGCCCACAGACTGGATGGCTTTAGCTCCCAATGGACAAGTTTTACGTCCGCTGGTGTGCAAAAATGCTTCCGGCGACTCCCTATGGGCTACAAAAATAGTCCTGGAGTGTTCACCTCCAGAATAGTAACTCTATTGGAGGGTATCGATCCCGATGCATGTTCTTATGTGGATGACATTTATCTCACAGACGACGAAATTTGGATGCATCTGTGTCGAGTGAATTCCATCATTTGTACCTTTGCAGATATGGGTTACAAATTTAATTTTGCAAAATCGCACATTGCAGAACACACGGTGTTGTTCCTCGGCTATGAGCTGAACAATGAAGGTAGAGGTTTGGCTCCTCACTTCTTGGAGAAATGCGCACAATTGCGCGCTCCTACAACACTGAAAAAATTACAGTCTTTGCTGGGCTTTTTGAATTTCGGCAGAACTTACATTCCGGAATATGCCCAGCGTATCAAGCCTTTGTATGCTTTGATACAACCAACTTTCTCAAAATCATGCTGGCTGCCTGAGCATTCAGCCATTCTGCAATCCTTGCAGGCTGATCTGCTCGCTTCTAAATATTTGCTGACTCGTGATAACCACACCAACCTGGTAATAAGAATAATTCCTGGGACGGTGGGTTTCACATACCTCACTTTTAATGAAGGTGACACAGTACCTATTGCTTACAAGTCACACTTGTACACTTCGGCTGAGTTGCGGTTTCCCACAGTGGAAAAGGTTTTAACTGCTGTACAGATGGCAATTCTTAAGGAACGAGCACTGTCTCAGGGGAAACGCATGCTAGTGGTAACACCCTGTCCTCACTTGGAGGCAGTCACGAAAGCCAGTGTACCAAATTCAAAAGCTTTGCACCCTCGGTGGATTCAGTGGGCGGCGTCATTGTCATCCACGGATGTCATGTTTATTTTTGACGCCTCCTTACGGTCGCAAGAGTACTTGCAGTATGAATTCGTTCATCCTGCTCCTCTGGCTATGCGACCTTTGGAGGACTTCCATTGCATCATTTACACTGATGGGTCGGCGCAGGTTGCGCATGGCTCTAAACATGCCTACGTTTCCGCATGCGCCATTGTGGTCGGTGCTATGTTGAATGATGAGTTCATTTCCAGGGAAGTGCACACGATGCCCCTGGGCGATTGCACCACACAATTGGCAGAGCTTCGTGCTCTATTACTAGCGTTAGAGTACGCAGATCCAAGTGTTACTACTCTAATTGTAAGTGATTCTTACTACTGTGTCCAGTCTTACAATGAAAACTTGTTCTTTTGGATTCAAAATGATTTTCATGATTCGAAGGGTAGCACAATAAAACATAAAATGATCTGGGTTCGAGTGGCAGAGCTTAAGGCTAAGTTGCCACTCGTTTTTGTTATTCATACTCTCGGTCATCAGCGCGTAGGAGTTCACGCTGTTGGCAACTCGCTTGCTGATGAAGCAGCGAAATCAGCAGTATCTACATACTTAGTTGCAGCGGTTACTAGGTCTAAAACAAAGATTGATAGCGACATCTTGGCAGCGATTGCTGCCTCTGAGAAGGGAAGTAAACATCCTGCGGGATTCCCTTCGAAGTATAAATACCACTTAAGTCCCGAAAAGGTTCCTTTTGTGACAATTCCTGATGTTGGGGAACGGCTGATTCCCAACTCGGATCGCAGAGCAGACTTGATTACAGCGGCTCATGAAGGTGTGGCGTCTGCACATGCGGGCGTCTCAGCCACTGTAACGCAACTACAACAACGTTTCTGGTGGCGGGGACTGTACAAACAGACGCGTGATTATGTCCTTCTTTGTGACATATGCCAGCAGATTAAACCTTCAACTGCTACGCGTCCGCCACAGACTCAGTTGTACATTTCTAATACACCACTAGGCTGTGTTTATTTAGATCACTGCGGTCCTTTTTCATCTGATACTGCGTATAAGTACATCTTAGTAGCAGTTGACTCATGCACACGCTTTGTGTGGGTATGGCCACATCGCAGCGCTGATTCACGGACTGTCATTAGAGATTTGCGTATCTTTATAGGGATTTTTGCCTGTGGTACCTTCCATTCGGATCAGGGTCCGGCTTTCGCCTCTAAGGCGTATAAGGATGCCATGACTTCAATGGGGGTCCAAGTCAAGTTTTCGTCACCCTACAGACCTGAGGGTAATAGTGTAGTAGAACGAATGAACCGTGATTTAAAGCAATCTTTGACAGCCCGAGTTATAGGCACTGGCAGAAACTGGCTGCCTCATCTCTATGGCGTGCAGCGTGCTCTTAATAATCTCCCTAGAAGGTCTCTGGGTGGGCGGACCCCATACGAAATGCTCTTTGGCATCAAAATGTACGTCCCTGACCTTGACGGTCTAGACTCAGTGGTTCGCGCCACTTCCTTTGACGCAGATGAACATTGCAATGTTTTACAGAATCTACAAAAGACCAGAGACAGTCTTGCAAAGGAACATTTGCCCTCCACATCGGATGTTGCGTTGCAGATCCCGGTAGTTGGCTGGCTACCCCAGGTTGGAGAACTGGTTCGAGAGAAGATCGCCAACAAGAAAGAGTTTGGTCCCTCATATCGAGCTCCAGTCCCAGTGCTTGGAGTGAAGGGCACAAGAACAGTCATATTACCACCACTTCCAGGTCGTAAGGAAAACAGGTTTATTTCTATTGACAATGTCAAGATAAACAGAGTGGCCGATTCTTCTTGGCATGACACCAGCTGTTTCCTGTCCTTCCATTGTGAGAAATTCAATTATGCCCACTGCTTCTAATATTGAACCTGAAGTGGCCATCGAATTACCTGCTGTTTCCAGTCCTTTATTAAATAATTTACCGGGAACTAACATTGATGACACAGACTATGCCTATCCCGCTGCTTTGTCCATACCTGACCTGCAAACACGTTTAGCCACAGATTCCAGATTTTCTTTTGACTCTGTTTCTCTTACCTCAAAGGAACCCTCTCGAGTTGCAGTTTATGCAAGCCTGTTTAAAAAACATTTTTTAATACCACCTTGGACTTACATTTGGCTAGTCCTGGCTTCGATTTACATTTTTATGTCAGTTGGTTTTGTGTTTTATTTTTTTCGAATCGTCAATGGACATTATGTCGAGGAAAGAACATGCATTACTCATTTGAATGGAACTTTGGCCCCACTTTCCTCTTCACATTCTACACACAGATTAAAAAGAGACTTGACTTTGGTTAACATCACAGCATGGCCTGTTCTGGATGGAATCGCGTGGGATGCAGTTCGGTTTCAAATTCATGGCCCAACGGAAGTCGTTAATGTTCCTAATGTACTTAGAGTGAATATGGGGGATGTGGTGAAGCAAAACATTCGTTCTGATGATTGGGATGTTAATGCTGTGGAAAGTTTGTTTTCTGATTTGAAATACTATGCTGCTTTTGATGCTGAGGATTTATATTTAGAATCTGCTAATTATGGTGAATTGTTCTGTTACCAACATTATGGCAATCACTTCTTACACAAGACATCTTCCCGAAGGGATGCTGTTAATTTTACTCAGTGGGAACATTGCCCAGCACCTACACAAGGGAGTTCAGAAACGTTTCTTAAAAAGTATACTTATTTCACTGACTTTAATCAGTCCAATCCCGAGTCCTTTTATTTTAAATTTCGCAAACAGCCACTGTCCAAGGTTAGACTTCCAAATACAAAATTATTGTATTCGAAGGCCTTCCTAGATCAATTAGTTACTGGGGGGTATGAGTTATGGAAGGAAACCATAGACCTTAAATCGGTTTGGGGTTCAAGGGCCTGGCAGGTACGAGGCACTGAGGCTTTGCACCGTGCATGTCTCATCCCGAATCATATGTTGTTTTTAAATGAAACCATTTCCCAGACCACATGCTTTGGATTGGCGACATCTAAACGGTTAAACACCCCGTCTTTCCCAGAGTTGGAGGAATATGAGGATTGGAGTAATTTTACTCAATTGTCCATTAAAGATATACAGGCTCTGCTTCTTAATTCCTCCTTTAATATTTCCAGTATGAATCCTAAGGGTTGGCTGCTTTGGCACCGTAGTGCTGATTCTTGCCAAAAAAGATTTTTGAATATAACTGACGGTTTTAAGACTGTTAGATCTGATCCCCGGTTTGATTTGAGTCATACTGTCACCTCTTACTCTGTGGGCAAGTTGTGTCAAGCTTGGCTGAAACATTCAACTTTACCTGCGGTTAAGTATCACCTTTCCAAACTGAATGCAGACGTGGATTTGAATGATTTCATTAGAGGCCCAGCTAGTGGCAGGTCGAAAAGGTGGTTATATGGGGTTTACAATGAAATTTGGAAACTGTCACAGATTGAGGCTGCTACACGCCTTAGGGCTATTGCTCAGGCAAATCTTGAGAAAGTGCTTGCAGTTGTTGACAATAGCATTAACGTGCTTTCCACTAGAATTTACACATTGGATAATATTGTGTCGTCTGTTGTTGATATTGTGCATGATGAAGTGTCAGTATTATACCATGGTCAAAATCAATTACGGTCAATCATGCAGTTTGCATGGACACTTCAGACTCTGAAAATGGGTAAAGTTCCCTGGGGATACATGAACGTTTCCTCTTTATTTGCACCATTTAATTTGACTGACAAACAACGCTTGCTTTCAATGCGTGATGCTTCCTTTTCTATGTTACATATTGAAAGGTTGGAATCTTTATCTTTTTCTGTGGCAGAAGCCACTGCTGCTACGTGGCTTATCCACGGTTTAATAACACCGCCTTTTGCTTTATATAAGTTTTCAAATTGTATGAAATATGTGCCAATAGGTCGTTTTGAACCCTTAGGTAGCGGTTTTCTTCATGAGGTCTGGTCGCTCCCATACACATACAGATGTTTCAAGGATGAACAGGAGGTTTATCTAACAGGGGAGGAGTGTACTGAGACGCCAGATCATTCTTTAATGTGCAGACACATACAGTTACACGGTTCATGTAACAAGGACCGACCGAATATGGCTTGCGTTTTACAGGGTACGCCAGTTCCGGCTATCATCCCCACGTTTAAATTGTTAGAAAATGGTAGTTATTTGATGCTCAATAATGAAAACTGTTGTGGGTTAATTAAAGGTATAGCTTTCATAGTAACAGTAAGTGAGCGAGTTATTTGCTGCAGAAATGTTCTTTATCCTCCCACACGTGAACATAGGGAGTCTTCCATTTGGCCACAGATACCGACCTTGGGAGCAGAATTCAGCGGCATGGCTAGAATAAGAGCTCTTTTGTCCCAGAAAGAGGTGGCCTTGAGCTTGGCCCGTGAAACTTTCGTGCTTCACATTGCTAACACCCGTACGGAGGTTCAGGCTCTTTTAAATACTGATTTGCCTTTGCATTTCGGAGCCATGGTTCGTTCTATCTTTAACGCATCCTCCACAACGGGCCTAGCACATTTTTTTAAAGTTATTAGCAGTGGTCTCGTGACTTCCTTTGAGAAGATTTTTGGAGTCATCCCTGCCTTCTTCCATTCTATTTTTTCATCCTTATTTGGAGGGTTCCCGTTTTTTCTTGCATTAGCGGCTGGCGCTTTGGTGGTTTTCTGCCTTTTTAAATATGGATGCCCTTCCTGTGCAAGACCACGCTCAACTGCTACTGACGCGGTTTCGCAACCGCATGCTTGATTATTATGGCACACTGCCGTTGGCGACTCTAAGCACGGCGTTTGGATTATCTTTTCGGTTCTCCTATTTCACCTGTGTCCAGCCTGTATTTCGTTGCCTGACCTGTGATTTCCTTTGGGCCATTGATTTGTGTCTCTGCGGACCGATTTCTTCTGACGTCGATTTTAATCAGCTGATGAGTCCTATCATTGCTCACGAGTTGGTTTGTTCTGACGAGAGGATTATGGCCTTGGCGGTGGCGCATGGACTAATGGGTCCCTGGGATGTATTGTCGGCAGCGCAGAATTTCTTGGAACGAAGTTTTCTTGAAAACCCACCGAGCTGTCCTCTGATGGTTATAGAGGATCCGGTGCTGGGAGATAACGTATGTTCCTTTCATCTTTTAAATTGGATGGCTGAACTGTTTTCGGATGAGGACAGTGACTTCCTCCTGGAGGCTGTTGCAGCTTACTTTTCATATACAGTCTTATCATAAACACTGCCTCGAATTGACATGCTGATTAATAGCATTCCTTGATTTTATTGACTTTTGGTCAAGACATTTTTATTTTTTACTTGCCTATAGGCTTGAGCCACGTTATACTTTTGGGCTATTTTTTAGCATTAGTTTTTATAATTGAATTTTTATTCATGCTCGTTTATTGTTGGATTCTGCTCTCATGTGATGGCACTTCTGTTATCTTATTTAGTCCGTTCTCGGATCATGGGGGGGTGTTATATAGCTCCTATATATCCTTATATCGTGTTAAGTTAGCATAGGTACATTTGAGATTTAAACGCCATTTTTCCTTTCTTGCAACTTCTGCACACGTCCCTTAATTGTTGACTTAGCTTTCAACCTAGTGGTTTGCCGTGGTGTATGTGAGAATAATATGTTATTGCTCTGATATCAGCTTTGTTTAATAGAACATGTCTGCACGGAGAGTGCTGAAGTTTCAGGAGCAACACGATATGGAATTGTTATGAGGTCTGATCTCCACGCCTTCATAGTCATAACACAAGTGCAGCCTTTGCCAACTTGGGCTTGAGGCGGGATTGATATTGCTTTGCACGAGAATTGTTAACACACTTGATGCGGTGCACATGCAGAGAGAGCTGGTGTATGCTGATGTGATTCCTTCATGCTAGGACACTAAGGTATGGGCCCGCCCTAAAACAACCCAAAGAGACCTTCTTAGCTAATAATATAGTATATGTGTTAGGGAGGGTGAGATATAAGTGTTGTTAACTCTTATTCATTACAGCATGGTAACATGCTGTCACCATTCGCCTTTTATGCCTTAGTAACTATGCTGGTAATTTTGCTACTGATAATAAGTATACTTGTATTATCTAAGATACTGCGCCTGAGAAGACGGCATTAGTAAATAAACATTTCAAATGCACATGTGTCTTCTTTACTCCATGTTCTGGTTTGTAATGATAATATAACGAAAGAGTGTTCATGAGTTCCACGTACCCTGAGGTACTGTAAGTTCATGTTCTGGTTTGTCTAAACATTGGGAGTTTGATATGTCCAATGAGACACTGTAGCTAGCTCGGTAAGGGGTGAGTTGGTTGCTAAGGTAAGTTTTGGGACACCCTAATTTGCCGAGGTTCCACTCCTCTGTGCACAGTTCTGTGTGAGAACAGAAACCCTGCGACACCATCCCAGTTCAGAACCTGGCTATATGCAAATTAGTCTGTTCCTGTCCCAGTGCATGATGGAAACAGGGCAAACCAAACTACCAAGCCAATTCTTACACTGGGAAGGAAACAAGCTTCCGGGGACCGGTTTCTGCCATTTCAGGCGTCATCGGCCCGGCTTGCTTGAATCCTGATGGTGCAATGAGCAAGGGACTCACATCTGAGTATACCCTTCCACGCTTAGGGTGGACAAAATATTTAACAACAAGGGGTGGTGATGGACAGAGTTTCTGAATTAAGCAGAATACTCTCACCCAGTCAAGAGATCAGGGCTAGATCCAACACCGTTTGTTAGCTCACTGCACCATCCCAGTTCAGAACCTGGCTATATGCAAATTAGTCTGTTCCTGTCCCAGTGCATGATGGGAACAGGGCAAACCAAACTACCAAGCCAATTCTTACACTGGGAAGGAAACAAGCTTCCGGGGACCGGTTTCTGCCATTTCAGGCGTCATCGGCCCGGCTTGCTTGAATCCTGATGGTGCAATGAGCAAGGGACTCACATCTGAGTATACCCTTCCACGCTTAGGGTGGACAAAATATTTAACAACAAGGGGTGGTGATGGACAGAGTTTCTGAATTAAGCAGAATACTCTCACCCAGTCAAGAGATCAGGGCTAGATCCAACACCGTTTTTTAGCTCACTGCACCATCCCAGTTCAGAACCTGGCTATATGCAAATTAGTCTGTTCCTGTCCCAGTGCATGATGGGAACAGGGCAAACCAAACTACCAAGCCAATTCTTACACTGGGAAGGAAACAAGCTTCCGGGGACCGGTTTCTGCCATTTCAGGCGTCATCGGACCGGCTTGCTTGAATCCTGATGGTGCAATGAGCAAGGGACTCACATCTGAGTATACCCTTCCACGCTTAGGGTGGACAAAATATTTAACAACAAGGGGTGGTGATGGACAGAGTTTCTCGTTTATAAAGGGTCAGAGGCCGATCAGTGCAGCAGATGAGGAGAAAGCAGCCTCCTTGTCACTGGAAGTACAGGGGGATTGCGCTTGAGAAACTCGTGGATGCCTAGACCCCCATCATGGATTAAAGCTAATTGTAGACGGTAGATCTGGGGAGACAGCACACCTGCCTAGCATCGACCGTGCTTACTAGATTCTTGAGCTGATTATAATGCGTTACTGAATTTGAGCTTCAACTCGGGAACCTGTTATCAGGCTCTCCCACTGACTTACTACCTGCTAAAATGGTAGCTCCATTAGGCAGCTCACTAGCCCCGAGCTTCAAATCTCTAATCAATCTCTCACTCAAGGAAGGAAAGATCCCTAGTGACTGGAAAAAGGCAGTCGTGAACCCTGTTCGAAAAAACACCGCATTACCATGGTCTGATCTTAACAACCTCCGCCCCATATCTCTCCTACCCTACGTGAGTAAGATGACTGAGAGACATGTCAACTTCCACTTGTCTAAATTCATCGAGGCAGCGGACGGCCTGGACCCTTCTCAATCTGGGTTCAGGCCAAATCATATCACAGAATCAGCTCTCCTCTCCGTCACCAATACCATCCGGATGACACAGGATAGAGGAGGATCTATGATTCTGGTGCTATTAGATTTGTCCGCTGCCTTCGACACAGTGTCTCATGACATTCTTATCAGTCGTCTGAAGAGGGTGGGAGTGGATGGAGTAGCCCTTTCCTGGCTAAATAGCTTTATATCAGACCGCTCACAAAGTGTTCGCCTGGGCTCCCACAATTCCATCTTTAGGGAGCTCACTAAGGGGATTCCACAGGGCTCTTGTTTGAGCCCCACAATGTTTAATGTGTATGTGGCCCCCCTAGCGAATATAGTAAGAGAACATGGGTTCACACCAATATCTT
Organism: Lissotriton helveticus; assembly: GCF_964261635.1. Lineage (NCBI taxonomy): Eukaryota > Metazoa > Chordata > Amphibia > Caudata > Salamandridae > Lissotriton > Lissotriton helveticus. The sequence continues at coordinate 178,550,281 of NC_136063.1, forward strand.
ATGCTGATGACACCCAGCTCCTGTTTCCTTTCCAGAATATGACACCAGCAGTAAAAAGTTCATTTGCTGCAGGGATGAGAGCGATTGCCGATTGGATGACCTCCAACTGCCTACAGTGCAATGTAGGTAAGACGGAGGTCATGCTTTTCGGAGATGCCCCACTGCTCTGGCCTCCTGAGTGGTGGCCCCCTGAACTCGGTTCCGCTCCTTGTCCAAAAGAAAATGTAAAAAATCTAGGTGTCAAGCTTGATCAATCCTTGATACTCAAAGACCATGCCATACAGGTCACAGGAACCTGTATGAGGGTGATTGGATTACTAAGGAGAGTTTTTCCCTACTTAGCTGACCATCATAGGAAAACTCTGGTGCAAACCTTAGTAATCAGCAGACTAGATTATTGCAATGGGCTACTCATATCTGCCAATGAGGAACAGTTAGGGAGGCTACAAGTAGCTCAGAATACGGCTGCCAGACTGATCCTAAATGCTCCTGCTAGATCCCCCTCTCGTCCCCTGTTAACCAATCTACATTGGCTTCCCATTCGCCAGAGAGTAAAATTCAAGATCTGTTGCACTATCCACAAGTGCTTGTTTGGAACTGGGCCCAAATATCTCACAGAAATTTTCACACCCTATCAACCTGGCCGAACCCTACGGTCAAAAAACCAAGCACTGCTTCAGATCCCTAGGATAAAAAGGGAAAGACAGGGAGGTAGAGCACTATCATTCAAGGGCCCCACCCTCTGGAACTCCTTGCCCCTCACTCTTAGGCTGAATTCCAATTTGCCTACCTTCAGGAAGTGTCTGAAAACATTTTTATTCTCTAGCCAGTAGCCAAACATTGATCCTGCCAGCATTGACAGACTCTACCAGCACTGTCAATCGGACCTCATACTCAGAACTGCTGTCGATAGAACGAAGCGCGGAGATATCTCTCCGGAGATCGAGTTCCAGCGCTATAAAAGAGATTAAAAAATAAATAAAATAAAATAAGTGCTTCCTGCTGAGGTTTAATTTTAGTGACAGGAGCCTCATTGCCTAATTGTAACTATTCTCTGACCCTGCTTCGATGGTCAGAGAGGGTCAGAGAATAGTTGCAAGTAGGCAATGAGTTGCCGCTCAGGAAGCACTTACAGGGTTACAGGAGGTGCCCAAGTTGAAGTTAATTTCTTCGTAACCATTTGTAAATGGCTACAAAGAAATTAGCTTCAACTTGGGCACCTGCTTTAACCCTGTAAGGGCTTTCTGAGCAAAATTCGTCCCGCTCGTGGATTCGCGGATTTTGCCGCAATTTAGCACGATTCGCAGATCGCGAAATTGCGGAAAATCCGCAAGCGGAACGAATTTTACGCCCATGCTTAGTTAAAAGTGAATTTAAGTGTATCAATTAGGGATGAAGAAAACCAAATGTCAAGGTATTTAATTTTGGAGGGACACCAAGCAAAATTAGTATCATTAAACATATATTGGTAACAAATAGAATTTAAGGGTAGAACTTCTGTTTTTGATAAATTAAGTTTATAACCAGAAATGGAGGAATAGAGTCGAACCTCATCCATAAAATGAGGAAGAGATTCAACCGGATTCGCCATATAAATCAATATATCATCTGCATAAGCAGATATTTTAGTTTCCACAGAGGAAAGCTTAAAGCCAGTAATCTGAGAATTAGTTTGAATGCGCTCTAAGAACGGTTCAAGGCAAAGGATAAATAATAAAGGGGAAAGAGGGCAACCTTGCCTTGTACCGCTAGACAAGGAAAAAAAACTTGAAAATTGGTTATTAAAAAAATACTGGCTCGGGGGGAGGAATATAAACGTTTAATATAAGAAATAAAAGAGGGACCAAAACAAAACCAATGGATGGTTTGAAACATAAATTGCCAATTGATACGGTCAAATGCTTTCTTAGCATCTAAAGATAGAGCTGCAAGAGGTTCCTTACATTTTTTGCCATGGGAAATAATATTAGAAAACATATGAGCATTATCAGAGGCTAATCTACCCTTCACAAATCCAACTTGGTCAGTTTTAATCAAAAGGGGGATGATGGTATCAAGGCGGGATGCAAGAATTTTAGCGAAAATTTTACAATCATAATTAATTAGTGATATTGGGCGGTAGTTTTTGCAATGGGAATGGTCCTTATCAGGTTTAGGAATAATGACAATTAATGCATCCATAATAGACCCAGAAGCTCTAGCATCGGCAATAAAAGAGTTAAAAAGTTGTAATAGTTTGGGGGCAAAAATTGAGTTAAAAGTAGAATAAAATTCAACAGGCAATCCATCAGGGCCTGGTGCCTTCGATTTTTTCAAAGAATTAATGGCCTTAATCACTTCCAGAAGAGTAATATCTTCCTCTAATTTTTCAAATTCATCAGGAAGCGATGGTGGCGAGGAGAGACCAGTAAAAAAAGAATTTAAATTCTGGGTAGAGAGAAGTGTGTCATCAGTATAAAGAGATTGATAGTATTCATGGAAAACCTCAGCAATATCTTTGTCTGATGAGACTAGTTTATTAATTGATTCATTGAGAATAGGGCCAATAGTTTTACGTTCAGATTTAACTTTTAAGTAGTTTGCTAGCATTTTCCCCACTTTATTTTGACCTCCATGATATTTAGACCTAATCTTGAGCAGAATGTTACATGCTTCAATAGTGGCTAATTTATTAAGTTCAGTTTTTGCCACAATTAGATCATGAAGGGCATCAGGGGGTCTAGAGGTAAACTATGTATGTTCTAATCCTTTAATTTTTTGCAATTGATCCTCATATTTAGTTCTAGTGAGCTTCTTCTTTTTAGAAACATATGAAATGGTGAAGGTTATTAGGGACAGAAGTGTCCGATGTATTATTGAAAGTAAAGAATTCATTAATAAAAATAGTGACATCTTTCATAAAAACATTATCAGATAGTAGAAAGGTATTGCGTTTCCAACTACTAAATTTAGGAGAAGTAAGGGACAGATATAGGACAGCATAAACAGGTGCGTGGTCTGAAATATAAATGGAACCAATTTCGGACTTTTGAATTGAAGGAAGTAAAGACTTACTAACCAAAATGTAATCAATCCTAGAACGAGTATGATGCACATTCGAGAAAAAAGTATATTCAAGCAATTCAGGGTTACAGGTTCTCCAAACATCATATAACAGACGAGAGGTAATGGCAGATTGAAAAGATTTATGGGATTTGTCGGGTTGAAATTTGCATGTGGACAGTCTATCAGAAAAAGGGTCTAACCATTGGTTAAAGTCATCAGCAACAATGATATTAGGGCAGTCAATTGAGGAAAGAAGAATTTTAACATCACTCCAAAATTTGAGATCAGGTCGAACAGGACCATAGATGTTTAATAAAAGTAATGTTTTATTTTGAATCACAATCTTAGCCATTACCCAACAACCATCATCATCATTTTGAGTAGATAGTATTTGAATTGATAAAGCTTTATGAAACAGTATAGCAACACCCCCTTTTTTGTTGGAAGCAGGAGAAAATTCAACTTGGCCCACCCATTGTCTGTTCAACTTTAGCGATTCCACATCTGTACAATGAGTTTCTTGAAGAGAAAGAATTTGGGAATTAAGTTTAGATAAATGGGACAATACCTTTTGTCGTTTAACTGGATTTCCAAGACCCCGGATGTTTCACGTAACAAAGTTACACATAATGGAGGGCAGGGAGGATGGGAGACATTTTGGAATAGATACACTTCAAGGCGAAGACTACAAAAAAGAGCACACCAAACGGAAATATTACATGAGGATAAATCACCCAAAACACCCACAATACTAGGATACAATGACCCTAATACTATAACAATGAACACCGAAATATACAGAGACAAGAAAAGAGACTTTTCAGAGAAATAGCAGTAAATAAATGCAGGTACAATAGAAAAGAACCAGAAAAAGAAAGAACGAGGAGGGAAGGAAAGAGAAAGTGAAGAGATGAAGGGAAAGAAGAAGAAGTAAGTGAACAGATCAAGGCAAAACAGCCAGGTCTGTAGAGAGAGGAAAAACCAAATCAACAGGAGCGTAGTGACGCCAAAGAGGACACGACCCCAGTGAGCAGTAAAAAAGGAGAAAAAGAAACAGAACCTCAGAGAATGAGAGGAAAACATAATAATAGGAGGTCATGGAGTAGACATATGAATTGGTAGTAGCGGATTGATCCTAGCAAGGAAAAAGTGTCAAATATTAGTATCCATTCCAGTGGGAGAAACATTTTGCAAGTATAGACTAAGTTTCTTTGGATCATCAAAGGAGCGAGTGCGACCATTGTGGGTAATTTTACAAAAACAGGGTTGGAGAATTCCATATTGGATATTCCGCTGTCTCACTTGATGACGGAGAGTCAGGAATTCTTCTCGGCGAGCATTCGTTGCGTTTGAGACATCCTGAGGAATAAAGATATTAATATCAGACCATATGAGACGTTGTTTGAGCTTGACACCCTTCAACACATTCATTAACTCTGTAAATTCAAGAAAAAGCATAATGAAGCCTCGTGGTTTAGTGGCATTAGGGTTTAGACGACCCAAGCGATGAGCTCTTTGAATTTTGAGAGGATGTGTCATAGGTTGACGCTCCAATCGTTCTGGGAGAAGTTTCTGTAGGAATGATACCATATCTGAACCTTCAATATTTTCTGGAAGACCATAAAGGCGTAGGTTATTTCTACGATTACGATTTTCAAGGTCCTCAGTATGAAGCTTCAGGTTATGAATTTCTTGTTCTAGTAGAGGGATTTTTGACGAAACATCCTAAATGTCACTAACACGTTGTTCCAGATCCAAAACTTTGCCTTCCATAATAGCCCATCTTTCCTCGATTTGTCTCAGTGTTTGATTGGTCCCAGACATGAAAGGCTGGAGACCACAGACTTCATCCAAGATAGAGTCAAGGACAGGATTTTGAGACGAGAGAATAGAAGAAGGCGGGTCATTCTTTTGTCTCTTCGATTTTGTCCCAGATAAAGATGATTTTGTATTATGCGTGTCATGGGCCATGTTGATAGAGTGCAGGAAAGCACAGAATGAGGTAAGGGTGTGACGTCTTAACAAGAACAAGAGCTTTGCGAATAAAAATGAGAACAAAAGTGGAAATAATCTTCCAAGAATCAGAAAAAGAACGAAGAACCTCCAAGAATAATGCTCAAAAATAGCCAACAATATATCAGTTCCAGGATAGTCGGTAAATGCACATGAGCCCTGAAATAGGAGACCCTTCAGAGAAACAGCAGTAAGTCATATGGGAGCACAATATTCCAGGGTTAGAACAAAGCTATCTTGTATTGGGAAAAAATATGTTGTGACAAGTAGCTGAAATTTGGTGGAGTACCCATCAACGATATGGCGTAATAGTCTCCATTTAAAAAAAAAAATAATAATAATAATTATATAAAGATTAGTAAAGCTCTCATGTTATACATGACTCCTGCAGAGAAATTAAGGCCAATCATGAGGGACCGTACAGTATCTGCAGAAAAATAACATTTCAGGAGAAGCAATACATTGAGAACAGGCTCCAATGCTGTTATCTGAAATGGTGTCCGTTCTCTACATAGGAGCAGAAAGGTAATATTAGCTGACGTGAAAAAACAAAAAATACTGCGTTTTAAGCCACCACTGGATAAAGAGCATAAAACTAAGTGGCAACACAATTATTTTCTGGAGGTAAAAGCGTACCGGCATTGAACATTAACTGTTGAGGAAAACGCGGGCTCAGCAGCTCAAAATGGCGGCCGCCCCCATCCAAAACAAAGCAAAATTACAGGCAGCCGAAAGTTGCAGCTAGAGGGCACACAGGCAGCAAACGAACCATTCCTCAGGTGCAGCACATCCTCCAATGGGAGAAACGATCCAGCAACGCTCCTCAACTATTGAATGAGGCTCAAAAAAATGCCGTGGAGTCCTGCGGCACTGCGGAGCTCACACAGGAAGCGCCATCGCTCCTCGGCGTGCTAGCCACGCCCCCCAATTTAGCAGAGTTAAACATAATAAAATATTAGAAGCATAAAGGACGGAGTTCTAGATCAAAATGGAGCAAAAGCTATATTTATTACAGAGTAGTCAAAAGGCATTATAGAGGAAATTGCATGCATTGCCATTTAAGGCCTAATTACAGAAGTATGGATTCATGCAAAACCATAAAACTATATAATCCCTAGCTAGGCATAATCTAAACAAAAAATCTTTGAAGCTCATAAAGAGCATTGACAGCAAAACAGGAGTGCTGCATGTCGCCTAAGAGGAAATAGTAAAATAATCCCACGGCAAACAGCATCCCAGTAGTTTTATAGACAAATCAAACAAGCTATTAGGAGATTCTGCAAATTCAGCATGATATAAACATTGTTAGGGTCGCATTTGGCAATCAGAAGCAACAACGTAATATTTATAAATTACGCAATTATGTAACACTAACCCATTTCTTAAGGTAAGAGAAATCTTTCACCCACTCTCACAGCAACTGTTCTTCTGTGATGATCAGCACAAAATTAAACATTTCTTAAGCAATGGCTCATAGAACTAGCACCAACACGTCTTCAGTGGAACTTCGAGAGGAAGTCCTTGAAAATGATTCTTTGGGTACATGTTGGAAGCTTCATTCACAATGCATGTTTTCTTACTAATGTTTATCGCGTCATTCACTTGAAGCTCCACGGAAATTAGGGGAGAAGTAGCTTTGCAGCGAGACACTGATTGGGAGAATAAATGAGCAAGAGAAGTTGAACAGAGCACTAGAAACTACATCAATTTTTTAAACTATGGCATATTACACAAAAATGTGGCATAACTATTCATATGATTCTTTACACTTCCAAGTGACCTTGGTAACTTGTCTAGTAGCAACCTCGTTAGTTCATCATTTACGACTCTATGTATCAAAAAAATCTAATTATTACAAAATTATTTTTACACAAAATGTGCACATTTTCCATATTTTGAAAATGCAACATCAGTCCTAGATTGGGTGGCAGTGTAATGCTCAATGTTATATTTTGTGCATTTGTAAAGCGCACTGTCACAGGCGAGGGTATCCTGAGCTGCAGTGGATGCTCCTCCGTTAAGGCCGAGGCGCGTCACCCCACAGGAAAAATAGAATGATAATAACAATGTTATAATTTTTGTTTTAATTATTGGCTATGTAAAGCCGGTGTGGGTGGGGTGGGGCTGCACTTCTTGCAGAGCAGGGGAAGGAGTGGTGGCACTTTCCTAAGTGCGAATGAGGGTTTGACCGGCTGTCTCAGCTTGTACAGCCCAATGGAGAACATGCCAAGGCTCTCATTCCCTTGCTGAGCACAGAACCACGGTACTCAGACCAATCACATCTCTGCACTGGGAGTCGGGAGCCTGGGGGCTGCCTGCCTTGACGACCTGAAGAGGACAAGCTCGTAGGACCGCCGGGAAGGTGATTTTTTTCTTTACACCTTTTCTGGTTTTTTTAATGGCTGCCTGTCTTTTGCAGTGGTGTAGCAAGGGGGGCGGTTCACCCTGAGCGGCCCAAGTTTTGGAAGCGGTTGCATTCTTACTGCTCTTAACTCTTACCTGCAACAGTCGCGGGCCGCAAATGTATAAATAGCCAGCACCCGGCACTGTTGCCTACCGCAGGGCCGCAAAAGCCGTGACCGCCATGGGCAGCCAAAGGTCTAGTTAAACCATTGGTCTTTTGACATTGTTCTATAAAGGTTTTTGTAAAATGTTATAAACATATTGAACATACACAATTGGCTACAACAAGAAACATTTTTGGGACTCAAAAAGCACACATTGCCATAGTAATCCATGGGGAGCTTCTTTGTGTGCTGGTGTGCTCCTTGTGAATGAGCAAAAAGCTGTCAGTCACAGTGATGCTAATGACTGAGGCGGGCTTACCCGGAAATAAAAAGTGAATGACACAGCTACAGCCCAATGGATGATGAGGAGTGGCTCAAAACGCCTATAAGTATATACATAATTGTATAAAAAACAAAAGGTCTTGCCTAATGGTAGAGATGGTGAATTCCATCTTATTTCCTGTGACCTTCACCCTCTTAAATAACTCCCACCATCAAAAGAGCAAAGTGCAAGGGCCTTGAAACGTCAACAGAATTCCTGAAAAGCATGTTTTGCTAGTATAGGTAGCTGAAATCAACGTGTTAATTCCCGCGTTTACCAGGGCTATGTAAATCCAGTGAAGAAAGCTCTCGATGCATAGCACAAAAGTAATTAACGGGTGTATTTGCACATAGTCTTACAACAGTAAATCAGGTCTTTAATATTTGAATGACCTTGAATGTCCTCTTCGGACTGATGAAGGGTGGTGGCCTAGTCACTGGCAAAGACTCACAAATATATTTATGGTCCTCGGCATTAGAAATTCTGCAGTACAGATCAGAAGCAAATTTTCTGTTGACATGCATTTATTTTAAGAATAATCATGCCTGCCGCGCACGGGACTGCATGCAGCACGTGTCTGGGCGCTTTGCTCACGGCGCGCGCTCATCTCCAGGCGCTGATTGCCAGGCAGCCAAGGTCTCGCTGGGAGAGCCATGGGCGCGCGCGCCTCGGCCGCCAGCCTGACAGATGAAGCGACAGAGCGGTTTTATTTACAGAATAATGTATTAGGAACAGGTAAACTCAAGGAAGCAATTCTGATATGGAGTTGTCGCCACATCATAAAGCATGACAGCACCCGTCGAGAGCCTAAAAAAGAAATATTTCTAAGCCTCGCTGCTGCTCGAATCTTTCATTATGCGCACACGCACAGCTTTAAAAAAGGCATACTTATTTTTTTGTCTGCAGCACAGGTGTTCGAGCAGCTGTCATTGTGCAGTGCTAGCTCACAAAGCATGCAAGGAAGTGCGTTTTGCTAGACAGATGTTTAATGTTAATGATATCCATCTTCATATGAACAGGACTGAGAATGTCTCTTTATCTAAGGAACTACCAGCGCTGCTTTGCAAGATGTGAGGGGGCACGGTGGCTCAGCGAGTTAGCAGTTTGCTGCTAGCACCTAATATGTTCTGAATGCCACGATTTCAAATCTTCACCAAAAGCACTGAAAGAATTAGATAATGCTCAATATTATTATAAAATTGGCATGCGGGATCAAGCATTATCTGGGCTAAAAAGAAAACTCTATGAATTAAATTCAGTTCCAATTTGATGTATATATTACAAAAATAATACATCAACCCCCAGATGCATCAAAGTTATGTTTTTCGAGTCCTTAATAGCGAATTTTAAGGATTCGCTATTAAAGACTCGCAAAACGGGATGCATGTAGGAATCGCAATATTATTTGCGATTTCTACTGATTCCTTATTTGCGATTCGCTGATTGCTAATCGCAAATAAGCAATGGCTTTCCCATTCATTCCTAAAGGCCCATAGGAATGAATGGGAAGTCATTCCTTATTTGCGATTAGCAATTAACGAATCGCAAATGTGCCGCAATTTCAAGGGTGCCAGGGTGTCCAAAGGACACCCTGTTGCACCCCTGAAATGGTAATGTTCACTGGTGTTGCGCACACACATGTCCCAAGGACATGCGTGTGTGTAACATACAACTTAGAAAAATGCACTAAAGGGCATATTTCTAAGTTTTTGCTATTTACCACGTAGTATGACTTCGCGGTAAATAGCGGGCCCAGATTGAGAATTCGCAATCTTAGAATGGTTCATGCATTGCATTTAAGGAATCGCAAATTGCGATTCCTTAAATGGAATCGCAATTTGAGTACTCGCAATTATTTGCGAATTCTTAAATTGCGAGTGCATGAACCCTTGATGCATCTTAAATGCGGAATTTTGCGATTCGCACCGTTTGCGCTCGCAAAAATGCTTGATGCACCTACCTGCAAGCCCTTTTCTTTTTGCGTGCAAGAGACATACAAGCAAAAAAGTCACATATGGCAACTGCAAAATTGAATACTGATCTACAAGGGCAGAATCAGTGTATTTTTTATGTGAATGTTACTCACAAATTATGTGGGTGTTTCCTCAGTAAGGGTCACCTTGGGGCATATTTACAAGGGGATTGCGCCACCGGAATGTCACTGGTTTTGACGTTCCGGTGGCAAAATGACCTACACCATATTTAGAAAGTGGCGTTAAGTCGTTTTTTTGTGGCTTAAGGCCGCTTTGTAAATATGGTCCCCTTTCACGCAGGTATCTGAGTGACAGGGGCGTGCAATGGGTGTTGCTGTGGCCGTTCCACTGCAACATCCATTTACGAGGAGCTGCAAATCTCAGGCAACACCAAAAACTAACGCCATGCAGTATCAGGCATTAGAATGGTGCAACGAGGAGAAATACTTTTATTTCTCTTCGTTTTTGCTTTTTTTATGTGTGCTGCATTCTGCAGCACACATAGAAAGAGCAAAATGGCATGATGTATGTGCAGGAAGGTGCCCCTTCTTGTACACACACAATCATTAAATAATGGCCATTTGCTACTTCTATGTATGCCCATTCTGTGTGTGGTAGTGGTGCTGTATGCAGAACACAGGGGGATTATGGTGCATTCCAGTGGCAAGAAATTGCAAAACTGAATGTTGTAATGTGTATGTGACTAGGGCTCTGATTTTAAACTGTTTTAATTATCGCACACTCGCACTTTGACCGGGCTATGTTGAGCACCAGGCCGAAGGCGTAGTTGACTGGACGCTAATAGAGTTAGCGTTCTAGTTGTTCTTCCTGGCTCAAGATTTTATCAGCCCAATGACGCGGACAACCCTCTGGCGTGCCAAAGGCAAGCATGTCTGTACCCGTCTGTGGCCGAAGTGGCCAGCACCCCTGCCTGTTCACTCAGTAACCTTACTGCCTATTCAACCGAAGACCTATTTCGGCTACAACAGCCCTCAGGTAAGAGCAGTACACTAAGTATAAACCCCAATGATGTTGTATCTAGAGTTAATATGACTTGTAAAATCAGCAACAAATATTTAGGTAGCGCAGACAAAAACAACCCAAAGGCTGAAGAGGCACAAGTAGGGGAAAGCAATCCAAATTGGAGCTTTTATTTAATTAATTGTGGCTTTCTCCTCAGACATAAAATAAAACTCTTCACTATCCCTGAAGAATCCAAGCCAGAGCTGTGATTTCTGATGTAAACCTGGTAGAAAGAAGACTCCACTCCAGATATTATGATCACCCTCCCATAGTATTACACAATAGTACATGCTGACTGACTGAGTATTTATAGGGTGCACTATTGCCGAGGTGTGTGAATACCAGAAACAACTGATGTATTTAGGGTTTCGAAAAGAGCCAGGTTTTTAGGTTTTTCCTAAGGAGCGGCCTACTGGGCTGTAGTCGTAGCTGTACTGGGAGCCAGTTCCACAATTTTGCTGCCTGAAAGGAGAAACTCTTTTGCCCCACCTTACTCTTCTTATCTTGGGGGTGTGTACCAGTCCAGTGTGTGTGAATCTTAGGCAGCAAAGTGCCTCATACAGGGGAAATGATTGCAGATCATCAGCACCACCACCATATAGAGCTTTATGCACTAGGCAGAGGGCTTTAAATTCCACCTGCCGTCAAACGTGAAGCCAGTGCAGTTGCTTAATGCTGGCGGAGGTGGGATGGTGTTTGAGTAGATTAAGCAGAATTCATGCTGCCGCATTTTGGAGTGTCTGGAGTTTGGAGAGTTCGCCAGCTCCTAGATATAGAGCATTGCAGTAGTCAATTCTCGACAGGACTAAAGCTCCAACCACGGTTTTCCTCATGGAATGGGGAATGAAAGGAAGAATCTTACGCATGACTTTCAGGGTAAAGAAACATGCTGAAGTCACTTGGTTTACTTGTGGGGTTAGCATTGGGTCTTTGTCAATCAAGAAGCCTAGATTCCTTGCCCTAGGCACTGGTAGTAGGCATGCTCTGGCTGTATCGGGGCCACCACAGTTGGCTCCATACTGATGGTTTCCGCCCGAACTACACGACCTCGGTTTTTCCGTGTTCAGTTTCAGGAAGTTAGAGTTCATCCAGATCATCAATGCTGTAAGGCAGTTTCGGAACCGTTCTGCTGTGATTTCCACACTTTGTGTAACTGACACCACTAGCTGAGTGTCACCTGCGTACGACATTAGCTTGAGATGTGACTTTTTATTCGTCTGGCTAGTGGGGCGACATATACGTTAAACATATTCCTGGACAAGGCCGATCCCTGAGGAACTCCCCCTGGGAGGGTGAGGTTTTCTGATTGCAGTCCCTCCCAGTGAATTAATTGTTCCCTGGATGCCAAGAATGAGGTTAGTATGGCTAGGGCTTTGTCCCTAGTGCCGGCAGCCTTCAACCTTCACACTAGTATCACATGGTTTACAGTGTTGAATGCTGTGGTAAGGTCGAGCAGCACAAGGACTGTCCAAACGCCTCCATCCATCACCTTGAGGATTTCTTCTGTTGCCTTGATCAAGGCAGATTCAGTAGAGTGCCAAAATCTAAAGCCATGCTGAGTGGAATCAAGGATGTTGTTTTGATCCAGATATTTGGTCAGTTCAGAGTTCATGGCTTTCTCCAATATTTTGGCAGGTAGAGGGAGGCAGGAGATTGGACGATAGTTTTTTGTCTCCCAGTGATCAAGCGTGTTTTAAAAATATATATAAGCCAAATGCATGCCTTTTGCCAGCTTAGAGGGAAAGTCCCTGAGCTGGTGATTTGATTTAATAGAGGGGTGAGGGATGCACTGATCTCCTTCGGAGCCAGGCGCAAGATGTACAGGGGCAGGGATCTAGGGAAGACCCGGACTTGGGCTGCAGCAGTAGGGCTGCCACTTGTTCTTCCATTAACACAGAGAACTGAGATAGACTACATTGAGGTGCCGTGTCTTCCCTTCCTTCTTGGTGATGTGTCCCAAGCGCTCCACTGTGTTCTGGAGTTTATTGTAGACGGTCTGGCCTTTTTCTTGGAAAATAACAGCCATTTTGTCTACACAGTTTTGATCTGGTAAGAAGAGAGTGTCCCGAGGGCATTTTGACAGCTCAGTGACGGTTTTAAATATTTCCTTTGAGGAGTTAATTGCTTCATGAATTTTCGCGGTAAAAAAAATACAATTTTAGCTTGTTTTATTATATAGTCCACTAAGGCTGTACTGTAATCAGTCCTGTGAGCCAATCTATATTCAGATCCCCATATGCGTTCCTTACGTCTGCATTTTATTTTGAGTTTGGCTGTGTACCAGGGTGATGAGACTTGCCTTATCCTAGGGTGCTTTGTCACTTCCGGTGCCAGCTGGTTTACCGCTTGCCTGAGCCAATTGTCAAAGCTGGCAGCTGCTATATTGGAGTCTACCATGGCTGGGGAGTTATTCGTTAGTGCTGAGATCAGTTCAATTTGTTGAATTAGTTTCCACAGACGTGATATGACCGAGGAAGATCTGTTCCTGTGACCGCTACTTGTGGTTGGGTCTTAACAATGAAATGGACTGCGGGTGGTCTGACCATGTTAGTGGTTGTACACTTTTCACTTCAATGAGTTTATTGTTGGTAAAGATCCAATCTAACGTATGGCCCGCTTGGTGCATCGGCTCCGATACGATCTGGCTCAGCTCATAGCTAGCTAAGTTATCTGTCATATTTACAACAAGGGGTGGTGATGGACAGAGTCTCTGAATTAAGCAGAGTACTCTCACCCAGTCAAGAGATCAGGGCTAGATCCAACACCGTTTTTTAGCTCATTGCACCATCCCAGTTTCAGAACCTGGCTGTATGCAAATTAGTCTGTCCCTGGCCCAGTGCATCATGGGAACAGGGCAGACCAGACTACAAAAGCCAATTCTTACACTGGGAAGGAAACAAGCTTCCGGGGACCGGTTTCTGCCATTACAGCCGTCTTCGGCCCGGCTTGCTTGAATCCTGATGGTGCAATGAGCAAGGGACTCACATCTGAGTATACCCTTCCACGCTTAGGGTGGACAAAAATATTTACAACAAGGGGTGGTGATGGACAGAGTCTCTGAATTAAGCAGAGTACTCTCACCCAGTCAAGAGATCAGGGCTAGATCCAACACCGTTTTTTAGCTCATTGCACCATCCCAGTTTCAGAACCTGGCTGTATGCAAATTAGTCTGTCCCTGGCCCAGTGCATCATGGGAACAGGGCAGACCAGACTACAAAAGCCAATTCTTACACTGGGAAGGAAACAAGCTTCCGGGGACCGGTTTCTGGCATTACAGCCGTCTTCGGCCCGGCTTGCTTGAATCCTGATGGTGCAATGAGCAAGGGACTCACATCTGAGTATACCCTTCCACGCTTAGGGTGGACAAAAATATTTACAACAAGGGGTGGTGATGGACAAGGCTGAAATGCCAGAAACCGGTCCCTGGTAGCTTGTATCCTTTCTGGTGAAGAATTGGCTTGGTAGTTTGGTCTGCCCTGTTCCCATGATGCACTGGGCCAGGGACAGACTAATTTGCATATAGCCAGGTTCTGAGCTGGGATGGGGCAGTGAGCTAAATAACGGTGATGGATCAAGCCCTGATCTTTGGACTGGGTAAGAGTGGTCTGCTTAATTCAGACACTCTGTTCATCACCACCCCCTTTTCTGAATCGTTTTTGGCCACTATAGGTGTGGCAGGGTATACTCAGACATGAGTCCCTTGCTCACTGCTCCATCAGGATTCAAGCAAGCCGGGCCGACGAGGCTGAAATGCCAGAAACCGGTCCCCGGTAGCTTGTATCCTTTCTGGTGAAGAATTGGCTTGGTAGTTTCGTCTGCCCTGTTCCCATGATGCACTGGGCCAGGGACAGACTAATTTGCATATAGCCAGGTTCTGAGCTGGGATGGGGCAGTGAGCTAAATAACGGTAATGGATCAAGCCCTGATCTTTGGACTGGGTAAGAGTGGTCTGCTTAATTCAGACACTCTGTTCATCACCACCCCTTTTTCTGAATAAGTTATCTGTCAGGCAGGATGTGTCAGAGTCATTATTTGCTTCTAGGTGAAAATCGAAATCACCCAGTATCATAAAAGACTCTGTGTCTAAGCAGGATTCCAAGTAGATCTGTAGTGATCTATTGAAGGGGGATCTTGTCCTTGGAGGCCTGTAAATAAGAAGCCCCGGAAAAAGTTTGCGGTTGTTCATTTTATTACTGAATGACATAGCCTCCGCTACCAGTGTTAGTTCTGGCGTGGTCTTCACCTTGTAGAGGGGTATATTTGTGCTATCCCGCCCCTTTAGCCCCTACCCTGTCTAAGTTTGCTACGAAGTAGCCATCCGGCACTGCTGCGTTCCAATCCGGCTCATTGGAATCATTAGACCAGGTTTCTGTGAGAAATATCAGGTCCGGATTCTCTACTGGAATCATGTATTCTAGGTCATATTTGTGTTTGATCACTGACCTAGAATTGAGTAGGATGCAGCTGATTACATTGGGGTCCTTGTAGGAAGAGCCTTGTATTCGGGTCCCTTCTAACTCGGGGGTATTATTATCCAAATTGTTAGAAGGTGTGCCATGCTCCTTATCATTCATTGGTTGTTTGTTATGGAGGAAGATTCAGGGCCATCAGGCTGCATGAGTTACAACGCCTGGGACTGTAGCTCGGTCTGTCCAATATAGCTGTTGGGGGAGTGCACTCACCGAAATTGAGATTCATAAGACCGCATTGTGTGTATATGTACCTCTTGAAAAGGGCAGGGGTCCTGGCGCTGGTCGCGTTCCGGGCACCAACGGGAGCAGACGGGCTTGCCTTTGGCGCCAGTGTCACGCCCGCTGCGTGGTCACACCATCCTGTTTTCTATAGGAAGTGATGAGGGGCCGGGCGGCAACGTAGAGCGCTAACCTCAGGCGGGTCCGTTCTGACAGACGAACACCACAGTTAGCAACAATAGCAGCAATTATGGTAAGGCTTTGTTGATTATTTTAAAAACACAGTATTACAGGTTAAAACACAATAGCTAAAAGATGTCCCAGATAAAGTTCTCCCCAACGCTCTAACGATGCTGTTCAGGAAATGCACTTTACCAGCTGTGGGGTCGCAACATCCGGTTTTTTATAAGAAGTGATGAGGGGCCGGGCGGCAACCTAGAGTGCTAACCTGAGGCGGGCCCGTTCTGACAGGCGGACACCGCAGTTAGCAACAATAGCAGCAATTATGGTAAGGCGTTATTAATTATTTTAAAAACACCGTTTCACAGGTTAAAACACAATAGCTAAAAGATGTGCCAGATAATTTTCTCCCCAACGCTCTACCGGTGCTGTTCAGGAAATGGTACTTCACCGGCTGCGCAGTGGCAGCATCCGGTTTTTAGGTCTCGTGACCTATCAATGCGCATGCGCATTGAGAGAAGCGAGACTATAGGGCTTTAAACAAAGCTTACTTAACTGTGGCGATTTGGTGCTGTGCCCGTGGCTTTTATTAGGTCTCGTGACCTATCAATGCGCATGCGCATTGAGAGAAGCGAGACTATAGGGCTTTAAACAAAGCTTACCTAACTGTGGCGATTTGGTGCTGTGCCCGTGGCTTTTAGGTCAATGCGCAAGCGCATTGACCTAAAATGCGCGTGCACAGCACCAAATCACCAGCCATCTGTTCCCCAGCTTGGATCTCCTGGCTGCTCCTCCCCTAATTATCCGCACATCAAAGGCTGCTCCCGCCCCCTGCTTCACACTTCAAACGAATGCTACCGAGAGCATTTCCCGGCCGGCCGCTTTTAATTTCATTTCGCAAGCAGTTCCCCCTCCTCCCTCTCCTCCCTCTCCTGACTTTCTCCTGCCTGCCACACCAATCCAAACTGAGGCGCTGCTGCTCCAGTCCCTGTATTACTCCCACTCATCTATGATTAGGAATAAAAGACTGTCGGTTAAAAACAGTTTCAAGATAAAAATGGTTTCCCATTACTTTTGCAGAATGTTCTGCATTTCCTTAACCGCCTCCAACTCTCCGACTTTCACATGCACATACCACTTTGCTGATACTGACCGAGACATGCGCTTTATATGCAGGAAATAGAATTCTACAGGAAACAATACTACCGAAGACCATTCGAGGGTGTGAGCTCAATGCCACCGAAGAGTACGTACAATTATTATACTTAAAGTTCAGTCAACTACCCTTGATGCACGGACATCCTTTGAAGAAAGTGAAAAGCATGTACCCTCACCCTCACCCTCACTCACCCTCAACCCCTCACCCTCACTCACCCTCAACCCCTCACCCTCAACCCCTCACCCTCACTCACCCTCACCCTCACCCTCACTCACCCTCAACCCCTCACCCTCACTCACCCTCAACCCCTCACCCTCACTCACCCTCACCCTCACTCACCCTCAACCCCTCACCCTCACTCACCCTCACTCACCCTCACCCTCACTCACCCTCACCCTCACTCACCCTCACTCACCCTCACCCTCACTCACCCTCACCCTCACCCTCACTCACCCTCACCCTCACTCACCCTCACCCTCACCCTCACTCACCCCCAACCCCTCACCCTCACTCACCCTCACTCACCCTCACCCTCACTCACCCTCAACCCCTCACCCTCACTCACCCTCAACCCCTCACCCTCACCCTCACTCACCCTCAACCCCTCACCCTCAACCCCTCACTCACCCTCACTCACCCTCAACCCCTCACCCTCACCCACCCTCACCCTCACTCACCCTCACCCTCACTCACCCTCAACCCCTCACCCTCACTCACCCTCACCCTCACCCTCACTCACCCTCAACCCCTCACCCTCACCCTCACTCACCCTCAACCCCTCACCCTCACTCACCCTCAACCCCTCACCCTCACCCTCACTCACCCTAACCCTCACTCACCCTCTCACCCTCACCCTCACCCTCAACCCCTCACTCACCCTCACTCTCACTCACCCTCACTCACCCTCAACCCCTCAGCCTCACCCTCACTCACCCTCACCCTCACTCACCCTCACCCTCAACCCCTCACCCTCACCCTCACTCACCCTCACTCACCCTCAACCCCTCACCCTCACTCACCCTCACCCTCACTCACCCTCACCCTCACTCACCCTCACCCTCACCCTCACTCACCCTCAACCCCTCACCCTCACCCTCAC
This sequence comes from Lissotriton helveticus, assembly GCF_964261635.1. NCBI lineage: Eukaryota > Metazoa > Chordata > Amphibia > Caudata > Salamandridae > Lissotriton > Lissotriton helveticus. Next base: position 178,568,293 of record NC_136063.1, read on the forward strand.
TCACCCTCAACCCCTCACCCTCACTCACCCTCAACCCCTCATCCTCACCCTCACTCACCCTCACCCTCACCCTCACTCACCCTCTCACCCTCACCCTCACTCACCCTCACTCACCCTCACTCACCCTCACTCACCCTCACTCACCCTCAACCCCTCACTCACCCTCACTCACCCTCAACCCCTCACCCTCACCCTCACCCTCACTCACCCTCAACCCCTCACCCTCACTCACCCTCAACCCCTCACCCTCACCCTCACTCACCCTCAACCCCTCACCCTCACCCTCACTCACCCTCTACCCCTCACCCTCACCCTCACTCACCCTCTACCCCTCACCCTCAACCCCTCACTCACCCTCACTCTCACTCACCCTCACTCACCCTCAACCCTCACCCTCACCCTCACTCACCCTCACCCTCACTCACCCTCACCCTCACTCACCCTCAACCCCTCACCCTCACTCACCCTCACCCTCACTCACCCTCAACCCCTCACCCTCACCCTCACTCACCCTCACCCTCACTCACCCTCAACCCCTCACCCTCACTCACCCTCAACCCCTCACCCTCACTCACCCTCAACCCCTCACCCTCACTCACCCTCACTCACCCTCACCCTCACCCTCACTCACCCTCACTCACCCTCACCCTCACTCACCCTCACCCTCACTCACCCTCACTCACCCTCACCCTCACTCACCCTCACCCTCACCCACCCTCACCCTCACTCACCCTCACTCACCCTCACCCTCACTCCCCCTCAACCCCTCACCCTCACTCACCCTCAACCCCTCACCCTCACTCACCCTCTCCCACCCTCACCCTCACCCTCACCCTCACTCACCCTCAACCCCTCACCCTCACTCACCCTCAACCCCTCACCCTCACCCTCACTCACCCTCAACCCCTCACCCTCAACCCCTCACTCACCCTCACTCTCACTCACCCTCACTCACCCTCAACCCCTCACCCTCACCCTCACTCACCCTCATCCTCACTCACCCTCACCCTCACTCACCCTCAACCCCTCACCCTCACCCACCCTCACCCTCACTCACCCTCAACCCCTCACCCTCACTCACCCTCAACCCCTCACCCTCACTCACCCTCAACCCCTCACCCTCACTCACCCTCAACCCCTCACCCTCAACCCCTCACCCTCACTCACCCTCACCCTCACTCACCCTCAACCCCTTACTCACCCTCAACCCCTCACCCTCACTCACCCTCACTCACCCTCACTCACCCTCACCCTCACTCACCCTCACCCTCACTCACCCTCACCCTCACTCACCCTCACCCTCACTCACCCTCACCCTCACTCACCCTCACTCACCCTCACCCTCACTCACCCTCAACCCCTCACCCTCACTCACCCTCACCCTCACCCTCACTCACCCTCACTCACCCTCAACCCCTCACCCTCACTCACCCTCAACCCCTCACCCTCACCCTTACTCACCCTCAACCCCTCACTCACCCTCACTCTCACTCATCCTCACTCATCCTCAACCCCTCACCCTCACCCTCACTCACCCTCACCCTCACTCACCCTCACCCACCCTCAACCCCTCACCCTAACTCACCCTCACCCTCACTCACCCTCAACCCCTCACCCTCACTCACCCTCACCCTCACTCACCCTCAACCCCTCACCCTCACTCACCCTCAACCCCTCACCCTCACTCACCCTCACCCTCACTCACCCTCACTCACCCTCACCCTCACCCTCACTCACCCTCACTCACCCTCACTCACCCTCACTCACCCTCACTCACCCTCACCCTCACCCTCACTCACCCTCAACCCCTCACCCTCACTCACCCTCACCCTCACCCTCACTCACCCTCAACCCCTCACCCTCACCCTCACTCACCCTCACCCTCACTCACCCTCAACCCCTCACCCTCAACCCCTCACCCTCACTCACCCTCACCCTCACCCTCACTCACCCTCAACCCCTCACCCTCACTCACCCTCAACCCCTCACCCTCACTCACCCTCACCCACCCTCACTCACCCTCAAACCCTCACCCTCACTCACCCTCACCCTCACTCACCCTCACTCACCCTCACCCTCACTCACCCTCACTCACCCTCACCCTCACCCTCACTCACCCTCACCCTCACTCACCCTCACCCTCACTCACCCTCAACCCCTCACCCTCACTCACCCTCAACCCCTCACCCTCACCCTCACTCACCCTCAACCCCTCACCCTCAACCCCTCACTCACCCTCACTCTCACTCACCCTCACTCACCCTCAACCCCTCAGCCTCACCCTCACTCACCCTCACCCTCACTCACTCTCAACCCCTCACCCTCACTCACCCTCACCCTCACCCTCACTCACCCTCAACCCCTCACCCTCACTCACCCTCACCCTCACTCACCCTCAACCCCTCACTCACCCTCAACCCCTCACCCTCACCCTCACTCACCCTCAACCCCTCACCCTCACTCACCCTCACCCTCACTCACCCTCAACCCCTCACCCTCAACCCCTCACCCTCACTCACCCTCACAACACATATTGTGTTACAATAGGTGTCACATTTGCGAAAGATAAAACTATTGGCATTGTAAATAACAAAGCTATTAATTCGCTATTTTCAAAACAAGCACATAAATAAAAAATGTGTCCTTTACAATACCAATAGCTCAAACTTTCCTAATGCGAGACCTATTGCATTGCTGTGCTTCTCTCCCCTGCTGCACTCTCCTGCTCTCTAGAGATGTGGCCTAACGACCAGAGCTGCCATCTAAGTCACGTAAATACAAAACATGTTGCATTCCAAATGCTATAGGTGTCACATTCGCGAAAGTTATAACTATTGGCATTGTAAATGACAAAGCCATCAATTTAGCAATTTTAAAAACCAACAAATAAATAAAATATGTCATTTACAAGACCAATAACTCCAACTTTTCTAATGCGAGACCTATTGCATTTCCAATGCTTGTTTATAGGAAGTGACGAGGGGCCGGGCGGCACCCTAGAGCCATAATCTCAGACGGGTCCTTTCTGACAGGCGGACTCCACAGTTAGCAACAATAGCAGCAATTATGCTAAGGCTTAGTTGATTATTTTAAAAACAGAGTCTCACAGGTTAAAACACAATAGCTAAAAGATGTCCCAGATAAAATTCTCCCCAACACTCTAACAGTGCTGTTCAGGAAATGCACTTCACCAGCTGTGGGGTCGCAACATCCGGTTTTTATAGGAAGTGACGAGGGGCCATGTGGCAACCTCGAGCGCTAACCTCAGGCGGGTCTGTTCTGACAGGTGGACACCGCAGTTAGCAACAATACCAGCAATTATGATAAGGCTTTGTTGATTATTTAAAACACAGTATCACATGTTAAAACACATTAGCTAAAAGATGTCCCAGATAAAGTTCTCCTCAACGCTCTAACGCTGCTGTTCAGGAAATGCACTTCACCATGGCAAAGTAAAACCGGGGCGGGGTGGCAATCATTTAAAAAAAAGATCTGAATGGTACATTTTCCTTTATTCCCATCCCGGGATGTGAACCTATCGAGCCCTCCCATTCATTCCATTCAAGATAATCATTTACCACCCTCCAGGACTCGGATCTTCCCAATTCCTACAGGTACTTCCCGATATAGTGGTAGAACGATGCGTGCTAAAGGCAAACCTTTTGGTACTGTGAGATTTAAATCTACACTTCGAAAACACAAAGTGTAACACTGCACACTACCTAATTCAGGATCTTGAGGTCATTCACCCAAAGAGTGATGTTACTTACAAATAATAAAGGGCATCTACTTGATCCTATTTTTTTAAACATACCTGAGCTAAGACAACTATTTGATCCCTTTCCAAAGTATTAGACCTCCACCCATCCGGCAGTCCAGGCCATGTTGTAGCTGGGCAATACTGAAACTGGGAACTCACCCTTTTGAGCTTGGTCCCCACCATAAAAGGAGAGACAGCTGAAATGTATTCCACATTTGAAAACTGGATTGAAAATTCACTTGAACAGCAACTTCCTAAGAGAGTTCAGAAAAGCTACTGCACCCAATTACCTGCCCCATGGTTCCCAGAACTTTTATTTCTAAAAATGAATGCAAAACGAAAGAAAGAAGCTGAAGGAAACATTATGAGCCCATTTGTAAAAGAACCTATAGGAACATGGTAAATAAATATCACTATGCTATAAGAAAGGACAAGGTCTCCTTTATAAGTGTGAAGATTGAAAATGCAGCAAACTCCACCAAGTAGCTCTTTAACGTGGTTAAGACTTTTATGAAGTCACCTACACCTCAAGCAGGACAAATAGCCTATGAAGCCAGATGTGACATGCTCGCAAGCTACTTTTAAGAAAAATTCTATAACATCTGTGCTTTCATGCCTAAGGGCGGGACACCAATCACCAACTCCACTCTGACGCCCCTGACACATAGGATGGAAATTCTTTCATCCTTCACCGACATCACAAGTCTTCTGACTACAATTAAATCAGGATATCCTCTAGACTTTGCACCATCATAGCCAAAATACTTAATTACTATCTTGAGACAGGTGAAGTGCCCCTGGCATCGGAACGGGCCACGCGGAAGCCAGTTCTGAAAAAACAACCTTGGATCCCTCATTACCCGAGAAGTTACAGGCAATTTCTCTCCTTCCTTGCATTAGTACAATTGTAGAAACATTTGTGAATAAAAAGCTTTGCACATTCTGGGAGGACCAGGGACTCTTAAAACACATGCAAATAGGTTTCTGAGCAGGAAATAGCATGGAAACAGCATTGTTAGCCGTGAATGAAGAGCTCAAACGAATTTTAAACTCCAATGGTTCAGCAGCGGTCATCTTTTTAAACATGGTGTCCCTTCCAAATCTCATTAAAAGAATGGAAGAAGTAGAAATCAATGGCATAACCCTCAAATGGCTAACCTCATTTTTAAGTAACAGAAGTTTCCAAGTGAATAAGGATTCCTTTTGCTCTGACACCTTTTCCCTGGAATATGGTGCACCTCAGGGATCCTCATTACGCCCTACCCTGTTTAATGTATATGTGCTACCCTTGGCAGACATTGTGATGATATATATATATATATATATATATATATATTTTTAGAAACACGCTCATCCTACACGGACAGTCGTGTAATTACTAACTATGGATGCAGACAATTCAACACACTCATTTTCGTGTGGGTGATGGAAACAGATGCCGTAATTATTATCAGCACGTACCTAGACTGTCAGCCTTCCCCTCACTGGTGTAAGTCTCCTCACCATATGGCTACTACATTATCTACCACTGTCTCATATGAGGCCTCATTATTTCCCTTTGTCTGATTTCTCGCTAGTGCCCGGCTGGGTCCCATGTGAGTACCCCGCCAATACTTTCACTTCCCTGTGGTGAACCATTGTCACTCTGACAGCGATTCCTTCTCTCAGGTAACCAATCTATCGATCCTTTAGTATATCCCTACAAGCTGTTTGGTTGTTTTTCGGCCACAACATTGATTCTGTTATTTCCATTATCATTTTACAGATGTCCCTACATCACTAGGTCCTGAAGAGACCCCTATTGCTAACGAGGTCGAAACTTAGTCGCCAAAACCAGTCTCTATAACCATATTAGAACTCAGTGTTCATTGTTTACTAGTTGATGGTCGACTTTGTTATTTTGGAAACCATTTCTTTATTTTACAATATGTTACAAATTGGTATGTAGGTTTCATGTTCACGGGGAACACTATGCACCTTTTTTAATATAATTATGATGACTTATGTATATAAACTTTTTGAATTTACAAATATCTTGTGGTATATGGTCTTCTATCTCTCTCGGACATCCACTTAACCTCTTCTACAGCGCATTGTGCGTACCTACACTGTTTATTGATTACATTGTCCACAGGAACCACTGTTTCTGCTTATATTATAACGAGGCATGGATTCTCCACAGTATTATATGCTGATGATACTCAAATCATCATCTCCTCAACATCAGATACAGAAGACCTTTCCACCAAACTTAATGCCTGGCTAAGAGATGTTACAGGCTGGAAGTCCAGCAGTAATTTGAAACTTAATAGATATGAAACAGAGGTTTTGGCAGTTGGTAATTCCTCTACTCTCTGATCTGAACTTCCATGGCCCAACTATTTAGGTGAACTTTCCCCTCCAAAAATTGAAATAAAAAGACTATATGTTTGGATAGACAGTCAAGTAAGGAAATTTGCTGCCTCATGTTTTGCCTTCTCAGTTCCATAAGTAAGATCTTGAGTTGGCTCACCCCTGCCACTTGTAGAACCTCTGTCCAAGGTCCTTTATTGTCCTGTCTTGACTATGGCACTTCAGCGTTCTTAGGGAGCCCTCAGGACGTGGTCAAGCATTTACAGATAGTACAGAACACTGCAGCGTGCACCCTGTTGAAGATTCCTAAGCCTCATCCGATCTCTTTTCCCCTAACAACCTTTCATTGGCTACCTGTACACAAAATAATTAATTTCAAGTCCCTCTGTCTGGCCCATAAAATGATGTACAACAAAAGCCCCCCTCTAATCACTAGGTTGCTAACTGCTTACACCCCCAAAAGAGCATTGGGCTCTGCAGACTGGAGGCTTTTCTTGCCACCTAAAATCAAGAAAGCAAGAAGTGGGGACTGGGGAGTGGCACTCTTTTGACTATCTAGGAACTCTCTTCCTCTTTCCTTTATATTGACTAATAAAGAAATCAAATTCAGTAAGCTTCTCAAAATGCACCTCTTCTGAGTGAAATCCTACTAAGCTGGCGAAAGGAAGGACATGACTTCAGCGTTGGGAAGCCCGTTCGGGTAGCCATGCGCTCTATAAGTGCCTAGCATAGCATAACATACAAGTTAACACGGACCACACATGCACAGCTGCTGCTACCAGCTCTCATGACCCTGATGCCAGCAGCCAGGCAGACACTGTGCAAGTTGTGGTGGAGCAGATGAGCGCTCAGCTGGCAGGACTCAGGGCATTGAACAGCAAAAGGTGAAATAGCCCAACTGGCGAGTCCTCCTTTATCGTGTGGGACTCCCCTCACCATGGTGATGTTGTGGCTCACATAGATGACACGAGTTTCCTCTTTAACTCAGTGTGCCATGATCTTTGCTCCCATTTCTTTCAGCATCTTGCTCCCAGCCAGCTAAGCACTTGCCTGTCTGCACCACCATCTTCAGTGCGAGTGGTCCAAGTGCTTTCCTGCCGGCACTGTTTCACGACTGTGCTGTCCCATGCGCTGAGCTAAAGTGTGAGTGCACAATACATAAGAACGCAAACAGTGCGCCTAGTGCTCCTCCCTTGCCAAAGTCATAGGACACTATCTGAATCATCTGCCATACCTTCATCAGGAAATGTCTCTTCTGCAGGATCTACCAAAATTAGACTGACCAAGACCCCCTTTCTAGACATATGCTGTCTTTTATTGGATAGTTTTTATGTTTCATTTTTGTGTTTAAAAAACCTAAGACTCAATGTTGTATGCATAAGGCCAGGCCTTCCCTGCGGAATGTGAGGAGGGTCCCTTAGTCACCCTTAGCTCATAGATATTCCTTGGCCGTGAACTGAAGGGGGGCTCCGTAAAGGGCCAGGTGCCGCCTGAAATGCTGTGGGCCTTAGGTGCTACAGGGGTATGTGTTAAGCCCCTGCTCAGGCTGTTTCCACCTCATACTTAACATTTTGCTGCATGCACATAGAAACAGTGCATTAGATGAACATCGGATGAGCATTTGGTTAGCACCTACTGGACCCTGTTTTTTCCAACCTCTTAGAGGCCAGGGCTGACTCCCCTAAACCCATGGGCTGGACTGACCATTCCCTTATTAGAGTCTCCCTGATGGTCAGTGACCCGATCGCAAAAAATACCTCCAGCTCTTGTTACAAGAGGCCTTGGCATAAACTATCATCTAGTGATCTCACAAACAAACTGGGCGACTTCCACATCAACTCTGTAAACAGAGACATAAACTCAGCCTATATGGCTTTTCAGAAGTGGATCAACACAGGTCTTGACTCCCTAATCCCAGCGAAGTGGACCAAAACTCGTAGCACCCCATCTAACCCATGGTATAATGAGAAACTTAAAACCATGCGGAAAGACTGCAAAAGAGCTGAACGCTATTGGAGGAAAGAGTATAAGGACACGGAAAAAGCTACCTACCTGTCAAAGCTAAGGTCATACCACAAGGCGGTACGCACCACCTGTGCTTCCTTTTATGCTGAAGAAATCAGATTAAGTACAAACCCCTCTAAAACCATCTTTAAGCTTGTACAAAAACTCCAAAATAGCACTAATCCAGCTCCTTGCATCACCTCCTCACAACAATGTGACGAGCTCGCCACTTTCTTTACGGAAAAAGTGAGAAAAATTTACAGCACCTTTCCTCAGGACCCCTTGGAAATCCCCAAACCTCGCAAGCTCTTGCCTGACAATCCCAGTCTACCACTCATCCCCAACATAACCCATGACGATCTAGCCAAGCTGTGCACTAAGGTCAAGTCCGGTTCTCCTACTGACCCTATGAGACCGGCCAAATTCCTAGAATCCCTGGATTTCTTCCTCCCCCCCCTGGCTACCCTACTCAACCTCTCTTTTTCCTCGGCGGTGGTTCCCACATGCTGGAAGCAGGCATGGGTCGCTCCGATTATCAAAAAGCCTACCCTAGACCCATCAAAGCCAGAAAATTACAGACCAATTTCACTGATCCCTTGGGCTTCAAAACTGGCAGAAGCCCATGTAAACAAAGTACTAGCCAATTATATGGCGCAAAATCAAATCCTGGACCCCTCACAGAACGGTTTTAGGCCAGGATTTAGTACGGAGTCCGCCCTGTTGGCTACTATCGAACACCTACGGAACATTCTAGACGCCGGTCAAAGTGCGGCGCTGATTTTACTCGACCTCAGCGCGGCCTTTGATACGGTCTCCCACACCCTTTTACTAAAACGCCTCGAAGCCATAGGTATCAGTGACCTGGCCCTTGAGTGGTTTCGGTCTTTCCTGAAGGATAGATCCTTCCGGGTCTCAGCCCCCCCATTTATCTCTCAACCTCACCCCATAGAGCAAGGAGTCCCGCAGGGGTCGGCACTCAGCCCCTCCCTTTTTAATCTTTATGTCCAGCCTCTCGCTGAAGTAGCAAAAGAATGGGACCTTACGCTGGTGTCGTACGCCGACGACACACAGCTAGTCATCTCTCTTACTGAAGGCCCCTCGATCTCAGCTGCGAAATTCAAGAACGGCTTAGAGGCAGTCGCGCGATGGATGTCACACAACTGCCTACAGCTGAACGCTGGAAAAACAGAGGTGCTGCTCCTGGGGAAAAATCCCGACTACTGGAATGAGCACTGGTGGCCGTCCTTACTAGGCCCCATTCCTTCCCCCAAGAATGTGGTGAAAAATGTAGGTGTCTGGGTGGACTCCTCCCTCAACTTTCAGACCCACACCAAGAAGCTGGCTGCTACCTGTGTGGGCCTGTTGAGGAGCCTCCATCCGATACTTGGCTTTTTTTACCCCAGCACACGCCAACTGATAGTTCAATCTATCATCTTGGCTCGACTGGACTATGCCAATGTTCTATTCTTAGGCATCAACAAAGCAGAGATGGCTCGGCTGCAGCGGATACAAAACTCAGCAGCCAGGGCTGTCGTAGGCCTCCCTCGCAGATGCTCTGCCAGAAATACCATCCAGAAGCTACACTGGCTGCGTATTGAAGCCCGAGTTCAATTCAAGGCTCTCACCACTGCTTTTAAAATTCTTAGATCTGACTGTCCCGGACTCCTACGCCCACTCTTAGAGCCTTACGCCCACTCTTAGAGCCTTACACCCCCCAGCGTGCTTTACGCTCCTTAGGTCAACACTTGGTGGTTATCCCTCGTACAAGACTAAGCAGAATGGGCGGCCGTTCTTTCAGAGCTTTGGGGGCGAAGCTTTGGAATTCTTTGCCCCCCCACATTCGCTCCCTGACCAACTTGTTGGCCTTTCGCAAGGCTATTAAAACATTTCTGTTCTCCCTAGTATAATCTTCCTGTGCTTCCTCTCCCTCCTCCCCTTCCCTTCAGGTTCTGTTTATGGTTCAGCGCCGGGACGCCTCGTTGCTGGGGCAGCTGTTTGCGCTTAATAAAATATTAACATAACATAACATAAGCATTGGATGAGCGTTAGATGTTCATTGGATGAGCATCAGATGAACATTGGTTGAGCCAGCTTGAGTTGTGTGTGAAAGGCAAGTACGGGCTTCTAAGAGGACAGCCACTCAATGAAATGCCCATCAAAAGCAACATTTGCATTTAAGCCTGTATATGTGTCACATTAGCGTCTTGCATATGTGATGATGTCTTCAAAATCACAACTAAAAGCGAGGAGGAAACTCTACGAAATGAAGGTAAAAGGAAAATACGCACAACTGGAAGAAGGAGGAGGGAAATTTAGCACAGCTGGCCAGTAAGAGCCAGCATCTGTTATTGGCAGCTGTAGAACCGTTCCTGGAATGCATGACATGAATGGAAAAGGGCTGCAGGCTTGTGGCTACCACTGTTATTTCCTTACATAAAACTCCCTGCAGGTCACTGCATAATCCTCTCAGAGAAACTGCCTAAAGTGAAGTGCAGGCTCTGAAGAGAGCAGCAGCGGAAGCTAAGCACTCTATATCCTGCTGCTCTTTTGAGAGAAATTCAAGATAATGTGCAGTTATGTTAGAATGATATTAAAAGTTCCACTTTTGATAAAGATGAACAAAAATGTATATTGAAAGGCACCATCCTATATGAAAAAAAGCCTCATGTTTAGCTCTCTTGACAAAAGAGTGGTAGGTAAGTAGAATGAGATAAGAACAAATCTGTCCTAGGTTTCTACTAGGAGGAGATTGGGGGTGAAGGGGGTAGCCAAACCCCTTGAGGGTCTGAGCAGTTAGTTCTTTTGTACTGTAACATTTGTATTGTACTTTCTTGCACTTGACAAGGCATGAAGTGCTTTCACATGGGGAGGCTAGTAGCTGTATGCGGGGAGGGTTGTAAATGGGGAAAAATCAGGTGTGAAGTAGGAATCAAGAAAGGCAAGGACAATTTGGGGGGGACACGGTGGAATGTAGGATGCAAGTGAAGTAAAGAAGTGTAGGCAAATTGAAGTTTTTGGAGGTAAACTAAAAACAAAGAGAGTGGAAGGAATGAGAAAGCGGAGGTGACAAATGGAAAAAGTTCATAAGGGATTCGTCCTCATTTAGTGAATGAGTACCATTAATTTAGTTGGCTTTTAAAATGGTAAGTTTTTAGTCTTTTACGTACAATGCGTATAGATTCAGACTGTTGAAGTTTGTGGCATCCCCTGAAGAGGATTTGATGGCTACTCTTTGAGTGTTGAATGCCCTGGTAAGATTCTGTAAGCTGCTCAGTGTTTTTAAATATCCTTTGAAAATGAATTTCAGATCATCTGGTTACCCATCTTAACATATTTAAAATGATGATCTTGATGTTGAAAAAGGAGTGCAACCGGTATATATTTTAGGACCACCCAACCAATAGGTAACCTCACGTAGCATTTCAAGCATTTCCCCCTTTTTTCAGTGTCCCCCAGTTCAATGTCCTGATGAGAACCCCCAAATACATTGGAGTTCAAAACGCATCGACAAGCTTTGAACCCCAGAGAGGTCTTTTGTTGCTACTGATGATTTAGCTTTAAGGGAACCTTTGTGTGCTGACACTTTGACGTATTTGTTTTAAGGTCCCTCTGCAAAGCCTAGTAAAATAAAGTGACTTACTAATACCCCTGGTGCTTCACATTATCACTAGTGAGTCCACATTAAATGTTGTGGTTTTTCAGGGCTCTTTTGGTTTTGAAAAATGTGTGAACTGCAATTAGCTATTTTCCATTTGTTTTTGATGTAAATCATGACATATATTTTGTTTTGCACATACTGTTGTTTGTTTAAGTACCTTTTTGTATAATTGCACAGACATGCATTTGAAGATTTATGTTATTTTTTCTGTGAAAAGCATTTGAAGATATATTTTATGTTCTCTGTACTGCTTCTAGGTTTTTGACAGCCATCTTTATAATGATTATACTTAGTATTCTAATTCACAATGAATAATAATAAAATTAATGATGTGTGATCCAGTTGATTAAGAGTCATGATCAGTCACTCAAAAAGCTCATATAAAGTTGTGTCAGTATTGACACTTCTTTTGAGCTTTCAGTAAAGAGTTTCCTAGCCTTGCTCACAATAAAAAGACACAACCCCTTTGCTGTTTCCCCACTCTCAGAAAGTGGACATTTCTCTGCTGTGTGTGTCTGCAGCCTGTCTCCAATACACGTCTGGGCTGAGGGACAGCTACCATTTGTGCCTTCCCTCTAGACAACTGCAAACACGGGAAGGATGGGTGTGACAAAGGACTCATCTGCATTCTGATAGCCTTCCTGGTAGGAAAGGGGAGAGTGAGCTGACACTTACATCAAAATAGACTGTCCTGTTCCTACACATATGACTGATTACCCCCCACGGAAAGACTGGCAGACAGGGCTGGGATGAAAGGGGACATGTGCATTTAAAGGGTTTACTTTGAAGTCAGCCCGACTTTAAATTTACAGTCGAGTATAAGTACTGGGGCTGTGACGCTACCAAGACAGTACACTACTGTACCTTTGAAGAACTCTCCCAGGAGTAAGGACTGCTGTGCTACAGGGATTGCTACTCAGCTTGCCTGACTGTTCTCAAGAAACTTCTTCTCTGCTTTGCTCAGCTGCCCTGCTGCCTACTGATCTCTGCCCATGCTGAGGATGAGGACTGGACCCATCTCCCTTGAATCCAGAGTGACTTGAAAGGCTTGCTGGTTTGCCCACTGTTTTCTGAAGTCTTAGAACCATCCTAGACTTCTTCAACTCTGCTGCTGGACTCTGCTATCTGTGAGTCCTCCCTTGCCTGAGGTGCCCCCTCTAGTCCTGATGGAGCAGGGGAGAGACAACAATTTTTGTGTACCCCCTGTAAAGTTAAACTCTCATAATCATAATGACTAACAGAGTGCAGCATGTGAAATAATCAGCAAATTGCACGTAGATAGACACTACATGTGGGAAAACTAATTGCTGTTTTGCATAAATTAATATACTAATAAAAGTAAATGAGTCATACTAATTAGAGCTGTAATAAAATAAATAAATGTGTAATTGTGCTTGATACATAAATCTTGTGGCAAAACGAAAAATACAAATTGATAAGTAAAATGATGCTCTATGTTGGCTTTTGCTAGGTAACAACTAACTGGGAAACATTTGAATGGCGGGAAGTAAACAGAAGAGTTGTAATTCTTAAACTAATTTCTGTTGTGTTTATTTTCGCATTAGTTCCCATTGAGGCCTGCACGGCCTGGCCAGGGAAAATGGCTGTTTACAGAACCATTGATAGCGCTTTAGGAAAAAGATGGCTTCCACGCATGCGCTTTAAACTGAACGTCTGAATAGAATGGCCTGAGCACAGAGTGAAAGATGTTACGGTCAGCGTGCCCTGGCACCAGGATATGTGCCAAAGGATGACTGCTTCTAAACCCGTGTAAGTAGAGGAAACGTATTTGAAATAATAACAAAAAGTGTTACAAAAGTAAAATGACAAGAATAAATTTGAGATGAATGCCATGGAAAAGAAAGTAAGAATGACATTGCTAAAATACAAACTGGTATGGACGAGTACATGCGGTGCTCACCACCACCCCTCTAATGGACCAATCAGAAAGAACTGTGGACCCTAAAAGTTTAAATATTAAGTTAGATAGTTAGAGAAAAAGGGTATAAAAGGGCTTGCGTGAAAGGGAGAAAAAGGTATTGCTCCACTAATTTTATTTTGCACCACGACATGCTGTCGGTTTGGACAATTTTATGGTGATAGAGACTTTCACATTTTTTTGGACTTTAACTTTGATGGAGCAGAGAAGATGATCGATTGCAGAGTTTTTATTTTAGAAGGGAGGCATTGAGGAGAATAGAGAGACAGTTTTGGGAACCTGTGCGACTCTGTCATTCGCTTATGACAGATGGGTAATATACATTTCCGATTTTCATTTTCTTTAACATGTACTAAATAAATGTTTACATTTTGCTTGTCTAAATACATTTCTAAATTTCCTTTCTGAAATGAAGTAGCTAAAATTATTTTTAAAAATTCCAACACGAGTCGGTTTTATACTTAAGATAAAATGTCATGACAGAATAATGAAATGTTAAATGTTTATAGGGCTACTGTGATTGAGATGGTCTTAATCGCCATCAACTGACTTCTACTAGCTTGGTCCATCGACCAAAATAGCGGAGTACCTTGATGTATTTGTGATCTATTTTCAGATTAGCATGATGATCAAAATGTATAATTGTATATAGTGTACAAAGTGTGAAATTCTAGGTACCCCGCTAACCAGCAGCCCGCCTTCTTTTTCACTGACTCGGGAGCAGTGTGGTGTGTGTATGTGTGACTCACAGTGTTATGGGCCCCACCGATGGATAGAAATATGCTGCTCCTGGGTTAAGTGATATGAGTATTGAGGGTTGTTGGAGAGCTCCGCTGGATAAGTCCTGGGCCTCAAAAGTGGGTATTGTAGTTGTTTTCTACAAAATCAACATATTGTAACCTTTGCTCCGATCAGAACTTATGCAGTGCCAATCCGAAGACATCCCTGCACAACTCGATGATGATGCAGAGCCTGACCACGAGGTTCAAACATGACGCAGCACCGATTCGAAATCCCAACTGTTAGGTTCAATGATCATGCGTGATTCAACTGCAAAGCCTGACGCATCGTACTCTCGACTTCAAAGCTTTGCTCCATCCAAGATACTCTGTCAGCAGAACCTGTCTGAATCATGTAGCCAGCCTGCTCTCCAATACGGCTGCCCTGAACTTTGGATTTACCCCTGTCTAGTGCGACCTGAAGTAAACTTTTAGCGCTCTTGACTTCTATGCACTATTTTTTGTTTATTCTTTAAAACTTCATAACTCCAGTTCTACTTACTGGATTTAGGTGATGTTGGTACTGTTTTATTCAGATATATATTCCCTAATTTTCCAAATCTTTGTGGAGTTTTTTTGTGATGTTTTCATTGAGTTACTGTGTGTTTGAATTGTACAAATCATTTTCACACTTCCTCTTTAAATACGCCTGACTGCTCTGGGCCAAGCTATCGAAGGGTTAGCACAGGTTATCTTTAAGTATGAATCTAGCTTACCCTGACTAGGATTGTGGTCCCTACTTAAACATGGTTGCAACTAGAGACCCAATTTCTAACATCTAGCAAGATGGCTGCATTCTTCTGTGCTGCGCGCGGTCACCCAACAAGAACATTTAAGGTTTCTATGTTTCAAATTCGAATGCTTCTTTTCAGACATACACTCATGGATGTTCTTCCTCTTTCTGGATGAGTTTGGTGACAATTTATGAGGCATTATGATGACATTTCTCTATCAATGAAATACGGTCTTCATTTTGCAACCTCTAAGGTGATTGATATTGTATGACCCTTCAGTAAGAATCCATCCTTTCTCACTATATTCATATTATAAGAGGGACTAATGTTATATTATGCATTGACTTTTCTGCTTTATCGTATGGCACAAATGGTTGTTGTGACTTTTTCTCTTCGAGGGAGCCATTGATGACGGGGAATAAATGTCAGCATTCTTTTAGCCTCTAATAAATAGGAACCTCTCAATATTTTCTGGCTTTCCCTCTGGATTTAATTGTTTAAGCATTTTATTTCCAGCACTTATTCAAAGAGGTTCCATCTATCCATGGGTGAACGATGGCAGCAATCTTTTGAGACAGATTAAAAAATGTTCATAATTTTGTTAAATTGTGTGTGGATTTGTAATGCAAAAATCTTCAGGAGGTCTTCTTTACTAAGTCTAATCAATTGCTACAAGGAAAAACATATTTACTCTATTTTATTTGCGCTATGTTATACAACAACATTTGATATAGCATATTGACTTTTTGATATTCCTCTTTTCTGGACCACTATCAACATTTGACATCATTTCATTGCTCTAAATACAATTTTGGGAAAATTACTTCTGAATCCCAGGTTAATATGAAAACTCAAGCATCTTCCTCAGGAACTAAACAAAACAGATTAAAAAATGATCCACCATCTCTCATTTTTTCAACAAATAACTCAGTCTTAGAAACAATCTTAAATGAAATTAGGGCATTGCAACTGCTTATGATTGCTTCTAACACCAAGCAGCAGATTCCTATGTCAAATGGACCTGAGTCCGTCTGACATCGGTCAGGAACCGTGACCGACCGACCCACTGTTGTCGGTCACGGCCCTGCAAGTACGATGCGACCGAACCCTGTTTGGTCGCAATCGTATCCTACACATGGGAGCATGCATTCCAGGCGGAATGCTTGCCCGCATTGTACAATGGAGGGGCGCAGTCCATCCCTGCACCCGGTGGCCGGCACCCCAGGGGGCCTGCCACCGGGTGCAGGGATCTACACAGGGGCACCATAGGTGCCTCCAGGCCGCCATTCGGCAGCTTCGCAACCATGGGGGCCCTACTGAGGGCCCCCAAAGACAGTTTCCTACTGCATTTTGCCTTTTTATGCCGGAAAGACCGGCACAAAAAGGCAGTGAGAAACTGCCATCGTACTCCCTCGGTTGTAAAGAGGCGGTAGGGGGAGTACTAAAGGGATTTCCGGACAGCGCACGGGCTCTCTGACCCTGTCGTCAGCCATCCGGAAATCCGAGTCAGATTCCATTCCGACCAAGCCCATCGGAATGGCTCGGTCGGAAAGGAATCTGGCCGGCATATTCCGAACATTGGTTGGAGACCTTCCGACTGGAATCAGAATCGACCCCCAAGGTGCAATAAATTGAATACATATTGGTGCTGATGGAAAATAGACTGACACAAGTAGAGTCACAAATGAACGAAGTTCATGACATGTTACTAAACATAATCTAGATGGAATTAGAGATTATGCAATTTGAAAAACTCTTTGAAGAGTTAAAAAATCACAATTGTCATAATAACCTTCACTTAAATGGTCTAACAGACCCAACAGAAGGAATGGAAGGAGGTGACATATTATCTCTTTTGAAATCTTTCCTTCCTTTTCTTTTGGATCTTCATAACTCTCCTCACCTTTTACTTCACATCATCTCATTTCTTTGTCTAATTCATCTACTCAACCTGGGTGGGGTCATGATATTATTTCTAGAATATAATGATTGATTGATTGTGGACAAAGCTGCAAAACAGAAGATGTTATCTTAGTCAGGCCATACCTTATACATTTTCTGCGATCTGGCAAATGTCACCAAAGCTAGGAAAAGGGAATTTCTAATACTTCATCCTTTAATGAGACAATTGAGAAATCACTATGGCATCATTCATCCTTGCATCTGTAAATTACTTATAATGGTGAAATGAAATCTTTTGTGGATTCGGCCCAGCTCAGAGAATATCTTCA
Source organism: Lissotriton helveticus (assembly GCF_964261635.1). Taxonomy (NCBI): domain Eukaryota; kingdom Metazoa; phylum Chordata; class Amphibia; order Caudata; family Salamandridae; genus Lissotriton; species Lissotriton helveticus. The sequence continues at coordinate 178,585,750 of NC_136063.1, forward strand.
TGGTCTTTCCTCCTCAATTATGGATGCTCTACAAATGAAATCTTAATTTCAATGTTATACTTTCATTGAGCCAGAGTTTTCTTCAATTTTGTAGTATCAATGCTCCACTGGCTATCCTGTTATGTCACTGATACACATCGTTTTTTTTTATCTTATTACTTTTCCTATCTGTTCTGCTTCTTGATCTGCCGTTATTTTCCTTTTTTTTCTATTATATTTCTATTTTCTAACATTGCTTTTATCTATAAGAGACCCAATGATGGACACCCTCAACACTACCCAGCCTGACTCTGCAACCATACTGGCCCAGGCCATCCAGAATCTCTCCAACTGGATTACCAACAGCGTTAACAAGGTTGCCCCGTCAAACCAGCCAACACTAGCAGACTCACCTAACATGCCAGTTAGTACACACCAGAACTCATGACCATGAAGGCACTCTTTTAAATGGCTGGAAAGAAGATGGTGCACCAGCAGAGACCCCCATACGAGCTACTTTCATGTCAGTCCTTAACACATACCACCAATGCTTCAAGGACATACAAAGAGATGACCTGGCAGACCACATTGAAGCTTCCGCCACCTACAGCAAGGAACTCTATAGCATCGTTAGGGAGTTCTACTGCCCATCATCAACCAAGAACATGATCCCCTCTTTTCCAGGAACTGTGCAACACCCTGGTGAACTACTTCCGCAACAAGATATTCACCATCTACAGAAACTTCAAACCTCAACCTCCAGACATTTACAACTTCCTCACACCAATGAACACCGCCCATAATCACCTGCACACCACATAGGTACAGCTTACCTCACAGAACAGCACGGCCATCATAAACTCCATCCACTCAGGAGCACCCACAAACCCTTGCCCCCAACACCTCTCCAGACTTGGGAGCAAAGAAATAAGCAGCAAGCTCACACCCATTCCCAATGCATCCATTACCATGGCCTCCTTCCTGGGCAGATGGAAACACGCACAGGTCAGACCACTCCTCAAGAAACTCTCCACGGACTCCAGCAAACTCAAGAACTACGGCACCTTCTCACTGCTTCCTTTCTCCACCAAACTCCTGAACAAGGCCATCAATAACCATCCTGCCAACCACCTGGAGTGAAACAACCTGCTAGACACCTCTCAATATGATTTCTGTACCAACCACAGCACCAAAACCACCCTGACCAATGCCACTGGTAACATCAGAAGCCTCCTCGACTAGGATGAAACAGCTGTGCTGATCCTCCTCAACCTCTCAGCTGTGTTCGATACAGTGTCCCACCACACCATCCTCAAGATGATTCACCACTTTTGGATCCAGGGAAAGCCCTCAAGTGGATTGCATCCTTCCACACAGGACGCACCATGAGAATTCACCTACCACCCTTTACCTCTGAAGCCAAGAGCATCATCTGCGGCATCCCTCAAGCTTCATCCCTTAGCCGCCCCTTATTCAACCTGAACATTATGCCCCTGGTCAGCATTGTCAGAACCCACCAACTCAACATCATATCCTATGCTGACAACACCCAGTTCATTCTCTCGCTTTCTGGATATCACTCCACCACCAAACCTAACTTCCACAACTGCATGTCGAGTGTTGCTGACTGCATGAAGGCCAATTGCCTGAAACATAACATTGACAAGACGGAAGTGCTGATCTTTGGAAACAACACTTCCCTATGGTTTGACACCTGGTGGGCAGTCGAACTCAGACCCACACCCATAATGAAAGACCAGGCTCGTAACCTCAGCTTCATCCTGGACAACAAACTCACAATGAAACACCAAATCAGTGTCTTCTGCCTGCTTCTACACCCTCCACATGCTATGAAAGATCTTCAGATGACTGTCGCCAGCACCATGAAGACTGTCACTCAAGCTCTTGTCACCCTCCGACTGATCTTTGACAACATGCTCTATGCCAGAATCACCACCCACCTGCTGATGAGACTCCAAATGATTCAAAACTCAGCTACCAGACTCATCCTCAACCTCCCCAAATTGAATCACCCTCCACCTCAGGAACCCCCACTGGCTCCTCATCAAGCTAAGATGTCAATTCAAGATACTGACACATGCCAACAAAGCCCTCCTTAACCAGGGAATGGCATATATCAACCACTGCCTGAGCTCCAGACTCCTGCATTCCACCTCCTTCAAGCACTCTCCTGCATCCGCCAAAGCAACACTGTGGGATGGTCCTTCTATCTCGCTGCCAAGTCCTGGAATTACCTTTCAATTGACCTCCGAACATCGCCCTCTTTCCCGGAATTCAGAAAGGGTCTCAAGACCTGGCTTTTCAACTGAGCCCAGCGAGGTCCTAGAGCCTGGATACCCTTGAAGGTGATTAGCTACGCTATACAAATCCTGATTGATTGATTGATTAAGTCTAAACTGGGGCTTAAGTCTCATGATATTATACCAATAGACCAGGTCTGCAAGTTGAAATGATCCAAGGTGGCACCAGACTCCTTTCGAGAGAACCTTTTTTTTAATCTGCAGTCAGTACATCTCAATCTGTCTCAAAGAGGCCACTCAACCAGATGAAATTGTAGCTGCATATGATACAGTTTGTACCCATGTATGCAATAGCCTAACCCAAGAGAGGAGAAAAGCAATAGTAGGCACTACTAAATGGTTTGACCATAAATCTCAAGTAGTCCATCGAAATCTTTTGGCAGCCATAAAGAATCCCCAAGAAATAGAGAAGAGATAATTCTCTGTCGAAGGAAGTATGAAAAGCCCACAGAGAATCGCAAAAAAAGAGATAAGAAATAGGGCTTAGGACCAACTCCTTTAAACTGACGTACTAAACAATAGCTCCAGATTCTGGAAATAGTCAATTGTCTATACTTTATAGGGGAAGAGAGGAGAGTAATAGAATGTCACATTGATTCTAGCTCTTGGGTATCGCAGTTTGAAGGAATACATGGCTGCAAAAATGTAGAAGTTGCAGGGAACTGTCCCAGTAATAATTTTAAGGTTGACTTCCTTGAGGTCGAGATACTCCAGGCATACACACTTATGCCCAAAAATTAAGCCCCAGGACTGGATGGTTCCCAGCAGAACTATTTAAGATGGACCCAGTAGCCAGAGCCAAAGTTGTATTGAATGTTTAAATGCTATTTGTGAGGTAGGCTTTTCCGCTTCTTGGTCAACGTGCATTATTATCCCCAAGTTCAAAAAGGGTTAAAGCAGGGGTGTAGCTAGGACTCTTGATGCCCGTATGCGCTCCCCCCTCCCCCAATTACACTACTGAGTCAGACAGATGACCCACACTGTTACAGACCCATTTCTCTCATCGATTCGGTCAGCAAATTCATGGGGCAAAACAAACTTAGCAGACTAATTACTTGGACAGAGAAGATATTTTCTGACCTGCAATATGGATTCGGTTCTGGAAAGGGCACCCATGACCAATGTCTGAACCGAGGAAATACACAAGAGCAAAGGGGCGCACTACACCGTGCTTTCATGCGCCTCACATCAGCTTTTGACAGAGTCAATAGGAGCAAGCTGTGGTTGGCCATCATTAATTTGAGTATTGACAGAGAAAGTGTGAATTTCCTTAATGAGTTGAAAAACAATCTGACTGCTACAGTCAGATAGAAACAGAGGGGCAAGTTAACACATTAATTTATCATCCAAAGAGGGGTCAGACAGGGATATATTTTGGCCCCTTTGCTATTTACACTCTACATTAACAACTTGGGCCTAACCCTGTCTGACGCCTGTAGGGACATCCTTCTTGCAAGCCAGTATTTTATCCCAGTGCTCCTATATGCTGATGATGTGAGACTGATGGTAAGCAGACATAATATTGAATCAAAAATATAGAATAGACATAATATGGAAGTCAAAATATAGAATGGACAAAATATCAAATGGACAGAATATAGTAGTGAAAAATATCGAATTGAAGGTAAGTAATGTAATATCGATTTTTAAAATATAGAAAGTCAAAATATTGAAGTATATATTATAGCTATTAAAATATATAGAATTTTTTATAATTTTTTTAAGTGTTTTTTTATGTTATTTAATTTTTGCGTAATTTAATTCTGTAGCGGGTTGTGGGTTTATAGGTGAATAGGGTGGGAAGTAATTTAATTGTAATTAATGAAATATGTTAATTTATTTATTGGTATTCATTTTGAATTAATTGTTAATTAATTTTTAACTGGTAATTAATTAATTTTTAATTGGTAATTCATTTTTAATTGGTGATAAATTTGTAATAATTGATTAATTGATAATTATGTTTATTTTATTAATTGATTTTCCATAGTGGGTTGTAGGTTTATAGGGGAATAGGGTGGGAAGTAATTTAATTGTAATGAATTAAATATGTAAAAAAAATGTATTGATATTTATTTTGAATTAATTGTTAATTAATTTTTAATTGGTAATTAATTAATTTTTAATTGGTAGTTAATTTTTATTGATTGATCAATTGATAATTATGTTAATTTTATAAATTTATTTTCCGTAGCGGGTTGTGGGTTTATAGGGGAATAGGGTGGGAAGTAATTTAATTGTAAATAATTAAATATGTTAATTTATTTCTTGTTATTAATTTTGAATTAACTGTTAATTAATTATTAATTGGTAATTCATTATTTTTTAATTGGTAATTAATTTTTATTAATTGATTAATTGATAATTATGTTAATTGTATTATTTTTTTTCTGTAGTGGTTCGTGGGTTTATAGGGGAATAGGGTGGGAATTAATTTAATTGTAATTAAGTAAATCATTGTTATTTATTTATTGGTGTTGATTTTTAATTTATTGTTAATTAATTGTCAATTGGTAATTCATTTATATTAATAGGTAATTAATTTATTTTAATAACTAATATTTATTTGTATTTTCAATTGATTAATTATTACATAATATTAAATTGGTAATTTATTTTAATTACCTTTTTCTTAGTATTGATATTTAATAAATTTTTATTAATATATTAAATCTTTACTTTCCCTACTGTTGCACTCTCTGGAGCGGGAATAGTAATTTTTACCCCTACGCTATCCAACGCTTATCCTACTGTTGCACTCTCTGGAGTGGGAAGAGTAATTTTTACCCTTACGCTATCCAACGCTTTCCCTACTGTTGCACTCTCTGGTGTGGGAATAGTAATTTTTACCCTCCCGCTATCCAACGCTTTCCCTAATGTTGCACTCACTGGAGTAGGAATAGTAATTTTTTACCCCTACGCTATCCAACGCTTTCCCTAGTGTTGCACTCTCTGGAGTGGGAATAGTAATTTTTACCCTCCCGCTATCGAACGCTTTCCCTACTGTTGCACTCACTGGAGTGGGAATAGTAATGTTTACCCCTACGCTAACCAACGTTTTCCCTACTGTTGCACTCACTTGAGTGAGAATAGTCATTTTTACCCCCGCTATCCAACGCTTTCCCTACTGTTGCACTCACTGGAGTGGTAATAGTAATTTTTACCCCATGCTATCCAACGATTTCCCTACTGTTGCACTCACTGGAGTGGGAATAGTAATTTTTAACCCTACGCTTTCCAATGTTTACCCTACTGTTGCACTCACTGGAGTGGTAATAGTACATTTTTTCCCTCCTGCTATCCTATGGAACAGAAAAAGGTATATTTTGTTTAACTTAAATTATTGAATTAATAATTTTAAGGTTATTTAAGCATTTTTAAGTATGTTTTAGTTAATTATATTTATAATTTTAAATTAATTTTAAGATATTTTTAAAAAAACGATATTTTGACTAACTATATTTTTTTAACGATATTTTTGATTCGATATTTTTGTACTTACCTGTTTGTAGATAGGACTTTGATATTTTTGTATTCGATATTTTGTCATCGATATTTTAGGTATTCTATATTTTTTAATTCAATATTTTTTCAGTGATCAGAGACTGATAGCAAGAACCGCAGTAGGATTAAAGCATCTTTTAAAAGCATTTGAAGCTTTATGAATAATCTGGAATTGAGCACCAATGAAAGTAAATCCCAACTATTGGTTTTTGGCTCACTATATGTCCCCTTTTATTTTCTGTATCTTTTCTGGTTTTAAAATAACAAAAAAAGAACATTTGGTTATGATGATGATTTAATCTCTATTTGCTTCTTATTTTCTCCATTGGTTGTCACCTCTTATTGTTTTTTATTGTGTTTGCGGTTTGTAATGCCCTGTGTTACACCCTCATGTGTTTCTTGTCCCCATGATTAACATTGTCTCATGGAATGTCTCTAGATTGGGCAACCCTGTCAAGCGTCAAAAGGTATTTTCTCATCTTTCTAAACTAAATACTCAAATCACATTCTATATGAAACACATTGTAATGCTGTTGAATCTCAGAAACCGAGGAACGATTGGTTGGGAAATGTTTTTTCTCCTTCTGTTGGGAAACATTTTGGAGCCTGTTAGACTTGGCATCTTTTGCCTGCGTTTTTGCCTTCTGATCTTCCTGTTTCGACTCCGTTGGTGCTGGCTTAGTGTTTCTGCACACTTTTCTCATTGCTGATCAGTGGGAAAGTGCAAGTGCTCCTGTGGTAAAATGAGTTATGAATTGGTGTTTTCATAATTGCCCTGTTTGATTTATGTGTCAGTCCCTAGTAAAGTGCATTGCGTGTGCCAGGGCCTGTAAATCAAAAGCCGTTGGTGGGCTGCAGCACTGGAATGTGCCACACACATGAACGGCCCATAAAAGGTAACTTAGGCCTGCCATCGCAGAGCCCGTATGCGGTCTGATACCGCCATGTCAATTGGCAAGTGCCCACGTGTGCCAGTCTCCCACCTTCTCTTTTCTTACATGCCTGCCACCCCTAAGGTAGGCCCCAGGTACCCCTGTGGGCCTGGTGCAGTATATGTGAAAGGTAGGACATGCCCTGGTGAGCGTGGAATGACCTGGTAGCGAATTACGGCCCATTTCATTTCTCGCTACTGCAAGGCTACCCGTTCCCCATAGGACAGAAAGGGAAGTTTGTTTATAACATTTTATAAACATAACTGGCCCGGTGAAACCGGGTAAGAAAATAAAGTTTACTATGCCTGAACTCAGAATCTAAAGATGCATCTTTTAGTGAAGGTGATTTTTACATTCTGTGTTTGATAATACCACTTTTTGAGAGTAGGTATTTTATTGCTCAGTCATACCGAATGCCTCTGCTGGAATGTGGATTGCCTGTCTGGGTTTTGGGTGAGAGAACTCTGGGGAGCAGGAGAGGCTGCAGATAGTCTAGGTGGGTCAGGAAAGGGCTAAATTGACCTCGGCTGCGATAGGGGAAGGAGGAGGAGATTTCCTTGCACCTCAAAGGGCCTGGTCTGCCTCTGACAATGCCGTCTCAACCTCCTGCCAGGAAATCACACCAGGGAAGGCAGAACTGGTTCTGGCTGGGCACAGGCACTCTCTGCCTAAGAGATCAAAGGATTTTGGGATATAAATATTGGAGCCCAGAACCTTGAACTTTTGAACTCTTTTGACCAAGAAGACTGCCAAAAGGAAGAAGCTGTGAGAGCGACCTGCCACTTTGCTGCGTGCTTTGCTTGGTTGGCCTACAGTGGCTGTTTCTGTCTTGGGCAGTGAAAGGACTGGACTGAACTTTCTTCAATCTACTTTATGAGTTTCTCCAAAGGCTTGAGGTAGAGCTCGCCCCCTTTTCATGAAGTCTCAGGAACTGCAAAGTTTTTAAGATCTTCTGCCATCAGCACAAGGGACTGTGTGTTTTGTGTTGCAACAGAAGAAAAGCAACTCAATGACGTATATGACACCACTGCCAACCCGTTTTATTTATTTATTTATTATTATTTTTTTCTTTATTAAAGGTTTTATTTTGCGCTGGCTAGACCTGGAGGTATCAGAGCACTTTACATGAGCATCAGATCATACTTACAGGTTACATCGTTACAAAGGTTACACAGTTATTAGAGCATGGCAACATAGTTACTTGTAAGGTCGAGATAAAACAATAAGCACAAATACGTAAGGGGAAAAGCAGGCAAGGAGAAAGATTCAGGGGAGTGATAATGAGGGGACTGCAGAGGGCTCACCACAACGCCGCACCGCAACCATGGTCTCACCGACAACACCTGCTCAAGCCGCTGCTCACACTGCGGCCTGTGGGCACCGCACTCCGTATTGCCTTGCTTCATGATGACACCTTGGTATCCCCGGTGATGCAGCTCCACGCCCAAATCTACGCCGCTGCTTGCATCGTGGTTCGAGGGCACCACTTGTAAAGTTACACGACGCACCGCCCTCATTCCGCACCGCAGCCTTGGCCTACCGACACCTGGTGCCATGGATTCCAGTTTGTCAGCCGATGACAGCGTTTCAGGAATGATGCCGTTGCTTACACTGCGACCTGCCAGCACCGGGAGGAGCACTGCATTCACTTTGCACCGCAACTCTGGTCTCACCGACTACACCATCTGACGCCGCCACCGAGTCGCTGCTCACACTGCGACCTGAGGGCACTGCACACACACTGCTGCACTTCGCACCACAGCACTCAACGCCTGCTGACGCAAGCGCTCCTGACTTCAGAGAGGAGTTCGATCTACAACATGTGTGGCTTCAAGGGTCCCAATGACTCCCGCACCGACCTCCGGAACCAATGCCTGGGGACGCCGTGCTTTTGGAGGCTCAACGAGAAGTCGCTATGCCCTGCATTTCTAAAAGGTACTGTTTGTGGGTCTTCCCATCACCGCCACTGGCCGAAATGCAGCGGTCAGCCAGAACTGTTTGGATTTGTTTGCTCACAACGCTGTGATAGCCCCGGACGGAGCTATCGACATCAAGGAACTATTTTTAAAGTGTAATTTGATAACCAAAGATTTTTAAGTACTATATTGTGGATTTTTATCATTTTTGATCTTGTCTTGAATATATAAAAATATTGGATATTTTTCTAAACTGGTGTGGTGTACTTTTGCAGTGCGTATACTGTATTACTGTTAGTTATGTGCAAATGCTTTACACACTGCCTCTAAAATAAGCCTGACTGCTCATGCCAAGCTACCAAGGGAGTGAGCAGGGGTTATTTTAGGAGTGTAACTCCCTTATCCTGAGTAGAGTGCTGGTTTTTGCCCGACTATGGCACACGCCCAAGCCGACCAAGAATCCCATTTCTAACAGGGTCTATCTTAGTTCATAAGTCATTGATACCTGTAATACTTTTACAGGAACGTGACAATGAGGGTCGATGGACAATCATTCTTTCTTTGTTTAATGTATGTGGTCCAGTAAAATCTCAATAAATGGGGAGACCTTTCCCCCCATCCAGTGCACAGCAAAGTTTTGCCATTTGGCGTATTCTGCTTCTTTAATTACTCATTAATTTTGTCTGTTTATGTCTGTATCCATTTCACATTTTCTGACTCCTTCTGTCTTTCAAGTCCACACATGGGAATATCGCGCTATTTTTCCAAATTTCTCTTGTCCCAAAAGTGCTCATCCGGACCTCAATGAAGAACATGACTGAAGCGCTATTCATAAAAAGCAGCGTTTATTTAAATAAAACCCGATGCATTTCGGGCATGAAGTTGCCCTTCGTCTTTGCTGTGCACTGGATGGGGGGAAAGGTCTCCCCGTTTATTGTGGTTGTAGTCCTAAATTGTGTCATTTAGGCATGACACATAGCCAGTTTGCACGCACATTGGTTTATAGCAAGTTTAATTTTGTTCAATTATGGTGAACAATATTGAGTTCAATAAAATCTGACATCCTGTTTGGAATTCAAATAAAGTAAAATTATTTTTTTAAAAAGATTTTTATGAAATATATGACTCATTTATGGATTATAAATTGCAGTTTAAATTTAAACTAGGTAAGTTCTATAAACTCTTTTAGGTAAATATTACATTGCATTCATTATTTGACTCATGACCTTTATATAAGCAGGCTCGTTGGAATACTCCTTTTTGGGTTAAGCATTCAAGACCTCTCATATATACTTTAAAATATCCTTAAGTAAATATACTTTAGTATATACTTATATGTGTATGGACTTTGTGGGCTCTGGAGATCAGCCCTAGGATTGGAATTCTACCTTTACTACGCAGTCATTACTTCGTATTACCATTATTATGCATATTTTAGTTCGCAGATGCCATTACTTAGCATGCCTTTACTTAGCATGCATTTACTACGCATGTTCCATTACTTTGCACGAACTTACTACACATAATGGAGTTACTGTGCAAATAAAAATTTTAGGGTACAGGGGTATTTTTAGGGGTCAGGGTGGGTTAGGGTTTTGGGGTGTAGGGGTACTTTTAGGGTTCAGGGTTCATTTAACGTTTTGGGGTGCTGGGGTATTTTTGGGGTTCAGGGTGCATTTAGGTTTTGGGGTGCTGGGGGTCAGGGTTGGTTAGGGTTTTAGGGTGTAGGGCGTAATTTTAGGGTTCAGGATGCATTTAGGTTTTGGGGTACTGGGGTATTTTTAGGGGTCAGGGTGGGTTAGGGTTTTGCGGTGCATGTGGTATTTTGAGGGTTCAGGGTGCGTTTTGGGTTTTGGGGTGCTGTATTTTTGGGGTTCAGGGTGCATTTAGGTTTTGGGGTACAGGGGTATTTTTAGGGGTCAGGGTGGGTTAGGGTTTTGGAGTGTAGGGGGTGTTTTTAGGGTTCAGGGTGTGTTTAAGGTTTTGGGGTGCTAGGGTATTTTTGGGGTTCAGGATGCGTTTAGGTTTTGGGGTGCTGGGATAGTTTTAGGGGTCAGGGTGAGGTAGGGTTTTAGGTTGCAGGGGGTATTTTTAGGGTTCGGGTGCGTGCCAGAGGATAGGTTACTATTACAATTAATTTTTTGTTTTAAAGTACCAATAACACAATGTAACGGTATACATAATAATTAACTGCGAAGTAAAAGCCTTTTTTATGTATTTGTATATATATGCGAAGTAAAAGCATGCGCATTAAAATCATGCGTAGTAATGGTATTTGTGAAGTAAACACTTCAAAGTAAATACCTGCGGGATAACGGTATGCTAAGTAACGTCATATATTGCTTTCGCTTGGGGACTTTTCTTCTGTTCCACTGCCTCTATTTAACTGCCTTGATAGAAAACGCAAAAAACACAGTTGATGGACAGAATGTAGAACAATGTCATACATTCACCCCAGTACAAGGATCTAGGCCTAAATCCATCGGATTTTGCACTCCACACCACCCTGGGTTAGACACTGGCTATATGCAAATCAGCTCTGACCCTGCGCCTCATGGGAACAGTCCAGTCCGAACTACCAAGCCATGTCTTTCCCTGACCGGAATCAAGCATCCAAGGACCGGTTTCTGGCTATCAGCCTTCATCAGCCTGGATAGCTTGACTCCAGTGGTGTGGAGAGCCTGGGTCTCACGTCTGAGCATACCCAGCCTCCTCGGGTGGGCTGATGAAGGCTGATAGCCAGAAACCGGTCCTTGGATGCTTGATTCCGGTCTGGGAAAGACATGGCTTGGTAGTTTGGACTGGAGTGTTCCCATGAGGCGCAGGGTCAGAGCTGATTTGCATATAGCCAGTGTCTAACCCAGTGTGGTGTGGAGTGCAAAAAAACAATGGATTTAGGCCCAGATCCTTGTACTGAGGTGAATGTATGACATTGTTCTACATTCTGTCCATCAACTGTGTTTTTTGCAATTTTCACCCCGAGTGGGCTGGGTATGCTCAGACGTGAGTCCCAAGCTCTCCACACCACTGGAGTCAAGCTATCCAGGCTGATGAAGGCTGATAGCCAGAAACCGGTCCTTGGATGCTTGATTCCGGTCTGGGAAAGACATGGCTTGGTAGTTCGGACTGGACTGTTCCCATGAGGCGCAGGGACAGAGCTGATTTGCATATAGCCAGGGGCATACCCAGCCCACTCGGGGTGAAAATTTAAAAAAACACAGTTGATGGACAGAATGTAGAACAATGTCATACATTCACCCCAGTACAAGGATCTGGGCCTAAATCCATCGTTTTTTTGCACTCCACACCACCCTGGGTTAGACACTGGCTATATGCAAATCAGCTCTGACCCTGCGCCTCATGGGAACAGTCCAGTCCGAACTACCAAGCAATGTCTTTCCCAGACCGGAATCAAGCATCCAAGGACCAGTTTCTGGCTATCAGCCTTCATCAGCCTGGATAGCTTGACTCCAGTGGTGTGGAGAGCCTGGGACTCACATCTGAGCATACCCAGCCCACTCGGGGTGAAAGCTGCAAAAAACACAGTTGATGGACAGAATGTAGAACAATGTCATACGTTCACCCCAGTACAAGGATCTGGGCCTAAATCCATCGTTTTTTTGCACTCCACACCACCCTGGGTTAGACACTGGCTATATGCAAATCAGCTCTGACCCTGCGCCTCATGGGAACAGTCCAGTCCGAACTACCAAGCCATGTCTTTCCCAGACCAGAATCAAGCATCCAAGGACCGGTTTGTGGCTATCAGCCTTCATCAGCCTGGATAGCTTGACTCCAGTGGTGTGGAGAGCCTGGGACTCACGTCTGAGCATACCCAGCCCACTCGGGGTGAAAATTGCAAAAAACACAGTTGATGGACAGAATGTAGAACAATGTCATACATTCACCCCAGTACAAGGATCTGGGCCTAAATCCATTGTTTTCTTGCACTCCACACCACCCTGGGTTAGACACTGGCTATATGCAAATCAGCTCTGACCCTGCGCCTCATGGGAACAGTCCAGTCCGAACTACCAAGCCATGTCTTTCCCAGACCGGAATCAAGCATCCAAGGACCGGTTTCTGGCTATCAGCCTTCATCAGCCTGGATAGCTTGAATCCAGTGGTGTGGAGAGCCTGGGACTCACGTCTGAGCATACCCAGCCCACTCGGGGTGAAAATTGCAAAAAACACAATTGATGGACAGAATGTAGAACAATGTCATACATTCACCCCAGTACAAGGATCTGGGCCTAAATCCATCGTTTTTTTGCACTCCACACCACCCTGGTTTAGACACTGGCTATATGCAAATCAGCTCTGACCCTGCGCCTCATGGGAACACTCCAGTCCGAACTACCAAGCCATGTCTTTCCCAGACCGGAATCAAGCATCCAAGGACCGGTTTCTGGCTATCAGCCTTCATCAGCCCACCCGATGAGTCTGGGTATGCTCAGACGTGAGTCCCAGGCTCTCCACACCACTGGAGTCAAGCTATCCAGGCTGATGAAGGCTGATAGCCAGAAACCGGCCCTTGGATGCTTGATTCCGGTCTGGGAAAGACATGGCTTGGTAGTTCGGACTGGACTGTTCCCATGAGGCACAGGGTCAGAGCTGATTTGCATATAGCCAGTGTCTAACCCAGGGTGGTGTGGAGTGCAAAAAAACGATGGATTTAGGCCCAGATCCTTGTACTGGGGTGAATGTATGAAATTGTTCTACATTCTGTCCATCAACTGTGTTTTTTGCAATTTTCACCCCGAGTGGGCTGGGTATGCTCAGATGTGAGTCCCAGGCTCTCCACACCACTGGAGTCAAGCTATCCAGGTTGATGAAGGCTGATAGCCAGAAACCGGTCCTTGGATGCTTGATTCCGGTCTGGGAAAGACATGGCTTGGTAGTTCGGACTGGACTGTTCCCATGAGTCACAGGGTCAGAGCTGATTTGCATATAGCCAGTGTCTAACCCAGGGTGGTGTGGAGTGCAAAAAAACGATGGATGTAGGCCCAGATCCTTGTACTGGGGTAAATGTATGACATTGTTCTACATTCTGTCCATCAACTGTGTTTTTTGCAATTTTTACCCCGAGTGGGCTGGGTATGCTCAGACGTGAGTCCCAGGCTCTCCACACCACTGGAGTCAAGCTATCCAGGCTGATGAAGGCTGATAGCCAGAAACCGGTCCTTGGATGCTTGATTCCGGTCTGGGAAAGACATGTCATGGTAGTTCGGACTGGACTGTTCCCATGAGGCACAGGGTCAGAGCTGATTTGCATATAGCCAGTGTCTAACCCAGGGTGGTGTGGAGTGCAAAAAAACGATGGATTTACGCCCAGATCCTTGTACTGGGGTTAATGTATGACATTGTTCTACATTCTGTCCATCAACTGTGTTTTTTGCAATTTTCACCCCGAGTGGGCTGGGTATGCTCAGACGTGAGTCCCAGGCTCTCCACATCACTGGAGTCAAGCTATCCAGGCTGATGAAGGCTGATAGCCAGAAACCGGTCCTTGGATGCTTGATTCCGGTCTGGGAAGACATGGCTTGGTAGTTCGGACTGGACTGTTCCCATGAGGCACAGGGTCAGAGCTGATTTGCATATAGCCAGTGTCTAACCCAGGGTGGTGTGGAGTGCACAAAAATGATGGATTTAGGCCCAGATCCTTGTACTGGGGTGAATGTATGACATTGTTCTACATTCTGTCCATCAACTGTGTTTTTTGCAATTTTCGCCCCGAGTGGGCTGGGTATGCTAAGACGTGAGTCCCAAGCTCTCCACACCACTGGAGTCAAGCTATCCAGGCTGATGAAGGCTGATAGCCAGAAACCGGTCCTTGGATGCTTGATTCCGGTCTGGGAAAGACATGGCTTGGTAGTTCGGACTGGACTGTTCCCATGAGGCACAGGGTCAGAGCTGATTTGCATATAGCCAGTGTCTAACCCAGGGTGGTGTGGAGTGCAAAAAATGATGGATTTAGGCCCAGATCCTTGTACTGGGGTGAATTTATGACATTGTTCTACATTCTGTCCATCAACTGTGTTTTTTGCAATTTTCACCCCGAGTGGGCTGGGTATGCTCAGACGTGAGTCCCAGGCTCTACACACCACTGGAGTCAAGCTATCCAGGCTGATGAAGGCTGATAGCCAGAAACCGGTCCTTGGATGCTTGATTCCGGTCTGGGAAAGACATGGCTTGGTAGTTCGGACTGGACTGTTCCCATGAGTCACAGGGTCAGAGCTGATTTGCATATAGCCAGTGTCTAACCCAGGGTGGTGTGGAGTGCAAAAAAACGATGGATGTAGGCCCAGATCCTTGTACTGGGGTAAATGTATGACATTGTTCTACATTCTGTCCATCAACTGTGTTTTTTGCAATTTTTACCCCGAGTGGGCTGGGTATGCTCAGACGTGAGTCCCAGGCTCTCCACACCACTGGAGTCAAGCTATCCAGGCTGATGAAGGCTGATAGCCAGAAACCGGTCCTTGGATGCTTGATTCCGGTCTGGGAAAGACATGTCATGGTAGTTCGGACTGGACTGTTCCCATGAGGCACAGGGTCAGAGCTGATTTGCATATAGCCAGTGTCTAACCCAGGGTGGTGTGGAGTGCAAAAAAACGATGGATTTACGCCCAGATCCTTGTACTGGGGTTAATGTATGACATTGTTCTACATTCTGTCCATCAACTGTGTTTTTTGCAATTTTCACCCCGAGTGGGCTGGGTATGCTCAGACGTGAGTCCCAGGCTCTCCACATCACTGGAGTCAAGCTATCCAGGCTGATGAAGGCTGATAGCCAGAAACCGGTCCTTGGATGCTTGATTCCGGTCTGGGAAGACATGGCTTGGTAGTTCGGACTGGACTGTTCCCATGAGGCACAGGGTCAGAGCTGATTTGCATATAGCCAGTGTCTAACCCAGGGTGGTGTGGAGTGCACAAAAATGATGGATTTAGGCCCAGATCCTTGTACTGGGGTGAATGTATGACATTGTTCTACATTCTGTCCATCAACTGTGTTTTTTGCAATTTTCGCCCCGAGTGGGCTGGGTATGCTAAGACGTGAGTCCCAAGCTCTCCACACCACTGGAGTCAAGCTATCCAGGCTGATGAAGGCTGATAGCCAGAAACCGGTCCTTGGATGCTTGATTCCGGTCTGGGAAAGACATGGCTTGGTAGTTCGGACTGGACTGTTCCCATGAGGCACAGGGTCAGAGCTGATTTGCATATAGCCAGTGTCTAACCCAGGGTGGTGTGGAGTGCAAAAAATGATGGATTTAGGCCCAGATCCTTGTACTGGGGTGAATTTATGACATTGTTCTACATTCTGTCCATCAACTGTGTTTTTTGCAATTTTCACCCCGAGTGGGCTGGGTATGCTCAGACGTGAGTCCCAGGCTCTACACACCACTGGAGTCAAGCTATCCAGGCTGATGAAGGCTGATAGCCAGAAACCGGTCCTTGGATGCTTGATTCCGGTCTGGGAAAGACATGGCTTGGTAGTTCGGACTGGACTGTTCCCATGAAGCACAGGGTCAGAGCTGATTTGCATATAGCCAGTGTCTAACCCAGGGTGGTGTGGAGTGCAAAAAAATGATGGATTTAGGCCCAGATCCTTGTACTGGGGTGAATGTATGACATTGTTCTACATTCTGTCCATCAACTGTGTTTTTTGCAATTTTCACCCCGAGTGGGCTGGGTATGCTCAGATGTGAGTCCCAAGCTCTCCACACCACTGGAGTCAAGCTATCCAGGCTGATGAAGGCTGATAGCCAGAAACCGGTCCTTGGATGCTTGATTCCGGTCTGGGAAAGACATGGCTTGGTAGTACGGACTGGACTGTTCCCATGAGGCACAGGGTCAGAGCTGATTTGCATATAGCCAGTGTCTAACCCAGGGTGGTGTGGAGTGCAAAAAAACGATGGATTTAGGCCCAGATCCTTGTACTGGGGTGAATGTATGACATTGTTCTACATTCTGTCCATCAACTGTGTTTTTTGCAATTTTCACCCCGAGTGGGCTGGGTATGCTCAGACGTGAGTCCCAGGCTCTACACACCATTGGAGTCAAGCTATCCAGGCTGATGAAGGCTGATAGCCAGAAACCGGTCCTTGGATGCTTGATTCCGGTCTGGGAAAGACATGGCTTGGTAGTACGGACTGGACTGTTCCCATGAGGCACAGGGTCAGAGCTGATTTGCATATAGCCAGTGTCTAACCCAGGGTGGTGTGGAGTGCAAAAAAACGATGGATTTAGGCCCAGATCCTTGTACTGGGGTGAATGTATGACATTGTTCTACATTCTGTCCATCAACTGTGTTTTTTGCAATTTTCACCCCGAGTGGGCTGGGTATGCTCAGACGTGAGTCCCAGGCTCTACACACCATTGGAGTCAAGCTATCCAGGCTGATGAAGGCTGATAGCCAGAAACCGGTCCTTGGATGCTTGATTCCGGTCTGGGAAAGACATGGCATGGTAGTTCGGACTGGACTGTTCCCATGAGGCACAGGGTCAGAGCTGATTTGCATATAGCCAGTGTCTAACCCAGGGTGGTGTGGAGTGCAAAAAAAACGATGGATTTAAGCCCAGATCCTTGTACTGGGGTGAATGTATGACATTGTTCTACATTCTGTCCATCAACTGTGTTTTTTGCAATTTTCACCCCGAGTGGGCTGGGTATGCTCAGACGTGAGTCCCAGGCTCTACACACCACTGGAGTCAAGCTATCCAGGCTGATGAAGGCTGATAGCCAGAAACCGGTCCTTGGATGCTTGATTCCGGTCTGGGAAAGACATGGCTCGGTAGTTCGGACTGGACTGTTCCCATAAGGCACAGGGTCAGAGCTGATTTGCATATAGCCAGTGTCTAACCCAGGGTGATGTGGAGTGCAAAAAAACGATGGATTTAGGCCCAGATCCTTGTACTGGGGTGAATGTATGACATTGTTCTACATTCTGTCCATCAACTGTGTTTTTTGCAATTTTCACCCCGAGTGCGCTGGGTATGCTCAGACGTGAGTCCCAGGCTCTCCACATCACTGGAGTCAAGCTATCCAGGCTGATGAAGGCTGATAGCCAGAAACCGGTCCTTGGATGCTTGATTCCGGTCTGGGAAGACATGGCTTGGTAGTTCGGACTGGACTGTTCCCATGAGGCACAGGGTCAGAGCTGATTTGCATAAAGCCAGTGTCTAACCCAGGGTGGTGTGGAGTGCACAAAAATGATGGATTTAGGCCCAGATCCTTGTACTGGGGTGAATGTATGACATTGTTCTACATTCTGTCCATAAACTGTGCTTTTTGCAATTTTCACCCCGAGTGGGCTGGGTATGCTCAGACGTGAGTCCCAGGCTCTCCACACCACTGGAGTCAAGCTATCCAGGCTGATGAAGGCTGATAGCCAGAAACCGGTCCTTGGATGCTTGATTCCGGTCTGGGAAAGACATGGCTTGGTAGTTCGGACTGGACTGTTCCCATGAGGCACAGGGTCAGAGCTGATTTGCATATAGCCAGTGTCTAACCCAGGGTGGTGTGGAGTGCAAAAAAACGATGGATTTAGGCCCAGATCCTTGTACTGGGGTGAATGTATGACATTGTTCTACATTCTGTCCATCAACTGTGTTTTTTGCAATTTTCACCCCGAGTGGGCTGGGTATGCTCAGACGTGAGTCCCAAGCTCTCCACACCACTGGAGTCAAGCTATCCAGGCTGATGAAGGCTGATAGCCAGAAACCGGTCCTTGGATGCTTGATTCCGGTCTGGGAAGACATGGCTTGGTAGTTCGGACTGGACTGTTCCCATGAGGCACAGGATCAGAGCTGATTTGCATATAGCCAGTGTCTAACCCAGGGTGGTGTGGAGTGCACAAAAATGATGGATTTAGGCCCAGATCCTTGTACTGGGGTGAATGTATGACATTGTTCTACATTCTGTCCATCAACTGTGTTTTTTGCAATTTTCACACCGAATGGGCTGGGTATGCTAAGACGTGAGTCCCAAGCTCTCCACACCACTGGAGTCAAGCTATCCAGGCTGATGAAGGCTGATAGCCAGAAAGCGGTCCTTGGATGCTTGATTCCGGTCTGGGAAAGACATGGCTTGGTAGTTCGGACTGGACTGTTCCCATGAGGCACAGGGTCAGAGCTGATTTGCATATAGCCAGTGTCTAACCCAGGGTGGTGTGGAGTGCAAAACATGATGGATTTAGGCCCAGATCCTTGTACTGGGGTGAATGTATGACATTGTTCTACATTCTGTCCATCAACTGTGTTTTTTGCAATTTTCACCCCGAGTGGGCTGGGTATGCTCAGACGTGAGTCCCAGGCTCTACACACCACTGGAGTCAAGCTATCCAGGCTGATGAAGGCTGATAGCCAGAAACCGGTCCTTGGATGCTTGATTCCGGTCTGGGAAAGACATGGCTTGGTAGTTCGGACTGGACTGTTCCCATGAAGCACAGGGTCAGAGCTGATTTGCATATAGCCAGTGTCTAACCCAGGGTGGTGTGGAGTGCAAAAAAACGATGGATTTAGGCCCAGATCCTTGTACTGGGGTGAATGTATGACATTGTTCTACATTCTGTCCATCAACTGTGTTTTTTGCAATTTTCACCCCGAGTGGGCTGGGTATGCTCAGACGTGAGTCCCAAGCTCTCCACACCACTGGAGTCAAGCTATCCAGGCTGCTGAAGGCTGATAGCCAGAAACCGGTCCTTGGATGCTTGATTCCGGTCTGGGAAAGACATGGCTTGGTAGTATGGACTGGACTGTTCCCATGAGGCACAGGGTCAGAGCTGATTTGCATATAGCCAGTGTCTAACCCAGGGTGGTGTGGAGTGCAAAAAAACAATGGATTTAGGCCCAGATCCTTGTACTGGGGTGAATGTATGACATTGTTCTACATTCTGTCCATCAACTGTGTTTTTTGCAATTTTCACCCGGAGTGGGCTGGGTATGCTCAGACGTGAGTCCCAGGCTCTACACACCATTGGAGTCAAGTTATCCAGGCTGATGAAGGCTGATAGCCAGAAACGGGTCCTTGGATGCTTGATTCCGGTCTGGGAAAGACATGGCATGGTAGTTCGGACTGGACTGTTCCCATGAGACACAGGGTCAGAGCTGATTTGCATATAGCCAGTGTCTAACCCAGGGTGGTGTGGAGTGCAAAAAAAACGATGGATTTAAGCCCAGATCCTTGTACTGGGGTGAATGTATGACATTGTTCTACATTCTGTCCATCAACTGTGTTTTTTGCAATTTTCACCCCGAGTGGGCTGGGTATGCTCAGACGTGAGTCCCAGGCTCTACACACCACTGGAGTCAAGCTATCCAGGCTGATGAAGGCTGATAGCCAGAAACCGGTCCTTGGATGCTTGATTCCGGTCTGGGAAAGACATGGCTTGGTAGTTCGGACTGGACTGTTCCCATGAGGCACAGGGTCAGAGCTGATTTGCATATAGCCAGTGTCTAACCCAGGGTGGTGTGGAGTGCAAAAAAACGATGGATTTAAGCCCAGATCCTTGTACTGGGGTGAATGTATGACATTGTTCTACATTCTGTCCATCAACTGTGTTTTTTGCAATTTTCACCCCGAGTGCGCTGGGTATGCTCAGACGTGAGTCCCAGGCTCTCCACATCACTGGAGTCAAGCTATCCAGGCTGATGAAGGCTGATAGCCAGAAACCGGTCCTTGGATGCTTGATTCCGGTCTGGGAAGACATGGCTTGGTAGTTCGGACTGGACTGTTCCCATGAGGCACAGGGTCAGAGCTGATTTGCATATAGCCAGTGTCTAACCCAGGGTGGTGTGGAGTGCACAAAAATGATGGATTTAGGCCCAGATCCTTGTACTGGGGTGAATGTGTGACATTGTTCTACATTCTGTCCATAAACTGTGCCTTTTGCAATTTTCACCCCGAGTGGGCTGGGTATGCTCAGACGTGAGTCCCAGGCTCTCCACACCACTGGAGTCAAGCTATCCAGGCTGATGAAGGCTGATAGCCAGAAACCGGTCCTTGGATGCTTGATTCCGGTCTGGGAAAGACATGGCTTGGTAGTTCGGACTGGACTGTTCCCATGAGGCACAGGGTCAGAGCTGATTTGCATATAGCCAGTGTCTAACCCAGGGTGGTGTGGAGTGCAAAAAAACGATGGATTTAGGCCCAGATCCTTGTACTGGGGTGAATGTATGACATTGTTCTACATTCTGTCCATCAACTGTGTTTTTTGCAATTTTCACCCCGAGTGGGCTGGGTATGCTCAGACGTGAGTCCCAGGCTCTACACACCATTGGAGTCAAGCTATCCAGGCTGATGAAGGCTGATAGCCAGAAACCGGTCCTTGGATGCTTGATTCCGGTCTGGGAAAGACATGGCATGGTAGTTCGGACTGGACTGTTCCCATGAGGCACAGGGTCAGAGCTGATTTGCATATAGCCTGTGTCTAACCCAGGGTGGTGTGGAGTGCAAAAAAACGATGGATTTAGGCCCAGATCCTTGTACTGGGGTGAATGTATGACATTGTTCTACATTCTGTCCATCAACTGTGTTTTTTGCAATTTTCACCCCGAGTGGGCTGGGTATGCTAAGACGTGAGTCCCAAGCTCTCCACACCACTGGAGTCAAGCTATCCAGGCTGATGAAGGCTGATAGCCAGAAACCGGTCCTTGGATGCTTGATTCCGGTCTGGGAAAGACATGGCTTGGTATTTCGGACTGGAGTGTTCCCATGAGGCACAGGGTCAGAGCTGATTTGCATATAGCCAGTGTCTAACCCAGGGTGGTGTGGAGTGCAAAAAAACGATGGATTTAGGCCCAGATCCTTGTACTGGGGTGAATGTATGACATTGTTCTACATTCTGTCCATCAACTGTGTTTTTTGCAATTTTCACCCCGAGTGGGCTGGGTATGCTCAGACGTGAGTCCCAGGCTCTACACACCACTGGAGTCAAGCTATCCAGGCTGATGAAGGCTGATAGCCAGAACCGGTCCTTGGATGCTTGATTCCGGTCTGGGAAAGACATGGCTTGGTAGTTCGGACTAGACTGTTCCCATGAAGCACAGGGTCAGAGCTGATTTGCATATAGCCAGTGTCTAACCCAGGGTGGTGTGGAGTGCAAAAAAACGATGGATTTAGGCCCAGATCCTTGTACTGGGGTGAATGTATGACATTGTTCTACATTCTGTCCATCAACTGTGTTTTTTGCAATTTTCACCCCGAGTGGGCTGGGTATGCTCAGACGTGAGTCCCAAGCTCTCCACACCACTGGGGTCAAGCTATCCAGGCTGATGAAGGCTGATAGCCAGAAACCGGTCCTTGGATGCTTGATTCCGGTCTGGGAAAGACATGGCTTGGTAGTACGGACTGGACTGTTCCCATGAAGCACAGGGTCAGAGCTGATTTGCATATAGCCAGTGTCTAACCCAGGGTGGTGTGGAGTGCAAAAAAACGATGGATTTAGGCCCAGATCCTTGTACTGGGGTGAATGTATGACATTGTTCTACATTCTGTCCATCAACTGTGTTTTTTGCAATTTTCACCCCGAGTGGGCTGGGTATGCTAAGACGTGAGTCCCAAGCTCTCCACACCACTGGAGTCAAGCTATCCAGGCTGATGAAGGCTGATAGCCAGAAACCGGTCCTTGGATGCTTGATTCCGGTCTGGGAAAGACATGGCTTGGTAGTTCGGACTGGACTGTTCCCATGAGGCACAGGGTCAGAGCTGATTTGCATGTAGCCAGTGTCTAACCCAGGGTGGTGTGGAGTGCAAAAAAACGATGGATTTAGGCCCAGATCCTTGTACTGGGGTGAATGTATGACATTGTTCTACATTCTGTCCATCAACTGTGTTTTTTGCAATTTTCACCCCGAGTGGGCTGGGTATGCTCAGACGTGAGTCCCAGGCTCTACACACCACTGGAGTCAAGCTATCCAGGCTGATGAAGGCTGATAGCCAGAAACCGGTCCTTGGATGCTTGATTCCGGTCTGGGAAAGACATGGCTTGGTAGTTCGGACTGGACTGTTCCCATGAAGCACAGGGTCAGAGCTGATTTGCATATAGCCAGTGTCTAACCCAGGGTGGTGTGGAGTGCAAAAAAACGATGGATTTAGGCCCAGATCCTTGTACTGGGGTGAATGTATGACATTGTTCTACATTCTGTCCATCAACTGTGTTTTTTGCAATTTTCACCCCGAGTGGGCTGGGTATGCTCAGACGTGAGTCCCAGGCTCTACACACCACTGGAGTCAAGCTATCCAGGCTGATGAAGGCTGATAGCCAGAAACGGGTCCTTGGATGCTTGATTCCGGTCTGGGAAAGACATGGCATGGTAGTTCGGACTGGACTGTTCCCATGAGACACAGGGTCAGAGCTGATTTGCATATAGCCAGTGTCTAACCCAGGGTGGTGTGGAGTGCAAAACAAACGATGGATTTAAGCCCAGATCCTTGTACTGGGGTGAATGTATGACATTGTTCTACATTCTGTCCATCAACTGTGTTTTTTGCAATTTTCACCCCGAGTGGGCTGGGTATGCTCAGACGTGAGTCCCAGGCTCTACACACCACTGGAGTCAAGCTATCCAGGCTGATGAAGGCTGATAGCCAGAAACCGGTCCTTGGATGCTTGATTCCGGTCTGGGAAAGACATGGCTTGGTAGTTCGGACTGGACTGTTCCCATGAGGCACAGGGTCAGAGCTGATTTGCATATAGCCAGTGTCTAACCCAGGGTGGTGTGGAGTGCAAAAAAACGATGGATTTAGGCCCAGATCCTTGTACTGGGGTGAATGTATGACATTGTTCTACATTCTGTCCATCAACTGTGTTTTTTGCAATTTTCACCCCGAGTGCGCTGGGTATGCTCAGACGTGAGTCCCAGGCTCTCCACATCACTGGAGTCAAGCTATCCAGGCTGATGAAGGCTGATAGCCAGAAACCGGTCCTTGGATGCTTGATTCCGGTCTGGGAAGACATGGCTTGGTAGTTCGGACTGGACTGTTCCCATGAGGCACAGGGTCAGAGCTGATTTGCATATAGCCAGTGTCTAACCCAGGGTGGTGTGGAGTGCACAAAAATGATGGATTTAGGCCCAGATCCTTGTACTGGGGTGAATGTGTGACATTGTTCTACATTCTGTCCATAAACTGTGCCTTTTGCAATTTTCACCCCGAGTGGGCTGGGTATGCTCAGACGTGAGTCCCAGGCTCTCCACACCACTGGAGTCAAGCTATCCAGGCTGATGAAGGCTGATAGCCAGAAACCGGTCCTTGGATGCTTGATTCCGGTCTGGGAAAGACATGGCTTGGTAGTTCGGACTGGACTGTTCCCATGAGGCACAGGGTCAGAGCTGATTTGCATATAGCCAGTGTCTAACCCAGGGTGGTGTGGAGTGCAAAAAAACGATGGATTTAGGCCCAGATCCTTGTACTGGGGTGAATGTATGACATTGTTCTACATTCTGTCCATCAACTGTGTTTTTTGCAATTTTCACCCCGAGTGGGCTGGGTATGCTCAGACGTGAGTCCCAGGCTCTACACACCATTGGAGTCAAGCTATCCAGGCTGATGAAGGCTGATAGCCAGAAACCGGTCCTTGGATGCTTGATTCCGGTCTGGGAAAGACATGGCATGGTAGTTCGGACTGGACTGTTCCCATGAGGCACAGGGTCAGAGTTGATTTGCATATAGCCTGTGTCTAACCCAGGGTGGTGTGGAGTGCAAAAAAACGATGGATTTAGGCCCAGATCCTTGTACTGGGGTGAATGTATGACATTGTTCTACATTCTGTCCATCAACTGTGTTTTTTGCAATTTTCACCCCGAGTGGGCTGGGTATGCTAAGACGTGAGTCCCAAGCTCTCCACACCACTGGAGTCAAGCTATCCAGGCTGATGAAGGCTGATAGCCAGAAACCGGTCCTTGGATGCTTGATTCCGGTCTGGGAAAGACATGGCTTGGTATTTCGGACTGGACTGTTCCCATGAGGCACAGGGTCAGAGCTGATTTGCATATAGCCAGTGTCTAACCCAGGGTGGTGTGGAGTGCAAAAAAACGATGGATTTAGGCCCAGATCCTTGTACTGGGGTGAATGTATGACATTGTTCTACATTCTGTCCATCAACTGTGTTTTTTGCAATTTTCACCCCGAGTGGGCTGGGTATGCTCAGACGTGAGTCCCAGGCTCTACACACCACTGGAGTCAAGCTATCCAGGCTGATGAAGGCTGATAGCCAGAACCGGTCCTTGGATGCTTGATTCCGGTCTGGGAAAGACATGGCTTGGTAGTTCGGACTAGACTGTTCCCATGAAGCACAGGGTCAGAGCTGATTTGCATATAGCCAGTGTCTAACCCAGGGTGGTGTGGAGTGCAAAAAAACGATGGATTTAGGCCCAGATCCTTGTACTGGGGTGAATGTATGACATTGTTCTACATTCTGTCCATCAACTGTGTTTTTTGCAATTTTCACCCCGAGTGGGCTGGGTATGCTCAGACGTGAGTCCCAAGCTCTCCACACCACTGGGGTCAAGCTATCCAGGCTGATGAAGGCTGATAGCCAGAAACCGGTCCTTGGATGCTTGATTCCGGTCTGGGAAAGACATGGCTTGGTAGTACGGACTGGACTGTTCCCATGAAGCACAGGGTCAGAGCTGATTTGCATATAGCCAGTGTCTAACCCAGGGTGGTGTGGAGTGCAAAAAAACGATGGATTTAGGCCCAGATCCTTGTACTGGGGTGAATGTATGACATTGTTCTACATTCTGTCCATCAACTGTGTTTTTTGCAATTTTCACCCCGAGTGGGCTGGGTATGCTAAGACGTGAGTCCCAAGCTCTCCACACCACTGGAGTCAAGCTATCCAGGCTGATGAAGGCTGATAGCCAGAAACCGGTCCTTGGATGCTTGATTCCGGTCTGGGAAAGACATGGCTTGGTAGTTCGGACTGGACTGTTCCCATGAGGCACAGGGTCAGAGCTGATTTGCATGTAGCCAGTGTCTAACCCAGGGTGGTGTGGAGTGCAAAAAACGATGGATTTAGGCCCAGATCCTTGTACTGGGGTGAATGTATGACATTGTTCTACATTCTGTCCATCAACTGTGTTTTTTGCAATTTTCACCCCGAGTGGGCTGGGTATGCTCAGACGTGAGTCCCAGGCTCTACACACCACTGGAGTCAAGCTATCCAGGCTGATGAAGGCTGATAGCCAGAAACCGGTCCTTGGATGCTTGATTCCGGTCTGGGAAAGACATGGCTTGGTAGTTCGGACTGGACTGTTCCCATGAAGCACAGGGTCAGAGCTGATTTGCATATAGCCAGTGTCTAACCCAGGGTGGTGTGGAGTGCAAAAAAACGATGGATTTAGGCCCAGATCCTTGTACTGGGGTGAATGTATGACATTGTTCTACATTCTGTCCATCAACTGTGTTTTTTGCAATTGATAGAAAACGACCAGCAGAGGTCAGTAAAATACCAGAATCAATTTAGCATTCTCTAGTTTCTAGTCCATAGAAATTGTCTTCCACGAGCACCCGAAGGCCCTGCTTTTTATATTAAAAACAGAGCTTTGGACTATACCATTTCTAGCTGAAAGGCAATATTTCTCTCCATGTGTTCCCATACCTGGTGTGTCATGCAGTTTGGTGCTTACTTTCTGCACCCAGGCTAGTATGCTGCATAGCTAAATACATATGAGGTCCCAAAGGCGAGACTGATTGCATTGCAAATGCTTGTTTTCTCTTCTCATGGTTCTCTAAGCAGAATAGATTATATTTTTTGTTTAATCTTCACTTTTGCATTGCTTACAATGTACACATATGGGATTCGTTGTTATATCTGATCACATGCCTGTCATTTCCTCCCTTGATACACGTCGGGATACCAGCAGATCCAATCAATGGCATTTCAATAATTATCTTTTATGTGACAAGGATTTTATCTTTAAATATAACAGTTTAACAGATGTTTTTTTTTCATTTGAACAAATATTAAGATATTTTTATCACAAATAACTGTGACACCTTCAAAGCATATTTTAATTAGGCCAGGGCGCTAAATTCCGTTTTGCTTGCGGAATTTGCTGAATTTTGGCAATTTTGCGGTCCAAGGAGAGCACGGAATTGCCACAAATTCCACGGCTTTGCGGAATTTTTTGCTTGTTCGTGCTTTCAAAATGCGTGTTTACAAGATATTTGACCCTGAGCACGTAACCCGCATTCGCGAACAGGAAAAAAACATTGTGAACGGGCGGAACAAGCAATTCTGCGTGTTCACAGAATTTCTGCATTCTCGCAGAGATTTTTTACCATTTTGCTGAGCTTTTGCGTAGAGCGACTACGCAAATTCCGCCCGCCCCTAATTTTAATAGGCCATCTGTTGCACTGAATAAAAAAAAGAAAGCTGAGTATATCTCTCTTCTCAGTGAAACCAAAGCTCATGGAAATCAATGCCATACTTCTAATCAAATTCTGATGTAAATGAACTAATGAAGGATAAAATGGAAATAAATAAAATTGCCACTTCTGAAATGTGTAATATGTCCTTATATCTAAAAGATAAATACTATAGTGGTCTAAATAAATCAGGTAAAATGCTAGCAAATTATTTGAAATTTAAACTAAACGTAAGGAAATAGGTAAAAATATTAATGAAATAGATACCTCCACATTTCTTTCTAACTCTGACATTTCCTCTTCTTTTGAATTTTTTTTATCATTTGTTATATTTGGTGAACATTAATCTAGACCCTAATCACTATGATCAAATTCTTAATGATTTCTTCCCCAACCTATTTATATCCACGCTACAAGAAGCTAAGTATAACATTTTGAAATAATATATTACATTACAGGCCATGAAAACCTTAAAACAAGATAAAGTTTTAGGCCCTGATGACTGATCAATTGAGTTCATTGATAGGTTTTCAAGAAAAAGAAAGTGATAAAATGCGTGTCATTAATGAAGAACTATTAATGAAGGTTTCAGTAACATTTACAATTCCAGTATTTCCATAGGAATCTGAAAACTATATCCAAATCTAAAACGAAAAGATTTACGTTGTGTACCTTATAAGTAGATCTTCAACAAAATGCCCTTATTCGCTCAATAGGCACTGAGCCAGTGTGCACTTCCTGAGAACGAAGGAGTGAGGAGGATATCTACATCTGGTAACTTTGTGTCACACTTAATCTGGACAGGAACATCTCAAGCCCAGTACAAACGAGGAGGCCCAGACAATTGAAGCTGATGCAGGGATTCTGCTTAGAAGCAGAAATATGCCATCACAGAAGGGGTTACCCTTTAAAGATTTGTTGGGAAGGTAACTGGCAATGATGGCCTTAGAGGAGCTGCTATCAGAACAGGTTTTGAGTATGGGCACATTTCTCTGTCCACACCTAAAATGTGAGCACAGGAGCTCAGTACAAAGGAATAATGTTTCCGCCATGTTGGATTTAGGTTTAGAGGGTACGCTTGGAGGGACTGCAGTAAGGTACTCAGGAACTGCAGCAGTAGTGGTTAAGGTTATCCCTGGGATCATTTTCTGTCCTGGTAAAAGTGGGGACAAAAATCAACACCGGTTAATGTCAGGCATAAATATGGAACCCCAAGGTAACCTCTTCAGAACACGATTGGACCTGTGTGGAGACAGAATACAGACTGTACAATGTGTTGTGACCTATGAGGGGAACCCTAAGACCCGAACCTGCTCCCACTTTTATTGAGGACTAAAAAGTGTCTGACCTTATGTTAAGCTTCAGGGATACAAATATACAAGAATCCCTCTTTCCTAAAGAGCCCAGCTGACCAGTTCCAGCTCAATATACCCTGGACCCTGCTGGTGTCATGTACTGAAGTAAGTGCTGACCTCCTAAGGCGCTGGGACCCTTAGATAGGTGTCAGAGTGTACTCTTCCTGTCTAAACATAAAACCTGGGACTTGGACATTTTTTCAAGGATTTTTGAGTGGAGAATTGGTACAAGACCAGGAACAACCAGCCAAGCCGAAGTGCAGGGGATGCATCACCGGTGGGCTTGACTTCATCGCATCTCCCAATAAGTTCTTCTCCATATCAGCAAATCCAATGCTGACTGGCATCCAACGACATCGAACGCTCTCCAGCTACAGTCAGCATTCTTGTCCTGCTGAAGGAATACAGACTGAGTCCAAAGTTAAAAGTCTTCACCAGACTTGACATTGAGATGCATCCAATCGACATTTACAGCGTGTTGGGAACAAACTCCAGACTTTTCACACTTTAAGCTTTTGCTACCTTTGTGAACAGCTTCTAGGAGACCTTAGCCAATCCAGCCTGCTTCCTTGTCATTCTGAGGATCTTTTTTCTCAGAAAATGAATAAGTCGGAAGGTAACTCTTTGACTGGAACCAACCTGGGCCTCATACACAAACCTCACTCCTTCGCTCTCAGCCTTAAACGTTACTTATGGCCTGGTCCCCTACGACCGGATGCCTGCGGTTGGCGCCCTTTGCCACTAAAATGTAATTTAAACTTTAAAAATTTAGATCCAAGCACTAGTGGCTGCACCCTTTTAACACCCTCCTTTTCCTCCTCATTCCATTCAGTCTGTACCCATTCCACCTAGACTGTTCCCCGAGAGCCTAACAGGAAGAACTCACTAAAAGTGAGCCAGCCCTTCCCGTCTAGTTAGTTTTACTGTCCCTTCCCGGGGACCCTTGGGATCAAAAATATTTAGATTTCATACCCTGTTAAACAACTCTATGGTATGCATATGTAATGGATATTGTGATTTCCTGTTCAATAATTACCGTTTATGGTTTTCTTTTCTTATTGTTTTGCCTTTGGCTTTAATCTTTTATCTTCCTTGATTACAATGCCCATAGCCTTGTTCAGACTATCATGAGGCTATTGCTACATGCGGCAGTTCCTGCGTGTTGACTGATTATATCTAAATGGTAAAAAAGAAGTGTGATTAAAATAAAATCATATCTAAGGTTCCCCTTATTGGATATTTTTTATTTTTGTGTAGTTTTTTCATTAAAATATTCTCTATTTTATAAATTGGAGAAGCATTTTTATTTTGTTGTGTTTTTTTACTCTTAACTTGCCTCTGCTCCATTTGCCCGTGAAAAAATATTTATGACAATAGATGCACCACCTTCTCTGCTGTCATTTTTAGGTCAAGTTAGACAGCATAGCTGTCTCTTCGAGACCTGCTCTAATGAGTCTGTATCAATTCCATCCCTTTTCATGACATTGCTTTGTATTCGTCTATGTCAGTGTCCTTCGATATTCCCTGCTTGCTAGTGGTCAGTCTGCCTCTATGTCCCTCCTTTCTCTCTTCTGTACGTCCCACAGAGCAGGGACTTAGTACTGTCTCATCCCACCATGTTTCTTTGTCTGTTCTCTGGGGATAATTTTTTCTTGGTAGCCTGCTCTGTTACTGTTTGTACGTGTTCAGCTTCAATGCCCTAGCTGCTTACATTAAATATAGCATTCTTCCTCCCATCCCTCTTAACACTCCAGTTGTGTTACTGCTGTCTCCCCTGCTGTGCCTCCCGCTCCATGGCTTTGTGTCTTCTGCTCCTGCACCATGACATGGGAAGGCTCTCCTACTTATGCACAGCTGCGTCCCCTGCCTTTTCATTTGGAGCGCAAGTGAAAACAAGCCTGTAAATCTTGTGACTGCTGGTTCATGTTTCACAATGGTGCCTTTTATTTGATCAGCACACTGCCCAACAGCTGTTCCCAACTGCCGTGTGATTTAGCGATGTGGAGACTGGGTGTTTTTAGGTGTGTTTGTGCATTCCTTTGCTCTGATGGAGCGTGAACTTTACAGTGCCCCCGGGGCTCAAGCAGGGACCCACGAAAGTGCTTCTGCTTCAGTATGCACTCTACGGTCCCCCGGGGTACAGACAGGCATCCACTGTAGCGCACCTTTGTCTCTCTGGTGGCATTGACTAGGCAGTGCAGAGGAAGGTGGCATTTCTGACTGTACCCCACAATGCAGTAGGGGATAGGAAGGTCCAGTTGTGCTAACTGCTGGATTGTCACTATAGGGGCAGAGCCTAGGGTCATTTTGCAGCCTTTCCAGGACAAGCACAGACGCGACTGCAGAAGATAGAGGCAGAGAATGCATGCCAGAACTACTAGTCATTGCCGGAGGACCTGACCTTCAACAGCAAGTGGCATATCAACATGCTGACCATCCTGGCAGAAGAGAATCTGCCCTTTGCCAGGGATATCGTAGCTCTTATCAAAGCTCACACCAACAAGGTTTTTATATTAAAAGAATGCTATTTTATCTAACGAGCCCTATCCTCTCTGGAATTATCTGGTCGCAGGGCCAAATAACATGGAACACTATTTTTGCCTTGTGCAGAGCCTTGGGGTAACATGACGGGTACTAAAATAGGAATACAGGGATACGCCTCTCTATCCACTGATTACTAGCCCGCCCTTAGGCGGCTTTTACTGTGGCTTTCACTAAGTAACATGACTTGTGACATGGTTCTGCTGGCCAACTCGAGTTGTCTGCACCCGCTTTTTCTGACAATTGAAGGAAGGCGCCACTCCCCCCATTTTATGAGCTGTAGTTTTACAGTCCATCTCATTAGCAAAAAT
The DNA here is from genome assembly GCF_964261635.1 of Lissotriton helveticus. Lineage (NCBI taxonomy): Eukaryota > Metazoa > Chordata > Amphibia > Caudata > Salamandridae > Lissotriton > Lissotriton helveticus. The sequence goes on from NC_136063.1 coordinate 178,616,981, forward strand.
ATATAGATTGGGGCCACCAAAATGTGATATACACCCCACCCCTTGCCAGTGTACTTCTGTTATCAGGATCTCCCATAAAAGCAACTATTTTGTTTTGTTTTGTTTTTCTTGATGTTTCCTTTTGCTTCAGTTGTCTGTCCCTTCCGGGCAGTTCCGTATTGCCTTACATTTTCAAAAGGTCCGTCAAAATTCCCCCCCAGCTTGCCCGACTGTCCCACCGCTCTTACCTGCATGGGCCGCAGCTGCCTGTATCCGGTTCTTGCACACCAAGGTAAAATCTGTGCCACTTGTAGTAAGTCCCCAGCACCCACAAGTGGGAGACTCTATGTAGCAATTCTTTACCATGTGTCTGGCAGCTGTCAACAGGTATCTTCTGAATTGTGGGACTCTTGGAGAGGGCATGGTACATGGGTTTGTACTTTTTGCGGAACACTCGCGTCTAAGAATGTGCAAGACGTAGAGCTTAGGGGTCACCTAAGAAGAAGGACAAGAGGATGAAGAAGGAGGAGACAGCCACGGCAGGTAAGTGCATTTGCATTTGCATTTTTTATTACTTTATAATTACTTTGGGAGAGGGGAGGGTGCAGAGAGGAGTGAAGTTCTACTGAGTTGTTTTCCAACTCCAAGGAACTTCACGCGGAGGCACTACGCCTGCTCCACCCACACTTCATTGTCGTTAACAATGCCAATAGCTTAAACTCTTGCAAATGCAAGACCTTATTACATTGATAATGCTTGTTGATAACTACTGTTGAGATTTAGAGTTTGTTGAGAGTCACTGCTGAAAACCATTGCCAGAGTTTATTTTATGGGGCATCAGGGCTAGAAAAATCCACTCGACCGCTCACATTTGCGAGCTAAATTTAATGAGGGCGAGCAGTTTTTAGGTCCTACTCGCCCTTACTGGCAAGTAGGAAAACAAACCAACTTTGGTCCTCTGTCTGTGAAAACGGAGCAAATGTGAGAAGATAAGATTTAAAGGCATTTTTATTGCTCACAAAGTTAATGAGGTTGCAGTTAGGTCAAGGAGATATTTCAAGGTACTAGTCCTGCAGGACTAGTACCATTTTTAGTTTTTTCAAGCCCTGGGCTTTCACTGATGAGATGGGAAGGGTGCCAAAGATTATAGGGCTCACAGACTAGCTAAAGCAGACTGTGTGACACCACAGGTAAAAGGTCCAGTCATCATGGGAGTTTAGAAAACCACTGGTAGTAGATACCATTACCAAATACTGGGGTATTTGTAGCCCCGCCCATCCACTGAATAAGCATTTACTCAACAGCTAATGGAAATAGAACTTTTTAAGAAAAAGGTACCCCCTAAATTAAGTTTAAGGTCCAAGAGTACAGGGGGAAATAACAATTGTCAATAAGGGACACTCTTGTCTGACCTATATATCTTGACTAAATGGCCTCCATTATGCTCATACTAGAAGCAGGTATATCATAAACCACGCAGGCAAGAAGCATATTTTAAAAAAATAATATTTTTTTAAGTGTTTTGAAATCTTCAAAATATTTTTTGAAGATCATTTTTATGTATATCAAAAACATTTTGTTTACATATAAATTCATATAATTACCATTTATATAGTCATAATACAGAAATTATTTGTTATTAATACATCAAAAACAATATATATCAAAATTAACAAACAAACAATAGCAAAATACCAATCACACTACAATAAATATCATCATAAAATACATTGCCATGGACCTCATTCAAAACCATCCTTGATTCATACTGACCAGCCATAACCGTCTCATGCATGCAACACATTCATACACAAGACATTATATATTTATTCAAGGGACTCCTATTGTTTCAATTGACAAACACTCAATCATAGATAAAGTGGTAAAGTATCCACTGATGTGTTGTCATATATTGGATTCCCTTATAGTCGGTAAACAGTAAAGATATATCTTCCTTCTACGTCTATTGTCTCAACTGATGTGCGACTAATCAGACGACCCAAGCGTGTAGGACCAGGTCGCTGCAGAACACCCCGGATAAACTAAGATATCTCCAAGAAAGAATTCCAAAAGGCAGAAATTTAAAGAATACTTCCCTAAAACTAAACAGACATAAATAATGTATCACACTGACAGCACGCTCCAGTTAATATATCAGGTGGAGCAAAAGGAGACTGGAATTCACATCTCAGGCTTGGCTAAGTCTGATTGGTCTCACATCAGATGGAACAATAGACGTAGAAGGAAGATATATTGTCATATAGTTATGCTTTGCCTATATGCTGTGTTAAGTTAGCATGAGCTTATTAGGAGTTTAAACGCCATTTTACCTTTCTGCTGCTTCTGCACACGACACATAACTGTTATTGTAGCTTTTGACCTAGTAGAGTGTTTTGATTCACACACAAATAATATGTTGTTACTCTGCTATCAGCTTTGCTTAGTGAGCCATGTCTGTACAGTGAGTGCTGAAGCCTTCAAGGATATCTCGACACAGTTGTTGTGAGGTCTGATCTTCGCACTTTCCTAGACATAACATACATGCAGCTGGGGCCAAATTCAGGCGCTAGGCGCGTTTTATATTGCTTTGCACAGAGCATACACACACACTTGATGGTGCTTCGCTTGCAGAGAGCTGGTGGAAGATGATGTTATCCCTTACCACTATGATCTGAGGTATGGGCCCGCCCTGCTAAAACCCAAAGAGACCTTCTTAGATATAATATAATATGCTAGCTAGGGAGGGTGAGAATTAGGTGTTGTTTAACCCTATTCATTTTAGCATTTTAATATGCTTTCACCTTTTGTATTCTATGAACTAGTAACTATGCTGATTACTTTGTTTCCTATGATATGTTTTCTTGTATTAGCTAAGATACTGCGTTTGAGAACACTGCATTAGTAAATAAACATTTCAAATGTGCACGCGTCCTCTTTTACTCCTTGTTCTGGATTGAACTGATTGTATAACGAAAGAGTGTTCATGTGTTCCACGTTACCTGAGGTATTCTAAGTCCATGTTCTGGTTTGTCTAAGCATTGGGAGTCTGTGATAACCAATGAGACACTGTAGCTAGTCTGGTAGGGGATTTTGGGTACTAAGGTGAGTTTTGGCACACCCTAACTCACTGAGGTTCCAAGTCTCTATGCACAGTTCTGTAGGAGAACGGAATCCCTGCGACAATATCTTTACCGTATCAGCTTATACAAAGAGAACCCCCGTTCACCTCTGGGATTTCATCGCAAAATTACAAGGTCCTGACGAAGGTGGTAACAATTTTAACCCACCGAAACATGCGTTGACCGACTATAAGGGAATCTGATATATGACAGCACATCAGTGGATACTTCCTTGATTAAATCCTACCACTTTATCTATGATTGATCAGCCAGGCTATCTTGAATCCAGTGAAAAAGTGAGCAAGGGACTCATGTCTGGGCATACGCTGCCAACTTAGGGCGAACAAAGCAAACAAAAGTAGATGTTGGATGGAGCGCTGAGACTTTTCAGACACTCACCCCCAGTCACAGATCTGGGTTGAATCCATCATTGTTCTTTTGCTCACATCGCCACCTCAGTTCAGACCCAGCTATTTGCAAATCAGGCTTGACCCTGTGCCTCATGGGAACAGTCCAGCCAGGCTGATGAGGGGTGTTACCCCAAAACTGGTCCCAGGATGCTTGTTTCTGGTCCAGAGAAGACCTGGCTTGGTAGTTCAGGCTGGACTGTTCCTATGAGGCACTGTGTCAAGACTGAGTTACATACATTGCACCAGATTTTACTGCTGGCCTTTTCAGGCCGCCGCACAGTCTGCCATAGCAAAATGGATGTTTCCGACCGGCCTATGGGTGGTTGCATCTAGATTGTGCAGTCGGAGCCTGGACCTATGGTCTTGCGGTTCCAACTGCTACTGGGTTGCACCCGGCGACATCGTAATTATGCCCTACGTTAAACAAATAGGGTTATTTGTAAAATCTTAATGGCATTTCAATTACAGCAGTAAATACGAATATCCCAACATTTCTTTTGAAAATATTAAAATTGAATTTGAATTACTGTATTGAATTAGAAAACTTTCATTTTTAAACTTTTTAGTATTTTACATTTTAAAATGTATTCCTAAATGCTTAGTGTAACAAATTATATATGCTAAATAATGTTTTACAATTATATTTTATTACATTTTTATATTTTTGAAAAGTTACATTGAAAATATATAGCAATTAAAAGTAAAAAATGTTTAAAGAATGCAGGCACCTTTTTAATTATCAATATTTTTTTTACAAAATTACAATATAATGGATTCAGCTTATTTTGCTATAGATTGCTTGCTGTTTTAGAAAATGCTTTTTTGGCTTTGAAAATATTACACACTTTTATATTGAATAACATTACATCAATTAATGAATTTATATTTTATTAAATGAAATTCATTTTACATTTAAATACCTTTTGATATTTTTGTACACTATATTTTTGGAAATCATGTTATTGTTGAATCAATATATTTATTACAAATGCTTAATTCTGTAACCAATAATATTGTATTCGATAATTTGACCTTACCTTCATTGTACTGACATTATTTTGTTTCCTGATATATTTTGTCATTTACTTTCTAGAGTATTGGTATTTTTATTATCTATATGTTTGGCACAATAGTTTTCTGTCACCAATTATTTGGAAGTTGACCTTTCAACATTCAACAGTTCACAAGCAACTACTCAAAGGATGAGTCAGGTTATTTAACTCCTTACTTTCTGTGGAACCAAGGTAGGTGGCATTAGCGTCTCTTGCCCATCACTGCACTCTTTTGGCAAGGAAGGGTGTTGTAACCTTTTTTGAGGAGTTCTTGGCCAGAGGAGTCAATGAGACTGATTGTCAAGTTTTAGATGAGGTCAAAAGAATGTGAGAAAGGTCAGTGAGCTTTCCATAAAGGATACACGCTACAGTGTTCACCTGGCATTTTCTTCAATTGAAGTATTGGGTGTCACATTTTATTTTATAAAGAGTAACACATTTCCAGAAGATGACCAGTATTTGACCTTCACTGGGGAAAAATAGTGAAGTGTGTCAGAGAGGGTCAGCCAGGGCTTTACATTTGGCACAGGGCACCCTTGGGCACCAAAGTGATGGCACCCCCAGAGGGACAATTGACTTTGATAGTTACTGATGGGATTTTGAAAATGGGTAAATTGCTTTCTTTAGCGGGTAGATGGAAGATCAAGTAAGTGGGATCTGTGGTAAGGCAGTGTCAATATCTTGATGATATCTCTTGAGAGGCGTTGTATAGTATGAGACTGGCCACTTTGGTAGGCACATAGAAACGGCAACTCCAAACATTTGGTGTCATAGGTGGACAAAGATTCTGACCATGGAAATGTCAGGAATTTGACTGAGAATTATTTTGTGTCTTTTTTGTTGCTCTTTCAAACTTACTGCTACTGAGCATAACATATTGAACAAGATGATCCAGCTATCACTATACAGTTAGTCCAAGGGGTATTGCTGAAGATGTTAGTTAATTAGTGAAATGCGATAGTTAAGGTGCAAGCCAATGAGTGGTTGAAATACTAAGGAGGGCGAATACAAAGTTGGAAACTGTCATTTCTTGTACTTATACACCTTGTAGTCAATCACCCATTAATTCAATGGAAAGATATAATTGTGTTGTCAATCAAGTCCATGAGTGATGGATGATCAAGAAGAAATTGGTGTGACACATTTATAGAGCAGGCAGTGATGGCAGAGGGTTCGAGCTCAGTGAAATGGAATGGTTTCCAGAGCAGTGTCAAATGCTCAGTGAATGTAAACTATTAGCAAGGCTTTCATTAGAGCTGTATGTCACAGACAAATTTTCAACAATCTGTTGAAGTTGTAAGGGATAGCAGGAAGCAAGGTTTAAGTAGCTCAGCGGTTGTTAGGTAAAAATGCGGGGCCCAAGATCTAAATTAGCCCTGGGTGGATCTTGCAGAATTTCACTCTACAGAACTTCACAGAGTTACAAAAAACTCAGCGAGATTCCTCTAAGAGGCTGAAAAATGCTAGCCTGGCCATTCATGATGCTTTTTCAGGCCAGTAGCAGGTACCCCTCTGAAAGATAAGCATGAACAGCACTACGCGGTGCACAAGGGCTTAGCCATTTTGTTTCGCCTGCTTCTGTTCCTCTCTCCTTACTGGCTATCTTTTTCCTCTATCCACGCCAATCCAACCCCATCGAAAAATTATAATATTCTTTTTTCCAAGCAGCATGATCGTAAGGTAACTTTACGTGATATGTGTGTGTGTGTGTGTGTGTGTATATATATATATATATATATATATATATATATTACCTACTGGCGGTCGCCAGTAGGTATATATAGTTAGGATTTTTTCTCTATGGGTTTTTTGAAAATTCTATGTCTAATAACTTTGGCGTTTGTGGACGGAATTGGCTGAAATTTTCAGGAAAATGGCACATTTTGTTTCTGAGCAGCCCCTGAAAATTTTGGGGGGGTTCGTCAAGGGGGGGCCGAGAAAAAAGGGGGGTCCCAAAACGCGTTTTTCCCATGTTAATTTCCATAGGGCGGTTGGCCTCACTTTTAGCCCGAACGGCTGAATGGATTTGCACGAAACTTGGCAAAATTGTAGGGACTGGTAGCCCGATGTGCCTTTTGTAGGTCTCAATATATGTGCTCCAGTGGATTTTGAGAAATTAACGTTTAAAAAAAGATATATATCTGTAACAGCGGACCGGGCAGCGCTCTGGTTCGCGGACTTTTCGCGCAACGGAGCTTTGTGAAGCGAAGCTGATTGGTTCTCCGGCGTCTGTCAACATTCCAAACAGTCCGTAGCGGCCGCCATCTTGTCTCTCGGTAGGATCGAGAGACAAGAGGAGGTCAAAACAAAGGGGGAAATAACTATAAGGGGGCATAGTAGATCCTCGCTGACCCCCTAGGTTTGATGTGGAGGTTTTAAAAGGGCCCCGCGGGGCAAAAAAAAATAATAATAATAATAATCGAACGGCTGAATGGATTTGCACGAAACTTGGCAAAATATTAGGGACTGGTAGCCCGATGTGCCTTTGCTAGGTCTCAATATATGTGCTCCAGTGGATTTTGAGAAATTAACGTTCAAAAAAAGATATATATCTGTAACAGCGCTCCGCTTCGCGTAACGGAGGTTTGCGAAGCTGATTGTGTCATTCTGTCACTGGGCTATAGTTGGGCTACATCTGGCTGATATTTGGGCTACATTTGTTTTTTTGTGTGTCTGGCGGCCATCTTTGGGCTACATTGGGCTACATTGGGCTTCATTGGGCTACATTCGGCTAATTAGCAAATAGCTCATCGCAAACTAGGAATGGTAAAGAATCGCTATTTATTCCTTAAAGTTCGCTATTTAGGAAATGCAAAAAACTTTGATGATACATATGGCGGTTCATCTCTAACAAGATAAGAAGCATAGGGATACATTTATGATGACTGGCGCATCACCAGGGATGTGTTAGTCATTCTGTGCCGCTGTTCCGTCACCTATGGTGTGCTGCATTTACAATGCGGCGCATCATGGGGCAAAAACAGCACAGATGCGTGATGTATCTGTGCCGTAAAGGTGGCGCATTGCTGGAGTTGTATCGCAAGTGTGATGAAGCTCCAGCAAGGGTCGGGGGTGCCCCTGTCGCAGGGTTTCTGTTCTCACACAGAACTGTGGACAGAGGATTGGAACCTCGGCGAATGCATTGTTGGAGTTGTATCGCAAGTGTGATGAAGCTCCAGCAAGGGTCGGGGGTGCCCCTGTCGCAGGGTTTCTGTTCTCACACAGAACTGTGGACAGAGGATTGGAACCTCGGCGAATTAGGGTGTCCCAAAACTCACGTTAGTAATCAAAAACTCCTTAGCAAGCTAGGTACAGTGTCACATTGGATATAACAAACTCTCAATGTTTAGACAATCCAGAATATGAACTTATAGTACCTCAGGATACGTGGAACTCATGAACAGTCGGTCGTTATAGATTTCTTAGAAACCAGAACATGGAGTTAAGAAGAACAGATGTGTATTTGAAATGTTTATTTACTAATGCCGTCTTCTCAGGCGTAGTACCTTAGATAATAAAAGTACACATATTATCAGTAGCAAAATTACCAGCATAGTTACTAGTACATAAAAAGTGAATGGTGATAGTATGTTAACATGCTGTAAATGAATAAGAGTTAGCAACACTTATAAGCAGCCGCGGGCCGTGGAGGGAGTTACGGTGAGGCAGGGAGGCGGGGAGGGGGAGAAGCAGGGTGGAGAATACAAGTACACATATTATCAGTAGCAAAATTACCAGCATAGTTACTAGTACATAAAAAGCGAATGGTGACAGTATGTTAACATGCTGTAAATGAATAAGAGTTAGCAACACTTATAAGCAGCCGCGGGCCGTGGAGGGAGTTACGGTGGGGCAGGGAGGCGGGGAGGGGGAGGGGCAAGGTAGAGAGGGCTCCACCCTGCTTCTCCCCCTCCCCGCCTCCCTGCCCCATCGTAACTCCCTCCACGGCCCGCGGCTGCTTATATCTCACCCTCCCTAATACACATATTATATTATTTGCTAAGAAGGTCTCTTTGTGTTGGTTTAGGGCGTGCCCATACTTTAGTGTCTTAGATTTGAAGGAATCACATCAGCATACACCAGCTCTCTCTTCATGTGAACCGCATCAACTGTTGTGTATGTGTGTTCGGCAAAGCAATATAAAACCCGCCTCATGCCCAGAATTGGCAGAAGTTGCACTTATGTTATGAGTATGAAGTCGTGGAGATCAGACCTCATAACAATTCTGTATCGTGTTGTTCTTGAAACTTTAGCACTCGCTGTACAGATATAGTTTAACAAGTAAAGCAGATAGTAGACCAATAACATATTATTCTCATGTAAACCACGATGAACTACTAGGATTTTTTCTCTATGGGTTTTTTGAAAATTCTATGTCTAATAACTTTGGCGTTTGTGGACGGAATTGGCTGAAATTTTCAGGAAAATGGCACATTTTGTTTCTGAGCAGCCCCTGAAAATTTTGGGGGGGTTCGTCAAGGGGGGGCCGAGAAAAAAGGGGGGTCCCAAAACGCGTTTTTCCCATGTTAATTTCCATAGGGCGGTTGGCCTCACTTTTAGCCCGAACGGCTGAATGGATTTGCACGAAACTTGGCAAAATTGTAGGGACTGGTAGCCCGATGTGCCTTTTGTAGGTCTCAATATATGTGCTCCAGTGGATTTTGAGAAATTAACGTTTAAAAAAAGATATATATCTGTAACAGCGGACCGGGCAGCGCTCTGGTTCGCGGACTTTTCACGCAACGGAGCTTTGTGAAGCGAAGCTGATTGGTTCTCCGGCGTCTGTCAACATTCCAAACAGTCCGTAGCGGCCGCCATCTTGTCTCTCGGTAGGATCGAGAGACAAGAGGAGGTCAAAACAAAGGGGGAAATAACTATAAGGGGGCATAGTAGATCCTCGCTGACCCCCTAGGTTTGATGTGGAGGTTTTAAAAGGGCCCCGCGGGGCAAAAAAAAATAATAATAATAATAATCGAACGGCTGAATGGATTTGCACGAAACTTGGCAAAATATTAGGGACTGGTAGCCCGATGTGCCTTTGCTAGGTCTCAATATATGTGCTCCAGTGGATTTTGGGAAATTAACGTTCAAAAAAAGATATATATCTGTAACAGCGCTCCGCTTCGCGTAACGGAGGTTGGCGAAGCTGATTGGTCATTCTGTCACTGGGCTATAGTTGGGCTACATCTGGCTGATATTTGGGCTACATTTGTTTTTTTGTGTGTCTGGCGGCCATCTTTGGGCTACATTGGGCTACATTGGGCTTCATTGGGCTACATTCGGCTAATTAGCAAATAGCTCATCGCAAACTAGGAATGGTAAAGAATCGCTATTTATTCCTTAAAGTTCGCTATTTAGGAAATGCAAAAAACTTTGATGATACATATGGCGGTTCATCTCTAACAAGATAAGAAGCATAGGGATACATTTATGATGACTGGCGCATCACCAGGGATGTGTTAGTCATTCTGTGCCGCTGTTCCGTCACCTATGGTGTGCTGCATTTACAATGCGGCGCATCATGGGGCAAAAACAGCACAGATGCGTGATGTATCTGTGCCGTAAAGGTGGCGCATTGCTGGAGTTGTATCGCAAGTGTGATGAAGCTCCAGCAAGGGTCGGGGGTGCCCCTGTCGCAGGGTTTCTGTTCTCACACAGAACTGTGGACAGAGGATTGGAACCTCGGCGAATGCATTGTTGGAGTTGTATCGCAAGTGTGATGAAGCTCCAGCAAGGGTCGGGGGTGCCCCTGTCGCAGGGTTTCTGTTCTCACACAGAACTGTGGACAGAGGATTGGAACCTCGGCGAATTAGGGTGTCCCAAAACTCACGTTAGTAATCAAAAACTCCTTAGCAAGCTAGGTACAGTGTCACATTGGATATAACAAACTCTCAATGTTTAGACAATCCAGAATATGAACTTATAGTACCTCAGGATACGTGGAACTCATGAACAGTCGGTCGTTATAGATTTCTTAGAAACCAGAACATGGAGTTAAGAAGAACAGATGTGTATTTGAAATGTTTATTTACTAATGCCGTCTTCTCAGGCGTAGTACCTTAGATAATAAAAGTACACATATTATCAGTAGCAAAATTACCAGCATAGTTACTAGTACATAAAAAGTGAATGGTGATAGTATGTTAACATGCTGTAAATGAATAAGAGTTAGCAACACTTATAAGCAGCCGCGGGCCGTGGAGGGAGTTACGGTGAGGCAGGGAGGCAGGGAGGGGGAGAAGCAGGGTGGAGAATACAAGTACACATATTATCAGTAGCAAAATTACCAGCATAGTTACTAGTACATAAAAAGCGAATGGTGACAGTATGTTAACATGCTGTAAATGAATAAGAGTTAGCAACACTTATAAGCAGCCGCGGGCCGTGGAGGGAGTTACGGTGGGGCAGGGAGGCGGGGAGGGGGAGGGGCAAGGTAGAGAGGGCTCCACCCTGCTTCTCCCCCTCCCCGCCTCCCTGCCCCATCGTAACTCCCTCCACGGCCCGCGGCTGCTTATATCTCACCCTCCCTAATACACATATTATATTATTTGCTAAGAAGGTCTCTTTGTGTTGGTTTAGGGCGTGCCCATACTTTAGTGTCTTAGATTTGAAGGAATCACATCAGCATACACCAGCTCTCTCTTCATGTGAACCGCATCAACTGTTGTGTATGTGTGTTCGGCAAAGCAATATAAAACCCGCCTCATGCCCAGAATTGGCAGAAGTTGCACTTATGTTATGAGTATGAAGTCGTGGAGATCAGACCTCATAACAATTCTGTATCGTGTTGTTCTTGAAACTTTAGCACTCGCTGTACAGATATAGTTTAACAAGTAAAGCAGATAGTAGACCAATAACATATTATTCTCATGTAAACCACGATGAACTACTAGGATTTTTTCTCTATGGGTTTTTTGAAAATTCTATGTCTAATAACTTTGGCGTTTGTGGACGGAATTGGCTGAAATTTTCAGGAAAATGGCACATTTTGTTTCTGAGCAGCCCCTGAAAATTTTGGGGGGGTTCGTCAAGGGGGGGCCGAGAAAAAAGGGGGTCCCAAAACGCGTTTTTCCCATGTTAATTTCCATAGGGCGGTTGGCCTCACTTTTAGCCCGAACGGCTGAATGGATTTGCACGAAACTTGGCAAAATTGTAGGGACTGGTAGCCCGATGTGCCTTTTGTAGGTCTCAATATATGTGCTCCAGTGGATTTTGAGAAATTAACGTTTAAAAAAAGATATATATCTGTAACAGCGGACCGGGCAGCGCTCTGGTTCGCGGACTTTTCGCGCAACGGAGCTTTGTGAAGCGAAGCTGATTGGTTCTCCGGCGTCTGTCAACATTCCAAACAGTCCGTAGCGGCCGCCATCTTGTCTCTCGGTAGGATCGAGAGACAAGAGGAGGTCAAAACAAAGGGGGAAATAACTATAAGGGGGCATAGTAGATCCTCGCTGACCCCCTAGGTTTGATGTGGAGGTTTTAAAAGGGCCCCGCGGGGCAAAAAAAAATAATAATAATAATAATCGAACGGCTGAATGGATTTGCACGAAACTTGGCAAAATATTAGGGACTGGTAGCCCGATGTGCCTTTGCTAGGTCTCAATATATGTGCTCCAGTGGATTTTGAGAAATTAACGTTCAAAAAAAGATATATATCTGTAACAGGGCTCCGCTTCGCGTAACGGAGGTTTGCGAAGCTGATTGGTCATTCTGTCACTGGGCTATAGTTGGGCTACATCTGGCTGATATTTGGGCTACATTTGTTTTTTTGTGTGTCTGGCGGCCATCTTTGGGCTACATTGGGCTACATTGGGCTTCATTGGGCTACATTCGGCTAATTAGCAAATAGCTCATCGCAAACTAGGAATGGTAAAGAATCGCTATTTATTCCTTAAAGTTCGCTATTTAGGAAATGCAAAAAACTTTGATGATACATATGGCGGTTCATCTCTAACAAGATAAGAAGCATAGGGATACATTTATGATGACTGGCGCATCACCAGGGATGTGTTAGTCATTCTGTGCCGCTGTTCCGTCACCTATGGTGTGCTGCATTTACAATGCGGCGCATCATGGGGCAAAAACAGCACAGATGCGTGATGTATCTGTGCCGTAAAGGTGGCGCATTGCTGGAGTTGTATCGCAAGTGTGATGAAGCTCCAGCAAGGGTCGGGGGTGCCCCTGTCGCAGGGTTTCTGTTCTCACACAGAACTGTGGACAGAGGATTGGAACCTCGGCGAATGCATTGTTGGAGTTGTATCGCAAGTGTGATGAAGCTCCAGCAAGGGTCGGGGGTGCCCCTGTCGCAGGGTTTCTGTTCTCACACAGAACTGTGGACAGAGGATTGGAACCTCGGCGAATTAGGGTGTCCCAAAACTCACGTTAGTAATCAAAAACTCCTTAGCAAGCTAGGTACAGTGTCACATTGGATATAACAAACTCTCAATGTTTAGACAATCCAGAATATGAACTTATAGTACCTCAGGATACGTGGAACTCATGAACAGTCGGTCGTTATAGATTTCTTAGAAACCAGAACATGGAGTTAAGAAGAACAGATGTGTATTTGAAATGTTTATTTACTAATGCCGTCTTCTCAGGCGTAGTACCTTAGATAATAAAAGTACACATATTATCAGTAGCAAAATTACCAGCATAGTTACTAGTACATAAAAAGTGAATGGTGATAGTATGTTAACATGCTGTAAATGAATAAGAGTTAGCAACACTTATAAGCAGCCGCGGGCCGTGGAGGGAGTTACGGTGAGGCAGGGAGGCGGGGAGGGGGAGAAGCAGGGTGGAGAATACAAGTACACATATTATCAGTAGCAAAATTACCAGCATAGTTACTAGTACATAAAAAGCGAATGGTGACAGTATGTTAACATGCTGTAAATGAATAAGAGTTAGCAACACTTATAAGCAGCCGCGGGCCGTGGAGGGACTTACGGTGGGGCAGGGAGGCGGGGAGGGGGAGGGGCAAGGTAGAGAGGGCTCCACCCTGCTTCTCCCCCTCCCTGCCTCCCTGCCCCATCGTAACTCCCTCCACGGCCCGCGGCTGCTTATATCTCACCCTCCCTAATACACATATTATATTATTTGCTAAGAAGGTCTCTTTGTGTTGGTTTAGGGCGTGCCCATACTTTAGTGTCTTAGATTTGAAGGAATCACATCAGCATACACCAGCTCTCTCTTCATGTGAACCGCATCAACTGTTGTGTATGTGTGTTCGGCAAAGCAATATAAAACCCGCCTCATGCCCAGAATTGGCAGAAGTTGCACTTATGTTATGAGTATGAAGTCGTGGAGATCAGACCTCATAACAATTCTGTATCGTGTTGTTCTTGAAACTTTAGCACTCGCTGTACAGATATAGTTTAACAAGTAAAGCAGATAGTAGACCAATAACATATTATTCTCATTTAAACCACGATGAACTACTAGGTGGAAAGCTAAAGCAACAACTAAGTGTTGTGTGCAGAAGTTGCAAAAAAGGAAAAATGGCGTTTAAACCGGTAATGAGCCCATGCTAACTTAACACGGTGTAAAGATATCCAGGACCTAGATGACACCTCCTCATGATCCGGAAACGAACTGAATAAGATAATAGAAGTGCCATCTCATGAGAGCAGATTGCAAGTTTATATGTGGACGGTCCGCAAGGTAAAGCATTAAAAACTAGGAAAATTTAATGCTAAAGAAAAATAAAACAGCCAAGTACTTTATCGAGTCTTAAGCCAATAGGCAAGGTAAATAATAAAAACTTGACAAATAAGTCAATGAATTGTCAATGAAATGCTAGTACTCAGCATATCAAACATGAAAAAGGTCTATGACATAACTGTGTATGCAAAATAAGCTGCAACAGCCTCCAATAGGAAGTCACCGTCTTCATCCGAAAACAGTTCAGCCATCCAATTTAAAAGCGGAAAAGAACATACGTGCTCTCCCAGCACCGGATCCTCTATCACCATCAGAGGACAGCTCGGTGGGTTTTCAAGAAAGCTCTGTTCCAAGAAAGACTGTGCTGCCGCCAGTAAATTCCAGGGACCAAGTAGTCCATGCATCAATGCCACAGCCATAATCCTTTCGCCAGGACAAACCAACTCGTGAGTAATGATAGGAGTCATCAGCTGATTAAAGTCGACGTCAGGAGAAACCGGTCCGCAGAGACACAAATCAATGGCCCAATCGAAATCACAGGTCAGGCAGTGAAATACAGGCTGGACACAGGTGAAGTAGGAGAATCGAAAAGATAATCCATATGCCGTGCTTAATATCGCCAACGGCATTGTGCCATAATATTCTAGCATGCGATTGCGGAACAGTGTCAGCAGCTGCAGGGTGGGAGGTTGCATAGGAGGGACATCCATATTTAAAAATGTAAAAAAGCACAAGAGCGTCCGCTGGTAATGCAAGTAAAAATGCCAATCCACGAACCAGAGTGCAGAAAATAGAATGAAAGGAAGCAGGGATGACTCCAAAGATTTTCTCAAATGAAGTCACGAGACCACTGGTAACAACTTTAAAAAAGTGCGCCAGGGACTTTGTGGAGGATGCGTTAAAGATAGTCGGAAACATGTTGCTGAAATTGAAAGGCAAATCTTAATTGAAAAGGGTGTGCACCTCTGTACGGGTGTTCGCTATGTGAAGTACGAAAGTTTCACGGGCCGAACTCAAGGCCACCTCTCTCTGAGACAAAAGAGCTCTTATTCTTGCCATGCCGTTGAAACGTGTCCCAAGGTTGGTATTTGTGGCCAGATTGAAAACTCCCTATGTTCATGTGTGGGAGGAAATAGAACATTTCTGCAGCAAATAACCCGTTCACTTACTGTTACGATAAAAGGAATACTTTTAATTAACTCAGAACAATCTTCATTATTGAGCATCAAATAACTACCATTTTCCAACAACTTGAACGTGGGGATGATAGCAGAAACTGGCGTGCCTTGCAACACGCAAGCCATATTTGGTCGGTGTTTGTTGCATGAACCGTGTAACTGTATGTGCCTACACATTAGTGAATGATCTGGCGTCTCAGTGCATTCCTCTCCATTCAGATAAACTTCTTGATCATCTTTGAAACATCTGTATGTGTATGGAAGCGACCAGACCTCATGAAGAAAAGCACTACCTAAAGGTTCATAACGACCTATTGGTATATATTTCATACAATTTGAAAACTTATATAAAGCAAAAGGCAGCGTTATTAAACCGTGGATAAGGCATGTTGCCAAAAAACCCGCAATCCTCTGCTGATGATGTCACTGAGCATGTCATGAATGATGTAATATGTGACATCATCAGCAGTGGATTACGGGTAATGGTATCTCTAGTTTACTCCCTTATAGCTGTCTTTCTTTTAACATAAGTGTCTGTTTCCTTCCCTTATACTTACTGTTTTTGGTTCGCTTCCGGTTCGCGTACCGGCGAGCGAACTGGGAAGCGAACTAAGAGAAATAGAGGTTGGCACAGTTCCAAATATTGTACCAATTTTTTAATAACGGGGAGGTAGTTCTGAAAAGAACTTTTTTTTTTATTTTTCTGAACATTTTTTTACTGTTTTTGAATTTTTCGGAACAGTTTTATATTTTTTGGGGTTTTTCTTGGAGGGGGCAATGAAAACGATTCATTGTAAAGGGCTCAACAGGAGCAACAAAACAAAAAAAAGAAGTATTTATTATTTTGGGCGTTTCGGACAAACTTGCATATGATAGTCAATAGCTCTGTTGATCAGAGTGATGCTTTTTTCTCCGTAGGAAATGAATCCATCGCAAAATGCGCAGATGTGTTTTACATCACCAAATCTCATTTGTATATTTGGCACCATCTCCCTGCCCTCTGGTCCCGTTACTTCCGGTACAACAGATCTTCTGGCCATAATAGGGAGATTATCTAGGTCGTTCCGAAACTGTGCAGCACTGTAGTTGTTAGGATGCCACCTAGTCATATGGCGATGCATTGTGTAGTTTCCGAAACTGTATTTTTTGTCGGTCCCTCTGGACAGTCTATCTTGACATATAAGGCAAGTTACGTATCTTGCATTTACTTTTTTCTGACCTTTGGGAATTTTAAAAAATTGCCAAATGAAGTTTTCTTTCCGGTGAGACGTCCTGGGCTGCTCAGGCAAAAACTGCCTCTCTTCGTGCTCGTCCTCCTGTTCCTCTTCTTCTTCTTCTTGTTGAATTATAACTTGAGCAGGTGGTCCACTCTTCCTTGGATGTGGTGGAGGTGGTGGGGAAGCACCAGCTGAAGCTACTAAAGAAGCCATTGCTCAGTGATCACAAAGGGTCTTTCTCTCACAATGATGAAAGTCAGAGTGAGGAAAGAAGGAGGGATTTTCATCATTTGGGAAAAACAAGAGTTCTCAACCAATCAAAAGTGTTCATTTTAGATTATATGACCTAGTCTTACATCATTAGGAAACCAAAAGTGAAATGAACCAATGAAAAGTGTTATTACCAAGTCACATGACTTGCTGTGTTTACGTTAAGCGCTTTGCAGGGCCTCCCGGTTTGCTTCCAGAAACCTGCGCTTTGCGACTCGCTTCGCGTACCAGTTCGCTAACGTAGTACGTCATATGACGTATCACGCGACAATGTGAAACGTCATGCGGACGGGAGGCGTCACGATGTTGTTTTGTAACGCGGCACTTGCGGTAAAGAAACGTTTACCGGCTCGCGGTCTATTTCGCGGCATCAAGGTCAGCTAACGGGAAGCTTCCCGATTTGCGAAGCGGGAACGAAGAAAAAAAAATATTTAAAATTTTTTTTATTCATAAACATATAAAATATATTTTTGGATTTAAAGAAGAATACATTTTACAGCTACAGATATTAGCTGTTAAAAAACCAATGAAATTCACAGAAAAAACCATAGGTTATGGACCATATATAGTTAGGAATTAGCATTTACAAAACCTTGAAAATTCACTGAAAAAACCATAGGTTATAGACCATATATAGTTAGGAATTAGCATTTACAAAACCTTGAAAATTCACTGAAAAAACCATAGGTTATAGACCATATATAGTTAGGAATTAGCATTTAAAAAACCTTATTTTACTCACACAAAACCATTGAAATTCCATATATAGTTAGTTGCACTAACTATATATCGCGCACCCGCAATCCACTGCTGATCATGTCACATATTACATCATTCATGACATGGTCAGTGACATCACTGATGACATCACTGATGACATCTCAAATGACATCACTGATGACATCACTGATGACATCTCATTTGACATCATTCTTGTGCTAATACGATAAACCTCTTCAGACTCTAATATAACCTTAGATACACTCAGTGTATACAGACACTCACACACTGCCACTCATCCATGGAGTTACTCACACACCCAGTCAGTCATGCAAAGAAACAATCTCACCTCCATTTCTTCAACTATACAGTTAAACACACCTTACTTATTGAAACATATACTAACACATATTTACTCTCTTATACAATCCCTGATACAAGTTCACAATGATCGATACAACCACTCACTCATTCAGTGGCTCTCATGCACAGTTATTTATATATGCCAACTCTCACATGTACTGTGTTTTACATATGTACTTACTATGACATGTAGCATTGAGATATCCATTCACTCATCAATACACTCATGCACACAGTCAACTGCCCATGTAGCTGTTTCCACATGCACTCTTGAACTCATACACCTAGTGAATAAACTGCTCACACATCTATGCATAGAGTCACACACCTTCCAGCCACCCCCACACAAACTCAATCTCCCATAGAAATACTTGGGCAACCAATTAATAACACATATAGCCTCTCGTATAGCTAATGATCAACACATGCAGCAGTTTACAGAACAACAGACATAATGATGCACAAATTAAGACAGTTTAGTCACTAACCCATGCATTCAGTGAGACACATTTAATCACTCACTCATACAGTCAGTCATGCACCTACTAAATCCTTCATCCAGACACTTATACATCCACTCAAGACATATTTTAACTTTACAGAAAAATACAGTCACTGGATGTTGTCATCAGTGATGTCATTTGAGATGTCATCAGTGATGTCATCAGTGATGTCACTGACCATGTCATGAATGATGTAATATGTGACATGATCAGCAGTGGATTGCGGGTGCGCGATATATAGTTAGTGCAACTAACTATATATGGAATTTCAATGGTTTTGTGTGAGTAAAATAAGGTTTTTTAAATGCTAATTCCTAACTATATATGGTCTATAACCTATGGTTTTTTCAGTGAATTTTCAAGGTTTTGTAAATGCTAATTCCTAACTATATATGGTCTATAACCTATGGTTTTTTCAGTGAATATATATATATATATATATTCACTGAAAAGCCAAATGGCTACAGGGACAGTATAGTTAGGCTCAGATTTCCCTCATACAAAACCAGTGAAATTAAGCAGTAATAGTTCCCTGAGCTGTCTATAACTTACACCCCATGAGATTTAACAACCTAGGCAATGAATTCTAAATGCTCAAACACATAGTGACAGAAAAAGAGAGAATCAAAAGGACAATTGATCAGTAGCTCAACAATTTATTAACACAAAATAAGGTAAAAAACACAGTAGTAAAAAGTTGATTATCGGTTATCATCAATCAACTGTCACAGGTCATAATCAGATTACCATTATAAAATATCAAAATACAATAAAAATCAGATTAAAAAAGGGAAAAAATGAGGGAAACAAAATACAATGGCATAAATTAATATTCTACAGTGGCAATAAGTATTTCTCGACGCGCGTTTCGGCGACCAGCGCCTTCTTCTGGAGTAGCCACGTAATATTACTGAGGCAGTTTATCAAAGATTGTAACTGAAGCCTGTATGTCACGTGTGGTAAAAATATTCATTGATTGGAAAATACAATAGTTTCATGTAGGTCAAGGTTCCATTGATATAGACTCCCAGCAATTAAATCCTACGATGCAAGTGTTTGGTGAAAGAATCTCTTCGAAGTCGAATCTTGGTGATGTGTAAACACTTTGTTATCTATAAAAACGGAATCGACTGTGATGCGGTGTGATGCGGTGTGACACGACAAATGGGCAGATCTCTATATGGCTCCAAGAGGTCGTGGTCTCCGGGGCTGCGGGTGAGCCGCATGGCCCCCCGCATTATTAAACAAAAGGCCCAGGTGAAGAGGCAGTTCCCCAGGCTGGTGGCTTCTGCACGACAACCCCCTTCTATATAAGTTAAAGCCTTGGGAAGGTGGCGCCTCCTGAGGGTTCACCCCTCCAAGAGGCCCCCATTGAATAATTAAAGCAGCCCTGGGGTGCATCATTTAAATGAAAACCCCTGGGGAGGTGGCCCGCAGGGTTTGATTAAACCTTAGGAGGGGGCCCAATGCACCTCCCTCTATTATTTGTCACTAGCTTACCCGTCGCGTGTTGCTGCAATTTCGGAAGAAAGGAAATTCAAGGAAACTTGTTATGATAACATTCAATTTACATTGTGTAATTTTTATTAAAACCTAGCTTACCCGTCGCGCCTTGCTGCGATCTCCGAAGAAAGGAAATTCAAGGAAACTCGTTATGATAACATTCAATTTGCATTGTGTCATTTTTATTGAAACTTATTCATTTTAATATGGAAAACATTTCAAAGTGTTGTTTTAATGCTATGTATTTATTCGAGTGCTTGTGGATACACGATTTTTTGTTTTTCCGTCTGGTGCGTACATCAGTATTCGAAAGATTATGAGGGCCCTGGGGGGGCGATATTTAAAACAAATTTATGCCAGAAACCTTCGAGGGAGTGTACTCAACAACTTCCCAAAGTTTCCTGGCGATCGGCTGAATGGTGTTTTAATTCTATTTATTTATTCGGATGCTTGTGGATACACGATTTTTTGTTTCTCTGTTTGGTGCGTACTTCAGTATTCGAAAGATTATGAGGGCCCTGGGGGGCCGATATTTAAAAAAATGTTATGCCAGAAACCTTCGCGGGAGTGTACTCACCAACTTTCCAAAGTTTCATGGCGATCGGATGAATGGTGTAGTAATGCATAAAGGACAAACAGACAGACAGACAGACAGACATACTTTCGTTTTTATATATATAGATATACTTTCTCACCCTGTCTCCACTTTGACTTGTGACATGGCGGCAGAGGTACAGACTTGTCTACAGTCAGGAAAGGTGCAAAAAGAATCATTATTTTATTGGTGAGCACCAATAAAATTCCGCAAGGGAGTGCAAACAAAAAGTACAACATTTTAAAAGGCTGATGCATTTCGGCTCAAAGCCTTCATCTGGGCCACCTTTGCTGTCATGCTGGACACCTTTATATTACATAGTCCTTCCTTAATTTCCTTGGCTCTCAAGAACTAGAGTGGTCCATATCACATTTTCTAACTTTTTCTGTTCTTCATTAAGGCCCGCATTTTGAATTCATTTAACTAGCATCTCACACTTTTATGATAAGCATAGTCCAAATAGTATGGAATTTCTGAGAAAGTATATATTTGTACTTCTGCACATGACACAATTGATGCTTTGCATGCAAGCTCGCCCCAGTGTGTGAAATGCGCAATTGGCACATGTCTCCCAATATGAGTTCAAATAACCTGCTTCATCACACAAGATGATATACATTGCACATGCCCAAAAGAGATGTATATATTGCAGTATAAAGCTAGTACATTATTACACATGCCTCGTAATATGAGCCATGACGCCTCCCGGCTTTTCTAGGGTTCCAGTATTGGCTACTTCTTGCACATCTATCCCGGTAAAGATGTCAGATTCCCTTAACTGACTTTCATTTGGTCCAGTATTCTACATATTGCAAATTTGATCTCAATATATACACTGTACACATAATTGAATAGTGGCACATGCTCATTCAAAATGTCTTGTACAGAAAATACAACTTTATGGGCGATCATACTTGCCACTACTGATGTCTCAAATTGCTAAAGCCCCTTAACTAATGTGCTGCAATGTGGCGATATAGTGCGTCTAATGAGTTTGGTTCAGTCAAGCTAAGCATACATTATCACATAAACATCCTATACTTAAATTGCTATTCAATATGCTTATCATATGTTTTCCTATAATAATCCTGTATTAAAAGTGCTAATACATGTACTTCTATTGAAGAAGGCAGCTGGGTGTTCAAGAGGATTGCACTGTCCAGGCTTGTCACTACCCTTTTGGGATATTGTCCACCTCAAATGGTCAGCTGCCACAGGACCTTAAAGTTAAACG
This sequence comes from Lissotriton helveticus, assembly GCF_964261635.1. Taxonomy (NCBI): domain Eukaryota; kingdom Metazoa; phylum Chordata; class Amphibia; order Caudata; family Salamandridae; genus Lissotriton; species Lissotriton helveticus. The sequence goes on from NC_136063.1 coordinate 178,638,787, forward strand.
TTCATGTAAAGGATATGTCAGGCAACATGTAAGTACAAAAAACTACCTCGCCAGACTGGTTACGAACACCACCGAACACGGATCGCGAACCCTTCGTTTCCCTTAAACCACCCCTGCCTCTGACAAGGACTGTACAGGGCAGAGACAGAGCACCCTGGTCGCTGACCCTCATCGGACTATTGGTTACCCTTGACTCAAGGGGATTTTTTCTGTGAATTGTTACGTCCTAACACGGACTGGAAAGATTTGCGGTTCTTTTTTTATGACCCTGGCGAGAGTACAGCACCCAGCAATCGCCCTGAAGAAACCCATGTTTGGGCAAAACGCGTTGGCTTTCCATTTATGAGAAAACAGCTCTTGGGCAATAAAGACCCACCAAGGCTACAAACAACAATGTGGACTGAATATTTTGAAATTCAGACTTACATGTTGCCTCTCATATCCTTTGCTAATACATGTATTCAATATAGTATGATTAAAGTGGTGTGCTAATATTCAAGTTGCCCAGTTTGTCATACTTTAACGCATGATGAATACTCTGGTTAATGTTGTTTTTATAGTCATACAGTGCTTAGTCTATATATTACACCCAATACTATTTCAGTGGCCAAAAGTGACTTATGCAATTTTAAAATGCCTAAACTGTTACCTGTTAATGACCTGATATAGTTGAATAAAATTGCAATAGTCCTAAAGTGATCAGCGCTGTTACAGTCTGATTTTAATGATCTTAAGGTGGCAAGTGCTAAGGTGAACTCCGTGCACATGTTCAGTGCTACCAAACACCTAATTAATACTAAATTAAGAAACTTAAAAGTGCTTGTGCATATGTCAATGTACCACCATTTCTGCTATCCTTATCACCATCTGGTGATGCTAAAGTGACTAAAGCTGGTTTGAAATATCTAATCTATTACCCATTAATGAGCAAGTATAGTTAAGTTTAAAATTCAATAGTCCTAAGGTGACATCTGGTGATTCAGTCTGGTAGAGCTAAAAAGAGTGCCATTGCTACGTTTGCCAACCACAATGTGCGCATTATGCATGCTCCATATATCACTCTGATTCAGTCCAACTTTACAATCATTAATAAGTGTGACTACTCATCCACTAGCAGCACAGTGATTCAAATCCCCATATCCATGGGCCGTTGACGGAAAAAATGTTCAACACCGAGAACTTGATGGTCAGATATAGCAGACTTAAAGAGTTGATGAGTCAACAGAAACAGAGGAAAATCGAGAAATAGATTAATCCAAGAGTGTGTACCCCTACTCTAGTCACACACAACCTGTCTAGATTCTTTCTCTTCCTCTCTAGGAACAGAAGCCCTATTTTTGTGATACAAGTGGTAAGTCACCTTGCTTTCTTTTTGACAATACTGTATTGGTTCAGCGAGGCAGATATCCTGTCCATACACTCCAGAGTCCAGTACCTGCCCTTGGCATCTCATCACCTAAAACTGTAGCATAACGTAATCTGGTGCAGCTGCTGCAGTGAGTGAAAGCGGTGAAATCATGTGCGTCTTCTGCAGCACTGCGACACTGTGCCACCACAGCACAACAGAACTACGTCTGCAATGCACAAACTGAAGAAAAAGTGTGTTTCGCAGTGCCCACTCAGTCACCTTCTAGAGCTTCACTTCATCATTCTGTCTTTCTGTCCAGACTTCCTAAAAATGTAAATTCTATCTCAGTATTTCATGTCTGTGAAACATTTCAATTAACAATTAGAATATTTTTCTTATCATCAATCAATGTTGTTACCAAGAAGCAAACAAGAAGTACATGAGCCGTGACACCTAACCATTCCATAGCTAAACTTATCCCTATAATCTACCTCCCTCGGGACTAATTTTCCTCACTGCCAAATGAAGGTATTTCTTGAAAGGAATTGTGATGGAGGCCTGGGTGTACTGTAATGTGGGACTAAACAGGCCTGATTTAGAGTTTGGCAGATGGGATACTCTGTAACAAATAAAATATGTATCCTGTTTGCTGCAACTCCCTCTTCAATTCTAATACCCTAAGTTCAAACATGGTTAAAAGCTTAGGATGGTAGAGTCTTGCATATTGGACAAATTTGGCGGATGAAGGATATCTCATCCACTTTGCTACAGTAGACAGTGCATAGCAACATAGAAATGTTGCCATGCACTGTCTACTGTAACACAGTGGATGAGTTATCCTTTAGCCGCCAATTTAGTCCCATCTGCATGACTCTATCAGCCTAAGGTTTTAACCATGTTTGAACTTAGGGTATTAGAATTGAAGAGGGAGTTGGAGAAAAGCAGGGCCATCAGAATTTTAAGTTAATAACATAGTATGCTACATAGAGATTCCTGCAAGCATGTACCTAGAGCATCTTATTCTCAGTAGTCTGTTTTGGTTAGTCCTCTTACCCCTCAGCACCATGAAACTGCTTGGTGTAAATCCGCTTAACAAATTCTGGTAACATAACATAACATCATTCCTTCCAAAACTTTTTATGGTACAAATGTTAGGGGGGGTGCTTTCTTAAGGGTGGACGGCTCCCTACCTTTTTCCAACGCATGAAGAATGTCTGTGAGGCTGAACAAAGCTCAGCCTGGCTGACACTCTTCTTGTTTGGGTCATGTAGGCAGGTTCTGTACATGCACTAAGTGCACAGGGACCTGGATCCCTAAGCCAAGCTTTGCCGGGCTGAGGATTTCACAACCCTGTGGGCACAACCTGCTCTGTCTGCAAAGAGTTGAGAGGTCCCATTCTTCATGAAGAGGAGACAGTTCATGGATAGACTCAGCGCTGGGCGCTTCAGTTTTAAACTCTGAATTGTCTAGAACTGACTGTCAATCAGTGAGTACTTGTCACAGAGTGGGGTGGGATCAGCAAGTCTCTTTGACCCCGTCCCACTCTGTGAGGAGTTACAGAAGGTACTCCTTACATTGGATGACCCATGCTAAAGTCTGCCAATGAGAGGAGGTGGCAGGATATTACCCAAAGCCTCCAGGAACCACTGAGGTTTCCCTCCTGCCACTGAAAATCACCACTGGCCAGGTAAGCGTATTTTCTAATGTAGGGAGCGTGCGTGTTTGTATGTATGAATGTTTGTGTATTTGTGTGTGGATGCTGTGAATGGGTGTATGCAGGTGTAGAAGCTTGTCAACCGTTGGTGTGAGTATATGTGTAAATGACTGAAAGCGTGTCTGTGTATGTGTAGAAGAGATTGTGAGTGTGTGTGCCCACCCCAACACACCAGCGTCACAGCAAGAGATGTCACTTATCTAATCTCGTGGCAGTGGACCATTTTTCTACTAGATCTAGTGGTTGTCTCAATGAAAAACAACAGTCCTTTGCATTTAAGCTTTTAGATCAACCCCCATTTTGACTCTCATTATCGGACCATCACTCGGAGAAGAATATCTTTAGCGTGACTCTAACAAGCACAGTAGAAGTGCCATCATACACTGTAATGGCCTCTGAAGAGTCTGATGGTTCATTTTGTTAACAGCAGGCTCACTGACGTTTTTTTAGATCATCCTATCGGACGTATGGCCCCAACGAAGACACCATTGATCCAGCGGGCCACCAACCTGAGAACATCTATCACTATGCACTCATTTGGGCCCATGAACACACTCACTCAATATGGGTCAATGAGCACTGCTGATGATCAATTTGAGGGCTACAATTGTTCATTCGGTGCTTATCATTTCTTAAATATATTTATAATATGAAGCCCTTTCTAAGACTAATGGATCTATTTTAGTTGATTTTATTTGGTTACCATGGCATAGGTCTCATTTACCTGATTTCCTCATTAAATAACCACAGACTCAGGTGAGTTTAAATGTTTATCTAAATTGATCATAAGAGCAAAACAAATTACAGTGTTAACTCCATCATTCTGAAGAGGTGAGATCAGTTCATCTAATTTAGAATAAAATCTTCTATGACAAGTACCTCAGGAAAAAGAGGATAGAGAGAAAAGGCACATTGACACAATACACAGATTTATATTTACCTAGGATGGTACGAAAATCAGACTCCTCTGGCCAACAGTTATGGGCCCCTTAAAGAAGTAGATGACAGGTTCTTCAGGACAGGACAGATGACCTCTACTGGATTTGACACCTGCGTCTCACCTCTCTATGATACTAATTTCCTCCTCAATTCTTCGCGATCTTATTCTTATTCTATTACCTCCTCGATTCTTTTGCGATCTTCATCTAATTCTATTTTGCTTGGGAATTTCTAAGACTGCTTCTTCAGAAATTCTATCAGCATTCGGACAGCATCTCTGTCTTTCAGCGTTCTGGCAGCGACAGCTTCAACTAATCTAACTAACTACCCCAATTACACCTTCTAATGGCAAGTACCACCCCTAAATGTTTCAAACTCATGAAACTCCTAATTCTGATTGGACAAGCTGAGAGGATGATCATCACACCATGCTAAGTTTAATACTTTTGTTAAAGCTTAATGTTTTAAGTTACCGCCCAATAATTTGTTCTCCCAAGCTTTATTTTCCACCTATATTTGCAAATGTATAACATTTTCACAGTTGTCCATTGAATCTTCAGGATGTTCAGCTGGTTCCCAGGGTATGTTTAGTAAATTTCCCCGGACAAGTTCCAAGACTTGAGTTCATTGCTCCGGAGTTGTCTCTTCCGTGCATGCGGCAACCTCACGTGGTTGTCACGTTGGTGTCAGACCTTAGCGTTTCTAGGAGGCCCCAGTACGAACTAATAGAGAGGTCAAAAAGACAAAGTATTAAATTCAAATAAAAGGATTTCATTGTATACCACCTATCTCTACTCTAATTCCATTTACTTATAAAGTCTATTTATGCATTAGCATTTCATATATAACACAGTTTAGTTTCAGCAGAGCAGATGCTTAGCATGTGAGTTCTTAAGCGTCCCTTTTAGATGCTTTTGCCCAGAAGCAGAATTTTACCTCCAAGCGTTAAGACGCAGCTGACACATGCGCAATTCTTTTTCCCGCCTAAGCAGCCATCTTTAATTACACTCTGCTTATTTGTTAGTAAAACTCATAGGCAAGCTTCCCCCTTTTCTAGAAAATATGGAACGTAGTGTAAAATTAGTGTTACAGACGTTAATAATACAGGATTATATGAGAGGATTATGTCCAATCAAGTCTCTTTTTCACAAGTCCTTCCTCCATCACAATTGAGTCTCGAAATGCATTGGGCATTAATGTCTGTTTCACAAAAATGTCTTTGTGATAATTGTACATTACTGGATGTAATTTGAATTTTGGTTTGGAAAAATGCAAACTTGTGTAATGATAAAATTATTGAGAGATGAAGGTAAATTTCTTTGAAAGAATGTACTAAATTTGAATATTTTGTTTAATATGACCTATATCAAATGTGTAGAGTTGTGCATGTTGTGTACAGGTTGCCTAGGGGACTTGGCTACTTCATATCACCCCAACACTACTCCACATTACAAGCTGCCAGTAGAAGGAATGGAAAGCAACATCACTGTGTTCTTCTATATTTGTGGACTGTTCTACTGAACAGCTTTTCTTCATTTGCCAGGTGTTTTGTGCAACACTACTTGCTGGCTTGAGATTGACTTGAGGTCACAACATAACTTAGGAAAGAGAAACAATAGAACACAACTGACTATTTCATGTTTGGAATTTAGGCCTAGATTCACAAAGGTTTAACATTGGGTTAGTGTAACTTTGTTAATGCTTAACGCAAATTGGTATAGCCGTTGGTTTGTTTGGAAAAGGAGCACAAAGCAGCACAAAATGCTGCTTTACATCACTTTGCATCAAGGGAGTGTTAAATGGGTGGTACATGGGCATTCTCATGCAACCACCCATTCTTTTTTTGACGTTGAACCCTATCTACTAATATTTGTTGACAGGGTTTTGTGCCAAAAATGTACGCAGCTGAAAAGCAGGAGTTAAAAGGAGAAATGTTTTCATTTATCCTTGCTTTTCTGACAATGCTTGTATGCTGGACTGTACAGCACACATACAAATTAGAAATAGGTTTTGAACTTGTGTGACCAAAGTATTTTGTACAGGAAGGTTAGCCTTCCTGTACAAAACCTATGGTAAACTCAGGAAATCACCCTAGCACTATGACCTTAAGGTATTTTCCTGGTGCACAGCAGCTAAAAGCTGCGCTGGCTCTAGGGAGAGCCGAGGAGAGAACCATATCTCATGCTCCCTCCCTCTCACGCACCATAGCGCAGCATTTTTGGCAAACAACTTTAAAACATGACGGCTCTGCACTAAATAAACATCAGATCTGTGAACTCACACGATGCCACCGCGTGACACATGATATTGGCTTCCATCAACCGGTCACCTGGTGCAGAGCCGATATCACACGGTGGCAGGGAGGGAAAACAAGCTGAAAACCACTGTAAATAGTGGATTTCCAACCCCTTCTCCAGGCTTCAAACCGGCTTAAAACTGACGACCTCCAATAGGAGGGTGTAAAAACACCCTAGGACATTGGCATCATCCTTAGCAAGCTTTTTTTGTTTGTTTTTGGAGTAGGGGGTTTGGCGACAGGTTGAGGGCAAAAGTGCCTCTGAGGTACTTCTTGTCAAGAGGCCCCGCCTCTCCTCACACAGTAAGATTTTTGCTCGAGTTGGCAGGCACGAAACATTCAATAATCTAACTCTGCATGGTCAAGAGGGCATCGCGCAGTAAACAGTCCACGCTGATGGTTAAGCGTAAAAGGCCATTTATTAGGACCAGGCTGCACAACATATCAATAAACCATAACATCAAATAACCAATGACAAACTCCCAACATCAAACTCTTCATCCATTCACTCCCTTCACCCACTCCGAACTCACCTCCCATTCCACTCCATACCCCGTTCTGTTCTTCATCCGTTTCTTTACTTCTCTTCTAGCATCCGCCCCTGTATCACCAGGCATTACACTCATGCCTCCACCCCCCCCATCATTCACTCTCCCCCCCCCGAGGGATGAGTGCACCCGCCAGAGACTCCCCCACCCCTCCCAAGTACCGCCACCCCTGCAGCCTGTCCTAAACTGGCAACGCTCAGCCTGCCCAGCTCCTGAACCCTAGTAAACTGTAGGGTGGGCGCATCGCCATTCCTAACTGGACCCTCCCGACAGTGCCAGAATGTAGGAAGGAAGAGGAAGTCACCTTCCTCCCCTGCATTTTTATACCCACCCCCTGACCCAAGCCTGGCCCTCCCTGAGCAAAAGACCCGGGGGGAAGATTAGTCTGCGACTCTGCTTACCCCCGGGCCCAACATTTTTAAAGCATGGAGCAAACCTTAACAGGAACCGTTCATTTCCTTTGAACACACAGCATCCTTTATAGTATGGCCTCCTCAAGTGACTACAAAACCCTGGTATGAAAGGCTTTGCCCATATGTGCATACTTAGCAGTCTGGCTCGTAAGAAAGCAAAGGTATGTAAAGTTATGCATGCGGAAGAACAGCACAACAGCAGGGCTTTTCCCTGTTCATGAAAGATGCATGCCAGTCTTCCGAGAATCTGTCCACATAGACATACGGATTTATTTAAAACATTTTAAAACCCTTTTCTTCCACTCGTTGCTCACCCAGACCTTCTCCTCCCCTTCCTGCATTATACTGCCCGTCTGAAAATGATTTATTATAATGAATGCTCAGACGTGTTGTGGGACTTTGTACGCATTATCGACAAAATGGAATACCAAAATGTTTGGCCTGCAGTAATCTAATCCCTGGAACGTTTTGCAAGCTGGAATTATATATTTGGATAATAAACACCGTCAGTGTGTCTGTTGCCGAGTTTAGCCTCTTTAACTGTCTGAGGCGTGTAAACTGACATTGTCCACGCGGTTTAAGTGAATTATACTTACTCGCACAACACCGCAGTCCTCCTGCTACTGAAAGTAGATACTTTGACAAAGCACGTCCACTGAGTAGATTTATTTCCCTCGGAATAGGCTCACTGTGTCAGTCCTTCTTCCATTTCAATTTCAAGTCTGGGTTTAATAAAAGGCCAGCCAACGCGGATGTTGCGGGTGACCATTCATCAGCTGCAGCTCTGCAAAGCCTGCTGGCCACGTAAAATTCAAAAGCAAATGGTTACTGAAGTATGGATTCCATTGAAGGGGAAAATAAAGCTTCAGAGAGGCAGTGACAGTGGCAGTGTTAGATTAAAAAAAATAGGATATGTTCTGTGTCATATATGGGTGAACTGTAGCTTGATTGTATTTCAGCATTCAGTCTAAATGGAAAAGTAAACAGAGTAGCATTTAGGAGAATTGTTGCCACTCCATAATTGTTTGTTTAACAGTTCCTGGAAACAGAACCTTTATTGAGCATAACAATGTACTGCAGTAGCAGATAATATCAGAACATCGAGCCTTTTCAGGAAGAACATGCAATGGTACAAGTGGAGATCTCTACCTGCAATTACTTTTCCTAGTTTCTGGAATTCACCAACATTCCCACTAGTATGCCAGAGCTGTCCAATCATACTTCAGGGAAGGGAACTGGCATTCCCAGCGATATCCTATTCCCAGGGTGCATAGTACTTCTATCCATTCTTTCTCCCTGTAATGATTCAGTCATATTTATTGCATATATTAATCCGCTTTCAACAATTTTGCCTTTCCACTTCTATTCATTTTACCTTCCTGCCCCTTCTAAATAAATTAGCGATCTTATGTTATGACTGAGAACCTACTAGAAAGGTACAGGATGTGAAAATGAAAAGTGACACATCTTCAGACAGACCTAGCCCTCTGGTTAGTCAGGTCTCAGAGGTTCAGGCTCGACAGCCATGCTCTTCAAACTTTTTAATGCCGGCCATGACTTCTTCATTGACCAAGTCGCAGAATTTGCAATGTTTAATGAGTGTATTAAGTCTTTCACCAACCTGTTGTCGTGCTTGGTTGCATAGTCTATATTTGGCTTTGGGTTGATAAAGGCTTCCAACGCTTCTTTTATCTTTCGGTTCCACAATCAGTGGCTCGTTGTCATCCTCACCCTTCTGAGGGGTAAGGGATAAAGATAAATAAATGCAAGGAAGATAATGAATACAAATTAAAACACTTTAAACTTTACAAAAATCAATAAATGATTTGAAAAACAATTTTGTGAGAGAACTAATGATGACACGTTATCACAGACACACAGGAACAGCTGAACACCAGTGCCTGTTGTTTGTGGTGCTTTTGTTTAAATGAGTTATTGCTCCAAAAATTGATATCATGCAAATTGACAGATTTGCATTTACCATAATTTCACAACATTTTGCTGAAATTCCATGTAATTATATTGCATTGTATTGTATTGTAATTGCATTTATATAGCGCTTACTACCCCTGACGAGGCGTCAAAGTGCTTTTTCGGCAAGTAGCACGCTACTCTGGGACCCATTGAGGATTAGTGTTGAATTAGTATAGTAAAACATGCAAGTAATTTGGTGGATAGGTTTGTCAGTTATTTGAATTTGGAATGATAGCAGAAGGATAGAGGAGGAAAAAGGTTTGTTTTTATATAGCTCTTGTTGATGCACACTATTCAGGAAGTCCATAAAGGATTAGTGGTGAATTAATATGGTGAAATATGAAGTAATTTCAGTGGTAGATATTTAGTCAGATTATTTGGAGTGAGAAGGATAGTCGAGGGATAAAAGGGGAAGAAAGGTTTGCATCCAAATAGCACTTGTTACCCCTGATGGGTGTTGAAGCGCTTTTCTGGCGAGTAGCACGCCACTCTGGAACCCATAAAGGATTAGTGTTGAAAATTAGCATAGTAAAATATGAAGTAATTTGAGTAGTGGATATGTTATTCAGTTATTTGGGTAGTGGAAGCAAGACATGTAAAGCAATAACATGGGCGAGGCATGAGGGGACGGGGTAAGCAATAACAGGGGGAGGGGACTGGGGCAAACAACGACTAGGGCTCCCACCTTTCAAAGAGAAAAACACTGGCCATTTGTTGCTATGTTAAGAAATTACTAAGGCCCAAACATAATACTAATTATACAACACATAAAATGTGTATATATTCATTTGTTGCATTACTTTTCTGGCTTTGTTTTCTTTGTTAGTCATGGATCATTACTGCAGGTCTAGAACATATTTAAAAGTGATTTCTATGTATATTTATTTAGAAAGTGTTATATAGCATATTAGGCCACTTTACAATTATTCAGAGACCCATAGAATCAATAATATCACAGTCGAGAAAAATACAGGATATGGTAGCACCCTAGAAAAGGGAGAGTACAACACAATGTCGGGACCAATAGATCAAAAACAAAAATATAACAGGGGAGTAGTAGTGATGAGTGAGATTGACGTGTCATCAAAGGTATGAAGAGAGGAGATCCTAGAATCTAGAGCAGAAATGTGTTCATAAGTAGAACATCAACTTCTTTCTTGAAAGATGCAGTTGAGGGAATCAGTCTGATTTCAGGGTCCAAGGCGGTCTAAATTCTTGGGGCGATCCCAAGAAAGCTCAGCCGTAGGTTGTCTTTTCAAGGAATCTCTGTGGTTTCAGCTGCAAGTTGCTGGAACTTCTGAAGGAGCTGCAGCCACCAGAAAGTTCAAGCTTAAGCTTCTGAGCAAGGTATCTTGCTCTGGGTATTGAAGTGTACAGCTTTATAGGTCATGCAGGCAATTTTCGCAGAATTCTTGCTTCGTAATGGAGCCAATTGAGGGAATTCAAATAAAGGGTGATGCTGTTTCTTTTTTGACCCTGTGATGCGCTTGCAGCAGAATTAAAAGATGTCCTTAGAGGAGCCGTTTTGAATCTGGGGAGGCCGCAAAGGGTTGCACTTCCATATTCCAACCTGGGAATCACCAGGGCTTGCACTGCAGACTTGAAGTCATTGAGAGAGGGGGGTATGGGCTTTACTTTTCTCAACATGCTAATTTGAAGGTTCAATCCTTTGGTGGCCGCACTGTTGTGCTTATGCAGTTATGGTTCTTGTTGAGAGTTATTCCCAGTGATCTTGCTGAGTCTATAACATGTGGCAAGCAGTTGAGGGCTGTTAGTTGTCTCATCCATTCCTCAATGACAGGTGACTGGATGGGTGGGACAATTAGGAGGAATTCGGTTTTCAGAGTGTTTAGGTTGAGGTTGTTGAATACCAGCCAACTTTGGGTTTTCTGTAGAGTCTTATGTCTTCGGGGGAAGAGACTTTCAAGTATAATTAGGTGTTGTTGGTGTTTATGTGGTAGTGGATGTTGGATGAGCTCCAAATCTCCGCTAGAGGCCTCATGGAGAAGTCAAAGAGAGTGGGTGAGAGCAGTGGTGGCTCCTCCACAATGATGGAGGAGCATCACCCCACTGCCTGACGCAGAGACTGCAAACGAGAAATGCTTTTCATGTGTAGGGGCAGGGCATGGGCGAGTGGCGGATAAGTGCTTGTGCAGTTTCTAACTGCTCATGTGTGTTGGCTGGCCATCTCATGCCGACCAAAACACACATGTGCACTTACGTTTCTTTAGCTTGACTGCATTCAGCAGCCAGGCTGGAGAGACCCCCAAAGACTCCTTGGTCTGAGCAGGCATCTTTTCAGCCTGCTCAGACCAATACCTGCAATGCAGCAAAGGGATTGGCTGGGAGTCTGCCCCAGGGGCAGCTGGGACCCAGAAAGAGGCCAGCAGGAGCGATGCAGAAGGTGGCATCAGGTACGTTTTAAAAATTATTATAAGCTTGTTCCCCTCACCACCCCCACGCGGTCGCTCCCCCACCACCTCACCACCTTTTGTTAGTGTCGGCTGCCATTGGGTGAGAGGGAGGAACCCTGTGGGAGTCCTAAAGTGACCGGGTGATCTGAGATAGGGAATGATTCATCTTGAATCTTTGAGTTCTGTTTTGGAGAAACGAGGTGAACCAGTTTAGGGCTGAACCTGTTAACCCCATTCTATGTTCCAATAGGTCTAAAAGGTTGTTGGGCTTTTCCTTTTTGAAGCATATACATATAGAGGGCCAAAAATACTGGCTTTAGATGATTTTTCATATTTTTGGGCCAGGCAAGACATCAAAATACCACTGGTACTGGTATAAAACTGGCCAAGTGTCAACCCTAGCTAAAACACCGGCTTGAGCAGTGCAAGCAACGATGATGGGTGCTAGTGATGACTATGGCAAGAAACAACTATGATGGGGAAGCAACTAAATGAAAAAAAAGTACCACTTGAACAGCGAAAGGACACATACTGAAACAATTAAGCAGTACTTGTGCAAATCTCCAAGGGAGGGACACTATAAGAGGTTGTGAAGTTGACACATCATGACCATGATAGGGATTCCAGATGTGCACGCGGACGGACTGGACAGAAGATGTGCACACGGGGACTGGATGCTTTACTCGCGGCGGGAGACACGACTGGCAACAGAGATGTGCACGAGTGCGCGCATGGTGCCGTGCGTATGGACAAGAGATGTGTTGGTGCATGCACATGGGTGCGTCCTTTCGCTTTCCCTCTCTCCCCCGTCTCTGACTTTCCTGTTTTAAAATGGTGGTATGCATGGTTCTCGCACGCGCATGGCGGCATGCTTTCACTTTACCTCCCTAACCCCGTCTCCGACTTTCCTGTTTTAAAATGTTGGTATGCATGGTTCTCATCCCAGCCTGCTTTCATTTCACCAAGTTTGTGACCCTGGAAAATGTACTGCAACATCATAGTTAACACAGGAAGAGCCAAATAGGATCCGAGCACTCTGATTTGTCGGGAAGGCTGTTCGCTCACTGGGTTGCTTTTCACTCGTGTGCTCACTCATGCAGGGTCTAATAAATGCATTTTGGATGTGTGTTCTCTTTCTGGTGATTGCATCTCAAAGCTGTGTGTGTAACGTTGCAAGGTACGAGCTTTTTAGATATCACTTCCATAAACGAACCTGATCCTGACGTTAGTATACCGTGACCTGAAAAACTGTGTTGTCAATAATAGAACTTTCATAAATATATAGGTAGAAATATCAGAAACACCGTGGACAGATTTGTATGTCTGCTTAAATATGGCAAATGTAGATATTGAACGGCTATAGTGTAAACATGCTCTTAAACGAAGCCTTTGAACCACAGTACAGGTTGTGTGTTAGATCTGACATCCTTGGCGTGGTGTCCCCAGCCTTTTTGCCTCTACCCCCTGTGTTTTTTACTGTATGCTGGACTTCAGTTTTGCTGGTTTTGTTACTCTGGCCACATTATCACTGCTGATCAGTGCTAAAGTGCAAGTGCTCCCTGTGTAAATTATGATTATAATTGGTAAGTCCATAGCAAAGTGCACTGTGTGTGCCCAGGACCTGTAAATTCTACTAGTGAAACTGCAGCAGTGAATGCGCCACCCACATGAGTACCTTTGTAACCATGTCTCAGGCCTGCCACTGCAGTGTCTGCCACTACAGTTTTTAAGTGTCATGTCGACTTGGCAAGTGCACCCACTTAACAGGCCCAAACCTTCCATGTTCCTACATATAAGGCACACCTAAGGTACCCCCAAGGTAGCCCTGTTGGCAGGGTGTAGTGTATGCGAAAGGTAGGACATGTAATGGTGTGTTACATGTCCTGATAGTGAAATACTGCCAATTTCATTTTCACTAGAGCACAGACTATATTTTCTAAAATCTATCATTGGGAGTTGCATTGTAACATCTTACTAGTGTAACTTTCAATTGGGGAGAGATCAAGATTTGGAGTTTGGCTCCTTGAACTTAGACTTTAAGGTACATCTGTTAGTGAAGTTGTTTTTTAAATCATGTGTTTGAAAATAGCACTTTTAGAAAGACAATATTTTCTTGCTTTACTATTTTGAGTCTCTGCCTGCCTATGAAAACAATGTCTGGTTTTAGACTGACTGGGGCTGTTTGTGTATTCACTCTAGACAGTCACACAGATGGAGCTGATGTGTGCCCTGCATATCCTGATGTCCCATCACCAGGCTGATTGGTCGTACTGAGATAGAGTGGTGGTAGGAATTGTCGCTCACACCTGAATAGGGCTGTGCCTGTCCTCACACAATGCTGTCTCAACCCTTCTGTAGTGTGTCTGGAGCCAAAGCAGGGCAAGGCAGGATCTTGTGGACAACAAAGACTTTCCTATGACGTATACCTACTTCAAAGTCCAAAAGGGGTATAAAGATTGTACCTGTAACCCCACATTTTTAGAAAACCAGTGGACTGAGGACTCTGCCAAGAAGAATAGCTGAAGAGCTGTCAGGCGGTGTATGCCCCTTTGCTGTGTGTTGCTTTGCTGGGTTGGCCTGTAGTTGCTGCTTCTGTCAGTGAAAGAACTGGACTTTGCTTTCTGAATCCTGCTTTTCCAAGGTTCTCCAGGGACTCATATGGCTTTGCCTCATGTTAGAGGTCTCGGGCCATCAAATTCTTTTTCTAAACTGCTGTAGTGTCCGTTTTCCACTGTGTTACTGTGTGTGTGGTACAAATACTGTACACATTGCCACTGGGATAAGCCCAACAGGTCATGCAAGACACCAAGGGGGTTAGCAAGGGTTATCTGGGTGTGCAACTCCCTTATCCTGACTAGAAGGATGGGTCCCCACTTGGACAGGCCACTACCAACTAGAGACCCCCATTTCTAACAGCGTGCAAGCAAATTACACGCATTTCTCTTGCCTCTAGTTTAAATTAAAAGCTTGAGACCTACAAAATTTCCTCTCCTCAAAGTTAAGATAGGACTTAACAGGCATTTCATAGTACTTTCCTTTTTATGCCGTCTAATTGCATTTGTATCAGACAAAACATAGCTTATTCAACAAATGCATTAAATATTGACCAGGGTGCAAATAAAGGTGTGTCCAGTAAAAATAAACCCAAACCCAAAAGAGCGGACATTTAACATATGCTGTTTGGTGCCAGTCCAATTAATGGGTGCTCTGTGGTGCCAGTCTGGATTTAGGTGCCTTGCTAGTAGCAGAAACCGATGTTTCAGCAATCAGTGGATAGGACAAAAATACAAGGCTTTAGAAAAGAAAAAAGAAAACTGCACAAGTGCATAATAGTTTACCAATACATGTTAAAGTCCAATTTGATTATTGTTAATATATATCATAAAAAAGATAGGGACATATATACAAGCCGCTATCGCCAAAGAAACTTAGGGCATGTGCTACAGGGTGCGTTTGAGGGATATGCCTGTGATGTTTCTGCATTTAAAGTTCTATGCCCTCTAACCTGGCTTTTCAAACATCAAGAAAAACTCACTAGCAGTACTCTAATTCTGAGTTTCCATCTACAGCTCACCTTCCTGTTCTGTCCTGTTTGATTCTCAAGCTGATTCCAGGTAACAGGGGGACTAGTTACAGTTGCAAACTCTATCTTGCCAGGTAAGTGTGGCAATTGTGTTTGTACAACACTAGGAAAATAACCCAACAACCTCAGCAATGACATGATCAATTTTAATGAATGGATCAATAACTGTGCAGACACCCTCACACCCATCTACAGCAACAGACAAAGAAGAACCAACAAACAAGCTAGCTCGTATATAGACGACCTCCAGGAATCTAAACACCACTGCAAACAGCTACACAAAAATGGAGAGCTAAGCACTGTAAAGATTAATCTAAACACCTCCAAAGTATGCAGCGTCTTTATTATAAACATCCAAAATCAGTTAAGGGCAAGCCAGGAAATAGTCATGAAGAGCCTGTTCAGGTCGGTCCTCAGCTGTCATTTGTCAACATTCCCGAATGCACAGCTGATGACTCGATAGAGAACAGGAGCTACAGTGTCCCTAAGCGGACACCCAAGAAACAATCAAAAAACATCGTCCTCTTTACAAAACAAACACAAATTAATAAAATATTGCTATACACTGTACACTGCTAAATAAACAATTTACAGTATGCGCCGTATCACAAGAATACGGTGCACACCGCCTTTCCCTTAGCACTGGTGCTGAATGTAGCTGCCTAGCGCCAACGCAGGCACTCTTGCACCATTGTGCAAGGGTGCCTGTGTGGCGATAGGGGCTTTGCCTTATTCACTAGGTGGCATTTAGCCACCGTTCCGCCGCAACACCCATAGATTTTGACTCTGACCCATTCCAAGGGTGGTGTAAATATGGTGCAATGTCAAAATTATGACCAGGGAAAACCTGGTCTTAATCTTGCGAAACTAGGAGAAATGCTTTATTTCTCCTCGTTTTTGCTGTCTCTATTTGTGCTGCATTGGGCAGTACACATAGAAACAGCAAAACGCCATTGATTGTTTAGGTGCAGGAAGGTGTCCCTTCCTGCACATAAACAATCATTAAAAGAAATTCTGCAGCACACATAGAAGTTGCAAAACGCCATTAATGATGCCTTCCTTCACATAAACAATCTTTCCCTGCAACACAGGCACCCTTGCACAATGGTGCAAGAGTGCCTGCGTTGGCGCTAGGCAGCTACATTCAGCACCAGTGCTAAGGGAAAGGCGGTGTGCACCGTATTCTTGTGATACGGCGCATACCTGCCTTTGGAAACTGTTGGAGCGTGGCGTTAGCATTCTTGGCTTAACGTCGTGCTCCGACAATGTCCTAGTAAATATGCCCAATACTGTTATGGTTTAACAAGAATACACCCATGTGTTTTTGAAGGGTCGCGTTGAGAGATTTGCCCAGTGCCTTGCCCCAGTAAAAGCAGCCTATCAACTTTAAAAAGTGCCTCTATGAAATGAGTACAAACAAGGAAATGTAATCCAAACATATTGGTATTTATAGGGCATGTGCTACAGGGTGCGTTTGAGGGATATGCCTGTGATGTTTCTGCATTTAAAGTTCTATGCCCTCTAACCTGGCTTTTCAAACATCAAGAAAAACTCACTAGCAGTACTCTAATTCTGAGTTTCCATCTACAGCTCACCTTCCTGTTCTGTCCTGTTTGATTCTCAAGCTGATTCCAGGTAACAGGGGGACTAGTTACAGTTGCAAACTCTATCTTGCCAGGTAAGTGTGGCAATTGTGTTTGTACAACACTAGGAAAATAACCCAACAACCTCAGCAATGACATGATCAATTTTAATGAATGGATCAATAACTGTGCAGACACCCTCACACCCATCTACAGCAACAGACAAAGAAGAACCAACAAACAAGCTAGCTCGTATATAGACGACCTCCAGGAATCTAAACACCACTGCAAACAGCTACACAAAAATGGAGAGCTAAGCACTGTAAAGATTAATCTAAACACCTCCAAAGTATGCAGCGTCTTTATTATAAACATCCAAAATCAGTTAAGGGCAAGCCAGGAAATAGTCATGAAGAGCCTGTTCAGGTCGGTCCTCAGCTGTCATTTGTCAACATTCCCGAATGCACAGCTGATGACTCGATAGAGAACAGGAGCTACAGTGTCCCTAAGCGGACACCCAAGAAACAATCAAAAAACATCGTCCTCTTTACAAAACAAACACAAATTAATAAAATATTGCTATACACTGTACACTGCTAAATAAACAATTTACAGAAAAGGTAAAATATTAAATAAATCATAGCATCACTATGAATGAATCCACACAAAAAAAACAATAACAAAATTATAATGTATATTGTGCAACACCATTAATACTGCTTGGATGTATAGCAATTACAGTAAAGGTGTAATTCTTCTTCCTTTGTCAATGTGTAGAAATCCTGGCAGAGGATAAAGCAAACCTCAAAGAACCTAGGAAAGAAGTGCACGGGGTAATATTCACACTGTAACTACTCACAGACATGGTCTGTTAGTTTCTTAGGTATCGCTACAGGACAACCCACTCTACGGATTCTGGTACTGGTGGCAATCTCTTCTTCTACTGGGGTAAACATATCTGTATCACAATGAGATTCCTGGCTGACAGCAATATCCTGTTCACGGGACTGCTCACCATTATCTTCAACCACCTTTATATGCAGTCATTCCAACACCATTCAGCACCCTCCTTACGTTTGCACAA
Source organism: Lissotriton helveticus (assembly GCF_964261635.1). Lineage (NCBI taxonomy): Eukaryota > Metazoa > Chordata > Amphibia > Caudata > Salamandridae > Lissotriton > Lissotriton helveticus. The sequence goes on from NC_136063.1 coordinate 178,656,683, forward strand.
AACAAACACAGAAAAGTGCCACACTCTGCCATCATTCAGCAAAGATGAATTAAAGAATACCCTGCTAACTGTAAAAGGTTGGGAAAATCTGTTTTGGCCTTTGCTAATATGGCCACTTTTCTTAACTCTTACTACATCTCCAGCCTTTAGTCGAACATACTTGCTATTGTGTTTCTTGTCGTTATATTTCTTAGACACTCTCTAGACTTCTTCCTTCCAAATTACTCTTAGCATCCACCACCAACCTATTAACTCTTCTGGTTGCTGCCAACCAACCTGCATTATACATTGACATGGGTATTCTACCCCTCATGAGATGAAAAGGCTAGTGCTGTTACACGGCATGATGTGATACGCGCACAAGGTTCTATGAATCTCAGATCTGCAAGCTAGGTTGTTGTTTCTAGCCAGTTGGACCATTTCATTTCCTTAATGATACATTTGAACAGTTCCACAGAACCATTACCTGTGGAATGATAGACAGTCTGCTTTTTTGCATTATCCTATTCCTGCGTAGATAAGCTCTATAAATGTCGAAAGTGTGGTTCATTGTCACTAACAATGCACTTGGGTGGTCCTTCTCTGATGAATATGTCATCCAAAAACAACACTGCTGGAATACGCTTTCTGCACTAGACATATTTCCGGCCACTTCGAAAAGTGATCAATAAGAACTATGACAAACACTTGTTCATCGAGTTCCTGAATCGGGCTCATCATATCCAGTGGCGGCTCCTCCGCTAAGGTGGAGGATCATCGCCCTACTGCCAGGAAGTAGCAAAAAGAAAGGAACAAATAAAATGATAATAACTGAATATTACAGCGTGCATGAGGGGGCAGGTGGGGCTGCAGAGCAGGGGAGGAGTGGTAGAACACTCCTATGTGCAATGACGGTTTTGTCGGCCGTCTCAGGCCGCCCAAAACAGTCATTCACACTTCCCTGTTCTCCAGGCGGGCTGCATTAGTGCCTGCATGGAGAACATGCCTACCCCTCCAGCCCGTGGCTGAGCGCTATATCACGGCGCTCAGACCATTCACAATGCTGCATTGCAGCTTCGTTATTGGCTAAGGGGTGTGAGCCTGGGTGCCTGCTTGCTTTTCCGACCTGTCCGAGTCGGACACAGGCGAGCTGGAGAGAAGATGCTGAGCCCAACCCACAAGCAATGCCGGCCACTACTGATTATATGCACACATACCCTCTCCCAAAGCATATTGGGACAAGCAATGGGCTGAAGAGGGGGTCTGAGCATGACCTGAGTTTTGTCAGAATTCTCAAAAAGTAAGCAGGCTCTGACCGTCCTTTCTAGTTTGATGTTCATCCCAGACCACCAGTACCAACACTTTACTCTACATTTGGTTTTACTTATACACAAATGCCCTTTGTGCCAGATCTCCAGTATTCTAGTCCTCAACTTGGAAGGGGAATAACCCTAGCACTCCTTGTTAACAAACCATCTTCCTCTGTCAATTTGTGTTTCACCTCCCAAAAGGTGAATGATTACTTTGGAACGGAGCACTTTACTGGCCAACCACCTGCAACCATCTTGAGAACCTTACTTAATAAGGCATCATTAGCCTGCTCGACTTTCCACTCATCCATGGGAATACCATGCATGTATGTTTGCCACACAGAAATCCTCCTCAGAGATGTTTCTGGTATTATTCAGAAGGACAGGCATGCGAGTAAAGTAATCAGCAACCACATATTTGACACCAGGTACGTATTGTACTTTGTAATTAAAATTAAACAACTGAACAGACATGCATGCAAGTCTCAGAAATGCGGCATAAAGCCTCTTAGCAGTTAAAACGTTAGTCAAAGGTTTGTGATCGCTTCACAATGTGACTTTACTATCCCAAACATATTGTCAGACTTATTCTAACCCCCAGGCGCATGCCAAGGCTTCCCGCTCCATGGCTGACGATCTTTCTTCAGCTGGCGTCAAAGTGCGGGATGCAAATGCAATTGTATACTCCTTGCCTTGCTCATCCTTGTGGGTAAGAACAGCCCCCAGACCCTTACCACTTGCATCTGTTGTGATAATATTAGATAAACCTGGATCAAACCCTGGTAATGAAGGAGCAACACATATATCATGTTTCATGGAACAAAATGCATTGTGGCCGGTGTTTGACCAAACAAATCTATACGTAACCTTTAGTAACTGTCTCGTTCTATAGGTTTTGCACAAATGTATTGAACTTGGCATAGAACTCAACAATGGCAAGAAAAGAATGTAGTTTGTCCCGGTTCTTAGGCTCTGTGCATTCCTTATTGCATCAAGTAACTCCTTTTTAGGCCTAATGCCTTTGCCAGTAACTACTAATCATCCCTGGTTTTGCCCATAACCAAAATGTTATCCTGAAACAAAAGTATATCCTCAACTTCCTTGAAAAATGTATCCATTAACCTCTGAAACATGGCAGCGGCAAAGGCAAGACCAAATGGTACCATTAATGTGGTTATGCTTCTACTAACAGGATTTAGGGGAACTTGGTGGTAAGCAGCCTTGAGGTCAAAGTTAGAAAACCATGTGATACCTTTAGTAAGGGCCAGCATCTCACTGATATATGGCAAAGATCATTGATCCACTAAAATGATGTTGTTGAGATCTTGCAGGTCTATGCACAACCTCAATGCCTCTTAGCCATGACGAAGGGAGCCACCCATTCAGAAGGCTCCACATGCTCAATCACTACCTTTTGGAGCAACTTCTCCAACTGTACCTTGACTTCGTTTTTTTATGGAAAAAGGAATGTTCCTAACTTTATGGACTGTAGGTATGGCCCCCTGTTTGACACAGATTTTGTGTTTGAAACCATTCAGTTCACCATTATCCCCCGAAAATACTTTTGGACATTTGTTTAAAACATGCTTGCTAAATTCTTCTTCAGGCTGGACCATGAGAACAGATCAGGGCTATTGGAGTCTAAATTAATGACTAGACTGCCTTGGTCCATCCATCCTAAAATGAAAGCACTTGTTTTGGAAACATACGGCTTGCCTAAAGATTCTCTGTCCTTGAAATGGAACATAAGCTTCCTGAACCCACAAGCATCTATGGGGTCACCAGTGAAGGTTTTGATGGTAATTTATGAGTTTCCTCACTCCTCACCCAAAACGGGAGCAAATTTCACATCCCAGACTTGTTTATTTACAATGGTGTAAGGTGAGCTAGAATCAGCCACAATAAAAATATCAATACCTCCCTTAGACATTTCACTAACTGGTTTCTTCTTCCTAGACAATTTCATTGTGTCTACCTGTAACAACAGATTATCCTCAACACTGAGATCACACATATTTAAATCCTCTTCATCTGAAGTGCTGGGAGCAGTCTCACAGTCTACATCAACTAACTTGACAGAACCAGAAGGCTTTTTCTGGCATACTTTCTGAAAATGCCCAGTAATACTACAAAGAGAACACTTCTGTTTCTTAGCTGAACTCACCTAATCATTCGCTAAGGGATTAACCACCTCATCTATAACAACATCTTCTAAAACTGAAATAGTTTATTTCTCGCACAGTATTTTTAAACTGCACCTTCTTTTTCTGCCTTGTTGCAGCTTTGTTACCCCTAATGTTTGCTACAACCACCTCTTCTTTTTCCTCCTTGCTTTCTGCAAGAACAGCTTCCACGCATCTACCTGTCAATTCAGCTCTCTACACAATGTCAATAATATTTTGTAAAGGCCTTTCACCCTCAGTCCACAAATTCTCTTGAATACCAGAATTAGAGGAGTGCATCACAATTTGGTCCCTAATAAGCTCATCTTGAAGATCAATGAAACGTCAGGTGAGTGCAAGATTCTTTAAGGCAGAAACGTAATGTTCTATTGGTTCCTCTCTACCTTGTTTCCAATGGAAGAACTTGTACCTGTCCACAGCTACGCAAACAGTGGGCTTATAATAAGCATTTAAACCCTCCAGAGCTTTGGTGTAGACATCCCCTTGACATGTAGCCCTAGGTTTTTTATTAATTCCATTGTAAACTTTTATTACACCAGCACCAAGACAGTGTAAAATATTTTTCAACAGTGAAATCTTCTTTATCGTCCTAAAATGTCGAGATGTAATTTGTAAAGTACTCTCCCATTCCTTCCACGTAAGCACAGGCTCACCAACAGCAGGAAGAAAAGACTGTGAAGGAGTGAGGTACCATAAATTACCGGATGCCACTGACCCTTTCTAATGCACGATAAATAAAATGAAGAAATTGTAAAATTGAACAGATGAAACAATGACTACCTACAAGAAGAAGTCCCTAATGCATGAAAACACATAGAAGACAACCCAATTGTCTCTCACCTCAAAATTCCTGGAAGAACAAAGCGGCATAGGTAACAAGTTAGGGTGTAGACAGACAGATGCTGGAACAAATGCATAGCCTAACAAATATTTTTTTTTAAAGTGAAATACGTACACAGCTGTGCTTGTCAGCGCGGAAACTTCTGACAAGCATATGGAGTCACCAAACGAGCATCTCAGCGCGTGAGGCTCCAAGAACTCGTACCCAGAGAAATACTGTGCCTGTCAGGAAAGCCGTTTCACCTGGAAATGACACAGAAAATGCTGCTAGAAGAAATGCATGTGCTTTACGTGCAGAGAGTGATGGAGCGAGATAGAAAACAAAATTTTGTTTAAACTCGCAAAGTCACATTTCCATAACATGAATAAAAATATTAATGATTTGTGATATGTCGTGCTAATACAACTTAGATTAAACTTTACACGTGGGAGGACTAACAAGTGTGCTCATAAACGTGCATAAATGTTGCATCTTTTTGTTCGTGCAAAATAATAAAATAATTTATTGTTTTCGTTTTTGTCATTACTAATTGCTGCAAACTTAAAATAAGCATGTGCTTGTTTTGCTTTTCCTTGTCTGTATGATGTCATTTCTACTATTCTAGGTGCATATGGGTCTCATGGAATAACGGAGACTGGTAGATATAAACGCTGCTTTATTTGTTTGCAATGGCTAGGTAACATTTTGATTAATCGGGTGGGTTAAATAATTAGTGAACCATGGGGTGGATACAGAATCTACATTATTTCTTACATTAATACTTTTCTTGTGTTTGTTTTATATTAGAAATCATAAGTTGCCTGCTTTTGGGCCTAGTCGCTTGAGTCGCAGAAAAGAGTTGACATGTAATTCTGCAGAAGTCACGAGACGCCCATTCTGAAATAAAGCGTTTGTCAAAAGCTGCGTTCACAAAGCAAAAACTAATGCTGTCATCATTCTGTCGGACATGGCCAAGGTCGAAAGTGAACATTTTGTCAGTCCTTAACTTGGCATCCGCGGAAGTCGTATTGAAAGTCTATGGACGCTGCGAGAATGACTTAATACATTTGTTGCAATCTCAGGAAGCTTCTGGCTTCACGTGGAAGAGACAATGGTCTTTATGAGACATGATTTAATGGAACTTTTTGAGAATTGGGTGACATGTCACTTGTCACTCTCAGCCAATGGGACGTCGAAGATTTCTGAAAACTTTCCTTTGCTTAGTTCAGTTAGCGTAGAAAGGTATAAAAAGTCATGCCCTTAGGGATGGGCTGGCTGCTGCTTTCTGACTTTCCGATGAGGGTGATGTGCTGTTGGACTTTGCGTGGAGCACGTAAGAATCCTCAAAGAACTTTACTTTAATTTCTATCTATTTAGCTCAGTTAGGGAATTAGATTTTAGAAATGCTAAACTTTATATATTTACTTTAAATTTGATTCACTTGCTTAAATTGTATTTTTCTCATATTTCATTACAATCATGCTTGCTTTAATGCTAATAAAATTCATTTATAAAACCTTCAACTTATATACCATAATTTAGTAAATAAAATCTTACTTAAAAGTAATAATTTCCCAAAGAAATTTAGCCCAAAGATTGAAGAACTGAAGCAAAGATTACCTTGTTTTAATTGTGGCGAAATTGGACATTGGAGGGACGAGTGTCCTCATCCTCCTAAAAACTTAAAGAATCCCTTATTGAATCCACAGATGCAGAATGGTGTTGACCTGCAGCGACAGCTACAGATGCAACAGGGGTTAAACGAATTTAATATTCAACGACAATTACAGCAACAGCAACAACAACAGGTGAATAATCGTCAAGATCAATTGCCACAACCACCTTTTCCAAATTGTGGGGGAGTTCAAAAATATAATCCAAACGTGGGATTTCAGGGAAGTGAACAGGTAATAAAACCACAAAAACAGCAAAAGCAGCAAAGGGTTCAAATGCAAAATGCTTCACAACAATTCTTATTAACAGAAAGTCAAGACAGTGATTCTGATGATTATTGCTGACGGTGCCCGAGAGAGGAGGAAGAGTGTGTTGTTGGAGCCACTCTTGAGGTTGACCAGTCTGGTCCTTATGTAAACGGGAAAGTTAATGATGTAGACATCACTTTTCTAGTGGACACTGGTGCTACCCGTTCTACTGTTAGGTCAGTGGAAATTGAAAACCTACCTCTCTCAGGGGATACCATCCAAGTTGTCGGAGTAAGTAATCAGCAAATTAAAACTGACTTAACTGATCCAGTACCAGTTGAAATTGGAAATTACAGAGATAAACACAGATTTGTGGTTTGTAATAGTAGTCCAGTAAATCTATTAGGCAGAGACATCCTATGTAAAATGAATTGCAGAATATATTGTTCTCCTGATGGAGTTGAATTACAAACTATGGAGGAAGATGGTTTATACAGAATGACAATGATGATGATAGAAGCAGAAGAAACAAAATTGTTTCCTGCATTTGAAGAAAAAGATCTACCTGAAGAACTCAAAGAAACAGTGAAATCCGAAATATGGGATTTTACTGGAAATGAAATGGGTCTGATGAAAAACGTAGATCCTGTAAAGATTGCATTGAAACAGGGAATAGAATTTCCAAACACTCCACAGTATAAAATGAAAACAGAAACAATTGAAGGTATTACACCTATAATTGAAAATTTAATCAAGCAAGGTGTATTAAAAGAAATGAAGAGTAGCTCTTGTAATTCACCAATTATGGGAGTTAAAAAGTCTAACGGAACATTTAGAATCGTACAAGATTTGAGAAAGGTTAATCAAATTGTCATTCCGTGTTGTCCTGTGGTTCCAAATCCAGCAGTAATTCTATTTCAGATTCCACATGATGCTGAATGGTATACAGTCATCGACCTTTGCAATGCATTCTTTACTGTTCCCTTACATCCAGACAGTTATGAAATATTTGCTTTCAGATTCCAAGGTAAAACCCTCGGATGGACAAGAATCCCTCAGGGCTATACAGAAAGTCCTTCAATCTTTAACGAACTGTTAAAAAGATCATTAGAAGACCTAGATTTACCAGGTAGGTCTACGCTAGTGCAGTATATTGATGATTTGTTAATAGCTGCAAAGACAAGAGAAAATTGTATAACAGACACAATAATTCTGTTAAATCGCCTTGCAGAAGAAGGACATAAAGTGTCCCCAGCAAAACTACAATTTTGCAAACAAGAAGTAAAATATCTTGGTCACAGAATTGCAAAGGGAAAAAGACAAGTAACAATAGAGAGAATAAAAATGATTCAGGCAATGTTACCACCAAGAACACAAAGACAGGTCAGAATGTTCTTGGGAATGGTTGGTTACTGTCGACAATGGATAAGTGGATTTTCAGTAATTGCAAAACCACTACAAAGACTGACCAAATCAGATGTAAAAGATCCAATTATTCTCAATGATGCTGAGATGGAATCTTTTGAAAACCTGAAAAAGAGCTTATGCCAAGCTCCTGCTTTAGGTATGCCAAATTATGAGAAAGATTTTGAACTGTATTGTAGTGAGAGAGAAGGATGTGCATTATCTGTGTTAATTCAGAGACATGGAAATTTAAAGAAACCTATTGCATACTTCTCTGCAGTTCTTGATACAATTGCAAAAGCATTACCAGGTTGTTTGAAAGCAGTTGCAGCTACAAGTATCAGCCTTGAACAAAGTGAAGGAATCATTATGGGATTTCCTGTGAAAGTTTTTGTGCCTCATTCAGTTGAAATATTACTGACAAGAGGTAAGACTCAACATTTAACAAGTAGCAGATTGACAAAGTATGAGAAAATCATACTGGGAGCAGATAATGTTTCGATTTCAAGATGTTTGAATCTGAATCCTTCTACATTACTGCCTGATTCTGAAATTGTTGATGACATTGAGACAGAACATGAATGTTTAGATGTCATGGAATTCTGCACTAAACCAAGAAAAGACATCAAAGACAGACCTTTGTCTGAATCGGATTTTGTCTACTTTGTAGATGGCTCATGCTTAAGATCCGAAGGAGGTGTCTTGAAAGCTTCATATTCAGTTTGTACAGTTGTAGATGTTGAAGAAGCATCATGTCTTGAAGGAGTTCGTTCAGCACAAGTGGCTGAATTGATTGCTTTAATTCGTGCATGTGAAATATCAAAGGATATAAGAGTTACCATCATTACTGATAGTCAGTATGGGTACGGAGTTGTGCATGATTATGGACAACTCTGGTCACAGAGAGGATACATGACATCAACAGGATCACCAATTAAAAATGCAGTTTTCATTAGGAGATTAATTGAAGCAATACAATTGCCAAAAGAAATCGCCATTGTCAAATGTGCAGCGCACACTAGAGGAACTGATTATATTTCCAAGGGAAATGCCTTCGCAGATGAAACAGCAAAGTACTGCGCAAGGAAAAATTATTCTTACAATCGGGAGAGGAGCAAAGAAACTGATTCAAATTCATTAATGCTAACAACTGTTGTAGAAACATGGCATGAGATTAGAGATTTACAAAACGAAGCAGAAGATGATGAAAAAGACTTATGGTTAAGATCAGATTGTAGACCACGTGAAGAAGATGGAGTGTGGGTTTACAAAGATGGCAGAGTAGTCCTACCAAATTGTTTGATTGCTGACATGGCCAGATTATATCATGGTCCAGCACATCTAGGAAGAGATTCTATGGTCAGACTTTTCAGAGAAACATGGTTCAATACCAAGTTTAAAACTATTGCTGAATCTTTTTGTCAAAGGTGTTTGTCATGCCAACAAATGAATCCAAACAGAAAATCAGTGGTGGGGACAGGAATAATTGGTCGAGAAGGTGGTCCCTTTACCAGATTACAAATGGATTTCATTGAAATGCCCTTACACAATTGTTTGAAATATGTGCTTGTAATTGTATGCTTATTTTCACGATGGGTAGAGGCTTTCCCTACACGACATTGTGATTCAATTACAGTAGCAAAACTAATGCTCAGAGAAATCATCCCAAGGTACGGTTTTCCAGTCACTATTGAGAGTGATGGAGGAAGCCATTTTGATAACAAACTGATGAAGTTAATTTGCGAAGCTTTGAGCATTGAGCAGAAAATACACTGTGCATACAGACCAGAGGCATCAGGTGTAGTTGAACAAATAAATGGGACAATTAAAAACAGAATTGGAAAAATGTGTCTTGAGACAGGCATAAAGTGGACCGATGCTCTTCCACTTGTTTTGATGTCATTAAGAAGTACACCAGATAAAAAGACAGGTTTGAGTCCTCATGAAATTTTAATGGGAAGAGTTATGAGACAAGCTTTTGTACCTGTAGGTAAACTGTTGAGCATAAATGACAGTGCAATTTTGGATTACTGTAAAAGGTTATCTGATATGGTAACTTCTGTGTCTAATCAGGTGGGAACTGAAGCTCAATCAAATGAAAAAGTTTTGACTCATGATCTGAGACCTGGCGATTGGGTCAGAACGAAAGTACATCGGAGAAGGAATTGTCTAGCTCCTAGATGGCAGAAACCTAGGCAGATAATTTTGATCACTACTAATGCTGTAAAGTGCAGAGGATTGAAACGTTGGATACATCCTAGTCATACTATTCCAGTACCAACTCCTGAGAGTTCTGATATTGAAAGTGATACCACAGATGATTCTGATTCTGAAGCAGAAGACAAAACAGAAGGTGAAGTAATTCCAGATTCTGAAGATCGACAAGAAAGTCGACATCTGGAAACTGTGCCAGTGAATGGAAATCTGACAAGAAAAGACTTAGAAATAATTGAAATAGATTCTGAAGGTGAAGAGAATCTGTTAAAAGGAAAGATAACTGAGGATTCGGTTGTCTCTATTGAAGACAAAGAAGCTGAACCAAAAGAAGTTTCAGACCAGGAGAGTATCGAAAGGCAGAGAACAAACTCTGAAGTAAGGAACAAAAATCCGAAATCTGGGAAGTTGAAGGTAATTGAGGAAGAGGAGGAGAATGAATTACCAAGTACCAGTGATGGAAGACAAAGTGAAGTTCCTGAAGGAGTGAAATTGCCGAATAGAGAAGTTCCTGAGTCAATTGAAATTTCAGACTACGAAACTGAAGAAAGTGACGTGGAAGGTGGAAGTGAAAACGGAAAGAAAAGGACTTGGAAGTCAGAATCAAATAATTCTGAACCAAAGAAGAAGTACGTGAGAAAAGCAGACTACTGGCCAGGTGGAAGATTGAGAGTCAGACTGATCAAAAAGCCAATAGAACAAGTTGAAGAAATCAGTAGTCAAAAGAGTCCTGGAAAAGAAGTTGGAGTTGGAAGGAAAATTGAAGTGATATCGAGAAAAGGGAAGAGAATAATAAGACCAAACCAAAAATACAAGTCTCCTGAGTGGACTTACTTAGTAATTCCACCTGTTATTGACATATATGATAGTAGTGAAGAAGAAAACGAAATCCAAGAAATTAGTGACTATGATTGAAGTACAGAATTATTAAATTGGCAAAAGGCTGAAGAAAATTTGTTAGTTGACACAAGGTCGAAGAAAAACTGTTTAGTTGAAGAAAACTTATGTATGACATAAGGTCGAAGAAATCTTGTTTAGGGTTATAAAAGAAAAATATATTTTAAAAGGGGGGTGTATATAAATTTTAAAATTTTATTTTTATTTTTTAGGCTAAAATTAACCAAAAATGCCTTATGTTAAAGAGAGCACTTCAAAGTGTTCTGTTTTTAAAAGATGCTGTAAGATGACTCTGGTATGTCTGCTCATTTTAGTTCTGCTCTGGTTGGTACTAGCTGTGATTATCCCTTTAGAGATGAATAGAGAATTACACAAAGTAAATTTAACAAGTAAAGCTCTGGTTAGTCAAACTAAACATAGTACATCTGCAAAAGTTATTGATCATCAGCCTAACATTCATCAAGATAAATCAATAGGAGATTTTTCAAGTAATACATTCACAAAGCTATTGAGTGAATATGTTAAGGTAATGGATGCAAAAGACTGCTATGTCTGTGTTAAATTACCTGCTTCTGTTTCTGAGGGAGTAACATATAATATGCTTCCTCTCACATATGCTGTAACATGTAGTGTATTAACTAGTTTATTTTATCAAACTGGACGATTAGAATATTACTATTCAAATTATGATGAGATTTTTGCTAATATTAAGATTGATAACGCTTTAAATAAGCATAAGAAAGCAAAACAAATGAGAGAATATTTCCTTGTTACTAACGAACTCACTTATGAGTATGCTTACAAGAATAATTTAACATGTAAATTAAGTGCTGAAGGAAAGAAATTTTTGAATATGGTTGAAGAGAGAAGAGCAATTTATAAGAGGAACGAATTAGTCAAGCAGACTAAAACTGCTTTCTGGCAGAAAGAAGACGAGAGATTAAATGGTAAAATGCTTGAAAATATTGCAATTCACATAGACAAACCAGTTAGTGGAAAGCTTTGCATTAGAAGAGATAATACACTTTTTGATAATTATTTTGTAGGTGCAAGTAACTGTGAAGATACTTATCAGATTATGGGAGGTTGGGGATTTAAAGGTGGAAAAGATCCTATCTTTAGTGGGATTTATTTTGTTTGTGGTGACAAAGCCTACTACAACCTTCCAGATCATTGGTATGGAACTTGTTATGTGGGAATTGTTTTTCCTAAAGTGTTTCATGTTGACAGAGATTCAGAAGGATTGTTTAAAATTCATAATTATGTAAATAGAGCTAAAAGAGAAACTTTTACTGAAGTTCTGGGAGATATTTTTCAAGCTGTAATACCTTTTGTTGGTATAACCTTAAATGCAGGGAGAATCAGAAAATTGTCCACTATAGTTGATAGATTATCAACTGACACAGCTGATGGGTTTCAATTAGTGAATGTTGAAGTTATTGCAATTAGATCTATGGTAATTCAAGACCGTCTTGCTTTAGACATACTCCTAGCAAAAGAGGGAGGAGTCTGTGGCATTTTACATGTTCAACATTGCTGTACATATATACCTGATGAAAGTAAGTATATTGAAATGTATATTAAGAATATTACACAAATGCATTCAGAGATAATTCCTTTAGAAGAAGAAGATTTTACAGGGAAACTTTCAAAAAGGTTTCAAGCAATTAAAAACTGGTTTCATAATATCGGAAGTTCAATTCTTGGCAAGATTCTGGCACCTTTGATTATAATAGTATTCATTTTTATTTTGACCAAATTAGGTTGTTTGTTACATAAAAGAAAGAAACAGTTAAAAGAAAAGAAAAGAATCTATAAACTCAGAAAAGAAGAAGAAAGGGAAATTGAATTACAGGAGTTACATAGAGAGCGTCATGTTAATTGCAAAGATTATGCAGAAACAGACTTTTAGGTTTACTGATACAAATGAATTTGAATCGATTTCTTATAAATTTAATTTACCAAAATTTTGAGTGCTGGTGTGGTGATTTGTTAATCACCAGATGAGGGAGTTGATGGAGCGAGATAGAAAACAAAATTTTGTTTAAACTCGCAAAGTCACATTTCCATAACATGAATAAAAATATTAATGATTTGTGATATGTCGTGCTAATACAACTTAGATTAAACTTTACACGTGGGAGGACTAACAAGTGTGCTCATAAACGTGCCTAAATGTTGCATCTTTTTGTTCGTGCAAAATAATAAAATAATTTATTGTTTTCGTTTTTGTCATTACTAATTGCTGCAAACTTAAAATAAGCATGTGCTTGTTTTGCTTTTCCTTGTCTGTATGATGTCATTTCTACTATTCTAGGTGCATATGGGTCTCATGGAATAACGGAGACTGGTAGATATAAACGCTGCTTTATTTGTTTGCAATGGCTAGGTAACATTTTGATTAATCGGGTGGGTTAAATAATTAGTGAACCATGGGGTGGATACAGAATCTACATTATTTCTTACATTAATACTTTTCTTGTGTTTGTTTTATATTAGAAATCATAAGTTGCCTGCTTTTGGGCCTAGTCGCTTGAGTCGCAGAAAAGAGTTGACATGTAATTCTGCAGAAGTCACGAGACGCCCATTCTGAAATAAAGCGTTTGTCAAAAGCTGCGTTCACAAAGCAAAAACTAATGCTGTCATCATTCTGTCGGACATGGCCAAGGTCGAAAGTGAACATTTTGTCAGTCCTTAACTTGGCATCCGCGGAAGTCGTATTGAAAGTCTATGGACGCTGCGAGAATGACTTAATACATTTGTTGCAATCTCAGGAAGCTTCTGGCTTCACGTGGAAGAGACAATGGTCTTTATGAGACATGATTTAATGGAACTTTTTGAGAATTGGGTGACATGTCACTTGTCACTCTCAGCCAATGGGACGTCGAAGATTTCTGAAAACTTTCCTTTGCTTAGTTCAGTTAGCGTAGAAAGGTATAAAAAGTCATGCCCTTAGGGATGGGCTGGCTGCTGCTTTCTGACTTTCCGATGAGGGTGATGTGCTGTTGGACTTTGCGTGGAGCACGTAAGAATCCTCAAAGAACTTTACTTTAATTTCTATCTATTTAGCTCAGTTAGGGAATTAGATTTTAGAAATGCTAAACTTTATATATTTACTTTAAATTTGATTCACTTGCTTAAATTGTATTTTTCTCATATTTCATTACAATCATGCTTGCTTTAATGCTAATAAAATTCATTTATAAAACCTTCAACTTATATACCATAATTTAGTAAATAAAATCTTACTTTTGACAAACAAGCTGGTCTTGGTCATTCAGAAGTGTAGGTTACTATTAGCTAGATCACGTCGCCAATGGTGGTCATTTAAATGGTATAGTTTTATTCTAATGACAATATTCTTTCTGCAAATGTATAAATATGTATATAGTTTGTAGATAATGTGTATATAGATTTATTCTGACCACCTGATTCAGTAGGCCTAAAATATATCAGGCTTATAAATGGGTCCAAATTTAGTATAGAATTTTGTTTATAGGTTATGAAGTTGGGTAGCGTTGTTATGATATATTTTCTATAGCCCGCTGGATCAAGAGGATAATAAAACTGGCACCCGGACAACTGCTATGCCAATCAGAGAATCCGTGCAGCAAGAAATGACAATGGTAGGCGCTATAGTAAGAATTTATGTGCTCAGCGTGCAAAAGCAGAAGTGCTGACTTGAAAAGATGAACACGCCCTCTTGTAGAACTGGACCGCAGCATTAGGATATTGAAGGAAGTACTACACCCAAGATGGCGGAGGACACAAAGTGATGATGTAGGAAGGGCAGCTCACCAAATGACTTGGAAACCAGTAACAGCAGCTGACGCCCCAAGGCTTCAGGCGCACCAGAACTGCCGGGAATTCAGATCAGCTATGCCTCAGCTGACGCATCTCCCGGGCTGGAGCTGACTTTACAGGAGACCTGAAACACACAGAAACAGCAGTTGAACTGCCAAAATAAACTCATCTCCCCTCAGCGCAAACCAATGTAAGTCAAAAGTGCAGCACAGACACTAACCTAACCTTCACATCTGGAAATAAAGGATACCACTAACAATACTGTGTGGCTCAAACCCAAAGCTGTAGAATCAAAGCAGCCAGTCGAAAATGTGCGTCTTTGGGTTTGATGTGTTGCATTGGAAATCATCACGATAAGTCTGTTCAGGTCAGCCATCAGCTGTCATCTGTCAACGTTCCAGAATGCACAGCTGAAGACTCAATAGAGAATACGATGTCCCTAAGCGGGTCCTCAAGAAACAATGACAACACCCACGATGCTGCCGCCAGACCTTCTAAAAGGCTGCACGCTGGCTCTACCGACCCCTGACTGATACATAAAGAAGGGTACTAACCGAATGTATAGAGGTGAGCTCCAACAGATGCAAGGAGATTTTCTTGATTTTTTAAGGAATTCACCACCCTGAGGATGCAGCAAACAGTATCACACCATCATATGTATTCTGAAAAAACATATCCAACTTCTTTCACATCAAACAAGAAAATATATACTGTAATATTGAACAACACTCAGACCCCAGAGATCTCACCTTCAACCAAACAACCACCAACCAAGACAAACACCTGACCATTTGGAAAACACTCACCAAAGAAGACACTATAGCAATCATGAAAACACTATTCTCAGAGACCCCAATTGACACATGCTCCCACCACATATACAATATGAGAGGACAACCAGTCAGCAACATCCTCTCCCACATCATCAACATCTCCATGAAATCTGAAACCCTCCTAGAAGACTTGAACCATGCAGCAGTCAATGCCTTCCTAAAAAAATCATCAGCCAACCCCAGTGCACTGAGCAGTTTCTTATCCATCTATTCCCATACCCAGCCCAAGTGATGGAGATGACCATCAACAAACAGCTCACTGACCATCTCGAACTCCACGACTTACTGGACTACTCCCTATCAGGTTTCCGGAGCAACCACAGCACAGACTTGGCACTCATCACAGCCACAGACACAAATTCCACTCAATAGATGACTGTGGAGAAAAGGCAGCCCTCATCCTACTCGACCTCACTTCTACCTTAGACATAGTCTCCCACCATAACCTCATCAGAAGACTGCATGACAAAGGCATTCAAGGACAAGCCCTCAACTGAATAAGCTACTTCATTGCAGGAAGAACACAGCGAGTTAGACTACCACCCTAGCCATCAGAACCCAAAAACCTGATTTGCAGGGTTCATCATTTAGCCCAAGCCTGCTCGAAATCTACATTCGCTCACTACATCATCAGATTTCATGGCATTGCCTTCTTATCCTATGCCAATGACACCCAACTCATCCTTTCTCTGGCTGACAAGTCCACCACTACCAAAACCAACTTCTCAAAGTGCATGATCAATGTAGAAGACTGGATGATAGCGTACTACCTGAAACTCAATTCAGAAAAGGCGGAAGTGCTGTATTTCGTGAATAAGAAGTTCCTCCTGTCTCCATATTCTCTGCTTCACAGGATTTTCAAATGGCAACCCCAGAAAAAGCAGACGCACCATCACAAAAGCCCTCACCACAGGCAGAATATACTAAGGCAACACATTGTATGCCAGGTTCTCCAACCATCTCCTCCACTGGATCAACACCATCCAGAACACCACAGCGAGACTAATCCTTGACCTCCCTCAATGCACCCACATTGCACTATGCCTCAGAGTTCTACACTGGCTCCCCACTCACAAACACAGACAATTTAAACTCCTCACACATGCATACAAGTCCTTACACAAATTGGACCAACATACGTGAACAACCATCCCCCCTTCTAAAAAACCCACCAGACACCTGTGCTCACTCTCCCTCGCAAACATCCCTGAATCCACGAAAACGGTAGGTATAGCATTTGACTGCAATGCACTAAAAACCTTGAATGACCTCCTGCAACACATCAGAGACTCCTCCTCACTTCTTGAATTCCCCAAGGTGAAGAATTGCCTCCTGATTAACTGACTGGGGCAGAGTCCCAACAACTTCAGCCTCATTCCGACATGCCTACTCCGTTGCCTGGATACCTTCAAAGGTGATTAGCCGCCCTAGACAAATCCAGGTAAGATAAAATACAAAACACAACAGAACTCAACACAGCAAAACATAACTCATCTTCTTGCTATAGATTGCCTGTTCTCACTGCTCTTGAGAACCGGTCAGTTTATTCTTCTACACAAAGGTCTTAGTGGGTCGCAAGCTGAACTCTGTTTCTCTCCCTTACCATACCTTATTTTTCACCCCTTGCTTTGATTTACCAAGCATATGACATTGCCATAATGGGGAGAGAGTAGGAATAATGTCCTCAACAAAGAGCTGTTCTTAAACCTTGTTTATGAGGTTGACAGTCGGGGTTCAGCTTTTGAATCAGGTGTCCCATTGATACCATGAAAGAAACATCAAATGTTATGCAATGCATTCCAACCCGGGAGACACCCGCTCTGATCCACCCCCATGACAGAAGGCAGCAAAGCGTGCATTTAGTTTGTAATAACCTTAAAAAGGGATCTCGTAATCTTTGTTTAACATGGATATGGTCTATAATAGGTTACTTTCTGTGACTGTTTGCTTGGCTTAGGGAGGGACACACTAAATACCATTATTTTTTTTAATCCACCAAACAGTCCCAAATTTCAGCGCACACTATTACACAGGCGGTGCAGATGTCAAGGTTGAACTTAACCTCGGAAATTACTATTCATCAAGGAATACATTCCACTCCTCAAGTCTTCTGCTTTGGAGTAAGTTTTATGTAGCACAAATATCACCATAGCCCACCACCAACGTTTCGACCAAGAAATTGACTTGTTTACGGTCTTGTGCGTCCGCCTTCTATGTTCACTATTTATATTTCAGCCATGTTAGCCCATAATGAGGCATTATGGGACTTGTAGTGTTTGGTTGCTTCCGAGCGTTTCTTTCATTTCATTTGTGAATGTGTTCTTCAGGGATCACTTTCCTGTTATTCCTATTCACCATTTAGTTGTTCCACTTCATTATTTTTTGTATTTTAAGTTCACTTTCCAAGGATTTATCACATCACTTTCATTTCTTTGATTTAGCTCTTTTTCGTGAGGGTTTTTGGATAGGTGGTTTTTCTTCCCCAGTTAGTATGGAGTTGTTCATGATGGTTTCCAACTATCCTATCAGGGTACATATATATTATTGCTTACCTGACTCCCTATTTCATCAGTGGGGCAACCTGTAGTTCTATTTAATTAAGTAGAAAAGAGATGAAGTGATGGAGCAATCTCTCTGCAAAACTCTCAATCTGCCTGCCCGATTTCTCATCAGATGGACAACCAGGTTTGCATCAACAGATTAACATTTACTCCAAGTCTGTTTTCCGTGCATCACCGTCACAGGTAAAAACTTAACAAGTTCTATACAAGCTGAAACAGAACTCTCTGAGGGTATTTTTGACCAGGCCAATATTTGTCAAAACCTTTTTGCTTCACATCATGGGGTTTGGCTTGCAAATGTTAGTGTCTGGTGCACATCATATGCATTGACAGGTTTATGGGATTACATGAGCCACATCATAGGCATTCGCTGGTATATGGGTTGCTGG
Source organism: Lissotriton helveticus (assembly GCF_964261635.1). Classification (NCBI taxonomy): domain Eukaryota; kingdom Metazoa; phylum Chordata; class Amphibia; order Caudata; family Salamandridae; genus Lissotriton; species Lissotriton helveticus. The sequence goes on from NC_136063.1 coordinate 178,674,999, forward strand.
AGGCACATTACCGGTGGGCACAGACTGATATATGAGGAATACCTGTGGCATGGATCGATATTGACTGGAAGCTAGCATCTCTGGCACATCATCAAGGCTGGACAGGGAACCAAAATCAGCCCTGGCAAAAATGTTCAAACCAGCCCTGATATCTTCCTCCCCTCTCATATCTCTATCTCTCTCTGTCTTCTTGCTCTCTGTCATCTCTCTCGCTCTCTCCAGAAGCCCCCCTCCCACCAATGTGCCTGCTGTAATAACAGGGGAGCTGGACAAAGTGGCAGAGGCACCAGCAGTGAGCCTCACCTTAAAAACTGGCCCCAATGGATCCAGCTCACAGAAGAAATGCCTGGTGGAATAAAACAGCAGTTTGGGCAGCTACTTATTTATTGACTAGTATTTGAGTAATTATGATTTACTAATATGCACATTCCACAATGGTCTCAAATGATTGCAATAACTGTGGCAAGATGGGATTTCTGACGGACTGGCATAATGAAAATGGCAAGCTAGTATTTGTATATAGAATTAATGTATTTCAGAAATTATCAGCTGTTTAATATCATCCAATTATTCACTTCAGTGGATATCTAAGGTGGTAACCCATAGTTCTGATGTTATAAGGAGAATTGCTTTGATATCAGAGTCAGTCTATTTGAGAAAAAAAAGGCACATATTTTTTAATTAACACGGAAAAAGCCATAATTTGCGGATCAAGTAGGTGATTTTCATAAAGAAAATAGATGGAAGGAGTTAGACCAAGCATCCTTGGTATGGTTCCCCCCTAACCTTTTGAGTTAAGACCTCCTGTTTTGATGATCTTGTTTTTGCTGGCCTTAGGACATATTACCACTGCCAACGAGTGCTAAAGTGCTTATGCTCTCGCCTTAAAACATGAAGTTTGGCTTTTACCAAATTGGCATCTTCAATTTACTTGGAAGCTCCTAGTAAAGTGGTGCTACCTGTGGCTCTGACCTGTAAATTAAATGCTGCTAGTTGGACTGCGGCACGGATTGTGCCACTGGCTTAAGTTGCCCTTCATACATGTCTCAGGCCTGCCATTGCTGAGTCTGTGTGTGTAGTTACGTTGCCATGTACACCTGGCAAAACAAACCTTTTTCCAGGCCCAAACTTTCTATTTTTATCTATATGTCACCACTAGGGCCCCGACAACGCAAAGAGCCGTTTGCAATATTTGAAAAAGGCAGGACATGTTTTTTAAGTTTTACTTGTCCTGGTAGTGAAAAAATCTCTAAGATGCTTTTCACGAATGCAAGGCCTATCTCTCCCAAAGCATATCTTTGGAATGACATTATGAAATTTGATAAGTATCAATTGAGAACAGATGAACCCTTCAAGACTTGTGTCCCTGGAATCCCGATTTAAAAACCAAACTTACGATGAAGTTGGATTTTATATTGCAGTTCCGAAAATGCCACTTTTAGAAAGTTTGAAAAACAAAGGGAGTTAGGCCTAAGGGACAAGGATTAGGCAGGGGCGTATTACTATGTTAAACAAGTGGGGATAAGCCTATACCTCAAGTTTTTATGAAAGCGTATATAATTTCTGCTTCATGGACAAACACATTCTCTTTATGTTTGTACCGGTATTTTTATTTGCACCTTTTACTTTTATCTTTAGTCTTTTTGATTCATACATTTACACATGAAAAAAGAGAATATTGTCCCTTCATGTCAACATTACAAGCACTTCATAAAACATTTCAAATTTACAAGTGATAAATCGTGTTATGTACAAAACATCACAAGACACTTTTACAAAAAATTTAACAAAAACAATATTTAGACAAAACCCAACAAACATCAACTGCTTATGTCTTATTCCACTAATTAATGTGGACAAATAAATAATCCTAGACCTTCATCTAATGTCTACATCTGGTATCCATTTAATCACAGGGAGACTGGTTAGAATTTGGTAAAAAGAAGTTTATCCTTAATTGCAAAGTGGAATTAAACCACCATTCCTCTGTGCATTTTTTTGATGTGCCAACGCGTTTCGAATCATAAGATTTCCTTCACAGGATTCTCATCAGTTCTTTCCTTTTTTTCTGAATACTCTGGTTTCTCTTCCCAACACTTCTGCTGGTCATGCCACCGGTTGATCTCCTGACTTAGAGACCTTCAGTGTTCTTATAAAATGTCTTTTTATTTCAGCAATGTGTCCTGCGATCTTTATTAAATATTGCTGCCTGTTTGTAAACGATTTATCAGACCGCGTGTAGTCTTGACAAGTTTTCGTACTGGTGCTTCGCATCTCTTTTCTCAGTAATCGCGGTTAACGCAGCTTTTCATTCCTTTCATTCAAGTTTATCTCACTTGCCTTTGCCGCAGTTTAAAACTTCTTAAAGCTGCATATTAAACTCCGGGGTACCATTAATGACCGTGTTGGGAAGAGAAACCAGAGTATTCAGAAAATAAGAAAGCCCTGGTCCTGGGCCCTTGGTGTGATTCTTAAGCTCTTAAAGTCAAACTTTTGGGCTCTTCGAGACTGCAAACAGGCCCAATCGCACGGGAACCACGCCACTTGTACCGGAAATCAGGGAAGATTCTGCAATTTTGTCTCTTCTCACAGAAAGCATCATCCGCCCACCTGGCTTGCCACCACAAGGTTCCAGCCAGGTCATCCACGATGCCTGGTCTGCTCTTCGTGCCCTGCCAGCCATTGCCAGCAAGACTCTCCTTGCCCCAGTGAACTTCCCCCCCTCCCGGGAATGGGACTCTTGGCGCAAAACTTGAGAAGGTAAAACTTCAGCTGGACTAATCTGGGACTGTATCCGAAATGAGCTGCATTGTGGTCAGCCTGAAACTTTGGATTAGACCTGCTCCAGCATGACCAGATAGCCGTGGTTGGCACTTTATGCTTTTAGGCACAATGGGCCCCATTAGGATGGCGGGCGGATTGCCCCTGCCCGGCTGCGGTAGCCACCGCCGGCCCGGCGGGGGCAATCTGCCCGCCATCCTCACGGAAATGACCCCCGCCACATTAGGATGGCTGGGGAGTCCATGACGGACAGAAAGACCATATTACAATGCTTGCGGCCCTATGCCTTTCCACGGTGGCATTGCCGCCGAGGAAAGGCATACGGTCTTTGCTTTGGGGGTCCGTTGCGGGCCCCCAGGGTGAAGTGTTCTATTTACTAAATTAGGGTCTATTTTTCTAACCTGGTGTGGAATCCTTTTGTGTGGTATTTTCACAGTTTTTCTCTTTGAAGTGTTGCACAAATACTTTACACACTGCCTCTAAGTTAATCCTAATTGCTCTGTGTCAAGCTACCATGGGGTAAGCACAGGTTAATTTGCGATTTGCTTGTACCTTACCTTGACTAGGATTGTGGTTGCTGTTTGACCAGGACTTACAACCAGAAGCAAAAAATCTAACAACGCACACAAATATTTTGAAACAACCAATTTGCTCCTCTATGTTTCTTGTAGCTAAACTCCTGGTTTCTCTGCCCAAAATGCAACAATACCTATATATAAACTTGCTTGTACACCTTTCCTTAATGGACCGAGAGTTACAAATAGAACCTGTGAACTATTGAAATATAAAGTATGTTTGTATGTTTGTAAATAAATCAATTATGGTTTACAAACCTCTATAATGTGAAGAGCTTTCTCCCTATCAATTGAAGGGTTGGAAAATAAATTGTAAAGTGAGACCCTGAGCAGGAATCTTAGAAACGAAAAAAGGACTATGGGCCAGATGTAGGTCGCCCAATACTGGTCGGTAACGGCCGAAATTTCCGAATTTCGGCCGTTACCGACCGGTATTAGGCTACTGAGATGTAGATGGCCTAAATTACAAATTCGGTAATTTACTGATTCGGTATTTTAAGGAATCGTTAAATTACTGATTCCTTAAAAAAACGAATCGGTAAATTACCGAATTTGCAATGTAGGGGGCACTAAAATGAGTGCATTGCATTGGTAAGGATTCGGTATTTACCACCAACTACAAGTTGGTGGTAAATATCGAAAACCTTTGCAAAAGCAATTATTTTGCTTTTACAACAGTGCGATGTGGCAGACATACATGCCCTTAGGGAATGTATGTCTGCCACGTGTGCACCCATGCAATATTCAGGAGTGCAACAGGGTGTCAATGTGACACCCTGCCACCGTTTGAATGAGTTCCCCATTTTACCGAATCGCTATTTACCGATTCGGTAATTCCCATTCATTCCTATGGGCATGAGGTCCATAGGAAGGAATGGGAATTACCAAATTGGTAAATACTGATTCGGTAAATACCGAATCGTACTGATTTGGTAATACTTACCAAATATTTACCTACATTGCATTTACCAATTCTAAAATACCGAATCGGTAAAATTCGGCATTTTAGAATCGGTAAATGAAGATTACCTCCATCTGGCCCTAAGTCTCTAAACACTTTGATCATATAGAATTTTCAGGTAAGGAGGAAAAATAATTTATGTCCCTACTTCTGATCTCCTAATGAGAAAATTGTTGTTGATAAACTAGCTAAAAGAACCAGATCTAACGGCTCAAATATAGTTATTTTTTCCTACTTCAGTATTTCTTCTTTAAAAAAAAGAATACCTTAAAAAAGTATCGACTAGAAGGAGGGCGACCTTGACTTAGAGTATTGAAGATTATGGTAAGTGATTGGGTCATTGAAAAATGAAGGCATAAATGTGACCATTCCTAAAGTTAGTGATTTTCCATTCTAATATATGTTGGTGGAATACTTGTAAAGAGCTTAAGTAACTCATTTTTTAAATCTAAAATAGCGTGTTGTTCTTTAGGACATATGTTCCTTCTGGGAACATAGAAAGCAATATGTGCAGCAGGAGGAGTAAACATGTGAGTGTCAGCCAGGTTACTGTAAACCGTAGATCACTCTTTACAGCAGACAATGGAGTGTTTTTTGGGCTAGTAAAACATGCTCCTGCCTCTGCAGGCCATCACCAGGTACCAGGCAAATTTCAAAGAACTTCTCTTTAAAAGCAGGCCACTAGTTCATTCTTTCCTGTGTGGATGCTCTAACTGCAATGCTGATGGTGTATAAAAGGGAAAGCATGCTCTTAAGTAGCGATATTTCACTGAACCATGCTGATTTACAGATTTAAAGACCTATCAACATCCAATAAAGTGACTAGATTTTTAATCTTTTGGATGATGTTTTCTTGAAAAATATAGTTGGTCTACTTCCTCTTAAATTTTTGGAGACCACATCCACAAGCAAGAAAAACTTCATATTAGAACTGAGAAGAAGCTGGATCGAAATCAGTCACGTCTACAAAAACTGAATCATAAAAGAAACCCTGTTCCTTTTCTTTCACAACCATTACTGGACAATATATTTCACTGCAGCGAAGACTCTCCATGCATCAGTAACCAATATTCTCTGTATTTCATTTGGCCAAAAGGCACTGTAGAACTACATCCATTGAATATATTTCTGTTGCACTGGCAGATGAGTAGTTTGCTTGCCCTTCTGCAAATTGATCAAAGGAACAGGAATGACATCCGAAATGAGGCACAGTGACCCTTCAAGCTATTCTTGCTGTTTATCTTGGAAGACCAAAACATCTGTGCTAACATAAAAGGTGTTCGTATCTATTCTGAAATACTTAATGTTAAAAGAAGGCTGCATCTTTATTGCTCTACAATGTACAGCAGCCTTGTGTGTGTGTGCTTGTTGTACTCCACATTCATTATTCTTTCACTGTTCAAAGGGACATGTCAATGTGAGGAAGAATCTACCTTTCCTATGAAGTGTTTTATATTGTGATTGGATTGGATTTATTGAGCGCTTACTACCCCGGACAAGGTGTTGAAGTGCTTAACAATGAGTAGCACGCTACTCCTTAACCTAAAACTAGTGGTTATTCCAATGGTTAATAGTTATTGTTATATATTCTTGGGTATTATGTGAAATGTGTGCTCTTAGGAAGTTGTGAGAGGCATTTCATCATGTTTTTGTGGTGGAATTGGATAGTAGATGTAGGTCAAATTGTTAGTGAGGGTCCATGCTAGGAGAAAATGGGATGAAGAGAGACTAGAGAAGGTTGGATAATTTATGATTTGTGATGAGTGGTTAGTCAAACTGAAAAGCATACATAGGGTAGAAAAGGTGAAGCTGCAAGGAATGGTTACCCAGAAGGCGAGTTTGGGATGTGAGAGGAGAAGTATGGTTAGGTTAGTGAAATATAATAGAGAGTAAGGTGGACAGGAATTGGACAACACTTAGGGTCCGATTATGAGTCTGGTAGTCCACGGACCGCCAGACGTGGGGGCGTTGTAGTGGAGGTCTCCCGACCACCCTATTACAATTCGGACAGTTGGACTGCCACAGCCCCAATGCGGTGCTCAGGTTGCTACAATATGCTTGGCGGGACAGCTGCAGTCCGGCCAAGCATATTACTAGTTTCCTCTCTGCCGGCGGTGTCCTGGAGGTTCTTACTCCATCAACACTGTACCGGAGAGGAAACAAAGGGGGGCCTGCAGGTCCCCTTTGCCTCCTCTGCATGTCGATGTACACAGGGGGGCACAACATGTGCCCTCCTGTGTGCATGCACCCCAGTTCCCGCACTTTCCATTCCATGCCGTGCGGGAAAAGTTTTGCGCATTTCTATTGCCGTGCCCATTTTCAGGGCACTGCTGTGCGAATGTCAAAACAAAAATCCGCCAAACACGAGTTACACACATAATCTGGTGGGCAGTCTGACCACGGCTTTGGCGGTGCACCAGCGGGCTGGACCCGGCACCTCACCTCTAAAGTTCAATAGATAGGAAGCAGCAGGAATTATAACTAGGGTTGAGGGTTGTTACTTGTGGCAGGTGATCAATGTTGTTGCTTTTTTTGTTGCTTCATTTTGCCCTGCTGCTGATGACATTCTGTCCATTTTTTATTAGATTGTTGTATAAGATTATTTAGATTTTTTAACTTTGTACTTGGTTTATTGCAATATCAGTTATAGAGTTATGTGTTATGTGCTACTACCTGGCCCTTTGTAATTTTTCTGATAAGACTAGGAGAATTGGAACATCTCCTGCATTTACATTTAATTATCTCATTATGAATTAGTTTGAGATGGATGTATAAATGTCATGCTTCTAGGGGATGTGGTACCCCCTGAAATTAATAAATTATTGTTTGTCAAGGTATCCTGCTTATGTGGTCAATATTTGGTCTTAGAGGGTCCTACAGGGGCAGAAATTGAGATTAAGCAGATTCTCGGTTACGTCACACTGGGAATAACCAGCTCTTAACCTTTTTTCTGAACTCTAATTGTTTTTCAGTGACTCTGATCTTGTTGGTAGGGAGAGCCAGGGTTTTTTGGCTTGAACAGCGAAGGTAGTACCACCAATGTCCCCTGTAAACAGGAAATATTAAGCATAGTACCAGCCACTAATGTCTCAGTAAGGAATGTCTGAGATAATATCGACGTCGAAAATATCGACGTCAAAAATCTCAGAGGTGGAATATCGGCATCAACAATATCGAAGTCCTATCTTCATTAAGGTAAGTACAAAAATATCGGAAAAAAATATATTGTTGTAAAAAATATTGTTTTTTAAATGTTTAAAAAAATATAAAATTAAATAACTAATACATATAATTAAAATAAACATAGTTAAAAATATGTTTAAAATTATAAGTGACACATATAGGGGTCGATTCCGATTCAGTAAAATTCCCTACGAATAGCCGTACGGAGCATTTTTCCCATACGAATCGTACACCTTCAACGTCCCCGTACGTACGATGAAGTACGATCCAAACCCAAAGCAGATCTCCGTACGACTCGTACAAAACACCGTACGACTTACAAATACGTACAAATTACATTCAGAACACGCAGTACGCGACGTCCGTACGGATCGAAGCAGCTTTTTCCGACCCAGCAAGTACGATTCGTTACGACAGCACTCCGTACGACTCTTTTTCTACGGGAGTCTAAAACATCTGATTTTGACTCAAACCCCGTGCAAAACGGACCCCCGGGTACGCGAGTACACTACATGATTGCAGGGGTACGGTGCCACGGTAGAAAAAAGGCGATCGGTGTACACCAAGTGAATAAATATAATAGGAGTGTTACCTCACCAAAAATATTCATATTCGTAAATGTTGAAAATATCTGCGAACTGAATATGCCTAGCTGAAAAGATATGTGATGAATCTAAAAAAAACACATTATGACAGCTAAAAAAATGGTTAAACATAAACAGTCCTCGTGATACACGTTATTAACATGCAGCATATATATGAAGTGAATTCAGGGGTTTAGAATAGCTTTTTATTTAATTTACGAATATGAATATTTTTGGTGAGGTAACACTCCTATTATATTTATTCACTTGGGGGCCGATTCCGATCCGGTAAAATAATACACCGTACGAATCGTATTCGTAGCCAAATCCGTACGATTGGGAAACTCCCGTCCGACCTCCGAATTCCGATCCGTTTCCGTTGATTTCCGCACGATTTTCTACAACCCGTACGAATGACATCCGTTTACCCGTACGAATAAGCCTCGTGCAGACCACCGTACGATTCGTAATCAGGCCGTACAAACTCACTATTCCGATTCGGAACGAAAGGCCTGAGCGAGATACGTACGGGCCAAAGTATTTACGCTTCAACATTGATTTGTACGGAACATTCGCCTCACTGCAAGCTCCACCAATACATACTACACGCACACCCCCCCAACAAGCCTACGCGAACCCCCCCACCCGCCAACGGCCCGTACCAGTCAATCGCACGCACAAGTACGACACGCACACCCCTCGGCCAAGCCTACGCGAACCCCCCCACCCGCCAAGGGCCCGTACCAGTCAATCGCACGCACAAGTACGACACGCACACCCCTCGGCCAAGCCTACGCGAACCCCCCCACCCGCCAACGGCCCGTACCAGTCAATCGCACGCACAAGTACGACACGCACACCCCCCAACAAGCCTACGCGAACCCCCCCACCCGCCAACGGCCCGTACCAGTCAATCGCACGCACAAGTACGACACGCACACCCCTCGGCCAAGCCTACGCGAACCCCCCCACCCGCCAACGGCCCGTACTACTCAAACGCACGCACAAGTATGACACGCACACCCCTCGGCCAAGCCTACGCGAACCCCCCCACCCGCCAACGGCCCGTACCAGTCAATCGCACGCACAAGTATGACACGCATACCCCCCAACAAGCCTACGCGAACCCCCCCACCTGCCAACGGCCCGTACCAGTCAATCGCACGCACAACTACGACACGCACACCCCTCGGCCAAGCCTACGCGAACCCCCCCACCCGCCAACGGCCCGTACCAGTCAATCGCACGCACCAGTATGACACGCATACCCCCCAACAAGCCTACGCGAACCCCCCCACCTGCCAACGGCCCGTACCAGTCAATCGCACGCACAAGTACGACACGCACACCCCCCAACAAGCCTACGCGAACCCCCCCACCCGCCAACGGCCCATACCAGTCAATCGCACGCACAAGTACGACACGCACACCCCCCAACAAGCCTACGCGAACCCCCCCACCCGCCAACGGCCTGTACCAGTCAATCGCACGCACAAGTACGACACGCACACCCCTCGGCCAAGCCTACGCGAACCCCCCCACCCGCCAACGGCCCGTACCAGTCAATCGCACGCACAAGTACGACACGCACACCCCCCAACAAGCCTACGCGAACCCCCCCACCCGCCAACGGCCCGTACCAGTCAATCGCACGCACAAGTACGACACGCACACCCCTCGGCCAAGCCTACGCAAACCCCCCCACCCGCCAACGGCCCGTACTACTCAAACGCACACACAAGTACCACACGCACACATAACGCCAACACCAAAACGACCACAAGGACCTTGCTAACGAGTCGCACTACCACACTGAACATGTCTCCTGTGTACACACCTTTGACAATCAATGTCCTGGTCACAGCCAAACAGAGGACAACACCAACACCCACCCCATATAACACCCACCCCAACAATTCAAATTAAGCCACACCCACCATTTGACCAATAAAAGGGACCACACATACAACCCATCATCCTTTGCAACATACCCATTCTTGCGAGGAAACTGACAGCACACAAACTATTGCAGACACATACCTTCACACATACACCCTATCTCATCTACACCCACACCACCCCCTTCACATTCTGACCCAAACACCCTCATTCATACACACCATCAACCCCTCAATCACATACACTACACACCATGACCACACACAAGAATCCAAAATTCACTAACCCGGAGATGGAGATACTTACAGATGAAGTCATCAGAGTCGAGCCGCAGCTGTTTGGCGCATTGGTCAGACAGACCAGCCTGGCAGAAAGAACACGCATGTGGGAGAGGATCGTAGACCGGGTCAATGCTGTTGCACCCATCAGGCGCACCAGGGATGAATGCCAGGCCAGGTGGTACGATCTGCGGAGGATGGTCAAGAAGAAGATGGCACAGGATTACACCAATGCACACCACACTGGAGGCGGTGGTCCCCGCAGACCTCCTGTATACCAGCCCTGGGAGGAGAAGGTCATGGTCCTACTGCCAGCGGTGGGAGTACATGGAATAGAAGGAGCCGTTGAGTCTGGTGAGTGTACAAAAAACACAAGGTACATGGGTAGACTAACAACAGTGCCCAGCAGCATGGGGTGGGTGGCCATGAGTCCAAGCAGTACACTACCAAATGGTGGTAGTTGCAAGGGGGAGGCACATAGGGTGCAATGTGTAGGGTAAGAGGCTGCTCTCATGCCATATGTCCCAGGGACACACACAAGCATAATGACCAATGCACAGGGATAGGTAAAGATCACACAAGATACTAGACCACAGCTTCTAAATATTTACTATTTGCTGACACACCTTACAGAGATGCATCATTTTGTGACAAAGTAAGGCAGTGTAGCAAGAGAGCAAGCACAATCTACCTGTCTCCATCCCTGTCTCGCCCTCTCCCTCTGTCTCCCTCTCCCTCTGTCTCCCTGTCCCTCTGTCTCCCTCTCCCTCTGTCTCCCTCTCCCTCTGTCTCCCTCTGTCTCCCTGTCCCTCTGTCTCCCTCTCCCTCTGTCTCCCTCTGTCTCCCTCTCCCTCGGTTGCCCTCTCCCTCTGTCTCCCTCTGTCTCTGTCTCCCTCTCCCTCTGTCGCCCTCTCCCTCGGTCGGCCTCTGTCTCTGTCTCCCTCTCCCTCGGTCGCCCTCTCCCTCTGTCTCCCTCTCCCTCTGTCTCCCTCTCCCTCTGTCTCCCTCTCCCTCGGTCGGCCTTTGTCTCTGTCTCCCTCTCCCTCTGTCTCCCTCTCCCTCTGTCTCCCTCTCCCTCTGTCTCCCTCTCCCTCTGTCTCCCTCTCCCTCGGTCGGCCTCTGTCTCTGTCTCCCTCTCCCTCTGTCTCCCTCTCCCTCTGTCTCCCTCTCCCTCTGTCTCCCTCTGTCTCTGTCTCCCTCTCCCTCGGTCGCCCTCTCCCTCTGTCTCCCTCTCCCTCTGTCTCCCTCTCCCTCGGTCGGCCTCTGTCTCTGTCTCCCTCTCCCTCGGTCGCCCTCTCCCTCTGTCTCCCTCTCCCTCTGTCTCCCTCTCCCTCTGTCTCCCTCTCCCTCTGTCTCCCTCTCCCTCGGTCGGCCTCTGTCTCTGTCTCCCTCTCCCTCTGTCTCCCTCTCCCTCTGTCTCCCTCTCCCTCTGTCTCCCTCTCCCTCTGTCTCCCTCTCCCTCGGTTGCCCTCTCCCTCTGTCTCCCTCTGTCTCTGTCTCCCTCTCCCTCGGTCGCCCTCTCCCTCGGTCGGCCTCTGTCTCTGTCTCCCTCTCCCTCGGTCGCCCTCTCCCTCTGTCTCCCTCTGTCTCTGTCTCCCACTGTCTCACTCTCCCTCTCCCTCTGTCTCCATCAGTCAGTGTTCGTCCCTCTGTCACCTCAACGTACCTCCCTGGGGCACACACACAGTTGCACACAAGCACTGCACAGGCCTCACAAACTCCATAGAGCAGAATGTTAAGGGATGTCTCACAAGTACCAGCAAACATCTGCTATGTGCCTGGAAGACACCCACCATTTGCTGTCAACACTGTACTGTGTCAGGACACACTTCTCAGAAAGCTCTGTAGTACACAATGGGCACAGGTGTAGGCAGCACAAGTCCCTCCTGTGCTCATTGCAAACACAAACACCAGGACAAGGTGTAGGAGAGTAGGGTATGCTATCCTATGGTCACCCCAAATTTTTGCTTTTTGCTTCACTGGTTTCTGACTTAATGTGGCTGTGGGCCTGCTAATCAGACCCACAGCCTGCTGTTCTCTCTCTAAATTGTGACCCATGCACTTTAGGTGCATAACGACATTGGAACTGGTTCACCTTATTGGCCCCTGTAACAGTGTACCCAGGTACCCAGGGCATAGGTGCTTCCAAGGCCTACCAGGGGCTGCAGCACGTATTGTGCCACCCCTGGCCTGGCCTCCATATTTGACACAACTGGCTGATCACTCAGCTGGGGTAAGTCGGTGTAACCACCCCTTACTTAGGTGTAGTATGCCTATACCTAACCTAAAATGGACACATATGTTCCTATCAGTCACTCCTATGGAAGGCCTCATCAATCCTGGAGGCAGAGTGCTTGGAAATATGTGAGATGGTGCTCTGGCATGAGCTGAGCCCGTCTTCAGCTTTCGGAACCATGTCCTTTAGCTGTTTCATGATACTGCCATACCATATACTCTTAAGTGCATTATAATCCTCGTGGTTAAATGCTATCTTAGGTTTGGCTTTATCAAAACATGTCGAGTAAGGTGTCATACGAATTGGAATACTACCCCCTCGCCAGTTCTGGCGATGGGGGTAGCATTCCACCCTTCTAGAGGGACACGACATGTACCTAACCTGAACCCCGGTTAAAGTTAAACAGAGCCTTAGTATCACAAAATGGATGCTGCCACCACAGACACAAGTCTGACCTCCTGCTGCTGGGAGTCCTTCCAGCGAGGGCAGCTTGGACAAAGGGTTTCCTGCCTTGGGAGGTGCTAGCACCACCCCAGACAGGATTTTGTGAATTTGGTAGGACAGGGCTGAATAGAATAAGACATGCCTGGGGCACACAAGGTGTCCCTGTGCATAGGCCAGTTCAAACCGGTGCTGGGGCTTTCCTGCCCCAGTCCTGGCGCGAAACTGGACAAAGGAAAGGGGGTGTAACCACCCCCCTTCCTGGTTCCACCCAGAGGAGGGACCTAGTAGGTGATCCGGCCCCCCAGATTCGAATAAGAGTGGGAGCTGTGTCCTGAGACTTCAGATCATCCTGAATCAACTTGAAATAAAGAAGAAGACTGGACTTCAACATTCTGCTGCTCAGAAGACGGAAGAGAATCTCCCTTGTGGCCAAGGAGTGACCACCCTGTGAACACAGGCACCAACCAGCAACTCGACGTCTGCTTTGCCACCGCCTCCCGCCGGAGCCCGAGCCCAGAGCCTGACAAGACCCAGACTCCCAGACTTCTCACCGCCCGATCCACAGTCCCTGCAAAGAAGGGACCCGTGGAGGCACCGAGAGACGTGGGACCGGACATCTTGGAAGACCCCCGAAAAGCTGACTGCGCAGCATCCGAGGCACCCTCGATGCTGTGCTTTGGGGTTTGAGAAGCCCCAACCCCGAGCAGCCCTTGCACCGAAGATCAGCCCCCCAGCATCTCCACGATCTGCGTGGGGCCCTTTTGCACTGTGCCACTCGACGCGCCATCCCGTCCACTTGCCACGCGGCTAGTCGCCATCTTTTTTTTTTTTTTTTTGTATTTTTTTATTTATTTTTTTATCCTCATTTGTGTGCGAGGCTCCAACCTACCAAAACCAAAGAGAAAACCACCACAGAGCAATAGGCCGACTAGTCGTGTATTGTGCCAACTCAGCTTATAGCTGGTAAGGAAATTGTAGGGCGCGAAGCGAGGCCAGTTCCTTTCAGCACTTTATACGGAGACCAATCTTAAACCAGCTTAGGATAGTATCTCAGTTGATAGTGCCCGACTTATCGAGACCACTTTGGTACCAAGACTGTCAATCTTGATAGCCAGGATGGGCAGTGCACACGTTAATCATTGGACCTGGGGGAAAAGAAAAAAAAAAAAAAAAAAACCCAGGTATGGTCTCAACTATCCAAGCATTGCCCAAAACGCTCTACTATTTAAGTTTCCTGTCCTGGCTAGGTCAAGTTTGGAGATTTGGAGAAGAGATGTTCGCCATTCATGCACTGTTGGTGGTTGAGCATCTTTCCAATGTCTGCAAATCTCCCTACGTGCGGCAAGTATGGAATAGAATATCAATTTGGTTGCTGAATTGCGGATTTTATTTCTTAGACCAAAGATAACAAGAACCAGGTCTATATTGACATGTTCACCCAATGATTGCGATAGCTTATTCTTAATGGCTTCCCAAAATTCTGTTAGATTTGGGCATTCTAGGAACATGTGTGTATCCGTGGCTTCAATTAACCCGCATCTCGGACATTTAATTGGACCTGTTGATGAAAATTTAGTTAACCTATAGGGAGAGTAATATGCCCTATGTATAGTAAAAAGGTGGTTTCTACGAAGCCACGAAGGTTTAACTAACTCCCATAACAATGAGCAAGAGGCAGACCAGAGCTCTTCCACATCTAAGCCTGGCATTAATTCTGCCCACAATGTGGTTGGTAACTGGAAGCTATCATCCATTTCATCTATGATTTTATTATACCAGCGTGAGATTTCTTTTTTTGCCACTGGGCTGTCCAATAAGCAAGTGATCAAGTCACTAAACCCGCCTATAGGAGGCTTGTTACGTCTCAATGGCAGATCTTTATATGACTGAGCCCAGCTGGAAATCTGGATATATTTAAATCTTGACAACCCGGGACCTACTTTATTGCTAAGATAATCCCATGGGAGTAAAGATCCGTCCATAAACAGGTCGTCCCAACAATGGATATCTGCTTCTAATAGCGAATTGTTTAAGGCATCCATTGTCCATAAGGGAGGATCGGGTAAGTTCCATATTGGAGCTTTTGCAGAGTAATAGCCAATCTTAATCGCTTGCCTAATTTTATACCACGTGGATACAAACCCTTTTAGAACTTTCAATTTTATCTTTTTAAAAAATTTGGGATCACCAAACTTAAACAAGAAACTGGCGTGATCAACTCCTTCACAAACCAATAAAGTAGAGAAAAGCGGGCCCATCCCTGTAGATATAGGGGTTTTAAACAACATACGCATATGCGATAATTGGAACGCCCATGCGTATATTTGAAGGTCTGGGCCAGCCAACCCCCCTTTCTCCCTACGACGCCTAATTTTTTTCCAAGAGATTCTGGCACTTTTATTATTCCAATTAAAACTGGTAATCGCACTCTGTAGTTTAGAAATTAATTTTGGATCAAAATAAAGTGGTATTGTGTTAAATAAAAAAGAAACTTTCGGTAAAATGCTCATCTTCACCAAATTAAGTTTACCCAAAATGGAAAGTGGAAGGTGAGACCAGTCTCTCATAAGTTTCCGGCACTCTGCAGCCACTTTATTAAAGTTTAAAGAGGCAATAGCGTCAATGTCATTAACTATATTCACCCCCAAATAGCGAATTTGGCTTTTTGATGTCCCATTATTATTCGATCTATTACAGTTCCAGGACATTGATTCTGTCTTCAGGGCATTAATTTCATACCCTGACACTTTCCCAAATGTAAGGGCCTGATCAATTATCTCAGGGTATGCCTCTTCGTAACTTGTGGAGAAAATCATAATATCATCGGCGTAAAGTGCCACCTTCTTATCCCAGCCACCAAAAATAAAAGGTTTAATAAGTCTATTGTCCCTAAGAGTCTGAGCAAATGGTTCTATATATACGTCAAAAAGGAGGGGGGACAGGGGACAACCCTGTCTGGTTCCTCTCATAACCTTGAAGGGCTCTGTCAAGCCACCATTAATTAGCAAAGAAGCAGATGGATTACGATACAGAAGCTCTATGGTCCTCCGAAATCTATCCCCCACGTTAAACCTCTTCAAAGCCTCCGATAGGTATAGCCAATTCACCCTATCGAAGGCCTTGGTGGCATCAAGGGTAAGAACAACCAGTGGGATTTTCTCCTTTATTGCAATATCTATTGAGCCAATCAATTCATATGTAAGTTCACCAAGCTGTCTCCCTTTAATAAACCCCTTTTGGTTCCAAGCTATAATATCCGGAGCCACCCGACCGAGCCGATTAGCTAATATAGATGTAAAGATTTTGTAATCGGCATTTAATATGGAGATGGGTCTGTATGAGCCGCAATCAGAAGCGGGTTTACCAGGCTTCAGGATGAGGGTTATAGAGGCATTATTCCATGACTCTGGTGGTAATTCGCCTTCTCTCAGAATTTGGTTGAACAAAATGGCCAGCACTGGTGCGACCTCCGAAACAAGTTTTTTATAGATCTCACAAGGCATCCCATCAGTACCCACCGCCTTTCCACTCTTAGCTTTCTTAATGGCCTCCTCAACCTCTGTTATGGTTATTTCTTTATCTAGTGAATAGGATTGCTCGGTAGTTAAGGAAGGAAGGGATATACCTTCCAGCCAATTAATAATGTCAATCTGTTTAGGCTTAAGATCGTCTTGGTATATAGACTTAAAGAAATTCCTAAAGACTGCCCTGATTTCCTCATCCCTGGTAACGGTGCCCTGCGCTGATGTGACTGAACAAATATTGTTGCGGACCCGGTCAGATTTTGTTTTCCAGGCAAGTAGCTTTCCTGCCCCCTCTCCATATTGAAAATGCGAAAGTTTGCTTGCCTCCCATCTCTGTATAACCCGCTTCTCCAGTACTGCTGACAATAAAAGCTTCAACCTATTCAATTCAGCTTGTTTAATGGTAATGGTTTGATTATCTGTAGGAGTGGTGTTATCTATATCCCTTTGTATAGTCGAGATATTTCTTTCAATGGAAGTTACTTTGTCTGTATATTGTCTCGCACGATAGACTACTTTATTTTTTATAAGACCTCTTAATGTACTCTTGAATGCGTCCCAAATTGTTCCAATGGGGGCTGTATCCTTATTAGTACTAAAGAAGTATCTTGTCTCTAATTGTAAAAAAGTAATATCTTCTGTTGAAGAGAGAAGAGATCTGTCAAAAGACCATATTCTAGTATGAGGTGTCGAAGTCAGTTTTAGATCTAGCACTACTGCAGAGTGGTCAGAGAGATGTATTGGATAGTAGTGTATTGCAATGATATAATCAGCTAGGGCTCTACTTGTGAGGATGAAATCAATTCTGGATCTGTGCCTATATTTCCAGTTTCTAAACGAAAATTCTTGCTTTAGACCCTCTTTAAATCTCCAAATATCTATATAATCGTATTGGTTCATTAAACCTAATAGACAGTTTCTAGATTTAGAGATGGTTTTCTGCCTACTGTTAGGGGATTTATCTAAAAGTGGATTCAAAGTTATATTGAAATCTCCTGCTATAATCACAGGATCCGGGAAGCTAAGTAGGTGGCTAAAAAGTGTTTCCAATGCTGAGGGGTCATCTATATTGGGGCCATAATATCCTACAAGAGTTAGCTTAGTGTCACCTAGTTCTATTGCTACAATGGCCCATCTCCCTCCGGTGTCTACTTTATACTGTGTTAGTTTAAATATCACAGATTTTTTAAATATGATCGAGACCCCCCGTGTGTTAGAACCTTGTGTTGTTGAGATAGCTGATTCTATCCATCTATTTCTGCGAACCAAATCGAGCATCTCACTCTCGATTAAATGTGTTTCCTGGAGGATAATGATCCCCGCATCACTGTCTCGGAGATACTGCATAATTTTGTTAGCCCGTGGTTTGGTGCGGAGACCATTAACATTCCAGGATAATATTTTTAATTTACTCATTAGGTTGTAGAGAGAAAAGAAGAGTAGATTGTTATGGCTGACTTTAAAAAGAGGGAACTGGAAAGTTCAAGAAAATTGTTATTATGTGGCTTAAGATGAGAAGAAAACATAATGTTAAGAAGGTAATTTACACAAACCGATTGGAGCTCTTTTTTTGAAACATAGTTGTGCCCCCTTACCTCCCCATTCCCCCCCCAACACCCACCCTGGGAAAACCCCGTACTCACCAACCGGAAAACTTCCGGAAGTAAGTGCCCCTAGCTCTTCCCCATCTCGTCACCGCGTGCCTATTAATAATTACAGTGTGACTCGCCATTACATTCTATGTTTGACTCAGAAGTGAGTTTTGTATCTGTATCTGTGTTAGTCGCCATCTTGGTGACGAAATCTACAACTTTCACTGCAGGTCTGGTTGCTCCAGACTTGCCCTTGCTCCTGTGAAAAGGAGCACCCGCTCTGACCTTGCTGGTCTGAGTGACAAGCCTTTCTTGATTCCTGCGTGGCTTGCATTAGCCAAGGCCTGTTTGCTTCCATCCGGTTGCCGACACCGCCAACAGCGAGAAGCCTGCGTGGGACAGCTCGTGACCGACTCCTGGATGTCTTTGACCCCTTGTGTCTACGTGGCTGCAGAGAGAAGCTACACCCCGACGCCTGTTTGCACCCGACATCGCCTGGTTCCACTCTGGTTCCACGGTAGTCACTGGCTAGTGACTTTGAACATTGTCCCCTCTGCTTTCAGGTCTTCACGACTTCAGATCCACCCTTGGATCCACCGGAACTCTTCACCTCGAGTCGCCTGCAGCATCTTCCGCTCCAAGCACCATCGACCAGCGTGACGAAACCCGACACTACTTCGACCCTGTGCACCCGCTTCCTGTGGGTGAGGTAACTCAGCTCCGCCGGTGTTCCCACACTGGTACACACCTCTAGGGCCTGTGTCTTAAGTTTCATCCTTCTAGGTCACTCGGAAGGTTCCTCTTTAACTAACTTTGTACTTTTTACGCACCATTGACACTGCATTGGTATTGCGTGCACTTTCCGCACTGCACCCGAGTCCTGCGGGCCTTTCCCGACTTCATCACTGTTAGTCCTGAACAGCTCCAGCGATTCCCCAGGCCCTAAGGCTCTTCACTTTCCTCATAGTGGTTCTTATACCACTATTTTAGTATATGGTTTAGGTGGCCCCTAGGGCTCATCCATATTCGTGCAACTTTTGTGTATTTAAACTGTGTTTTGTTTTAACGCTTGTGCTTCTGTGCTCATAAAGAGTATAGGGTATCTTTTGAGAAATAAATCTATATATATTTTCAATATATATCTGTGTGGTGTCCTTTCATTTGGTATTCAAGGGATTGTGTATGGTAAAACAGCTTGCTTCACATGCCTTTACAGAGTTTAGCCTAAGACTGCTTAGTCCATGCTACCCCTAGGATAGCTTGTCTATAAGGTTGACTTTACAACCTGCACCATAAGGGTTGCTTGGCATGGTACAAGGTGATTACTAGAACTAGTGAGCATCATATACCAGGCCAACTTCTCACATTGGTGAGCAGCGGATTGGGATTTGAGCTTGCTGTTGTTTTACCATTACAATCTTTGAAAATATCATTTGAAAGATCATACAGGTACCTGATAGGTACACTAAAACAAGACTAGATATACTTAAGTTCTACTGAACTTAGTTGTTGTAGAGGATAGGGAGTAGCACACCCTGACTACAACTACTAGATAGGTTCTGTAGGAAAACAGAAGTGTAGGTAGATTGCAACACATCCACCACACTAGAGCAATGTCTGGAGCAGAGGGATCCACTGGACCCATCTCTGTTGAGAGTGACCCTCCAAAGGCACCATCCAAATTTGCAATCTTTCCATTTAAGGAACTGAGGCAACTGTGTTCCATGAGAGGAATCAAAACAGGTCCTACTCCTACAGCAGGACACCTCAGAGAGCTATTAGACCAGTCTGAAGCTCTAAAGAACCCCAAACCAGGCCCCTCAGGGACTGGTGAGGAAGTTTCACCTTCGGAAGATGATAACCCTGATGCCCCTGCCCCTGTCATCCAGATAGATGAGGAAGACCAGACCCCTGGGAATACTCAGCCTGAGGAAGAAGAAGAGGAGGAGGAGGAGGAAGAAAGTGATTCTGATGATGGTAGAAATAGCCAGGTGTTAGTCAGCAGGCTTAACCAGGCTAACTTAAGCTTATTTGGGACTGAAGGTGGGTCCAACCCATTCAGACCCCCAAATGGACTTAACCAGGAGCATAGGAGAAGGAGGAATCACTCAGGTGAATCCAATACCTCCCATGTTTCTAGAGGTTCTCATGGCAACTCCAGAAGGGAGTTGACTAGCCCTCAGAGAAGGGAACATGAGGCCAAAATGAGAGAGGCTGAACTTAGGATCCAGAGACAAGAATTAGAAGTTGCCCTGGCCAAAGAGAAACTTGCTAGAGCAAGGCAGCCTAGAGAGAGTGGGTTAGAACTAAGCATGGGCGGCAAATCCGTTACGTCCACGGATTTTTCGGATTTTTGGTGAATACGCAATCCGTGTATTTTACGTATTTTCCCAAAAATCCGACAAAATCCGCGGATGTAACGGATTCCCCCCACCCTTCCCCCCACCCACTCATGTAATGGCGCCAGCAAGCTGCCAGCGCCGTTGTAAAATAGTTACAAAGTTAGCTTGCACAGAGCAGGTGCAGCTAACTTTGTAACTATTTTTCAACGGCGCTGGCAGCTTGCTGGCGCCGTTGGAAACAGTACACAGATGGTCCCTGGAACTTGTTGAAGCTCAAATGCAGTGACTCATTCATCAGCCCAGAAACAATCGAGAGCGCCGTCGAGGCTGGGCAATGTGCCTTCTTTACCCAATCTACCGTCGAAAGTCAGCTGTGATGCTGGATAGAGAGGCCTGTGAGCAGGAGTCTCTGCATCTTCATCTGCTGCTCTGATCGGCCTCTGACCTTTTATACACACAAGAGGCATGCCCACTCGCATGGAAGCCCTTCCCTTTGGCCATGAGTAGCCACATTGTGTTCGCACGGGTTTCTGCACGTTCGCGAGCGTTTTGTACAATAAAACCCTCGCGAACTTGCAGAAACCCGTGCGAATACGCAAAAAAAAAATACGCTGGGATCCGCGGATTTTGCGTATTGTCGCAATCCGCAAATACGCAAATACGCAGATCCGCGGATTGCCAATACGCAAAATCCGCCCATGCTTAGTTAGAACCCACTGGTGGCAGCATAATCCTTAAGGATAAAGACAGGTCCTATGACAATAGAAACCTGAGTAAGATTGTGCCCCCCTACAAAGTTGGGGATGATATCCACAAGTGGATGACTGCACTTGAGAGAGCTTGCAAAGTACAGTAGGTTCCTCAGGAGCAGTGGGCAGCAATCTTGTGGCTCTCCTTTGAAGGTAGAGGCCGAGACAGACTCCTCACAGTTAGTGATGGGGATTCTAGAAACTACCTAGTCCTGAAGAGTGCTCTGATTGATGGGTTAGGCTTAACCACTGAACAGTACAGGTTAATGTTCAGAGATACCCAGAAGACACAGACTCAGGACTGGTCTGAATTTGTTGAATGTGCCACTAAGGCTCTGGAGGGCTGGTTGCTGGGAAGTAAGGTTACAGACTATGAAGGATTGTACAATTTGCTTATGAGAGAACAGATTTTAAATAACTGTCAGAACCAGCAGTTGCATCAACATTTGGTTGACTCAGATCTAACCTCTCCCCAAGAATTGGGAAAGAGGGCAGACAAATGGGTTAGAACCAGAGTTAAGCAAAAGAATCAGAACCAGAACCAGGGTGGTGACCAAAAGAAAACAGACCAGAAGGGTGGGGAGCAAAAAGCTAAAGACCAGAAGTCTTCAACAGGGCCCCAAACTAATACTGAGGGTGGGTCCCAAACTTCCAAGAAGAAGAAGAAAGAAGGTCAAAGAAAACCCTGGTGTAGCTTTTGCAAAAACACCACTCACTGGACAAGTGATTGTAAAAAGGGTGGAGCCACCAACACTGCAGCCCCTAAGGCACCTGCACCCACTAGTACAGCTGGCAGTGTTGGACCACAGACTAAGGGGGTAGTGGGTATCACCTTGGGAACTGATGGAGATTCTGACCTAGTCAGAGTCCCCACACAGGCTGTTCTGATCTGTGATGGGGAGATTGATTTCTCCCCTACTGTCAGTCTCAATAATTTGGGCAAGTACAGGCAGACGCCTTTAATTAATGAAAAAGTGGCTCAAGCATACAGGGACACATGTGCCAGTGTCACTATGGTGACGCCTAGCTTTGTGGACCCTGGACAGTACATATCAGGTGACAATTACCTGGTGACCAATGCCAGCAATGTCACTACTACCCATAGTGTGGCAATTGTGAACTTTTCCTGGGGAGGGGTAACTGGCCTAGAAAGAGTTGTGGTTAGTGCTGATCTCCCAGTAGAATGTTTGTTGGGCAATGACCTGGAGAACTCTCTATGGTCGGAAGTTGAGTACAGGACTCATGCAGAGATGTTAGGGATATCATCACATGTCCTTGCTGTGACCAGGTCACAGGCCAAAAAGTGCCTCTCTGAACCTCAGGTCTTGGATCCTGGAACAATGGACCAAGTACCTCCCAAGACAAGGAACAGGAGGGTAAAGGCTGTGCCTTCCCAAATGCCTACAAGTGAGGATCAGCCTTCACAGGAAGATGATTCTGAGACCCCTGAAGGAACTGTCCCTATAGAGCTTGAACCTGATCAGGTTGAGTTTCTGGGGACAGGGGGACCTTCTAGGGCAGACTTGGGGCAGGCTCAGCTATCCTGTCCTTCTCTTGAACCCCTCAGACAGCAGGCTGCTGCTGAGGCTGCTGGGAATGCTCAAGGTACCCATAAGGTCTATTGGGATGATGGGCTCCTTTATTCAGAGGGTCGAGACCCCAAGCCTGGTGCAACCAGGAGGTTGGTCATACCTCTGCAATTTAGGGGCTTCCTTCTTACCTTGGCACACAATATTCCCTTAGCAGGACACCTAGGCCAGAACAAAACATGGGACAGACTTGTCTGTCATTTTCACTGGCCTCACATGTCAGAAGATACCAAGGAGTTTTGTCGCTCCTGTGTAACCTGCCAAGCAAGTGGCAAAGCAGGTGGTTCCACAAAGGCCCCCCTGATACCACTACCTGTGGTGGGGGTGCCCTTTGAAAGGGTAGGGATTGACATTGTTGGACCAATGGATCCCCCCACAGCATCTGGGCACAGATTCATACTGGTGGTTGTGGACCATGCCACCAGGTACCCAGAGGCAATTCCACTTAGGACCACAACAGCTCCTGTTGTGGCCAGGGCCTTACTTGGAGTTTTCTCCAGAGTGGGGTTTCCTAAGGAGGTAGTATCTGACCGAGGTGCAAACTTCATGTCAGGATACTTGACAGCAATGTGGAAGGAGTGTGGTGTCAACTATAAGTTCACCACTCCCTACCATCCACAGTGCAATGGGCTTGTTGAGAGATTTAACAAGACCCTAAAGGGCATGATCAAAGGATTACCTGAAAAGCTCAGGCGAAGATGGGATATCCTTCTGCCCTGCCTTCTGTTTGCTTACAGAGAGGTCCCACAAAAAGGGGTTGGCTTCAGCCCCTTTGAATTGTTGTTTGGGCACCCTGTAAGAGGACCCCTATGTCTGGTGAGGGAAGGATGGGAGTTACCTCTCCAAAAGCCCAAGCAAGACATAGTGGACTATGTACTTGGTCTCCGCTCCAGGATGGCTGAATACATGGAGAAGGCCTCCAAAAACCTTGAGGCTAGCCAGGCCTTACAGAAAGCCTGGCATGACCAAAAGGCTGTCCTGACTGAGTGCCAGCCTGGACAGAAGGTATGGGTGCTGGAGCCAGTGGCCCCAGCAGCACTCCAAGACAGATGGTCTGGACCCCATACAATCATGGAGAAAAAGGGAGAGGTTACCTACTTGGTGGACCTTGGAACTCCCAGAAGCCCCCACAGGGTGCTCCATGTTAACAGGCGGAAAGCATATGTTGACAGGGCAGACATGGGCTTGCTCATGGCTACAGATGAGGGGCAGGAGGAAGAGAGTGACCCTCTCCCAGACCTGCTGACTCAGAACCCTGAGGATGGCTCAGTTGATGGTGTGGCCTTAGATGGCAGCCTCACTGAACGTCAGCAACATGACTGTAGACAGGTTTTGCAGTCATTCCGACATATGTTCTCCCTGACACCCAGCCAGACTAACTGGTGTACCCATGTGGTGGACACTGGTGATAGTCTCCCTGTGAAGAACAAAATTTACAGGCAGCCTGACCATGTCAGAGACTGTATCAAGGCTGAGGTGCAAAAGATGCTGGAATTAGGTGTCATTGAGCCTTCAGAGAGCCCCTGGGCTAGCCCAGTGATTCTGGTCCCCAAACCTCACACCAAAGATGGGAAGAGAGAGATGAGGTTCTGTGTGGATTACAGAGGACTCAATGCTGTCACTAGGACAGATGCACACCCTATTCCAAGGGCGGATGAGCTCATAGACAAATTGGCTTCTGCCAAGTATTTGAGCACATTTGACTTGACAGCTGGCTACTGGCAAATCAGGTTAGCTGAGGAGTCTAAGGCCAAGACAGCATTTTCTACCCCCAGTGGGCATTATCAGTTTGTGGTGATGCCCTTTGGTTTGAAAAATGCACCTGCCACCTTCCAAAGGTTGGTGAATCAAGTCCTTACTGGGTTGGATAACTTTTGTGCAGCATATCTGGACAATATTGCTGTCTTTAGTTCCACCTGGGAGGATCACCTGGTCCACCTGAAGGAAGTGCTAGAGGCTCTGCAAAAGGCAGGCCTCACTATCAAGGCAACCAAGTGCCAGATAGGGCAGAGTAAGGTTGTGTACTTGGGCCACCTTGTGGGTGGAGGCCAAGTTCAACCTCTGGAGAGTAAGATTCAGACCATAAAGGACTGGACTCCTCCAACTACCCAGACTCAGGTCAGAGCTTTCTTGGGCCTGACTGGGTACTACAGGAAGTTTGTTAAGAACTATGGGTCCATTGTGACTACTCTTAATGATCTGACATCCAAGAAGATGCCCAAAAAGGTTCAGTGGACAGAATACTGTCAAAAGGCATTTGATGACCTGAAGAAGGCCATGTGCTCTGCACCTATCCTGAAGAGTCCTGACTACTCAAGAGAGTTTATTGTCCAAACAGATGCTTCTGAGTTGGGAGTGGGAGCTGTGCTTTCACAACTTAATGTAGATGGTCAAGACCAGCCCATTGCTTTCATTAGCAGAAGGCTGACCCCCAGAGAGAAACGTTGGTCAGCCATTGAGAGGGAGGCCTTTGCTGTGGTGTGGGCCATGAAGAAGTTGAGACCATACTTGTTTGGCACTCACTTCAAGATTCAGACCGACCATAAGCCCCTCTTATGGCTTAATCAGATGAAGGGTGAAAACCCCAAACTACTCAGGTGGTCCATTTCCCTACAGGGGATGGACTTTACAGTGGAGCACCACCCAGGGACTGACCATGGCAACGCAGATGGTCTCTCCAGGTACTTCCACTTAGAACATGAAGACACAACTGGTCAAGGTTAGTCTAATGTCCCTGCGTTTGGGGGGGGTTGTGTAGGAGAGTAGGGTCTGCTATCCTATGGTCACCCCAAATTTTAGCTTTTTGCTTCACTGGTTTCTGACTTAATGTGGCTGTGGGCCTGCTAATCAGACCCACAGCCTGCTGTTCTCTCTCTAAATTGTGACCCATGCACTTTAGGTGCATAACGACATTGGAACTGGTTCACCTTATTGGCCCCTGTAACAGTGTACCCAGGTACCCAGGGCATAGGTGCTTCCAAGGCCTACCAGGGGCTGCAGCACGTATTGTGCCACCCCTGGCCTGGCCTCCATATTTGACACAACTGGCTGATCACTCAGCTGGGGTAAGTCGGTGTAACCACCCCTTACTTTTTTTTTTTGAAGACCTTTATTACAATACGATAATCATACACCGCTCCATGCCTACAACCCTGAGGCCGGCTGCAAATCAGTAGACAGGACATAGGGACGTGTACCACATGCATTACAAAACCCATCTATTCGAATTCCGGTAGTATATTGCAGAGTATGAGGTCTTAGTTTTTAGCATTTGTGTAGATCGTCAACTGTGAACATAAAATAAACAAAATAGTAACATAAACATGAGACTCTTACAAGCTACCTGTCACAGCAATATGACGAAGTTGAATCATGGCGTCAGTGGACGTGAAGAGGCCTAGTGCCACACATTTCTCATATAGTAGTTCTCATAACTGGGTTACTCCTCCTCACCCGTATTCAGTGTCAGTATATAGTCCGTGAGATAACACCAGAAGTCTTTGGGCTTGGATTTTGCTGGCAATTCCTCTTCGTAGATCTGTAGTTTGTCTTTACAGCTGGCCATATCCAGCAGCCATCTGGATGTTTTAGGTACCTGCCTGCTGTGCCAGCATTGTGCAATCTGTCTCTTGGCCAGCAATAGTGCTATCGCACAAAATTTACGCCGTACAGCTCTTAGTTGGGGTACTACTCCCAGCAGACAAGTTCGAATTGTGCATTCTACCTCCACCTCCAACATGATGGACAGTGCATTTACCACTTCCAACCAATACTCATGCACTGCAGGGTAGTACCAAGCCAAATGCACGAACCCTGCTCCCTCCCCATTAGATCTTTTACACCTGTCGTTGTCCTGTAGTCCAAACTTGTACATGCGCGCAGGCGTGTAGTATGCCTGATGTACAAACTTGTAATGAATGATCCTTAAATTACCGTTTGGAGTAAGGATTTGTGTTAAGGCACAAGTTTGTTGCCATTCGTCTTCCGATAGCGGACTTTCCAGTACCTCATCCCATCTTGCTTTGGCCTTGTCAGTGGTGCACGGTATCTCAGCCTGTGCTGTAGTGTACAATCGAGATACCAGGTGTGATAGATCTTGTGTGGTAATGACCATCTGCAGTGTGTTCAGGCTATCTGGTTCCGTAGGAAATGTTGGATAGTGTACCTGCATTGCACGTTTCAGTCGATAGTGTGTGAATTGAAACATGGGCGTTTTATTTTTGACATACGTCAGGTCTTCTGTGTTTACAAAGGAGCCTTCATGAAACAGGTCACCTATTCTCCCCATACCTACTTGTTGCAGTAGTGACATGCCCACTTTTTCCCACGTTACCGATAATGCTTGATGGTAGTGTAATGGCATCGCGGGGGCGTATAATGGTGTCTTATGCGCTAGGTGTCCCAACTTTCTCCATGCCTTGACGGTGGTGTCAACTGTGTTAATGTCACGTGCATGTAGGGGCTGTCGGACATGGGATAGGATCGACTTCAGTGGTATCGGCAACGCATCTCCCTCCTCAATAGCTGTGTGTGTGAGGTAAGGTATTTCGTGGAACCAATAAGCAGCATATTGCGCTTGAGCGCATAAGTAGTACAATAGACAATCTGGCACCCCGTAACCTCCCCTGGTATATGGAAGTGTTAGTGTCTGAAGGTCTACGCGTGCTTGTTTTCCCGCCCAGATTAATTTCAGGACAAGTGATTTGATACTTCTGAATACTTCTGCCGAGGGTGTAATAGGGATGTTATTAAACAGGTACAGTAGTTTAGGCAGTATGTTCATCTTCACGATCGCAATACGATCTGCTAACGACAGGGGCAGCTGTATCCAGCGTGTTATCTTGTCTTCCAATTTGGATATTGCCGTGCCATAGTTCGATCTGAGGACTACTGCAGGGTCTCTATGGTACCACACACCCAGATACCTCACAGGGTCCGACTGCCACTCTAATGGGTATTCAGTGTCCTGGGGGTTGTCGTATCTGTCAGGGGTATGATGGAGGATTTGGACCAGTTTATGGTCAGACCTGAGTGCCCACCAAATTTGATATATTCGCGCATTATTGGATTTAAGTGTGTGTTGGGGTCACGTACATATAGCAGCATATCATCTGCGTAGAGCGAGATGTGCAGTGGTCTAGACGGAAATTGAAGCGCTGAATCTTTGTAGTTTTGCCGTATAATGCAGGCTAGGGGTTCGAGTGCTAACGCGAATAGTAGTGGTGAAAGTGGGCACCCCTGCCTGGTGCCACGTTGAATATGGAATGAGTCTGATACATAACCGTTGATGCGCACCCTGGCACATGGTTTGGTGTATATGAGCGATGCCCATTGTACAAATCTACGGGGGAACCCCATTCTATGTAGAATAGCAATTAAATATTCCCACTCAATGGAGTCAAAGGCCTTGACGGCATCCAGCATAACCGCTGCCGCCTTTGTGGATGGATGAGGATAGTGTGAAAGGGCGAACAGCGTCCTAGTATTATGGGAGGTGGAACGTGTAGGGACAAACCCTGCCTGATCTGGTAAAACCAGACTCGTCATCAGTGGTTTGAGACGCACGGCCAGCAATTTTGCCAATATTTTAGAGTCGGTGTTAATAAGCGAAAGCGGCCTGTATGAGTCGCATACCTCCGGATCTTTGGTAGGTTTGAGGAGCGCTATGATTGCCGCTTCCCGCAATGTTGGGGGTAATTCTCCCTGTTCGAAAGCTGCTCCATACATTTCCACCATATGTGGGGCAAGCATGTCCACATACCGTTTATAGAATTCATTAGTGTACCCATCCGGGCCTGGCGCTTTCCCATTCGGGAGAGATCCAATTACTTCAGTCACCTCCTCCACTGTGATGGGGGAAGCCAACATCTTCCTCTGCCCGTCCGACAGCCATCCTATGGCCACATTCTCTAAATATTTAAATGTTTCTACACTCGCCGCTATCGGTCGTGACCTGTACAGCTCCTCATACCCTTCTGCAAAGCAACTCAATATGTCCGTAGCTTGTGTGAGCAGTGTGCCATCTTCCGCTTTAATACGTAGAATAGGTGTGTGCCCCTTACCCTCGCAAATTTTGGCCTCTAGTATACTGCCAGGTCTGCCACCCTCCCCATATGATCTGGCTGTTTGTCGTCTATCTAAGTATTTGATTTCGTCGTCGACCAATGTTTGATGTTCTGAGTGTAGCGTTCTCAGTTCCCCCACCAGTGTGATATCTTGAGTTGTCTCGAAGGCCAATTCCAGTTCCCTCATGCGTGTTTCACAACGTGTAATTTGCCGTCGGATATCTTTCAAGATACCTATCGTGGTGCTCATGCACACTCCTTGGATCGTGGCCTTGAATGCCTCCCATAACAGTCCCGGGTCCTCCACTACGGGTTTGCTCAGTAGGAAGTATTCGTCGATCGCTTTGTGAATGGTGTCTGCATATACCGTGTCCGTGAGTGCGCGGGAGTTAAATCTCCAGTGAAAGGGGGGCATTGTATAATTCGGAATCTCGAGGGCCAATAATACGGGGTTGTGGTCCGAAAGTGTCCTGGGTAATATCTTTATCTCTCGTGACCACAATGTGATGCTATCCGACCCTAGCCAGTAGTCTAAGCGCGACCAGCTTTGATGGGCCACAGAAATGTGTGTAGCTCTTGGAGCGCCAGGGTATTTGTGCCTCCAAATGTCAGTCAAGGAGAGGTCTGAAAGCATGTGCCTAATCTTAGCCCTAGCTTGTTGATGTGGTTCTGATGAGTTCGCGGAACGGTCCACCCCTTCGCCCATTGTCACATTCCAATCCCCACCGCATATGATGTGAGTGTTCGCTAGTGTTTGTAGGTGGACCCACATTTCTTGGAAGAAGTCCGGGGCGTCCGTATTCGGACCGTACAGATTGAGAAGCGTTACCCGCTGCCCACGCAATGTGCCTGATACAATAACATATCTGCCATTGGGATCCGTTATAATCCTGTGTGCTATGAAATTCACGCCTCTGCGTATTAGCGTGATCACTCCCCTCGAGTAAGAGGAATAGTTGGCCATGTATGAGGACTCCGACCAGCGTCCCCCTATCTGTGCATGTGTGTTAGGTGCGAAATGTGTCTCTTGTAACACGGCAATATCAACTTCCCATCTCTTTAAGTAGGCAAAGACCTGTCTTATTTTTTTCGGCTGAGCAAGACCCCGGACATTCCATGTGAGGAGGTTGATATGATTCCTATTGGTACCTCCAACTACCTGTGCCATCTATAAAAGCAACAAATCCGTTGAAGTAGCAAATGATAATCAGAAATAGAACAATTCTGCATTTCCCCAGTTACGAGCCTGTGCTTGGCACCCTCCCCCCATCCAGCAACACCTCTCAGATGATCATGTAGTATCAGCTTTGGTCTCAAAACCTGAACAAGTCTCCCGTTCCACCCGCCCCCACCCACTCCAGCATCCCAATTCTGCCAAAGCCATTTTCCCATAGCAAACAGTCCCTAGAAAACAGTCAAATACAAACAACTTTGGAGGGGATCACCCTTTCGGAGGACCGCTTGGGGCACAACTCTACACCCAATGATATGGGTGCGGGCGACTCACATATTCGCGATCCATGTATGCGTATTGAGTCTGTCCATTCCGGCTCCACCCATTGACCCCGGTATTCCGGTGAGTCAGCATAATTCTCAATAGTAGGTTAGCTCATATGGACCTCGTAGCAAGATTACATCACTCTGTATGGAGGTTGGGCCCGCCGTGCCAATTCAATTGTACCACACAGTGTTTTATAGGTCTGCACCACAATCTCCCCCATTCGTGGCCATCCGCTCAGTAGAGCAACATTACGCCGTGTTATAGCATATGCTACTCGCGGCTGCTACCAGTTACCGCCTGTCCCTATGTGTAGTTGAGATCGTTAGTGTCTCTCTAGCGAACCTCGATAGGTGCCCATGGTCAACGCAATCTGTGCCATTATGTCACTCATGCATGCTAAACTCGGACAAAAGTTTCTGCGTAGTTTCGCATTCAGCCCCATGCAAGTGATAACTGAAATTCGGGCCAGTGTCCATGCACGTGAACAGAGAGCCCGTAAGTCTGTGGCCCCCAGTGTCTATGCAATTAGTCCTCTCGGGAGAATAGGAAAGGTGATTCTTACCATAGGTCTGCAGCTTACCACCCTCATTTCTTACACCGCTTCATCTGAGTCTGTGTGCCGAGCGTCTCGTGCTTGCTGCTTGCGTTGCTGTACCACCTTTTTGACGAATTCCTGGGCTGCCCTTGGGGTCGGTAATATCACTGCCTTGTCATTCCATGTCACCCTCAGCCTCGCCGGATACAGCATGGAATATCCCACGTTTAAGTCCCTGAGTTTGGCCTTGACGGACGCAAATTCCTTCCTCGCTTGCTGAACCGCCATCGTGTGATCCGGATAGAACTCCAGGTTGTTTCCTTGGTGGATGATCTTCCCCTTTTCGCGCGCCAGTCGTAGGATGGTGTCTCTGTCGCGATAGTTCAGGATTCTCGCCACAATCGGCCTGGGTGGTGCTCCTGGTTGCGGTTTGGGCGCCAAGGACCTGTGTGCTCTCTCCACTATGAAAATGTGAGATAGGGCTTCCGTCCCGAAAATATCCCTACATAGTTGTTCTATGTAGACCTCCATCTTTCCCGTGTTTGTAGACTCTGGCAGGCCTGCGATGCGTACATTATTGCGCCTGGAGCGCGCATCCAAATCCTCCTCCCTTGCTTTGATGACCTCCAGGACGCGTTCCATCCCGGTACATTTGCTAGTCGTGGCACGCGATTCATCCTCCACTGTCGATATTCTGGATTCGGCGTTGTCCAGCCGTTCTCCATGTTTCTCAAGTTTGTCTGACATCCCATCCATCCGACACGTCAGGTTATCTAGTTTCCCGTTGATATCTTGTACATTAGCCTTTATGGACAGCAAAATCCTTTCCATATTGGACGTAGGCTCCATATTCGACGCCCCTTCCCCCTCTGGTACATGTTCTGTGACTTTTGGCGCCTTCTTGTTCTCAAAGGAGATTTTTTGTTGCTGCTTCTCCGGCTTCCCCATCACGGATAGTCTAGGAGGGCCACCAACCGTTGTTCGTCGCGTTGTTCTGGTGGTCTTGGCCGCCTCCGCCGTAGTCGCACTTCTGGTCACGATCCCGGGGGGCACTACAACACCGCGGTCTCCCAGATTCCTTTGTCGTTTTTCCTCTCCCCTTATCTAGCTAGAGCCGCAGAGGAGCACGCCCGGTTGCTTACGTGAATCACTTTCTAACTTCGGGTGCGTGTTTCTATCAGTACTGTTGTTATGGCGCCACCCATCTCGCATCGGCTTCGTCCCTCATACACCTGGTCGCCATCATATAGTTCCCTCTGAAGCTCAGGCCTCTCATGCAGTATATTCGCGGTTAGTAGCTGGAGATTGTTCAATGCCCGCAGGCCTATGGAGTGTTCCTCGCACTTGGACCACATTGTGCTGTTTGTGTGCTTCCACGACAAGGCATGTGTCCCGTTATGTTGCGCTGGCACAGCGCCTGTACTGTGGGGAAATTACACCAAACAGGACGTGACGAGGTGCGGCTGCCTTCCACCGTTAGCGCCGGTATCCCGTTAGTCCCAGTGCTTGCTGTGCGTGCTAGGGCTCCTGCACGAATCGTTGGGCTGCAAGGTGAAGGCGCTGTAGTGGTCTGCAGGTACTGGCCAATCCAACGCGCTGAGGCCCTTACCTCAGGGTCATATTCCGCTATAATCCGTGCTCCAGGGCCTGCACAGCGCTCGGTCTGGGGCGGAAGCCAGTGGTGCCTTCAATTCAGAGTACAAAGCACTCCGCTGTCCAGGGAATGCGGGTGCATCACACTACCGTCGTGATCTTTCTCCCGTGCGCCGCTCCTTCCGTTCAATAGTGTCGGCACTGGCTACTTGCGCATTAGAACCCAATGGTATGCCCGGTCAACTCCAGCCTTGATGTTCACTCGCCGCCAGTTTAAACAGCCTCCGTCCGCGTTGTGTCCATGGGCGCCGCCATCTTGCGTATCATCGGCCAGAGGTTCTTAAAGGGGCCGTCCGTGGTTGCCTCATAGCATCTACCTTTCACTTCGCAATTTTACGTCCTGAAATCCTGTGGTCATGTGGATAGCACCCGCAAATCCCCTCAGACCTAGGTGCCTGGGCCAAAGGTGTCTCCGTGTCTCGTTGTTCCGCAGATGGTCGCGGCGCCGGCCGCCATCTTATCACCTCGCGCCGGACTCTCCAGGTTCTGCCGCTGATTTATAACGAGAGAACGCTATATAGACACCCGCATTCGTTGCATTCAGGGCCAGAGGCATTCATAACCCCGAATCTGTGATTTTCGGCGTGCGTGGGAGCCAGGACAGACAGCTCAGACCATGGTTTACAAGTCGTCCGACGGAGCTGTGTGGTCAGCCAGCCATTCCGCTGTGTGCCCCCTAGCGCCTCCAACCACCCCTTACTTAGGTGTAGTATGCCTATACCTAACCTAAAATGGACACATATGTTCCTATCAGTCACTCCTATGGAAGGCCTCATCAATCCTGGAGGCAGAGTGCTTGGAAATATGTGAGATGGTGCTCTGGCATGAGCTGAGCCCGTCTGCAGCTTTCGGAACCATGTCCTTTAGCTGTTTCATAATACTGCCATACCATATACTCTTAAGTGCATTATAATCCTCGCGGTTAAATGCTATCTTAGGTTTGGCTTTATCAAAACATGTCGAGTAAGGTGTCATACGAATTGGAATACTACCCCCTCGCCAGTTCTGGCGACGGGGGTAGCATTCCACCCTTCTAGAGGGACACGACATGTACCTAACCTGAACCCCGGTTAAAGTTAAACAGAGCCTTAG
Organism: Lissotriton helveticus; assembly: GCF_964261635.1. Taxonomy (NCBI): domain Eukaryota; kingdom Metazoa; phylum Chordata; class Amphibia; order Caudata; family Salamandridae; genus Lissotriton; species Lissotriton helveticus. Next base: position 178,708,582 of record NC_136063.1, read on the forward strand.
CATCACAAAATGGATGCTGCCACCACAGACACAAGTCTGACCTCCTGCTGCTGGGAGTCCTTCCAGCGAGGGCAGCTTGGACAAAGGGTTTCCTGCCTTGGGAGGTGCTAGCACCACCCCAGACAGGATTGTGTGTATTGGGTAGGACAGGGCTGAATAGAATCAGACATGCCTGGGGCACACAAGGTGTCCCTGTGCATAGGCCAGTTCAAACCGGTGCTGGGGCTTTCCTGCCCCAGTCCTGGCGCGAAACTGGACAAAGGAAAGGGGGTGTAACCACCCCCCTTCCTGGTTCCACCCAGAGGAGGGACCTAGTAGGTGATCCGGCCCCCCAGATTCGAATAAGAGTGGGAGCTGTGTCCTGAGACTTCAGATCATCCTGAATCAACTTGAAATAAAGAAGAAGACTGGACTTCGACATTCTGCTGCTCAGAAGACGGAAGAGAATCTCCCTTGTGGCCAAGGAGTGACCACCCTGTGAACACAGGCACCAACCAGCAACTCGACATCTGCTTTGCCGCCACCTCCCGCTGGAGCCCGAGCTCAGAGCCTGACAAGACCCAGACTCCCAGACTTCTCACCGCCCGATCCACAGTCCCTGCAAAGAAGGGACCCGTGGAGGCACCGAGAGACGTGGGACCGGACATCTTGGAAGACCCCCGAAAAGCTGACTGCGCAGCATCCGAGGCACCCTCGATGCTGTGCTTTGGGGTTTGAGAAGCCCCAACCCCCAGCAGCCCTTGCACCGAAGATCAGCCCCCCAGCATCTCCACGATCTGCGTGGGGCCCTTTTGCACTGTGCCACTCGATGCGCCATCCCGTCCACTTGCCACGCGGCTAGTGGCCATCTTGGCGACAAAATCTACAACTTTCACTGCAGGTCTAGTTGCTCCAGACTTGCCCTTGCTTCTGTGAAAAGGAGCACCCGCTCTGACCTTGCTGGTCTGAGTGACAAGCCTTTCTTGATTCCTGCGTGGCTTGCATTAGCCAAGGCCTGTTTGCTTCCATCCGGTTGCCGACACCGCCAACAGCGAGAAGCCTGCGTGGGACAGCTCGTGACCGACTCCTGGATGTCTTCGACCCCTTGTGTCCACGTGGCTGCAGAGAGAAGCCACACCTCGACGCCTGTTTGCACCCGACATCGCCTGGTTCCACTCTGGTTCCACGGTAGTCACTGGCTAGTGACTTTGAACATTGTCCCCTCTTCTTTCAGGTCTTCACGACTTCAGATCCACCCTTGGATCCACCGGAACTCTTCACCTCGAGTCGCCTGCAGCATCTTCAGCTCCAAGCACCATCGACCAGCGTGACGAAACCCGACACTACTTCGACCCTGTGCACCCGCTTCCTGTGGGTGAGGTAACTCAGCTCCGCCGGTGTTCCCACACTGGTACACACCTCTAGGGCCTGTGTCTTAAGTTTCATCCTTCTAGGTCACTCGGAAGGTTCCTCTTTAACTAACTTTGTACTTTTTACGCACCATTGACACTGCATTGGTATTGCGTGCACTTTCCGCACTGCACCCGAGTCCTGCGGGCCTTTCCCGACTTCATCACTGTTAATCCTGAACAGCCCCAGCGATTCCCCTGGCCCTAGGCCTCTTCACTTTCCTCATAGTGGTTCTTATACCACTATTTTAGTATATGGTTTAGGTGGCCCCTAGGGCTCATCCATATTCGTGCAACTTTTGTTTATTTAAACTGTGTTTTGTTTTAACGCTTGTGCTTCTGTGCTCATAAAGAGTATAGGGTATCTTTTGAGAAATAAATCTATATATATTTTCAATATATATCTGTGTGGTGTCCTTTCATTTGGTATTCAAGGGATTGTGTATGGTAAAACAGCTTGCTTCACATGCCTTTACAGAGTTTAGCCTAAGACTTCTTAGTCCATGCTACCCCTAGGATAGCTTGTCTATAAGGTTGACTTTACAACCTGCACCATAAGGGTTGCTTGGCATGGTACAAGGTGATCACTAGAACTAGTGAGCATCATATACCAGGCCAACTTCTCACACAAGGTCACACATCCTGTGCACCAACACAAATCCACGATTATGGCAGCATGCCACATGAGGGGACAGCCAAATCATGAACAATGGACGCTTGCAATTCACAAACAAAGTAATAGCATGGCCTGTTGTACACACCCCTTACAGAAACTCATCCCCTGGGGACAGGCGTTGGATTGCAACACTGTCCCAATTGCCATGTACCACAACAAAACACGCACTCATATGAATATGCATACAACTCATACATGCACATAACAGAAGCTCCAGTCCATTGTGCCTCTCTAAAAAAGCACGTGCCCCATCTCATTACCTTTGTGGATGCACATAAGTACCAACAAGGACATGGGTATTGACAATGTGATGCGTCTTACAGAAGTCCCAAGTTCTAAAGCCATGATCTAGAAGTGGGTGTACAGGTCCAGGGGTGTTGGCATTGTTTGGCCAGCATGGAATAGCAAAAGACATCCAAAGTAGTAGCTGACATGCTAAATAATGATGCTCTGTCTCTTACATCAACATGCTGCATCTAAACTCTGTGCATGCTTGACGCACACATAAGAATTTTCACCGTATCCAGGATGTTGCGTGAAACTTACCAATGCTTTACACGTGTGGTGCCGGCAACACAAGACACAGCAATGGCTGTGTCAGTCATTGTCAAGAGATTGGAAGAATGTAAATACCCCATCGTACAATTGTTTTTTCTACCACTAAATACACAACTGTACAATGTCAACAATGTATAGCTTGTGGAACGGTGATGCTGATAATGGATAACCAAACCACATTTCACTTGATATTGCCTTAACACTGTCTGTCTCTCCCACACACAGGGCAACGTGCGGATCTCCCCCCCAGCCAGGGGGGCCAAGGATCCCAGTCCCAGGCTCAGCAGGACCCAGACCCCACCGGCAGCGCCGTCCCTCAACGCACTGTGGATGACCCCAACCAACCTGGCTCCTCTGGATCCCAAACCCCTGCAGCAACTGTATCAGCTACATCTCTGCCAACCACCGGACCTATTCCCACCACATCCCAGCAGACAGGTTAGAGCCCTGCCCATGATTCACAAGAGAGCCAGTCTGAAAATGAGGGACACCCTTTGTCGGGCGCCCCTGAGGTTGGTGACAACCTCCACCCTCCCAGCACTCGGGGGGCCCGTCGATCGGATGTGCCCACAAGCGCAGGCCATGCTCGTGTGGGTCAGGGTGGTGGGAGTGGCGCAAGGCGGAGGCGAGAATCTGGCCAGCCAGCTGCAGGGCCCTGTATGCCTGAACTCACAAACATCCTTGAGGCATACCAGCGGGACACCAGGGAGGTAAGCCAGCTTGCGGAGGCCCTCAACCAGGTCAGAGAACAGCAGGCAGAGCAAATAGCCAGGCAAGACCTGCATTATGGACGGGGGGAGGCACACCAGGCTCAGCTCTTGATGGTGCATAGGGACATTTTCCATGTGCTACGTCAGATGGCCGCCAACATGCAGCCCCCTCCCTGTGTCACAAGGCCAGCAACATCACGGCAAAGTGCAACACCAGCCACAGGGAGGGAGGAGAGAAAGGAGGAGGAGGAGGAACCCTCTGACGTAGCGTCCCATGCACCGTCCATGCCTACACATGAGGGTCCCCCAAGGAAGGTGGGTCGTCCACGGCAAAGACGTTGAGGGCCTGTGGCCCATGGACATCTCCCAGGACACTGGACCTGGCATATTGCCCCTGGGTGCAACAGCATCCCCTATGAGACTCTCCCACATGGACTTGCTGGTCACAGTCTGCCCAATGATGTCAGGCACTGTGGCCTGGACTCTGTTGACTTAAACTGTAAGGCATCTCATCTCCAGCTGTGAATTTTGGATTCCACCCCTTTCTGTACAGCACCTATTCACGTTTCCTGCACAAGATCACCCAATAAATAATCTAAACATCATACGCATTTGGTGAGTAATCTTTGAAACAGCATACATGTATATGTGTCTGCAAATGTCAAAAATGCAAGGTATACAACAAACAGCAGTCATCCACACTTGGATCAGAATCTGAGTGAGGATACACATTGGTCAGAAATTTCCACAAACTACATACATGGATGGTAAGACACACCTGTGTGGGACAGTCAATGCTGGAGGGGGGATTGAATCCCAATACTGCTAGCACATGCAGGCCCAGGAGAGTCACTTTGAGGAGTACATGTCAGTGTCACAAAAGTAGTAGTCCATGTAGGGAGTACCTACAACTGTGTCCTCAGGTATGTGAGCTACCATCAGCATGATGCATTACTGTGTATGTGATTAATGCCGCACAGGATAACGGTGGCAGGACAGACTGTGGGCAATGGGCTGGAGCACTGTAGACAAGCACACCTGATTAGGTGACCTACCCCTATGGAGCTCAAGTACTATACTACTGTAATGGGAGCAACGCATACAGAACAACGACACACATCAGACAAATACCTACCCCAGAACGGCCAAATCACACCACACCCAAGAGACAGGGTCATGGTGTGTGTCCCATGTGCCAACTTGACTGACTGTGACAGCAATGTTGAAGTGGTGTGAGCATGTTGTGTCCTGGCACGTGACTGTAAGCTAACAGTTTTCTGATCTAGTGGTGTTGACAAGCAAACACTGTACAATATTGTGCCTATGTAAGGTGTGTGTGTGTGTCGGACACGGCACATGACCTGGTGGTACGTAGACCCAATGTCATGTGAATCTGCATAGTCGTGCCAGTATGTGTTGCACACACACACATAGCAGCAGCTATGGCTGAGTACAAAGCATTTTGATAGCACGAGGGTGAAGGTCTGGTGTTGTCTGTGTGTAGGGTGGCAGGAGCATGCTCTATTAATGGATGGAAGGAGGGTCATCCTATAGGTGTCTGTGTTCCTGGATAGTGTGCGCTGCATGGTGGCTGTGTATGCAGCTGCAGCAATGAGTGAAGACATGACGGCATGAGGGGTGTGACTAATTGCTAAACAAACACATAACACAAGGGCACCCGCAATGCACAAAGTGACATGTGCATGTGAAGGCAGGAGTGTCTGCCTCACTCAGGCTCACTGACAACAAAATGGCACAGTAATCACCACAGATCACAGTCACTGGATCAGGGCCCTTACGGTCAAGTGGGGCACAAGACACACAGCGTCAGCAGGTGTATACAAGAGCTAGTGTGTTCAAATCCAAACTGCACCAACAAAGACATCTACCTCACACACAACATAGTATTCTAGCCTTCACCCACCCCATGTGTGTGGTCAATATACAGTTACACACATAACAAGCATGAGGTAACTACGTTCAAAATAGTATATGTGCACATTAGAAGGACATGTGTGTTGAGCCCCAAGCAGGCACAATATTCTGTAGGAGTCAGACGTCATGCACAACATGATAATTTACATTGTGAGCCCATGGAGCTTTCACAAACATACATGTGCATTGTCATTAAGTCCAATTTACACTAATCATGATGTCACCTGTAATGCCGCATTACGAATACCTACAAGGCTGTCAACGACTGGCCGTACCTTTCTTCATCAGAGTGGTGTGATGCTCTAAGGGTTCCACCTCCAAATAGCCCATTGGTCTGAGTACAAACGACAGACACAAAAGGGTGATCAGGCGAGGGAAGGAGAGGATGGGAACTGCTGGGAGGGAGACCTGAAACAGAGGCAAATAAGCATTAGGACAACATTCTCATGTCACAGACACTTCAAAAACCTCATTAGCTACACTGTACCAGTCACACCTGTGAAGTGTACTGACTGGTGAAAAATAATGATGATTAATCATGCCATCACATGAGATACGATGCTGTGACACAGACACATAAAAACTGGGACAGTCTGTCATCCATTAGAGTCATGTGTAACGCTCACAAGTGAGCACCCATGCAAAAAGATCTATGTAGTATAAACACTTTCCCAGGCACAGATGAGGTGGACCTCAGTAACAAATGGAAACATATGGAAATCCAACTACCGCTAACTCTAAAGTCTGTATCTGATATTGGTTAGCCATAAGGGCCATGTAGGCTAACTTGAGCAAAACCACAACAGCTGTTAGTATCACATATGATGAGGAAGCTAATGATCGACATGCAATGAAGGCACTCTGTAGCCAGTCTTTTGGTGTGTCAAGTATGCATCACAATGCTAAACATGATATGCAGGTACAATAAATATTAAGTGCAAGTGATGTCCATCCAAGCTACATAATCAGACCCTACCATAGCACAGTAATGGTGCAGGCGACCAGAGATTCATGTGAATGACCGCACTCCACTGGTGCAACACAAAAATTCACATATGCATCTTTCACACTTTGTACTTAGTCATGCTAAACATACATGGCATCATGTGCATCAAAACATCACTGCTACTCACTGTGAAGGCTGGCGTAGCAGTATTCTCAACCTGCACTGAGGTAACGACATGACAGTGACATGATATACTGCTGCAAGGGGCAATGCATCCATGTTAACTGATTCACAGGACAGTTGTCTTAAGATGTGGAACATACACTGGGCAACACCGACACCACATGGTTTCATGGTAATCACACTGGACTGGCCCACAAGCTGGAGGTGATGATCCAGTCACATTCTAATGCACACAGTGAGGCTGCAATCCCCCACAGAGTCCATGGTTGTGACCTCTGACACAATGTCATGCCATGGTATGTGCAATGTTGCTGTGGCAATGTCTACACACATTGATGCATTCACCAGAGTATCAAAGTACAACAGATGACAGAAGGGGTGACTATCCTGTCATGGGAGTGGCCATACATGTCATGAGGTACATAATGGAGTAGCATGTATGCAAGGTGACACTACATGCACATGAACATGTACCACATGTTATTATTTATTAAATTATTATTATTATTATTAAAAGGGATTTGGTACCGCGCACATACACCAATTGGTTTCTTGGCGCTCAAGACCGGGTGGGAGAAGAACAATCAGGGTCAGGGCAGCTAGCCGTGCGCAAGACGGAACAGGTGGGTTTTCAAAAGATTGCGAAAACAAAGGTAATCGGTGGACAGGCGGATAAAAAGTGGAAGGGAGTTCCAGGTGGCAGGAGCAAGAAAGGAGAAACAAGCACCTCCATGTTTCTTGCGGTTGAACCTGGGAGTGATCAAAAGATTGTGGGCAGAAGATCTGAGGTGACGGGAGGGAACATAGGCGTGCAAACGAGAAGAGATAAAGGCAGGGGCACAAATAAACAGGGATTTAAAAATGGTGCAGGCCATTTTAAAGACACATCGTTGCGCAACTAGGAGCCAGTGTAAGGTCTTCAGCAGAGGGGTGACATGCTGATGTTTAGGCTGCTGAAAGACTAATCTGGCTGCCTGATTCTGAACCAGTTGAAGTCGGGAAAGGTGACAGGCAGGGACCCCCACGTATAGACAGTTGGCATAGTCTAGACGTGAGGTGATGAGGGCCAGGATGACAAGAATAAGGGCCTCTTGGGATAGAAACCTGCGAATCTTCCCGATTCGGCGGAGATGATAAAAACAGGCCGAAGTGACGGTGTTAATATGTGGCCGCATCGAGAGGTCACTGGAGATGGTAACCCCGAAGCTCTTCACGGTATCCACTGAACAGGGAGGGGAACCGAGAGCGATAGGCCAAAAGTTGGAGGACCAGGGAGAGAGAGGGCCGCCGGTCACCACCAGCTCCGTTTTGCTAGGATTGAGCTTTAATTGGCTAAGATTCATCCACTCATAGATGAAGAGCATGGCATTTTGAAAATTGGAGCAGGAGGAGGGAGAAGAGTTGATAGGAAAAATAAGCTGCAGATCATCTGCGTAATTGAAAGCAGTAACTGAAAACTGACGAAGAGAGACAAGGAGGGGCTGCATATAAAGATTGAACAAAAGCGGGGACAAAGCAGAACCCTGGGGCACACCACAAGAGAGTGAAAGTAAGGGGGCAGAGAAGGAGGAAAGACGAACAGATTGAGAGCGGGATTGGAGAAAGGATACCACCCATGACAGGGCCATCCCAGAGATGCCAGCATTTCTGACACGGTCGACCAAGATTCCATGGTCGACCGTGTCAAATGCGGCTGAGAGGTCTAAGAGTACAAGGGCCTGGGCCAAGTTCTTATCAGCTCCCTGTTTCAGCGTGTCCATAACTGCCACCACCACTGCCTCAGTGGAGTGAGCAGGTCTAAAGCCAGCCTGTCGGTCATCGAGGAAGTGTGTTTCCTCAATAAAAGCACTAAGGCAGCGGGTGACATAAGTCTCCAAAACCTTTCCCAGATAAGGGAGAAGGGAGATGGGACGATAGTTTGCCAACGTGGTAGGGTCGAGCCCAGGTTTTTTTAAAATGGGGACCACCACAGCGCTTTTGAAAGCATTGGGGACAGAACCTGACAAGAGTGATTGATTTAAGAGATCAAGAGGGGGGCCGGGGCAGGCCACAAAGGCAGCTCTTAAAATAGATGTAGGACAGCAATCATTCGGAGAGCCGGAGCTCACAGTCTGAAGTAGTGAAAGGAAGGTATCCAGGGAAATAGGGGGAAATTCAGAGAAAGAATGAGGGTTCAAGGGAGGGAGAACAGAATCGTGAGACAAAGTAGTAGGGGGAATATTATTTTTAATCATGGAAATCTTGTCAGAAAAAAAAGAATTGAGAGAATTGCACAGGGCTTGTGAGGGTAGAGGCTGGGGAGTGACCCGGTCAGGGAGGGAGAGTTCAGCGACAATAGAGAAAATTTCTTTGGTCTTGGATGCCGAAGTCAGGACTTTCTGGGAAAAGTAGGAAAGTTTGGCCAAAATAATCGATTTTTTATAGGTTTTCAATAGGTCAGTGTAGCTGGATTTGGATGAAGGGTCATAATTACGCCGCCAGCGGCGCTCAGCCTGTCTAGAGCGAAGTTTGTCCGCCTTCAATGTAGAGGTGAACCAGCGCTGAGCGTCGTGGGGACGTTTGGACTTGACCGTTTTAATAGGGGCAACGACATCACAGGCCGAGGACAACCACTGATCAAAAGAGGTTGCTTGTGAGTTCAGATCAAAATGGTCGGGGAGAGGTGTGGAGGCAAGGATCGAGTGAAAATAAGAAATGTCGGCGTGCTTCCAGTTTCGAGCCCTGAAATTATGAGGAACCGGATGGCAGGTAGACAAAAATAGATGTAGGGAGAAAGAAATAAAGAAATGGTCAGACGAAGGACAGGGATAAACCAAGGGAGGGGAAATGTCAGAGTTAGTGGACCAGATCTGGTCTAAGGTGTGACCTTTATTGTGTGTGGCAACCGAGACATGTTTGGAGAAGTTCAAACCAAGTAATGAGTCAGTGAACTCACGGGAGAGAGAGGATTCTTGGGGATCTGAAGGCCAATAATTAAAATCGCCTACAACTAGAACCCTAGCAGAGTTGATGGCTATTTGCGAAATCATGTTACTAAATAGGGATGGGAAGAGGGGCATGTTGACAGGGGGACGGTAAACTAGTATACGAATAAAAGAAGAATTGGAAGAGGTAAATTTCAACGTAAGAATGTCCGCATTGGCTATGGGTGGAGTGGTAAGGGTAGTGAATTGTAAATGAGAACGGATAATGGCGGCGACTCCGCCGCCAGATCTGCCGGAGTTTCTATTAGAGTGGAGAATATAGTAACCCGCAGGAATGGCGGCCAAGATATCTGGATAGGAGTCAGCGTTTAGCCAAGTTTCCGTAAGGAGCAAGATGTCAATGAGACCTCCTTCTAAAAGTTGGAATATGTCTAATTGATGTTTCGGAAGGGAACGTGTATTAAGATAGAGTAGGGAAAGGGGGTCTCTGCCACTAGGGCTGGACTGAATTAGCAGAGGTGCAGCGGAGGAAAGGGGGAAATAGGAAGGGAAGGGGAGTAAGGAGTTGTAGACAAGGGGATGTATAGAATAATATTTTCTAGAATAGTGGCTATGACATGGGGAGCAAGGGAGACATGATGGGATAAGACACGAAGAGCTTGAGAGGAGTAGACAAGAAGTTGGACAGCATGCGTGGCCCCAGGCCTCGGTCGGCTGCGGACGGGCGCAGACGGGCTTGACTTGTGCGCGACTTCGGCGCGAAGTCGGCGCTCCCGCTGCGCTCGTCCGCTGCGCTTCCTCCAGATGGCCATTTATGCTGTCCGACGTGAGACACTAGACCGCTCACCTGCGCGGTCTGGAGGCAGGGCGGAAGTGCCGCGAAGCGGAAGTGGCGCTCTTGCAGGGACCCTCCGCAACAAACGGCACACAGCCGGGGCGGACCGGGGTCAGGAGCGGGTAAGTAGAGAATGAGAAGTAAGTGTCACAGCATGAGTACAAGCGCTGTCAGCCTTCGCGCAGAGCAACAGTGCAGGGAATAGTACACGTGCGCTGAAGCTAGTAGTCAGCTTCAGAGCACCGAAAATATTAAAATCAGAGAGCTACAGCTCCAAGTCAGCTGGAGGAATTTAAAAGCACTTGTCGGCCGCGCTGATGCACGCGAGTGGTCTTCAGGCCACCAAGTCAACCAGCGGGGCCGGCAGGGCGCGTTATAAGCCCTAGTTCAGCAGACACTAGACCGCTCACCTGCGCGGTCTGGAGGCAGGGCGGAAGTGCCGCGAAGCGGAAGTGGCGCTCTTGCAGGGACCCTCCGCAACAAACGGCACACAGCCGGGGCGGACCGGGGTCAGGAGCGGGTAAGTAGAGAATGAGAAGTAAGCGTCACAGCATGAGTACAAGCGCTGTCAGCCTTCGCGCAGAGCAACAGTGCAGGGAATAGTACACGTGCGCTGAAGCTAGTAGTCAGCTTCAGAGCACCGAAAATATTAAAATCAGAGAGCTACAGCTCCAAGTCAGCTGGAGGAATTTAAAAGCACTTGTCGGCCGCGCTGATGCACGCGAGTGGTCTTCAGACCACCATGTTTCTACACATACCAACGCTAAACAGCCTCATATGAGTCCTTACCCAAATTGACTTCTCCACATGTCCAAGCATGCTCCGTTGATGTGGCTGACGTTGCAATCATAATGAGCAGTAGCAGGATGACCACGATGTACCCCAACGGACAACAGGCAGGGCGAGCTGTGGATGAGAGTGGCACACAAGGGGTCAAGTTCTGTATAATGTCATTTTGTCAATGTCTGTTGAATAGCCAGATGTAGTATGACACCTGTACATTCCAAGTGCACACATAGCACGTATGTGTGTAGCATTACAACTGAACGTGTGACACAGCACAACACACATCCAAGTGATCTTGCTTACAGTCTGTTGCATACACAGCATGCTACCCATGCAACTTTATAGTCCATCTTTTACATAAAAGATGAAATGACTCACCATCATGAAAAGAAGTTGCGGATGAGGTGACCGCGGATATCATCTTCACCCTCCTCGTCACTGGCATCCTAGCCAAGGCCTTCATCCTCAACGGGCGGATGTTCCAGCTCATCAGGATCCAGGTAGAGTGGCACGGCCTTCTCCACTGCCATGTTGTGTAGCATGCAGCACACGGTGAAGATGTCACACACCTTGCGTGGGCTGTATTGGAGAGCTCCGCCTGTCTTGTCCAGGCACCTGAACCGGCTCTTCAGGAGTCCAAAGGTCCGTTCGATCACCTGCCTGGTCTTCACATGAGCATTGTGGTAACGCTGGTCTGCAGTTGTCCTGGGGTTGCGTAGCAGAGTCATTAGCCACGGCATGTTTGGATATCCAGCGTCTCCTGCAAATTGACATCATGTACAAGAGTGAATCATATGATGCAGATCATGAAGTTGTGACATACTGACATACAGAGCTCACAGTGTATACTCACCAACTATACATGCCCGGTGGTTGTGCAGCTGCAGCATCATCTGTGGTACCCTGCTACGCCTCATGATGAAAGCATCGTGGCACGATCCTGGATAACGTGCACAAACATGTGAGATAATCATGTTGGCAAGACACACCACCAGGGCATTTATCGAGTGGTAGTGTTCCCTGTTGCGATACGCTTGCTCCTGAGCCTGTGGTGGGACAAGAGTAACATGTGTACCATCAATTGCACCAATTACATGTGGCATGCGGCCCAGGGCATAGAATTCCCCCTTGACATCTGTCAACTCTTCTGGAGTAGGGAATGTAATGAATTCATCAAGGTGTAGCAACATTGCTCCCAAAACATCACCCAATACCCGGCTAAACATGGTCTGAGACATCCCTCCCACATCAGCTATGGTAAATTGGAACGTACCTGTGGCAAAGAAATGGAGGGCTGCCATCACCTTTACCTTGGGTATCAGTGCAGTTGGATACCTGTGGCGTGGTTGTAGGTGAGCCTCAAGCCTGCCCGTCAGGTCCTTGATCAACTGTCTGCCGAACCGATATCGACGGATGCAGTTGCGCTCCCTCATGGCTTCCAAGTCAGGCAACGGCCTTTCCAGAGGGGGTGCCCTGCAAGACACAATTTTAAGGAAATGTCTTCAACTGTCTGACTAAGACTATAACAATGTACATGGCACAAGCAACACTGCTTCAAATAATGTAGACAATATGGACCTTTATGGTAAGGGGACACCTATACCGCCTGGCGCCTTCCTTTTCAGCTGCAGTAGGCGCGCAGCGCTTTTAAACTGGCAATTTTATTCGTTTTTGTGTGTTTTGTTAAATTTAGACTGTGCACCTGGTTTTTACCTGTTTGTCATCAGCGAGGTAGCGCCCACATTCTTACACCATAATTGTGCCCCCCACCGCTTGTAGAAGCGGAGCGCTGTCATCTTGCATAATTTGTCTGGGCAGGAAGTAGGGCCGCCATCTTGGGGCTGCTGTCTTGCAGCGTGCCACCTCACTCAGCGCTCTAGTTCTCCGCGGGGAGAACGAGGAGGCTGTATTTAAGGCGAGCTGGTGGGAGCTGCTCGACCTTTATGGTAAGGGGACACCTATACCGCCTGGCGCCTTCCTTTTCAGCTGCAGTAGGCGCGCAGTGCTTTTAAACTGGCAATTTTATTCGTTTTTGTGTGTTTTGTTAAATTTAGACTGTGCACCTGGTTTTTACCTGTTTGTCATCAGCGAGGTAGCGCCCACATTCTTACACCATAATTGTGCCCCCCACCGCTTGTAGAAGCGGAGCGCTGTCATCTTGCATAATTTGTCTGGGCAGGAAGTAGGGCCGCCATCTTGGGGCTGCTGTCTTGCAGCGTGCCACCTCACTCAGCGCTCTAGTTCTCCGCGGGGAGAACGAGGAGGCTGTATTTAAAGGTCGCTTCCTCCGCGCAGCGGTGACGCGCAGCGGAGGCGCCTGACTCGCGCCTGAGTCAAGCCAGAGTCCTGCCCGTCTGCGCCCGTCAGCGTCCCGGAGGCGTTTCGGGCGGCAGGCGGGGCTCTGGTCTCCCAGCATGTGCAAACCCGGCGCACTTTGTGTGCGGTATACATCTGAGGAGCTGTGCTCTCTGAACTTTCGGGAGAGCCGGTGCTGCTCTGTCTTTCCGGCACGCCATAGGGGTAAGCTTCGCTGCCCGGGCTGTAGCTGGCGCCCCAATCGGGCTTTGTCATCTGCCCCTACTAGTAACAACGTGGGCACAGAGTATGCCTGCATGCTGCTAAATACCAGATCGGCGTGCTGTCATGCGCAAGACATCTTTGAGCTCCTCGAGACAGAGAAGCCTCTCTGCTTATTGCTGACCGAGACATGGTGGGGAGAGTTCTCGAACCCCGATGTGGCGATGGCAATTCCGCCGGAGTATAACATCTTCAGGAAGGACAGGGTCAAGGGCAGGGGCGGAGGTGTCGCACTGGTGGTGAAGAAGGGCACGGTTTGCACCGTCTTGCAGACGGAGGATATCCGTGGCTCGGAGTCGCTTGCTTTTTCTATCATGCTAGCGCCGCACCAATCAGTGAAAGGACTCCTGGTCTATCGACCACCAGGTCCGCCCGGTACGTTCTTTGCTGATCTCGATTCGGTGTTGCTGGGACTGGCCCTGAGAGCGGAGCACTGCATAGTAGCGGGGGACTTTAACATCCGGATGGACGATCCGTCTGACCCCGCTGCTATAAAGCTTTCCGACACCTTGACTCCGCTGGATTTTATCCCCTACTTGAAGGGGCCGACTCATGCTAAGGGGCACACGCTGGATCAGGTCTTTTCCACTTCACCTTTGGTGGTGAAAGAGATTCTTCCGGTCTTGTGGTCGGATCACTGCCTCGCCAAATTTTCTATCAGTGGCATTGTCAGGTCGTCCATCCCTGTCCCTCAGCAACGGGTAGGTGCTGCCAGAGCTTTTATTAGAGTGACCCCTGAGATGTTAGCTCAGGCCGCTGTGGATCACCCCTGTCCTCTTGTCGGGGACCTGGAGAGAGACTTGGAGTCCCTGCAGGAGTGGCTTGTGGATAGGCTTGATGATCTGGCCCCGGTGCTGCCTCCCCGCTTAACATCAAAGCGGGTCTCGGCCCCTTGGTTTACTGCAGCACTGCGGGCTACGCGGCAGCAGTGCAAGGTAGCCGAAAAGGGCCTGGCGGGCACACTATGACAGTGTGGACAGGTCTGCCTATAAACTCGTGGTGAATGCCTACCATCGGGATATCCGCCTCGCAAAGAAAATCTATCTTGCGGGTAGAATTGACGCAGCCTCGAACTCTAGTAAGGAGATCTTTACTATTGTGAGAGAATTTATTTCTCCTCGGACCGTCACGTCGGATGAGGTGCCCTTAGAGTCCTGGGCGGCGGATTTTGCCTGTTTTTTTACGGCCAAGATAAAGCTTATACAGGACTCTTTTCCTTCGGGAGCGCCTGAGGAAACATCGCCTACTCCCGCGGCTGGCCTTTCCCCTCCCGTTTGGCAGGGCGCCGTCTTGGCCGAGTTTCCATCTTTGCCGGCCTCTGCCTCCTTAGCACTTATGGGCAATTTAAAATCTGGGTCGCCACTTGACCCATGCCCAGCTAAGCTTTTGGGTAAGTTGGCGGAGGTGGTTAACCCACTGGCGAACCCTCTTCTCAATCTTTCGTTGAGTCAGGGAGTGGTTCCGCCAGGATGGAAGCAGGCAATGGTCATTCCGCTGCTAAAGAAACCGGGGCTCGACCCGAAGGTCCCAGCCAATCATAGACCGATTTCGCTGTTGCCGGCCCTCGTTAAAATCCTGGAGAAGCACGTCCAGTCGGTGCTCTCCAATTTCCTGGAGTCTCATGAGATCTTGCACGACTCCCAGTCTGGCTTCCGTACAAATCGTAGCACCGAAACCGCGCTCCTTGAGGTTTCTGAAACCATCAAGGGAGTGTTGGATACCGGGGGTAAAGTCATGCTGGTGTTGTTGGACTTGTCGGCGGCTTTTGACACCGTCCCCCATGATGGCCTTCTCGCAAGACTCTATGAGATTGGCCTGCGGGGGACGGTGCTCAAATGGTTTTCATCCTTTCTTGCCGACCGCCGGCAAACGATCTGGACGCCGCCTGACACCGCTGTGATGCCGCCATTGGGAGTCGGGGTCCCTCAGGGCTCTATTTTGAGCCCGACCCTCTTTAACATCTTTCTGACCCCCTTGGCGGCGGTCGTGGAGTCTTTCGGTGTCCGGATCGTGTCATATGCCGACGACACCCAGCTCCTCTTCTCTTGCGAGAGAGGGGCCGACTTTGACGGGGAGAGTATCCGGAATTGCCTTGGGGCTGTGTTTTCATGGTTCCAACTGCACAGCCTCAAGTGCAATTCCGATAAGTCCGAGGTACTCTTTTTCGGGTGCGATGCGGAGCCTAGCTGGCAGGCCTGGTGGCCCATTGACATGTTCCCTCCGTCCGGTTCTTCCCCTATGGCTAAGAACTTGGGGGTTAAGATGGATGGGGGACTGTCAATGAAAGCCCAGATTTTTGGGGTGACCGGCACCTGCTTCGGTCTTTTAAAAATGCTGCGGAGGTTCCTGCCTCTTTTGTCGGAGGAGCATAGGAGGCTGACAGTGCAGGCCCTGATAGGCTCCAGGTTGGATTACGCCAACATTCTTTACCTGGGCCTACCTGAGTACCTGCTGCAGCGGCTTCAGGTTGCGCAGAACGCGGCGGCCAGGGCCATTTTTGGTCTAAACAGACGTGCCAGCGCCTCCGGGCTAATGAGGACTTTGCATTGGCTACCGATCCGTAAACGGATCGCTTTTAAGGCCATGATATTGGCCTATAAGGCACTCCACGCAGTAGGAGCAAAACATCTCCAAAAGAGAGTGGTCTTTTACCAGCCGGGCCGCTCTCTGCGGTCTGAATCGTTGTTTATGGCGGCCGTCCCTCGTATTAAGAGAGCTCGTTTGGGCGGCCGCTCTTTCAGTCTGCTGGCCCCACAGATGTGGAATGCGCTTCCACTCTCACTTTGGGGAGCGACCAGTCTTTTGGACTTTAGGAGAGGTCTTAAAACCTGGTTGTTTACCCAGTAGGCCTCCCTAGCCGCTCTTCCTTGTTCTCTGCGTGTGTGGTGTTTTCTTTTTCTTTTTTAATTGCGTTATGTTATTCTGAATCTGTTCCCCTTACTCAAAGCGCCGGGACACTCTTTTTGAGTATCCGTTGCGCTATATAAAAAACATAAATAACATAACATAACATAACAATTTGGAGTGTGGCGTGGGATACACACTGATGCCAGCTCCCACACACTCCTCCGTGGAGAAGGAAAATACCTGTAGTGTGTGGAATGGATGTGACATGCATACAAACGATCAGATGGAAAGGTCTTAGTGAGCATGACAATGTATCATGTCAGTGAGACACGTCATGTCAATGTCAGTAGGAGGTTGTCTGCACATCCAGACGGCTGACTGCAATACACACACACACCACATGTGCCATCATTTGCACTGTTCAGCCTTAGTCATGTTGCGGTGTGTACTTTCAGTTACAATTACATGACCATCATCATACAGCATGATAATTACATTTGTCACTGATGGTCTGTAAAGCCATCACACATGTGAACGGGTCATTAACACACGTGGCATGGTGTGTGTACATTAGTAACCCTGCCATCACAGCAAGGACACAACATAGATGCTCCTACAGCAGATGCACAGAACTTTCAAGGACTAGTTACTTACCTTTTGTAAACCAATATCTGTAAGGAACAGTAGGCAGTAGCAAAGTGTCACATTTCAATACATACATAGCTTAGGACTAATTAGCCTCCCTGGGTGCCATCGATCTGACCAGTGAGTGGTGGCTATCCAGGCCACACCGGAACAAAACCAGTGTTGTAGATTGGCATCCGACAAGGGCGTGGCCACGTTTTGCCCGTACCTACAACGCATACACTGGCAGCTGTTACACAAACATATCCCACAGAGAGTGTGGATAGCAGGCAAAGATGGATGTCAAGTAGCTAAACATCACTCCCAGAGACAGGTAGGATGATGTCATCTTTGCGTAGTGCCTGTACCTCTTGGATACCCTCTACAGCGTAGCTAACGGGAATGTGTTCTGTGGTTTTGAGGCCTGGATGCAGATGCTTCCTGGGATGGGGTGGTAGGACAGGGAACATGGTCAGTCCGGGTAGGGCAGTGGGGGTCTGACAACGTGCCTATCTACAGACAAACATGCTGCGTGGCTGTACATGCTTGCCAATATACATACAGTACTTTCATCAAGATAGGCCTGCAGAGGCTCAGCGTAGCGTTAGTGTAGTTGGAGGACCTCAGTGACAAGTTGGTCCTCACCGCAGCAACAGGGAGATGAAGGGCCATGGTTCCGACCGCCCACATAAACACAACACTGTACGTTGCCCACTCATCCAAATACATCTTTTGAGTTGAGACATCACCAGTGTCAGGCTAGGTGTCCACAACACTCGCATCCCCCAGTCCACCTGTCCTGTGGTCTTGGGACTGACACTCACGTGCCAGTGGGTCTTCATGACCCTCCCAATACTCATTTGCGCCAATTGTAATGAGGTGTGGCCGGCTCATTGATGTTTACATTCCCAAGCAGCATTAAGAGCGGTGTTCTGCCACACAGTTACCACAGCGGAGCCGTACAGTGTGTGGTATCGGGGCCAGCACCACCCCAGAATGGCGCCACGGCTGACACCTGGGGGAGATCTGGCAGTGAGGTTGTGAGTTGAACCAGCGGGGACCAGGATGAAAATTCCGATCATGTCTGTCACAGCGGTTCTGGGACGTATGCACCGCCTGCCTCCGTCACTCAGCGAGTGATGGCGTCAGGGGCATATCAACAGAGGCGCTACTGCCCCCAGACGGGTACGGTGGGCCAGAAGCTGACGCTGAGTCAGTGGGCGGGGTGAGGGACATCATGGACATGAGGAAGTGCACTTACTCCTCCTGTGTCACATGCAGGGCTGGGACCGTAGGTCGTGGTGCTGGCTACGACGGCTGCAATTCTGATGGAGCCGTGTGGTCACTGTCACCCTAATCCCATGCAGCATTGCACTAGCATCGTGGTTATTTGTTAATGCAATTACACATCTCTGACTTCTTTTGTTTACCTGACGAGTTTGGCATGGGGAATGATGTACTAATAAGGGGCTCACATGTCTCCACACCCACACACATGCACTCGTCCTACATCCCAACCATGAGCTATTGTGGTGCTGTGCCAACTGCTGGAGTCTGAGTGGCTTGTGGGACAAATCACACCTGGATTCATATGTCTGGTCCCCGTAATTGGAGCAGCTCTTGTTGTTGTGCCTGACGTGAAAACCGTGGAGACACAGGCGGTGAGGGTCACTCACCAACATGAGGCGTTTTCATTCCTCACAGGCTTTGTAAGTGACATCCCTATTGGCACGGTCTTGAGTATGACAATAAAAGCTAAATGGTCAGAAGTGTTTGTACAATGATTTAGGGTACAAAATGTGTAAGCTTTAACTTAGACCGGACCTGCGCTGGTGTTGAGAAACAAACAGAGGACCTGACGTGTGCATGCAGAGGTGACATATGACTACTCAGATAACGTCATCAGGGCACACACAACGCCAAGGACACTTGCAGAGCCAGAGGATTTACACACCAACACACAAGTGTACGGTATTACGGATATTGCCATGTCCAGGATTACATGTGGGGATATTCTGAGGTGAGTAATACGTTACTGACCTGTTCATCGCATATGCTAACAGCATGCACAATGTCGCACATGGCACACACATGACGTGGTCACACAGGGTCATGCTGTGCGGCTATGACACCTCTGTGACAGTGGGCATGTTCCTGTCATCATGTGCCAGTTCCCTGTACTGAATTGTGGGCCATTCGAGTGTTCATGTGCCTTGCAACATGTTGGTGACGTTAATCGGTTGGAAATTGTTGAATGCATGTGATGCACATGTGCATCATGATTGATGACATGTTGTGCAAGCTATTCACACATCAACTGAGGCACAGGGTCACAATCCCTGTGCTTCTTCAATGTCTGCCACACCTGGCACATCCTGATGTATGTGTGCCATGCTGATGTATGCATCCACATCGTTGACATGAGTGTAGACTACATCCCTGCTGTGTGATTTCCTGGTGTAACTCTCCCAATGGTGACATGAAGGTGGACAGGGAGGCTGCCTACACAATCGTTCACTTGACCATGTCTGACGCACTGTACCCCAATGGTACGTGCGTGTGTCGGCCTCGTTGCCCTATCGCATTTCGGCTCTACACGAGCTAAGCGTACCCCAATGGAACGTGCGTGTGTCGGCCTTGTTTCCCTATCGCATTTCGGCTCTACGCGAGCTAAGCGTACCCCAATGGTACGTGCGTGTGTCGGCCTCGTTTCCCTATCGCATTTCGGCTCTACGGAAGCTAAGCGTACCCCAATGGTACGTGCGTGTGTCGGCCTCGTTTCCCTATCGCATTTCGGCTCTACGCGAGCTAAGCGTACCCCAATGGTACGTGCGTGTGTCGGCCTCGTTTCCCTATCGCATTTCGGCTCTACGTGAGCTAAGCGTACCCCAATGGTACGTGCGTCGGCCTCGTTTCCCTGTCGCATTTCGGCTCTACGCGAGCTAAGCGTACCCCAATGGTACGTGCGTGTGTATGCATCGTTACACCATTCAATGTGTAGCATTGGCAATGGCAATGTCACCGTACTTGGGTGTGAATTTTAAAAAATGCATAGGGAACAACTAGGGGAACAGTGTACTGTTCAAAATGCAACCAGGTTGTCATGGATACGGAGTTGTTTTTAAACTCCTACAGGTGTCCTGGAAGAATCAGTTTGGAAAAAGTATACAATGTTGCGAAAGTTGTTGTTCAGCTCTGGCTCTATTTTCAAGCCATGCATATGTGTGTCATGGGCTTAGGTGTGATGTGATTGGATGGAACATAGGATGCAAATTATGGTGGCCTATCACACACTACTCCTTGCACTCACAGACCCTCTGCAGCACAGATATAAGGCAGCATGTGGCTGTGGGAGGGCACTTGCCTGCACAACATTGGTGTGGTAACCACAGCTGCTGTCTCTGAATCCTCTGGACCCTGATTAGCTGAACATGGAGAGGGCACCTGCATTCACTGATGGTGAGAACAAGGCCCTGCTGGATGCCCTCCTGCCAAACTTCAGCAAGCTGTATGGGAGACCAGAGGATCAGGTGAGTGATGTGTGCAATACCTTGGAGTGTGCACCTGTTGTGTGTGTGACATCATAGCCACTGTGTATGTATAGTGGATAGATGCAATGTTGTTGTGAGTGAGTGCCAGGGTGCACAGTGTTGTTACAAGAGAGTTATTTGTTGTAGTGTGGTGTGTGACAGCATGTCACGTGCTGCATTGCACCCAGATATAGCATATATTGCTCAGTGAGTGCCATGCTCAAAGAGTGTTTTGCAGGCCTCATGTCATCTGTAGAATTTCAATGTCATGCAAAGCAGTTGTGTTTGCACACAGGCCACATACTCCTGGACAATGACGCAAATGTGTGTGGCATACGATGCCCTGTTGTCCTCATGTATTTTGTGCACATATGGGTGTCTTGGGAACATGGACCAGGTATACTGATGTTCTGTAACTTTACATTTGTGACAGGTATCTGCCTATGAGAAGGGTGAAATATGGGTGGACATCGCCAGGGCTGTCAGTAGAGAGGGGGGCCTCGCAGGAGGCTTCGAAACATAAAGAAGAGGTGGCAGGACATCCGGTGCTGGAGCCGCGGCATCGCCCGAGTCCAGCTGAAGCTGGAAGCTCCACGCCGGCATGGCGGCAGCCGCCACCTCACCCCCAACATGCTCCGGGTCCTGGAAGTGGTGTTCCCAGACCTCCATAGGCAGTTGCAGGAGGGACAGCAGCACGAAGGGGGTAGGTACATGTCTGTTTGTAGTCATGTGTGTGTGAAATGGTACCTGAAGAGCTCCAAGGCATGGTCACACTCCCATAGTTTGAGTGGTGTGGTCAGACAGGCCCTTCATGCATTGGCATTTGATTGTCCCTCAGTCAGCAGCTGCTTCTTTACATGCCTTGCCCTACTCCACATTAGAGGTTTGCTTTGGCTAATGCTTGTTTTTGATATGTACTCCTATGGTGCAATGTCTCAGTATGCATCTTCCTTTGCACATCATCATGTTGTAGGGGTATGTGACACCTGTTGGTACCTTAAATGTAGCACCACATGTGCACTGTGTCTGCCCTTCTTCATATTTTGGGAACACACAAATGTGGCTGGGCCCAATGGGAAGGAGGGTAGGCAGGGCCTCACAATATGAACATAGAAAAAATTGCCTATGCCCCCAAGTGAATTAAAGTACAAACTGACTTCCAGTACGAGTAAACCACAATTTGTTAGTTTACACAAAACATTTTATGTTTGTTAATTGAATGCTCAGTTTACAAAAAGAGAGAAAATCACAATAAGCAGAACTCAGATCACTATCAACCTCATGGTTGAGTCATATATACATTCACAAACAAATCAAAATCACAAGTGCAATACCCAACAAAATAGTGAACAATTTACAAAAACATTGGCATATTCACAAATGCCAACATCACATTGAATACATGGACCATAAAAACTTATTACATTTGAAAAACCAGGGTTCTTTGTAAATGTCTAGGAACCCAGAGAGAAAGTGAGAAACATTTATTTGAACCAATTGTTATGCTCACAGAGCCTGAATGGGAACTATTCAAATGAATTTCAGGAGCCAAAAGAGATTTCCGCAATAAATGGCAATTTAGGAAATAAACGACTGCCGACGCGTTTCGAATCCTGATTAACAGCTTGCAGGATTCTCATCAGGGCGGATTCTATCTAGTCCATGGGCACTGTTTAAAATAAAAAACAAAAGCATATTTTTACTAACTGGCGCGACTTCTAACCATTAATCTCCAGGCAGTTAGGTAACACAAACAGTTTGTACCTTGTGTGATTCCTGCCCACAGTTAATCACGAATTGGAAGAAATGTCGTCTGTGCTCGGTGGCCCGCACTGCAACAAAGTAATAGAGTCAGTGAGCGTTGGCCAGATGCGCAGGGAGGGGAGGTTGGATAACCATCTGTTGCTCAATTACCTGCTTTTGTGTGGAAGCCAAGCCACATCTATGTCGCTAATGGTGAAGTTCTTTTAATTTTCTGGAAAAAAGGGCGGTGGAATGCGTCTTAGTGCACTGTGAATTCACAACTTAAATACACGCATGGGCCCCTTGGTGTTCAGAAAAAAACTTACTTGGACGATGGTCTGCAAAAGCCACTTAAGTGGTCTGATTTTTTCAATCCAAACGCGACTAGCGCTGGTAATTGAATTTAAATAGCAAAGCGGTAACAGGACACCTTCCGCTTTTCCCAACAGAGGTATAACTGTCTCTCTGCATGGTAGAACAGGGACTACATAACAGAACCCACCTTGAGGCTTTTGCAGACCATCGTCCAAGTAAGTTTTTTTCTGAACACCAAGGGGCCCATGCGTGTATTTAAGTTGTGAATTCACAGTGCACTAAGACGCATTCCACCGCCTTTTTTTCCAGAAAATTAAAAGAACTTCACCATTAGCGACATAGATGTGGCTTGGCTTCCACACAAAAGCAGGTAATTGAGCAACAGATGGTTATCCAACCTCCCCTCCCTGCGCATCTGGCCAACGCTCACTGACTCTATTACTTTGTTGCAGTGCGGGCCACCGAGCACAGACGACATTTCTTCCAATTCGTGATTAACTGTGGGCAGGAATCACACAAGGTACAAACTGTTTGTGTTACCTAACTGCCTGGAGATTAATGGTTAGAAGTCGCGCCAGTTAGTAAAAATATGCTTTTGTTTTTTATTTTAAACAGTGCCCATGGACTAGATAGAATCCGCCCTGATGAGAATCCTGCAAGCTGTTAATCAGGATTCGAAACGCGTCGGCAGTCGTTTATTTCCTAAATTGCCATTTATTGCGGAAATCTCTTTTGGCTCCTGAAATTCATTTGAATAGTTCCCATTCAGGCTCTGTGAGCATAACAATTGGTTCAAATAAATGTTTCTCACTTTCTCTCTGGGTTCCTAGACATTTACAAAGAACCCTGGTTTTTCAAATGTAATAAGTTTTTATGGTCCATGTATTCAATGTGATGTTGGCATTTGTGAATATGCTAATGTTTTTGTAAATTGTTCACTATTTTGTTGGGTATTGCACTTGTGATTTTGATTTGTTTGTGAATGTATATATGACTCAACCATGAGGTTGATAGTGATCTGAGTTCTGCTTATTGTGATTTTCTCTCTTTTTGTAAACTGAGCATTCAATTAACAAACATAAAATGTTTTGTGTAAACTAACAAATTGTGGTTTACTCGTACTGGAAGTCAGTTTGTACTTTAATTCACTTGGGGGCATAGGCAATTTTTTCTATGTTCTTCTTCATATTTTGGCACTGTTCTTGAGTCTCAACAAGTGTTTTATGCACAAGTCAGCCTCAGTGGCCTTTGTCCATGGTACACTTTCTAATTATCTTGTGTTAGCTACAGGTGCACAATGTACATGTGCTATATTTTGGGCTTCTGCATACTCACACTGGGCAGTGCGTGTGTGCATATTCTCAACATCTGTTGCATGTTCTTTGTACATAGTATTGATGGTCTGCCACACAATGTGACTTTGGATGTAGAAAGCTGTGATGGCAGTGTGAGGTGATGGAACACTTGTTTCAGGTCCCAGGATGGCATCACATGGCAGTTCACCCAGGACTTTTCTAATGTGGCACAGAGTCAAAGCGAATCAAACATGACCAGGTCTTGATTTGGGTGGCAGGGTTGGCTAATGAACTGTGATGCATCATCAGCTATCCTGTTGTCAGGCAGTAGATCATGATTGTGTCTCTCATACAAGTATTTTCCTTGCCTATACCTTGTCTCCTACCTTACATTGAGCGTTGTGTCTCTGACATTTGTCCACAAGTAGAATTGTCATTATGCAGAGTTCTGTGTCATGTGACTCATGATGCATGCCATGTTGAGAAATGAGGCCAAATGATTTGCAGCTGATATGTCTGATGTGTACAGGTGACTGATATGTTTTCATTCTTCTCCTTGCTCACAGCATCATCATCTGAATCTGGAGGAGACACAGGCGCGGATCAGGCAGAGGGACACACCGACAGTGCCACCTGCTTTGAGGTGTCAGAGGGAGGCAGTGGCACAGAGTGTGAGGAGAGTCTGCAGGCCGGACGACATGTGACTGACACATCTTACCATGCCGACGACTCCGAGTCAGACTCTCAGGAGGGGGGGAATATGCAGCAATGGTCACTCATTCATCTTTGGCTGCCCTCCCCTCCTCCAGTCCCATCTCCAACCTCCCAGTCCTTGGTGTGCCTAGGGTCCATGCTAGCCCCCGTGTCTCCTTTGTTCCCGGCACCGCAGCCCCTGCCCCTGTGTCCCCTGCTGCCCTCAGTGCTGAGACTGTGGACCTACTCCGGCAGATTGCAGTAGGTCAGACATCCATGCTGTCTGTCCTCCATGGACATACACAACTGATGACACAGGTGGTGTCGTTCATGGAGGGCATGTCATCAGCCATGTCTGATCTGCGTCGGAGTGTGGCTGCCATTGAATCAACACTGACGGCACCTCTCTACACCCAGCAGCATCTGTCCCCCCCCTCCTTCAGAGCCATCCACCTCTGCCTCTCACATACCTACACAGCATACACGCACACGCCACAGGTCAGACACACCCAGCGCACACACACAGCATAAGAAGCTCAAAGCTCCACGCACACAGTCTCAAGGGCAAGTAGGCACACCCACAGGGAGAGGGGAGACACCTCACACACGCATCCACACACCCAGTAGGACAGACTCACAGCCCTGTACCTCCACCCACAATGTGTCCCCGGGTTCAGGTGGTAGTTTTTCCGCCCTGGCTGAGGTGTGCAGCCAGGTTTTTGAATCTACTTTCGGCAATGCCCCAACCAGTGTGGATGAATCCACTTCACCTGCACCCACTCCACCTGTCCTTCCCTCTCCTGTCCATGCGGTGTCGGAGGATTACACAGATGGTGCCCCCATAGTCAGCACAGCTGATTAAACGCCATGTGCAGGCAGGTTTGGGTGAGATGACACCCATGGAGGCACAAACTGTTGCAGAGACTCTATTGGACTGGCCATTGGCCTTTAATGAGCGAGGACTCTAATTTGCTTTTCTTTTGTGATTCCGCTGAATAAAGCTAATTTTTTGCTTTTCAGATTTGTAGTTTGTGTGATGATGTCTGTGACTGCTGGGTGCCTGGGAGCTGGTGTGATGTTCACATTTAGGTCTGCTAAAATGTGTCGATCTCCTGAGGGTAATGAGGTTGACAATGGTATGTTTTTGATGTACGAGCTGGGCAGTGGTGGGCACTCTGATGCTGGGAAGTGGTGGGCACTCTGATGCTGGGAAGTGGTGGGCACTCTGATGCTGGGCAGTGGTGGGCACTCTGATGCTGGGCAGTGGTGGGAAGTGGTGGGCACTCTGATGCTGGGAAGTGGAGGGCACTCTGATGTTGGGCAGTGGTGGGCACTCTGATGCTGGGCAGTGGTGGGCACTCTGATGCTGGGCAGTGGTGGGCACTCTGATGCTGGGAAGTGGTGGGCACTCTGATGCTGGGAAGTGGTGGGCACTCTGATGCTGGGCAGTGGTGGGCACTCTGATGCTGGGAAGTGGTGGGCACTCTGATGCTGGGCAGTGGTGGGCACTCTGATGCTGGGCAGTGGTGGGCACTCTGATGCTGGGAAGTGGTGGGCACTCTGAGGCTGGGAAGTGGTGGGCACTCTGATGCTGGGCAGTGGTGGGCACTCTGATGCTGGGCAGTGGTGGGCAGTGGTGGATGTGTTTACTATACACCAGTTAGACTAACGTTGATATAGCAGTCGTATGTCCCATACGTCTATTGCACTGGTGATGTGCGGTGACTTACCATACCCCGTGGTCGATGACGTAGGTTCGCCCTGTCACCGTATTACACTAGTGATGTGCGGTGACGTTCCGTACCCCGTGGTCGATGGCGTAGGTGCGCCATGTCACCGTATTGCTCTACTGATGTGCGATGACGTTCCGTACCCCGTGGTCGATGGCATAGGTTCGCCATGTCACCGTATGACACTAGTGATGTGCGCTGAAGTTCCGTACCCCGTGGTCGATGGCGTAGGTGCGCCATGTCACCGTATTGCTCTACTGATGTGCGATGATGTTCCGTACCCCGTGGTCGATGGCGTAGGTTCGCCATGTCACCGTATTACACTAGTGATGTGCGGTGACGTTCCGTACCCCGTGGTCAATGGCGTAGGTGCGCCATGTCACCGTATTGCTCTACTGATGTGCGATGACGTTCCGTACCCCGTGGTCGATGGCGTAGGTTCGCCATGTCACCGTATGACACTAGTGATGTGCGGTGAAGTTCCGTACCCCGTGGTCGATGGCGTAGGTGCGCCATGTCACCGTATTGCTCTACTGATGTGCGATGACGTTCCGTACCCCGTGGTCGATGGCGTAGGTTCGCCATGTCACCGTATTACACTAGTGATGTGCGGTGACGTTCCGTACCCCGTGGTCGATGACGTAGGTGCGGCCTGTCAGCGTATTACACTAGTGATGTGCGGTGACGTTCCGTACCCCGTGGTCGATGAGGTAGGTTCGCCATGTCACCGTATTGCTCTACTGATGTGCGATGACGTTCCGTACCCCGTGGTCGATGGCGTAGGTGCGGCCTGTCACTGTATTACACTAGTGATGTGCGGTGACGTTCCGTACCCCGTGGTCGATGACGTAGGTGCGACCTGTCACCGTATTACACTAGTGATGTGCGGTGACGTTCCGTACCCCGTGGTCGATGACGTGGGTGCGGCCTGTCACCGTATTACACTAGTGATGTGCGGTGACGTTCCGTACCCCCGTGGTCGATGACGTAGGTGCGCCCTGTCACCGTATTACACTAGTGATGTGCGGTGACTTACCGTACCCCGTGGTCGATGACGTAGGTTCGCCCTGTCACCGTATTGCTCTACTGATGTGCGGTGACGTTCCGTACCCCGTGGTCGATGACGTTGGTGGCCCCGCCCACGTATTACTCTACTGTTGTGCGGTGACGTACCGTACCCCGTCATCGATGACGAACATGCGGCCTCCCTCTGTATTACACTAGTGATGTGCGGGAGTGTGTGGCGCAACATACCCAGACATTACAATCGTGCAATGGCGATGTGGCCGTCTGGCTACACGTACAGGTATGTTGGACTTCGTTGTGCTCACCTTCTGCGCCGTCGTCGGTTTCTAAGTACGAGGTGGTGGCCGTACAGGATAGGGATGAGACGGACGATGGCGTTCATGTCCTGCTTGTCGTGTACCGGGTGCGGGTCTTGCCGGAGTGTGGGTTTACGGTAGTTTAGGGCTCTCGTAGCAAAAGAGCCGTACGGAGTGTGTACAACACGGATCGTACTTCCTGGTTTGAATGGCGCGGTCTATTTACGTACGGACGCTGCGTGGTGCGTCAGCCGACTGCAATTCGTATGGATTTTCGATTTGTACGGTCTTTTTTACGAGTCGTACGGAGTGACGCTTTAATTTGTGATCGTACTTGCTGATTCGTACGGGGACGCCTACAGGTGCGATTTGTACGGGGAAAAACGCTCCGAACTGCAATTCGGAGCGCTTTTTACCGGATCGGAATCGACGCCTTGGTGTACACCGATCATCTTTTTTCTACCAAGTGTATTTTTTCGATTGCATTTAGGTTCACTACACAGTTTTAAATCAGAGCGATACGATCGTTTGCATTGGTTACTACCGACACGTGACACAAAGAGAAGCCCACACACTCAGATCACGTGGGGCGAGTGTTTTTGATGAAAACCGCACGGGATTGGCTTAGACCGCTTCCCGGCATGCTAAACCAGGAAATATGGATTCCAACACTTGAACACTCGCGTTTACACATTGTAAGTGCTTTTATAATTCTTATCGTTAGTCGCTTTTAGCCTTTGTGACTAGAAAGCTTACAGACATTATTGTGAAAAACGCGCTCTGTGCAGTCTAGGTGTAACTATATTAAACAATACATTAAGAGTAGGGACGTTGTATTCTGCTTCGCTATCCTAACGCGAATCGTGATACACCACGTGTTTATGTTGGTTATAACTTTGTTAACAGAGCTGGTCCACTGACTACGCGTAAATTGGAAACCTCGGTCGTTTTAATCATGCCAACTCACAGAACTTGTGAAACACTCTGGTTCCTTTTTCGTTTATGACATCAAGTACAGTTTCCTTGTATTCACAGCTAGTGGTATGATGAATTGAATACAAATGTCCTTAACATTGTATCGTGTTGCATTTAATTTCATGATAATATGCTTTGGTGAAATTCAACTAACAGAATTGAGACTGATCTGGTCCTGTATTTTTCCTTTTTTAGACCCCTGAAGAAGGGTCATGTTTGAATACCCGAAATGCATTGGGTGTTGTTATGAATACTAAAGAAACATAACGGTGTTACAATTGAAGAATGAATTACATTTAATCACGGATTAATTGATTTTGGAAATAAACAAAGTGAAGTAACTTACACTAAGAATTATTGAACTTCATTTATTGAACTTGATAAAAGATGTGAAGAAACAATTTATGTTTCAGTTTAAAGTGTGCGCAAGTCTCAGTGTTTGGATTCTCCGATCACACTCAAATACATTATGTAAGGCCACTGCTAGACAGAGTGGAACAGATTTTGCAGCACAAACAGGCATGAGTCAATGAACACTTTGAAAAACTTGAAATTGGGCTAACCTTGAGTGCACAGGGATACCACACTTTTTTTGAATTCTCCGTATGAATTGCTCATATGATGTTTCCCATACGAATTGTGTTCTCGGTCCCCGTTACGGATCGTACTTGTCGGGTCGTAAGACATGTTTACGAATTGTACGGTTCACTTTCAGGGTCCGTTTCGTATGGATTTTCCCTTGCTTTTCGTATGGTTCACAAAGATTTGGATGTATTTTTTACCTACGGATCGTACTACGCGATTCGGACGGATTTTTACGATTCGTACGGAAACGGCTACAAATTCGAATCGTCGTAAGGATTACTTTCCTGAATCAGAATCGACCCCATAATATAAGAAAACTTAAACATATAAAATGTAATATATATACTTAGTTAATAATATTTACAATTAATTACTCTAATAACTTATACATTATTACAAAACATTTTATAAATTAAAAAATACATACGCAAACATACAACATTAATTTAAATAAAAATATCAAAACTATATATAGCAAAGTATAAAAAATAATTTAAAATAAATTATACACTACATTAACTAAAACAGTTAGGGCATCATTAGGATGGCGGGCGCCCGCCATCCTCACAGTAAAAGAGACCACCCGCCATAAGGGCGGGGGTCCCGTGAGGGCAAGCAGGATGCACCCACCACAGTGACGGGCGCATCCTGCATTCCTGGAATAGTGGCAGGAGGTGCACTCAGCACCGCCCGATACAATGCCAGGAAGGCATGTTGTGCACTTCCATGCACAACATGGCAGGCACCGCGCGGTAAATATTACTATTCCCACTCAAGTGAGTGCAACAAAAGAGAAAGTGTTAGATAGCGTAGGGGTAAAAATTACTATTCCAACTCCAGAGGGTGCAACAGTAGGGAAAGTGTTGGATAGCGTAGGGGTTGAAATGACTCGTCCAACTCCAGAGGGTGCAACAGTAGGGAAAGTGTTGGATAGCATAGGGGTTAAAGTTACTATTCCAACTCCTGAGGGTGCAACAGTAGGGAAAGCGTTGGATAGCATAGGGGTTAAAATTACTATTCCAACTCCAGAGGGTGCAACAGTAGGGAAAGTGTTGGATAGTGTAGGGATTAAAATTACTATTCCAACTCCAGAGGGTGCAACAGTAGGGAAAGTGTTGGATAGCCTAGGGTTTAAAATTACTATTCCCACTCCAGTGAGTGCAACAGCAGGGAAAGTGTTGGATAGCGTAGAGGTAAAAATTACCATTCCCACTCCAAGGAATGCAACAGTAGGGAAAGTGTGGGATAGCGTAGGGGTCAGAATTACTATTCCAACTCCAGAGGGTGCAACAGTAGGGAAAGTGTTGGATAGAGTAGGGGTTAAAATTACTATTTCAACTCTAGAATGTGCAAGAGTAGGGAAAGTGTTGGATAGCGTAGGGGTTTAAACTATTCCAAAGCCAGAGGGTGCAACAGTAGGGAATTTTTGGATAGCGTAGGGGTTAAAATTACTACTCCAACTCCAGATGGTGCAACAGTAGGGAAAGTGTTGGATAGCGTATGGGTCAAAATAACTTAGTAATAATCAAAATAATTTTTTTGTAAAAAATAATAATTTAATTATTAAATTACAACAAATTAATTAACAAGACCAATAAATACTTATTTAAAAATAATTCCCAATTAATAATGAATTAACAATTAAATTAAAGACAATTAAATAATAATTCTTAAAATGTATTACCAAATAATAATATAATTTAAAATAAATTAATTTTCAATTCCCAAAAACAATAATTATTATTATTAATTAATTATTTTGAAAAAACATTTAGCAAAAAACAATTAATTAACAATAAATGATTGATAAATACCAATAAATTGTAAATAATCAAATGTAATGATCAATTAATAATTAAGGAACAATTAATTAATTAAAAAATATTAAATATTAAAAATGTATCACAAATTAATAATTAATTAACAATAATGTAATTAGCAATACTCAATACCAAATACATAATGTCTTAATTACAATTACATTTCTTCCCACCCTATTACCCTATAACCTCAGAACACACTTCAATAATACATTAATACACTTAATATAATTATGAATTAATTAATTAATACAAATTAATGACCAATTAATAAAAATGCATTACCAATTAATAATAATTTAACATAAAAATAATTATCAATATCAAAAAATAAAAATTCAACAATTACTTAATTACAATTAAATTACTTCCCACCCTATTCCCCTACAAACCTACATCCTGCTACAGAACTAAAACGCAAAATATATTTAAAAATATTTAAAAATTTCTAAAAAATATTGAATTAATTAATTATAATTAAATTACTTCTCACCCTATTCCCCTATAAACCCACAACCTGCTACAGTACTAAAATGCATAATTTATTTAAAAAAATTATTACTAACTTCTAAACATCTAATACATATATTTTAAAAATAGTACAATAATTAACACAAATTATAAAAACATACATATAAAATACATAATAAAATACATAACACTAATATTAATATCGATATTAGTAACATCGATATTTGTACTATCAATATTAGTACCTTCGATATTACATAAACAATATTTCTTTCCTTCAGGTCGATATTCTGGTCGTCAATATTCTTGATTTCGATATTCTTGCAGTTCGATAATAAAAAGTCATTATTTAGACTGTTTACCCTCAGGAATATCATTGGGCTGTGCACCTTACTGCCCACAGTGGTAATGCTGTGACCGATGTTTGCAAGAGACACCAGACCTCCATCACAGCATTCAAATTTGCAATGTGCAGGCACTGAGACCATGGTCTCTCAAACAGGCAAAGGTCACGATACACAAAAAGAGGTGCAATCTTAACAGGACATGAGATAAAGAAAGGCCCAATGATGGCACCTTCCAAGATCTCAAAAACTGACAACAACAGAAATCTGCAGTTGAGAACTGTTGCATGTTTTGGGACTGTAATAGCAACTGAGTGCACATTCTGTCACTGGAACCAAGCTTGTACTTGGCTGATAAGTCCCGACTCGTCCAAAACATGTCCTGGGTTGTATGTGTTCAGTTTAGGGAGGACCAGGCCTGGCAGTTTGGGCTGGACTTTTCACAGTGGAGCAGGGTCAAGACAGATTGGTATTTGGCTGTTTCTGAACTGAAGTGGAATGGTGTGCAAAATAATGATGCACCCAGAGTAATTACCAGTGGCTGAGATTAATTCAAGCATTCCACCCAGGCCCGGACTGGCCGTTGCGGGCACTGGGCAATCCCCCGGTGCGCCGCAAGGGTGGGGGCAGGTTTTGGGCCCCTGAGGGACGTTTTTGTTACAGGGCCGTTTCTGCAGCATAGCTGCAAAATCGGCCCTGTAACAAAAGTGGCCGAAAACCAGTCCCGGCAAAGAGCTCGGTCGCACCCCCACCTCCTCCTCCGGGGAGAGGGTGCGGGGGGTGGGGGGGAGGGAGTGGCCGGGCACTTTGCCAGGGCCGGTTTTAGTTCCCAGTCCGGCCCTGATTCCATCCATCACTTTAGTAGTCTTCATGATGTCATTGTTTTAGTTTCCCATATTTCAGGTGATGTTCATGTTCTTTGAGTAGCTTCCTTTAATGTTATTTATTTTTTATTATTTGGACATTTATAAAGCGCCTGGAAGTACGCCCACCGGCGTGTCCCCGCGCTATGATAAGTGGGAGCTACAGTCCAACCACCCTCCTGAGACGCCTACCTACTGAACAAAAGAGTTGTAAGTTTTTTTCTGAAGATGGTTTCAGACGGTTCCAAACGCAATTCCAGGGGTAAGGCGTTCCAGTACTTGGCAGCCAGGTATCTGAAAGACCTCCCTCCCATTCGGGCCTTTCTTATTCTTGGAACCATCAGAAGTCCCGTGCAGGAGGAGCGGAGATTACGCGTGGGCTCATACCAAGTCACCAGGCTCCGTAGCAAAACAGGAGCTTTACCGTTCAGGATGCGGTGACATGTGGAGAGGGCTTTGAACTCCACCCTACTCCCAACAGGAAGCCAGTGTAGTGCTTGGAGCGCTGCTTTAGAGGGAGATCTCCTAGGGAGCCTCAGTACTAAGCGGGCAGCTGCATTCTGCAGCACCTGGAGGCGTCTGATGACCTTTCCCATGGCACCCAGATACAGCAGATTGCCGTAATCAAGGCGAGATGTCACCAGGGCATGCACCAGCGTTCGGCGAGGTGTAATAGGGAGGAGATCTAACACCTTTCTTAAGATTTTCAGAACGCCGAAGCATACCCCTGCCACTCGACCAATCTGGGTGTCAAAGGCCAGGCCATCATCCAACCACACTCCAAGATTCCTTGCCTCCCGACATGGAACTGGAGTTTCCCCCAAGCATGGAGGCCACCAGGCCGACGACCAAGCAGTAGGCCCCCCTCCCACTACTAGTACCTCGGTCTTGCTACCGTTAAGCTTCAAACAGTTGGCGGACATCCAGGTTGCCAGTTCTTTCATGCAATCTCTGAAATTGTCCGCCGCGAGACCGGAGGCACGCGAGAGGGAGATAGCCAACTGCGCGTCGTCGGCATAGGACACTAAGCGCAGTTCGTATCTTTCAACAATTGTTGCCAGAGGGGAAACATAGAGATTAAACAAGGTTGGGCTCAGGGACGAGCCCTGAGGCACGCCCTGGCCCAGCCCAATCTCCCTCGAGTAACAGTCACCCAGACGAACTTGAAAGCATCTGTCAGTCAGGAAATATCTTATCCACCCATGCGCCGCTCCTGAAACTCCTCCTTCATTCAGACACTGTAGCAAGATGGAATGTGCCACAGTGTCGAATGCTGCGCTTCGGTCCAATAGGATCAAGGCCATAGTCTGGCCTTCATCCACACCCTGTCGCAAAGCCTCTACCGCCATAAGAAGAGCTGACTCCGTCGAATGTCGGGGACGGAAGCCAAACTGAGAATCGTGGAGCAAGGAGGCTTCATCCACGAATTTCATCAGTTGAAGGTTCGCTATTTTTTCCGCTACCATCGCCATATATGGCAGGAGGGAGATCGGGCGTAAGTTATCTAGTTTTTCAAAACTGACATTGGCTTTCTTCTGCAAAGGAAGTACGATTGCTTGTTTCCAAGCAGTAGGGACAGTCTGAGTCTCGTAAGAAGTGTTTAATAGATGGCGTATGTAGGGTTCAAGTACATGCTAACTTCCCATCAATCGTCTGGGCGTAGTAGGGTCCCTAGGTGAGCCGGATTTTATAGACCCGCAAATGCGGATAAGATCCTCAGTCGGGGGGTGGAAAAGCTGGTCAGCCACTGTTTCCCCATTGCCTTAGTTGTTACAGAAGGCTTAGGACTCTGAATTGCCTGCTGAGGAAAGGCGGCATAAATTGTTGCTACCTTTTTAGCAAAGAATTCTGCTATGCGGTCGCAACCCTCCACCGTACAGAGTTCTTCAGGCACCGCTGCAGGCTTCCCTACCGAGAGAGTTTTATAGATTAGGAATAATTCTTTTGTGGAGTTTTTGGCTTCCTTGATCCTACTGCCAAAATACAGAGTCTTGGCTTTCCTAATCAGTCTATGATAAATACGCCTTTTAGCTATGTACTCTGCTTTCGCATGCACAGTGAGGGCTTTCCTCCATTGTCTTTCTGCATGTTTACATGCTACTTTGGCTGCTCGCACCTCCTCATCATACCATGGTGCCGTACTCTGAACCCGGCCACCCACTCTTGTTATGCCGAGTGGGGCCACCAGGTCCAGGGCCTCCGTGATACGCTGGTCTAGGTTGGTGTTTATTTCCTCCACTCCCACTCCCCCTGGATAACCCTTCTCAATAAGCACCTGGTTGAATTTGGTTTGAGAATAGTTCATACACCTCCGTCTGGGGTGCTAAAAGACAGATGGTACCACCGGTCGAGCTCCCTGAATATGAATCAGAAAGGGTACCAGGTGGTGATCCGACCAGGGGATGGGTACAGGGTTAAGAACTTCTACATGTTCCCAATTCGCGAAAATGGGGTCCAGTAGGTGGCCAAGTTGGTGAGTGGGACTTTCATCCTTTCTGCAGTCTTCATGACATCACCAATTCAGTCACCCATATTGCATATGTTTGTCCATGTTCTTTGTGTAGCATTCCCTAGTGTTTCATTGTTCCGTAGATGATGCACCCTTGCACACAGAACATACAGTGCTGTAGTCTGCATAGCATTTGTAAATTCAATTGGTAATAATCTTGCATTTTGAACAACTAGTGAACTTGGCTTAGGCATTTTGTGTGAGATTCTGGAATACTTGCAGGTTTCTCTAATTAACTTAAGGTGTGTTTTGAACCAGTCGACCTAATAGGTAGTCTACTTTACTAATACACCTTTTTGTACATTTTGCACCTGTGCTAATATGTGTTGTGTGCACCCTTCGAGAAGCTGTTTAACCCAGTGCTTGTGCATTTCTGCAATTCTGTGTATTTATTTATTTATTTAGTTGAAATATATTGCGCCCACTTGCTAACAATCGGTCACTTCTAAGTGCTAGAGTTGATAACTGTCACCACAATTGGTGCATGGAATCCTGCAGGTTATTGCTTGGCAGGTACACCTATTGAGTAACATGGGTGGACATTTAAGGAGCTTTGCTTTCACTAAAGATAGATCTGGTACTTCCTTTTCGGGTCTGGTGGCTCAGCGGACTAATGCATCCACAGGGACCTGTATTCGACCTCATGGTCACAGATTCAAGTCCTGGCAGGTCCGCTCAGTCTTTCATCCTTCTGAGGTCCATAAAATGAGTACCATTGAGTTGGGTAACAATAAGCATCTGTTACTCAGTGCCCAAATTCCTACGGGCAATGTGCGCTTTACAAATACATATGTTCTGTTATCGGAAGTGTGAGGGAGGAGAGGCATTCAAGTGTCGGCTTTGTGTTTCGAAGTAATTTTTATGATAACGTGGTCTTGAAGGGTCTCCTGGAAAGATGTAGCCCAAAAGTGGCACATTTTCGCAAGTGTATGAATGGTGGGCAATCATTGATTAGTTTGTATGCTGTGTGTGATCTAGCTAGTCTTCTGCAAAGTTTTCTTTTTCTGTTCCAGACATTCTAAAGTACTTTGAAGACAAAAATAAGTACACGATCCGCCTCAAAGCACCACGGCGTTCCCCCTGCATCAATCTATCCTGCTTTCTTCCAGACATTAATAACGCCGCTGATGCTCCGCTTTCCTGGGCTATAAATATTTTACTGTCAAGAGACAACTTAACAGCCTTTTTTAAATTAGATAGCGCTAGTCGAATTGTAAAGCTCATTGTTGCCCTTCTAAAAGAAATATTTTCAAGCCAGACATTATTTTGTTTCTTGGTGGGATAAAATACTCGCCAAATAATAGTCAACTCGGAGCAAGTCGAAGGTTCATCAACTGATATTGCAATATTTGCCTTTGGCAGTGCTTCACAAGTATAGTGCACATATGGTCCCATGCAAGATGGTGGTATCGAAGCTGTCCAGGGTAATGCTGACCATACAAGATGATGTCAATCAAAATATTTACAAGGCTTTCATGTTGTATAGCAGAGGTCCAAATAAAACAAAAGAGGGGTCATGACAGTCAAGGGGGTGGCAGGGGTGTAGCTTGCTCAGTAAGATTAGGAAGTGGGAGGGGTAGGAGCTTCAGATTTTTCAGCAATCACGCAGACATATAATATAACAATACATTATATGACAAGCAGGGTGCATGAGTGGGGCTTAGTGGGCAGTGGAAAGGGAGACGAATGCAGATTGGTAGGGGTGCTAAGTGAGAAAAAACACAATACTTTGTAAATTAGCCAATATTTTTTAAGGCTATCAGATGGAGATAGTATGCATGCTTTTTTGCCTGTGTGTGTGTGAAAATTCATGGTGAAATCTGACAGAAACCTCAACATACCTGACTGAAAGCATCTGTACTCAAATATTTAAGAGAAAATACATTTATTAGGGGGTTGTAACACCCAAAACACTGCCCTGAAGATACCTCCCTGTTTGGTGGGGAACTGCCAAGGTAGATGCTAAATGAGAAAAGGTTGTTCAAAAGAGATAGATGCCTCTCATTCCTTTTCCATAGTATGTAACAAGAAAGAAGCATGCCTGGATAGCAAAGTAACAATTTGGAACTGTGGAAATGCTTTAAAAAAGTTGGTGGACAGTTTGACAACAAAACTTATGGAACACAGTTCCAAATTGTTCGAGTTCACTTCGGCCACTGTTTGAGGTAGTTGATGGGTGCAAATATCATATCTTTAGGTGTTATCAAACTAAATGAAATGGAAGTCTGTTCCACAGAGCTCCTCCCACTTGTCGCCCATCTGCTGTGAATTGACACTTAACTTTCAGGGAAGAGGGAAGAGAGAACCACTGTTCTGGCACCAGTGATCTCATTGTGCCAATCCATTAAGAACGGCAAAGGTCTGGTCCTTTCTCCGAATTGAAGGAAACTAGCACTGAACCCACTAAGAGAGAGAAATGGCGGGTGCCAATAATGCAAATGCTCCAACACTCTCCCTCACAGGAAATTATTCACTCAGAATTAACTCTCCTACCGACTTATCCACAAATGGAGCAAAAACATTCAAGCACAATATCTCAAGGAGCAACCATGAAACTCTCATATCAGACTGGTTTTGGTTCTCAAAAGGAGCCATTAAGACCGATTTGATCTGCTACATGAGACACACTGCCAAATGGTGGAATGTGTTTTACTCCCTCAAAGCAGTTAATGACATGCAGAACATGCCCTATGGTCTCAAACTCACAATATTACTCGCCCCCTTAATCAAAGCGAAAGCTATTGTCTCAAATTTTAGAAATGGCAACGTCCTTATCCAAGCAGCGGACAATAACCTACAACCATTTGACTCACTTTTAGCAACCTGAAAAGGCAAGTTGCAGGCCCATCAGAACTGCCTAGTTAGCTGCTTCATACTCCTACCTCTAACAATTACCTTACACCTATTAATACCACCCACATAACTTTACCCAACGGCAATCTTATCTCGGCAGTCTACATAGCTACACAGAGACTCCAACTCGATCCTTCCACAAACATCCCTGTAGTCGACACAGCTCCACAGAGAATCCATCGAGCCCCTACACATCCATCCTATCAGCCTGAGAAGCAAATACTCAACTACAGCGAGTGGGTCAGTGCCCAAGAAACATCCCCCTGACAAAAAACAGGGGATAGTAACCCCATTGTTGTACATGCAACCTATTGAAAAGCCTCACTGCATCAACATTGTAGCTAACAGGGAGATCAGAATCTCAGACACACCTACAACAATGGAGAAGGAAGAACGACTTACCACATAAAAAACACTCAACCAGGAGACCCAAAACCAAGGATATCCATGTAACAAAATTACAACACCAACTACCAGATAGGTTGAACTTGAACTGACCAACAGTCTCTATGCTACAGTCTTACAGTCTTATCCCGCCTCAGGGACTTCTCAAAACACAGCCTCAAGCACAGCCCGAGTAATTCTTTCAACCCAGGTCCCAACAAATTGGTTGCAGATGAACAACCTCAGAGCACCACACCCAATCCAGCCATGACAAAACCCACCACTGACTGACCATGACTTCATGCTGCTTAGAGTTAGGCAGGACCCCCACAAATACAGGGAAGAGATCTTCCCATTTCACAACCAATCACAGTGCAGTCCCTCAAACAACATCACCCCGTATTGGCACCTATGAATCAGCAGATTCCGAGCAGATCTAACAGGACAACTCTAACCAAAAAAGCTGGACATAGGACTTGCAAGCTCCACAGAGGGAAGAATACCACAAATGCAAAAATACAGATTGGCCATTAAAGTCCGTAAACATTCAAACAGAACGCTTACGTATGGAGTCAGTGTCCAACACACTTCCCATAATCCAAATGAATGACAACTTGCATCTGCACAGGAAAGACATAAAATGGGTCAAGAAGAACATCATCTTCTATTCACCCTAGAGAAGGTGTTCACGCCAACTACTAAGTCTACTGACTCCTCTTCTAGCAGAAATCTTATCTGTAACAACAGATTCACAACTCCCTGAGACAACAAGGTTCACCGGCCGAGAAGAACGAACAATCACCTCTCAGAAGAGATGATGACTCTGCTAATATCAGGGCACTTTGAAAACATCTCCTGACACACCATCCAACATATTGGTCATACAGACTACCAGCTGCAAAATGAGGAGTTCCAACCCCTTGCAAATGAATCAAAACAACTTGATACCGCTTGCAACAAGAACAGTGTCTACCGCCTTAACTCAGAAAAAAGTTATAAACCTGAAACGCATGTTGCACAATTGCGGATCAGC
This sequence comes from Lissotriton helveticus, assembly GCF_964261635.1. Classification (NCBI taxonomy): domain Eukaryota; kingdom Metazoa; phylum Chordata; class Amphibia; order Caudata; family Salamandridae; genus Lissotriton; species Lissotriton helveticus. Next base: position 178,748,036 of record NC_136063.1, read on the forward strand.
TGCAAAACAAGCAACTGACATAGCAAATGTGATCCTAGCGCATGACCTGAACCTGCTCTTTCTAATTGAAACTTGGTATAGCCCAATGGCAGCTCTAATAGTGGACCTTCTAATTCCCAGAATGTTGCCATCTTATGTCTAGACTTTTCAGTGAAGCAGGGTGGAAGTAATGTTACTACACTGCGTCTAAATGGTGGAGCATCCGTCCTGACTATTTGAGATCCCAACCCAATTTTCTAAAATTCAGAGAGGACTTAAAAATCTGTCTTTTTAAATTCACAGATTAGTCTTGTATTCTAAAGGTGTTTAACCAATATATTTCTCACCAGGTTCTGCTTATGGGCTCAGGATTTTTGGGATACTAGCGCCAAGACGCCTTTTTGGCATTAGCGTGCACTATGAAACTCCTATGGCATAACATAACTTCATGTTATGGGGCACAGCGCATAGCAGCGTGGTGGATTATGAGTTGTGTGAGAGATACAGATGTGCAATATATGGTTTTTCAAATTGCTGGTAATTTTTAACAGCGCTATAGGTCTACTTATGGTATAACTTATGATTATAGGCTTCCTACCTGGTTCCTGCAAAGAGTTATCCACTCAGAAATGTTGTGTATAGTTGTGGGCCTGAGCTGGAATGGTTGAGGGGGATAGAAGTGGAGACATCTTCTGGGATGGGAATTGTTACAATCACCCCATATCTGAGTGTCATTGTGAGATGTAAATAAGCAGCCATAGTGTATAGATATTTGAGATCTGCAGTGGTGGAGTAGATTAAAGTTCTTTGATTGACTAGTAGTGTGTTACAGATCTCTTCTGTTAACCCATGCCTGGTCATTTTTGTATAGGGCTGGATCATTGGCTGCACAATACTGGTGATGGACAACCCTTGTAGCAGATATGTCTTATATGAATGTAAACGATGTAATGCACAGTTGGCTGCTGGCCGCTGAGTGTATGGTATTATTATTAGTGTGGGCCATAAAGTTATTTATGAAATTATTTACCAATATTTTACCACGGCAGTCTTTAGGTCAGTCCTTCTTAACTAACCTGCCAATCAAAAATAGCTCCTGTTTGAGTTGTTTTCCACCGGTGGATTGTAAATTGAAGATTGAGTTTAAGGGTGTGGCTGTTTTTCCAGATACTGTTGTTGTGATATGGACTGGTGAAGTTGCTCCGGAAATAGCCATGTTTTCAACTGTCTACTGAAGTGTAAATCAGCCTGAATGCTGTCTGGCGGTGAGTTCCAGAGCTTGGCGGCATATACTGAAAAAGCAGTGCCCCCTACAGATTTCTTATGGTAAGGTGGTATGATGATAAGTGATGCGACCTTGGAGCTAAGTGTCCTGTTTTTTTTGTATTGCTTGAATTTAGCTTGTAGGTATAGCGGTCCTTTTTCCTGCAGAGGCTCTGTGGACAATGGAAAGTGCCTTCAACTTTTCTCTTCTAGAAATAGGTAGTCAGGTTGCAAAACTGGAGTCATGTGTTCTCTTTGGTGAAGATGGAGAAGACCTCTTGCAGCAGCATTTTGGATGAGTTGCATTTTGCGTATGATGAATGTGAGTGCACCAAGGTATAGGCTGTTGACATAGTCAAGCTTGGAGATTATGGATATAAGGATGGCTTGCAGTTTCTCTTAGAATCCAAGGTATAGGAAGATGTGTTTTCATTGTGTAGAAATCACTCTGTGTGTCATTGCCAAGGTGGGTATCAAGTATGTATCTGAATCAATGGTCACCCCTAGGTTTCTGATATCTTTTGATATTACAGGAGGGGCTTCATGTTCCTAAGGCCATATGATGGCAGACTGGTATTTTTGCCATTGCCCGCAGATCATAATCTCTGCCTTTGTAGTATTGAGCTTTATATGGTTTTCATCCATGTGTTCATGGCACAAAGGCAGTTATCAACATTTTAAATAGTAGAGGTCTTGCAGGCCATCCAATTGTAAATTAATTTGTGCCATCCGAATAGTTGTAACATGTGAGTTTGACTGGTGTAGTGTATGAGAAGGTGATGTGAAAGGTGGTGGCAACACTAGTTCGCATTCACAGCTGATCGGCAAATAATTCAAAGGGCATTATCTAAGCTCCCTTCTAACCTTTCACATGTGGTTGTCAAACAAGAATCGGCAGTGAGAAAAGATTGCACAACTGTGCAGGACATTGGGTTGTTGTTCTTAAGCCAGCAACTTTCATGACCATTTCTATTCCTAATACATAAATGTTTTTCATTACTTACATCTACGAGGCAATCAGTGGCAATGTCCAGATTCTAATATGATATAGCACTTTGATTAGCCTATTGAGCTGGGAAAGATTCATCATAAGTCAGGTGCGATTTGCATTTCACTGATATTGCTTCAACCTACAGACTTTCTAGGGCGCTGGCTTGTTGTGAAGTATTTTCAAATATGTATGAGCCTCATTATTGAATAACAGAGGGTAGTTAATTTAGTGCTCCCACCCTGGTGTTAGTACCTTACTTACTGGTGCCTAACCTGTTTTAAAAAACAATGGTAAGAGACAGTTTCTCCCTTCTGTTGAACGATAACTCCCTTGAACAGAAGTTGTATTTTTGAGCTAATTAGTCATTACGACTGAGATATCACTGGAAGGATTGATAATAATGCCGCCAAATTCCTTGAATAGTATCCGGACTCTTGTATCCAAGGACAGTTACTGTTTGAGATATTGCTGGGAATTAGAATAACTATGGGGGCAAACATAACTTTTTTATAAACATAATTTTATTAACAACAGATAGATAAAATGAAGGGGTAAAATAACAAAACTGCCTTTTTAGAGAAGTTTTTCGAGTTATTGATAGAATTAATTGCTTTCTATTAGAGATTAATGACTTATTTTGACTTTCAATCACTCAGCATTTGTATAGCACTGCACTGTCACCCCTAGGGGTATCTAGGCACTCTGGATGCGACGTCAGAACAAAGGTTAGAAATGAGCAGAAAGAGGTAAAATAAAGGTCAGAAATAAGCAGAAAGAGGCAACATAAAGTTCACAAACGAGTAGAAAGAGACAAAATAATAGTCAGAAATGCGCAGAAAGGGGCAAAAAAAAGGCCAAAAACAAGCAGTAAGATGCATAATAAAGGACAGAAACTGTAATGCGAATTACTGAAATTACTGCCAGGCCTACTGAATTCCTGTGCTTATTCTATGTGCCAAAAGGGTATTAATTATTCTAGTGCCCATTGGGTACATATCTCAGAGTTCCTTATTTTTCTCTTTCTCCTGTCCTTTGTAGTTCTGTGACCACTGTTATACTGTGAGTAGTCCGGCATTTATCTTGACCTGACACTTTGCTAAGTGTTACGGAATCCCTACCCCTGTCTTCGCATCCCTGACAGATTGAAGCACCCCACATTAATCTGATTTTTGGTGCAATGCTTAGCATAGTTAGAACTAAGATATTTGGGGGTAAAAAGAAAAAGCCCATATCTGGAAATATAGCTTCCAAGCAAACGGCTTTCAAAACGTATCGATTTAAAGAGAGCCTTTTGAGAGAAAATGAATTTGTCTATGAAGAATATAGTGCTTAGTTTATCCCTGACCCTTCTATGATACCTATTGATTCAGTGTGCAATCCCCAGCCTGAGTCATAGTCTGCAAGAAAAATACAAGAATAGAATGTTTGGTCATGTGTACTGTTATCACAACCAAATCACTGTTCCCACATAGGTATGCTATTTCTGATTATTCTGAATAAAATAATGCAACCCTTAATCAACAAGCTTTATTTCCACCAGCCACTGTATTGAACCTTCTAGAATGTACAACTTGTGCATGTCTTGCATCTCACTAGCCCTTTGACCACAATTCCTACTATTTACAAGTGTAGGGCAGTTACAGAGAAACAATATTTGAATGTTCAGTGCGCAGAGGCTCACAACTTAAACAATCTTCCAAATCAGCTTACACTGGAACACTAGGATTTCAGGGTGGGTGGAACCCTAGCCACAGTGTTACTACCCCTGTTACAAGTATTGTCTTTATCCGCAGAATCTCTGACACTCTCCTAGAGAGTCTTCAAATAAGCTACACAGACCTGGAGTAAATACAGTCATACAGAAACTAACTCTCCAATGGGAGACATTGAGTTGGAAAACTTGCTAGGCCACCTTTCCTCTCTGAAGAGAAATATAATTGATTTCTATGATAAACATGCATGTTTTTACTGTCAACATGTGAGAAATAAATACCTTGCCCCAGAAATAACCTCTGATGCACTGACACAGGCATTGCCTTTTTGATTGAATGTGATATTAGGAGTCCAATAAATGTGCTTAAGTGGGTTAAAGCGTACAATGAGCAAGAAAGAGAGCTGTAAAAGGAATATAATTAACAGATGTAGATTACTTTGAAATACACCTCTTTTAATGCTCAAGAGTTTCACATGGCTGCCTCTATTCTTGCTAAAATTACTGACACTGCTATTGACTCTTTTGTTAACTTAATTTCTGAGCCTAATTTGCCTACAGTTACAGACCCGAGTTCTAGCGTAATTTATGTTTTGGTTTCTGTTGTAAAATAGGTTCCACCAATTTAATGCTTTCATTGCCAGGCCTGCCACGCCCTTTTTTGCGTTATTTGGGCTAGTTCACGCTTAGGCCCACCATAACTTTTTGTCCACATAAGCTTTACACACCACATTTGCATCCTTTTCTTCCAACATCCTGTGGATTCTAAAGGTACCCAGGGTCTGTGGATTCCCTCGAGGGAACTGTGAAATTAGGCAAAATATAGCAAAGTTGTTTTTTGGGGGAGAAGAATAGGAATACATTGCTGCAGAAGAAAGTGTCTGTCATTTTTTCTGCAAATGGTATCAATAAAAGGCTTGTGGTGCTGAAATCACTGTTATCCCAGCTTTCAGAAACAGGTAGAATGTTGTCAGTAAATCAAAATTGTCTATACTGTTTTGGCATTTTACTGGGACATAGCATATTTTTCCTGTTCTTTTGCTTTCAACCTCCTTCCAGTTAGTGGTAGACATGGGTGTGAAACCAATAATGGATACCAAAAAACTATACTTTTCTAAAAAGTTAATAACATTCTGAATTTAGCAAGTGGTAAATTGGGTAGACACTTCAAAGCTGTCCTAGACAAACTAACAGTTAAACAAAAAGAAATGATTGAAATTGAGTTAAAAAAAACCAGCCATTTGTGCCTACATTTTGACATGTAACTTCTTCTAACTATGGCAGACTTTTCAAGGCCATATACCATTATGTCTGTGAAACCCTTCTGGTTACGGAGAACCCGAGGTACCCAGAGCCAATAACAGAACTGCACCTTGCAATGGCTTTTCATAGGGTACCGGGTATACAGCAATTCATTTGGTAAAATATAAATAGTGAAAAAGAGGCACCAAGGACACCTATATATTTCTGAAATGGGAACAAGAGATGGAGTTTAGAAGCAGTGGTTATTTGCACATCTCTGACTTTGTGGGTACTCATACTAGCATGTGAATTAAACGGCATTTTTCAAAATATCTTCTTTTTTACACACTGTTTTACATTTGGAAGATAGACATGCATAGAAAGAAACCTTGTAATAACACTTGTTTTACTATCCTGTGTTCCCCTAGGTCTACTGATAAAAATGGTGCCTCACTTGTGTGGGTAGGCCTAGTGGCCACGTCAAGAAATGGGTCAAAACGGAACATGGACATTTTTCCACTGAAAACTGACCCTTATTTTGCAATGAACATAGATGTGGATTTTGGCCCCTCGCCTCTCCGGCACCTAGAGAAACCTGTCAAACCTGTACATTTTTTAAATATTGATACCAAGGGGAATCCAGGATGGGGTTGATTTGTGTGGCTCTCATCGGGTTATGTTCCCCAGACTCCCTTGCAAACCTCAACATTTGTGAAAGAAAACATATTTTCCTCAAATTTCTGTGGTGGAAAGTTCTGGAATCTGTTGGGAGCCACACACTTCCACCCAGGTTTCCCAATAAAAATGGTACCTCACTTGTGTGGGTTGGCCTAGCACCTGTGACAGGAAACTGCCCAAAACGCAACATGGACCCATCACATTTTTCCACAGAAAACTGACCCCTTTAAAAAAATGTGCCTAGCTGTGGAGTTTGAGCCCTAGTTCAGCCAGCACCTAGGGAAACCTAGCAAACCTGTACATTTTTTTTCCATTCCAGTCACCCAGGGGTATGCAGGATGGGGTGACTTGTGCGACTCTAACCAGGTTATGTTATGCAGAATCCCTTGCAAGTCTCAATATTTGTTTTTTTTAAAAACACATTTTCCTCACATTTTTGTGATGGAAAGTTCTGTAATCTATGAGGAATTACAAACTTACAACCACCCACCATTCGCCAAAGTCTCCCGATAAAATTTGCACCTCACTTGTATTGGTAGGCCTAGTATCCTTGACAGGAAATGGACCAAAACTTACTGTGGAGACTTGAAAATTATCGATCACAAAAAGACCTAGTTTTGCGAGGGCGTCTTGTGTGTTTTTGGTCCCAGACTCAGGGGCTATGAAGGGAAATCTACTATACCCAGACATTTCTGAAAACTAGGCAGCAGGGGTAAGTCCAGGGAAGTGTGTCTTGTGTTAGATCCCCCAACATTTTCTTACCCACAATCCCCTGCAAACCTAAACTTTTGCTGGAAAACAAAATCACATTTTCTCGGGGGCATGGCTGGATCGGCGACCGTCATGGCCGCCTAGAACTGCAGGTCCGTGCCTGACCCACATATCTCAGCGCAGAACGGCGTTAAAAATCAATCATACCCCCCAAGTAACAGAAAAATCGTAACCCGAGAACATGTAAATACTTGCGAGTGGCAAATCTCTCTGAGTAAGGACCAACTGCGGATGAAAAAGTCTGCTGCACACTCTGAGCCCTGCAATAAAAGAGCTAGAGACAAAGCTGGAAGAACGGCTCGATCCTCTCGGACCATTTAGGAGTTTGGAGCACGGCCTGGTGCAGACTGCGAGAGCGAAACTGAGGACCTGCGATGAAGGCGATTGACCACTAACTACCTGCATGCTGAGACTCCCGGCAAAAGGCTGGTGCTGGGTGGTGCAAGAGGGCTGTTCTCACGGCACTGAGTTAGGAGAGCCGCGGCCCCTCGGGGTGGCTTGGCGTTCACTGACCAAGCGGCAGCCGCTGCGGTCGCTGTGCGGTCTCTGGGCAGTCGTGTCGTCTGTCGGCCTCTGCACGTAAGAAGGTGAGAGCGCTGCGCATTGGGGACCATCCCAAAGCAAAATTGAACCATCGGCATGATAATAACACCCCCCTGCGCCACCAATCGAACAGGCAATGGTGCTCCTTCCAGGTAAATCAGCATCTGAGACATAGAGGCCTGACAGACACGGACTGAAGCTCTACAGATGCATACAACGGTGGAAAACTCTTCTCCCCAGTAGTAGAGAGGTACATTGCGTAAGATAGGGCAGGTTTGCAAGTGATTTGCCTGGACATAGAACCAAAGTTCAACCACATAACTGGGATGCGTCTTTCTTGGAACTGGTGAGTGCACCACCCGCTTGGCATAACAGTAGACTGTAGGCATGCTTAATACTTCTACAAGAGTAGGAGGACAGGACTGAAAACGGAGGGTCTGTGGCACCTCAAAATCATTTTAAGGGCCCCCTGGTTACAGCGAGCACACACTCTGTGCCTCGGCAATGGGTCTCTGAGCTGTGACACCCCGGACAGCACATCAACAAGCATGCGCCAAGGCAATACACGGCTGGACAGGGCATTGACATAAACTACTCACACTTCCAGAAATCCGCTTTGATCATAACCTATCACACCCACCGGCCATGGTGCGAAAAGACCCCAATCAAAAGCAGCTCAATTTCAAACTCATCTCCAAGACAACCACTCAGCAGTCTGCCTCCATGGCCGCGGAGGGTGCACCTGGCGTGACTGGCGGCTCGATGCCTCCATACAAGCTTCAAAGACCTCAACACCAGATTTGACGCCCTAGACCGGCGACTTGCTGGAATGAGAGAGCGTATCGACTGCCACGACCTCAGATTAGACACAGTAAAAGGCCGTACCTCAGATCTGAAAGATGGAGCATCCCAACCTACTAAACGAGTCGCCCTGCTGGAACAAATATTAAAGACTGTAGCAGCAAAGAATGAAGATTTAGAGGTGAGGAGCCGGCGTAATAATGTACGCATTATGGGAGTTACGGAGTCAACCAACATGGGAAAACTGGATCGCTTTGTGGAGCAAATACTAAAAGATCTTTTTGGTACAGAACCCTTTTCAAGTGCCTTCATTGTGGAACGTGCTCACAGAATACTTGGGCTTCGCCCTAACCCAGGACTGCCGCCCAGGCCAATAATGGCACAATTTTTTTATTTCAAGGACAGAGACACTGTACTTCAATTGGCCAGAAAGGCAGGGACCTTATCATGGCAGGGATCTACTATTTCTTTTTATCCAGACTTTACCGCTATGGTGCAAGAAGCCAGACGCAAGTTTGCTGGGGCCAAAGCAACGATTCGGAAACTGGTCATCCACTATGGCATGCTGTACCCAGCGATGTAAATGACAAAGTGAAAGTATTTGAATCCCCATGCCTCCTTCCCTCACATGTTGCAACCAACAGAAGGAGGCATGGACGGCGGATGTTCTCCAGGAAGAGCTTCTCAAGTAGCTTTGTCAGGAACGAGTGTGGATTTGTTCAGAGCAAGTTAGCTGAACTTTTTTGATAGTGTAACTAATATGCAACTGTGCCCACATTGTAAGAGAACTTCGGATGGTAACTTAAGTCAAAAAGACATTTGGGCAAATCTAGATTAATAAGCTTTACGTAACTAGAGTATTTTCAGTTTAGGGGGTAATTGTTAATTATTGCTGGAGTGCACGGGCCCCACATGGCATTGCCACCTCCCCTTGTGGGATCACAATGTTACAGATTCGGAGGGATATGTCATGATGGCATTTGCAGCAGCACCAGTCTTGGTGAGGGTTACAGAGGTATTGCCCAGTGGACAGCCAGTGAGTGTGTGAGGGGTAGGGGGAAAGGGTGTAGAACTGTTTCATCCCACACCTGATACAGTTTCACAACTATACTTGTTAGTTCATCATACAGTCACAAAAAAGCAGACACGTGATATATATATACCTTGTCTTCCTGATATGGCTCACACGGTAGAATTACGACGTAGTGCTAACATAACCCTACTGACTTAGAACGTTCGCGGATTGAACAGCCTTAAGAAATGCAGACTAGTACTCCAGTATATATGACAGCACACAGCTGATATAGTATATTTGCAAGAAACACACCTATCCCCATTGACTTTGCTGAAATTTGCTTCTACTTGGTGATCTCACCGATATATCTCTAACTACAGCTCATATGCCAGGGGAGTTGCTATTTTGATTAATTGCAGAGTGCCATTCACACATGCCGACACAATATCCGACCCGGAAGGACGATACCTGATAGTACAGGGGACAATAGCTGGACATAAAATTGTTTTAATTAATGTGTACGCCCCTAATGTGGATGATGAAGCCTTTTTCACATGCTTGCAGGCACTCATAGACACCTGATCTACAGACCATATAGTATTAGGAGGTGACCTAAACCTCTTACTAGACCCCCTTATGGATAGCACAGCAAAATCCCCCACACATAAGCCTGTAAAGTTATCCGGGACATGTGCTGTGATCATGACCTGGTAGATGTTTGGAGATATCTGAACCCCACTAGCACGGAATACATCCACTATGCACAACAACATGGTACATGGACTAGATTGTATTATTGGCTAATCACTAGACCAACAACGGCATGGGTTCAAAGCCTAAGACACTTGCCCTGCGCATTGTCAGACCACACCCCGGTGTCCCTCTCAATACAACTGCTGGCAGAAGGGGGGTTTAAGAGACAATGGCGGTTCCCCTCCTTGGCGCTAAAAGATCAAGTTCTCCACGAAGAGTTGCGTACAGCCATAGTCACCTACTTCACCAATAACGTTGGCTCTGTGAAAACCGACACAGTGCTATGGGAAGCCTTCAAGGCATGTATGAGAGGGGTATGCCTATCTACACACACAGGGCTACAAGGGACTTAAGGAATAGATTGACATCTGAGCAAGGGACCCACATCTGGGCATACCTTGCCAACTTAGGGCGAACAATGAGATGATGGACGGAGCGCTGAAACTTTTCAGACACTCACCCCCAGTCACAGATCTGGGTTGAATCCATCATCATTCAGTCAAGCTATCGTGGCTGATGAGGGCTGAAAGCCCGAAACCAGTCCTAGGATGCTTGTTTCCAGTCCAGGGAGGACCCGCCCTGGCAGTTCGGGCTGGACTGTTCCCATTGGGGTGCATGGTCAAGACTGATTTGCATATAGCTGGGTCTAAATTCGAATGGCGAGCAAAAAAACTTTGGATTTAGGCCCAGATCTCTGTACTTGGGTGAATGTATCTGCATTTGCTTTCTGTCCATCAATTGTTCTTTTTGCATTATACATCAGGAAGCCTGACTATAACTTACTACTGATTTTACAAGAAATAGATCGCTTTGGCACTTTGTCGGGCCTCAAAATCCATTGGGCCAAGTCGGAGGTATTTCCTCTAACTGCAGGCCAGAACAGAGAATGCAGAGATTATCCGATCCAATGGTGTGAAGCCGAAACTAAATATTTGGGCATCCACTTGCACAGAGACCGAAATCTAGTTCTGCAATTGAGTTATGGCCCAGCCATGACCTGCTTGCAGACCCAAATGGAACAATGGGTCAAGCTACCACTATCAATGGCAGGACGCATCGCAATTATCAAAATCCTGATACTACCTTGCTTCCTCTATTTATTCATTAATATCCCCATTCCACTGACCAATCAGTTTTTTACGCAACTTCACAGGCACCTTTTAAGACTGGATTGGGAAGGGAAACAGCCCAAGATTCAGTGCGATATCGCAACACTTCCGGATGAAAGGGGGGTTTTGGAGTGCCGGAAGTGCAGCTTTATTTCTTAGTAGCACAATGTGGGTACTCATACCTCTGGTATCACCCAGACCAGGCATACCATATGTCGAGCCAGAGAGAAACTTGGCGGACCCCACTCCACTGAATGCAGTTCTCCTGGTAGGGATCCCACGAGATCCACATGATATTCAACTAATATCCACCACATGTTGGGCATGGAACAAATTGCTTAAGATTATGGGAGGATCAACATTGTACTTGCCTGCCCTACCACTACCCACTTACCCTTGGATCTCCCCTACGACTGATGCCGGGACTAAACGCACACTTTCCAAATTAGGATTAGAGACTGTAAGAGATTTATTCCCGGGGGGACATGCCTTCTTTCACACCAAAGATCCGCATTTTGCTACAGCTACATTTATAGGCCACTTCTCATTGACTCATATACAAAGTGCACTCAGAGGAGTGATTCTCGCTTACGCACTTGAACCAGCAGATTTTAACCCACTCACATCAATAATCACAGGTAATAACAGAGAACACATTACTTCCAGGTTATATAAAACTTGTCTTGCATTGCTACCACAACAAGACACTAAAGTCAGAGATGCTTGGGCCGCGGACATAGGACAGCCACTCACAGATAATGTTTGGAAGAGTCTATGCCACACCACAGCAGATGGTTTTTATCAAAAGTACCACTTTCACACATTGCCCTAAATGCAATTTACAGGCCACTCCTTTCTTCCATATGACCTGGTCCTGTAACACAATTAATGCTTACTGGCAGGAAATTTATGACTCACTACAACAGATGGTGGGGATACAGATACCAGTTACCACATTGAAATCTTTGATGGGCTACATAAAATCCTTGCCCAAAAACACGCACAGATTCACAGCAATGGCCATGCTCCTGGCAAAATGAGAAATAGTACGTAGCTGGGGCACTAGGCAAAAACCTACAGCTCAGGGCTGGCTAAAAAGTATGTTGTACTGCAGCACAACAATCGAATTATGTGCCGTACTGCAACCCCCCACTTCGTGACCCAAAGACATATGGCAGCCCCTCTGGGAGTACCTGTAGTTACAAGGCACACAGATCACACCAACCAGTCAGGAACGACAAGGAACGAGTCAGACCACGCAGGCAGAGGGAGGACACGCTGATGATCGAAGAGATTGAACTGTGCTCAACACACAGTATAGGCCACAAATAGGGAGCAAGCATACACAAGTGGCATAGTAGGGAACAATGCAGCACGCGTCAATGATTACTGTACATTCTAAGGGAAGAAATATATAATTCTACCTATCTATGTTTTTACGATGTCTGCAATTTTGTATTCATTTCTCCTAAAGCTGCAAGAACTGTATCTGCATATCTATATATTGTGCATGTATGTATGTTGTTAATAAAAATGACAAATAAAGTTAAAAAAAAAAGAATTCTCCACATTTCTGAGTGGGAAAGTTGTGGGATCACTGGGCCGACACAAATTATCTACCACCCTGTGTTCCCCCAGTTTTCCCAATAAAAATGGTACCTCACTTGTGTGGATGGGCCAAGTGCCTGCTACAGGGAAATACCCAAAACTTATATTGGAAACATCAAAATGATCTATCACCAAAGAACCTGGTTTTGCTAAGGGGCACCTGCGTTTTTGGTTTCGGGCTCTGCGGCCATCTAGGGAAATCTACCAAACCCAGACATTTCTGAAAACTAGACACCTGGGGGAGTCCAAGGATGCGTGGCATGTGTAGTTCCCCCAGCGTTTAATTACCCAGAACCCCCCGTAAAGCTCGAATTTAGTTAAAAAACAGATTTTCCTTATATTTCTGTCTGGGATCCCCTTGTCGGTGAAAATGCCCTATCACCCAGCGTTCCCCTAGGATTCTTGAGTAAAATGATACCTCACTTGTTTGGGTGGGCCTAGGGCCTGTGATTGGGAAAGGCCAAATACATAGCGATTAAGGGGATAGCACAGCAAGCTCTAAGCACTATGGGGCAGATTTATGAAGGCCTTGCGCCGCCAGTGCGTCACTTTATTTGACGCAACGGCGGCGCAAACAATGCGCCCTATTTACAACGTGACGCATCTAGGAGATGCGTCACGTTGTAAAGCCCTGCGCCATCAGGAGGCTTTCCGGCGCAGGGTGGGCGTTCCGGGGGAGGTGCGCCTCGCAAAAGTGGCTGAGTGAAATCTATAAGATTTCACTCAGTCACTTTCAGGACAATGCTGCGTCAAAAGCCTGCGCCTGCTTGAAGCAGGCGTAGGTCTTGACGCAGCATTGTGGAGATGGGGCACCCCCGAGCCTTGCTGGAGCTGCGTCGCGCTTGCGACGCAGCTCCAGTAATGCGCCACCTTTTCGGCACAGATGCGTCACGCATCTGTGCCGTTTTTGCCCCATGGTGCGCCGCATTGTAAATGCGGCGCACCATGGGTGGAGGAGCAGCGGCGCAGGATGACTGGCGCATCCCTGGGGATGCGCCAGTCATCATAAATCTGCCCCTATATGTATTTTTTTTATAAATGTTTTTAGGCTGACTATGCATTGGAAACCCACACAAGTTGCACGATTTGATCTTTTTCTGCCACATAATTCAAGTGACATTGAGTATAGTGCAAGGTACAGGTGGGGGATCCAACAAATTAACAGGGACAGTTGAGCCAAGGGTTGGCTCTAGCTCTTAAGAACCCATGCACACTCCGGGTCTTGAAATATGTGTCATGTCAGTCATGCAGCACAGATCATGTGACAATATGGTATGGTGATTTCAACATTAAAACAAAATGAAATATGTAATAACAAATGTTCCTTAGATCTCATCCTATTAATAATAGAAGAGCTATCAATGATTTTGGAAGAATTACACAAGGATATTCAAACCGTGACCGAAGAACTTAGTAATAGTATGGCAGCGGAAGATTGGGGAAACATTTTTGAGGATATTAACACTCAATTGGCAAAACACACACAGGAAATCAATGACCTTAAAATAAGAAAACTACGTAGGGACACTATGGACTACAAACTCGAGGAGGTGTACACCTGGGCAGAGGTGTATGCCCGCCGCCGACAACAGAGACCGTACACCCAGAGCACAGACACTTCCTCCACCGATAGTGATCAACATTCTTGCCCGAAAACCACTGGAAAACCAAGATATCAACAGCCTTCGGTCACTGAACAAAGATTGGAGACATCGGAACAACAATCCACTGTGTCAAACCAAAGACAAAACATTGAACAGCAACAACAACAAAGGAATGGGGAATCTTTTTTAGAGAGAGGCCACTCAGACAGAGAAGAACCAGGAGGAGCAAAGGGAAAAGAAAAGGAAAAGGACGCACCCACAACTCGGAGTGTAACAGACATGAAGAAGGACAAGACGAAGAAGAACTAACCACTAATAACAAAAACTTGGTGATTAACATTTCTGATGAATTTCTGAATAATACCACTATTGATGCTTTACAAAAAGGATTGTCATTCGTCCCGACGACTGAGGCAGATAAACTTGACATGGAAGTGAGCTTTTACAAGCTAATGAGAAAACTCCGACTAAGACATTTTTTTGATAATGTCATAACAGACAAAAAAGAAGAAAAATAAGATCAACTTCTGGGACTATCACCTCGAAGCACATATATTGCTCCATTATCTCACAAAATGTTAGACACTTTTGAAAGCATAGTCAAACTATCAATATCCACACTTAATTTCAAAAAGAAAACCAGACAACATAATCTGACTAACAAGCAAATGGAAGCTCTGAGAAACATTGCCAAGAACCCCAATATTACCTGCCAAAAGGCGGAGCAATTGTGATAATGAACACCTCATATTACGAACAAGAAGTTGAAATACACCTCAATGATCAATCAGTTATTTTGCCATTGGAAACAAACCCCACAGAGCAATTCTCTAAACATCTGGAAAATCTCATCAATCAAGCTCATCTGAACGGCATCATAAACGACAAAACTAGAAAGTTTTTGATTACATGCAACCCCAGGAGTCCTATAATATATATGTTACCTAAAGTTCATAAGTCACTGTTAAAGCCACCCTTTCGACCAATTGTTTCTACTGTGGGTAGCATCCACCAACCTATTGGACAATTACTTGACAGATACCTCCAACCCTGTGTGATGAGAATAAGGACGTACGTCAGGGATACGACCCACTTTCTTGAAATCTTGGAGCAGATAAAAATTTCACCGGAGGAACAAGTTGTGATGTGTAGTCTGGATGTTAAATCCTTATACACATCCATACCACACCAGAAAGGAATTGAAGCCATAGAACATGCGTTACTTAACACTGAACTAGAAGAGCAATTTAAAGTCTTCCTGATGGAACTTCTATATTTCACCCTCTACCACAGTTATTTTCGCTGGAAGAATCAATACTACCTTCAACAGACCGGGACTGCCATGGGAAATTCGGCAGCCCCAGGGTACGCTAATATTTTCATGGAGGACTTCGAAGAGGAACATATTCTGAACCAAGAACCTTGGAAATCACACACCAGGCTCATATTACGCTACATAGATGATATGTTTATCATCTGGATCGGCTCTGAAGAGTCTCTAATAGAAGCCATAACAACATTGAACACCAAGGATGACCGCATCCAATTCACATCAGAAGTGAACAGAGAGAAAATCACATTTTTGGATGTAGAAATCACTAAAAAGGACACTAGATTTGAGACTGATATCTATAGAAAACCTACAGATCGCAACAATCTCCTAAATCATAACAGTTTCCACCAGGATTCCCTAAAAAAACACCTGCCTTACTCCCAAATGATCAGGGTCAAGCGAATTGTATCTTCTGTGGAACAATCTGAACTAAGGATTCAGGAAATGGAAAGAAGATTTAAGGATAGAGGATACCCTCACAGTACTTTGGAAGAAGCTCGAGTATGCTGTTCATTAAAAAAGAGGAAGGAACTTTTACAAACGACACGAAAGACGAAAGAAACCACCCGGATGGTCATAGTGTCTAAATATACAACTAAGAGCAAGATCTTTAAAAATATCATTAAAAGACATTGGGTATTATTATCACAGGAATCTGAGTTCAATAACATATACAAGGAGATGCCACTGTTCGCCTACCAATGGGCCCCGAACCTGGGGTGCTTAATAAAAACCAAAGAAACTACACTTGTTCAAACGTTTCAAGGAACTCTACCTTGCTACAATTGCAGTCATTGCAACTGTGTGATTAAGGGGAACGTAATTACTCATCCCAGTAAAGGACACAAAATTAAGTTGAGAGTAACAGCGACGTGCGACAGTTCTAATGTTATTTATCTTCTCAAATGTCCTTGCGGTCAAGGATATGTAGGAAAGACAGAAAGGAAAATAAAGGTGCGTTTGAATGAACATAAGTCTAACATTCGAAATACATTTTTGAAATCCATGGTGGCTAATCATTTTCAAGAGGCATCACATAACATTAGCCAACTACGCTTCTTAATTTTGGAAATTGTGCCGAAAAAAGAAGGAGTGGATAACAATAAACAACTGCTATGGCGCGAAAATTACTGGATTTACAGATTGGAAACTTTGAAACCCATAGGAATGAACGACAGGGTTGAATTTAGTTGTTACTTATAGGAATAGGAACCCTAAAAAAACTTTATTGACATTGCTTGCACGATTGATTGACTGTTTTTTATAACATGTTTTTTATAACATGTTTTTTTATTTATAACTTGTTTTCTTATATATGCAATGCATGCTGTAGCAAATACCTTGCAATATGTTCTACTTTTTCTCACTGTTTTTTGATTATTTTGCCTTTTCACCTTTTTGTTTTTTGAATGAGGCTGATGAATGCTAGAATACACCTCTCTAAGATGGTGCTTGTTTAGACCTTTCCCTTAGATCTTAGTCCTTTCTCTACGTGTACTCAATTTATATGCCGGGAATCAGAACGTTAGTTTAAACCATTCTGTAGCGTTTACCATGCGGAGGTTTTTAACGGTTTAGCAGCGATATTCTGTCATTGGACGTAAGTTTATTCTCTTGTTCTATTTGGGACCGGTGGAGGGACGTTCTTAGTCCTTGCAGAACTAGCTGACTTTGAGCGCGTATGCGATGTGGCTTTTTAGCTTGTAGAGCAGCGTTTTTTTTATTAATTGCTCTGACACGTGTAGTCTGCTTTGTACGCGTAAACATTGCCGCTTCTAGCATCTATAATCTGCAAAAATATTTACTTTGTTGTTCTATGAAAGTGCTGATAGCAGTGGAAAATAGCGCGTTTTAGCTATATTTGAGTCTCGTTGATAGAGCATCTGCACTGCATCACGGGTGATTTTGATTATTTAGCTTTTCTGCATGTTTTCATTGGTAGGACCATCATTTTTGTTGTTATCTACATGAATTCTCCCCTCTTGATCTGGTGGCATTGGTCTATTACACTCTCTTTCTCAACTCCATGCTACAGTGTACTTATTCTCAGTGCTTATGTGACCTCATGTATTATTATATCGTTTTGTTTATAGAAATGTATCCCTGATGAAGCCTAATCCATAGGCGAAATGCATTGGATGTGTTGGATTTTTAGGATCTAACTTTGACCTTTCCATTCGAATGATTAAAATTCTTTGGATAACAAGTCATATCAGAAAAGAAAAATAAAGAAAAAATGGTTGTGAACTGAAACAGCTTTTTTCATTGATGAACTTTATTGAAAGTTGAAATACCCATTCAGGGTTTGGGAGCTGTGACTAGGGGATGTCTCCCATAGGGGACATGCAGATTCTTTGGCTGCTGCACTAACTTAACAGATATCTCCACAAGTGGCTGAGCGGCCCAGCCACAGCGGAGCCGGCCGCTCGCCACTTTTCCCGCCGCTGGCCCCTGCGGCCCCGCCCACCACCGGCCCATTGGCCCGGACGCTCGCCCAGCCCAGCAGACCCGCCCTCCCGTCCCCCTTCTTATGACGCCCCCTGAGTGACCGCGCAGCGGACGCGCGCAGCTGGAGCACCGATTGAGCGCCGAAGGTGCGCCAAAGGTAAGCCCGTCTGCGCCCGTCCGCGCCTGGACCGCGCCCAGCGCCAGGACCCCTGGCCCTCGCAGACCCCATCCCACCCGCCGGACGTACGCCGCCGCCACCCTCAACGCACTCAACGCCGGCCGAACCCCTGGATGCTACCGAGCCACCCCGAGACGCACCCACGGACCCTTCATCTGCCAGGCCTGCAAGTTCTCCTGCATCCGGACCTGCACTGCACCAGCGTCCACCAAGCAGAACACCAGCAGCAACCACCTGAAGTGCATCCTGCTCAACACCCGCTCCGTCCACAGACACGCCGTCGAGCTCTGGAACCTGCTCGACACCACAGACCCAGACGTCGCCTTCCTCACGGAAACCTGGATGAACGCCTCCTCAGCGCCCGACATCGCCATCGCCATCCCGGACGGCTACAAGATCATCCGGAGGGACCGCGTCAACCAGACAGGAGGAGGCATCGCCATCATCCACAGGAACACCATCCGCATCACGACCAACACCGATGACACCATCGCACCCGCCGAACACCTGCACTTCCAGATCCACGTCAACCCCAAGACCACCCTCAGAGGCACCCTCATCTACAGACCCCCGGGACCACGCACACAATTCAGCGAGGACATCGCCGACTTCATCAGCCCACTCGCCCTCCCCTCAGCCGACTACATCCTCCTTGGGGACCTCAACTTCCACCTGGAGAACTACAACGACCGCAACACCACCACCCTGCTGGACAACCTCGCAAACCTGGGACTCAAGCAGCTGGTGACCACCCCCACCCACTACGCCGGACACACACTCGACCCGATCTTCTCTTCCAGCAAGGACATCGGCTTCAGCCACACCACGGGACTCCCATGGACGGACCACAGCTGCGTCCACTTCAGCTTCAGAAGGACCACGCTCCACCATCACCAGCAACAGGCTCCCCGCAGAAGCTGGAACAAGATCACTGCAGACCAGCTCACTACGTCCTTGAGCAAGAACCTTCCCACCAGCACAACGAACCCCAGTCAAGCAGACACCAACTTCACGAAATGGATCAGCGACTGCGCAGACGAACTCGCCCCGCTGAAGACCCCGCCGAGCAGACCCGGCAGCAAGAAAGCCCCATGGTTCAACGACGAACTCAAGAGCTCCAAGAAGAACTGCAGAGCACTCGACAAAACCTGGCGCACAGACCCAACACCGGACAACATGACTGCCCTCAAGCTCGCCACCCGAAAACACCACCAGCTGATCCGCGCCACCAAGAAAACTGCATTCAAGGAACGACTGGACAACAACGCACACAACAGCAAGGAACTCTTCAACATCGTGAAAGAGCTCTCCAACCCCAACGCCGGAAACAACTACATCATCCCTTGGCAAGACCTCTGCAACTCCCTCGCCTCCTACTTCCACAACAAGATCGCGGACATACACAACAGCTTCAGCACTCAACCAACGCACGCCACGACCGAACCAACGCCCCCCACCACCACCCTCCGCGCCTGGACCCCGATCAGCACCGAAGACACCATACGCACGATGAACTCCATCCACTCCGGATCTCCGACAGACCCCTGCCCTCACCACGTCTTCAACAAGGCCGACGCTGTCATCGCACCCCACCTGCGGGACATCATCAACACCTCCTTCGACATCGCCACCTTCCCGGAGAGCTGGAAGCACGCCGAACTCAGCGCTCTACTCAAGAAACCATCAGCAGACCCTACCGACCTCAAGAATTACCGCCCCATCTCGCTGCTCCCGTTTCCGGCCAAAGTCATCGAGAAGACCGTCAACAAGCAACTGGCCGCCTTCCTCGAGATGAACGGCTCCCTCGACCTCTCGCAGTCTGGCTTCCGGGCCAACCACAGCACCGAGACCGCCCTGATCGCAGCCACAGACGACATCCGAGCCCTGCTCGACAACGGAGAAACAGCGGCCGTCATCCTCCTGGACCTCTCCGCGGCCTTCGACACTGTCTGCCACCGCACCCTAGTACAGCGCCTCAGCAACGTCGGAATCCAGGAGAAGGCACTGGAGTGGATCACCTCCTTCCTCACCGGAAGGACACAGAGAGTCCGCCTCCCCCCGTTCAGATTGGAGGCCACCGAAGTCATCTGCGCCGTTCCTCAAGGCTCCTCGCTCAGCCCAACTCTCTTCAACGTCTACATGAGCCCCCTCGCAGCCATCGCACGCCAGCACAACCTGAACATCATCTCCTACGCCGACGACACCCAGCTGATCCTCTCCCTCACTAACAACCCCGCCACCGCCAGAGCCAACCTGCACGAAGGGATGACAGAAGTAGCCAAATGGATGTCGAACAGCCGCCTGAAACTGAACTCAGACAAGACGGAAGTCCTCATCCTGGGATCCTCACCCTCCGCCTGGGACGACTCCTGGTGGCCCCCCGCCCTGGGCAGCGCACCCAAACCAACTGACCACGCACGCAACCTGGGCTTCATCCTGGACTCCTCCCTCTCCATGACCAGACAAGTCAACGCCGTCTCCTCGTCGTGCTTCCACATCCTGCGAATGCTACGCAAGATCTTCCGATGGATCCCCACCGAGACCAGGAAGACGGTCACCCAGGCCCTCGTCACCAGCCGTCTGGACTACGGCAACTCCCTCTACGCCGGAACCACCGGCAAACTCCAGAAGAGACACCAGCGGATCCAGAACACCTCAGCACGACTCATCCTGGACATCCCCCGCCGCAGCCACATCTCCGGACACCTGAGAGACCTGCACTGGCTCCCGGTCAACAAGAGAATCACCTTCCGGCTCCTCACCCACGCACGCAAAGCCTTACACAACCAAGGACCAGGATACCTCAACAGCCGCCTCAACTTCTACGCTCCCACGCGCCAGCTTCGATCGACCAGCCACGCCCTCGCCGCCGTCCCCCGCATCCGAAGAGCCACCACAGGAGGAAGGTCCTTCTCCTACCTGGCCGCCAAGACTTGGAACTCCCTTCCGACCCACCTCCGCCTGACCCAGGACCACCTCGCCTTCAGGAAGCAGCTCAAGACCTGGCTATTCGAGCAGTAGCGAACCCCCCCCCCGTGCCTTGAGACCCTCCGGGTGAGTAGTGCGCTATACAAATGCTCTGATTGATTGATTGATTGATTGATTGTATCTGTGCGCTATATAAAACTCCCTAATAATAATAATAATAAGGTTCAGGGGAAACAAAGGTCCGTGAGTCACTGTATGCTTCATCCGGCGTTTCTTCCTCTTGAAGTAGGGCTGTTAGGGCTGTTGTTCCAGGTTCCTCCTCATCGGAGTCCACAGGGTTTCCCCGGAGGCTCATAAAAGAGGCAAAAAGAAATGGGCCGTCAGAACGCTAGGTTTACGTGACTTAAGGGTTATAAACCGTCACCACACCACACAGTGTTCGTTTCTGGGTCTTTCTCGGGTCAAGTGAGTTAATAAAAGGGGAATGGTCTTACTGAACAGCGGATGTAGGAAACTAAAGGACATCGATCAACACATCCTATTTGGATGAGCAACTGAGTATTCAGACCCAACCAGAAACCATATTTCTCAGGCAGTAGGTTAAGAACAGGAATGCTAAACGGTGGCAGATTTTACAAAGTAGGTGCATCAAAGTCAGGATGTGAGCTATGGCCAAGACTTATAAAGCAGGCTTTCTGTGCTATGCTTTTCACCTTCCCGTGTCCCTCCAGCCACCACCTCCCCGTATTCCACCCTCCGACTCCCGTAACACCCCACTCACCAGCCCTGCCGTAACTCTCCAGAGTTACGGCCGCTCTCCAGCATCCTCCGGGGGACTCCACCAGTCCTCACACCATGGCTCGTCCGGTTCCTCTTCCGCGCCGTCTTCTTTCCGGGGCTCCTTCATGCTGGTCCGGTCACGCTGAGAGTTCTCCGTTACTCCTTCTGGCGTCCTCTTGTCCGACTCCACTCTCCAGAACTGCCTGCCCTCCTCTTCACGATCTCCGCCTTTCATTGGAGGGTCAGAGTTGCTTCCTGGGTTGATTCCAACCCCTTCCGGGTCTTGACTGCCGGCTCTCTGCAGAGACACGGAAAGACGGCATGGAGATTCAAAATCAGGATCGGGACTCCTGATGTAGTCCCAACACACTCGATCCTTCGGTGGACAATGTGAATAGTCTGCCCATGGGGCTACCTCGGTGAGTTCCTCCTCACATCCCCTTTCCCCTGCTGTCCTACTACTTGGGGTCGGATCCTGAGGAAATCGAGAGAGAAAGTCTGCGTTGCCTTGGTCGCTACCCTTCCTGTATTTGGTGTGGAATCGATAGGGTTGTAAGGAAAGAAACCACCTGAGTACTCTCTCATTATTGGCCTTATTTCTAGCTAACCACTCCAAAGGGGCGTGATCAGTATACAGGGTGAAATCTCTGCCCTCTAGATAGTACCTCAAGGATTCTATAGCCCACTTGATAGCCAGGGCTTCCTTCTCTATTGCGGCATAATTTGTTTTCTCGGAAACAGCTTGCGGCTAATATACAAGATAGGTTTTTCTCCTTGTGTCGTTTCCTGTGAAAGGACTGCCCCAATACCCAGGTCCGAGGCGCCGGTTTGTAGGATAAAGGGGAGGGAATAGTCCGGACTGGTTAACAATGAATCAGACGTTAGAGCCTTTTTAAGGGACTCCAAAGCTTGTATTACCTCTAAGGGTGGATGTTTGAGAATCTCTTTGGTCTTACAGTTTTTCTGCAATAGGTTGGTTAGAGGGGCTGCCTTCTGTGAAAACTGAGGGATAAACCTTCGGTAATACCCCAGTAATCCCAGGAACGCTCTTAAATCTTTCTTGGATTGTGGCAAAGGGATTTGTGTTATCGCTGTGAGTTTGGAGGCCTGTGGCCTAATCACTCCTTCTCCTAACAAGTAACCCAAATACCTGACGGTCTGGGCTGCTAGATGGCTTTTGGCAGGATTTATCCGTAAACCATAATTCCCCATAGCCTGTATCACATTGGAGAGATGGCTCAAATGTTGTTCCCAAGTCTCGCTATAGATGATGATATCATCAATGTAGGCGCCAGCAAACTGCTCTTGTGGTCGTAAGATTACATTCATAGCTCTTTGAAAAGTAGCCGGGGCTCCATGTAACCCAAAGCGTACGACCTTAAACTGGTGTAACCCATCGGGTGTAGAGAAAGCTGTTTTCTCTTGGTCTTCTTTGCGAAGGGGAATTTGCCAATACCCCTTACAAAGATCAAGCGTACTGATTTATTTAGCTCGTCCAATTCTTTCCACCATCTCATCAACCCTGGGTAGGGGATAGGTATCAAACTCTGATATTTTATTGACTTCTCTGAAGTCGATACAAAAACGTACCGACCCATCGGGTTTGGGTACTAGAACGATCGGGGAGTTCCATTCGTTCATAGAGGGTTCAATGATATCCATCTGTAACATTTTCTGTATTTCTTCACGTATGATTTGTCTATGTGCTTCGGGAATGCGATATGGTCTCAAACGCACTAGTTTCCCTGGGGTCGTTCTTATTGAATGTTCAATAAAGGAGGTCCTGCCTTGTGAAGTGGAAAACGTTCCCTGTAACGGTTGCAAAACCGGTGATAGATTTTCTCGTAAGGAACCAGGCAAATCAGTATCTATACATTGGTCAAATGAGGTAGCCGTTACCCGCGCCATGTTCACGGTGGTTGGGACAGGACCCTCTAATTTCTTTAATAGATTAACATGATATACCTGGGATGTATGTCTGATGGGGTCCAATTCAATGCGGTATGTCACTGGAGTGACTTTGTCTATTATAATGTATGTCCCTGCCACTGTCCTAACAACTTATGGTCAGAGGAGGCCATCATCAGCAACACAGGATCTCCTATTTGGAATGCTCTTTCTTTAGCCCCTTTATCGTACTGTTTCTTCTGGGCTGTTTGTGCCTCCTCTAGGTTGTTTCTAACAATCGCCCTTATCTGTCCCCAATGGGTTCGTAGGTTGGACACATACTCTGTAATGGGTTTGGTATTGTGGGGCTCCGTTTCCCACCTTTCTTGAGCCATTTCTAACAAGGTACGTGGCTTGTGTCCATACAACAGTTCAAAGGGGGAGTATCCTGTACTTTTCTGCTCTTTGCACCTAATAGCAAACAGGGCCAAAGGTAGCATGTCTTCCCATTTCCTGGATTCTAAAGCCAGGAGTTTCTTTAAGGTGATTTTGATGGTAGCGTTATATCTTTCGACTAATCCATCCGTCTGAGGATGATAAGCCGATGTGCTAATCTGTTTAATTCCTAACTGGGAACACACCTGCTTCATTAGCCTGGACACAAAAGGTGTCCCCTGGTCGGTTATGACCTCTTTTGGGATTCCTACTCTCGAAAAAACAGTAATCATGGCTTTGGCAATATTGGTTGTGTCCGGTCTACGTAGTGGTAGGGCTTCTGGAAATCGAGTGGCATAATCCACGATAACAAGAACATATCTACATCCACTACGCGAGGGTAACAAGGGACCTATTATATCCATACCTATTCTGCTGAAAGGTTCACCTGTGATAGGGAGTGGTTGTAAGGGAGCTCTGGGTGGGTGGTATCTACTATTACGCTGGCATATGGGACACTCCCGACAGTATCGTTTCATTTGTTGGTATATCCCAGGCCAATAGAAGGGCTCTAAGATTTGTTTTTCTGTCTTATCGGCTCCAAAATTTCCCCCAAGTAAGTGACTATGAGCCAGATATAACACCTTCTCCCTAAAAGGACCAGGAATTAACAGTTGGGCCTTTTGTGTCGGACTTCCCTTTCTATATAACAAGCCACTCTTCTTAAAGAAATAAGGACCTACATGATGAGGATCCTCCTCATCTAGTGCTCGTTTCCAGGCTTTCTGTAGTGTTGGATCTTCTTGTTGGGCTGCATGAAAACTTCTATCCGTTTCCCAGGGGTTTTCGTCTGGAATCACTGGTAAGACAACATGGTTCTTGTTTTTCTCCGCTCTTCTTTGTCGTTTACTTTTCCGTATTTTGGCCACTGGCCACTCTTTTCCTTCCTCTTGTGCAAATGGGGCAGAAGACCACCACTCATCCTCTTGAGGTGGTTTATAATGTAGCAGCTGTTCCAACTTTGGGTAGTCGTTTCCCAAGATTGCTTGTTCGGGCAGTTGAGGAATTAACCCAACGGTCAAAGTGGTTCCCTCATCACTTGGATGTTGTATTCTTACTTGTGCTGTCGGGTACAGTTTTGTGTCCCCATGTACACATCGTATAGCGACCGCTCCATCAATAGGACCAACGTGAGGACCCTAGTCTTGGGGTCTTACCACCACCCTCCGCGCCTGGACCCCGATCAGCACCGAAGACACCATCCGCACGATGAACTCCATCCACTCCGGATCTCCGACAGACCCCTGCCCTCACCACGTCTTCAACAAGGCCGACGCTGTCATCGCACCCCACCTGCGGGACATCATCAACACCTCCTTCGACATCCCCACCTTCCCGGAGAGCTGGAAGCACGCCGAACTCAGCGCTCTACTCAAGAAAACATCAGCAGACCCTACCGACCTCAAGAATTACCGCCCCATCTCGCTGCTCCCGTTTCCGGCCAAAGTCATCGAGAAGACCGTCAACAAGCAACTGGCCGCCTTCCTCGAGACGAACGGCTCCCTCGACCTCTCGCAGTCTGGCTTCCGGGCCAACCACAGCACCGAGACCGCCCTGATCGCAGCCACAGACGACATCCGAGCCCTGCTCGACAACGGAGAAACAGCGGCCCTCATCCTCCTGGACCTCTCCGCGGCCTTCGACACTGTCTGCCACCGCACCCTAGTACAGCGCCTCAGCAACGTCGGAATCCAGGAGAAGGCACTGGAGTGGATCACCTCCTTCCTCACCGGAAGGACACAGAGAGTCCGCCTCCCCCCGTTCAGATCGGAGGCCACCGAAGTCATCTGCGGCGTTCCTCAAGGCTCCTCGCTCAGCCCAACTCTCTTCAACGTCTACATGAGCCCCCTCGCAGCCATCGCACGCCAGCACAACCTGAACATCATCTCCTACGCCGACGACACCCAGCTGATCCTCTCCCTCACTAACGACCCCGCCACCGCCAGAGCCAACCTGCACGAAGGGATGACAGAAGTAGCCAAATGGATGTCGAACAGCCGCCTGAAACTGAACTCAGACAAGACGGAAGTCCTCATCCTGGGATCCTCACCCTCCACCTGGGACGACTCCTGGTGGCCCCCCGCCCTGGGCAGTGCACCCAAACCAACTGACCACGCACGCAACCTGGGCTTCATCCTGGACTCCTCCCTCTCCATGACCAGACAAGTCAACGCCGTCTCCTCGTCGTGCTTCCACATCCTGCGAATGCTACGCAAGATCTTCCGATGGATCCCTACCGAGACCAGGAAGACGGTCACCCAGGCCCTCGTCACCAGCCGTCTGGACTACGGCAACTCCCTCTACGCCGGAACCACCGCCAAACTCCAGAAGAGACTCCAGCGGATCCAGAACACCTCAGCACGACTCATCCTGGACATCCCCCGCCGCAGCCACATCTCCGGACACCTGAGAGACCTGCACTGGCTCCCGGTCAACAAGAGAATCACCTTCCGGCTCCTCACCCACGCACACAAAGCCTTACACAACCAAGGACCAGGATACCTCAACAGCCGCCTCAACTTCTACGCTCCCACGCGCCAGCTTCGATCGACCAGCCACGCCCTCGCCGCCGTCCCCCGCATCCGAAGAGCCACCACAGGAGGAAGGTCCTTCTCCTACCTGGCCGCCAAGACTTGGAACTCCCTTCCGTCCCACCTCCGCCTGACCCAGGACCACCTCGCCTTCAGGAAGCAGCTCAAGACCTGGCTATTCGAGCAGTAGCGAACCCCCCCCCCCCAGCGCCTTGAGACCCTCCGGGTGAGTAGTGCGCTATACAAATGCTCTGATTAATTGAGTGATTGATTGATTGTATCTGTGCGCTATATAAAACTCCCTAATAATAATAATAATAAGGTTCAGGGGAAACAAAAGTCCGTGAGTCACTGTATGCTTCGTCCGGCGTTTCTTCCTCTTGAAGTAGGGCTGTTAGGGCTGTTGTTCCAGGTTCCTCCTCATCGGAGTCCACAGGGTTTCCCCTGAGGCTCATAAAAGAGGCAAAAAGAAATGGGCCGTCAGAACGCTAGGTTTACGTGACTTAAGGGTTATAAACCGTCACCACACCACACAGTGTTCGTTTCTGGGTCTTTCTCGGGTCAAGTGAGTTAATAAAAGGGGAATGGTCTTACTGAACAGCGGATGTAGGAAACTAAAGGACATCGATCAACACATCCTATTTGGATGAGCAACCGAGTATTCAGACCCAACCAGAAACCATATTTCTCAGGCAGTAGGTTAAGAACAGGAATGCTAAACGGTGGCAGATTTTACAAAGTAGGTGCATCAAAGTCAGGATGTGAGCTATGGCCAAGACTTATAAAGCAGGCTTTCTGTGCTATGCTTTTCACCTTCCCGTGTCCCTCCAGTCACCACCTCCCCGTATTCCACCCTCCGACTCCCGTAACACCCCACTCACCGGCCCTGCCGTAACTCTCCAGAGTTACGGCCGCTCTCCAGCATCCTCCGGGGGACTCCACCAGTCCTCACACCATGGCTCGTCCGGTTCCTCTTCCGCGCCGTCTTCTTTCCGGGGCTCCTTCATGCTGGTCCGGTCACGCTGAGAGTTCTCCGTTACTCCTTCTGGCGTCCTCTTGTCCGACTCCGCTCTCCAGAACTGCCTGCCCTCCTCTTCACGATCTCCGCCTTTCATTGGAGGGTCAGAGTTGCTTCCTGGGTTGATTCCAACCCCTTCCGGGTCTTGACTGCCGGCTCTCTGCAGAGACACGGAAAGACGGCATGGAGATTCAAAATCAGGATCGGGACTCCTGATGTAGTCCCAACACACTCGATCCTTCGGTGGACAATGTGAATAGTCTGCCCATGGGGCTACCTCGGTGAGTTCCTCCTCACATCCCTTTCCCCTGCTGTCCTACTACTTGGGGTCGGATCCTGAGGAAATCGAGAGAGAAAGTCTGCGTTGCCTTGGTCGCTACCCTTCCTGTATTTGGTGTGGAATCGATAGGGTTGTAAGGAAAGAAACCACCTGAGTACTCTCTCATTATTGGCCTTATTTCTAGCTAACCACTCCAAAGGGGCGTGATCAGTATACAGGGTGAAATCTCTGCCCTCTAGATAGTACCTCAAGGATTCTATAGCCCACTTGATAGCCAGGGCTTCCTTCTCTATTGCGGCATAATTTTTTTTCTCGGAAACAGCTTGCGGCTAATATACAAGATAGGTTTTTCTCCTTGTGTCGTTTCCTGTGAAAGGACTGCCCCAATACCCAGGTCCGAGGCGCCGGTTTGTAGGATAAAGGGGAGGGAATAGTCCGGACTGGTTAACAATGAATCAGACGTTAGAGCCTTTTTAAGGGACTCCAAAGCTTGTATTACCTCTAAGGGTGGATGTTTGAGAATCTCTTTGGTCTTACAGTTTTTCTGCAATAGGTTGGTTAGAGGGGCTGCCTTCTGTGAAAACTGAGGGATAAACCTTCGGTAATACCCCAGTAATCCCAGGAACGCTCTTAAATCTTTCTTGGATTGTGGCAAAGGGATTTGTGTTATCGCTGTGAGTTTGGAGGCCTGTGGCCTAATCACTCCTTCTCCTAACAAGTAACCCAAATACCTGACGGTCTGGGCTGCTAGATGGCTTTTGGCAGGATTTATCCGTAAACCATAATTCCCCATAGCCTGTATCACATTGGAGAGATGGCTCAAATGTTGTTCCCAAGTTTCGCTATAGATGATGATATCATCAATGTAGGCGCCAGCAAACTGCTCTTGTGGTCGTAAGATTACATTCATAGCTCTTTGAAAAGTAGCCGGGGCTCCATGTAACCCAAAGCGTACGACCTTAAACTGGTGTAACCCATCGGGTGTAGAGAAAGCTGTTTTTTCTTGGTCTTCTTTGTGAAGGGGAATTTGCCAATACCCCTTACAAAGATCAAGCGTACTGATTTATTTAGCTCGTCCAATTCTTTCCACCATCTCATCAACCCTGGGTAGGGGATAGGTATCAAACTCTGATATTTTATTGACTTCTCTGAAGTCGATACAAAAACGTACCGACCCATCGGGTTTGGGTACTAGAACGATCGGGGAGTTCCATTCGTTCATAGAGGGTTCAATGATATCCATCTGTAACATTTTCTGTATTTCTTCACGTATGATTTGTCTATGTGCTTCGGGAATGCGATATGGTCTCAAACGCACTAGTTTCCCTGGGGTCGTTCTTATTGAATGTTCAATAAAGGAGGTCCTGCCTGGTGAAGTGGAAAACGTTCCCTGTAACGGTTGCAAAACCGGTGATAGATTTTCTCGTAAGGAACCAGGCAAATCAGTATCTATACATTGGTCAAATGAGGTAGCCGTTACCCGCGCCATGTTCACGGTGGTTGGGACAGGACCCTCTAATTTCTTTAATAGATTAACATGATATACCTGGGATGTATGTCTGATGGGGTCCAATTCAATGCGGTATGTCACTGGAGTGACTTTGTCTATTATAATGTATGTCCCTGCCACTGTCCTAACAACTTATGGTCAGAGGAGGCCATCATCAGCAACACAGGATCTCCTATTTGGAATGCTCTTTCTTTAGCCCCTTTATCGTACTGTTTCTTCTGGGCTGTTTGTGCCTCCTCTAGGTTGTTTCTAACAATCGCCCTTATCTGTACCAAATGGGTTCGTAGGTTGGACACATACTCTGTAATGGGTTTGGTATTGTGGGGCTCCGTTTCCCACCTTTCTTGAGCCATTTCTAACAAGGTACGTGGCTTGTGTCCATACAACAGTTCAAAGGGGGAGTATCCTGTACTTTTCTGCTCTTTGCACCTAATAGCAAACAGGGCCAAAGGTAGCATGTCTTCCCATTTCCTGGATTCTAAAGCCAGGAGTTTCTTTAAGGTGATTTTGATGGTAGCGTTATATCTTTCGACTAATCCATCCGTCTGAGGATGATAAGCCGATGTGCTAATCTGTTTAATTCCTAACTGGGAACACACCTGCTTCATTAGCCTGGACACAAAAGGTGTCCCCTGGTCGGTTATGACCTCTTTTGGGATTCCTACTCTCGAAAAAACAGTAATCATGGCTTTGGCAATATTGGTTGTGTCCGGTCTACGTAGTGGTAGGGCTTCTGGAAATCGAGTGGCATAATCCACGATAACAAGAACATATCTACATCCACTACCCGAGGGTAACAAGGGACCTATTATATCCATACCTATTCTGCTGAAAGGTTCACCTGTGATAGGGAGTGGTTGTAAGGGAGCTCTGGGTGGGTGGTATCTACTATTACGCTGGCATATGGGACACTCCCGACAGTATCGTTTCATTTGTTGGTATATCCCTGGCCAATAGAAGGGCTCTAAGATTTGTTTTTCTGTCTTATCGGCTCCAAAATGTCCCCCAAGTAAGTGACTATGAGCCAGATATAAC
The DNA here is from genome assembly GCF_964261635.1 of Lissotriton helveticus. Taxonomy (NCBI): domain Eukaryota; kingdom Metazoa; phylum Chordata; class Amphibia; order Caudata; family Salamandridae; genus Lissotriton; species Lissotriton helveticus. Next base: position 178,778,527 of record NC_136063.1, read on the forward strand.
ACCTTCTCCCTAAAAGGACCAGGAATTAACAGTTGGGCCTTTTGTGTCGGACTTCCCTTTCTATATAACAAGCCACTCTTCTTAAAGAAATAAGGACCTACATGATGAGGATCCTCCTCATCTAGTGCTCGTTTCCAGGCTTTCTGTAGTGTTGGATCTTCTTGTTGGGCTGCATGAAAACTTCTATCCGTTTCCCAGGGGTTTTCGTCTGGAATCACTGGTAAGACAACATGGTTCTTGTTTTTCTCCGCTCTTCTTTGTCGTTTACTTTTCCGTATTTTGGCCACTGGCCACTCTTTTCCTTCCTCTTGTGCAAATGGGGCAGAAGACCACCACTCATCCTCTTGAGGTGGTTTATAATGTAGCAGCTGTTCCAACTTTGGGTAGTCGTTTCCCAAGATTGCTTGTTCGGGCAGTTGAGGAATTAACCCAACGGTCAAAGTGGTTCCCTCATCACTTGGATGTTGTATTCTTACTTGTGCTGTCGGGTACAGTTTTGTGTCCCCATGTACACATCGTATAGCGACCGCTCCATCAATAGGACCAACGTGAGGACCCTAGTCTTGGGGTCGTACCACACTATGCAGGCATCCGGTATCGGCTAGGGCAGTTACTTGTTGACCGTTTACAGAAACTGTGCAATGATACAGTGGTTGTTTTCTGACTGATGAGGAACAATAATAATTGCGAACCACTCCAATCTCCATGGGCTCCCCTTTCTCTTTCTCTTTCTGTGGGCAGAATTGAGCAATATGTCCTATACCTCCACATTGATAGCACTGGGGTCTCATTGGAGCTCTAAACATTGGAGTTCCGGGCACAATGGTCAAAGGTTCTGGTTTTTTATTTGTGGGTGGACGAGGTGGACGATGCAATACTGGCCCACCTGATTTTCCTGAAAAATCTTCTCGTCCTTTCTGCAAGTCCTGTGCCCTACCATAAGCACTGGCGATTTCTGCTGCTGTCTCACAAATAAGATTAGGTTGTTGGCATACCCATTTTTGTATAGGGGGATGAAGAGAGGACAAGTACTGTTCCAAATATATTTTGGCCATGATGCCATCTTTGTCAGTGGTAGCCGGTTTCAACCAACGATCGGCCATGTCCTTTACTCTAAAGTACAAAGCTCGGGGCGTCTCTTGTGGTCCTTCTTTCATTTGGCGAAATTTCTGTCGATAGGATTCATCATCAATCCCTAGCCGCTCCATGATGCATTTCTTTATATCTGCATAAGTGATACCTCCTTGCACCGTTGCCGCTTGATAGGCAGCTTGTAAATCGCCCGATAAGAGGGGTCCTAAGTACTGACCCCATTTGTCCATAGGCCATGACGCTGCAGTCGCCATTCTCTCGAAATTGTTGAAGAAGAAATCTGGATCTTCTCCGCTTACATATCTTTGTAACAGCACTGAGGGTAGGGTGGTAGGACCTCTCTGCTGTCCTAAGGCCTCTGTCAGTTTACCCAGTGCTGCCTCATGGGTTTGTCCTTGTCCTGCTAGGACTTGCTGTATTTTCCCCCGGTCCTCCTCCACCACGGTCAGGATCCGCTCCATCACCTTCCCCAGGTGTTCTTGATTTTCCGCCATTTTGGCAAGCGCGGTCTCCATTTCGCATTTCGATCCCACTTCTGATACCACTTGTGGGAGCGCAGGTCGGATAAACAGGCGTGGAGGCTGAAGATAGGTGCGAATAGGTTGTTTATTGATAATTGGTTTAGGTTCAGGGGAAACAAAGGTCCCTGAGTCACTGTATGCTTCGTCCGGCGTTTCTTCCTTTTGAAGTAGGGCTGTTAGGGCTGTTGTTCCAGGTTCCTCCTCATCGGAGTCCACAGGGTTTCCCCGGAGGCTCATAAAAGAGGCAAAAAGAAATGGGCCATCAGAACGCTAGTTTTACGTGAATTAAGGGTTATAAACCGTCACCACACCACACAGTGTTTGTTTCTGGGTCTTTCTCGGGTCAAGTGAGTTAATAAAAGGGGAATGGTATTACTGAACAGCGGATGTAGGAAACTAAAGGACATCGATCAACACATCCTATTTGGATGAGCAACCGAGTATTCAGACCCAACCAGAAACCATATATCTAAGGCGGTAGGTTAAGAACAGGAACGCTAAACGGTGGCAGATTTTACAAAGTAGGTGCATCAAAGTCAGGATGTGAGCTATGTCCAAGACTTATAAAGCAGGCTTTCTGTGCTATGCTTTTCACCTTCCCGTGTCCCTCCAGTTACCACCTCCCCGTATTCCACCCTCCGACTCCCGTAACAACCCACTCACCGGCCCTGCCGTAACTCTCCAGAGTTACGGCCGCTCTCCAGCATCCTCCGGGGGACTCCACCAGTCCTCACACCATGGCTCGTCCGGTTCCTCTTCCGCGCCGTCTCCTTTCCGGGGCTCCTTCATGCTGGTCCGGTCAAGCTGAGAGTTCTCTGTTACTCCTTCTGGCGTCCTCTCGTCCGACTCCGCTCTCCAGAACTGCCCGCCCTCCTCTTCACGGTCTCCGCCTTTCATTGGAGGGTCAGAGTTGCTTCCTGGGTTGATTCCAACCCCTTCCGGGTCTTGACTGCCGGCTCTCTGCAGAGACACAGAAAGACGGCATGGAGATTCAAAATCAGGATCGGGACTCCTGATGTCGTACCGACACACTCAATCCTTCGGTCGACAATGGGAATAGTCTGCCCACGGGGCTACCTCGGTGAATTCCTCCTCACACTGGCATATACCTTCAATTGCATTAGTTTCAAAAACTGATGACATTGTGCTAGATTACTGCAAGGGTCTGACTGATATGGTGGAGTCTGACTGTCATCAATAACATCAAGAGAGGTGACATAGAGCTAATAAAAGGTCCCAAACCCTTGCTCCCAAGAGCAACTATGTAAATAATAATGGGTTATCTGTTCCTGTGGTACTGTATTTCAGGTTCGATATGCAGTAGTGGAGGGGTCTTACTTATTAGGAAGCAGTGCCCTCACACACTAGTAAGGGAGTCATGCTTCATCGTTGGGCTTAGCTCCTGATGGGGTCTCGCTGCAATAACCAACGGGCCCCACAAGAGGGCTCTTTAGCGGATTTTTTTAAAACAAAACCAGCCATGATGGTGAGTGCAGGTGTATGAGAGATAAGTGTAGGGGTGAAATAAAGCTACCTAAGGGATCCTGCAAAGTTATATTTAATCCAAGGTCTGCTGGGTAAAGATAAAAGGTGTGTGCAGAATATTTATTTCTAGTTATGAAGAAATGCAATCTATCAATGTATATAGTTCGACATGTTTCATGCCTCAGAGGTCCAGGAGGGATCCATGGCATTTCATTATGACCAAAGGTGAGAATACCTACCCTTAGTCCGGGTTAAGTGGGAGGGTGATATGGTATCCAGTAATTGTCAAAAAGATGGGGGTAAGTTACACAGGTACCTATTTTTCAATTGACCAAAATGGGGTCTCAACATCTAACCCTGCAAATGGGAATATTGTGCACCATGGGTCAGAGCAGAGGAGCGAAACAGTGCTGAAGCAAAAGTTTATGGATAATCGCAGTGGAGGAGTCTGTCTATCATCAGGTGAATGTGCAACAGAAGCAATAAAGGAGATACTATGAACCCTGGAGATTGGATAGTGGTCTGAAAACATGTGAAGAACAATTGTCTTGAGCAGTGCAGGTGTGGACCCTATAAAGTGATGTTAACGACAAACACTTGGGTGAAAAGTGACGGAACACCGCAGTAGATTCACTCCGCTCACAGGAAGAGTGAAGGAAGCAGATGAAGTGGTGAAAACAACCACTGATTCTCACAGTCAAGCTCAAGTTCGCAGTATGGATCCAAACCGGGGTGAACATTTTGAAATTGGTAAGCATAAAAGTCCAGACCAGTGGTTCTGCTGCCCGTTTCAAAGTGGGGATCAGAGTAAAGATCTGTTGTAATGTCAGTCTGAAGCATGAGAGGCAGCCAGAAGAAGTCATCTCTGATCTAAACCATGAAAGAGCACAGTTGAAAATTTGAGGCACAAAAACCACCAGAGGAAGAATACAATTCACAAATGTTAGACCTGTAAGCCTTAGGGTGTTTTTTCCCCCAACCTTTTTGCCTTCTCCCCTCCTGTTTTGCTGAATTCACTTTTGTTGCTACTAAGAATGTACCCTTTACCACTGCTCTGAAAAGTGGTACACTATGTACCCAGGGTCTATAAATTAAATTGTACTAGTGGACCTGCTCTTCTTAAGTGCTACAGTGGTTCTTGCAGGGAACCATACAGTACATTATATTCAGTACAAATTATAATACATTGGAAAAACTATTTGGAAAATACACTCACCAAACTTAATTAAACACTGGCGCAGATAAGTCACATACACAGAATAACCAAACCCACGCAGAAGGTCAAGGAAGTGTATGGTTCGGACCAGAAAGGACCAGGAGACTCACCATATGTGTCTCTGGTTGGCAGCAACCATAATGTGCTGTCCGGAGCTAGAAGGCTGGTATTGCGAACACCAGGCAACCCATGAAGGACGCTTCTGAAGGGTGGAATCATACCACCCACACCAGTTACCAGTGTGGGGGTATGATTCGAATATGTTTGATACAAACACAATAGGGTTTGTTTCAGCCGTTTTAGAGTTGGTCATCACGCGGTCGTGTAATGCCCCTCTATGGCATTATATGGCTGCTTCACTGACAACCCGGGAGAATGGACTCCGAATGCTGCAGGGGAGTCCTGCTCAGGCAGGGGCACCCTCTCACTTAAAACCAAGCACCCTGCCATCAGGATTCTAAGGGCCTGCTATAGGGATGACTTATAGGTTTTAAGTGCAGTTACCCTTAGATATAGTAAATCTATGTGGTGTATGCACCAACTTACACAGGCTGTAATGGCAGGACTGTAGTTCCATTTTGCATGGCCTCTCATGGGTGGCATAATAAATGCTTCAGCCCATGGACACAGACTAATTTGCATATAGCCAGGTTCTGAACTGGGATGGTGCAGTGAGCTAAAAAACGGTGATGGATCAAGCCCTGATCTGTTGACTGGGTAGGAGTGTTCTGATTAACTCAGATACTCTGTCCATCACCACCCCCCTTTTTGTAATTATTTTGGCCACCATGAGTGTGGAAGGGTATGCTCAGACATGAGTCCCTTGCTCATTGCACCATCAGGATTCAAGCAAGCCGGGCCGAAGACGGCTGTAATGCCAGAAACCGGTCCCCGGAAGCTTGTTTCCTTTCCAGTGAAGAATTGGCTTGGTAGTTTGGTCTGCCCTGTTCCCATGATGCACTGGGCCAGGGACAGACTAATTTGCATATAGCCAGGTTCTGAACTGGGATGGTGCAGTGAGCTAAAAAACGGTGATGGATCAAGCCCTGATCTGTTGACTGGGTAGGAGTGTTCTGATTAACTCAGATACTCTGTCCATCACCACCCCCCTTTTTGTAATTATTTTGGCCACCATGAGTGTGGAAGGGTATGCTCAGACATGAGTCCCTTGCTCATTGCACCATCAGGATTCAAGCAAGCCGGGCCGAAGACGGCTGTAATGCCAGAAACCGGTCCCCGGAAGCTTGTTTCCTTTCCAGTGAAGAATTGGCTTGGTAGTTTGGTCTGCCCTGTTCCCATGATGCACTGGGCCAGGGACAGACTAATTTGCATATAGCCAGGTTCTGAACTGGGATGGTGCAGTGAGCTAAAAAACGGTGATGGATCAAGCCCTGATCTGTTGACTGGGTAGGAGTGTTCTGATTAACTCAGATACTCTGTCCATCACCACCCCCCTTTTTGTAATTATTTTGGCCACCATGAGTGTGGAAGGGTATGCTCAGACATGAGTCCCTTGCTCATTGCACCATCAGGATTCAAGCAAGCCGGGCCGAAGACGGCTGTAATGCCAGAAACCGGTCCCCGGAAGCTTGTTTCCTTTCCAGTGAAGAATTGGCTTGGTAGTTTGGTCTGCCCTGTTCCCATGATGCACTGGGCCAGGGACAGACTAATTTGCATATAGCCAGGTTCTGAACTGGGATGGTGCAGTGAGCTAAAAAACGGTGATGGATCAAGCCCTGATCTGTTGACTGGGTAGGAGTGTTCTGATTAACTCAGATACTCTGTCCATCACCACCCCCCTTTTTGTAATTATTTTGGCCACCATGAGTGTGGAAGGGTATGCTCAGACATGAGTCCCTTGCTCATTGCACCATCAGGATTCAAGCAAGCCGGGCCGAAGACGGCTGTAATGCCAGAAACCGGTCCCCGGAAGCTTGTTTCCTTTCCAGTGAAGAATTGGCTTGGTAGTTTGGTCTGCCCTGTTCCCATGATGCACTGGGCCAGGGACAGACTAATTTGCATATAGCCAGGTTCTGAACTGGGATGGTGCAGTGAGCTAAAAAACGGTGATGGATCAAGCCCTGATCTGTTGACTGGGTAGGAGTGTTCTGATTAACTCAGATACTCTGTCCATCACCACCCCCCTTTTTGTAATTATTTCAGCCCATGGGAGGCCTCTGTGGTACCTATGCCTTGGGTACATGTGTACCATACACTAGGGACTGACAAGCGTACCTCAATATCCAATCTGGAGTGTGCCTAAGTACATAACATAATAGTTTAGGGAGAAAGCAGAAAGACTGGGGTCCTGATTAGCGGGATGCCAGTCAGACTAGTCAAAAACACCATTGCATCCAGCAAAAAGTGGGGGTAACCATAAGAAGCATATCCTATTTTACTATATCTGCCTAGCAACTCCGCAACACTCTGCACAACCTACCCTGCTGTGCGGCAACTTTTACTTAGCAACGGTAAAGTCAGCTGTACAAGCATGCAAAGAAAGAATTGTTGTTTGTGAATGAAGTACAAGAATCTGAGTGGGTTTCCAAGTTTTACAAAGTTTTTTCGGAAACACTTAGGAAGTTAGAAGGGTTCAAGCATCGCATTCAGCTCAAATCTGGAGCCCAACCGATCGTACATAAGGTACGGAAAGTACCTCTTGCCATTAGCCCTGAACTACGGAAGGAACTGGACAAGTTACAAAGTCAAGATATTATAGAACCAATAAAGAATTCAGAATGGTTTTCATCCGTAGTTCTGGCGAGGAAGCCTACTTGCAGTTTGAGAATGTGTGTCGATCTCGGGGACTTACATGCCAACATATGGGTAGATCAGCATCCATTACCAAACATAACAGAAATATTTGTCAGTTGTTTTTCTACTCTAGACATGACTTCTGCTTACACTCAAATTGTTTCTGCGTGAAGAGTCTCGTCATTTGGCTTTGTTTTTCATACTTGAAGGGGCTTTTCATTTTAAGGCCTTTGGCCTTGCTTCTGTGTCTGCAGTATTCCAACCACTAATGGAGGTGTTATTCAAAGATGTAGAGGGGATTCTATATTTTCAATATGATATGTTAGTGTTTGGTGATTCCAAGAGAAGTCATGACAGACGCCTTGCTCACGTTTTTGAATGTATTGGAACAGAAAGGTGTGAAACTTAGAGCAGATAAGTGTGAATTTGGAGTGTTCGAAGTAACTTTTTTGGGGCATAAGTTAACTTCTGTGGGTGTTGAACCCAAAGAAAATTTTGTCAAATCGATTGTTGAGCCCCCTATGCCTCAAAGTAAAGATCAACTTAGATCAGTCATGGGGTTGATGGAATATTATTCCAGAAGTATCCCTAAATGTGCAAAAAGAACTCATGCCATGCATAGTTTATTAAAGAAAAATGAGAAATATGTGTGGGATGACTCTTGTGAGAAAGAGTTCAATGATGTGAAGAGAGCGATTGCAAACTCCAGTCCCCTAAATCCTTTCGACACTTAAGATCCCAGTATAATTATCAGAGATGAGAGTCAATATGGTTTGGGAGCTGTGTTACTTCATACGGAAAATAGGAGAGAAGTGGTGTTCGCTTTTGCCAGTCATGGTCTAAAGGGTGCAGAGGCTTCATATTCTGCAATGGAACTTGAGGCTTTATCCTGTTGGTGGGGTGTGAACCATTTTTGACAACATTTGTGGGGTACAGAGTTCGGTATCCTCGTGGATCATAAACCTTTGATCGACATGTTTAATACAAAAGGAGCTGGCAGGGCAACTCCCAGAATTGTCAAGTAACAGTACAGAATGCAAGAGTACTGTTACAAAATGGATTACATCCCTGGCATCAGGAACATAATGGCTGACTGTTTGTCAAGACTTCCTGTGAGGAGTGGAGAGAAGGATCTCACCGTTTCTAAGGAGGATGATGTGGTGATTAGTGAAATATCTAATGTATCATAGAGTGGCATTTCTGAATCCAAATGGATGGAGGACTTGTGTAGTGACTGCACTCTAACCAAGGTTATTGAATATACTTGCATGGGGTGGCTCAAAGGAAAATTGCATGATGATCTTTTGGATGCATTCAGAAAAATTGAGTCAGAGTTGTCTGTGGTGAAAGTTCAGGAACTTGCTTATGAATGCCATATTGGCATGTGAGCAATGAAAAGAAGGATGAGAGAATTATTCTGGTGGCCGGGTGTTGTTAGACAAGTGGAACAATATGTGAGAGGGTGCAAGACTTGTTTTGCCAGTGATAAGACACAGGTCACTATTTCTAGTCCTATTGTGGCTGTTCCTGATGTTACATATGAAGTATGGCATAGTGAATGTGGATTATCACTCTAGGTGGTTGGAAGTAGCCTTTGCAGCTTTGTCTCGCTGGGGATTTTCGAACTACAAATAGCAAATAATCCTGAAAATAGAAATAGTCACTGCAAGTTCATCTAGTGACTCCGCAATGATGACGATGCCTCCTCGGACACCACCAGGTGCCTTGCCCCATAGCCCCATTGAACTTTATTTTTGCAGCTATTTTTTTCCAACTTTCTTCTAAGTCTGAAGTTAAGTGTAGACTGAGCCCAATCCACTTTTTGTATCCAAACGTTGCTCCATTACAGTGAGACATAATTGTTGCCTTGCCCAGATCTTGCGCAACTAGATGTCCATGTTGACACTTTGATCTTTTTCAGGCACTATTTTTCATCTTAAACTTTAAAACTTCATAAATCCAGTTCTACTGATTGGACTTTTTTTTGTTGTGGTGTCAAGTTATTAAAATGTATTCTTTTAAAAAAAAATTGGTGTTGGGTTTGTCTTGGATTGTGTTTTTACTTTATTACTGTTTGAGTGCTGCATAAATTACTTTACACATTGCCGCTAAGTTAAGCCTGACTCCTTTAGTGCCAAGTTACCAGAGGGTTAAGCACAGATTAATGTAGTGACTTTTTGTGGTTCACGCTTACAGGGTTTGTGGCTGTTGCTTGAGTAGGTTTTTACCCCCCTCAACCAAAAACCCAATTTCTCACAAAGTGATCAATATTCAAGTCCATCAGTGAGTGGAAACACAAGTGAAAGAGAGAGGACAGAAGGAGATAAGGCATTGAAAAGAACCTGCAAGATAAAGCATTGTCATTCGGAGAAACAAGAAAGCCTAAAGCCAACCAATGAAAGTTTGAAAATAACTAGACTCAAAAAATAGTGAAAGTGAATGACCTGTTGCTAAAGACTAACGAGAAAGAGAACACCACAAAGAATGTATACATCACCTGAATAGGTATATCTTGCTAGAGTCAGAGGAAGAAGAATCAGAGTCAGCTCTACCGCCCAGGAAATCATTGCCAATACAGTTTTAAAATGAGGTTTAAAGTGAGCAAGAAATAGAAAAACCTTGAAAAGTTTTAAAAGACTATAGAGATTGGATTTTCAAGTGAAATAAATGGAGGAAAAAATAATTGAGGCTATGAACTGAAAGAATTTTAGAAATATACTATTGTGAAGTTCTGTTTTCAGTATTGTTTTAAAAGAAATAAGAAGAAATCTATTGTTTTAAAATAACATTTCTGGTAACATTTGATTGTTAAGCCTCACCATCAATCTTTTAGTCTTAATATAGAATGGAATGCAGCAAATGCTGAACATTTATTGGTTTAATTGTTTTAATAATAATAGTAATAGTCTTAGTTATTCTGTTGTTGTGCTTACTATCAACAGTGGGATATGTCTCCCCACAAATTAAATTAATAACAGTATATAATGAAGTGAAATATAACACATTAAAACAAAGGGAACGTTTAGTTAGTGGATTTCAAGATAACATTTAAGAATAAAATGATACAGGAGTATTCTAATATCATGGAGCTTAAGAATTGTTTGTTTTGCACTTTCCTTTATTTTTCTGCAGGTGAGGATGTTGCGTATACACAGTTCCCAATTTCTTATGAATTATCATGCACAGTCTTTGTTAGTATATTTAATAATAAGGAATTTTTGTCTCCTTAATTGCCAGATTTCAACGTGTCTTACGAGGATTTGCCGATTTCAAATAATGAAGAATCTAAAAATGGTTTTAAGTATGGTATCTTTTTAGAAATGATTGCGCAAATTAAGTATGAAACTAAAACTAGTAAATGTAGCTATCTAAAAAGCCACTAGTTTTTTTCTGCACCACAATCTGTCAGCATCAAAGTACGTAATTATACACAATTTATTAATAATAAAGCTAAATCACTACTAGTGCATAAAGTCGTTTTGTATCATTCTTCTTTTATTCCATTTAATCCAAAAAAAGGTTTTTCATCAGCCGACGCATTTTGTCCTTTAAACTTAGGACTTCTTCAGGGCTGACATTTAAAAACATCTATACAAATATATATATATATATATATATATATATATATATATATATATATATATATATATATATATATATATATATATATATATATATATATATAAATAAAACCTGTATATATATATATATATATATATATATATATTAATATATATATATATTACCTTTACACAAGACACTACATAGATGACATTACAAATATAATTGATACCACATACATATTACAAAAATGTTATACCCAAAGAAAACACATATGCAATGTGAAAAAACAACATATTTGTGCACCGTAGCAAAGGACTGGCACCAAAATATTTTGAAGGAATTTTCAAACACAGAATTAAAAATGTAAAATTTTAAAAAGATATGTATATATCCATCAATGGACTAAAGAGAAAGCTTAGAAACAAGCACAAAGAAAATTATTTTATAGAAAAAAAGAAAAGAGAGAAAAAGAAGAGAGAGGAGTGAAAATCTGAAAATATATTCAATCAACCAATCAATCAATCAATCAATTTAGTCTTTATTTTGATTGTCATAATCATTAAAGACACAATACATCTACATTTAGACTAAATGACTGAAAAAGATTCGTAATATAAAAATTATCTTACGATTTCAAAACCAATAAAAACATTTAGCAAAATAAGTACACATTAAAATATAAAAACACATTGTGATAAAAATATGGATAAAAGTTAAAGACAAATGAATATTAAATACATAGGCAAGGGTACACCACAACAGATAATTACACAACTATTGACAATTACTAGTATTTGACCCCTCATTAGAGCAAAAACCAAAACAAGCGCGTTGTTTAGATAACAATGGCATCTGCCCAAGCTAAAGATGGGACCACAATACTACACCACTGAAGCTTATAATAAAAGTAGGGCCGAGCAGGAGTAAACCCCTTCCCCGCGAGGCTAATTCACCCGCGGTGCAGGGAGGAGAGGGGCCACGCGCGGCGCCGCGCTGCTGGTGACGAGCACAGCTCATCACGCTGCACAGCCGAGCTGTGCTCATGACGAGCTGAGCTTGTCATGACTCCGCCCACTCAATGGAACGCCCTGCACAGGAGGGGACTTATCCCCGCGTGGGCATTCCGCTGCGGTTATGAAGAGCTCAGCTCGTCATGAGCACAGCTCCACTGTGCCTCTTGACGAGCTGAGCTCGTCATGAGCGCCAAAAGTGTTAATGTGCCCTCATCATAGTGGCTCGAATGCCCCACATCCAACTAAAAAATTTAGCAACAACAATCACTATGGAATCATGTGTGTTGGTCTTCAGAATCCTTAGCGCCTCAATACCAGTCTTGTGCCCAGATTCGAACAAATTGGTTTCAACCATTTGTTTCTTGGAAACTTGTAAGGTGGACTTACAAATAAAATATGTGATAATGTTTAAATCTGAGCTGGACATGTATAACATTTATCATCCGTCGGAGAATGACATCTACTTATAAATCCATTGTTTGAGCTTCAAAAATACCCCGGACAAGGTAGGCCTCATAATAGATGAAAACAGATTGGTCTTAACCATATTCCAATAAGCTGCCTTAAACTCCTTTTTCAACGGAATAGGTTGCTTGCTGGGTCCTCCCACAAATTGCTCATCCCCATATTAATCAGTGTACTTTTTATCTTATTTAACCTGGGGATCTTACATGTTCCATCTGCCCCCCAAAAATCAGAAAGTGCTTTAGCATACGTGGACAGCTCAGGAGTAGAACAAAGCATTCTCCAGAATGCTATAGGTCTATAGCTTTCTGTGTCCTCTACGGTTTAGCAGCCCAGATCTAAATAAAGGGACATGAGTGGCGTTGATTGCGGGAGGCCTATTAAAGCTCTTGCAAATGTGTTTTGTGCTGTGGCCAATGGTGATAAATCATCAAAGCCCCTAAGCTTGGCACCATACAATATTGAGGCTCTGATCTTGGAATTATAAATCTTTAGGGCGGGGCCTATTGGCTTAGTCCGTGAAAGACTCTTTTTTTCAGGAGTACGCCAGCTAGTTGGGTATGTTTAAGGGCCAGTATGTCAATCTGTGGCTTCCAATTTAGTTTCCTGCGCAGTGTTATCCCCAGATATGCAAAGACATCAGTCTGTTTTAGGAGTACGTTATTAATAAAAACTCTCCCTTTTATAGCTTTGTGTTTATGGAGAACCATACACTTGTTTTTCTCCACATTTACCACTTGCTCATTATCACGGCAAAATTCCTCGAATCGAGACAGGCCAGACTGCATTCGTTTTTGGGTCTTTGAGATTATCAAGGTATCGCCTGCGAACATGAGTAAGTGTATCTTCATGCCAGCTTATGTAGGGGCATCTGTAGGGTGAGTAGAAAAATAATGAACAACCCTATTAATAAATAAAGAAAACAGAGTAGGTGCCAAGACGCATCCTTGACGTACCCCCTTAAAAACAGGGAACCTGTCCGTGACATGCCCCAGAGAACGTGTGCGTAGTAAGAGTCATGGAGTTTAACTAAAATTGCCTGTAATTCCAATAAACAAATGATGGACGGAATGCTGACAATGCAAACATTCTCCCTAAGTCAAAAAATCTGGGTTAAATCCATCGTTCTTTTGCCCACTGTGCCAGCCCAGTTTGGACCCAGCCGTATGCAAATCAGTCTTGACCCTGTGCCTCATGGGATCAGTCCAGACCAAACTGATAGGCAAGGTCCTCCCAGGACCAGAAACAAGCATCCTGGCACCGGTTTCAGGGTATGTCACCCTTCTTCAACCAGGCTAGCTTGAATCTAGTAGCACAATGAGCAAGGGACCCACGTCTGGGCATACCCATCCCACTTAGGGCAAAAAGTGTTACAGCAAACAAATGATAGACGAAATTCTGACAATGCAAACATTCTCACCCAGTCAAAAGATCTGGGTTAAATCCATCGTTCTTTACCCCACTACGCCCACTACACCACCCCCGTTTACGAAGGATTTAGGCCCAGATCTCTGTACTGGGGTGAATGTATGACATTGTTCTCCATTCTGTCCATCAATTGTTCTTGTTGCATTTATCACTCCGAGTGGGACTGGTATGCCTAGACGTGTGTCCCGTGCTCTCCATGCCACTGGAGTCAAGCTATCCTGGCTGTTGAGGGCTGAAAGCCCGAAACTTGTCCTAGGATGCTTGTTTCCAGTCCAGGGAGGACCTTGACTGGCAGTTCGGGCTGGACTGCTCCCATTGGGTGCAGGGTCAAGACTGATTTGCATATGGCTGGGTCCAAACTGGAATGGCATGGTGAGCAAAAAAAACAATGGATTTAGGCCCAGGTCTCTGTACTGGGGTGAATGTATGACATTGTTCTGCGTTCTGTCCATCAATTGTTCTTTTTGCAGTAGTTCCAATGGCATCCCCAAATCCGCTAAAGCTCTCCACATTTTATTGTGAGGGATCAAATCAAATGCGGATTTGAGGACAATAAAAGCTGTATAAATTGTACCTCCTCCGATGATAACAACCCACTAGTAAATTAACATAAACCTGAAGACCTGATCTATGGTACCAGTGTGTGGGCGAACCCTGCCTGAATTGGAGTAAAGATGTCATTCTCTACTATCCAGGTCTGGATTCTGCACAACACTAACCAGGCAACGATCTTTTGAATAGAGTATATAAGGCTTATCGGCCTATAGTTGCCTGGTAGGGAACGGGTGCACCTCTGGCTATTGCATTAGCAAGTATCTGAATGTAAGTTACCCAGTTTTCTTTGTCATGCAATAACACGTCCGCCGGTATACAATCAAGACATATTGTTGTACCTCTCGGATCGATTTTAGTACTGATTCAACCTCTGTCCTAACAAAATGCAGGATGGTGTCTGGGGATGGCAGTTGAAATTTATCTTTACTATTGCTAATAGCAGCAACTGGGTCTCATAATGTGAAGCACACAGCTCGGGGGCTACATGGTTAACAGGGGTTTGGATTGTATCACCACTACGCGATTTACCAAGCTGCTAAAATGTTACCATATTTTTCCCTTTACTGGCTAGAAGAAGGTCTTTCCAGCATTTCTCATCCCAATCCTTTTTTGCTTGTTGTTGAGTTTTTTGTACCTTGCCCTTGCTACTTTTATTTATCCCATTACTTTTGATTTAATGGCTCTAGATAATGACTTGTAGGCCTCTCTACAAGATTTATTATACCAGGAGGCTACCTTGGTACGAGGTTTCCAATTTGGTTTTTGGGTTTTAATAAAAAAGTTTTTGAGTTCAATAAACATGACATTATGAACCTGCAAAATAATAGAGTTAATGTCCTCCTGTGCATCACATCTTTGAAGGGTAGCTAGAGTACGGGCAACCACAGCCTTCATCTTTTCAATAGCCCTATCATTGTCAATAATCATAGCCCATCTAACTCTCCTCGTATCATTAGTGAGCATGACAACTGCTGTTACCATCTCAGCTATCTGGTGATTAGTGTTAAATAAACCCAAAACCTGCAATGATAGTATCAGTGGGTTGTGTCCGCTTTTATTACGCTCCTCTACTACCATGTCTAGAAGAGAGGACCAAAATTCTATATTTAGAAATATATAGTCTATACAACTACTTTTCAAACAATTACTAAAAGTATGAGAGCCTGTTCTGTCTGAATGGGACCTCCCATTGACTGCCCTAACTCTCCGCTCCAAACACAGACCTTTTAGTTGTAGAGCAGCCTCAGCACTTTTTTTAATTGGACATAAATCTAAGGATAGAATATTCCAATGAGCATCCTCCTCTGCACTAAGATTACCATCGTCTTGATCTAAAGGCTCAAAAGAACAATTAAAATCTCCTGCAATTATCAAATTGCTGCATCCCCTATTGTTTTCTAAAAAGCTATCAAGAAGGGTAACTATGTTGGATCCTTTACCATCCGGCATCCCTCTTGCATATACATCAATAATCAGTATATCAGGTACGTTTGTCAGACGAAGCCGTATAGCCATAATATCCGGTCTATCGAAAAATACTTCCTCCACCTTAAAGACCTGCTTGCTGTCTTACCCAGAGAGTAAGTCCACCTGAAGGTCTCCCTCTCTGTCCCCCCCAGTGCTACTTTTGAAAAGTTTAAAAACCCAGGATCATGAATTTGTTCCAGTGACAATGTTTCCTGGAATGCCCAACTGTCATGATCTTCTATAAATACTGGCCATTCTATTGAGGCAGTTTTCTAAGATAATCCGGCTATATTCCAGGAAACTATTATCAAGCTTGACTTTGAGTGCCCTTGAGTCATGGTATTAAAAGTTACTTGCATGTTAGGTACATGAACATTAACCAAGACTTCCGAACTAGAGACACAGATGGCAATGGCAAACTTGCTGAAGGGTTTTTTAAGAGTCCTTTCTCCCTTACCTTAAAACTCATTTCCGTCCCATTTTGTCAATCAACCCCTAAAGCACTATTACTGCAAGCAAGTTCACCACCTTCCTTTATAGCATTCTTATTATGGGAAGATGGTAGAGATTCCGTAACCTTCAATTCACCCTCTCTAAAGAGGACCCTTAATTGAGACGTACATCTGATTTACTACAGCAATTACTAGTGTTATCTGTGGGAGGGTTGATTTTAATCCTAATATTGGATGTACTCAAGTCAAGTCAAGAAAGCTTTATTCGATTGTAAGCGAACAATCATGAAAGCACAATAGCAGCATTTCATACAAGTTAAACATTCATATAATATACATAAACAATTTAATAAAACATTATTAAACTTTACAAGTTTTCCTGAAATTCATAAAAAAAGGTAATTTAAAATAGAGACAGTTGTTTTCCTAAACACAGGACTTGTTTCAGGTAAGTGGCCATCCTAAAAACAATATGTACATTATCTAGTTGTTGTAGTGCCAGAAGAGCAGGTCGACATTGGCGAAGCCCAAGCCGTTTTAACACAGGGACCATACTCGTTTTTCTAGCATTAGAGTAATATTTGCAACATGGATCGAGGTCTGCTTGGAGCTTTTATCACAAGGGCACAACTGTAAAGTTTGGGACCAGTCATTCACTTTAGGCAGGGGAACTAATCTGTAAAATATTCCCATGTGGAAGCGAGTTAAAAGGAACCTGTCGAAATCACTCAGGGCCAAGGTGAGGTAGGGTTGAATATTAAAAGTGGTTAAAATCAATTGATTATTCACTACTGTAGGTTTTACAATTTCATTTGACAGCCTAGTGGAGTCAAGTAGAGACAGGCCCATTTCTGGTTAACTCCTTTATGTTACTGGGGTTGGTAAAATACTCAGGGTGGTCGAGATCTTGGAAAAACCTTTGAACATAGCTTATCCAAGGAATCCTCAAGGCCCTATCCAGTTTCAAAACGTCCAGGGTGATATCTCTATTTAGTTTTGTGTCATCCTTTGAACAGAGTCTGTGCCATAGTAGTTCGAGTTTTATTAAATCTGAAACAAATGAGAGCCCCAACTCCGCGTGACATATGGTCAACGAGGTACCATTGGGGACAGATAAAATATATCTTAAAAAAGAGTTTTCTACTCTTTGAGTGGGGAGCAGATTAACAGGTCCCCAAACCCCAGTCCCATAGATTGCCGCCGAGACGCACTTAGCTCTATATATTTTGATAAGCACCTTCGGTGGTCTTTTTCTGAGCTTAATCGCAAAGGCTCTAAGGGCAGACATGTTGCGCATCAGGGCCAATTTGTTGGCCGCCACCGTCTGTGACCAGGAGTCATTATTAGCAAAAAGAATGCCCAAGCATGAACATTTCTTAGTGGCCCCTATCTTTTGTCCAGACACAAATATACTTTTAGGTTTTTTGCTGCTAGAGCCACAGGGCATAGTTAAAGTCTTAGATGAATGAATTCTTAGGCCAATCTCATACATAAATTTGCAGAAGCTATCCAGGACCCTCTGCAGTCCAACACTGGTACGGGACATCAGTACCGCATCATCTGCATATAAAAGTGCTGGGATTGGTTGTCCTGCCACTTAAGGAAAATCATGATTATCTTTTAAGAGAGCCTCTCCCAAACCATTCATATACAAGTTAAAAAGAAACGGCCCAAGGACGCAGCCTTGCCTGACTCGGCTATTGATAGGAAAGAGAGCTGTGCGTTCACCCTGCAGGCCGCAAAGCACGCGTGCGTTAGTGTTGCTTTAAAAAGGTTTAAGAAAATAAATAATCTGTAAATCAACCCCCATCATGTCTAAGGTTGACCAAAGTTTATTGTGGATCACGCAATCAAATGCGTCTGTGAGGTCAATGAAAGCTAAAAATAGATTCCCCACCTTGGCCCTAGTATATTATCCGACTAAAAGGGACAGGTTCAGGCCCTGCTCAATGGTACCTACACCGGCTCCAAAGACGTATTGTAGGCCCATGCTTGGAGACGTTCCAATATTATTCTGCCTACTACTTTTGTTATAGCGTCTAATAGTGAAATGGACCTATAACATGTCGGGTCCTGTCTGTCCCCCTTTTTAAAAATGGGGACAATTGTTGATTCTACCCATGTGGGAGTGAACATAAGCGCTTTTGCTTGGGAGGAGGAGTTCGAGTAACAAACATCCTGGTTAGGGCGGTTTTTCAGAATAGGGTTACCTGTGCCC
The DNA here is from genome assembly GCF_964261635.1 of Lissotriton helveticus. NCBI lineage: Eukaryota > Metazoa > Chordata > Amphibia > Caudata > Salamandridae > Lissotriton > Lissotriton helveticus. The sequence goes on from NC_136063.1 coordinate 178,796,757, forward strand.
TGATAAACCTTCGTGAAATGAGTATTCCATTGCTCCTCAATTATAGCTATTTCTAGTAATTAACTATCCTCTCTAGACAAGAAAGGGATCCTAACCACTTTCCAGAGGGTCGCACTGTCAATAGTCGTTGACGCAGTAATTAATGTGTCCCACAACTCCTTCTTGATAGTGGTCTTCCTGACCCTGAGTGCTAATTTATATGCGTCTCTGGCTGCCTTTACTTCAGAGCCATTCCTAGGGAATTTATGTAATACCTTTTTCAGAAAGGAAAGAGCTTGAGTGCATCTGGTATCAAACCAACCTTTTCTGCGACCCTTAAAATGACACCGTTTGGTTAAGGACTCTTTGACGGCATTCGTGATGGCCTGGAATGAAGCTAAGATTACTTCTGGGTTGGCTGTGTCGCTCAGGCACACCTCTATCGCTGGTTTAGTTTTGCCCAGTACTGATTTGAGCAGAGCATCTTGATCCACCATTGTCCAACGCAGTGAAAACATATTGGTGCTCTTTATGGCTAAGTTACTAAGCAGGTGGTTATTCTTTTCCAATCTTGAGATAGTGTTGGCAGGGAGTAAGAATGCTAAGCAAGGAGGGAAATGATCGCTAGGGGGGTTATCAGACACACAGAAGGAGTGGAGAATATGTGGTTAGCTATTGGAGACAAAGACATAATCAATGGTGGAGCAAAAACCCCTTCCATTGAATGTGGGGGGCATTTGGACGAGGATTAGGCACATTTCATTAGCAAATTCCAGATCGAGGGTGAAAATAAGCTCATTGAATTGTTCCCCCAAAACTGAGTGTCGGAAATGTGATATACATGCCCCATCATCGTTTAACGCTTCACATAGTTTGTCCCCAGCATTCGCACAAAAAGTACAATTAAAATCACCGGCCAGAATCAACATTGAATCTTTACTACAACCTATATTTTTAAGCATTTTTAACAGGTTATAATTCAGAGCTTTCACGAGGGGATCTTATTATATAAGTTGATAATTACAAATGAGTGCTTAGAATCAGGGTCCATTTTAACTAGCTGGAAAAACTCACTGTGTGCATACAATATTATATTTTTAAAGTTAATAGTGCACAATATGTATGTGCAAGGACCACCCTTGGCCCTACCACTCAAGCTGCTAACTGCTTGTTTGGTCAACGGGACCCTTATTCTGATCACGGTACCCATTGCGGCTGGCTTGGTTTACACCTGCAGACACATACCGTGAAACCTGCCTTGGTTGTTGACCAGCATTATTTAATGGGCAGGGAATTAGCTGGGTGGTTGTTAAGTCCTTACTTGATCTGCCTTTATAAGCACTACTGGAAATACTATCAATTGTGTTAGTAGTCTGGAGGGAAGTGGTTAGATTAGCTACGTTGTTAATAATAGCTAAAAATGGAGAATCTTTGTGTAGAATATCAAACCCTTCAAGGTGCCCACTAACTCCATAAACCTTCCTGTCTGAGCAAATAGGTTAACGGATGGGTTGTTTAAAAGACCTGAGCACTTGCATGTACATGTCACTTGAGTTGTTGAGTCAATCAATTTGTCCGGTAGCACAATGCTTGTGTTCGATTGGACAAGCTTATTGTCCTCATTTATACTCGTCAAGGGGGTGAATCTATTTGTGCATACTAAAGCAAACTCTGACTGGGATTCACTGCCTAAAAGAGGGAACTTGTAAGGTCGAGCCTACGCTTACAGCTACCCTTGTATTGGATTTTATAGGTGTAGGCTGTAATGACTTTTTAAACATATCTGGTATAGATTTCACAATACGTGGAGGAAGGGCATGATTAGTGGCTGGTGCTATTGGTGTACCTACATCAGAACCCATCGGAGCTATCAAAATCTCTTCACACTCACTTTTTATATTATCTATACGATTCATGACACAATTGTTCCTTTTAGCCACAACCCCTTTTGTCAACTTCTTAGGCTTCTTACCCTTCCCTGCCCCTCCCCTCCCCAGATTGTCTACAGTCTTTCTTTTACCCAGACTATTTGAAGGCCATACAGCTGTTAACACATGACACTTATTGACCGGAAACAAGCAGAATAATAAACTGAATAATACACGTTTATAGCACAGTCGAAGTCTGATGTCAGCACTGCTCAAAGTAGTTCAGGGGACAGGTTCTGAGGTCAGTTGGCACAAAGTTTCTAAGATGAACAATAGAAAGATGGATAACAGTACCTTTGATGAAAAGCAGAAATAACCTAAAGCAAATGTTGGAGGTGTGGCCCAGCCCAGCCTCCTCCGGTCTCTGACGGGCTAAGACAGGCCCGCCCATGGCCCGGGCTGTGCCCATGTGCGTCCCTCGGTGCGGAGACCACAATTGATTTTAAATGCCTCCGGGCGCAAGAAACAGGCGACGGCTCCTCCTGGCGCATTAGCAGGGCTTGCTGGGGCTTGGAATCCCCTGGTGAACTGCAGCAACTTGTGGCAATCGGCTCCCGCTGTGGGGAGACCGCAATTGATTTTTAAACGCCTCCGGGCGCAAGAAAGAGGTGTTGGCGCCTCCTGGCCTGTTAGCAGGGCTTGCTGGGACTTGGAGTCCTCTGGTGAACTGCAGCAACTGGTGGCAAGCGGTTCCCATGGTGCAGAGACCGCTATTGATTTTAGATGCCTCCGGGGGCAAGAAACAGGCGTTGGCACCTCCTGCATAGTTGGCAGGGCTTGCTGGGGCTTGGAGTCCGCTGGTGAACTACAGCAACTAGTGGCAAGCGGCTCCAAGGAACATATAGCTTCCTGGATGTACGTCATGACAACGCAGTCTTTTACACCGTGCTGCCATTATGGCGCATCCATTACAACGCAAGTCGTTACAATGACTTGCGCTGTAGGCGCTGGATTTTGGAATAGTATGATTTACTACTCAGCACCGCCCGCCACAAGGCAGGAAGGCTTGCTGTGCACTTCCATGCACAGCATGGCAGGCACCGTGCGGTGCCTGCCATGCTGTGCATGGAACTGCTGGGGGGTACAATAGGTACCCCCATGTGCACCCTCCACCCCTCAGAGTCCTTGGGGACCCGCAACGGGCCCCCACAAGCAATTCCCGCCTGCCTTTCCGTGGCGGCATTGCCACCACGGAAAGGCATCTACAACAGCCCATCCTAATATGGCTGGCGGTGTCTGGTAGACACCGCCACTATATAAACCCTTTTCCGCCCGGTTGCAAGGCGACCGGGGTGGAAAAGTGGCGGACAGTGTCTCCGTCCGCCGCGTTCCCCCCCCGCCATAGTAAAATGGCGGGGGGAAATGGGTGGCGGGCGGGCAAGGATGTTGGGCAGATCGCCACCGCCCGCTTGGCGGTGGCGATCCGCCCGACATCCTAATGGGCCCCCAAGTTATAAATCTTATACTAAAATTCCATACCAATGACCATGTAAAACATTAATACATAATAGACAACAATATATCATATTTTACTAATATAGAAAATAACCTGTGTAAAAAAACTAGAGTGAATATAATGTGAAAAGAAAGAAAGTTATTTTTTTATAGAGAAAGAGGAAAAGAAAAAGAAGCAAAGAAAAAGAAAGAGGGGAAGGAGAAGAATTGACAAGAGAAGGAAGAAAAAGGAGGAGATATGAAATGTAAAATAATAAACTGTAAAGATTAAGATGATGATGATAGAAAAGTAGTGAAAGGTAACCATAATAAATCGGATTTAATTTGTAAATGAATTAGAGATTGAGGTACAGAAGCAATTCTATTTTCATCACATATTAAGTTCCTCCAAAGTAAAACACATAGTTTAGAATTATCTTTCCAGCAAGTTAATATAACTTTAAAAGCCACAGCAAGAAATAAACAGAGTAACATAGATTTGGAGGTAATTTTATCAAAATCAGGAGACATAGTACCTAGGAAAACATTGTGAATGTTAAATTTAATCTTATGCGAGAAAATCAACATACATTTTGACCATATAGCTTCCCAAATAGTATACACCTTAGGGCAATAAAATAATAAGTGAATTAGAGAACATTCAGCATTAAGACAGGGCCAACAACTTGAAGTGATAGAGTGGCTAAATGTATGTAAAACTAGGGGAGTAAGAACAACTCTCTTATAAATAAAAAATATATAGATGGCGTGATATTTGCAGCTTTGGAAGTCTTGAACAATTTTTGCCAGAACTTGTCCCACTTAGATACAGATAATGTTTGGGATAGATCCTGTTCCCATTCCATTTCAATCTTTGACTTACTCCTTGTGCCATTTGGTGTAGATAAAACTTGATATATCAAGGAGGCACTAGGAATAGTATCAGAAGAAATTTGATATAAAGGAGTATCAGGTGTAAAAGAAGTCGGGTTGGATGAGAAAGAAGTTTGTGTAAACAATCTTGTAATATGGGAGCTAGATTATTATACTGCTGAATACAGGAGTCGGCTAAGTGAAAAGACTCCTGTAGCTGATGGAAGGATAAAATCACATTATTAGCAATCATTTGATGGACATAAAAAAGGTCCTTTTCTTTCCATTTTTTGTAGTAGAATGATTTGTAACGAAACCTAATGAATTCATTAAACCATAGTGAGGAGGTATTGGTCAAACTTTTTAAAGAAAAGTGTATGCAAGAGATATTGAGAATGTTTTAAAATTGAGTATCAAGAAATAAAAGTACAATTAGTCATATATGCAATATCTCGCATTGAAAAATCATTTATCAACGAACATTCCACATTAATCCATGAAGGTTTAGGTTGATCTTGATAATCTTTAGATAGAGCGTAAACTTGACGAATACAAAAAGCATTATGGTACATCTCGAAATCAGGAAATCTTACACCCCCCTCGTTCTTGGGACGAGTCAATTTGGCTATAGCAATACGTGCATGTTTATTATTCCAAAGAAATTTAATACATAACAAATTTATCTGAATAAAGTAATATTTAGGGATTTTGAATGGTAGCATAGATAATAAAAACCATATCTGGGCAACAATCATCATTTTAATTGTATCGAGCCTACCCCACCATGATCAAATTTAAGGTGACCAAAGATTCAACAAATTAGTAATTTTAAGTTTTAAGGCAGTAACATTATAGAGTAATGTATCTCAAATGCTAGAGGAGAACCAAGTGCCTAAATATCAAATTTTGTGAGGAAACCATGTGAAATTGGTCAAATCAAACATATGTTTGTAACATGAAGGGTTTAAGGGTAGAATCTCGGTTTTAGAATTTTTTTATTTATAACCTGAAACCTTAGCAAATGCAGCGATCTCCTGTAGAAAGGGGGGTAAGGAGGATATAGGATTGGACATATAAATCAGAACATCGTCTGCGTATGCCGACAATTTAATTTGATGGGATTTTATTTTAAAACCAGTAATGAGAGGATTACTTCTGATGCGTTCCAAAAAAGGTTCTAAACACAATAAAAAAAGTAACGGGGAGACGGTACAACTTTGACGAGTACCTCTTTGGAGCGAAAAATAAGGAGAAAAAAGACCCAAGCTTTTGGATTTGTATATAATAATTTGACATATGAGATAAACTTTGGACCAAATCCAAACCATTTTAGTGTATGAATCATGAAATCCCAAGTAATTTGAGTGAAGGCTTTTTGCTGCATCCAGAGATAGTGCTGCAGTGGAGAAGGATATTTTTTACTAAGAGCCAGAATATTGGAAAACATTCTAGAATTATCTGAAGCCAAACGCCCCTTAACAAATCCAGCTTGATCCGGGTTAATGATATAGGGTATAACTTTCTCTAAATGAGAAGCCAAGATCTTTGCAAAAATTTTACAATCATAATTGATTAGGGAAATAGGACGATAATTTTTGCAAAAGGATGGATCTTTATCTGGCTTATGGATTACAATAGTAAGGGCTTCCAAAATAGAACCACAGGCTTTAGAGTTGGATAGGAAAGAGTTAAAAAGTTCTAATAATTTAGGGATAAAGATTGAAGAGAAGGCTATTAATATTTCCACTGAAAAACCATCAGGGCCAGGTGCCTTTGATTTTTTCAAGGATTTGAGAGCATCAGATAGTTCTTGAAGAGAAATATCTTCCTCAAGTTGTTTGAAAATATCCAGGGGGTATTAGGTTTGGGAATATCTTGGAAAAAAGAGGGATTGGTAGTTTCTGTATATAAAAGATTGTAATATGATTGGAATGTAGAAATAATATCATAGTCAGTTGATAGGAGTGAGTTATTCAATTCTGAGTGAATATGTCCGATAGTTTTACGTTCTGATTTGATTTTTAAATAATTTGCTAGCATTTTCCCTGCTTTGTTCTGACCTCCGTGATATTTTGATTTAATCTTAAGGAGGATGTTACAGGCATCTGTAGTAAGTATTTTATTTAGAGTGGACTTAGCTTTAATTTATTCTTGTAGAGAAGAAGGGGGATTTGGATGTGTAGTAAGTTCTAATGTTTTCATATAAGCTAGTGTTTCCTTATATTTAGCATTCATTCGTTTTTTTCTTTGAAGAATATGCAATAGAATAGGCTCAAAAGGATGCTTTAAATGCATCCCAATTGTTATGTAATGATGTATCGGACAAATTATTGAATACAAAATATTCCTTAATAAAGGATGTCACTTCTGACATAAAAGTACGATCTGATAAGAGGTGGTTATTAAAGCGCCATCGACCTTATTTGCAGGTGGTGATAGACAGGTCAATAGAGGTAGAAATAGGAGCATGGTCAGAAATAAAAATAGAACGAATTCCAGATGTTTGGAGACAAGGTAACAGCGATTTGGAAATTAAAATATAATCAATGCGAGATCTAGTATGGTGTACAGGAGAATAAAAAGTCAAACTCTGTGGTATCTGGATTACACGTTTTCCATGTATCAAATAGTGGATGGGAGGAAATGACTGATTGAAATGATTTATCTGGTTTAAACTTGCATTTAGATTGTCTATCTGAAAACGGGTCTAACCAGTTGTTAAAAGTACCACCAACCACAATGTTAGAAATGGATACAGATAATAATTTCAATTTTATAGATTGCCAGAATTCTGGATCTGATTTGACAGGTCCATAAATATTAAAGAAGGTAACTTGTCTTTTATTTATAATAACATCAGCCATTACCCAACAACTTAAGGGATCACAATCTGATGAGAGAATCTGTGCATTGATAGATTTATGATACAAAATAGCAACACCACCATGACGAGCAATAGCAGGAGAAAAAACAATTTAATTAACCCATTGGCATTTGAGTTTAAGAGACTCTTTATCATACAGTGGGTTTCCTGTAAAAAAACAACTTGGGTATTCAGTTTAGCTAAATGAGACAATACCTTTTGACACTTGACTGGATGACCAAGACCACGAATATTCCAAGAGACCACATTAACCATGACGTGTGAGGAAGGGGTACACAAGGAAACAGGGACACAAAACTGCATAAACAACAAGAGAGAAGATGGAAAGCTATTGTTCAAAATGTAAGAAGGAGCCTATATTATTAAAAATAAAGCAGGAATGAAAAAACAGGAGTAGAAATGAGAGAAAATGTGATGAAATTTCAGAAGAAAAACATTTATCAAAAGACGAAACTAAAATTGGGATAGAACAAGAAAAGGAAAGAAGAGAGAAGGAGAAAGAAAAGAAAAGAATCAGAAGAAAGAAGCAAGCGAACAGATCAAGGCATAACAACCAGATCTGTATAGAGAAAGAAGTTGAAAAAAGAGGAGCATAGTGGCGCGAGAGAACACGGACCTCAGCAATAGGTATAAAGGGGAAGAAAAGAAAATAGAGCCTCATGAAGAGAAGGAAAAGCAAATAATTTGAGAACATTGAATGAAGATATACTTTGGATTCAAAGCAGTATTCCTAAAAAAAGAAAATTCAAGTATTGGTATCCATTCCATTGGATGAAAAATTCTGAAGATAAAGTTTAAGTTTTTCCTGGTCATCAAATGAGCCTGAGCGACCACCATGTGTAATCTTGCAGAGACAAGTATGGAGGATTCCATATTGGATGTTGAGGTGTCTCATTTGGGGATGTAAAGCAAGAAATTCTTTGCGATGAGTGTTTGTTGCATTAGAGATATCCTGGGATATGAAAAGATTATGGCCAGACCGAATGAGACGATGTTTAAGTCTTACAGCCTTCAGCACATGCATCAGCTCAGTAAATTCCAGAAAAAGCATGATGATTCCACATGGTTTGAGGCCATTGAGGATCACAGCGCCAGGATACCCGTGGGGTGACAGTTGCACTCTATAAATGTGCCATACAATACAATACAATACAATACAATGGTTTGGTAGCGTTAGGGTTTAGACATCCCAGACGATGAGCTCTTTGTATGTTGAGGGGACTTTTTGAAACTTGAAGATCTAGAAGTTCTGGAAGGAATTTCTGTAGAAACGATGCCATGTCTGCACCTTCAATGTTTTCTGGAAGTCCATAAAGGTGTAAGCGTGGATTTTTAGCTTATGAATTTCCTGTTCTAGTAGAGGTATTTTTGAAGAAGCATCCTACAGATCGCTAACACGTTCTTCCAGTTCCAGAACTTTACTTTCTATAATAATCCATTCCCTCTTCAATATGTTTTAACTTTTCGTTTGTCGTGGAAATAAATGGTTGAAGACCACGGACTTCATCTAATATAGAATCTAAAACGAGATTCTGAGAAGAATGAATGGGAGAAGGCACGTCATTTTGATGTCTTTTTCGGTTTTGTCCCAGATATAGAAGATCTAGCTGTGTGAATTTCATTAGCCATTGTAGTTTGTACAGGAAATCACCAGCTGGAGTAAAAGTAGAGTATGTGCAACAATTGCTGTAGAGAATCCCCAAATTAGTGTAGTTATAATGACCTTATGAGCAATGTTAGACCAGACTGATACTGAAAAATTCCTCCAAAATGCAAAAATACCATATGAACCACAAGTAATTTTCTTCAGAAAATAAATTACAGCATTATTAGACAAAGAGACTTCTCATTTTCCTCAGGTTACTGGACATTGCATGTGAGAAAGCTGTATAATGAGGGAGAAGAGAAAATGCATAGTGTCATAAACAGTCCAAATCCGCTAGGAAATGCCAGGAGAAGGTGTACTCACTCATTGCAGATATAAACGGCAGAAAACGGCAGAGCTTGGACGTATAATGAGACGCGAGCGCAGCGACCTAAAATGGCGGCCGCTCGCGTCTCTGACAGGATGAAATTGCAGAGAAGTGAAAGCGGCTCAGCACAAATGCAACGCTGTCCGAGAAGTGGTTTTTTAAACTCACCGCATCCTCGGAAAAACAGTTCCGACGCTCAGCGCCCTTGACAGCAGGATATGAGGCTCGCAAATGCAGGCAGAGTGCAGCGATGTGGCAGAGCTCACACTGGGTCCGCCATTTCGCCTCGGCGCCATAGCCCCACCCCAGAACACAGTTAAGTTGAGGACAAAATGGTTTCTTTCCACTGCAGCAGTTCCTTGCTACTGTTGTACTTGCTATGGTTGTAAGATGTAAGACTGCAACAAGTATCTAACTCATTTATTTTTTCACAGGTTCCATTTACTGTGAGAAAGTTGTATTTTGTAATGTTTCATATTTGTTTGAACATATCTGGATGACATTAGCACAGAGGATGTTTAACAAATATTTAGAATTGACTTGGTGCTCTAGTATTAAGATAGTGACGTATGCTATTCTTGTGTTCTGAGTTGCTAAAGACCTGATACTTTTGCTCACACCACAATAGGTTTTCAGAATTTCTAGTAATTTTATGTGAGGAATGAACATATAAACTCCTCCATTTGGGAGTGAGCCCAAATGCTTTTGCATGTTGCTAGGGATGCAGCTGGATATTCTTATAATTTTGCTGGCCATTGACACTTATAATCATTTCTGATTTTAAATGCCCTCTATAGCTTTGCACCTAAGAGCCTTCATTACATTCACTCTGTACTGCTTATTTTGAATTTCTGTAATTACACCCTATAAACTTTCTTTGATTTGGAGCTCAGTTATTGAGTGGGCCTCATAACATAATGAACTGTTTTATCTGTTTGAGGATGTGCTTTACTGAAGGGAACACATTGCCTCATGAAATTGAGATTTAATACTGTCTCCGGTCCAATAAACTGTGGACAAACCGAGTGAGGTATATTTTGGGTGTCAACAATTTGGGGTACTGTTTTGCTCCCAAAACCTCACATTATAACCAACAGATTGATTTTCCAACCAAATGTGCATATCGGCCAATAATTGTTCAGAGCAGGTCAAGTGATGCGATACTGTTCTGTGCACTCTACAAACATTATGCTATATGCAAAATGTAGGAAATATGATCTGTTTCTTATGGTTACCCCCACTTTTTGTTGGATTAATGCTGTTTTTGACCACTCTGACTGGGATTCCGCTAATCAGGACCCTATTCGATCTGCTTTCTCCCTAAACTGTTATGTTATGTACTTAGGTACACTCCAGATTGGATACTAGGGTACCCTTATCAGTCCCTAGTATATGGAACACATGTACCCAGGGCATAGGTACCCCAGAGTCCTTCCATGGGCTGAAGCATGTATTATGCCACCCATGAGAGGCCATGCAAAATGGAACTACCGGCCTGCCATTGTAGCCTGTGAAAGTTTGTGCATACACCCATTACTTAAGATATGGGTTTACTATATCAAATGGTCACTGCACGTAAAACCTATGTCACCCCTATAGCAGGCCTTTACAATCCTGAGGGCAGGGTGCTTGGCTCTAAGTGAGAGGGCGCCCCTGCATGAGCATGACACCCCTGCAGCCTACGGAGTCCATTCTCCTGGGGTGTCAGTGAAGCAGCCATATACTACTATAGAGGGGCATCCCAATGCGACTGCTTGATGACCAACTCTAAAGTGGTTGAAACAAGCAATGTTAGAATCGGTAACCGGTGTAGAGGTATGATTCCACCTCTCAGAAGCCTCCTTTGCGGGGTCCCTGGTGTTACCAGTACTAGCCTTCTAGCTCGGGACAGCACAATATGGTTGCTGCCGCCCAGAGACACATTTCTGCCCTCCTGCTGCTGAGCCAAGCTCGAGCAGGGGAAGGCAGAACAGTAGGCATCTTGTCACAGGGAGGTGTGACCACCTCCCAGACAGGACTTTGTGAATAAGGGCTGAAAGTCTGCATGAGGGGCACATTTGGCACGTTGGCTCTTGCACTGGTGCAAAACGGGACAAAGGACATGGGTGTAACCTCCCCAATGTCAAGACCCTCCACTGGGAGGGACCCCTGAATCTTCCAACCCTCTCCCTTGGGTACTTAAGGGCTTACCTGACTGTAGGACCTTAGATTCATCCTGTACAAGATTCAGAACTGAAACCACTGCACTTCGACCTTCTGGGCACTCTGGACTTTGTTTGGGCCTGACTTTGTCTTCCTCTCAGTCTGCTGCATCATCTGTGCCTGTGCACCGTACAGCATCGGTGCAGGGCCTATGGAGCATCCAAGGCACCTGAAGATACTCTCCCTTGGAGTGTAAGAGTCACTCCCCTGCATTCTAAAGCACTGCAACACGGCTGACCAGTCTGCTGATCCCAAGCTCCTACGGACTCCCAAAGGCTCAGCAACACAAGAGGTGAGTTTTTATGTCCCTTGAGGTCTGAGCTGCCCTCTCACCAAGTTTGAGAACAGAATCCCTTGTGGGGGCTACAATACCTGTACCCCTGTGCACTGCATACTTTTGCAAGTGCATGTGCTTGTTGGCAATCCTGCAACAAGAGCATTGGGCTCTAGGTAGCCCCAGCCTCTGGCAACCTTTCCTATAAAGATCTTCATCCACCTTGCACTGTGTGTCCCGTGGCCTGTTGTTTTTTGAAGCTGCACAAGGTCCTCTTCGGACTCCTGTGCCTCTGGCCTGTGGGTCCAATTGAGGGTCCGTCATCTTTAATTTCCTTGGGCTCCCCTGATTGCTTGGGACCTGCCCTGACTCCCCTGCTTGTGGTGAGTCTTCTAGACCTTGCTGGTCAGAACCGTACACTTCCTTGACCTTCTGCGTGGGTTGCTGCTACCAAGGCTTTTTGGTCCTCCCGCCGGTCACCGACCCCTCAGCACTTGACATCCTTTGTGGGACAGCTCGTATCCGGCTCCTGGTTGTCCTCGATATCGGCTGGTCCCAGCAGTTGCAGAGTCAAGGTCACCATCAACTATCCTTAAGCACCCAACATCGGTGGACTTTTGTCTACTGAGCCCCTGGTCACTCTCAAGTGACCCAGTCTCTGTCCTCTTTGCTTTCAGATACTCATCAATAAGAATCCACATTTGGACTCCAACTGACACTTTCTCGTCTTCCAGCAGCGACTCTTCTTCAAAGTCCTCCATTGGGTTTGATGGCGGTTTCCGACGCCATTTCACACCAATGCACCCCGATTCCCTGGGTTAGGTAACTGTGGTCCTTTGGTGTCCACGGGTGGGGTGGCTCTCCAACCTTCTGTCTTTCATGGGGTTTCTTTGTAGTCCACTCGGAAGGATACTTACAGCCTGATTCATGTACGGGCCGTTTTGCGTGTCCCTAATAGCGATCAATAGCGACTCGCTATTGAGGAAACGCAAAACGGCATTCATGTACTTTTCGGAGAAAAAATAGCGACTCGCATGCGGGCGCTAAAGCCGTTAGCGACCCACAAAAAACGCAGAATAATCGCTATTTCCGGCTACCTGCGATCGGGATTGCGACTCGCAATCCCGATCGCACGAGATTGCGCTCGCAATCCCGATTGCACGGGATTGCGAGTCGCATTCTCGCGGGATCTGGAAAACGGGAAGACGCATTCCGAGCACCGTGATGACATCACAACCAGGAAGCAGCCAAATCCCACCCCCAAACACTACAGTGACGCTATCAGTCGACTGTCCACGACGGAAAGCTGCCACCAACCCGCCGTTTGCGCATCCCGACCCCGCCGAAATAGCGACCGCTATGTCAGACGAACCGCAGCCCGGACCCAGCAACAGCGCTGGCCGCAAGCGCAAAATGAAATTCTCCGAACAGGAGCTGGAGAACCTCATAGAGGGTGTGGTGGCCAACCACGACCAGCTGTTTGGTGCAAACTCCCGGAGGGTCCCAGAGCAGGAGAAGAGGAGGATCTGGGTGGGGATTGCCGCAAGCGTGAACTCTGTGGGCGTTGCGGACAGGTCCCTGGAGGAATTAAAAAAGCGGTGGTACGACCTCCGAGGGCGTGCCAAGGAGAGGGTTGCGGAGCGCCTTGGTGAGGCATCAGGCACCGGAGGTGGTGGACCGACTGTCCCACCCAACACCCCCCTGGAGGACCGGGTAGAGGACACGTTGGAGAGGGAGGCGTGTGTTGGCGTGACCCCTCTGGACTCCTCCCGCCCCACCCAAGACACCCAAGGTAAGTGGCATGCGACTGCGACCCTGTCCCCTATGACCGCCCCTGACCACATAGGCTCACTCATTGGCCCTTAGTCATGCCGTGCATCAGGAAATGCCCTGAAGCATTGTGGGAGACGTAGTATGTCCACAATGTAGTAGTACCACAATGCGGCCCCAAAGGTTCCAAAGTGCGCATATACACAGCCACCCAGGGAATGACACCCAGCATGCATGTAACATCTGCACGTCTGACAGTCACATGCACCTAATGAGTATCCACTTACCCTCACAGGTGCGGGAGATAGCAGCGACAGTGAGAGGCTGCTGATCGACGAGGAGGCCCAGGAGGAGGAATCCCTACCTGCTACCCAGCCACCAGCCCCTGCGGCAGCGCCAACACCAGCAGCCAGGCCACCCACCTTGCCTGCTGCATCCGCCTCAGGCCCACCGGCTGCCAAGGCCAGGCCACCCACCTTGCCTTCTGCATCCGCCTCAGGCCCACCGGCTGCCAAGGCCAGGCCACCCACCACACCTGCCGCACCTGCAACACCAGCTGCTGCAAGACCTGCAGCTCGTCCACCACCATCTGGGCCAGCCACATCCGCTACACAGCGGCCTACCACCAGGAGGGGCAATGGCCATTTCCACGCCTGCATGAGTGTGGAGCGGCGCATGCTGCGTTTACACCAGCGCCAGTCGCAGCAGCAAGGAGCAATCCAGCTCCAGCTGCAGAAGATCGGCCGCAATGTGGCGGGAGTGGGCGAGAGGGTGGACCGCATGACGGCGGCCATTGACCGCATGGCGACGGCTATGGAACACAACACTGCAGCGCTGGTGAAGCACCGAAGTGTTGCTAGCAGGCGCCACCACCAGTTGCTGAGCCGGCTGTCTACCTATAGCCGCTCCAATTATGCCTCGGCAAATGCCACCACCCTGCTTGCGCGGCGCTCGTTAACCCAGCAGCACCAACTCGTCCAGTGCTGCGAGGATATTACCCGAGTGCTGGAGCATTTGACAACCGCCGTCACCGCACTGCACGCACCTGTGATTCCAGCAATTGTGGGGGGTGATGATGCTAGTGAGGGTGCCTCTAGTGTCAGCAGCCACTCTGCCACGCAGGCCCCCACACCTAGGCGCAGCACAAGGGCTGCCCCAGCTCCAGCTGCCCAGGAAGAGGAAGAGGCTCCCAGGCGCCTGGGAATTGTGCGCCGGAGGCGCCAATGACATTGTGTCAGGGACACAGGCGCAGGCTGAACTTAAGCCTGCCATGGAGCGTCTCATGCAGTATGCATGAATACTGCTTTTTGTAAATAGTTGTTACGGAGACCCATATATTTTTTTGTGATTCAAACAAATACATTTATTTTGGTGCACACATACGCCTTGTGTAATCATTACAGTTTGCATGCAATTTTGATATGTGGGGTGGGGGAAGGGGGTGGGCTAGAAATTGTTAGCTGTGATGTGGTTGCGACGTCTGTGGCCTTCAGCTGGGTTCTCCCCGCGTGCATGGTGCGCATGTGCTGGTGGCCGGTCGTCCCCCTCAGATTCACTGCCTGAGATGTCAACTGGTATCCGGCGCTTGGTTGCAATGTTATGAAGCATTGCACAGACAGCCACAATGCGGCAGCACGCTGCAGGACTGTAATACATGGCCCCACCTGTCTTGTGCAGTATACGGAACCTGCTCTTGAGCAGGCCAAATGTCCTTTCAATACAGTTCCTTGTCCGGATGTGCGCAACATTGTAGCGGCGTTGTTGAGGTGTGGCAGGGTTGAGGTAAGGGGTCAGGAGGTATTCCCGTAGGGCGTAGCCACTGTCACCTGAATGAGAGGAGCAGATGTTGATTGCCTGTGCAGCGCAGTTACTTCATAGCAGTGTGACATTGTCGACAAAGTGTACTTACCAAGTAGGTGTCCTTCCCCAAACTCTCCCCTGATCAGTCGTGTGTGGAGTCCGCTGTGCCTGAAGATAAAGGAGTCATGGGTACTCCCTGGGTACTGGGCCACAATGTCAGTGATGATGGTCTTGGCATTGCAGACCATCTGTATGTTGAGGGAGTGGTACGACTTCCTGTTGCGGTACATATACTCCGTGCCAGCTGGTGGGCAGATGGCGACGTGGGTACAGTCTATGCAGCCAAGGACATGGGGAAAATGGGCAACATTATAAAATTGTAGTTTTGTGAGGTCCACATCCTGTTGGCTCGTGGGAAATGTGATGTGCCGGTGGAGCTGGGTGAGCATGGCGTCAACAAAAGTGTGGAGGCAGCGTGACATGGTGGGCTGGGAAATCCCCCCAGCAGCGGCTACTATGCCCTGGAAACTGCCGGATGCCAGGAGGTGCAGGCTGCACAATACCTGCACATGTGTGGGCACAGAATTGTTTCGCCTTGTTGGGTGCTGCATGATGGGGTCGAGTTCTTGTATCAGCCAGGTGATCATTTCCCCATTCAGCCTGTATTTAGCATAAATCTGTTCTCTGGTTTGCCCCAGCAAGGTGACCCGCTGCCGGTAAATCCTTGCCTGCCTCATGCGTCTCCTCCGTGCTGCTCGCTGTAGCCTTCGCCGCCTCACCACCATGTACATCCCAGGCATTGTGGAACGCCTATTGCTGCTGCTGAATGTCCTTATGTGTGATTGGTCAGGCCTGGACCTGTTGGTGATTGGCTAACAGTTTTTCAAATTTTGGTTAATCATGGCTTTTATGGTTACCACCTGCTTTGAGTTGTCCTTAAATTGCGCCGCGCTAATGTGCGATTTAGCGATTTTTCGCTAATGTATTTCTTTCATGAATGCCGATTGAGACAATATTGCGTTTCGCTATTCAATTCGCAGATTCCGTGGTTGGTCGCTATTTCATTATCGCTAATGCTCGACTTCCCGGAGTCTGCGACTTTTACAGCGTAATCGCTATTCCGCTCGCTATTATTTTTTTGCGATTTCGCTATTTCGTACTTGAATGCCGATTCCGTGTTTTGCACCCGCAATTGCGTTTTCGCAGCCATTGCGGGCGCTATTTCGCTTCATGAATCAGGCTGTTAATCTTTAAAAATCCAACCACGATTTACCCATAGAGTTGTACAGAGCATGCAGTCGTGTACTCACACTGCACACGCACTCCGTGGGTTCCCTATCTACTCATCTTGGGTGGTTCCTTGGAATCCCAGTTATTCTACATCCTCCCGGCATGGTCCTGACTCAATTTGTGGTTCTTATACCACTTTTTAGTATATGGCTTGGTACCCCCCTGGGGCCCACTGTGTTTTAGTTATATTTACTGTGATTTCTTTGCTATACTATTATGTGCTAAGTGTATATCTCTGTGTCGGAGATACTGGAACTCACTAGAGAGTAATCTATGATAAATATTGTGTGTGGTCCCCTTTCATTTAATCTATACTATAAGATTGCATTCTGGAAAAAACAAGCTGCTTTACACTCCTTCAAGACTAAGCTTGAAGGCTGCTCTCCACAGCTACCACTTGGATCGCTTTCTAAGCTTTTATGAGACCTCTTAAATTACCATAAGTGTTGTCTCGACTGGTGCAGGGTGCCCACTTTAATTAGTGGACAGCAGATACCAGGCCAGCCTCTTACACAAGATGACATACTATAAATTACTTCCTGGCACAGGAAGTTCCCTCCCTCCTTGTTTTTTATCATGCTCCTTTTTCTGTGCGATTCATCTGCATGGCCATTTGATATCACATGCTGTTTAATGAGCGTGAAAATGGCAATGTGGATGTATCACTAAAAGATGTGCTTTTTAAGATTACAAGTGTAAGAAATTGGGTTATTGGTTGGGGGGTTGAAATCCTTCTCAAACAACAACCACAATCCCTGTTAGGGTGAGCTACAACAGTCACTGAATTAGCCTGTGCTTAACCGTCTGGGAGCTTAGCACAAAATAAGTCAGGCTCAACTTGGAGGCAATGTGCAAAGTATTTATGAATTACACAAACAGTAATAAAGTAAAAACACTTCACAAAATAAATCCCATGCCAATTTCTTTAGAGTATTTTTAACAAATAAAATGAGACCAGAATGACAAAAATCCAATCAGTTGATCTGGAGATATGCATTTCCAAAGTTGTAGGTAAGTATAGCACCAAAAAGCACAAAGTGCCATCTGCAGTCACTGGTTACAAATTCTTTCCAATTGTGATGGGGCGTGGGGCATATACAGTGTCATGTTACCTTCTCAAAGTTTAGTGCGAAGAGTTCAGTTCCAGTTTGCAGTGGAGGAGGTCGCAAGGAGCAGGGAGAACATCACTGAAGGTCGTGGCTGTAGCATGAAGAAAAGGCTGGGCATTGCTGATGGTCAGCACTATAGTGCAAAGATCTGGTCGGGTGTCACAGACAGTCGTTGCTGGAATTTCACATTGTTGGTCACCACAGGTTATCATTACTGCAGATCTTGAATTTCGGGTCATCGTGCCCAGTCTCTGTGTCATGAAGAGTTGGATTCACTGGATGTACACGTTGACATTCATTATGGGTGGCAAAGTCTCAGCACGAAAGGGCCTGTTCCTAGTCACGAAGAGCCCAAAACATCCAGATTTCACCTTTTTTTCCAGAGTAGTACACTGTGATGCCGACTAAGGGTCCAGCACCTGAAGAGGCACCTTTGGGTGATCATGAGCTCATTCTAGTAGAGCTTAGCAGGGCTCAGGCAGGTCCAGTTGCAGACCTAGGCAAGGACAGTTGCAGCAGGTCAGCCTCCGGAGCTTGGTCACTGTAGCTCAGAAAAAGAAGGCCAGCCAACTAGTCCATGGAGTCTTTGTGGTGACGTAGGTTTAAGAAGCAGGTGCATTTGTCCTTCCTCATGCAGGATGGTCCTTCCGGTAGCAGTGCAGTCCTTCCAGCAGCAGGGCAGCAGGGCAGTCCTTATTCTGAGTCCTCTACGGGCCCAGAAGTGATCTGATGGGTGGCTTAGGACATCAAATATTTATATCTGGTTCAGGAAAGTTCCACCCTTCCTCTGCCAAGGCTGCAAGTAGTATAGGGTGACAAAAGGCTGATGGTTTAGTTCCATTGTGAGTGTGCTTTAGATAGCCCTTTGTAATGTAAGAGGGGCGGGAAATAGCTCTACCCCCACCATCCTGGCTGGGAGGAATACACACGCCAACTGCTACGCTAGTCAGTCCTGTATCCCAGGACACAGGTAGCGGGTGCCAAATCATTAAAGCATGAAACTGCCAATTTTCCTAAATTGCATTTTTGTAATTGTGACTTAAAATCTAACTTTACCATTAAAGAGTTTTAAAGTACAATCTTTTGTAATTGTAACTTAAAATCTAACTTTAGGAGTTTTCCACTGCCAGGACATGTATAACTTAAAATCATGTCTCCTACATTTTAAATACACTGTACCCGGCCCTATGGGCTGTTTAGGGTCTACCTTAGGGTTGACATATATAGTAAAGAGGAAGCCAAAATTGAATTTTAAAACTGAACTACAGGCTGTAGTGGTAGACATAAGATATGTTTAAAAGGCTACTTTGGTCAGTGGCACAATGAGAGCTGAAGGGCCACTAGTTGCAGTTAATTTACAAATCCTTGGTACATGTATAACCACTTTACTAGGGACTTCCATGTAAATTAAATATGCCAATCTCGTGTAAGCCAATTTTACCATGTTTGTCTGGTGTAAGCCAATTTTACCATGTTTTTATGGAGAGCATAAATGCATTTTAGCATGTATTAGGAGAGAAAAGGTGCACAGTCCTAAAGCCCACAGAAACAGAATCAGCAAATCAAGAGGTATGAAGGCAAACAGTCTGTGGAGACTACCACCCAAGGGTGTCAGGTGTAATAAGTTTCCACCTCAGTTGAAACTAGGGACAACAAGCCATCCGCATAGGAGCTTCCATCTCCAAGGTGGAAGAACCTGGAAAGACCATTAGCATTAGAGTGGTGAGTACCAGGGTGGGTCATTTCAGGAGATGTACCACCTCAACAGTTTGGGATTATGACCCCTAATTTTCATGAGCCCCTTGAGGGATCTGTGGTCCGTCTGAACCCTATGTGAGCCCAAGACAAATAAGGTTTCAATGTTTCAGTGCCCAGACCACTGCTTAGGCTTTCCTTTCTATGGCTCTCCACCTCTGTTCCATGGGAAGTAGCCTTCTGCTGAAAAAGGCTACAGGTTGGTCTAGCCCCTCATGATTTAGCTGTGAGAGCATAGCCCCTATGCCATGCTCTGAGCCGTCTGTTTCAACAATGAATTCTGTAGAGATGTCTAGAGCCTTGGGAACTGATGCTAAGCACAATGCCTCCTTTTAGGTGTTGAATGCTTTCTGGCACACCTCTGCCCAGATCCCCCTCTTGGGCTACTTTTCACATGCTGTTTAATGAGCGTGAAAATGGCAATGTGGATGTATCACTAAAAGATGTGCTTTTTAAGATTACAAGTGTAAGAAATTGGGTTATTGGTTGAGGGGTTGAAATCCTTCTCAAACAACAACCACAATCCCTGTTAGGGTGAGCTACAACAGTCACTGAATTAGCCTGTGCTTAACCGTCTGGGAGCTTAGCACAAAATAAGTCAGGCTCAACTTGGAGGCAATGTGCAAAGTATTTATGAATTACACAAACAGTAATAAAGTAAAAACACTTCACAAAATAAATCCCATGCCAATTTCTTTAGAGTATTTTTAACAAATAAAATGAGACCAGAATGACAAAAATCCAATCAGTTGATCTGGAGATATGCATTTCCAAAGTTGTAGGTAAGTATAGCACCAAAAAGCACAAAGTGCCATCTGCAGTCACTGGTTACAAATTCTTTCCAATTGTGATGGGGCGTGGGGCATATACAGTGTCATGTTACCTTCTCAAAGTTTGGTGCGAAGAGTTCAGTTCCAGTTAGCAGTGGAGGAGGTCGCAAGGAGCAGGGAGAACATCACTGAAGGTCGTGGCTGTAGCATGAAGAAAAGGCTGGGCATTGCTGATGGTCAGCACTATAGTGCAAAGATCTGGTTGGGTGTCACAGACAGTCGTTGCTGGAATTTCACATTGTTGGTCACCACAGGTTATCATTACTGCAGATCTTGAATTTCGGGTCATCGTGCCCAGTCTCTGTGTCATGAAGAGTTGGATTCACTGGATGTACATGTTGACATTCATTATGGGTGGCAAAGTCTCAGCACGAAAGGGCCTGTTCCTAGTCACGAAGAGCCCAAAACATCCAGATTTCACCTTTTTTTCCAGAGTAGTACACTGTGATGCCGACTAAGGGTCCAGCACCTGAAGAGGCACCTTTGGGTGATCATGAGCTCATTCTAGTAGAGCTTAGCAGGGCTCAGGCAGGTCCAGTTGCAGACCTAGGCAAGGACAGTTGCAGCAGGTCAGCCTCCGGAGCTTGTGTCACTGTAGCTCAGAAAAAGAAGGCCAGCCAACTAGTCCATGGAGTCTTTGTGGTGACGTAGGTTTAAGAAGCAGGTGCATTTGTCCTTCCTCATGCAGGATGGTCCTTCCGGTAGCAGTGCAGTCCTTCCAGCAGCAGGGCAGCAGGGCAGTCCTTATTCTGAGTCCTCTACGGGCCCAGAAGTGATCTGATGGGTGGCTTAGGACATCAAATATTTATATCTGGTTCAGGAAAGTTCCACCCTTCCTCTGCCAAGGCTGCAAGTAGTATAGGGTGACAAAAGGCTGATGGTTTAGTTCCATTGTGAGTGTGCTTTAGATAGCCCTTTGTAATGTAAGAGGGGCGGGAAATAGCTCTACCCCCACCATCCTGGCTGGGAGGAATACACACGCCAACTGCTACGCTAGTCAGTCCTGTATCCCAGGACACAGGTAGCGGGTGCCAAATCATTAAAGCATGAAACTGCCAATTTTCCTAAATTGCATTTTTGTAATTGTGACTTAAAATCTAACTTTACCATTAAAGAGTTTTAAAGTACAATCTTTTGTAATTGTAACTTAAAATCTAACTTTAGGAGTTTTCCACTGCCAGGACATGTATAACTTAAAATCATGTCTCCTACATTTTAAATACACTGTACCCGGCCCTATGGGCTGTTTAGGGTCTACCTTAGGGTTGACATATATAGTAAAGAGGAAGCCAAAATTGAATTTTAAAACTGAACTACAGGCTGTAGTGGTAGACATAAGATATGTTTAAAAGGCTACTTTGGTCAGTGGCACAATGAGAGCTGAAGGGCCACTAGTTGCAGTTAATTTACAAATCCTTGGTACATGTAGAACCACTTTACTAGGGACTTCCATGTAAATTAAATATGCCAATCTCGTGTAAGCCAATTTTACCATGTTTGTCTGGTGTAAGCCAATTTTACCATGTTTTTATGGAGAGCATAAATGCATTTTAGCATGTATTAGGAGAGAAAAGGTGCACAGTCCTAAAGCCCACAGAAACAGAATCAGCAAATCAAGAGGTATGAAGGCAAACAGTCTGTGGAGACTACCACCCAAGGGTGTCAGGTGTAATAAGTTTCCACCTCAGTTGAAACTAGGGACAACAAGCCATCCGCATAGGAGCTTCCATCTCCAAGGTGGAAGAACCTGGAAAGACCATTAGCATTAGAGTGGTCAGTACCAGGGTGGGTCATTTCAGGAGATGTACCACCTCAACAGTTTGGGATTATGACCCCTAATTTTCATGAGCCCCTTGAGGGATCTGTGGTCCGTCTGAACCCTATGTGAGCCCCAGACAAATAAGGTTTCAATGTTTCAGTGCCCAGACCACTGCTTAGGCTTTCCTTTCTATGGCTCTCCACCTCTGTTCCATGGGAAGTAGCCTTCTGCTGATAAAGGCTACAGGTTGGTCTAGCCCCTCATGATTTAGCTGTGAGAGCATAGCCCCTATGCCATGCTCTGAGCCGTCTGTTTCAACAATGAATTCTGTAGAGATGTCTAGAGCCTTGGTAACTGATGCTAAGCACATAGCCTCCTTTTAGGTGTTGAATGCTTTCTGGCACACCTCTGCCCAGATCCCCCTCTTGGGCTACTTTTAAGAAGTCAGTTTGGTGAGGGGGCAAAAATGGGGCCATTACCCTTGACAAATCTCCTGTACTAGCACAGGAAGGCCCTCCCTTCTGTCTGGGTCTGCAGTGGTTTCCAAGCCAGGATCATCTGAATTTTGGGTTGAAGGGGCTGCACTTTACATCCACTGATGGCGACCCAGGTAGACTATGGAACCCTGTCTTATCTGGCAGTTACTGGCCTTAATAGTGAGGCTTGCCTTCTGAAGGGCCTCAAACACTAATCATAGGTGGTTCAGGTGCTCCTCCCAGAGAGAGCTGTAAACTGCAATATCATCCGAATAGCCCCGCTGGGACACAGTTTACCAGACTCTGGAAGACAGCAGAGGCATTCTTTAACCCAAAGGGCATCACCCTGAACTGGAAATGGCACTTTGGGTTGGAGAATACAGACCTCTCCTTTGCCCCCTTGGTTAAGGCAATTTGACAGTACACTGATGTCAAATCAAATGCACGTAGGAATTTGGCAGCTCCCAATCAATTTATGAGCTCATCAGCAGGGGAATGGGGTGTGCATCAGTCTTGGTGGCTGAAAATAGCCCTCTATAATCCACACAGAACAAGAATTATGGGCTGGTGCCTGTTGGGGCAGCCTTGGGCACCAACTCCACTGGGATAGACCAAGGGTTGTTGGAGTGCCCAGTCACCCATAGCTTTGGTATCTTGGACACGTATTCCTTCATTGTGACTCTCACTTTGCCAGATAGCCTATAGATCTTATTTTTCACAGGCGTACTGTCCCCTGCATCAATGTCTTGGACACACCAATGGAGGAGCACAGGAGGTTATGTGAATAGGGAGGAGAACTGCTCCAACAGCTGGCAGCAGTCTGTCTCCTGTTGGGGGTGTCAGAGAGGGCGAGAAGATCACTCCACCTTCTGATCCATCATGCTCTTTTGAGGAGAAGTGAACCATTAGAGGGTCACTCTCGTCATCCTCGCTCCATCTGTCACCAAGAGCATAATGACCTCAGTGCTGGTTTCAGGTGGTTAATGTCTAGGACCCTGAAAGGGTTCATAGGGGTCTGGAAGTCCCCCAGGTAGGTGATCACCCTCTTGAACTCATTTACCTCATATGGTCAAGTCCACCTCTCCTACTAGGCCCGGGGTTTCACTGGCCCCATTTACCACACCTTCTGACTAGGTTGAAATTCAACCACAGTGACCTTGTGGCCATACCAAAGATTCAGGACCTCCTGGCTGGCTGCTCAGTTCTCAGTGATGTTCGTCTAGAGCCGCTTCATCACAGATCTTAGAGCCAACCTGTAACTGGCTACATATTGAGGGAGCTCATGGGAGCTTGCTTGCACCCCTACTTCACAAGGGAAGTAGGCCCTCTAACAGGATTGCCATACAGAAGCTTGAAGAGGCTGAACCAACTCTCTTTTGAGGCACCTACCTGTGAGCAAACAACAGGCATAGCAGAAGGACTTCCCACTT
Source organism: Lissotriton helveticus (assembly GCF_964261635.1). Taxonomy (NCBI): domain Eukaryota; kingdom Metazoa; phylum Chordata; class Amphibia; order Caudata; family Salamandridae; genus Lissotriton; species Lissotriton helveticus. Next base: position 178,820,523 of record NC_136063.1, read on the forward strand.
CACCCTCAAGGTCACTGATTGGCCCTTCATCATGCCTTTCAGGGTCCTGTTAAATCTCTCAATAAGCTCATTGGTTTGGGGATGATAGAGCGTTGAGAACTTGTAGGTTACTACACACTCATCCCACATCAACGTCACATATGAAGACATGAAGTTGGTGCCTCGTTCAGACACCACCTCCTTGGGTAAACCCACTCAAGTAAAGATCCCCATAGTTTCATGGCCACGGTGCACACAGTCACTGTTCTCAGAAAGATTGCTTCTGGGAACCGGGAGGCAAGGTCCACCAAGACCCGGATAAACCTGTGTTCAAGGCTCTCATGGTGACCCGAGGCCCCAAAATATCAATAACCACTCTTTCAAGGGAGGTGGCAAAAACAGGAAGGGGAACCAGAGGAAGCTTTGGTGTTTCCCAGTCTTCCTACTGCCCTGGCAGATAGGATAGGACCTATGTAATGCATTTGAGGTCATTCTCATCCGGGGCTAATAAAAGTAGGTAACCATCCTTTCAAAGGTCTTGGTCTCCCCCGATATTATGAGCCAATTCCAGTAGGAAGCCCCAGTAGTACTGGGGGACCACCAACACATGGGTTTCTCCAAGGTCAGGAACCTTCGACAGGAGATCAGACTCCCATTAGATGAGGTGATCACCAGAGGAAGGAGCCTCCTTCAGTTTGCTAACCAGCCAGTTCAGATAGCTCTCCCATGGTGACAATGTCTACCCCTAGAGGCTCTGAAGCATCCCCCTCAGTTTCTGCTTCCTCCCAGACCATGGGAATCTCTGGGGGAGGTTTTGTGTGCCCTTTGCCCCTCCTCTTCTTGGCAGATGCCTGGGCCATTGATCTCCAGGAAATTGAAATGTTTCCCTCAGGAGCCCATGGCCAGTGTGGTTAAGCACACACACTTGTGCAATTCTAGCATTGATAAATGTGACTGCAGCTCCACTGCCTTCTAGATAGTATGGTCCAAATTATAACTCATCGGACAGTCCATGGGCATGGCTTTAAGGTACCTGAGACTTCTCCCTCCCATTCAAGGGGACCAGAGCCACTTGGTAGTGACTCTTATGGTTATCAGCAGTAACCACCTAGTGGACTAGATTGGTAAGCCTACTCTGAGGGCACCAGATGACACCTTAGAGTAGTCATACTGGCTCCAATGCCTCTCAGAGCCTCCACCCTCTGCCCATTGAGGGTGGCCCACTGCCTATACTTCTTAGTATTAGTGAGGACATGAGTCTTGTGTACCATATCTCAGTCTCCCTAAAACACGAAGGTGATCTCTGCACTACTGCCTGCATTAACTGGGACAACCTCCTCCCAGAGCATTACAATACTCATTTCTAGGGCCTTCTCAATAGTTTGGAACTTCTGCCTCTTCAGGCAGTTGGGGGTCACCCTTTGACACTCAAAGCATGTTAGGGTTAAGTGACCTGGAGGCTTCTTCCCATGGAACCCACCCTCCTTCTGGTCAAGATTGGGCTGGGAATCCTTCCCCTGGAAAGTCTTTTGGGGGCCTTTTGAGTATTTGTTTCTGGTGGAGAACCTGTCCACCCTTATGGTGATCCCCCCATTTGTTTTCTTGGACACCCTGGTGCTCACCCAGAGGTCCACCACCTTTGCATGCTCTCAGAGTGAAGTAAGCTTGCTATCAATCAGGTGTTGGTGCAGCTGTGTAAAGAAAGTATTGAATACATGCTGTCTCAAAATTGGATCATACAGCCCTTCATAATCACTCATTGTGCTGCCCTTCACGCAATCATTCAGTGCCTTAATGAAGTAATTAATGAAATCCAACCAACAATAGCATGATGGAGGAGCACAGGAGGTTATGTGCCTGTCCCTAAACCTGATCCTGTATTTCTCTGGGGTGAGCCCAAACTTGGTGAAGAGAATGGCTTTTGTAAGGGCATACTTCATCTTGTCATCTACCTATATATCAACAGAGTATCTCTCCCCACAGTGAGTATATGTTTCCAGAGATTCATCCCCAATCCTCTTAAGGGACCCTATGCATCCTTAGGGCTACCTCATAATAAGCTGAAAATCATTATGAGATTTCTTTCTGCCAAGGCTCTGTCAGCTTCAGCCTGTCACTCCTCAGCTGCCCTTTCAGCAGCGACCTCCTCCATTTTCAGTTTGACCATCTGCAGCCTGATGTTCCCTTTCTGTTTTTCGATCTGCCAGTTTCTCAGGGGACAGGTTGCAGGAGGAAATGCTGCTGCCTGCCCTTGGTCTGGCATGGGACCCTACTCCTGTGGGACCTCTTCTCTATTCTGAGACCACCATCAGGGGTTTGGCATCCTCTTCTTCCATCTCCTCTTCCTCAAAGACCACATCCATATTCTCCTCCTGAGCTGTGGCGTGTAACTGGCAAGTGCTGAGGGCCTTCTACAGCTCATTCTTCAGGGAGCCCTTGGTTACTGTAAGCAACTTCTCCCTGCAGAATTACTTGAATTCAGCTAGCTGAGCCACAATGTAGCTCTCTAGGTTGGTGTGCTCAAACCCCATGCTTGCAGGTAGAGTAACAGTTGCCTAAGATGGGGTGGAATGGAAATGAATTTGGAAAAAGTAAAAGAGGTTAATCAAGGAGAACTAAAAAAATACATAGAATCTGATGTCAGATATTTATAGGGATTTATAGTGTTACTCAATACCACTGAGTGGCACTGCACAAACACTAGTATTGGATCCCTTCTCTAAGAACAATGTATAAGAAATTGGGTTGTTGGTTCATGGGGGTGAAAATCCTGGCCAGGTAACAACCACAATCCTTGTCAGGGTGAACCACAAATGTCACTAAATTAACCAGTGCTTAACCCTTAGTAGCTTGGCACTAAAGAATTTGGGGTTAACTTAGAGGCAATGTATAAATTATGTATGCAGCACACAAACAGAAATAAAGTGAAACACTACAGAAGAAAAATCCCACACCAATTTACAACATTAAAGTACATTCTATTAAATAAAATGATAACATATTGTTAGAATTGGGGGTCTCTGGTTGGCACAGGTATGCACTTGTGACAAACAGGTACCCTCTCCTCTAGTCAGGGCAAGGGAACTACCCTTTAAGAGTAACCCCTGCTCACCCTCTAGGTTGCGTGGCGCGAGCAGTCAAGGCTAATTCTCAGGGCACTAGTTAGTTAAGCATTTATGACCACATACAGTAAACAATACTGACCCCCCACAAATGGACACCAGGCGTTGCATTTGTATCAAAAATACGTAGGCTTTATATAAAAATACTTAGGTTATGCAGAGTTATCACAAGACCAATATAACGTTATGCAATTCGAGGCCACCAGATCTAGAAACAATGGCAAGTGGTCTTTTCAGTCTTAAATTGTTTTAGGTTGCTTCCATACGGTAGGATCAATACTTTGTTCCATCACAGCAGTGTCTCTTGCTGCTGTGTGCTTCGTAGCGCTCTTGTACGCTGTTCGCAGGGATCGGAGAGTCGTCTCACCCACTCCCACGGACTCGTTCATCCCCGGCGCGGCGTGTAGTGTGAGGCGTACGCCACTAGGGGGCTACAATGGTGTGCGCGTCGTAGCTGTGAGGCGTACTTGGTCAGCGTACACCCAGAGAGGTCCAACTGCCACGCGCCGCGTGTATGAGGCGTATGGAGCGGAGACGTTTACAATGAACAGCGCTAACGGGGAAAACAGAACGTTGCGGACCCAGATTCCAAGGCGAAATCCTACAGAGTTTAAGCACAGTACCACGCAGAGATCAGGCGGGGACGAGTCGTACGATTGTAGTACGCGCCGTTGGTGCAAGCGTACTTTCGGGATCTCAACGGCTGGCGGCTTCCGTTAGGCAGGGCCTCCAATACGGTTCGTACTGGGGGCGCTTCCGGGGGCGGCACGGCCTTCTTTACAATTTGGAGGGCAAAGCGGGGCGTCCGGGTACGTTGAGACGTACGAGCGGCCGTCCGGGGGGGCACAGAACTCAACTCCAGCAACTCCGGCATGCGGCTCGGTTGAGGGCGAGCGAAGGTACAAAGAACCCACTGTTCCTGGGGTTCAGTTCAGGGGGCAAGCTCAGTCAAGCCCTTGGAGATAGTTTAGAGCACAATAAAACAAAGTCCTCTTTGGTCTTTTCCTCTCCTGTCTCAGCAAGGCACCACTGCAGGCCAGTCCTTCAGCTTCTTCTTGGTCCTTCTAGTTGGGCAGAGGTTTGTTGTGGTAAAACAGGATCTGATTTGTTAGGTGCAGAGCTCCTCTTCTTATACTAGTTTAGTTAGTTTCTTTTGTCTTTTCAGGCCAGGGGGGCCTTTGCATAGTTCAATTCAGTCTCTGAGCACTTTGTTGTACTGTTCCTGGCTTCTTCTTTCAGAGAGCAGGGCAGGTACATCAGATGCTCTCCAGGAGGTGGAGCCAGCATTGTGGGGACAAGTACAGTCAGGAGCACTCTGTTGACAGTCTACCCTCTTCCTGGACCAGGTGCAGGGCAGAGTCGTCAGTCGCCCCCCAGGGGTCGGAGCCAGCATTGTGATGGCAGAGCACAGCCCTATTCAGAGTCAAGGGGCACTCCCACCACCCATCCTGGTGTAATCCCTCTATTCACCACCTGTCATCCCCAGCCCTGTCACTCACACAACCCAGATAGCAGATACACATCCTGGCAGAGGCGGGCTGAAATGGTGAGGCAAGCAAATGCTTACTTTCTAAAAGTAGCATTTGCAAACACAGGATATTAAAATAAACTTTACTAAAAGAAGTATTTTATTATTCTGAGTTCAGGCATACTAAACTTGACTTTCTACCATGTTCCCTGAGCCTACTGGGATTATAGAGTGTAATAATTTCAGCAGCCCATTCTGGCCTATGAGAACAGGTAGCCTTACAATAGTGAAAAACTAAAATGGCTGTAATTCACTATTAGGACATGCCACATACATCAGGGCTTGTCCTACCTTATGCTTACAATGCACCCTGCCCTAGGGCCTACAATAGGGGTGACTCACATGAAGTAAAGGGAAGGTTTAGAGGCTGGCAAGGTGTGCACTTGCCCAGCCAGCATGACAGTGCCAGACTGCACGCAGGAACTGCAATGGCAGGCCTTAGACACATTTTAAAAGGCTGCTTCTGTGGGTGGCGCAACCAGCGCTGCAGGCCCACTAGCAGTATTTGTATTCACAAGCCCTGGCACTCCTGGTGCACTTTACTGGGGACTGACAGTAAATCAAATGAGCCAATCATGGAAATCAATTGACAGGTACACTTTACATTGGGAGCACTTGCACTGCGGCAAGGATTGGCCGTGGCGCAGTGCCCTGAGCAGCTAACACCAGCAAAACATCTGAGGCACATCAGCGAAAAGTGGAAGGGAGACTTACTCCAAGGTGCCAGGTCTAACACGTATATAATGACACAAATCAAACCAGTAGAACAGGAGATATGCAGTTTCAAAGTTGTAGGTAAATAGAGCGCCTAAAAGCACTACTCATGGTTATTTGGTTATGCTAGACAGTGAGAAAGTCTGAAAAAACAAGCTGACCGAAATTACACACAGTCCAAATACAGCTGCCAGGTTAGTCCAGCTGAAAAAGTTACTTTCACAAAGTCTGGTGGGAAGAGTCCAGTTTGCAGTGGAGGCAGCAAGAAGCAGGGGGAGGGTCGTGGATAGTCATGACTGTAGCATGAAGAGCCGGCTGGGCGCTGTGGACGGTGGTGCCTGTAGCACGAAACTCTGGTTGGGAATCGCAGATGGTCGTTGCTGGTGCTTTGAGTTGGCGGTCACTGCAGGCTGTTGTTGCTTGGGAGCGAAGTACAGATCTCGCCTTGCTGGGGGTTGCTGTATCAAGAAGAGCCAGGTTCACTGGAGCTTCGCAATTGCGCTTATTGTAGGCAGCAGAGTCTCAGTGCCAGTGGGACCAGTAGCGGTTGCAAAGAACCCAAGACTTCAGGATTTCAGAGTGGGCCTGGGTTCAAGGAGCAAGTCCAGTCTTCCTTCCTCAGGCAGCAGGGCAGTCCTTCCAGTAGCGGTCCAGTCCTTCCAGCAGGAGAGCATCCCTTTTAAGTCTTCAACAGGCCTAGAAGTGATATCAGTGGCTTAGGCGAGCCAATATTTATACCTAGTGCGAGCATTGGAAGTGGGGGATTCCCTGTAGTAACCCCACATCTGGTTCTGGAAAGTTCCTTCCTTCCTTTCCCTGCCAAGGCTCAAGTAGTAAAGAGTAACAAAAGGCTGGATTCAAGTTCCTTTGTTTGGGTGCTGAAGGCAGCCCTTCAAAATATAAGTTGGAGGAGGGAACAGCTCCACCTTCATCCTGCCAACACCCAGACCCCGTTTGTCTCACTGTATGGGAGGAATGCACAAAGGCCAACTGCTAAGATATTTGTAGTCATGTGAAGCAGGACACAGGCAGCAGGCACCATATGGTTAGAACAACAAATGTCAACATTCTAAAGTTGGCATTTTCAGAATTGTGACTTAAAAGCCATTAGACAAACAATGATGGCCAGGGGATCATTCTAGAGCACCGACTCGTGTAGTTTTAAATTATTAAAAAGGACACAAAGTAGTTTACAATTGCCCACCTGTGAGTATGGTTTGCCACCAATAAACCACAAATGTTGAGCTTCTAACAGAAAGTACAAATGTTGAGCTTCTAACAGAATGTACAAATTTTGAGCTTCTAACTGAAAGACACAAATGTTGAGCTTCTAACAGAAAGTACAAATTTTGAGCTTCTAACTGAAAGACACAAATGTTGAGCTTCTAACAAAAAGTTACAAATGAACAATTCATTTGAGTCCAAACTTGACACTCATATCTGTTCCAAATCAAAAGTAAGAACGTATTCAATTCATAAAGGTAACCAAATGTTATCCAATGGATAGATAGGCCTTAAAAAAGAGAAAAGCAAATTTAAAGATTTTTCACTACTATGACATGTAAAACTTAAAGACATCCTACTTTTGTAATACACTGCACCCTGCCCTATGGGCTGTCCTACCTTAGGGGTGATGTATATGCATTAGAAAGGAAGGTTTAGACCTGGCAAAAGGGTTATGTTTCCTGTTCAAAATGGCAGTTTAATGCTGCACTATAGGCTGCAGTGGCAAGCTAAGGATAGGTCTTTAAAGGTTACTTCAACGGGTGGTATTGTACAGGCCCGGGGTGCATGTAGTACCACTATTCCAACTCGGGATCTGCAACTACCTCAGATGCAAGCCGTTTTTACTATGTTTTAGGGGGAACACACACATATGTTAGCACTGGTTAACAGTAGTAATGTGCACAGAGTCCTAAAGACAAAAAAAACAGATTCAGCAAAACTGGAGGAGGGAAAGCAAAAGCTTTCTGGAACTAACAGACAAGGGTGTCAGGTCTAACAATTTGCAAATACATGTTTTGTATGTTACATTATGCAACTCAGAGCAGACTTCTTTTCAAATGGACTCTTAACATTTACCCCTAAAGTGATGTCAAGGTAAAATATTCGATGTATTACTCTTTATGGAATGAGGTAGCCAGGCTTGTTTTAACACAGCTTGAAAACATCAGAACAGCAGGCACATTTTCTGTGTTTTTCCTGAACTGTCATAAACATTCTGAATCACCCACTTTTGAACAGAAGCATTTAATAACAGGTTGCCTCCGTAGATAAGTGGTATTGAATTTGAACCGATCTACCATAAAGCACAAAACTATTGATGCAACAAAGAATGGATTAGTAGAAGCAGAAATAGATGTTAAAAGGAGCTCGACAGTAATGGCTATGAAATAGAAAAAATGACTGGGTCGTACAAGAGAATAATCATAAGCTACATTGCAATCATGTTAATAGTTGCTAGAATAACATAAAGTCATCCACATTACTGGGAGCACTTTACTGGTTGAATCATGAACAAGAACAAAATCATTCACACGTTGTTACATAACCACCAGATAAAAGAAGACCTGTAAAGGGCAAATTTTACCTGACGGTGCCCCCTTCAGAAAAGCTCATAAAAACTGCATTGATCAAACACCACTGACATGAAGTGGAGTCAGTTTATTGTAAAATACTAATCAGCTCCAAAATTACTGAAAGACAGATTTCAAGGACAGGAATAAATAAATTAGATCTGTGCCACGCTGATTGATGTAGATAATGTCTGCCCTCCTCCAAATCAGAATCTGGTGATTTGGATGACATTGACATTCCAAGCCATCAAATGTAGCTTTCTTTGACTTCTTGATGTGCATTTAAACATAATTCAAAAAGTTTGAACCCTCAGTGCTCAATTGGAGCCGGTAGTTTCCGGTGCTCGGCACCAGCACTTAATTGTCAGCAACAGCACTTAATTGCCGACACCGGCACTTATGAAAGCTGCAACATGGTGGTGCTGTTTGCATAATTAGAGTTGATAAGAACAGCAATTGTTATTTTTTCAGTTGAATTAAAAAAAAAAACGAATACATGCCGCCTAAGCTACTTCTATAGCTTTGGGGGACTAGAATAAGCTAAAGCGACACACTTGTGGTGTGCTGGTTAGTAGTAGTTGTGTAAGTACTGTCGTGCATGCTCCTCTCCTTATTGTGTGTTTGCGAGGGGCGGAGCGAGCCAGGCACAAAAGAGGTTGAGGAGGACAGAAGAGCCATTGGAGTACTAGTTAGCGTTTCCGGGTCTCCTGTCCTGCCTCCCTGCACTTACCTGGCTTCCTTCCGGTGGTTTTGACGTCCGTTGGAGTTCTCTCGCCGGAATCCTGTTCCTTATTTCTGGACTTGCCGGAAGCCGCTAGGGCCTTCAAAGTCTTCTATATTTCGGCAGTGTGTCAGTTGTCACAGGCGCCTTCAAAGTCTTCCATATTTCAGCTGTGCATCTGACACCACAGGGGCCCTCAAAGTCTTCCATGTTTCAGCTGTGCTTCCATCGCCACCTGGGCCTTCAAAGACTTCCATATCACGGTGGTTGTCCGACGCCACGGTGGGCCTTCAAAGTCTTCCACATCACAGCGGTTCATCCAACGCTGCGGAGACCTTCAGAGTCTCACTTATTATAGAGATTAAAAAATAAATAAATAATGAAATTGATCGGAAATAATCAATGATCCTCTAAGTGGTAACATTTTAATATACTTGAGTATACATAGAATACCCTTGAAACCATAAATCAAGCTGTTACTGTTGCCTCATTAGTCCTTTTTATTAACTACGGGCGTTTAAATCATTTCTTTTATTTTGGTTTTTTTGGGTTCCTTAAACCAAATATGTTTTGAACATACCCATAGAATTATATTGCAAACATAACTGTCATTACAATACTTACATATAGACAGTACAAAACAGTGGAAAAAAACAACAATGTACAGTCTCATTCACATCTGAAACATATACACGTATTCACATTTTCTCTTTTGCACACGCTGTATTAGTCCTACATATTCTTTATTTACTATCGGAACCTTTCTTTGTTAGGTCCTCAACTATAACTTTACTAGAGGTCTTGTGGAGGTCAGGGACAATCTTATGCTCAATTTGAAAGACTCAAAGATTAAAGTATGAGTTCTCAACAAGATTCTCTATTGAGTGTATATTGTATCCATATGTCTTCTGAACCTCTCAATTTAGAAGGTGCCTTTTTGGAGAATGCCAACGCGTTTTGACCTTCGCTAGGGGACCTCAATTGCTTATGTGAAGGTCTTCATCAGGGCCATGAAATTTTCACGTAGGACATTTTGCCATTTCCTTGTTCCTTTTGTTGCAGGGAATGTATAGTGGCTGTCTATCAAATCCTGTTATAGTTATGCTCCGACTGGTCTTTTATTTTCGGTTCAGCTTACGGCAGTGTGTCTCAGCCTGTTCTCCCGGAATGCTTGTCGGTCTTTCTCACAATCCTGCTTTCATATTAGTTTCAATCACTGGTCGACGGCTGTATTTTGTCTTTCCTGGAAGTTAAATTCTCTGGGGTTTTCTCTGCATTTTTTTACACGGTCCAATTTGATAGACAGCCACTATACATTCCCTGCAACAAAAGGAACAAGGAAATGGCAAAATGTCCTACGTGAAAATTTCATCGCAAAAAGGACTAATGAGGCAACAGTAACAGCTTGATTTATGGTTTCAGGGGTATTTTATGTATACTCATGTATGTTGATTCCTTCCCCTGAAGTCCTTAACAGAATCACTCCCCTATTTGTTTGAACTAATTTTAATATACTTTGCATAAATTAAACATGGTACTTATCTGAGTTAGTCTCCTCAGTGTATGGAGATTCTGTTCCCTTGCTGACATTGTCTGATGGCTATAAATAAGACAAATATATATATTTGATCTCCGGAAATTGAAGGGGTTGATTTATATTCTTAGTAATTAGCGCTTCACTTTTTGTGTATATTTTTGTATTATTTATTATCCTTTCTGGGAGAATATGTTTTTTGTTTTTCTCCTGGTGTATTTAGATATGAATAAGTTGGGACCTCCTTCGATTTCACGCTGAACCTCTTGTAGGTTAGTATTATGTATACCTTTTTTAGGTTTAAATCTTTTTATTATTGAAAGACAGTGCGATATAGTACAGTAAGCAGTGTGGTTACACCAGATACGAGTAGTAATCCTCAGTGGAGGCATGATGCTCATTTCAATACTGGTAATAACAGCAATGTCCCACCTATCAGGGATGAAAACGCACTGAACCAAGGAAATATGAGAACTAGGAAAATCCAGGAAAAACTTCCCTTTTTAGGTCTCGTCCTGCGATTGCAGGCCAAAGGCCTGCTGTCGCAGAGCGAGACTATTGCAATCATTCTGCCTTTCAAGGACTGAAAGGGAGAGGACAAGAGACTGGCACGCGCACGCATGAAGCAGCCTGCCGGGATCAGGTCGCGCGCGTCAACACGCGCTCCGATTCCGGCAGGCTCTTCAGTCACCATGGATCACTCTCACGCACGCGCACACATGTAGACACACTCCTGACCCCCCCTCACCAACTCACCGTGCTCTACACACAGACACATGTACACAGACACATGTACACAGACACACGCACACACATCTCCCCACTCACCGGTCTCTTTCTCCGGGTTCCGTGTCTCTCTCTCCCGCACTGGTATCTGCTGGTCTTCACCCGGGCCCCCTCGTCTCTTTCTCCGGGTTCCGTGTCTCTCTCTCCCGCACTGGTATCTGCTGGTCTTCACCCGGGCCCCCTCCTGGGACCCGGGACTTCAGCTGCCACTTTGTTTTCGCTCCGGGGCTCGCTCCTAAAAACGAAACTTTGGAATGACGCGCATGCGCAGGCAGCCCCCGCCCTCAGTTACAACCCAGTACTGAGCTGCTTTTACTTTCGTAGTCTTCCGTGTTCGCTGCGGTGGCTGCTGTTGTTTGTACTTGTTGGGACAGCGTTGGACTTTTAAATTTGCATTATATCTGAGTATCCTGCGAAGGGCTGTTAAGTTGAGTTCTGCGGCTTTTGAAACGTTTGGCAGCGTGGTTGGTAAGTTTATTTTTGGTAACTTTGGGCTTTTTAAAATGAAATGGTATGTTGTGGGGTTGATATGAAATTTTAGCGCTAAGGATTTACACATAGATTAGTTGGTATGTTTAGCGCATGATTAATTATTTTTAGTTATTGAAAATGTAATCCAACGTATATTTTTGAGCGGTTGCGAAAGTTTAAATGCGTGTAAAACCATTTTTCGAAGACTTAGGAACACGCTTTCAGCCGCTGCCGATTGTGTGCCTGCTGACGCTTCCCTCTTAAGATGGCAAAGATAGTGCCCCTGGGCCATGGGCTCGATGAGAGAGGCAGGCTCGTTCCGTTGTGCTCAGAGACAAGCTCGCCCCGTTGACCCCACAGACAGTCTTGCTGCACAGCACTCTGCTCAAGGGCAGACAATGAAAGAATCGAGGCTCATCAAATGTTCAACAGACAGTGATCCTGGTCACGTACCAAAGATGAAGGGTCCAGGGCCCCGAGAGGGCCGGGGTCTGTCTACAGGCAGCAGGCGCCTACAGGCCACTCAAAACCAAACCCGTGGACACTAGCAGGGTAACCCCAGAATGCACAAAGTGTCACATCTGCAAAAAGACACACAGCTCAGATGCTATGTGTGCGTCCTCTGCGCCATGCATCAGAGTCAAGGAAATAAACATCTCAAACCTGGCGGGCGGCTTCAAGGCACTGTGGCACTTTCTAGGTCGTGCACCAGCCTGTGATCTTGGGGCTATGTATGGAAAAGCAGGGCTATGGAGAGGAGTACTTGCGTGTTCCTGGCATTTAAACAGGGCCCCCTCCGCCCCCCACTTCACCTGGTAAAGCAGCGTGCAGGAGGGTGTAGCTCGCCGACAACGAACATTATATGTCTACAGAAGCTGCCAGAGTCGGAAGCTGAGATTCACAGCCTGCGCCCCGCGTCCTCAGAAGGACGTGCAAATACCCGTCCCCCTTCGCCTCTAGCGCCTCGAGGCTGGTCACTCGGTCATGCAATACACTAACTCTCTCATCTGATGCCAGCCTGCGCCCCTTAACCCAGGAAATAATGGAACCTTTCACCCCAATGTAGGTGTTTGACGTTCACTTCTCTGCACGTCCACCGTGTTGCCTCCTAGACTTGGATGATGCTTTGTAAAGCGCCTGGAAGTTCCTCCTGTCGATCTAGCTCGCGCTACGTCAAACAAGAGGACTAGCAGCGCTGTCACAGGTGAAAGCCTCTCACCAGGACCCCAAAGGAAATAGGACCAGTAATCAGCACAACGCCCAACCCCGGTCAAAGGCCAAGAAACCAGTAGCGATACTCATGGAACCAGGCAGCGCTGTGAGGCTTTATTCTGGCTTGATCTGTGGAGAGTTACTACTTCCAAAGCGTTGTTTGCCAAACCTAGCTAGGATTACTAGGCACTATCCATAGCGCCTACGCTCCTTTACCACTGGTGCCCAGGACAGGTATGGCCCGCCGTCAAGGCACCAGTGGAAATCCCAAAGTGGACCCGGTAAATGTTTAGGGTACCGCCTGGTACCTCAAAGTTATCACACTACAGAATCAGGCAAACATTACAGCCAGTACCTTTAGGAGGGTGAATCAGCACACCAGGAATACTGGGGTGGGGGGGAGGGGGGGTGCCCGCCTAGCGTCTAAAGCTCTGTTGTAGTGCTTGCTCACACTCTACTACTCACTCTACTACTCACTCTCTACTACTCACTCTCTACTACACACTCTCTACTACTCACTCTACTATTCTCTACTACTCACTACTACACACTCTACTACACACTCTGTACTACACAATCACTACTACACACTCCCTACTCTACTACACACTCACTACTATTCTACTACTTACTCTCTACTACTCACTACTACACTCTCTACTACACTCTACTACACTCTCTACTACACTCTACTACACACTCTACTACACACTCACAACTACACACTCACTACTCTACTATTCTCTACTACACACTCTACAACTCACTCTACTACACACTCTACTAAACTCTACTACTCACTACAACACACTCACTACAACACACTCACTACTCTCTACTACACACTCTAGTACACACTCTCTACTACTCACTAGTATTCTCTACTACTCACTCTATACTACACACTACCACACACTCACCACACTATACTAAACACTCTCTACTACACACTCTACTATTCTCACCTCTCTACTACACACTCTACTACACACTCTCTACTACACACTCTCTACTACACACTCTCTACTACACACTCTCTACTGCGCACTCTCTACTGCACACTCTCTACTGCACACTCTCTACTGCACACTCTCTACTGCACACTCTCTACTGCACACTCTCTACTGCACACTCTCTACTGCACACTCTCTACTGCACACTCTCTACTGCACACTCTCTACTGCACACTCTCTACTGCACACTCTCTACTGCACACTCTCTACTGCACACTCTCTACTGCACACTCTCTACTGCACACTCTCTACTGCACTCTCTACTGCACACTCTCTACTGCACACTCTCTACTGCACACTCTCTACTGCACACTCTCTACTGCACACTCTCTACTGCACACTCTCTACTGCACACTCTCTACTACACACTCTCTACTACACACCCTCTACTACTCTATTTTCTACTACACACTACTAAACATGCACTACTCTACTACACAATCTCTACTACACTCTACTACTCCACTACTCTCTACTACTCTCTTCTACACACTCTGTCTACTACACACTCTGCTACACACTCTACTGCACACTCACTACTAGACACACTGCTCTCTAATACACACTCTCTACTACTCTACTACACACTCTCTACTACTCTACTACACACTCTCTACTACTCTACTACACACTCTCTACTACTCTACTACACACTCTACTGCACACTCTACTGCACACTCACTACTAGACACACTGCTCTCTACTACACACTCTCTACTACACACTCTCTACTACACACTCTCTACTACACACTCTCTACTACTCTACTACACACTCTCTACTACTCTACTACACACTCTACTACACACTCAATACTCTACTACACACCCTCTACTACTCTATTTTCTACTACACACTACTAAACATGCACTACTCTACTACACACTCTACTACTCAATCTCTACTACACTCTACTACTCCACTACTCTCTACTACTCTCTACTACTACTCTCTTCTACACACTCTACTACACACTCTGCTACACACTCTACTGCACACTCACTACTAGACACACTGCTCTCTAATACACACTCTCTACTACTCTAATACACACTCTCTACTACTCTACTACACACTCTCTACTACTCTACTACACACTCTACTACACACTCTACTACACACTCAATACTCTACTACACACCCTCTACTACTCTATTTTCTACTATACACTACTAAACATGCACTACTCTACTACACACTCTACTACTCAATCTCTACTACACTCTACTACTCTACTACTCTCTACTACTACTCTCTTCTACACACTCTACTACACACTCTGCTACACACTCTACTGCACACTCACTACTAGACACACTGCTCTCTAATACACACTCTCTACTACTCTAATACACACTCTCTACTACTCTACTACACACTCTACTACACACTCTACTACACACTCTACTACACACTCTCTACTACACACTCTCTACTACACACTCTCTACTACACACTCACTACTACACACCCACTACTCTCTGCTACACACTCTGCTACACACTCTGCTGCACACTCTGCTGCACACTCTGCTGCACACTCTGCTGCACACTCTGCTGCACACTCTGCTGCACACTCTGCTGCACACTCTGCTGCACACTCTGCTGCACACTCTGCTGCACACTCTGCTGCACACTGCTACACACTCTGCTACACACTCTGCTGCACACTCACTACTAGACACACTGCTCTCTAATACACACTCTCTACTACTCTGCTACACACTCTGCTACACACTCTGCTACACACTCTGCTACACACTCTGCTACACACTCTGCTACACACTCTGCTACACACTCTGCTACACACTCTGCTACACTCTCTGCTACACTCTCTGCTACACTCTCTGCTACACTCTCTGCTACACTCTCTGCTACACTCTCTGCTACACACTCTGCTACACACTCTGCTACACACTCTGCTGCACACTCACTACTAGACACACTGCTCTCTAATACACACTCTCTACTACTCTACTACACACTCTACTACACACTCACTACTAGACACACTGCTCTCTAATACACACTCTCTACTACTCTACTACACACTCTACTACACACTCTACTACACACTCTACTACACACTCTACTACACACTCTACTACACACTCTACTACACACTCTCTACTACACACTCTCTACTACACACTCTCTACTACACACTCTCTACTACACACTCTCTACTACACACCCACCACTACACACTCACTACTCTCTGCTACACACTCTGCTACACACTCTGCTACACACTCTGCTACACACTCTGCTACACACTCTACTACACACTCTACTACACACTCTACTACACACTCTACTACACACTCTACTACACACTCTACTACACACTCTACTACACACTCTACTACACACACTCTACTACACACTCTACTACACACTCTACTACACACTCTACTACACACACTCTCTACTACACACTCTCTACTACACACTCTCTACTACACACTCACTACTACACACTCTTCTACTACACACTCTCTACTACACACTCACTACTACACACTCACTACTACACACTCACTACTACACACTCTCTACTACACACTCTCTACTACACACTCACTACTACACACTCACTACTACACACTCACTACTACACACCCACCACTACACACTCACTACTCTCTGCTACACACTCTGCTACACACTCTGCTACACACTCTGCTACACACTCTGCTACACACTCTGCTACACACTCTGCTACACACTCTGCTACACACTCTACTACACACTCTACTACACACTCTACTACACACTCTACTACACACTCTACTACACACTCTCTACTACACACCCACCACTCTCTGCTACACACTCTCTACTACACTCTCTACTACACACACTCTACTACACTCTCTACTACACACTCTACTACACTCTCACTACTACACACCCACCACTACACACTCACTACTCTCTGCTACACACTCTACTACACACACTCTACTACACACTCTCTACTACACACTCTCTACTACACACTCTACTACACACTCTACTACACACTCTACTACACACTACTACACACTCTACTACACACTCTACTACACACTCTACTACACACTCTACTACACACTCTACTACACACTCTACACACTCTCTACACCACTCTACTACACACTCTACTACACCACTCTACTACACACCTACTACCCTACACACTCTACTAACTCTTACTACACACTTCTCTACTACACACTCTCTACTACACACTCTCTACTACACACTCTCTACTACACACCCACCACTACTCACTCACTACTCTCTTACTACACACACTCTACTACACACTCTACTACACACTCTACTACACTCTCTACTACACACTCTCTACTACACACTCTCTACTACACACTCTCTACTACACACTCTCTACTACACACCCACCACTACACACTCACTACTCTCTGCTACACACTCTGCTACACACTCTACTACACACTCTACTACACACTCTACTACACACTCTACTACACACTCTACTACACACTCTACTACACACTCTACTACACACTCTACTACACACTCTACTACACACTCTACTACACACTCTACTACACACACTACTACACACTCTACTACACACACTCTACTACACACACTCTACTACACACACTCTACTACACACACTCTACTACACACACTCTACTACACACACTCTACTACACACACTCTACTACACACACTCTACTACACACACTCTACTACACACACTCTACTACACACTCTACTACACACTCTACTACACACTCTACTACACACTCTACTACACACTCTACTACACACTCTACACTCTCTGCTACACACCCACCACTACACACTCTACTACACACTCTACTACACACACTCTACTACACACACTCTACTACACACACTCTACTACACACACTCTACTACACACACTCTACTACACACACTCTACTACACACACTCTACTACACACACTCTACTACACACACTCTACTACACACACTCTACTACACACACTCTACTACACACACTCTACCACACACTCTACTACACACACTCTACTACACACTCTACTACACACTCTACTACACACTCTACTACACACTCTACTACACACTCTACTACACACTCTACTACACACTCTACTACACACTCTCTACTACACACTCTCTACTACACACTCTCTACTACACACTCTCTACTACACACTCTACTACACACTCTACTACACACTCTACTACACACTCTACTACACACTCTACTACACACTCTACTACACACTCTCTACTACACACTCTCTACTACACACTCTCTACTACACACTCTCTACTACACACTCTCTACTACACACTCTCTACTACACACTCTCTACTACACACTCTACTACTCTCTACTGCACACTCTACTACACACTCTACTACACACTCTACTACACACTCTACTACACACTCTACTACACACTCTACTACACACTCTACTACACACTCTACTACACACTTTCTACTACACACTTTCTACTACACACTCTCTACTACTCTACTACACTCTCTACTATTCTCTACTACTCACTCTATACTACACACTACCACACTCACCACTCTCTACTACACACTATACTACACACTCTCTACTACACACTCTACTACACACTCACTACTACACACTCACTACTACACACTCACTACTACACACTCACTACTACACACTCACTACTACACTCACTACTACACACTCACTACTACACACTCACTACCACACTCACTACCACACTCACTACCACACTCACTACCACACTCACTACCACACTCACTACCACACTCACTACCACACTCACTACCACACTCACTACCACACTCACTACCACACTCACTACCACACTCACTACCACACTCTCTACTACACACTACTACTCACTCTCTACTACACTCTCTACTACTCACTCTACTACTCTCTACTGCACACCCACCACTACACTCACTACTCTCTGCTACACACTCTACTACACACTCTCTACTACACACTTTCTACTACAAACTCTCTACTACTCTACTACACTCTCTACTACTCACTCTACTATTCTCTACTACTCACTCTATACTACACACTACCACACACTCACCACTCTACTACACACTATACTAAACACTCTCTACTACACACTCTACTACTCTCTACTACACTCACCACTCTCTACTACACACTCTACTACACACTCTCTACTACACACGCACTACTTAGTACTACACACTCTACTATTCACTCTACTACTCACTCTACTACACACTCTATACTGCATACTCTCTACTACACACTCTCTCTTAGTCTGTACTACACACGCTCTACTTCAGGCAGCAATAAAAACGTCATGATAACTTGTGATTAATGTTCCTGGTAGAGAGAGATCAGAGGTTTGTCTAGTAGCAGGTTTGACTCACCATAAAGTAGTGCAGAGGGTTAATCTGCTGCAAAGAACAGATCGGTGTTTGGGTGGATATCTGAGCGGATTCGTAAAGCCAGCCTTTACCAGCACTATAAAGCAAATGAAATGTATGTGAGAGAGGTTTTAAGGGAAGATGAGGTCCACTTTTTACACGGTGGTAATGATGGAATCAGAGGAGGAGGTGGGGGAAGAGGGATGCGGGGGTGTCCAAAAAGTATGTCACACCGGGCAGCACCACTGCTAAAGCTGGCCCTGTTTCTAGCTCAAGCGGCACCGACACCCATAGTCTAAAGATAATACCTCTGCCTTAAGTGAAGTACTCTGGTACCCAAGGATGACTAGCAAACAATATTATTCACAACGTTGCTTACTATTCAGCAACATTTCACAGTTTGCAAATCATCTTTATACACCAATTCAGAGTTTGCTAACAAATTAATGCAACACATTGTCATATACAATACCATAGCTCAAACTTTAATGCTGCGAGACCTATTGCATTGTAAATGCTTGTTTATTACTGTATCTTGTTGCCCTTAGTAGTAGCTCAAAATTTCATATCTCTTCCATATAGATATATACCACTGACCCTGTTTGCTCTTTATCGGTATACCTCGGTGGAAGAGGGAATTCTACAGGAAGCTATCCCATGATATCAATAATACGCCTTCAGTGTTAAATTCCTTCTACATGTTCATGGTAATACATATAACTTTAGCTTTACTACAGGAATTGCATACAGACCATCCAACAAGAATATCCTTACCTCATGCATGTTGAGTTATGTCTTCCCTTATACCTTTCATTATTTTGTTTCCCCTCTTCCCCAAATTCACCATGTTAGTTTTGAAACTGTTTGGCTGACATTGGTGGTTGTGGGAAATTGGGACCTATCTTCAGATCTTGCATCTCGCCCCTGCAGAAAAAACAGTTGTGGAAATTACAGGTACTGTCATTGGCAACAACTGCAGTGGCAATGAGTGGTGCAAGCTCCAGAGGCCTCCTGACTAGAGCCCTGACACTTATTGTTTTACAAATTAAGCACTGTAAACCCTACTAATCTTTGTGACACCTACTTGTAGCCTTTGAAGATTTATGGATTGGGCTCACCTTTCTGCTCTTAGCGGATATGCAAACAATTCCCACAAACTCACTGGCGCTGTGTTTATATCAGGTAAGGAAACGCTGACAGTGTTCCCGAGTAACCCTGTGACAGAAATCTCCCAATGGTAATGTATAGGGAACATTTAAAAAGTGTATAATTCTTTAAAAATAAGTATATAAATTACAAATATTTAATGTTAAAGATTCATGGTAACTAATTGTATATGCTTATTGTAAATGAAGAACAAAATAAAAAAAACTATAGGGATAATAACTTAATTTTAAATACATTGTTTAATTATTTTAAATATTAAATTAAATTACTTTTTGTAATTATTTATTTTTAAATACACCTAATAAAAAATGTTCATGCATTCATTTTTTAATTAAAAGCATTAAACTATGTTATCATAAAATACACTATTTTTAGTTTAGAATGCTTTATTGAGATAATAAACAAAGTAAAACATCAATACATGCTATAAAAACAAGAGGATGGAAGCGAAGACAAAATATATGTGGCAGTAAGAAAATACGAAAACAACCTCAAAAGATAAAATCTGTACCAAGAGTAAATGCATTTTAACTTTTTGAGTTAAGAAAGAGAAAGGATAGAAGAGAAAGGAGGAACATGGAAAAAGTAGGGGGAGGGAATGCAGCAGAATAGAATAAGGAGGAGGAATGAAGACCACATAGAAATGAAACTTTAAAATATAGTAAGATACGGATTGGTATCATTGTACAAACACAATCAATTGGCACACCTGGAAAGAAAGGATGTTAGTGGTTGCCACAACAAGATGTTTTTTTTTCATCAAAGAAGTGGAGGAGGTATAAGCTCGATCAAGTCTATGATGGTGACAAAGCAAATTCCACCAAGCTTGAAAAGAAATTGTTGAGGTATCCTTCCAGTTAGTGGTAATAATCTGAAAGGAAATAGCTAGAAACAAATCATTGAATTTGCCCACATTGCTCTGTACATTCCAAACAGTAGAAGAACTTCCTAAATAAATATGTAAAATATGAAAAGGTACATTAGTAGATAAAATGTTATTCAATTTCGACCATATACGGGACCACAAAGCTTTAACCTTGGGACAGTGAAAAAACATATGAAAAAAGTCACTACTTCCATGGGACCAAGACCAACATTTTGGGGAGTCCAGAGGCTTGAATCTGGGTAAGTCAGTAGGGGTAAAAAAAGTCTGTTATGAAAATAATATAGTATAAGTTTAGGTTGTACTAGCTGAGCGTGAGGAAGTGTGGATTTTGGATGACATGGAGTCCCATATTTGAAATGAGAAGGCTTGTGATAGGTCCTTTTCCCACAGAAGTTCTAGTTTGGATTCAGTTCTGACTTTAACAGGGCGGGAAAGTAACTTGTATATAACAGCAACTTTAAATTGAGCAGGGAAGTCCAAAAGAGAAGAAGTAGATTGATCATGTGTATCAGCAAGGTTACTTTGAGAAAAATAAAGAGTCATAGAATCTTTGAGCAAGGGCTATTGTTGGGCTCGTATGGATGAAATACCATAGGATCTTTGTATCTCCGGGTAATCCATAAAGGAACCATCTCTTAATAAATGGTAAAATGTGAGGATGCCTTTGTCGATCCACACTTTCCAAAATAAAGCTTTGTTGTTAATTTCGAGATGCTTGTTATACCAAATTGGAGTACACTAAATATATTCCGCAGAAGACAGCTGAGTTGTAAGTATGAAGGTGGCAATTGCCTTGGAGTCGTTAAAGATAGGTAAAAAAAAACGTTTTGGACGTTGGGAAAGACGGGCAGTTGAAAGAAAGGAAAAAGGTGTGTACTGTGCCTGTTCTATGGAGCTCCATGCTGTTATAGGTAAATGAACAGAATCAGATAAAAGGGACCAGATTTGTTTCAGGGCGAATGCGGAGTGATAACGTTTGAGGTTAGGGAAGTTTACTCCTCCCAGTTCCTTGGAAAGTTGTAAGCGAGAAAGTAAAACCCTGGCTTTGCGATTATTCCAAAGCAATTTGGTCAAAGAGCGATAAATAGTGCAAAAAAGGAGTTGGGAAGAGAAACTGAAAGCATAGAAATAACAAAACATAATAATTGGAAGAAGCATCATTTTCATCATAGCTATTCTACCCCACCAAGATAGGAAAAGTGGGGACCAACTTTTCGTGAGATTTGATAATTTTTAAAGTATTTCCGCGAGGTAAATTTTGATAGTTTCCCTAATATTATTAGCATAAAGGATCCCTAACCATTTGATATTTTTGGAGTTCCATTCAAACATATATGGAAGACAATACGTATTCAAGGATAGGACTTTGGATTTATCAATGTTTAACTTATAGCCAAAGACGGGAGAATATTCTTGTAAAAGGGAAAAGAATGCTGGGAGTGAAGTTGATGGATTAGAGATATATAGAAGAATATCATCCGTGTAGGCAGTAAATTTGATGTCAATATTATAACATTTAAAACCTGGGTATTGTGGTGAACATCCGAGTTTTTCCAAAAAGGGCTCCAAAGCAAGAATACATAGGAGTCCCTCTGAGGAGTGGGTAATACACAGATTGACATCCATTTACCTAAACAGATGTAGTGAGGGCAGAATATAGCAGTTGAATATATTAAATAATGGGTGGGCTAAAACCATGCCACTTAAGTGCGCCGAAGATAAAATCCCAGTTCACCTTATCAAATGCTTTTTCAGCGTCCAACTTCATGGTGGCAATGGGAGAATCTGATTTGGAGGCCAGGTGGATAATATTAATAAATGGTCTAGAGTTGTCAGTAATGGAGCGGCCTTTAACAAAGCAAGATTGATATATATTGATGAGATCCGGGATTACTTTATTAATGCGAAGGGCAAGTAATTTAGCAAATATTTTACTGTCGGTATTGATCAGGGAAATTGGTCTATAATTTTTACATAGGGAAGGGTCCTTATCTTTTTTAGGTATTAAACATAACATTGCCTGAGTAAAAGATCTGCGCGACTCACTGGCAGTGAGAAAGTAATTAATTAATTAATGAGAATAACTGGGGAACCAAAAGTTGTTTGAAATTAAGAAAAAATCGAATAGTAGCCAGGTGTTATATCTTTGGGTAAGAGAGTAATACCTTCACCGATTTCCTGTTCTAAGATGGGTTCATTTAAGGATGAAAGGTAAGTGTGACCTACAGGAGTGTTGGGAATATTTTGAAAAAAGGAGTCTATTTGGTCAGGAGTGGGAGTGGATTCAGGAGTGTATAGGGAAGTGTAATATTCTGTGAAGCAATCAAGGATTTTAGCGTCTGAAGTATGCCGAGCACCAGAGTTATCTGTAAGAGCCACAATTTTAGATTTTTGCTTTTTAATTTTCAAATATTTTGCCAGTGTTCTGCCTGCCTTATTCTGTCCACCATACATCTTAGGGTTACATTTTAGCAAATTGTTACAAGCAGAATCTAATGACTATTTATTGTATTGTAGTTTGGCTTTAATAAGAGATGAAATTGGAAGTAAAATACTCATATTCTAAGACTTTAATTTGGTTTAGGATACGTGTAGAATCTAAGAAAGCCTTCTTTTTTTACAGGAAACAAAATTAATAATAAAACCCCTGGCGGCAGCTTTAAAAGCATCCTAGATAAAGTGATATTGAGAGGTAGACTAGAGGTTTTTTAGAAAACATTCCTGGGTGAAAAATTTGAACTGTTCAATAAATTGAGTATCTAAGAGGAGGGAATTATTGAAACGCCAATGTCGGGAGGAAGGGGGAGACGAGGGGTAGTCCATATCTAATATGACGGGTGTGGTATGAAATGAGAATGAAGCCAATCTCTACATTGGTCATGTATTGTAGGGCAGCTTGAGTGAGAAAAATCTAATCAATACGAGAATGTGATTTATGTATGGGGAAAAAAAGGAAAATTCTAAAACGTCAGGGTGGGAGGTTCTCCAAGAGTCCATCAGTCCTCTGGAAGTAATGGCTTTATAAAAAGTATTTTGCAACTTGTTGGGAATATATTTAGCTTGAGATTTCCTATCTAAAAAAGGGTCCATAAGTTGGTTACAATCACCACATACAATCACATTTTCGGCAGCATGTGAGGAGAGCAGTGTAGAGAAATCATTCAAAAAGGATAAATCAGCACCGTTGGGACCATAAACATTGCAAAAAGATAATTGAGCATCATTGACTTAAGCATTTAAGAAGGGCCATCTAGCATTAATGTCCTTAAATTCATTCTGAAGGGAGACATTCAAAGACTTGTGAAATAGTATGACCACCCAAGTTTTTGTTACTCATAGCAGGAGAATAGAAAATGTCTCCTACCCATTGTTTATGGAGAAAAGGTAAGTCTTGTTCCTTAAGGCGCGATTCGTGTAATAATGCAACATGACATTTTAATTTAGCAAGGTAAGACAAGACGCTTTATTTTTTAACAGGGTTACGAATACCTTTAACATTCCATGAAACTATTCGGAGACCTTTCATCAGAAAGATTTCAGCAAAAATAGACAAGTGAAAAGATAACACTCAAAGAATGAAAGATAAAAAAGAGGTAGAGATCTGTTCAGAAGAAGGGTACATAAAGGGAGGTAAGAAAAAAAGAAACTTGTGACTATATAAGATATTCCAGAGGGAGGAAAATAGAGGAATTCGCTTGGTGTAAGCACCAATATGAATTGAGGAGAGAATCATAAGATACCATAAAATCAAAATGAAGAGAAGTACATAAAGTGAAGTAGAAGGCGAGACAGTAAGGGAGTAGGAGAGAAAGAAAGAAGAAAAGAAAGAGACAGAAGAGAGAATGGAAAGGGGAACACAGTTGCCTTAAAGAAGTTAACAGAGAAGACATGACCAAAGAACTTTAGTCATTATGTACAGCTATAAGAAGAGCAATAATGCGGGAGGGTGTGGACGAAAAAACAAGACGGCCCACCTCAAACGGGGAGCACGGAGGAAAAGCAGGGTAACTACTACAAGGAAAACAAGAGGAATAAGATAGGCAATCCATAAAAGAAGTAGCAACAGAAAGAAACAATGAGGAGGGAAACTTACCAAAACGTTAGGTAACATTATAACGAAGTGGATGAAACACCACATACATAATGATAACTCGGGTATGAACATCAACAGCAGAGGAGTACAAGGAAAATCTTAAAGAGATGGGAGAGAATAAAGAAGAGAACAATGAAGGTTTGCTTAGCTCCATTGTGTCAAGGTGCAGTCGCCAGATTCCACAGGAGCGAAGAGAATTACCTCCTACTTCTAAAAAGCAGCCCTCAAAGGGAAATAGTGATAACTCCCTCTGAGACACTGCTCTCAAAAAGTATGGGGGAATATAACCAGGGAGTGTCCACCACTCTCCCCATAGGATGAAGAGGTTTGTAGAAGGGCAGCCAGGAAGCCTAGATGCTGAAAGGAAAAAACAGTAACTCCCAAATAACGCTATATCACACTAGAACATAAATAAACATTGAGCTGTGTACAGTATCGTTTTCGCACTCACCTAATGGTAGTAGTCTCCTTGAAGAAGGGAATCACCAAGTATTCTGGGTAGTTCCAAATGAATGGCTAGAATGGCGATACAGCAGCTATGCCCACGAGGGGGTCTCTGGCAGGGTGGAACTACAAGTCTCTTTCATACAGCATTCACCCAAGGAGAACTGCGAGGGATGGACTTCAGGGAAAAGAGAAAATAAACAAAGAAAGACTGGAATAGTCAGAAATACTGACTATCTACAAAGGAGGAGGGCGGAGAAGTTCCGACCAGCCCTGCTTAAAAGAAGAACGGAGCAGATACCCACTCCAGGAGGTGTGCCGTCCGGCTTCTCAAGAGTAGCGAGGAAGCGGAACAGCACTCCCTCGTGAGCAAGAAGGGACCCGAGGTGTTTCGACCGGCCCTGCGGGACCAAGGCAGGACGGAGCAAACACACACTCGGCGAGGTGTATCGTCCGGCCCCAAAGAGTAGCGAAGGGGCGGAACAACTACTCCCTCACGGAAAGGGGAGGAAAGGGAAGGCAGTACCACATGCGGAGAGCCCCACAGTACTGGGCAAAAGGCTCCACGCAAACAAGGCACGATACCTGAAATTTGGAGTGGAAAGTGGCAGCGAAGGGGGGAGCTACCACTCGGAATCACCGCTACACCACCGGGAGGAAACACCGCCACCAGAAGGGAAGTAGAGTCAGCAGGATGCAGCGGAATATCAAGCCACGGAGACGCCGAGGAAGGAGCGTCTCTTCGGGAACAATGCGGAAGTAGGAGGAGGGCGTGGTCACGGATCACGTCAGTAAGCCAAGCGCCAGGCAACGTGAGAGGCGACGCTTTAGGGGGTTAAGGGAGTGTTTACAAAGAGCGTCTCTCACAGGGTTAGGGATCATGTAAAAAGTGCGCGCCCACCGTTTGTGCCCTGAACCTGGACACAGCTCAAGGTTTCCTTCCTCTAACCCTAACACAGTGCTTCTCCTTTGTGAACATGGACGAATTTACGAAGTTCAGCTGGGTCTTCAAAAGTAAAAGTTCTATCCTAGTATGTCACTTTAAAGAAGCAAGGATGGATGAGACCGCAGCGCGCGTTCATCGCTCTAAGTGATGGTCTAAGGTCTAAAAATTCCTTTCGACGGTTGGCTTGGAATCATCCTGGCAAACACATTTTTTATGGCCTGACCATATCATTTGTTTGTGCTTTTTTGCAGCATTGAGAATTGCCATTAGGTCAGAATAGCAGAAAATACACACTGATGCCTCTAGGTTTAGCTGCTGAAGATACATATGATGGTACCAGTATGTATGCCCTTTGAATATTGAGAACTGTGGGTTTTGACAGACCAACAACTTGCCGAACTTGAGTTACCAAGAAGGAGATCATGTCCGACCCCTCAGAACCTTCTGGAATACCATAGATACATAGGTTGTTGCACCTTTTTCAATTTTCTAAGTCTTCTGTAAATTTCTTAAGTTGAGCTACTTCTTTAGTGAGAAAATCCACTCTGGCGACAACATCCTGTGCATCACTGATTTTTTGTTCCACATCTGAAATACGTGACTCGAAAGTGGACCTTTCATCTTCAATACGCTGAAGTGAAGAAGTAGTTTCAGACATAAAGGGTCTGATATTGCGTAGTTCTTCCATAATGTCCTCTAACGTCAGAGGAAGAGGTGACTTCGATGGGGAGGATGGGTCTTTCTTAACACGCTTGTTAGCGTTAACAGCAGAGTCTTTGCTACCTCCAGCATTGGACCCTGATGCACCGTGAGGCTTGATAAAATTTGAAGCATCCATTGCAAGGTACACAATTTAGTCCAGCTAACAATATGTAATTATAGCCACAAAAAGTAAAACCTCACAGTCAATAACAGCAAGTAAAAGGGAATGCCAACAAACCATGTGAAAAAAAGATGAAAAATCGCTAATTAGCCTTGATGACGCCATGAACAAACGCAAAAATTAAAACATGTAAAAGCACTGCTAGTATGATGGATAAAGCACCAGTTATTGATATCCTCCTCTCAAAAGTACCAAAAATGAGAAAAAGTACATATTTTGGCAATAAGCCAGCATAAAAAGCGAAGAAGTGAGGAGAGACTGAAGAAAAAAACCAAAATGGCGGCTGTCGCAGGTCTGGAAAAGGATGAGGCCAGAAATTAGTGGAAAAGAAAAAAAATATTAAAAAATAAGCTTGCCTCAGTGTGCAGCATAGCCTCTGCAGTCGGTATCCATCATTTGTGTTGTGTTAGGAGCGCAAATGCAAGCCCCTCGATAAATGACGCTCCTCGGTGACGCAGAGCCGATTGAGGAAGCGCCAATCTTGGATCGCCGCCACCGCGTGCTCCAAAATATGTGGTTTTTATGGAAGTATATTTTTTACAGTAAATTACATTTATATTGATTTTTTAAAGTAGGGCGTATATATTTTAAATTCTTACCGGGAAAGTCATGCACATTGACATCTCCTCAACCCAAGCTGCAATGTCAGGTGGAGAGGAAATCAGGCATCGACTAATTAATACCATTATTGCCAATTTCCGCATTCCGTGGCTGGTATGTAGAAGAACTCAACCTCACCAAACATCAATACAAGCAACTGGAGAGCAAATGAAGAACAAGCCAAGACACCACAGATAAAGGCATCTTCGTATTTACGCTAAAGGATGCTACTACTAGCAGATATGAAACACTAAGCAAAACATCCCTCATCAACGTTAGCGCAAACAGCAGAAAGGAAGTCTACAAACATCAGCAAGGAAGTCTTTTTCATCATAAAAGATTAAATTGCATCTCCTGCTGCTTCTAGCAACATCACCCCTATCGCAAGACGCTTGCAACAAACTCTAAGAATTCTTCTGAAGCAAAATCCTCTCCATATAAGGAAACTTTAACCCTCAACCAGAACCCGTCACCATCGCAACTCAACTTCCCATCAAGGCTGAAGAATGACACTTGGCCTTGTTGCCCGCCATCACTGCATTCTAAATAGCTGATGCCACCCATACCTTGAAGACCATCCACTCGAGGGCCACATCTGACCCTTGCACCAACACATCTTCACCATAGGACCCCTACCAATCAGCGCAGCACTAACATTCATCCTCCATGGTATTGTCAACGAAGTGAAATTCTAGACACCTAGACACATGTCACAGTCATGCCCTTGTTCAAACAACCAACTGCTAACCCAGCTACACTCTCGAACTACGGTCCAATCTCTTACCAGCCATTCCTGTCCAAGGTCTTACCGAAACGAATCAATCGATACCTCAACGCCATTCCAGCAACCACCAGTCCCTCAAAGCCATGCAGTCTGCATTCATTTCCAACCACAGTACTAAAATCGCACTCATCGCAGCCACAGATGACATCCCTTTGATCCTTGACAGAGGAGACATGGCAACCATCATTCTCATGGACCTCTCTGCAGCATTTGACACGGTCTCACTCCCCATCCTCATTAGGCACCTGCACGAGTTTGGCATCCAGCGACTAGCTCTCTCCTGGATCTACTCCTTCCGTATGGGCAGAACACAAGCTGTTAGTCTGGCACCTTTTTTGTTGGAAGACCGAAAATTAATTTGCCCAAGGATTCATCGCTGAGACCCACCATCTTCAATTCATACATTATCCCTCTGGCTAACATCATTCGTGCACACAACATCAATATCATCTTCTATGCAGATCCGCAACTCCTATTCTCCCTCTTGGACATGATGCCCAACACAAGAAATAAGTTCACCACCTGCATTACCAAAGTCACTAACTGGATGAAAGGTGACTGTCTCAAGTCTCAAGCTCAACACCTACAAGACGGAACTAGTCATCTTTGGCAAGAACACCTCACCATGGAACTCCAACTGTCGGCTGGCTGACTTTTGACACACACCCACGCCAGGAACCTTTGCATCATCATCAACAGCAAATTAAACATGACTGTAAAAGTCAAAAAAGCAACTGAATCCTGTTGCCACACCCTAAAGATATACAAATATCACCAATTCAACTACATCCAATACCATCGCCATCAATATCACCAACACCACCAATACATCCAAGGTTGCACACCACCAAGACCACATACCTCAAAGATCACATACCGGCCACACTTCTCCAGTACAGCACCACAATATCACCCCACAACAGTGCCGCCACCACCAGGACCAACATGCATTGGGAAAGCCAATATGTCTCGCTTTAATGTGTTATGGGTTATTTGTAAAGTGCAACTGAAACCTCCAAGGGCATTGTGGCATTATAGCATGAATACATATCTGGTATGTCTGGTTTTGCCTCCATTTTTAAAGTGAACCCAGACCTATTGGCTGTGCCACAGCTAGTTATCAGGATGTTTGTAACTGAAGGTTTTCACAGGTTTATGAAATCATCTATATAATAATGTATTTCTCTGTACATATGAGTATGTCTTCGTCTTCAAGTAGGGTGGGGTGATAGCATAGGCACTTTTGCCCAGTGCACATTATGACTTACTGTGCAATTTTAATTTGGCATAGACCTCACCTGTGGCGAGGCATTGTTTTAGTGCTCTTTGCTACCTGACTTCATGAGGTATATTTGTATAACAACTTTGCTGATACTGTTTTTCTCGCTCAAATGGAAGCCTCTTTTTTCTCAGTGTAACCCGCTGTGATGCATTGAATACAAAGATAATCAACACAGGTGCAACAGTATACTTAACAAAGCTTATTTTATTTTCATGTCCCTATTTCAAATCTATATTTCCAAGTAATACAAATCCTAATAAAAAAAAAACATTGCTCTAGAGAGTTCTTAATGTTTCTTTTCACAGACTCAGCAGCATTTACCAAGCTCTCTGAGCAGGTGTGCATTAGTCTGCGGGGCAGAACTGTTATTGTTGAGCTATTTTCACTCCAGGCGTTCTATCCATTAAAGAGTAATTAATAATTCTCTGCATTTAGACATAAATAGCCAGTCTGTTCCATCCTCATCCACCTGTGTGCTCCCTGTCCCACCAAGGGCCACATGTATGAAACTCACAATTTGCTATTACCTATTAGCGATTTTTACCAAAACGCAAATAGGTAATCGCTAAATGCGATGTAACAAAACAGACACGAAATAGCGATTCCCTAATAGTTATTTCTTAAAAATCACGAACGCATTTAGGGAATCACTATTTGTAATTCCAACTCCATTCGTTCCTTTGGGCCATAAGACCCATAGGTGCGAATGGTCTTGAATTACCTAAATTGCAAATACCTAATTGGTAATCACTAATTAGGCAATGAAAAGGCATGGGTGCACGGGGACTTAAGGCCCCCCTAAAATGCCCCATACAAAGTAAAAGTGCACATGTAAGGCTCACAACTTTTTGGAAAATGCTTTTTTTTGCATTTTCCAAAATTGCACGTCTACCATCAAATTGAAATCGATGGTAAAAGTGTTTCCTAAATGCATGGTTCGCATTTAGGAAAGGCCTCTCTCATGTACATTAGGGAACCACAAATTGAAATTCACTATTTAGATAATCGCTAAAAATTGCGATCACCTAAATTGAGAATCCCTAAGCTTTTCATACATTCAGAAAGGGCATTTTGCATTCGCATACGTGTGAATGTAGTGATCTGCATCGTTTGTGAAAACAAAATACTTTGGGCCATATGTATCAAAATGTTGTTTTGCGATTCTCAAATAGCGATTTTTTGCAAATTGCTATTTGAGAATCCGCAAAACACGATATATATGTAGGATTCGCAAAAACTTTTTGAATCTTACATATTCCTTAATTGTGAATTGCAACTTGCCATTCACAATTAAAGAATACCTCCCCATTCATTCCATAGGAATGAATGGGGAGAGGAATGAATGGGGAGAGATTCGAAATTTGTGAGTACCCATTAGGTACTCGCAAATTGCAAATGCAATTTCAAGGATGCAAGGGTGTCAAAAGGACACCCTGTTGCACCCCTGAAATAAGCATGGGTGCAGATATGGCACACATACATGACCAAATGGCATGTATGGCATGTATCAGGAAGAAGCTGAAGACCTGGCTGTTCGAGCAGTAGCGGCACCCCCCCCCCAGCGCCTTGAGACCCTACGGGTATGTAGCGCGCTTTATAAGTGTCACTGATTGGATTGATTATGTGCGCCATCTGGCACTTTGAAAAATACAAAAAAGTGCATTTTTTGCAAAAAAATTGCAAATTACCACCAACCTGAAGTTGGTGGTAATTTGCGATTCCTTAAGCCAAAATCGCACAACTTGGGTGCTTCCTACATTGTATTTAAGGAATCACAGTTTACGATTCCTTAAATGCATTCACAAAACAGGGAATTGCATTTGCAATTTGGCATGATACTTATGGCCCTTTAAAAAAATATGGCCCCAATTCTAGTAACATCTGGGCGCAGAGGGGAAGCTTGCTGAGGAGTCACGGGTCGCTTATCCTTAGTTAACCCTTATGTGTGCTGGGAGAGGACAATGCCAGTGACTGCTTTATCGGGAAAGTGCTTCCCTCTCTGGCGTTTCCTTGTGAGCCTCGGCTTAGACAAGCTTTGCATCTTAAAGTCTCCACTGCCTGTGCATTTGCATGAGCTCAAACCTTTCATGCATTTATAAGAATTCATTGGTATTAGCGCGATTAATTATGCAGGGAGAAAATTCCAGAAAATGAACTGCAAAACAGTTTTTGTCAAAGTGTAACTTTAGTCTAAAATTTCCTTGACTTAAAATTGCATAGAATGCCTTGAGCAACTTGCTAACCAATAGCGTTCTTTCCCACAGGTAACCATATAAATCACATGCACTATTTTGTCGAACAGAAAAGTACTGTATTTTCCCTAGGTCCTGACAAAGAAGGAAACATTTGATAATGCTGATGATAAAAGCACATTTTAGCTTACTTTTACATCCTCTAATACCCACTGGACATGACATCAGCTACCAGTGCTGAAGCTACTATATTAGAAGTGTCATGTCTTCGGTCTCCTAGGCTGTGGCGTAACAAAACCTGAGGGTGGCCCCCCTGCAGAGTGCATGGAGGGGGCTCCCACGCTTCAGACCCAGTCAGGATCTCTCAGGGTGGGGGCCTGTAGCCCGTGCAGAGTGCAGGAGGGGGCCACTAGAAGCTTGGAGTCCCCCTTCACGACAGAGGCTTGGGCGGCTATTGTAACGCCACTCCTCCTAGGGAAGCTAAGTGGACTGTCAGATGTCCTTCCAGAGTGTTAGAGCAAGAACTTTAAGTGAACACTCCTTTCGAGCGTTTTCTTAACTAAGAGATAGCAAGAACCATTATTGAGGAGGATTAGCACAATAAGACCAAGGGAACCGGAAGTGGTAGCCGGAAGCCCCACAAAGCAGTTCAGCAGAATTGGTCTTCATGAGCTCAAGCCCAGTGAAAAGGTGCGTGGGTTAGCTCAACCTAAAGAGTTTTTGTTATCAGTCCAGGTACTTACAACGTCTATAAAAGTTGTTGTCTGATTAGAATTCATCAGAAGAAGTGAGATTTTCTTCACGCAAAAGGAGAGAATGGTAAGTGTTTCTTATTGCTTTGATCTGAAGCAATAGGAAGAACTCTTACAAAGGAATACAGTGTGTTCCATTCATAGCTGGCCCAAAGGTTTAGCAGCAGAGGCGGTACAGTCATAGGGCCAGATGTAGGAGCCTAAATACTGGTCGGTAACGGCCGATTTCGGCCATTACCGACCGGTATTTAAGAATTGGCATGTAGGAGCATTTATTTTACAGATTCGGTAAATTTACCGAATCGGTAAATTTACCGATTCTGTAAAATACCGAATCGGTAATTTTACCGATTCGGTAAATCCAAATGTAGGTGGGACTCTTCTGAGTCCCAAAGGCCATACAGATTCGGTATTTTACCACCCAATTCAATTGGGTGGTAAAATACCGAATCCAGGTGTGCATGCACATGTGTGCATGCACACCTATGCCACATGGCACACATGCCTGTATTTGGGGTGCTAGAGGGTGTCAAAGTGACACCCCCTGCACCCTGGCAGGAATCGGTATTTACCGATTCGGTAATTACCGAATCGGTATTTCCCATTGATTCCTATGGGCTTCACAGCCCATAGGAATCAATAGGTAATACCGATTCGGTATTTACCGAATCGGTAAATACCAAATATTAAAGATTCGGTATTTCAATTACTAGAGATATCTACATCTCCCACCCTTCATATTTACCGATTCATAAATACCGAATCGGTAAAATTCGGTATTTATGAATCGGTAAATACGAATTACCTACATCTAGCCCCTAATCTTTAAATTGACCTTCAAAGAATTTAATTTGTGCCAACCATCTAGTCCTTGAGTTGCCTCATACGTAGCTTAGGTCTACTGTCCGTGTCACCCTCCCATCCAGTCCCTCTGGAGAAGTGTCTATCATGGGCATACCAATTTGTTCTGTTATCAGCGTACCTTTAGAATAGGAAGCCATTGGACTCATGATGTTGATCTAAAGGCTAAAAATAATCCTATAAAAGACTTGGTGAAATAGTGGATCTCAAGGGAACGTCATGAGTCTGAGAGGGAAAATCAGAACAGAAAGATACAAGTTGAGCGAGAAAGTATGTATACCACTTGAAACCTCATACTTCTAGCCATTTGCTTGAGGCATCAAAGGACCCAGATAGTAACATCACTGACATTGGCTGGCCAACTCAAGTGAGAGAATAGACTTCAGGTGAAAGTAATTTCTTTACATTTTTATTTCAAACGTTTTTTTTTAATTTTCAGAAAGTAAGCATTGTACAAATAGAAAATAACATATAAGATACAGATTTACTAATAACTGGAAATAAGGACACAACCATCGTGAAGTACAGAAAGGTAACTTCAATGCATATCAAGAGGTGTGGCGCCGCGGCCAGGGCGACTGACACTGGAATCTGGGGACCACGTTTCGATCCCCGGCTCCGGCGGCAGGTTAGCCCAGCACCATGTGACTCTGGGCAATAGCTCGCTTAATCTTCCCGACGGCCCCCAGCGCCTAGAGACCCTTACGGGTGATTGTGCGCTTTACAAATGTGGACTTTACTTTATCAGTAAACATTTGATACTATACAAAGCAAAGCAAAATAATACAAAACAAAAACAATAATTACAATAAGTGGCCTGAGGATATGCATGCTTGTTAACCCCTTCCGTGCTCATGACGAGCTCAGCTCATCATGAGTCACGGTGCCGCTGTGCTCATGACGAGCTCAGCTCGTCATGACACGTGCAGCG
This sequence comes from Lissotriton helveticus, assembly GCF_964261635.1. NCBI lineage: Eukaryota > Metazoa > Chordata > Amphibia > Caudata > Salamandridae > Lissotriton > Lissotriton helveticus. The sequence goes on from NC_136063.1 coordinate 178,855,422, forward strand.
CTCACATGCGGGGCTAATTCCCCCGCTGTGCTGAGCGTTCTATAGAAACGGGCATGGTCATGACGAGCTGAGCTTGTTGTGAGCACAGCGCCACCGTTCTGCGTGACGAGCTGAGCTCATCACGAGCACCGCGGCGCTGCACGTGCCCCCATTCCCCCAGCAGAGCGGGGGAATTAGCCCCGCAGGGAAGGGGTTAATATTCGATTATACATACGGATGTAAAGAGGGTTGGAAATAAGTCAGAGCCTGTACTAAGTGCTTTCCCAAGTGCGAACTAAGATAAACATTAGTTCCTCATGACACGTAGCATGACAAAGGAGATGGAATCACCAACTTGTGTAAGTAAGTGTAATCAAAGTATTGTGAAGGGGATACACTAAGAAAGAGTGTGTCTATTGGCATGTCAGGTAGGTTTGTTTGTGGCAAAGTAGTTATGTAGTCTGTCCCAGATATGTTTTGTTGGCATTTTCCAGGGGGACATCAGAACATTAAATACAAAGGTAAACCCTTACACTTCAAGTTTTGGATAAGTAGGGGCATCTCCTTCCCCCATCCACTGGAACATGCATCATATCTTTTAACGTTTACAGAAATCCAAAGTACCTATGGTTCAATAATATAGAATTCTTTACCTTTCTTAAAATCAAAACGGCCTTGTCGAAATCTTAGATACTTAAAGCCACCCCATCACTACCTAGTTTCATTTCTAGGATTAACAAGCTGGGTTATTGTTGGAAAGTGGGTTATTGGTAGGGGCAAATGTAGGTCTGCCACTGGCAATAAGGCCACTAACACATGATAGGACGCAGCATAGGTCTTGGAAAATTATTCCTATGCTCAAACATTGGTTACGTGCCTGCGAGCAGACAGGCTTAACTTCAAAGACAGGTATGTAAAGCATTAAAAAACACCATTTCAGTAAATAATTAAGACCCAACACATAATAAAAATCCAACACCAATTTATAGTAATAGGAAATATTTTTATCTTTAAAATTACACCAAAACAACAAAAATCCAATGTAGGGAACCAGAGATATATAATTTTCAAAGATTTAATAAAATATAGCACTTAGAAGATTATAGCACCATATTGTGATACCTGCTCATGATAGACTGGGCCAAAGTCAAAGTTTCAGGCAGGGCACGATGAAGCCCTGAGCAACTACAGCTCGCGGCAGGTCCCGGTCTCAGTTTCTACCTTCACGGCAGGTCCCGGTCTCAGTTTCTACCTTCACACATAGCAACTTTTCTGGAGCTTTTCTTCCCAATGGCCCTCAAAGCTCCCAGCCAGTCCGGATCCAGTGAGGGTTCGCCGGCTTGCCTTTCGACGAGCTCCTGGTCAACTTCCCTGGAGGGGACTTAGAAACTTTTCCTTTAACGCTTCAGCGGGGCAACCCAGGAATCCACGCCGACACACGATGGAAGGCAGGAGCTTTTTCTTGCGGGGTCTCTCGATGCTTCTCATGTAGCCAGATCCGGTGAGGGTTCGCCGGCTTCAATTTTCTTCTAGTCTGGGTCAAACTCTGGAAGTTGGACACATGGAGCTTTTAGCGGGATGAACCTGGTTGGCTTGGCCGGCTCGCGGTTGATTTATTGAAATGCCCTTGTGGACTGGCGTATGTCGGGAAAACTGAATGAAAAGTAAAAATACGAATGAACGAACACAAAAGCAACATACGCATAGGAAACCAAAAATCGCCAGTGGCTGTCCATTTCAACAAACTTAAACACAACATTAGTCAACTACATTTTTGTGTCTTTGAACAAGTTATACCTGTTCAGGGCTGTGACAACACTAAATATCTTTTGCAGCGTGAACAGGTGTAACTTGTTCAAAGACACAAAAATGTAGTTGACTAAAGTTGTGATTAAGTTTGTTGAAATGGCTGTGACAACACTAAACATCTTTTGCAGCGTGAAACTCATTGGATATATCACCTCAACACTACAAGCCCTAAGGGACTGAATGAAAAACTTGTACTGAGCTGCTTACTTTGAGATGTAAGTTAAATGTGTGAGATCTTCATCATACCTTCATGTACTGTAATTGTAATTTTTTATGTTTTTTCTTATTTTCCATTGTACAGCAGTATGCATTTTGACATGTTTTTATTTTTAATTCATGAAATGCAGACTAGATTTATTGGATGGTACCAAGATGTTTTTTCCACCGATCCTACTTTAAGTGACAATACTCCAGACTCGCACATGCACACCATGACACAGTATGTATTACACACCGTCCCACATACATGGACATGCACTGTTTCGTCAGGGATTTAGACCACCATTCATTTCTACTCCTTATTTTATTTACATTTGCTTTTTTAGCATTGAACTGATGATTCGTCTGCATGTTATTGATCACAGCACATTTAGAGTCCTTATTTTCCTTCACTTCATGGATTTAGCCACTAGCACTATGTTTTAGAGTCCACATGCTCACCAAAACTACAAACCCTTCTATCTCTATACGTCAGGTAACCCCGGGATTTAGATCTCCGTTCGTTTCCACCCCCTATTTAATCCACATATGCTTTTATCATTCAATTGCCAATTCGTTGGCATGTTATCGATCATAATACATTTCGGGCTATCATTTTCTTTACTTCATGGATACGGCACAATTTTTTAGAGTTCGTATGCTTGCCTAAACTGCAAACTCTTCTATCCTTATACGTCAGGTGACCCCGTGACGTATTATGCCTCATATTACGGCACCTTAATTCATGGCGTCTGATCATCTCGCGATCTTTGGACGAGAATGCACCCTTTCGATTCCAGTTAAACCGCGAGACATTGGTAAGATCCTTCCTCTACATTTCTTCAAACCGTTTTCATGCTACGTTTCCAGCACATCATACTGATCTTTTGTATTTATCTTACAAAACTGCATTGTTTTGCACTAAAACCAGCAAACGGGACCGTGACTCGCCGTCTCTGCGATTCACCACTTCAATGTTAATTAACATTAACATTAACATTAACATTAACATTAACATTAACATTAAAACCAGCAAACAGGACCGTGACTCGCCGTCTCTGCGATTCACCACTTCAAGTTAGATGCAATTTGATACCTCACTATATAAAACTTAGAAGCTACATTGCTTTTTAATAAGTTTGCGCCTCAAAAAAAAATTTCTAACCAGATCGATTACCGTACTCACACTCTTGACTACACATGATACTTCTGTACTGGGTAAGTGTACTTACACTCACTCAGTGTTCACACCGTTCTGCTATATTACACTGTCCACCGTAGTTAATGCTTCTGAGCTCTATGATTGACATTTACTTCAGCAGCATTTACCTCACGCACGCTACTTTGGTTCTCCTTTTTTCCACTCTTTTTTAAGGTTAGGTATTCACTGGCACTGTGAGAATTACCGACACATTAAAAACGATTTGCGATGTGCACCAGAATTCTACCACCGTTCTTTATCTATGTCACTTTAACGTGGAACGCAGCATGCCATCAACTAGTTAAACATTTAGTACAGTGATTTAACTGACTTCAGGTCATGTGGGATAACTGACCGAATGTTTCTTTCCTAAACAATTGGAGATACCTTACCCCTGATGAAGGGCTGCAGCCCGAAATGCATTGGGTAGGTAACCAGGTACATAACGGATATTATGTAAGAATTGTATTTCTACTGTTCATATTATGATATTATCACAAGGATAAGAAAAGAAGCTTTTGGAAGCAAAGTATGAATACAATTTGATTTGACAATTTCAAGTACTTCAATTATTTTCAACATTTACAAACCTGATGAAACGCTTTTCTTGACTGCGAGTGGGGGACGCCCCTCTATTGTGGAGGATAGCGCTACTCAGTATTTACATATCCTTTCTCTCAGAAGGATTAACCCATCAGCACAACCCACCTCAACTATAAGGATTGAACTACATTATGCTGTTGCATATAAATGGTAAACATTGGCAGAGCAGCATTGAGATATTATCTTCATAATTTGTTTTATCCCTGGTAGTGTTGATTTGAGCATCTTGGTCACCCAGTTGACTTTACCAGGACAAGAAAGCCAAAACTCCTTTCAATCAGTTTTTGTGAGCATTTGAGTTCTCAGTATTTGGTATCATGTGTTCTGTTAAGTCTTTCTTCACACGCTTATTGAATTTAATGGTATGCATTATTAAATGGCTTGAATTTGTATGGTCATTCAATCTGTATCATTCAATCCTGTGGGTGCTGGAGAGTAGTTTTGATGAATATTTGTTTGAAGGTTTGCCTCAGCTGGCATTGAAGTGCTATTTTCTAGTTCTCTGCTATCCTTGTTTCACTGGAAGGTTTTCCACCTTTTGAGAGGCAAGGATTCATCATCATATTTCCTGTTGAAACTCAGATGAATGTGAAACATGAAGCACTTTATAAAGTATTGATTGCTTTCAGATGCTGCAGGTTCACCTGAGAAAGAAATTACTGACCACAGATTGGGGTGCTGCTATACAGAAGGGTGTGTGTTTTATAGCAGACAGAGTGATTGCGCCATTGTTACTGTGCAGTATGTGCAGGGCCATTCAGTCATCGTTTGAATGGGTGCAACCTAGTTGGGTGAACAAGAGTAATCTTGGAATGTTGTGTGTGATTGACTTTCTGTTGGGAGTCAGAAGATTGAAGACAGAGGAGAGAGGCAGAAGGAATGCGGAGAAAGACTACACAGCTTCAGAGTTCCAGACTCTGTAGGATCTCTGCTCTACTGAGGAGGAGTACTTTTCCCTTGAGGGTCTCTCACTGAGCGAGCACCTGGTGTATACCTTTCCAATAAGTGTGAATTGACCCTTTGCATTTAAGGTCAAATACTCCTGAATAATGATGCATTTACCCCAAATGTTACTATTGCCTGCTTAGAGGGTGTAGAAAGGTGATGCCTCCAGAATCCAGTGTGTCACAAAGAAATCCAAATTGTCATTGACAGGGTGCCAGAAGACATTCTCTGGTAAGCAGATATGAAAGGTGAATACCCCTTCCCTGGTAGCAAATGGCTGACTATGCCATGCACAGCCCGTAAGGCTTATTTAAACCTGAAGACAAGGAGAACGCCCTACAACCTAGGTCGAACCATGATTCTGTTCAGCTGCTGATGCATTTATGCATGATTAGAGGAGACATTTTCTTCCTAAAATAAAATGTTACTTTTTTAAGAATGTGATATATACTGATGAATTGTATTGTTGATAGAGCTAATCAAATAAATGGATCAAAATATTTCACGTGTGACTAGGTTCAGGTAAAGAAAATTACTGAATATGTTACAGGAAGAGCATAAATAGCACAGAGGGATAATGCCTTAGACCTGCAGGTCATTTCTACAGTCCAAGAGCTCATGTACATACATGAAAACCACTGGAATCTGTGCTTGTACATATGATATCCGAAGATAAACTTCAAAAGGACTGTTGTGAACTGCTGATCTGTTTCATCCCTGCAGGAGAAATGATCCCCTACATCATCAACTAGTTTATTTATAGGCTGGGGGATAATTAATGCGGGCTACAGGTTAACATGACCTCTTCTGCATATTTGTATTTAAAAATAAAACGAAAATGAATGCTGGGGTGATAGTCCCACAGAGGTACAATTACTTTTCAGTAAATTACGTACTATTATATTTAAAACAGGTACAAAATGCTTACACCCAGATTGAAGTGTGTGGGGCTAAGGCATTCTGTACTGGTGGTAGTATGCCAGAATATCAAGGACAAAAATATCGACCAGGCAAAATGTTGTGGCAAAAATATTCACTAGCAGAATATTGTGATGGTAAGTTTATTTAAGTACGTTTAGGATCTTATTTTTAATTCCGATCTACATACCTTAAAGATACATGTTATATTATATCTGCCTTTTCTGTGTGGCCACCTTATATTTTCCACCTTTTTCTGGACCCTATTTTATTGCGGGTGTTTAGACTCTGCACACTCAGCGCCGATATCCAGTGCCCAGTGTATGCTCTCATACTCCTAAAACCGGGAGGAGTCGACAACTCCTTGATGATCTTATTTAACTTTTCCGTAAGGTCAAAGTACATGATTCCAAAATACACACTTCACATGAAAAGTTAAAGTGTCACCGGTAGATTGCAGCACTTATTATACCATACAATAGTGTGACAAAAGAAAACATGGATTTAGTACTACCCATGAAGCCTGACTCCTGCAGTATAAAAGCTGCAAAGGAACCTGTTAAAACAACCCTTTTTGACAGGGAAAAACGTATTTTCAATATTAGTAGGTCATCCATAAGTAGTTCTTGTACCCCATAAGGCGGGTGCATGGTAGTTGAATGTGTAACACGTAGAAAAGTTATGTTAGCATCACACTACAGTGACGGGGTTGTGAAAACACATTTTACTGTTAGAGGCCTAGGGGCCAGATGTAGGAGCCTAAATACCGGTCCGTAATGGCCAATTTCGGCCGTTACCGACCGGTATTTAAGAATTGGCATGTAGGAGGCCAATTTTACAGATTCGATAAATTTACCGAATCTGTAAACTTACTGAATCGGTAAAATACCGAATCGGTATTTTTACCGATTCGGTAACTTGCAGATGTAGGTGGGACTCTTCAGAGTCCCAAAGGCCTTACAGATTCGGTATTTTACCACTCAATCCAATTGGGTGGTAAAATACCTAATCCAGGTGTGCATGCACATGTGTGCATGCACACCTATGCCATGTGACAGACAGACATGCCCTTAGGGCATGTCTGTGTGCCACATGGCACACATGCCTGTATTTGGGGTGCTAGAGGGTGTCAAATTGACACCCCCTGCACCCTTGCTGAAATCAGTATTTACCGAATCGGTAAATACCGATTCGGTATTGTCCATTGATTCCTATGGGCTTCAAGGCCCATAGGAATCAATGGGCAATACCGAATCGGTATTTACCGATTCGGTAAATACCGATTTTTACAGATTCGGTAATTCAATTACCGAATCTACCTAAATCTCCCTCCTTCATATTTACAGATTCATAAATACCGAATCGGTAAAATTCGGTATTTATGAATCGGTAATTACGATTTTCCTACATCTGGCCCTAAATGTCTTATGTAAAAAATCAGAGTACAGATTAAAATATTAGTGCTTTATCTCCGAAATGGCAACTAGAAAAATAATTAAACTACTAGTGTTAATTGTTCTTAAAAATCAAATTCAATGGTAAAGGCAGAATTGTATTAAATATTAAGGATACCTGACTTTTAGAAAGTTACCTTCACCTGCCCGAACTGTCAGAAGGTTAATTAGCGTAAACCTCTGCCACCCTGTGCTCAACCCCAGGCATAGGTGTAAAAGAGGTGTGAAATCCCTTCCAGGGTCAAAGGATGGTATGACCCTCGTAAATTCCGCAGAATGCTCAGAATGAGGGTTGTGGGTATCCAGTGACATCACATTGTCAAATCCTGCTTCATAGGTTTTTTGACTCACATTTAACACTTGGGGCATATTTGCCCTCATGAGAACCACTCTAAACGCAGCAACAAGAATGGTCACAGGCACCAAGAAATAGGACCACATCAACCTTACATTACAGGAACGGCCCCTCACCGATGAGGCTACCACTCAAAGTGGCTCCGTCGCCATCACAATGCCTGCCTAGGCCAGTGCGGCCTATGGCAATGTGCTCGGGTGGTCCCGGGCTCATCCCGCCGCACTCTATCCTGCCGTGCTATGCCCCGGGCCCCGAAGGTAGTTTTCCAGCCACCGATTGCCTGGCTCTTGGCATCTTGCGCCATCTGTCATGACAAACCATGCCCAATGTCAGAACCACATTGAGGCCCTGCTCCGCCATGACTCCTCCGATGTACTCACCCAGTCGGGTCAGTTCCTTACATTAACGGGCGATCTGCAGTGTTGAGCGGCCGCCGGTATGTTCTTTTGCCTGCCCCGTTGTTGCCACCCACAGTGCTTGTGTCAGGAGATTGGATAATAAATGGATTAATGGGTTAGAGATCCCTCTCCAAGCAGAGCTCAGCTAAGATGTCGCCATCTTCGCTGGCGGCCAAGCCACACACCCTAAGCCCATGTTATGGGTTTCATTTGAAAAATTGCATAGCTTTCCTCTATATCAATTTTTATTTATTAGATTTTTCTGTAGAGAATAAGGCACAGTTGATACACAAAAAATATCACTGTAAGCTGAGGCTCAGTTGATGACTCTGGTCATGCATGTTTTTAAACAGCTTGCAAAAACTAAATTTATGAGTGAGTAGAAGAAAAAGGTTAGCATAATGGTGCATTATGTTTGTGTATCGTCGTATAGTGCCATAACATGCAAATGAAAACATTGACCCATATTATTATTTTTTCTACATATTTTCACTTTTTGTTTTATTTTAACAATACGTTTATTTGGTAAATCTTTGGTTATCAACATCAAGAACCCCTTTCACAATTCAGAAATGTGTCTAGCTTTGAGAAAGATATAATATTCAGAGGTCACCCATTGGTTGTACACTGTGTTTTCTCACTACTTACAATTACGCAAGAACCACAAGCCATCATTTCGAAAATTACTTAACTGCAAAAACTGAGGTGAAAATCATGAAAGTTAGGAAGTGGGGGATCCTACCACAATATACCTTTTGTGGATTTATTTTTTGGGAAAAAAGAAAACACACGTTTTGAACTGCACTTTTTACCGTTTTTTTGTACAAATGTACTTTTTAGCTATTTTCTCAGCCTTCTGCAGGGCAAACCATAACCCTGAAAAATAATTTTCAAATAGTTTTAAAATTTTGCATTTGTAAGGATTACATTACTGACTATGCGACTCCATAGTGTCCTTATCTTTTTATTCTCTGTCAGAATTAGTTAGCTTGTAATATTTTGTGATAAATTAGAGCTTGATAATGAAAGTATTGGCCCATGTTTCAGTATTGAAGTGGGAAAATCCAGACAGTGGTTTGACAATGATTTGTCCAGACAATAATTCTTCTAATAATATTTCTCTAGATTGATTCATTTGGAGCACTACCACATTTTGATTGATTTTGTTCAAAGATTTAAACTGAATGCCAAACATAAATAGGAACTGATTCATTCCATCTACTGGGACGAATGAGAACCTATTTATATTCAAATTCTTATTAAGTAACCAATTTAATATATATATATTACATTGTGGCATTTGATGTGAGTATTTTTCTCATCTCTGTGAAATACCAATGTTTCTGAATTTTTTTTATTCTGGGGCATATTTTCAAGAAAGTGGCGAAAGGTGTCATTAAGCCAAGAAGGCTGCTCCATCACTTTAGAAACGCAGGGTTGCACCATATTCACAAATTTATGGTGCAGCCCTGCGTTTTCCCCTGCGCTGGCCCTAAATGTAGCTTCCTAGTGCCAACGCAGTCACTTTTGCCCTGTTACCTGCATTGAGGGGAATGATTGTTTATGTGTCAGAAGGTGTCCCTTCCTGCACTTAAACAATCTTCAAATGGTATTTTATAACTTCTATGTGTGCCGCTTAACGCAGCATACGTTTTTTTAATGATTGTTTATCTGGAGGAGGGGGCACCTTCCTGCACATAAACATTCATTGACGTTTTGCTGTTTCCATGCGTGCTGCAAAACCAACACCCATGAAAACAGCAAAAACGAGGAGGAATGAAACATTTCTCCTTGTTGTGCTAGGGTAAGACCAGGTTTTCATTGGTCTTAATTCTGGTGCTGCCCTATATTTGTGCTGCCCTTGGAAATATGGGGCAGCTTCAAAATCAATGGCTGTTGCAGTGGTGCCCACAGCAACACCCATTGCCCTCCCCTTTCAAGCTAAATATAGCATGAAATGATGACTTATTTACAAGGCCGTGTTAAGCCACGCTAAGTGGCTTAACACGGCCTTGTCAATAAGGTGAATTTCCTATCACCACCGCAACGTCCTGAAAAATGACGTTGTAGTGGAGATAGGGGCTTATATATATGCCCTTCCGTGTTCTTTTCTGGTGAAACGATTCTTAAATATTTTGTGGAAAAGCGTAACTTCCGACGACAGAAAGTGAATTTTATGTCCCAACTTCCCAAAATCGAATTCACATAATTAGAGTTTTTGTAAAATTCCAATTGCTTCTTCCCCTTACAAATGCAGAAATGTCTGCAAAGTAGGTAAGTTTGGTTAACGGATTGGAAAATCTGTGAATTGGGCTGTTCAGTGGGAATGTTAGAACAGCTACAAATTGTTTGCTTTGTGACAATTTACAAATATCCCTCTGCTTGCATATGTAACTTGGTGGTAAATTACAGTTGTGCTTGCTCCTTACAATTTACCACTGTACAATGAAACCAAATTTCTCGTGTTGACAAGATTGTTAATATTTGTTGTGTGACTTTTTTTGTCACGTTTGTGTGCTGTTGTGTTTTGTGCCGCATTATTGCAATATGATGATGTGTTTTAGTGTGGTTGTTGTGTTGTGTTCATGTTATGCCTGCTTTGTTTTGCTGTGCCCTCTTATGTTATATAATTGTGTTATTTAGCTGCTTTATGTATGTTACTGTGATATGGTATGTACTTTAATTATGTCAACAAACACAGCCAAATTTCAAGGCAAAAGAATCAGTCTTTAAAGTTTCAGTGATAAGCAGCCATTCACCACTGTTTAATACAAGAAAATAGCACTGCTCCGAACATTTAGCATACCAAGCAGAAACTTGTCTTAAATTAGCTCTTCCATTGCTCACCTTATGTTATATAGTCCATAGAGTCTGCAATTTAAAATAAAATAAGGGTATGTATTTCTTTTGGTGAAACCCGCCTCTTTGCTGAACTGTAAGCTAGAAACATATAATAAAACTGATAGAAACCTGTGTCACTCTAACCCTGGCCTGTTTTCTGGGCTCATATTTAAGTTAAAGATTCAGAAAGTGAGCTCTTGGTGTGTCATTCATCCCAATTACTGTGACAGAGCTGCTGTCTTGGCTCTGTTGTTTTTACAACGCGGAGTTCAGTGGCATTTACTGCCGCTGATCTGATGTGAGTCAGGCCGGTGATAATAATGTGAGATATGAGTAATGATCTGCTCTGCTGTTAACCTTTATCTCTGAGCTCCCCTCTGACTTCTTCAAATCGTAATCTCTCGATTGATTCATATAATGTGGATAATCAAGGTGGGAATTCGAGACCCAGCTGCGCCAGCTCAAGGATGAGTAATACCTGTGCAAACAGGTTATGAAACAAAATCAAAAGAACAAACATTGTATGCAAAGGTGACGAGTCAGCTGTGTACATGATATACATTGGTGTAACAAAACCTCAGGGCACCCCCTAGTAAGGTGAGAGGCCCCCATTACCCATTCCCTAACTGCCTAGCTTCTTCTAAGGGGCAGATTTACAAGGCCCTTGCACCACTTTTGCATCACTTTTAACATCGGAATAGTGACGCAAAAGTGGCACAAGGGGCTTGTAAATCTGCCCTTAAGTGTTTAATTTGTTTGTAGCCTGCCAGCCCAAGGGGGTCCCATTTGAGGTGAATGGTGTGGAAGCCCCCGCCTCGTACCGGGGGCCTGCGGGTACCTCCATGACGCCCCAGATGGTACACAGGATCGCTGGGTGAGGGTATTGCCTGCAGTAATCTGAATGTAATCCATGTCTTTAGTTATGGTTTCAGCTTCATCCATTTTTTATCCATTCACTTGAAAGGCAACGTTATTCCACATGTTTTTCAAATGCCGCTGGCATGTCCATCCAGGGCTTATCAGTGGCACTTAGGGATTAACAAGTCATTGTGGTTGGCCTCATATATTATCACCCAATGCATTCCGGGCTTTTACTGCCCTTCCTCAGGTGTCGCTAAAATAAAAGGAATCAGACATTCTACTTATTACACACAGAACACAGCGACTGGTCCTTCACAAACTGTACTATTGGCAAAAACACGGCGAATGTGCCACAAGCATAGACACAACTATTTGGACATAAATTAGCATTAATTGTATTCCTTGCATTTATTTCAATGATCTCAGACATGTGAGAGCTGCTCCAAGCATTTCAACGGGGGAACAGACTTTTAACCTTCCTTAACCCAGTTCAATCTCCATTGACTTTATGCTTGTGTTTGACCACGGACAGTGCACCGCTGCCTTATGTTTAGGTTCATACTATAGACATCCAATATACATAAATACATTTCTCCCCGTTAGTGCTAGCTCCAAAGAGGCATTGTTTTGTGACACAAAGCTCAGTTTCCCTCTTTTAGTAGGTCAAGTTGCGACCTAAAATCTGTAGGTGCTTGTACTCATCTTTCCAAGTAACACTTAGGTAGTGCCACCTTGACACAAAGTGGCGCAAAGTGCTATTTATGCTGAGAAAGGGTAATTACCCTTGCAGCACTATCTTTCAGCCCTAATTATACCAACGTTGTAGGGGGTCAGCTGTGTGAAAACTAGCGAAACTGGGATGTAAAGATGTTCTAGAGAAATCATGCCACAAATACTTTTTGGAGGAGCCAAGCCTTACTCTAGTGTGAGGTGTGACTTATTGCTCCTGGTTCTGTGAGTAAGCATTACCATACAACAGAAAACTATGCTCAGAAAAGGTTTTGTGAATAAGGACTCAGCAAGATGGAGGGCACGGACTACAGAGTCCAGAATTCTATTGGCCTGAGGAGGCATGGCCTGTTTGATTAGAGCCGTGCGGGTGTTTATAATCACTCTTTGAAGCCACGGTGCAGAACACTGCTTGCTGACTGTCGGTGGGCATGCACTATGCAATCCAGAATTCAATTGGCAAAAGTAGGAGGGGCCCATTTCATTAGTGCAGTGTGGGTGCTTTTAATCAGGGCCACTAGAAGTATGTAATTGTGCGGCAATTTTCACAGAATTATATTCTATTGTTTACTGCTATATTTGAGTATGAAACGTACTAGTTGCAGTGGACTATTGCAACGGACTCCTGGTCAATGCCCAAGAAAAGGTTATCAAAAAACTGCAGTATATACAGAACGCCGCGGCCAGACTGCTATCAAACACCCCTAAATTCAAACCTATTGCCGACACCTTAAAAAAAATACCATTGGCTCTCAGTCAAAAATAGGATAAAGTTTAAGGCGCTCTGTATCGCCTATAAAGCCACGCACAAACAAGGCCCACATTTTCTCATTGACCACTTCAAATTCCATGTTCCTAATCGATCACTCCGATCAATGAACAATTTCCCCATGACGGTTCTCCGCACCAGAACGGTGGCCTGGGGTGATCGCAGTTTTTATGTTTCGACGGCAAAACTCTGGAACTCCCTTGACCCAGACATTCGGTCTGCTCCCACTTTGACTGTCTTTAGGAGAAAAATAAAAACATGGCTTTTTAACCAGTAATTTACATTTCCTTTCATCCTGCCCTCATTCATAGCGCCGAGACGCCCTTGGGCAATTGTTCGCGCTCAACAAATCACATAAATAAATAAATAAATAAATAATGAGGTACAACCAATACCCAGACAGTGTTACCAAGTTTAAAAATGTATGAAATAATGAAGTAATACTAATACTAACATATGCCGTATTATGCTGCCTAATTTGCTTTTCTTGCTGCATTTTTTACTCAACCCTGCCATATATTTTGGCCTTTTCCTGCCACATAGTTCCAGTGGCCCTGCCTATAATCACTCTTTAAAGCCTGCGGGGTGGGATCCACATGAGACAGTCCTATCTGTCCCCACCTGCGCCTGTCTGTGCCCGTCCAAACCTGGACGAGTTTGGTTGGGCTGGGCCTCCCCTGTTCCACCCTCACCACAAAGTCATGTTCGCTTTTCAGATGGGTAAACGCAGTTCCACCGGCTGCGTGCAAGCGCCTGCCAAGGGCACTACTATTGCTACTGTCCTTGCACATTCTGTTAGGGTAATCTCAAAAGAAATAAAGCTTGAGGAATGAAGGCTTTACATTGATGGTAACATGTCATCCCCTTCTCCCCACTTCCATTTATAACCTCCAGTAACATTGGGCCTGTCAGTGGTATAAGGCAATGTTGCTTTCCACCTGATGCCAAGCTTAATTCTGAGTTGTCACTTGTCGAACCTGCGGCAACCGCAAGGGGAAAGTAGCCCGATGGCTAGATTTCAACTGATAACCAGTTTAGTGCTCCCTTAGATGAGGCTCACTTGATGGATGGTTTATGCTGCAGAATCTGCTCGGTGCTTAAAGAGCTCTTACTTATGCTGAAGGCTAGAGGAGAGAAGATTGCCTCCAAGCTACACATGCTTGATGCACACAGGATTTCATCGTTAAGGAGCGTTCTAAACACTGGGTGTAGCAAACTCAGGGCCGAAACTGAGACCATGCTTGCCTGCCTCTCGTCTATGCCCAGCTCCATCTCCTGTAGTGCCTGATGCTACCAAGTATACCTATAATGCAATGACTATGCCCACTTCCAGCCCTGGAGCAATCACGAGCATTGAAGATGGAACCCCAGCAAATGCTTCCACCTTTAGTCCTTGCAAGTTGTCCACTTTATCATCGATCACTGACTTTATGTCTCCCGCTTGAAGCTTGTCCATAGGTGCAGATGGTCCAACATCTGCCTGCTGATTCAGTCGAAAACTGGGAACAGTTAACGCACAGAACAGTTCACTGGATGACCAAGCATTTTATTTTAAGTATACAACGCCAGTCAAATTTTGTTTGCTTGAAGAGTCCAATGGGTGTATCTCTCAAGCCAAGGCTTGGAGGGTGACTGCACGGTTATGCATTTTCAAAGAGCTACTTTTGTACATAAAGTGTTGACCCAATTTAATTGCTGCACAGAGAGGAATTCATTCATTGTGGCCTTTGCAGCTCGGTTATTTTGTATGCTTCCTAGTAAACCGTGCACGAGGGCTACATTATCTAGAGAGTTGGTTTGCTCTAATGAATCTGTTTTGACCAGCAAAACAGATTTCTTCCTTTGATGAGCTTAGAAAACCTGAACTGACCAAATCATGTGCAACCTGTGCCTGCCTCCATCCACTCTGCAAGGAAGGTCTGTTCATCTTTACTCTGTAGTTACGCTCAAGGCCAGTAATGTTTCTGTGCCTGAGAGAGCTTGGCCACTCTTCTTGCAAACTGTTGAGCAGGGCCATGGCGTGGTCAGTAAGATGGGGGGGTCACTCTGGCATATCATGGTAAAATACATTTGTAAAGAAACAGAACAGGAGGGGGCTTAGGAGGCAGGGTGCTGATTGTTGGGTTGCTTAAAAGACATCATGCTGTAAAATAGCCAACAGTTTTAGTAACTCCAAAACAGAGAGGAGAGAGCGCCTCTGTTATTTTGTGCGTTTTTTTGTCTGTGTGAGCATGTAAAATTCCTAGGTGAAATCCGACTGCCAACTCACCATACCAGACTGAAAGCCCCTGTACCTAACGATTTAGTCGAGAATACATTTTTGGGGGTGGAGGGAAGAACACCCCAAACACCCCCCTGCTGTTGATCTCACCCCCACGCGAAGTATTATTAGCTGAAACATATCCCGGTTAAAGGTTAAAGCCAACTCCACAGAATGGCTTGCATTTATTGGGCGATTTGGTATTTTCCTGTTTCAAGAAACCAGGGCTGTTTTTAGTGACCACGGAGTGGCACGGAGGTCCTGGACGGATGAGGGAGTATAATTGTATACTGACTGAAATTACGAAAGATCCTTCCCCCACACCGGCGCTTGCTCATGTGGCACAGCGAACAAAAGAAAGTGTAGCAATTTGGTAAACCTTTTTGAGGAGGTCATTCTGCCTCCACAAATTTTCTTTTCAGTTGACCAGCCTATTTTTGCGGTCAGCTAGTTGTGAAATGATAGGCATATAATACATATAAACTATTATCTCAGAATGCAGAAGGGATCACAATAGGTCCTGATGAGTAAAGCAGTAGGGGCTGCTTACGAAACATGTCGACTGAGTGGAGAGTATAACTGACTCACACTTACTCTCTTCTTCCCCTGTTTAACGTTCCCAGTGAGAGATGTGAATAAAGTATATATTTTTTACTAGCCTGGGAATTTTTAACATTTTATGTCAATTCGCACCTTTTCCCTACCACTCATATCACCCTCACCTACTACACTTATAGTCTATCCACACAATATCAAGTGCTCCCGCGTAGTCGTAGGTCGAAGCACGACCCTTCCCGTAGAGGGACAGGAAGACCCCTACGATGAAGCATGACATTATGGGATTCATAGTGTGTGAGGGGTATTTTAAAAACACTTAGTGCTTTTCCCGTACATTTGATGGGTATAAGCTAAAGTCACACATCACTAGAAAAATATCTAAAAACCTAAAAAGGATAGAATCCCGTTGTTTATTTATAGTCTTACAGGAAGTAGGTTCTATCCGTTACCTCTATACTCCCCTTTTTTGTTACTTTTATATTATGTTTTTAGTTTATTCAGTAATGGCTTTGGTTGTCATTCCCTCTTGGCCGTTCCCTCATCTTCTGGGAGGGCGAAGGGTGGTTTGCTAACGTTAAAAGCTACAGTTTTTCAGGGGTTCTGAGTCAAACTTGCAGCGGGTTTTTGTTAGCTGTTTTCTTGTTAATTAATGGAATGACGTTTTTTCATATTCTAACCTCTGTAGTTGTCAGCTCCTACTTGAATGTGTTGATGAATTGTATAATTCCAACTGTTCGACCCCAAGCAGGTCACATCTGGTTCTCTGTGGGGATTTTAATGCAAAGCTGCAGGCTGAGGTTTCCATTGTTAATCAGCTTGGGTCACATCTGACTGATAGTTCAACTCTGGATCTTTGTGATCCCTCCGGGCAGGAACTTTCCAAATTCATCAAGGAGAGGGACTTGGTGAACATTCAGGTTTTTAGCTGTAATTTCTCCTAACCCTCGGACTCCGGGTTTGTCTGCCAGTCGGTGATTGACTGCATCTTTTTTTCACAAAGTCTTTTAATACATCTTTTATCCATAAAACTATTGACAAATCTTGTAGGGACCACAGCACTCTCCCAGCTGTGATCCTCCCTCCTTTAGCCACTCTTTGTCACAAAGGACAAAGTTGATGAACCTTGTGGTCTTTTAAAATCCTTTATTCAATTTCCATTTTTTTGATTTATGCCTGTCTGAATATATAAACTAAACTGGGACCTTGTAAAAAAGTATTTTGTAGATATCTGTTGTAAAATCGAATGATTTCTGCTTAAACGAGCACATAACCCTTCCCATGTGGCCCCTAAGTGGTTTGATGCCCCATGCTCTGCAACTAGGAGGCACCTGTGGAAAGCTTTAAAACCCGAACTGAAATGGATTTAACCCAGCAGTAAATCCCCCAGTTTTTTTTATTTCTTCTGGATATTTGTTTTTTAGGCTCACCTCTACTGTGGTGTGAGGCACCCAACATTCCTTCATTTTCGACTAAAGTAGGTTTTAAAGTTCCAAGATACAGCTTTTATCAAAGGATAAGGCCTGTTGGCAGGTGTGTCTCATTCTAATCTTAAATGTGAGCCAGTGTGTAATGATGAAAGTCCGCCATATTTTTGTGAGTGCAAAAGTAATAGATATTCCTTATGCTAAAAGTGCAGGCCTCAGTGTATTATAGTTAATGCCTAAAATAGTTTAAATATATCTTGTGATTGACAGATAGCACGGAGTCCAGAGGTGGTTTTGTAGCTCTATTTCAATTTGTTCCTGAACTCAAGAGTTAGCTTTACCCCTAGTAAAGGGCATATTTACAAGTCACTATCGCCACAGGAACGTTACTTTTTACAACACTCCTGTGGCAATAGGGACTATGTCTTATTTACAAGGCAGCTTTAAGCCATTTACGTGGCTTAACGCTGCCTTGTAAATGAAGCCCCCTTTCACACTATGATTAGCGTGAAAGGGGAGGGAAATGGGTGTTTCTGTGGGCGTTCCACCGCAACGCCCATTGATTCTGACACTGCCCCCTATTTACAAGGAAGGCGTAAATACAAGCCAGCGCCATAATTAAGACCAGGGAAACCGGTCTTACCCTGGTGCAATGAGTAGAAATGTTTCATTTCTCCTCGTTTTTGCTGTTTACATGTGTGCTGCATTGTGTTCTGTAGTCTTGCCCTGATGAGTTTGAATAATTCTTAAACAGATTATTTAAATATCACTGATTTATAAGCTATTTTTAACCTGGGTGATTTGTGAGAGTGTATTGCAGACATTTTACTGGGATTTTTTTTATGCAAAACCATTAAAAAAGGTTTTTTTGAACCACAACAGGACCTCACATATGAGAAATGGGAGGGTGTCACAGAGGTTATTTGCAATAATATTAGTGAGCTGCTGCTGTGCTACAATATTGAAAAAAGTCACTATTACATTAAGAATTTGGACGTGTGTGCCTATGCCCTGTCAGTGATCTGGCCAAACAAGGCACGAGAGAGCTGAAATTGAATCATAAATTCAAAGATGTTCCGAACAGGTGCCCCAAAAATTCGTTTGGCCCCCCAGGGCTGATAAAATCCTTAGGATGTCCCTGGTTCCAACCTCTTCCCGCAGATCTCTAGCCAGGAGAATGCTAAGAGAGCTGACACACCTATTGAATTTAGTGTCAAACCAAATAGGAAGGGCCTTGTGCATTGTGTAATCCCTTTCACAAATACAGCGGGAAAAGGGCTTTTACATTGTTTAAACTCCGTGACACAAACAGCTGGAAGGACATTTTTCACTGTTTAAACCCAGTAATAAATACAACAGGAAGGGACTTATGCATTAGGCTGACTTGAAATACATTTTTACCTAGAACTCTAATTTAGGTGAGACTAGAGTGGTTTGGTGTTCATTATATACATTTCAAATTTTAAGTATAGTTTTTTGCTGTGTGTGTGAATGAAAAACTTTTTCAAGCTAAAGCAAGAATTGGTAACACAGTGTTATGACTGTGTCTGGTGAGTTCTGAGTTTTTTGTCCAAATCAATCCCTGAGGATGCTATGGTCTCTGACACACTATTCTAGTTTAGTCCTAAAGGGTTGTATTCAGTCCACCATGTTGGTTTAATGGAAAAAAGTCTTCAATTGAAAGAATTTTGAGAACAGTAACCTCTGGTTGCCCTGGGCCACCCTGAACAATTCCCACTCATTCTTATAAAAAATGAATAAATACTTGCTGATGTGTGGCTTACTGTCAGAGAAAATGGGATGTTTTCGGTTAGAGTGATGACAGACCCTTTCACTTGTTCTAGGTTCGACATTTGAGGACATAGGAATGCTAGTGCCTCTCCAAAGATGTTGCAAGTAAGGCCTGATAACTGTTTATAACTTTCACTGATGAAGGACATCATGCTTAATGTGCCAAAATGCCAACATCGAATGGAATCAAGCTACACTTGGATCATCTTTGCAATCCCCACCCCCACACACACCACCAAGAAGACCGAATATGTTCCCCAGAATCTTGAAATCCAACGATGTATGTATGCAAGGGAGTTTATACTAGGGTCAAGTGCCAAGCGAAACTAAACTGGGGCACACACAATGCCCTCTGATTGGCGGGTAAGTGTCTCCAGGGCACCTTGTGATGGGTTAATGTAGTGGAGTGTGGAAATGAGAGTATCCAAGGATGGACTGACGCTGGTGTGTTAGTGTTCCGAATATGCAACATTATGTGTTAGGCAGGTGTCCATAGAACCCTGTGCCATGGCCAACCGTCCATATGAGACAGTGGAGAGTAATTGCTTATTGTGCCTAACATTATGTGCATTGGCATGAGCTCATTTCCCAGAGTTGGACTGAAGTGTGGTGTGTTAGTTATTTAGTTAATAGTCTGGAGAGAGAAATCAGGGGCTGAGCAAAGTGTCACCATTGCTCAAGGTGGGTATGTAAATATATGAAGGATGTGTAACTGGAATAAACTACCTATTTCAATTCAATTCAATTCAATTCAAAAACCGTTATTCGGGTTTAAGAGCAATAGATCATAAAAGTACATAAAAATAATGCACATTACTGTAAACACACATAGGAGTTTAAAATAGACGTATAATAAGGAATATTTAAAAGTAATAAAGACTTTAGAGGTACTAGACGAACACGTCAGTTAATACATCAGATATCCAAGCGAGCTGAGTAACATGACCGTAAAATTACATAAGAATATTGCACATAGTTATAAACACACAAGCAGAATTAAAATTAGCAGGAGTTAAAAAGAGTTTAGCAAGGTGCACAGGGGGCATTCAGGATTCAAAAGTGATATATCAGAAAATACATCAGACACTAGAAAAAAGGAACATAACATGCGAACAGAATAAGGGATAAAAGCTTGGATTAAAGCGGGGTAGAGAGAGGGCAAAAAACCTCAGATAGGGTCTTTCATGCGCTCCTACTATCCCCCATTAAATAAACCCTACGCATCATCCGGGTTCAGGGCACTGTGCCACGCTGCGCATCATATTCTGTCGGACTAGCCCAACATAGTGTGTCTGCTCCTAATTGCTGCTTTCAGGAAGGCACAGACGGAAAAGACCATTTTAGGAGAGCACAAGGTTTGTGGGTGAGGGAGAGTGGGACTGCAGCAACAAAGGCCTAGCCTCCATAATAGGGGAATCAGAAAGTGCTGTTGTGCTAAACTGTGCAAATTGCAAAAAAACATAAAATGCAACAAAGATTGGCCCTTACCCCAAAAACCCTGAGACGTCAATTGGACTGTTTTGTTTCCTTTATGCGTAAGCTGAACCTTAACACTAATTTTTCAATGTCGCAAATCATGTCCTGTGGCCCAGGTAAACTAAGACTAAATAAAATCAGTATTAACATGCATGTTTTGACATCCGTTGAGAACTTTGTCAACCTCGGATTACATTTTAGTTCCTCAGGGTCATGGAATCCCTATTGTACTCAGGTTTGTACCAAGTTAAGCAAAACTGCGGGTACAGTTAGCAACCTCATCAGACCACAAATTAGGGGGACACTGTCTCCCCCTTTGAAAGTGTTTAACTCCCAATGTATCAGTGTGCCCACTTATGGTGTGGGAGTTTGGGGTTTTAGCAAGTGCGTCTCCATTCAGGCAGAGGAAAACTGTTTCTCCGAAGGCTTTTAAGTGCACCCCTAACCACCCCCACCCTCATCATGCACTTCGAACTAAACCTGAGTTTTACTGAGGATAAGGTTCAGATGCCGCCACTTTTACTATGGGTTAGCAACTGGTTGAACCCAGCCACTAAACTCTGTAAGGATATCATATCCGACTGCATGACGTTGGACAAGGCTTTTGCCACACCTGAGATACTTTCGGCTTCCTCAGCATACCCTGGTGGCACTTTGAACCCAGCCGTATTCCCAATAACACTAACTACAAGGTGAAATAATTATTTAAGGCTCACTGAGCAAATATTAGGCTGAAATCTGAGCTATTCAAACCCTTGGTGCTGCAATACTATAGTTTCCTTTATACTGATGACTCCCCGCTGTATTTGGCCTTGAAGTTGTCCAGATGGGAGCTGTCCTTACTTTTCCGCTTCAGAGCTGGGGCAATCTACTGGTCTCTCTTTTATACAAAAATTTAGACCCAGAAGGGAGCACGGTCTTCTGTTGTCCCAGTGATAATCACACTGCCCAATCTTTGTTGCAAACTGCCTATTTGATAGTTGCCCGTCTCCAATCTCCCATTGTGTACTTTTATATTTACAACAAGATCAATCCTAATATTTGTTTTGGACCTATGCTGGGGACTAATATTATCTACTCCTTTGATCACAGAAAGAAGCTGCAGCATTGAAGCAAGATTTTTTGTTCTACAGCGCTATTGATATGCAGGGTTCTTCGTGGTTCCTTGTGTGGTGCCTTGCTTTATCTTGCTGTGTGGCAGTGACGGTGTCCTGTTGGTACAATGCAGGTGAGTATTACTTATGTATATAGTGTATGTAAGAGCTGCTTTGTAGGCTGATGGGATGTTTGATGCGTGATTGGTCTGTGAGTAGGATGTTTCCAACAAGAGGGAGTTGAGAGGTCTAGGGTAGATGGAATAAGACAGGAGTGGTATATTCTGATGGAGTGAGGATATCAAGATCCCTGATTAATATGTTTGTACCTGTACAAAGTTAACCTGGTTTCATGCCCCTTACACTGTACAAATGATCATCTTGACAGAAGCCTCCTGGGGGACCCATCTGGGACTATTTTTTTTTATAAAACTTTATTTCGGTTTTGTTTGCAAACCATAAAAGTGCAAAAACAGTAAAACAAAATTCATTGTTTTTTTAAATAGACCATATCAGGATACAAAAATACAGAATTAACATTACAAAAGAAAAAGATACATGATTTTACCTAAATACAGTAAATACAAGCTCAGAAAAATTTAATTAGGAAGTCATTATGAATCCAGGCATTTTCTGTATTTTAAAATTGATTTTAAAAATTCAAGTACATGGAGAATACTGTCACTATGTAATAGTTGTAAATACACGATAGCTGGTCTGATCTGATAAAAATTGAGTTTTCTTAAAAGTGGCACCAGATAGTGTTTACGCGGATATTCATAGAATCTACATAAAAACATAAAATGCAGCATATCCTGCGGAGACTTTCCGTCGCAGCCACAGGGAGCTACAGCTTTACTAAAAAATAGCAGTTCTTGGCCTAACAAGCAGTAGATAAAATTGATTCCGCCGAAATCTAGTAAGTAGAAGATTTTCATGTGAGGTCAGAGCGCCCATTAAATAAGGCTCAGTAAATGCGGATGTTTTTAACATAACATATTTTCTGACACTTGGTTTCTGAATCTCTATGGCTTCCCTCCAAATCTTTCTTTCCATGAGGAAGGCCAGTTCTTTTGCCTCCGGGTCCTTCTTAGAAATACAAACAGGGGTTTCAAACAACTCACTACGCCCTAATCTGAGGAAACTTGTCTTCAGATATTTCAGCCAAGGTATAGCGAGTGCATTATCCTGAGACAGACAGTCTTTTACAATTAAGTGCGTATGAGGGATATTGGGATTCAGCCATAGTTTTAACCAGCAAGTCAGTGGACGCAAGGAAAAAATATCACTGACATACTGTGTCCCCAGTTCTTCATGGACAGCTAAGTAAGGCGTGCCCGAGGGGACACACAAAAGACGTTTCAAAAATGATTTCTACACAATCTGGAGTTGCTCTCCCGCAATATACCCCCAAATTTCACTACCATATACTGCCGTAGCCACTGATTTGGCATTATATAATTGCAGCATAGCACAAGTAGGTTTTTTCCCCAGTTTGGCTACAAAATTAAAAATCGATGCATTCACCCTAGCAACGTCCCCTTTCTTTTTAAGAACGTGCGGGCCCCAGTTTAATTTGTTATCAAAAAGGACCCCAAGATAGGAGAACGTGTTGGATATAGGAATTGTTGCATCTCCCACTTTAAATAAAAACTTCCTTCTGGGTTGCTGACCTACCTGCATAATAAACGATTTAGAATTGTTGATTGTTAAGTCCCTATCTGTCATAAAGGACTTAAAAGCAGTTAAGAGAGCTTGAAGGCCTCTTTCAGTCCAAGATATGAGGAGCGCATCGTCCGCATATAATAGGACCGGAATACCCCAGCGTCCGACTCTAGGGCAGTCAGCCGCCACCTCCTGAAGAGCGCTATCTAGATCATTAATATAAAAGTTAAACAAGAAAGGAGCCAGAATGCATCCTTGTCGAACTCCTCTTCTGATATTAAAATTCTTCGTCACACTCAGATCTTGGGAGAAACTAACATTCGCTCTAGTATTGCTATGTAAATCTGCTAAAA
This sequence comes from Lissotriton helveticus, assembly GCF_964261635.1. Lineage (NCBI taxonomy): Eukaryota > Metazoa > Chordata > Amphibia > Caudata > Salamandridae > Lissotriton > Lissotriton helveticus. The sequence goes on from NC_136063.1 coordinate 178,879,103, forward strand.
AGTCTACAATACCATCATCAACCCCGTTCCCCCTCATGAATTGCCACAGCTTCCATCTGTTCACGCAGTCAAAGGCTGAAGACAAAACCATGAAAGCGAGGTGGATGGTTCCCCTATGTGCCACAGTATATTTGCTTAGTATTAAAAAAAGATTGAGGCATTGGGTTATCGTTGAACGACCACTGCAGAAGCCATACTGGGAGGTGGACATAATATTATTATCCTCAACCCAGGTTGTACGTCTCTGCAGCAGTACCCTTCCTATTATTTTCACCATAGAATCTATGAGTGAAATGGGTCTATAACAATGTGCACTACGTTTATCCCCTTTTTTAAAAACTGGTACAATTGTGGAAACGCCCCAAGACTGAGGGCATCCAGTATGTACTGCAGCATTAAAAACGGACTCCAAAATTGGGACCCAAAAGAGGGCTCAGACTGAAATAAATTAGGGGGGATCCCATCTGGGCCAGGTACTTTCCCGGCAGTTAATCCTAGAATTCCTTCGGTGATTTCACCCCTTCCAATTGTAATTTTATTACCACTAAAACAGGTGTTAAACTATCAGTTTCTTCCAGGGGGCAGGCATACAAATGCTCAAAGTGGACTTCCCAATCCTTCTTTGATATGTGACACTCAAGACCATCTCCTGTCTCCTGGACAAGAAATTGTATTTTTATTGTGCCCCAGAACTTAGAACTATTCTTGAGGGTTTCTGTTAGATCTGGGGGTCTCTAGTTGGCAGAGGTAGGTACCACTGTCCAAATAGGGACCCTTGCTTCTAGTCAGGGCAAGGAGATAACCCTCTGAGATAACCCCTGCTCACCCTCTAGGTAGCTTGGCATGAGCAGTCTAGGCTAACCGGAGGCAATGCGTAAAGTATTTGCACCAACACTCACAGTAACACAGTAAAAACACCACAAACTGACTCCACAACAGTTTAGAAAAATAAAGGTATTTTTAATCTAAACTACACAAGACCAAAACGACAAAAATCCAACATACACAGTTCAAGAATATGGTTTCAAAAAGAGTTCTTAAGGTTGCGTTAAAGTTCTTCAAGTTGCGGTAAAATAAACCACAGATGCGTGAAAAGTTCACAGTTGCGTCACGTTTACTCACAGTACCTTTAGTTGCAACAAAGTTCCAAAAGCAGAAGCTGGTGCGGTGGAAAACAAGCGATGTGTTGCTCCTGAGACCCTGGGGAGGCGATGCGACAGCCCCGCTGCAGCAGCGGGCGTGTTGCGACGAATCCGGCCTGTATGGGGAGGAAGGCCACTTGTATGGATTCCGGTGCGTAGGTTCCGTAGGAAGTCTGTTCTTGCAAAGGCACGATGCGACGATCTCGTAGGGGCTGCGACGATCTCCGGGGCGACGATGCGCAGTCCAACGGGGATCCTCTCTCTCGCAGCTCCTCAATGCGTTGGTTCTGCGACGATGCTCGCAGCGACGTGATGCAGTCCGCAAGCAAGCGGTGCGGCGTTCTCATCCAGCGACGCAGGCTCTGTGATGATACTCGCAGCGATGTTCGATTCTCCCGCACCGTTCTGGTGCGTCCCGCAAATGAAGGATGCGACGTCTCTGGCAGCGGCGTCAGGCGCTGCGACGATCTCGACCTCCGTAGCGGCGGGAAACTTCTCGCACTGTCGGGGATGCGCTCCGCAAGCGAGCGATGCGACACTTTTCAAGTTCAAAAGTCACTCAAGCTTAGTTTCAAGCTTCCCAGCACAGGTACAACTTCCAGAGGCCCCACAACTGGATCAAGCACTCTAGGAAGGATAGAACTCTCTCAGCAGAGTTCAGGGAAGCTGGGGGTGAAGTCCTTTTGTTCCTGGGACCTCAAAACAGGGAGCCAGCTCTCCTCAGGCCCTTGGAGATTCCTTCAAGCAAGGGGACACAGCACAAAGCAAAGTCCTTCCCCTCTCCTTGGCAGCAAAGCAACAGGTCAGTCCAGCAGAGCAACAGCAGGACAATCTTCCTTCTTCAGTTTCAGCTTTCTCCTTGGCAGAGGTTCCTTCTTGATTTCCAGGATGATCTAATTTTCTGTTGTCAGGGGTCCTGTACTTATACCCCTAAAGTCTTTGTTCTCTCTGTGCATGTGGGCCCTGAGCCCGGTCTGAACCAGTTCTGGAGTTTCCTGAGTACTTTGTTTTGCTGGATGCTTCTTTCCTTTCAGAGTGAGGGGCAGGGTCCTCAGCCGCCCAGCAGGGGGGTGGAGCCAGCATTGTGGAAGGCAGGCACAGCCCTATTCAGCCCAGGTGCTAACTCCTCCCACCACTCCAGTTGCAGATGCAGTCATTCAGCCTAGTGCTGACTCATCCATCCTCCTGGGGAATTCCCCAGCCCCTGTCACTCTCAAACCAGACAGTCAATACACAAACAGGCCCAGGCACACAGAAGGGTCAGACAAGAGAACAGCAACTTTCTAAAAGTGCTGTTCTCAAACACAGGATTTAAAAACAATCTTTCCTAAAAGATGTGTTATTAAATTCTGAGTTCAGGGATACTAGATACTTATGTCCTATCTTGTTCCTATGGGAAGAAATGCTGTTAACCACTGTAGCCAGCATCCCCCATGTTAATCTATGGAGCAAGATAGCCTTACAATAGTGAAAAACGAAAATGGCTGCCATTCACTATCAGAGCATGTTACCTGCACTAGTACATGCTCTACCTTTCACATACACTGCACCCTGCCCAGGGGGGTACCTTGGGCCTTCCATAGGGGTGGCTGATGTGCACAAAAAGGGAAGGGTTAGGCCTGGTCAGTGGGGACACTGGCCAGGAGGACATGGCAGTTCTAAACTGCCCATAGGCACTGCAGTGGCAGGCCTGAGACACCATTTTAGAGCTACTCCTGTGGGTGGCACAATCAGTGCTGCAGGCCCACTAGTAGCATTTGTCATCACCAGCCCTGGCACACTCAGTGCACTTTACTAGGGACTTCATGGTGATACAAATATGCCAAACAGGTATATCCAATCGGAATAACAATTTACACAGAGAGCATATGCACTTTAGCACTGATCAGCAGTGGTAAAGTGCCAACAGCCACGGGTCAGGAAAAATAAGGGAGGAAGAAGCAAAAAGTTTGAGGATGACCCTGCAAGAATGGCCAGTTCCAACAGTTTCAGGGTCCAGTATATCATTCCATGCCTCATCCCTTAACTTCTTCTTACGTTTTGCTATTGCTGTCTTATAGTCCTTCCGACATATTTTTACATTAGCCTGCACTCATGGTTTGGAAGCTAAGGCTAACCTTAAATTGCTAGCTGCTTTTGAGCAGTGGTGATCAAACCACCTAGGGCCCTCATTTGTCTGTTTTTTAATTGGCACAGACAAAAGCTCCGTAACCTTATCAGAGATCGTCTGGAATGCCACTAGCACCTTCATATGCTGATGCCCCCCCTGTGTGCAGGTAACAATTTCATCTGCACACAGCGTTTTAATATCTTTATAAAATAATTCAGGGGTAACTTGGGTCCATTTAAGTCTACGCGTTCCATCTGTTGTACTCAGAACACCGTGTCTGGGATTTGAGCCCACTTTTGCAGTTCAGGGTCCTGTTAAACACAAAGAGAGAGGGTTATGATCACTAAATTCACTCTCTTCAATTAAAAAAGAGTCTACAAATGACTGCATAGGGGATGAAATCAGCACATAATCAATGAATGTCCCCTTCCCATGGCCCTTAAAAGTGGGTACCCCAAATCTAATATAGGGGTCCATCAGAGCCATGGTGGGTGTCAAATCAAAATCATTCAACATATCATTAAGCAACTCCCCCTCAACCGAATGCTCAAAGTGCAAACCATGAGTTCGAGGGCAACTCAATTCAGAGATGCATGTGAGTAGGGGGTCACCACAAGGATGTATGTTAAAATCACCCATGACCATGAGGTTATGCAGACTGTGACTCATAGACGTATTAATAAAATCATCCAAAGCATATATATGACTGTGATCTGAGCATGAATGCCACCAGCACCTTCATATGCTGGTGCCCCCCCCCCCCCCCTGTGTGCAGGTAACAATTTCATCTGCACACAGCGTTTTAATATCTTTATAAAATAATTCAAGGGTAACTTGGGTCCATTTAAGTCTACGCTTTCCATCTGTTGTACTCAGAGCTCCGTGTCTGGGATTTCACCCCACTTTTGCAGTCCAGGGTCCTGTTAAACACAAAGAGAGAGTGTTATGATCACTAAAATCACTCTTCAATTAAAAAAGAGTCTACAAATGACTGCATAGGGGATGAAATCAGAACATAATCAATGAATGTCCCCTTCCCATGGCCCTTAAAAGTGGGTGCCCCAAATCTAACATAGGGGTCCATCAGAGCCATGGTGGGTTTCAAATCAAAATCATTCAACATATCATTAAGCAACTCCCCCTCAACCGAATGCTCAAAGTGCAAACCATGAGTTCGAGGGCAACTCATTTCAGAGATGCATGTGAGTAGGGGGTCACCACAAGGATATATGTTAAAATCACCCATGACCATGAGGTTATGCAGACTGTGACTCATAGACGTATTAATAAAATCATCCAAAGCATATATATGACTGTGATCTGAGCATGAAGAAAATGAGTTATAAAAATTTACCAGGCCAGCTATACAATTTTCTCCTTTTAAAATTAAGGCAAGAATACCTGGGTTAGAGGATGAAACTGTGCATACTTTACAAGACAACACTACAGAAATATAAATAACCAATCCCCCCTTAGGTCTTCCCCTATTCGAGGCAGTAGCTGGGACAAAATATGCCTTATATCCTTCGAGGAGGAGATTACGTTCGACCAACCAAGTTTCTTGCAAGCAGATTATTAGATATTGCTTAATATAGGTGATCCAACTAGGGTCCCCAAACTTAGCAGCTAATCCTGCAATATTCCAGGAGACAACATTGTTAGAACTTCCCTTGTGTGGTCTTTCCTCCACGGCTCCCAGGTCATTCAGCCTCTCTCCTCCCTGGTCATCAGGTACCTTGAGTCAATCACAGGCTTCCTCGCCAGACAGAATTTCAAATCTGTTATGGACTGGAAGTCCATGCCCATTCATAATTGGGTTGCTGAAAGTATTCTGTTGTAACCTGAGGTGAGAATAGTCAGGGAGAGATCTCACCCTAGACTGATCTCCCATTCGCCAGTTTCCGCCCTGGTTAGATCTGATCGGTCCCCTCCCAAGTGAAGGCCTATAAAAAAACCCTAAGGGTAATAGTTCTATTGCCATACCCGTCATCCACTGATGGCATTGACCACTTGACAGTAGGTGACCAGCGATGAGAGAGTTATCAAAATTAACAATGATACAATCCCCGCTACCTCTCTTGTTTGAGCTACCTATCCAGCTAACCCTACGTACCATTATTATACTATTGGAAATATTCACCCCACCGGGAGTGTTTTGATTTAGCCAAAACGTAGTTTTATTCCATAATTGTTCATAGCTCTCAGTCTCTCCTGGGGGGAGGGCAGGAGCATGGCCCAATATAACCACATGGGTGGCTTCTGGTGGGAGATCAATGACCACAGGTCTTTGTATCGCACTAGGTCCAACGCTAGTCCTTTGTAGAGAATCAGATATAGGTGTTTTCCTCCCTATGCTTGGTGAATGTTATGGGGGGGCATTCCCTCTCGTATTTCCACTAGAGTTACTAACACCAGCTGTAGCCGTCGGTGTTAGGCTACTCGATACTGAATCAGCCACCTTAACACTATTATCGGCTATCCTATTCTTCCTACTTGGGGTGGAAGGTGTATTTTTTGCATTGATGTGTACTGTGTCTGTCACTTTCAGACAGTTCACCATTGAGGACTCCAAGAGTGAACGCCTTGACCCTACCCCACTTAGTTTTAGCATGATAGGTTCCAACAGAGTTTGCATCATGCTTTCTAATTTCCCCCAGAAATCTCCCCCACCATAGCTACAGTTCAATATTCCTCCATCACACTGGGCAATGGCAGTTGTGTTACTATGATCTTTTTTTCTGGTGTCATGTGTTTCTGCCGTAGTCACCACCTTACAACCTATATCTGTATGGCTCTGTTTAATTACCCTAACTTTTTTTGAAATAATGGTGGATTTTTTTTAACAGTTAGAAGCTGACCTTTGTTTCAATGCTCTAGCCCGTAGTCTAGACTTTACTGGGCTAGGTGCCAGCTCAGGCGACCCAGAAATCATACTATCACTTACTGAGGAGATATCATCCTCTATCTGGGCAACCGTTGTTTGGCCAGGAGGAGGAGTAGTTTGTATCTGATTATTAGTTAGGGCAGGAGTGACTCATAATCTACCAAATGTTGGGTCCATAGAGAGCCTACGTCCTGTCAGAATAATTTCCTTGTTAACAGCTGACTCAGCCCTAGTCAAGTAAGCATCTAAGGTCCCAACCATCCCTGAACTACCTACATCTTTCCGACGTGCCATTGTGGGATACTAATTAATCTCGGTATCCTTCTTGGAACAATAAGCTAACCAAGAGTAGAGGAGTAAACCAAGGGATGTTGCCGTTGTTATTTGCACCACCCAATTAGCTCAGCGCAACAATTTTCTAATACAAAATTTATATATAAACACAAATGTATCCTGATACACAATGAATGATATTGCAACCACAAGAAATCAAGTGTTAAATTTATATACATGCAAACAATATAAAATTATTCACTTAATGCTGAGTAGCTACAGATTAGTATGGTCCACAAAATGTCTTTAGGACAGTACCTTACAAATATGGGCTGGTCTGGGTACTATGCAGTTAATCGCAAAGTTAAGACACATATTAGGGGGGTAGCCCGGCCCGGCCTCCTTTGGCCCCTGACAGCCACAGACGGCCCGCCCTTTGCCCGGGCTTAGCCCGCACGCGCCCCGCGATGCGTGATACTGCTCTCGTTTTAAGGGTCTCCGGCGCGGGATGGGCATTGGCGGCTTCCTGCCACAGGGGCTGCTGGGGGATGAAGACCCCCCCTCTCTGCGGCCGTGCTGAGATGATGATAGGCTGCGGCGGCGGGGGGAGACAAGCGGCAAAGGTCCAGGAGCGGTCCCACAGGTAACACGAACTGCCCCCAAACTATTTGTCAGAGCACCCGCTCTGCCGTGATTCTGCTCTCGTTTTAAGGGCCTTCGGCGTGGGATGGGTGTTGGGGGCTTCCTGCCGCAGGGGCTGCTGTGGATGAAGTCCCCCCTCTCTGCGGCCGCACCGAGATGGTGATAGGCTGCGGCAGTGGGGGGAGACAAGCGGCACAGGTCCAGGAGCGGTCCCAAAGGTAACACAAACTGCCCCCAAACTATTTGTCAGAGCACCCACTCTGCCGTGATTCTGCTCTCGTTTTAAGGGCCTCTGGCGCGGGATGGGCGTTGGAGGCTTCCTGCCACAGGGGCTGCTGGGGGATGTAGTCCCCCCCTCTCTACGGCCACGCCGAGATGGTGATAGGCTGCGGCGGCGGGGGGAGACAAGCGGCAAAGGTCCAGGAGCGGTCCCACAGGTAACCCAAACTGCCCCTAAACTATTTGTCAGAGCACCCGCTCTGCCGTGATTCTGCTCTCATTTTAAGGGCCTCCGACTCAGGATGGGCATTGGTGGCTTCCTGCCGCAGGGGCTGCTGGGGGATGAAGTCCCCCCCTCTCTGCGGCCGCGCCAAGATGGTGATAGGCTGCGGCGGCGGCGGGGAGACAAGCGGCAAAGGTCCAGGAGCGGTCCCACAGGTAACACAAACTTCCCCCAAACTATTTGTCAGAGCACCCGCTCTGCAGTGATTCTGCTCTCGTTTTAAGGGCCTCCGGCTAGGGATGGGCGTTGGCGGCTTCCTGATGCAGGGGCTGCTGGGGGATGAAGTCCCCCATTCTCTGCGGCCGCGCCGAGATGGTGATAGGCTGCGGCGGCGGGGGAGACAAGCGGCAAAGGTCCAGGAGCGTTCCCACAGGTAACACGAACTGTCCCCAAACTATTTGTCAGAGCACCCCATCTTGGACTAAAATCAGAAACAATTCCAGAACAGTTATTCTCGGACAAGGAATAAGAGATCAGATGAGGACTATCATCAGCAGATAAATGTGTCATGCACACCTTTTGGAGATCATGATTTTGAAATGCAGGAGAAAATAAAGCAACTGGTGGTGTGGAGCTACAGAAGGAAGTTAAAGGTATGCAGACAAGAGCAAAGGAATATTCTATTTTTTAGTTCTGTTTACTGGTGGTGGCATGGTACGCTTGGTCTTCTATTCACCGTAGGTAGGAACAGAACATAGCTGTGTGGTTATAAAACAATGGAAAAACACTGGTTGGCAGGAGGAATCATGGATCTAATTCTACATACATTTTGAAGACAGGATTAAAGACTTTTGTAGAAGGGATAAGTAAAGATACTTCCATTAGAGCTCATTTTAGGGAATATTTAATGTAGGGTGAGAACTTTTTTCTACCTTTACTTTGTATATTTGGGGGGTGCTTAGAATGTCAGGGGTAATTAACATTATTATGTGACCACACTAGAAAGAGGCGATCACTTCAGAATATGCTAGGGTTAGCTTTATGACAAAAACCACAGTATATAGGGCCACATCGGCAAAGACTGAGATGAAAGGATCTGCTGGCTCACAGACATTTCTAGCCGCAAGCTGAAGTCCTCAAAACCAGAAGGGGTGGAACGCTGACTCAAAGGGGGCCACAGGTTGGGCATTGATGGTTGCACCTCATGCTGTTACTCACATATTAAATTAGCATCGCCTTGAGGGTTGCTGGGCTTTGCAGACAACTTTATTTGGATGATGGTGCTCCTGAGAATCCTCTCCAGAACTTGACTTGGCTGTCGTCCCTTACTGGGACCGTGTTGCATTGCTTTGCCCTTTATCCTGATGATGATCTCTTGAACTTGACGTTTGTCATAACAGTGTCGACTGTTGCATATACAAACCATCGCAAAAAAACAAAACCTTTTCATAGCAATTATGATGACAGTAGTTCTTGTTAACAATCACCATCTCCCTGTTGGTCATTTGTTTTCGTTAACACATATGTTACACTATATATTAAGCACTGTGTTATAGCATGAGCACTGAGCATATATATATTTATTCAGTTTTATTTTTATTGACTGCTTTAATATGATTGCACGTATCCATTCTAAATGTCACAAAAAGGGGTGCTGTATATTTAAACTTCATGATGGAAACTGCTCATATATTTGCAAACTCATGTTCCTAAACAGGCTGATCTGGTGAAGGGCAAGGTCGCAAATGAATGTCTTTCGCAGCATTCACATGGCACCTGAGAATTACACCTGCACGCTTGTGCAGGCACAGGTTGGCATGGGAGGCCACTTCATCTGAATTCCCCTGCAACTGAAGGGAATTTAGTCCTCTCAACAAAATACAAAATGTACTCTGTGAGTGGAGTATCATGGTAGGGGTGCGGGATAAACACGGATCTGTCGCAGTGTTTTGCCCACTCCCTGCTCCGCTAAGAGCATGGAGTTTAGCAAGAAATTTGTCAATCGACACATGAAGAAGTTTTTCGCATGCAAGGTTTTCCCACATTAAGTTGGTGAGTGCGAACAATAAAAAATGAGCGTTAGACAGCCTCCTGAAGAGATTCTTCAATTTGGGTAGTTGCAGCAGGTCACTACCACTCGCATTGAGAAAGCTGCTGCTCGAGTAGAAAATCTACTCGAGTGGCAGAAAGAGGCAGCGCCCTCTTGCATACCATGTGATGTGATTCATGCTGTAAAATTGTCAAACAGAATAAGTTACATATACAAGCCTACTAGATGAGGTGCTATTGTTTTTGGTGTGACTAGGTGTCAATCCAGAGGTAGGAGGAAACAGTACAGAGAATTCCCCAAGCTCGGCCTTGCACTCTCCCTGCTGCTTAGAGTTAAATGTGGGGCAACAACACTACCTGTACTGAAACATCTTTCCAGGCTTCCTTCAGAACTTAGTGGAGGGGTAGTCTCTACCCCTCAGCCTTCCTTCTCTGCACCAACAAAGAGTCTGTTCTCATACTAGTGACTCACCAGTAGACCTATTGTTATTTAAATCATCCACATTGCACATCTCTTAATGCAGAGGTGTTCAACCTATGAGGCGTGACCCACCTAGGGGCACTTGGCCATGTGGCAGGGTCACCACATAAAAAACCCAGTCTGTGTATGCCCCATACAGCTCCTTCCTGTTCTTCCTGCTGTGACGAAGGTCACCGATGCTAGCCCTTTCCTAAAGTGCAGCCCTTGAATGTCTTTGAATACTGAGTCAGTTAAGAGCAGTTCATCTGGACCTTCAAATCTGAATCCCCATATCAGAAGGTAATACAAAAGATTCACCCTGCCTGTCACATGCGAGCATGGTGGGGTGGGTGGGTGGTGGTGTCCTTGTGTGCTATGTATAAATAAATAACTCTATAGTTAACACACATTAGTACCCACCACAATGCCATTCATTTTTATCCAGGGAAGAATAACAATTTTTAGCTTGCCCTGCAAGAGTTCAAACACAAAACAAGCAGAAGCATGGACCACTGAACAAGTGCCTGGGGTCAGAACTTGTTATCTGCGGATTACACAAGGATATGTGCAACAACCACAAAAACCTAATTAGCTGTGTGTAGGATTTGACCCGAATATTTACCAGTTCCGCTCAGTGCTACACGGAAAAGTGCTACTAAAGTGGAAACTGAGGAAACAAGTTGCACATGAAAAAGTTCACATCTGGCAAACCTGTGCATGGGCATAGCAGGGTTCTTGGTCTCAGGGTCAAATGTTTGCTTCAATCAAAGGTGGTACTCTGGGCACTGTAGATTACTGAAGCTCCTGGCAGGGGGTGCGCATTAAGGTTAGCACATGAATATATGTCACTGGAGACGGAGTTATTCATTTGTGTTTTTTACCAACCTAATGCATTCTGGGAGTTGTAGTTTTGGTTGATCCATTTGAACTAACAAACTTGAATCAGTGAATCCTAAACAAAAACACAGAACATGATCCTTACATCTTTGGTGATATGAAGCCAACTGGTAAGCTTGAGACAGATTTTTTGTGACTCTGGACTTGAGAGCTCAGGGCAGGCTGGTTGGTATTCAGATCAACACTGGCGACAGTGAAAAGAGATATGTGGTTAGTGAAGAGTGTCTAAAGTATTCTGGGAGCACAGAAGTGGCACTGCAGGCCTGAAGTTCGAATTCCAATTTGCAAACCAGAATCTGCAGTTTGCCACACAGACTGGTTTGTGTATGGGTGTGCAATTTGCGATGTGACGTGTGTGAAAATAGGTGGCATGGCAATTGGTCATTTACAGGGGGTGGCAAAATGACCTGGCGAACACATATTCATTAGGCTAGTCTGAGTTTGCCCTATCTGCAGCTGAAGGCCAGGAGGCCTTCAAGGATAAGCAGATCCTTCATTTCCATTCCCAAATATGAAGCATTTTTTAATACAGTTCGAACCCATTAAAGGGACAGGTGTTTCTTTTAAAAGAAAAATGTTTCTGGTGTGGGAAGACATCTCTCGCCCCCAAGACTTCTCAACGCGGTTCTCAATGGGGAAGCTGTGCCTTTCCGAATCAGTTACCACAACAACGTCGGGGTCGGTAACTGATCACTGTAATGCGACCACACTTGCACTCACAAACCATTGATCTGTACCTTTTTCTCCTATTAAGAGGGTTGCAAAAGCCGTTTTACTAGTCTACTAGTCAGAAAGACTTTTCTGATTTACACAAGGGCTTTTCTACATTGTAAAAAAAAGGTATTTAGTGATTGCAAACAGCACGATTTAGCAAATCGCAGGCTTTTCAACTGTACATTTTAGGGCTCATAGACAGGGACTGAAGGCTAACACAGGTCCTTTGAAGATAAGTGAAGGTCAGCAGCAATGGCCTGTGGATTGGCAGCCAGTAAAGGAGATCTTAGAGGTTATGGTGGCTTGCAAGGTCATGTAGAGGGTCTATGACGGCCAATTCATGGCTTCACAGGGCTTCACCATCTTAGCTCACTGGAGCGCTCGGCCATGCTGCTGAATTGGGGGTGGCACGGGCCAAAAAGTTTGCTGCACAACTGGGGCGGAGGTCTGATTCTGCTTCCCGACTGCCTGGCTGCAGATCAGGACTTCCAGGGCCAGGCCCTTCGATAAATGCAGAGTACTGTGAGAGGTGGGCCACATGCACGGAACAAACAGAAGGAGCAGTCGTGGGGCTCTTTGATAATGGCTGTCCCGTGAGTGAATCCGAGACCGGGGGAGAAGAAGTGCGGCTATCAGGAGGGCCGCAGGGGTCCCCAATGGTTGTCGGCCTCTAGGGTGGCCCTGGCTTGTGGTCAGTGGAGCCAGGGAGCAACGGCACAGTGGCACTGGCCTGTACAACATACTAAACTGGAACTGGGGATCTCTGGAGAGAATGCGGCAGAGAAATTGAGCAGAATATGGCAGCAACCTGGAGCCCTATTCTAGTAAGCTGAGCAATTGCTGGAGATTCAGTAGGTGAATTTCAGCAGCTTCCTGTGTTTTGGTCCTGACGGCCCACTGGAGGTGAGATTAGGAGGTTGGGGATGGAGGGTGCTTCCCCCACACAGGATGATATTAGCTGGGCTTCTACATTTAAAGTGGGGCTTCCTTAACCTGACCTGGAGGATGGTAATTGAAGGGGAAAGCCTTGATTGCCTGTTGGTGTTGACTCCTGTACTGGAACACCATGGCTTGCCTAAGGGTTGTCAAGTTGGCTGAGAATGACACAGCATACACGGAAGCTCGAGCAGTAATCGAGTGTCCCCACCAGTTGACTGAAGCTTCGAAAACACACATGTCAACCATTTTGGCAGCCACAAAGGAGACAAAAATTGCCTTGGAGGTTAAAATTCACTCAGTCTCACAGGAGGTAAATTTACTCAAGGGCTATACCGAAAAATTGGCGGTCAGAGTAGCAGTGACTGAAAGCAATGTAGTCTAGGTCTGCCCAATGGTGACAGAGAACAGTTACTGCCTATGGGCTCTGAAACGCAAGATGGCTGGGCTAGTAGACAAACTGAATGATTTTGAGGATCATGCCTGCCCCATTAATGTCTGAGTGATGGGGGTCCTGGAGAAGCGGGAGGACCCCAGGGCTGACCTTTGTTTGGAGAAGTTGTTGGCTACAGTGGTGATGAAGGGGAAAACCATGCAGTAATTTACAGTGGAGAGGGCGCATAGGGTACCAAGTTGGCCACCCCCTCTTGGGTTTGCACCATGGGCCATAGTGGGCAGGTTGTTGAACATTCGTGACCGAGACGCCATACTGTAGGCTACACGGACACATGGTCCGTGGATGGTGAACAGTATGCAGGTGAATATTTACCCTGGCTCTACAACGGCAGTCCAACGTCAAAGGGGGCTTTCTGGGCTGTTAAACAATACCTGCACAAGATGGACATCAGGAACGCCCGACTGTTACACAGAAAAGCTTCAAGTGATGGACCGGGATGAGACTCAGTTTTCACAGCAGCGGAGGCCACCTGGGACTGGCCAGAGAGGCAAAGGTGCCAATCAATGGAAGAGAGGAAGTGGTTCCAGGTACCAAGGTGGCAGGTGCAGAAGCACTGACGGAAGGCATGCCAGAGGGGATCGGCAACCGCCGCCAATAAAGGAACAGGCCAAAACAGACAGAGGATGGTGGCTGATTTTGAGTGTCGAACTTCTATGGAAACTACCAATGGATGGGAGGTTATCATCATTGGAGTACTTGGTCTGCGATGCAGATGGTGAAATTGGACCCCCAAGGGTTACCCCGATGACCTTGGAGGAGAATGTGTAACTGGATTGGGGGTCGGTGCATGACTGGGGTGGGGGAGGTACTTATGGCCCCGGGGGCAAACGAGGATTGAACAAGGCAGCGGCCCGGATGAGGGTTGTGATGTGATTAATATCTTACAAGATTGGATAGCTCGTTTGGTCGCAGCAGGTTGCTTTATTGCTTACACTGGTGTGTAGGGACAGGTGTTGAATATGATGTTGCTCCGATTTTTTTTAGTGTGTTGGGTGACAGACATACCATGCCTTGGGGTGGTGGCCAGTTTTAAGACCTCATCATGGTACGGTAAGGTGGGAGGGCAGTTGGGTTACTGTTGTTGTTTGTATATTTTTATTTTTGCAACCATTGAGGGGCAGGAGGGGTAGGGTTGAGAGTCTCATCTACCCGATACACAGCCTCTCCCGGACGAGGCGACCCAGTAGGCTGATCATGAAGTCATACACCATTAGGCTGCTTACATGGAATGCTAATAAGTTGGGCAGTGCAATTAATAGCGGGATAGTGACTTCGACCATTTTCCATTATTCCGTGGATGTGGTGTTCGATCAAGAGACGCATCTGAAGGGGACCCATTGTGTGCCTCTAGAAAAGGGTAGTTATGTTGTGGCAGGCCTTTTGGGTTACACTACGGTATCCAGAGGGGTAGGAAATTGGTGAGAAAGTCCCTCCCTTTTCAGGTGACACAGACGTGTTTGGATGACCACAGCTGCTACAGGGTTGTCATGGGAATGTGGGGGGGGGGGATCCAAGGCGTTGAATAATATTTATGTCCCTCTGGGCTGCAGGCGCAGTCTCTGTTGCTATTGGGCCAAATACTCTGGGACCTCCCACAGATATTGACTATCATTGGAGGGGACTTCAATATCGTACCCTGTTCATAGAATAGGTCACACAGGCGCATGTTGCTAAGCTGAAGCGCATTTATGAGATGTGGACATAGTGGGAAAGCTTCTGGAATGATTGAGTGAGGGAGACTGGGCACAGACCCATAGTGGTTGGCATTATTGCACCTGATGGGTCACTGTGACCCGTTAAGAGGACATTGCAGATTCAATGGCTGATTACATGGGGACCTTTTATGATGACCATTGTAGGGTCCCAGAGTCAGAAGTGGAGCAATTTGAAATGGAATACCCCTAGAGCAAGTTGGGGGATGACACGGCTTCAACATTAGCGGCTAAGCTCATGCGAGAGGAAATTCTCCTGGTGCTTAGGCAGTTACAGGCAGGGAGGAACCTGGGCCTAACGGCCTTCTGGTGGAGTTTTTTAAAAGGATGGCACGGAGAATTGCCGGGCCATTGCATGAGATGTTCCTTGCAGTGTACAGAGGGGGAGAATTGCTGAGAGACCTCCATTCAGCTACTATTATTTTGATTCCTAGGGTGGGTAAGCCACAGGAGCACGGCTACTCCTACAAGCCAGAATCTCTTTTGAATGTGAAGGCCAAGGTTTTGGCCAAGGCAATGGCGAATAGGCCGTAAGGCCACTTCTCAGATTTGATTCACCTGGACAACAATGGGTTTCTCCCCATCAGTTGACCAAACTGAATCTACGGTGCCTATACAATGGTACAGCAGCAGCAGAGGGACTGATGGCCCCCTTGGCATTGGCGCTCCCAGATGTGTACAAGGGCTTTGATTTAATTCAGTGGCCCTTTTTGTTTGCTGTTATGGTAAAAGTGGGTTTTTGGGCCTCTATATCTGTGGTGGGTCCATCTTCTGTAGTTGCAACCTCGGGCCAGAGTGAAAATGAATGGGGTACTTTCTCAAGATTTCCCCATCCGTTGGGGTACACAACAGGCTGCCCCATTTCCCCAATTTTGTTCACCATCAACATAGACCCACTGATGGAGTAGATCAGGGTGGATGCTCAGGTGCGGGGATGGCACTGTAGCGACTCGGGGGAGGACTGGATTTTGCTGTACGCATATGATATTCTACTCTATGTAGTGGACCTAGATAAATCACTGTGACACTTGGGAGATATGTTCCGAATCTGAGCAGTTGACTTGAGGCTGATGGTCAACTGGGAGAAATCCATAATCTTCCCAATGGGGATGGTTGTTGGGGAATTGTCTACCCTTGCCACTGAAGGTGGAACCCCTGCACTTTAAATAACTGGGTCTCTGGTCTCTGGTCACATGCTGCAGAGATTGGAGGGGGATATAAAACACTGGAAGGCCCTACCAACATCTCTTCTGGAGAGGCTGCTCTGTTCAAAATGATCCAGTTACCTAGGTCTACATATATCTTGCAGAATAGCCCCTTTGCACCCCCGGATGCATTCTTGCGGCCCACAGATGCATTGCTGTTGTTCCTCCTTTGGTTAGGCAGGCCTGCAAGTGTTGTGAAGCACAGGTACAGGTCAATGAACGGGTGTATGCCCCACTGGCAGATCCTGTGTTCTGGAAGCAACAAGCGCTCCGGGTGGGATGGTTCCATTTTCAAATTTGCAGGCGGAATATGAAATGGGCACCTTGCAAATGTTCAAATACTTACAATTAAGGCACGATTTGCAGTACAGGATTCCTAGGGATGAGGAAATTAAGGAGTATTCCTCACTAGAGATACAGTTGCTGGAGGGTCACTTGGACAGCAAGGCAATATGCAACACTTTTGAGGACTACGCCTTTTCTGCTAACTGCAATGCCTGTGTTGTTAGGGATCTGGATTGACTCTGAAGTTTCTTTTTACATTAAGTTATTGACTAACTTCGACTACATCATAGCAGGGGGAGATACCTTGATAGACACTGGGTCAGCCTGCCTACCCAAGGTTAGTGGAATGGTGGGAAGGGATGGGATTATGCACAGCAAAGGAAAGAATGATATGAGGGTCGGGGCCAACTTGCACAAATGCAAGAACATATGGGGGACCTGGGTGGAGGGAGATCTAGACTTGATCAGGGGGAGGAGAGGGCGGGGGAGACTGAACTACTGGGGGTCCAGGAATGTGGGTGGAAGAGTTATATAGTTCTGATTATCCCTTTGAGTGGTAGGGGGGCATGAGGAGGGGTAGGAGGAGACCGGGTTGTAGTTGCTGTATCGATGGCTGCTGGGTTTCGTTGGAGTGTTACTTTTCGGTTTTTGTTTGTTGTTGATTTTTAAAATCAATAAAATATAATATAAGAAAAAACACTAAAACCATGTGTATATGCTTCTATCAATTAAATATGTGAATATCTATGGAAAATATTTTTTGCAACTTTATCATTTGATCAACCAAAATATGAATATGGATATTTACCAACTAATGGCATTTCACTTCTTCCGGGTTAGCAGAGGGTACCTTAGAGTATGCTGAGATCATTGTTGTAAGAGTATCTGTTTTAAAACACATCCACAGTTGAGGTAGAATGACAGAGTACAGAGTGGGTTAAAAGGCTGCGGGGATGGGCTGAGGATGTGTTCACAATCGGCACAACATCTCTGAGTGTGGCCGTGAGCCAGGATGTGGAGATCTGGCTTGGAATAACCTAGGCTGACTAAGGGCATCAATGACTCTCTGGGGGTCTACCTTAGGCTGTGTGAAGTCTGGCTGAGGTACTATGAGTGGCAATTAGGAACCTATGAAAGCTGAGAAATTATCTGTGTTGACTGGGCGAGGGCCCTCTCACCAGCCTGCTGAGGGTGAATGGGTGTGTTCTGAGGCAGAAGGGAGTAGAAGTATAAGGGTTTAATTTTATGCAAAAAGGCTCTGGGGAATGGCAGTAGTTCTGAGAAGCCCTACTGGCCCCCACTGCAGCCCCGCCCCAACATTTAAGCAGGTCCTTCAGTTTGCACTTAAAGGGAAGGTGGATTTCTGAATAGACTCTTCATCCTGGGCAGAACAGCCAGAAGCAAGTTTCTACCACCTTACACCAACCTCCAGTCACAGCTAGGGTCAGGGGGCTTCCTACAGCAGGCCCTGCTCTCACTATTAACCTTCTGCTGCCCATACTTATTTGTTCTGTCTGTAAAGTAAGCTTGAATTACTGTTGCCGCGGATGATGTAATCTTGCACTTCACTGCTGGAATCGCTCTAGTAATGATTCTGGGCCTCATTTATGAAGTTTTGCCGTAGGGAAGCCCAGCAGGCTGCTAACGCGGGATTACTGGTTACTAATTATCTTACCAAATCCCAAACTATGTCGACTGAATCGTTGGTACCTGTCTTGGAGTAAAAGGTAATCTCGCAATAAGTCAATCAATTTAAGAACTTACACCACTCTAAATGACCACTGACCAAATTTAAGTTTTAAAGATTTAATATAAAGTCAAAGATAACTGAAGATACAAACTTCTCAAAATGAGATTCAAAAGGTAAATCGGTATCACTATGAACATGAACTTCTTGAACAATCTAAGTCTGAAGAACAAGATAATAAGTACAAGCTCAAAGACCATCAGGGTTGCCAAAATAGATATAAGTTGCAATCTCAAAGTCATTACAGAAAAGAAAATTAAGGTTAGTCTGTCCCTACCCTATACTAAGTGACATCCCTACTTAGCAAGATCTTAACCCTCTAGGTGTCAGCCGTGGTGACTTCCTAAGAAGATCACGCACTTCTCTTTGTCTCTTCTCTGATAATGGGTCTCTCCTGATCAGCCTATCTGCCTACCCATCCGCTTCCTTAGGCTCCCAAAATCATCTGCTCTGCCCTCCTCCCGGGTCTCTTTCCCTAATACCAAATCACATTTCCAATAGAAACGCCCCTTGGGACGCCCCTCACGTGGTACATCTTTGCGCGGCAAACTCCATGATGGTACTCTTGAAGACCCTCGTTATAGTTGACCTTGGTTCCCAGGCTTCTTCTGCAGTGCGCTGATACCCCCTGAAATTCCTGGAAACTCCTACAGGCCTGCGCAAGGCGCCACTGAACAAAGTCCCTTTCATTCGAGCTGATTAGGACCCTCGCACCTGCATACAGCTCGTCCTGCAGTGGGCCTCAAATTCCAGACTCCACCATATCTTTAGTCATAAAACACTCTCAAAGCTCGGTGCTGGACACCTCGCGACCTCTTCTCTAACGAGCACATGACGATTTACACGACATGACATTATCTCCTCTGGCCTACTTGATTTACATGCAGCAGGTCCCTGCACTCTTAAAACGTTAACTTGATTTAAACAGCAAACATTCTTAACTAGCATACGTTTCTAAAATAACACATCTATAAAGCATATACTTTTAACCCTAAGTTCAATAGTACATTTTGGAAGAACCACGTCAACCTTATCTCACATTATTTTAGCAGCACGTTCAGGTTTGCTGTGAATTGCCCTAAGGCCTACACATAATACTGGATTTTCAAAGTTACATTTAATTCGGACATGATTCTTTTAACATGAGAACATGAGGTTTTCACATATATTCCAACATTTCTACATTAATCTCACACCGTTATAATTATAGTCACTCTACTTAACATTCTATACATTTCACTACTGAATATAAAACACTCTGTATATTTCACTCCTGGATATAAAACACTTGTGTGCAAAACATGTTTAAACTAACTACGTGCTTGTAAGTATGGTGTACTTATACATTTTTTCTCAAACTTGTGCTCTCTCAGTCCCCCCTTTGATGACCTTCAGGGGTCATCATCACCAAGACACTAAAAATGTAGAACCTTTTAAAGTGAAGACAGGGCAGTTCCACCTCTTTTCATACTCTCTAATGCTTTCAGACTCTTATATTGAGTGTCCTGCATCGCTGTCAACTCTTCTTCTTGTTTCTTCATAGCTCTCTGTAACCTATTTGCTCTATAACATTGATACAAACGCACCAATCCCCACAAAGTGATTACACAAATCACAATTATGATGATGGGTTTCAATATGTACCAAACGATACCCTTTCCTAAGTTGGCAAACCAACTTCCAACTTTACCCATTCCATGACCTACTTTTTCCCACACATTTACCTTTGCCAGGTCCTCAATTTCGTAGTGTATGGCAGTGATGTTTTGTATATACTTCTCTAGAGGTTTTGAATTGTCTGGAATGTAAGTACAGCATTCCTGGACCTTCAAAGCCTTACAGACTCCTCCCTCTTTTGCTAACAGAACGTCTAAAGCAAGTCGGTTCTGAAGAACCATTGCCCTAATCGATTGCATCTCACCTTCTATCAGCATCAATGATCTTGCAGTACTAGCAGATAGCCTATCTACGACTGTAGCTAACCTCCTGATCTTAATGTCATTCATTATCAATCCTAAGAAAGGGAATGCAGCACCTAGTACATCTCCAACTACTTCTGCTGCACCCAGCCCTCGTTTCCATCTAGTTGATATTTCTTTCTTAGGCGTGTCTAAATTCTCAACATGATATATTTTAGGGAAGACAACAGCCAGATAGCATGATCCGTACCAGTTATCTGGTAACTTCACATAGGCATATCTTCCACATACAAAATATACATTTGGTATTGCTTGCATCCCTTTCATAAAGTTCTTAGAGTAATACTCCAATTGAAAGGCATGTTCACAATGGACTTGACCTACATAAAAGTTTTCATAATATGAGTAACTCCTGTGAATGCACAGTTTTCCCCGTTTATCCTTATCCAAAGCAATTGGACCAATACTACCTTTTCTTTGATGTGCCCTCTCCTCCTTGGTCCAATCTGTTTCCCATTGTCCTGATGCTTTCAAAATCTTCTGCCTCCTGTATCTAGTATCTACCTGTGCTATAAACTTTTTCTCAACTTCTGATATTTGACAAGTCAGATTATTCCTTCGAGCATGTGAAGTATCTAACGTTTTCCATGGAATAAACCATTTGTGTAATCTGTCTTCGCTTTTGTAGTAGTCCCATTTGTTCAAATGCTTGAAATTCGGAACCTCTGGCAATGTCGAGTCGAAATTCGAGAAATAATACTCGAATCCTTCTCGTCCATAAAACATGCTCAACAATAAACTGCACGTTATTCCATATGTCAATAGAAGATGATGGTATCTGATACCCTCCTCCACTGAAGCTGGTAATTGCATACAAACGTAACAATCCTTTACTTCCATGGCATCAACATATTCATAAAGCAATTTAGCATAAGCATTTGACTTGTAATTTCCCTGTGACTCGTCGGTGTGAAGCCTTTTTATTTCTGCATCTAACAATGCTTTGTCTTTCTCATTGATGTTTCCCTTCTCTTTAATAATGGTAGTTTTCAGTGTTGATACTCCCTTATCTTCCTTAACTGCGGTTTCATCCCCTTCGTGTCCCGCTAGGAATGAAACAGTTACCACTAAAATTATAAGAGAAACCACTACCCCTAAAAGTGTAACAGCTATACATTTTGCCCTGCGGTTCGGGTTGCCAGCCTCCATGTTCTCAAACAGTTTAGTTCTTGACTTTCTTCCAGCATTCACTTCTTCTCCTTTTCAAACAAAGTCTTTCTCTCCTGCAATGTCTTTCGTTGAACACTTGGAAGCTTGACAATTTGTTTCCGCAAAACAGTTCAAAGTCCAGTAGAAAATAGACAACCCTAGCCCTTCTCCATCCACTAAAATGAAACCCCTACCATTTTCTTCTTCCACTCGGCGCTAGGTTATCTTGCAAAATTTTTACAATTTCTTTTCAACAGTCTTATTTTCGTCTGAAGTTATGTATGACTCCAGGAGTGACACTACGTCTTCATAAATGTCCATCCGAAGTATCATTCCCTCAGGTTCTGGGCAGTTCGTACCACAACATGGAAAGTCAACTTTTTCTAGGATTATTCTCCTTATTTCGCTCAAGACAAGTGGACGGACAAAATTGAGAGTTAGCGTTTTTTCAATTTCCACTCCTGGTACTATCAGTTCTACATCCACAATTACAAAGGGGTCCGTTCTAATCAAGATCACTTTCTTCACCTTTCCAGTTCTGCGCCCCTTTGAAGACATTCACAATATGGTATTAATCCACAACAATAAGCGCTCCTAGCATTTCCACTACTCGCTCAAGCATTTCCAAACGAAGAAGAGTTCCCTCCAATATTGGATATCGTGAACAGCAAACTGGAAACTCAACTGTCTCTAAAATCAATTTTCTTATTCCACTCAGGAGAGCAGGATGAACGATGTTGAGTGTCAGCAACCTTTCGGTCTCCGCTCCTGGTAGTAGAAACCTTATTTGCACTGTGATGATCGGGTCAGTTCTGATCAGTTCCACTTCCCTGATCCTCCCTGTTCTGTGTCTCCCAGACATCTGCAACGAGGTAGGTCCAGTCGGGAGTAGAGTATCTTCTACTAGGCACTCGCACCCTCCTTGATCTTCTAAGACCCTCCTCGGCTTGATCCTGGATATCTTCTTCTGGATCTGAGTCTTCGGATATAGGAGTAAGCGTTTCTTCCTGGGCCGACCTCAAACTTAGCCTTCTTCTCCTTGTTGGCCAAGTGGCAGCTCCAAGCCTTATTCTCCTATTCCTTGACCTCTCACTTGGTTCTTGGTCGCTCTGATACGGATCTGAGTCTGAGTCGTATTCACTTCTGCTCTCTCCTTCAGTTGCGTCTTCTGTCTCACTGCCGTCCTGCCTTCACTCTTCTTCTGAATCCGTTGCGTTCCCAACTTCTTCCGACACCCCCTCAGCTGCCTCAATCCCTTCTTGCGACTCTTCTTCCACTTCCGGGCTTTCGTCTGGGATGGGAGCTGTTCCTTCTAGAGGTGCTGGAACTCTTCTAGTATGGGATGCATGGATCCAATTTGGCAGCCCCCCGCACTTCACCGCGGTGTTCGTTATCAGGATTACCTGAAAGGGCCCACGCCAGCGAACATCTAGGCAGTTCTTCCGGACGTGTTTTTTAACTAAGACCCAGTCCCCTGGGTTCAGGTCATGACACAGGTTCCTCGATGCTGGAACTTCAGCCGCATGCACCTGAAGGGACACAGAATGGATGGCGTCAGACAGTCCTTTACAATAATCCAAGATCAGATCATCTGTAATATTCAATAGAGCAGTAGTTGGAACTGTAGGAAGTCTCATGGCCCTCCCCATCAGGATCTCGTGGGGAGAGAGACCTGTCCTCCTATCAGGTGTGCTGCGCATGCTCATAAGCACTAAAGGAAGAGCATCTGGCCAACTCAAAGATGTGGATGCCACTACTTTAGCCAATCTATTCTTCAACGTGCCGTTCACTTGTTCCACAATTCCTGAAGCTTCTGGTCGATAACTACAATGCAGCTTTTGATCGATATTCAGTGTGGAGCACAACATCTTCACTATTTCGCTGTTAAAATGTTTTCCTCTGTCAGATTCCAAAGAGGCAGGCACCCCGAAGCGCGGTATCAACTCCCTGAGCAACAATTTAGCCACTGTGAGTGTATCGCACCTACGTGTAGGGTACGCTTCAACCCATCTGGAAAATACGCATACAATCACCAACACATACCTAAGGCGATTGACTCTTGGCATTTCGATGAAATCTAATTGCATTCTATTGAAAGGCCCCCCCGACCTCCCAATGTGACTCAGTGTGACTGGTGTTCGTTTGCCTACGTTCAGTTGTTGGCAGGTAACACATCGCTTACATACTGATTCCGCTGCTATTCTAAATTTAGGGCAATACCAAGTTTGCCTAAACACTCTCATCATGGCATCCCTTCCTAGATGTACTGGACCATGTATTTCTCTCGCCATGGGATTAGCTAATTCTTCAGGTAACACAGCTCTCCCATCTGCTGAAACCCAAAAATCCATTTCACTTCGCACACAACCTGCTATTTCCCATGCCTTTTTCTCTGTTTCAGGTGCGTTCTCCTGCATTATTCTTAAATCCTCCCAAGTGTCTACAGTTTCTAACATCATACTTAATTCAGTCTTTTCTTCTGCACCTTCTATTTCCACCTTTGAGAAAGAATAATTTTGTTCCGCACAATAGCGTGCGACTTCATCAGCGTATCTATTGCCTTGTGACACAAAATCTGTATTCTTAGTATGTGCTACACACTTTACTATTGCGATATCAACTGGACCTTGCAATGCTTCTAACAACAGCCGCACAAATTCTCCATTTCGAATGGGCGAACCAGAGGAGGTCATGTAACCCCTCTGAGACCACAACTGCCCGAAATCATGAACCACACCGAAACCATATTGGCTGTCCGTGTAGATGGTGACTCTCTTTCCATTTCCTGCTATGCAGGCACGAGTTAGGGCAATAATCTCTGCTACCTGTGCGGAATGTACTCCTTCCAGGCAAGCGGCTTCTACAACTCCAGTAATAGTACAAACAGCATAAGCTGCTCTCAACCGACCAGTATCGTCTCTTAAACATGAGCCATCAACAAAATAAATTTCATCGGGGTCTGACAATGGCTCATCCACAATATCTGGTCTGGGTTTCGTGCATAGTTCAGTCACATCAAGGCAATCGTGGTCTTCACATCCTTCGCCTTCTATTACAGTGGGTAATGGCATCAAAGTAGCAGGATTCAAGACAGAGCATCTCCTGAGAGTCACGTTTTCTGCGGCAAGTATAACTTGCTCGTAACGCGTGAGCCTGCTATTGGTCAGATGCTGCGTCTTCATCCTGGTCATTAACAATTCAACTGAATGTGGTACATACACCACTACTGGATGTCCCATCACAATACTCTCGCTCCTTTCAATGCTGACACCCGTTGCAGCAACGGATTTGAGACATCCGGGCAACGCTGCGGCTACTGGATCTAATGTAGCCGAAAAATATGCAACTGGTCTACGGGCATTTCCGTGGGTCTGTGCCAAGACTGACAAAGCACATCCCTCTCTCTCACAGCAATAGAGTGAAAATGACTTTTCGTAATCTGGCATTCCCAGAGCCGGAGCACGACATAAATCGTCTCTCAGCTGTAAAAACGCCACCAGACATTCCTCATCCCATGGTACCGGATCACTCACCTCCTTGTGCGTCAGTTTCTGTAAGGGCTTTGCTTTCAGTGAGAAGTTAACTATCCACTGTCGGCAGTAACCCACCATTCCTAGGAACATTCTAACTTCTCTCTGTGTTGTAGGCGCATTCATTTTCATTATCGCCTCAATCCTCTCTGGTGACACCTTACGTTTCCCTTTTTCTAACCTGTGCCCTAGATACTGTACTTCTGTCAAACAATACTGCAACTTGCTCGGAGATACCTTATGTCCATTTTCAGCTAAATGGTTCAGTAAGGCAATTGAATCTGCTTTACAAGCTTCCTCTGTCTCTGACGCAACAAGTAGGTCATCTATGTACTGTACCAGAACCGAATTCTGTGGCAGTACTAGATTCTCAAGATTCTTTTTCAGCAACTGATTAAAGATGGATGGGCTGTCTGTGAATCTTTGTGGGATTCGACACCATGTTAAAACGCGATCTTCCATTTTAAAAGCAAAAAGATACCGGCTCTCTTCATCCAATGGGATTGAAAAGAAAGCCTGACAAAGATCTATCACTGTGAACCATTCTGCTTGACATGGTATTTGAAACAATATCACTGATGGATTCGGTACCACGGGACAACATGAAACGACTATGTTGTTAATTTTTCGTAAATCCTGAACTATCCTAAACTTCCCGCTAGGTTTCTGCAAACCCATAATCGGGGAGTTACAAGGACTACCCACGATTTCTTTCAGTATTCCCTGCTGTATCATTGACTCGATCACAGGCTTTATTCCTGCAATCGTTTCCTGGGACAATTTGTATTGAGGCGTTCTTGGAAACTCAACATTTGGTTTTACCAATATTTTTATCGGTTCTACCCCTTTAATCAATCCTATATCTTCTCCTGTGAAATCCCACACCTCTGACGCCACTGCATCTCTTAAATCTTGGGGAAGATCTTCTACAGTCAGAGTAGGATATAGTTCTACACAGAATTTTGAATTGGCCACCTTAAAGGTAGCATCATCGTCGGTAGTCTGTACCTCCACTCCTTGTGGGGTGCAGTATATGGTGCAATTCAATTTGCATAACAAATCCCTTCCTAACAGACATACCGGACTCGAGTCACAAACCACAAACTGATGTTCGTTCATATGATTTCCTATTTTCACAGATACTGGTTCTGTCAAGGGACTAGTCATTCTTTTATTTGCGACTCCTACCACCTGAATTGTTTCCCCTGACATCGGCAAGTCTGGAACCACCGCTGATCTCAGAGTCGAACGAGTAGCCCCAGTATCCACTAAGAATGTCGTGGGACACCCTGCCACTTCTGCCTCAACAAATGGCCCTCTCTGATCCACTTCTAGGACTGCCCCGAGGGTACAGTCCTCTTCACTGCTCACCCGTTGTCCTGTCAATGGATCAATGTAATAACACTTTTCTTCCTCGATAAACAGAGGCATTTGTTTAAAGACCTTTCCCCCAGCTGCTATCTTCGGTGGCTGTGGGAATTGGGCCCGTGGAGCCGAAGTCCCCCCTTTGGCCACCTTACTGCTTGAGACTGTCACCTTTTGCACTGGGTCTTCTTGGACCTGTTCTTCTACTTCTAGCTCTCCATTTTCAGGGTTAAAGGGACACTCGCGCCGCCAATGCCCCACCTGGTGACACTGATGACACTTTGTCGTTTTCTTTAAAGTGGCAAAGTCTATCCTAGGTCTCTGCCCTTCCTCATTGTCCTTATTCTGACCGTTTGGCTTTCGTCCCATCCCCTGTTTCTGCTGGCCACCCTTCCCAGCGGACTGCATTTGCACCACCATCAATTTCTCCTTTAGATTCTTGGCTTTAGAATCTATCTCGTCACTACAGTATCGTGCATAACGTAGAATTTCATCTAGTGGTTTGTTCTGCCAACAGATTAAATGTTGTTGAATCATCAAGCAAATGTCAGGTCTCAACCCCAAGACAAACTTTGACACAAACTGTCCTATATCTTTGGGATCCATTACATCAAGTCCACTGTATTGCTTGAATGTTTTCAATAACCTTTCATAAAACTCGTGAACTGTCTCCTTGGGTTCCTGCCTTGTTCGATCTATCTTTACCCAATCTATATCCTGTGGTGGTACCTTATCTTTCAACCAAGCTATTACCCTTTCATACTTTCGCATGACAATCTCAGATGGTCCATTAGTTCGAGCATCCCTCAATGGTTCAGCATTTGGCCATTCGACACTAGTCTTACAAGGGGTCCACAGATCAGATGGGACCACGATATCAAACAACGTGTTCAAATCTATCCACAGTACTTTCGAGATTTTGACAAACCTCTCTACCTGTTTATACCATTCGACTGGATTGTCCCGCAACTTCGGAAATGAGTTGGTAAATGCAGCTAAATCTCCTCTACTCCAGGGCACATGTACATAATTTCCGTTTGATATTTCTCGCAAAGGGAATGCCTCCATCTGCATTACCCTTCCCTCAGGGGTCATCACATTTGTACTTCGCCTAACTGTGCCCTTTTTCGACCACCTTTCTTCCCATTTATCCAGTTCCCTCCACACTCTTATCCCTGTTACCAGCTCTCTTATGTGTGTTTTTAATCCAGTAGTTCTCTTCTCATCTAGATCTTGGTCTGCGTACTGTAATCTGTGGTTACTCTGTAATGCCCTTGTCCTAGACAAATCCACGGCATACCTGTCTGCCAAATCAGTCAATTTCTCATGAAACGCTCTAGCTTTCCTAGTAATATCCTTTGCCATGAACAATAACTCATCCTGTTCATACAATTCTATCCTTTCCAAAGGCAAGGTTCCATCTATTATCTCATCAACATCTGATTTTAAACTGGTAACATCAAGCCTTTTTGCCTTAATTTCAGCTTTCAAGACACTCAATTTAGCTCCTCCATCCGCATCTCTCCCATCCCAGCTCCGAGATCTACGTTTGGGTATTGGTGAATTATAGGGAGTCCTCCCCTGTTCCCATCTCTCTAAGTCCCATGCCTTTCCATCTTCTCGGGGTGGGTGGTGAAACACTCCTTCATGCCTCCTAGCCTCCCTCTCCCCATCCTGGCTAGTTTCACGGGATGCAGGGTAAGATGTTCCATTACTCCCTCTTTCTTCCCTACTTCCCTGTGATTCCTGATTACTCGAGGCGTGGCGGGACCTATCGCTGTTCTCCTTTCTCCAATGTTGAACGTCTTCCCCAAGTGTATGATGAAGGCACCTAAACCTATTCTGAAAAGCCCGTACCGCCTCATCTCCTCCTTTCCCCCAGAGACGGGACATTTCCTCACATTCTACAATCCTAGTATTTTGTTCCGGCTGTTCTCTCTGATTTGTAGGACATGCATCCCCTCTATTCTCTTGACTTTGGCCTTCCCGGCCCTGACTGCTTTCGCTGGCCCCACAATGAGATACTGTCCCGTTACCCCTGCTTTCCCACTCTGGTTCTGTTCTTGTCCTGTTATTTGGAGATACTACGGACCCGTCCCATTCCCTCAAATCAGCTCTTAACTCTGAAAAAGATCTTGGCCGTGGTCCCCTTAGATCCATTGGTCCTCTCGGACCTCCCTGTTCTGAATTGGGACCGACAGTTGTGTCTAATGGGGTGTTCCATGTTACCGAACCTGGCAATTGTTTCCATGCATTTGTCACATTATTCCTCCTTTCCATCTCAATCCTTTCCCTATCCAATTGCCTTTGTTGTTCCCCTCTATCTCTCTCAGAATTATAGATCGAAACTATGGGTCCTATGGTAACAGGCACTTGAAGAGCGTCTGGCAATCCCACAGACTCAACCCTTTCTGTGGTTGGCGTTTTCTGCACCACAAACCTTCCCACTACACTCTGTACAGTGTTGTTTGGAGGTGTTTCTCCGCCTTTGATAGGTGTCCATTCCGATATAGGGAGTGGTGTATATCCCTCTATGTCATTTCCATCTTCCCTTGCGAGCCCTCTATCTTCTATTAACCCCACTCTCGGAGGTGGTCTATCCATTAACAATCTGTTTATCAGATTGTCCTCCGACTCGCTTTCCTCGTCTTCTTCCATGAGGTTTCCTCCTCCTGACACCTCCCTCATCGGATACATTTTCTCCACCTCAATAGTCTGTACTCTCCAACGCTTTTCCTCCTCATCCCATTTGGAATCTCGCACTGCCCTTACCGATCGCGTCAGTCTTTGTTGACGCCTGTTCAAATTTCGGTCGTGTGCAGCCTTAATCCATGCATTAAGTGCCTCAAACTGTGTTGGTCTAGGTGAGGGTTTCAATGAGGACATGGTTGCTTTCAGCCGATGTAACACCTCTAATTTAAACGTCCCGTACTTCGGGAACTGCATTTCCTCATTCCCTTCCGTAAGCTTATTCCAAGCCCCAATCCACAATATCGTATGCAGCCCAACATTCGTTGCCATATAATGAGCTGGCGTACCCTCTGGGGGAGCCTCTTCCCCGTAATAATGTTCACTTCGTTTACGTTTAAAAATCCCTTTCAAACACTTAAAACACTTCATGATTTCTCTTTTCTCCGCGTTTGTTTACTTCCTGATGACACTCCACCAATCTCAGCGCCGTTCTCACTAACTGGCCTATCCGTACGCGACTTTCCTCCGACGTCACGCTAGCCGCCCAACCAGAGCGCGGCTCTAGCTAACGTCACACCAACCGCTCAATCACTGCGCGGCTCTAGCCGACGTCACCCGTCCCCCTTCGCAGCAGTTCCCCTCCTTTCTCAGCTCGTCTCCTCGGTCATGCACGCATCCCATTCATACTCTGAAAAATGATTACTTCCGTCCAAGCGATCACCTTTCTTGACTGTACGCCCACAGTCTTTCTGTAGTTGTCACCTTAACTTGGCGAAATGTCTTTCCGTTTCCTTCCAGACAATCGCCTTCTCTGATAGGTTACTCACACGCAGTAACTTTCGACCAGCGTCCGTTACTCATACACTCACTCTTACACTCCCCCTATCTTGGATCCACGGCGGTCAATGGTACCTCGTGACCTCCGTACTATGGTCGACAACTACCCTGGATGTTCGATACACCCAAAACCACTTAAGCTCTGGCCTGAACTTAAGATTTCACCAGTTCACCCGTTTACCAGGTTACCAGCTTACCAGGTTGCGCGCGCTCACAACCTTCTCTCATTCACACTACAGGCATTCAACTCCGCAAGACATTACAATACAAATACAACACAAAACACCGCAATCTGTTCACGCATGACCCTTTTTATACTCACTCTCCGATACTGCTGCTTTTCTCGCACCGTCTGCACCTTTCGGCACACGATTCTTCCGCTGCTCGTCTCTCGGCGTCTCGGGCCTTGGGGTAAACTAACCTCTCTAGATTACCTTCCTCAAGAAGATAACCATCCTCACTCTGCTACCAACTGCTAACGCGGGATTACTGGTTACTAATTATCTTACCAAATCCCAAACTATGTCGACTGAATCGTTGGTACCTGTCTTGGAGTAAAAGGTAATCTCGCAATAAGTCAATCAATTTAAGAACTTACACCACTCTAAATGACCACTGACCAAATTTAAGTTTTAAGGATTTAATATAAAGTCAAAGATAACTGAAGATACAAACTTCTCAAAATGAGATTCAAAAGGTAAATCGGTATCACTATGAACATGAACTTCTTGAACAATCTAAGTCTGAAGAACAAGATAATAAGTACAAGCTCAAAGACCATCAGGGTTGCCAAAATAGATATAAGTTGCAATCTCAAAGTCATTACAGAAAAGAAAATTAAGGTTAGTCTGTCCCTACCCTATACTAAGTGACATCCCTACTTAGCAAGATCTTAACCCTCTAGGTGTCAGCCGTGGTGACTTCCTAAGAAGATCACACACTTCTCTTTGTCTCTTCTCTGATAATGGGTCTCTCCTGATCAGCCTATCTGCCTACCCATCCGCTTCCTTAGGCTCCCAAAATCATCTGCTCTGCCCTCCTCCCGGGTCTCTTTCCCTAATACCAAATCACATTTCCAATAGAAACGCCCCTTGGGACGCCCCTCACGTGGTACATCTTTGCGCGGCAAACTCCATGATGGTACTCTTGAAGACCCTCGTTATAGTTGACCTTGGTTCCCAGGCTTCTTCTGCAGTGCGCTGATACCCCCTGAAATTCCTGGAAACTCCTACAGGCCTGCGCAAGGCGCCACTGAACAAAGTCCCTTTCATTCGAGCTGATTAGGACCCTCGCACCTGCATACAGCTCGTCCTACAGTGGGCCTCAAATTCCAGACTCCACCATATCTTTAGTCATAAAACACTCTCAAAGCTCGGTGCTGGACACCTCGCGACCTCTTCTCTAACGAGCACATGACGATTTACACGACATGACATTATCTCCTCTGGCCTACTTGATTTACATGCAGCAGGTCCCTGCACTCTTAAAACGTTAACTTGATTTAAACAGCAAACATTCTTAACTAGCATACGTTTCTAAAATAACACATCTATAAAGCATATACTTTTAACCCTAAGTTCAATAGTACATTTTGGAAGAACCACGTCAACCTTATCTCACATTATTTTAGCAGCACGTTCAGGTTTGCTGTGAATTGCCCTAAGGCCTACACATAATACTGGATTTTCAAAGTTACATTTAATTCGGACATGATTCTTTTAACATGAGAACATGAGGTTTTCACATATATTCCAACATTTCTACATTAATCTCACACCGTTATAATTATAGTCACTCTACTTAACATTCTATACATTTCACTACTGAATATAAAACACTCTGTATATTTCACTCCTGGATATAAAACACTTGTGTGCAAAACATGTTTAAACTAACTACGTGCTTGTAAATATGGTGTACTTATACATTTTTTTTCAAACTTGTGCTCTCTCAAGGCCTTCCTGCTGTGCTTCCCTACGGCAAAAGAAAAAGGCAGGAATGCGCTGCATCTATAAGATACAGCGCATTCCTGTCCTTTTCCCCTGCGCCAGCGCACAATGAGCTGCTGTGCGCCAACGCAGGCACCTTTGCACAATGGTGCAAGGGTGCCTGCGTTGCGGGGATGATTATTTTTGTACAGGAAGGGAACCCTTTCTGTACAAAAATATTCACAAGAGGCTTTTCCTCTTTCTACGTGTGCTTCAGAATGTAGCCTCCACTATGTGGGGATGACAACTCGCCCGATCAAGAAACGGATTTCAGAGCACCGCAGCAACTTTCCCTGCAAGAAAAGCAATACTAAAATGTCTGCTCACTACCTAGAGCAAAATCATTCACCTGATTCTGTGAAATGGCTTTTCGTGAAGCCAACACCGAAACATTTAAACAGAACCTTTTTATTAAAAAACAAAGGTGGATACACCGCTTATCCACGGACAGTACAGGCCCTAACGAGGAGATACCATGGAGTACCATCAAGTCCTAATATTCACTCTTGTGGACTTGCAGTATCTCTACAAACACAGCCTGATACCCCATGTGGCGGTACCACACCCCACACATGAAGCTTCTTTAGGACACTATGAGCAGCTATGATCCTCAAGACCCAAGTGGAATGATGGTAGTCCACCTCCTACATAGGCCTGATCCATATTTGCACCACCAGCCCAGCCCCCTTCATATGGCTAATCAGCAGTTGGTCAGATTACTGTCTATAGACCACAACCTTGATGACATGACACAAGACATCTGACACCAACTGTTGTTCAAGTCTTACCCGTTCATAAGGCAGTGACAATCCACTATGCCAATAATACCTTGAGTGACCACACTACCAAGACTTGACCCTCATATACAAAGCTTTGCCATGGTCACATGCCAAGGTTTGTTCACAGGTCAGGTTGGACAGCGACCCCGACTTCCCTTAACTTATGAACACAAGTTATTCAATTAGAATTACGAAAGCAAGAGCCACCATCCATTTATCATTCACTGCAACATAATTTTGGCAGTGCTTCAACACATTACAACACCACTCTGTCATGGCCGCAACATGCACTCCATTAAATCACATGACCTTGTGAACAAACAGCGCCCCGGTCACATGACACTCACGTCTGCTCTTAATGATGGCCGCCCAGCTAGCCAATATCTCCCAGACTCGGCGGCGTGGGCCGGTCATATATCACTATTGACTAAATTGTAACAATTTTGCCACTAGTAAGTGGATTAGCAACAGTGCGCCAAGGGCAAGTGGGTTCACTTGATTTTGTTAGAGTCAGGTCATATATCACCACACAAGGCGTCTAAACGTGAGTAGAAACAACAGAGAAGGGATGTGTGTGTGTGTACTATTAGGAAATAACCCACGACTCGAACTTGGTTACCCCCACTCCATTGATGTAGGAGTCATCCGTGTTACCATACTTCACGTACCGACAAAAGGAAGTGAGAGAGAGAGGGGGGCACGGTTCACTTCACTTTATGTACACTAATTGATACATTTAACGAGAAGCCCGGGCTACGAGTTTAACGGTACATGCTGTAACCTTTAACCTGCACAACTTCTGACAGAAAGTGCAGGGTCCCTACAACACTGTTTCAACCCATTACTTACGGGGCGCTTCACATAGCAATCACTTTGGTGGCCGCAACCCTTGCCGTACTGATGACACAGTGCACATCACACAATGAGACTCCGGCTTCTCAACCGTAGCGGAGCAACAAATACTATACTGACACTGCTGTTGAATGCAACTTTAAGCAGAAACACCCTCAGGCTCTCACACCAGATATCGAACCAACAACACACCACAAACGTATAAGTGAATATATGCTGATGCCCTCAACAACACTTATACAGGGCACTGGGTACGAATAATCGTTTTTTGTAAAAACATTTAGTAAAAACCTTTTGTTAAACGTTCTTTTTATTCCTAAATAACCACTTCCAAAGGCACTGTAGATTATGCAAAACCCGAGAAACTTTATTTTGAGACTTTTAGGAACAGTTGTCTCCTCTTCAAATTTCACTTTCATTCATTGCAACCATCCCTCCATGTATAGCCCAACATACATGGGAGTGCAAGCCTTAATGTGTTGACCGCCGGGTACTGTTGATACCTGAATACTTGACACATTTAGGGGAGTCCTATACGATTTTTTCTGCTACCACGTATTATATTCCACAGGGGCATGCAAACCACCATAGCTCACTGTGGGCATCTTAATACCTTGGTTTTTTATTTATTTTACTGTGTTCAAGCGCTAGTTGTGCGCCACTGATTATTCTTAATCGAGTTTGAAGTCACCAGAAGCATTGTTCATAATAGTTTATCAATGTTTATACCTGTAATGTATGCATCCTTGTCTCACCCATTACAGGTAGATCCCGCTCATCACAGGTATATCGACACATTAGATACCTTCCTTTTGTGTTTTTGATGAACCTTCAACATGCAGATAAATATAATTTGTCTGGTGTAGATAGTTCCCTTTTTCTTATGGTCCTGAAGAATTGCGAGTTAATTGACACAAATGCGAGAAACATGTTGACCGTCATTACAATCACTTACTGACTGACACATACATAGGAGACATTACACCCCAATGAGTGCCGGTTATATTGCTTTTAATTAGGGCAGGAGACCCCCAGAATAAACTCTAGTTCAGGTACTCCCAGCCCTAATTTTAACTCACTACCACGTCTACACTCTTCTGGCCCAATACCCGTACTTCACCTTACGGCTGTTGGATAAAAGATCTCCGGCAAAGTGCCCCTCTGTGAGGTGAGCCCATTGGGTATTGCACCGCCGACCCAACGAGGAGCAGCCCATATGATGAAGCATGTCACCTGAAAGGGTGTGTGAGGGCATGAAACTCCAACAAAAGGATTCCCAACTCTAGGTCTCATTGAGACCCAGTGGGTTCCTAAATTCCCTAGTGTGACTTTCATAACTCCCGCCTGAGGAACAGCACAACACCTCTTCCTTGACGACTTTACTGGGGCAACCGTTTGTGCTGGACCTTCCACCTCTGATTAGTGGAAATTGCCCTGCCTATGTTTCCCCCCTCCCCCTTTTTTTAATACAAAGCACCCCCAGTACACCCAAACACCCTCCCAACACATTGGGGCCCGCAATGGGCCCCTGGAGACATTCTCATGCCTTTCCATGGCGGCCCTACCGCAGCGGAAAGGCTGGCTACTGCTGGCATCATAATCATGCTGGTGGAGCCTGGCCCTGCACCAGCACCATTGTAGTAGTCCAGTTCCGCCCGCTAGGCAGAAGTGCTGACTGCTACCAGCGGAAAAGTGGCCGGTGGAAAATCTCACCGCTGCGGTCGTCACCGCCATGCTAATGGGACCAGCGGTTTTCCGGGTTGCGATCGCGGGTGGATGTCCGCCGCCGGTCTGATGGTAATCACCGCCGGTCCGGCGGCGGCCATCCGTCCGCCATCCTAATAGACCCCAAAGTACTTTCTTCATTCCTACCTGCGTCCGGTGTACTTTACACTGCCAACGAAAAGTGATGTCTGCGTCTTCAGAGGAACCACCATCATGGCTGTCACATTTGTGATTTAGTATCCTCTCAGCCAAACTCTGATTCAGACTCTAAGTCATGAGTCAGCTCCAGACAGCACACTGGCAGCCACTTTAGAGGGGTTGAGGAGGTTTCCTGGTTCACTGAGAAAACATTCCAAGATTCATTGTGCAGGCTGGTAAATTCAGCACAGAAAAAGTGCAGGCTTCAGCAAGGCACCAGACCTCCTCCTAGTCCACGGGAAAATACGTGACACTCACTTTAATGTTCAGGTTGGTACTAGGGCAGGGTCCATAGATGTGCGGTCAAAGTGAACGTCTTTGAGGTGTTGGTGTGAAGCTTCAACTCTTACATCCAGTCGTGGGAAGTTAACTAGCAGCTCTCTATGAACAAAATTTAGGCATCCTTAGGGTTTAAAGCTGCAACCAGTCAGGTTCCTGCCTCTGGCGGCATCCTTCTCATGCTTTCAGTATAAATGACAGCACATGCGCAAAAAATAGCCCCAAACGAATTGTCCAAGT
Source organism: Lissotriton helveticus (assembly GCF_964261635.1). Lineage (NCBI taxonomy): Eukaryota > Metazoa > Chordata > Amphibia > Caudata > Salamandridae > Lissotriton > Lissotriton helveticus. Next base: position 178,914,670 of record NC_136063.1, read on the forward strand.
GAAACCTCTTTTGCATCAGAAACATGCTATTGAGGCAGGTTAATCAAGGTACAGGCTGTCACTGTTTCTTTTTCACTCCACCTTTATATAAAAAGTTGCTCATGATCAGCGACAGGTAATCATAACAATAGGAGTAATGGGATTGATCGGAATTTAAATATTGAGATGTTCTCAACTATTGTGACTGAGGCCATGTAAAGATCAGGAAACAAAAGCAAAAACAAAGAGATATTGGATGCATCCATAAGAACCAGTCTGCGACTACCATGAGTTAAGCATCTACACCCCTAAAGTGTAGATATAATGCTCCATACCTTTACCCAAGTCAAAAGATTGAGGTGGGGACCCCTTGCTAGCATGGTTTAGGATTTACTCTCTCCCACTGGTCTTCAAATGCGACCCTTCGGGGACCCAGATTTTCATTTGGGGTCCCTTAGATTAGCAGTCTCCTGAAACGTAAACAAATCTAAAATGCTGGTAACCTTCCAGGGAGAAAGCAGTAAATGGAAGGATGGGACAACTGGCACATCTGATTGAATAGTCTTGTCCTCACACGCACGGGCTTTAGAGGAACTTCGCTTTGCTTAAAAGCCTTTTTTCTCTCAAACCTTAAAAGTACAAGTTTGACAATGAAAACATTGCTTTGCTGTTAGGTGTCCCTTGTACTTTTTGTGTTTTCCTCGAAGCAGCCTTTCTCCTTTCTCGGAAACCTCTACTTTTGCCCGGTCTGTTCAGTGCTGCAAATTATAATCTTATGTGTCAGTCAAGCTGATGCATGCTGCTATTCCTGGAAGAATTTTGAAGGTCTTTCAGGTTGCTTCACAGGTGCAAATCTCCGCGATTCTCTCGAGCTCGCAGGGTTTCTAGATGAGTCTTTACAGAGAACCATTTCTTTTTCTGTTTCATTTAGCCAAGAACAGGTTTCCTCTGTGCACAGAGAGCCGTCCCTATCTCGTGCCTAAATTAATACAGTCAGTGGAAAAGGTATTCATTTTTGAGTCATGGCCTGATTTAAAGCTGAACGATAGCAAAGCATTTGTGCAGAAATTGCTAAACACAATCCCAAATCCACTAGTGGCATTTCTGCACCCATATTATCTACAAAGCTCTCTTTTGCCATTGAAGACGGGTGCAATTTACTGACCTGCCTGTTTTGGGGACTTAATTCTCCTGACGGAATCGCCGCCCGCCTTGGTGTGCCTGCTCGCCCCCCGCCGCCGCACTATCACATCTACTGTGCGGCCGCTGTGTGGGGGTGAGCATCTGGGGACTACACTCACCAGTAGGCCTAGCGGCCGGAAGACGAACACCGGGAAAACGCGCCAGGAGGCGCACAAAGAGCCGCATTACTCTCCGCGTCGCGGGAGTGCCCGGGCTAAGCCTGGGACAAGGGCGGGGCCGTCTTAGGCCGTCCGGGGCCGGTGGGGGCCGGGCTGGCCCACCCCCCTGACTTGTTGTGTTTGGTACATAGGACGAGTATTGTTTCTTTGAAAATCTTTGTAAATTAGTTGTTGGTTGTGTCTGCGTCTCGTTTTGCACAAACGCAGATGCCAATGACAACTCGATCTGGTAAGGGAAAGGGGGCGGGGGCGGGGGGGGGGGGGGTTCTGTCATTGGTACGATGGATCAGTTTATCACCAGAGCAGTCTCGGCTATAGATAAGGAGATTGCTAACACTGAACGTCGTTTTTCCAAAGAACTATGCAACCAGAAGCGCTCTTCTCTAGGTCCCACGGGTCTGGTAGTATCTCCCGTACAGCCAGTCGATGAACAGCCCGCTGAAGGCTTTCCTGTCCCAGATCTGACAAGAATAGGAGCCATTAGAGCTAGTCTTGACAGGCTCAATGCCCTAAACTGTAGCATATATCCGTCCACACAGACTTCACTGGGGAACGATCTGTGCACCTTAACCGGGGACCAAGTCACCGAAAGTACTCCTATTTCTCCAGAGGAAACCCCGGTGCAGCCAGAGGTTGTGCCCTCTAGCAGACCCAGAATTGTGTCCATCAAGCGGAAAAGAGCCACATTCCACTCAAGGGCTTACTACCCAAACCCTTCTAAGAAGTTTATGAGCAAGCACCCTAAGGCTCGTGATAAGTTAGCAGGAGGAGGGGTGGTTGGGAACCAATCCATCGTTTCCAACTCTGCTCCTCATGGGGTCTCCCTATCTAGAGCTCAGGCGCCAAGTACCCAGAGTAAGCCAAAGAGTGGGGAGCAGGCGTCCTTTTGTACATTAATTAATTCTGATAACTCCCCACCCCTAGCCCAAATTGAGAAATTGCTGAAGTCACTTATTCTCCCGGTTCTTGAGAGGGTGAAGGTTTTGACCGAGAGGCTCGATCGGTTCGAGCAGGCCACTCTCAATAACTTTTTCTCTCTCAAATCCCTAATTAAATGACATACTAAAATTAGGGAGGGGTTACCAGAAACGACTAAAGCTTTTCAGATGGATTTAACTTCTCAGGTACTAAGGGGGCAACCAACAATCATGGATGCATCAGCGCCCAACGTGTGTGAAAATCCAACTATTCAAGATGGACCTACCAAATCCAATGTCCAAGCTGGTAGGATGCCCGGTGCGGTTAAGGGATCCAAAGGACGTCCTGCTAGCTTGACTGCCCAGAGTAAGGCCATTAAAACCACCACAGGGCTCAGCGAGGGCCATAAGGGTAAACATTTGGATCTAAACAAAAAATCTACTGTAGCCAAAAACGATACTGACCTTCCCACTATCAATCTACCCCCTGAATGCCAGCCATACGTAGTAGTGCTCACAGGGAAACCTCTTCGTAAACCAGGTCATCAGGAATCGTACAATGAGCTTAAGAACAAAACGATGTTCTGGCTATCCGAAAATAGACCTCTGCCCAACTCATTTGATGGCCAGGTTCTCCACGTCAGAAGAGTGGGTTGGGTTGGGAATAGGCCGAAAGATTTGCCAGGGGACTGCATCCTGGTTAACTTTAGGGACCCCATGGTGGCCAGATATGTTTGCAACCTCCTGCCCACTATAGGGAACACAGGGATTGGCACATTCGAACTTAGCCACTTTCAAACTGTCTTGGCCCCCCAACCTATTGTTGGTCAGCATTCCAGGGGCTGGAGGGATAATTGGCCTCACCCAGAAGGCATTTACGACTCCCACCAGCGTTACATGCCCCTGACTGGTAGAGAAGTTTATAGGCTGGATTATGGCTGGTGACACAATCCCTATCCTTTTGCTAAGTTCGCTGAGTCCCCCTCAAAGGATGGGGGTTTGCCTGGGTGTAGGATGGTATCCGTGGATCCTGATAGTAGAGTTTACAATGAATCTTGCTCTGGCCCCTCAGCTCGAGAGAATACCAGTGGGTTGGGGGAGCAGTTGATTACCTCTGTGGAGATTGATGCTAGGCGTAGTTTGGTGGTTACACTGCACACCCCAGAGGTGGAAAATATTAGCAATGATCTTAAGATCCTGAGTTGGAATATCGCGGGCATCTCTAGGAAATTAGATGTTCCCGACTGGAATTTATTGATTGAGTCCTATGGGATATGTATCTTTCAGGAGACTTGGAGTGTGGAACCCTGTCATAAGGTTGACTACTCTACATTTTTTGTACCATCTATTCCCTCCCAAACCCGGAGAGGTCGACCTTCAGGAGGTCTCTTAATTTGGATCAACATCTCTTTGGGCTGCCACACTAGACAACTTGTTTCTAAATCCCCTGACATTTTAAGACTGTCAGTGAGGGGTCCGCACAGAGGGCTTACTATTGAGATATTTAATATCTATGCCAGAGGCACTAATGGCGGCTCTGAATCTCCAATTATTTCTATTCTTGGAGAAGAGTTTAGTAAATGTAGCAAGAACGCAAATGTCCTGATCGCGGGGGATCTGAATTGCAGACATTTTGGGCATTAGCGATGAGGATGGTAGAAGGGGCATCCCAGCCCTTACCATTCCGCCCATCAAGAGATGGTCCCAATGTGGAGAAGTGTGGCTCAATGGTTAGAGCGGCAGACCCTGATGCAGAGGTCTAGCCCGGGACCAGGGTTCAATTCCCCGCCTCGGCGGGTCTTGGGCTCAAAAATTCCACGGACCTGATAATTCTCGCCTCGGTGCCTATTCCAATCATGGAGTCCCACTCTGCAACTCTGGGCAACTGCTTGCTTAATCTCCACAACGACCCCCACAATGCTAAGGATGCCTGGCCTCCACCTTGGGGTGCCCAGTAGTGGACACCTCACAGGGAAAGCCAGGATGGGTTCCACAGCGGTATTCGTACAAGCGTCTTGAGACCCTTGCAGGTGAGTAGCGCTATACAAGTATCAATTTACAATTTTTACATTTTTAACGGTCCATCCAGCTTAACATCTTGACTTTAGAATTTGGCTTGAGGGCAGTGAATGGAAGAACACCTTCAGACCCTTCAGGTGCCCACATATTCAATAGGGTAGACCACTCCTCACGGATAGACTACATTTTACTTGACCTAAAGCTCTGGAGCTATATGAGAGACATGGAGGTACTGCCAACCGTGGCTAGCGATCACAATCCGCTATCCTTAAGCTTAAAGTCTATGTGGCCATCCCCACACGCTGTTCCGCAATCACAAGTTAGAATAACGTCAGATGTTCGTCCATCGAATGGGGGAAGGCGCCTCAAATGGTGCACGGTTGTCCTTGACGAAGGGCTGGTGCAAAACTTAGGTGCTCCACTTTAGCCCCGCATGAGGTTCTCGGCCTTTTTTGCAAGACCACAGAAGCCCTTGGAAGCCTACTTACAAAACCATGTAGGGACTTCCACGCTAGGGTGGACAAGAAACTGAATCACAATCCGGGGTGGTTTACCAAAAAGTGCCGGATATCAAAAGCAGCCTTGGTGAAGGCGGTTAAGTTAAAAGATCTCGTGTTGATTCGGGTCGCCAGGAAGAACTACAGGCTTACTATTAGGGAAGCTAGGAAGGACTGGGACGATCAGTTTTGGTGTGATCTAAAGGTGGCTAGTGCAAGGAGAGATGCTGGAGGTTTCTGGAACCTGGTAAGGACCAGGAACAGGCCAGATTGTACCCTTATTACATGTAATATTACGGGTCAAGCGTGGTATAACGTGAGTCCCTTGCTCACTTTCCCACTGTATTCAAGCAAGCCGGGCTGAAGACGGCTGAAATGCCAGAAACCGGTCCTCGGAAGCTTGTTTCCAGTCCAGGGAAGGCATGGCTTGGCAGTTCGGGCTGGACTGTTCCCATGAGGCACAGGGTCAGACTGATTTGCATATGTCCATGTCTGAACTGGGGTGGCAGAGTGGGCTAAAGAATGGTGATGGATTAAACCCAGATCTGTTGACTGGGTGTGAGTGTTTGATTGGTTCAGATGCTCCGTCCATCACCACCCTCTTTTATACCGCAATATCAAACATAGGCTACAGGTGAGCAGGCCCAAAAATGTCAGTGATCAGCTGTTCAATGAATGGCTCAATTTTCCCCACATTTGTGGACTCCGGCAGCCCAATAATGCGAATATTGTTCCGTCCGAAACGGGCCTCCAAATCCTCATTCTTTGCCTGAATGAGGGAGAGGACCTTCTCCATATTCAGAGTCTTCCCCGCAACGTCGCTCAGCCCAACCTCAGCGGCTGACACCCGTTGTTCAACCTCTCCCATGCAGGCATTTTGTTTTTCTAGCTGAGAGGACTTGTGGTCTAGGCGGTGATTAACAGCCGCCATTGTGCCTTCTATAGACTGGAGACTCTGTTGCATGGCGAGGAGTGTGGTCTCCAGAGTGGGTTACCCAGTCCCCGGGGCATCAGCCTCTGAATCTGAGGCCACTGTTTGGGAGGTCTTAGGAGTCTTGCGCGTCTCGAACGTGAGACATGACTGCGATTTCTCAGTCCGGCCCATGACGTTGCCAATGAAGATCACTCTCTTGCACAAGAGGGGACTGCACCCCCTATAGACAGGGCAGGGGGACTTACCAAGCCAAGTTCACTGTAGGTAAGGTATCCAGTCCCCTACACCACACCCAGCAGCAGGGAACATACACTATCTCCACGTCATGCAGACAGGCCACCCAATACACAAAGTCAATCCACTGCCCCTCACGTCAGCTGCAAGCAGGATCGTAAGTGCGAGGAGCTGGCAACACAGCAGATCAAGTTGTATCCGGGCGAGGTGCTCACCAGCACTAACAGGCTCCCAAGCACTCACCCACACCGTCCACTCCCCCAGGCCCAGGGAAGATTACTGCACAGTCTGAAAGGCCAGAAAGTTTGAGGTGATAGCACAGTTCGAGAGCCTTCCCACTCCGTTATATGCCCCCACGTTATGTCGCAGGCCGCTATCTGGGGGCAGTCACGCCATGGAGGGCAGGGTCACAAGGGCAGCGCTGTGTGGAAGGGGGGCGGGTCGAGTAGCACGTATATGCTTCAGGGTTTGAGCGCCGCAGGCCGCAGCTTGGCCTATCCCCTCCTCCGCAGCAACCCGCAAGCCCCAGCACCCAGCAGCAGAGCCCGGGTCGCGGTGCGCACCCGGACCGCCCCGCCTCCACAGACGCAGGCCCAGCACACGCCGCGTCCCCACTCACCGCCACCAGCACCAGGGCCCCGTGCACAGCCATATGCAGGGGTCTTCCTCTCTGCCGCAGACACCCGATAATGGGCCCCACGCCGCTCTGCAATGCAGAGGCTCAGGAGTTGCCCACAGTCTGCTACCACACCCTCGGAACAGCAGCCAACAGCAACCAAGATCAGGGCACCAGCAAAGTCGACGACTTAGTGCAGGGTCAGGAGGCCTCCAGTATCATGGTCTGGCAGGCGCCGCCCTTTTGGGCATGAAAGCGTTTCTGCCTGTTTTCCACCTCCGTGAGTAGGAAGAGACACGGTGAGCCCAGCAATCTAATCGGGGTGCTTTCTTCCGTCAGTTACACCCCCCCCCCCAGGACTCCGGATGGCGAGGATTAGTGGCGGATAATTAAAGAGTTTGAGCTTAGCTGGGCAGAGCCTCACACGGGTGCGGCCATCTTGCCGTGCGCCCTCTAGTACCCCCCCCCCGACCGGACAGAATGTTGAAACAACAATATTGAGGAACAAAATATCGGAGGGTAAGATTATACACATTTTCTATACCTAACGCCACAAATATGTACTGTTAGACCTGGCATCCTTGGCGTAGTCCCTCCTGAATCACTGACAAATATTGAGAGTCAGAAAATTAAGCTACAGAAATATTGACGCAAAAATATCAAAGTCAAGAATATCAACATCCTATCTACATAATGGTAAGTACAATAATATCGAAAAAATAATATCGATGTCAAAAATATTGTCGTTAAAATATTGTTTTTTTTAAGTTACAAAATAATGTAAAATAAAACAAATAATACATATAATTAAAATAAACAGTTAAAATATATTAAAATGTTATAAAGAATATATATAATGTAAGAAAAAATTAAACATATACATATAATTTATAATTTATATACTTACTTCATACTATTTTTTTATAATTATTTTAATAACTTATAAATTGTTAAAAAATATCTTATAAATTACTAATACATCTCCACACATAAAACAAAAATATAAATACAAATGAAATACATATATATAGCAAATTATAAAAATTACAATGACTTTTTAATATTTTTTAAATCAATTATAAACCTCATTAACTAAAATATTACAAAAAATATTAGATAGCGGAGGGAATAAAACTACTATTCCAACTCTAAACAGTGCAACAGTAGGGAAAATGTTGGATGGCGTAGGGGTAAAAATTACTATTCCCACTCCAGTGAGTGCAACAGAAGGGAAAGTGTTGGATAGTGTAGGTGTAAAAAATACTATTCCCACTCCATTGAGTTCCACTTGTTTGTTTGTGCCCTTCTGCCTTCTGCGCCACTCGTTTTTTCCTTGTTTTTGTGCCCATTTTGCCTTTTGTTCCAGTCGTTTCCCCAGCCGCTGTGCCCCCACCCCCCTGACTGCCCACTTCCCATTTGCTGCCCCCGCCTCCCGATTGTATTGTTGTGGTCTCGCCGCCCCTGCGCCAACATTCACAGCTCTTGTGTGCTGTGAGGACGAATGGGCGTTTCATTTTTCACTATGACGGCAGCCACTCGAGTCCTGCGGACCCCGTGGGAATGTCTCACGGACCCCTGGGGGTCCGCGGACCACAGTTTGGGAAACGCTGGCGTAGGGGTTAAAATTACTATTCCCACTCCAGTGAGTCCAGCAGTAGGGAAAGTGTTGGATAGTGTAGGGGTAATAATTACTATTCCCACTCCAGGGAGTGCAACAGTATGGAAAGTGTTGGATAGTGTAGGGATTAAAATTACTATTCCCACTCCAGTGAGTGCAACAGTAGGGCAAGTGTTTGATAGCGTAGGCGTAAAAATTACTATTCCCACTCCAGTCAGTGCAACAGTAGGGATAGTGTTGGATAGCATAGGGGTAAAAATTACTATTGCCACTCCAGTGAGTGCAACAGTAGGGAATGTGTTGGATAGCGTAGGGATAATAATTACTATTCACACTCAAGTGAGTGCAACAGTAGGAAAAGTGTTGGATAGCATAGGGGTTAAAATTACTATTCCCACTCAAGTGAGGGCAACAGTAGGGAAAGTGTTTGATAGTGTAGGGGTAAAAATGACTATTCCCACTTCAGTGAGTGCAACAGTAGGGAAGTGTTGGATAGTGTTAGGGTAAAAATGACTATTCCAACTCCAGTGAGTGTAACAGTGTAGAAAATGTAGGAAAGCATAGGGGTTAAATTAACATACGTATTAATTACATTTTTAAATAACATAATAATTAATTAACACAAATCTTAATATTAAATACCAATAACATTAAATAAATAGTTACTTAAATAACATTCAATTACTTCCCACCCTATTCTCCTATAAACGCACAACCTAAAAGATAACACAATTAATTATATTATCAATTAATAATAGTAATCACAATAGAACATGGGCTTCTATGGGAACTCAGAGGGCATATTATCAAGGCCATTATCGCCGCTTTAGAGGCAGTTTCCTGCTGCTAAATCGGCGATCATTTTAACACCGTTTCTTGATAATATGCTCTTAATTCTTGTCTAGTATTGAAAAGAACCAGAAAAGATGTTCAAGGTGTCTTAAGTAGCTAGCGAAAATAATCCATTATAAAATATTTTGTATGACCTTGTGAAAAAGATTAATCTGGTCACCAGGCTAATATCTTCATGTAGATCCTCTAAATGAAGGCATTTCAATCACATGCAAAGAACAGCCTCTACATGGTGGACTACTAACCTCCGACAGAGGAGATGCATTTAATTATCATTGTATAGTACTAGATTCTTGCACTGTGGTTCAGAATGAAATTCAAGAGCTAGTGTGTCAAAAATATGAAATTGAATAAAGGGCACGTTTGATCAGTGTAGTCAGTGGTGGAAGTGAAACAAACAATTGCAAATGCAATGGCTTCACCTTAAAACGATCCATTTTACAAAAACGAGGGTGTCAGAAAAGTCGTATGCATCCAAGGTGTTATGGGGGATTGGGTTAATCGTGTACTCTACTGTATATGTGAAGTATGTTTACTTTCATCAATTCCTCTCTTCTCCAAGCTTGCTTAAACTCTGATATAGTCAGAAATATTACATTCCTTCCAAGTGACACTCATTATATGGCTGCTTATAATAGGCCAGGAATGACCAACATTAAGCAGGGGCTTGCATTGTGCTATGATGGGCATCATCGTGCCATGCATCCTCACAATATATCATTATCTGAAACACTAATGTAGGTAATGATATAATTGCTACTGTGGCTGCCAGTGTACCATGATAGCCCAAGAATCACCACAATAATGCCAGTGTTAACAGTATGCCATGGGTGGGTATGATCAGCCATGCATGCCAACAATATGGGAAGAATTATCACATGAGGCAATACCCTTCAATGTGCTATGGATGAACACAGTTTGTCAAGAATGACCAGCCATGTAACATCATCATGCCATGGGATACCGAGAATATTCTGCCAATAAGACCATGAATTTCTACAGTATGGCAGGAATTACCTATATTGTGCCACGGTCAACATATGTTTGTGAATTTGGTGGCAGCAGATTCAAATAGGCCCGTGGGCTAAATCCATTTAAAAGGGAGTAAACTAACTGATAATCAATTTTTTCTCAATTTTGGATTTAATGCTTCAATAGTGTCCATTCAAAACAGATAATAGTATCCAACAAAAAGACCATTGTTCATTTAACATGAATCCTCTGTGATATGTCAATTCAATGAAATCCAGGATCACAAATGACCCAATCAGGTAAACAAAACCTTTCATCAGGAGTAACTGAAACCAAAATCAGTATACAATCTAATTCATAAAACTTAGTAGTGGGAATCAGTTCACCGCACCACATGAGATGAAATGTGTGTTTAAGAATAGCAAGCAGAAAAGTACCTTCTAATACTGCTGAAACGTGCTCATAAGCCCATGTTTACAGGTATCCTCATATAGTATTGCAGCCAGTTTATTCACTGTTAAATGGATTGGGCTCATGGACCTATTTGAATCTGTGCATCTTAGGACTGGTTAGTAGGCTTGCTTCCAGCAAACTCACATTGTTATTTGTGCCCATCTGGACAGTGAACACACCAAGACAGCACATACACAGTTGCATTATCTTTGGATTGATTACAGTAGACTTGATTGAGTGCATCCATCGGTCTACTATTTCATTGAGGATCGACGTTATGCCAGGACCAGGAAGCATTATGAAATGGATGTTCACTGATGCCAGGAATTACCACCATATTGAGAAAACTGTCACTATGCCAGCATCAACATTTAAATAGTGGTGGGATGTCATTCCTTAAATGCCCACAAGTGGTCTAGAAATATCACTTTATGAGAGGGTCAATATTTTCCCAGGGGTTGGCATTATTCATGCCACTCTTATACTCATGGACACACACAAATGTATATCCACACATGCACATACAAACATGCACACCATAATGCAAGGGTCAAGGGTGGACAGTGTTCATGCCATTCATGTAAACTCATGCGCTCAAGTACACAAACAGATATGCTCACATACACAATGCAACACACACATAGTATCAGATATTTGACTTATCTTCCACTACTTTTCTTAAGGTTATTCAGGCAAAATATGAAGTTAAAAATACCAAGACAAATAAATGTCGAGTTTTTAATAACATGATACACAAATATCGTGATGTAGGAATATCGTTGACAAATATATCAATTTTCGAAGGTAAGTAATATCGATTGCAAAAATGTCTATGTTGTTAATATCGTTCACAAAAATATATTTGTAAAAATATTGTTTTTAAATTATCTTTATGTATTTTAGTATATGTTTTAACTGTATATGTGATAGATTGCATATTTATTGTTAATGTTTGTAGATATAGTTTGTAAATTGTTAGTTGTTTTTTAAATATAATTTGATAGTAAATTGTAATTGTTATTGTCATAGTGGGTTATAGGATTTGTAGGGGTAAAGGGTGTGAACTGTGAAGTAAATGAATTATAATTTGGAAATAATTAAGTTTAATTGAAATTAATTGGTTAATTGATAATTAATGATGTACAATGCGTCATCATAGTTTTTAGGATATATTTTAGGTGTGGGTTGTTGAATTATTAGGGGTACAGGGTGGGGAGTTAATTAAGAAATAATGTATTTATTATTAAGTATTAATTTATTATTAATTATTTAATTGGTAATTATGTAAATTATCATAATTGTTAAGTTATTTTTTAGGTGTGTGTTGATTAGTTTGTAGAGGAATATGGTAGGAAGTCAAATAAAAAATTAACTGATTACTAATTAATAATTAAATGTAATTGAAATATTTAATTTATTGATACTTAAAAAATATATGTATTTCTTGTTATGTATTATGTGTGTTGTGTTTGTAGTAAAACAGGGTGGGAAGTCATTTAAGTAATAATAAATCCATATTGATTAATTTATTACAAATTGTTTTATTTATTACTTAATATGCTAATTGTGTTATACTTTTCTTTATTTCAATTACATTTTAATTGTTGGTTGTGATGTTTGTGAAAATATAATGTTATACTTTAATTACATTAATATTTGTTTTAATTGATAGAAATATTGAAAATGTTAATAATGTTGTCACTTGTTTAACGTTTGTTACAAATTAGCCACATAGGTTTTATATTTGTATTTTTTTTTATAGAGTTGTAAAATATGTTATTATTTTGAAAAGCACTACTCTATCTCTACTGTTACACAGACTCGAGTGGGAATAGTAAATGTTACCCCTCTGGAGTCCAACGCTTTCCCTACTGTTGTACAGACTGGAGTGTAAACAGCAATTTCTACCCCTGTGAAGTACAACGTTTTTCCCACTGTTGCACTGACTGGAGTGGTAATAGTAAATTTTACCCCTCCGGAATCCAAAGCTTTCCCTCCTGTTGCGCCGACTGAGGTGGGAATACCAAATTTGACTACTCCTGAAGCCAATGCTTTTCCTATAGTTGCACAGAGTGGAGTGGGAATGGTAAATTAAATTCCTCCTGAGTCCAAAGCTTTCCCTGTTGTTTTATAATTTGGAGTGGGAATATATTTATTATTCCTAGAGTTTAAAAGTTTTTGTAATATTGTTCAAATATAGATTATTATTATGTGTTTGTGTATTTAATTTCATTTTGTTTACATGTGTACATTTATGTAACTTTTTAGACATTTGTAATAAAACGTATATTGATTTATTGTTTAAGTTTATGGTATAATTAAATTCGCAATATTTTAAAAAAACTTGTAGTTGATTTGTTACATCTTTTATGTTTTCCTATGTTTTAACTATATATCTATTCACTGAAAAAAAACATAGGTTTCAGGCACTTTATAGTTAGAAATTAGCATTTAAAAAACCTTAGAAATTCACCGAAAAAACCATAGGTTTTAGGGAAAGTTATAGTTAGTTGGACACTTCACTCATACAAAATCAGAGAAATCCCCCTGTTATAGTTAGTTCAGCTAACTATAACTCGCGCCCCTGCAATGCACTGCTGATGACATCAGATATTACATCACTCATAACACGGTCAGTGACAGCACTGATGACATCTCAAATGACATCACTGATGACATCACTGATGACATCATCCACTGAGTGTGTGTTTCTGTAAAGTTTAAATATAGGGAAAGGCGTATTGAAGAATGAGTGGGTGTATAAGTGTCTGAATGAATTATTTAGTAGGTGCGTGACTGACTCTATAAGTGAGTGATTAAACATAACTTACTGAATGCATGGGTTAGTGACGAAACGGTGTGAATGTCTGTATCCATCTGTCTGTTGGTGTGTAAGGCGCTGCATGGGTTTGCGAATAGCTACATGAGTGTGTGACTATGTGCATAGATGTTTGAGTGGGTGATTCACTGGGTGCATGGTTTCAAGAGTGCATCTGTGATGGACTGTATGGGTGGGTGAGTGTGTGTATGGGTGTGTTAGTGAGTAAATATATATCTCAGTGTTACATGTGTGATTAACTACATATGTGAAAGGTAGTATATATGTGTGTTGGAGTATATAAATGGCTATAAGTGAGAGTGTGTGATTGTGAAAGTGGCTGAATGGATGGAACAGTAGGGAAGGTGTTGGAATATAAAATTACAATATTCCTTAACCAACAGCGCCATCCAGCGCAAGTCGTTGTAACGACTTGCGTTGTAATGGCAGCATGGTAAAGGTCTTGCGGTGTAAATACCGTGTTGTAAACGACATTTACCGTGCAAGTGAGTGAGTGGATGTTTGTGTAAACCTAGGAATCAGTGAGGGGGTATGAAGCTATTGGTGTTGAAGTGTCTATGGTTTTGAGAATGGCAGTCTGTAATTTAGAGTGGGTGTATCAAAGGTTATATTAGGGTGTGAGAAGATGCATCAAATTATCACATGGATGATGTCATCAGTGATGTCATTTGAGATGTCATCAGTGATGTCATCAGTGATGTCGCTGACCATGTCATGAGTGATGTAATATGTGACGTCATCAGCAGTGCATTGCGGGGGCACAAGTTATAGTTAGCTGAACTAACTATAACGAGGGAATTTCTCTGGTTTTGTACGAGAGAAATGTCCAACTAACTATAACTTTCCCTAAAACCCATGGTTTTTTCAGTGAATTTCTAGGATTTTTTAAATGCTAGTTTCTAACTATAACGTGCCTCAAAGCTATAGTTTTTTCAGTGAATTTCAAAGGTTTTTTACATGTTAGTTTCTTACAATGCTTACAGAGGTAGGACATGTGACGAAAGAAAAAAAACACACAGAAAGGAGTAATAGAAATGCAGAAAGAAGTGACAGAAGTCCACAAAGACGAAGAAAAGTGCAGGAAGAAGCAACAGAGGCCTTGTTGCAAAAACATCCTGTGCCCACAACTGTTTCAGATGGGTACTGGTGGTAACGGACTCTGACTAACCAGGCCTAGAGGCAGTGCTATGCTAAAAGACACTTACAATACAGTGAAAACACCTACATGCACTAGGGAACACTATGCGTTGGGATATCCCTGTGATTAGCATGGCCTCCTCTGTAAGAACCTAGTACATAATAGGACAGGGGGATTAAAACTACCACTAAGTCAGAAGTGCAGAAATATGCTATTTTAACTAGTAGTCATGTATGTAGAGTGGTGGAGAAAGGGTGCTGGGTTTCCAACCAACGCTCAGAAATTCCACTGTGTAGGATTTACAGGAGGTGCCAGGAGGGATTATTGGCCCCCAAACTCCCTCAGGACTAAATTGGACATCATCCCCGATCCCGTAGTCTGCCAAGAGGCACATGTGCAGAGTGATAGAGAAAGGGGGCCATGGACTCCAAAGACGTCTTAGCAATCCCACTGTGTGGGATTACTGGAGGTAACAAGAGGGGTGGTTGGCCCACTTCCCAAAATATTACCTCCAGTCAGTCCCACACAGCAGCACTGGTAAGAATTCGTACCAGGCCTCGCTCACTTTGCCCACTACTCTACAAATGCATTCCCTGGAATGCTTTTGGATGGGGACTGAAGTCCCCTTCACTGCTGGGGGTCCTTTAAGGTCCAACTAGCCTACCTTTTACCTACAGTAAGAAACACGCAGTTTGAGTGATGAGAGGTTGACAAAGGCCATGCCCGCTTTCTCCACCACTATGCAAACGCGCCACCTGGTGCATTGTAAGTTGGGGGATTAAGTCCCCTTGAATCCTGAGTGTCCCTGGGGTCCAACCACCAGGTACCTCCAGTAAGCGCCACACAACTACATTTCAGAGAGGTGTAAAAAGGTTGTGGCCTGGCCCACCTCTCTGTAACGCAGCACAGTGGCGCCTACTGGAGGTACCTGGTGGGCTAGTTGGCCCCCAAAGACCCTCAGGATTGAAGTGGAATTAATTCCCCAACTTGAAACACGCCACAGGGTGTGTTTGCACACATGTTATGTTATGTTATGTTAGTTGTGTTTGTATAGCGCATGGCTGCCCTAGCAACAGGGTGTCCCAGCGCTTGCAGACAAGTCAACCAGCAGGGTGGTATGGAGTATACAGTGAAGTGAGCCAGATTGGCAAGCTGAGCTGGGTAGCTTGTGCTGAATGGAGGCGAACAACCAGGTTTTTATTTTTTTCGGGAAGAGCCAGTGATCTTGCGTGGCGCGTGCCTCAGGGGGGATGGAATTCCAAAGGGCCGAAGCCAGGAATTGGAAGGATCGTCCGCCTGCTCTGCTCGTGCGTGCCCTAATGGTGCGAGCGAGGTGTAGGTTGGCAGAGCGAAGGGCACGTGAGGGGACGTAGAAAGAGCAGAGACCCTGAAGTATTTGGGGGGCTTGGCCATGTAGGATCTTGTGAGTTAGACAGAGTGTTTTAAACTGGATTCTCTGTTTCACCGGCAACCAGTGAAGGCGGCGAAGGATGTGAGAAGTGTGACAGCGTCTGGGGAGGGCAAGAAGAGTGCGAGCCGCAGCGTTTTGAGCCCTTTGGAGTCTATTCATGGTCGTTAGGTTGGTACCATGACATAGACTATTGCAATAGTCCAGGTGGGATAGGACCAAGGACTGGACTATTACTTGTCTGGTGGACAGATCAAAGAAGCCCAGAATGGGCTTAAGGGTGCGTAGGCGTCCAAAACAGTACCAGCCACCTTTTTTGTATGTGACTCGAAGGAAAGAGAGTTGTCCATTAAGACTCCCAGATGCTTAACTTCCTCCTTTGGAATCGGGGGAGAGCCCATCGTCGGGGGCCACCGCTGGTCGCCCCATTTCTGTGAGTCCCGGCCAATTAGGAGCACCTCCGTTTTTGAGGAGTTAGGTTGGAGGCAGTTCTCCATCATCCAGCTTGAGATGGCAATAACATCTTCCCGAAATTTTGCCTGGTCCGATATGGTTTTGTTAGAAAAGGTAAAAAAAAGCTGCGTGTCATCAGCGTACGAGATCAATTTGATCCTACGTTCTTTAGCTAACAGGGCCAGGGGGCGAACGTACACATTAAACAGCGTAGGGCTGAGGGCAGAACCCTGAGGGACGCCGCATTTCAGAGGGAACTTGCTGGATGAATAGGGTGGGGCGTGAATCTGAAAGGAGCGCTCGGACAGGAATGATGCGAACCACGCCAGAGCCTTGTGCCTGACCCCGATCTCACCGAGACGTTTGAGTAAGATCTCGTGGGAGACCGTGTCGAACGCCGCACTCAGAACGAGCAGGATCAAGCTGAGGTATGTCCAAGGTCCTGTGATACCCTTAGTTGCTCCGTGACAGCCAGGATCGCGGACTCCGTGCTATGGTTTGCCCGGAAGCCGTTTTGTGACTCGTCCAGGATCCCATGTGCCACCAGGTAACTGGTCAGGGTGGAGTTTACATTGGCCTCCATCACCTTGGCCAGGTACGGTAGAAGGGAGATGGGTCTGAAGTTTTCTGGGAGGGAGGGGTCCAGGGTGGGTTTTTTCAGCAGGGGGATGACTTTAGCATGTTTCCATGATCTGTGGAAGATGATAGGGATCTGTTAATCAATTCCCAGCCCCCGTGCAGGATAGAGTCCTGGAATTGCCTGGATGTGTCGGGTTTGACAGGGTCATCGGGAGACCCAGACTTTACTTTTAAGGCCAGGAGCTCGAGGTCTTTCTTGGTCAGGAGCGGGAGAGTTGGGAGGGAGTAGCAGGTGTCCGGCTGGTCAGGAGGGCCGGGGAGTAGGCCGGGTGACGGGGAGGGTCTTCTAGTATTCAGCAGGTTATAGATCCCCTCTACTTTATTGATAAAGAAGCAGGCCAGATCTTCACATTGAGAGTTGGAGACTATAGTACTGTTGGTTCCCTCTGTTACTTTCGTCATGTCTTTAATTATTGAGAAGATGGTTTTGGATGGGTTAGGACTGGTTTTGATCGTGTTCGTATAGAAGGCAGCTTTCGTTTTTTTAATGAGTGTATGGTATGCTTTAGTGGCAGCTCTATAGGTGTTCTTTGCTGACGGGTCATAGGATCGCCTCCAGGCAGAGAGGTGTAAGAAGGGGCGTGGCCTGGACCACCTCTCTGCAATGCAGGCTTGTGGCGCTTACTGGAGGTACCTGGTGGGCTAGTTGGCCCCCAGGGGTCCTCAGGATTGAAGGGAAATGAATTCCCCAACTTAAAACACGCCACAGGGCGTCACGTCACCTCAGGCCCACCCCCTCCCTTCACCACTGTGCAAACGCGCCCGTGGCGTGCTTTAAGTTGGGGGATAAAGTCCCCTTGAATCCTGAGGGTCCCTGGGGTTCAACTAGCTCACCAGGAACCTCCAGTAAGCGCCACAAAGCTGCATTGCAGAGAGGTGTAAAACGGGACATGGCCTGGACCACCTCTCTGCAACGCAGGCCTGTGGTGCTTACTGGAGGTACCTGGTCGGCTAGTTGGCCCCCAGGGGCCCTCAGGATTGTATGTGAATTATTTCCCCAAATTAAAACACGCCACGGGGTCCGTTTGCAGAGTGTTGCTGGGAGGGGGGCCTCGGTGATGCCGGTCTTTTTCTTTTTTTTTTTTTTTTAAGAAGGGTAGCTGTGTGGCCCCCCTTTCTTTCCTATTTTATGGGCCCTGTTGACCCCATCCCCCAGGGCCTGACCCGATTTTTAATTTTTATTTTAAATGGAAGGGGGCTGCATGGCCCCCCTCCCGAGGCCATATTCGGCCCCGGGGACTCGATCCCTCGGAGCATGGCCAGAGTATATATATTTTTTTAATATATTTTGAGTGGGGCTGCATGGCCCCCCTCCTCAGGCCATTTATGGCCCCGGGATCACCATCCCCGGGGCCTGCCTTTGCGTGTTTTTTTAAAAATGTATTTTTATTATGGGGGAGGGCAGTCCCATGGCCCCCCTTCCAGGCCACTCCTTGCCCCGGGGACCCCATCCCTTGGGGCCTGGCCTCTCGTTTGGGACCGTTGGGGGCGCCCCAATGCCCCCACGGTCCCAGCCGGCTCCCTACCTCCTACGGGAGCCGGCATTGCTTTTCCACATAGGGAACTGCTGACATGCAGCTCCCCGTGGGGAAAAGCAATTTGGTTTGGATTTTTGGAAGAGAGAGCAGGTGTCCTGCTCTCTCTTCCAAAATCCAATGTACAGTTTGCTATGACAGTGTGGGAGCCACGAGGCTCCCGCCCTGCCATAGCAAACAGCAGTGTCCGGGGGTAGGCACCCGGGACACTGCAGGAGCCGGCCCTGGGGGGTGGCAGTCCCCAGGGCCATCACAGGCTCCAGGAGGCCCCCTCCCTTCCAATGAACAGCCCTGTGGAAGTGGTGGTCCCAGGGCTCGGGGGTCCATAACAGACCCCCAAATTTGCATTTTAGTTCCCCGGGGATGTGGCTTTCCCCGGGGCATGTGGGGGGCTCTTTAAAACAAAACAGGCCCCGGGGCTGGCGGTCCCAGGGGATACAGGGAGGGGGGCTTCGTGTCCCCCGCAAATATTTGATAAAAGCCCCGGGGCTTGGGGTGGCCTTGGAGGCCCCCCCAATCATTAAAAAAACAAGACCCGGGGCTCCGGGGGTTCTCCTGGGCCCCCGCAATTACATTTCTCCATGCCCCAGGGACTTGGCCCACCCGCAGTCTAAATAATAACGAAGCGCAGGAGCCCGCACTTCATTTTTTTTTATTTTCAGCAAATATTCGCGCTGAGTGCGCGAATCTTGACGATTTTTTTTAATGCTTTTTCTGGCCTTGGGGGTTTTTGTCGGACCCCCAGAGCAGGCCTAGGGGGTCAGGGTGTTTCTACCCTGCCCCCTTTTCTTGTTTTTCACATTTCTTTTTCTGTTTTCTTGTGACTCGATTATACCGAGTCACAAGATGGCTGCTAAAACTTCATGGTTTGGAGTGTTGACAGACAATTAGAATAAAGATCGTGGTCGGGAGGGTCCGCGGATCCACCGCGCCTCTAGATATCAAAACTTTTATTTTAGGATTTTCTCAGCACTACTGAATGGATTTACACCATTCAGAAAGGGCACTTTCTGAACCAAGCACTACCTTTTTGCCAAATTTTTGTGTCATTCCGTTCAGCAGTTCCAGCTGTAGCCTTGTCTAAATTTCCCTCTGGGAAATACATTTTTCGACCTCCTTTTTTTAAATTTCTCAGGAACCACTGAACGGATTTACACCATTTAACCAAAAGAGTTCTTTCTGAAACAAGGGCTACCTTTTTGCCAATTGTGGTGTAATTACGTTCAGCAGTTCATGCTGTAGCTGTGTCTAAAGTTTCAAATGGAAAATAACATAGAAAAAAACAGTTTTGGGACCCCCCTTTTTTCTCGGCCCCCGCTCGCTGAATCACCCTTAAACTTTCAGGATAGGAGCTGACCAGAACGCCCCACGAATTTTGAAAATTTTGTGAAGATTCGTCAACCAGTGCCACAGTTATTGGGAAAACAAAAAACGCTTTTCCTATGGAAACTAGGTCCTAGCTGTAACTACCTACTGGCAACCGTCAGTAGGTAATATATATACATTTATTTATATTTCTTATATTATTATATTAAAATATTATAAAATAAAATAAATATTTTTATAATAGTTTTACATTATATATGTGCATATAAACATAATAATATATATCTGTTTGTTTGTGCTTAAATATGGGATGTACGACATTACAACGCGTTCTATTACAACGCGTGCTTTCACAACGCGTCCCTTACAACGCAAGTCGTTACCACGACTTGCGTTGGGGGCGCGGATTGAGAATAGTATAATTTACTATTCTAACACCAGTCCCCGTGGACACTAGGGAAGGTGTTGGAATAGTAAATATACTATTCTTGATCCTCTAGCGCCCACCAGCGCAAGTCGTGGTTACGACTTGCGTTGTAACTGAGGCGCGTTGTGAAAGCATTGCGGAGTAAAATCCGCGTTGTAAAGGATGTTCCCCTTAAATAAGTATATATGTATATACATCTTTATAAATAATATTTAAATATATTTAATTTACATTATATTAATGCTATGTGTTAAAATATGTAAGATTTACTATTTTTAACTATATATTAATAAAATTAAAAAAATTACATATTTTTTAATATTAATGTAAAACGGTATAATGTTTCCAATATTTTGTACTTACCTTTAAATGTATAGGAAAACAATATTCTTGCGATTTACATTTTTGACACAAAGGGCCTCATTACGATGCCAGCAGGACGAGCGTCCAACCGGCAGAGTATTGGAAATGGGACCACCCGACAAGGAGTCGGCGGTCCCGCTACCATGATTTGGATGCATCCGGTTTCACAGTGGTCGGAAAGTGAGGGCCACATCTTAAGCCGCAATAGGAAAAATACAGTTTTGAAACACCCATGCACCATGTGGCAGGCACCAAGCGTTACCTTCCACATGATGCATGGATGATTAGGGGGCAACGCAGGTGCACCCCAGGACCCATAGCTGAAGGTCACCTGGTCACCATTTCCACCAGCCTTTTCATGGGGGAAGAACCGACATGAAAAGACTGTCGGAAAGCTGCATCATAATCCCCATGGCGGTGCCTGAGCAAGCACAGCCTCCATTTTGGAAATTACGATCTGCTCCGGCCCCAATGGGCTCCTTGACCCTGTCAGAGGCAGAGCGAAGTCCCCCCAGTGGCATCGGTTCGACCACTTGTATCGTAATATGGCGGTCGGACAGATGTCTCAGATGTCAGACGGACCACCACTGACGAGCACTGACGGATGGCCTTCTGCCCCACATTGTAATGAGGCCCAATATTTCTGTATAACGTTATTTATGGTTTTGATATTATGTCAGTGAACAGTTCTGACTTCTGAGAATGGCTGGTGCCCTTCCACACTCATGCTCTGGGCTGCCTTTCCTCTCGCCCAGTCCAGCATAAGACTAGACCGCTGGGTATTTCCCGAGACGCAAGATGTCCAACACTGGTCTCCAAAGAGGTGCAATGGTTTGGCCATGGCTTTATGTGGGTTAGAGGAGGGAACTAGTGGGGTTGACATGCTTCTCTGGAGGCCCTGGAGAAGGCTAATGGACGAGGTCAGTGCACTTACGTAGGAGGATGCAGGGGTGAGAACATTTGTGTTGCTATTGAGGTGCAAATCTAAATATTACCTGAGGGCTTTGTGTTTCTGATTTCTGGCAGACCCAGTTGTGACAAGTTCATGCATTATACTATTCTCAGGATTTGAGAAGAGATTTAAGCAATGAAGACAACCCTTCCGATTGGGGGAGACATTTCCATCAGCTTGGGGGCCAGACGCTGCGGGCCACATCACAATCCTTCAGCCTGCTTTGCCTGCTTGCCCCCGCCGCCGCTGAAACACCCGCGGCCGCTGAGAGGGGCCTGGCATTTCCATCGGCTCTGGGCTCAGATGCTGATTGCCACACCACAAACACTCCAGCCTTGATTGCTTTGCTTGCCTGCCCCCGCCGCCGCTGAGAACACCCGCGGCTGCTGAGAGGGGTCGGGCACACAACCAAACTACAAGTCCCAGCGTCCCTTGCTCCGCGGGGACGCCGGCTGACCGCTGGGGTTTCCGGGGGCGTACTTGAGGCAGCCCTTCCTCCCACGTCGTGGGCATCGCCGGGCTGAGCCCAGGCAGAGGGCGGGCCGTCTGTGGCCGTCCGAGGCAGGGCGGGGCCACCCCTCTTTCTTCTCGTCTAGCATCATCATGGGTAAGCGGAAAAACATCACTAACACCGAGGGGGGGGGGCAAAAAAGCCAAAGTAGCGAGACATTCGGACTCTATAATTTCATATTTGACCTCCGCAGTTGGGGCTCTGTCAAAAGAAATAGCCACCGCACAACACGAACTGGGTCTGTTGTCCCCCTCCCCATTGCAGAGCCCAACACATCACAACCAACTCCTAATATTGGCATCCCCCTAGAGCCTGAAGTAATAGTGATTAAACCGCCTACTGCTCCTAGCCACACCAAACCACCATCACCGACCCCATTGCCTCCCAGCCAGCCACATGGGGTAGTTCCTCACAATAAATCATCGTCCAAAAAGAGGAAGGAGACAGTGGGCGACAATGTTATTCAGCAACTGGACATGGGCATTCTTAGTGATCATTTGGAAGCCCTATTTGTTGACCGAATCGAACCCTTGTTAGTAGGCATCGCTAAAGACATTGTGGATACCATGAACACGTGCCTCACCGGCCTTTTAAAAAAATTTGCCCTGATAGACGACTTGGTAAAAAATTTGGATTCTGTTTATGTTCCCAAAGAGGTGGTTATGTTAGATACAGATGTGCCCACAGTGACACCTGCATTACCTTTGCTACCTTCTCAATTATGCATGAGTAAGCGCGTAAACAATAGAAGAGAAGGGGCTAAAGGGAACCTAACAAGTAGTGTTAAAAGCACCCAGTTATCCTCAGGGTTTGACGACACACCCCATGAGGATAATACTCGAGCAATGAGCATAAGCCCTATGGAGTGCCAATTGCAGTTAGATCTTCCTCCAGCAGCAGTACCCTACGCTGCTGCTTTCATAGGGGTACCCCCGTTAGCCCACGGGGAGATCGAACCTACAGCGTCACTGATTCTTAAGGCAAGCCAATGGTGTGCTGATAGCAGCAGTGGGGGAACCGAAATTGCCACTAGGATCATTATGGCTCCCATGCCTTTTAAGTGGTTTGACGCCAAGTGCTCACGAATCCACAGAAGCCTAAAGCGAGCATTAAAAGCTGCCCCGAGGGATAAGGCCCTTATTGCCAATTTAAGGAGGGAATACAAGTTAACTTTAAAGGGGAGAAAAAACGCCATTAAAAAGGAAGCGTGTAACAAACTTCTTACGACAGATGTCATACGAGATAGTAAGAAATTTTGGGACATCATAAACCAGCCATGTTTTTCTGGGGTAGATAATGCAGCCATTGACTGCGTTATTCCTGATGAGAAGTGGGTCTCCCACTTCAAAGAAGTTTACAGGGACAAGAATAGCCCACCCACGTGTGAAACAATGACAGGATGGGTCTCCCCCCCGGTAGACTTCGATGAGGGCGAGGTTCTGAAGGCCATTCTGGAGACCTCGAAAAATAAGGCGCCGGGGCCTGATGGTGTACCCGCAGACGTGTATAGACATTCCCCGAAAATTTGGTCCCAGGTGCTAACAAACGTTTTCCGGGCAGCTAATGATAACGTATTCCCTGATACTTGGGCAACTTCTATCATAGTGCCTATTTTTAAAAAGGGGGAACCGGAGGATCCAGGGTGTTACAGACCCATTTCCCTCCTCGACTCTGCCATTAAGATCCTAGGCAGAGTTTTACTGTCCAAATTGAGGGTAGAGTTGAAGGGTTGTGGGGGGCTCTCAAATATACAATATGGGTTCAGAGAGAAACGTGGCACCTTGGACCAATGCTCTAACCTGCACCTTTTAATTTCCAAATATACGGTCGCCGGGGAGGGGTCCTTATATTTGGCCTTTATGGACCTCTCCTCAGCTTTCGATTTGGTGAATAGGTCCAAGTTGTGGTCGATTCTTTTAGAGATGGGGATAGATGCTTCCCTGGTAACATTCATGGCTTCCCTGCATCAGGACCTATTTGCTAAAGTTAGGGTCACAAAGGAAGGTAGGACGACAACTAGTTTCAGGTCAGAGAAAGGGGTGCGCCAAGGGTGCATCCTGGCCCCCCTCCTTTTCACTATTTATATAAATGGGCTAGGAAAACACCTGGAGGGTGGGAGGGCAGACGTTCCGCGTGTAGGAGGAGTGCAGGTATCGGCCCTCCTATACGCGGACGATGCTGTCTTAATCGCGCGTACTGGCAATGGTCTACAGGCCTTATTGGACCGCTTCGGTTCATTCATGGAGAATCTTGACCTAAGAGTCAATGCAAAAAAATCACATTCCATGATAATAGGCCGACAGTGATCCAAGTCTAGATCCAAAACCTTCACCTGCAAGGGTGAGGTGGTATCAAGGGTTCCAGTCTTTCCCTACCTGGGGGTCCTTTTTGATGAGAGCGGGTCCTGGGTCCCCCAGATAAAGGCGAAGAGTTTATCCTTGGCCCGCTCCACATCTGCACTGTTGGGATTTCCAAAAAGGCTGGGGGCCAGACCGATGGAGGCACTCTTGAAAGTATACAATACCAAGTGCATCCCCATAGCAACCTATGGGGCTGCTCTATGGGGTTACGTCACGCATGATAAAATTCAAAGGGTAGAAAATGGGCTCCTACTGCAATTTCTATCTGTTCCGGCGTCCACCCCCACATTTTCCATCCATGAGGACATGGGTTTGTCCTATATCTCGGATAAACTGAAACTGGCACCCCTACTTTTCTGGGCAAGGACATGGCTTAACCCAGAACTAACTCTGAATCATGTAATCCTGTCGGATGTTATTTCTCTGGATTGCGCCATGAAAATACCTTGGTTGAACTATTTAAAAAACACCTTTGCATCCCTAGGTAGACCTGAACTTTTCTTATCCCCATCCAACATCAGGAGAGAAGACGTTAAATGGATAAAGTGCCATTTTTTGGAGAGGGTACGTTTAGTTAGAGAGGAGAAGGAATTAATGAAACCATCAGTAAGATCATACTTGGTATTAACTACCACTCCCTCCTTGGAACCATACTTAAAAATTGTCACCGTACCCCTTCATAGATTTTTATTAACCAAATTCAGGTTCAACATGATTCACTATACCTTAGGTTGTTACCAATCGTGGGCCAAACCAGAAGATGCCGCCCCCTGCGAGTGCGATAACTTTTCTAATCAAGACACCATGCATTTTATGATGTCCTGTGGTTTTTATACTTCCGCAAGAAAAAAATATTTGTTACCTGTATTGAGGGAGGCTGATTTTATACAAGTTAGGCCCGCATTAATTTACCTCTAGATGTTGAGCAATACTTACATTATTTTTAGCGTTGCTAGTTTCTTAGCGGAAGCATTTAGAATCAGGAACAAAAGAGTACTATGAACGCCCAATTTTAATTATGGTAATGTTTTAACTGATTTTAAAAATGTGTTTATGATGTACAATATGCATAACCGGGTTCCAGCACTGATCTTGTATATATATGAACTGCTGATGTTATTCTTGTGTGTATTGTTATCTGCCTTTTATGATTTTTTTAAAATCGAATAAAGTGTACTTTGACTGACTGACATTCCAATTGTTAAGGGAGGTGGAATAAAGAGGATCCAATGGACATTTCACTTGGAAAACATTTATAGTAATAAATGACGAATAACTGATGTCAAAGCTGAAGTCAAATTTGAAATAGACAAGTAGGACTAAAAATAAACAGTGATTAGCGTTATTAAGGAGCTGCTATAAAAACTGCAGTCATTCAAAATCCCCGTGTGGAATAATAAACCACACTCACAAAGGGAGAATGACCTAGAGAGATCCAGAGCGCCACCTACAGCCTACACCTATGAGGCGAGCAAATTCAAGCAGCCAATGGGAGGGAACCACGTTAAGGACCAATTCAGGTGTACTGAAAGCCTACCGACATGGTAGTGTGTAATTCACCACAGATTTATACAGTTAAGGGGCCTTTAGTAGGGTACTACATGCTGAAATCCTAAGCTGTCCCATGGGGGGTGGAAATCCCCTGGTCGGTCTGATTCCTCTTTTGCCTTCTGGTTGTTATAGCTTTCCCTTCCTCATTATAAATGTATAACTGCATGTACCAAAAAGCAATTCGGGCTGCTTGAGCTGCTCACAACAGAAGTCGGGCAACTTGAGTCACCGACTTTATGATGTCTTTGCGGTGGCAGGGCTCATATGAAATCCTCAACATAGGCACTGGGTCACAATGTGGAATCCAACTCAACACAGTAGGAAATATGGCTTCACTACACTTCCACAAAGGTGTGAAGGAACCAACCATGAGGTCAACAGAGTGCATACAGGCACTCTATGATGCAGTATTCTACTATTGGTACAAATAAAACTGAGTCAACGAACCTAGACCACAAAAAACTCACTACTAATAAAGGTATGAAACAGGGCTGTATTCGCGCCACACTACTGTTCAATCTATACACAGCTGATCTAGAGACCACATTAAAGAAGGCCAACCCCCCCCTAGAATAGAGCAACATAACATACCTTTAAGTTCAAGAAAATTGTATTAAGGAAAAGCAGGGTGTCAATACAAAGTACAAAAACAAGTCAAGAATAAAACATTAATAATCAAGTGAAACAGTATGTCAAAAGCAATAAAAAGTAAGTATAACTAAAAACGGGTTTTAAAGCTAAACAAAGAGTATACAATGTTTGTAAATATAAAACAATGCAAAGTAGGGAGATAAAACAGAGTAATGAAGAAATAAGGAACATCTAGGGTGATTAAGGGGGTTTGGGGACTTCTTGTTGGGCAGGTTGCAAATGAAAGGAGCGTTTAGCACAAACATCAAGTTAAAGCGTAATTGGGAGCCATAAGTGCATACGTTTTGTCGCCATGTGAATAGGGAAAACAAAAGCAGTATCCAATCTATGATTGTGACAAACATTGTACCACCATGCTTTAAAGGAGATATTTGAAAAATCTTTCCAATTGGCTGTAATCTGCTGAAGCACGACAGCGAACAACAAATCAATAATTCGAACATTAAGTGAGACATCCTCCCAGCAAGATGAAAGACTACCCAGGAAAATGTGAGTGTAAGAGAAAGAAATGTGAGTGTGAAAAATGTCATTAATTTGGGACCAAACTTGTATCCAGAAATCATGAACAGTTTTACAGGAGAATCACATATGAAATAGAGTAGCGTGTGGGGAAGAGCAAGTCCAGCACAGGTCTGGGGTTGTGGAAAATCTCTTACTAAGGTCAGACGGTGTGAGGAGAAGCCTATTGTAAATGAAAAACAGGGATTGTGTCAGGGTTGCTGCTCTGGATGACTTGCTAATTTTAGTCCAAATCTTAGGCCATAAAGACGTCGACCAAGACGTGGCAAAGTCACATTCCCATTGTTCTTCCACCTTAGTCTTAGACCTAGTGGAACCTGTGGGATGAAGGTACTTGTAGATGGCAGAAGCTTTAGATGTGGTTCGCAAGAAAGAATGAAGTTGTGAAGTGGAGGTAGGAACTGTGGGGGGAGCACAAGATTGCGAGAGTCGAGTGTACTGCCTCTTTAAGTAAAAGGTATTTGCGAGCAAAGGAGGCAGGCAAATCAAAAGATTGGCAAAGCGTTGAGAAAGGTATGAATGTAGAGTTAGAGAATAATTGAGATACCCATATTAACCCTTTTTGCCTCCATGACTTCCAGTAAAAGGATTTATTGTTGATTAAAATGTGTAGATTATGCCAAATGGTGGAACTAAGGAAATCAGCAACCGTGATAATTGGGGGGGGGGTGGAGGATAAAAGCAATTTGGTGGTGAATTTGTGCAAGGGAGAAGATATTGAAGACGGTTTGCGGGAGAAAGATAAATATTCAGCAAAAGAAAATGGGGAGAGTGAAAAACGTTCAACCGTGATCCAAAGAGGGCAAGGATCAGCTGAATCATGTAACCAGAAAGAAGCTTGTCGCAAAAGAAATGCTTTCTGGTAGGCCGGAAAATCCGGAAAATTAACTCCGCCTTCCAGTTTTGGTCGTATTAGTCTACTGAGAGACATCCGAGACTTCTTACCATTCCAAAGAAAGGAGGATAGGATTGAGTTAATTGTCTTTAAAAATTTTCAGGGAATGGGCACTGGGATGTTGGAAATTGTGTAGAGAATTATAGGGGACAGCATCATCTTGATGGTGTCGAGGCGACCCCACCATGACAAATAGAGAGGGTGCCATCTGGACGTTAAATCCGATATTTTCTGAATGCATTTGTTCAGGCATAAAGAAACTGTGTCTGGAATTGAGGGGGTAACATGTAATCCTAAGTATTTAATGTGTGAAGAACTCCAAGTAAAATTGGAAGCACTAAAATCAGGTTTGAAAGTAAACTTTGTCAGGGGCAAAATTTCACACTTGTCATTGTTACGTTTATAACCGGAGATTAGGGAGTATTCATGTACTACACTGAGAAAAGCAGGTATTGATTCAGAAGGGTTTGATATAAAAAGCAAAATGGCGTCAGCATAAGCAGCCAGTTTGATATGAGATTGCGAGGTTTGAAAACCATGAATGTTAGGATGCTGACGAAGTTTGGAGAGGAAAGGCTCCAAAGCTAAGTTAAAAAGGAACGGGGACAAAGGACACCCCTGACGGACACCCCTTCCTAGGTCAAAAAAGGAGGAAACTAAGCCATTGGCACAGACTGCTGCATGTGGATTAGAGTAAAGGAGGGAAATTAAAGAGATACATTTCGGGCCAAAACCAAACCATTTGAGGGCCGCAATGAGATAGGTCCATTCGACCCTATCAAAAGCTTTCTCGGCATCCAATGCAATTGCTGCAAGAGAGTGTTGTAAGCGCAAGGACTTCGATAGGACATTGAACAAAAGTCTTGTATTGTCAGTGATAAAGCGCCCTTTAACGAAACCGGACTGTTCCGCACCCAACAGGTCTGGTAACAGAAGGTCTAGTCTCGCTGCAAGAGACTTGGCAAAAATCTTATAATCAATGTTAACTAGAGAAATGGGCCTGTAATTTTTGCAATGTTTAACATCCTTCCCCTCCTTAGGAATAAGACATATGTGAGCGTCAAAAAAGGAACCGGAAGATCTACCCAGAGTAAGAAATGTGCCTAATAGGAAGTGCAGTTTTGGTATCAATAGTTTTGAGAAATGTAAATAGAATTCAACTGTAAAACTGTCTGGTCCAGGGGCCTTATCTTTTTTGAGATGTTGAAGTGCGGCAAGTTACTCTTGTTGGGATACATCTGATTCTAAAGAGGTGAGATCAAGGGGAAAATGTTGGGGTTTGTGAATGCTGGAAATGAAATGGGATAAGGATTGGGGGGAAGGCTGAGTGTCAGAGGAATAAAGATTATTATAAAAAAGGGCGAATTCAGTTAAAATGTCAACATCTTTGTGTTTAAGATTAGAATTATTGTCATAAATAGATTCAATATTCAACTTATTATGCTTAACTTTCAAATATTTAGCTAAGATCGTCCCAGCTTTATTCCTACCCCCCATAAAATTTTGCACTTGACTTCAGTAGATATAGGGATGCATCTTCCGTAGATTTGTTGTTAAATTGCATCTTAGCGTCAAAAAGGGCTGTCAAACTATCTTGAGAGTGCGACGTATAATAAGTGTGTTCCAATCTCTTGATCTTCTGAAGAAGATCACCCGTAAACTTTCGGGCAATCTTCCGTTTTGTGGCAACGTATCCAATTACAAAGTCTCTTACTGAGGCTTTGAAAGCATCCCAAATGGTATGCTTGGGTATGGAATGAGTATCATTAGTCTAAAAAAACTCAGTAAAAAAGTCAGTGAAAGAGATGGTGAACTTAGGATCTAATAGAAGAGCGTTGTTAAAACGCCATCTCCTAGGCCCAGCAACTTTAGGGAGAATATCAATATGAATAAAAACAGGAGCATGATCTGACAATAAAATGGGGCCAACTTCAGCATTAGTGAGAGTCTGGGCAATGTTATGGGAGACAAAAATATAATCAATCCTCGATTGGGAGTGATGGGAGGGTGAGTAAAAAGTAAATTCTTTTGTCGTCGGATTGCAAAGGCGCCAAGCATCAATGAGTTTATGTTGCGAGATAGCCCGAGCAAAAAGTTTGTGAGATCTATTTGGAATTAATGAAACTTTGGAATTTCTATCAAGAAAGGGGTCAAGGGGCTGATTACAGTCTCCTGCCAATATAAAATTGTCATCCACAAATTTGGTAATGTGCGTGGACAAGGTGTGCCAAAATGTAGGGTCACCACCAGTAGGGGCATAGATATTAAGAAGAGAGAGTGGAACACCTCTTAAAGACAGTTTGACATGCGTCCATCTACCTTTGGTATCAGATTTTTGGGGTAGTACAGAATAAGGAAGGGACTTGCGACACAAAATTGCAACCCCATTGCGTTTACCATCACCAGGAGAATAATAGACTTCACCCACCCAGCCCCTCTTGAGTTTGGCTGATTCTACTTCTGAAAGATGAGTTTCTTGCAAAAAGGCAAAATCAACATTCAACTTAGCTAGATGAGATAAAATTCTGTGTCTCTTAATAAGAGAATTAACACCCTTAACATTCCAAGTAACTACTTTCAACGACATAGAATAGAATACCAACAATGATGAACAAATCGAACAAATTCAAAAGAGAAACCCGTAAAAAGAGAACAAATAACAGATGAAAAATTGTGAAGTAGAGAAAAAAGAGCAGTTCACTAGAACACGATGCAATAGAAAAAAGAGCAAAGAAATGAAGGGAAGAAGAGAAGAGAGAAATAAGAGGAAGGAAGTGAATATGAGGAAATAAAAACCTGGAGAGCAGATAGTAAGAAGAATAACGCGAGAGAGAAAAAAACAGAGATAATGAGAAGAATGAAGAAAAAATGACACCTGTTGAAAAAAGAAGAGAAAAATGAAGGGAAAGAAGATAGAAGAAAAATGCTACGACAAATGTACAGAGCAATTGAAGGGTAAACATACCTACAAAGGAGAAGGACGAGGGAACACAGTCAGGAACAAAACCAAAGGTGAAGGGAGGGAGGGGTGGAACCGCATGGAGCAGGCGGAACATCCAGGGTCAGCAAGGCGTCCAACCGGGAAAACATCATGGAATGAGGCTCACAATCTATGAAAAATATAAGGAGATCATGAGTGCAGAAAGCCACATAAAAAAGAGAAAAAAGAAAATAAGAAAAAGGAGATAGGAAGTCAACTTTGATGAAATACATGGGATCAAAATAAAAGAAACAAGAGAAACGAGTACCAGAACATAATGACATCAGAAATGCATGTATTGTATACAAACATAGTAAACAATTCTAAAACTTGAATAGCGCAATTAAAGAATAAAATTAGAGAAGGCAACTCATAAACCAAAAGAATCAGGTAGGGAAAGTAGAGGAAGGACCGGAGAGGTCCATGTCGGATGGTCGGCAGGAATTCAGGAAGCTTTGAAGGCGTACAAAATCCTCAAACATTGTAGTTTTGTTATTGTAGGTGACCTTGAAAAGACATGGGTGAAAAAGTCCGTATCTGGCTCCGATGGATCGAAGGTCAGCTCGCATGTCAAGAAATGCTTTGCGTCGGGTCGCCGTGGCTTTAGCAAAATCCTGCGCGAAGAACTAAGAAGATCCTGACCAAATGAGGCGAGGAGATGCTCTGGCCGCTGACAAAACTTTTAAGAGATCTGTATATTCCAAGAAATACATAATGACACCTCTTGGTCTCGTCGCGTTGGAAGTTAAGGAAGGAACTCGGCCAAGTCTGTGTGCACGTTGGATATTGAGCACAGTGTCCTCTGGTAGATGGAGAAGTTTAGGAAGAAAGGATTTGAAATAGGCAATAGGGTCGTTCCCCTCGCATCCCTCCACCAGGCCGTAGATATGCAAATTATTGCGTCTGTTGCGGTTTTCGAGATCTTCCACTTGCTTTTGAAGAGAGGAGACCTGTGAATGTAAATGAGAAACTTTGGTGGATGATTCTTGAAGAGAAGAAACACTCCGTTCCACTGACGTGACTCTTGCGTCCATTTGCGACCAATTATCAGTCAAGACTTGTAATTTAGCATTTGTTTCCTCCATAAAGGGGCGAAGGGCCCTTATTTCTTCCAACAGAAGCTCCATAGATATGGGCGATGTGGATTTAGGTGGCGAAGGAGGGTCTTTCTTTAGCCGTTTAGTGGTAGTCTTCCCCGATGTTGTCACAGGCGGCTCCATCATGGACTGCATGCTGTTTGGTGATAGGCGATTGAGAGGCCTCAAGCTTAGCAAACTCAGAAAATACTTTGGAGTTTTTAATGAGACTATTCTTCGAGTTCTTGGTAATGGAGTTTGACGTCTTCCTGCCCATATGGTATGAATAACACAGAAGAGAGCGTTTAAATAGTGGTGCAATTAGAAACGCTGTTAGACCCTGTGTAATATTAGAATCAGCAGAAGGATATGAGGAGAAGATTAGGTCCCCAATGTACTAGGTTCAATAGATAGGAACACCTTATTCAATGCTAGGGCAAATAAACGCTAAAAAACGTCACAAAAGTTAAGCAGGCAGAGTGTGGTGAAGTATTGGTAGAGCCCCAGGTAGTGAAAGCAAAAAGTCAAGCTTTAAGGAGGAAGAAACATCACAGTCAGGGAAGACCATAAAATGGCTGCCAATCGTGAGGGGAGGTAAAACCCCAGAAAATAATAAGGAGCCACAAGTCATTGAAAGGAAGCAGCCAATTGCCAAAATTGTCCCACCCGGTGCGAAAGAATCATATTGGAGGGCATTCTTCAAGAATGAAACAAAGCCGGGGCCAGCCGTCGCCAAGAAATGCTTCGTGTGAGGTACGCTCCGAAAAAACAAAATGGCAGCCGCGGCCGTCCGGGAGCCGCGACCAGACCCACCGTCAGAAAAGAAAGGGTTTATGGCTGCGTAGGATCTCCAAAAGGCACATGCGACATGCTCAAGACTTTCCAAATGAAGAATCCGACATCTCCGAAACAAAAGGGAGACGCAAACTGGGAGTTCTCACCGGTGTGGACGGAGCGCTCACTCCAGCGCCGCCACACTCGCAGGGCGCCAAGCCACGCCCCCTCAGCAACATAACTTACCGATTCTACTATAAGTAAATGATTTAGCAATTTTAGGTCACCCAAAAATAGGTCTACAGCATTCTCTGGATGAAATACAACATGCCGAATAAGTTGTGGCCAAACTCTAGTAAAATAAAAGTACTGTTATTCGTGAAATTGGAGGGGAAAGATAAGAAAGTGTGGAAACTCGGCCCGTAGATCGATTTCACAAATGCTTATAGCTACCTGGGAATATAGCTAACCGATACAACCAAACCACAATTTTACCTCAGATGACTGGGAAAAAAAGCCAGCAAGTTAATGTTTGCACTATGTCATCTAAACACAAAAGTATATAGCCATCTGCCGAAGCTATCATAAGGGTAATAAAAGCAGAATTGGTACCAACCATATCGTACAGACATTCTGCTTTTCCAGGGATAATGTCCGAATTGTTAGATAAGATGCAGTCCATCGCCTACAGATGAGTATTCCAGCTTTTACAATATGTCAGCTGAGCAAGGATACGTCTGGAATTCGCCTTACGAAAACAAGATCTAGTTGGCAAATCTCAATTTCTCAGGCACTACTGCAAGATTGCACATGCGAAGGGGGGCTCATTAAAAATGGTAGGTGGGGAACAAAGTTACATTGTGCGTCCCAACCCCTCTGCCCAATACCTCTGACTTCTCAGGCTTTCAAATCGAACACACGCAATCATACTTGTATATTTCAACACGTGCTCAAGCTTACAAAAACAGTCACACAGACATACACATACAGTCCCTGGCACACACACAAAGACACACTCATACCAAAACAAAATGTGCCTGCTCCTCTTTGACACGAGTTTGCATGCTGATTGATTCCTGACTTCTCTGTCTTCTTATTCCAGCTACGCTAGCAGAGCACCAATGCCATTTGCACTGATTTAAATCCAATCAGAAGCCACAATTGGCTTAACGGTATGGAGGTATACCTTTTTTTCTGTGTTCTGACTTCTGATTGGGTAAGAGGCAGTTTCATTATCTGCAATGCTTGTACCGCATGACGCTAGTGCAGTATGTCAGATATGTATTGTATATGTGTGAAGCAGGGCTGTAACAGCCACTGTTTGAGACATGAGCAATACAGCAGTGTAACCCTCCTCTGCTGGTAAAGGTTCTTTACAGCTGTTGCCTGCATACAAACGGTCCATGAGACCATTTGTTTTCATACAAAAGCTTTAACATGCAGTAGCGGCTCCTCCAATAAGGCGGAGGAGCGTCGCCCCCACTGCTTTGCAGCAGTAAAATAAAGGAAATATAAAATGATAATAGATCAACGTTATTATCATTTTATGTTTCCCTGCTACAACAGCTTTGCGGGTGGGCGGGTCTGCTCTGCTTACAGAGCAGGGCAGGGGAGAAGTGGTTTGCACTCCCTACGTGCTCATGAAAGTTTGGCCGGCCCTTTTGTCATGCGCACTTTGCATGTTCTCCATGCAGGCGGCATTACAGCCTGCATGGAGAACATGCCCAGGGCCCCATTATCTGGCTGAGCGCCGAACCACGGCCCACAGACAAATCACAATGCTGCATTGCAGTGTTGTGATTAGCTATGGAGAGCCTGAGAGCCAGGTGCTTCCTGCTTCCCTGTTCCGGACAGGAGAGACGATGGAGGGACAGCAGAGGAGAGACCTGACAATCAGGTGAGATTTTTTTCTTTATTTTTAACCACCTCACCTTCCCTCACCCCCGCCCCCGATCTATGCCAGCTGCCACTGGTAACATGCCAAGTAGTTAGTGGAAGAGAGCGTGGCAGTAGTTCGTGGCCTGTCACCCTCTAGAGTCAATCTACCAATGGCTGTTTATCATTCTTCGATGCCCTGCATCTGCAGTCCCACCTGAAAGAAGCACTCAGTCAGGACTGTAGGAGAAGTATATTGCTCACTGGGTTTTTAACATTACCTACTGAGGTATTGATGTATTGGACTGTGTTTGGTTATGTCTCGTATCATAATTATAACTGGAGCAACAGAGTCAGCATTTCTTCAAATTTTGGACATGTAAAAAAGAGTCACTCATGCATCTACAATTATGTTGCCAGGAATTTGGAACTTCTCATTGGATCCTTTTAAAACAAGTGTTTTAGTACACAGAATACATACTTGTAAGGATAAATATCATTGTTTATTAACTCAACTGTTCTGGTCTGATATAGGGAGTTTTTTAATATAATGCTGAGAACTTTTAAACTTGAAAACTAATTAAAAGAGCCCTGACAACTACAATTTTTTTTAAAGATCTTCTAATTAATGGTCACAAGCCAGCATATGGGCCTTGGCCTTATTACGCTATCTCCCCATAAGACTGGCCTTAACACAACTATAATACGAATTTTATAGGTGGAAGTGTATATCGTGAATTAGTTACATTGGCTTGTTTTGATTTTAATACTGATGGTCATTTTTGTAAAGATTGTAAATAACCTTATCATTTTTTTTTCATACATACATACACACTATGGGAGGGCCCTCTTGGGAAGACCTCCTTGTGCCCCCTTATCGCTATAAAGGGACATAGAATGGCACATCAACCTCAACCTTCCCTGTGTCCCATTGAACGCAATGGGATCTCAGTGTTGTCCTTCTGCCAACTCTGAAAAGGGAGAATATAATTGAGTCCCTCATGACACCCACATACAGTGCCTTGAAAGGAGGTCACAAAGTTGTCCTCCATTTTCTGTCACTTTCGGCCATTGTGTCCCCATAGCCTACATAATATGTTGGTATCTCTAGAGCACATACTAAACTGGGAGCAATGGCAAGCTGAACACCTAAAATGTGACCAGAGAAATCAAAAGTGAAGTGAAGCAGGAACACTAGGGTACCTAGAAGTGAAGCAGATGTGTTCTCTGCCATGCGCACACTGGGAAGGAGAACATTGGGGGTTCCGGGTTGAAGCTGTGATCCCATCAAAGTCACAAAGTCAAAGGACCTGTTACCTGGTACCAGTATGGGTTTCACAATAGAAGACTATGGCACCATGGAACTCTAAAACATACCTGTTCACTGGTAAACTGCATGGACTATGCTTAAGCGAGCAAATAATCCATTAAGGTAGTCAAGTGAATTGATGTACTTTACGCACTCTCGTTGTGTCATGCTGCCCACAGTCCCTCTGATTCCACTACCAGTCTGGGGCAAAGATTGATTGTTGCCATTCCTTTGCCTCTACTGCCATTTCAGCAGTGTCCAGACATGCGCTTGCAATTCCATCACTCACAGCTGATGGTCTAAAAGTAGGTCAGAGTAGTAAATCTTAAAGCTATTCCACAATAGCAATGGCAGACATGCTGGGAGTAGCTTTACTTGCACCCCCTGATGGCTAGCCATCTAGCTGTGTGAAGCTTGGGAGACCCTCCTATAGAACAAAGAGTTGCAGAGGGTCGTTTTACCTTTGCAAAGCATGTAAAGATGTTTTCTTTTTATGACAGCAGTACTTAGGGCCTGGTAATGATGGCGGTCAGATTAACGTCATTCCGTCAGGAACAGAACCGTCTGACTAGCTGTTGATGCAACCGCCTTCAAGGCACACAACACAGTCCAAAATAAACATATTGCACATATCTCTGCAGTGCAAGGATATGTAGGGGGGCACCATTGGAGACCCCAGGGCCCATACCGGAGGGCCAGAGTGAAAGGGGGGCAAGCTACAGGCCCCCAAGTCACTTTCCGCCTGCCTTTTCATGGCAGATTAACCCCCATGAAACAGCCAGCAGAAAGGGACATTGTAATCCCTATGACAACAC
The DNA here is from genome assembly GCF_964261635.1 of Lissotriton helveticus. Classification (NCBI taxonomy): domain Eukaryota; kingdom Metazoa; phylum Chordata; class Amphibia; order Caudata; family Salamandridae; genus Lissotriton; species Lissotriton helveticus. Next base: position 178,951,518 of record NC_136063.1, read on the forward strand.
CTGAGCAAGCACCACGGGGTGTGGTAGGGATTTCAGTTCCTCTGACGCAAGGAGCCCATCTCATGCATGGCGGTCAGTCTTTCTGCCCACCCTCCATCCACCTGCCATCATAATGCGGTGGGCAGTCATGCTGAGTCTGATAGCAGTGGGACAGGTGGCCTGATGGTGTCAGTTCCACCGCCGTCGTAATGAGGCCCTTAGTTCCTCTAATAATGGCAAACAAAGGTACAGTGAAGTTCTATTTTTGGGGGAAACAATATATTTTACCTCAAGAGGCTGCTGCCTGGTGCCATTGAGGCAACCTCTAAAAAGTACTTTAGACTAATCAAATCTTTTTAATGCCTAGAAATGATAGAACAACTTTATTATTGGTACAAAGTGCTACAAGTAGGACATTTAGGATGAATGCATTGTCAACCATGTGAAACATTCAAACACTGCTAGTACTAAAAGAGCTGGAAATCAGTAGACGGCACTGTCCAGCAATAAACTCTCTGTTGCTAGAAGATTGTAAAAACCTGAACATAAGCCTAGCTGTGTCAAATGAGGTGGAATTTTTCCAGGTTATTTAGAGAATATTTTAAGGGTTTGTTGTTAAATGGACATCCGTTGATCAACTTTACAAATTAGGCCCTGTAAAATTACAATGAAGTGCTGGCATCTGCGGCCAACCGGATGTAACATTGAGAAATGAAAGATATGTAAAGTTTCCCCACGATTAAAAGAGGTCCGTGAACAGTATTACCCTGTAATTTGTAGAGCTGCAAGAAATCACATCTCTCTAAGGAGGGCAACCAAATGTTTGCTTTTGGATTTAACGGGTCTGTATTTTGTGTTGGGGCCTAAGGATTTCTGGGTAATTACTTCACCCAGTATTACCTTTTAAAAATCTCCAGTGCTGCTCCTCTAGACAATGTACTGAACCCGATATTTGGCAGGCCACCACAGTGTCATCGGAGTGTAAAATACATAACCAGTGCATTGCAAAATGACTCTGCACTGAAGTCATTACTATCTGGTATGTCACTAATGAAAATTGACAGTGGCTAATTTCTCCTAAATCCGGTCATATGTACACATGTGCTCTGAGGCTAATAAGCATGGGCCACTTAGATACATTTTGGCAATAATTCAGTTGTTATGTTACATTATGTTATCTTATTGTATGTACCCGGATGCTGAGCATGAGAGAGTCTAGCCAAGCCTAGATGAGACTACTTAACAAGCCAGGTCTGCAGCTTCTTGTGGAATTCAGCAAGTTAGGAGGAGGCTCTTATGTTTAACGGCAGGTCTTACCATGATTTAGGAACAAAGTAGGAGAAGTCTCGACCACTGGATCTGTTTTTCCATATGCATGGAATGTGTGCAGGTAGGTGTCCAGGCAAGTGGAGGTTCTGTGAGGTTTGTGGGCAAGTAAGTTGTGAGCATTTTAAAAGGTAACTATTACTCTATTTTAAATTAAAACCAATTTTGAATGGCTTCTTCCTTGGTAGTTTGTTCAGACATGTTAGGGGATTGCTAGTAATTTATTCTAAGATACATGCTTTGTGGAATTCTGGATAAGAGAAGTGATTATCTCCCACTGCCATAGGGGTTCCTGTCAATGCTTGGTAATTTTGCTGTAATGCTCTGTCATGATCATGGAGCCGTATGTCAAACTTGCAACGTTTCTTTTTTTCTAAAAGAAAATCCCAAAGCAGGATTTTCTTTCTGAAAAATAAGAAAACAATGCCCCCCTCGCCATGGGAGTTTTCTCCAATGGTTAGGAGGCCATTGAGCACTTTTTAGTGCCCCTTACCTCCAGGTTTCTCCTGGTGGTGACGGGTATTGCAAAAACGCCATACGTTGTCCCTTTTAAATTAGGTGGTTGGACATATAGTCAAACCTCTGGGCCTTATTGTGTTGGTCTATTGGAGACGTTTGACCACAATAGAGAGATAGTAGTCTCCACTGTTGTCAAACTATAGTATATCCGCATTTAAATTGGGCAGGCAGCACTGGGGGATGTTTTACTTGGCATGTTTTGCGCGGACCCCGGTCTGCACTTTGTGGGGGGTGGGTGGTTGGTTCTGTTTCTCTAGCAAAGTGGTGGTTTTGTTGTGCTATATCTCTGTTGCTATCTTTTGACACTGCATGTTCCACTGCTAACAGTATGCGCTGCTTGCAACTATGTATTCATGTGCTTGATGTAAGGTGCCATGTTCCATGTCCAGTCCTTGGCTCCCTGCAGGGGCATCTTTCGTTTCACAGGTCACCATTGGCGTCGCTCTGGTCTACAGGCGGTTCCTTCAGTCCCCTCTATCTCCTTTGCGCACTGGCGTCCCCTCTGGGGGGGTTTTTCCTACTTGGACTGTCTCCACACCCGCACTCCTCCGTGGGGTCCTTGTCTCCTCTACTGTCTGAGGGGGCTGGCCCTGATTGCACTCCCCTGCTGTGCGTTTCAAGTTGTGCTGCCCGCCTCCTCCTCTCAAATGGCTAATGTGATCTGCTGGACTTGGAATGTCCATGGTCTAAATCACCACCACAAAGCGCATTTGACACATGCCCATCTCCAGCGCCATTGCGTAGATATTTGTCTTTTACAGGAGACTCACTTGCTTTCCGGCTCGACATCTAGGCTCAGCGCGCGCTATTGGGGGGAGTCCTACTCTTCCACTTTCTCATCTTATGCCAGGGGGGTCTCCATTCTACTGCGTCGAGGCCTCCTGTGGCAGACCTTTTGAACCCTTATTGACCCGGATGGTAGGTATGTTATCCTACATTGCTCATTGCTTGCCCCTCCTGTCACCATTGCAGCAGTCTATGGCCCGAACTCTGATGACCCGGGGTTTTTCCATCACGTTTGGCACCTGATCTCCTGTGTTCCTGCGGCTGTGATTTGGGGTGGGGATTTTAATGTTACCCTTTCCGTGGAACTGGACCGATCGGGTTCTTACCGTTCCCACCCGTGTGCCGCAGATGCTCTCTCCTCTATTTTATCGGACAATTCGTAGTTTGATGTCTGGCGGCACCTCCGCCCTGGTGCCCGGGAGGGAACTTGTGTCACGGGTGCGAGGGGTTGCTGGTCAAGGATTGTCCTATGGATCACCTCGCCAGACGTGTTGTCCTGGACCATCGATGCTACCCACATGGCCGCACTCTTTCTGACCATGCCCCGTTCCGTCTTCTTCTCTGTCCCCCCAGCTCTCAGCGTCGGGCCTTCTCCTGGCGCCTACCTCCTAATGCCCTTCAGGATTCCGTCTTTTGTGCCGAAATCCGAACCGCCATCACTAACTACTTCAAGCTCAACGTGACTCTGCCTCTACCCTTTGGGAAGGATTTAAAGTATTTATCCGGGGTGAATGCATCTCCAAGCAAGTAGGGGTTCTGCGTTCTATCCGATCCGCATTGGCTAAGTTGGAGGGGGAAATCCGAGACCTGGACGCCGCTCTTGTGAATGGCGCCGGCCCTGAGGCGTTGGCAGAATTACGACAAAAACACTCAGAGTTCTTGGACGAGGCCGGCCGTGAACTGTCCTTCTTGGGGAGAGAGGGTCGGGCCCGCCGTTTTGGGGAGGGGGACCGCCCGGGGCATACGCTTGCTAACCTCCTGCGCCCACCGCGAGCCGCCTCTTATATTACGGCCCTCAGTGATGGGGGGCCTGAACGCACCACGTCTTCGGCGGAAATCAGTTCCCGCTTCCTTGCTTTCTACTCCTGCCTTTATTCCGCCGGCCCACCTACCTCTCAGGAGGATTTCGACCTGTACTTTGATTCCATTGCTCTTGTCTGGCTTGCCGACTACCACTGCAAGTTTCTTGATGAACCGTTTTCAAAAGAGGAAATCTTAGCGGCAATAAGCAGCCTGCCAAGTGACAAGGCATCGGGCCTTGACGGTCTGCCAGCCTCCTGTTATAAAACTTTCGCCCCCACCCTCGTTCCTCATCTAGCGGCCATGTTCAATGAATCATTCGACACAAGCGTGCTCCCACCATCTCTTCGCGAAGCTTTGCTGACCCTGCTTCTTAAACCTGACAAGCCTGCTGACCGATGTGATTCCTACCGCCCCCTTTCCCTCATTAACATAGACAACCAAATTTTTGTCAAACTGATCGCTTCCCGTCTTCTTTTATTGATGCCCACCATTGCCCTCCCTGACCAATCTGGCTTTCTTCCCGGTAGGGCAATCTCCCACAACCTTCGCACCAACTTTTCGGTGTGGCACCAAATTAATCCTGATCTTCCTGCCGCAGCAGCCTTGCTCGACCCCACAAAGGCGTTTGATACGCTGGAGTGGCCCTTCCTTTTTTATATCCTGTCACGCATGGGCTTCAGTGCCCACTGTTTGCAAAATATTGAACTCCTATACACCAGTCCCACTGCCCGGCTGCGCATTAATGGCCAAGTAACGGACCCCATCAGCATCGCTCGCGGCACCTGGCAGGGGTGCCCATTGTCGCCCTTGCTTTTTGCGATTGCTATGGAGCCCCTGGCCGCCTGGCTGCGACAACACCATACCCACAGGGGCATTGGCTTTTCTTCCCGTTCCCTCCTGGTCTCCATGTATGCCGACGACGTCACCCTCTCCGTTCACCACCCCCAAGATAACCTTAGCTCCCTGGTGCGGGAGGTTATTTGTTTCGGTGGGCTTTCGGGCATTCAGGTTAATTGGAGCAAATCCGTGCTATTCCCCCTGACAGACGCCACCCTCTCATTCGTATTAGATTTTCCTTTTGAGTGGGCGTCCGGCCCTACGCGTTATCTGGGCATTTGGTTGAGTAAGGACCCGGACGAGCTCTGGAGATCCAACTTTGGCCGTGCAGTGGACTGGTTTGAGTCTAAGATACCTCTGTGGAGCCGATTACCGCTGTCGTGAGCTGGCCGCATAGCCATAGCCAAAATGGTGGTCCTCCCAAAATTTCTCTACCTCTTCTCTAACATACCCATCCCTCTTACCGCTTATTTTTTCCGCAGGCTACGGTCTCTAGCTGTGTCCTTGGATCGCTTATGATATCCTGACTTTTCCCATGTCGGCGGGCGGGCTGGGCGCACCGGACTTTCGACTATACGCACTTTGCGCTCAGGTTAGTTTTCTTCATTTTTGGCTGCATCCCACACCCCATCAGCATCATGTCGCGGTTGAGCTAGACCTTGCCTCCCCTTGGCCCCTGTCTACGGCCTGATTTGCCCCTGCAGTACGCCCCCGTGCTGAGGTAAATATGGTGGAAACACGGCGCTGTGTGTGGATGTCACTGTGTCGTCTCGCTGGACTTTCCCTCTTATCTGCAAACGCCATGCCCATTATTGACCGCCCGAACTTCCCATCCCTTCAGTCTTCTGCCATGTCTTGACATGCGGCGCTGCGGGGATTTCGGACTGTCACGGATCTGTACCCCGAAAATTCCTTCTATTCCCTTCCAGAATCCCCTACCTTGATGGATACGCTCCTTTATTATCAGTTGCTTGCCACCTGCCAAAAGCTACACCCGACCTTTCCACACCCTCCACCCACCTTTCCGGCTCTGGATTTTGTGTACGATTCTGTGTCCCCGCACAAGCTGGTCACCAGATTATATGCTTCTGCCCTGCTATCCTCCCCTCTTTCTACAACCCGAGCTCGTGCGGCGTGGAGTGGGGACCTCGGTGTGGATATCTCGGAGGCCGACTGGCTTTATTGCTGTAACCAAACCATCAAACTCTCCCCGAACTACCGGCTTCGTTTGGTCCACTTCAAATTTCTGCACAGGTTCTACCATACTCCATTACATCTTCATCGTTTAGGGCTCACTCCTGAGGACTCGTGTGCACGATGTTCTGCACCTGCGGCGGACTTCACACATCTGGCCTGGCTCTGCCCGAGGGTGCAGGCTTTCTGGCTGGAGGTCTGCTCCACCATTTCTGATATCACCAGTGCAGCGGTGGATCCGGACCCCATCCTCTGCCTTCTCGATTTCGTCAAACCATGCCCTGATGATTCCCATCGTCTTATTGCAATGTTGCTGGTCTTAGCCAGGTGTAGGGTAGCGATGTGCTGGGGCCGGAGGCCTGCCCCCACCGTGGCGAGTTGGCTGGAGGATGCCTCCCGCTGTCAGACGCTGCTCTCAGAATTCTGGGATCTGCTGCCCACTAGATCTAGACCTCTTGATATCTGGGACCCCCTAGCCGCCTTCCTTCTCTCCCGCTCCTCTCGTGGCGGCGGTACCTCCCTTGCACTCCCCGCCGGCCCTGGGTCTGCGGCGGCCACGGAGGCGGTCATCTCTTCCCTGATGCTCTTGCTGCTCTTGGGCCTCTTTGCTGGCAGCCACCTAGCTGCCCTGCTGAGGTCCTCGCCTTTAGATTTGCGATGCTGGGATTGCGCGCCTCTCTCCCCTGCACGATGTAGGGCCACTTGGGACTGTACACCCCCCCCCACTGCATCCCCCTGCTCCTGCTTTTGCTGCTCCTGCGCTCCCCGCCAGCCTCTGGCCCGCGGCGGCTGCCGGTGCTGGTCTATGCTGAGCCCCTCCATTTTCTTTTTCTTTCCACTGGTTGACCCGTTGAGTTTCAGACCTCTGAGACCCCCCTCTCTGAACCTGCTCGCCAATGTGGAGAAGTCCCTGAGGGGTACAGTTTGAGCTGGGACTCTGCAGTGTGGACCCTCAGTTACTTTTTAAATTATTCATGGCACCTATTACGCCTATGTCAACATATACCTTACTATGTTGCACTGTATTATTGCATGGAACTGTCTTCTTGTATGCAATTGCTGTACTGCACCTACCTTAAGAAAAACGTTATAAATAACATATTTAAAAAAAAAATAGTCTTGGTGGGAAGGGAACTTAATCGCCATGCCCTCTCCGCCATGATCTAAATTGGGCCCTAGATTCATACATCTCTCTCCCAATGTCTATTGCTTTATCACTTTTGTGTCTTTAGCAGTAGTTCAGATCATTGTGTGATATTAATTAATTCCAGTCTGGTATACATAGGTGCGCTCTATTCTGGAATTTCCAAATGTAAGGGCATATTTACAAGCCCCTTGTGCTGCTGGTGCATCACCTTTTTTTGATGCACCGGCGGCCCAATGTGGTGCACCATATTTACAAGGAAACGTAAAGCCACCCTATGTGGGTTTTCTTTGCCTTGTAAATACAGCCCCTTTTCACGCAGCACTTTGAGGGAAAGGGACGTGCCATGGGTGTTGCTGTGGGTGTTCCTATGCAACACCCATGGATTCTGCAGTATTCCAAGATTTACAACATTCTGTAAACCTTGGAATGCATCAGAATCCTTGCAGAACTACTTATATTTCTCCTCATTTATTGCTCTTTCTATGCTTGGTGTATTCTGCAGCACTCATAGAAAGAGGAAAACACCACAAATTATTGTTTTTGTGCTGGAAGGTTTCCCTTCCTGTACAAAAATATTCTAACCTAAAAGTCAGACACCTCTGCATCATGGCTCAAGGGTGCCTAAATAGGTGCATGGCATCCAATTGTGCGTCAGTGCAGGGGAGATTACAGAGATACGTCATATTGTTGGACATAGGATGCATCCTGGTGCTTTAAAAGTGATGCAGCGTGGGCATAGCCAAATGGCTTACAGTGCCATGCTGCCTCACTTTCTTGTAAATAAGGGCCGTTGTATTCTGTTAGTTCAATAACCCCAGAACACATGCATTGGCCATGGGAATGCTATGTTACAGAGGCACCTGCTTCAGAATTAAGCCTGGATTCATTTTAAGTGTATCAGCAGGTAATGCATACCAATATACTTCCTTCTGCAGAGCCCCTTCTTCTTATCCAGAATGAAATAACTCACTTCCTCCGGCTCTGGGTGGAAACTAATTTTAACTCATTAAGGACAAAGAGACACTTGATGCCATTCCTGAAATCCCACACCTCAGGCATCACTGTGATGGACCCTGCCTACAGACTGGCAGTAACTTTATTATTTATTTAAGAGTTTTATATAGCTCTGGCCAGACACGAATGTATCAGAGCGCTTTACAACATTTATCGAGATGCAGTCAAACACAAAGTATTTCAATAAACAACATTTACTCATGGCGAGTCTTATTTGAGGTGGGAGGGCAATGGAGCGAGTCAAATGGGAGGTGATGTAAAAGCTTTCTTATCGAAGTGAATATATACAGCGCTGGGCAAGATTCCTTGTTAGGCGGCAGCTATCCATTCGGATGAGTTCGGTTGAGGAAGAGGTCTTTGAGCTGGCTTTTGAAGTTTGTGAAGGAGGAGTTAGTCCTGATATGTTTGCGAGTTTTCGGGGGAATGAGATGTGGTTGTATTTCTTTACTCCAGTGACCATCCTGGCAGCTGCATTTAGAGTTGATCTGAGGGGAGCTAAATGAGAATTTTCCATGCCTGTGAGGGTTTCATGCCCGTAGTCCTATCTGGAAAGTACCAGGAATTGTGTAGCCTGTTTAAGGTCATTGGGAGGGATGCAGGATTTTATTTTGTTGTGTAATTTTAGATTGAAGAATGCACTCTTTGCGTTGTTCTTGATATGCTTGTCCATGTTTAAGGTTGCATCCAAGGTGATTCCCAGGGATTTTACGGAGTCGGCCAGAGTGAGATTGCAGTTAAGCGCATCAATGGTTTTTAGCCATTCAGTGACTTAGGGAGACTGCTCTTTGTTGGATATGAGAAGGATTTCCTTATTATCCTGGTTGAGTTTCAGGTGGTTTAGAGATAGCCAGTGTTGGACTACTCTTAGAGTGATGTTTAGTCTCTGTATGCCTCCAATAGAGGAAGTTTCTAAATAGATCTGGATGTCATCTTCATAGAGGTGGAAGGGGATGATGGTTTTTTTGAGTATGTCTGTGAGAGGCTCCATGTAGATGTTGAACAGTAATGGTGAGAGAACTGATCCTTGAGGGACTGTCCTGGTTATGGGGAGTAGGTCAGCCATGCAGGTATTAATTTGTATTAGTTGGGAGTGGTTCAGAGTAAAGGAGGTAAACCATTGTAGGACCACCTTGTGTGCTCCAATTCTTTCAAGGAGTACATTAATGAGCAATTTGTGGTCGACTGTGTTGAACGCTGCCGAAAGGTCAAGCAGTATGAGTAGACAGCATCAGTCTGGATCGAGTGATTTGTAGACATCATCTATGACATTCAGGATCGCTGTCTCTGTGCTGTATACTTTTCTGAAGCCCGATTAGAGAGAGTCTAGAAGGTTGTTGTTGTCAATGTGTTGATTAAGTTGGAGAAGAACACATTTTTCCAGGATTTTGGCTAAGAATGGGAGATTGGAGACGCATTATAGTTTCCATCTGAAAGTATATACTGCAAAAAATGTTTTACAAAAACAGACTCCAAAATATACACTGCCAAATTTTCAACCTTACATAACTTTCTTCGTGCAAAACCTTAACTTGTTTTAAATTAAATTCCTAAACCAAGCTAAACTCACTTCCCACACATATAATGACTTGGTTGAGAAACTCTAAATCCAGTTCTAGGATTTTTGGAGGCAGTAACTACATAATGAACTTAGGTGAAAGTTCAAACATCAGTTAGGGATATTTATTTAAGTTTGAGATTTTGATAGTATGTGTTTAGCAGTTTATGTTTTGGTAAAATATATTTCTGCTTTCACATACTACTGTATTGTGCGCTATATGAATATCCTACCTTACTCGGTTGTGCTAAGTATAGCAGTAGTTAGCTAAAAATCAGTGATCTTCTTAATAAGTTCTCCAGTTGATGTAAGCAAAGAGAGTTCAGATGTTTAACCACCATTTTAAACATGCACTGGAAAAGTCAATATGTCTGGCGGTCCAGCCTTTAGTTGGCTTTGACAAGTCTTGTTTTCTTCTGTCATGGTTTACACAAAATATTATTGTTGAGGAAGCAGCTGGGCCATCATCCATCCCCTAAAAACTAATTGGCTACAGGCAAATATATTTTTTGGTTTAAAAAAAGAAGACATTAGCGTAGTAGACCCTGACGCTGAAGGGGACTACTTTGTGTGTGGATGTGCTCCCTGTGAAAGGGCAGCAATGGTGTTACTCTAGATGAAGTCACTTTATAGCTGCAGTGTGCTAACCCACTGTCTTATGACGCATGCTACAGTTGCTGGAAGAATAAATGTGAAAGACAGAGAGGCTTGCAAAAACAGATAAGTAGAGAGGCTTGCAAAGAAAGATACACAGAGAGGGCTGCAAGGTAGATAGTACTGCAAAGGAAACTAGTGCTGCAAAGATAGATAGATACATAGATTGATAAATGCAGCGAAAGATAAATAGTTTTTTTTATAACAACAATGGTCCCAGGCATGAATAATTTAAGCAGCAAGATAAACACAGACAGAATCAATCTGTATTAAATGACTTGTCCAGCCGGACAGAGGTCTAATTTTACTTCAACAAAAATACAAACAAGATTTCCTTCAGCAATTCCACGTTGTGGGGCACAAGCCTGTACCCCAATTTAAGTACAACCACCTTAGTACATCAATAGTGGACAGGAAAGGGCTTTTAAGGCAAAAAGCTTTAACTGTTCTTACAATTACAATTTTAGAACAAGGAGTACTAAATGCACCTTTACATCAACAAAGTATGTAGTATAACCATTGTATAAGGTACATGAAATGGTCGACGGCGTTTCGATCCCAATATTTAAATCAAAGGGATCATCATCAGGACATTTGTTAATTGCCTAATTGATGGTGTTATGCTTTGCCAAGCTACAACGGTGAGCAAAAGGGAACACTAATGGTATAAACTGGTTTACCAACGCACATTCTGCGATTCAAGTGGGATAAAAATGTACAGATTCATTTTTTGGGCCCTTTAGGAAATGGGGCTGCTTGTTGAAGGGGGTGAAACCCTACTCATCCACTATTCTTGTCAGCGTGAAAGACAAGCAAACCCCAGATTTACCTGTGCTCAATACTATGCTAGCTTGGCACAAAACAGTCAGGCTTTCCTTAGAGACAATGTGTAAAATATTTATGCAGTACTTCAAACAGTAAGAAAGTGAAAACACAACAGAAGGCAAATTCCACACCAAGTTAGCAAAATAGAGTAAAATTCAAAAAATTATTTGTGACCACAGACGCATACATTCTGAAGATGCATACATTCTGAAGATGCACACATTCTGAAGATGCACACATTGAAGATTCTGAAGATGCACACATTCTGAAGATGCATACGTTCTGAAGATGCACACATTCTGAAGATACACACGTTCTGAAGATGCGCACATTCTGAAGATGCATACATTCTGAAGATGCATACATTCTGAAGATGCACACATGCACACATTCCGAAGATGCATACATTCTGAAGATGCATACGTTCTGAAGATGCGCACATTCTGAAGATGCATACATTCTGAAGATGCATACATTCCGAAGATGCACACATGCACACATTCTGAAGATGCACACATTCTGAAGATGCACACATTCTGAAGATGCATACATTCTGAAGATGCGCACATTCCGAAGATGCATAGATTCTGAAGATGCACACATTCTGAAGATGCACACATACTGAAGATGCATAGATTCTGAAGATGCACACATTCTGAAGATGCGCACATTCCGAAGATGCATACATTCTGAAGATGCATACGTTCTGAAGATGCGCACATTCTGAAGATGCATACATTCTGAAGATGCATGCATTCTGAAGATGCACACATGCACACATTCTGAAGATGCACACATTCTGAAGATGCACACATTCTGAAGATGCATACATTCTGAAGATGCGCACATTCCGAAGATGCATAGATTCTAAAGATGCACACATTCTGAAGATGCACACATTCTGAAGATGCACACATTCCGAAGATGCATACATTCTGAAGATGCACACATTCCGAAGATGCATACATTCTGAAGATGCACACATTCTGAAGATGCATACATTCTGAAGATGCACACATTCCGAAGATGCATACATTCTGAAGATGCACACATTCTGAAGATGCATACATTCTGAAGATGCATACATTCTGAAGATGAAGTAATGGCGACAAACGTAAACCCTTTTAGAGAAGGCAGTGGCTGTTCTAAGGTGTCTGGCAGGCATGTAGTGATAAATTCCTTTGCAAACCAAAGATTACTCATCAGCATCCACTGACTGCCCCTGGAGGCACACAAAACCCACACATCAGAATTTCCTCTGCAGTGACAAGTACCAACAGATGGTTGCTGTTGCCCAGATCAGTGGTGCTTGTTTATTGACCCCTGTTGGATGACAAGCGCAGCGGAACAGCCGGAATTCACACCTGTGTCTGCTTGCCTAAACACAAACGCCTGTAGTACATTCGTGAAGGCCCCGAGCCGCTAGAGAGCCTCAGAACAGGCGAGGTCACTGGCACTTGTCTGCTCTTAACCCATTGAGTTCATCAAAAACTCCACACAGTTGCATCCTGTAACAAATGGCATGATTAAGAAGTGCTGCGCGTGCTGTTGAAGCGCTGCGCCAGATTTCCCGGATGCGCATTCACGGACACGAAGCGTCTTCCTCTCAGGAGATCCGGGCCATCAAACAACGCTCTGCCAGAATTTTGCATTCTGCTCCTTTTGTGTTTACTGGCACGCGAAAACTCCCTTTCAGGAAATAAAATTCCGCCTGAAGCATTAATCCAAAGATGACATGTATTTGTGTTTCCAGTGCGCTGGCTGTAAAAGGGCCTTGTGAAGAAGGCAGCAGATGGCACGAGCTCATAATAAGCCCGGTTCGATACTGAGGGGTTCCCGTGATGTCACTTCCGCGGGAAGGATTTCTGTGCTTCTGCCCCAGAACCTGTTATTTTCTCACACCATCTGTTGTACATCATAATTCAACTGCACACAATTGGATATATATTGTTTAATATGACTTGGAGACCTCTGTGCTGCCGTTCCTTGGTAAGCAATGTCTCTGCGTCATTTTGAAGCCGATAATGATACTGTTAGGAATAAATGTTAGTTTACAATCTATGGTGTTATTCTGAGGCTGTGTTTATACATTGATGTATATGTCAGCAACGCGTGACATTTATTTTTTAGGTGTGGCATTAGCCGAGGTCTTTTTGTTGTTGTTAGACAAATATATATTCTATACCAAGAAGGGTGATTTAGTACCCAGAATGTAGTCACAATGAGATACAGAGGACAGAATTTCTAGGGACAAAAATTAAAATCGTAAGAGGATATAGGGGAGCATAGATTTTCTATACCTAACTCCACATCTACATACCTTGAAGAAATGTGTATCGTGTAGGTACATATATGTGGAGTTTGGTATAGAAAATCTAGACTTACTTACCTGTCATTTTTTTCTCTCAATATTTTGTGCTCAATGTTCTGTCCCATAGATATTTAGGGCTCAGTATTCAGGCTGCACACCATTTGGCTTACTTGAGCATTCTGCTCCTGCAGATGGTTTACATCCGTACAATTAGTCAATTAGTTGTCCATTCAGTCCAAGGGACTATTGGAGCAATGTGTACGATAGATAGATAGATAGATAGATAGATAGATAGATAGATAGATAGATAGATAGATAGATAGATAGATAGATAGATAGGTAGGTAGGTAGGTAGGTAGGTAGGTAGCTAGATAGATAGATAGATAGATAGATAGATAGATAGATAGATAGATAGATAGATAGATAGATAGATAGATAGATAGATGGATGGATGGATGGATAGATAGATAGATAGATAGATAGATAGATAGATAGATAGATAGATAGATAGATAGATAGATAGATAGATAGATAGATAGATAGATAGATAGATAGATAGATAGATAGATAGATAGATAGATAGATTTATTTTAGGCTTTCAGGTGTTGCTTTCATACAAAAGTCGTTCAAAAGCAAAATAAGAATTGGTAAAGTCATACGGTGAGCAATACCATAACTATTGGCTTTGTCAATGCTTGTTAATATTTCATATTTTCATACAAGCAGAATCTAGCACATTTGGTGGCAGGATCCATTTCTCAGGCTGTGGCCGCAGTCTTTTCTGACAGCGATTTTGGCAATGGAAGTGGTCCAACCTGTGGATAAAGAATACTGCCTGTAAATTCCCCCTAATTTAGGATTAACCCTATGACAGCAGAATGTTCGCAGAGTGACAATCTGCAACCTAGGGTTCACATAAATATGGACGCAAACATTTTTTTTTTCTCAACACGCAAATAATTTTTTTCATGTAGGGGGATGCCTTCCATTACTCAACTACCAAATGGCAGGGTTCTGCATGTCCTTTAAAAAGTCACTATTTTGCTTACAACACCCAATTATTATTTTCAATGTTGTTAGCAAAAATACACAATGCAACATTGTGCACGTTGATCACACTAGCAGTCGACACCTCATGATATGGCTAAGGGATCACTTATTAGCCTGCCTCAGCCCACACTTGCAAATGCAGATTGTTTTGTCACCAGGGGCCATATTACAGTAAGTCCCCTGGGGCAGAACAAGCATGTGCATCAGCCTTGTGGGCCCTCAGGGCACTTTGCCATCCCATCTGTAATGCCAAGCACTTGTGTGACCCCTTCTGTAATGCTGCACCATCTCAATTTGCATGGGGGTGTGGCCCTATGCAAATGAGGGAATCACTTTCAGTGCTTAATTTGTTAAATATTAAGTCCAGGTGCTCAGACTTTTGTAGTAGGCCAGACCCACTTCTCCCGGCTCCACCCACTTCTTCCACTGGCTCCACCTACTTAATCAATTTGTCGGGGACACATTAATATTACTCAGGTAGTCCAGCAATCAGAATTGCAGAATCAGCATTGCACGGCAGGTCATTTACATAAAAACAAAAGTTTTTCTGGGCACGTACCTCAAACATTAAACAACATACTTGCTTCACACTACACTACTAACATATGTAAAAATGAAATCATTTCTTAGTTTGCCTTTTGGCTTTAATTAGAGGCCTGTTGCTGCGGGAGTCAACGTGACACACGCTGCTTGCTTCTTGAGTCAATTCGACTGACTATCGCTGCTGCAGCTGTGCAGTAGGCTGGGGTGGGTGAAAAGTGGGGACACTGGACTGATATACATTGGTGCGACTTCTCAAGAGGAAAGATGACTCAACACCAAGGAGGAACGGACGGGGCAGCATGCTCCCATTCCCTAACAGAGGAGCTGCGAATCTCCTGTGGGTTGGATGGCACCAAAGAGGCGGATTCCAGTTCCATGTTAATCCCTGTTAAAACATTTTGAAACCCTGGTGGCCTGAGCCTCCCACCTCTTGCCTCAGGAAACTGCGCATGCAAGGAATTCGCATGCGCAGGCTTCCGCGCATGCGCAGTTTCCAGATGAAGCCGCGATGAGCAAGGATGCGGCCGCAGTAAGGTAAGTTTTATTTAAGTTTAATTTTAGGCTTTTACATATAATTTAATAAAGTGGGTGGGAGGCGGGTGGGAGGCGGGAGGCGGGCGCCGCGTATTAGAAATATGCAGAGAGGCACGGAGATTGAACCAATCTCCGTGCCTCTCCGCGAAAGTCCCTTACGCGACTTCCGCCCACCCCTAGTGTTTTTGTTGTGTAGGTAAAACTTCCTGTTGAATTCCGACTTACACCTCACCATACACGACTCAAAGGACATGTACCCAATATTTAGCAGAAAATACATTTATTAGTGGGGTATAACATCCCAACCATCACCCATGAAGCTACGCCCCTGCCTACGGGTTACTACCTGCTGCTTCTGGAAGGACACAAGAACAGTGACTGGTTGCAAAAAGCATTTTATATGAGCTGATTCTATGGCACTCCTGGGAGAACCCCACAAGGCATTTATTATGATCGGCTGTACAATACTATGGGTTTCTTCACCACTTCTATGTGCAGATCAGAACACAAACAGTAGCTGGTTCCATATTGCCCATTTGTAATGGTTTCACTTCTTGGGTACAAGTTACAACTGTGAGCATATCCAGTGACTATCTGTATGATACCCATTCCTTGCTCCTCCGCTGGTCCAGGATAGAACCCCAATGCACACACTATGAATGGTTGCATAATGCCCATTCTACGGAGTTATTTCGTTGCTGCTCCTGGGTGGACTTCCATAGCGTATGTGCTACAGCAGCTTTTATAACACCCATTCCTAAGGGTTCCTACGAATTCACTTGTCATGAACCTGACAGCATAGTCAGTGGCTGGGTGCATAATGTCCATTCCTTTGGGACGCTGCACAGCCCTTCCTAAGTGAACCACCAGAAGTTATACTATAGTCAATGGAAGCATGCATCACCAATGGAAGATTCTTTTCCTTTTGAGGTATTCCATTGTATCATTCTCAAATAGGCTGACACTGTATGACAGAGAACAATTAAAACAGCAGAATGACCATGTCTAATCTCCATTTTTGCATAAGCACAGCCTCACACCAGCAGCATTACGGTTTGAGCATTGTTTCCCCTTTGTGATTGCGCTCACACACTCTGTACCCATCTATACATCAGCTCTCACATGAAAGTATCCTATCCCCGGCTCCTTTTCGGTTCAACTTCACGCCTGTGCATTGCAAAAAAACATGTGAAGAGCAGGAGCCTAGTGGTCACACGTGATATCCAAACCCTACCCATGAAGGGAACATAGCGATTATTGTTCTTGCTTCCATCGCACTGACAGAAGCATGTAACCAACCACAAAAGCTGCTAGTCACTGTTTCAGGGACACAAAGCGCTATATGAATGCAACTACAAAGCTTTCACGCTCTCGCAGTGGTTCTTAATGTTTGTGATCAAAAGACACTATAATGACATATGTAAACGGAAGATTAAGCAATGCGTTTGACCAAATGGAGAAGCTGAGATTACAGCACCTCTCAATGCTCTACAATACATAAATTACCTACAGGGTCATGTCAGTCAACTCTGGTTGCTTCCAAACTCTACCCTGCTGCTATTGTTTACCATAAGTGATTAAAGAAGTGGTATTGTTTGAGTTGACCGCCAGCAGGCATTCGCTGCAGGTTGACAACAAACATATGCTTAAATTCGGAGCACACGGGCTGCCCTGCAGAAGAGCGAATGTGCGTATTAATGTAGCTAGCAGATACCCATTTTTATACTGAAATGCTGGGTCATTTTATTTTGTGGATTCTATTAGAAATTACTTTTCTAGTCAAAAGACAGACGGCTTGTTTGCACTCGTACAAGCCTTTCTTTGTGGAGAAGTGTGGCTCACTGGTTAGAGGAGGAAGACCTGGAAGCAGAGGTCAGCCCGGGACCAGGGTTCAATTCCTGGCTCCGCGGGGTCTTGAGTCCTAATATGTCCATGGACTCGACAATTCTCGCTCCGGTGCCTACTTGATTCACGGGTTCACACTCTGCGACTCTGGGCAATAGCTTGCTTAATCTCCACAACGGCCCCTCGTGGCGGGATGCCTGGCTTTCACCTTGTGGATACCCTGCCGGGGTTAGCTCACAGGGGAATACCAGGACGGGTTCCCTAAGCAAGCGCTTAGAAACCTCGGTGATTTGTGCTATATAAATTCCTGTACATTTACATTTACATTTTGTGCATGTTAACGGGGCTCTGTAGGCCCTGCACCGGAGCTCCACAGAACAGGGCAGACCAACAGCTCCATGGTAACAGCACAGGGGATGAGCAGCCCTGCAGATTTGCAGTGCCCACGGCTGTGCAGGGCTCTGTCGCAGCAGCTGTTGGGCACTGACAACAATGAAGGAACTTGGAACCTTCGAGATATGCTTAAAAGGCAGGGGGAAGGCCAAGGTCAGCGAAGACAACAGGCAATATCAGGGGGCACCAAGGGGTAGACCAGTGAATATATGTCGGCGGACACACCCACCCCTGTGCACGGTCACTGTTTGGAAGGCCTCTGCGAGTGAAGAGGGCTAGGTCTGCTGCAGATGTAGCACGAGGATTAGTCGAACGTTCTTTTACTTTGAGAGAGACAACCAATCCAAGGATTGTGAAGTGTGTGCTGGAATAGAAGGCAGGCTAAAGACCAGACAAAACTTCACAACAACACAGTAGCCCACGGCCAATGGGAAGTGAGCCTCTGCAGAACTCCCTGTGCAGAGCCCTCTACAACAGCGGCTGCATCGTCCGGCCCGTTCCTCCGGCCCTCCACACCTTGACATGTCCTGTTTATGTTTGGAGACGTTCCCGGTGCGGGGAACTGCAGGGAGTGTCCCTAACTGCTCGCTGTGTGCTGCCTCAAGAGAGCAAAGTTCTAGTAAGCAGCAGCCCATCCATTTCACACTTCTGCAACATCAGTGGTTTAGAACACGCAGAGCGTCATTTTTGTTGCTATGGCAACAAAATGGCGTGGGACTGTCCACAGTCCCTACGGACACGTGCATGCTGTTTGGTATGGACAAATGGCGAGAGCAGCAATGTTTGTACATGCAGACGCGTGCATGAAAGCCCTCACAGAATTGATTCCAAAAGGTACTCGCAATAGCAAGAGCAGCGCATGCGCTGCTTTCGCTAGGTGAGACCTAAAAACTTATTAGAGATGAGTGCTACCTTGGGATTTTTTGGAAACCCTGGAAGTCAGTGCGTTGAGACTGGATAGGGGAAGTATCCTATAGTCACTCAAGGGGGACCTATTTCCGGTCCTCCCTTCACAAGTTTGTCTACATGTTTTGCGCCTGGCATGGTCATAAGGATCCATGGCGCTTCATCAGGACAGAAAACATATAGTGGACAAACTACCCCACAATGATTTGGTGCCCTTAGGTGCTACCTAGTGTGTCTGTTGTTCAGGGTCCGACCTAATAGTAACAGGGATTAAGGCCACATTGGGTGGTGCAGAGGTGCCGTTTTGAAATGTGACCAGAGTTCAGGCATGCGGACTGCGTGTCTGCACCTACCCTGCCTGTCTCCACATCCTCCCTGGATCGATATGTATATATATATATATATATATATATAAATCCCACAAGCGAGCGCAAGCGCCCGCGGCGCCTTTCCCAGCCGCTTACTGAAGGCGGTCCGTTGCGAGGCAGGCAGCCTCTTTAAATTTCAAAGAATCGTGTTAACTCCAAGCTCAAACACGAAGGCAAAGGACACACCAGAAGTTTGTGCAGCAATCGGAGATTTATTCTTCGATGGTCTTACAGGCAAAACTACTCGACGCGTTTCAGTGCTGACGCACCTTAGTCATGAGTAATGGATCTACCAGTGCAAGCGTTTTTTAAATACCACGTGACACTTGTGACAAAGTGAAAACAGACTCAGTGATTTTAACATAATTACACGTGCTCAGCCGAGCACATGTTGCATTGTGTGCTAAATTAATAACAGTATGCAGAACCGCTCGTTTTTAAATAAACAAATTGTCTCATGAAAACAATTCCTGCTCACAATGGATTCATGCATATAAATGAAGTTTTCTTGAAAGACCTAAACAAATATGCTTGCGATGGTCGATCACCCGCAAAAAATGTAAAACGATATTTACCACATATTGTTCTATTTACAAACTCAAGCCCAAGTGGGCAAAGTCTAATTAACTGCTGTGGGCAGTGAAGATAACAGTACATATCTCTCGTCATGCCCAAGTGGGCTTGCTGTATAATGGCTCACAAGTTCATTCGTTCACGAGAAGCATCAATGACATCATAATTCAGATTCCTTTCTTCAATGCATAGCGGTTCTGATCTATAGTGAAAATAAAAATAAAAATAAAATACAAAGTGTCACTTCTGTCCTAATAGAAAAATAAAATATAAAACACAACACATAGATCAACGAACATTCAACATAAAATATGTGATAAAACTATCTTGGCTCTGCGACATCTATGCGACTATGGATCTAATACTGGATAAGCACATACTTGCTAACCTAGATGAACGGCTAGCTCTTCATCACAATTGTGGCCAGAGGGGGTCAGAGTCCTATATTGTATGATCATTTTCGACTCTAGTCTGCGGAGTTCTTTAAGTCTGTTGCCCCCACGTACGTCTACTTTTACATAGTCCAAGACCACAAAACTTAATACATTTGTGTTCTGTTCATGATGGCTACGGAAGTGACGTGCTACGGGGTATGCTTTGTCAGAGTTTTTTATTGCACGGAGGTGCTCGAGAATCCGAATTTTGGCTTTGTGGATGGTGCTGCCAATATAGGCTAGACCGCATAGGCAGAATAATGCATATACTGCATATTCTGTATTGCATGATGTGTGTTTTCTGATTACGAATGCTGAGAGAATACACTGAGAATACACTGTTTTTTATTCTTGCTATTCTTGAATACACAGTTTTTTATTCTTGCTATTCTTGCAGGCTTTGCAGCTTCTGCAAGGGTAAAAGCCTTGGATCCCAGGGGTTCCTTTCCTTTCAGTTTCGACTGCTCTACAAAGCGTATCTCTCAGAGATTTGGCTCTTTTATATGTAATCTGTGGATTCTGTCCTACGCAGTCAATCAGATCTTTATCAGTTCTAAGAACGGGCCAGAATTTTTTCAAACAGTTGCGTACTGCGTGTGTTTGTTTATTGTACGTGGTTATGAACCTCAGTGTCTGATCATTCTTTTCTTCGCTCTCTCCTACTGCCTTAAGTGTTTTATCAATAAGCAGGGATTCTCTTGAGCGTAGGGCTACTTTTTCAATAGCCTTACTGACCGTTTTCTTAGTATAACCTCGTTGAACAAAACGTTCTGCCATGATCTTGGATTCTGTTTCGAACTTCTCTTTCATGCTACAATTGCGTTTTGCTCTGAGGAACTCACCCAGAGGAATGCTCTCGATAAGTGCTACAGAGTGACAGCTGTCAGCGTGCAACAGACTATTACCTGCCGCACTCTTCCTAAACAGGGAACTCTCGATCTTGCCATTTTCAATAAATACAACCATATTTTTGGACCAGTGAGAGGTAAGGTGGAGATTAAAGCTGTTATCATTCAATTCTAGTACAAAGTCATTCGCCTCCTCCTCTGTCCCTCTCCATATACAGAAGATGTCGTCGATGTATCTAATGTACATTGGAACTTTCTCTTTAAATGTTGTTAGTTTGCTTACTACTCCCTCTTCCCAAAAGCCCATATAGAGACCTGCAAATGATGGAGCAAAACAGGTCCCCATTGATGTACCAAGGGTCTGATGGAAGATCTTATTATCAAAGAGGAAGTAGTTTTGTTTCAAACATATAGATATCATCTCCAACAACATCTCTGTGTGGGCTAGGTATGAGGCTGACCTGCTGCTCAAAAAATGCCTACATGCGTCCAAACCTTTATCATGAGGTATGCTTGTGTACAAACTTGACACATCCATTGTCAACAAAGAGTATTCATCATTCCATGCAATACCATCAAGTCTACGCAGAAAATCACCAGTGTCTTTCACATATGAGGGTATCTTTTGTACTAAACCTTGAAGGAAAAAATCCACATATCTGGACATATTTTCCAAAAAACTCCCTCGTGACGACACAATTGGTCTCCCTGGTGGCTTGAGTGGCTCTTTATGAATTTTGGGCAGCAGGTATAAAGCTGGGAGCTTAGGGAATTTACAGTCTAAAAATTTGTATTCATTATCTTCAATAAGTCCCTGCTGCTTCCATTCAAATATCCGTGTACTTGATTGTCTCATAGCATGCTCATACTCCTTTCTATTGCTTCTTGAGTATTTATCTCTTTCACCAAGCTGTCTCAGACCCTCATTAACGTAATCAACTTTAGACATAATGACAACATTCCCGCCCTTATCGGACTTTTTAATCACAATAGAGTTGTCATTTTTCAAATCATCAAGGGCTGCTCTTTGTATTCTACTCATGTTGATCCATTGGTTGAGATTTCTACGTTTGGATATTTTCCATAGCTCTTCACTCACTCCTTTCTCAAACACTTCTATAGCTTCGTTTTTAATTTGGGGCAAGAACACTGATTTTGGTCTAAAGTCACTTTTGGCACTAAGATCAAAGGGAATGTTCTCTAATTCTAAACTGGTTGTCGGATCTTCGTTAGTGCCAGTTAATTCTGCCAACACATTCATCGTATGTAACAATGCAACATCGCCTATACGCACATCACTAACTGCATTGATGACAGTTGGGTCATTGGAATGGACTTTAGTTGCATGCCATTTTTTTAAACGCAATTTACGTGTAAAATAGAATAAATCTATACGACTTTGCGTGTAGTCAAAAGTGTTTGTAGGGCAAAATGAAAGACCTTTAGATAACAAATCAATCTCAGTCTTACTTAGTATTCTTGATGATAAGTTGATCACCGTCTTTTCATCCATTATTTTTTCTTTGCTTGGCCCCTTGTTCGACTTCCCACAGGACTGGATTGATTTCCATATGGCTTGTTGTTTCCTCTTTTTCCTTTGCCTCCTCTTCCTCGTTTTGGAAACCCTTCCGATCTGTTGCTGGACTGTCTGCCCTTGGCTACTAGATCGAACTCTTCTAAAATGCTGGCTTTTACTCCAGTATATTCAGATATTACTGAAAAATCGCTCCCACTTGTGATACCGCTGCCGCTCGCCAGACTGGTACCACTGACTGCTGAACGACTATCATCCAATTGTTGTTCCGCATTGATTACTGTGGGTGTATTATGCACTTGTTGCCCCAGTGTTTTTCTTCTCAGATGATCATATTTTTTCGAGAATGTAAGGATTTGGCCCTTTTGATAATCCACCAGATCGCGTTGGAATTTCCGTTGTTTTTTTAATTTAATCTCGCCTTCAATTTTGTCAAGTCCTTTTTCAATTTTGTCCATTTCTTTTTGAAATTCATCTTCTGTGCATAATTCTTTTAGTTCAGCAGTCAGATTTTCAATGGTAACGCTCAATTTGTCGCAATCTTTTCTTGCGAATTGAACCAGCATTTTCAACATATTTGTAGAGCAGTTATGATTATTCTCAATCCAATTTTCGACAAGCTCTGGATCTGGGTCTTCAAACGTCGGGGTGATAAAAATACAAAGGCCCCTCGGTATTCTCCCGACCTCTATGTATTTATCCAAGGTGGTCCCCTCCCACCATTTGTTCTGTTCTTTTTTGCAAGCTTTCCATAATTTGTCCAAAATCGCCTTTTTATTATTAGGAGGGATTGAACTCACCACCTCTCCTTTTGCATTCGCTGATGTGTCATTGTGTTGACATGCATCAAACAATTTGCTTGCCGCTTCGGAGCGTTTTTCGTATCTTGCCGTTGCCATGATTTGGTGAAACGAGTCAGCTTCTAACCCGTTCAGCTCCGCTGCCTTGCTTGCACATCTCCGACACGACTTCACTACAACTGTGAGTGGCTCCGTGTCAGCCTTCAGCCGGACAGCAGTAATACAACACGCGACTGACGAGCGAAGAGTTGGACTGCCCTGTGAAACTCCACCTGAGTTATGCAGCAGCCGTTAACCTTCCTCTCGATACCGTCGGCGTGGTTGTTCCGGCGGGCTGGGACTTTACAATACTACAAATCCCACAAGCGAGCGCAAGCGCCCGCGGCGCCTTTTACCAGCCGCTTACTGAAGGCGGTCCGTTGCGAGCCCATATACTTTGAATTAAGCTGTAAAGAAGTCAGCCATTGTAACACATGTTTATACATATAACTATGATTACATATCCAAGGAAGTACATCCATATCGGGTACTTGGCTGCTGCAGGCAAATACATCATATTAGCAAGGCAAAGCATTCAAACAAGTAAACAAATATACATTTAATTCAATATCATTCTCAGTGTCATGTATCGTAATGTGACGAAAACAATTATGAAAGTAACAACTTATAAATGATGTCTAAAGACTCTAGTCCATATGGATACAACGATGACTGGATTAATCCCATATAAATATATCAATCTAGCCCTAGTGGGCACATTCCATAAATCTAAAATAACTAATTTTGTGTATTTGAATACTCAATGGTGGCTGGACATGTTTCAAAGTATCAACAGTTATCACAGGCCATCATATCCTCAATAAAACACATGCAATCTTGCCCCAGTGAGCATATCGTGAAAGTATGACAACTAAGTATTCCTTTTGTATAACATTTGTCCCAGTAATACTTAATATCTTATAGGCATACACCTATCCATGACATCTAAGAATCCAATATATACATTGCTTTATAATGAAAAGTAGTGATGAAATATCTATTATCATACTGTCTGTTGATAGTTCTTCAGCCTCCCGTGAAAAAAGGGAAAATAAGAGTCAAGACCATGGTTGAGCATGCTGTACTCTCTCTATATACGGCTCGCTGTGTTTCTGAGTGACGGAATGCGCTGTGTGTATATAAAACAGACAAACATAACAAAGCCATAAAATCACTCTACATTACGCATATCCTATAACACATCATTAGAGTCAGCTAAGATTAAAAGAGGCAGTGGAGAAAAAAGAGAAAAACAATTACTGCAAAACTAGGGGCCAGATAATTATATAATTATTCACACTTTAGGAAAGATACTGATAATAACCCAACCTACTGTACCTGATATTATTTCCCTATATATGTAAACATCGCCTCATCGGAATTCAAATCTGATGGGGGGCGTGGCTAAGGCACCATACGAGATGGCCGCCTAGGGAGTTCTCTCTGCCTCTTCGGGACTCATATCGGAACTGCCAAAGTGTTTCCCCTGCAGCGCGGTGATAATAAACACCTGCATCATGAGCTGGAATATCAGCTGCCTCCGGTGAGCATTTTTCTGAACTTCAGCACATCACACTTCATGTCTTTTCCAATGCTGTATCTCTTCCCTCAACACAGACGCCATTTCAGATGTGAGCGCTTCTCAGGATTGGAATCCAACGCTCCTACGACAATGTTTATTGCATGCTGGCTCCTCCGCTAATACCTGGAATGCCTGGATTCTTTGTTGGTTTCTCACTATTTTCCACACAGTAAGGAGGAAATCATATAATTCTCATGCCACACAGCTATCTGTTTCTACAAAGCTATATTCATTTCTACAAGATGGCCGCCATTTTAGATGCAAATCTCCTCAGAATCTAGCTGCTTATACTTCTATGTTAATAGGCTTGCTGTTTATACTCCTGCCCCTCTCATAATTCCAGAGACTTCAATTTCAATATTACTATATGCTTGCTTTTTCATTATTGTGGTACTTTGTCTGCAGCTTAACATTTAACTTCATTTGCCATTGACTGGATTTATACTGGTTTTTCGTCACTGTTGTGAAGAGAGCATTTTTATGCCACCTGACCTGACTTCATCATCAAAGTTCATCGCTTACCATAAGGTCTGAATGAAGTTAGCTATCTATGGGCAAATTGCGTAATCCAAAATTTGTTTTTTTACTTTCGAAGAGTGATTCTGCGACTACATCTTTACTCTCCTCAGCCTCAGGTTCTCCTTCTAACACAGGCCAGATGGCGGGAGTTGCCCCTAATCGCTCTTACTCAACGCAGCCCACTTCAAACAAATCCTCTCCGCCTGCTACATCATCTAAGCATTTGAAACACGATCCCCGTCTCCAGATAAAACATCGTCTCCCATCACCATGGAACTACTTTTAGAGGAGATACAAGCTTTGGCCCGTTTGTAGGGGAAACCAACAACAAAATCCAATTTCTTGAGGAGAAATGGTCAACTATGGATAACAGAGTGGCGTCTGTGGAACAGCAGGTCTCAGAAATACAAATTAACTCCCAGCGCAACTCCACTCTAGAGAAGTCAATTCTCGCCCTTCAACAACATGCTGAGGACTTAGAAAACAGGAACAGGAGGAATAACCTTCACATTTACGGATTATCGGAGTCTCTGGAAGATGATGATCCTGTGACGTTCTTTTCCTCCTTCCTTCTGAAATTTCTGGATATGCCAACTACCAATCCTCTCATCCAAAGAGCTCACAGGCTCGGTCCTCGGTCATCTGCCTCAGCTAAACCACGAGGTGTCATCATTCTCTTCTTGAAATTCACAGATCTTCTTTCAGTCCTCTCTGCAGCTAGGTCTAAATGTCAAGTATCCTGGTTGGGTCAGAGAGTATTTCTCTCTCAAGACGTTTCCAATGCTACTGCGTCTAGAAGAAAAGAATTTCTAAATCTTCGTGCTCCCTTGAGAACTCTTGGTGCTAGATATGGTCTATTTCATCCATGTATCTACAAAGTCACTTATAAAAACCAAACATGGACTTTTCAAGACCCTGCAGAACTTAAAAACGTTATTCATATTCAAACTAACAGTGGCATAGATACTTTCACTTCCCTACTGGTTGATAGTTTAACCTTTTCTATTCCCTACAGGGTATCTGATATTGTTCTGCACTTATTCAGTTTTGCCTTTTTGATGATTCTCAAACAGTTTTAGTATAGTTCTTTCCAATGTTTACTTCTTCTTCTGATGCCTGTTCTCCTTAGGCATCTCAGGTTCTCAATACTTTTTTCATTTTTCAAGTTGCTTGTTCCTGTTGTATACTTCCTTATGTATTCTCCTGATGTTAACTGCCTCTTTTGTTTATTCATATAGATTGGCTGGTGTATCTCCTTTCAACCCATATGGCTTCCCTTCGACATCCCTCTGTCCCGGTGCGGTCTGGACTCCCAACTTTTCGGGAGGCTCGTCTTGTTGAGTGTTGCCATTGTCCCACTTTCTTCTTTTATGTCCCCCTCAGGTATTTTACTCTCAGTCATCCTTCCTGGATGGTAAACACCCTTTACAACGCAACTTTTACCACGCAGTGCCTTTACGACACCACTTTTACAACGCAAACCATTACAACGCATTGCACTGGGGGGGCGCTCTAGGGTAGGGAATAGGTTTAATGTACTATCCAACACCTTCCCTACTATCCACGGGGACTGGAGTTGGAATAGTAAATTAAACTATTCACTATCCAGCGCCCAAAAGCACTATGCGTTGTAATGGTATGCGTTGCAAAACTTGCGATGTAAAGGTAGGCGTTGTACTGTCTCCTCTTGTACTTCTCCTTCCCCTCTCATCCCATTCTTTCCGTCTTGTCTACTGATCAAGTTCATCTTTCCTCTGTTTATGCCTATTCCCCTCTTTTCTATAGATGTAGTCTTCATTTTGTCCTCTTCATATACCTCCAGCCCTTTCTCTAAACTTTCCCTCTTTTTTCCCTCTTTCTTTCTTTCTTTTACTATTTGGCATTTTTTCACTCTTTTTATCACTGTATTTCTGTTTCTATTACATTTTTGCTGTTTTTAAATTCAAAGTTATCTCCTGGAATGTAAAGGGCTTTATTAACCCTACTAAACTACAGAGAATCCTTTCCCATCTTGCTTCATATAATGCTGATATTGTTCTCTTACAAGAGACCCATCTTATAGAGGCCGAATTCCTTAAGTTAAAAAGAAGCTGGGTGGGTATGGTTTTATTCTCACCTTCTACCAATAAAAAAAATGGTGTTGCCATGTTATGTCACAAGAAATTAAAATGTAAAGTTTTGTCACAAGAAAATGATACTGACGGTAGATGGATATTAACTAAGTTATTGATTAACTCTATACCTTTAACTGTCTTTAATGTTTCTAGTCCTACACAACCTGATTGTTCTTTCTGGTCTTCAATTACGAAAAAATTTATTCAATATCAAGATGACCTATTTATTCTAGGTGGCGATTGTAACCAGATTGTAGACCTGTTTCTTGATCGCAAGTTAGCTGTCCACTTCATACCACATAAGACTCTCAAACAGTTCCTTGACACCATCTCTCAATCACATCTCATTGATTGTTGGAGACTCTCTCATCCTGACACTCTGGATTATTTCTTTTTCTCTCCTCCTCATGCATCTTTTTCTCGTCTTGACTATATTTTTCTTTCTCACTCTTTATCTCAACACTTACTATCCTCTTCTTTTGAGCCCATAGTCATCTCGGATCATGCCCCTATTGTAACAGACCTTGACTTGTTCCCCTCGCATCCCAAGTCTTCCCGGTGGCGCTTTAATACCTCTTTTCTCCTCTTCTTTTACCTCCATCGTCAATAATTTCTTTCTATTCAATTGTGATCCCAGCACTCCCCCCATCTACTTTGGGACTCCTTTAAACAACTGCAAGAGGGTTCATTATTGATTTTGTTTCAAAGAAAAAGAAACATTTTCTTCAGAAACGGAAAACTATATTGGCTCATATTAAACTTTTGGAGCACAAATTTTATACTTCCTTAACTAATTCCATTTCACCAGACCTTATACGAGCTAAACTCGAATTCAATAAATCTACTACTGATAAGCATCATCAATTCTTCTTCGCAGTAGTGCTCATTATTAAGGTGGTCACAATAAAACAAAAAAGCTCTTAGCGAATTACCTCAAATCACGTAAAGAACGTACCTTTATAGACTCTATCTATTCTTCTGATAACACTCTTCTACACAAAGATCAAGAAAAAATTTCAGCTTTTTGATCAAAACCTTTATTCACCAGAATCTCCTCCCACTTCTTCCCTCATTCAGGCCTATCTTGAGAAACTTCCTAACCCCTCTAACGCTCATCTTAATTTTCCTGATCTTGAAATCGACCTTTCACTATATGAACTTTCCAAGGCTTTGAATACCCTCACTAAAGGAAAATCACCAGGTCCAGATGGCTTTCCAGTTGAATTTTACTTACATTTTTCTGATCTCTTGCTTAAAAAACTCTAAATGCTTTTCCAATCATTCTATTTATCTGGTAAGGCGGAAGGTAATTTTCAAGAGGCTACCATTTGCCTCATCCCTAAAGAAGACTGTGATCCCCAATTTTGTAAAAATGATCGTCCAATTTCTTTAGTCAATGTGAACTATAAATTGTTTGCTAAATTGCTTGCTTTACGCTTAGATCCATTTATGCCCCATCTCATTGGTAATGAACAGTGTGGCTTTGTTAAACGTAGACTTACCTCTGATAACTCTCGTCTTTTTCTCAACGTTCTAAATAACATTTCATTTATTTATTTATTTTTATTTTTTGCATTTGTAAGGCGCACAGATACCCACAAAGGGTTTCCCGGCGCCAGGCCTATGGAACCAGAGCTGTACAAAAGCAAAAACGACTAGAGACCAGATTATTTATTGAAAAGCCAGGTCTTAATGCTTTTCCTGAAGTTGGCAAAGTTTTCCTCCTTTCGTATAACAAGAGGAAGGGAGTTCCAAAGGGTCAGTCCCAAAAAGGAAAAGGACCTCCCTCCGACTCTAGCCAGTCTAAATCTGGGCACTGCAAAATTCACTGCATTTAAGGAGCGGAGATTGCGTGTGGGGAGATAAGGCCTAACCAGTTTTTGCAGATACTTTGGTGCGGTACCTGCCTTTATTTTAAACATATAACTCAGGGCCTTGAACCGTACCCGGTTTTCCACCCTGAGCCAATGTAAGTCCTTAAGGTGTTTAGAAATCCTCGCTGTTCTAGGGATTTTGCACAACAGCCTGGCTGCAGAATTCTGGACAAGCTGGAGATGTCTAATAACAGCTTGGTTGGAACCCAGGTAAAGGATGTTACCGTAGTCAAGCCGTGATGTAATGAGGGCATTGACTACGGTCTTCTGGGTGACCGAGGGCAGCATCCATATAATCTTGCGCAGCCATTTAAGAATTGTAAAGCAGATGCCAGCTACTTTATTGGCCTGTTGTTTCATCGATAATGTGTCATCGATGTGCACCCCTAAGTTTCTAATCTCTCTCTATCCCTCTAGCTGCTATCTCTGTTGATGCAGAGAAAGCTTAGACAGAGTTGATTGGTCTTTTTTGCTTGCTTCGCTACGTTGGCACTGTTTTGGTCCTAATTTCATATCCCTTATTGCTCTGCTGCATTCTGCTCCTAAAGCTTCGGTCTTATTTAATGTCCAGGTTTCCTCTTATTTTCCTCTTCAACGAGGCGTTCGTCAAGGTTGTCCCTTTTCCCCACTTCTTTTTCTTCTAGCCCTTGAACCCTTTTTGTCCTCTATCCGTAATAATGCCTTCATTTGCGGTTTCCCTTATGGTGACAATCAATTGAAACTCTCTGCGTATGCAGATGATATTCTCTTATTCATCTCCGCTCCAGAAACATCTATTCCCCCTTTATTATCTGAATTTAACTCTTTTCCACAGGTTTCTGGGTACCAAATAATTCAGATAAGAAATTATTCCTCTTACAAAATTCTGTCTTCCCCATTTCTTCTCCTCTTCTGGGTTTGCTTGGAATAGTTCGAAAATTAAATATTTAGGTATTTGGTTCTCTAATTCTATTGCCTCCTCAATCAAGTTAAATATGTTCGCAGTCTTGTCTCGAATTGAAAAATCATTCTCCTCTTGGAATCCTCTTTTTCTTTCTTGGTGGGTTCGACTGGACTCGATCAAGATGATGATAGCCCCTATTCTAATATATATCTTTTCCATGTTGCAGGTTCACATTCATGTAATCTATTTTAAATGTATTGATTCATGCCTCTCTACATTTCTTTGGAAAAACAAAAAATCTAGAATAGCTTTAGCATCTCTTCGAAAACCCAAATCTAATGGTGGAGTCAACATCCCAGATTTTCGTCTCTACCATAAATCCTTCTCATTACGTCAGGCTTCAAGATGGCTCACATTAGAACATATTCCCTTCACCCCCCTTTGGCTCTTCCTCGAACAAACATTATTGTTACCCTTCTCTTTCAATGAAGTTATACGCTTCTCCGTCAAAACTTCTTATACTTCACTTCCCTTATTCAGATATACCTCTTCCCTTTTAAAACCCCTGTTCCACCCTACCACTATTAAAAGTGAATCTTTCTTAAATACCCCTATCTAGCATAACTCGCTTATTCTCCTAAACAATAGACCCATTGTTTGGAACACTTGGAGATTAAACAGTATTATGTGGGTTAACTAGCTCTTTGATAAAATGTTGCCTTGCTCCTTCCCCCAATTTCAACTCTTATTTCATTGCCCTATATCCGTTCTTCAGAAATGCACCACTCATATGGCAATTGTTCTTGACCTTTATTATTCTCTCCCTTCCTTATCTTCATCTGTTACCCAAAACCCTCTTCTCAAAATACTTCTTACTCTACCTAAAGCCTCTCTTATTTATAAATTCTTCTCATCTCTTAATCCAGATCGTGTTAAATCTAAACAACAACTCTCATGGTAAGAAGATTTGGGATGTGTTTGGTCTGTCGCTCTTTGGGATAAGCTTTGGTCCAGATCCTTACAAATTTCCCGTTCTGCTTCTCTTACCCAATCTTTATTCTACCTATATCACAGACTTTATCTTTCCCCGCTTTCTTTGTCAAGTTTCTCTGCCTCTCCTGATTGTAATTGCTGGACATGTGGCTCTCCTAATGCTGATCTTCTTCTTCTTCTCTTTTTTCTCTGTGCTACAGTTTCCAAATTCTCGATAAAGATTTGGTCATATGTCTCTCGTCTCTTTACAATTTCTGTTCCTTACTCTATACCTCTTCTTTTTGTAGGCAGCCTTTCCGACTCTTTAGAACTACTTCCACATTCTCATGGTCTCTTTGATCTCATGCTTGCTCTTGCGTTTTAACACATCTCTTCTAACTGGAAATCTCTCACCAATACTTCTATACAATGTTGGTGGAACACTTTCTGTCATTTTCATAGACTTGATGTTGCCTTTGCCTCCTCCTGCAATCCACTCGTAATAGAGATCTCTTCTGGTTACCTCTTACCACATACTTGGACCGGATGGCCCTGAAGAAACTTCTGCATATCAACTCGGAAAATTTTAAACCTCCTTGAAGGATATCAGCTCTGTCCTTCTCTTCACTCTTTACAGGGTTCTTGTGTTATATAATCATTTATGCTGAACATTATGTATTGTTTTATTTTTGTATGCCATATTCTGTTCCTCTGTATATTGCATTGTTAATTTTCCCTCTCCTCCCCTCTTAGTCCTTCTTCTGTCTTCCCTCCCTTCTCCCTTCTCCCCCC
Organism: Lissotriton helveticus; assembly: GCF_964261635.1. Taxonomy (NCBI): domain Eukaryota; kingdom Metazoa; phylum Chordata; class Amphibia; order Caudata; family Salamandridae; genus Lissotriton; species Lissotriton helveticus. The sequence continues at coordinate 178,983,291 of NC_136063.1, forward strand.
TTTCCCCTCAACTACAAAATTCACAAGATGCTTTTATCTTTCTACCTCTCATATCAGTCTAGGCATTTTTCTAATATTATATCTGAATTTATTTCCTGTATCTGCTGGTATCGCTTTGTATTAACGATTTGTTTATTAAAGCTCCTCAAACAGAAAAAAAATAATCTGATGGGACCTTAGTGTCAATTTCCGATATGTATCTTGACTCAAGTTATCGTAATTTGTGTATTCTATTGCCACCCCTGTTGGATTTGGGTATATGATCAATAGCATGGGAACAAAGAATATGTCTATTGCTATCATGTTTTTCTTCAAAATGTTGTGCTACTGGATATTGTTTGTCATTGTTTTGCATGGTCCTCAGCGGCAACCTTGAGAGTGCCACCTATCATCTTGAAATCTCTTTTTTCATCAATTTTTCCAAACATAGTATTTTTGGCTCACAGAAGTTCAATGATAGGTATGAGATTGCCTATATTCATGAACAGTTAATTTGCCTTTTGTCTCCTCTTTGTTTCAAAATTGCTATCCATCTTCGGCAAGTGAGTACACTATTAGTGTTTCGATAAATATACACTGTCTGTTATGGAGTATTGGTGGCCTCAGGAGCCCTCACACAGCATTAGGCAAGGGTGCCTTGAAAGTGCCTGCAGCATTTGTCCGTGTGAGGAGCGAGTGCAATCATAATACTCATCAACCTGTGGAATTAGAGGCCTTTAAACATTGTCCATGAGTCTTAAGGAACCTGTCCACACTATGTAACAGAGATGCAGGCTCACCCTCCATGTAGCAGTCCACACCCCGGTCCTCCGACCCGATGTATTGCAGTACCACTTTCACCCACCCTTCATCCAAAATGCACTCACACTGCTTCGCATGTCCAACATTCTGTGGGTCACCAGTTTTGTACTGGCAACCACACAAGTCCTTAAAGTGCCGGGACCCAAGAACGGCACCAAAGCGCGTCAACTTTGAGGAACCCTATACTTTACGAACAACGTTCGATAGCCGGAACACACGCTCTCCTCCAAAAGGGTATAGTCTTGATCTGATTTATATCATAAAGTGTATTTACTCCGATGCCGAGCATCCCAACTCGTTTTGGCATATACCACGCCGAACTCACAGGTGAGATCAGTCTGTTCCCGGCATATATTTAAAGTGTAGTCAATTTCAACAAAATAACAGAAGGACATCCCATTGACTTTACATTGAACTGTAAATGATTCAGCAATTTTAACACGTTTTTACATTTAAAGGAGATTGTATCTAAGACCACCTATCCAAGGAAGTACGCCCATATCTTGTCTTTTGCCTCTGTATGTACAATGCATCATTTTAGCAGCATGAAGCATTTAATCATGTTAAGCAAATATACATTATAAATATGAAAATAATAGCTTATACATGATGAGCAAAACCTCCCGCCCATGTGCTTTGCATTGAGCTGTAAAGCAGTTCACCATTGTAAAACGTCTATATGTATGTAAAAACATCATATTTGCAACTAAAAGCATTCAAACAAGTAAACAAATATACATTGAATTTAATATAATTCTCATTACCATGTATCGTAATGTGATGAATATAATTATGAAAGTAGCAATTTATAAATTATGAGCAAAGACTCTCGCCCTGATAGACACAACGATGACTGGATTTAACCTATATAAATATATCAATCTACCGCTAGTGGGCACATTCCACAAATCTCAAATAACTCATTTTGTGTATCTGAATATTCAAACAGCGGCTGGACATGTATCAAAGTATCAACAGTTATTACAGGCCATCACATCCTCTATAAAACACATACACTCTATATATATATATATATATATATATATATATATATATATATATATATATATAATATATATATATATATATATATATACCACTTGGCACATAGTCTACTCACCTGTGAACAAGGCAATTTCCCGCTGAAACGCGTAAGGATACTGAGTATAAATGCTGCACAGACGAATAAAGTCTTTTTTGGAAGTAAGTTGTGTTGTGGCTCTGCATTTTCTGTTGCTGCTGCAAATTCCTCTAGGATCTACATTTCTGACAACAGAGCCCGTCCTGCAGGGTCGGGGGCCCACAGCAAAATGGAGCCCTTGTTTGATGTTAATGAGTGGGCATGACCCGTGCATCCCACGTTCCAGCCACCGGATGTTTATGGGCATTTGGCAGTGTGGGCGTGCTAAAGGGAGACAAGGGAGGTGCTTTCCTCTCTCTGTTAAACCCGCTTTCCAAATACTTATCAGGACAATGCAAGCATAAGCACTTTGCCCCAACTGGGTCCTGGAAATAGGTAGGGTTTATTCTGCAAAAATGCAGAGATGCAACTGCTTGGCCAGCTAACTTGGGGGGATCAACTCTACAATCGGATAGTGTGTTGATTAAACAATTGATGTATAGGGTGAACAGAATGGGCACCAGTACACACCTTAATTGCACTCCTCCGTTCACCCATATCCGGTCAGTCAGTTCAATATTCTTCCCCCATCTGACTTGGGCATATCTGTCCCTGTGAAGTCTAAAACGGATCTCTAGTAGGTATCTTGGCACCCCCACTTTGTGTAGGGCTTCCCACAGTTTTCTGTGAGGGACTAAATAGAATGCGTCACGCAAGTCCACAAACATATGCATATTCCTTCTTGATGACATTTCCACAGTATTAATAAAAAGTGCTTGTGTTTTCTCTAAAGCCTGCCTGTAGTGGTGACAATATTTGCCCTTCCCTTCTCTAGTCTTAAAGCCTCTCCAGCAAATACCAGCAAAATAATTTCGATGCCTTATCAATCAGGCTAATAGGCCTATAGTTTGCTGGATTGCTTTTCTCCCCCTTTTTAGATATTGATATCCCTTCTGCAGCCAGCAAAGAGTCTGGGATTTCTGCACCCTTTAAAATTCTGTTAAAGTTATAGTTGAGGATCACACTCCAGATCTCAGGTTCAGAGAGATGTAAATCGCCTTGGATTTTGTCTAGGCTGGTGGCTTTGCCCTCCTTCATAATAACAAGTACCATCTGAGTTTCTTCCAGAGTGAAATTGGTCAGATCTGCACCCCCTACTCTATCTGGAAAGGCCTCTAATGTTAGACCGCTACTCCCTGATCTTGTGTTATTCTCCCTTGCATATAACAAATTAAAGTGCTTTACCCAGGATTGAGGCTGTATATAGTAGTCTTTCTCTGCAGTTTGATCGTGTGGAAGAGGTGTGGCGCCGCGGCCAGGGCGACTGACGCTGGAATCTGGGGATCACGGTTCGATCCCCGGCTCCGGCGGCAGGTTAGCCTAGCACCATGTGACTCTGGGCAATAGCTTGCTTAATCTTCCCGACGGCCCCCAGCGCCTAGAGACCCTAACGGGTGATTGTGCGCTTTACAAATGTGGATTATTATTATTATCGGTTGCTCCTTTGACTAATATGTGCCAAAACTGTACACTATCCTTGGTTAGTGCAGAAGTGTACAAATCTCTCCAGTATCCCTCATGCCATCTTTTTTTTGCCTCATTTTGGATCAAATTATAGTTTTTCCTTTTTATGGCAACCATATTCCTAGATCTAGTTTTAATAGCTGCCATCAATTCTAACCTGGCTGCCTTGCTGTACTTATCATACCACTCATTTTTATTAGCGCTTGATAGCTTACGTTTCCCCATCTTGAAGAAGAACTTTTTATTCTGTGCTGTTCGTCTAATAAATATGTCCAATGTAGATTGGGCTTCCAAGGAACATTTACTTGAAACCACCAATGAGTCAGCTAAGATATTGTATATTTGCACAAGGATATCATCCCTTTTTTCAATCATGGCCCACTTGCCCTTCTTTCTATCATTGCTGACAACAATTGGATTTACAGAGTGCTGTGCTCGGAGAGGCTGGATGGGAGTAAACATATCCAACAATTCTAAAGATAGGGCGTTATGATCACTGTCAGTTCTCTCGAAGACCCAAATATCTAATAATTTATACCACAGAAGTACATCCAACAGGATGCGATCAATCCTTGCTTTACAATTGGCAATACTTGAAAGTGAGAGAAGCAACTTGGGATGCTACTCTGACATTCTTGACCAGTCTAATTTGTCTTAAAATCAGGATATCCCTCTCAGCATCCTTCACGTCTGTGACATTCAGGGTTGTTTCCTAGGGACTCAAAGGTAATGTTCATATCCTCGGCAATCACAAGGTTATTAAGAGCCCCTTCTCTTTCTAGGAACTCGTCAAGTGCTAATACAGCAGGTGGGTCCTGTTGCTGTGAAGCAAATCTATTTTAAATGAAAAGAAAGGCGAGTAACGGTGAACCACGTAACCGCACTTCCCTGCTATGTTCCCTTTGTAATTATATCCACAGGTAGCCCAAACCAGTGTTCACATGCAACTCCTGCACCTTCGGTCGTTGGGTGCCAGCTGCTAGGCAGAGAAAGAACTGAAACAAAGTTGGAGTGGTGCACTACTCAAGTGAAGTCTCTCAATAAGTCACGTGCCCTTTTTTTGTTGTGTCAACAAATCCTTTATTATCAATGTCATCCGACAGTAAGAAGTTCCAGCCAACGCGTTTCGTTCATTTGAAAATGAACTTCTTCAGGGCAATGGATGGTGTGTGATCGGTGGGGAAAGATGGTCCTTAGATCCCCATATGTTATCTCCTGAGCAAAGAACGAGCCTGTTCGGGTGTGCTCGAGGTATTAGTTGCCAAACAATGTTTGTTGGGGACACGCAAAATGATGCGATAGCAAAGGCCTGCCTGATAAGGTCCAGCAAATAGTTGTTCTGAGGTGCAGAACGCTTATGTCAGTCCTGCTCAAATCTGGACCATCTCTCCCCACCAATCACACACCATCCATTGCCCTGAAGAAGTTCATTTTCAAATGAACGATACGCTTTGGCTGAAACTTCTTACTGTTGGATGACGGAAGTACACGTGACTTATTGAGAGACTTCACTTGAGTAGTGCACAACTCCAACTTTGTTTCAAATCTATTATAAATATTAACCAAGAGCACTGAATCCTTGGCAATGGTGCTTTTGAGGGCCAGGGCTAAGAAATTGGTGGATTTTGTGTCGAGTCTTTTAACGGTGCAATGTAAATGGGTCTCAATCCAGGTGAAAAAGGCCCCCAGCAGGGCGGCCCTTAGGTGACTGTACACATTCTACACTGTAAACTGGTGAAACCTACCCTGCATCATTGGCCGGTGGTCCATTTCTCCAGAAACAGGCATATGGCATAGGTGTCAACACACTTCCCCCACTCCTCACAGTTAAGTTTAGACTTAAGGCCGGCTAAGTTCCAGGATAATATCCTTAAATACTTAATGAAATTTGGTTTTGCAGAGGATTGCCTTCCCACATCTCCAGCCCTATCGATCATGATGGTTTGCACTACATCCGTAGATACGTTGGAATGGGAGCCTTCCTCCAATCAGTTTTGATTGTTGCACCAGCTCAGCTTGGACACCTTGTTTCTTAAAAAGTTCCAACATGGATTTAAATTCTAGGCAATGCTGGGCAGCAGCTACCGACATATCTAAAAAAATATTGAATCAAACTGTATCCAAGGTCAGGAATCCCTTTTTGCCTAATAGCTACCCATATAACTGACTCTTTCATATGAAAATCCACAAAATTGACCAAGAACGTAGAGGGGCATCTAGCATTTGCTGGCTGGAATGATGGAACTCAGTGGGCACGTGCAATAGAAAAATCTTCCCTCTTGGGCGGACTATCCAGAAGGACGTAATGTTGGATTGAGTCAGAAATGAATTTTATGGGATCTTAACCCGTTACTTGCCCTTCTGGAATCCAAGTGTATCAAAGATTTGAGTGCCTGGACCTGTTCTCCATCTCCTCCAGCTACATCTGGATTTCCGCCATCTCTTGTTCAAACTTGGCACTCTGTAAATCCACATTTTTCTGTAGGTCCACTGGATTTTAAATCTTTTTTTCAGCTTCTGACAGTCTTAGATTCAATTGAAGCAGGTTATCAATAATCTTTCTCGTTCATGGGGTAGGTGCCTGCTGGGTTCACACACAATAAGACAGGACCCAATTCTTGATGTGGCGGCTTTACCCAAGGACCACCATATTAAAGTTAATTATTTTAAACATGTGATAGGTTGGTGCCTAGTGTATGTATGTAAGTTTCTTAGATAAGATATCCCAAAATCTGATGTTATTTTCGATGTAGTATTCTGTATTTATTAGTTGCCTGAAATAAATCAAACAAACAGCTGTCCAGTGGAGTGTTTTGTTTACAATTTTAGCAAAATTTGCTTTCCTGTCTGTGTTTGTTCAAGTCCTAAAAAATGTAAAACTAAGATCTAAGGCAAGCATTATAATAAATGGCAATATGGCAGGGCATATTACTATAAGCTGTGGGACACGCCAGGGCTGCCCTGGTACCCCTATTATGCTTTCACGGTTCATTGAGCCACTCACTTGTGCCATTTGCCAATAACCCAATATCAAAGCTCAAGTAGCAGAGGTGGCTAAATTAAAACTGTTTGCCAATGAAATAGCTATCAACTTAGCGTCATATAAAACTAACATATTAAACGCATTTGAGAAAATAGGTGAATTTTCTAAAATGTGAGAATATAAGATAATCCAAACCAATTCTGAAGTCCTTCTTTTTAATTGCTTTCCAGATGTGCTACCTCTTACTATGCAATCTCACTATTCCCCTACCTCGCCTATAAGGTATTTAGGGATTTTTGTATCTCTAATCTAGGGGATTTGTATACACTAAATTTAAATCTCCTTTAGGTAAAATACACAGGATATTAATCCAATCGCAGAACCTTTCTAGGACAATTATGGGGCAGGTCGCCTTGGTCAAAATGTTATTCTCCAGTTGTTATTATTTGTGTTCACAAACGTTCAGGTTTAAATTTGACAGTCCCTTTTTGAGTTAGTGGACACAGCAATTTGTCTCTTTATCGGGCAGGGTAAGGAACCCAGATAAAAAATAGATGCTATCAAGTTAGATCCAGAGCAAGGAAAGTTGAACTTTCCCAATATGAAATGTTATTATCAGACATAATTTCTCGACTAGTTGGTAAGGTCTTCTTCCAACGCATCTAATAATTCAAATTTCTATTTAGAACAAATGGTGTAATCCCGAAAGGCTGCCAAAGACATCTAGCTATAAGACACCCCGAATCATTGTTGAATGGTTTACTAGGAAACAGGAAGAAGGGAAAATTCCAAGGCTCCATCTCCAACTGAAACTAGCAGACTGTAGGTTGCTGGGCTTGCAGATGTCTACTCATACGTGCAATAGGTGGAGTGAGTTGGGGTTTCAGAGGTTGCAAGATGTTTTCCACAAGAATGAGTTTTGTCAGTGGCAGCGATTGGTTAATACAAATCCTAATCTCAATTCCTCGATTTATTTTCACTTTTTCTAAATTAGGCATTTTGAGATGGTTTTGTAATGAGAGATGAAACTTTACCAGCCTTCCTTAATAAAGCTTACTTTGCGTCTAAAATACTGGATTTGGAGTACTGGTATTACTGCACCCTAAAAGTAGTGACACGCTAATGTTAGATTAACTGCAGTGAACGGAATCTTCAACAGGGAGTAAACTGGATATTTTGCAGTGGAAATTGTTTGATCGAATCAGTGCAAAGGATGTGTTTTGCTGCTAATTTAAGAACAATTTCCTTTTTTAGCAAATGGATGTTGTATCATACTCCAGCTAAGATCCATCAATTGTGTGCACGGGTAGTGTGTACGGCCAGATTTACCAGTTTTTCATGCAGCGCTGTGCAGCAGTCTCAAATGCTGCACTGCGTAAGAAGACAAGAGCAGGAGCAGCGCTATATTTACAGAAATATGGCTCTCTCCTCCCCTCTTCCTAAGGCTGGTAAAGAAATGTGCCACATGCAAGGAACACACCTTTGCACCATAGTGCAAGGGAGTCTCCATGAGTCAAGCATACGTTTTTTATTGGAAGGTTTCCCTTCCAGTGCAAAATGCTATGCTTAGACTAACTTTAAACCTTTTCCCACTTTATTAGTGTGCTATACAGTGCAGCACAGATGCAAAGTCAGAAAATAAAGGAGAAATAAAAGTATTTCTTCTTCACAGCACCTAACTAAAATGGGCGCTATTTTATGACGCTAAACCATGGTATGCCCACTTGGCGCTAAGTAATACAAAACAGTGCTTTGCCTTATTTTCAAGTTATTTTCCAGCATAAAACAGGTTTTACGTTGTAACGTAAATAGGCGAAAAAAAGATTTAGCATGACTTTGTGTCAGGTTTGTGACGCAAACGGGTCGGGAAATCTTTGTAAATCACCCCCTAAGTGTTTTAGATGTAACAATGCGAGCGGGGACTGGCTCCATATTATGTTTAGTTGTACTCATTTAATGGAGTTCTGGTGGGACATCTTTGAGGAAAAGCTTAAGACCCGAGTGCACTGTATTTCCAGGTGCGTATGGCGCACTGTTTGGGATACTGGTTTAACCAAGGGAAGTTTCAATTAGACAGCACCAGCTAGTTGATTTTCATGCTCGTGGCAAGATAATTTATTCTGGTGAATTGGAAGTCATACACAGTTACCTCAATGTGCCAGTTGATTAATGAGTTGCAAAGAGTCCATTTGCGTGAAATATTGTATGCAAAGTGTACAGGGTCCACGCATAAAGGGTTAAAAATTTGGAAAAACTGGGAAAGGTTGAAGTGAATTATGAAGGTGTTATGCGCTTTTTTTGTTTGATCCTGTTAAGATGGATCGCCAAAGAAATTGATGTTTTTTCTTTATTCCTCATTTGTGTCGCATTAATTAATTTTTATTTATATTTTGTGATCCTGCCACATTTGCATGAATAAAAATATGTTAAAAACAACAGCTTCTTTAATGATCTAGCCAACCAATAGTAGGTGAGTGGCGGGCCGTTAGTTGGTGACATCTTCAGGGTCTAGTGAATGTTTCTTTAGGAGTAGAAGGATCTGGCCTTGCTTGAGAGCTTCTGGGATAATGTCTTGAGTGAGGCAGGCATTGGCAATAGTTGTTAGGTGTAACAGTGTTCTCCAGAAAGAGATTTGATTAGGGATGTAGGTAAGAAATCATCTTCATAAGACCCAAGTGGCTTATATGATCTCTATGTACCTTCAATACTCAATTATCTGTCTTCCTATATATTTATAGACACTCGTATTGTTATGTGAAAGCAAGAAAAACCTGGGGATTAAGTATAGTCTGTTCTGCTACAGCAGGAAGGTCGTGAGGACACCTCAATTTCCAACAATGTGTGCAGGACCTTCATCTCTCTCTCTCTCCTCAAAGGATTCTGTCACAACTGCCATTTTCCTTGGGTAGTGCCTTTGCTGTGCCCATTTCAGAAACTTACTTTTCTAGCAATGTGTATGGAATATAATAACAAAAAGGACGAGAAAACTTACCCTAGATCAAAGCTATGTTTTTGGATCATCTTTAACATGTCTTTTTATGATACTTTGGTCCTGGTCAGACACACTTTAGGTCCCCATGGTTCATTGGGTCATTGGGTTAGTCTTCCAAACAAGGTTCTTTTGGCTCTTGGTCTCAAGGTGGGTGAAATCTCCATATGCTGAGAAGGTCATCCCATTTTTTTTCAGGTGTGTCACAACTGCTTTAGTTGTGCCTTAAGTCTGCAAACCTGACTCCAGCTGTGAGGGTGAGGACAGTGATACACTTATGGTTCTGAGGCACGGAATCCCCTTTCACCTTTTGCTACAGACTCATGAATTCAATAAAGTACAAACTACTGGTTCCAGAGTGACAAGTCTATACTATATCATATTAGTCCAATGCTGAATGGTAGACCCAGTAAACAGTAGATGCTGGAACCCAGAAAATGATTGGGGAAGATGGAAAAACTCTTGTATACAGAAGAAAGGTGAAACATATTATTATAGAAAAATCCTACAAGTGGAAATAAGAGAACCCAATTATCTTGAGTTGCATTACAGTAGCACCACAGATATTACTCATAACTTTTATTTTGTTATACCCAATTTACCTAGTTGACAGGGGATGGGAAAGGTCTTGTTCAAATCCCAATGCCTTTCATATAGCTCTCCAATAATGTGAAAGATATTGATTATCTCGATCCGAAAATATTAGTTAAAAAGCATTGGGCCATTCCATGGCTGTTGTTAATTTGGATAATGGAGAAATATGCACCATAGTTAAAAAGTGTCTACAGTAACCACTATCACATAATAACCTACTGAAGGTGGAAGAACTCTTATTAAATCTTACAGTTAAATAGCAAGCGGAGTGCAGGGGAGGGGTCCGCTCTGGGTGGCATGGGTTTTGGGGGCAGCGGCGACCCGCGCTCTTACTTGCGGCCATTGCGTGGTGTCAGATGCAGGGACTGTCACCCTCTCCCTTCCGCTCTCACCTGTGGCCGTTGCCGGGTGGCAAACGCACCGACCACCACTGGTGGTTAAATATCTAGTTACATCAGTGAATCTTTAGCAAGTGTATGCCAAAGTACAGGAGCCGATGGCAACCACTGAAAATACCCAAAAGGCTTAGAGTGTAAGGAATGCTGGGCACAACTAGATTCTTGGACTGTGGTAAATAAATAATTAATTACCGGTACTATTTTTGAATACAGTGAATAAAACAGATAGCTCAATAAATAAGAGACAGGATTCGAGGTATCTTGAGTCTACAGGCTTTAATCAGGCATAAGGGAAGGGACAGGAACGGGATAGCCTGCATGGGAATAGACTGATGGCAGCTGCCGGGGAATGGGAATGGAATTGGATGGCATGGGCAGCTTTCAGTAACAGTACACAGTATATATATATACTAAAACAATTACATTACATTCAATACAGTAGGCGTAGCAGTAGGCGTAACTCGTAGCAGTCGCGAAAGATAAGAACAAAATGATGTAACAAGAAGGCGTGTACAGGGCGTATACATAGACATGTGATGTAAACGTAACAGAAGTGTCATAAACGGGGCGGAAACATGGAGGGGGCTACCTGAGCAGCTGGGACCTTTAACCTAGTGGTGCGCGCAAACGAGCAATGACGTGTTACCAGGAGGAACTGGGGGCTATGACTTCTGCGCTAGAAGAGGAGACTAAAAGTCTGCGGTGTCAGGGCGACATATGCCTATGGCATATCTAGTATCTGGTGTTTGGAGTACATGTTGATAGAATCCAAAAGTTATCAGGGCAAAGGCTACTTGACACTAAGACTGGTGCATGCATTATTCTACATGTATTGCGTGTGCGAGGAATATTTTATGAATATTAATACAGTATTTCTCTTACATGGAGACAGAAAGGCTAGACCATGGCTGAAACTATTGATGTGATTCAGTAGCTTAGGAATGCAGAGAAGGAGGGCTGGACTGATAACTAGAAGCATAACATACTCTTGGCAGACTGAGAGGCAGAACCAGGCCGAGCCGGGCACTGCGAGGCAGGAAATAAGTGAAGGGTCAGGGATGCAGGTGGGGGCTGTATCGCTCCTCGGAGAGGGTTCAGGAGACAGGAGCTGAATCTGATGTCTGGGCCCTTTTGGGGCCTAGAAACGGGGACAATTCAATGAATTAACGTGCACACTGTAAAACGTGGCAACATAGGCCTAATACTCGTTGCTTTCACGAGAACTGGAAACTGGCATACTAGAGATGGACACAACTGTAATTGCGTCTTTAATCGATCATAGGGGGATACATGCATATCGATCATGCACATATAGCATAAGATGGGGAACACGTAGGCACATATAACATGGCAAAATTTACTTTTCCACATTCCCTCCTTGTGCCCTACGTTTCCATCAGGAAACATCAATATTCATGATACCATCTATCTGTTCATATAGCATCATTTGCTCGTCTCGAATTGTCTTGGAACGGGATTTAGGACTAGGAATACAAGAGGTAGCACACATGCCGCAAATCGCAGGGCCACATTGTAAACAGAGGCAGCAACTGAATATGATCATTACTGCAATACCTAGGAATGACAATACTTTCCATCCCCAGGCAGATATAATACTCCAGAGCCAACCGGACCATGTCCAGGTGCCTGGATTCTGGTGTAACTGATGGGCAATTTTATGAAGTCTGGTTATAGCTGAATAAACAGACGGCGCGTTATTAGGAATGAAAATACAGCAACTAGATCCGATGACTCTACAAGCTCCTCCTCTATCGGCCAGTATGACGTCAAGAACGAGACGATTTTGGAGCACGACAAATCTCATAGCAGATTGCTCTTCAGTTAAGTTACCTAGAGCGGAAGTAGTCTCATTCACTACTGCTTCAAGGGTTCTGGTTAACCTACGTATTAACTTACTATTCTGGACAGGTCCTATAAAGAAAAAGAAACCTTTATTGAAGTCTTGATATTGTTCTAGAGTAGTTTCAGTTTGATCGACAATTGGGGACTCGGTCTCCCTTCTATGTCTAACGTGTACTAGATGTGTGTTTCTGTGATAATCAGATGGGGCTAGAAAAACTGGTGGCAGTAGGAAGGCAATGTAACATGTTCCATCCCAATCGAGGGGCAGACGAACATATGCGGTCTGACCACAAACAAAATAGGAATGACGTGAGGCTTTGAAAATAGATTTCCCACTGTCACTATACTCGACAGTAGTAGTACAATCACTATGTCCTACATGTGCGGAACCATTCTTTCTGACACATAATTTGCCTTTGACTGGTAGTACTGAAATAGCAGGCAAATCTGGAGTTGTATCGGACTGAACATTCAGGACCATGAAATTCGAGGAATAATTACCTAAATCATATACTTCGTTTTCTAGATCTAACCCTGTTCTATGGGAAAGACCTTGCTTGTCTGGGGAACATGTTCGATTCAGAAGGGACATATCAGTGGAGGATGACGTTAACGTGGACCATGCTCCACACGAACCATTATGTGAAAACGGATAAGGAAAGAGTGGCAGAACTCCCTTCGGTGTCTGGAAAGGGGGGAGTCGACCACACACCCAACAATTAGTGGCATTGCTGGTCTGGTGTGAATAGTGCAACATTCTGATGAATGTATTGTTACGCATAGCAAGACGATAGGATAACTCGTGAGGAGGCAGATCACTAAAGGTGTGCTCTACTGTAGCATTAGAAAACATATGTACATGTGAAATCGGAAAACAGAAATGTAAAGCATAACTTATGCATGTAATCATAAGACTCAAAAATAACAAAAAGAATAGAACGATAATACATCTTTTAGAGTTTTGACTAACTCTCTCACTGTGTGGGTCTGTCTCATACATGTCAGGAACCTGTCTAACCGTTTCACCCGAGAGGGACTTAGACAATTAAACTGGCTGACTTATTTTACTAGACCTCAACTTGGCTTTATACTCCTGCTGCGGAGTTTTCTCTAATAATGGGATTTTGAACTCAGAGTCTGTTTTTAGGCAGTCTTTAGAAATAGGGCAGTCCTTAATAAATGTCTTTTGTCATAATCCATGGAACTTTTTGATGTGACTGGTGTGGACCCATCCCTTCCGGCCTTCTAGCTTGACTGCGGTCCTTGTTGTCAACAACACCATTTGGGGCTCCTTCCAACGGGGCTCCAGCGGACTTGAACGATCAAAATTTCGCACCAGGACATATTCTCCCGGAACGACTTCATGCGGTTTCACCTCAGTGTTGTCTGGGAATGCAGCGGCAACCTGTGAACGACAAGAGTGTAGGGCAGACATCAAGGAAGCTAGGTAATCTGTCAGCATATTACTGGAAACATCTGTAATGCTACGGGGTCTAGGTGTACCCCACATGTTTGGAGGGCGGCCGAATACGACCTCATACGGGGACAGACCTGATCGGGAATGTGCAACCATTCTGATGTAGAACAGAGCAACTGGCAGAGCTACTAGACAGTCTACACCTTTCTCCGTACACACTTTAGCAATGCGGATTTTCAAAGTCTGGTTATGTCTCTCTACGAGACCGGCTGCTTCAGGATGGCGTACAGAATGGAACTTCCACTGGTACCCTAACAGAAGGGAAACTTGTTTCATGAGCTCGGATGAGAATGGCTGGCCGTTATCTGAATACACGACCCTAGGCAATCCATAACGGGGAAAATACTCACGAACCAACTGCCTGGCAGTGGTCGCAGCTGTGTAATCTGGAACTGGATATGCTTCTGTCCACCTGGACAAAGCGCATACAACTACGAGGACATATTTGAAACCTCGACATCGCTCCATCTGAATATAATCCATTTGGAGGACTTCAAAAGGGTGGTCAGGAGGTTGGAATCCCCCTTGTTCCACCGGAACACTTTTGCCTGGATTGAACTGACAACATATCATACAGGTACGTACTTTCTGCTTGGCTGCAGCTCGTAAATGCTTGTTGAACCAAAGGTTCTGAATACTGTCTAACATAGCTTTTTCTCCTAGATGTGCTGGACTATGTGCGGTATTAATAATGACTTGAACCATAGAGTCGGGGAGAAACCATGTGGCTTTTCCCTTCGTCAACCATCCTTGATCTGTCTGGACCCCTCCTTGTTCGGACCATTTCTTGATTTCTTCGGGAGTAGCATGTAACTGTATATCTATGACATCTTGTGTAGGGTCCTTAACTGTCATACAAGTAGTCTGATCTGGAGTGAGTGTCTGTGTCGTGTTAACTGGAATGTCTGGAGTCTGGGCTGTAAGCTTGGCTGTTCGATCAGCTAGATCGTTACCTTGGGAAATGATGTCAGTGACTTTCGTATGTGCCTTGCACTTCATGATAGCAATAGCTGTCGGTAAATGTATTGCATCTAACAGAGCTTGAATGAGAAGACCATGCTGGATCTTGGTTCCATGAGAAGTCATAAAACCTCTTTCTTGCCAGAGCACTCCAAAGTCGTGTACGACTCCGAATGCATAACGTGAATCTGTATATATGTTTACTTTCTGGTTCTTGGCACGTATGCAGGCTTGGGTCAGAGCGACTAGCTCTGCTGCTTGAGCAGACAGGGTGTCAATACGATGTGTTTCTATAACTTCGGTTTCAGTAGTCACTGCATACGCGGCTACTAGTTCTCCTGTACTTGTTCTCATACATGAACCATCCACATAAAGTGTCAGGTCGGGATCAGGTAATGCAATGTCTGTCAAATCTTGTCTTGGCTTTGTTACAGTGTTAACAACTTCCACACAGTCATGTGTGGCAGGATTTGAAGTAACTGACGGTAACAGTGTAGCAGGATTTAAAATGTTGCAGCTTCTGATTTCTATGTGTGGCTGAAACAGTGTCAGTTCGTAAACTGTTAAACGTGCAATTGTCAAGTGCTGAGTCTGTGTTCGATTTAAAAGAACTTCCACGGAGTGTGGAACTTGGACTGTCAGGGAGTGTCCTAATACTATGGAATCACTCTGTCTGATAGCTAGAGCTGTGGCTGCAACTGACTTGAGGCACGCAGGCAGCGCCTGGGCCACTGGATCTAATGTGCTCGAAAAATAAGCACAGGGCTTGTATTGTCCTGCTTGATCTTGTGTGAGAACAGATAATGCAGTACCATCACGTTCTTTAACAAAAAGTGTAAAAGGCTTACTGTAGTTCGGTATTGCTAGAACTGGTGCTTGGCATAAGGCTTTCTTTAACTCATTAAAAACAAGTGTATGTTCCTGGGTCCAAGGGAGGACAGTCGATACGGCTGCCTCCTGCGTCGTTAACTGTATCAGTGGCTTGGCTAGAAATGCATACTGAGGAATCCATTGTCTGCAGTAAGAAGTGAGGCCAATAAAAGCTCGTACCTCCTTCTGTGTCTTGGGCTGTGGAAGATGTGCTATTAACTGGATACGGTCAGGTGTCAACTGCCTACCCCTCTTGGACAGTAAGTGTCCCAAGTATACCACTTGCTGGACACAGAATTGTAATTTGAAAGGGGACACCTTGTGCCCCATCTCGGCCAGGAAATACAGAACTGTAAGTGACGCTCGCTCGCAGTCACGCTCAGAACGGGCTGTGATCAGTAGATCATCGACATACTGGAGCAGGGCAGTGTCAGTTGGCATGTGAATATTGTCTAGTTGTCTTTTAAGTGCTTGACTGTAAATACTAGGGCTTTCTGTAAAACCTTGAGGAGCTCGTGTGAATTTATAGCTTCTTCCATTTAAACAGAATCCGAAAAGGAACTGGCTCTCTGGATGAATGGGGACACTGAAGAATGCGTTCTTGAGGTCGATAACTGTGAAGAACGTAGCTTCAGAATCAATGGCTGTCAAGAGGGATGAAATATCTGGGACTACTGGGTACTGGGGTATGATACATTTATTAAGTTCTCGAAGATCAATCACTAATCGATATACTGGAGGTGCATTTGGATCAGTACGTTTCAGGACTGGAATGATAGGAGAATTACATACATTGGAGTCCGTTTCTACAACCACTCCTTGAGCAATAAGCTCGTCAATAATTTTGGATAAGGCTGCTACAGCCTCAGGTGGCAATTTGTACTGTCGGATTCGTGGTAAAACTACACCTTGCTTGAGAGTCACACGATGGGGTGTGATATGCATACAACCTACATCAGTTGGACCTTGCGCCCATAAATGCTGTGGTACATTCAATAATCTTGGATCAAAATCACGTAATACATAATGACCTTTGAAGTCTCTCAAAAACAGGCGGACCCCCTCTGGGGAACAACAAATTACTGCTCCTAATTCTTTCAATGTTTTAATGCCTAACAAATTTTCTGGACAAGATTTCGTGAGTAACAAATCAGTAGTTCGGGACAATGGACCGACTTCTAGAGTAACTGGTTTCGATATTTCATTAACAATCGGCTTTCCTGAAAATCCAAGGGAAACATTTCTAGAGCCTGAGAGCGGAGCCCCTGGAACCTCGTCATGACTGATGGTAGTCCTACTTGCCCCTGTATCAATCAGAAACTTTCTGTCTTTCCCTAATACTTGACTGTGTACGTAGGGACCCTCTTGATCTACAGGTATCTCGATGAGAGGCAAGCCTGCCTCCCTCTCTAGGCTGTTTCATGAATACGGCTGATAATCTGGATACTCTGTCTGTGCATACTGGTACATCTGTTGTGTAACATGCTGTGTTGCAGCGATAGGCTGCGGTGCTGTAACTGTCTGTTGTGCATTCTGTGGTGGCTGAGAAGTCTGTGAAACTTGTTCTTGTCTAGGCGGACGTGGTCTTTCTTTAGTTTTACCAGTAGCTATGTTGTGTTTCAGAACTGCACACTCGTTTATAAAATGACCTGGCTGTTTACAGTAATTGCATGTCCCTTTAACGGGAGCTGTAGGATGACTGGCTTGATTCGGACCCCTCTTCTGACTGTCTTGTGGAACAGATTGTGCAACTAATACTTTCATTTTCGTGTCTTTCATACGTCTCCTTTCGTGTTCCTGCTCTTCCCTGATTCTGTTCTGGTGATACTGGAGCATTTGTAACATTTGTGACGGAGTATTAGCTTGCCAGGTCCTTTCAACTTTCAATACTCGATTTTTAACTTGTGGACTTGAATTTTCGACTAGTTTAGTAACAAAAAGATGAGGGTATGATTCACTACTTGTTTTCAGACCACTATTAATAATAAAACATTTTTCAAATCTTGAATAAAAATCACTAGTATCTTCATCTTGTTTCTGTTTACAAGCTGAAATGGCATCCCAATCTTCCTTTTTCGTGGCTAGTAATCTTGGCAAAACTTGTATCAATAACTCGGGCAAATCTTTAGCTTTCGCCCCAAGACCGGTACCTGGTACTCGTGTATTATCTTCAGCTTCTAAAGCTGTCCAATCGATCTTTTTCTCTCCCACCTCCCATTCTTTTCCCTTGAGTTTTTCATATATGCCCGCGGGCAACAGGACCTTTAACATTTTAATGATATCAGGATACGTGTATTCTACCATACGGAGCATGTCCTTTAATTCACGATGGAACCCTGCTGGATCTTTATCGTGACAGGGAATTAACTTTTTCATCTCTAAGAGTTCCATTTTCGTGATGGGGGTGTAAACAAATACTCGTTCTAGATCACCACCCGTTGTCCTAACTGGGTGTACTTCTCGTAACGGATTCTGTCTGTCTATGTAGAATGATTTACTTTCTGGGGGTGAGACGTGAACAAAATGCGGATTCAGAAACGTTCGATATTTGTGGCGCTGTTCTAGAATGATACTAATTAAATCAGTGCCTAGACCTCTCCATCTATACTGGAGTAACTCGTTCAAAACATCATGTAGAGGACCTGGATCAGAATGTTGTTCCTCATACAGGGTAATGAGGTGCTGAATCATATACATACCCACCAGTCGCTGCTCGGCTGGGGGCAGTTTCAGAAACATTTGTGCCACTATTTCGTCTGGAAAAGTGGTAGCATCAGTAGTCCACCGGACTGCTGATCGGGCTAGTTCTTGTTCATGCATTGTACTTAGCTCACTATAACCTATTCGTGATTTCAGAATGTAATCGGTAGCTTGGAATATTTGTTCAAGAGAACCCTGTTCTGGTGCTGGAGGAGGAAAAACTTTCTTGTGATCTAGGCGTGAATGTCGGTCGGGAAGTCTAGTTCTACCTACATACGCTATTCTGGAGGGATTCTCGTCGTCTACCTCTTCAGTAGGAGAGTCGTCTTCTTTCTCGGTTACTTGTGCTGCTTCTCGTTTCTCGTGTAACTTTATTATTTCCCTACGAATTTTCTTGTACATACTCTCTATACAGTTTTGTGTCTTGTGTCTTCCCTCGGCTATATGGTCACTCCACCTGGTCAAGACTTTCATTTCTTCTTGATCTTTGACCGGATAATCTTGTTCTCTTATTAAACAGTTAATTAAAAACTTTAAAAGCATGAGCTGAGTCTCGACTTTTCTCTGAACCATGGCTTCGCGAACACTTTCTGGATACACTCCTGTACGGATAAAACGATATATTCTGTCTAGATGTTCCTTCATATCGGGCAGGGTGTCCAAATAGTCGGTCACCCGTCTTAAACGTAATGAATATATGACCATGGTACCATCGCCTGGAACTGGATCATAACGACATTCGGTAAGTGCTCGCTTGATATCTGTGAAGGTATGAACTTTTGGCGTACGCTGTAACGCTAGTTCATGTAGCGTCATAAGTCTGTGTTGAGGCGGGGTACCAGGAGGACTTCCCCCCACGGCTCCTAAACTGGAATCGCCGGTGGGTACTGTACGTGCTGGCAGAGTGACTGATGTAGCGGGCACATGTACTGTAGGCTGGGCCGGGGGTGCTGTAACAGATGCTGTAACGGGTGCGGTAACGTGGACTGTACCCACGGCCCCGGTGACTGGAGGAACAGGAACTACATTATTTACGGGAGCAGGCGGAACAGGATTTGCATATTCTGGGACTGTGTCGTCCAAATAGGACGAGAGAAAAATATCAGATGCGGTCGGTTTGTGACGTAGCTTAATCGGGACTAATGGCGGCGGAAAATTACATGGTGCCTCCGGGGTTGCTTTTGGCAAGCCCTCGGCAAGAAGAGGATACATACCCTTAATAAGGGCATTTCTCCGTCTGTCTGACTGTTCTGCTTTAACTCGTTCACCTACTTCGATTAATTCCTTTTCTTGGGCTCTTTCTGAGGATTCCCTACTTAATTCTGTTTTTCTGATTTCTTTTTCGGTTCTTTTATGAGATTCTTTGCGCCATAACTCGATGGCATCTTTCTGAGACTGTCTGGCTTTCTTTTTCCATAATGCTTCTTCTACTCGCATGATGCACTCGGCATCCCATGTACCTGATACGGGCCATCTATATTTCTCTTCTAATTCCTTGGTATAGTCCACCCATAAGTCTAGATATAATATGGCACTTAAGCCATGCTTATGATACATAAAATGACCTGGACTGTCCCTAGGTGGGACAGGAACTGCTTCCTCGAGCAACCCTTTTCGGGTTTTTAACTGACGTAACTTAGAGAATAGAGGCATTCTGTACTTGAATCTGAACACAATACAATACACGATAAAACACAATAATGACTTAGAAAAACAAATCACTCATACCACGACATTGAAGACACATTAAATAACATTTAGAATAACAGTTCGGACAGAGATATTACCTGGTATACTGAAAACAGAGACATGAATTTCTTGAAAATGAAACTTACTAGAATTACTGGATGCACTGCTAAAACAGTACAGAACATACCGGTCCCATAAAGAGACACGTCAGGACCCGTACCCACCTAGGTGGATACTTCGTGCTGGATCTGTGTACCCAAACCCACGGACCAGAGACAAATTAATTGACCCTGTCTAGATACTACCCCAGCAACGGTACTCACCGGGCAGCAAGAACGGAAGGCCTCGGACTGGACTGGACTGCTACGACGTCGGACTACGAACTTCGGACTTCAGTTACAGGTGGGCCTCCGGATACCTCGGACCTTGTACTCTCGGCTTGGGCTCTGGTCGGGACTCGCCGCGTTCCTCACCGCCTCGTCTGGATGCTGGACCGCAACCTCCGTTTCCTCCGTGGGCCTGAGGGATACTTGAAGTAGAAATATCTGCCGATGCGCAGTAGAGTTCCGTCACGGCTGCAGAGGGTCAGGGGGCCTGCGTGGCTTCGCCGGCGCGTGGGGAAAGGGCAAGTCCCTATTCGGGCGCCATTATGTGGTAAATAAATAATTAATTACCGGTACTATTTTTGAATACAGTGAATAAAACAGATAGCTCAATAAATAAGAGACAGGATTCGAGGTATCTTGAGTCTACAGGCTTTAATCAGGCATAAGGGAAGGGACAGGAACGGGATAGCCTGCATGGGAATAGACTGATGGCAGCTGCCGGGGAATGGGAATGGAATCGGATGGCATGGGCAGCTTTCAGTAACAGTACACAGTATATATATACTAAAACAATTACATTACATTCAATACAGTAGGCGTAGCAGTAGGCGTAACTCGTAGCAGTCGCGAAAGATAAGAACAAAATGATGTAACAAGAAGGCGTGTACAGGGCGTATACATAGACATGTGATGTAAACGTAACAGAAGTGTCATAAACGGGGCGGAAACATGGAGGGGGCTACCTGAGCAGCTGGGACCTTTAACCTAGTGGTGCGCGCAAACGAGCAATGACGTGTTACCAGGAGGAACTGGGGGCTATGACTTCTGCGCTAGAAGAGGAGACTAAAAGTCTGCGGTGTCAGGGCGACATGTGCCTATGGCATATCTAGTATCTGGTGTTTGGAGTACATGTTGATAGAATCCAAAAGTTATCAGGGCAAAGGCTACTTGACACTAAGACTGGTGCATGCATTATTCTACATGTATTACGTGTGCGAGGAATATTTTATGAATATTAATACAGTATTTCTCTTACATGGAGACAGAAAGGCTAGACCATGGCTGAAACTATTGATGTGATTCAGTAGCTTAGGAATGCAGAGAAGGAGGGCTGGACTGATAACTAGAAGCATAACATACTCTTGGCAGACTGAGAGGCAGAACCAGGCCGAGCCGGGCACTGCAAGGCAGGAAATAAGTGAAGGGTCAGGGATGCAGGTGGGGGCTGTATCGCTCCTCGGAGAGGGTTCAGGAGACAGGAGCTGAATCTGATGTCTGGGCCCTTTCGGGGCCTAGAAACGGGGACAATTCAATGAATTAACGTGCACACTGTAAAACGTGGCAACATAGGCCTAATACTCGTTGCTTTCACGAGAACTGGAAACTGGCATACTAGAGATGGACACAACTGTAATTGCGTCTTTAATCGATCATAGGGGGATACATGCATATCGATCATGCACATATAGCATAAGATGGGGAACACGTAGGCACATATAACATGGCAAAATTTACTTTTCCACAGGACATCAGAATGAACAGCTGGCCACCAAAAAGTTTGGAAACTAATTCCAAAATAGTCTTCACTCCTCTATGAGCAGTAATTATTGAGTAGTGACATATTTTCTTAACACCCAGTTGTAATTCGTTACATGGAACAAAGACAGCGTGTACCTGAAATATAATTCATGTGGTCAAACTAATGGTGGCTTGAAATGTAAATATTAATTCCTTCAGATCCATCTGCTCTTGAGCCAGTGCAAAATTTGAGCCGGTGGGGCCCACCGTCACACATTTTTCTATATCTGTCATTCCACAAGAGCAATGGAGGGGAAAATATACAAACAGGAAAGAAGGAAAAGAAAACAGAAAAACCCTCAATGTGCAAGAGCGAGATAAAGGAGCAGGGAGGGTCTGGCTGTTCATTAAGAAGGCATGAGGTGGAGTCTGGACTACGCAGCCTTGGTATTCAGAGCAGGGTCATTTAACCCCTCCACTGCGCCAGCGATTTTGCGGAAGTGCAGGACTTCCGCAAAACAGGTGGGGCCGCGTCGGCCATTGGCTGACGGCAGCACCAGCGAGGTAGCGTTGCCGTCGGCCAATGGCCGACGGCAGCATGGAAGAGGTTAATGGCACCTGCCACTGTCTTTTGGGCAGTGCTTTGGCAATCGGCACTCCTTATGTTACAAATTAAGCACCGTCTTGATCCATCTTGACTTTGTTAAAAAGGAGTGAACCCCTTCAACTGCTTGTTGAAAGGGAATTGTAGCCTGATCTTGCATGAGCAATAACTTTGGATAACAACTGGATAAGGCATATGCCAACCAATCCTTAAACTAGGAATATAGATGATGATGATGATAAAATCCTAAAGGGGAAAGAAAAAGGACAGGCTTGGTGACTGCTGCTGCACCGAAGACTCTGCAAACACTATAAATTCCAAAGATCAGTTCAAATTTCACATGGCTTTCTGGTACCCCTCAACAGATGTCTTCATTTAGTAAAATCCATCTTTTTCAAGTACTTAAGAGTTCCGTTCAGGTTCTGTCAACGCATAAAGTAAATAAAAGGCAGAGGTCAGCAGGGAAAGGGTACAATATTTATTGCACCCCATGTCTATTGACACTGACAGGTATGACTACTGCCCTGCAAATGGGGGATAACATTAAGATTTTTGTACTTATGGCAAAAGCACCAGCATGTCCCATTTTTAGCAGCCATTATCCCTAGGTATATTTCCCCATGTGCACCTGCCTAAATGTATGTGGGGGTGCGGGGCTTGATGCAAAGATTGTAATTGGGATGTGTGTTGTAAAACATGTTACCACTCATATCACATTTAATTGAGCCGACTGTAATCAGGGATTGCAAACAGTTGTCTATCAACTGCTTGTTCTTGTAACAGAACTGTCCCAAATGCTCTTTCACTGGTTTCTGTATCCACAGTAAACGCCTTTGAGGTGTCAGTATGACAGAATATTGGTTCTGGACTAAACATCCATTTAAGTATAGTAAAAGCCTTTACAGGGTTATCTTCCCAGCAAATGACCTTAGTTTATATTCTCCATTTTCTAAACTCGAGTAATGTCATTTTATGAACATTCATGGTTTTCAGTAATAGACACTGCTCCTGGCATAAATGTAACATTTACCTAGATTGTACTGAAACGACATTTATACTGAAAGACCTGTAGAAAATGACATTTTGTATCAGTAGACTATTCTGAAAATATCAATGCAAAATGCATCGCCACTATTATATTCTAAGTGACCCAGAAATGTCTGTTCAAAATTGCCAGAGAGTTTGGATAATGTGGGCAAAATACAAATATTGAGTTTCAATGCTGCAAAAACAGCACTGAGGGCCAGATGTAGGTAATTCATATTTACCGACTCTTAAATACCGAATTTTACCGATTCGGTATTTAAGAGTCGGTAAATATGAAGGGGGGAGATGTAGGTATTACAGATTCTGTAAATACTGAATCTTTAAGATTCGGTATTTACTGAATCTGTAAATATCGAATCGGTATTGCCCATTGATTCCTATGGGCTTTGAAGCCCATAGGAATCAATGGGCAATACCGATTCTGTAATTACAGAATCGGTAAATACCGATTTTTGCAAGGGTGCAGGGGGTGTCACTTTGACACCCCAAAAATAGGCAGGTGCGCCATGTGGCATGTCTGTCTGTGCGCTAAGGGCATGTCTGTCTGTCACATGGCTAGGTGTGCATGCACACATGTGCATGCACACCTGAATTCGGTATTTTAACACCCAATTGGATTGTGTGTTAAAATACCGAATTTGTAGGGCCTTTGGGACTCAGAAGAGTCCCACCTACATTTGGATATTCCGAATCGGTAAAATTACCAATTCGGTATTTTACAGAATCGGTAAATTTACCGATTCTGTAAATTTACCGATTCTGTAAAATCAGGGCCCCTACATGCCATTTTCTAAATACCGGTCGGTAACGGCCGAAAATACCGATTTTCGGCCGTTACCGACCTACCTACATCTGGCCCTGAGTTCCTAAAAAACACTTGGGGTCTCATTTATGAGGTTTTGCAGTAGGGCAGCCCTGAACGCCTTCCTGCTGCGCTGCCCTACGGCAAAAGAGAAGGTCAGGAATGCAACATATCTATCAGATACGGTGCATTCATGTCCTTTTCCCCTGCGCCGGCACACAATAGGCTACAGTGTGCAAACACAGGCACCTTTGTGCCATGGTGCAAGGGTGACTGCGTTGCGGAGATGAAAACCTTCATGCACAAAAATAATCATAAGAGCCAAGGAGCATATTAACAAGGAACCTCATTAAAATTATCGCAGTTTTATCGGCCGAAAACTGCAGATAAAACGGCGATAATGGGCTTGCTAATATGCTTTATAGAATTCCTATAGAATCCCGGGTTAGATGTGCAGGACATCTAACCTGGGATTCTATAGGAATTCTATAATGCATATTAGCAAGCCCATTATCGCCGTTTTATCGGCAGTTTCCAGCCGATAAAACGGCAATACTTTTAATGAAGTTCCCTTGTTCCTCTTTCTATGTGTGCTACAGAATGCAGCACAGATAGAAAAAGGAAAAACGAGGAGAAATAAAAATATTTCTCCTCGTTGTACCTCCCTTACGCCTCCGATGGGGATTTCTCGTAAATCTGGGACAGTGTAAAAAAGCCATGGATATTGCTTGGGATGCCCCAGCAACACCTATTGCAAACCCCTTTTATGCAGAAAACTGTGTTAAAGGGAACAATATTTACGAGGCAGAATTAAGCCTAAATAAGTGGCTTAGCGCTGCCTCATAAATATGGAGCAGGCTCCTGCGCCACGAAACATCACGAAAAGTGACGTTCCAGCAGCGCAAGGGTCCTCATAAATGAGGCCCTTGGGATAAAAACATCACCCACTTACAACATGAAAAAAGGTGATAAACGGCACCTTGGTGCAAATTTGCAGCACTAGGGCAATTTATGTAATTTGGTCATTCTTGTCAGGCTCACATTAGGCCTATTTTTAAATGACATCTGGCAGAGTGACTATTTTAAACGCGAAGGTTACAGGTCTATCCCGCCCAGCAAACTTCCGCAATCATATTCACCTTTAGCTCCCACTGTGGCTCCCCAAACAGATTTCAGTGCTCTGGTACATTCACTATTTTAATACTGCATCAATATTAATCATGCCAGTTTCAAGATTTATCCTTAACTTCCATACAAATCGTTTGCACTTTGCCCTGAAATATTCATAATATTTCTGCAGCATAATCTGCTACGCCTTTTGCTGACCTCCTCGGTGCGAAGGTGAGCATTGCACAGCTATTAACATGTTGATTCCATCTCCAGGCTGTAAATCAACCTTTGCCACTCATCTTCTCTATCTGTGACACACTGAACGCCTGTAACTATCCTTGGGATTCACAGCACTAAAAAAAACATGCAAGATCTGGAAAAATGACAGACTTTGACAGCTTGGCATCAAGTTGAGATTCGTCGGATTTTAAAATGGTTCTTTAATAAAATTGTCAAGTATGAAATATTTTGAATTCTGTCCAGCTTCCTACTTTGAATTTTATTCTATGCTACATTTCAAGTTTTTTACTGTTGCCCATTTCATTCTCTTTTAATTTAACTGGCCCTGATTCACAAGACTGTTTGCAAATGTTGGTTTGGCTTACACTCGCAAATAGCATTTTTGTTGAGTGTAAAACCACGTTTGGAATTCACTAAAGCTCTTTTTACAAAAAGATTTTGGTGTAAGAAAATGTACTCCTTCCCATCCTGTATAAAATGGGAAATGTATTCCTGACAAAGGCTAGAAGAAGGAAACACCCTCAAAATTGTTTTCCCATTGAGGAAAAAAATGCCATTCGGTGCCGCAGATTTTCTTTCAAGCAAATATACATGTTGTTAGAACTGGCTATTTCTGGTAGGCTAAGGCTGACGCCAAAGCCAGGCAGAAACCACCATTCTAGTCAGGGCAAGGGAGTCACACGCCAAGATAACCCCTGCTCACCCCCTTGGTAGCTTGGCACGAGCAGTAAGGCTAAACTGGGAGGCAATGTGTAAAGCATTTGCACGAGCACACAACAGCAACAACATACTAGGCACACCACAAAAGGAACTCCACACAAGGTTATATAAAAATAACTTCTGTATTGTAAAAATCACATCAGATAGAAATCACACATGTACATTGTGCCAACTGGCACGGGCAATATTCACAAGGGATTATTCACAAGACAGGGCCACATGGGCCACTGTCAGAATCAACACTTTTAGAAATAGAAATACTGTCAGAAATTAGAATAAAAGGATATAAAATCACTGTAGCACAAATTAGCAAATATAAATCACAACCAGTAAATACTGGTAACAGGTAAGTACCACCTACGCAACCCTAAACACCTTAGGAGAATGTCACGCAGGGGACCAGGACCTCACTAGGACCACCTGTACTGAAAAGAACAACCACCTAAGAATAAAATACATTTAGGGGTGTAAGCAAGAACACATTACACATGGTGCATCAAAAACGCATTCAGAGGTGTAGGGAAGGAAAAGCACATGATGCATCAACCAACACATTCAGAGGTGTAAAATCAAGGAAGACACATGATGCATAAGAACATTCAGAGGTGCCAGAACATAACTCAATAGTGCAAAAACACATGATGCCTAAAAACATTCAAAGGTGTAAGATCAAGGTGCATAATCATATTAAATGCATTACATTTCCTAGCACCATATCACTTTGCACAAAACTCACATTAGGCAATTACCATCACATAGATAATCACATTGCGCCTAAATAAAATCACATACCAGCCCCCATCTAATAAAGGGACTAAAAATCCCTGTGTCCAGAATGTCAGGGCGCGCTGCCAATGCAGCGCCAGTCAGGGGTGCGCCACCGGCGCAAAACCTAAACGTTGCAGGTGCCCACTACTTGCTGGGCACCTGGGAATAATCACAAGGCCTAAACGTTGCAGCTGGCACTAAGTGCTGCGCAGCTGTGACTGGCCGGGCACCTCTGTGCCATCTCTGTCCCTCTCAGGGACTCACTCTCCATCTTGCGCCTAAACGGTGCAGCTGCCCACTAATTGCTGGGCAGCTGGGAATCCAAACTGCGACAGGGTCCTCACTGACCCTAGAACAGAACTGCACCAAAATGTAGGAGCCACACAGGCTCTGGGCAACACTGCGCAGAACGTTGGAGCCACACAGGCTCTGACACCACATATGTCCAAAACGTTGGGGTCCCCCCTCTGGGGACTCGTGATTAAAAGCAATGCCCCATAAATACTATGGGGCGTTGTGAGGGCCATGGGCATTTTAAATAAAGGGTGCCCCAGTCAGAGCCACACAGGCTCTCTAGACAAATACAAAGTGCCCCATGAGCCTCTCTGGGCTCGAGCCCAAATATGCGGCGTCGTTGGAGTCCCTCAGCGGGGACTCAGAAACACAGAAATGCCCCCAGAGCCCTCTCAGGGCTTTACACACAAATGTGGGCATTGGAGCCTCAGGCTCCGTTGAAACGTTGGGGCGGCCCACTGCCATCTGGGGCCGCCCTACCTCCACTCTCGCCCATGTGCCACTCTCCGGCACCAACAGCAGCCGCACGGAGCCCCCCCCAGCCCTTCCGACTCACCGGGCTGTCTCTTGTGCGGGGCTCCTCCGGGCGGCGGCTTTTCTGCTGGGCGGCGGCTCTCCTTCGCCGGCGCTTCCTTCACTTCCCGGGGCTCCCTCAGCACACAGGAGCCCCAGCAGCAGGCCACGCTTCCCCTCTTGTCGCGGCGGGGGCCGCCAGCATCTCTGGTCTCCCTCTCCCTACGGGAGACCGGCACCCACGCCACGGCTTCCCCCAGGCAGGGGGAAGTGGATCCGAGTCCCTCCCGGCCCCGCCCACAGTCAGGCGGGCGCGGGCCGGACTTCCGGTTTTGCTCTGTACGGCCCCGGGCAGCGGCGGTGATCCCACGGGGACACTACCGAGGGGTGGGCACCCTCGGTTTCAAAATAAAATATAGCCGCGGGGTGGCACCCGCTAAATAATTAAATTAATGCGGGCAAAGTCGCAGGGTAGGCACCTGCCGATCCTCACGCAAAATGCTTGACGGCGACACGCTCGCACTAGAGCAAAAAGCGCTCTCAAGCGCTATGGGACTGAATAAAGCGCTTCCATCGCGCTGGGGGCACTGACAGCCCCACAAGCCCCCAGAGATGACCCCTACATCAAGAAGGGTCACAGGCAGCTCAGGATTCAAGGACAAGGTCCTGGGCAGCCACTACTAACATGCAAAAAGGTCCCAGCAGTCCTGGAGGAGTCAAAGTCGAGCAAAAACAGCTCCCTGCAAAGAAGAGTCCTCCAGCATCCAGGAAAGTCCTTCAGGTGTCCAGGGGCTGGGCAGGGCTCAGGGAGGCAAGCCTTCCCCTGAGCCCAAGCAGCAGCACGCCCCTGGCAGGATTCAAGTCCAAGAACAAGAACATTTTGGAAGGGGACACAGCCCCTTTTTATACTATAAAATCCTTAGTCTAAAGGGTGCAGGCAGTGTGAGAACCAGCTAGAACTGGTTATAGGGAATTCCTTCCAGTATCAGGGACAGAGGTGACAGTCGCCCAGCGGGGAGGTGGAGCCAGCATTGTGGCAGGCAGGCACAGCCTCATTCACTCCCAGGTGCTATCTCCTCCCACTTCCCTGGCAGCAGATGCAGCCTTTCATCCACGGGCTGACTCAGACAACCTCCTGGGGGCTCCACAGCCCCTGTCATCCTCAAACCAGACAGTCAATCCACAAGCAGGCCCAGGCACTCCTGGGCCAGGCTCACCAGCCAATCACGTGCCAGCAGACTCACTACACATGCACACCCATGTCCAGAAGTGGCTCTTCCACACTAGACGCACTCATGCCACATACATCATCACGCAGCATTTAATCTCACGAGTTTGTACATACCAAACGCGACCCTGCACTCCCCACACCTCAGGAACTACCATGGGCATACATATTCCCGATTCATTCCTATGGGAGGGCAGGTCACTCACCACACATACACAGAGACCTCACGCACTTTACACTGTACCACAGTGAAAAAGTGCGCCAAGGCCTAAAATCATCAACACTAGGTTCCAGAAACAGGCTAGGAAAAAGCAAAAAGTTTCGGGGTGAACCTGCCAAAAAGGGCCAGGTCCAACACATGTGAATATGAGTTCCTTCGAAAATGCAATTCACAAAAGATTTTAGTCCTGATTCACAAAGGTAAACTTACACTTCAGGGTAAGTTTTCGATTGTTTGCTATTCACAAAGGTATTCTACAAGTAGTATCTTTACCACTGCGGAGTCTCCGCACATAAAAAGATACGGCTTTCCTATCTTTTTATGTGCTGAGACTCGCAGTCGTAAAGATACTATGCGTAAAAATACCTTTGTGAATAAGGAACAATCGTAAAATTAAACAAAAGTGTACGTTTACATTTATGAATCAGGCCCTTAGAGCAGTACACATGAAAAATCGCAAATATTGCTCGTTCCCAGGCCTAGCACAAGAAACTCCCTGGTTTTCCAAAATGAGTAAAGCTGTGCCCACGAAAATTGGAAAAAACCTAGGGCCTTATTCAGGAGGCTGTGCGTAACTTTTACGCCGCCGGTGCGTTACTTATTGTGATGCACCAGCGGCGAAAGTAATGTGCCTTGTTGCCGGGGGCGGATTGGCAAGGCGGGCATTCGGGCATGGGCCGAAGGGCCGGTGCCTCAGTGCCCTCTGTGGGCCATTTTTTTCTCCCCTGTCCCAGTCCACAGAGAGTGAACTAGGAAAGGGGAGAAAAAAAAACGGCCCACAGAGTGCACGGAGACAGACAGAGAAAATGAAAGAAGCCTCGCTGTGCGGCCGGACAGCGATTGTCAGCTGTGGCCTCTCTTTCACCACTTCCCTGCCAAGCAATCAAGCTGAGACTGGGCTGGGGAGGGGTGATTGTTTGCAAGAATCGGCCTCCCTGGGGGCCAGGTGTTTCTCAGGCCTTTGAGCCATTTTCACCTCGGCCCCCCTGGGGCCCATGCAGCCCAGAAACGGTGTTAGTATTAACACCTCGCCCACAGCCCTTCACATTCAGGGCATAGTGGGCGAGGAAGAATGGGTCTTGCTGTGGGGGCCAGGTGATGTTTGGAATTTTTTTATTTTATTTATTTATTTATGCGATTTTATATAGCACGGACTTTACCCGAAGGTGTCAGAGCGCTTCACACTAGGAACAGCAATAATACATGAGGAGAAAAATGACAAGTGGACAAATTACAAAAGCAAACGTTAAGTTACATGAATCAAAAGTGACAATAGTGAGCAACCAAAATACATGAGGTAGCAATCGGTACATTACAGGAGGAAAAAGTGATATGTGTGCAGGTTACAAAAGCGTACAAAGTACAAGTAGAGGTATAATACTGCAATAAATGGCAGACACTCCAGCACAAGAACAAACGTTATGTAGGCAATGGTGGCACTTGTGCAAGTATCTAAAGCAAACAAAAGTGAGAGGTAGCATACAGTGTGATACCAGAGAAAAGTGACATGTGCAAGTTACAAAAGGGTAGCATACACAGGTACAAGGGTAATACTACAGTAAATGGTAAACACTCAAACTGCCAGAACACACTGGGAAGGCACTTCCCATGCACCAGCTTCACCTCAGCCTCCCCCCTGGCTACCTGGCTACCTTGGATGACCCAGAAAGCTGTGTTTTGTGCTCCCCTGCCAGGACATTTCCCCGAGGCCTGGAGGGCTGAGTAATTTACTAATTGCAGGGGCCTTACCTCTGTTCATGTGCTCCTGAGCTGAATGTCTGGGGAGGGCTAAGTAGGTTAGTAATAGCAGGGGCTTTGCTGCTTTGCAAGTGCTCCTGTGCTGGAGGGCTGGAATAATTTTGTGACAGAAAGGGGCCTTGCTATTTTTTTTAGTTGCTCTGCCTGTAGGCCATTGTCACCTTGGCCCTGTGTCCTGTGCAAGAACAGTATCCTCCCACTTTCATTCCTTGTCTGTGCAAATGGTGTTTCATGAAAGGGCACGCCCCTTGAATGTGGGCCACGCCCCTAAAATATGGGCCACGCCTCTTGAATCTGGGCCACTTTTTTCGTCAGTGCCCGGGCCGAATTGTGACCCGATCCGACCCTGCTTGTTGCACCATATTTACAAAGTGTCGCATCTAGGTAGATGCGACACTTTTTGAACCCCTGCACCACATTATACTTGCACCAGGTATAATGTATGCAGGGGGGGGCATTCTGACGCAAGAAAGGGTCATAGACGTGATGTAGTGAAATCTATAAGATTTCACTTCTCCACTTTTAGGACACAAATGCGTCAATAGCTTACGCCTGCCTATAGCAGGCGTAAGACTGACACAGGCCCTTTCACATGGGGCTGGCCACTTTTGTGACACACTCCAGCCATGCGTCACTTTTGCGCCATACTGAGGTATCTGTAACTCCTTGCGACATGATGCGTTATACAGTAGATATGACGCATCAATCATGTCGCAAGGAGGGCACACTGAGAAGTGACGCATCGCTGCTTTCACGCAGCGATGCATCACTTCTCATAAATGAGGCCCCTAGTGTAGAATTGGGCACTCGCTCTATATTCGCTTTAGTAATAGGTCTTTTTTAAGAAGTACCATAATTTGGTATTGCCTTTCTATTTCTTTATATCAATACAATACATTTACATTTATCTGCAATGCCTACCTTCGCGTAGAAAACTAGTTAATAGCCTTAAATCTCAACATAAGCATGTAGCTGCCACTTCTAGGTCTTACCAAACACAACTCCTTCATAAACTGTTTTTCTGCTCGTAAATCTTGAGAATTATTTTCTGGCTTCTAAAATTCTTGGTTTGGTCCCATTATTTACTGAGCCGGTATTGTTCTCAGTGGCGTAGTTAGACCTTCAGCTGCCTCTGGCGGCCCCTGCGTTCGCTGCCCGCGGCGGCTGTATTAAAGAGCAAGGGGAGGGCTGCCAATTGCTGCTGCAGCCGCCCTGTGCCGTCCGCAGGTAAGAGCAGGGATGGGTGGGGAGGCCGCCGCCCCCGGACCACCCCTCCCCCCTTGCTATACCACTGATTGTTCTCTGTGTATGGTAAAGACCGAATTCTTTAATTTTCTTTACAATTACTTTATTGAAAAGTCAACTCAGAAACCTTATAACATTCTCATGTATTCAGAAATTAAGTATTACCAGCACTGTCCCAATTTTTTTAAACTCAGATTTAGAAAAGGCTATCATCGTAAAGTGCAATATTCCTACTCTTGCGGGCACTGCTGCACTTTTGTTTGCACATTTGCTGCTGTTTTGGGTTCGGTAATGCAAGGCCACTCCACAACACGACAGTAAACGCTAAGTATGTTTTTTCAGCTTTTTCCGGCCAAGAAATTGGGTTTTTGTGCATGAAACGCAATTCGGTCAGAATGCAAAATAACTGGAAATTCAACTGCACTAGGATAGAATCATGGAGTGCAGCAACACTATTGCTTCTCCCTCAAGTAAGTTGAGATAATAATCTATGACCATCCGGTTACATTTTTTTCTAATTGCAAACAGTGGTCATTTTAGTTATGATTTTGAGAAACATCCTTCGTCCATTAGCCTTTCTTGGTCCTTCAAAGGAAGACACAATAAATAACATTTCTTGAAGTTCCTATCAACTCTATATCATGGCCAAACCCAAACCTCTGTTTGCAACTTTCTAAGCCCATTTTAAAAAATGTCCACCAATAACTCGTACACTATGCTTCATAACAGCAAGTTATTCTATAGGTATTACTTCTAAATGATGATTTTAGCATAATCTCATTATCTGTTGTAATCATTATTAGGAATATTTGTTCGGAAAAATGTTCAGTTCACTTCCAAACATAACCTTTCAAGGGCCCAGGGCTTTCAGTGATGACTTGGAATCTTCAGGTTCCCGGGTTCAATGTTAAAAGATGCAATTGGTAACAAGCATTTACAATGCAATAGGTCTCGCATTATTAAAGTTTGAGCAATTGGCATTGTAAATGACAATGTCTTTTATTAATTGTTTTTAAAACCTGCAATCGGTGCATAAACACGCACTTTGAACGTATATTCCTTGCTTACAATGAGCAAAGCTGCCAGTAAAAGAGACTTACAGCCTTGCTTCTCATAAGCATGGACTATAAGTGCAAAGTGCTTCTTTACGCAACGATGCAAATGAAGAAAAGGCATTGTCATTTACAATGCCAATAGCTCAAACTTTAATAATGCGAGACCTATTGCATTGTAAATGCTTGTTTATTTTATCACCCATCCCGTTTACAGGTGCAGCATGGTTTTTAAAGAAGAAAACAAACATACAAGGCTGGCTGCACAATTTTGTAGACATGCATTCCAAGCATGCGAGAACCCACAAAATGAACTGAGTACTTTTTTCTGTTCGTCAAGTTGGATCAATAGGGAAAAAAGTAGCAAATGTAGGAAAGGTGGAGAGAAGCGAAATGGGTAGGCGGAAACAATGAGGAGGATGGAACACACAGCGTGAAGGAAAGCAATGCAAGGGAAGAAACAGTAGGGCTAAGAGCGAAACAATGCTGAGGCCAAGGGGAGGCAGCAAGGGTAAAGAAGGGGGACTGAACAGATGGAGGTTCATGGGTGGGGAAGGAACATAAAGGAATCATGAAAGGTACACAGAGGGGTGCAAATGGAGAAGCAGGTTCGTGGAGGGAGCAAACCAACAAGAGTGCAAGACAGAGGTGGGGGGCAAATGCAGTCGAAAAAGCAGCGTGGGGGGTTGGATAAACACGTGAAGACGAAAGGAAAGCACATGGGTAGCAACAACAGCAAACGGAGGAGACATGTACAAAGGATGTGTACGAAGGAGACAACATAAGAAAAACAAGGACACATGTAATGGGTCCTTGCTGCAGGGAAGGGACAAACCCAAGAAGAACAAGCATTGCCAAAGCCAATCAGTCTGGCATTGCCAACTGTCTTGTTTGTCATAGGTTTTGCAAGTCATTTTGTTGGGCGAGCTGCCAGCACTCATCAATAGTTTTGAAAAACCTTGGCTAAACACACACATTATATATATATACATATATACACACACACACACACCCACACACACACACACACACACACATGGTCTGAAAAACAACACTTTGCTGTGGCTGTACTTGCCACTCAAGGAAGCTACTTTGTTTATGGATGTGCTCCTTGTCAAAGAGCAGAATACTGTCACTCTTAGTGAAGTTAGCTAATGGCTGAAGAGGGCTGACCCATTGTCCAATGGTGTATGCTGTAGTGGGCGGATGAAAAATGTAAATGACAACAAACCAGTGAATTATGACTGCTGTCAAAGCTTCTAAATGTAAAAATAGTAAGTAATTATATTAATATCCGCAGGTTCTACTCATGCAAAACAGCAAATGCAGGCCTTAGTTTACGCACAGTTATGTATCATCACAAGAAAGTGCAAGGTTAAAGAGAAGTACAAAAGCACAATAAGGTATGTGGGTCGCGAGCAAAGAAAAAAGGTGAATACAAACAGGAGCAGTAACAATTGTGAAACCCTGCAGTCGTCATTTCAATATACACCATTTAACAAAAAGATTTAAAAGGAGTAACTTAATAAATCAACCAGTCTGATTTATTTTAATTACACTTCGAGAAGGAGTTTTCGGCACCACCTGTTGTAGTAATGAGGATTGTGAACATCAATCCGAAAAGGGCTTTCCCCAAAGAGGTCCAACGTAGCCATTCCAGTTGATAAACCTTCTGGAGCTATTTTGATATCGCACTGTAAAGTTTCATTCTGCAAAAGTGGAAAAGGCTGTTCTGTGATGAACAGAACACAATTCAGGGCCAAATAAGGATTTCAAATCGGTGTGACATAATTTAAGCATTTGCATGACCTCCCGCTATGATGGACCTGTGTTCACATTATAGACCCAGATTTACAAAGGTTTTGCCTCTGAAGTTCATAATAGTTGTAATGCAAAGCAGACCAAAATATCCTACTAGATATTCTTAAAGCAACCTAAAGCAATACAAATGACTACTTGCGTAGCTTTGTTGAAGAAAAAAAAAAAGCACATTGTGCTGGCTTGCTTTACTCTGTGCCTGATAGGCAGTCTATGGCGGGTGCATATGTGTTCACCTGCATTCATCAATGGATTCTGACAAATCCATAGGCGTGTAAACACGGATTTGCACCAAAATAGTGTGCCTGTCTCGCCATTTCCTTACTGCAAGTGCACTGCACTCTGTAGAACACACATGAAGAGGAAATAACCTATTATCGAGGTTTTAATCCAGGAAGACACCCCTCCCTACACAAAAGCAATCTGGACCACAATGTAGACACACCTGCACCATTGCACAAGGCGGACTGTGTTGGGGTTAGGCAGCCACAAGTGCGCCAGCACATAGAGAGCGCATAACTCATTTCAGTGAAGAAAATGCACGGTTCTGCTATCTCCTGCTGACGCTAAGCAGAACTTTCACTTTCTTCGCTCTTTGAAAACATGTTTCTCAATTCATACAGATCCATGAAATAAAGGGCTAGTGCGGTCGACACCGTAGCTTGAAAATGTGTGCAAGGAGTGTGACAATGATGGGCAGATATATTTCCATTGTCACCGGAGCACCAAAGACTTTCAGGCGACTCGTACTCTCTGAAGACCTATGTACAAATGTAAGAGTGAGCGTAGGTCGGCCAGAGGCAAGTAACAAATATCGCGCGTTACCAGGACACACACCTGTTGCTTTCAGAGCCCTGCCTGTTCTTATGTGCGTAGTAGGGCTTCTTGTCATTTCCACCACAGGTTTTTTGGGGCATATTTTTATATAGCGTGAATTCGACCCGAAGGTATTGGAGCGCTTTACACGAGCACCGTATTTACATTACACATCCAGGCACGGGGAGATTAAGTGATTTGCCCAGAATCACAGGATGTGGACGCGACCTTAAGGCTCAAACCCTGGTTTCCAGCACCAGAGTCGGGCGTTTATGCCAACGGCATCTTCCACTTTCCTGTTATAAAATGATGGCATGTATGTGATTGCAACCAAATAAACAAAAAAAAGTACACTTCTGCAGAGGTGGAGCTAAAAACTGCAAATGAGATATCCCATAGTTTGCAAGTTCCTAGTGGTAGCGAGGCCAGGGGGGGAAGTACCGGTCTTCCGGGTATGGCTACAGTTTGAGAAAAACACGGGACACACGTTGACATGAGCAGAGCAAGTGCCCTTGCTCCCAAGTTACCTAGGCGTAGAAAATGGTGTCTCTCACCTTCACACGATTTAGGCGGGCCTCCAATCGCAGCTGATGCACCAACTTTTTCATGGTCGTAACGTTTGAAGCCCCCGACATTTTTGCGCTGGCGGAACGGGAATCTTCTGCAGCTAACGGTGGTGAAACTGCAGCAAACTTTTCCTTCAAGTTTCCGGTCCCCTCTTATCAAAGCACCAGTGCGCAGGCGCGATAGATACGCCCAGTCCACTGACGCCTGAACTGATAGCCACTGAAGTAGGACTAGAACCAGTGTGCTTGGATCCTTTGCGCAAGGGAATGAGGCAGGAGAGGGGTACGGCGCCGTGCGCGCTCACGAGCTCAAAACTGAGCAGCTCTGCGCTCGTGCACCCTCTCCTGTCCACATTCCCGAAAACGGGCGACATAAGGTCTTTCGCTGACGCGAGACCTAAAAATGGGGCTCAGCCACCATTGACATCAGATCCTGGTAGGATTTGCTGATACTTGTGCATGCCTCTCTCAGCAGAATAGACCATTTTATTTACGTACAGATATTCAGTGTGTGGTCCTGGAAAGTCTTGGAACATAACAGTTTGTGGAGACTGACAAGCAGTCATCTTTTGCCAGGGCCTTATATATTCGTGGGGCAAAATGTCCTCAAAGTTACTCTAAATGTTTTGGATTGTTTGACTGCTTTGTAAGTGATGACAATGGTCAACTAACACAACCTCTCTTACTCTTAAAAACATGCTGGTTTGAAGACAGCATGCTATGGCTCGAAGCACTAAAGGAGGAATTTCTTGATGTAGTCTCTTTGGGATCTCTTCCTAGCTACCCCTTAATCTGTGAGGGCTCAACAGCTCTGAAACACAACACTCGACTCTCCAAACACCATGGGCTCATTATGAGTGTCTGTTTCTTTTGATGGGGCTTTAAAAATAATTTACTTTCCCATTAGAATTACAAGCACCACAGTCGTCTACTTTTCTTTCTGTATTCAATTTATAAAAACAAACCATAAAAGATATAAGTACATGGCATAACATTTCATAAAGTTGATAGACTTTTCCTTAACTGCACAGCACCAGGTAAAAACTTGGCCACATATAAATAAGTCTTCGCATCAGATAATAACATTAAATAAAACAAAGTAGGTCAAACTTGAGTACAATGGGCTCCAGCAAACAGTGGGAGAATAAACGATTTGTTCAGTGTTTTATGGAATGCACAAAACATTACAAAGTCCAGTGTGTCCTAAGGTGAAACACTATCAGATTTACAGGGAGTAAAAGCAGACCCAAAGGCACTTCTACGGGGAATAATCAACAAATGGTGACTAAAGTTAAGTCTGAAGCGAGTCAATAAGAACTGGTGGTGGTTTGACATATCCCAAGGAAGATAGGGCTCAATAAAAACAGTGGTTTGTATTGGTAAATATAACTTTACAGAATTTTTGTGTATTGCCAAACTCTCTTTTTCTTTCACTGTTACAGCCTTAAAAGCTTTTCTGCTCCACACAATATCACGTTTGGCGATTGAGCCTGGATTACAATAGATATCAGGCCGCTTAAGTTTAGTGTAATACTTGGCGATTGAGCCTGGATTAAAATGAATATCAGGCTGCCCAAGTTTAGAAAAGCTAGATTTTATATAACTCAACCATGGAATAGATGAACAGATAGCCAGAGGAGAAGTGTCCGTAACTGTACAATATCCTTGAGATACCCAAAACCAAGTTCTTAGTGAATAATAAAAACAGAAGTACTCTGTGGAATATATAAGTCTTCTTAAAAATAGATTCTCTATTACTGATTAAACCAAGGTGTCATCATAACCCCATATTGCACTCCGATAGGCAGCCACTGGAACACACATGGCACTTTAAATATCAAGCAGAATCTTGATAGATTTGTGCCCAAGTTATTAGCAAAATCAAAAACAGAAGCAATACTCCTAATAAATTTGATGCTTCTAGCAGACAACAGGGAGGACCACGACAAAGAGGAATCAAACTGGACACCAAGACAAGGAAAATATAAAGCCCAACTATTAATATTATCTTGAGTCTTAAAAATTATTGATCTAGTAGAACAGAGTCCTATCACCATAATGTGAGATTTGGAAAAATTCATCCTTAAGTCAAATGGGTCCATAAGAGAAACAGAAGAATTAAGCAGACAATCCAAACCCAGAGCAGTTCCAGCAATAAGGACAGAGCTGTCCGCTTAAAGCTAAACTGGGATGGATCGATTGGCAATCCACGTCATATCAGTGCCACCCTCAATTAGTGCCCACTCTAGATTGTGACTATAGAGGGTGAAAAGAAACTGGGACAATATACACACAAGAATAGAACAACAAATAAATCCGGTGGTCTGTTAGATGGGAAGAGGATCAAAGAAACATGTAACATAAAGAGTACTTAAAAGAATTCATGAACAGAGTAAGAAGACCCTTGCTAGAGATTGGATTACCATCAATCACTAGAGTGATCAGTATCATTATTTGGATATTCTTACTACCATCCACTATACCTCTTGATCATAGAGGAAATTAATGTGGATTGTATCTCGACCAGGTCATAAAGGAAGACTAAAGAAAAGAGACAAGCTCTCAATTAGTAAAGATCCCAATGAATAGGTGATAGAGTTTTGGTGCAGTGTGTGAGAGTAAAACTAAAAAAGGATTTAGAAGAGAGGAAAAACTATCTTTTATAATCCTCATTAAATGCAGTGCAAAAGCAGCTTGAAAAAATATATATGCTGCTTTAAAATACAGTCGACATGATGCAGCCTTCCTGACTTGTAGACCTCGGCTTTCTTCAGAGCATAACTAGAATCAACATTGCTACTGCATTTAAAAATAAAGTGATGTCAAGTTTAAATCAATACAACCTTACACAACGAATTTCGTTCCTCTATTCAGACAGGATACTGTTGATATCCGTCTTGTACGAGGATAGGACCTCACCTCACCCACTAACAACTCTGGTCCAAGATGTCCGGCTCTCTCCGTCGGTACCTCAAGCTCAGACTAAGCTGAGCATACTCAGCTCAGTCGGTACCTCAAGCTCTGACTGAGCTGAGCAAAATTTTTGTTCCCGGCTGAGCTAAACGTTTGTCCGGGTCGGGGACTCTATCACCTCGTATCTCTTTATACAGTTTTGTGACTAGTTTACGCCATGAAGGCTCAACCAGTAGCATCTGTAAAGCATGTAGTGTGGGTAGTTCAGCCGGGTATGTGTCGTAGTGGGCCTTAACCGCTTGTCTTAGTCTGTGTACGGTAAAATTGAACAGTAGTGCAGAGTTGGAAATGTGAGCTAAGTTGTCAGCTGTGAGAAAGTGTACATCTTGAAATATACCTTGCATGCTTACCATGCCCACTTCTCTGAATGCTCTGAGTGAGCCCTCTTCCTGTATAATGAGAGTGCAGCATGATGTGCGATAGGCAATGCTGGTGCATATATTGGGAGTTTGTTAACAATGTTACCTATAGTTTGCCATGCTGCAATAGTTGTGTCTATAGAGTTGATTTCTGTTTTCGGTGTGCCTCTGTGCATGTGTGTGAGCACACCAAATATGGGGATTGGGTGGGCACCTCCATCTACTACCACAACATGTGGAGTGTACGCATTTGGTCGGAACCAATAGTATGCATATTGTGCTTGGGCACACATGTAATATATAAAGAGATCTGCAGCATTGAAACCCCCTTGGGCGTAGTCCAGTGGCAGTGTGGTCCAACTCACTCTTGGCCTGTTTTCCCCCCCAAATCAATCGGATGACTGAGGATAGTACCCCCTTGAAAAAATGTTGTGCCAGCTTGATCGGAATATTACTAAAGCGTGGGAGTATAATCATTTTAATGACTGCAATGCGATCAGCCAGAGAAAATGACAGACAATTCCGTCTGTCTCTTTGTTGGTCTAGGGTGGCGCAGGTTCTGCCATAGTTTTCTTCAATTACTACTTCTGGGTCTCCGTGTACCCAGATGCCCAGATTTTTCACCCGGTCTGTGGTCCACACTAAGGGGTATTCTACGCTCGGTGGTGGCGTATTAGCTGTGAGGGGTATCATTATTGATTTATTCCAATTAATTTGCAAGCCGGAAAAGAGCCAGAATCAAATG
Organism: Lissotriton helveticus; assembly: GCF_964261635.1. Lineage (NCBI taxonomy): Eukaryota > Metazoa > Chordata > Amphibia > Caudata > Salamandridae > Lissotriton > Lissotriton helveticus. The sequence goes on from NC_136063.1 coordinate 179,023,981, forward strand.
TATTCCCTCAACACCTTCGCTAAATGTCGTGTTGGATCTCTTACGAACAGGACCATATCATCGGCCTAAAGTGAGATACCGACTGGTCGTTGTAGGATATTAAGTGCTGATTCTCTTTGTCGCTGCCGGATTACGCATGCCAGCGGCTTTAGCACTAATGCAAACAATAAGGGTGACAGAGGATAACCCTGTTGCGTGCCTCTGTGTATCTTAAATTGTTTGGACGTCAAGCCCCCGGCGCGTGCCAATGCAAATGTGTCTGTGTGTAATAGCCAAACCAAGCCCAAGAAGGACAAGGGAAACCCCATGCGTCTAAGTATGTGGAACCCGTAATTCCATTCTATGGAGTGGTGGGAGAGGTGTGGCGCCGCGGCCAGGGCGACTGACGCTGGAATCTGGGGACCACGGTTCGATCCCCGGCTCCGGCGGCAGGTTAGCCCAGCACCATGTGACTCTGGGCAATAGCTCGCTTAATCTTCCCGACGGCCCCCCAGCGCCTAGAGACCCTTACGGGTGATTGTGCGCTTTACAAATGTGGACTTTACTTTACTTTACTTTATGGAGTCAAATGCATTTGCTGGGTCCAACATTACTGCAGCAGCAGGCAGATCAGGATCCAATACATGAAACATGGCATAGATAGTCCTCAGATTGTGTGAAGTAGATCGTTCTGGAAGGGAACCTGATTGGTTCGGGAGGACCATGTTAGGCATAAGGGGCTTCTAGGTTTATCAATGATAAGATTCGTAGGCGTTTGGGGCCTTGTCTTTTTTTAAAAGAGTGATAATTAGTGCCTTGCGGAGGGACGGTGGCAGCACACCGGTCTCGTGTGCCTCCGCATACATTTCCAGTAAGGGAGGTGCGACCAGATCAATATATTCATTATAAAACTCGGCTGTGAGCCCGTATGGTCCTGGAGCTTTTTGGTTGGGCAGTGTGCGAATCGCTGCTTTTATATCCGTTTCGTCTATTGGTTGGGCTAGATATTCCCGATGGTTGACTGCCAACCAAGCGCATGCGATATCTGATAAGCACTCCGTCAAGTCTTAGTCAGCTGTAGTGCCCCGTGATGCATATAACTCCGATTAGAAACTGCTGAACTGATCTAGCATTGCCTTTGGGGCATAGTGTTCCACTCTCCGGGAATCTGTAATCTTGGTTATGTGGTGATAGTCTTCCTGGGTCTTGATTTTAGAGGCAAGGTTATGGCCTGGACGTCCACCGTCACCGTATGCTCGTGCAGTACATCTATGTGCTTTGTAGCGGATCACTGATTCCACCAATGAGTCGTATTCAGTAAGTAGGTCGTGAATACAAGTGAGTGTTTCGGGGCATGGCGTGGTTGTGTAATGGCGTTCTAGCGCTGTGAGTTTATGTTCGGTCTGCTCAAGTAGACCCTGGATATCTTTTTAAGTGTCAGCTGTAGTACTGATGCAGACCCCTCGTGTGGTCACCTTAAAAGCCTCCCATAATGTAGCTGCACTCTCCACAGTGCCCTTGTTAATAGTAAAATATTATTCTATGGCTTGTCTGATAGTGTTGTTGTAGATGGGGTCTAGGAGAGCCTGGGCCCTGATGCACCAAGTATAGGGGCGATGGACGTTGCCCTCGATCTGTAGTGCAAGCCTTACTGGCTTATGATCTGACACTGTGCGTGGGAGTATAGTGACATCCGGGACCCAGTTATTCGCCCTTTCACTAAGTAGCCAATAGTCCAGTCGGGACCTACTGCCATAATTAGGTGTAGCGTGTGTACCTTATATGGCTAAGCAATTACGCAGCCTCCAGACATCGTTGAGACCAAACTCAAGCATGGCATCATTGATACTTTGGGCTATCTTGGGTGTACGCAAACCATACAGGCTTGATTTATCTAAGTGTGGGTCTAAGTAAGTATTGAGATCACCCCCCCCCCAAAGAACAGCTGCCTCAGGCCACTCTCGTGTTTGTAAATACGTGTAAAGGTTCCCGACTCATCTGTTATGGGCACATATACAATAATCAGAGTGACCAGGGAGTTACCTAGTTTACCATGCACCATGGCACAGGGCCCTTCTTTGTTCGTGTGTGTGTTGATAGGTGTAAAGGAAACACCCTTCTTAATTAGAAAGAGGACCGCTCTGGCATATGAGGAATACGATAAGGCTACCTTATATCCAGCCCATCAAAGAGCAATCTTGGCCTCAGATGTTGTAGTCAAATGTGTCTCCTGAAGGAGAGCAACCTGAATATTGTGTCGGTCTAAGTAGGCAAATGCCTCCCTGATTTTTTGGGGGGTGTTCAACCCTCTGACGTTCCATGTCAGGCAGGTATATTGCTCACCCATCTTTAGATAGACATAATAGATCTGCAGATTGCATTACTTGGTCACAACAGTGAAAGATTATTGTAGACATGAGTTTTGCTTGGCTTTTCCGTGCAATCACATTAACATTCCCCAACTCAGAACAACCCCATCCCCCACCCACTTCAGCAGATCCCAACCGCCAAAGCCATCCCAGAATACTTCTAACAGTCCCCCGTCCCACCCCCCAAAAAACCCCACAATAAAACAAGAAGGAGTTGTGGTTCACACAACGGGTGGCGGGAGCCAGCGTCCGGATACCCCGGTGACGTCGTCACCTGGGGGGTCGCTTTAGAGAGAAAATATTTGCAACACAGTCTGCCAAGAATAGCGACGAACCATTGCCATGTCCATAATACAAGTGTCCACATTATTAACAGTACTGCCCACCATATGTATATATCTCACCCACAAACGTATGCAATAAGAGGAAAACAAACCATGAGTTTGTGGGAAGCACTCAGCTATGTCCATGCCAGCCGTAGATGAGGTTATCCCATGGAGAGTGTGTCATTGGGGTACAGATGTCGGTAGCTGTGTACATTATTCAACATCAGAGGCATTACCCTGCTCTTCTTGTTCCCCTCTGGGTGATCTCCTGCGTGGTGCATGAGAGTTCTTGTGTTGTATGAATTGGAGCACATCTTTAGGGTCGGCAAATAGCACGGTTTTCCCCCCATCTGTGACACGGTGACGGGCCGGGTAAATCCATGCATATGGAATTCGTTGGTCCCGTAGTTTCTTTTTAACTGCTCAAATTTTTTCCGTGCTTCCTGTACTTGTTGCGTGAAATCCGGGTAGATGGATATGTTCATCCCTCTGTGTGTGAGGTTTCCCAGCTATCTGGCTTTCCTGAGGGCCACGTCATGATCACTGAATTCAATAGCTTAGCTATGATCGGGCAGGGCCTTGCCTCAGGAGGTGGTGGTGGAGCAAGTGATCTGTGCACACGTTCGATGATGAAGACCTCTGAGAAAGTTTCCTTCCCAAACAGTGTCACCAGAAGGGTCTCAATGTAGCGCTCCATATTGCCCGTGTTTGTCGATTCTGCTATTCCCAAAATGCGCAGGTTATTACGGCGGGATCTCGCTTCTAAATCTTTGGATCTCGCCATTAGAGCTGTGAGCGTCTTGTCAATCTTTTCCTGTTTAGTTTCAGTTTGACGATGCTCATCTTCAGCGTCCGAGATTCGCCTTTCTGCCATATTGATCCGTTCAGTGTGCCAATCCACTCTTTCAGACATACGATTGACTCTGTAGGTCAAAAAGTAAATTTTCCCTTTGATGTTGGTCAGTGTTGCTTGGATCGTTGTGAACATGGATTGAAAGTCCACAGCGGCAGGGGAGCCTGCATCCGACGTGGGCATCTGGGCTGGTGTCTGGTCTATCAATTGTTTCGTCAGCATGCAACTTCACATGAACCAGGATCCCTCACCACTCGGTATGAAGTGGACAGCGACACCCTGCAGCAGCGACCAGGTGAACTCAGTTTTGTACTTTCATAAGAATGGTGAAGGACAGTGATGGGCTGGCCAGACATCGTGCGGAGGACAAGCTACACCACCTTTTGGTGAGAGTAGGCCCTGCCCTGTATCTCAGAGCGCTGTCGCTGCCGCCCCCAGTATCGGCAGGGTGTGGCACATGGCCCAAGTGCATCTTGCTGTACAGAAACATGTGCAGACTGTTTTTTCAGCTACAGGTGTCCCAATCGGAACAGTCATTGTGAGGCCCGCTGGCAAAGGAGTAGGCCTAAAGCAGAGGGGAAAGGCGCCGATACTCAGCTGCGCAATTCCTGTCTTAGCTTCTGTCACCCTCGTTCTCTGCACCCTGAAAGTTCAGTCCTCACACCACAGATCCCATGTGGCAGTCACTGACAGACCTGCTCAGCATAGGAGAGTATTTGCCGCTCCTGGGGGGAATCCGCAGATGTGCACAGCCAGTTACCTATTGAAAAAGCATCCAGATAGGAAGAAGCAATCTCAGGCCAGTGGGTCAAGGATCACTCTATGAGTAGTGGCTGTTGCAGGTGCCATGCGTTGCGGGGATTTTCCACTCTACACTCCCGTAGATGTAACTCTGGGAGATCGCGTACGGCGATCTGGGGTTTCGCGCTGGGTGGTTCCTGCCTCTCAATCGGGAGCGAGGAGCAGATTCTTCCTTACCCCCTCCGGATGACGTGCAGGCCAGGGCACGGTGCAGGATGGGTCGGGGAGCCAAGTCTGTCTATCGCTCAGCACTCTCTGGGAAAAGTAAGGGCTCCCGTGGCCTTCCAATCGCCGCGCCGTCCAATCGGCCGCGTACCGTTTCAGATCCGACAGCCGTTTTCAGTCTTTTCCGGGGCAGTTAGGATCACGTGAACCGGTGCACCACGTCGTCTACACCTTCCTGTACAGGATTCTGTCAATTCTATTTCAGAGATCAGGCTGTGTGCGCAGGATATTTGCAGGATTGTGAAGCGACTGCGGGAGCTCGCTTATAGAGCGGCCATTTGCAGGCTCGGCTAGCTCCGCCTCTTAGTTTGTTAATATGTTGGCTACGGCAAGAGGAAAGTCCTTTATTGAGGCATTTCGTTATCAGAAAGGATTCTAGATGATATTTTGATCACAAACGTTTCTGATCCTTACACCATTATCTTGTCTGTGGTCATGTTTTCACTCCCCATTTCAGTTTTCTTACATACTTCAGTTCTATCCTTCTTTCTTTCACCCTTCTGTTTTAGTTCAACTAAAAATATGAGTTTGGCCTTGTGCTTACAATTTCTCTTCCCTCACAGTTTCTGATCTGCCAGCATCTGACTTAGTCACACTAGTGCCGATAACAATAGGTTTTGTTTGTTTTTTTGCTATTTGCTCAAATTCATGATTTTAGGAATATAAACACCCCATACGGTAATCTCTTTCATCTCATTTAAATTGGCTCATATTCTTATTTTTGACTTTCTCTTGACATCTTCAAAATGATTTTAGTTTTTCTTAGCCATTTCGTCTACAATTTGATCTGAAATAGATTGTTTACTTGTGTCCATTTATTTTTACACTAGATGCATTTTGCATTCTGCTTGTTCTATACGTAGTCTAATTATAGTCTTAGAGGACTCCTTTAAGGTATGTTACAATCCTTCTCATTGAGTTTCATCTATGTTGTCAACTGCTGGAAAACTTTTAAGGCATAATCAATTATGGATTCTATTCGGCTGTTTGTAAGGGTATATTAGGTAACACATATTTATACATAACACTTTCTTCACAGTAGGCTATCACTCTTTATCATTATTCTTAGTGATAATACATCATGCAAACCCTAAAAAATTTCATTAACCTGGTTATGCAGATTTAAACTGCAAAGTCAACCAATCATAATAACCCTTTAGGCAGGCCTAAACACTTCTTTTAAATATTGTCACTCCTAAGTAGCACAATACTTAAAACCAGGATGTAAGAAAATTGGGTACTTGGTTAACAAGTGCTCTTCCCTCTGGTAGGTCAGCTCAGAGCAGGCAGGCTTACCTTGGAGGCAATGTGTAAAGTATTTGTGCAACACTTAAAACAACAATAAAGTGAGTACACCACACAAAAAGGATCTCAAACCAAGATTGAACAATAGAGTAAAATGTACTAAACGAAACAAGACCAAAACATACAAAAATCCAATCAGTAGAGTTATAAATTTTTTAAGATTTTAATGAAAATAGTGCCAAAAAGCAGAAAGCGCCAACTAGGGATGCCTGGTTGTGCTGGAAAGGGTCAAAGGCACACTTACAGGCTGGCTGACCACGAAGATGAGTGTAGAAAATAATTGGGGGGCACTACCAACCAGAATATAAGATCCTTAAGTATTTGCCCGGCGGTGTCGCCTCTTGAACCCACAAAGTAGTTAAACTATTGAAGAGGCAGGCGCTGGAGACTGGAAGGCAGGAAACAAGGTTTTTATTCTCTCCGGAGGAGAACACAACGAAACGGACAGAAGGTATCGTTCTGAGGTGCTCTAACTGCATCCCTGAGGCCTGGCCTCTTATACACACGTTTATCTGTTTATTGCATGTAACACATTCTCGTCGATACTTTGATGTACGGAAAGACATCCTCAGAATCCCCCCCTTCCCAGCCCGTTCCCACGCAAGGTTACAGTGGAAGTCCCCGCCCCGTTTACAACAGGTGATGATCATCGCGCAGCTGGATATTCCGCAGATTCACGGAGTGTGTGGGGTTCGATCGGATCTCGTGGGATGGGGGGCTTTGATCATCTCGGGGGTCCTTTGAGGAGGGAAGCTTTCTATTGTACGGGGAGGGGCAAGGGATTGGTATCGGCAGAGCTGGATGTCGGCCTGGGAACGGGGAAGACAAACGGGCACACGGGGAAAAGGGGTTTGCATCAAAGGGCCGGGGATCATAAATGGGAAGAAGGGAGGTGTTGCGCTGGGAACGAGACGAGGGCCTGGGGCAGAGCAGCGCCGAAGAGGGGTTTTATGATTCGCGGCAGGTGCAGGCAGGGGGGTTGTCAGCGAAGCTAGGAGGGAGAGAGAGGCGCGCTGGCCCTCGGCGAGAGCAGGGAAGCCATGGTGCCCAAAATGGCGGCTGTTTTACGCGCACAAAAGGTTTAAGGAGAGCAAGAGGGCGCCGATAATGTTGACGGTTTCAGCCCAACTTTCAACAGTCCCCCCTTTTCAACATATCTAGCCACCTTGCTTTACTCGATGTCAATTTTCATCAAATTCCTAACTTCGGTATCATACAATGCTCTCATATGTTCGCTTCCAATGTCCACAGTTTTGGGAAAAATACAACTCGCACATAAAGAACACATAGGTGGCAAACATTGAATTCCTAAGCATAGGCCACATATTACAACTACGGGAATCAGGATAATGGTGAGTAATCTCCAGCCCCAGCTTTTGACGGTGTCCCAGAACCAACCACCAAGCGACCATTCTTCTTGCTCTTGGTGAACTTCCGAAGAGAGTCTGTGAAGATGTTCGATGGCTTTGTACACTGAGGGTGAGTTGTCCGGTATGTATGTACAACAGCTGGACCCAATAATGCGGCATGCTCCTCCACGGTCCGCCAGAACCACATCTAGAACGAGGCGGTTCTGCAGAGCCACCAAACGGACCGCTTGGAGCTCGGCAGTGTTGTTGGCAAAGATGCCCGCTGTGATGTTCATGGTTGTCTCGACTGCCTGAGTCAAATGTCGGATGGCACGGCTGTTTGCCATCGGGCCCCAGAGGGGGACGAGTCCTTTCATAGCATCGAGGAACTGTGCCCCTGTTGAGTCGGCTTGTTCAATGTCTTTGGCTCGTTTTTGCCGGTGGTGATTCGCTGGGGCTACATAAGTAGGAGGAAGGACGAAGGAGATGTAGCAAGTGCCCCCCCAGCCTTTGGGGAGCCAGGTGTAGGCCTTCGTGCCGCAGATGAAATACATGTTTGGGGATGACACAAAGGAAGGTGGATCCGTGGAGTCCAAAGTTCTGGTAAAGCGGCAAGCGCTGCGACCTACCAGCTGTGTCCCAAGTCCTTCTACACACATGTGGCCTGTGACGTTGATGACCGTCAGGGCCACAGTCAGAGTGGCAGCCGTTCGTTTCCGCAGATAGGAGAAGGTGGGTCTGGTTGGATTGTTGAACACCTGCATTTCGATTCGTTCTTTAGCCGGGATGTCCATTTGGTTCGAGTCGCTGGGGGTCAGCGGGCAGAAGTGTGTCTTTGTCTTGTTTCGCCCGGCCCCGTGAGAAGAATGTGCTGCAGTTCTGCTGGAGGTGGCATTGCCCGTATAGCTTTCTTGCAGGAGGATCAGCCAAGCAAGGCAGGAGCCGTGGACAGAGAAGGGTGAAGGGATGAATGGTATTGAATGTCCAGTGGCATGGGGTAGCAACCCACAGATCCAGCAGTTGGTGGTATTGGTGGCAAGATTGTGCTGGTGAAGTAGCTGCACGAAAGAGTTGTTCCAAAACTCCTTTCGCCTCTCTCTTAGTTGGGGAGAGAGCGAAATTAGATAATGTTCCTTCATGGTGGTAGGCTGAGCAGTGGTTAGGAATGTTTCGTGAGCAGGTGCGTGTTCTTCCATAATCCAGAGCGTAGTCATGAGGAGAAAACAGAGGAGGATTACGATGAGGAGTGCAATTGTCTTTGAGCTATGGAGTCCGTCTATTCTCGGATTTCTGTAGTGGGTATTTCCTGCTGTCTCCGTCGGCTTCTTATTTGGCGCTTCCATCATCTTCTTATCTGGCGCTTCCATCATCTTCGTCTTCAAGGTGCTCGGTAGTGGGCAGGACCACAGACTTAGTTTTAGCTTCTCTCCAGGTAACCCTTGGTAGTTTGGGTCACTTAGCCGAAGCTCCCTCCTTTCGACGCAGGAAATACCCTTCTCGAGATGGCACAGTGGGGTCAGGATGATTTGAAAGTTCAAGTGTCTCAGTATCAGGGTAGCAGTTCAACGATGGTCGGTCCTGGTTCAGGAGCTCTTCTTGGGTGTTGACGGTGTCTGTCGTGGCCAGGGCTGGAGAGACCTTTTTGCAGTGATGAGCGTGCAGCCAGTGTTTCTTCCCCTCCACTCGAAGTGCGGTCCGAGTGGTGATCAGCACTTGCCAGGGGCCCGTCCACCGGGGTTCCAAACTCTTTGATCGCTGAAAATTTCGGATCAGCACGAAGTCCCCCGGCTGGATGGCGTGACCCGGACCCCTGGAAGCATCGGGGATGGCCTGCTGCACCTGCTGATGAAGGACAGACAAAGTTTCAGTCAATTTGTACAGATAATCAGACATTAGGATATCCGGAACGTCATGAATGGAAGTTGGTTTCGGGGCAGACCAGATGCTCATGGGTCGACCGAAGACAACTTCGTAAGGGGTTAAGTGATGTCGGGTGGGGGTAGAGCGCATCGATAGCAATGCCAATGGGAGGGCGTCTGGCCATTTCAGGCCCGTTGTAGCCACTATTTTGGCCAGTTTAAGCTTTAGTGTGGCATTGTGTCGTTCGACAAGCCCAGCAGATTGAGGGTGGAAGACTGCGTGGAATTTCTGTTTAATACCCAGCCCATTTAGGATGAGCTGGATAACTTTGGCTACAAAGTGGGGGCCATTATCACTCCATAAAACACGACAGAGGCCATAACGGGGGAAAAACTCCTTTAACAGAACCTTTGCAGTGGCCATAGCGGTGTTGTCACGGGTTGGATATGCTTCCACCCACTTGCTAAATGCGCACACCACGACGAGTACATATTTCAGGCCTTGGCATCTGTCTAGCTGGATGTAGTCCATCTGCAGGACTTCAAATGGGTGATTTGGGACCCCAAATCCCCCCCGGGGTACTACAGTTCCTTTCCCGGGGTTGTGTTGCAGGCATATTAAGCATTGTTGGACCAGGCGTTTGGCGGAATCTGGGATCTTGTCATTGTGCCAAACCCTGGAGACAAGTTCGATCATGGGGGCTGATCCTATGTGGGCAGGGGAGTGTGCCATGGTTAATATGGGAATCAAGTACGAATCAGGTAGCAACCATCTGTTCATGTCTTTTGTCCGCCAGCAGCCTTCATCGTCTTTCAATCCCACCCGTGTCCATTCAGTCAATTCGTGTTGTGTGCTAGTCGTTTGTATGTCTCTAATTGTGTCCTTGGCGTCAGTCCAGTTTTCTGCTTGTGACCTGGTCACGTACATATGCGTTGTCGTTCTATTTTCAGCTGTCGTTCGGGCGGTGATGTCGGCTAGTGCATTTCCCTGTCCAATAATGTCTGTCACTTTCTTGTGTGCCTGGCATTTGATAACGGCAAGTTTGTTGGGGAGGAGGACAGCTTCGATTAAGGCGGAGACTAAATCCCCGTGCAAAATGGGTGTGCCGTGTGAGGTCAAGTATCCTCTCTCCCTCCAGAGGAGCCCAAAATGGTGAACCACCCCGAAGGCATACTGGCTGTCGGTGTAAATGTTCGCTGTGGTTCCTGTTGCCAGGATGCAGGCTCGCGTCAAAGCAATCAGTTCCGCTGCCTGGGCAGATCGCTGGGTGATGCGGGCTGTTTCTACTACAGTTCGAGCCGTGGTGACTGCATAGGCAGCGGAAGTGGTACCATCGGAGAGTTTGATGCAAGAACCGTCCACCCACAACTCCCCGTCGGGGTCAGGGAAAGCTGTGTCTCTGAGATCGACCCTACTCCTGGTCTGTTCGTCCGTAAGAGTCACGCAGTCATGTACGGGGTGCACATTGGGATCGTTCTCTGGCAAGGGTAACAGAGTTGCTGGGTTCAGTGTGGTGCATCTTTTCAGGGTGATATGGGGGGCAAGCAAGGTCAGTTCGTATCCAGTCAGCCGTGCACTCGTCAGATGTTGCGTCTTGGTTTGGTTCAGGAGGGTGTCGACTGCATGGGGTACCAGTACTGTGAGGGAATTCGAGAGTACAATCCCCTCACTCTGTCGGATAGAGACTGCAGCAGCAGCTACAGCTCGAAGGCAGGCAGGCAAGGCTCTGGCGACAGGGTCAAGAGTGGCAGAGAAGTAAGCGCACGGTCGTTGCTTAGGGCCGATGGCCTGGGTCAGGACAGATAAAGCGCACCCCTCCCTTTCGTGAGTGTAAAGGGAGAAGGGCTTTCTGTAATCAGGGGTACCCAGGACAGGGGCTGAGCAAAGGGCATCTCGCAGTTCTGTGAAGGAAGTTTGACACTCAGGAGTCCAAGAGAGTGGGAAAGGGACGTCTTTGTTTAGCAGAGAAAGCAGTGGTTTTACAACGAGGCTGAAGTTTGGTAACCATTGTCGGCAGAAGGAGGTGAGGCCTAATAGGGAGCGAACCTGCTTCTGGGTTTTAGGGACAGGGGTATCTAGAATGGTTTGGATTCGATCAGGGGTGAGTTTTCTTCCATCTTTGGACAAAAGGTGGCCTAGGTAAGTGACCTGGGGTAGGCAGAATTGCAACTTCTTCTTGGAGACCTTGTGGCCATTTTCCGCAAGGAAGTGCAAGAGTTGAATGGTGGCGGTAACCGCTAGAGGGGTGGTGTCGGCTGCCAAAAGGATGTCATCGACATATTGTACCAACACCACCCCGTCGGGTAACTGGACTTGGTCTAGTTGTCTTTTGAGGGCCTGGCTGTAGATGCTAGGGCTTTCCGTGTAGCCTTGAGGCGCTCGGCAAAACCTATATGAGCGGGCTTTTAGGGTAAAGCCGAAGAGATATCGGCTGTCTGGGTGGATGGGGATGGAGAAGAATGCGTTCTTGAGGTCGATGACGGAAAAGGTGGTGGCAGTGGATGGAATCAAGGTCAGGATGGTGGTGATGTCTGAGACCACAGGGTACTGGGGTACCACCACTTTGTTGATCTCTCGGAGGTCGATGATGAAACGGTATGCTTTCTCATCTCCCTCTCCCTGCTTCTTGATAATGGGCAAGATAGGGCTGTTGCAAACGTTGCTAACCACTTCCTCTACCACTCCTGCGTCTATCAGTGACTGGATAATCATTACCAATGCCTTCTCGCCCTCTGGCGATATCCGATATTGTGGGAGTTTTGGGAGTGTTGCGTCTGGTCGGACAGTAATGTGCACTGGGTCAATTAACATACGCCCTATTCCGAATCCGCTTTGGCCCACAGATACGGAGGTAGAGTGTCAAGCAGGGACGCGTCAACGTCGGTGATGGAAAACATGTGTCGGGGGGAACAATGTCTAAGCAGAACGGGGTTGTCGTAAAGAAACACTCGAACTCCATCTTGAGAACACCTAATCGTCGTTCGGAAGTGTTTCAGTAAGTCAAGTCCCATAATGGCGTCAGGGCTGTTGGAGGAAAGCAAGAACGTGGTGTCGGTGGTGTTGTTTTCTACGTCAAAGAGAATCGGGGCAGCCAAAGGGTTGGTGGAGGGCGTTCCATCGAAACCTGTCGATGTTATGAGTGAGCCAGACAAGGGTGCCCTTGGAATCAGTCGTTTAGATAACGCACTACGTGTTGCGCCAGTGTCTACCAGAAATGGAGACTTGGTACCCAGGACCTTAGCAGTGACATAAGGGCCCTGCTGGTCAACATAGAGCTCGACTGGATCCCTCCCTCGCCCTTGGCTGTCCTATGCGAAGGTGTGAGTGTCGTCATAGTCAGATTGTTGATATTGGTTCTGCCTGGGTCGATCGAACGTATTTGGTCTGCTTGATCTGTCATTAGTCGCGTCATTTGGGGGCCCTCGTTGTTGTCCCTTAGGTCTCGGTCCGTTTGCTACATCCCTGGGGTCTCTGTTTCTGTTCATTTCCAGAAGAACTGGGCACTGGGATTTCCAATGGCCAGTCCCTTTGCAGAAAGCGCACTGGTCTTCTCTAAGGTCTGTGCGTCCACTGTAGGAAGTCAGAGTGCGGTCCTGGGGGAATGTAGTCTTAGGGACGTTTGTCTGGTAGTTTCCCCGGTATTGGTCTCGTCCTATAGTCACCCCTTGCAGTTTGGCAATCATCACCCTCTCTTTTAAGTCCTTCTTCTTTTTCTCTGTCGCCCTATCGTTTTCATTTTTCTGATGCTCATAATATTGGGCCATTTGGAGAATCGCTGTAGGTTTGGAGGCTGCCCAACTACTCTCGCTGGCCTGTAGTTTCTGGGAGATTTCCGATGATAGGCCCTTAACATAATTCTGGACAAACAGATGGTGTCCGGTTGCAGTGGTCATGTCCTGGCCGCTGTAATCGGAGAACACCGTTTCAAACCGGGAGAAGTATTCCGATACATCCTCCTGGGGTTTTTGGCGACAGGCTGTTACTATCGACCAGTCCACTTTCTTTTCTGGGATTAGGGTTTTTAATTTCTCTACGATTTTATCTGGGAGGTCTAGAATGGATTTCAACGGCTTTTGTCCTGGTCCCCGTTGTTTGTCCAGGTCATCGAGTTGTGACCAGGTATGTCCAAACAGCTCAAGGTGGTCGACTTTCCGGATTTGCTTCCACACATCAGCTGGTAGACATAACCCGAAGAACAAGTCGATGTCAGCCAGGGTCATGATCGTTGAACCCAGGGCTGTACCCAATTCAGTATAGAAGGCAGTGGGGTTTTTACGTAGGTCGGGTAGAGATTTCCGGAATGTCAGTATCTCTTGCCGGTCCCATGGCTGGTAGACCCAGTTGTACACTACCCTTCCCTTCGCATCTTGGTTGTTTGCATCATCGTGAGTCCCTGTACCCCGAGGAGGAACCCAGTAAGGGGCAGCCTCACGTATCGGCATCATGGTGTTAGATTGCTCGGTTGGTGGTTCGGTCACTACGGAGGCTGCGGATTTAGCTCCCGGCTTTTGTTCAGTGAGGTGGCGGAAAACCTCAAGCGTACGCGTAAGGAGGTCCGACACATCACACTCGCCCTCATCCCCGATATCGACCTTCCGGTACAGAGTCCTTAGGCTCTCGGGACCTTTGTCTCGATATCGGTCCTCGTATGCATTCAAGACATGATAACACAGTCGTACGGTAAAATGTCGTCTGTGACTCCCTGTATACGAGCTGAACATATCTGTGATGTACTCTTCATCATCCTTCCTTTCTACCAGTGTCCTTGCTATTTTGTCGATCCCCGCTCGCTCATCTTTGTCTAGTCTGTTTGTTCTTGCAGGGCCAGCCCCTCGAGTCTCATGGTCGTCTAACGTTGTTGTTGATGCGGGTTTTAATACAAGGGGTTCGGCTGGCACAGAGGCCATTGGGGCCGACGCTGTGGCGGTACCTTCGTTTGTACCTGGGGGTGGCACGTGCTGCGCCAAGGGTTGGGAAGGGGCATATGGAGGGGGCATGTAGATGATAGGAGGGCCTAACAGCAGGTCCTCATTGGCTTGTCGTTTCGAGGGTAAATCAGGGTAGAGCATGGAGGGGGTTCTAACCGGACACTGGCTTGGCGTTTCCATTTCTAGTTTCTGTTTAGCTTTCTCTCTTTCCTTTATCTCTTTCTCTAGTTTCTGAGCAGCTAGGTGGGCTGCTTTTCGCAGCTCTTTTTCCAACCTACTCTCAGTTTTCTTTTTACGTTGTTCAGTTTCTTTTCGCCACATGCCGAAGCTGTCAAGCATAGTAGGTGTTGTCTTGTTTTTACCCAGGGCAGTTTCTAGCGTTTTTATTTTATCATCATCGAAGGATCCTATCAGGGGCCATTGACTTTCTTGACCCTTTTTTGTATATTTATGCCATAGTTTACTATAGGCTATAGCGGTCAATCCATGCTTCATGAACATGTCCTTATTAGGGGTGCCTTCCAGTGGGGCTGGATGGTCCATCTCTAATAGGCGGTCCGGGCTAAACAGGCTACTAATCAGTGGGGAGAAGACAGACATGACGGCTCGTAACGAGGGACTAAAAAGTCAGCACTGCCTATCTTATCACTAGGTGCAAAGACTGGACAGAATATTTCTATTCTACGTTGTTTGCAGGCAGTGAATACCTCATGGATCAAAAATAACCAAAGACCAATAAATAACAATGGGGAGAATGAGTAGGTCCGCAAAGATCTGCGTTACCTACCCTTTTCACTATCTGCAAAAAGGGTGGTCTCTTCCCTGTTTGCAGACAGGGAATCTCCAGGAAACAATAGTTTTGCGAACAACAGTTCAGTTTCAAGTGATTATTGAGTGGGGGAGAAAAAATAAGCACGGCTGCTGCCCTACCTATCCTCCACTGCTTGCAAAGAGAGAGCCCGTTGTTTCTCCGTTTGCAGACAGTGAATCTCCAAATAAATAAAAAGAGCAATACTAGTATTTTTAAACAAACAAGCAATCAAGCAATGATTTCGCGACTTGTCGTGGTTACACGACCTTACCCGGACCGCATGGACAGTTTCCTGTCTTCCGAATCCAGCGCCCGATCGTCCTCTCTTCTTCGTTATCCTCGCGGCACTCCTGATGGTTCCCAGTCAGGACCGTAGATCACTCGAGAGAGGTCTGTTCGGAACCAGTGAAGTTCGGATGATCGGCTGTCAGACGAGGGTCTATCGGACAGACGCGTTCCCGATCGTTGCAGTCGTTCACTTTGTCGTCAGGACCTCTCCC
Organism: Lissotriton helveticus; assembly: GCF_964261635.1. Taxonomy (NCBI): domain Eukaryota; kingdom Metazoa; phylum Chordata; class Amphibia; order Caudata; family Salamandridae; genus Lissotriton; species Lissotriton helveticus. The sequence goes on from NC_136063.1 coordinate 179,039,287, forward strand.
ACTGGATCCATGGGTCGCTGATGGGCCCCACGTTGGGCGCCAATTGTAGAAAATAATTGGGGGGCACTACCAACCAGAATATAAGATCCTTAAGTATTTGCCCGGCGGTGTCGCCTCTTGAACCCACAAAGTAGTTAAACTATTGAAGAGGCAGGCGCTGGAGACTGGAAGGCAGGAAACAAGGTTTTTATTCTCTCCGGAGGAGAACACAACGAAACGGACAGAAGGTATCGTTCTGAGGTGCTCTAACTGCATCCCTGAGGCCTGGCCTCTTATACACACGTTTATCTGTTTATTGCATGTAACACATTCTCGTCGATACTTTGATGTACGGAAAGACATCCTCAGAATCCCCCCCTTCCCAGCCCGTTCCCACGCAAGGTTACAGTGGAAGTCCCCGCCCCGTTTACAACAGGTGATGATCATCGCGCAGCTGGATATTCCGCAGATTCACGGAGTGTGTGGGGTTCGATCGGATCTCGTGGGATGGGGGGCTTTGATCATCTCGGGGGTCCTTTGAGGAGGGAAGCTTTCTATTGTACGGGGAGGGGCAAGGGATTGGTATCGGCAGAGCTGGATGTCGGCCTGGGAACGGGGAAGACAAACGGGCACACGGGGAAAAGGGGTTTGCATCAAAGGGCCGGGGATCATAAATGGGAAGAAGGGAGGTGTTGCGCTGGGAACGAGACGAGGGCCTGGGGCAGAGCAGCGCCGAAGAGGGGTTTTATGATTCGCGGCAGGTGCAGGCAGGGGGGTTGTCAGCGAAGCTAGGAGGGAGAGAGAGGCGCGCTGGCCCTCGGCGAGAGCAGGGAAGCCATGGTGCCCAAAATGGCGGCTGTTTTACGCGCACAAAAGGTTTAAGGAGAGCAAGAGGGCGCCGATAATGTTGACGGTTTCAGCCCAACTTTCAACATGAGGAGCAGGTTGGCTACAGTCACCTGGTTAGGCGTGATCAATTTTCCCCTCTCAAAGTCTATGCAAAGAGTCCCATTTGCAATGGAGGGGGACATGGGGAGCAGGAAAACTATTGCAGGAGGTTGTTGGTGAAGCACAAATAGCAGGCTAAGCAACGTGGACAGGCGTTGCTGGAGCTTTGCGTTGGCAGTCCCCGTGAGCGGGTGATGCTGTAGTGAGAAGGGTTAGGCTGATGAAGCTTTGAGCTGATTTACAGTGCAAGCGGTGACGTCTCTGTACGAACGGGCCCACTTTGCTGTCACGACTAGCCCAAAACTTTTAATATAGCTCCCTGAGCCAAGCCAAGAGTCCAGACCTGATGAGCACTACTTGGAGGCTCAAGAAACTCACTTCAGCTGGATCCAGAGGATGGTGCAGTATGTTGGGGAGCCTTTTATCTCCCTGAGGCTCAGATCAAGAGGCCAGTAGACTAGCCCTTTGAGTCACTCTGGTGTACTGGGCTTAAGGGTGAAGTTGTATTTCCAGTTGTCCTTCCCCAGGCAAGAGGGTAGCTGACAGTAGGTCAGCAGGGCAGCAGTTCCTTCGGAGCAACAGTCCTTTCAGCAGCATGGCAGTCTTTCTTCCTGGCAGAGGATCCATAGGTCCAGAATTATACTGAATAGTTGGTTTCTCAGGTCCAGTATTTATACACAGTTGTGCCTTTGAAATGGGGTGAAGCTTCTGGAGGCATGCCTTTTAAGTGTACAGGTGCCCTGCCTACCCGGCCCTGGCTCCAGATTAACTGCAGGGGGGTATTCAGACCTTTGTGTGGAAATAGGGCATACCCTAATTCTGTGTAAGTGCGGCCAGGTCCAGCTCCACCCTCCCATTCATCCACTAATGGCCCATCCAGTCAAACCTAAGCTTCCCATTGGGTGTGGCTGTCTAGGAGGAACTCACAAAACCCAACTGTCAACTACACCCAGTCATGTGACCCAGAGAGGCTTCAGGCACCAAATGGCTGAAGTAAGAAAATGCCAACTTTCTAAAAGTGTATATCCCACAAAGGAGCCCAATAAGGTCCCTCAACAAGATTAATATGCAAAATGTCAGTCATTTTATTGTAATTTTATTCCACTAATATTCCATGTGTAATCCAATAATTTTTCAAGTTTCCTCTTTCCATTTTCATACTTCAATTTTATCCATATTTTCACAGTGCCTCATGAGGCTTTCTCTAAGCAGCACTAGAGGGTTCATAGTTCCTCATGACGCATCCTTATTGTTTGAAACCCAATGCATTTCGGGATGACTCCCTTCTTCAGGGGTAACTACAATGCAAAATAATAATACACACCTATCAATCCTTTCAGTTAAATATATATACCTGCTTAACACTAAAATACTCATTCTTTATAATGTACACTGACTATAATTTACCTAGGAAAAAATTAGACGCTACATTACCCAGAATCCTTAATTTGTGACTCAGTGGCATCTTTTCAATGGTGAAAAATTAGCAAACAAATCATGCAACTTGACACCCCGATGTGAACCTAACACTACGAAATTACACCTGAACTGAACAAAACTCATGCATGCAATCCATGTTAACTGAAATCACCAATTCGTGCTTACTATTAGTTAGAGTAAAATCCGACTATGACTATGTGTGACATTTCTAAAAGTGGTATTTTCTATATTGTAATTTAAAATCCGACTTCACCAAAAGGTGAAACTTAAATGTACATGTCCTACGTTTTAAATACATAGCACCATGCCCTCTGGGCTGTCCAGGTTCTTCCTTAGGGGTGACTTATATGTATTAAAAAGGTGGGATTGGGCCTGGCAAAAGGTTTATTTTGCCAGGTTGAAATGGCAATTTAAATTTACAAACACACAGGCTGCAATGGCAGGCTTGGGACGTGTTTAAAATGCTACTTAGGTGGGTGGCACAATCAGTGCTCCAGGTCCACTAGTAGCACCTAATGTAAAGGCCTTGGGCACAGGTAGTGCCACTTTACTACAGACTTACTAGTAAATTAAATATGTCAATTGTGTATACGATAATTTAACACGTTTTAAGGAGAGTGCACAATCACTGGTTAGTAATGGTAACGTGCACAGAGTCCTAAGGCCCCAAAAAACTAAAGCAGCAAAAAGTGGAGGGAAAATGGCAAACAGTTTGGGGGTGACCCTGCACGAAGTGCCAAATCTAACATAAGACATGTAAAAGTTTAATATTAAACATGTCCTTACAATAGAAATTTTCTAATAGCTATTTCCACTGTAGCACAGTGAGCTATCCTATAGAAAAGCATTGGGATACATTACTAAAGTTAATAAATGTATCTCCTCCTAGAGGCCAGATAAAAAGTTAATTCTTGGGCTTTTTAAATTCAGATTTGTAACAAATATTTCACAACAGGTACATTTTTTGTAAGTGCAATTTTCAAAGTGTAATTAAATACTACTTGTGGTCCTGCAGCCCTCATTGAAAAGTAACACGTGTCAGATCTACCAATGTACCATGTAGTGCAGTTTTAAACTGCCATTTAGACCCTCCAAAATAAACCTTTTGCCAGGTGTTAGAAATGGGGTTTCTGGTTGGCGAGGGTGTGCACCTAAGCCAGGCAGAACCCACCACTCTAGTCATGGTAAGGGAGTTATATATGCAAGATAACCCATTCTCAACCCCTTGATAGCTTGGCAAGAGCAGTTAGGCTTAACCCAGAGGTAATGTGTAAAGCATTCACGCAACACACACACCCCAGTGACACAAAAACTGCACCATAAAAGAGACTCCACACAATATTATCTAAATATATCTCATATATTGTATATAACACATAGACCAAAGTCACGTAAACCATAAATCACTTTGATCACTTTGTCAAATAGGCAATAAAGTAAAGACTTCTATGGTGCACAGGTCATAGAAACAACAACATCACTGTTCATAACATGCAGATCCTGAAATGATACTCGTTATCCTGTTATAGCAATACATTAAATGATATAGGTCATAACATCAGGGCATAAAATGCAGGTTATAGCATATATAAATTGTAAATATTGGGCATGCTAAATTTCTTGCTCAGGATTCATCTTGGCGACCGGGTACCTCCATTGAGGTTTCACCCCACAGTGCCATTGAAGATCCAATAGCCCCAATGTATGTCACAACAGGGCGGAGGGGGCACACACACAGTAGGTGATAGCTGGAGAACTCACTTCAGCCCCCACATGTGAGAACTGAGAAAGCGCACCTGCCCGCGAATGCACAGAGCAGCTACTGCAGGCACAGGAAATACACCAGAATGCAGGTGGGGGTGAGACCTCCGGTGGTCCCTCCCTACATAGAAGGATAAGCAAGACCGTCCAATTCACTTAGGGGCAGATTTATGAAGGCCTTGCGCCGCCGGTGCGTAATTTTTACCATGGGAAAAAGTGATGCACCGGCAGCGCAAGGCCTTCATAAATCTGCCCCTTAGTCTCCAGGCAGGTATGCCCAAATTGGTGCAGCTCTGAATTTGAAGCACCGGCCGACAGCCTGACTCCCACAGGGCCAGATTCACCCTTGGCACTCCTTGTCAGGTAGCCGGGCCGTATCTTCTGGCCTGTCGCTGCTTCCCTAGATGGGGGTGAGCTGCACGCTGGGGAGATCAAGCTGAAAGCGCTCATCACACACTGGGTCAGAAAGCGCTCCCACGCACTGTTCGGCACACAATGGCCAAGACAATAAAAGCGCTCAATACGTGCTGATGTGGCAGCTCCCCTCTGAAATTGAAAGTGCTCCACAAGCACTTTCCAAACAAAACTCAGCCTACATGCTCATAGCAAGATGGGGAGGGGCCACACTACCCAGTCCCTGGAGAACAATGGGGGGACACAAAGCAGGGAGGTAAGCAGCAGACCAGCACATCAGGGTCCTTGAAGTAAAGTGAAAGTCATTCCTATAGCCGCACAGGCCACAGGTCAGCACAACAAGCAAAGGAATCAAATGGTGGTTCCTCCTGGCAGCATAACAGTTCCTTCTGGGAAGGTGCAGTCTGTAGAGCCAGCAGCGTCTTGTTACAGGTCCCACACATTGTCTAAAATCATAGTGTCAGAGCCCCTGTTCTTATACTCATGATGTCTTTGATGTGGTGGCTAAATTCAATACAAACTTTAAGAAGCGCCCAACACCCCCATTCAATCCCCAACCTGGCTACAGACACACTACAGGGGAGGCAGAGACAGCTTTGTGAAAGGCAGGCACAGACATATTTAGGTACAGGTGACAACTCCTCCCACCACTCAAGCTCAAGACGACCAATCACGATTATCAGGGCATACCTTGGCTCCATTGTTAACTGTTTAGAGTGAGTGCACAAAACTGGCCCCTGTCAGTTTAAACCAGATGTTGATTGGAGTCATGCTGCCAGGCATAAAGAGTCATAAGCACATAGAAATGCCCACTTCTCAAAGTGGCATTTCTAAAATAGTAATGAAAATTTCACTTCCAGCAATAGGCATGATTTATCACCACTATTCCAAACATATCAAACATGGCAATGCTACTTCTTTCAGGTCAAAAATTACTATGGAAAAAAATATCATAGAATTCCCAATGCAAACCGATACGATTTGTGCTTTCTACAGTATCCAGGGTCACATGACTATGAAAAGCTCTGCTGTAGAGGTTTGTGTATTCCTGCCAGACAGTGACATAAAAGTGGACTAGGTGTGAGGAGAATGGGCTATCCTGCTGGGATTGCTGGTGACGGTGCTTTACCCTGCTCAACTTACAGTTCAAAGAGCTTACCATAAGCACACACAAAGGACCATGATACCAGCCTGTTGCCACCCCAGACTTCTTGAAACCATGACAGCGAAAAAGGAAAACTTTCCAGAACCAGATGTGGAGGTAGGGCAGTGTCCCCTCACACATAAAGGCTGGTACGCCTTATAAATATTGGACCCTCAGGCCTGTTTTGTTCCTCAGAGGACAGCCCTGGTTCTACCTGAGGATTGTCGTGCTGCTTGAGGCTTACATTGTTCCCCCGGAGGGCTGCCCTGCAACTTGAGGTCTGCCTTGTTCCCCAGAGGACTGTCCTGCTGCTTAACCCCTTCGACGCTCATGACGAGCTGGGCTCGTCATGAGGTAGCCTCCTCGCACGCTCATGACGAGCCCAGCTCGTCATGAATAATGGGATTTACAAATTCTCAGCGTGCCAGCTGAATTCCCCAAGCACGCATCAGGTTAAGCCTGCCCTGCTCTGTGAGAAGGAAGCCTAGATTTGCTCCCTTCATCAAAAGTTTACCTGTGGGACTCCAAGGATATGTCGTCTGACCTCCTCTTCTGAGATGCAGGGACACAACAAACTACAGCGGCATCCCAGCATCTGCCCAGTTGACTTGCTACAACTGTACCTGTATCAGCCTATCTGAGCCCAGCTGGCCTCTGGTAGAGTGAGTCCCTAATCACCAAGATATGCCTCCCCAAGAGGACCCTTGGCTGGCATCAGAGAGCACCCTTCTTAAAGAAAAAGAGAAGTTCTGACGTGTTGGTATCTTCGAGACTGAGAATGGGTCAGTTTGTGCCAAGACTCTGCTGCCCGCAATGACCTCCAACAGGAAGCTCAGGTGTACTTGGCTCTTTGCACCACAGCGACAGGCGGTGATGACCAGCAATGCAAGATCCCTACTTCGCCCTAGAGTACGGACAGGCCACAGTGACTGTCAATGCAAAGCTCCAACAACAACTGCCCGCAACACTCAATCAGATCTTCACGCTAAAGTGACAATGATGCTAGACTTGCTTTTTGTGCTACTGTGATGACCATCCACAACTCTCTCCCTGCTTTCCACAGCCTCCTCCACCCCAAAATGGACTCTACGCCCCAGACTTTGAGAAGGTAGCTTTTACAGTTGGACTTAACGGGTCCCTTTATCCAGCCTACAGTCCATCATGGTTAGCCTAAACTTGTGCCTTTCACCTGATCTAGCACGACCAGATGACCACGAGTGGTGCTTTTTGCTTTAAGGCACTATCCTTACCTAACATTTTAAATTGCATCTCTGCAGTTCAAATGATTGTGCATATGTCAATATGGTCTCATTTTATTTATTTAAATGTATCCTATTTTTCTAAATTGGTTTGAGAATTTGTTTGTGTTGTATTTTTGCTTTATTGCTGTTTGTTTGCTGCATAAATTCTTTACATAGTTCCTCTAAATTAATCCTGACTTCATTTGTGCCAAGTTACCAGAGCATTAAGAACAGATTAAATTAGTGACTTCTGTAGGTCACCCTGACAAGGACTACGGATGTTGCCTAAGTTGGGGCTTGCATCCTCCTCGTCTTAAAACCCAGTTTCTTACAGGAGGTATGATACATAAAGCAATGCTGTGGACTTTTTATCCAGGTGGTCCCAGTGGGGTAAACCATAACAAAAACCCAATAACCACAGACAGAGACCACAATCCATGAACCTCTGTGATGACTGGCTGAGGAGCCAATGGGAATCAACTCTCTGACACCAAGCATGTAGGGAAGCCCACAACACCAAGTCGCAGTTCAGAGAAGCCTTTCCACCAACCCCAAACTTTCTCAAATTTCTGTGTGAATCCTCCTTGTTTACATCACTTTTTCAGCACCCATGCATATATCCATTCCTGCAAGTTTTGTGTCTTTTGTCAGTTACAAGGGGGACCCCCACAATTGTGTGATGATTGGCTTGCCAACACTACAGCCAGTTTGTTTTTTCTAGGGAAGGTTGGTGTACTCTGAGACACCCTATAACACAAACTGGGGGAAGTGCAGGATTTCGCTATTCAGAACAAGACAGAGCTCATATATTACCATGCGCTAATTGCTTTGAATTTTAGGAGAAACCCAAATCCTGTGGTACCATGAACCTTCTTTGTTGTTACAGTTGGAGCCTGGATTTTCCTAATTTGGTGCAGCTTTGCCCGATCTGGGCACATTCTAAGTAGGACCTAGTATTGGATGTGGTAACATCTAGCTCTGATGGCTACCTTCAGAGGGTTCATCAGTGCACTTTCCCAGTCTATATCCTCAAGCGTACCCACATCCCACTCCCAACGTTGGTGTAGTTCTTTAAGAATGTCCACGAATGTTGTTTATTATGCTTTTGTAAACAGAGAAGACTGCCCCTCTACCCAGTGGGCCCCACAGGATGTGACACTTGAGTGGTTTACATACTGGCGAGTCCTACCAGTCAATGAACTCTGCAAGTAAGGCATGTTTGAGTTGGGTGTATTTGTAATGTGTATGTGAGAGCTCATGTTCCTCTTGAGGTTGCTCAAATGGTTGCTGATTCCGCCTTCTACCAAGTCTCCTACTCTGGAAATACCCATCAGGTCCCAGTGAGGGTGCCCCTGCTGCTTACATGCCTTTTTCAACACGATTCCTTCCCATAGGAATGTGCCCAACATGATTTTGCCCTTCCATCCAGTATGGCTCATTGCTACTGAGGTAGCTTATGTGGAGGGCAAGACGATTATTGTCTATCTTAGACCCTCCTCCATATAAATAGCAAGTCTGTGTGACATATATTCCTAGGTATTTGAACCTGTCATGCTTCATCCTAAATGGGCTGGCCACTTCATCCTGCAGGGACCTGTCTCCCCAATTGTATAATGTATTGATTTACTTCAGTTCTCTTTATATCTGGAGTATTTCCAGAATTGCTCAAACAGCGTCAGAAAAGGACCCAGAGTTGCGCCTGGTTTGGCCAAGTATAGAAGGACGTTGTCCACATATTGTGAGATTTTTTCTTCTTGTGAATCTATACCTTCACCAAAGCCGACTAGTTGCCCAGTCGATCTAATCCAAGAGCTCTATACATAGGACAAATAGAAGGGCAAAGAGTGGCCTCCTCTGCCTGGCCCCTTTCCATTCAAAAGAATTTAGATACCGCTCTATTGACCCACACTGTGGCAGTAAGCTCTCTGAAAAGTAGTGCCAACCAGCTGCAGAAGCCTGGACTGGAATTTGTCCAGAACTCTGCTTTAAAGAGTAAGGTGGAGTGACCAAAATTCTGGCAAATTAACAGGCCGAATGTCACCCCTAGAAAAGATGCACTTTATTCCCATTCACTATGCACGGGGCATGTGCCCGGGTGGCCTGCAGGATATGGCCCTGTTCCCTAATGTTGATCAGTCTGACTTCCATGGGTCTGGGTTGGCCTCAGGTGCAGGAGGGAGCCCTGTGAACATGTTGCCCCAATCCACAGTGAAGAGGGTCAAGGGGGCCCCGTCATGAACATGCTGAATGAGCCATTGCTCCACCAACAACTCTGCCATTGACCTTTGATTTTTTCAGGTGGCCCTGCTATACAGGTGTTGATCCGCGTGTGAGCCCCTTCCGAATCCTCCACCCGAATACAGAGTGTACCAATGATTTCTCCAAGGGAGGCAATATGAAATTATTGCCGCTTTTACGGCTGTTTTCAACCGCAAAGCGGCGATAATTTCATTGCCCTATTAACAAGCTGTCTCTAACATCAGTTAGCGACAACTTTTAGGTGATAGCGAGCGGTTTGGGGCCCGCTTTGCATATCAGCGATTTTTATCGCTAATGACATGCAAAGTGGGCGTATCCAACCTGTTAGCGACTGAAAGCAGTCGCTAACATCGCTATCGCCTATTATCAACGTAGGCATGGCGACAAAAAAATTTGCGCTAAGCGCGAATATCGCTGAAAACTAACACCTGCTCAGACCAGTTCTTAGCCTGTATATCCAATAGTAGGTGGATATTTAGGCTAAGACCCTATTAGTGATAATGCCTGAATATTGCTGGATTTCCAGCAATATTCAATCATTTCGCCGCTATCGCCGGATATTTTATCGCTTTGGAGATAAATGTTGCTAATAGCACGTTATCTCTGCGATAAAATCCGGCGATGCGCGGCGATAAAAAAATGCTGCTAAGCTTTTTAACGATAAATATCGCTAATTGATAATATGCCCCATAGATCTCAGCGCGGGAAAGGCACGACAGGAAGCTTGCGCCTGCAGTCAGTTCCCGCCACGGAGCCCATCGCAGGCTTAAAAGTAACTCGGAACGCAAACCCGCTGTAACAGCACAGAGGACAAGATGGGGGCAGTTCAGTCAATTCAAATTTCATTTCCAGCCAGCATCCTGCGCTCCTGAAACGCGCCTCAGAGGCACATGGTCAGCGACTAGCTGCCGCCTCCCCCCCAATCCGGCACCCAACACCCAGGAACGTGGACACGAGACGTGTTTTACTTTTTGGAAGGCGGGCGCTAGTCGCCCGGCCGTATTTATTAAAGTATGAAATTAAAAAAGGTTTTAATTGCATAATCAACAATGAATACAAAAATCAGCAGGACATTCAGTTATACAATTGTTATCAACAAGTTTGAGAGCCTGACCTTAACAAAACTCTAATACAAGTTGTTCCTAGCTTAAACTAAACATCCTACCTTGATTTTTGTACATTTCTGGCCATATGGCAGGGTCACTACCGGTGTCAGGTCCTACAAGCTGCGCCTTCCCCCTAGAAGTGCGCATGCGCAGTGTTACCCCGGGAATTGCCCGGTCTACGCCCCAAACTCCATTTACCCACTAAAGGAGGGCCCTTACTCTGCGCCGGTGGCGTCATGAGTCCACGCGCGCGGGGTGGCTACCAGCCTAAGGAAAGCGTGAACTACTCCTACCCGCGCTCCTTTGCATATTACCTTGCCCCTGGAGTACTGGGAGTGGCCCGCAGGCCCCTCCCCCCGGGCGGGAACCTCCATAGGATGATGCCCGCCCCCTCAGACCTCAAATATGTGCTCACCGATAATGACCTTACCGCATGTCCCATACCTAATAAATACGACGACCTATGGAGAAATTCTAAAGGACAACTACACTGGCTAATAAATAACAGTATCCACGCATAGCTAAAAGGGGAAAAAAGGCCTAACGACACATGGCATAACATTACAGTTTGGTTCACTCATGTTACTCAAAATTACAATATCAACGTATAGCTACAAAGGGAAAAAAGGCCTAAAGACACATATCTTCAAATACAGTTCACTTCACACATCACTTTTCTACAAAGGGGAAAAAGTCCTAACAACAGATCACAAAATACAACAACAGCCTACTCTCTACCGCGGTCCATACCTTTGAAACTTACCATTAAACCGGACCTAATGCTGCTTAAACTTTGTACCAAGGGATGGTGGGTGGGAAACAAAGAAGCCCCGAACGCGGGGCACAGCGTTCGGCGAGGGAGCGTCCAGGGACAAGGGGGTCTCCTGGGCGCTCCCCACCTCTTATTCCCGAGGGGCCGGGTGGCCCCTCCTATCGCCCGCCCCCCCCGACCCGGAACCAGTCCATTGAATCCGGGTCAGGAGGGGCGCCGGCCAATCGGCGGTGGGCCGCGCCCCAGGGCACGCCCCCACCGTCGAAGGACCGAGGGGGAGAGGAGGTGAGGCGGTCGCCGCGCCGCCATGCGTGCGGGGGGGCCGAGGGCCCCCCCTTTTCACATGGTCAGCGACTAGCTGCCGCCTCCCCCCCAATCCGGCACCCAACACCCAGGAACGTGGACACGAGACGTGTTTTACTTTTTGGAAGGCGGGCGCTAGTCGCCCGGCCGTATTTATTAAAGTATGAAATTAAAAAAGGTTTTAATTGCATAATCAACAATGAATACAAAAATCAGCAGGACATTCAGTTATACAATTGTTATCAACAAGTTTGAGAGCCTGACCTTAACAAAACTCTAATACAAGTTGTTCCTAGCTTAAACTAAACATCCTACCTTGATTTTTGTACATTTCTGGCCATATGGCAGGGTCACTACCGGTGTCAGGTCCTACAAGCTGCGCCTTCCCCCTAGAAGTGCGCATGCGCAGTGTTACCCCGGGAATTGCCCGGTCTACGCCCCAAACTCCATTTACCCACTAAAGGAGGGCCCTTACTCTGCGCCGGTGGCGTCATGAGTCCACGCGCGCGGGGTGGCTACCAGCCTAAGGAAAGCGTGAACTACTCCTACCCGCGCTCCTTTGCATATTACCTTGCCCCTGGAGTACTGGGAGTGGCCCGCAGGCCCCTCCCCCCGGGCGGGAACCTCCATAGGATGATGCCCGCCCCCTCAGACCTCAAATATGTGCTCACCGATAATGACCTTACCGCCACAGGCCAGTATTGTTAACCCCCCCCTCTATCCCCTGCCTAAGGACACACTCCTCCTATCCCAGCCCTCTAGCCAAGCCCAGATATTGTCAGACCATAGGACATTACCCTCTTCTGTCAAATGAACCCCGTCCTTCAAGTAATACTTGTGACCCCAGATGCACCCATGAGGTATTGATTGTAACACGGGGGTTCGAAACAACCTATCCAACCGTGTGTTGATCCTCTTTACCGAGTGATTCAACGCCCTGACCGAATGACCCCCCCGCCACTGAAGTCGAGGTATGAGTTGTGACCATACTAGCGTGCACCCGGGGCAGGTCCTAGCTATCCAACCCGCTGTTGAGATAATCTCTTCAATCAAGATGCGCCTGCCCAGTGTTGCCAAGTCGTTCTCCCCAAGGTGAAGTATCACCACTGACGGTGGAGACCGCTGGCGTGCTAACAGCCCTTGGAAGAAACCCCTAAACTCGTGAAGACACAACCCACCTCTGCCAAAGAACGTGATATTCAACCCTAGTTGTGCCGCCCTTTCTTTCTTATCACCTGACAGGAATACACATTCCGCTCGCTTCACATATGAATGACCAACAATCCAGACATTGTTCTTTGTTGTTTCCTGTTCGCCGCTTCGTGCCGATGAATCTTGGCGGTGCCCGACGACAAATTCCTCCCCTGCGTAACAGGTCTGAGAAACTGTAAGAGAGCGGAAAGAGACCAAGCGTGAGTGACAAGTAATCATAGCATGTCAATCCGAACATAACGTTTATAGCAGTCTGATGACCACCTTCCAATTGTCTTCACTCTTTCCACCGGGAGGCCCCCCGCCACCGCCTCAGTTGCTGCCCCAATCCTGAAGGAATGAGATCCAAAATCTCTAGGATCAAGACCTGCTTTTGTAACCCCTATTTCGAACACTCTCCTGAATTGATACCTGGTCAAGGGGCTCCCGTCGGCGTGACAGAGCAACGCCCTGCCTGCTGAACCGACCATCCGTCCCATGAGTGCTTCTACGTGCCTCACCGGGCAGCATGGGTTGGCGGGTGCCCGTTGCAGAATTATGGTGTGACCCCTAGCTTCTTGATCGGTCTTTGATTTCTGGATAATCACCCACATGGTGTCACCCCTTATCGTCACCCCAGCCTTCTGCAAGCCACCTAATATGTCAGACTTGGACCCTGCCACAAGTTCACTAATTCTCAGCGCCCCATAAAATGCCAGGGAGAATGCCGCCTTAAAAAGAAGCACTTCCCACTCCGAGTTACAAACAATCTCCAGCGTGCCCAGTAAGGCTGTTAGCCGGGCCAACCCCATGGGCTTCCTCTTATCCTTCTGGTGTCCCTGAATACGGCGCCATCCCCTTAAAGCCTTGCGTATCATAAAGGTATTAGTGGGATCCCTGAAGCCCCTAGCTTGAGCGAAGAATGACACTGCTGCCCTATGTCTGGTCGCCGCTGCCACTGAGCGCCCCTCTTTGTGCATCCATTCTAAATAGGCTGCAAACCCATCCTCCTTCGCCCAAAGCACTTCCCACTGTGGCCCCAAGAAAGAACAATAAGACAGAAACGCCCCTTCGTAAGCCGTCTTGGTCCTGGGGGCTAGGCTAGCGACCACGAGGTCCTGTAATCTGGGGCACCAATCTGCCAAAGTACTGCTGGGAAGTGTGCTGGCGAGGGGTCTGCTGTGGGGAGATGTTCCCTGAAAACCTGCATTTTGAAGCGAGAAAGGGAGTCAGCCGCATTGTTTAAAACACCAGGGACATGTTTGGCTCTAAAATTAGCATTCAGTTTAAGGCACCGCAAAACACTTTCTTTGATCAGACGAAGTATGAAAGGACACCGCGCCCCCTGCTGATTGATACATTCCACCACTGTCATGTTATCTGACCAAAACACCACTGATTGGTTACATAGGTGTTCGGGCCAAACCATCAGTGCCACCCATATTGGAAAAAGTTCCAGGAAGCCAATGTTGCTGAGCAAGCCCCATGTGTTCCATTCTTCTGGCCATTGTTGAGCGACCCACCTATTCCCTAGGATGGCACCAAAGCCCACACTACCGGCCGCATCAGTCCATAATCCCAACTCCGCCGATGTCGTGAGCGGGCCGGGCCAGACCACCCTACCGTTAAAATCCTCCAGGAATGCCATCCAAATGAGCATATCCTGGCGAATTTCAGACGATAGGCGCGTGCGGTGGTGCTTTTCCTTCAGCCCCCTCATCGCATGCGCGATGGAGCGAGAGAAGGGGCGAGCCATTGGGATGATTCTTAGTGCGAAATTCAATTGCCCTACCACCTCCTGTAATTGCTGCAAAGTGACCTTCTCCTTCCGGAGGCATAACTGTAGCGATGACTTGAATTTGCACACCTTGTCCCTGGGTAGTCTAAAACATCCCTCCATTGAGTCAATCTCGATGCCCAGAAATTCCAGGCAGGTGGTCGGGCCCACCGTCTTCCCAGGCGCTAGCGGGACCCCAAAAGCCCGCATGAGCACGCAAAATTCCTGCAATGCCAGTGCGCACTCCTGAGAACCCGCTGTACCAAGGAAGAGGAAATCATCTAAGTAATGCATGACCCTTTGATGGCCCGACACTTGTCTCATGGCCCATTCAAGAAATGAACTAAACATCTCAAAGTAGGCGCAAGAAATAGAACAACCCATAGGCATGCATTTGTCCATGTAGAACCTATCCCTAAAGGTGAAACCTAAAAGATGCTGGTCCGCCGGGTGGACTGGGAGGAGTCGGAAGGCGGATTCTATGTCTGATTTCGCCATCAGCGCCCCGGGTCCAGTGGCCTGCAATAAGGTAACAGCCTGATCAAAAGAGGCGTACTTAACACTACAGATACCTTCGTCAATGGCATCATTCAGTGACGCCCCCCTTGGCGCTGACAGGTTATGAATCAATCTGAATTGCCCCTTCTCTTTCTTGGGGACAACTCCCAGTGGGGAACACACAAAATTGGGTACTGGCACTGCGGGAAAAGGGCCAGTTATCCTGCCTAAGGAAAGCTCTTTGTCAATTTTGGCGGCCACAACAGCCGGATTGTGTTTGACTGATAATTGATTTCTACAGTGCGCACTGCCTGTGTATCCCCCGGCCGGGATCCTAAAACCTTTAGAAAAACCTTCCTGGAGTAGGGTGGCCGCTTTGTGGTCAGGGTATCTGTTCAACAATGGAATCATTGCCACCACATCCACTGGAGTGGGGGGGCGTAACCTGTCTGCCTTATAGTGGCTTTCCCCTACCCCTCTGTCCTGTGTGACCTTGCTTGGACCTACAGGTAGTTTCTGGATGAGAGGGGTGCCCACAGGAGGAACATGCATGCCTAAACTTACACGCGGCCCTTGCGCAGGTACGCCTATTAAAATCCCAGCACACCCCTTTCTTCTCTGGCCCGCCTGCCCTAAATTTCCCAGGTATTTCACTCGTTTGGGGGGGCCGAAAGGGCTGCTGCGGTCTAGTGAACGCCTTGACCGCACCGAACTGAGGGGGCGGTGCAGTGTCAGAGAACTGTTTGTGCCAAGCCATGGAATCTACCGAGTCCCATGGCAATGATCTATTGAATTCCAATGCCTTCCTAAAGTTGACATCATAACCCTTCCATGCTTCCCCAGAATACTGTTGACTCCACCCCACAATCCTGCTCGAGTAGCAAGCCAATGCAGCCTGCAGATCTGGGGGACGCTCAGCCTTAACTGCAGTGAAAACAGCCCATGCTTGCATCCAATTATTGAGATTTTCCTCAACCCTGAATCTAGTACACTGCGCCCTCCATTCACTTGGGAGCATCCACTCTTTCAGTGCTTTTGCCTGCTCCATTTCCCTATTATCCAACAATAAAGAATAAATGTACACGTATTTATCAGCCCAAATCATTTCTTTCACAGCTAAAGACACATGTTGAGCTAGATTTTCGCTCCTGGAAGGTATCACACCGTCCCCCAAGAGCGGCAATGCCACTTCCTTACCAAGTGCGGGCACCGGGGGCGGCTGCCCTTTTACTCCGTCCAGCTGGGGAACACTTGGACCTGCAAGGGGAGAAGAAATTGGCAATGCAACACTGTCGGCGACCGGTGCCGATCTGATTTTTTCTACAAACCTTGCCGCCTCTGCCGCATGGTCTGCAGAATTCGGGAAGGCTCCTCCTTTTTGGAGCCATGGCATCATGGCCGTTAACTGAGATAACAATTCGGGTGGCATGGAAGCTACATTACCCCCCGGGACAACAGGTACCACTGGGGTTATGCCCAGTGGTCCTGGCACAGCTGGCAGAGCGGGCGCCGGGTGTGGCCAGCCTGTACCCGGGATTGTGGGCACCGGTGCGGGAGCAGACCCAGCGTCTACTGGTTGACCTGCCGGCACCGGCACCACAGGGGCAATGGGTGTAGGCACATGCGGGGGTGGGACCACCGCGGGCGGTGTGGCGGGTAACGGATCCACTGGGCCTGGGGTGGGGACCGCCTCCTTGGGTCGTTTGGACCTAGGTTTCCCTTGCGGGGTGACAAATTCCCCTCTTGGCACTGGTGCCACCCTCTTGCGGACCGGTCTCCCGGACGGGCCCGGTGCCTCGCCCTCTCTGTCCTCCAACCGAGCTTCCCGCTCCTTAATTTGTCCTAACTGTTGCTTAATGTCGGTCATCTCCCGCATCATAGCCCGCATCATAGCCTCCATGTTGGACCCCCTTTTTCCACCCCTTGGACCTGGCATGACGCCTACCCCAAAAACACCCGCTGCCTACTTAGATCCCAACAGGTCAACTGTGTGTACCTTTCAGATGGAGGGTCACCAGGGGGCTTTCAGCACCATGCAACGGCGACCGCAACACTAGCGGCTTGTCCGCTTATGTAAGGGGGTGAGTAAACCTAATGTAGACCCACCCGGCGGCCACCTGGAGCAATGAATGCTAGCCCCCCGTACCCCTCTTACCGACCGGTCCTTGGTCCTTGGTCTACACCACCTTGCGCGTTGGATGCTCTTACGTCCTGTCCGCTAGTGATTGCCCCCAATAACGTCGGTAAATGGCCTGGAATACAAATTTAGAGTTATCACCGTGTATAGGCGAGATTCAAAATGACACTCCTATCAAGGGCAGGACAATCCTGGACTTGTCCCTGGACTCAGTCCCCAGAACTGTAGGGATATGGACACTCAATCGCTAAATTACCACATTTACAGTCGTAAAAACTCAACAAAATGTCACCCTGTTTTCAGCAATTTGCACACTTGTGTCCCACCCAAATGGGAAGAATTATAAATAAGTAGCGTGCAAAAGGAACTAGATAGATGTACTTATGTAACGGTAGTAATCAAAATTGCTTCCTAAGGAAAGAAACGATCTTGTGAGCAAAACCATAAACATCAACTCACTTTCTCTAATAATTGTAAAACAATTCTGCAGCCAATTTATAAGAACTCATTCACTTTGTTAAATTGCAGACTCTTCCCCCCTCTTATTACCGATTTAAACTCGAAATGGGGTCTCCGGTCCAGGTCCTGCCCTGGTCGACCCTGCTTCACTTCCCTGCCCCGTATACCGTCTCTACCCCGGCCTGTGACTGTAAGCGCGGGAAAGCGGAAGGCGCGATCACAAGGAGAAAGATGAATCACCCCCAACTGCCCGCACCTTCTTCCTAACAAAATTGTTCCCGCACTCTCTTGTACATGCGCCGTGCAATCGAGCTCCTCAAGCCCTTTCAACCGGGCGCTCACCGAACAGACTGCAGGCCTTAAGACCAATCGGGTCTCCTTTCACACCGGCAGCTTACCCAACACACCGGCTTGCCGACCCTGGAACACCCGCCCCGCACAATACCTCGAACCTGTGGCGGCCCGCACCGCTTTCAACAGCCGCTCTTGCCTGCTCCTGCACCGGCGCTTCGAATCCCCAGCTCGCTGTCCCGACGCCGGAAAAAGGCAATCCAGCCGGAGTCTCCTCTCGCTGTCCCGACGCCGACCAAGGCGATGCCGCGGCTCCTCTTGCGATACTGCTACCACGCTGTAATACAAAACAGGAAAATTCAGCTCGCTGTCCCGACGCCGAACAAAGGCGATCCAGCCGGAGTCTCCTCTCGCTGTCCCGACGCCGACCAAGGCGATGCCTCCTGCGATACTGCTACCACGCTGTAATAAAAACGGGAAAATTACTAAAAACAAAGAAGCCCCGAACGCGGGGCACAGCGTTCGGCGAGGGAGCGTCCAGGGACAAGGGGGTCTCCTGGGCGCTCCCCACCTCTTATTCCCGAGGGGCCGGGTGGCCCCTCCTATCGCCCGCCCCCCCCGACCCGGAACCAGTCCATTGAATCCGGGTCAGGAGGGGCGCCGGCCAATCGGCGGTGGGCCGCGCCCCAGGGCACGCCCCCACCGTCGAAGGACCGAGGGGGAGAGGAGGTGAGGCGGTCGCCGCGCCGCCATGCGTGCGGGGGGGCCGAGGGCCCCCCCTTTTCAGTCGAGCTGACTGTACCGGAGGAAGACATCCCGAAGCGCTGGCTCCATGCCCACGAGGCGGCTGCCAAAAACTGACAGAACCGGTGGACTTGTCAAAACCGGATTGTACCAATGTGCTGAGACTTGGAATATGAGACAAACCGCGACACAAAACAATCTCAGAGCACAAATGCACGGCGCTCCAACCGAGGGCCGCCTCGGCGTTTGAACTGCCAGGTTCCATAAGCTTCTCAGAAGTTACAGCTGCTTGGGACTCCATAGCAGCCATCGCCGACTTAATAAAACTGTCCCAGGGACTAATGAATTATTTACAGATTGCATCAAGCAAGTGTAACCTATGCATTTAAAGTAGCAAAATCCACTTTAAGTCATCATTCCGCGGTCTTTATCATGCCTGGCAGCTTTTTATTAATATATCTGTATTTTCTTCGTCTAAACTGAGCGGATTTAGAATCAAAGTATTGTCATTTAATCTTGCTTGCTTATTCAGTCTGGATACAGTTTTATTGATCAAACATTCTACGACTGGCCTCTGTTATGAATATCTTAAAAGGGAAGGCATTTTGTAAAGTGCTAGGAGGGGAATCTTTAACTGCCTGAGGACATTTAAACATGCTTCTTAAATATGAAGTGAAGTAATGTTTTAGATGCAGGTACTTGCTTTACAGGGCTGTCAATCAATCTAGGAGGCAAAAAAAAGTAAATGCATGTAGATGTATGGCCGAGTGTTGTATGGAGCAGGAATGTCTTACCTGGTTGTGTGGGACATTATTATCAAGCTTTTTAGTTTAGTGGGAGAGGTGTGGCACAGAGGTCAGAGCGGCGGACTCCGCAGCTCAGGGCGTGCGGGTCGATCGCTGGCGGCAGCTCAGCTCAGCATCATATAACTCTGGGCAATAGCTCACTTAATCTCCCCGTTGGCCGCCAGAGCATAGATACCCTTAGGGTTGATAAGTCAAGCTTTAAAATACTAGAATTAATAGCACAAAAGGTATAGCGTGGGAAAAGAGCACAGAGAAGGGGGATGAGGGAGGGCATCCTGCTTGAATTATCAACCTGCGCTACCCTCTCACCAAGATTGAGGCCAGTAGTCCTCGTTGGGGTTGCCAAAACCGAACCCCTGATTATCGCGTCCACTTTGAAGTTGCAAAGGCTTGTTGTCATCTCTGCAAGAAGATATTCGGGCTCCAAGTAGCCCCAACCTCGAGCACCTCCAGTCACTTGAATCTTCGGCCACACCGTCTCGTGTCATTGTAGCCTGCATCTTTTGGTGAGCTGCTTGAGGTCCTCTCGTTACTCTAGTGCTTCTAGACTGTAGGGCGACTCGAGGGTCACTCTTATTTCTTTTGTGCTCCCCTGAGTGCTCGGGCCTGCCCTGACTTCAATGCTTGTGGTGAGTCCCCTGGACCTTGCTGGCGCCCGACGTTGCTCCTTCTTTGATTCCTGTGTGGCTTGCCTTTGCCAAGGCTTGTTGGCGCTCCCGCTGAACACCGATCCCTCAGCACCTAACATTCGTCATGGGACAGCTTCTGCATGGCTCCTGGTCCTCCTCAGCATCATCTGGTCCTCACAGCTGCAGCACCAAGGTCCTCGTCATACATCCTGAAGCACCTGACATTGAAGGCTTTCATCTTCCAAGTCTCCTGGTCACCCTTGAGTGACTTAGACTCTGTTCCCTCTTCTTTCAGGTACTCTTCTTCAAGAATCCACATTTGGATTCCTCCGGACACTTTCTCCTCTTCCAGCAGCGGCACTTTGCTGAAATCCTCCATAGGATTGGACGGCAGTTTCCGACACCACTTCACATCTATGCACCCGGCTTCCCAGAGATAGGTAACTTTGGTACCACGGTATCCACGGATGGGGTGGCTCTCCAACCTTCTGCCTTCCATGGGGTTTCAAGGAAACAATCAGAGGGGAATGGATCACTTGTCTGGTAGTGTTACCAGGGACTTTGGTACCAGTCACCTTGTAAAAAACCCTCATTCACATATAGTGGAACGTAGCTGTATATCTTGATTATCTGCTTTGGTAACTACGTGAAAAGCATCCTCATGGGGTCTAGTCGTATGCTTTCCTCCACCTGGAGGGAGATCAACTGGTGATTACAGTAGTGATCAGAAATGAAAGAAAAGTGAGTTTAAAATTACCTCCATCTCTCCAGCTTGAGTATTCATTCTATTGGAGATGGGGCAAGGTTAAAATAAAAGGCGAGCATGTGTAGAAGAGCTACTGTTCTATAACACCTACTGTGAACACATGAGTGATCTATATGTTTCAGCCCTAATGGTGCCCTGTTGGGTCGGAGGGCTTTCTTCAGGACCAAGATACGGCACATTATTTATTGGGGCCGTGCACAGGTAAATTTTTCACTTACCCTTCTATGCAGTGAGCTAATGGATCACTGCATGGATATTGGTCTATAGTACCTTTAACTGGAGAAAGGAAAGGAAAAAAAGACCATGACAACAGAATATGATATCAATTGTGCACATATGTTGATCTATTACGATCCATGTCTGTCATCAGCGATGCTTATAAAGAGTAGTTCATTTACTACACAAAGCGTTAAGTGTGGGAAGAAATGGAGAGATACACATCATAATACATTTGGATAAACAGAGATACATTAAAATGAGCTGTGCAGTAGATTGTGCGTGAAGTTTTTAGAGATGTTAGGCCGACTGCATTGATAAGTAACATTATTTGGGAAAATATCTACGTGAATGCTGTCACGTGTCTGTGTGAATCTGAAGTTATTATGGGTACACATTTTTAACTGAGAACTTTAAACGAGCACTGCTACTGCAAACATGGTAATTGGTTTGCCAAATATATGTTGAAAATTCGTCTGTCGCCGTCACAGGTCACGGAGCCGGTGTTGGCGTTGTGCTGTGCTATTTATAATGCATGAAAAGCGCGCTTTTTATATGATGTAACAGATAAATAATTAGCCTCTCGTAATTCTGTGGTTTGCATGCTTGTATAATCTTAGCCGCATCAAATTTGCTATGCTGAATATGATGGCTAAAAATGTGGCTGAATTTTCTGCTTATTTAAGTTTGGTTAAAAATAACGAGTTGTAAATCGCGGCTCACCGCATTTACTTGTGGGAGGAATACCTTGGGATAGGTAACTTGGGTACCACGGCATCCAAGGATGGGATGGCTCCCCAACATTCTACCTTCCGTGGGGTTTCTTCAGGGACTACTGGAAAGGGTCCCTAATCTTTAAAAATCCAACAGCGACTTGCAAGTAGATTTGTACCGAGCACACAGTTGTGTTCACAACATGCACACGCTCTCCGTGGGGTCCCTATCTACTTACCTGGGGTGGTTCTGTAGGTCCCCAGCAATTCTATCCCCTCTTGACATTGTCCCGACTTGAGTCGTGGTTCTTATACCACTTTCTTAGTATGTGGCTTGCCCCCCCCCGGGCCCCCTGTATATTACTGCTATTTACTGTGATTTATTTTTCTGAAGTATTGTGTGCTTTGTGTCTATCTTTGTGTTGGAGATACTGTGATGTACTAGATAGTGTTACATAATAAATACATATTCTTATAAATACTTTGTGTGGTTCTTTTTCATTTAAACTATACTATAAGATTGCATTCTGGTAAAACAAGCTGCTTTACACTCCCTCAAGACTAAGCCTGAAGGCTGCTCTCCACAGCTACCACTTGGATAGCTTTCTAAGATTGTCTGAGACCTCTTAAATCACCATAAGGGTTGTCTATACTGGTTCAAGGTGCCCACTTACATTAGTGGACATCATATATCAGGCCAGCTTCTCACATTGGAGTGCAGCGGTTGGGATTTAAGCCTGCATTGTTTTACCAGCTAAATCTTTTTATTGATTAACTGAAAAACCATCACGAGTACTAGGCATATATAAATACAATCTTAGAATAAGTAAGTTCTATTGAACTTAGGGTTGGGGAGGTCAAGGGTCTAGCACACCCTTACTCCAACCTCAGAGAGTTTAGTTCCCACTAAGTTAGGTAGTGTAACACCACACCTCACTTAGGGCCCGATGTAGGAAAATCTTTTTTACCACTTCTTAAATACCGATTCATACCGAATCGGTATTTAAGAAGTGGTAAAAAAGAGGAGGGCAGATGTAGGTAATTTTATTTTTATAATTATCGAATCGGAAGGAATCGGTATTTACCGATTCGGTATATGCCCATTGATTTCTATGGGCATTGAAGCCCATAGGAATCAATGGGAATTACCGATTTGGTATTTACCAAATCGGTAAATACCGAATTTTGCAAGGGTGCAGGGGGTGTCACTTTGACACCCTCTGGCACCCCAATTACAGGCATGTGTGCCATGTGACACACAGACATGCCCTTAGGGCACAGATGTGCATGCACACCTGGATTCGGTATTTTACCACCCAATAGGATTGGGTGGTAAAATACCGAATCTGAAAGGCCTGTGGCACTGTTTGCAGTGCCACCTACATGTGAGATTTACCGAATCGGTAAAATTACCGATTCGGTATTTTACAGAATCGTTAAATTTACCGATTCAGTAAATTTACCAATTCTGTAAAAAAGGTCCCCTACATCTCAATGACCCATTTAACGGTCGGTAACGGCCGAATTCGGCCGTTACCGACCGGTAATGGCCACCTACATCGGGCCCTTAATATGTCTTCTATAGGAGATGCCAGTGTCTCTCTACCTGCTAGATACAGTGAACCTTTGTTCCAAGAACTGAAAGCACTGTGTCCCTCTAGAAAGCTGAAGACAGGAAGAAGTGCCAACACTCAACAGCTAATAGAGTTGTTACTGTTAGATGACCTAAGGAAAGCCAGTGGGTCAGATGAACAGGAGAGAGTGGCTGTGCTGTGGACTGAAAATATGTTAAGAGGGGACCCCCTCATTGACCTAGAATCTAACCCTGACCAGGTGGAGCCTGATGACTTCCACCTGGACAATTCAGACCTCCCAGAGGAGAACACAGAGGGCCAAGAGAATACCCCCTTTGATCCTTCTGGGAAGGTGCAGGGTACAACAAGGAGGTCTAGATCCTCCTCTACAGAATCCAAAACTTCTAGACAGTCAGTAGGGACCTCCATTTCTAATAAAGGGGGTAACTCTTTGGATAGGGAATACCTATTGCTTCAACTTGAGAAAGCTAGGCTTAGGCTCAGGAAAGAGCAGTTAGCCCTTTACAGAGAGTCACTAGAAGTCCAGAAGGCAAGGAAGAAACTGGGACTAGAGTCCCATGGTGGCAGCAACATTGTCCCTAGAATTAAGGAACATACCTTTGACCTTAGGAACCTGAGCACGATTGTCCCTCCCTACCATGTTGGGGATGATATCCACAAATGGATAACTGTTTTAGAGAGGCCTGTAAAGTGCAGAAGCTCCCTCAAGAACAGTGGGCAGCTATCTAAATGTAAATGTAAATGTGTTGGACTTGTAAAGCGCACAGCTGCCCGTAAGCGTCCCGGCGCTTGCTTAGGGAACCCGTCCTGGTATTCCCCTGTGAGAAACCCCGGCAGGGTGTCCACAAGGTGAAAGCACCCCGGCAGGGTGTCCACAAGGTGAAAGCCAGGCATCCCGCTGCGAGGGGCCGTAGTGGAGATTAAGCAAGCTATTGCCCAGAGTCGCAGAGTGTGACCCCGTGAGTTGAGTAGGCACCGGAGCGAGAATTGTCAAGTCTGTGGAATTTTGAGCCCGAGACCCGCCGAGGCGGGGAATCAAACCCTGGTCCATGGTCGATCTCAGCTTCCAGGTCTGCCGCCTCTAACCACTGAGCCACGCTTCTCCATGGTGGCTCTCCTTTGCTGACAAGGGTAGAGATACGCTTCTCACTGTTAGAGAAGAGGATGCTGACTGTTACTCAGTTTTGAAGAGTGTTCTTATTGATGGGTTTGGCTTAACTACTGAACAATACAGGATTCATGGTATATATATTTATTTATTGATCAAATATATGATCATTTACATCATAGATATCAAAAACACATGATATAAATAAAAACTATTTGAATTGCAATGCAATACATTATTTAAAAAAAGATTTGTTTTAAACATCCTATATCATAGGTAGCAGCTTTATAGTTTTTAAAAGATATTAAAAAAGTATTTTGTCATATTAAGAAAAAAAATACATAACACAATTCCATAGGGTTCATTTGTTGTTCATTGTCATGTGTGGTTCACAGGGACATTTTTGGTTGTTTTTGACCTCTCCCACCAAGCAAACAGTAAGTATCTTGAAATTGCAAAAACCAACCATCTAGTAGTATCAGACATAAAGATTCTTAGTGCATCATTAGGGCTTGTTAAAGATAGTAAACGACATACAGGCATAATCCAATTTTTCCGATGATCAGCATATATCGGACAGAAGAAAAGAAAATGTACAAGGCTCTTAGGGGAAGTATGACAGGTTGGGCATACTGGCAGTTTGGATGCATTTTCCCAAGTACTTCTTCTTGAGTTTAGAGGCAAGGCTCCATACCTGAATTAAATGCATGGGGCTCTTGCCTGGGGTGGTGCGATAGCATCCATAAACGGTTCAAAACCAACCCATCCTTTGAAGTCTAAAAAACTAGATGTTAAAATGCCACCCGTTACTATCTATACTTTGCAAGTCTGTAAACTTCCAAAACCTTTTTTTAAGTAGGGGAGCCATAGATTTCCTTATAGCCCCCGGATCCTCCCATAAAAGCCCAAACCCTAGATTTAAAAAACAATCCTTGATCATATTAAGCTATTTAATGGGACCTGTTTCTTTTTGCACAGCAATTAGATCTTCCAGGACCTTCCTTAATGGGACCTGAGTGTCGCTAGTCCACATCCTTATCCAGAACATAGAAGCCCTGAGAGTAGCAAAATGGCTAATGGGTCTGAGGCCAAGATCAAGTCTAAGTGGCAGGAGGGGATATTTACCGGAAGATTCAGTGTTGCCCTGATAAATTAATTTTCATCAAGGTCCAGGTCTTTCAGATTGTCCAGTCCCCATAGCTCGGCCCCATAGAGGGCTGCTCCTAGACCTTTTGCCTTATGAAGTTCTAACATGGGCGAAATTGGCCGGAACTGGGAAGCTCTAGCCCTCTGGACTATTGCACAATCGGCATATTGGAGGGTTAAGGTGCTCTTTTCGATTTGTGGTGACCAAGCCAGCTTATCACTAATGCATACTATAAATAATCAAACGCCCTAACCTGCTCTAGGGCTTGAGTATGTAGCATTAATTTACCTTTGTGTGATTTATATGGATTAAATGTCATATATTTGGTCTTTGAATAGTTTATGACTAACCCCTGTCTTTGCAAGCTTTATCAAATTTGTTTAGGAGGTTCTGAATCTCTTTTGGTGTTCTGGCTTTGAGAAGGGTGTTGTCCGCGAAAAGCAGACAGGGCAATACTCTGCCTGTACTCATTTTGGAGTATCACCACCACAATTAAACAGTTCCCCTATTCGCCCATTGATGAAAAGGGTAAAGAGTGTTGGGGCCAAGACACAGCCTTTGCATACCCCTTTATTAATCAGTATATCCTTAGAAAGACTTCCATCCAGATTCCACCTAACCATTGCAAAGGCATTTTGATGCAATCTAAGGATTAAGTTCAGAAACACCCAAAAGGCACAGAATAAGGACTGGGTACACTTTGTGGATTGTGCTTTTAAGGCTCTGGAAGGTTGGCTGCTTGGCAGCAAGGTGCATGATTTAGATGGATTGTACACTTTGATTATGAGGGAGCCGATCCTTAATAATTGCCAAAACGAGCTACTGCTTCAGTACCTGGTCGACTCAGATCTGACTTCTCTGCAAGACTTGAGAAAGAAGGCAGATAAATGGTTCAGGACCAGGGTGAAGCAGAAAACCCAGAACAATAGTGGTGACCAGAAAAAACAAGATTTTTTTAAGACTCAGAATAAGGGTGGGGACAAGGGTAAAGACAAAAAGGAGTCTTCATCAAGGTTTCAAAAAACTGCATCTGGGTGGAGTCACAATCCAAGAAGGGAAAAGGCAAAAAGAAAACTTGGTGTTACTTTCCTAAGGTAAAAACCCATTGGACAAAGGATGCTGATTGTCCAAAATTCAAGGAGACTACTCCTACCATCCCTGCCCCAAAGGCAACTGCTCCCCCTAGTGCGAGTGTTGGTACAGGGAACAAGGTAATAGTGGGGTTAACCTTGGGATCTGAGGTGGGTTCTGGCTTATTCAGGACTCAAGCTCTGGCTGTTCTAGTCTGTGGTGGTGGCATAGATATTGCCACCTTATTTGTCAGTCCCTGTAAACTGGGCAAGTACAGACAACAACCTTTGATCAATGGAAAGGAGGCAAGGGCCTACAGGGACACAGAGGCCAGTGTCACAATGGTAACAGATAAACTTTTGTCTCCTGAACAAATCATACTTGGAGAAATGGGAAACAGAGTTTACAACGCATGCTTTAGAACGACTTGCTGTAGGGGGCAGAAGTTGTTGGGTTTTACAATTCAACACCTTCCCTGATGTTGCACAAACTGGAGTAGGAATAGTAAATTATACTATTCCTAAGACCAGCGCACCGCCTACAGAAAGTCGTTGCAACGACTGCATTGTAATGGCATGCGATCTAAAGCATGCATTGTAAAGAGATATATTTGGAGAAATGTACCAAGTGACCAATGCAAACAATGTCAGGACTGACCATTCATTGGCAGTTATTAATTTCACCTGGGGAGGTGTAACGAGCCCTCAAAAGGCTGTGGTAAGTTCAGACCTACCGGCAGATTGTTTGTTGGGCAATGATTTGGAGACTTCAGCCCAGTTAAATTTAGGACTCATGCAGCAATGTTGGGCATCTCTACAGATGTGTTTTCTGTGACCAGGTCACAAGCCAAACTGACATCCACGGAATAGGCCCTGGATCTTGGAACAATAGACCAGGTGTCTTCAAAGAGAAGGAGCAGGAGGGGTAAGGCTCTGTCTTCCCCCAGACTCAAAATGAGTATCAGTCACCGGAGGGAGATGATCTTAGTCCCTGTGAAGGAACTGCCCCAGATTAACTCGAGCCTGATCAGGTTGAGTTCTTGGGGGCAGGGGCCCTGCCAGGGCAAACGTGAGTTTGTAGCAGCAAACCTGCCCCTCTCTTGAACCCCCAGACAAAAAGCTGCTGCTGTGGCTGCTAGGAATGTCAGTGGGTCCCACATGATCTACTGGGATAAGGGATTCCTTTACTCACAGGGTAGACCTCTGACATTTATGAGCTTCCTACTCACCCTAGCACATGCCATTTCCCTGGCAGGACACTTAGGCCAAAGTAAACTTGGGACAGGCTTGTCCCTCACTTTCACTGGCCTCACATGTCTGAGGACACAAAGGACTTTTATCACTCCTGTGCTACTTGCCAAGCCAGTAGTAAAGCAGGTGGCACCATAAAGGCCCCCCTGATACCAATCCCAGTGGTGGGGGTTCCATGTGAGAGTATTGGGAATTACATCATTGATCCCATGAACCCTCCTAAAGCATCTGGGCACAGTTACATATTAATGGTGGTGGACCATGCCAGTTGGGACCCACAAGCAATTCCCTTAAGGACCACTACAGCTCCTGTTGTGGCGGGCCTTCTTGCGATTTGTTTTCCTGGGTGGGCTTCCCTAAGGAGGTTTTAACTGACAGAGGTACAAACTTCATGTCCAGTTATATTACTGCAATGTGGAAGAGTGTGGAGTGCATTACAAGTTCACCACACCATATCATCCTCAATGCAATGGGTTAGTTGAAAGATTCAACAAAACCCAAGGGGTATGATCATGGCCTCCCAGAAAAACATAGCCAAAAATGGGATGTCCTTCTGCCCTGCCTTCTCTTTGCCTACAGTGAGGTCCCTCAGAAGGAGGTTGGCTACAGCCCTTTTGAACTTCTGTTTGGGCATCCAGTTAGGGGTTCCTTGTATTTGGTGAAGGAGGGATGGGAGTTACCTCTCAAAGCTCTCAAACAAGACATAGTGGGCTATGTACTTGATCTCCACTCCAGGATGGCTGAGTACACAAAGACGGCAATTAAAAACCTGGAGGCCAGCCAAGAATTGCAAAAAGCTTGGCATGACCAAAAGGCTGTCCTGACTGTTTACCAGCCAGGTCAGAAAGTGTGGGTGTTGGAACCTGTGGCCCCAGCAGCTCTCTAAGATAAATGGAATGGACCCCATACTATCATTGAACAAAAGGGTTAGGTCACCTACCTAGTGGACATTGGCCCTCTCAGGAACCCCCATAGGGTGCTCCATGTGAACAGGCTGAAACTTTTCGTGGACAGGGCTGACATGGGCTTGCTCATGGCAACTGATGAGGGACATGAGGAAGAGAGAGAGCCTTTCCCTGATCTCTTCTCACAAAACCCAGATGATGGGTCAGTTGGTTGTGTTACCTTGGCAGGCAGCCTACTGACCAACAGCAGATTGATTGCAGGAAGGTCCTCAGTCAATACAGGCATATGTTCTCTCTAACACCCAGTCAAACCACCTGGTGTACCCATGAAGTGGACACAGGTGAGAGTCTACCTGTCAAAAATAAAATCTACAGGCAGCCAGACCATGTCAGAGATTGCACCAGGACAGAGGTCCAAAATATGCTAGTGTTGGGAAATGATTGAGCTCTCAGATATCCCTTGGACTAGTCCAGTGGTCTTGGTACTAAAACCTCACACCCAGGGTAGTAAGAGAGAGAAGTGTTGTTTTGACTACAGGGGACTCAATGCAAGACATTGTTCTCATCTGAAAACATTGCAGCCATCCAATTTAGTAACGGGAATGAACATACATGTTCCTCAAGAACCAGAGCCTCTAGTACCATCAGAGGACAACTCGGATTTACTTCAATATAACTGCGTGCCAAGAACTCATGCGCCGCTGCAAAATTATTCCAACGTCCCAGGACTCCATGCATCGCTGCAAAGGCCTAAATCCCGCCGCCAGAACAAAGCAATTCATGAGCAACTAGGGGGCTTATCAGTTGATCATAATCTGCGTTGGGAGACACCGTACTGCAGAGACACAGCTCAGGCAATGAAAGACAGGCTGGAGGCATGTGAAAAAGGAACGCTAATCCATAATCCATAAACTGCACTCAATGTAGCAAGATGCAGTGCTCCATAGAAATTAAGCATTCGGTTGCAGAGCAGCAACAGCCGGTGCAAATCGTCTCGTGGCACAGGATGTGCATCCATTCTGAAATAAACAAAGTAGTAGAAGCACTCCACCAACCAGAGAAAGCATCAAGGGAAATCCACCAAATAGGCTGGAAAAAAACGAATGAAAAAATGCCGGGAACACACCGAAAATATCTTGGAAAGAAGTCACAAGGCCACTACTAACAACTTTAAAAAAGTGAGCCAGCCCTGTTGTCGAGGAGGCATTAAAGATAGTGTGAATTAACTCCCCGAAATGCAGGGTCAGATCGGTATTTAATAAGGCATGCACTTCTGTGCGGGTGTTTGCCATGTGAAGGACAAATGTTTCACGGGCAGAAGTAAGGGCGACTTCTTTCGGGTACAAAAGAGCTCTTATTAGAGTGTTTGAGCCAATTCTGTCACAGCTTGCCTATGGAATAGGTAGTTACAGAATGGTCACTCTCAAAACGGGGATCCACCCTAACTTGTGTGTAGCCAGGGGCTAAACTCAGAAAACGATGTTGACAAGAATCTGCACGTTTGTGCCACAACAGCCAACCCTTAGGATCCAAACTGGATCTGTTAAAAGTAGAATTCAGCAACAGGGTGTGTAATTCTCTGATAGAAATACTGGTATTATTATCCCAACCGGGGTACTCTTCCAATTCTGGAAAAGAAGGAGCATTTAATTTTTTTGTTGTAGCCAATCCAAATCAGGTGGTTTGTGAAATAGTCGAATTTAAAAACAACATATGGTTCGGAATGAGACATGCACGATGCAAAGCCTCAGTGCCTTGCACTTGCCAACTTTTAGAACCCCAAACAGATTTAAGATCAATAGTATCTTTCCACAGTTCATAGGCCCCAATAGCCAATTGGTCAAGAAAGGACTTGGAATATAATAATTTTGTGTGGGTAAGTCTAACTTTGGAAGAGGACTTTTCGGTCATCTTAAAATAAAATGCATTAGGATTTGACTGATTGAAATAAGTAAAATAAGTGAATCTCTTTAAAAGAGAAATTGAGCTGCCTTTCACAGGTATGGGGCAATGTTCCCATTGCGTATAATTAACCATATTCCTCCTAGTGTTTGCCTTATGCAGATAGTGATTGCCATAGTGTTGATAACAGAACAAATCACCATAATTAGCTGAATCTAAGTATAAATCCTCAACATCAAAAGCAGCATAATATTTCAAATCTGAAAACAAAGCCTCTACGGCTTGAACATCCCAATCATCAGAGCGTATATTTTGTTTTATCACATCCCCCATAGAAACTCTTAGTACATTGAGTACATTTATAACCTCTGTGGTACCATGTATTTGAATTTTAACAGCATCCAATACAATCCCATCTGAAATGGGCCAAGCAGTAACGTTTACAAAACTCTGATCCCTTCTCAATCTGTGTGATGAGGAATGGGGTGCCAATGGTTAGAGCAGCAGACCCTGATGCAGAGGTCTAGCCCGGGACCAGGGTTCAATTCCCCGCCTCGGCGGGTCTTGGGCTCAAAAATTACACGGAGCTGATAATTCTCGCCTCGGTGCCTTTTCCAATCATGGAGTCCCACTCTGCAACTCTGGGCAATAGCTTGCTTAATCTCCACAACGGCCCCCACAACGCTAAGGATGCCTGGCCTCCACCTTGGGGGTGCCCAGGAGTGGACACCTCACAGGGAAAGCCAGGATGGATTCCAGAGCGGTATTCGTAAAAGCGCCTTGAGACCCTTGCGGGTGAGTAGTGCGCTATACAAGTATCAATTTACATTACATTACATTACATAACATTTAATGTTCCATTAATATGTCGAATAGCAGTCCTCTCTTCAACGTAGTGTCCATTCACAAGACGGACAAAATGCACCACAAATCCAATTGACATAAACAAAAAAATTGAAAAAGAACCAACCAAATGTAAGTCCAAGGAGGAATCAAAAAGTGTTTTTTAAACCATGTTGCAAAAACAGAAAGTTTTGAAGGGGACTTCGATGTGGTAGAGTTAGTGTCAAATGAAAATTTGGACTTAGTGGACAAACAGGTTTGCAAATGGGGCATTACCAAGGCTGTGGGGTAAGTATACTCAGTCTCATCAAGACGAGGATCAGGAGGGCTATTCAATAAAGGACTTGAAATTGCAGCATCTCAAAGGCAACGTCAGGCTTTTTGTTAGGAGCCGGTGCCAAAACAGAATTTCTCATTATCGATGGACAGGAGACCGGAGGTGTCATACTAAGAAGAATGGGCCACTCTGTGTAATTTGACATTGTCAATTGAGATGTACCTTTTTTCTTTCGAGCTGGAAGTGGAGGTAAAATGACTGTTCTTGTGCCCTGCACGCCAAGTTCAGGAACTGGAGCTCGATATGAAGGACCAAATTCTTTCTTGTTCTTGATCTTCTCTCGGACCAGTTCTCCAACTCGGGGTAGCCAGCCAACTACCCGAATCTGCAACGCAGCTTCAGATGTGGAGGGCAAGTGTTCCTTTGCAAGACTGTCTCTCGTCTCTTGTGGAATCTGTAAAACTTTACAATGTTCATCTACGTCAAAGGGGGCAGCAGCCACCGCCTGGTCTAGACCTTCAAGGTCCGGGACAAACATTTTGATACCAAAGATGTGGGGTCCGCCCACCCAGAGACCTTCTAGGGAGATTATTAAGTGCACGCTGTACGCTATTGAGATGGGCTGCCGGTACCTATAACCCTAGCTGTCAATAATTGCTTTAAGTCACGGTTCACCCCCTCCACAACACTATTGCCCTTAGGTCAGTATGGAGATGAAAATTTGACTTGGACCCCCAATGAACTCATGGCATCCTTGTACGCCTTAGAGGCGAATGCTGGACCCTGGTCCGAAAGGAAGGTGCCACACGTAAAAATTCCCACAAAGACACGCAAATCTCTTATGACAGTTCGTGAATCAGCACTTCGGTGTGGCCACACCCATACATAGTTCGTGCAAGAATCAACTGCAACTAAGAGTACTTATACGCAGTATCTGAAGAAAAAGGACCGCAGTGATCCAAATAAACACAACCAAGTGGTTTATTGGAAATGCACAATTGTGTCTGCACAGAGACTCAGTGAATTAGGGTGTACCAAAAACTCACCTTAGTACCCAACATCCCCTACCAGACTAGCATCAGTGTCTCATTAGCTCTTCGTCCTGTAGCAAAATCACCAATGATTAGACAACCCAGAACATGCGACTTAGGATAACTCAGGTAAGGTGGGAAACATGAACACTCTTTCTTAATACTCTCATACCAATCCAGAACAGGGAGTAAAGGGAGACATGAGCAATTTTAAAATGTTTATTTTAACGCCGTGATCTTAGGTGCAGCGTCTTAGCTAATACAAGCAGATATATGATAAGAAATAAGATTGTCAGCATAGTTACTACTCCATAAAATACAAAGGGAGAAAGCATGTTATAATGCTATATGGAAACAGGTTAAATATATACCTATATTTCACCCTCCTTTGCTAGTAGGTTATTTTATAACTAAGGAGGGTCTCTTCGGTTTGCATAGGCAACCCCATACCTCAGAGATTAGCAGGAGTGAATCACATCGAGTTCTGCACAAGCTCACAACATACGAATGTTCTCCAAGTGTGTTCAATCATGCCTACACAGTGTATTATTAAAGGCGCCAATATCTGAGCTGTCCACAGCTGCATATATGTTATGTCTAGAACGTGCGCTGATCAGTTCGAACAAAAGCAACAGTGTTGATATAACCTTGAAGGCCTCAGTACTCACTGTTCAGACTAAGCTTACAAAGCAAGTCTAGCAATGTAGAAAAACAAGTTATTCTCATGTAAAGCAAAGCTCTCAGCCTAACACGAAACAATAACTAATGTGTGTGCCATGTGCAAAAGAAAGCAAAAGGTAAAATGGCGTTTAAACTTCTAATAAGCTCATGCTAACTTAACACTGTAGAAATGCAAGGCTCAGCCCCACTACAGCACCAGGGAAGCATTTCCATGGTTGTTGTATGGGTGTTCCCATGCAACAGCCATGGATTTTGATGCATTTCCAGATTTACAAGAACTTGTGAACATAGGAATGCGCCAAAAAGATACGAATCCGCAGAAGAGGCATAAGGAGGAAAAACATGTCTATTTCTCCTCGTTTTTCTTTCTAGAGGAAAAAGCCTCTCAGGATGGTTTTTGTGCTGGAAGGTGTCCTTTCCTGCACAAAAACAATCCTGCGTGCAACACAGCCACCTTTGCACCATGGTGCAAGGAAACCTGTGCTATGCAGCCCATTGTGCGCCAGCACAGAGGAAAGGAAAGGAAATGAATTTGCTTCATAACCTTAAATACACTGCATTTCTGCCCTTTCCCAGTGACGCAGCGCAGCAAGATGACTTGCTGCGCCAATATGGCCCAAGGTGTCTCAAATGACTTGTATATTTACCCTTTATTGAGGCCACCTATCATCTCAATCCTACAGCTGTCCCACTCTGTCTATCCTCCCATCTTCTGTCATAACACCAGCTCAGGACCTTCATGGTGCATCAAGGCCATATGACTATCAATTCCTAAACGTTTATGGGGGGGTCCCTTCAAGTGATCCACATTGCCTTTGTAGTAGGCGAGCATGCGTTAGTTACTGCTGTTTTGTTACTGTAAAGTGTGCCTAGTCCAGGCAGTGCTTTTAAGGTGGAGCATGCTATGGGCACCCTCATTGGTTGTTCAGCACAATCAGCAGGTAGATATATCAGTTGTGACAAGTGGTGTGTGAGTCAGTGCAGGTACATGCCTAGTAGATGTAACCCTTCTGCCAGTGTGTCTGTGTTAACTTTAGAGGATTTCAGCTTGGTTTTCTGCATGTTCATTCCGAGCACCACTTTAGTTATCTTCACTATCTCCGGAACGTTGTTGAAGCTGGGGACTGTCACCATTTTCACCACTTGTCATCAGTCCCACAGTCAAAGGTGAAGATAGGAAAATGTAATACATTTGTCATCAGTTCTTGTCATCAATGGCTGCAAATTATCTGTGACCATATTTTCCAAACCTCTGTTGACGAGAATGGCCAGATATGTTGAGTTGGAGGATTTCCAAGCAAAGCCATAATCATTATTTACATGTCTAATCAGGTATTTGGTTATGGATAGTGCTTTACTCTTAATCCTAATAATTTAGCATCCTGAGAATACAGAAAAAAATCTCAGTTAGGGACATGAGGTGTGATATTGATTGAGCAGTCAAGGTAAAGTGAATTGCCATGTCCTATATATGGATAGCGAACGTCTGAGACATATGCACCCTGCAGGCGATTTGCATGGTTGGATCGACGTAAAGTCATTTAAATTTTACCAGGAAATATGGGCCCACCCCTGCTCTCTTTAGAGTATGTAATAAGTACCACCATTTGACCAATCAAATGTCTTTTCAGCATCTAAGGACAGCAGAATTTAGTCCAAGTTTACTCTCACCTGCATGCAGTCCTTGACAATCGATGGATAAAAAGCTTACCTTCAATTCATGGAAAAGGCTTGCTAAAAATCTTTTCAGCTGGGTAGCTGACACATTGGCCAGTATTTTCTTGCCAGTATTAATTAACAATATGGAACAGTAACTGGGTCGTTGGGTGGGGTCTTTTTCTGCTTTTAAAATAAAGATGATGTTCACTTTATATTTAGCACCTCATGTGTGCCTGTTTCTTTGGCTTAAGTACATTTATACAGTAGAAAAGCCATGATCTGTTTATTTAATCTGTAGAATTTGGTAGCAAAACTATGGTCCCCTGTGGCCTTGATATATGGAATGTCTGGCATGGCTTCAGGAATCTGTTCGTCAGTTATTTCTTCCTCATATAACTTTTGCCTTTATCAGAAAGGGTGGGAAGGGACACTCACTAATTCTAAGATTACCAGTTCATTCTGGGGATTGTTGCAAGCTTCTGATCTGTACAGGACACTTAAGAAATGGGCAAAGATTTCTGCTATCTCTACTGGGTGAGTAACTAAGAGGTGTTTCTATTCTCTTATACGGCTATTACTAGATGGGCTTCTCGGTAGTGTAGCTGTGCTGCCAGCAGCCGATTGACTTATTTTTCCCTGCTCATAGTGCTGCCACTTTAAGAGCAGTACAGCATATTCCACTTGTGAAATTAAGTGGGAGTTCCTGTCAACGTTTGCGCTTTTGATTTATTGCAGTAGTTGGGAGGTGGAGCTTATAGTATATTGCTTTGTCCATGTTTAAATGTCAAGTTCCACCTGTTTTTGCTTCTACTGTGATATCTTTGTATCCCTGGGCAGAAGCTCTCATCATTTAAAATCTCATGGTGGCCTTCCCTACAGCTCAGAAGTATTGCAGCACTCTGGGCCTTCCTGCTTACCATTCGTCCACTGATTAATCTTTCCTATCCCACCGGAGAGGTGATGGGAGTTACCATCACATCAATCAATTTCCGTCAACAGTGTAAACCATTTGGCTACACAATAAGGACCAGGAATCAGTAACTTTAGCTAAGAAGGTTTGTTATAGTTAGCAGTCAAGTTAAGGTACTCAAATCATAGCACCACGCTATAAAGGTAAAGAATAACAAGTGGGAAACCCAACCTCCTAAATAAGTTTATGCGTACCAGAATGAAACAAACAAGAAGTTCTGTCACAGCAATACAAAAGATCAATAACAGGATTTGGTGTTCAGAGTAGTTTCTTTTTCTCTCTTCTAGGATGAGTAAA
This sequence comes from Lissotriton helveticus, assembly GCF_964261635.1. Lineage (NCBI taxonomy): Eukaryota > Metazoa > Chordata > Amphibia > Caudata > Salamandridae > Lissotriton > Lissotriton helveticus. The sequence continues at coordinate 179,075,617 of NC_136063.1, forward strand.
ATATAAAATCATCTAAGTTAAAGTACAAACTAAGAGGATGGTGTAATAGTCTACAGAGATCTCAAAATTCAGAGAAATGCAGAACATTAGGAAAATTACGGGAAGTAAGGGAAGGTATCAGCATCTCAGAAGCTCAGTCAAGAGACTTCTTGGTTCAGGGGAATCTGACTGTTTGCCTAAGTCACACTCAGCAAGAGTCAAAGGGAATATTAATAGAGGTCTAAACCTCTCAAAGTCCAAAGAAAAGAGACAAAACATCATGCAGGGTGCACACTAGATATTGGTCTCTCACGTAACACCTTTCTATTTACATCTTCAGGGGTTCCATTCTCCCTTCCCATTCTCAGGTTGTAAGCTGCAACATTTACAAAATATCCAACATTGAACATGGGAACGAAATACTCCTTGTTCAACCTAGCCATGTTCCAATAATGGTGCATAGACCTTTCACTTAACCCCTTCGACGCTCATGACGAGCTGGGCTCGTCATGAGGTAGCCTCCTCGCACGCTCATGACGAGCCCAGCTCGTCATGAATAATGGGTTTTTGTAAAGCCCAGCGCAGGAGCAGAATATCGACCGCACGCATGCGGTTAATGCTCTGGCTCTTCATGTTCTTTGTCAAGGTCTTCTTCTCAGGCTCTCTCTCTATCACTAGTACAGTGTTGTGTTTATTCTCAAACTACCAATCCTTGTGAACGCACCTGTGAGGAAAAGGTTGTGTAATCAGAAAATGGGAAAGCAGTATTTACGTAGAATGAAAAACAGGCCTAGTCAGGACAGCTTAAATCAATGGTGCAAATTTAATATGTGTGTGCGCTTTTAAACACAAATGAATAAAACTGTCATTACATTAGATTCATATTACATGTAACTTACTGTGAATTTTTAATACGCATGTGTAAGCATGGCTAGGAATTACATTTTAAATGAAATATAGAAGACTTTAGTGCATGCATTACATAAATTCATTGTTTTGTCTAAAGTATACATAGTCTGAATAGGCATGGAAAGATTATTCATCAAATCTCCATAGAATATATCATTTAATACTGTCAAGTGTATGTGATTTCCCCAAATTTACAGTGAATGCACTTCAATAATAATGGCAAGTGCAACACTTTACATTAGCGCCATTAAGCCTCACAAGAAACATGATAAGGGCAGATTTTAGGTAAACTATTTGTGACTTCTAGGAGTGGAGCCAAAATTACACTTCTCCATAAGGCATGGTACAATGAGATCAGAGCCTCATTTTCAGCCAAGTGTTTATGCGAATTGGCTGTTAGCTTCTGGCTATCCATGAGCAGTTTACAGTGAGATATATTCCAATGCTATTGTTCAGCAGTGGGTGCAACATGGCCTAATTCTAATATCCCTGGAGCATGGTCCTATATCCTCCCCTCTGCTATTCCTCAGTACCTCAGTATTGCGAGTATGGGGTAGTTTTGGAAGTAGTATTGTATTCTGGTCAGTTAAGCCTTTATCCTTCATTATATCCGTCAGTATTGCTCAATCTTTAGCACTGATTTATCAAAAGGATCTGGCCTATCAACATAGCTTCTGAGGATTTGTTCAAGTCTCCTCCCACTACTACTTTTCTGAGTACAAAGTCTGTTAGAGAGAGCCAATGAGAAGATAGCTCTATCATAGCTAGGCGCATAGATGGATCCCAACACTAATTGATGGTCCCAACACTATAGTTCTAATCTTGGCAAAGACGTATCTGCTTCTTGGGTCTGTCCATGTTTGCTGAACACTGGAGTTATTTCCCGAATAGAATGGCAACGCTGCATTTTTTAGAGTAGTCGATGTGGGGGATACATCGGAGGATCTTCCCTGTCTGCTGGTACTAGTGAGCCATTTAACATTTTAACTTTTTTACCCTAAATGTATTACTTGGATAATAGCTACATTGGGGATTTTTTGGGCTATGGTGGTAAGTACCTTCTTCCTTTTAATATAATATGACATTCTATTCACATTCTAAGATAGAATGTGGAGATTGTTAGAGTGGGATTGTACGACTGTGGAGCTGGAAGACCCATAGCTAGCTGTAAGGTAAGTGAATTACTGGGTGTGGAGTATAAGATAAGTGTAACAAGACCAGAGGAGTTAGCTACTGTCTATCCAACACACATTGTAATTATAATCTGGGTACGTTTTGGCACTATCTGAGGTTGCAATCCATAGTAGACCCAACAGCTGAGTAGTCAGGATGATTCACTAAAATATGACTCTCTTTAGGGGGAAGGATTAGAACACAAAGATCCTAATTATGATGGTGGTAAATGAGCGTCTGACCGCCATTATTGCGGGAATGGAACCACCCGTCATGTAGTTAGTTCCACCTGCCAAATTATGATGCGACCACTGTGTAGGTGGATAGAAAAATGCCTTTTTCCATTGTGGCTTGTGCTGCGGCCCAGAAAAGGACTGCAGCTCAAGCCACAGTGGAAAAAGGCATTTTGCAAACATCCATGCACCATGTGCATCGATGTTTAAGGGGCATCATATGTGGCCATCATATGAGCCCCCCTACCAGGACCCTCGTCCCCCGTGGGCCTCCCATAGCGGAGGCCCACGGGGGACGAGGGCCCTAGTAAGGGCCCCAAAGTCCCTTTCCATCTGCCTTTACATGGCGGTCGGTACTCCTTGTAAAGGCATAGGGAAAGGGACATTGCAATACCTACAGCGGTGCATCCGCAGGCACCGACCCATTATAGGTACTACAGTCCGACCAATACCACAACAGTCTCCTTGAGGCTGTCGAAGGTATTGGTTAGTTCCTCCGACCACTTCCCTTTGACAGACCACATCATAATGAGGTAATAAGACCACTATCCTGGCTGTCGGGCAGACTGCCACCGATGGCCTGTCGGTGGCGGTCGACCTAACATCCTAATCGGGCCCAAAGTGTAAAACTGTACAGTGTGCACAATTTCAATAACTCCTTTGGTTAATAAGAAACTAACAACTAACTTCTTTGAATGTACAAGTTTTTCTCTCCTCACCTTACTCAGCATCTACAAATCAAATAGGGTAAATGTTAGCCCTTGGGAGTGTTTCTTACCATTAATTACCATCACCACCAAATCACAACGGGCGTACACTGGTACTTCTGTCATGGCAGCCGTTTGGACTGTGTCTGATTGTTCCTTATTCTCCATCAGGGACGGTGTAGTGTAGTTCCTATATTCCCAATAGGCTCTGCGCATTGGAATAACATAAACAGCAGTGTAGACGTAGGACTGAGGTCGACTAGGTCTCTACTGACTATATTAGACTTAATTAGTTTTGCCAGCTAGCTCAGAGGTCACTAGAAACTTTCTCGAATGTTCAGGAAAGAGTTAACTCTCCGGATTTAGGCAAGAAGGGATTAGCTTCTGACAACCGCATAAACATGACAACTTTGCTCCCTCAGAATAAAGAGTGTATCTCTAGAGTCGTGTGAAAACAATAGACAACTATTTCACTCAGTCAATCGTGCATACTTAGTTTCACCAGAGTGCAGAGAAATAGAGAGACGGGCGTTTTCAATAAAAGGAGTTGCCACAATTGCAATACTTATCATGAAGTAAAGTGCGTACAGTAAAAGGAGTATTATAAAATAATACTATAAAAGCATTGATATGGTTTCTTAGCCATATGATACTTTAAAATGGATAAAATATATACATACATAAAAACATTGACTAACGTACTCAACTGGTGCTTCTAAGATACGCCTACCCCGGTGTACCTGACCTAAGCCTAATACGTGGGAAGGAGTAAGTAAGTAGCAGTTTAAGTTAAGTTGGTTTTTGCCAGGGAATCCGAATCAAGAATTCTCTTAAGGGTTTAGTCAGCCTTGGTTCTAGAATGAAGGAGGTCTTGTATCTCTTTCTCAGGACTCGATCTCCCAGCAACCCACAAGGGTGACTGGAAACACTGGAGCTGGATTTTCTCGGCTGGAGAAAAAGACAGCGTCTTTCTCAGTGCGTCAAAAGGGAGGGGCGGCTTCCTTCGGCTTTCGCATCAGCTGGGCATCGGGCAAGTAGAAAGTCGCTCTGCTCCAAACCACCGTGGGCTTGCTTAAGGCAACGTTGGTATATTTATACCTGAAAGGTGCCGGGTTTGACGTAAGGTTGGACATAAGACGTCACTAAGAACACATCATTGAGGATCAGTACATAAGTCCCTTCAGTCAGGACTGGTTTATAAACTAAGGGCCTTATTACAGCTGCGGCCGGCAGTGGGACTACCTGCAGGGCGGTGACGTGGGGAGGGGGAGGAGCTGGGTGTGGGGTAGTTATGTATGGATTATGGAGCTTCCCAGGTAAGTAAACATTTAAATAAATAAAACAAATTTTGTTGAGTGCACTGCATCCCCAAATGCGATGCAGTGCGCGCAACGAAATTCATTTCATTTATTTAAATGTTTACTTACCTGTAAACTCTGTAATCCATACATTACTACCATCCACCCTGCCCCTCACCCTCCCCACGTCACCGCCCTGCAGGTACTCCCACTACCAACCGTGGTTGCCTTATTACGAGTTTGGCGATCCATTGGACTACTGTAAAGATGAGGCAGAGACAGGTGATGGATGTTGTAGGTTTATTCTGGAGAAGAGAGCCGTCCAGCCAGTTGAAGAGACACAGCAGCTGCAACTGCCACACAAGGAACACTAGAGTGGAATCCCCAGCAACTCCACAGGTGACATCACAGTATTCCGTGATGGCTTGACAACAGGCAGCATAAAGTACAGATTACAGATCACCACACACCTCCCCCCTTTTTTAATAAACAAAAAAAAACATTTCCTAAATAAAAAACTAAAAATACAGAGTTTAACAACTAGGATGAACAAATTAGATATAATCACGAAATCTGTTAGGCCTAACAGTTACTCTAGAGCTTTTCCTGAAACCATTCCTAACATCAACAATTTTAGGGGAAAGTACAGTTGCACGGGAAGAAGGATCTTTTGCGACACGAGATGTGCTCCACCAGTTGCCGTTTGACAATTTAACAGCATTTTTGCGAACTTCCACAACTTGCTGAGATTCAAGAAATTTCGAAAAACCCTTTTTGACTGTGACAGGATTCTTAATTCTAACCCAATCACCCGCACAAATATTATGTAGAGACTTCTTTCCTAATTCTACATTACTAGGTAATGAATTGAAAGACTTTTTATTTGCACATTCCCATACTTCTTCCAAATCACACCCCCGGTGGAAACTTTTAACCATCCAAAAAGGGAAAGCTTGGGAGCAAGCTTTTCTTCCTCTCATGAGTTCGAAGGGAGAAAAACCTGTGGCCACATGAGGAGAAATCCGATAAGACCATACAAGGTCTTTTACAGCTTGAAAAATGCAACTTTTAGACCTAAAAGCAGCTTGCACACATTCAACAACAACCCTATTGAACCTCTCGGTTTTGCCATTGCTCTGGGGATGGTATAAGGGAGTTCTAGTATGTTTGATGCAGCAGTTATTCAAAAAAACACTCATCTCCTTAGAAACCAACTGTACCCCGTTGTCAGTGAGAATTTCTTCCGGACAACCTTCCCTCATGAAAATCTTACTTAAGCAATCAATTACACTTTTAGAGTTGGGAACATTGATGGGTTCAACTTCCACCCATCTAGAGAGGTGATCAACAAGAACCAGGAAGTATTTAGAAGTATTGGGAAGAACATGAAATGGACCTAGAAAGTCCAAACCAATTTTCTGCCAAGCCCTGACAGGAAGAGGAACAATGGAATCACAAACACCTTCTAAAACAAGAACCTTGTCACTAGTGTTGCAACGTGTACAATGTTTAATAGCCTCCACAATCTGATTATCCATTTTTGGCCACCAAAAATTCGCTCTAACATTTCTCTTGGTAATGGTAGTCCCTAGATGTCCAGAATGGGCATCTGCAACTATTTTCTCACGATAAACAGAGGGAGGAATACATTTGTCACCTCTAACAATTTTGCCATTTTCCAAAGAAAGTTCTGAATTAATTTTCCAATAGATCTGAAGTTCGGGGGAAAGGGATTTTTCTTTTGGCCACCCTTTTTGTATGAAAGAAATTACTTCTTTAAGGACATCGTCATTTTCAACTGCTTTAATCCAATCATTTTTCGCAAAAGAAATAGAATCATGACAAATGTTGGCTACAAAACATTCTTCAATTTCAGTTTCCCACTCTTTTTCATCAGGATCTTGTGTGGGTAGCCTGGACAAACAGTCTGCCCGTTTGTTTTTACCACCAGGAATATAAATGACTTTGAAGTTAAACTCCAATAATTTAGTAGAAAGCCTAGCCAACCGTGCAGTTGTGCGTTTAATATTTCTGCCTGACAAAATGTCGACAAGTGGTCGATGGTCGGTTTGAAGGGTAAAAGGTCTACCCCACAAGTAAGATTTGAATTTCTCAACGCTCCAAGCACAAGCTAGAAGCTCTTTTTCTATAACAGAATATTTTCTTTCAACAGGACGAAGAGTCCTGGAAGCAAACCCCACAGTTAATTCCCTGCCATAGGCTAATTGTGAAAGGACAGCTCCTAAACCATATTCGCAAGCATCAACAGTAATCACAGTTTCTCTGTTTCCATTAAAAGGCTGTAGAGCAGGAGCTTTAGTGATATGCTCTTTAATGAGCTGAAAGCCCTTCTCACACTCATCAGACCAGCTGAAGGTGGCACCCTTTTTTAGTAAAAGTCTGAAACATTCAGTAGTCGTAGCATAGTCTTTCATAAATTTTGAGTAAAACTCACAAAGACCAAGAAAGGACAAAAGCTGTTCTTTGTTTGAGGGTGCAGGAGCTTCAATAATACTTTTTACTAGACCTGGCCTAGGTTTGATGCCATTCTCAGAAATGATATGACCAAGATACTCTACCTCTCTAGTTTTAAATATACACTTGCTCTTCTGTAAAGTTACATCTCTTCGTTCTAAGATGTTAAAGACCTGATCAATGGCTTTCTCATGCTCAGCCTCAGTTTGAATATCATCTTGAAAGACGACTACATTAGAAAGTTCTTCAAACATTTCGGACATGATTCTCTGAAAGACAGCGGCGGCAGAAGCCAGGCCAAAAGGAAGACGACAAAATTGGAATACACCATCAGGTGTAACAAAAGCAGTAAGATGTCACGAAAGAGGATGCAATTCAATCTGGTGATAAGCCGCCTTGAGATCAAGTTTCGAAAACCAAGGGGAAGAACCTACTTTTGCTATCAAATCTTCAATACGGGGAAGGGGAAAGCCATCGACCCAGATGGCCTCGTTAAGACTGCGCAAATCCACACACATCCTAAGGTCACCAGACCTCTTCCTGGCAAGCACAATGGGGGAAAGCCATAATGTGGATTCTACTTTTTCAATAATTCCTTGTTCACATAGTGATTTTAGGTGTTTCGACAAATCTTCTCTAATACTGAGCGGGACATTTCTCAGTTTGTGTTTAACAGGAATAATGTTATCTTTGACTTTATTAAAATGCTGAAAATTGGTGATTTTACCAAGACGATCTTCAAAAATGTTCTCATACTTGCATTCCCACACTTTACCATCCAAAATGTTACACACAGGAACAGGAATTGAAGAAGTAGAACAAGAGAGATTGTACCCTTCAATGAATACAGGATTGGGTAAACCAGGTTTGATGGTAATGCCAAACTCAGCCTGATGAAGGAGACCAAGAACATTAATGCCTCGTTTGGCAACATAAACCTTCCCTTTGATAGATTTTTTCAAAAATACCAATTTCAGCCCAAAAATAACCTAAAAGATTAATTCTGCTCCCTTCAAAAGCCACAGTGAGAACATCCGGAGGAAGTAAACACTTATCTTGCCAAAAACGAATGTATTTTTCATGAGAAACAATGGTGATACGAGCCCCAGTGTCTACAAGTAATTGAACACAATGTTTTTCAATAATAGTGTCAACTTCGGGATCAGGAACATGAAATGTTTGACTGGCATTGTTACAGTTTTTCACAACGACTACATACTCTTGACTAGTTACATCACATTCCAAATATTCAGTTGAGTTTTCTGGAATTAAATCAGGAGAAGACTCGCTCTCATTCATGACACACCGCACACTGCCTCTTCTACCTCTCATACAAACTCTTGAAAAATGACCATTTTTGCCACACTGGCTGCATTGTTGGTTGGCAGCAGGACAATTTTTGAAATTGGATACATGGTAAGAAGAGCCACATCTGAAACAAAAACTACTTTGGCTGAATTGTTTGTTGGGCATAAAAGGTCTTCTAGTACCAGTAGTTCCCATCCTTCTAAAATAGCCACGTGTGTCACGAGGAATAAAATTAGGTGTTTTAATAGAAACAGGTGTTTTAGTAGAAACAGGTGTTTTAGTAGAAACTGCACTCGAAATGGAGGTATTGAATAGAGCAACTTCCAATTGTTTGGAATCCACCAAAGATGTCTCGATACTCTTTGCTATGTCAATTGCCTTATCAAGAGTAGGATCTTTGCAAGTTAGTAATTTCCCTTGAATTTGCTTACACGAACAGCGTGCAACAAGTTGATCCCTAATAAGTTGTGAGGTAAAATTTTCAAATTCGCATTTTGAAGCAAGCATTTTTAAGGCTGTGACAAAAGTATCAATGCTTTCTTCAGGTTTTTGAGCCCTGGTGAAGAATTTATAACGATGGACAACAATGTTTTTGGTTTTAATGAAGTACTTGTCCAGTTTTGCTATAGCTACGTCGAATTCATCAAGATCTTCACCAGGAGGCGGAACAAAAGGGGGTAAATGGTCAAACACATTTTGACCTTCAACACCAAGGTGATAGTACATAAGACTTTTTTTTCTTTTCTTTTTTTTTTTTTCTTTCAGCACGATATCTCAAACCATCAATTTCACCCAAGTAAGCCATAAAAGATCTTAACCAGAGTTTCCATTCAAGAGGAGGATCACCAGGTGTCTGAAGGAAAGGAGCTGGAGGAGTGACACGTTGCATAGTGGATCTCTTTTTTTTTTTTTTTTGATTGAGTTGAAATAAGAAAAATTATAGAAGAAAACTATCTTTGAAAAGTGTACAACCAAAACCTAAAGAGAAAAGAAAGAAAAAAAAAATTAAAAAGCAACAGTGTAAAGGAATTTCAAAATAAGAGTTGCATCTATCAAGATACAAAGTAATTAAAGCTGTGCACACCAGCGTGTAAATGTTCTTTTTTTTTGTGTACCAAGGCTGTGCACATCAGCGTGAAAATGTAGTTTTCTGTGTACTAAAGCTGTGCACATCAGCGTGAAAATGTTCTTTTCTGTGCATCAAGGTTGTGCACATCAGCTTGTAAATGCTCTTTTCTCTGCACCGAAGCTGTGCACATCAGCGTGTAAATAATAGCTGTGCGCATCAGCAAAGACAAGTGTTTTTGGATCAATCAGCTGTGCACGTCAGCGAGAATGAGCACTTGGTTACGAATAGTAGGAAGTCTTTGTGACGTGTGGTCCTTTGTGACAAGCAAGCCTCTGTGACGAGCAAGTTAAGGCTGCAGGCATGAGCGTCGTGACGATTGTTATGACAATCAGCATACAGCGTGAACGTCGTGACGATTCCAAGTTAATATGGCAGCTTACGTAGAGACGTTAGAACATGGCTCTCGACTGAGGTACGCTGAAAATTCTACAGCGTCATCACAATGGAGAGCAAGCCGAGATGAAAGGAACAAGCGGTGGAGAAAACACGCAGCGCTGGGAGGGCAGAGCGGGAGGTAAGGAAAACTTCAGAAGCAAAGAGACAGTCTCGTTTAGTTTAGCTGGCTCAGGTGAGGTCTCGTTAAATTCCTGCTTATTCAGTTAGGGTCTGGCTGGCGTATTAAAGAGTCAGTAATTTAGCGACGCTGCTCAAAATCATTTGAAGTGTAAAAGTAAAGCAGCGGGAAAGGTGAATAAAAGTCCGACGGCTGTGACGGCTCTCTACATGTACAGCAGGCAATTCAATTTTAAATTTACTCACATGAGTGTCGACCTTTGTTGGGACAAACGTGATAAAGGGTCCTGAACTTCGAAGTAATTCAAACGAAGATGTCCCTTTGAAAGTTGAAACAGCTGAAGAACAGCTGACCATCCTTGTCGCCAATGTAAAGATGAGGCAGAGACAGGTGATGGATGTTGTAGGTTTATTCTGGAGAAGAGAGCCGTCCAGCCAGTTGAAGAGACACAGCAGCTGCAACTGCCACACAAGGAACACTAGATTGGAATCCCCAGCAACTCCACAGGTGACATCACAGTATTCCGTGATGGCTTGACAACAGGCAGCATAAAGTACAGATTACAGATCACCACAACTACCTAATCCGAGGTGGTGGTTTGACGACTACCACACCGCGGGCTTGCCAGCAGTATTATGACTGCAGCGGTCAGACCACCACAAGACCACTGGAACCATCGGGGTCAAGGATCCCGCTGGGCCAGCATTCTTTTACTGGCAGGAATATGCTGGCAGTGTTGCAGCAGGCACCGCAGAGCATATTCTGAGTTGCCATTTCACCGTCCTTTTCATTGTGATGAAACTGCCATGAAAATGGTGCAGAATGGCAATCTGCCAGAATTGGTCCTGGGGGTTGCATGTGGAGGGCACTTGTAGTGCCCCCGTATTTGCAGCTCCTTTTCTTATATGGTGTTGCATGTATGCCACACTGTGTAGGAAGGTGCAGCCGCCACTCTGTCAGCGGTGGTCTGCACGTGGGGGATCTTCTACAAGCCTCACAGACTGCCGCTGTCAGACAGTCACAGGACTGCCCACCAGACAAGGATTTAAGTCCTAATCTGGTGGGTGGCAGCACCACAGCTTTGGCTAGCCTACAGCAAACGGCGTCCCCTGTAGGACCACCAAAGTCATAATAAGGCCCTAAATGTGTAACTAGTCTCTATAAATGTCTCCAGTCTTTTGTGCTTTCAAGGTTTGCATGCACCCTTCTTTGACCTTAAATCATGAAAAAAAGTGGTTATTTTGTTCACAAAGTGGGCAAAAATATATTTGATTATATTATGTATTGCTTTGTGCACTGATAATTGAATGAAACTCAAAACATCAAATCTAAGGGCCCGATTCAAAGGACTAACTTAAGACAAAATCCTAAACTTACTACCATTTTGGTATTCACAGAAGGTACTTACTCATTTTGGTATACACAGTAGGCACTTACTCATTTCGGTATTCACAGAAGTTAGGAGTCCTAAAATTAGGACTCCTAAATGCCTTCTGTGAATACCGAAAGTCTTAAAGTTAGGATTTTTCCCAGTTTAGGAGTAGTAAAGTTAGGACTCCTAACTTTAGGGCTCCTAAATGCCTTCTATTAATTCCGAAAGTCTTAAAGTTGGGATATTTTTCAGTTTAGGAGTCCTAAAGCAATAACACATCGATGATGGCCTGTGTTTCTTAAAGAAAAATGGGATGCATTTCAAAAACAAAAAGGAAAAGTTTCAGTTTAATTTATAAAGAGTGGCCTGTTGAACCACTGCCTGCTCTTATAAAACATTTTTGTGGCTAATCACAAAGGTGAAGGGGTACTTTCAAGCATCTCTCTAGCTTGTAAATTTGTAAGAGGAATGCGTGTAAATGTCCCATATAAATGATTCAAGCAAGGTGCTTCCAGTTGTGGAATTGTGAAAGGATGTCTCTGTCATTATGTTGGCACTTAAATGATATTTTTCAATAAATCGTATAAAATTCACATTACTGATACTGGCTTTAACTTTTGTATTCTTTGGAAAAATCACAGTAATATTTGGCTCCTGTGTTAGTGTCTCTATTATTGCCATATTGTGTGACTTTTTCTGACTACCTTGCTAAAACCTCATCAAATATTTATCATTAGCCATCTCCTAACCTTGAGTTAAACAATGTATTATTAGTCTGGGTTAAAAAAAAGGGCTTCTGTGCGTTCCTTTGCTTACATTCAATTGATATTTGCTTCCTTTGACTTCCCATCACTTTTTGTTTGAGAACGTTTTGATTTTGCTAATTTGGCTGCTCAACTTCTCACTCCCAACCATCCAGAAGTTTCAATATACTTGATTGTGCAAACACTTAATTATAATTATGCTATTCTGATTAGGTTGTGTTGGATCTGTCAGCCTTAGGGTGGTGTTCCCCCTACCTTTTTGCCCTTTTGCCTCCCATTTTTACCTTACCTTTTGTTGGACTTAGGACTCTGGGTGCCTCACCACTGCTAAACAGTGCAGAGGTGCAGGTGCTCTTCCCTAAACCCTAGTGAGGCTGGCATATCTGCCACAAGCCACTGCTACCGCAGTAAGGCTTAATCCTCCATAGGCTAACATTGAGAGCCTCCCCTCATGGAATAACTTTTGACAGGGACCTAATAAGTCTATCATGTTTGGTCTTGTTGGACTCGGGGCGGGGAACCCTTTCCAATGATATATAGGGTTTGGGCATTACTACGCTAGGGATCCCACTTTTATAAAGGGGATCTTTTCCTGCCTACACTTAGATTAGGCTCTGCAGACTCCCCCCTCCCCTCTGCATACTGATAGCCTGCCTGGGTTGGGAGGTGGGAGTGGTGATTCACACCTTCTTCACTGGGATGAGCTGCGATGGGCTGCCCACTGTAGCCTTAACGGCCTGTCTCTCGTCACTGTGACAGCTAGGTCAGGGAAGGCAGGGAACATACCAGAACTCCCTGGACTCTTCCAGAAGCCCCTGCCCCTGTACCCTTCCAGAGACTTCCACCACTTTCTAGCCCCTGGACTGTAGAATATATAAGGGAGGGTCCTGGCCTCACTCCTTGTTACACTGCTCGACCTGGAAGAATCCCTGTTGGAGTGAGGACTGCTGCGCAAGAGGATTGCCACTGGGAAGGAGGCTGACTGCTCCAAGGAACTGCTGCCCCACAAGCTGCTGAGCTGCCTTACTGTCTGCTGATCCTGCCCTGCATGGGAGACTGCAACAGCACCACCAGAGTGTCTCCACAACATCCCAAAGGAACTACTTTTCTTTGAACCACATTTTAAAGAGTCTTCAACCTTTTAAAGATTGCCCTTTTTGGGACTGCACCCTTTTTAAGCTAAAGGAAATTGCCTGTCCTTGGACCACAGCGTTTTAAAGACTGCCCTTTGGAACAGCAACAACACTCTCAAGATTTGCCCTGCAACGCTGTGCCTGCCCTCAGCACTGCTTGCCCCGTGATCCTCCCGAGGGCTCTGTGATTGCCTCTGCTTCTGGCGCAAGCCAAATGAAACTGGCCCTGAGGTCACCGCCACTGGGACTGGAGCGCGCTGCGTAGCGCTGAGAAGCGAAGCGCTGTGTGGCAGGAGGCTCCGTCATTGCCCCGGACTTGGAGGCACTGTTAAGCACTGTGCTAAAGGAGCGCTGTGTGGCCGTGACCCCCACCCGTGCAGCGCCTGCTGAGCCCGAGGCCCCAGGGGGAGAGGAGCCTCGCACCCGCAACCACCACCCCAGGTAACGCCTCAGTGCAACCAGGCTGCTGCGAGGGGGCGGGGTGCACGTTGGCCAAGTACCTGGAGTGTGAGCTTTGTGCTTGGCTGGGAACCGTCCTTCACTGACCGGCCTATGGGGGCATAATTACTTGGTAATTGAAACTGGGGCATTTTTTAGCATTACCAGCAGCGCCTGGGCAGCCGCACTTCCTACGCTGGGAGCATCATTTCCATGAGAGGCACACTTATTACACTACAAGGGAACTTTTCCCTAAGAACCTTCCCCCAGTGAATTTTGACCATAAGAACCTACCTCAAGTGAACTTTTGCCATCCAAGGACACTGTGAGAAAGACATTACCAGCAGGAGCCCTTGGCACACATGAGCTTTTGGTGATTTGATCAGGCCTGGGAACTGGATTCATTCTTATTGGTTATTGATCTTGTTCGGAAACTGGAATCCTTTTTATTATTGATCAGGCCTGGGAACTGGATTCATTTTTATTGATTATAGATTTTGCTTGGAAACTGGAATCCTTTTTATTATTGATCTTGCCTGGAGCTGGATTTACCTGCTTTTGGTTCTCGCATAATTTGTAGATAAAGAAATTCTTATTCTTATACAAAACTGGTGTGGTGTTCTTTTTGTGAGTGTTTTTACTGTGTCATTGCCGTTGTGTGTTGCACAAATACTTTACACATTGCCTCTGAAGTAACGCCTTTGCTGCTCTGCGCCAAGCTACCAGGTCGGAAGCGGTGGTCCCTGCTTGGACTAGGGTGCATACCCTTGCCAACTAGAGACCCTGGTTCTAACAGGTTGTATTGAAAAAACACCTGTGGCTATTTCATAATTCTTTGTTGCTTCTTATAAGTCACTACTATTTATGTACTACATTTAGCTGTGTGCATGATATTTCATATTTTCTGCAATGGAACACATACAACATTTAGAACAAAAAAACCAACAAGTATAAAGTGCCTCGTGCAAAAAGCTGCAATCTGGGAATCTATCTATACCAACAACTAAGGTTTGTGCATGTTGGCACGTTACAGACCAGGGCCCACATTACAGACAAGGCACATTTTCATTGTTTACCCCGGGCGCACCTTTTAAAAAATACGCCCGGAACAAATAATGAAAATACACCCTATTATGACGAATGCGCTGCCCGCAGGGAAGCGCTTTTGGTGAACAAACAGAGCAGCTTCTTTACAGCCGGCGGTCGCTCGACTCTGTGTTTTCACAGTGCAGGCGACAACCCATCTGCACTTTTAAAAGGGATTAGGGATCCCCTGGCAAGTTCGTGCAGTCAGTGACTGCTCCCGCCTCCAAAAGGATGTCTGGGGCTCCATTGGACCCCCATTTCCCCGCCAGAGGGCTGCTCTCAGGGGGTGCACTCTAAGTGTGCTACCTTCTAGGTGCTGCACTGTCAGTGTGCCTCTTGAGAGCTTCTTTGAATCTGGGCCCGCATCTGTAATAAGGCGCAAGTGCAGAGACAAAGGGATCCCCTCATTTGCATGGGGTACGCCCCATGCAAATGAGAGAACGCCCCCTGAAAATAGCTCTGGCACTTTATCTGAGCCAGCACTATCAGTATTGCAGAAGGGGCTGCACAAGCGCCCGTGGCCCCTTCTGTAATTCCAAAGTGCACCGGGGCGCGCAAATCAGGCGCAAATGCCCCTTAAGCCCCCGAGCACTTTCTGTAATACGGCCCTGCTATGTATGCTGCAAAAACACAAGTTTATTACTGTCTGTGCCAGCTCTCTCATCACACAATTTGTCCTTTGTCCCTGAGATAATGGCCCAGTTTTAGGAGCATTTTATACCAAGAGATTGCCTGTCTAGGAATAGGCACTGTGAAGGTCTCTCAAGTTTCCTTCTGGATTGTCTGAGGAAAGGGAGACTCTTTCCAATAGACACAATACCAGTCTACACTTAGTATACACACAGAAGGTGTCAAGTGTATCCTCACGAGGGTACACGTGGCAAGAAAGGCCTGCTTGGTCTTAATTCATGGTGATGGTGATTACTGCAGTTGATAAGCAAGGCCCCATAACTGCCATGGATTAGAGTAGAGAAAGAGCCAAGCACTGATATTACAGAACTAGAATTCCAAGCTGAAAAGTAGAACATGGGAAAAAAAGTCTAATGTGGGTGGTAAACACTATGAGACATAGGGAAACAAATGCATTGCTGCACGTCGATCTCAGAGACAAGCCTCCTTAAGTCTGGTTGAAGCAGTAGATGACATCACAACCAACAAGTTGGCACCATCTAGGTTTGGGAGCTTGAAATGTCAAACACTGGGAAGGCATCATCTTGGATAGTAACAGATTTGAAAGTAGCCATGCTGACATCTTCAGAGAAATACACTGGAGTGCAGCTTAACTCCTGTGGCATATTGTGCATAGGACCCACACCTAGGCATAATCTTCACACTTACGATATCTCATTCAGAAAAATAAAAATTGGTGATGCATGATCTTAAAATAATCTCAGACTTGGCAATGGCTTATTGATGCATTCCTGTCCAATATGTGTTTGCCTATTCTGCCACTTCTGAAACAAACCAACCTTATGCAAATAGGCATAGGTCCTTCTTCAGTCTAGCCCAAACTGCCAGATCACATCTCCTACTTATGTGAACAAAAGTAACCTCAGAACTAAGGCGATCATCCTAAACTTGCCAAAATCAGCCTTTTAACGTGTAAACACTCCACAGAAGTAGGCATGCATTATAGCATATATAGAGGTGCTTTTTTCATTTTACTTGCCTCCCTCATTCCTTCCTCCAGCTGCATTGTTGCTTGACTTGCCCTCCTATCCTCCTCCTGCAAGGAGGGGCTTATCTGGTCCACCCCTTCCTGTTGTTGCTTGCCCCGTCCACAACCCACAGTCTCACCTCTCGTGCTTGCCCCCTCCTTTGCCTCTACAAAAACAGTGCCTTAAAGTCACACACATGGGTTTTAAGATGCTACCAAGATGCAGACGACATAGCGCTCTCTGCTCTGCATGGTCTTGTAGTGTAGTTCCTATATTCCCAATAGGCTCTGCGCATTGGAATAATATAAACAGTAGTGTAGACGTAGGACTGAGGTCGACTAGGTCTCTACTGACTATATTAGACTTAATTAGTTTTGCCAGCTAGCTCAGAGGTCACTAGAAACTTTTTCGAATAAACAAGGAGGAGTTTAACTTCCCTGGATAGACAAGAAGGGATTAGCTTCTGACAACCATAAAACATGACAACTTTGCTCCCTCAGAATAAGAGTGTATCTCTAGAGTCGTGTGAAAACAATAGACAGCTATTTCACTCAGTCAATTGTGCATAATTAGTTTCACCAGAGTGCAGAGAAATAGAGAGACAGGCGTTTTCAATAAATTGTTATTTATTGAGCAGTCTTCTTTCTCATGCAAGAGAAATGAATTGCCACAATTGCAATACTTATAGTAAAGTAAAGTGTGTACAGTAAAAGGAGTATTATGAAATAACATTGATATGGTTTCTTAGCCATATGATGCTTTAAAATAGATGAAATATATACATACATAAAAACATTGACTAAAGTACTCAACTGGTGCTTCTAAATACGCCTACCCCTGTGTACCTGACCTAAGCCTAATACGTGGGAAGGAGTAAGTAAGTAGCAGTTTAAGTTAAGTTGGTTTGGCCAAGAATCTGAATCAAAAATTCTCTTTAAGGGTTTAGTCAGCTCCGTACCTGGGTAATAGAAAGCAGGAGGTCTGGTATCTCTCTCTCAGGACTCGATATCTCAGCAACCCGCAAGGGTGGCTGGAAACACCGGAGCTGGATTTTCTCGGCTGGAGAAAAAGACAGTGTCTTTCTCAGTGCGTCAAAAGGGAGGGGCGCGTCCATGGGCTCTTGCATCAGCTGGGCTCTCGGGCAAGAAGATAGCCGCTCTGCTCCAAAGCACCGCGTGTTTGCTTAAGGCAACGTAGGTATATTTATACCTGAAAGGTGCTGGGTTTGACGTAAGGTTGGACATAAGACGTCAATAAAAGATTTCACTAAGAACTGGCCGTTCTTTCAGTGCTCGCAGGAGTTCTAGGACAAATCAAAACAGAAGCATGGGGAATTCCCAGGTTGCTGGAGGTTTGGTTTGTTTAAAGAATGCGTTGTACTCTCTAGGAGTCTGGGTAAGTAGCCTTGCTTAATTTGGACTGCATGGGCTACGACTAAATATGGATATGATTCTTATGCCTTTATAAGGATATTATTTATTATAGCCATATAAGGGCATAAATTGGGAATATCGAATTAGGGTCCTAGGTAGAAATACAACAGCCTTTTTGGCATTACCTTCATGCAGAGCAAACACCACAAGCTTGTGCTTAGATATCAGATAATTAAGATAATTAAGCATTTTATTTTGTGAAGGCAGAGAATAGTCCAATACTAAGAAAACAGATCACTGTAACTGGCAGTCAGTTCGCTGCATGCTAATGTTTTTTTCCCTAACTTTTAGCAATGCTACACAGCAGACGTTCTGCTGTACACTATAGCTAAAAGAACTGACAATAGGGAAGACCTATAGACTTGGCCAATGTTTGGTTTAAAAGTCCTCTCCCTCTTTGCATGCTCTCACCTTCGGCTCGAGCCTAGGCATTATAGCGGCCTTCGGTAGCCTGTTATAATGCCATAATGAGAAAACATTGAGATTTTCAAGAGAAGCCAAGTTTTATATAAGGTATGCCCAATACCGATGGTGTCACTTTAATTCTAGACGTGTTAAATGAACTTAGAAACTTCACACCGCTTATTTGTTTGTGCTGGAATTTATTTGCCCATTAAAATTCTCTTACATATGTCATCAAACAGGTGAAAGCCTAACACTTTAAGCTTTAATTGGATGTGAACTCATTAAGGTAAACTTACAACTGGGCATATTGTCCAGAAAAATGCATAATGGCAAAATTGATAAATTCCCATTATGGCATTATGTCCACATTTGTCTTTGAAAGGTGACTTTCGAATTTGCAGTATAAAACAGAACTGAGCTCCTCTCGATTGACATTTTCATTATCATTACTCAATTAATTGTGCAAATAGGCTAACTGGAAACTATCTGGTGACATTTGTTAGACAATAAACTCGTCAGGAGTTATTTTTATTTTTATTATTATTTATAGTTTGCAGCTTTAGCCAGAACAGTTTTCAAAACACACAATGAAACTGCATCACCTAGTTGGTCACCCAATAAATACAAATAAAATGTTTCATGACCTAAATATAAAAGCAGTTGAAGGAAGAAAAAACAACATGTTAACTGCAGTCTGATATACCCTGAAAAGGGAAAAATAGAAGCATTGACCTTACAGTTGTGTATGGTGCAACATTTAAGCAGCTTTGTTTATAGAAAGCCACGCCCACCATGTGTAAGAAATGCAAGTGCTCAGCAGAACTCTTCATGTATAAAGATCTTACTAATGATAACAACCATTTCTTACAAGCTGCCATATGCTTCGTGAAAGAGAGCACACAGTGCGTTATTTTATTTTTACCCCAAAGGTACAATTGCAAAAATAAACAATATGTAAGCCTTGACCAACTTTGCATTACAAGACTTGCTAAGCCTTAATGGAAGTATACCCAACATAAAGTATATAAGGGGGACCTTACCTTTTCCTTCGCTGCCTTCACTGAGTTTTCCGACGCACACCTGGTCCTGGTGGGGGCATTATTTGGAGCCCGTTCTCTTCCTGCGGAGCCCGCTGCCCCATATTGCTGCACCCGGTCTCTCCCTGCCGCAGCAGCTTTTCTCCATCAGAGCGCGGCCGCCGTGGGGGGGGGACTGTGGGTGCAAGGACTCCAAGTACCGGGTGTCTTTGCGTCCGGAAGCCGCCCAGGTTAAATACGCGCCAGGAGGCGCATAAATTAGCGCGTCACCCTCGGTGAGCGGGGACCTTACCTTTTCCTTCGCTGCCTTCACTGACTTTTCCGACGCACACCTGGTCCTGGTGTCGTGCAGGCCTCAGCCAGACCCGCTAGTGCAAGGGGTTCGCCCTTCTCTGCACGAAGTCCTCAGACCAAATATAAAGAAGTTGGCACAGAAACTGGAAATAGAAAACGTAACATTTATTACACCTCATGAGGTGGTGCTACGATTCAAACAGTACACTTCGGCATTGCAAGAAGTAGCACACCGAGCTAAGAATGCATGGTTTATTTATAACCGCACAGGGGCTCAAAAGGAAGGCGGTACAAAGCACAAGAGCAGATTTTATGTACATATAAGGTAATATCGAGAGGCACAATCGATCAGTGGGAGGAGCTAACAATCTTGGGGGCTTGACAAACACATTCCAATCTAGAGCTAATCACTACCAGATGTGAACCCAAATGGTCAGCGTCAAAGTAGGGGACGCTAATAATAGCCTGTTGCTGGGCAGATTCAAACACCATGGACAGGAAGATAGGACAAAGCACATGGTCGACACGAGGTAGCATGTAGCAGTCAAAATGGCTGCTGTGAATACAAAATGGAGTCCGTTAAATGTCAAGATAACGAACAGAACTAAGATGTCTTTCGCTAATGCTCAATCTAATCGCTGTTAAATTACACCAGATGACCCTTTTAGCATTAGCTAAAGCGATACGCTCTTTTGGGATAATCTAAACATTCATCCTGTATATCTATACGCATCTTATCAGCTATTTCTTTATCTAACGTGTTGTGCTTTCACAGTATTCTTCTTGGATGGTATACAAGCAGTTATGCACATAGAATATAGCATTGGGCCACAGTGGATACACATACAACAGGTGAAAATCACTGCAATTGCAATACAGAGAATAGTCAGTAATTTCCAACCCCAAGCAGAAACTAGAGCCCAAAACCAACCAGCAAAAGTCCAGGCGCCATTTTGAGTATGAATATCTGCAGCTATTTTATGCAGTTTGAGAATTGCGTCATACACTGAGGGCGAATTATCAGGGTTGAAAACGCAGCAACTACTACTGATAACTTTACATGCATCTCCTCTATCTACTAACATAACATCTAACACCATCCTATTTTGGAGAGCTACAATCCTAGCAACTTGTAACTCTTCAGTAATATTTCCAAGAGCTATAGCAGTTTCATTAGTGACAGCTTCCACAACTCTAGTCAGTCGTCGCACGTTTCTGCTATTTAATGCAGCGCCCACAAAAGGAAACAGGCCCAAATTAAAATCAACATATTGCTGCAGACTAGTGTCGGTTTGATCCACATCATCAATTCTTATTGTCCTCTTATAACGATTTATTGAAATGTTTCTAAACAGTTTAAAATCTCGGTGGTATGAAGCAGGTGCCAGGAAAACAGGAGGCAATAGAAAAGAAACTTAACATGCACCTGACCACCCTACTGGTAGTCTATGATATCCATGACTTCCACATACTAGATATGTGTTATGTGAAGCCAAAAATGAGCTGTTGTTTATTCCATCTATATTTAATACAGTAACACAATCACTAATTCCAACTGGGATTCGTCCAGTACTTTGTACACATAAGTCTGCTTTAGTCCTTGTAACAGTAATTACAGACTGGTTGCTTGTGCTAAAGTCTCTTGTGTGGGTGAAATCATATGGCGTAGAAGCATTGTCCGGTCGGTATTCCTCCCATTCCCATATAGTTCCATTTGCTTGAGGATACCCATGTTTGTCTTGATAACACTCTTTATTCAGACGAAAAAGAAGTCCACCTACTGTAGGTTTGCTAGTAGAAAACAAAAGAGTGTACCAGGCTCGACAAGAACCATTATGTGAGAAAGGAAGTGGAATAAAAGGTGTTCCACCTTTCTTTTGATGTCCTGGAAGCATACCACATATCCAACAATTAGTGGTATTCGTTGCATTATGGGTGTGGTGAAGCATCTGGACAAACGTATTATTAAGATAAGATTCTCGATGCTTCTGCTCATGATATGGAAGAGTGAAATGCTGGTGCTCTTCTGGGACTGGAGTAGTAGGAACCACCAAAAACTCATGAGCAGGAATCATCATTTCAATAGACCAGGTGATCACTGCTATAATTGTCAGAGCAGCAAAAACACCTATAACTCCTAATACCTTTTTCTTAGTGGTCATCATAGCAACAATATCAACTTTTTCAAAAAACAGAACAAAACAATTAAAAACAAAAATGATGGTAGGAGCTCTTCTCCCGTGGGTAGACGGTGTTTTCTTCACCGCAGATCAAGACAGGTGTCACTGCACTACGACGGACTGATCCCCCTCCCTTGTCATATCGGCATTCCGTTTCCACTACCCAGGGCGGTTGCTCAACCTGTCTCTTTCAAAAAACTGTAGACTCTTTCCTCGGTCTCAAGTTGTATCGCGTTGCTGCAGGAATCGTCTGGTCCGGGAAGAACTCAGCAGATTCGTCAGGTGATGCAGCAGGGCCGTTCTCCGTGGTCAAGATCTCTCGATGATCAGTCAGCACAGCAGGTTCCACCAAGGTCAACGATACCTTCCGACAATGGGTACTATGCACCCAGTTTTTCTTGTTGGTGACTCGAACCGCTGTTCTCGTAGCAAGTAGCACCTGTTCCGGTCCATGCCATCTCGGCTCCAAGCTGCTTGAGCTCTCGAACGCTTTAACCATCACAAGGTCGCCAGGACGGAGTTCATGGCCTTCACCTGTAGATCTGTCTGGAAGTGCTTCTCGGACCTGTTGATGAATAGAAACCAAACTGTTGGTTATCTGTGTCAAATAGTCATTCATCAAGACACAAGGTACATCATACACAGAACTCGGTTTTGGAACTCCCCAAATATTCATGGGTCGTCCGAATACCACCTCGTACGGGGTGAAACCCGTTCTAAATGTGGTACTGATCTGATGGACAACAATGCCAATGGCAAAGCATTTGGCCAGGTCAAGTGTGTAGAAGCTTGAATTTTCGCAATTTTCAGCATCAGAGTAGCATTATACCTTTCCACCAATCCTGCTGATTGTGGATGGAACATTGCATGGAACTTCTGTTTAATTCCTAATCCCTTCAAGACATACTTGATAACTTCCCCAACAAAATGAGGTCCGTTATCATTCCATAGAAGTCTGCAAACACCAAACCTCGGGAAGAATTCCTTCAGTAACACCTTAGCAGTAGTAATAGCAGTATTATCTCTTGTGGGGTACGCCTCAATCCATTTACTGAAGGCACAAACCACCACTAGTACATACTTTAAGTTATTACAACGCTCAAGTTGGATGTAATCCATTTGCAAGACTACAAAAGGTGCAGTTGGTGTAGCAAAACCTCCAGACGGAACTCGCGTTCTTTTTCCAGGATTATATTGTAAACAGATCAAGCAAGACTGTACTACTCTCTTAGCTGTGCTAGCAATTTCTGGATGCTCCCAAACTTGGGTAAGCATTTTCGTTATTGCGGAAGCTCCAACATGTGCTAGCCCATGTGCCATCTGAACCATAGGCTATATGAAAGCTATAGGTAGCTTCCATCTATCCATCTGCTTATTCCTCCAACAACCTTCATCATCTAACTCTCCTTCTTTAGACCACTGTTCACGTTCTTTATCAGAGGCTGTCCTCTGTATCTCTCGTACTTCTTGCCTAGCATCATGCCATCTCTCAGCTTGTGACTTCACTACATACATAGGAGTAGTGTTTCTTTGCGTCACAGTTTCACGTGCAACGTGGTCTGCAAAGGCAGTACCTTGTCCAATCTTATCTGTCACTTTCTTGTGCACGCTACACTTCACTATGGCTACTTTCTTTGGGCACGTCAATGCAATCAAAAGATTATGCACTAATTCTCCGTGCATTATTTGCATTCCGTGAGATGTAAGAAAACCTCTTTCCTTCCAGAGTAGGCCAAAATCATGCGCTACTCCAAAAGCATAGCGGCTATCTGTGTAAATGTTCACACAGAAATCAGTACTAAGCTCAAATGCTCGTGTCAAAGCTATCAATTCAGCTGCTTGAGCCGATTTCTGTGGAATGCTAGCTGTCTCCACTATTGTTTCAAGCGTGGTGATTGCATATGCGGCTGAGGTCGTACCATTTGGTAATTTCAAAAAGGACCCGTCAACCCACAATTCACCATCCACATCTGGAAGGGGCGTATCTTGCAAATCAATGCGACCCTTTGTCTGTTCCTCAGTCAGGAATATACAATCATGTGTTTCTTGTGACTGAGGCCGAGTCGCTGGATACGGCAACAAAGTAGTTGGGTTCAAAGTTGCACATCTCTTCAATGTAATGTGAGGAGCTAGCAATGTCAGTTCATATCCTGTCAGACGAGCGCTAGTTAAGTGCTGCGTCTTTGTTTGATTCAAAAGGGTATCAACCGCATGTGGTACCAACACTAACAGCTTATGTGACAAAACTATTCCCTCACTCTGTCGTATTGACACAGCTGTTGCTGCAAGTGAAAGAAAACACCCAGGTAATGCTCTAGCAACAGGATTAAGAACTGCTGAAAAATAAGCACAAGGACGTTGCTTATCGCCATGTAACTGGACTAAAACCCACAATGCACATCCATCTTTCTCGTACACGTAAAGTGTAAAAAGCTTCGTGTAATCTGGTGTACCTAACACTGGTGCTGAACAAAGGGCTTGTCGTAACTGTCGAAAAGCACTTTCACATTCATATGTCCATGGAAGGGGTACAGGAGTGTCTTTCGTCAAAAGTGCTAAAAAGGGCTTAACAATATGTGAAAACCCCAAAATCCATTGCCTGCAAAAGGAAGTAAGACCCAGAAATGCACTTACTCCTTTCTGTGTAGTAGGTACTGGCGTATATAAAATTGCTTGTATACGATCTGATGTCAATGCACGTCCCTCCTTAGACAAAAGGTGACCTAAATAGGTTACCTTTGGTCTACAATATTGCAGCTTCTTTCTAGACACTTTGGGATGATGTGAAGCAAGAAAAGAAAGCAAAGATAGAGTAAACTTTTCACACTGTTCTAGGGTGTCGGCTGCCAGCAAGATGTCATCGACATATTATATGAGAGCCACACCTTTGGGCAATGCAAAAGAATCAAGTTCTCTTTTCAATGCTTGACTGTAAATACTCGGACTCTCAGTATTGCCTTGAGGAAATTCAAAGTGATACCGAACAAGTATCGGCTGTCAGGATGAATAGGGATCGAAAAGAAAGCGTTCTTCAAGTCTATAACCGAAAATGTAGTAGCAGTCGGGGGGACCAAAGTAAGAAGTGTTGTGATGTGAGAAACCACAGGATACTGCGGTACGACAATCTTGTTTACCTCACTCAAGTCTATGATGAATCTGTAGACTCATGTGTCAGTGTCTCTTTTCAGAATTGGAAGAATCGGGCTTTGGCAAACATTAAATGGGAATTCCTCAACAACCACAACTTGAATAGGATCTTGTACAATTCGTATGAGTGCTTCTTCACCCTCCTGTGATATGCTATATTGTGGCAAGCGAGGTAACACAGCTCCCTCCTTGACACTAATCTGTAATGGTGGGATAACCATTTGACCCGCATCAGTATCTGAGGTAGCCCACAAAGTTTTAGGAAGGGAAGCCAATGCAATATCCTCTTTAATAAAACAAAATCTTTCAGGCTTGGAATGATTATCATTCAAAATGACATACACTCCTTCAGGGGAACATCGTATTGTAGCTCTGAAATACTTCAGCATATCAAGACCCACAATATTATCTGGTGTGTTTGGGGAAAGCAAAAACGGACATGGAGCACTAAATTTATCGACATGGAATGCAAGTGGTTGTGACAATGGGCTAAGGGAAGGTGTTCCATTGAAACCTATTGAAGTAATAGTTATGCCAGACAGGGGAGCTCTCGGAACCAATTGTTTAGACAAAGCGCTACGAGTAGCTCCTGTATCAACCAGAAACCGATCATTAGAACCCAAAACATGTGCTGTAACATAGGGACCCGTCTGATCTACTGGAACTTCAACTGATTCCTTACCCCATCCTAGGCAATCCTATGCATGAGCAGACTCGTAAAGGTCAGGCTGGACATAATCAGACATTTGATATTGATTTCGTCTATCAAAAGCGTTTGATCCATTTTGCGCTCGTACATTAGCATCAAATCGAGCACGATCGTTCGTATTTCCCCTAGGCCCTAAAAAACCTGAACGATTTCTTATTTGTCCCCTCCCTCGTGAATTCTGTTGGGCACGCAACACTGGGCAATCAGCCATCCAATGACCAAACTGCTTACAATACGCACATTGATTGATAGACAAATTCGTACGAGTATAGGAGTATTGAAAGAACCACGGCCGCCTCTATCGTAACTTCTATCGTAGCCTCTATCATAGCCTCTAGAGGGCGGACCATAGACTTGGGCTAACATAATTTTTGTTTTCAAATCTTTGGATTTCTTTTCTTCGCTACCTTTTGCTTCTAATTCTTGACGCCCATAATATTGAGCCATCGTTAAAACAGATGCTGGAGAAGAGGTAGTCCAAGAACTTTCACTGGATTTTAAGCGGCTAGCTATCCCTGGCAACAGATTGGTAACATACTTATCGACGAACAGATGTCTGCCTGTATCATCCGTCAAAGACTGACCGCCAAAATCATGAAAAGCTTTCTCAAAGTGTGTAAAGAAATCAGAAACCGATTCGTCTACCTTTTATTTACACGATGCTAAAACAGTCCAATCTATTTTTTTAGGGGGAATGATTGTTTTAAGCTTAGTTAAAATGGCTGTGGGGAGATCTAGTATTAACTTATGTTGCTTTTTGGCGGGCTCCCTATCCACATCCAATTGTTATAAATCCTTCCATTCGGCACCAAGAATAGCCTGATCATCGATTTTACAAACACTCTGCCACATATCTGGCGGTAAGATTAAACCGAAAAATAAATCTATATCACTTAAGGTCATAGTACAGGAATTTAAAGCGCCTTCAACTTCCTCATAGAAAGCGGCTGGATTTGTACGCGGATCGGGTAATGCTGCTTTAAGCGCCATTACATCTGCTCTATTCCAAGGAGTGTACACCCAATTATAAACAAAATATCCTTTAGCATCAGTAGAATTTTTATCATCACTATCACCCGCTCCTTTAGGAGGAACATACAAGGGTGCGGCTTCCCGCATAGGCCTCATTTCGACTGGCATGATCTTATCTGTTCCGAAGGTAGGAGACTGCCACACTCCGTACGGATTGGGCTGCGCAGCTGCGTCCGTACGGTTTTTATTCTCCTTCAAGTGAACCGCATCAGTTCGTAATTTAACCAACCGTCTAATCGTGTCAGGCACCTGAGAGAAAAGAAAAAGACCATCAGGCATGTATTTACAATCAGCTGCTACATGATCTGGTTCTATTATTGGAGAGAATTTTCGAAAAAATTCTATAACTTCTGCAGCAAATGTCGCAGTGAAATATATCTGCTCCTTTTCCGACCATCCCTGTATACTTGCTAAAAGATCGGAAGCAGGATCAGCACTACGTAATGCTTTACGAGCAGCTTGTCTGACCTCGGACGCACGCTCAGTAGTCAACATGGATCGAGTGTCCCGCGCTTTTAGTTGTTCTGTGTCAGAATCCTCGTCGCCTTCGGCCGGAGCGGACGGAACGGCATACGGAGGTGGAGGTCGATCTAATAATAAAAAATCATCTTGCGGTTTATTAAGGACAGGATAGAGAGGCTGTCGGACAGGATATTGGCCAGATACCTGCAACCTGTGTTCCTTTTCCTCTCTCTCTTTCAACTCTTTCACTTCTTTCTTTCTCAACTCCAGCGCTTTCTCATACACATTCTTTCGCTGTTCTTTCTCAATCAACGCTTGCTCATGCTTCTCTTGTTGTCGTACTTCCTTCTCCCACGTACGCACGCATTCAAACATATCACGTCTAGACCTTCGCTCAAACATACATCGCTCCACATACTCAACCTTCCGTGCATCCAATGACTCATTCAGTGGCCACCGTAACTCAGGATCCTTTCTGGTATATTTATGCCACAACGAGCTGTACATTATGGCAGAAAGACCAAATTTCACATACATAATTCCATTAGGCGTCCCCTCTGGGGGAGCCGGCTGCGATTCCTCAAGTCGTAGACTGGTACCATTACAAAAGCATGAAGTAAGAAGGTGCACTGCCTATGGCTAGAAATAAAGTAAAAACAAACGTTTATGCAACAGTTTTTAGGTTTGGGTGCTCACAAGGTGGCGTGTCCATCTTTCACGTCGAAGATAATGAATCAGAAATGTTCTGCCAGTGGTTGGAAGAATCCCTTGATATAGGCACACCTTTGGTTCAATATAGAGGACTCCAAGAGTTGTATCCAAAAATATTTACACCATTCAGAGATTTTGCTTGTTCAACCGGTTTAATTTGGTGTTTGAATTAAATGTCATTCAGTTTCAAATTATATCATCATTCCACAAATGTAAGTTTATGCATAAATGCTCCAAACGTATTTCGGGCCAAGTGCCCTTCTTCCGGGAGCTCATCTAAAAACAAAGGATACAGCGTTTTAGCACGTATTATATGCCTTCATCTATCACTAACAACATGATGCAGTTCTATAATCAGTGTTTCACCGTGTGATTTGGTGCATTAATGTGCCCGACTATACCGAGTGATGTGTGAGGTCAATGAAAAGCTTTCACTTACGTGTCTTCAAGATATACAGCCTCTAAGGGCTGTAAATAAAGCCTACACAGCGCGGGAAACATTAACGAAAAAATGTACGATAAAATAAACGGACTCAAGTGTAGTTATCTACGAGGCATATAACGTCTCGTGTTTTAACAAATTCCGCTCCCACTTACTCATAATGGCGACGCCATCTCAATAACGTGCTCCTCACTCTTCGGAGAGAGTTGTTGTAGGTGCACTGTAGTCATTTGTGTGTCCATAAAAAACGCTCGAGTTCATGCGATGTGTATGCTTTATTTACAGCATCACTCTGTATAGTCGGGCACATTAATGCACCAAATCACACGCGAGATTGAATTTGCTAAGCGACGACTCTCACTTGATCCATCTTGCCTTCCGACATATGGTCACATGACCAGTATGCCTATCAGCCAGGTACCAGTTTCTGTTCCACATCCACATCAGAACGAGGGTAACAGTCCACTGTTACCGCAACAAAGCACAAATAACATCGTCCCTGGAACTCTACATAAAGATCCAGGGATTTTTACCAGGCTGCAGACGCATATGGATATGGGAGCCAAACCAAAAACCCAGTTTAAGGAGAAAAAACTGGCTGGGAAGAAAGGGAAGCCAAGTAAAACTGTGGGTTGTAAGAATGGGGATGACAATGTGCACACGCATGAACTAGTCGAAACAAGATGTAGATCCTTGGGAACCCAAATTAACTTGGTCTATGATACGAATTTTTGTAAACCTAGTGGTACGGCGATAAGAGAAGATCGTACAATGGTGGAAATATTTAAAAATGCCCTAGATACAATGCAATCCCAGATAGATGAATGTCTAAACTCTAGATTAATAGTTCTTGACAACAAAGTAGAACAACTAGATAAACTGTCTACTAAATTATGTGTAACTATTGAAGAGGGCAGGGGGTTGATTGAAGTTGGTACTTGTCTTTTGAGTGAATTGGAGAGTAGATGTATGGATAGCCACAAATTGACCAATACTGTAGACCGTACAAACCACCCAAGTTCTAATTTGATACAGGATGACAGTATTGGGGTAGATGATTCGTCGATAACCAATAGCAATATTGTTACTGTACTTGCTCCAGCACTTGCTACTAAGAATATAGAACATGCAAGGATTCAGGGAAGAGAGGGGATTATTCGTAGCCCAAAGAGGACTGACCTGGTGCCAAATGAAGACATTTTGAGCCTACCGCCTGCTGCATCTCCTTATGTATTAGTAATATCGGGTGTACCTGTCCTAAAAAGAGACCAAAAGGAATTATGGGACAACCTCAGGAATAAAGTTGTCAATTGGCTCTGTAAATATAAAAAGTTTCATCCAGACAGGAGTGTAGAAATACTGATGGTGAGAAGGGTAGGGTGGGTAGGTGTATCACCAAAAGACATTCACGGGGACTGTATTATTGTAAATTTTAGGCATCCTCACACGATTCGCAAGATACTAAAAGTGCATGAGGAACCCCTTCACAAAGCCCCGTTATACAAGCTTTACCACTAGGTTATTTTTATAAACCAAGTGTACCAAAATCAATGCAAAATCTGGGATCACTGGCATTCTTAGAAACCTCAAATAGGTTTAATGAATTATCATCCTTAGAGGCGGTTGACTGACTGCAAATAACGCATATGGCTAATGAGAAGGAAATGGCATACACAGGTTGTACTACAGAGGGGATTGGTACACGTGGCATGGAAGGTGGTGACGTATATCGATCCCGTATTCCTACCTTAAGTTCATTATGCGGAATAATGTTGCAGAAGGAAGTTAGTGGCATAGAATTTAAGGCAGTAGATAATGTACTTACTGTTACTAGCCCTATTGGTCTTCCCGTACCAACTAGTGTTTTTAATTTAAATGGTCCCTCTGAGATAAAGCTAATATCATGGAACATAGCAGGAGTGGGATCAAACATAAGTGACCCGGAATGGAATAATTATATAAATACAAGTGACTTCTGCATACTTCAGGAAACATGGGCCACGAAAACTGTACATAGGGTAGGATACAAAACTTACCAAATAAATGCAGTTCAATCGGCAAGGGGTCGACCGTCTGGAGGACTTATTATTTGGGTAAGAGTGACCATTGACATAGCTATTAGTAAATTAAGTATAGACTCCTTAGATATAATTGGAGTAAAAATGGTCACTAATGACAAAAAGGTGCTACACTTATATAATCTCTACAATAGACCATGTCCATCTTATAAGGAGTCTCCTACAATTGAAATCCTGGATTCACTTCTAAACGCTCTAGATCCAGGAACAAGTAAAATAATTTGTGGAGACCTGAACTGCAATTTTGAACCAATTGCAGGGTTAGATAAATTGCTAGAGGACGAAGACAGTGCCAATAATATACTATCACTGTCCAGTAGTGGGACAGTTGCTGGTACTGTCCTAGCACTCCAAATTACAAGGGTAATGGCTGGCCACGGGATGAGGGCATGTAACGGGCGCCTACCATCGGATAGCCCCAAAGCCCCAACTTTTTTGAGATTCAACTGCCAGAGCAAAATTGATTACATTATCCTATCCTCGGATATATGGTCATTTGCTGTAGACATGGAAATAAGAGCAAGAACAGATAGCGATCACCGCCCACTTGAAATTAGTCTGTCCAGGAGCATATTATTGGGACACAATGCAAATGTTAATAAAAAAACTTGGTATGCTACCCCAGACAACATTGTAGTTAGCAATAATCGTTGTGCAGTCAAATGGGCACATTTATTGGAGAAGGAAGACCTAGTGGCAAACATTCATAGTTCCTTTGCCAATACATTTGGAACGTACCACAATTCTCAAAATGAGTCTAGGATATTTTTAAACTTACACAAAATGTTTTTCAAGGAACTCCTACTGTTATTGACCAAAAGACCAAAAAAGAAGGGAGGAGTAACTGATTCCCAGTCTGTAGGCAAACCCTGGTTTAATAAAGAGTGCCGCATTGTAAAGTTAACTCTAGTTCAGGCAATCAAAAATAACAATGTTTTGGCAGTTAAAGAGGCTATAAAAGAATATAAGAGAACCCTGGCTGAAGCCAAATCATTTTGGGACCAAGAAATTTGGTCAAGTATGCTTTCAGCGGCTAAAATGAAGGATCAAAAATTATTTTGGGAAATAGTGGCAAAAGGTAATAAAAAAGAAAAGGGCTCACGAGAGGTCTTCCTTGATGAAGCCACTTGGATTGACCACTTCACCAAATTATATGATATCCCAGAGGGGGACAAGGCTCTCCAGGTTGTACATTTACCATCATTCGTACACACAGAGGCATGCCAATAGTCTTTGACTATCAAGAGACTGAATTAGCCATTGCCTTGGTTAAAAATGGGAAGGCCCCTGGGCTTGATAAAATACCAGGTGGTCTATTTAAACATGAAACAAATATTTGGGTACCATATATAAATCACTTATGTAATGTCATTGCTGGAGGCGCAGAAATCTCGGACACCTGGAAAGGGGCAGAAATTATCACTATTTTTAAGAAGGGCGATAGGAATGACCCTGCTAACTACCGCCCAATTAGTTTAATTGATTGTGATGCGGGTCGGTCCCGGACCCCTCCCGGACCGCCTGTTATCGGACACACCCCCTTCTCGGACAACGAGCCTGAGGCGTCCGTGGACAGCACCATGACAACCCGCACCCCTCCCCTCTTTTCCTTGCAGGTACCAATCAGGAACGGCGCGGACCGGAACCACACCCCCATGACCCCGGAAGTCCCGCCTCCACGACCGAGCCGGAACACGGAAAAGGCAGAAGCCGGGACAGAGACGCCGTCGGAGCAGCGAACTCGTGGCAGGAGGCTCGGACCGGAGAAGGCGCAGACCAGACAAAGGAAGAGGAAGAAGATTGGAGCGAGGACTGGTGGAATCCAGAGGAGGAGGCTGAAGAGCGGCCGCAACTCACCAGGGAGTTGCGGCGGAGCGTGTGAGTACCAACAATCCACCTCTGTAAGCACACTAGGTGCCTTGTATATATCGACCTCTCTTTAGACACACCTGGCCTGGCCATCACTGTTGCATACTTGTATAGCACGTCCCCACTTGTACAGCACGTAGTGTATAGGACACCCCTCACCTCCCCACACCGAGCACTCTTTACTCTATCCCTTTCCTCCCGAGTCCAACCTGGCCCCTTCCCTCACTGTCGTTTTCCGTCGAATCCCTTCACTCACCTCTTGGTGCTGGTTACGGGTCAAACCATAGAGAGAGCAGCTGGACTAATCGCTCCTTTGTCTTGTCCCTTTACCTCAGAGGATCTCCCCAGCATCCGACCTCCCCGAGGGATCATCCGACTCCGAAGACACCGCAGAAGACGACTGAGGCGTCCTCTAGAAGACCTTCGCCTTTGTTCAGCGATTTTCCAGAATTGTACCATCTCTGCTCTCTTGCACAATAAAAGGCACGCAATTGCTCAATACATACGCCCTCCGTGCCTGATTTTCCGGCCTGCCATCGTCCCACGATCACATTGATATATTACAAAAAAAATTCTCAAGGCATGTTTTAAATCGTATTAATATATGGATGGAAGAAGAGTTGGTGCTCACAAAACATCAAGCAGGGTTCAGAGCCAAAATAAGTACCATCGATCAGGTTCTAAGATTTTGTTGTTTATGCTGGAAGTATATTACCCTGAGGAAAGATCACCTGTATGTAGCTTTCGCCGACCTTCGGGCGGCGTTTGACTTAATCCCCCGAGAACTGTTATGGGAGACCCTTAAAAGCCAGGGGCTACCAGCCGATTTATTGAAGCTGGTTATAAAATTACACATGAACAACTATGCCAAAGTTAGGTGGGGACCGAATGGGGAGTTTTCGCAATCTATACCAATAAAGAGGGGAGTCCGCAAGGGATGTGTGTTGGCTCCGACACTTTTTTCCCTGTTTGTCAACGACATCCCCTTATGTATGGAGGATTGCGATAATGATTCCTCAAAATTGGGGGGCGAACGGGTTTCGTCCCTCCTTTTTGCGGATGACACCATTCTTATTTCTCAAACACCCCAGGGCCTACAGAATCTATTGAACAGGTTTCAGGTATACTGCAGCACAAAGGGCCTAGAGATTAATGCAAAGAAAACAAAATACATGGCCCTAAACGCCCACAATTTTTTTTTTAGAAAACCTGACGTCAAATGGAGAAAAATTGGAATGTGTAAAGAATTTTACCTATCTGGGGGTTTCTCTGGATTCGAAATTAACATGGAAAAGCCAGATAGAAAAAAGCAAAATAGTATTTAAACAAAATTCTTTACCTATAATGAAAAGAAATGGTAATAGCCTGAATAAAGCAATCACCCCGGCTTTAGAGATGTTCAAATTTAAAGTACAATCAGCGGTACAATACGGGGCAGAATTATGGGGACCTATGTGTAGAAACTCCTTTGAGATTGGAGAGAATACGTTTTTTAGGGCGTTGTTAAAACTACCAGTCAGTACTCCATTGATTCCTCTTCTTTTAGACCTGAACATGAAACGCATAGACCACCATGCAATTTTGAGACCGTTAATGCTCTGGGTCAGATTGTGGACGACCTCAGAGCTGGCAGACTACAAGGAAGGTCTAAAAGAAGTCATGGATCTGGATTGCTGTAACAAAGTCCAATGGCTTAAACATGTAAGATCCTGGTTGGTAAAAATAGGTTTAGGTCAGATCAATCTCAAAAAACCACAGAGACGGAGTCAGATAAGAATCACACACCCACTTTGGGTGGGAACGAAAGCCCTCACACACCGACCTAGTCAGTGTCATGCTTCATCATCGGGCCCCACCAAAGAGGCCGAGTGCCTCTTCGGTGTGCTGCGACGCCAGAAAGACTGCGGAGCTGGTTGTGTGAAAAGGGCGTATTGTGAGGTAAAATTAAAAGTGCCTAAAAAAAGGGTATCAAAATAACACATTTTTAATGAGTGATCCCTGAGGCACAGAAATAGAGAGTATTATGTGTCTGAATTTAGCTGCCAAGGTTTTAGGATTGGTTAAATTCAGAAATACTTACATCAGTCAACATGTTTCTGCTATATGGGTGGTTTCAATTTACCAAGGCATTCATCAGGACTAAACCCCGGCGGTATGGACTCTCTAATCGTCCACCCTGACCTGGGGACGTGAAAGTGAAAATCTAAAAAAGGTGAAAAAGTGCTAAAAATAGAAGAGCGGGTTGCTCATTCCAAAAAATGCTCCAAATTGTGAAGTATCTCAGCACCTGTAACGTGAAATACACAAACAAACACAAACAGACATACATATAATTAATATCAGCTATTTTGTTTGATCATGGTGCTCCATAATATATGGCATACGTGGTGTTCCCAAAGTAGACGCTAGGTTTTAAGTTTTAACACCATCCAAGTAGCCCTGTGGGGATGATATCGTTAACTCTGGGAAGTGAAGTGTTAGGGGTGTCTTTAAAAACTAAGGCAAGTTGGTAGAGGGGTTAAAAAACGATATGTGTACTCCTTATGAAGGGATCAATGGACCAAAGGTCTGTGACCCCTAAAGATGGTAACTTAAACTTATATCTCACTTTAAAACAGGGCGCTACTTGCACCATGGGTCTCGGGAGGGGGGTTGGAGCGTGCCTGGCACATCCTGTGAAAAAAGAAAGGTTTGCTTAAAACCTACGTAAAGACGGGTGAACACTTAGCTCGTTTTGTAGGATGGCAGCGATCCTGTAGATGTAATCCACTCACGCCCTCAACGCTCTCAGCCCGCTGTGAGCCTGGGTGTTGCCTCAATACCGGACCCCGACGATGGAGAGCGGGGCCGGTGGCTGAGTGTTAAAGCATTTGCATTGCGCGTCGCGCTCTTCCGGGTGGGCGTGTCCAACCAGAACGAGGTTTGGAACGCGCCCGCCCAGTCTGGAGAGGCGCGGCTGAATTCCCAAAGGAGGCTTGGAAGTCAAGGCCAATCAGATGTCTGATCAGCGAGAATGTCGGTGTAGAGCTATTAAGCTCCTACTTGGGCTCAATTCATGGAGTGTACATTGGGATTCAAAACCGATAGGTTAAATGCAGGCAGTGCAAAGAATTACTCAATACAAGTCGTTGGGCTGGATGGAATTATTATGCCAAAAACGATAATCCTATCGCTGTATTAATTCATGTTAAAGGTTGGTAGAGCACCTCGAATGGGAAAATTATTACAAAGTGACACAGAGAGCCACTGGGATAAGAGTAGGTAATGTCTATATTCTGAGTCTTGCAGGCATATGAGATAGTACTGAGGGAAAGCCTGTGTATATGGTCATATTGGTTATTAGACAAATAGATATATGTGAATACACATAACAGTTATTTAGCGAATATCAAGATAGGTTTGTGTGGATAACGCGATATTAAGCTCAAGATAGCACAGTGTTCCACGGGATGTAATCGTTAAGGCCATTAGTGTTAGTGCCCAAGCAATACACCCATCGTTGCTCTTTCTCAAAGAGTCTGCAAGTTATGTTTGTTGTGCCACTGACAACCTCGATTATAGTCCACCTCATGTCATTTGGAGTATGGTTACTTTCCAGAAAGTGACGGCTCAGCTTGGTTGTTACTTTTTTACATCTGACATCTGACATTGCTCCGGTGTTCACAAATACGCTGTTTAACCTTGCGTGTGGTCATGCCAACATAACGAAGCTGGCAGGGGCAGGTAATCAGATAGACCACATTCATTGTGTTACAATTTGTGTGTTCCCTCTGTGTCCATATCTTCCCTGCTTCCAGCGATAGTGTTGTAGTTGCTTCTGTTAGGTGGCAGACGCTGCAGTCAGAACAAGGGTAGTGCCCAGTGATTCTTGGCAGGCCCCAAGCAGCTGTTACTGTAGGCATAACATGGGGTGGTTTTTCTTTAGGGCGAGTGTGCACCAAGGCATCTCTCAGACTCCTCAGGGATAGGCTCCCTCTTGGAGGAAAATCCGCCGTGGAAAAGCATTTCTTTTTGGGCATCCTAATATGGCGGACGGTGTCTGAGAGACGCCGTCACCATATTAGTGCTTTTCCGCCGCGGTTGTAAGCCAACCGCGGCGGAAAAGCTGCGGACGGAAACCAGGACCCACCAGCCATCCTAATGTGGCGGTGGGTCTTTGGTGGGTCCGCTTCCACCGGCCCTGAGGATGCGGAAAAACCACTATCTTAATGAGCCCCAAAATGTTTTAGTCATTTCATGACCTAAATATAAAAGCAGTTGTAGGAAGAAAAAATAACATGTTAACTACAGTCTGATATACCCTGAAAAAGGGAAAAATAGAAGCATTGACCTTACAGTTGTGTATGGTGCAACATTTAAGCAGCTTTGTTTATAGAAAGCCACGCCCACCATGTGTAAGAAATGCAAGTGCTCAGCTGAACTCTTCATGCATAAAGATCTTACTAATGATAACAACCATTTCTTACAAGCTGCCATATGCTTCGTGAAAGAGAGCCCACAGTGCATTATTTTATCTTTACCCCAAAGGTACAATTGCAAAAATAAACAATATGTAAGCCTTGGCCAACGTTGCATTACAAGACTTGATAAGCCTTAATGGAAGAACACCCAACATTTAGTATAGCGTGCTTCACAATAAATCCTATCAAGGTATCGTTCGCACTCCTCAATTCCAGTTAACTATTTTACTAATCTTCTAACCCATGGATTAATTCCTCCTTGTTTAGATTGGCCTTGTCAAATGCAATCAAGGCAAGATTGTTCCATCAGGGGTAATTAAAAATACAGGTATTTGTTAAAAGTTGGGTTATTAGTTAAGGGCCCCCTGAGTTGCCTCACCACCATCCACTAGCCATGGAAATTATGGCAGTGAGACAACTTCTAATATGCTTGGCATGGCCACAACAGAATCACCAGTTTATTGCAGCCTCTGACTGCTGTGCCACCGCCACAGGATCAAGCATCACTGGTGGTTGCCGTGGTCCTAAGGCAGTCTAACCGCCAAAGTTGTAAGACGGCGGATGGACCGCCAGTCTGGTGTTCGACAGACCGCCACAGCGACTACAGCAGTCCAATAGACCACCGTAGTTGTAATCAGGCCCTAAGTCAGAGGATAGAGTTTCTGACATGGCCAACCCAGATTTCTGTATCTTATCCACACAAAACTGCAATTGACTTAAATCAACACACCTTTCAGGTGTCTCAAAAACCTTTCTGTTCTCAGGATTTTACGCAGCAGCAGGGGTTGTCTCAGGGCTTCTCTCTTAGCCCAACCCTATTCAACTTATGTATGCACTCTCTGGCTGAGATCATTGAGCAACAAAGCTTTAACATCACAACGTACACCGATAATACTCAGCTAATCATCACCCTGCCACAGAACTTGGTTAGCACGGCTGCTTCACGGAACACTTGTCTGTCGGAGGTTACCCAGTGGATGGATCTTAACTGTCTTAAACTGAATGTAGGCAAAACAGAGGTCCTCATTCTAGGCAAACAACCCTCAATCTGGTCCTCTGCATGAAGGCCAGACTCTCTTGGCCCTTTACCTCTCTCTAAGCACAAGGTTAAGAACCTTGACATCTGGTTTGATGAGAGGCTTACATTTGATAGGTAGATCACAGCCCTGGCAGAGAAATGTTTCATGATTTTTAAAAGCTCTCAAAACATCCTTTGTTTCCTGCCTGAATCTTAAAAAAGCAGTAGTCCAAGCACTGGTTACATCTAGGCTGGACTACTACAATGTTCTGTACTTGGGGTTATCATAATCAGGGCTGATGAAACTTCAGCTTGTGCAGAATGCTTTGATTTTGATAAGCAAGTGTTTCGGGATAAATACCATGGGCCCGATTCACAGAACTAACAAGACAAAATCATAAATGTACCACTTTTGGTATTCACAGAAGGCATTTAGTAGTAGTAAAGTTAGGATTGTGTCTTAAGTCTGTCTTAAGTCTGTCTTAACTCTGCCCTAAGTTTGTCTTAATTCTGTCTTAAGTCTGACTTAAGTCTGTCTTAAGTCTGTCCTTAGTTTGTCTTAAGTTTGTCTTAAGACTGGCTTAAGTCTCTCTTAAGTCAGTCTTAAGTCTGTCGTAAGTCAAACTTAAGACAAAATCGTACCTTTACTACTACTAAATGCCTTCTGTGAATACCAAAAGTAGTAGGACAGACTTAAGACAGACTTAAGACAGACTTAAGACAGTCTTAAGATAAACTTAAGACAAACTTAAGACAAACGTAGGACAGACTTAAGATAGACTTCAGACAGTCTTAAGACAGACTTAGGACAAACTTGAGACAAACTTAAGACAGACTTAAGAAAGACTTAAAACAGGCTTAAGACTAAATCCTAACTTTACTACTAAATGCCTTCTGTGAATACCAAAAGTAGTTAGTTTAGGATTTTGTCTTAAGTTAGTTCTGTGAATCGGCCCCATTTATCCTTCATAGTTCAATACTTCATAGAAGGGACAGGTAATAGCAGGATGTCTGCTTTTTCTTGTTGATGGGCATTTGAAAAATTGATTGTCATTGATTAATATTTTTTAAGCGAGAAAACACATGGTTGTTTCATACATATCAAACACTTTGCATACACCTGCCCACGTGCACATTTCAAAACTATTTTCAAACTTCATGTCTACCCCATTGCATTTTCAAATAGGTCAGAAATCATACCACTTTATTGTTGAGAAAGCAACAACTTGACAACCTCATTAATCTAAGATATATGTCTTGCATGCCACATACAATTATGCCACATACAAGTTTAAATATTGTTCCATACACTTTAAAGCGGAATTCTGACAAAATATCATGTAGAAAATATTGTGAGACACAAATACTGTGCCAAATATTGTGATGTCAAGAATATCATGGGACATAATATAGAAAGTAAATATATTGTGGTTTTCCGGTATTTAGCATTTATTTTTAAAACAAGTTGTCTATAATATGTTACAGTGGAGTTGGAGTAGTAAACCTTATCCCTGTAAAATCCTATACTGCCTTCTTCGGCTTATGTTGGTGTGGAAATAGTAAATCGGACTCCTCCAAAATCCTACACTTTACCTCCAGTCACTTAGATTGGAGTGTGATTAGTAATCTGATCCCTCCAAAGTCTAACACTTTTCATATGTTTGCTTGGATTGGAGTGGAAACAGTAAATCTGCGCCTCCAAAGTGAAACACTTACCCTACTGTTCATCAGATGGCAGCAGTGAATTTGAACCACCAAAGTGTAATTGTTTTATCTGCTTTAAAAAAACTTGTTTTGATGCATACTTTTTGTTTTAAGTTATAAAGTTGGGTTAGCATACTTTTATTATTTACTTTTGTGCTAATATATTGCCAATGCATTTTTAATTTTGATGTCATTCTATATCACTATGTTACTATTTAGTATTTGCAATTCCATGAATTATTAGTACTAAATGACTATTATTTATGTTTAAATAATTGGATTTTATTTAAAGCTATCATAATTGCTTTTTGTGATTATTTTAAAGTATATATTGTATTGTATGTTTGTTGTAGGAAATTGTGTTTTTGGTTGAGGGGGTTATGAACCCTTTTCATTTAACAACCACAGTCCCAGTGCAGGTGAACCACAAAAAGTTACTAAATAAACGTGATCTTAACCCTGTGGTAGGTTAGCAAAACAATAAATCAGTCTTAACGTAGAGGCAATGTCCAAAAACTGTATGCAGCACACAAACAGTAATAAAGTTAAAAAATCCCAATCTCACACCAAATTTAAAAAATAGAGTGACTTTTTTTCTAAATAATTTGCCAATAAAATGAATTAAATCTAATCAGTAGGAATTAAATCTAAATAGTAGAACCAGAGTTATGAATTTTTAAATGTTGTTTTGCAAAATAGCACTTAAAAGATCAAAGTGTCATCCACGGGCATCTAGTCACATGAGACCGGGGAAAAGTCAAAAGTTGTGGCTGACCACAGTTGAGCACTGTTTGGATACACAAGGTGGATTGTGCCCTGTCTACGCGTACCTTTGGACTTTGACAACATTTTGAGGAAAAGTTCCTGAAAAAGGTAAAATTCAGCAGAGCCAGGCAACCGGTGGCATCAGAGAAGGAGGCGTCATTTTTGGGGAGCCAGTGGTCAAATTCGCAGTGAAGATTTCTACGTTCAAACTTTGTTACTTTTTTGAAAGTCGAAAATCTCCAGTGGAAGAAAGCTGCAAGATATATCCAATAAATGCTCCATGAGGCCTGAGACCCTTTCCAAGAGGAGCCACTGAACAAGATTTGCTACTGTGTAGAACGTGGCTGGAGCTAACCCGAAGTCAGAACAACCAGCAATGCATCTTAGGCGGATCTGGAAGCATGTAGGTCCCGGTTTCTGAGCCTGTTCTAAGGCCACTTTTGGTGGAAAATATCTTAAGTCACAAGTTTAAAATGTTTGCCTTTTGAGCAACGTTTGCATCACTATGAAGTATCCGGGACTGGTGGGCCACCTTCTGGAGGGCAGGCTCACTTCAGGCAGGGTTCAGATGCAGGGTCAATGTTGTTTAATCTTGTTGTGTCCCTTTAGCCAGACATGACTAATGGGATCAAGTAGCAACAAAGCCTCAAGCAGCAGGTCACACCTCTGAGGGTAAAAGAAGCAGGGCAGTCCTCTGGTAGCAGCAGGGCAGTCCTCTGTGATATAGCAGGCCTAAAGCAGCAAGGCAGTTGTCCAAAGTACAAGGCAGTCCTGTTTGAGTTCTGGAAATTTCCATCCTTCCCCTGCCCAGGCTCCAAGAGGTCCACAGTGACAAAAGACAGGAGTCAATTTCTTTGTGAGTCTGAAGGAGGCTGCTGCTTGAAATTTACCTGGGGCAGTAATCTGCTCCTCCCCTACGATACTGCCAACACCTGGTCTCCCTTTGTCTCCTTCTCTGGGAAGAATACCTCACAGCCAACTACACCCAGGGCACTGATTGCAAACACCAAATGATTAGGAAGAGAAAATGCCAACTTTCTCAAAGTTGCATCTTCAGAAATAAGACTTAAAATCTGACTTTACCATTAAAGAGGATTTTAAATTAAATAGGACGGAAGTTACCTCGCCTCTCACTCATTGGGAAGCCTTGAAAGTGACAATTAGGGGTTGCCTAATAAACATAAGATAACGTATGAATAGGAAATCAAATTAATCTCTTCTCCTTATAGAAAAAGAAATTAATGACTAGAATTTCCACATAAACAGACCAAAGACCCACTAATCCTACAAGATTTGAACAATAAGAGAATGCCAGAACATGTAAAACTTAACTATGCATTTTCAACTTTTCAAATACAAGCAGTGACTTTTATAAGTAACAAGGGAGGTTTAGGCTTGGTAAAATGTGTAGTTTGTTAGGTTGAATTGTCAGTTTAAAACTATACACAGGCTGCAATGGCAGACCTGCGATGTTTTAAATGGCTTCTTAAGTGTGTGACACAATCACTGCTGCAGGTCTACTAGTAGCATTTCATTTACAGGCCCTGAGTATATGTAGTACCACTCTTCTAGGGACTTACAAGTAAAATAAATGTGCCAGTTAGGTATTAGCCAATTTTTACCATGTTTAAAGGAGTGAGCACAAGCACTTTCACACTGGTTATCAGTGCTGAAGTGCACAGAGTCCTAAAGTCAACAAAAACAAATTTGAGGAAACGGGAGGATAGAAGGCAAAAGGTTTGGGGGAAAATCACAACAAAGGCTGTCAGAACTAACATTTGTAAATTATATTTTGATGTATTTCTATATAATACTTATATTTCTTTGAATTGTAATATTTTTAAAGTTCATATATATTTAGAGTTCATATAATCGATAGTGCTTAAAATTAAATATATTTAACTATTTCTGATGATATTGTGGTCTTCTTAACTGTTGTGATCGATCTTTTCAACTTTACATGCAAGGGATATGAAGTCGCTGTTTATGTCCCCAATACTACTTTCCTTGATATTCTGTCATACAGCCCGTTATACCTGTTCCCCATGCTTTAGTAAACACTGATCAAACTTTTATTGAATTCTATGATTTTGCATCTGTAATAATGTCCCATTGCATTCCGTATTCATGAAGCAATAACTAATATGTGTCCTATGCAATAAGGACTGTGCCTTACCACCTTTAATATGACAGTAAAAAAAAATTTGAACTCCAATAAGCACTTACTCTTCGCAAAATGAAAAATTTTAATCAGAAAAATTGGAGACTAGGAAACAAGGGGTTTTCGATGATTGAGAAAAATTCACATTGTACATTGATTTACTCAGTGGCTACAGGCTGTGTGCTGGGCATTCATTTCAAGAAGTGCCTTTACCCTAAATAAAAAAACAATAAGAATGCCTCTTGTGAACTAAGTAAAATACTAACAAGAACTTTTGGTCATCCATGAGAAGTTAGATTACGCCTTTGTCACAGTGCCTCAGGGAATGTGGAGGACCAATCCAGCCACAACTAAAGAATCAAGCAAAAAGATATTGAATACTTCTGATGAGCTGAAATAAGCAAACACATGAGGGCAGCATATGGATAGAGCATGAACTAAATAAAAAGCAATACCTACAACCACACATGCAGTCATTAAACAGGATAGCCTTCAGA
This sequence comes from Lissotriton helveticus, assembly GCF_964261635.1. Taxonomy (NCBI): domain Eukaryota; kingdom Metazoa; phylum Chordata; class Amphibia; order Caudata; family Salamandridae; genus Lissotriton; species Lissotriton helveticus. The sequence goes on from NC_136063.1 coordinate 179,118,197, forward strand.
GGGTGCTGCTTGCTTCTACAAGCATTCGTAAAGCCACACAGTCTCGCTTTGCCACTGGTGTTTAATACTGCTATTAGCTTTGCCAGTGCTTACGGAACTGCAGTATTAGGATTGTCAAAGCCAATGGTGGTGGACAGGCATTTTGGATTTTTATTTTGTATACTTTCAATTTGGCCAATATGTTGCATGTAGAAGTGTAGGGCACTAAGTATTTAAACAAAGAAAAGGAGGGGGGACTGGGAGCAGATAAAGATCCAGTACCTAAGCTCCAAAAGTACTCATAAAAGGATGTGTGGAGGTGCTGTTTCTATAGAAGGAGAAAAAGCAAAGGAAGAAAAAGGTAGATGAAGTCTGGGTAATCAATCTCCCCTGCTCGCCATGATCCAGTTGATCAGAGGAGGGTAAGTCTCTAGCGCTCCCCATGCAGAAACCACTTAGCAGCTGTGCTCTACCCTTTGCTCCTGACCTATGAGGATCTATTGATCGATCCAAAGGGTTGTGTAATAATTTTAACTTTTGATCGAAGTATTTTCTTTTAGAGGAGTATCTAACACTACAGATCACCTCCTAGGTGTGAGGTAAAGATCCATTTTTAGGTCCTCAGGAAACGCCGTGGATCCGGCTGGGCCGTTAGACGTGAAACATGTCAACCTGACCACCCCCACTGATATAAGCTATTTAATTACATTGGGCCCTTGCAATAGCCTCAGTTCTATTATTCTTTTTAATCCTGCCAAGGGAACCACCACATTAAAGCTTAGTTTGGTATCCCTTAGACAGTTTTAATCTCCCTGCACACTATGGTACACATTCACTCCACCCCACACATTAAACAACCTCACACAAACATCTCCCATCAGGGGCTAAAAATAAAAAGATCTCCACTAAAGTGACCCTTTCTGGGGCCGTAGGGCATTGCAGTGCTAGCCTTATGAGGAGCACGCATGATGATGAAGCATGACATCCTTTTAGATCTGTGAGGGTACCAAGAAATAATCCGTAGGATTCCCCAGAATTTGTCCACGTTTTTCTTCCTTTTTTTCTCCTACTATCAGTAACTCCACCCATTTGTTTATGAGAACAATAAGTAAACTAATATTGTTTTACTGTCCTAACATAACCAAAACATTAAGGGGCCTATTACAATGTCGGGCAGACACAAGGAAACGGAACTATCCTACCTTCGGTCGGCGGTCCCAACCGCCTCATTATGATGCAACCGCACATGGTGGGGTCGCATTTTGACATTTCCCTACGGGAGCATGTGTTATGGCTGTAAACCAGCCGCAGTACATGCTCCCATAGGGAAATGTGGGATGTGTTAACCTCTGCATCCCGTGCAGCGATTGATAGGGGGCACAGCCACCAACCGGAGGCCACAAAGGAAAGGGGGCCCTGTTAGGGGTCCGAAAGAACACTTTCCGACAGGGTTTCCTTGTCCGAAAGGCCAGCATGGAAACCCTGCTGTAAACGTGCATCGTAATCCGGACGGCTGGTTCTGACAGACTGATGGGCTCCCCATCGGAAGCCAGCCGAAATGACCGGCCGGTTTCAATTCCGACCACCTAAATCAAAATAAGACAGTAGGCCTTACGACCAACATCGTAATAGACCCCTACGTCTTTACGCAAAGAGGCAGCCCTTTTATAAGTGGAGAAAATATTGGTTGCAGATGACCACCTGCTGCATGCCCCTATGAGATCTGCCAGTGCTTGAGATGCAATTTTACAAGCATTGGCAAAGACAATAGTGGCAGCAGTGGTGGGGGTGGGAGGGTCAAATGGTCTCAGGGAAGGTAGAAGGAGAAAGAGGCCTGTGGGGGAAGAGAGAGTTGGGAGCATGGTACCAAGCAGCAGTAGTACTGGTAGTTGGTAGAGGAAGGGTACGAGAAAGTGGCACGTAAGCAGTATGTGTGGGATATATGAGGTTGACTGGGAAGTGAGTGTCAGATTTCCTCCAGAAATTGCAAATAATCCTCCAAAATTTGCTTTCATACTCTCAATTGAGGAAGTATATATATTGGTACAGTATGTTCATTAATTGTGTCACCTAAGCATGAAGATGCATTTGAAATGTATGTGCACTGGTGCTGTATGCTCACTTTAGTAAGAAGCGGTGTATATGCATTCAATAGGTGGATGGTTTGGAAGAGGACTGAGGCGCTATTGACTGCTGTGATTCTGTGTCAGTCTTACAGGAGAAGCACTAGGTTAGTGCTCTGGGTTTTGACACTAAGGGATTAGAGAGAGATGGGAAAGAGCAGCATACTCTGTCAGGAATATTAAGAAGTGACTAGAAGCAAACACGGGGTGTGAATTAAATGTCTTTATTTATGTATTGATTGTTTGTTCGTATATTTAATAATTTGTGGATTAATAACTTGCATTTAGTTTCATGATTTGCTATGATTGATTTTCTCTGTGGATATACTACACAGCACTTACTGTGTTTGTTATACCTTTATTAATTTGTTACAAATTATTGTGTTCATGATTTTAAGACTTGTATTATATTTTTTGTATGATTGATTTTTCTTTGTTGACATAATTTATATTAAAAAATATTTTAACTAGACCTACTCACACTATTTCGTTTCACATGACTATTCTATTGTGTTAAAAACAGCTGGTTGGTTTAAGTGCCTTGGTTGTTACTTCTCATGCGATGCCTACTGATAGGTACAGTGGATTTAAGTCCTTGTATAAGTTCACAAGAGGTCCACTTCCTGCTTCTGTACCAGTTCGCTACCAGGCCTTGTTTCCTCCATATTTTTTCATTCTTTTACAAACGCTAGTTCTTTCCATGATCTGCAGGCGCAGACACCTAAAGACTCAACCTCTCCAACATCACAGGTCCTGAGTACTGGGCGCCCTGCCACTGTTCCTCCAGTGGAGTCTGTTTCTGCATCACCTCCACAAAGTTGCTTTCTTCTCCTCCATGACGTTCAGTCCTGAGTCTGTATCCTTGTTGAACAGTGGCAAGCTACAGTCTCTCTGAGTTGAGTAGGAGGTTAGTTGGTAACACCATTGATTTGTGTGTTGTGCACTGCTATTTGTTTTGCTAAAGCGTTTTTAGAGTGTTCATATTGTATTTTGTTTTGTCAAGATTACCAACCAGTGGTTCTGTTGCAATGTTAGGCTCAGTGCTTTAATTGAGCCTGTGGTTTCAGGTGATCGGTACTTGCACTTAACTGTCAATACTAGCACTTATGACCAGGTGCCACATAGTGGTCCTGTTTGTGTAATTTAGAAACAAGCATAAGAACAGTTGTTTATTAAGTCAATGAGCATTAACCCCTTGCATGGGCAGCGTGTGCTCATGACGGCGTGGTTCCGTCATGCAGCTGCTGCTCCTCCCACTCGGCATTAATTCCTGCCTGTGCCGACGAATTAATGAGCGGGTGGGGCCATGATGGAACCACGCCGTCATGAGCACACGCCGCCTGTGACTCATGATGGCATGGTTCCGTCATGAGCACGGAAACTCCGCACTCACCACTCGCGCCGCATTGTAATTTGCGCCGCTGCCAAGGGGTTAAAAATGATTAATAGCTGCTACCGAAGCCATTCTTATAGTATTGGGGGCCTGGACTAGTCTGTATTGCCACACTTGCACAAGTGTGATGGTTAATAGATTGGTACTGTCATTGGGAGCGCTAACAAGGGCAATGGGTGGTGTGAGCAACATTAGCATGATGACGAGGCCCCTGGAACATATTATTATACAGATTAAGCACTGGTTAGGCTGCTGTGGGCATTGTTCCAAAGCAGACATCAGCTTTCCCCCATTGTTCACCTTATTCTTGTCTGAGGTATAAGTACCTTGATAGGAAAGGATGGGCCTTTGAGACTGTCAGCTGCATCCCATGGGGGGAATCCAGACTGCATCCAGAATACAAATTCTGACACATGGTCTTCCACTGAGTGCCTTGGAAACATGCACAAAGAAACAATACTTCCCTGATGTCAGCACTGCAGGAATGCAATCAAAAAGCAGAAACCTGAAAGATCCAGGGTGGGATAAACACACAGATAGCTCAGAAAGCCATTGAATAAAGGGACATGTAACCTATCCAATAATGACCCAAGGGAGCAGAAAAACCGCACCTTAGATTTATTTCAAGGTATTAGTTACAAACAATGCACTGTAGGAGCTGCATTCATGCAATGGAAGACAACACTACCTGGTCATATGGAATAGTCCACTATGTATAACTCGAGCAGGCCCTCAGTTTATTGATTTGGGGTGTATTCACCAATGAAAACACATCTGCCGCTGTTTAGAGGAGCTAGTTTGAGTCAATGACTAATCAATATATAGTTAACAGTTAAGGATCCATTCTGCATTCCATTTCTACTAGTATATACATTTAAGCAGGTGCACTCGCTGTGCATTCCAGGCTGCTAGAGAATATAAAAAGCTCGGTCTCGTGGTGTCTGTTCAGGCTTACCGGTAGCAGTTTATGCCCAAATATTTCATTAAAAATTTCTTGCTGAAGGTGGGTGCCAAGGGTCGTCCGTCATTCGGAGAAAACTATAAACAGCATTAATTGTGATGCTGAGATCACGAGAAATGAGTTTACACATTTTCCCTCATGGCCGAAATTAAAGTTACTGCCGCTTTGAAAGACAAACTCAAAATGGCAGATTGCAGTGATTCGCAGGAAACCTTCTATAATGAAAAGGAAGTTGCCGAGGCTCTCATTAGGACGGAGAAGCGTCTAGAGATTTACTCGTTCGCTGAGCTAAGAAGAGCTTTTTACCTTCGTGTTTTGCTTAAAACCAAGCTCGCGGAAGATCACTCACAGCAATTTGCATGTATTTCCCAGGGTGCCACGCATTACGGCGATGGGCCTGTGCCTGCCTGTGCTGATGGAGGATTCTTAGAAGGATGCACATCAGAGGATTTTGCAAGTGTTTTATCAGAGCTTGACACTTCAGCGATCTCCAATTAGTGTTCACACTGCCATCAGATGCCACCATATGCCTTCAGCAATTCCATCTCAGGCTTGACCTTGAGGCTCGCTGCCGTAAACCTATTGTGTTACAGAGCAGAGACTTTTTTGTTTTAATTTTAAATAGTGCACAATATAACTTTCAGCATACACGACCAAACGTATCTTTGGGCCTTATACGGTGTCCATTCTGTGCACTTACAAATGTGCACTCAGTAGCTCTATGTCATATATTGCAATAGATCCTTTACTAACAACATTCTTTTTTTTTTTAAATGAGGTCAAGTCTTATAGAGTAATGTGAACAGTAGTACAAGGATGATGTCATTTGCATGTCATCAATGATGTTATTTAACATGTCATGAGTGATGTAGTATGTGAGGTCATAGGCAGCCCATGGTGGGGCAAACTATAACCTGTACGTTTTGGTGTTATTTTCAGTTTTTAACCCGTTGCGTGCTCAGCTCGTCATGCGGCATGGTCGTCATGACCGTTGCGCCTTGCCCATGTGGGGATAATTCCCCTGCTGTGCTGGGCAATCCATTGGAACGGCGTAGTCATGACGAGCTCAGCTCGTCATGAGCACAGTGCCACCGTGCTGCATGACGGGCTGAGCTCGTCATGAGCACTGCGGCGCTGCGCACGCCTCCCCTCCCCACAGCACAGCAGGGGAATGAGCCCCGCGGCGGAGGGGTTAAAAGTTAGTTTTTATTATATTTCAACACCTAAATATAACGTTGCTTTAACCTTTGGTTATCTTCAGTGAATTCCTAGGGGTTTTTTAATGTAAAGTTATATAGTATTAAAATACCTAAGGAGAACGTTATCTTTACTGGTTCAAAATGTGAAAATTACAATTGTATCAAAATTGCAATTTAAAACTGTCATTTTGAGAACAGCAAAACGGCACCATTTTGGCTATAACTCTCAATTTGCGATAAAATTACAGGTTTTCCCTAAATAGAAATTTCAAATTAAAATGTAATTCTTTTTCGATTAAAAAGTTGCCTCACGCAGCAAATGAACAATGTGTGCAGCTAGAGTTGGTCACGTTTGGAAGGTGGAGTACAGGACAGGTGTTGCCCGCATGCTGTGAGTTCAGTGCCGGGCCTGAACACATGGCAATGTCCTATGGGCATGGTCCAATACTGTTTGCAGATGGTGTTAGCCTCCTGTGGCCTCCTTTGGCCCAGGTCTAGCTGTGCACGATTAAGGCGGTAAGCTGCCAGTTGAGGATTGTGTACAGGGAACTCTTGAATAAGGTGAATGGCCATAATTCTCAAAAAGTCACTCGAAAAACAAACAATTACAGTTAAAGAGTCGTTACTGTTCAGATTTCTTACTGGTAGTATTCAATATGTTGAGTCCTACCCATCCCTATTTCAGACCTTACCACTTGAAGGGTTCCAGGCGTCATGACAGGTCCCTTTAAAAGCATTTGTATATTGAAAAATGGCATATCTTTCTATAGATACTAGAAACTGCATATTTCATAAGTGTAATGCCATTCAACAGGAACAGGGTTCCCTGCTAGAATAACAAGTATTTACCAAATCAATGGGGAGAGAAGGGTCAGTGAAAAAAACTAGGATGGTGAAAAATATGACTTACCGTAATGAAGATTACGGGTAACTAATCAGAACATTACCTCATCCTCATTGTCCTTCTTCCTTCTCCCAATCATTACATCTTGAGGATATAGTAAGTCATTATAATGGTATTGATTAGGAAAGATTATATTTTTTTATTCAGGTTTATTTCTTTAGTTCGTCATCTTGTAATTAACTCTTTCCTGCATTCAAAGCTGTAAAACACATTTTTGTTATCCATGCTGGTAAACTGTAAAATAATGTTTCAAAAAAATATTACTAGTAGCCCAAGTTGCTGCTTTACTCACATTTAAAAAGATAATCCACTGGTTACCACCCATGAGGTAGAGATTCCTCTTCTTGAATGGCCCTTAATAGAAGACAGTACAGTTACTCCTGATTCTTCATCAGCCATGGATATAGGTAAGCGTACCCACCAGCTAAGAGTGGCTCCAAATGGTTTAAGGCCCTGACAAATAGAACTGAAAGAAACAAAATGAGAGCCAAATTAGCAAAGTTAAACTGCCTTCTGTAGATATACTCTGTTGCCCTTCCCACATCAAAGGTGTGCAAAGATTGTTCTTCTTTAGCTAACGTAGAAGAGTAGAAATAGGTAATAAATATCTATTGATTTAGATGAAAGTGCAAAGCTACTTTAGGTGGAAAAGTAAGCAATGGACATAAAGCAAGACCCGTTGGAAGAAAGTCAAGGTAGGTTTCTGAGCATAAAAGAGCACACATTTTCACCAATGTATGTTTATTTTACAGAGTTTTATATAGCGTGAACTTGACCCAAAGGTATCGGGTATCAGAGTGCTTTACATAGCACCAGTTGTCATTTTTTTGTTAGGCATGGGGAGATAAAGTGATTTGCCAAGAATCACAGGATGTACAGCGTTGTTGCCGAGACTTGAACCCAGTTCTCCAGATTCCAGATTTGAGGTCGACTGCCCTATCCTTTAGGGCAATTCCTCTCCCCTATGTGGGGTGGTAATTGCAAATCACAAACACTGCTTTAATCAATAGATTGTTAATGGATGCCTCTCAAATAGTGTAGACTGCACAGCTTTTAGAATCAAGGGGAGATCTTAAGGTGGTATAGGAATTTGATTTCCAGGACAAGCTAAACTAATATTTTGCAAGATATATAGAGCTCGCATTTTCTAAGGAGATTGAAATGATGCAAAGTCTGCATGTTGACACCACAAAGTAGGAATAACTAGCCTTAGTAGAACATTCTTCTTGGAAATACTTTGGGAAAGATATGGGGTCACAAGAGAGTGGATTCTAGTCCTCAGATTTACACCATAGTCTAAATGATGCACAATGCTTATTACATCATCATAGTATCGAGGGACGACTTGCCTTCTTCTGCAACCCCCTAAGTAAAACATAACTCCCAAAGACCCAACCTTTCACAAGCCAGGTCATCAATTTGAATCTTCTCAGGGTTCTCAGAAGAGGACTCATCCTTCTCAAGGTTGACAGCTGATTTTGGGAATGTCCACCCATGCTGAACTGTCTGACTAAAGAGGGGAAAACTTGACTTTATGAACCAAATACGGGCTATTGGAAATATATGACTCCGTAGTCTACAGCGATCTCATTACTAGTTGAAAGGGATTTAGGACTCCATGGAGTCGAGGGAATACCAGAGCATTCCATGATAGATCCTTTGGATCCCTCTCCCTGATAAGAAGTTGGCCAGTTGGATGTCTTTCAAATTTGCAAATAGATCTTGTAATTAGACGCTGTAATTTAGACAACTCTCTGAAAAAAAATCAGTTTTAATATGAAGTCTTTTGAGGTTTGGAAACTTCTGCTCAGTAGATCTAGTATCACATTCTCTACCTCTGGAATTAGACTTGTTGTCAGAGATGCATCTCTGCCCAGACAAAACTCTTGCAAGCTGTTTTTTATAAGGGATTAAGACCGCCGAAAAATTATATAAGTATTTGCAACCTATTACCAAGATGGATCGCACACCGCTAGCCTCTCCTCCGGGTCGCCCCTTAGCACTCTGGTACATGTAGTGCATGTAGATGGACGAGTAAAAAGTAGTTCACCACAGTTGGTGCGAGTGGTTACTCGTTATCCCCAAGATCTCTGGACCCGAGACATGGCCCGGGTTTCGGGACAGTTTTCCTCGTCAGCAGAGCAGTGTTTGGGGTGGATGAGAAGGCCGCCAAGTAACCGTCACTTCTTCTGGACGACGCACCTGCGTGCTGGGCAACGAGGCCCGTGGCGGTTACGAGGCGGCCTTCTTTTCCACCCCTATTGACTTTCTCTACTGATGAGGGAAGATATCCCGAAACCCGGGCCATGTCCCGGGTCTAGAGAACGGGGTAACAACAAGTATCTACTTGCACCTACATAGGTGAACCACTTACAAACTTTCAGTAATTCTTCGAACTTCAGGCACTACACATACCAGAGTGCTTAGGGGCGACCCGGAGGAGGGGCTAGCGGTGTGCGGTCCATTGCTGTTTTTTCTATTTGCAACCTATTGTTCAACCTGACTAGTTCTACCTTTGTCTGATAGGTAAAAAGTAAAAAATCTGAGATTGTGGATTGGAGGTAATTTTTTATAGCTCACCGACTGATCTCCCTCTTACCTGGACCAAATTTCCCAATGATATAGCTGGTTCAAAGTTGGTCCCCATCCTTCCAGACTGCCATATGTCAATTTTATTACTGCAGCAGGAGAAAAAAAACACAGCAACACAGTGATAACACCACATAGAATACCACACCCACTTGGATAAATAAAGTATCTTTATCTTAACTCAACAAGACCAAAAGAACTAAAATCCAACATACATGTAGTTATATAGTACTCAAAAACAGTGATTATCCAAAATGAAGCTTGTAGAAAACAAATAGCTCCACCTTGGCAAAGGTTCCTCATGAGTCCAGAAGTGATCTAAAGTTTGGGGGCTTAAAACCCACTACTTATACCCAATTTCTCTTTGTTCATCTTAGTGCAAAGGTTTCTGAGCCTAGTCCAAACCAGTTTTGTCCTCATTGGTGCAGTATGCCCATAGGGGGTGGAGACAGCATTGTGCAAGGGCGACAGGCCCTATTCAGGTGCAAGGTAAACTCCTCCCACTACTCTAAGTGCAGCCAAGGTATATTCAGCTCAGCTCTGAGCCATACAGGAAGGGCCAGGCACACCTTACCTCCCCCAGTTGCTGTCTACAGTGAATTCCCATCCCCAGTCCTCTGTCAATCCAAAACCAGACAGTCCATCCACAAACAGGCAGAGGCGCACAGAATGGTCAAACAAGAAAATGCCTACTTTCTAAAAGTGCCATTTTCAAACACACAATTTAAAAAACAACTTTATGAAAATATGTGTTATTAAATTCTGATTTCAGAGAGCCTAAACTTTATTCCTCAATCTTGTCCCAATGGGAAGTTATACTAGTAAAATGTTACAAAGTATCTCCCATTCTATCCTATAGAAAAGATATCCTTTCAATAGGGAGAAACGAATTGGCAGTATTTCACTATCAGGACATGTCACACACAACAGTATATGACCTACCTTTCATATACATTGTACCCTGCCCATGGAGGTACATTGGGCCTAACTGAGGGGTGACTTACATGTACGAAAAGAGAAGGTTAGGGCCTGGCAAGTGAGTGGACTTGCCAGGTCGACATGGCAGTTCAAAACTGCATGCAGACACTTTACCGGGCTACTCATGTGGGTGGCACAATCAGTGCTGCAGGCCCACTAGTAGTGTTTGATTTACAGGCCCTGGCACACTCAGTGCACTTTAGTAGGAACTTACCAGTAAATCAAATATGGCAATAATGGATAACCAAGCATAATAATTTACACAGAGAGCATATGTAATTTAGCACTGATTAGCTGTGGGAAGTGCCCAGAGTCCTAAAGCCAACAGAAACAGGTCAGGGAATATAGGAGGAAGAAGCAAAACGTTTGGGGATAACCCTGCAAATAGGGGCATTTCCAAGAAGCAGAATATATTGCTCTTTTTAAAACCAAATGCGGAACGTTGATGAGAAGAAAATATCTTTTCAGAGGATCTGTCGAACTAAAAACTAGAGACGTGATCTTTGGAGAAATCAAGATTGAATAACATACTCCTATCACAGACCGAGTCTCTGCACATAAAAAGATAGGTCTTTTTATGTGCCGACACTCAGCACTTGTAAAGATACTACTTGCAAATACCTTTGTAAATAGCAAACAATTGTAAATTTACACAAAAGTTTAAGTTAACTTTTGTGAATCAGGCCCTTATTTTATGTGAATAAGCATTCTCCACGGGCAAGTGATTTTCTGGGAGCTTTTCCATTTCAGAAAAATCAGCAAAATAGAAGCCTCATTTGCGGTGTTGTTTACTGTACAGCAAATAATGGTATCAGTTTGAGTGCCTCTGCAGGAAGTCGTGCTAAGGATGTTCTTGTCTTTGTAATATTTAGAATCCTTTGCTTGAGCCTTTTCTAGGGACCATTTATTAGCTGAACTGTCTACTGTATTTCTGTATTATTTACATGTCATGTAATTTCCCTAATTTCCTATGCGCAACTCTTAAAGATTATGCAGCAAAGTAGATATTTATTCCTTATTTGATGTATCATGTGTATTTGAAAAATGATTCGTTTCCATGAATGTATCTTTGTTAATCCAGCTCTATTGTGTCATGTCCGACCATACTAGGGATGAGGGCATTTTACGAGTGGAGTTGTGTCTCTCTTGCACCACAAAAGGTGGTGCAAGAGAGATGCAAGTTCTAAACGATATTTATGAAGCCTTGCAAGGCCATTTGGCGTTGCCCTGAGTGGCTCCATAAATCTGGAGTAAAGCAGCACAGTGCAAATTGCTGCGTTGCCTTACTCTGCGCTAGAGAGGCGTTCCATGGGCATAATTTTTAATGCATTCCCAGATTTTCCACAACTGATGAACCTGGGAATGGGCCAACACGATATGCCTTTTCTGGGAGGTGTAGTGAGGAGAAATATCTTCATTTGTCCTTGCTACTTCCTCTTTCTAATTTGGTTCTCTCTTCCTGTACAAAAACAATCCTGCATGCAATTTAATTTAATTTAATTTAATTTAATTTAATTTAATTTAATTTAATTTAAAAAACATTTGTAAAGCGCGGCGTTCACCCTACGGTTTCTTGGCGCTATAGTAGTAGGTCCAGCAACTGGGGGCGGAGTGAACCTGGTGCAGGGAAGGAGGGACAAGTTACAAGGAAAAGGCCTGTTTGAACAGAAACGTTTTTAGGTCTTTGCGGAAGGAGGAGTATTGTGTGGCAGATCGTAAATGGTCGGGGAGGGAGTTCCAAAAGGTGGGGGCCAAAGTTGAAAAGTTGGCTCCCCCCCACTTTTTACGTTTAAAACGCGGGATTTGCAGGAGGGATTTAGCGGAAGAACGAAGCTCTCTGACCGGGACATATTCATTGATCACAGAAGAAATGAAGGCTGGGGCAGTGCCCTGGCGGGCCTGAAAGACCATACAGCCGGTTTTAAAGAGGGAGCGTTCCTTGACAGGAAGCCAATGGAGCTCCTTAAGGAGGGGTGTAGAGTGGTGAAAACGTGGGAAACCATACACCAACCGAGCCGCTTGGTTCTGGACCATCTGGAGTTTGCGCAGGCTGTATGCAGGGATGCCGTTGTACAGGGCATTGGCATAGTCCAGCCGCGAGATCACCAGCGCGGACATGATCAGCTTAAGTGCCTGGGGGGAAAAGAAACGGGAGACAGCGCGGATAGTTCGGAGAGTGAGGAAACAGGAAGAAACTACAGAGCTGATTTGTGAGTGTAAGGCGAGTTGGTTATTTATTTTGACACCCAGGGTTTTAACTGTGGAGGAAGGAGTGGGGGAGGAACCAAAACAAGAGGGCCAAAAAAGAGAGTTCCAGGGACTGGAAGAACCACCTGTGAGAACCAACTCGGTTTTGTCCGGGTTCAGCTTGAGATGGTTGTGGTTCATCCAGTCCCTGATGAAAATCATAATGGACTGGAAGTTTGAGATAGAGAGGGGAGAAGAGGAGAGGTTAAAGATGAGCTGGAGGTCATCCGCGTAATTATAAACGGTGACCTCCAGCTGCTGAAGTGCCAGGATTAGAGGAAAGATGTAAAGATTGAATAATAAGGGAAAAAGAGAGGAACCCTGGGGGACACCGCAGGTGACTTGAAGTGGGGTGGTCGTGAAGTCCCCCAACCGAACCGCCTGGGTGCGGTCCCTCAGGAAGGAGGATAGCCAGACCAGGGCTGAGCCCTCAATTCCCGCCGCCCTGACACGTGAAAGTAAGATGGTATGGTCCACCGTGTCAAAGGCGGCGGAGAGGTCGAGGAGCACCAGAGCCTGATGTTTGTTGCAATCCATACCCTTCCTGAGGTTGTCCAAGACTGACACCACGACAGATTAGGTAGAATGCCTGGGGCGGAAGCCGGCCTGACGAGATGCCAGACCCCCATTTGCTTCTACATGGGTGCTGAGTACCGAGGTGACATGGCGCTCAAGCACCTTGCCCAAATATGGCAGCAGGGAAATGGGGCGGTAATTAGCTGAGATGGATGGGTCAGCGCCGGGATTCTTTAAAATGGGCACTATTGTAGCTGATTTAAGAGCGGGGATCACCACTCCCTGAGTAAGGGAGCTGTTAAGGAAAATAATGGGAGGCTGGGGACAAGTAGAGTAGATCTGTTGTAGGATTCATGCCGGACAGATGTCTGCCGGAGAACCAGATTTGACTTTAGGAAGTATCTTTAAGAATACTTCCTCAGTAAGGAGGGGAATTGAAGTAAGGTGGCACTGAACAGGGGGAGGGGAAGGGTCAACAAAAGTAGAGGAAGGGAGGGGAATATTAGCCTTAATGGTTGCAATCTTGTCCAGAAAGTAGGAGTTTAATTGGTCACACAGGGGCTGGGTTGGGGGGATTTGAGGTGAGGCTCTATTGGAATAGGCTAGGTCATTAACTATATCGAAAATCTCCCTAGATTTATTTTCCGCTGTCATTATTTTTGTGGAGAAATAGGAGGTTTTGGCAACTAAAATGGCTTTCTTATACTCAGTTAGTAGTATTGAGTAGTGAGTTTTTAATAAGGGGCAGTAGTTTCTTCTCCACTGTCTCTCTGCTTGCCGTAAGGTCAGTTTTTGTTCTTTTAAGTTGTCGTTGAACCACCTGTTGGAGTCCTTGGGTCGTCGGGTGGAGATACGACGGAGTGGAGCAACCGAGTCGCAACCTCCAGCCAGCCAGGTATTGATAGCGATGGCTTGGGAATTGGATGAAAGACCAGTGAGGGTCGGGGAGGAGTTCTGAAGCAGGAAGGTCAGGGAGGGAAAATGAACTCGGTTCCAATTCCGCGCCCAGGTGTTTCTGGCATGTGGGACCTTAGAAATAGGTTTGAGAAGGATGGAAAAAGAGATAAGGGCATGGTCGGACCAGGGACAGGGAGATACAGACACCGGGGAAACAGGAAGGTTGAGAGACCAAACCTGGTCAAGTATGTGACCACGAGAATGTGTAGGGACAGATATGTGAGGGACAAAGTTCAGGGAAAGAAGAGATTCAGTGAATTCTTTAGATGCGGTGCACTCTGAAGGATCTGAGGGCCAGTAGTTGAAATCGCCTAGCACCAAGACCGAGGCATAATTGACCACCAGAGTGGCCAATAGGTCTTGAAATGCTGGCAAAAACAGAGACGAAGGCTGGGGTGGACGGTACATCAAGAGGCACGTAATTGGAGGGGAAAAGGATAGGGAGCGGACTACAAGGAATTCGGTTTGGGCAATAGGGGGAGAGGGGAGAAGTTGAAAATTAAAATCGGACCGAGCAATTAAGGCCACACCACCACCCATCCTGCACGCGGGGCGATCGGCGCGCAGAGCAGCGTAGGAAGGGGGGAGGGCGGCCAAGAGTGCGGGTAGGGAAGAATCACAAAACCAGGTTTCGGTCAGGAGCAGTAAGTCGGGCTTCTCGGAATCAAGCAGGACAAACAGCTCGTGGTGGTGTTTGACCGCTGACCTGGTGTTAAGCAAAAGAACAGATAAAGAAGGAGTAGGAGGAGGGGGGTCAGGCAGGGAAGAGCACAGCGGTGAAGAGGCCGGCAAAGGCAGCGTCAGTGTTGGCAAAGATGGAGGGGCAAGCCCTAGTAAAACAATGTGGCTGCGAACAGATTCTGAAAGTGGCCAGTGGCCCTGGAGGTAAGTGAGCTCCTCAGTAGAGTACGATGTTAATTTGGCATGGGGACATGCTCCTCGCCCCGTCCGGCCGCGGACGGGCGCACACGGGCTTGCCTTAGGCGCGCCTTCGGCGCGCAAACGGCGCGCCCGCTGCGCACGTCCGCTGCGCGTTCTAGAGTTGCACATTGAGATATAGGTCCTTAGGGGCGGGAGGGGGCGTGGCCTACAAGTGGGCGTGGCCAGCGGCGATGGGAGCCGGTAGAGGGGGGCACGTGACAGCGCTACATCCGCTGCACGGCGCCCTCAGGTGCAAAGTGCTTAAAGTTAAAACAAATAGTATTTAAAAACACAAGTAAACAATCAAATGCTGCTTCTCCCGGCTTTCCGCCTCAGGAGACAGGAACCAACAGAGCGCTCGTGTTCAGCGCTTAAAAAGGGCGGGAGGGGGCGTGGCCTACAAGTGGGCGTGGCCAGCGACGATGGGAGCCGGTAGAGGGGGGGAACGTGACAGCGCTAGATCCGCTGCACGGCGCCCTCAGGTGCAAAGTGCTTAAAGTTCAAACGAATAGTATTTAAAAACACAAGTAAACAATCAAATGCTGCTTCTCCCGGCTTTCTGCCTCAGGAGACAGGAACCAACAGAGCGCTCGTGTTCAGCGCTTAAAAAGGGCGGGAGGGGGCGTGGCCTACAAGTGGGCGTGGCCAGCGGCGATGGGAGCCGGTAGAGGGGGGGCACGTGACAGCGCTAGATCCGCTGCACGGCGCCCTCAGGTGCAAAGTGCTTAAAGTTAAAACAAATAGTATTTAAAAACACAAGTAAACAATCAAATGCTGCTTCTCCCGGCTTTCCGCCTCAGGAGACAGGAACCAACAGAGCGCTCGTGTTCAGCGCTTAAAAAGGGCGGGAGGGGGCGTGGCCTACAAGTGGGCGTGGCCAGCGGCGATGGGAGCCGGTAGAGGGGGGGCACGTGACAGCGCTAGATCCGCTGCACGGCGCCCTCAGGTGCAAAGTGCTTAAAGTTAAAACAAATAGTATTTAAAAACACAAGTAAACAATCAAATGCTGCTTCTCCCGGCTTTCCGCCTCAGGAGACAGGACCCAACAGAGCGCTCGTGTTCAGCGCTTAAAAAGGGCGGGAGGGGGCGTGGCCTACAAGTGGGCGTGGCCAGCGGCGATGGGAGCCGGTAGAGGGGGGGAACGTGACAGCGCTAGATCCGCTGCACGGCGCCCTCAGGTGCAAAGTGCTTAAAGTTAAAACGAATAGTATTTAAAAACACAAGTAAACAATCAAATGCTGCTTCTCCCGGCTTTCTGCCTCAGGAGACAGGAACACAGGCACACAGGCACACAGGCAACACAGGCACCCTTACACCACGGTGCAAGGGTACCTGCTTTGGCACTAGGCAGCCTAAAGTGTTCCAGGGCAAGGGAAAAGCCAGGAATGCACCATACGGGCACATGCATCAACGATAATTGCATTCGCAAACGGTGCGAATCGCAATTTTCGGTCGTTTGCAAATGTAATTATCAAAATTGCAATGCATCATGTATTTCGCAATTTTAGGAATCGCAATCATGTTGTGATTTCTAAAATTGCGATTGCATTTCAGAAATCGCAATTTCAGATTTTTGAAATGCAATGCATGATCATTTTTAAATTATCAATTTGGAAGGGGTAAATTAGCATGAGGTTGAACCTCATAATTTACCGAAATCCTTCAAACATGCACAAAAATGCATTTTTGAAAGTTGTATTTTACATACACACATGTCCTTGTGACATGTGTGTGTAAATTGCAGTTAAGTTTAATTTCAGGGGTGCAGGGAGGGGTTCTTTGGACCCCCCCCCCTGCACCCTTGAAATTGCATTTTCAATTTGCGATTCGCAAATTGAAAATCGCAAATTGTAAATGCCTTCCCATTGATTCCTATGGGCCTCTTGGCCCATAGGAATCAATGGGAAGGGTTTTCCTTAATTGCGATTCGCAAATTGTGAATCGCAATTAAGGAAAAATACCGAATCGCTAAAAAAAATGCGAATTATTCATGCATTGCCGTTTGCGAATCCTTAATTGCGATTCCTTAATTTTCGCAATTAAGCATTCACAAATGGCAACATTGATGCATGTGGCCGATAGTGCCTTAAATATGGCACACCGAAGCCATTTACCTGTCAAGCAGTCAAGCTGACTTGCTGTGCTGCACTGCATGACCTTTTCATAAATCTGCCCCTGAGTGAGTACCTTCAGTTTCTTAAACCCCTATAAAAGATGCTGTTTTTGGGGAGATGTCCAGCCTTTAAGGAATTACTTTTCCTAATTTTGAATAAACCTTTATAGACTTGAATTCTTTTCTAAAGGAAGTTTAATGTCTAGCTTAGCCTTATGAAAATGGAGAAAGCCCTATCCTATGCCACGACCCTCTTGATTGTTTTAACCCCTTCGCTGCGGCGGCTATTCAGCCGCAGCGCTAAGGGGCGGGGGGGCCGCGCGGCGCTCCGGCGCTTGTGACGGAGCCGCTCCGTCACGGCCCTCGGGTGGGCTGTGCTTGTGACGGAGCGGTTCCGTCACAGCCCCGCCCGCTCTTCAGAACGCTCAGCGCAGGGGCGGCGAGCGGGCCGTGACGGAACCGCTCCGTCACCAGCACAGCCCACCTGAGGGACGTGACGGAGCGGTTCCGTCACAAGCGTGGGAGGGGTTAATTAGTGCATTACCAAGTCTGCCCAAGGACTGGCAAGACAATTCAAAAACAGTTACTTTCTCTTCTGAATGCCCACACCTTACAGAAAGACTTCCTCCACACTAATAAGTTAGTTTAAATAGGCAAATTCTGAGGAGTGGCTTGCACAGCAGCGTCCTACCAAACATTGCATACACCATTCACTTACTTACAGTTACCCACTTACCAGGCCTATTGTTATGGGACACAAAATAGTACAGTGCTTCCTGTTCTTGTCAGATGTTGTTAGAGCTATGTAACTGGAAGTTTCTAAAGCAAAAGTAAACTATTTTTAATATACAAATGCTTTTACAAGGAACTATTGCGTGGGGTGGATGCCTTCAATATAAAGGACATAGACAAGAAGGAAGGGTGATGTAGTAATGAAATTCCCATGTTATGAATAGAAGAACATTTCCATAAGAGCCATGCAAACCATAATTAGCACCAATTGCAATGATTATGACCTCACAACATTGATACTAACACAAAACAACTTCTAAAATTGTAAGTAATCACATATATACAAATAATCAAACCCCTTAATACGATATTGAAAGTCTTGTCTGTCAAAGTGGCATGGGTAATAGGATATATAATCTCATCTGTAAAATGATTTCTTACATTTGTACTTACTTCTGTTTTACTAGGGGTGTCATCATGAGCATTGCATTAGCTGTGTGAGGTATGGGTTGCCTGGCTGTTGTGCCAGTATGGATTGTGCTTCTTACCACACCATGCAAATTTCACCGTTTTCCTTGGTTATAAGATGTACCCTTAATTGCACTTTAACTGTGTTATTTAGGTGAATATTTATCTATCTATCTGAAGAAGTCCTTATATTCTGATGAAAGATTCATTTTATTCTTTCCCAAATCCAGGAGCATTAACATTTTTTAAGTTAAATCAAGGCATTCATGCCACACACAAGTTGTATCCACCAACAGCAGAATCCGTATCATGGGGCCTCATTTATGAGGCTGTGCGTCACTTGATGCATAAAGGTAGATGCGTCACTGTGTAAATCCCTACGCTACATTATACCTGCGCCAGGTATAATGTGTGCAAGGGGGGCGTTTTGACGCAAGAAAGGGTCATGGAAGTGACGCAGTGAAATTCTATAAGATTTCACTGCGCCACTTCTAGGACTCAAATGCGTCAAAATCTTACGCCTGCCTCACAGCAGGCTTAAGACTGACGCAGGCCCTTTCACATGGGGCTTGCCCCATGTGAAAGGACACATTGCTGGAGTTGCGTCACTTTTGTGACACACTCCAGCAATGCGCCAGTTTTGTGCCTACAGATACGTCAGAAATACTGATGTATATGTAACTCCCTGTGACAGGATGCAGCATACTGCAAATATGTCGCAAGGAGGGCGCAGTGAAAAGTGACGCATCGCTGTTTTCATGCAGCGATGCGTCATTGTTCATAAATGAGGCCCATGGTATTTATCAACCTTGGTGAGAACTTCAATTATAACTTTGAACCAGTGAACTCTTGAACTTTCCAAAACCTCTAAAGGGAACATTTACAATATGTAATATTAAAAGATCATGTAAATTATAAAAGATATATAAGATGTATGTACTAACGGAACAGTTAGTTCATAAAGTGTATATGGCTATCTACTTTTTCTTCTGTAAAATTCTCTTCAATATTCAAGGGGAATATTTAGAATCTTAGTTTCATTCTTTTTCAAAATGGAATACTGCTATTTAGCTCCTTCTGCATGCCCGACCCTCAGCACCTAAATCCTTGTTTGTCGTCCCTGGCGAATTGTATACTGTTTTATTTTCTCCATTAATGATAAATTACAGGCTGAACAACCCATGAATCCCCCTCTCCCCGCCCCCCGCCACCACTCCCCTTGCTCTACTGTATCAGCAATAAGGACGGTGCATCTTACATTAGTAACATCATCATGCATTAAGAGGAACCTATGTAAGTACAATTCCGTCCACAACCTTCCGGTCGTCTGACTCCACACTCCACCTTCTTATTCCACTGGACCCCAGTCCAGAGAAACTTCTCATATGTTCATACTCAAATTACTTCATATTTATACTATACACATTTTCAACACTAATCCTTTATGGGTTCCGGAGTGGCGTGCTACTCGCCAGAATAGCGCTTCAACACCCATCAGGGGTAACAAGTGCTATATGAATGCAAATCTTTCTTCCCCTTTTATCCATCCGCTATCCTTCTCACTCCAAGTAACAGACTAATATCCACCACTGGAACTACCTCATATTTCACCATATTAATTCACCACTAATCCTTTATAGGCTTCCTGAATAGCATGCGTCAACAAGCGAGCGATAAATAAATACAAACCTTTGTCCTCCTCTATCCTTCTGCTATCATTCCAAATCCAAATAACTGACTAACCTATCCACCACTTAAAATGTACTTGCATGTTTCACTATACTAATTCAACACTAATCCTCTATGGGTCCCGGAGTAGCGTGCTACCCGCCGAAAAAGCGCTTCGACGCCTCGTCAGGGGTATTAAGCGCTACATAAATGCAATTACAATACAATACAATACAATCTCCCTGCCAGCGTACCTCTCACGCAGGCTTTGCATCTGGTGGCACAAGCAACTCTAACAGCATCTCCGCCCACGCCTGCATATCCCCCGCCAGTTTAATGTCCCTACGTCTCTTCCGCATATGTCGTTCTTCCACCACGCCGACTCTGCCATGTCCCTGAGCCAGTTTGCCAGGCTCAACCCACCTACTGGCAATCCTGAGCTCAGCAAGCACCAGTCCCAGCAATAGGAACCTCTGACTAAGCTTCTTCTTTTTGTGAATCGGGACCAGATCCAGTAGACACTGTCTATTATCCATGGTAATTGTCCAACCCGTGGCCCGCTCTAGGTTAGCTACCACTGCTCGGCAATAACCCTCCACCACAGGGCAACTCCTCTCCATGTGCAAAAATCCCCTACCAGCTGTGAAACAGCAAGGACAGGAGGACAAGCGAAAAATAAATAGATTTACCTAAATGCAAGTTAGCTGTTAGTTTTGTGGAAAATAAAGCAAACTCCTTTTCTATGTCAGGAAACGAAGTAAGAAAAGTTCACGAGTCACGAGCACCAGCGGCGCACTGTGATTTCCCCCCTATAAGGTACGCGTTAGCTCTACCTAGCAATAATAGTCGGCATTGGTTTGTGGGCCACATTGTAACAAAGAACAGTTCAGTAAATGTATTTATTGTTCGCTAGCTCTGTCTGAAAGGAAACGCGGTGAAGTAAAACAAACGGGTCTTTGAAAAACGAGGTCAAAATTAGAATGTGCGCGGCACGGCAACCCGTAAGGTATGTGTTAAGCGTTTTTGTAAACGTGACAGAGTGTGTATCAGTACTAAGCGAACTTTGTAATTAAAAGCAACATTTACTTTTTGGTAGGTACACAGACAAATGGTGACAGCCATGCTTGAGAAACAAAGCGGCGATTTCAGCCATAAAAAGGGAGATAACAGATTTGAGGTAGGCGCGTCTTCAAGTAAATATTGCTCGTACGATCAAGCAAGACCCACATAGGTGCCCAAAAATAAGAATTTGTATCTTTTGTAGGACTAAACAAGGCGTCCCAATATGTTGATGTGAACCCTGTAATACGAACTACTCAGAGAGGCTTGAGACAGTCTGAGTAGATCCTGAAAGTACAAACAGAAAAAGACTTGTTTGTATTTCATCCAGTTATAAACATTAAGGCTAATAAGGTGTTAGTAGAACGTATTGAAAGCGAGGTAGGAGTTCAAACATGTAAATTCTTTTTTGGTTTTATACATTTTGTACAGAAAACCAAGAAAGCCCTGATGAGAATCTGGGTATTCATTTCCCTGGATTCGAAACGCGTCGGCACAACAAAGGAGCATAATAATATAAAGAACCCAAATTCTTGCTTTGAGAAAATTTGATACTTTTTTGTTAAATTGCTCCATTTGATTAGGAATGTTTGGTTGTACATTTGGATTTTGATTAACTTAGTGACAATCCAAGAAAGATCATTAATGTTGTTTCTCGTGTAAAGTTTTTTCTTGTGTAAAGTTTTGTACTTTCAAAGTAGTATGTAAAGTGTGTCTTAATGATAATGTGGACTTGGATTGGTGTTGTAAATAATTGTATATGTGTTTGTAAATGTTGTACAGAATAGATCTTTTTTCTTCTTTTCATACATTAAGGGGCCGATTAGGATGGCGGTTTTTCCGCATCCTCCGGGCCGGCGGAAGTGTCCGCCGGCCTGGAGGATGCGGAAAAACCGCTGCGGAGCCTCCAAAGACCGACCGCCAAATTAGGATGGCTGGTGGGTCTGGAATTCCGTCCGCCGCTTTTCCGCCGCGGTCGGCTTCCGACCGTGGCGGAAAAGCTATAACATGGCAGGCGGTGTCTATGAGACACCGTCCACCATATTAGGATGTTCGTGAATACATGCTTTTCCACGGCGGCTTTTCCGCCATGGAAAAGCATACGGACATTCACTTTGGGGGCCCGTTGCGGGCCTCCTGGGTGAATGGGGGGTGGGGGGTGCACATGGGGGGTACCTATGGTACCCCCCTGCATTTGCGTGCACAAAGCAGCAGGCACCGTGCGGTGCCGGCCGCTTTGTGCATGTAAATGTAAAACATGCTTTTGTAACATTGCGGCGGGTGCAGCTTGAAGCTGCACCCGCCGCAATGTTAAATATAGAGGATGTGACCGCCACCCTGGCGGTCACATCCTAATCAGCACGGAGGGAACGCCGCAGCCCCTGCGGACGTTCCCTCCTCCTCAAGGGTGGCGGACGGACGCAAGTCCGTCCGCCATCCTAATCGGCCCCAAAATTTGGTAAATGCAAACTTTAAAAAACTCAAATCAAAAGGTATAAATAAAATACCGGTGCAAACAGAAAGCAATTGTTTTTGACCAAAAAGCGTGAATAATTAGAGCTTATAAATAATTGTGGTACAGGCAATTTTGTTGTTTATTGATTGGAATATCATACAGCACACCCTAGAATGTATTTAAATATTGAGGGAAAGAATCATCTTGACCAAGGCTATTTTCCCCATCAGAGATAGTCTGAGAGTGTACCAAAATTTCAATCCCTCCATCACCCTACCTATATTCTGCCAATGAAACAAGATCAGGATCCCTCATCACCCGTATTCCATGGTATTTAACACTGGTGGTTTCCCTTGAGAGACCAACTTCTGGGAGTCTCAGTAGCGGTACTTCCACCAAAGCTCCCACCAGGAACAGCTTAGACTCAGCTGGGTTCATGCAGAGCCTGGATAACTCTCTAAATTCCGACAGGGCTGCCAAAAAAAGAGACACAGAGTTTTCAGGTTGGCGCATTGTCCGCACATAAAGAGATCACATATGTGGTCGAACCCACAAACGACCACCCAGAACCTTGCTCAGCCTGCATGCTAGTGGTTCCATTACCAGAGCAAAAAGCAGTGGTGATAGGGAACAGTCCTGCCAGGTCCCCCTACATAATGAGAAACGCCTTGTCACTGTTCCCCAATACGCACCCTTCCCATTGGGCATCCGTATAGTAGTTTTACTCACCAGAGATAGAAATTCCTGAAACGCAATGTCCTCAGCACTTGCCACAGATATCCTCATGCCACAGAATCAAATGCCTGATCTATATTTAGTTGTGCAAAAGCATACATATCCTCTGCTAGGATCGAAGCATGCAAGACCAATGATAAACGACGAAGGTTGCACAATGTGTTACGAAGGGTATAAACCCACACTGGTCCCCATGCACCACAGTCAGCATATATACCAGAAACCTGGATGCCGGCACCTTACTAAGGATCTTGACATTAACATTTAGCATTAAGAGTTAGCGATAGGTTGTAACCTCCTTATTGTCTTTATCGAGTTTAGGCAGCATTACTATAAGTGCTTCTCTCATAGACTCAGGCAACTCCCTGCGGGTATAAGCTTCATTATAAACCTCTAATAAGTGATGTACAAATGTTCCCACCCTTTATTGATGAAGCTCAGGAAGAAAGCCATCTCCACCTGGGGCCCTGGCAGTATTCAGGGCTCTTATTGCTGCTATAACCTCTACCTTGGAGAGAAGGCGATCCATCCCCTCCCGACCCTCCTCTGTAAGGCAGGCCAAAGCAAAGCAGACAGGTAAGCTGCCACCTCCCCCATGGGACCCACGGTGGGGGCAGCATATGTCCCCTGCAAGTGCATCGCAAATGCCTTCATGATGTCATTCTGTCATGTACACCTCTTTCCCCTGTGCGTCTCTTATCCCCATAATGGCAACCCTCTGAGCCTCATTTTTTAGGAGAGGGAAAATCATCTTGTCCTCCTTATCCACCTCCGCATGGAGCATTTGCCTGTGGGTAACATGAACAAATGTATCCAGTCGGTCCGAAGTCTCCAATAATACACTCTTGCATTCCTTCCACTCTTGCAAGTGTTCCAGATGCTCAACTAGAGCACCTTCCAATTCACGCAATCATTTCTCCTGCACCTCTTCAGCCCACAAGAGTTGCTGCCTAACTCCATACATCACCTTCATGCACGTTCTTGGCCTCCCACTCAGTTGCTCTGCAGTCTATACTATTCCTGCTTTCCTCAAAATAATGGTCCAGCACCTAGGAAACCATGTGGGTGAAAACCTGGTTCGACAACGCCTCCACCTTCAGTCTCCACAGCTGGACCTATGGGGCTTTCATACCCCCACTATAGGCGACCAAAAGTGGGGAATGGCCGGACAAGTATTGTGCTAGGTATGTAACGTCAGTCACATCATAGACCATACCACCAGATATCAAACAGTAATGCAGTCTATGTTTTCCAGTAGCTGGGGTATAACACAACTAGGGCTGGCACCCAAGGTGGCGACCCCCCTCAAACATCATGCAATCCCTGCCTGCTAATAAGCTTCTACAGCACCCCATTCATGGACGGTTTAGTGTCCGTCCATGGTGGAGGATGATCCATCATGCCGTCTAACACACAATTAAGGTCTCCAGCAAGCAGTATCTCAGATGCCAAGTAAGCTGCTGCTGCACCTGTCACAGTCCTGAAAAATCTGGCATCATCCACACTGGGAGCTTTGACATTTAGAAACAAACTTCCTTTGCATCCTGAGTACCAAAGAGAACCACACATTTCTCTTCAATGTCCATTTTTACCCCTGTTTTAGCAAAACAGTATCCCATGCACCACCAAAATCAGTAACCCGTGCATTGCCAAAATAAGAGGTTGCAATCAATTGTACTCTATATCTCCGTCTCAATTGTCCAATACAATTCCCAACACATGTCTCCTGAAGAAAGGCCCCAAAGCCACCATATCTCCTCAGGTATGAATACACTCATCTGACCCAGCCCGAACATTCCAGGTTAGGAACCTCCACTTGGGTTCCATCCGGTATCATGCACCATAACCCTCCTTAGCCCTATTCCTTGATGTACCGACTGCTTTTCCAGCGTTCACATATATCCAGGCTTGTAGTACCCAGGCTTCACTCAGTAGAGCTATCCCATTTTCCATAGCGCAACAACAAACTTCAGCAAATCCCCAACATCTCCCCCCTACCCATAGGCAGCATACACTGCCCCATCCGCCCCATAGAGGCCACAGCCTCAACCTCCCCCTGTGTAACATACAGAGCGAATACAACCCGCAGGAGTGGCAAGGCCCAACAGGCACTTTTTCCTCCAGTTGACAAAAGCCCTCAATGGAAACTCACCCGACACAGATTCAAGTTCAAGCAGCACTCCATTTCAAGCTAATGACCCTCATTTCTCCCTTCTTTTTTCATTCCAGAATTCTTTACCTTGCCTTCCCACCATAGGCACAAATCTTCACGTCCTTTAATAGTCAATACGTGAGCAAATGATTGGGCCCAACACTAAGGAAATTGTGCTGCAACCAGGGTCAACCAGGCAAACCACCTGATCTCCAGAGTCAAGTGTACCTAGGGAGCAACTCTCCAGATCAGGGCAGCGGGAGTTGAACCTCTGCCCCAGGTCTATGTGCCCCTCCGACTCAGTTTGGGTTATCCTAAGTCTGTACTATCAATCAGGGAGTCACGCTCCCCTCTTCTTTGCAGAAAGGATCCCAGAGTGTTATGTACAAAGTTGGAGTCTTCTAGCATGCCACGTGGACAGACCACCATCCTGTCCACTTGATGGACTCTGCTCGTGGCAGGGGAGCTCATGGAGTGTCTCTGCAAACATGCCGATTTCTGGACCCCTTCCAGGTTGACTGTTAACTGAGGTCTGGATGGTCAGCACACCACCAAGCATGTCCACCCAGTCACTAGCTTCTCCCAGAGTGGTGTTGTTGAAGGCTTTTCCATTGTACTGGTGGTACAATTTTTCTGTGAACATCAAGCTGTAGTGAAGGTTCAAGTCTAGTCGTAGCCTCTTTTTATCGGCATATAATCCATCTTGAGTATAATCAGGAAACACCATGATGTTCTGCCCGGCATATTGAAGTGAACCATGTACTCTGACATGCTGAAAGATGGCATCACTATACCAGTCATTGAAGAGGCAAGCTATAGTGGCCCTAAATGGTGCCCCCAGCCGTGCCGCTAGAGCCCGGTGAGCTATCTCAAAGGTGGAAAACGTAAAAGCTTTCTTGGGTCAAAAACAGTTCGAGAGCCAGTCCTCCAAGAACAAGTCCATGGATTGCCTCTATGAATCCTCTGGAAACCTCACAAACCTCAAATTGTTCAAGAGAGAACGGTCTGTTTTTAACATCCGCTCCTCAATTCTTTCTTATTGGGACTGGATAGTAGCTTTCGTTTTTTAAAGACCTCCACCTCCTGCTGTAGTTCCTTGACATTCCGCTTGGTGCCTGTACACTTCCTCGCATGTTGCGAAGGTCTGCGCAGGGACATTGACTTCAATGTTTTCTGTATCATTTTGAGTAGCCTGGCCTCCTGGGATCCCTTTATTTCCACCAGGAGATCTGCCATTGTCAGTGCCTCCACTGCCTCTTCCGGTGCTTATCGTGGCAGCTCTACCACGGTCATTCACGTCTGCAGGGAGAGTGTGTAGTTGTCCATTTTGTTGGCCTGCGCCGCCTTGGTCCATTTGTCTTTCCCCATCCTGCACCATCAGCAGGCTCCAGGGTTCGAGATCCCAATTCTAATCAGCTTTTGATACTTAAGAATATTTCAACTCAGGTACCACACCCAGTTCAGGCCCTGCTCTCGGAGTCAGATTGTCACTGCAGTACCTCGGCTGCCACGCCCCAAAATGTAGTGCCTGCAAGCACCGGCCACTGTCTCAAGCTGCATCCTCTGGGCCAGGAACCATCACAGCACCAGTAGCCCTCACCAGCCAGGCCAACAGTGTCTCAGTGCCAGGTCTACCACCTTAGGTGGTAGTCGCCCTCCACTTGTGCCTCTGGTACCTCAGCAAAGCAGCAGACCCCACCTCTTCAGGAGGCCACCACAATATCCAACATAGATTGCCTACTCCTCCTGGGGCTGCAATCAGAGGGGGGCTTGTGTCACCGGAACCCTGCCGCACCAAAGCGGGCTGACACGCACAGTTAGCAGCCCCTTCCGTGATGGGCCAGATTGCACTCAGGGATCCTCCAATCGGGTTTTCTGCATAGTGTTCTCCCCAGTCCACCAGTGCGCCCCCTCCTCACCACCAGGTATTTGCACTGCACCAGTCGCCCGCAATCAGGAAGACCTCAGCACAGCTCTCTATGCACCATGTTTGCAGTCATGCAGCTCCTGAAGTGAGTCACAGGCCGTAATCAGAGACAGCCTTCCGCATGGCCCTGCATCCTGGCCCCCAATGGAGCCTGGGATGCCATACCACAATATTGGTGCTCAGAGGGGTCGGTCTGCCTCTCAAGAGCAGGATCCTGCAGGATATTTAGCTGCTGCTGGGAGTGTACCAAAGAGGCCTAGGCGGCCATTGCTCTTGGCCACGCCCCCTCATTTCCAACCTGTTATACAACTAATGGAAGTTATATCCACGAATAAACGGAGTATCAACAACAGTCACCTACCCAAGGTGGCCCTCATCACTGACTGATATCACTAGGCGTCCTAGAGAGGGAAACACCTACTCTTCTGTTTTCCGGAGTGCTGGCAGCTGTTCTTGTCTCTAGGCACCTTCCCAGGTATCGTTGTTGCCTCTTTCCATACCTCTGCAAGGCCCCTTGCACTAACTTCTCTGCTGCAGTGGCAAGAGGAGTCCCCTGGTGACATAAGGATTGTTTCATGTATAGAAAAGCCTTCCCCAACACCTTATGAACATGTTGAGATATTCTTTGCATTACTTCACACCTCATGCTCACAATTAGTATGTGCAAATTGAGTGGGAAAACTCATTAAGTTCACTTTATTTGAGCATAATCAAAATGTGACATATTCAACTACCTTTGACAGTGTTAAGTGCAAAAAAATGTGCTGGTGCAAATTAGAAAAAGGAAATCACGCATGCTTTGTAATATTGCCACATATCAACTCTGCGGAATTTATCAGACTCAAAAATGAGTTCCACCCAGCGCAATTTATGTAGAGCAGAGAGTTAAGTTCACCTTTTCTCTCGTCAAAAGGGAGGTTTATATATGAATAAGCGTCTGTGATATATGAAGAATAATTGGTCGCTTTACTTGGAATTTTTACTGACATTTTATTAAGGAATCCTTGGAAATATAAAGTGAATGGTCACATTCCCTAAGGCGCACCTGTGCCAATGATGACAATATGACAGTATTAGTATAGACTACCAAATATTGTCAATAAAATGGGGCTACCTTGTAACAAGGTAATGCATCGGACTGTGTATATACTATTTATGTAAACCTTGCAGGATGTTTAAAAGATTTATAGTTTTCTAATTGTGAGTTTGGTAATAACAGCGTGTACATGTGCCATAGCTCACTGCAGAGACTAGACTACAGGGCAACAAAGGGTTAATTAACTTCACAGTTATTGTCCCCAAGTGTGAGCGACCTTTGAACAATTTTTTTGTTTAAAATTGTCCAGCAGAGAGGGGGGTAAATGAATTCACGTTCTAATAAATAAAATATTCAACTGTGGTTTACTGACATTGGACATCTTCCTTATCCAAGCAACATGTTTTATGATTTGTATCTTTCTTAATTCCGTGAATAATCTCCAAAATATATTGTATCACTTTAAAGTATTGGAAGCAGTGGTGGAATCATTATCCATCTTGCATAAGCTGCCACTCAAGCATTTTTATATTTTACAATAAAAATGTAAGCAAAATTTAACACGGGTAGAGGAGTAATTGAGCTGAAACTGCTAGAAAGATGTTATGATGCCCTAAAGAGAGCCTCTGTGTGAGACTGGTTCATCTTATCACCAATTACAGCACCCCTAGAGCCCCGTGCCTGTAAAACTGGCATTACCTGTTTTCCCCTGATACAGCCTGTTTATGTTCAGGCAGCGTTTTACTAGTGAGCATTAAAAATATGGAAAAATATGATTGTTGTGGTTGTGATTTCAAATAAATATTACCTTAGGTGCACGGGAAGCATTTGTGAGTGCAGTAAAACGACGTGACTGTGGAGCGAGAAGCACTTCATTACATTATGAAATTGTGTATGTACTTTTTTTCAAGTATGATGCACACCACATTTTTTTATATAGCACTTAAGACTGCACTTTTGACCTTTGTTAGCGCTCTAATAAAAAGTGGTGGTTGGTAACTTTTGAAGGGGGGGGGAGTAAATACCTTCTTTGAGGCAGTGACTAAAATAAGAATGCTTGCCAGTTAGATTGATTTGCAGAGTTGTATATACCGCTGGCTAGATCCGGAGGTATCAGAGCGCTTTACATGAGGATCAGCGGGTTACAGGTTACGAAAATTACATCAGTTACAGTTGCAGTTACAAGTGTATTCTTAGGAGAAAAACATGAGATTACATAATAATATAAATTATTAGCGTGTAGCATAGCCAAGTCACACGTCTTATGGGGAACGGAAGGTGGGGGGGGGGGGGGGGGAAACAGGAGAGTGGAATGCAGATAGTCAGGTAGACCTGAAGGGGGAAAGTACTCCAGGGGGACCAAAGCAGTCAAAGAGAAAGACAGGTAGAACCATGAAGAACCGTGAAAGACAATGTCTGATGTCCGGCTCGGTAGGTGATGGCCGAGGGCGTGCCCCAGAGCCAGACTCCTCTATAGCTGCATAGGACAGCTCCACCGGGCAGCGGACACGGGTACTTGGAATGTTCTCAATGGGGTGGTGGTACCTTGAAATGCACCACTCGATATGACACCAACACCCCACACACTATAGTTCCTAACGTGGAACATTAAGGGGCTGGGCTCGATGAACAAGAGGTATAACGTGTATAACTACCTAAAGAGGTGGAGTGTACAGGTTGCTCTACAGCAAGAAACTCACCTGCTGCAAGGGGAGGTAGAGAAATTACATAAAAGGTGGAGGGGACAGATCTATGCAACTACTCGCCATATGCACCAGGTGTGTTAATCTGGATAAGGCCAGGGGTTCCTATTAGAGGTAACGAACACCCTGATTGATAAAGAGGGTAGATACATGTTGATTGCCGGGAGACTATATGTTTGGGAGGTTTTGATGGGTAGTATATATAACCTCAAAGGAGACCAAGTGTCTTTCCTGAAAAGCCTCTCGGCCCGATTGGCTGAATTCTCAGCTGGAACCTTGGTGCTCGGAGGGGTTTTGAACTTTGTAGATGATATAACACTGGATTGTTCATATCCCCCTCTCCCCGGGGCTCAACAGGTTTGTGTGAATGGCGGGAACATTAGGGACTATAAGATATTTGGAGGGTGCAACATGTAGCGGACAGGGAATACACATTTATGTCCCCCATGCAACAATTATACACTAGACTCGATGCGTTTCTTTTTTCACCAAACTTTAGTGGATCTGTCACTCACCCTGAGTACCTGGGGGGCACCTTTTCAGATCACAACCCTTTACTGATGACCCAACAACCTGTGGGGACACGCCCTCCGATAACCCTATGACAATTTAATCACATGATGCTGGAAAATGTCCCTTTCAGAGAATCCCTGGGAACATTTATTGACACTTTTTTCACCACTAATACACACACAGCCTCCACGTTATTGCTAGAATGGTAAGCCTTAACGGTGGTGATTCAGGGTCACTGGTTGGGTCAGTCAGTTGGGGTGCAGAGGGAACTTCATGGGGAGCTGGAAAAACTGGAAGTCCAATCCGTAGATTAGATAACATTCAGGGTTTTGATTCCGCTGCCACGGCACACCTACAGAAATTGAGATCCCAATATAATGTAGCACTAGAATGGCTATACACTGTCATGACTATAAGAGACACCTTACCATGGTACAGGAAGAAGAGGGATAGGTGGCTTGTTCCCTTGCATGGTTGGTCAAATCAGAATTTGGTGGGAACCCTGATTACATGTATCCGCTCTGAGGCAAGCATGTCCATCCATGAGCCAGGAGCAATTAATACCATATTTTGGAAATATTATGAAGTGGTACATAAGGCACCCCCCTCAACCAAACAGGAAGAAATTAGAGATTTGTTAATTCCCCGGCGGCTTGTAAAATTAGTCAGAAAACCACAGGCGACGATGGGTGGACCGGTGGCAGAGCAGGAGCTCCGCTAAGCCATTAAATCCATGGTCACCTGTAAAACACCAGAGCCGGACGGCCTCCCTGTTTAATTTTAATCAGCCTATACTGCCCACTTGGCACCTTGTTTGGTGACCCTCTATGCCGAATCTCTGAGACTCGGAGGGACCCCTGACTCAACACAGACTGCACTAGTGATTGCACTCCCTAAAAAAGCAGTCCGGGGAGCCTAAGTAATAGATTATAGACCTCTATCCATGCTCAACATGGTCTTTAAGATCCTTAGTAAGGTTCTAGCATTATAGCTGCTCCCCTATATGCTGACGCTTATCCAAACAAAACAAAATGGGTTTATCCTTCCCAGAGCACCTCCTACAACTTGTGTAGACTCTACTCAGTACTATTTCACCCGGAGCTGAGCGCATTCACGCAAGCAGCCTTTCTATTAATAGATCTGGAAAAGTACTTCGATACAGTGAGCTTGAATTACCTATTTGAGACGACGAAGTACATGGGACTTGGGGAAGAATGGATTAAATGGGTGAGAATGCGAGATTGAAAAGAGGCAAAACAATCTCGGCTCAATATGAAATTTCCTGTGGCAGCCGAGAGGGCTGCCCTCTGTTGCCCTTATTATTTGCCCTGGCAATTGAGACCCTTGCTGCATTGTTTTGACAGGGAGGGAACAGGACGGGACTGACCTTAGATAAATGAGGATACACCATTTCCTTATACGAAGATGATCTCCTGATATATCTGAAAGAAGCAGTGACTGACTCTGATCCCACCTTGGACCTCATGGGACGATTCAGAACTACGAGTTAAGAATAAAACCTATATGGTCCCAGTAGCAGGAACACTAACCGGACCCCCAGCATTACCTGCAGGTCCTAATTGGATACCTACTACATTCAAATACTTGGGAATCCAAGTGTTCCACTCCCTTGACAATCTAAGAGAGGGTAACCTTGGCAGAGCCCTCCTATCTCTCAAGTCCTGCGTATCTTTTTCGAGTTCCCTCCAGTTTCCCATTATGGCAAGAATCTCTCTGACCAAAATGATCATGCTACCTCGCCTATTGTATTTTTTCGTCAGCCTCCCGACCGTGATGTTGACGGGATGGTTCAGACAACTAGACTCCCTAGTGCGAGATCTCATGTGGGGGGACAGGCGACGGAGGGCCTCCCTGAAGACATCGCAACGCCCATTAGTAGAGGGTGGAGTGGGGTTACTGTATTTTGAATTTTACCAACTGGCCTCCCAGTTACAGTGGTTGACGCAATGGCTAGAAGGAGTAAACCTTATAGGTCACTCCTGAAGACCACAGCTCTGCAGTGCTTGAAGCAATGTATTCTCAAAATGACCTCAACCCACCGATACACACCAGTGCTGCTACTTGTGGACTTTCCCCATGGAGACCCCCGGTCAATATTTACCCCCAAACAAATGTTAGCATGACTGAAGTGAGACTAGAGACAGTGAGGGGCTGTTATTAGGAGCAGGTATTAATCCGTTTTGAAGCACTGATAGAGAAGTATGTCCTCCCAACTGGACAGGTCCTGCAATATGTGGCACTGGCTCCTCCCTTTGAGAAGTTATGGAGGAAAGGTCGGGAAGAGCGGGAGACTCATAAACTACTACATGCAATGCTCACACTGACAAAATGGTTCAATGCAGCCTTGATTGAAGCATCTCTTGCACTGCTGAGCTCACTTGGGGACTGATGGGAGCGAGCCCTAAACAGGGAACTCACTGACCGGGTATGGTGCAAGATACTAGCATTACACAAGAAGATATCTCGCAACAACAAATTGAAGTACATTCAGTTAAACTTTACACATACGACCTATATAACCCCACAACGTATTGAGATTGCATTTGGAGGAGAACCATGTAGTTGCCCTAGGTGTCCTTTTGAAAATGCAGACCTCATACACATGACTTGTGCCTGCACCACACTGCGCCCATTTTGGGATAAGGTAACAACAAAAACGAATAGCACACTGGGATGAAAATGTAATGCCTCTATTGAAATATTCTTATTCAGACTTTTTCCCTGCCCACCAAAACGGAATGTTGGGAATAAATGTATAGACCTTGCTATGGACCTAGCAAAAAGGCAGATAGCAAAGTCCTGGAAATCTAACACAGCACTAAGAATAGATGCATGGAAGCGGGATGTACCTAATTGGCAGGAGCTGAGGGTAGAGCTTTAGTAAGGGAAGAGGCCAAAGGGCTGAGGTGCCACCCCATAGCCGAACAATGGAGGGAACTGGTATCCACCTGGGAATACCCATCGCAGGTACAGAGTGAGGAAGAAGAGAGCAGGAAAGCGGAAATGCCAGATTAAACAAATATAAGCAGACTGAGACCATAAAAGAATGTACCACTGAAAACAAAACTGCAAATAATATAATAGGGAATATTTTTGATTCATCCCAGATAACAACACCAGCTAAGCTCACCTAATGTAAAACCCCACCAGTATATTGAACATTCTGTTGATTTCTTTAGATACACCTAACATACCCCACCTTCCTGCAGAGATAAGGTTCCCAGTTTGGTATTTATTACCAGTTTTTAGTTCTCCTTATTGTTAATAGTTAAAGCATGAACAACTGAATATACCAGGCATTCTACAAACTCCCTAAATTGGCACAGCATTGCTTACCCTTCAAAAAGACATAGCTAGTTACAATATATAACTTGTGGCACATGACTGTACAAAACTGCGGGGAGATGATACACTGACAATGGATGATACACCTAACTCAACAGTTGAACTGTATGAGTTGTATAGTACGAGCTCTGTACAGCTAGGGGCATATTCTCAAGAATGCCTGATAAAGACTGGAAAAGTAGCTTAACGCAACTCTTCACATCGCAGTCTATCAACTCTGTGTTAACTCGGTATTCAAAACACGGAGGTAAAATGTATTAGGCCCACGATAATGCGTCAAATGTCCGCGATAAAGACATCACGATGCCGCAAAAATGCAAAACGACACAAAAAAAGTTGCGATGAGACAAACAGCGATACAAAAAGCAGCGAACACAGGCGAAAGGCCTGCAAATCCCACGCGTCAGGTGGGAAAATGCACCATAAAAGCAACAAAAAGAACACACCAAAAACAATTCAAACTGCGTAGCACAATGGATGCACCCGGACCCAGTGCAGAGGCCAACGCCAACCCCAAAAGCCTCACAGACCACCAGCAAGTAACCCCGGGTTCGGGGAAGGCCAAGGAGAAGAGGAAGATGGGGTGCAGTGCTCAGCAAAACCAGGTCAGCGTCATGGAGGTGACAGTACACTACCATCAACTGACCCACAATGAGACTAACATGAATGCAGTCGGAGTTTCGAGGAGGGCAAGAGGCGCTGGCATGATGTGAAAAGCTACACCAAGCACAAACCCGCTGCCAACAGGAAGGCAGCAATGGCGACAGGAGGTGGGAGTCCTGCACCACAGGAGGAGCTGAAGGAAATGGAGGGCACAGTCATCCGTGTGGAGACGGAGCAAGGAGGTGGGAGTCCGAACACAGCTCAAGAGGATCTGACACAAGATCAACAGGGTGAGCAACAACCAGGGACTGGGTGTATGGGGGAGATAGGCACAATTACACAGATGCACAACGATGTGTAGCACACTGCACACACACAATGACCCTGGATCATGTCCCTGATCCCCATGGCACACTGCAGCACACACACTTAGCAATAACTGCACATCCCACGACAATGCTGAACAAAGTGCAACACCGAAAATGCAGAAAATGGGACAAAACTGGGTCTGCTCATGTGCAGAAATAGGCCAAACACATCGAACAGAGCTGGAAACCGTTAAATTCATACATATGCGTACAACCTCACATCCGTCATTTAGTCCAAAAGTCCACTGTCCCGTATCAAATTGGCAACACCGCCCAAACAGTTACAATGTACATTGTCATACAGTCTGGATGTCAACAAGAACAATGCAAACACACACACGTCAACACAATGGCAACATGCATCTCCCCTTCACATTGCTGATGGACAAACAACACCTCCAGCAGACGAGACCAGACAACCCATCAGTGATGCTGGAGAGGACAACCACACCTTCGACACCGACGTCCTACAACAGCTCATGGACATCCCAGGCAACCCAACACCAGGGCAGCCAAGCTACATAGAGGAGAACCTAGCCCCCGCACAGACCACACAGCAGGTAGCACCCGCAAGCATGGCTGGCACCTAACACGCCACCGAGGCATACATTGCATTGCAAATGCCAGGTGTCAGAATGCCAAAAGGAGTTGGCTGAACAGGTGCAGTTGGGGTCAGGGCTCATGGAAGCCAAACTACATTACATACGGGGTCTGCAAGTCCCATCAGGGCAAATCTGCACCCCACAAAGGAGAACCACACTGCGACAGAGACACATGCATTTGCGCATTTCCTGTACTGAACCATGCCCAGAGCCCCGGAATTACCATTCACACAACCACGCTGGACCTCCGTATGACGGCACTGTAGACTCCCCTTAATTAATGAGTGGCTGATGACAAAGCTACAGGTCCAAGCACTAACATGCTGCCTGCAAGGACATGGCTGCGTCCACTGTACACAGCACAATGTAATGTTGTACGGCCTGGGGCCCTCATGCACACATTATGACCACACGGACATACGCAGATAGTTTGTGGAACTGGCTACGGGTACGTGCGCCCGGCCCCTTTATTGGCAGGGTCACATGTACAGTGACGCCTGTGCTGAATGTCTGTGGGGGGAGAATAAGCCAGCCCTCACGGAGTGGATGGTGCTAGCAACAAATACAACAGTGAACAATATTAATACGGACATAGTAAACACCAGCATTACAGAGACAACAGCGGTGCTTTATGGTGGTAGTCGGAACAAGTACAGAGGTCACCCAATGAGCAAACAGAAGCGTCTGTGAGTTGCAGTGCACTGAGGTTTGGGCACTAGATTTGAGTGCACTCATGTGAACAAAATGTCTAGGATTGGGTCCCTTCGGGTTATTCCTGATGCAGTGGGGGGAGTCACACCTGCATCGTCTTTCCCATCATCATCCCAGGTCTACCACACTGTCTGAGGTGACATTGCTGCGTGAACTCGCCACAGCACATAACCAAAACAGTAATGGACGATGACTCATGGTGTACTGAGTTAGTGGCACCTGGAGTGCTAAGCAGGGCATCAGGCAGATGATGGCATCCACGACAGGAGTGAGCAACTCTGTTAGTCTGTCAGGACCACTGTTTTGACTCTGGCAGTTGGCGGTTGGAGGTGCTCCTAGCGGTGGTGGTGTGTGCCTCCTGCGGTGATGCAACCTTTGGGCTGGTCAGGACACGGTTTGATGTGTGATCTCTTGTGTACCGCAGTTGAGGCCGGATGCAGCGGACAGCGCAGGTCCACAGACACATGGTGTTGAGGACCCAAGGCCATCCTCTCAAAGGCCATCCAATATCTCAGAAGACAGGGTCCCTGACTTTATCTGCACAGTTAGTAGCCCCGGATACACAGAGGACAGTGCCTTACAGTGCACTGAGCCAGGCCACCCGGACTTAGCGGGTCCTCATCGGTGTGCAAGGTGAATGTGGCAGAGGGTTGTGGGGGACAGTGGAAGATGCCCTCCAGGGCATGATGCAGAGGGCATAAGCCGTCCTGAAGCAGCAAATGGAGGAGTGGAATGCTACAGCCTCATTTCCACCAACATTCGGTATCAGCTACATGAGGATGAAGACAACCCCCAGTCCATTGACTCAGACGCCTCCGTAGTTCTACCACATATGTGAGCTTGTGAAGTGTGCATCCCCAGAGTTGTGAGTTGCATTATTGTGGAGTTGAGGGGTGTGGTGTGTACATTTGGTATGTGCCAACGAGTAGTGCATTTCCGTGGGTGCCATCCTAGTATTGCTGGTTGATGATTGACTGTCAAAAGATGTAGGAATCATGCACACTGCCTGAGTGGTTGGCATCGACGTTGGTGGAGATTACCCGGTGGTCCGCTATTGCCTAGGCATTGATGGAATACGTGCGCTTTCTGTTGCGGTTATTGTGTGCAGTGTTGCCAGGGGGCACAAGTAGGACATCTGTGCAGTCAATTGCCCCATAATACTTGTGGGTTGCCTGCTGTGATGTGGATGCCTTGCTTGGTCTCTGGATGTTCCTGCGCAGTGTGGGGGAAGTATAGATAGTGTGGTACCAAGCTGATGGTGTCATCCATGACCGTTGTGAGGGACTTGGATTGGGCTGGCTGTGAGACTCCTCTGACTCAGGCGGTTGTTGGTTGGTGGGTACCAGGGGCCAACAGGTGCAGCACAGCCAGCAGCTTTGTCTGAGGTGGGATGTTGGTTGTCTGCTGTGTTGGTATTGTCAGCCTCTGGGCAATGGTGGTCGGGATACGGAGGATGGTTGTCCCTTTGAGCCTGTGGTGGGCAATGACATTCTCTGGTGTTGGGTCTGTGAGGTTGGTGTGTTTTTTTAGGGTCTTTGTCTTTGTCTGCACTGCCTCGGTGTTGGTCAGGGGTGGGGTCTTTGAGGGGCTGGCGGGAGGGGGGGGTTGTGTCCCTGTTGGGGCACCCATCTGCATGGTCAGTGGCTCCATGGTATCTGTAGCCCTTCATGTGGGGCTCTGGCCTTGGCTCCCCTTTCTGGTGCAGGCTGTCGTCCGACTTTACACCAGGTCAGAGCAGGTGTTAATTTCTTGCTGCTAACGCACCTTATCGCCTTTTTTGGGTTCTCATCGCCGATCTGGATTGTCGTTGAGAATGTTGCAGAGTGGTGTTGTCTCGGATTTTTGCACAGGAACGCCTACTCTGCATCTCATTAGCGATGGTTTTGGGGGTCATCTGTGGCGATTTTCTGTGTGACTGCTATCACAGATTAACTGGTGAAATGGGCTGTTTGCACCAGCTTGTGAATAGGGCAGTGTATTTATCGCCACTTTGGCTGCGATAAAGCACCTTTAACTCAGCAAAATCTCCTTGGGAATATGGCTATGCCCCATGACGTCAAAACTGCAAATGTATAAATGAAGTAAATGCCATAAAACATTTTTTTTTAAAGAAATGTGTGACAGTGGAAAATGGAATGAAAATAATGTATTACATTTTCCTCTATATTTCTAAATTGGTGTAGGATTTTTCTTGTTTTGTGTTTTCACCTTATTACTGTTTGAAGTGCTGCATACTTTACACATTACCTCTATGTTAAGCCTGACTGCTTTTATGACAAGCTACCAAAGGGTTAAGCACAAGTCAATTTGTCGTTTGCTTTTGTTTAACCCTGACAAAAATTGTGGTTGCTGCTTGAGTAGGGATTTACCCCTTCAACCAGTAACCCAATTTCCTACAGAACAGCATCTAAAAGTGTACGGTGTTGAATGTACCGTGAATGCTTCCAAGAATGCCTCTCCCCTATATACGTGAAAGAGCTGGGCCCATAAGTTCTGGACCTACTCTAGAATCACAATCCGAGGGCTCTTTTTAGTAGCATGTAAGCGTAAAGGGGAATAAATGATTATTAGTGCCAATCAATTAAACAGGTATTTCTCTAGATACCTAATAACCACAGCCAACTATGAATGGTTAGTTAATTTACTACAAAGCCAAGAATAACTAGACATCAAGACACCTCAAGATGAGAGTGTAGAGATACATCAGAATCAGCATAAAGCAAAATCTGCATATCCAGTGCAATCTATGGCGCATACACAAAATGAATAATTCAAGGAGCAAAATACAGAAGATTAATGAGCATGAGTGCAGATTTCCCTGCATCGAAGGTTGATGAGTATAAAGCATTAATCTATCCCTACAGTTACTTTTAGATGACATCCTTACTTGAGCTTTTTCAGGAAAAAGGGATAAAAAGTGTCAGATAAAAGGTGTCAGTATTTGGAGTCTTCCTAAGAAGACTATCCACCATCAATGGGTCAAATAACATAAAGTAATTGAGACAGAGCTTGTTCTAAGATGCTCTCTCTCTGATGACAGAAGAAGAACCAGTGGCTACTGTCCCTACTTCCCTTAGTGCAATATTGATGAGAATTTTCCAAAGATCCTTTGCAGGTAACGCCATCCACTCTGGGTGCCACCCTGTAGGTAACTTTCCACACGATAACGGTGTTCCTCTTCTCAGCACATTTGGCCTTGGTTCCCAAGGCTTCTCCTGTGCAAAGGACAATGGCCTTCCTTTACTGATTCAGACCACAGAATGTAAACTTTTCCTCTCCTTGCCTGACTAGTAAAACAAAGACATTATTCTAGCTAACAAGAGCGCTTCTTTCATCTGCAACACAAAACATGAAAAAGAACAAATTCCACAGCACACATGAAATTCAGACTGTTAATTCTAAAGCAAGAGCTTCCCGGGAAAAAGCATTCCAGGCTTACAAGGTTCAGCTAACATAAGACAAGCATTTGCAATGCAATAGGTCTTGCATTCATGCGAGTTTGAGCTATTGGCATTGTAAATTACAATGCTTTTTATTTATGTTTTGGGTTTTAACCACTTGTTAGATTGTAAATTTCAAATGAAGATACCAGCCTCTAACATCTTCAAAGTAGTGATAAATAGTGCAGTGAAGAAGATGTGTAAGTGTTGTAAATTACACAAAGTGAGAAGTGAGAGTTACATATGATCAGAGCTATAAATAACATAGTGCTTCAACACCTTTTGCTCTGTGATTACACTGTTGTGGCTCATGAGGAAGAGCGGGAGGGGGAGGCTATTTCCTGCCCTCTCCGTGATTTGAGTGTGAAGTGCGGCATTGCTTAATGTCATTGCAATCTTTGGCCTGATAAAAACACTCCAGCTGTAGTAGGGCACTGGCTTTACCTCCTGGTGCAGGGCGGACTGTGCTTTATGGCGTGCATGGAGGGACGGATGGTCTCGGCCGCAGCTCTGGCCTCATACAGTGCCCCTGCTATTACTAGTGAGCGAGAGACGCTGAGGTGGTGGTATTGATGGAGGTGGTATTGGTGATTGTGGTGGTATTGGTGGTGGTGGCATTGGTGGTGGTGGCTTTGGTGGTGCTGGTATTGGTGCTGGAGGTGGTATTAGTGATGGTGGTGGTGGCATTGGTAGTATTGGTGGTGATAGTATTGGTGGTTGTGGTGGTATTGGTGGTGGTGGTACTGGTATTGATGGTATTGGTGGTGGTGGTTTTGGTGGTGGTGGTACTGGTATTGATGGTGATATTGGTATTGGTGGTGGTATTGGTATTAGAGGTGATGGTATTGGTGGTGGTTGGTGGTAGTGGTGGTGGTGATGGTGTTGTGGTGGTGGTATTGGTGGTGGGGTATTGGTAATGGTGGTGATATTGGTACTGGTGTTATTGGTGGTGGTATTGGTAGTGGTGGTATTGTTTTGGTGGTACTGGTGGTGATAATGGTTGTGGTATTGGTGGTGGTGGTATTGGTGGTATTGGTGGTTGTGGTATTGGCGATGGTGGTATTGGTGGTGGTAATGGTATTGGTGGTGGGGGTTTTGGTGGTCGTGGTATTGGTGGTGGTGGTATTGTTGGTGGTATTGGTGGTGGTATTGGTAGTGGTGGTATTGGTGGTTGTGGCATTGGTGGAGTTGGTATTGGTGGTGGTATTGGAGGTGGTAGTTTTGGTGGTGGTGGTGGTATTGGTGCTATTGGTGCTGGTGGTACTGGTATTGGTGGTGGTATTGGTGGTAGTGGTGGTGGGGGTGGTATTGGTGGTGGTGGTATTGGTGGTGGTGGTGGAATTGGTAGTGATTGTGGTATTGGTCGTGGTATTGGTGGTGGTATTGGTATTGGTGGTGGTGGTGGTATTATTGGTGGTGATATTGGTTTTGGTGGTGCTGGTGGTGGTATTAGTGGTGGTAATGGTATTGGTGGTGGTGGTATTGGTGGTGGTGGTATTGATGGGGTGGGATTTGTGGTGGTGCTGGTATTTGTATTGGTGGTGGTATTGGTGGTTGTGGTATTGGTGGTGCTAATGGTATTGGTGGCAGTATTGGTATTGGTTGTGTTGATGGTATTAGTGATGATATTGGTGGTGGTGGTATTAGTTGTGGTATTGGTGGTGGTGGTATTAGTGGTTGTGGTGGAATTGGTATTGGTGGTATTGGTGGTGCTAATGGTATTGGCGGTGGCATTGGTATTGGTTGTGTTGGTGGTATTGGTGGTGATATTGGTGGTGGCGGATTGGTGGTTGTGCTATTGGTGGAGTTGGTATTGATGCTGGTATTGGTGGTGGTGGTATTGGTGGTGTTGGTGGTATTGGTGCTATTGCTGGTGGTGGTATTGGTGGTGGTGGTATTGGTCGTGGTGGAGGTGGTGGTATTGATGGTGGTGGTATTGGTGCTGCTACTGGTGGTGGTGGTATTGCAGTGTGGCATTGCATAATGTCATTGCTATCTTTGGCCTAATAAAAACACTCCAGCTGTAGTAGGGCACTGGGTTCTACTCCTGGTGCTGGGCAGGCTGTGCTTTATAGCAGGCCTGGAGGCAGGGAGGGATGGTCTCGGCTGCAGCTCCAGGCCCATACAGTGCCCCTGATAATACTAGTGAGCAAGAGGCGTTGAGGTGGTGGTATTGGTATTGGTGGTGGTGGTATCGGTGGGGGCGGTGGTATTGGTGGTGATGGTACTGGTGGTGGGAGTATTGGAGGTGCTGTTATGGTGGTATTTGTGGTGTGGTATTGGTGGTGGAGGTATTGGTATTGGTGGCGGTATTGGTATTGGTGGTGGTAGTATTGGTGTTGGTATTGTTGGTAGTGGTATTGGTGGTGGTGGTACTGGTATTGGTGGTGGTGGTGGTATTGGTGGTGGCAGTATTGGTGGTGGTGGTACTGGTATTGGTAGTGGTGGTGGTATTGGTATTGGTGGTGGTATTTGGATTGGTGGTGGTGGTATTGGTGGTGGTGGGGTTTTGTTGGTTGTGGTATTGGTGATGGTATTGGTTTGTGGTATTGTGCTGGTGGTGGTATTGGTGGTGGTGGTATTTGTGC
Source organism: Lissotriton helveticus (assembly GCF_964261635.1). Taxonomy (NCBI): domain Eukaryota; kingdom Metazoa; phylum Chordata; class Amphibia; order Caudata; family Salamandridae; genus Lissotriton; species Lissotriton helveticus. The sequence goes on from NC_136063.1 coordinate 179,160,204, forward strand.
TGGTATTGATGGTGGTATTAGTGGTATTGGTGTTGGTGGTTTTGGTATTGTTGTTGGTGGTATTGATATTGGTGGCGCTGTTGGTATTGATGGTGGTAATAGTTATGGCAGTATTGGTGATTGTGGTGGTATTGATGGTACTGATTGTGGTATTGGTGGTAGAGTTACTGGTGATGGTGGTGGTGGTATTGGTGGTGGTAGTATTTCTGGTGGTATTGGTGATGATGGTATTGGTGGTGGTAGTGGTGGTGATGGTGTTATTGGGGGTGGTGGAATTGGTGGTGGTGTTATTAGTGCTGGCAGTGGTATTGGCTGCGGTATTGGTGGTAGTGGTATTGGAATGGTGGTGGTGGTATTGGTGGTGGGGTTGGTATTGGTGGGGGTGGTGGTATTGGTGGTGGTGGTATTTGTGGTGGTATTGGTGATGGTGGTATTGGTGGTGGTGGTATTAGTGGTATTGGTGGTGGTACTGGTGGTGGTATAGGTGGTGGCGGTGGTATTGGTGGTGGTGGTATTGGTTGTCATGGTATTGGTGGTGATGGTATTGGTGGTGGTGGAGGTATTGGTGATGGTGGTATTGGTGGTGGTATTGATGGTAGTGCTATTTGTGGTGGTGGTGAAATTGGGAGTGGTATTGATGGTATTGGTGTTGGTGGTATTGTTGGTGGCATTTGGTGGTTGTGGTATAGATGATGGTATTGGTGGTGGTGTTGGTGGGGGTGGTATTGTTGATGGTATTGGTGGTGGTATTGGTGGTGGTATTGGTGGTGGTGAAGGTGGTGGTATTGAAGGTGGTGGTGGTAATGGTGGTGGTATTGGTGGTGGTATTGGTGGTGGTTCTGGTGGTGGTGGTATTGGTGTTGGTTCTGGAGGTGGTGGTATTGGTATTGGTGGTGTTGGTATTGGTGGTGTTGAGGGTGGTGGTGTTGGCGGTTGTATTGGTGGTGGTATTGGCAGTGGGGGTGAGATTGGTGGTGGTGGTATTGGTGGAGATGGTGGTATTAGTGGTGGTATTGTTATTGGTGGTGGTATTAGAAGTGGTACTGGTGGTGGTATTTATGGTGCTGATATTGGTGGTGGTGATGGTATTGGTGGTATTGGTTGTGGTGGTATTGGTAGTGATGGTATTGGTGGTGGTGGTGGTATTGGTGGGGGTGGTATTGGTGGTGGTGGTATTGGCGTTGTTGGCAATGGTGGTGGTGGTGCTATCGGTGGTGGTGTTTGTATTGGTGGTGGTGGTAGTGGTATTGGTGGTGGTATTGGTGGTGTTGATGGTGGTGTTGTTGGTGGTGGTATTGGTGGTGGTGGTATTGATGGTGGTATTGGCTGTAGAGGTGGTATTGGTGGTGGTGGTATTGGTGAAGATGGTGGTACTGATGGTGGTGATTTTGGTGGTGGTGTTGGTGGTAGTGGTATTGGTGGTGGTGCTATTGGTGGTGGAGGTGGTATTGGTGGTGGTGGTAGTGGTATTGGTGGTGGTATTGGTGATGTTGATGGTGGTAGTGTTGGTGGTGGTTGTGGTCTTGGTGGTGGTGGTATTGGTTGTGGTGGTATTGGTGGTGGTGGTGGTATGGGTGGTATTGGTAGTGATGGGATTGGTGTAGGTGGTGCTATTGGTGGTGGTGGTATTGGTGGTGGTGGTATTGGTGGAAGTGTTGGTGGTATTGGTGGTGGTGGTATTGATGGTGCTATTGGTGGTGGTATTGGTGGTAGTGGTGTTAAAATCTAGATCGTGGCGTAAACATTATTGGCGCCATCTTGTCAGATCCATGCGTGCGCGTAAGCAGCAGCCATTTTGAATGCCATGATCTCCCTGCCCACGGTCGATAGCCAGCCCCCCCCTCCTCTCGCCCTCTCGCCTCTTAAACATCCCCCGCGCTCGGACAGCCCCCGATCTCTCCTGCCTGGGCCATAACGCACCTCCAGCGCGACCCTGCCTCCGAGCCACATCCCGTGCCGAAACCCCCACACTCTTTCATCTCATCCATAAAACGGGTCCTTTGATAACCTCTTCCTCCTTGCCCGATTGTCCGGCCCGACCCCAGGCCATCACTTAGCCCAACAGATGCGGTTTATTGTCCCTACAGTAGGACCTCGCCTCACATCAAAGGAGCGGGGATTAATCGATGCCCTCACACTCCTAGATCCGATCGATCTCCCGCATTCCTGTTCCCAGCGGAATATCCAGCTGCACGATAGCCATCATGCTGAGATTGGGGTGGGGACTCCTACTGTAGATATGTGTGGGAACGGGCCTGAACCGGGGATTCCGAAGACGCCTTTTCCGTACTTCAAAGCATTACCAAGAATGTGTTGCATGTAATAAAGTAATAAACCAGTGTATAAGAGGCCAGGCCTCAGAGATGTCGAGAGAGCACCTCGAGAAGATACCCTGTTGTCTGATTTGACGTGTTCTGTTCCGTCGGAAATAAACTCCTGTTTCCCGCTTTCCAGTCTCCAGCGCCTGCCTCTTTATTTGGTAATCGTGAGTTGGGTGAGAAGCGGCTAACGCCGGGCAAACCTAGAAAAGGGGTAAAACGACCTGATCTGCCCGAACCCTTTTTCATCAATTGGCGCCCCACGTGGGGCCCATCAGCAACACGTGGATCCAGTGGGAGAGGTCCCGACGACGGAGTGAACGACTGCAACGATCGGGAAGTGCACCTGCCCGATAGACCCTCGTCTGGCAGCCGATCATCCGAACTTCACTGGTTCCGAGCAGACCTCTCTCGAGTGATCTACGGTCCTGACTGGGAACCATCAGGAGTGCCACAGCAATTACGGAGAATAGAGGACGATCGGGCGCTGGAAGCGGAAGACGAGAAACCGTCCATACGGTCCGGGTAAGGTCGTGTAACACAACAAACTGGGAAATATTTGATTGTTTGATTGGAAAATACTAGTATTACTCTCCGAATTGTTGGTTCTCTTGGAGATTCTCTGCAAACTGAGAGGGATAAAAGTATTCTCTCTTCCTTTGCAGGTAGTGAAGGGTAGGTAACGGAGGCCTTTGCCCCCGTTGTAATCCGTCGTGCCTATCTTTCTCCCCCACTGATTGATTGTTTGCCCGAACATTGTTCGTTCGAGGATTGTTTTCTCGAGAATTCTCTGTCTACAAACGGGGAAGGATAAAAGTATTCTGTCCTCCTTTGCAGATAGTGAAGAATAGGTAATGCAGGCTTTTGCCCCCGTTGTAACCCGTCGTGCCTATTTCTTTCTCGCCACTGATTGTTTAATTGAATGGACATTAATTGTTCGATATTGGTTCTCTCTTTGGGTATTCCCTATTTGCGAATACTGCAGAATAGAAATATTCTGTCCAGTCTTCACAAAGTAGTGACGGATAGGTAGTGCAGACTTTTGTCCCCGTTGTAACCCGTCATGCCTATCTTCTCCCCATTGGTCAGTAGTTGGTTCAGCCCGGACCGCTTATTAGAGGTGGATCATCCGGCTCCTCTGGAGGGCACCCCTAATAAGGATATGTTTTTAAAATATGGACTAGTCGCCGTAGCTTATAGTAAGTTATGGAATAAATATACTAAAAAGGATCAGGAAAGTCAGTGGCCACTGATAGGATCCTTCGATGACCCAAAAATAAGCGTGCTGGAAACAGCCCTTTGTAACAATAAAACCACGCCCACTATGCTTGATAGTTTCGGCATGTGGCGCAAAGAAGCAGAGCAACGAAAGAAAAGAGAAGAAGCGAGAATAGGAAAAGAGTTACGAAAGGCAGCCCACCTGGCCGCTAAGAAACTAGAAGAAGAGATAAAAGAAAGGGAGCAAGCCAGACAAAAACAGGAATCTGAGTCGACAGGCCAGTGTCCTGTTAGGACCCCCTCTACGCTCTACCCTGAGCTGACCTCCAAACAACGGGCGAACGATGAGCTGCTGCTAGGTCCTCCGATCATCTATATGCCCCCTCCATATGCCCCCTCCCAACCCCTAGTACAGCACTTGCCAGATCCAAGTGCAAATGAGAATAACCTTGAAGCTAGTGCCCCAGCCCTCACGGCCTCCGCTCCGGCCGCATTAGTAACGACATCAGATGAACCCAAGACTAGCAAGCAGCCACCGAGTAGACTGAATAGATTGAGCAAAGATGAGCGAGAGGGAACTGACAAGATAGCAAAGGCACTGGTAGAACGGAAGGAGAGCGAAGAATACACGATGGATATGCACAATTCGCATGCCGGTAGCCACAGACGGCATTTCATTTTACGGTTTAGTTACCACACCCTGAACGCATATGAGGATAGGTATCAGAATCGGGGTCCTGCTAAACTGACAGCGTTATATAGAAAAGTCGATATTGGAGACGAGGCCGAGCGTGACGCGGCGGACCTCTTCATGCAAACGCTTGAGGTTTTCCGCCACCTCACGGAACAGAAACCAGAAGTTAAGATTACAGTTCCCGAGACGACTGGGTCCTCATCAGAAGTAGGCAACACTATGATGCCTCTCAGAGAATCCGCCCCCTACTGGGTTCCCCCACGAGGTCAGGGAACGAACGACGATATCAACCATGCAGATGCAAAAGGGAGGGTTGTGTACAACTGGGTTTATCAACCATGGGATCGGCAAAATATTTTAACTTTTAGGCAAACCCTACCCGATTTAAGAAAGAACCCGACAGCATTTTATACCGAACTAGGTACAGCCTTGGGCTCAACCATAATGACTCTAGCGGACATTGATTTGTTTTTCGGGTTATGTCTGCCGGCTGATGTGTGGAAGCAAATCCGAAAAGCCGACCACACAGATCTGTTCGGACATACCTGGAATCAACTCAGTGAACTAGATAGACAGCGAGAGCCCGGAAAGAAACCTGTAAAAGACATACTGGAACTCCCGGACAAAATAGTTCAGAAGCTAAAGACATTGATCCCAGAGAAGAAGGTAGACTGGTCGGTAGTCACGGCTTGCCATCAGAAACCCCAGGAAGACGTATCAGAATACTTCTCCCGATTTGAGACGGTGTTCTCCGACTACAGTGGCCAAGACATGACCACCGCAACCGGACAACACCTATTCGTGCAAAACTACGTAAAGGGGCTATCGCAAGAGGTCTCCCAAAAGTTACAGACGAGCGAGAGTAGTTGGGGGGCCTCCAAACCTGCAGCTATCCTTCAGATGGCTCAGTATTACGAACACCAAAAGAACGAGAACGAGAGGGCGACTGAGAAAAAGAAAAAGGACTTGAAAGAACGAGTGATGATTGCTCAATTGCAGGGAGTGACGACAGGAAGGGAACGGTATAGAGGAAACTACCAACCGAACCCCCCTAGAAATTCACCCCCTAGAGACCGCACACCCACACCCGGCGCTCCACGAACAGACCTCGATTAGAACCAGTGTGCGTTTTGCAAAGGATTTGGCCATTGGAAGTCTCAATGCCCGGTCCTCCTGGAAATGATTAAAAATAAAGAGACAAGGGACATGGCAAATGGCCCCAGGACTAGAGGGCAGGGACGAAGGCACACCCACGACACCAACAATGACAGACCTGGCAGACCGAACACATTTGACCGCCCCCCGACAGAATCAGTGCCAACAGTCTGACTGCGACAACGCCCACGACTTTGCATAGGACTGCCAAGGGCAAGGAAGGGATCCAGTCGAGCTCTATGTTGACCATCAAGGTCCTTACGTCACCGCTAAGGTCCTAGGTACGAAGTCTCCATTTCTGGTAGACACTGGCGCGACACGTAGTGCGTTATCTAAACGACTGATTCCAAGGGCACCCTTGTCTGGCTCACACATAACATCAATAGGCTTTGATGGAACGCCCTCCACTAACCCTTTATCCGCACCGGTTTCCTTCGACTTGGACAGTAACCCCACTGACACATCGTTTCTGCTTTCCTCCAACACCCCCGATGCCCTTATGGGACTTGACTTACTGAAGCATTTCCGAGCTACTATCAGGTGTTCACAGGACGGGGTTTGAGCCATTCTGTACGATAACCCGACTCTGCTCAGACATCATCATGCACGACACATGCTCTCCATCTCTGACACTGACGCATCCTTACTTGACTCTCTACCTCTGTATCTATGGGCTAAAACTGACGCTGATGTAGGACGAATGATGATCGACCCCGTGCGCATAACTGTCCGCCAAGATGCGATACTCCCAAAACTCCCACAATATCGGATATCGCCCGAAGGTGAGAAGGCATTGGTGATGATAATCCAGTCCCTGGTAGAGGCAGGAGTGGTAGAGGAAGTAGTCAGCAATATTTGCAACAGCCCTATCCTACCCATTGTGAAGAAGCAGGGCGAAGGAGATGAGAAAGCGTACCGCTTCATCATCGACCTTCGAGAGGTCAACAAGGTAGTTGTACCTCAGTACCCTGTAGTCTCAGATATCGCCACCATTCTGACCCTGATTCCTTCCACAGCCACCACCTTCACTGTAATAGACCTCAAAAACGCTTTCTTCTCCATCCCCATTCACCCGGACAGCCGCTACCTTTTCGGCTTCACGTTAAAATCCCGCTCATATAGATTTTGTAGAGCTCCCCAAGTTTACACAGAAAGCCCCAGCATCTATAGTCAGGCCCTCAAGAGGCAGCTGGACGCCGTTCAGCTACCGGAGGGAGTGGTGTTGGTACAGTACGTCGATGACATCCTTTTGGCGGCCGACACCACTCCACTTGCGGTCACAGCCACCATCCAACTCTCGCACTTCCTTGCGGAAAATGGCCACAAGGTCTCCAAGAAGAAGTTGCAATTCTGCCAACCCCAGGTCACCTACCAAGGCCACCTCTTGTCCAAAGACGGGAGAAAACTTACACCTGATCGAATTCAGGCCATTCTAGACACCCCTGTCCCAAAGACCCAGAAACAAGTCCGCTCCCTGGTAGGCCTCACCTCCTTCTGCCGGCAGTGGTTGCCAAATTTCAGCCTTATTGTAAAGCCACTACTTTCCCTACTAGCCAAAGATGTCCCCTCCCCACTCCCTTGGTCCCCCGAATGCCAATCGTCCTTCAAAGAACTTCGAGACGCCCTTTGTTCTGCACCGGTCCTAGGAACCCCCGATTACACAAAGCCCTTCTCTCTCTACACTCACGAAAGGGAGGGGTGCGCTTTGTCTGTCCTAACTCAAACCATTGGCCCCAAGCAACGACCATGTGCCTATTTCTCTGCCACCCTTGAACCCGTAGCGAGAGCCTTGCCTGCCTGCCTCCGAGCCGTAGCTGCCGCTGCTGTCTCTATCCGACAAAGCAAGGGGATCGTACTCTCGAACTCCCTCACGGTATTAGTGCCCCATGCCGTTGACACCCTCCTAAACCAGACTAAGACGCAACACCTGACCAGCGCACGACTGACCGGGTACGAACTAACCCTGCTTGCACCCCACATTACGCTGAAAAGATGCACCACACTGAACCCAGCCACCTTGTTGCCCCTGCCCGAAAACGACCCGAACGTCCCCCCTATACATGACTGTGTGACCCTCACAGACGAACAGACTAGGAGTAGAGTTGACCTCCGGGACACCGCCTTCACAGACCCTGACGGAGAGCTATGGGTAGACGGTTCTTGCATAAAACTCCCCAACGGCACCACCTCAGCTGCCTATGCAGTTACCACAGCCCAAACCGTAGTTGAAACTGTCCGCATCGCGCAGCGATCCGCACAGGCGGCAGAACTGATTGCCCTCACACGAGCATGTATTATAGCGACAGGGACTACTGCAAACATTTACACGGACAGCCAGTACGCCTTCGGAGTGGTTCACCATTTTGGACTCTTATGGAGGGAAAGGGGATTCTTGACGTCCCACGGCACGCCCATCCTCCACGGAGACTTAGTCTCCGCCTTGATTGAAGCAGTTCTCCTTCCCAAACGATTAGCGGTAATCAAATGTCAGGCACACAAGAAGGTGACAGACTTAGTCGGACAGGGAAACGCGCTGGCCGACATCACTGCCCGAACCACAGCTGAGAATAGGACGACACACATGTATGTGACCAGGTCGCAAGCAGAAAGATGGACTGACGCAAGGGAAACGATTAGGGATATCCAGATGGCCAGCTCACCACACGAATTGACTGAATGGGCACGGGTGGGATTGAAAGACGATGAAGGCTGCTGGCGGACAAAGGACACTAACAAATGGTTGCTACCCAACTCATACCTGATCCCCATACTGACTATGGCTCACTCCCCTGCGCACATAGGATCTGCCCCCATGATCGAACTCATCTCCAAGGTCTGGCACAACGACAAAATCCCCGACTCAGCCAGACGCCTGGTCCAGCAATGCCTTATCTGTTTGCAACACAACCCTGGGAAAGGAACTGTGGTACCCCGGGGAGGGTTTGGGGTCCCCGACCATCCCTTTGAGATCCTCCAGATGGACTACATCCAACTAGAAAGATGCCAAAACCTGAAGTATGCATTAGTCATTGTGTGTGCCTTCAGCAAATGGGTAGAAGCCTATCCAACCCGTGATAACACTGCCATGACCACTGCCAAAGTACTACTGAAAGAATTTTTCCCTCGCTACGGCCTTAGTCGAATTCTATGGAGCGACAACGGCCCCCACTTCATAGCTGAAGTTATCCAACTAATCTTGAAAGGGCTGGGGGTAAAACAGAGGTTTAACGCCGTCTTTCACCCCCAATCTGCTGGCTTAGTTGAGCGACACAACGCCACACTGAAACTAAAACTGTCGAAGATAGTGGCCACCACAGGACTTAAATGGCCAGATGCCCTCCCACTGGCATTGCTATCGATGCGCTCCACTCCCACTAAGCACCATTTGACCCCCTACGAAGTTGTATTTGGGCGACCCATGAATCTCTGGACTGCCCCTAAACCGACTTCCATTCACGACGTCCCAGACGTCCTACTGTCCGATTACTTGTGCAAATTGACTAAAACATTGTCTGTCATTCATCAGCAGGTGCAGCAGGCCATCCCCGATGCTTCCAGGGGTCCGGGTCACGATATCCAACCGGGAGATTATGTGCTGATCCGGAATTTCCAACGGACGAAGAGTCTGGAACCCCGGTGGACGGGCCCCTGGCAAGTACTGATCACCACCCGAACGGCTCTTCGAGTGGAGGGGAAGCGACACTGGCTGCACGCACACCACTGTAAGAAGGTCTCCTCGACCCTGACCACGACAGAAAACGTCAGCACCCAAGAAGAACTGCTGAACAAAGACCGGCCATCATTGAACTGTTATCCTGATACCGAGGCACTCGAACTTGCAAAATTCTCTGATCCCACTGTGCCATCCAGGAAAAGGGTATTTCCTGCGTCGAAAGGAGGGAGCTTCGGCTAAGTAGACCACAGACTAAGTTGAATCTCAGAACGGTAGCCTAAACACAACCAAGGGTTACCCGAAGAGAGGCTAAACGAAGTCAGCGGTTCTGCCCACTACCGAGCACCTTGAAGATGATGGAAGCGCCAGATAAGAAGATGATGGAAGAGCCAGATAAGAAGACGACGGAAGCAACAGGAAATACCCGTTATCGAAACCCAAAGACTGACAGTATACAGAAATCGAAGACAATTGCTCTTTTCATTGTCCTCCTCTTTTGCCTCCTCCTCATGACTTCCTTCTGGATCATGGAAGAGAGCGCACCCGCTCATCAGATATTGCTGACCACTGCACAGCCAACCACTATGAAAGAACATCACCTGATCTCCCTTTCGCCTCAGCTCCGAGAAAGGCGTAAGGAGTTCTGGAACAATTCCTTCGTGCAACTGTTGCACCAACACAACCTTGCCGCCAACACCACAAACTGCTGGATCTGCGGGTTGCTCCCGCATGCCACTGGACACTCCATCACTTTCATCCCTTCCCCTTTCTCAGTTCACGGTTCTTGCCTTGCCTGGTTGACCGTCTTGCAAGAGAACTACAAGGACAACGCCACTTCTGGTCAAACAGTGTCACACTTCTACCACGGGTTCTGGCTGAACAAAACCGGAAGGACGTCTGCTCCCTTTTGTCCTTTGACCTCTGGCTCCTCCTTCTAGATGGACATCCCTGCCAAGGAGCGAGTCGAAATGCAGGTGTTCCATAATCCAGCCAGACCCACCTTCTCCTACTTACGGAAACGAACTGCTGCCACTCTGACGGTGGCTCTGTCTGTTATCAATGTCACGGGCCTCGTGTGCCTCGAAGGCTTGGGAACACAGCTGGTGGGTCACAGTTCCTGCCACATCACCAGAACATTGGACTCCATTGATCCCCCCTCCTTTGTTGCTTCTCCGAATATGTACTTTGTTTGTGGCACCAAAGCTTACACTTGGCTTCCAAAAATTTGGGGGGGTACCTGCTACGTCGCCTTCATTCTCCCTCCAACGTACGTGGCCCCAGCCAACCATCACCGGCAGAAGCGTGCAAGAGACATTGAACAAGCCGACTCCACTGGAGCACAGTTCCTGGATGCAGTGAAGGGACTTGTTCCTCTGTGGGGCCCAATGGCAAAAAGCCGCGCAATCCGACACCTGACCCAGGCAGTAGAAACGACTATGAACATCACGGCTGGCATCCTCACTAACAATACGGCCGAGCTTCAAGCAGTCCGCCTGGTGGCTCTTCAGAACCGCCTTGTTCTAGATGTAGTTCTAGCTGACCGAGGAGGAGCATGCCGCATCATTGGATCCAGCTGTTGCACCCACGTGCCAGATAACTCGCCCTCAGTCTACAAAGCAATCGAACACCTCCACAGACTTTCTTCAGAGGTTCACCAGGAACAGGAAGGATGGTCGCTTGGAAGCTGGTTTTGGGGCACTTTGAAGGACTGGGGATGGAGGTTATTCACATTTATATTGACACCGGTCGTGATACTATGTGGGTGTTGCCTAGGTATTCAATGTTTGCCACCTCTGTGTTCGCTCATTGTTAACTGCATGTGCCCTAAGACTTCGGACTTCAAAACTGAACACATGAAAGCATTGTATGACCTCGAAATAAGAAATATAATGGGGATTGACGTAAATTAACAAGCTGGCTAGATATGTTGAAAAGGGAGGACTGTTAAAATCTAGATCGTGGCGTAAACATTATCGGCGCCATCTTGTCAGATCCATGCGTGCGCGTAAGCAGCAGCCATTTTGAATGCCATGATCTCCCTGCCCACGGTCGATAGCCAGCCCACCCCCCTCTCGCCCTCTCGCCTCTTAAACATCCCCCGCGCTCGGACAGCCCCCGATCTCTCCTGCCTGGGCCATAACGCACCTCCAGCGCGACCCTGCCTCCGAGCCACATCCCGTGCCGAAACCCCCACACTCTTTCATCTCATCCATAAAACGGGTCCTTTGATATCCTCTTCCTCCTTGCCCGATTGTCCGGCCCGACCCCAGGCCATCACTTAGCCCAACAGATGCGGTTTATTGTCCCTACAGTAGGACCTCGCCTCACATCAAAGGAGCGGGGATTAATCGATGCCCTCACACCCCTAGATCCGATCGATCTCCCGCATTCCTGTTCCCAGCGGAATATCCAGCTGCGCGATAGCCATCATGCTGAGATTGGGGTGGGGACTCCTACTGTATTTATGTGTGGGAACGGGCCTGAACCGGGGATTCCAAAGACGCCTTTTCCGTACTTCAAAGCATTACCAAGAATGTGTTGCATGTAATAAAGTAATAAACCAGTGTATAAGAGGCCAGGCCTCAGAGATGCCGAGAGAACCTCGAGAAGATACCCTGTTGTCTGATTTGACGTGTTCTTTTCCGTCGGAAATAAACTCCTGTTTCCCGCTTTCAAGTCTCCAGCGCCTGCCTCTTTATTTGGTAATCGTGAGTTGGGTGAGAAGCGGCTAACGCCGGGCAAACCTAGAAAAGGGGTAAAACGACCTGATCTGCCCGAACCCTTTTTCATCAGTGGTGTTGGTGGTATTGGTGTTGGTGGCAATGGTGGTGGTGTTATTGGTGGTGGTGGTGGTGGTATTGGCAGTGGTATTGGCTGTAGTGCTGGTATTGGTGGAGGTGGTGGTATTGATGGTGGTGATGTTGGTGGTGGTTGTGGTCTTGGTGGTGGTGGTATTGGTTGTGGTGGTATTGGTGGTGGTGGTGGTATTGGTGGTATTGGTAGTGATGGTATTGGTGTAGGTGGTGCTATTGGTGGTGGTGGTATTGGTGGTGGTGGTATTGGTGGCGGTGATGTTGGTGGTGGTTGTGGTCTTGGTGGTGGTGGTATTGGTTGTGGTGGTATTGGTGGTGGTGGTGGTATTGGTGGTATTGGTAGTGATGGTATTGGTGTAGGTGGTGCTATTGGTGGTGGTGGTATTGGTGGTGGTGGTATTGGTGGTGGTGGTATTGGTGGTAGTGTTGGTGGTATTGGTGGTAGTGGTATTGATGGTATTGGTGTTGGTGGCAATGGTGGTGGTGGTACTATTGGTGGTGGTGGTATTGGTGGTGGTGGTAGTGGTATTGGTGGTGGGGTTGGTATTGGTGGGGGTAGTGGTATTTATGGTGGTGGTATTTGTGGTGGTATTGGTGATGGTGGTATTGGTGGTGGTGGTATTAGTGGTGTTATTGGTGGTGGTGGTGGTACTGGTGGTGGCATTGGTGGTGGTGGTGGTATTGGTGGTGGTGGTATTGGTTGTCATGGTATTGGTGGTGATGGTATTGGTGGTGGTGGGGGTATTGGTGATGGTGGTATTGGTGGTATTGGTGTTGGTGGCAATGGTGGTGGTGTTATTGGTGGTGGTGGTATTGGCAGTGGTATTAGCTGTAGTGCTGGTATTGGTGGAGGTGGTGGTATTGATGGCGGTGATGTTGGTGGTGGTTGTGGTCTTGGTGGTGGTGGTATTGGTTGTGGTGGTATTGGTGGTGGTGGTGGTATTGGTGGTATTGGTAGTGATGGTATTGGTGGTGGTGGTATTGGTGGTGGTGGTATTGGTGGTAGTGTTGGTGGTATTGGTGGTGGTGGTATTGATGGTGCTATTGGTGGTGGTATTGGTGGTAGTGGTATTGATGGTATTGGTGTTGGTGGCAATGGTGGTGGTGGTGCTATTGGTGGTGGTGGTATTGGTGGTGGTGGTAGTGGTATTGGTGGTGGGGTTGGTATTGGTGGGGGTGGTGGTATTGGTGGTGGTGGTATTTGTGGTGGTATTGGTGATGGTTGTATCGGTGGTGGTGGTATAAGTGGTGTTATTGGTGGTGGTGGTGGTACTGGTGGTGGCATTGGTGGTGGCGGTGGTATTGGTGGTGGTGGTATTGGTTGTCATGGTATTGGTGGTGATGGTATTGGTGGTGGTGGCGGTATTAGTGATGGTGGTATTGGTGGTGGTATTGATGGTAGTGCTATTTGTGGTGGTGGTGAAATTGGGAGTGGTATTGATGGTATTGGTGTTGGTGGTATTGGTGTTGGTGGTATTGGTGGTGGCATTTGGTGGTTGTGGTATAGATGATGGTATTGGTGGTGGTGTTGGTGGTGGTGGTATTGTTGATGGTATTGGTGGTGGTATTGGTGGTGGTATTGGTGGTGGTGGTGGTATTGAAGGTGGTGGTGGTAATGGTGGTGGTATTGGTGGTGGTATTTGTGGTGGTGGTATTGGTGGTGGTACTGGTGGTGGTGGTATTGGTGTTGGTGTTGGTACTGGTGGTGGTGGTATTGGTATTGGCGGTGTTGGTATTGGTGGTGTTGAGGGTGGTGGTGTTGGTGGTTTTATTGGTGGTGGTATTGGCAGTGGGGGTGAGATTGGTGGTGGTGGTATTGGTGGAGATGGTGGTATTAGTGGTGGTATTGTTATTGGTGGTGGTATTAGTAGTAATACCGATGGTGGTATTTTTGGTGCTGATATTGGTGGTGGTGGTGGTATTGGTTGTGGTGGTATTGGTAGTGATTGTATTGGTGGTGGTGGTGCTTTTGGTGGTGGTGTTATTGGTGGTGGTGGTATTGGCATTGGTGGCAATGGTGGTGGTGGTGCTATCGGTGGTGGTTTTTGTATTGGTGGTGGTGGTAGTGGTATTAGTGGTGGTATTGGTGGTGTTGATGGTGGTGTTGTTGGTGGTGGTATTGGTGGTGGTGGTATTGATGGTGGTATTGGCTGTAGAGGTGGTATTGGTGGTGGTGGTATTGGTGAAGATGGTGGTACTGATGGTGGTGATCTTAGTGGTGGTATTGGTGGTAGTGGTATTGGTGGTATTGGTGGTGGTGCTATTGGTGGTGGAGGTGGTATTGGTGGTGGTGGTAGTGGTATTGGTGGTGATGTTGATGGTGGTAGTGTTGGTGGTGGTTGTGGTCTTGGTGGTGGTTGTATTGGTTGTGGTGGTATTGGTGGTGGTGGTGGTATGGGTGGTATTGGTAGTGATGGTATTGGTGTAGGTGGTGCTATTGGTGGTGGTGGTATTGGTGGTATTGGTGGTAGTGTTGGTGGTATTGGTGGTGGTGGTATTGATGGTGCTATTGGTGGTGGTATTGGTGGTAGTGGTATTGGTGTTGGTGGCAATGGTGGTGGTGGTGCTATTGGTGGTGGTGGTGGTGGTATTGGCAGTGGTATTGGCTGTAGTGCTGGCATTGGTGGAGGTGGTGGTATTGATGGCGGTGATGTTGGTGGTGGTTGTGGTCTTGGTGGTGGTGGTATTGGTTGTGGTGGTATTGGTGGTGGTGGTGGTATTGGTGGTATTGGTAGTGATGGTATTGGTGTAGGTGGTGCTATTGGTGGTGGTGGTATTGGTGGTGGTGGTATTGGTGGTAGTGTTGGTGGTATTGGTGGTGGTGGTATTGATGATGCTATTGGTGGTGGTATTGGTGGTAGTGGTATTGGTGTTGGTGGCAATGGTGGTGGTGGTGCTATTGGTGGTGGTGGTGGTATTTGTGGTGGTGGTAGTGGTATTGGTGGTGGTGGTGGAGGTGGTGGTATTAATGGTGGTGATATTGGTGGTGGTATTGGTGGTAGTGGTATTGGTAGTATTGGTGGTGGTGGCCATGGTGGTGGTGGTGCTATTGGTGGTGGTGGTGGTATTGGTGGTGGTGGTGGTGGTAGTGGTATTGGTGGCGGTATTGGTGGGGGTGGTGGTGGTGGTGTTGGTGGTGGTATTGGTGGGGGTGGTGGTATTGGTGGTGGTAATGGCTGTAGTGGTGGTATTGTTGGTGGTGGTTTTGGTGGAGGTGGTGGTATTGATGGTGATGATATTGGTGGTGGTTGTGGTCTTGGTGGTGGTGGTATTGGTGGTGGTGGTGGTGGTGGTATTGTTATTAAAACAGGCTTTTGAAAACAACACGTCAGGTGGCTTTAGTACAGATGACATGTAACACATATGTGCTGTTGTCAGCTTCAGCCCATTAGCACACGTGCTAGTGATACCTGAAATTCACATGACTTAATTAGCTAATCATTTATAAATCAATTTGACTTCGGGGGTTGAAACAGACACTAGATAATGCCGAGTTAAAGTGATTGAAAGTGGGCGCCCATGTTACGGGGGGGGCTGTGCTGCTTAAAAAGCACAAGCAGTTTCAGCTGAAGCAGTGCATGTCCGTCCTGCAGTAAGAGAAACTCAATTAAGTAAATAGTGCTTACAGACTAAATAACAGGTCCCGTGTAACAACCGAAGTAAAGGTGCCAGTAGCCATGGGAGGGTACAAATGAAGACAAGGCCGTACTAAGTAGGGACTTACAAGCCTATTAACAAATCCAAAGGCAGCATTTATGAAAGACAATGACACAGGCAAATGAAAAATATGACAGGCGAGTGGGCAAGGCTTCTCTCCCATACTTTACTACAGCAGTCTTGCAGAGTGAGCAGCGCATGCACGCTGCTGCTAGGCTCAATCTAAAAAATGCCATGCCAGTTTTATGAGCTTGCATTGAAAAATAAGGCACGCTCAGTTAATAATTCTACCTACATGTAAAAAACAAATTAATAAACACATTTCATAATTGAATGATGGTCAATTGCACAACACGATTTCTTCATGTTAATGCTTTCTGCTATTTACATTTACTTTCTACCATAATTCTCCAGATGTGCATTCAATGGCCTAACACATCACGTTTCATGTTATTACATTTCGAAATTCTAACACTTTATGTTAATATGACAAAAGAATATAAGCGGATGCACTCTACACATCATTATAATGCACCCCTACAAATAGACTTTGATTTCCGCTACATCCACGGGACGGGCTTCAAATACTGGCCTGAAAGTAATCCCTTCCAAGATGGAAATATTACTCTTTACCACTCGCATAAAACAGGTCCAAATTCAGGAGTGATTCTCCCATATGAACATAGAAGTATTTATACTGCAACTCACCTAAAATGCAAAATCATTTGGTTTTACCATTGCCCTTCAAAGACCACAAAAAAGGTCAGTGTGGTAATCAGCACCTATCGAAACTCACAACTTACCTTCACCAAGGCACCAGAACTGCTGCTCCAGCCCTAGGACTTGTATAGTGGCTAAACCCAGATTTCCTGACTTCAGGTTAACCCCACTGAAGAATATCCACCATGCTGATAAATGGCTCACAAAATGACTGAAGTTATTCAACTTTATTTCTCCCATTGTGGTTGCTCTACATTCATGGTTCACCATGATTTTGCAGGAATCATTGTTGGAATAAACTGTACAGAGCAAAAGACATATTCGGGCCAACTAATTAATGTGAGGCAGAATTGCAAGCTACTGTGAATTTCATCTCTGGCAAACATTCTTTGGAGAACATGACCCTTGAACAGTGAACCTTGTCCAACAACAAGAGGTACAATCAACCATAAAATGTGATTCTTATGTTGGCCACCACAAAGCTGGGTTTGTGAGGGGTGTGTGACGCCTGTTGATTTCTCCCCAATGTTGCCACCCCATCTTCATCCGATTTCAGGAGTCCAGGCCCACTTCTCTTTCAAGGCCAGTTTCTTTTCTACCGCACCTAGTTCTTCAAGAGGCACCTGGGGTGCAAAAGGAGTTGATAGGGTACTCAAGAGGTAAGAACAGCAGACTCCAAGGAGGATCTGAAGTGGTGCTCCCATTATTAATGTCCTTCCTCAATTGTGCGTGGGAGACAGGAGCAGGGAGGGGAAAGGAATATACCATAGTGCATCTTCAGAATCACTTTGGAAAGAAGACAAAGTAACTGACTGTCATGCTGAAAATATTGGAAGAATTACACCATTTTTGGAAGTTCAAATATTTAAAAATTAAACATTTATAAGAGATTTCAATGCAAAAATGGAAGCCAAACTTTGGATGGTATGCCGGTTAGACTCCTCCTATTTTATTATTATTTTTATTATTTCTTAATCAAAGGGGAGAAAAGAAGAACCAGGAATGGGTGGGCATGTGGAATGGAATATCGATGGAAGAAAAAAGAACATCTGTCAGTTGAAGTATTTGTCCTAGGCTCCAAAGCTGTAATTCATAAATTAAACACAATGAAATATATGGAACTCTTTGACCAACATTTTTGATGTGGTGAATTTAAACTCAGTGCTTGCCTACTTATCTTGAAGAGCTATGTGATAAACACATCTATACAGAGGTGTGCTCCAGGCTATTTAACAGATAGTTCCCTTTGGAGACATATGATATGATTTTGCTTCCACAGTGTTTTGTGCGGATTAATACTCCATTCGGGAGGTGCGAGGATACTGGCAGTTTTTTCATCTTTGGTAAACTTCATGCAGTCTTGATAGCAACCCGAATTTCAATTCTAAACCTTCAGTTGAATCCCTGGCACTCATTTGCTAATTTGGCCCTTGTTGCTTGCCATCCGAAACATTTCCGGCAAATATACCACACACTAGGCTGCCATCATCATTGCAAACATCCTTTGACTCATTTGCCGTCAGCCAGTGCTTCATACTCACTGATAATTAGAAGATGGACTCTGCAAACTTTTTAATTTACCGTTGAAAATGTTCACTTCTCAGCCCAGACTTCCACACTCTCTTCCCCGCTGTCGGCCATTTTATTGGCTGCCTGGCGCGCGCCTCTCCGGGGAGCTGATCAGCGCTGGGCGCCATCCCAAAGACTAGACTGTTTACTCTCTGAGCGGATTGGCAGCTGCCGGATCAATTACATCTCTGTTATTACACTCAGACCAAATCTCCGGGGATAATGCTTCTGACTGAAGATACTGTAAAATGCTTTATGATTGTGTCTGCTTGTTTGCTTTTTCCGTAGCCATGAGCTGACCTAGATTGAACTATTATCCCCCAGACAATCAGCATGATTTGGTCCCACATCTTCATTAAAGCTGTTAAAGCGACCTGAACAACTTGGTACTGGTTTCCCTGTCAATCAAATGGACAAGATGCATTCATCAACCTGATGATAATTAACAATCCTTAACTCGAGCTCTTTGTTGTTTGTTTTTTTCTCGCAGATTGACTGAAGTATTTATTCTAAAGCTGAAACAGAATAAACACCGCAAAGATGTCGGTCTGTATTAGCTTCCGGGACTGAGAGATCAGCTACACAGGACAATGCAATGTTAATGATATTTGACCGGAAACACACATACCGGAAATGTAGTATGCAATATCTGTCTGCCCTCAGTTTTGATGGCTCACTTTTATCTTCCCCATATTTTATATAATCCAACTTGTTTTGGTTTATTTTGTGAATCAGTCCTGCCTCCTTGTTTTATTTATAATTAACATCACTCAAGAAATCATAGTGAATGTTCTATACATTATGCACCTGCCAGGTCACCGGGACATAATTCTGATACCATAAAATGGGCAGTAGTGTTATGTGATAGTTAAGCAGTGCATTATTATCGAGAATCAAAAATGAGAACTATAGTGTGAATCTAATGAGAAACCTGTTATATGTAGAGATGTAAAAAATTTAAAATGTAAATTGATACTTGTATAGCGCACTACTCACCCGCAAGGGTCTCAAGGCGCTTGTACGAATACCGCTGTGGAACCCATCCTGGCTTTCCCTGTGAGGTGTCCACTCCTGGGCACCCCCAAGGTGGAGGCCAGGCATCCTTAGCGTTGTGGGGGCTGTTGTGGAGATTAAGCAAGCTATTGCCCAGTGTTGCAGAGTGGGACTCCATGATTGGAATAGGCACCGAGGCGAGAATTATCAGGTCCGTGGAATTTTGAGCCCAAGACCCGCGAGGCGGGGAATTGAACCCTGGTCCCGGGCTAGACCTCTGCATCAGGGTCTGCCGCTCTAACCATTCAGCCACACTTCTCCACATTGGATGAAAGCCCTTGCATTGTGTTGACAGCTGTACCACCCTGAACCTTCTTTCAGTGTGCTCCCTGCCCCAGTGCCCCTGTGTTTTTACCGTAGCAGAATATATATATCTCTTAGCCCTCTGGACCAGTGATTGACATGGGACGGTACTGCCCGGTACCGAGTACCGGCACTTTTCTATTTTGAGAAGGAGAGTACTGGCACTTCTATTTTTCCATTTCGAGCACTGCTCCGGTCTTGTGCAAATCGCCAGAAGAGTAGAAGGGTCTGCAAAAATGGAGGTCGGAGCACCAGATATGTTGCCACTCATATTATGGCTTAGCCACTGCCCTCTTAGCAGGCTTTGTAGAGGTTAAAAGTTGGAGACCGATGCAGTTCTAATGAGGGGGCACATGACTTTTTCCAGTGGCCTTCAGGTGGAGCTTGCCAACCCTCTCAGGTAAAGACATTAGTTTCACAGTATCCTCTCCTGGTAACTAGTCTCCCCCTCCATGTAGCTGGAAATGGTTCAGCCGCGAGCGAGCGGCACATCAGTTCAATGTATCTGCCTCACCCTCTGTCTGTCCCTCAGTATATCCCCACAGAAATTGTGGCTCAGTCTCTTCCATCCTAGGCCCCTCCTGCATGCCTTAAGCACCTGCAGTGAAAAGTCAGCTGCCTTTAAAGTATCATGTGTTTTCTTTTTTCTCATTTCGTTTGGAAAATTCCAAGATGCAATGGCATGTCATCCGTAACATGGTCAGCGACTGGCTGCCGCCCCCCCCCCCCCATCCGACCACACCAACTCCCAGAAACATGAACACGAGGGCTGGTTATCTTTGGAAGGCGGGGGCTAGTCCCCCGGCCGTATTTATTAAGATATGAAATTAAAAAAGGTTTTAATTGCATGGTCAACAATTTATACAAAAATCAGCAGGACATTAGATACAATATCGTCAACAAGTTTGAGAGGCTAACCTTAACAAAAACTCTAATACATGTTGTTTCCTAACCGAATCTAACATCCTCATCTTGATTTTTGTATCCTACATTTCTGGCCATATGGCAAGGTCGCTAACCGGTGTCAGGTCCTACTAGCTGCGCCTCACCTAGAGATGTGCGCATGCGCAGCCGGTCCCGGTAATTACTCCGGTCTACGCCGTGAACTCCATTTACCCACTAAAGGAGGGCCCTTACTCTGCGCCATCCGGTGACGTCATGAGTATGCGCGCGCGGGGTGGCTACCAGCCTAAGGAAAGCGTGACTACTCCAACCCGCGCCCCTTTGAAGCATCAGTTACCTTGCCCCTGGAGTTCTAGGAGTGGCCAATGGCCCCTCCCCCTGGGCGGGAACCTCCATAGGATGATGCCCGCCCCCTCAGACCTTAAAAATAGGTGCTCACCGGTCATGACCTTACCGCCACAGGCCAGCATTGTTAACCGACGATCTGGCCTCCCCCCATCTAGACCCAATTCAGGAGCGCACTTGTTTGGCAAATCCCTCCAACCAGGCCCAGATATTGTTAGACCACAAGACATTGCCCGCCTCATTCAAGTGGACTCCATCCCCCAGGTAGTACTGTTCGCCCCAGATACACCCATGTGGGATCGTCTGCAACCGGGGGGCTCGAAATAATTTGTCCAACTGTGTGTTGATCCTCTTTACCGAGTGATTCAACGCCCTGACCGAGTCCCCCCCTCGCCACTGCCATCGAGCGATGAGTTGCGACCATACTACCATGCAACCCGGGCAGGTCCTGGCCACCCACCCCGCAGTGGAGATAATCTCTTCAATAAGAATGCGTCTCCCCAGTTTGGCCAAATCATTCCCCCCAGGTGAAGTATCACCACTGACGGGGGGACGTGCCGTCGCGCTAATAGTCCCTGGAAGAAGTCCCTAAACTGGTTGAGACATAAACCCCCTCTCCCGAAGAACGAGATGTCAAACCCCTGTTGCGCAGCCCTTTTCTTACGGTCTCCTGAAAGAAAAACACATTCGGCACGTCTCACATAGTAGTGACCCACAATCCAAACCATTTTCTTGTTGTGATCCCGATGCTTATTCCGCGATGGTGTCGATCGTTGCTGCCCGACGGCAAGTTTCTCCCCTGCGTGACAGGTCTGAGAAACTGCAAGAAACCAGAAATAAACAAGGCGTGAGCACCATCTCGTCACAACATGTCAATCCGCACATAGCGTTTGTAACATTCAGAGGACCATCTCCCAATTTTCTTCACATTCTCTACTGGGAGGCCCATTGCTACTGCCTCAGTTGCTGCCCCAATTCTAAAGGAGTGAGTGTCAAATTCCTTGGGGTCAAGACCTGCCTGTCTGACCGTCAGCCCTAATACTCTCCTGAACTGGTACCTAGTCAAGGGCGTACCGTCGGCGTGACACAACAGTGCACCTCCCGCCGCGCTCCCCCGCTGCCCACGGAAAACTTCCACATGCGCCACTGGGCAGCAAGGATTGGCAAGGGCCCGGTGGAGCACTATGGTGTGACCCCGTGACTCCTGGTCAGTCTTTGATTTCTGAATGGTCACCCACATGGTGTCCTCCCTGATCCTTACACAAGCCCCTTGTAGGCCGCCCTGCAGATCAGTCTTGGACGCTGCCACCAACTCGCCAATTCTCAGAGCCCCATAGAATGCCAAGGAGAATGCAGCTTTGAAAAGAAGTACCTCCCACCCCGAGCTACAGACACTGTCAAGCGCGACCAGTAAAGCCGACAGCCGTGCTAGCCCGATGGGCTTTCTCTTATCTGCCGGGTGACCCTGTAAACGGCGCCAACCCCTTAATGCCTTGCGCACCATAAAGGTGTTAGCAGGATCTCGCATGCCCTTAGTCTGTGCAAAGAAGGAGACCGCCACCCTATGCCTGCTTGCAGCTGCTACTGAACGTCCCTCCCCATGCATCCATTCTAAATAGGCTGCAAAGCCATCCTCCTGAGCCCATAGCACCTCCCAATCCTGACCCAAGAAAGTACAGTAAGACAAAAACGCCCCTTCGTAAGCCGTCTTGGTCCTGGGGGCTAAGCTAGCGACCACGAGGTCCTGTAGTCTGGGGCACCAATTTGCCAAAGTACTACTGGGAAGTGCGCTGGCAAGGGGTCTGCTGTAGGAAGATGTTCCCTGAAAACCTGCATTTTAAAGCGAGAGAGGGAGTCAGCTGCATTATTGAGAATGCCAGGGACATGCTTGGCCTTGAAAACCACATTCCATTTTAGGCACTGCAACACAATCTCTTTTATCAGGCGCAGTATGAAAGGACATCGTGCCCCCTGTTGGTTTACACATTGCACCACTGTCATGTTGTCTGACCAGAACACCACTGATTGATTACATAAGTCTTCGGGCCAGACCTTCAATGCCACCCAAATTGGGAAGAGTTCAAGGAAGCCAATGTTGGTGGTCAGACCCCATGTTCTCCATTCTTCCGGCCAACGCTGGGCGACCCACCTGTTCCCCAGGATGGCGCCAAAGCCCACACTACCAGCAGCGTCTGTCCATAAACCCAACTCTGCTGATGTTGTGGGAGGACCGGGCCACACTACCCTGCCATTGAAATCCTCCAAGAATGCCATCCATATAAGCATATCCTGGTGGACCTCAGATGACAGCCTAGTGCGGTGATGTTTCTCCCGTAGTCCTTTCATTGCTTGGGCAATGGAGCGTGAGAAAGGGCGTGCCATCGGGATGACCCGTAACGCGAAGTTCAGTTGTCCCACCACTTCCTGTAATTGTTGCAAGGAAACCTTGTCTTTGCTTAGGCATTGACGTAGCGCTGTTCTAAATTTGGATACTTTGTCCCTGGGCAATCTGAAACATCCCTCCACTGAATCAATCTCGATACCAAGAAATTCCAAGCAGGTGGTCGGGCCAACAGTTTTTCCTGGCGCAAGCGGGACCCCAAAAGCCCGCATGAGCACGCAAAATTCCTGCAATGCCCAAGCACACTCCTGAGAGCCCGCCGCACCCAAGAAAAGAAAATCATCCAGGTAATGCATGACCTGCTGGTGGCCCGTCGCCTGTCTCATGACCCATTCTAGAAATGAGCTAAACATCTCAAAGTATGCACATGATATGGAACAGCCCATGGGCATGCATTTATCCATGTAAAACCTGTCCCTAAACGTGAAACCTAGGAGATGATGATCAGCCGGGTGTACCGGGAGGAGACGAAAGCTGATTCAATATCTGACTTTGCCATCAGTGCTCCCGGCCCCATGGCATGCAACAGGTCAACCGCCTGGTCAAAAGAGGCATACTTTACACTACAAATCCCCTCCTCAATGGCATCATTCAAAGATGCGCCTCTAGGTGCTGACAGGTTGTGGATCAGTCTGAACTGACCCTTCTCTTTTTTGGGAACTACTCCTAGTGGTGAACACACAAAATTGGGGACAGGCACCTCCCCGAAAGGGCCAGCTATCCTGCCTAGAGATAGTTCCTTGTCAATTTTTGTCGCCACGACTGATGGGTTGTGTTTCACTGATAATTGGTTCTTGCAATGGGCGCTGCCTGTGTATCCCCCCGCCGGGATCCTAAAGCCTTGGGAGAAACCTTCCTGGAGTAGAGTGGCTGCTGTGTGGTCGGGATATCTATTTAACCATGGGATCATTGCCAACACATCTACCGGCGTAGGGGTACCCAACTGGTTTGTGTTACACTGGCTTCCCTCTTCCCCTCTGACCAGTGTTCCCGTGCTTGGACCTGCAAGATGATTCTGGGTGTGAGGGGTGACCACAGGATGAACATGCGTGTTTAAACCTACAGGTGCCCAGGGCCCTTGTGCAGGTGCGCCTATTAAAGTCCCAGCACACTCCTTTCTTTTCTGACCCGCCGGCCCTATACTTCCCGGGTACCTCACTCGCTTGGGGGGTCCGAAAAGGCTGTAGAGGTCTGGCGGAGAACACCCTGCCCGCACTGGTGGCCTGAGGGGGGGGGGAACTATCTGAGAACTGCCGATGCCATGACATTGAATCGACTGTATCCCATGCCAATGATGGGTTAAATTCTAAAGCTTTCCTGAAATTTACATCGTACCCTTTCCACGCATCCCCAGAGTACTGTTCACTCCATCCCACAATCCTGCTGTTGTAGCACGCCAATGGTGCCTGGATATTAGGAGGTCGTTCGGCCTTGATAGCCGTGAATACTGCAAAAGCCCTAATCCAGTTAAGTAGCGTTTCCTCCACCCTAAATCTAGAACACTGTGCCTTCCACTCGCTTGGATGCATCCACTCTTTCAGTGTCTTCGCATGCTCCATCTCCCTATTATCCAGCAACAATGAAAAAAGTTCGTCCAGGTTTCTGTCAGGAAGGTGATGTTGGGCGAGACGGTGTCGAGGAGGTCCTAGATCTTTGTGGTGTGTTTGTACATTGAGGAGGATGCACATGAGAGGTTTGGGTACAGTGAGGGTTGGTAGGTTGTGTGAGGGAGCCAGGGTATGGAGATCGGTGAAGTTGCGGTGGTGGTGAAGGCAGGAGAGTGAGCCATGGTTGTTGGTCGGCGTCAAGAGATGGCAGTTGCATCTGGGCTTGAGATCATGGAGGCGGCTGGTGTCGTAACGGTGGCGGATCAGAGGTCCAGGTTCCCTGGCGCTGGTTGTGGATGGGCACAGATGGGCTAGAGGTGCGACAATGGTGCACCTGCTGCGTGGCCTTGTGGTGGCCACCATTAAGTAGTGAGAGGGGGAGGGCTGGTCAGCTGGGAGGCGGGAAGCAGGGAGCAAGAAAAAAAAACAAAAAGGGCAAGAAGAGAAAAGGGCACAAAGAGTAGGAGGAGAGAAAAAGAGAGAGGAAGGAAAAGACAGAAGCAGCAGAGGGACAGAGGGCAGATTGCTCTCCCACTGGACCATCAGGGATGAGATGCAGCAGGAGCCTACGGGTGGAGTAGGGCCTTGAAGACCCAACCCAGAAGGGTCAGAGCAAACTCAGGGGATAGCTACTTGTGGTGGAGCTACACAGGGGAGAGCAGTGACACTGACCAGGTCAGTGGGCTTGTACTCCCTGCAGTGCGGCAACTGCTATTTAGTGTGAGGGGGAGGGCTGGTCAGCTGGGAGGTGGGAAGCAGGGAGTGGGAAAAACAGTGTGCTAGAGGGGAGGGATTTTGAGGGTCAGCAGCGGCGGGAAAATGGGAAAGCGCTGGAGGGCAAGACAAAAGGGACTATTTTTTATAAGAAAAACTATCAGATTGGGGTAGTCTGTTTTTGTGTAAACCATGACCTGAGCCAGAAACCGAGAAAGGAGAAGAACGAATGGAACAAGGTAAGGGTGCGCAAACTAGGACAAAGAACCAGGAAAAAGGTAGGAAGATATGGGCAAGGCAGTTGCAAGATGGTATGCTCCTGGACAACCCTAATGTAGTTGCAAGTTGCCATTGCACCTGGCAACCCTGATGCAGTTGCAAGTTGGCAGGCACCTAGGCAACCTTGATGCAATTGCAGGTTAGCATGCTCGTGGATAGCCCTGATGCAGTTGCAAGTTGGCATGCTGCTGCACAACCCTGATGTAGTTGCAAGTTGGTATGCTCCTGGACAACCCTTGTGCAGTTGCAAGTTGGCATGCTGCTGCACAACTCTGTTGCAGTGGCAAGTTGGTATGCTACTGGGCAACTCTGATGCCGTTGCAAGTTGGCATGCTACTGCACACCCCTAATGCAGTTGCAAGTTGGCATGGTCCTGGACAATCCTGATGCAGTTGCAAGTTGGTATGGTCCTGGACAATCCTGATGCAGTTGCAAGTTGGTATGCTACTGGGCAACTCTGATGCCGTTGCAAGTTGGCATGCTACTGCACACCCCTAATGCAGTTGCAAGTTGGCATGCTCCTGAACAACCCTGATGCAGTTGCAAGTTAGCATGCTCCTGGACTACCCTGATGCAGTTGCAAGTTGGCATGCTCCTGGACAAGCCTCATACAGTTGCAAGTTGGCATGCTCCTAGACAACCCTGATGCAGTTGCAATTTTGAAGTAGGTTTGATAATCAATAGCTTATATTTTGTTTTCAGATCATAATTTGGAAACTAGTTTGCTTTATATACTTTTCCAATGTTCATACTTTGGAATACAGCGATGAGATCACAACAATTGAATCACAAAGTTGGAACTGTTAGATTACAAAGGCAAACTCTATATGGTCAAAATTACACTCGGAGGTGTTATAATAGCAGGCAATGCTTCATGCTGTTACACAGCATGAACTTTTCCATGCAATTTTCAGAATTTGCAAGTGCCTACAAAAGGGAGTGCCCAGCACGCTGGCATTGATTGACACAACACACAGATTTTATATCCTGTAAATTGTATTAATCAGTGACAAATGTAACTTGATTTTGGACCCCTTCCAATGAAACATTTATTTTGCATTGCTATAGCTAATAGTGCTTTTAAAGGCTTGTGTTCTGCAAATAACATTTCTTAGAAAATGATGCTAAAGCATGAAAGGCTTTTGTATTGGAATCTCACTTGAACACAGCTGGTCTGAGGCCAAAATTCAGAAGCATGTTTTCCTACAATGGAACTAGGAAAGTAGTTTGCCAAATGAATGAGTGAAGTATGTGTCTTTAATGTCAATTTAAACATTGAAAAACCAGCATGATTTGGGGTACATTTTCAAATTCATTACTTTTTTACCAACATGCGTTAGAAACAGCATCCATATTTTGGAAAAATCTTTTTTCTTAACCTCTTGCCTGAGGGGCTAATTCCTCCGCTGTGCTAGGGGGCGGGGGGCGCACACAGCGCCCCGGTGCTCATGACGAGCTAAGCTCATCATGAGCCACGGTGGCCGTGTGCTCATGACGAGCGTAGCTTGTCACGGCCACACCCGTTTCTTTAGAACGTTCAGCACAGCGGGGGAATTAGCCCCACCTGCGAGCGTTGTGAAGGTTATGACGAGCTCAGCTCGTCATGAGCACACAGCCACCGTGGCTCATGGCGAGCTGAGCTCGCCATGAGCATGAGAGGGGTTAAAGCATTGCTGAACTGGAGAATTGTGAGTCCCAGTTTAAAATGTGATCATATATAGTTAATACTGATTTCCTGTCATTGATCTGGCCTACACGATTTCAGATGTGCACATTTCTTTGGGATCTTCCAACTTTTTTGTAGCATTTTCTTGATTTTGTGAATGTTTTGATGAATGACAGTCTGAACCATGAACATCACAACACAGTTGGCAGTATTTTCTCAATTCTGTTTGTTAGAAATGTGCCTTTCCTGCAGAGTCATATGGCATTTTTTGTATTTTTTTACTGACCCCTATTTTGTTGGCTGTAGAACTCAGTGAACTTTAACCATGCTAACCAGTGGTTGAGTACTTGACTTTCCATTCTAAATATAGTAAAATTGGTTTACACATGATTGACACATTTAATTTACTTATGAGAAGTCCCTAATATATGGTACTACTTATACGTTACAGGGCTTGCAAATTAAATGCTACTAGTGGACCACAGCACTAACTGTGCCACTCACTAAAGTAGCACTGGAAAACATCTCAGGTCTGCCTCCACAGCCTGCAGCGCAGTTTTGAACTGGCATTTCGATCTGGTAAATTTACCCCATTTCAGGCATAAATCTTCCTTTTTATCATCCCTAACCCCTAAGGTAGGCCTTGTTGCCCAATATAGCTGGGCATGATATTTAAAAGTAGGACATGCAATGTGAATGCAGTGGGAAACAAAATCATTTTTCACTGTGGCTAAGCTGGCTCTCCAGTAGGAAAACACTGAATCACATAACAGCAATTTATAATTCATGGTTGGGAACATCTACAAAAATTAATCAAGGACTCATTGCAATGGGAATTTTTAATTCAATCTAATGGTACAGTTAGGCTTTATATTACTAATAAGGAGAAGACACATTTAGAAATGTGACTCATTTCTGCCTAAAACCAATAAGTCTTTCTGTCAGTGTCTAATTGTCACTTGACGATTGATAATTTGTGTTGAGACGTGTATTGCTCCCAGACAGTTGGCAAAGGGTTCTGGGTTTGTAAGATAGTCTCTTCCTTTGATAGGATGGCCTAGGGGCTGTGCCTTTCCTGAGCTTCAAAGGAGGCCTACCCTGTCACTGGCAGGCGAGGCTCACTCCTAGGTCTACCTTCCTTTCATCTCTCCAATAAGGCTGGCACCAAATCCAGTGGGAGTAGACGAACTGACAAGAACTGGGTTAGGGAGTGGACAAAGTATGGCCGTCTACCCACAGGCTGGCACTGCAAATTAAAGTAGATCCCACAGTTCTCTCCTCAGAACATTCCTGGACCTTTGAAGAATCAAAAGCACTGCCCTGCTGAGAACTGAAGGAAGACGGGACCTGCTTGCCTTAAACCCAAGACCCCATACGTGACTCCAGTGGTCAGTTGTCTGACCTACCGTTTACAGCTACTGAGACACAATAAGCTTCCAGAGGCCTTTTTTCAGCTTTCCAGATGACCGGGCCTTACTGGCCTGACCTGGTCAGCTCTCCTGGTCTTTTTGGGAGCGAGTCCTGACCCCAAAGGTCCTTGACCCTTGGTTGAGGTCAGGGTGTACTCCTTCCTGCCTAACTGCAAGATTTACCATATTTGGCACCTAGCAGCACCGCTCACAATCTTCTTCGACAGCTTCACTGGATTTGACACTGAGCAGCACCCAATCATTGGCTTCAATGTGCTTGATGCTGATCAACACCCGAATAGCACGGGTAAACTTTGTTGACGGCTTCACCTGGCCTAATATTGACTAGCCACCGATTGACCCCGAGACCTCACACAGTGGCTCCCCATTGTTGTTGTGCTATAACTCGGTTCCTAGTTGCAGCTTTCTCCACAAACACCTTATCAATCACTGCTTTTACTAAGTCACAGTGAAAAATGATTTTGTTTCCCACTGCATTCACATTGCATGTCCTACTTTTAAATATCATGCCCAGCTATATTGGGCAACAAGGCCTACCTTAGGGGTTAGGGATGATAAAAAGGAAGATTTATGCCTGAAATGGGGTAAATTTACCAGATCGAAATGCCAGTTCAAAACTGCGCTGCAGGCTGTGGAGGCAGACCTGAGATGTTTTCCAGTGCTACTTTAGTGAGTGGCACAGTTAGTGCTGTGGTCCACTAGTAGCATTTAATTTGCAAGCCCTGTTACGTATAAGTAGTACCATATATTAGGGACTTCTCATAAGTAAATTAAATGTGTCAATCATGTGTAAACCAATTTTACTATATTTAGAATGGAAAGTCAAGTACTCAACCACTGGTTAGCATGGTTAAAGTTCACTGAGTTCTACAGCCAACAAAATAGGGGTCAGTAAAAAAATACAAAAAATGCCATATGACTCTGCAGGAAAGGCACATTTCTAACAAACAGAATTGAGAAAATACTGCCAACTGTGTTGTGATGTTCATGGTTCAGACTGTCATTCATCAAAACATTCACAAAATCAAGAAAATGCTACAAAAAAGTTGGAAGATCCCAAAGAAATGTGCACATCTGAAATCGTGTAGGCCAGATCAATGACAGGAAATCAGTATTAACTATATATGATCACATTTTAAACTGGGACTCACAATTCTCCAGTTCAGCAATGCTTTAACCCCTCTCATGCTCATGGCGAGCTCAGCTCGCCATGAGCCACGGTGGCTGTGTGCTCATGACGAGCTGAGCTCGTCATAACCTTCACAACGCTCGCAGGTGGGGCTAATTCCCCCGCTGTGCTGAACGTTCTAAAGAAACGGGTGTGGCCGTGACAAGCTCCGCTCGTCATGAGCACACGGCCACCGTGGCTCATGATGAGCTTAGCTCGTCATGAGCACCGGGGCGCTGTGCGCGCCCCCCGCCCCCTAGCACAGCGGAGGAATTAGCCCCTCAGGCAAGAGGTTAAGAAAAAAGATTTTTCCAAAATATGGATGCTGTTTCTAACGCAAGTTGGTAAAAAAGTAATGAATTTGAAAATGTACCCCAAATCATGCTGGTTTTTCAATTTTTAAATTGACATTAAAGACACATACTTCACTCATTCATTTGGCAAACTACTTTCCTAGTTCCATTGTAGGAAAACATGCTTCTGAATTTTGGCCTCAGACCAGCTGTGTTCAAGTGAGATTCCAATACAAAAGCCTTTCATGCTTTAGCATCCTTTTCTAAGAAATTTTATTTGCAGAACACAAGCCTTTAAAAGCACTATTAGCTATAGCAATGCAAAATAAATGTTTCATTGGAAGGGGTCCAAAATCAAGTTACATTTGTCACTGATTAATACAATTTACAGGATATAAAATCTGTGTGTTGTGTCAATCAATGCCAGCGTGCTGGGCACTCCCTTTTGTAGGCACTTGCAAATTCTGAAAATTGCATGGAAAAGTTCATGCTGTGTAACAGCATGAAGCATTGCCTGCTATTATAACACCTCCGAGTGTAATTTTGACCATATAGAGTTTGCCTTTGTAATCTAACAGTTCCAACTTTGTGATTCAAATGTTGTGATCTCATCGCTGTATTCCAAAGTATGAACATTGGATATGTATATAAAGCAAACTAGTTTCCAAATTATGATCTGAAAACAAAATATAAGCTATTGATTATCAAACCTACTTCAAAATTGCAACTGCATCAGGGTTGTCTAGGAGCATGCCAACTTGCAACTGTATGAGGCTTGTCCAGGAGCATGCCAACTTGAAACTGCATCATGGTTGTCCAGGAGCATGCCAACTTGCAACTGCATCAGGGTAGTCCAGGAGCATGCTAACTTGCAACTGCATCAGGGTTGTTCAGGAGCATACCAACTTGCAACTGCATCAGGATTGTCCAGGACCATGCCAACTTGCAACTGCATTAGGGGTGTGCAGTAGCATGCCAACTTGCAACGGCATCAGAGTTGCCCAGTAGCATACCAAATTGCAACTGCAACAGGGTTGTGCAGCAGCATGCCAACTTGCAACTGCACCAGGGTTGTCCAGGAGCATACCAACTTGCAACTACATCAGGGTTGTGCAGCAGCATGCCAACTTGCAACTGCATCAGGGCTACCCACGAGCATGCTAACCTGCAATTGCATCAAGGTTGCCTAGGTGCCTGCCAACTTGCAACTGCATCAGGGTTGCCAGGTGCAATGGCAACTTGCAACTACATTAGGGTTGTCCAGGAGCATACCATCTTGCAACTGCCTTGCCCATATCTTCCTACCTTTTTCCTGGTTCTTTGTCCTAGTTTGCGCACCCTTACCTTGTTCCATTCGTTCTTCTCCTTTCTCGGTTTCTGGCTCAGGTCATGGTTTACACAAAAACAGACTACCCCAATCTGATAGTTTTTCTTATAAAAAAATAGTCCCTTTTGTCTTGCCCTCCAGCGCTTTCCCATTTTCCCGCCGCTGCTGACCCTCAAAATCCCTCCCCACACTGTTTTTCCCACTCCCTGCTTCCCACCTCCCAGCTGACCAGCCCTCCCCCTCACACTACTTAATAGCAGTTGCCGCACTGCAGGGAGTACAAGCCCACTGACCTGGTCAGTGTCACTGCTCTCCCCTGTGTAGCTCCACCTCCACCACAAGTAGCTATCCCCTGAGTTTGCTCTGACCCTTCTGGGTTGGGTCTTCGAGGCCCTACTCCACCGGTAGGCTCCTGCTGCATCTCATCCCTGATGGTCCAGTGGGAGAGCAATCTGCCCTCTGTCCCTCTGCTGCTTCTGTCTTTTCCTTCCTCTCTCTTTTTCTCTCCTCCTACTCTTTGTGCCCTTTTCTCTTCTTGCCCTTTTTGGGGTTTTTTCTTGCTCCCTGCTTCCCGCCTCCCAGCTGACCAGCCCTCCCCCTCTCACTACTTAATGGTGGCCACCACAAGGCCACGCAGCAGGTGCACCATTGTCGCACCTCTAGCCCATCTGTGCCCGTCCACAACCAGCGCCAGGGAACCTGGACCTCTGACCCGCCACCGTTACGACACCAGCCGCCTCCATGATCTCAAGCCCCGATGCAACTGCCATCTCTTGACGCCGACCAACAACCATGGCTCGCTCTCCTGCCTTCACCACCACCGCAACTTCGCCGATCTCCATACCCTGGCTCCCTCACACAACCTACCAACCCTCACTGTACCCAAACCTCTCATGTGCATCCTCCTCAATGTACAAACACACCACAAAGATCTAGGACCTCCTCGACACCGTCTCGCCCAACATCACCTTCCTGACAGAAACCTGGACGAACTACAGCTCAGCGCCCGACATTCGCACCACCATCCCCTATGGCTACAACATCATCTGCAAGGACCATCCCATCCCACCAGAAGGAGGCATCGCCTACATCCACAAAATCTTCCTCCGCCTGACCACCCACTCAGAAGAACCAACGACCCACATAGAACACCTCAACTTCCAACACCATCGTCAGCCTCATCCCACACCAGGCCCTCTCATCCACCGACTATATCCCACTCGGAGACCTCAACTTCCACCTGCAAACTGCGCCGACACCCTTTCCCCCTCAAGAAAGCCACTGGCAAACAACACATCAAGAAAGCATGCTGGTTCTCTCCAGTGCTTCAAGTCTTTAGACGCACCTGTAGATGGCTCGAGAAGACATGGAGGAATAACAAAACCCCGGAAGCAGCCACCACCGCACACCACCACCTCATCAAAACCACAAGGAAGAAGGCCTCCAAGACAAAATCAACAACAGCGCACACAAAAGCAAAGATCTTTTCAGAACAATCAAGGCATCGCCAAACCCAACAGTGAGGCCACAAATGTCCCACCATCCCAAGACCTCTGCAGCAGACTCAGCACCTTCTACTACCACAAGGTCAAAACTATCTGTGACAACTTCGACATCCAGGACCACTCCACAATGCCAGCAACCACCGCAACCACCACAACCAACGCCAAACCCCCTGACCGACTGTGCACAGCCGGTCCCCACTCACCATGGATGACACCATAAAGACCATGAAAAGCATCCACTCTGGAGCACCTTCAGACCGCTGCCCGCACCGCATCTTCCACAGAGCCTACTCCGCCATCGCACCCAATCTAAGCCGAACCATCAACTGCTCCCTAGAAACCACCACCTTTGCTGAACACTGGAAAAACACCAAGATCAACCCTCTCCTGAAGAAACCCTCCACAGACCTAACGACCTCAAGAATTCCAAACCCATCTCCCTGCTCCCCTTCCTAGCCAAAGTCCTCGAAAAAACATCAAAGCCCAGCTCGCCGACTTTATCAAAACCAATCACGTCCTGAGCATCTCCCAATCTGGATTCCAAAGCAATCATAGCACCGAGACTGCCCTCCTCGCCGCCAACCAAGAATAATCTGCTCCCTCCTCTGCCAGGGTGAAACCGCGGCCCTCATCCAAAATATTGAATTTTAAATATCGACTGTCCAGAATATCGAATCAAAAATATAGAGAGGCCAGAATATCGAATTCCCAAAATATAGTTGTATAGAATATCAAATTTGAGGTGAGAAATATCGATTTTCATAATATCGAATTTAGCAATAAAGTTTTCCATAATATCGAATTTAGAAATATAGTTTTCCATAATATCGATTTTTTTTTCTCAGTGTTATTTATGCTAATATATGTGTTAAAATTATATATTATTTTTGTAATGTATGTTTAATTTTTTTAATGTAATGAATTTGATGTCATTTAATTTTTGCTTAATTTAATTCCGTAGTGGGTTGTGGGCTTATAGGGCAACAGGGTGGGAAGTAATTTAATTATAGTAAATTAAATATTAATTTTTAGGAATTATTCATTATTTTTAAATCAATGTTGCGTTTTAGTTCTAAAGCGGGTTGTGGGTTTACAGGGGAAAAGGGTGGGAACTAATTTAATTGTAATTAAGTAAATATTTATTCTTATTTATATGTATTGATAATTAATTGATTGTTAATTATTATTAATTGGTAATTATTTGTTATTAATTGGTCATTTATTTTAATTGATAATTATGTTAATTGTATTAATTTATTATTTGGAGTGGGTTGTGGGTTATAGGGGAATAGGGTGGGAAGTAATGTCATTGTAATTAAATAATTATTGAAATTATTTTTGTGTATTGATAAATAATGTATTGTTAATTAATTATTAATTGGTATTTTTTTTACTTATTACATTTTTGGTATTGAAAATTAATTGGTTGTTAATTGATTATTAACAGATAATTATTGTTTAATAAATAATATGTATTGGTATTTATAATTAATTATTAAATATGTTGTGATTGGTAATTAATTGTAATTAATTTTTAATTGGCATTGATAATTAATTTATTCTTATTTAAATATTAAATCATTACTTTCGCTACTGTTGCACTCACTGGAGTGGCAATAGTAATTTTCACCCATACGCTATCCGACGCTTTCCCTACTGTTGCACTCTCTGGAGTGGGAATAGTAATTTTTACCCCTACGCTATCCATCGCTTTCCCTACCGTTGCACTCTCTGGAGTGGGAATAGTAAATTTTACCACTACGCTTTCAAACGCTTTCCCTACTGTTGCACTCACTGGAGTGGGAATAGTAATTTTTAGCCCTACGCTATCCAACGCTTTCCCTACTGTTGCACTCTCTGGAGTGGGAATAGTAATTTTTATCCCTACGCTATCCAACGCTTTCCCAAATGTTGCACTCTTTGGAGTGGGAATAGTAATGTTTACCCTCCCGCTATCCAGCGCTTTCCCTACTGTTACACTCACCTGAGTGGTATTTAGTAATTTTTACCCTCCCTCTGTCCAACAAATTCTCTACTTTTGCCCTTGTTGGAGTGTGAATACTAATTTTATTCCCTTAGCTATGTAATGTTTTTAATTTTGACATTTTTTATGTAGTGTAAATTATTAATTAACATAAAAAGTATGACTTTAATTATTTAAATTACTATATATTATTTAGTTTTATATTTAGGTAATAGGTTTATTTATATATATATATATATATGTATATGTAAATATATTTTTAATAATGTTTTACATCTTTTATAATTAAGATTAATAATTATTTTATAATATTATTAACTAAATATATATGCTTACAAATTATTTTTTTTTACATTTAAGTTATTATGTTTACATTTTAAGCTTTTTTGCATTATTTTAACTATGTTTAATTTAATTGTGTTTATTATTTATTACTTTTATATTCTTAGGAATACATTAAAAAGATTCAATATTTTAGTTAACTATATTTTACCTATCCATATTTTGTACTCGATATTTTAGTACTTACCTGTTTGTAGATAGGGATTCTATATTCTGTCCCTCGATATTTTTGAAACTGTATTCTGGGCAGTCGATATTCTGTCCCTCGATATTTAGTCACTGAACCCTACTGGATCTCACAGCAGCCTTCAACACCGTCTCCCACTGCACCCTAGATGCATGGTTAGACTTCCACTGTAGCTCCCAAAACCAACATGGATCAGCTGTGGAGTACCACAGGGCTCCAACCTCAGCGCCACCTTCTTCAACATCTACATGGCCCCCCTCAGAGCCATCATCAGGAACCATGGGCTCAACATCGTCTCCCACACCGACGACACCCAGCTGATCCTCTCCCTCACCAAAGAACCCACCGTCGCCAGGAACAACTTACACAAAGGAATGAGAGCCATTGCCGCCTGGATAAAGGACAGCTGTCTGAAGCTCAACTCAGACAAGACAAAAGTTCACAACTTAGGAGCCTCACCCTCTGCTTGGAATGACTCCTGATGGCCCTCTTCTCTAGGAAGTCCCCCTAACCCCACGAACCATGCACGAAACCTCAGTAATGTACTGGACTACTCGATCACTTTGGATCGCCAGATAAACACTGTCTCCTCGACCTGCTTCAACATACTCGGCCTGCTTCAAAAGACCTTCAAATGGATCACCACTGAATCCAGGAAGACAGTTACCTATGTCCTCATCAGCAGCAGACTCGACTACGGCAACACACTCTATGCCAGCGCCCCCTGGAAACTCCTCCAAAGACTCCAGAATGTCTAGAATGCAAAACGAATACTCAAAATCCCCTGTCGCAGCCCCGTCACTCAACATCCCACGACCTCCACTGGATCCCAGTCGACAGAAGACTAACCTTCAAATTCCTCACCCACGCATACAAGGCCCTCACAACACCGGACCCGCATACCTGGATCACCTCCTCACATTCCATGTACCCAAAAGACACCTCTGCTCTGCCATCTTTCCCTGGCTACCGTCCCACGAATCCACAAGACCAGAAGTGGAAGAATGTCCTTCTCCAACTTCACCTCCAAGATAGGAATACCCTGCCAATCCACCTCGGAAATCACCCTCACTGACGCCTTTCAGGAAGGACCTCAAGACCTGGCTCTTTGGATGAATTTAGCACTTAATCTGAGCCACCCCACCCTCTCCCACGGCACCTTGAGACCCCCACCCTCCCCCACAGCACCTTGAGACCCTCATGGGTGAGTAGCCATGCTTTGCAAACCCTGATTGATTGATTGGTTGCCTTTTGGTTCCACTGATGGGCATTGAATGATTGTCAATACCATGGATATTTCATGACACCATTGCACAAATGTAAGATGGCACCATTGAAAAAATTTATGCTAATTAATTTCCATTTCAAAGCCTCATTATTTTCAGGAGGAGGCTCAAGTATTTGGCTTGTGGGCTTTACATATGCCTTGAGTCCATCTTGAGACAACAAAAGCCTGTCCTACCCTGGGTTCTCTTTCAATAGAAGGGTTCATAGCATAGATCAAGCAGTACAGTTCTAGTGTAATATAAGTCACTATTACTGCTGCAACACCGAAGCAGAACAGGAACATTTCTACACTGGTATCCACTGTACAAAATCTGAAAGGTAGTAAAAAGAGAAAAAGGCCAATATCTGTTTATGTGATGGAAGATGTAGGAATATGGCTCTGTATATACCATACCAAAGTAAGGTAAAGTATGCACAGAATCTAGGGAGTCCCCAGAGGTGTAGCAGAGGCTAAATTAGATAAGTACTAACAGCTCTCTTTGTGGTAGTGTGGACGCGCTGTTAGGCTTATCCAGAGAGTGTGTTAAGCATTTATTGTATTCAGTCAATCAAGGCTGATGGCACACACTCAAAGACAGAATCCAGATCAATTAGGTAAGAATAAAAAAGGTATACTTATGTTTTATTTCAGAACCAAGCAGGACTTTGTCCACCCGCCTATCGGATAACGGGACCAACTGCCATAAGGGCGGGGGTCCCGTGGGGGGAATTAGGATACACCCGCCACAGTGGCGGGCGCATCTTGCATTTTTAACATTGTGGTGGGCGGTGCTCTCAGCACCGCCCACCACAGTGCTAAAAATGCATGTCATGAATGTGAATGCACAACATGGCAGGCACCGCGCGGTGCCTGCCATGTTGTGCATCCACATGTAGGACGGTACCATAGGTACCCCCATGTGCCTCCCTCACCCCCATCATCCTGTGGGCCCGCAACGGGCTCCCAAACTAGAAGACCGCATGAATGCACCCTCCCGCCTGCATCCTAATATGGATGGCGGTGTCTAGCCGCCACCGCCGCCATATAAACCCTTTTCTGTCCCGGTCGCAAGGCGACCGGGCGGAAAAGCGGCGGACGGTCTTTCCGTCCGCCGCGGTCCTCCCTGCCACAGTAATATGGCGGGGGTAAATGGGTGGCAGGCGGGGAAGGATGTCGGGCGGATCATCATCGCCTGCATGGCGGTGACGATCCGCCCGACATCCTAATGAGGCCCATTGTTTGGCCCAAAATATCTTAATATGGGCTCTTATGGGGAAAAAGTGTTAGCTGTTTCTCAGCTAAGCACACGCCTTACGAGAGGGAGTTTTGATGGTTAAGACCAAGGTTCCCAAAGGCCTAGATGCAAAGTGCAGAGTACCAATGTTAGCCAATGGGGCTAAGGGGATGTTCGGTTAGGGACTGCTGTCGAGCAGGCCGCTCGGTTGGGGGTGCAAAGCTCCTAAGGTTAAGGTCAGCACTGCAGATGCCAATGGCCAGCACAGGAGCTGCACCACCAGTGGCACTAGGGCGGCTGAGTGAAGGGTGCAAAATGGACATTGAGAACCCTGTGCTTTTCAATGGACACCTTTGAGCCTGTGAAGTTGCTGCAGGCTTGGGCAGGGAGAGTTCTGGAATGCGACCACCAGCTGGAAAGATATGTTGGGATCTTGGGGGATGACTGGACACAGGCGGTTGGGCCACGCAAGGCAGTGGGACATCAGGTGCACCGGTGTCTTCTGGGGTCGGGTTTTCTTACCAGCTCTGGTCATGGTGGGGAGGAGCCTTCAGTTTGAGGCTGCAGGTGTTTTCTAGAAGCTTGACGGAGGTTGGAGATCACCAGATCTGGGCCACTTGAACTGGGGTTGGGTGCAGAGTGGTGCAGAATCGCACAGTCGCCGGAATCCGGATCCTGCGGTGAGACTTTGCTTGAGCAAATCCAGTGCTCACAGGAGACAGAGTCTGTAAGAGGGTTGCAGGGCATGTCCTGGAGGTTGGTGGACTTGCTGGGGTTCTTGATGTAGGCAGGTCATAGATGGGACAGGCTGGTAGGGCTGGGGCCAAGGCAGTTGGTGCCCTCTTTTCCTTCCTGGGTCAGCATGGCTCTTCGGTCCTCCTTCTTTCTTCCTCTAATCTTAGGAGGCAAGAGTCAGGATCACCCCTAAATACTAAATATTGGGGCATTAAAGGGGTGTGCAGGTCAGGACCAAAGAGTCCCTTCCATGGGGTGGGTATACCCCCTATTATGCCACAATCCAGTGGGATGGGGCATGAATTCCCCCATCTTCAATATGGAGGAGACTCAGATGTGTGCTTCACCTCGCCGCCCCCAAATGAGGATCCAGGGGTCCAGAAACCTGTCTGGTGTTGGCAAGTAGTGGCAGACATTCAGGAACCACACCAGGGCTGTGGGGCATCTCTAAGTGTCCTCTGAGTGCATTTTGCATTTACTTTTTCGGCGCTCATGACGAGCTCAGCTCATCATGAGGCACCATGGAGCTGTGCTCAGGAGGAGCTGAGCTCGTCATAACTGCCGTGGAACGCCCACGCAGGAATAATTCCCCTCCTGTGCGGGGCATTCCATTGAGTAGGCGGAGTTGTGACGAGCTCAGCTCATCATGAGCACAGCTCCGCAGTGCAGTATGACGAGCTGAGCTAGTCACAAGCACCG
Organism: Lissotriton helveticus; assembly: GCF_964261635.1. Taxonomy (NCBI): domain Eukaryota; kingdom Metazoa; phylum Chordata; class Amphibia; order Caudata; family Salamandridae; genus Lissotriton; species Lissotriton helveticus. The sequence goes on from NC_136063.1 coordinate 179,199,463, forward strand.
CGGCGCCGCGAGCGGCCCTCCTCCCCCCGCATTGCGGGGGAATTAGCCCCGCTGCGAAGGGGTTACATCCCACACTGGCATTTGTGTGGGTTTAATGTGCTGAGAAATTTGCTACCAAACTTCCAAGTTTTTAGTAAAGCCATTTTAGAGCTGTGGAGTTCATAAAGACCAACTCCCAGACTATCAATCAATCAATCAATCAATCAATCAATCAATCAATCAATCAATGACACTTATAGAGCGCGCTACATACCCGTAGGGTCTCAAGGCGCTGGGGGAGGGGGGGTGCCGCTACTGCTCGAACAGCCAGGTCTTCAGCTTCTTCCTGAAGGAGAGGTGGTCCCGGGTCAGGCGTAGGTCGGACGGGAGGGAGTTCCAGGTCTTGGCGGCCAGGTAGGAGAAGGACCTTCCTCCTGTAGTCGCTCTTCGGATGCGGGGGACGGCGGCGAGGGCGTGGTTGGCTGATCGGAGGTGGCGTTTGGGAGCGTAGAAGTTGATCCGGCTGTTGAGGTAGCTCGGGCCTTGGTCGTGTAGGGCTTTGTGTGCGTGGGTGAGGAGGCGGAAGGTGATTCTTTTGTTGACGGGGAGCCAGTGAAGGTCTCTCAGATGTCCGGAGATGTGGCTGGTTCGTGGGATGTCGAGGATGAGTCTGGCTGAGGCGTTCTGGATCCGCTGGAGTCTCTTCTGGAGCTTGGCGGTGGTACCGGCGTAGAGGGCGTTGCCGTAGTCCAGTCGGCTAGTGACGAGGGCCTGGGTGACGGTCTTCCTGGTGTCGGTGGGGATCCACCAGAAGATCTTCCGTAGCATGCGTAGGATGTTGAAGCAAGCCGAGGAGACGCTGTTGACTTGCCTGGTCATGGAGAGGGAGGAGTCCAGGATGAAGCCCAGGTTGCGTGCATGGTCTGTCGGTTTGGGTGCGGTGCCCAGGGCGGGAGGCCACCAGGAGTCGTCCCAGGCAGAGGGTGACGAGCCCAGGATGAGGACCTCCGTCTTGTCAGAGTTCAGTTTCAGGCGGCTGGTCGTCATCCACTCGGCTACCTCTTTCATCCCTTCGTGCAGGTTGGCTCTGGCGGCGGCGGGGTCGTTGGTCAGGGAGAGGATCAGCTGGGTGTCGTCGGCGTAGGAGATTATGCTGAGGTTGTGTTGGCGTGCGATGGCCGCGAGGGGGCTCATGTAGACGTTGAAGAGGGTGGGGCTCAGCGAGGATCCTTGAGGGACGCCGCAGATGACTTCGGAGGCCTCTGACTTGTACGATGGTAGGCGGACTCTCTGTGTTCTACCGTCGAGGAAGGAGATGATCCATTCCAGCGCCTTGTCCTGGATTCCGACGTTGCTGAGGCGCTGTACTAGGGTGCGGTGGCAGACAGTGTCGAATGCTGCGGAGAGGTCTAGGAGGATGAGGGCCGCTGTTTCTCCGTTGTCCATCAGGGCTCGGATGTCATCGGTGGCGGCGAGGAGGGCGGTCTCGGTGCTGTGATTGGCTCGGAAGCCGGACTGTGAGGGGTCGAGGGATCCATTCGTCTCGAGGAAGGCGGCCATCTGCTTGTTGACGGTCTTCTCGATGACTTTGGCTGGAGACTATATACTCTTCATGGCTTTCCTACACTTAAAACATCAAAGAATGGACTTAGACACTGTAGGGGTACAGGGCTCATGCCACTGTACCCTCAACTTAGGGCTAGTGCACCTTGCTAGAGAGGTGACTTACCTGGGCCCCAGGCAGTGGATTGCTGGCATGCACACAGGGATGTGTGCCTTGCCGACTCTTCATTTTTCTCTGCACCAAAACATGCACCCTGCCATGGCAGTGTGTGTGGGGTAAGGTGCAGTGCCTTTAAGGGAGGCACAATAGGTGCTGCAGGCCTTTCCTGACCACAATGCTCTTGATACCTTTTACCTGGGGATTACCTGTGTCCAGGGATGTGCCAATTGTGGATACAAGGGTACTGTTTTGGGAAAGAACACAGGGCCTGGAAACCTGGTGGGCAGGGACGCAGGGCACATCAAGTCAGGTTGCATCAGATGTCAGGCAAAATTTTTTGGGGGGGGGGAGGTAATCATGCAAAAAGGGGCCCTTTCCTACAGAAAATAAGTTTATATTGACTATTCTGTCTAAAAACTTTCCAAATAGTGGTCATAGGTTTTCTTGACTGGATCCCCAGAAGCAACAGATTCCAATTTCCAAGTAAGACTGTTCTGTTGGTTCTTAGTTTTCGGCAAAGTTGTAATGTACTGAGTATTGAGTTGCGCAGTTAGAAGCGGACTCAATTTTGAGAGGAAATCGCTGTGCAGCAACAGTGTTGATGCATGCGAGAAGAGCAGCATTTGAGATGAAATCACTGTGACGCAACAGTGTTGCAGCTTGCGAGAAGAGCAGCGTTTGAGGGGAATTTCGTCTGCACTGAAGCAATTAGTTGCGCATGCGATTAGTTTGAGTAAGGAGGCTAACTGGAAGTAAGCCAGGAGCTAGAGTTGAATTTAGGTTCTAGTGGAGAGTTTTGGAGAGCTTAGGAGATTTGAAGTTTCATGGAGGAATAGAATTGGAGAATAAACTTACCGTTAAGTAGGTGACCGGTTTCTGTTGAGGATTCTCTGGAAAATCTTACGAGGAGAAAATATGGCAAGATAAATATTAGCCTTAAAGAAAATTATACAGAACAAGATTATTAATTAGAGGTTGACACAAATGGAAAGAGGGTAAGAAATATAACTCTCTAGTTAAATAGAAGGACAATAATTGAGTTAACCAGAAGTTCATGAGTATGGTTTATTACTGAATAAATAAAGATTACCACTAACACCATTTGAGAAGAGAGTCACAGACCAAGCATACACCACGTATGTAGTGAAGTATACACAAATACTAATAATTAAAGTTAAATGTATAAACTGTGTTACATGCAAATTTTGAAATATTGTTTCAGATTCACCCAGAACACCCTAAGGAAGACCCAGACCAAAACGCGCGTTCAGAAAGAAAGGAAGACCGGGTGAGGACTTGGCAGTCTCTTCTCTGCCCCATTTCCCTTTCCCCCCTGAGGGTTTCCTAGTCGTGCAAGTTCACATCTTGCCGACGGGAGAGTCTTGGAGGGGCATTGGGACTTAGGTCATTCTATTCCCTTGCAAGTGGGCTGAAACGCTATTCTGACACAGGGTGCCCGCCAGCATGACATAACACCCCTGTGGACCGTGCAGAACCTTACGCAAGTGCCACTGCAGTCCTTTCCTCACAAGGTTCACCTCTAGCATAGTTCAAGTTGCCTTATATGTTTCTCTCCTATCCAACCCGCCCGCAGTCATGCAGTTATTCTCAGTTAAATGCAATTCTTCCAAGAAACAAATGTCCGCTCCCGGACAGTTAAAGTAATCTGCTACCAATCTCACTTTCCTTCTTCCATTCAAACTCCAGACATTCCAAGTGATTGCTTTCAATGTGGTCGCATTCACCTTAGGGGCACCCATACCTCCTGAATGGTTACCCGTTCACACTGTGCCAACTCTTTTATCTAGCCTATTCTATATTTAATTTCTCACCTCCCTTATTTTAGTCCTGGCCCATAAGATACAATGGGCTGGGTGTCTGTGTGTGTGTCCTTCATTTCTTAAGAGGAAGGACAGCCGTACCGGCAAGAGTAAATAGGGGCTTGTGTCATAACTTTGAGGAGCAAACTCATCTGGTGGTCCATATACAGTGTATCTTTGTCTTGGAAACCTATCTCCTTGCTCTGCAGTAATCATGTGTGGCTAATTTACGTGTGCAATTAAAATGAGTGTAAGGAGAGTCATAATGGATTAAAAAACATATTTAAAAATATAAATGTTTTCCCTGACATAGGTAGCACTGTGGAAAAGGCAGAAGGCACCAGTAGATGTGTTTGTTGTCATCATTTTATTTCCAGGTCACAGATGAAATAGACATGTTTAGCACAATTAATCATTTACAGCCAATGCTAAAAACAAATGATGGTTGGTAGGCTGATGGCGGTCAGGTTTGCAGGTGTAACCCTGCTGCAGCCTGCAAAACTGACAATACTGTGTTAGAGTTCAATTTTGCTTTGGTTAGAAAAATAATGATAAATGTAGCACATAATGTCTCTGCCTGGGAAGAGTGTCAGACAGTGTCTCAGGTACACACGTATGAATGTTGCAGGGGTCTCATGGACTAACGATCCCCGGTGGTCATCAAAACATCACTGCAGTCAGATTGCACAGCTGAATGCCGCAGGGGCGGCTCCTCCGCTAAGGCAGAGAAGCTTCATTCCACTGCTTCAACGGCAATCTAAATACAACAAGCATTTGCAATGCAATCGGTCTCGCCTTTAGAACCTTATATGTGTTTAGCTATGCAGCACAGTAGCCTGCAGTTGAAACATCTACTGTTCTTTAACATGGAGGGTAAGTAAGCACCAAACTGCGTGACACGCCAGGTATGGGAACACATGGAGAGAAATATTTCTTTTCAGCTGGAAATGGTATAGTCCAAAGCTCTGTTTTTAATATAAAAGCAGGGCCTTCAGTGGTCATATCACTGAAAATACAAGATTTGCAAAAAATATTATTGTCTATGGGTGCTCTTGGAGGACAATTTCTATTGTCTGGAATCTAGAGAATGCTAAAGTGATTCTGGTATTTTACTGACCTCTGCGGGTCGTTTTCTATCAAGAAAGGTAAATAGAGGCAGTTGCAAGACAAATTAAAAAAAGAAAGTCCCTCAGCAGAAAGCAATTCTGGTATTTTACTGACCTCTGCTGGTCGTTTTCAATCAAGACAGTTAAATAGAGGCAGTTGAACAGAAAAAAAGTCCCTAAGTGGAAGCAGACCATTCCTAGGGCTGATCTATAGAGCCCACAAAGTACATACACATAAAAGTATATACTAAAGTGTATACTAAAGTATATACAAGAGGTCTTGAATGCTCGACCTAAAAAACAAAATGATAGTAATGTTCTGTTATTATAATTGTAATTTTTTTCTTATTCAGCTTGCAGTTGAAGCAGCGGGGCAAGGCTTGGCTTCCCGTGTCACAGGGGGAGGAGTGGTGGCAGCACCTTAAGTGTGCATTATCGTTTGGTCAGCCGTCTTGGGCAGGCAAACCCGTCCTGCAATCTGTACATGTTCAACACCCAGGCTGCATTACAGCCTGGGTAGAAAACATGCAAAGCCTGCCAGCCACTTTCTGAGCGCCGAACCGCAGTGCTCAGACCAAGCACAATGCTGCTGTAAGGCAGCGGTGTGATTGGTCATGGGATTCTTTGAGGCTGCGTGCTTTGCTTCCTGGTTCCTGCTGCAGAGAGGACGGAGGAGAGGGGGTGGCCAAAGGTATTAAGGTAAGTGTTTTTTAAGTTTGTTATCCCCCCCCTCACTTTGTCCCTCCGCCCCACCAACCCCTTGGGGTAGGAGCTGCTACTGGCAGGCTAAGTGACCCCTGGGGAAGGGATTGAGGACCAAACAACAAATTCAAATACAAAGTATTTTAAAAAACTCAAAGGAAACTGGTTGCACATTCACCTGTAGGGAAACCCCCTCATATTAGAATGAAATACCTTCCTGGCCTTTTTCCACTCCCAAAAATCTGTACCTATCACTAAACAGAAAGGCATGTTCCACTGTTTAGCTACAAAGAGCCTGTTGTTACTGGAGTTCAGGGGGTCTGGACTGGCACCCTCTAATAGGGTCGGATTGACCTATAGGTCAATCAGGCGGTGCCCAATGGGCTCATTTGACAGATCGGTGTGTGGACCAGTTATTTTTCAGTTTATGGGCCTGGTCCATGGCCAATTTGGCCATTTTTTACTATGGATTTTACCGATAGTGCCACAAACATTGACTGCAGAAAACATAAATGCTACAGTCTCCCAAACCTTGCCAAATACCCATGCAGTGCGTCTTTACAAGTTTAAAACTGACCTGATTTCCAAAATAACCAACTTTTTAAGCTATTTTGTATGCTAAAGGGTGCCATTTTTATTTTAGTGCCATATGCTGCTTTTTGTGTATTGTTGTATTGTAGAATAGCTTGTTACAGTTACCTGCTGGATTTCATTGTATGTGGATGTGATAGTAGTACCTGCTTGTCATTAAAGAATTACTACTTAATTCTCCTGGAGCAGTCATCATTACAATGGCGACGGGACGGGATACATCTTAAACTAATCGGAAGGACTCAGTCTGCCTATCCAGAAGATCAGTAATAATTTATTTTAATACCTTGAATTTTTTTTAATACTTAAGCGTTGTGAGCAGTTAAAAGAAAAAAGAAAGAAGAAACGCTCACAAGCAGAGCATACTGCTCATTGGATTTATTTCAATAATTCAAGAAATCAATTTCCACAATGGAAACTCCTTAATCCAACACAACCCAACTAGTTCTTATCATAAAACGAGGACGGAAAGGAAACTATCAATCTGAGATAATCTTTACCGGAAGGAGCGATTATCAGGATCGTGTGAGTAAAGCCTTTTTGTGTTACAAATTGTACCTGCTATTGAATCAGTTCTGTCGTTGCTGCTAGCACTATTCGGCATTCTTCAAGCCTGTATCGGCATTCTGTTGAGAGCGAGACGCCGCTCGTTCCAACTTGTCTTGCAAATGGCATTTTGGTCAGAGCTCACGCAAGCAATAGAACAAGGCTTCTAATACGCTCTAACGGCATCGCACAAGGTTAACCTACGTGACCTTACGCGGCAGCCATATTGAAACAGCCGTAACGTAGCAACATCACCGGATTAATTATCGGCAGAGGAACGCATCAGTATCGAGCACGGAGACAATTAAAAACTCTTCGTTGGACACAACTGTAACAGAAATGTGCTCATTATTAACATTACAAATTAAATTGGGAAGTATTATAAAAACAGTGGAAGAAGAGGAGTCACTGTCACTACTTACTGAATATATACATTTATTGGAATAAGAATATTACTTTGTGGAACTTAAAAAAAATACTTGTTATAAATATATTAGTGAATGAAATAAGAAATATTATAAACAGTCAAGCATTCCGAGGAAAAGTGAATGAAAGAGGAATTTTACACAGAGTACTATACATTAACATTGAAGCATTAAAACTACGTAAATGGCTTAACAAAATTCAGGATTGGTTACTCCTGTACCATTTCTTCCACGTCCAGGGGAACCAGTAATCAAATGGCTTGATTGTGAAGAATATTTTCTAAATTATATCACAGATTTTGAAGAAGAAAATGATGAAGAATTTTCAGCATCTAGAAAAAAAAAAATGTTGTTGCATAATTCAGGTCCTGAAGGTATAAGAGTATACTTACAAATAGAGAGAAAGACAAGTTCTGATGACAATTTTAATGTGTTTTTAGATACTTTAGCTGATTTAGACAGATATTATCAACCTTCTGTATGTGTTGGTATCAATAGATAAGAATTTTTTCAAAGGAAACAACAAAAATCTGAATCTGTTGAAGATTATGTTTCCTCCTTGAAAAAACTTTCCAGAAATTGTCAATTTGGAGACTTGCATGACAGTTTTATTAGAGGTCAGCTGGTAATGCATTCTAATAATTCATCCATCCAGGAAAAACTTTGGGTTTGTGGAGTCTCTCCTTTAGGCGAAATTATTGCAATAATTAAAAAAGCTGAAATGTCAAAAAGATGTGCGCAAGTTGCATTAACCCTTTAAGTGCTGCCGTCGGCCAACGGTCGTCACGGGCACTACCTCCCCAGTGCTGCGTGCGACCGTTGGACGTCCATTCAGCACTGGATTAATGGACAGCGCAGCACTGGGGAGGTATATTTACGAAGCTCCTAAGGTGTTAAAGAAAAATGATGTGAATAACGTGGTTGCAAAAGTTTATGTTTACCCCTTCCATGCGTCAGACGGCCGGCGGCCATCCGACGTCACGGTGGGCGTGTGCGGAGGACGGCCGGGGGCCGTCCGAACCACGCCCATGGCGTAAATCACCCGCACCGCGGCGGAATTTTCGCCGCGGTCAAGGGGTTAAGAAGAATGAAAGTAAAAAGCATGATAACCGTTTTCTGAGGGACAGTAACAAGAAAGGTGTTTATAGAGGAAAAAATTAATCTGATAGCAAACATATTTGTTATAGATGTGGTTACTGTGGTCATAATGCTTTACAAAAATGATGTCCTGCCATTAAATCTAGATGTACTTATTGTGGAGTTGTTGGTCACTTTTCAAAAGTCTGTAGAAGACAATTGAATAAAAACCAAAAGAAATCAGTAAATTATATTGAAGACAAGAAAGAAGATGACATTGAGAATGATTTATTCATCTTCAGATGATGGTAATTCATGTATAGAAGATGCATGTGATTCCAACAATGTTGTTTTGAACATAAATGCCACAGGTAAAAAAAAAACTATTTGTAACATTAATATAGGTGGTGTAGACATTAAGATTGTACCTGATTCTGGATCACCTTATACGATTGTCCAACGTGCAGTTTGGGAAAAAGATTTTGCTCACATTACTAAACGAAAGTTAAAACCGCCAGACATTCAACCTGTAACTTTTACGGGTGAAAAAATTCCTATGTTGGGTTATGTAGAAGAAATTTTCAAATTCTAAGACAGATCTACTAAAGGAAAATTGTACATTCCTGAAAAAGGTCCGTCTTTCTTAGGGTGGATTGACCAAGGTGAATTCGGAATTATATTAAATTCAAAATCTCCTAATCAAGTTATGCTTATTGATGATATCAATATGGATTTTACTAAAAGCATAACAAAACAATGTCCTAAAGTATTTACAGGTGAGGTAGGTAAACTGAAAGGTTTCACCCACAATATATTTTAAAACAGAATGCTGTCCCAGTAAGTCACAAAGCCAGGAATATCCTGATGAGCATTAGAGAAAATGTCATGAAAGAATTAGACAATCTAGAAAAGAAGGGCATTATTGAGTCACTAGAAAGCTCTGAATGGTTGGCTCCATTGGTTATTGCTTGAAAACCTGATAATCGTATATCTCTATTTGAGGGATCTTAATAAAAACATCATAATTGACAAATTTCCCCTACCCAGGATCGATGAACTGTTGTGACAAACTAAAGACATAAAATGGTTTTCTACCATAGACCTTACATCAGCTTATCATCAGGTTCAATTACACGAGAGTAGCAGAAGTTTGACGGCATTTATTACACCCTTCAGTTGTTATCGTTTTATAAGGATGCCATTTGGCCTCGCTTCTGCTGCTGCCGTGTTCCAACGCCTTATGCATAAATTGTTTAAAGGGATAAGAGGCATTGCTTACTTTCAAGATGACATACTAATTATGGGGCGAGATTTAAGTGAGCAATCTTACCCGCTCAGACCTCTTTAAACTTGTCTTCGCCCACAGCCGGAGATGGAGCAGGAGTTGGAGGGGGCGACGATGATTTAGTTGAACTTTGTCAAGCTGTGCAAGAGGTCAGGATTTCGCCAAGGACAGATGATCAATTTACAAATGACAGGGAATCTATTGAATCAGGGGTCAATTTTATTCCTTGTCAGATGTGTCGATAACATCTGACGGGGAACTTGAAGAGGCGTTAATGAATGAAGGGCATCCGCTTGTAAAATATTGGGCTGATGATTGCAATCAAACTTCTGAGGAAGAACCTTTGGGTTCTGACTTTTTGGCGAATGAAGGAGCCCTTAACACGGTTCGCAGGGTCGCAGAGGCACAAAATTCCCCCACAGGTGAAAATTTAGTCTTAATAAATCAACCACAGTGGGAAGGGGCCGAAATGGCTCCAGAACTCGAGGCTGAATCTCCAGAACTGGCGGAGGGAGATGAAGAGATTACATTAAAATCAATATATAAGCTGCAGACCTCCATGTATAGGTTGATCATGGCCCATAGAGAAGAGACTAAAGCGGAGGGACTCCGCACCCAAGGAGCTGTTCGCAAATTGCAGAATGTTGTTCGTCGCTTAGCTAAGTCTAATACCGAAATTAATTTGAGAGTTCAGGAGACCGAGGGCCGTATTTCTGTTGTTGAAGATGAACTTACTACACATAAAACTTTGATTAAGGACTTGGAAAGCACTAGAGAAGACATTGATTGGAAGTTGACCAATTTGGAAAACCGCACACGGCGTAATAACCTACGCATATTGGGAATAGCGGAACAATCAGAGGGAAGAGACATTCGTCGTTTTGTTGTAGAGATGCTCTCGGATGCTTTTTCGGACCTCAAGGGATGGGACTGGGATAAAGAAATTATAAGAGCCCATCGTTTTTCCTTTAATCAAAAACATGATCAGGGGGAGGGGAAGAAGAATCCAAGAGCTATTCTTATATGCCTACAGAACTACTTACTCCGCGAGATTCTGTATGACTTGGCTAGGCCTTCAAAGACTAGAAAGGGTTTGGGGCATGAGTTTTTTGTTCGACCTGATTTTTGCCCGGCAACAGTGCAGCAACGCTGGAGGCCTAAACAGTTAATGGCACCAATTCAATCTAAGGGGGGGCAAGTGTTTCTCCTAAATCCTGCAAAACTTAAGGTTGTGCATAAGGGAAAAACAATTTTTTGTGTGCCGGAGATAAGGTACTATTTGGGTCAGGTCGGTTCGGGCAGAATTACATAGTTCATACTCACTTTCCATCCATGAGGGCACTAGCCCTTAAGCTTCTGATGGGGGGTGTTGGGAAGAGGGTGGGTTGGGGGGGTGTGCTGGGGGCGGTGTGGGTGGGTGAGGGTTCTTTTTCGGTTGCAAGGAAACACAGCTGAAGGAAATTTTGTTTTGTAAGCTTATGATTTCTTGGCAGGTGCCAATATATGAATTCTTTTTTTTTTGCAGGATGCATTGTACAATTGTACTAATACAAGGGATGGGACTCAAGGGATGGGACTGGGATAAAGAAATTATGAGAGCCCATCGTTTTCCCTTTCATCAAAAACATGATCAGGGGGGGGGAAGAAGAATCCAAGAGCTATTCTTATATGCCTACAGAACTACTTACTCCGCAAGATTCTGTATGACTTGGCTAGGCCTTCAAAGACTAGAAAGGGTTTGGGGCATGAGTTTTTTGTTCGACCTGATTTTTGCCCGGCAACAGTGCAGCAACGCTGGAGGCTTAAACAGTTAATGGCACCAATTCAATCTAAGGGGGGGGGCAAGTGTTTCTCCTAAATCCTGCAAAACTTAAGGTTGTGCATAAGGGAAAAACTATTTTTTGTGTGCCGGAGATAAGGTACTATTTGGGTCAGGTCGGTTCGGGCAGAATTACATAGTTCATACTCACTTTCCATCCATGAGGGCACTAGCCCTTAAGCTTCTGATGGGGGGTGTTGGGAAGAGGGTGGGTTGGGGGGGGGGGTGTGCTGGGGGCGGTGTGGGTGGGTGAGGGTTCTTTTTCCGGTGCAAGGAAACACAGCTGAAGGAAATTTTTTTTAAGCTTATGATTTCTTGGCAGGTGCCAATTTATGGATTCTTTTTATTTGCAGGATGAATTGTACAATTGTACTAATACAAGATAATGGCTAAATTGTCGATTTGCTCCATCAATGTCTGTGGTTTAAATGATAAAAGAAAAAGGTGTACAATGGCTCAGATGCTAAAAATTATGCGGATGGACTTAATTTGTATACAGGAGACCCATATATCTTGGGCAAATAGAGGGTGGCTTAGGGATCTTGGAATTCAGGTTGTGGGATGTTCTCGTCAAAGCTCCACAATAAGAGGGGTGGCCATTTTAAAGAGGTATGGTTTAGGTGAAATTAAAAGAATTAAAGAAGATCCATTGGGACGATGGGTCATCGCTGAACTTAAATTTGGGGGATCGATCATTACTATTTGCTCGGTCTATGCTTCTACTGTGGATGACCCCACAGTACTACATTATTTAAGTGTGGAGTCAGCATTATGGGCACCCAATGTAATATTATGTGGAGATTTATTTTTGCATTTGGATGAAACATTTGATATTTACGGAAATACCCCATATGCAGGGAGGAAGAAGAACGTATTTAAAGCAATCAAGGGGGTTATACAAGAATATAGATTGATAGATGTGGGGTATGAAAAAAGGGGGGGAACTTTTGGATGTACTTTTTTTTCTGCCCCCCCATCAAAGACATTTTAGGTTGGGTTACTTTTTTGTTGCTAAGACATTACATAATGAATCTTCTCAAATAGAATATAGGGTGTTACCAAAGATTATATCGGATCACAACCCCATCACTATTAGTCTTGACTTAAACATTTTACCCACCCCTCGACCTTGGTCTTTTGATCGTAAACTCCTTTTTGATTTATCTTATGTTGAGTATATGAATACCCGGATTCCTGAGTTTTTTTCTATAATAAGGGATCTGCCCCTGCAGAAGTAGTTTGGGATACATTTAAGTGTGGAATTCGAGGAGAAACATTGAGTTACTCAATAAGAAAACAGAGGGAGACTAGAAAGCAAGAGGAAACAGAAATGAATAATTTAAGACTGTTGGAGATTCAGCTCATGCAGGCTTGTATTAGAGGACTAACTACAGATACTATTATGAAGGAACTATTGGCTCTTAAGGTTAAGATCCATCAAGGATTTGCTTTAAAGTTTGCTCAGCAAATTGCTGCTTTCCGAACGGAGATCTATGAAGTGGGAGAAAATTCAGGAAAATATTTGGCTAAGAGGGCAAGGCAGAAAGCGGTGTTTTCTAGTATCGATAAAATCAATGACAATGCAGGGACGACTGTTAACAAAATAGATGATATACTTAATGTGTTTTGCGATTTTTATTCTAAATTATATACTGAGGATGTTGTGGGAGACTGTTTAGATCAGACTACTCAATTTATTAAACCAGTTTTGAATGATATTTTACCGATACAAGAGAGTGAGAAATTGGATTTGCCAATAACTTGGGAGGAGTTTGAGCTCTCTCTGATGTCTTTAGCCTCTGGGAAAGCTGCAGGCCCCGACGTTATTCCTTTGGAATTTTTTAAGCATTTTCGAGGTATTCTAAAATCAGAATTGGTGGATCTATGTTTAAGAGCCCAACAAGGTATCGCCCCTCAATCATGGCATGATTCTATAATAACTGTATTTCTTAAAAAAGGTAAACCCCCCCTCTTGCCCTCATCTTTCCGTCCCATTTCACTTATAAACGCCGATAGTAAAAAAAGTTCTAAAATTCTTGCTTCACGATTATCCAATATTATTTCTCCACTAGTCTCTAAATACCAACATGGTTTTATCCCTGCTCGAGACACTGCGGATCACATCTGACGGGTGCTTACGTTTCTTGATTGGTCCCAAGCAACTCGGTCTAATGTTGGATTGATATTTTTAGATGCTGAGGAAGCCTTTGACCGGGTTGCTTGGGGTTATTTGTGGGAAGTGTTATCCAGGAAAGGACTAGGTTTAGGGTTTATAAAAGCACTAAAAACTATGTATATTTCTCCAAAAGCTTGTATCCTAATTAATGGTCAAGTTTCCTCTTCCTTTTCAATTACCCGGGGCACCCGTCAAGGATGTCCCTGTTCGCCTTTACTTTTTGCCCTTTATATTGACCCTTTAATTAATCGTTTTATTTTTGAACAAAAAATTAAACCTATTTACTTGGCTAATACTAACTACCGAGCATTGGCTTACGCTGATGATATCGTGATAACTATTACTGATATCCAGACAGCTCTTCCGGCAATTAATGATCTGGCTAAACAATTTGGAACCTTTTCTGGTTATAACCTCAATCTTGAGAAAACGCAGATCCTTTGCTCTGGGGATAATCCACCTTCAAACATCTCCACTACTCCAGAGGTTACATATCTAGGAATTAAGATTTATCTGCCTATAGAGAAAATACCGGAACTTAATATAAATCCCGTGATAGCGCAAATCAATACTATGTTACAGCGTTTAGACCACTTACACCTATCATTGCATGGCAGACTCAATATTCTAAAAATGCTGATTTTACCAAAAGTGCTGTGCATGTTTCGCACCATACCGTTAGAATTTCATTCTCTTTCTTTTAAAAACTTAGAAAGGACTACTTCCTGGTTTTTGTGGGGCTACAAATGCCACCGTAAGGCTCTTAAGAAAATGATACTTAGTAACGAGTGTGGCGGTTGGAATGTTCCTTATTTTTTATTTTATTATTTAGCGTTTGCGTTACAATTTATTAGTCCTCCTATAATGGGAGATAGAGCAAATGTTCCCATCTGTCAAATGCAAACGATATTTGAAATGACTATGGACGAGAAAGTGAAAGGTAGTTTTCTTAAGGTTGTCGAGCCCAGTTATCACAAAAAAACAAAGTATAAGACATTGAAGGCAGCTTATGGAGCTTGGCAAAAAGTTCGTAAACATCTAGGCTTATCTAAGCTGAATTTTTCTACCCCATAGCATCATCCGGTCTTTTGCCAGCTATTTTCTGTGATTTAACGACGTATAGATGGGAGCAGAAAGGATTACGATATTTGGGAGACTTATTTGTTAATGGCCAAATTGCTTCATTTCAGGAACTTGAGAACAATTTCTCTTTGGCAAGAAATGATTTTTTTAAATTTCTCCAACTCCAAAGTTTTCTACATAACTAATTATCCACCACCTCAGCTAGAATGATGAACATTCCTTTATTAGAACTTTTGCAGAAAAAGCCTCGTATTGGATCTCTTTACTTAAGTTTGGTTCAAGAATGTGGGGATGATCTGGGACAATGTCAGTTGAAATGGGCCAATAAACTAGGCATCCCTGATATTGATATTCTGCTTTCTATTAAAACTGCATCAGACTGCTTGATTACAGGGATGATGAAATCGCAGCATTTTATGTGTATACACATCTTTATTATACTCCAAGTAAAGTCGCTAAGTGGAGTACGACCACTGGAACAAAATGTAGTCGCTGTGGCTTATTTGCAGCTGATGATTTACACATGTTTTTTTCCTGTCCCAAACTTAGGGCGTTTTTTCAACAAATTGAAGGCTTTCTCTCTGTCGTTCTTAAATGTGAGATTACGATATCCACTGAGTTGGTATTATTGGGTATTGAGCATACTTCTTCTAGATCAAAGCCAATATCTTATTTTTTATTTATATGCATGGCGGTAGCCAGGGCCTGTATTACTAGGGAATGGATTAGTTTAGATCCTCCTTCATTCTTTACTTGGCGTGAAAAATTATTGTTTATGTATAATATTGAGTCTGCTATCTATAAGTTAAAGGGGATTAAAAGAAGAGCTTTGGGGGAAAAAAATTGGGCACCTATTGCCGAATGGATTTAATATTGTTTGAATTGTATACATTTTTGTATATTGGATGTATTTTAATGTGGATTTCTTCTTATGTCTGTATATCTTTATTGCTGTATTTCCTTGCAAGAAAAAAAAAAATATAAAAAAAAAAAAAATAACACAGATCTACTAAAGGAAAATTGTACGTTCCTGAAAAAGGTCCGTCTTTCTTAGGGTGGATTGACCAAGGAGAATTCGGAATTATATTAAATTCAAAATCTCCTAATCAAGTTATGCTTATTGATGATATCAATATTGATTTTACTAACAGCATAACAAAACAATTTCCTAAAGTATTTACAGGTGAGGTAGGCAAACTGAAAGGTTTCACCCACAAAATAATTTTAAAACAGAATGCTGTCCCAGTACGTCACAAAGCCAGGAATATCCTGATGAGCATTAGAGAAAATGTCATGAAAGAATTAGACAATCTAGAAAATAAGGGCATTATTGAGTCAGTAGAAAGCTCTGAATGGTTGGCTCCATTGGTTATTGCTTGAAAACCTGATAATCGTATATCTCTATGCATAGATTTGAGGGATCTTAATAAAGACATCATAATTGACAAATTTCCCCTACCCAGGATCGATGAACTGTTGTCACAAACTAAAGACATAAAATGGTTTTCTACCATAGACCTTACATCAGCTTATCATCAGGTTCAATTACACGAGAGTAGCAGAAGTTTGACGGCATTTATTACACCCTTCAGTTGTTATCGTTTTATAAGGATGCCATTTGGCCTCGCTTCTGCTGCTGCCGTGTTCCAACGCCTTATGCATAAATTGTTTAAAGGGATTTAATTTTTTTATTTATTTATTTGAACTTTTACCGCGCACAGCTACCCACAGTGGGTTTCCCGGCGCTAGGGACAGACTGGAGAAGAGGATGTCAGATAGCCAGCATGCAGGTACCAATTACTTATGTAAACAACAGCGTTTTCAGAGCTCTGCGAAAACGAAGAAGACTGGTCTCTAATTTAAGGGCTGTGGGCAGGGCATTCCAATATTTGGGACCAAGATAGGAGAAAGAACGTCCTCCCATCCTTGCCAGCTTAAATCTTGGTATAGAGAAATTGCCAATTTCCGAGGATCGTAAAGTTCGTTTGGGCCTGTAAGGTTGCACAAGCTTTTGTAAGTAAGTGGGTGCAATGCCTTGCTTGATTCTAAACATGTAGCATAATGTCTTAAACTTTATGCGGCTGGAGATCTTCAACCAGTGAAGATCATACAAGGCAGATAATGCCGAGATTCTTCTAGGAACGTTCTTCAAGAGTCGCGCGGCAGCATTTTGTACAACCTGTAATACTTTAACAGTGGCCACATCAGCACCCAAATATAGTATATTGCCATAGTCCAGGCGAGATGTTATCAATGCCTGGACAACCGTTCTACGGGAGGGAATAGGAAGCATCCATAAGATCTTTTGTAGCCACCTAAGAGTAGAATAACAGGTTGCTGCAACCTTAGTGGCCTGCTGCTTCATTGTTAACTTGTCGTCAATTTGGACGCCCAAGTTGCGTACAGCATGTGTGGGTACAGGAAGTGAGCCCATCTCATTTGGCCAATGCTGAGGGCCCCAGAGGTTCTTATTTTTCCCCAGAATGACCACCTCTGTCTTCTCCCCATTCAGTTTGAGACAGTTCCTCTGCATCCAGTCAGCCACAAGAGTGAGGCCCGACTTTAGTGCAGAGGGGTTATTCTCGTCTCGCCCTGATAGGGAGAAGACAATCTGGGTGTCATCAGCGTAAGAGAACAGGGTCAGCCCCGCCTGCTCTACGATGTTGGCCAAGGGTTTTACATAAATATTGAACAATAAGGGGATGAGTATGGACCCTTGGGGGACACCTCGTGCTGAGGGACAGATCGCTGATGCCGCCTTAGGGGAGAAAACTTGAAAGGTTCGCTCACCAAGAAAGGAGGCCACCCAGGCTAAGGCCATACCAGTCACACCAAGAGACCGCAGAGAGTCGAGAAGGATGGAATGTGACACGGTGTCGAAAGCTGCGCTCAAATCCAACAGGATGAGCGCCATAGTTTCACCCTGATCGACACCGTGTCGGAGGCTCTCTGTCACCCCAAGAAGGGCTGTCTCGGTCGAGTGGCGGGACCGGAAACCCGACTGGGAGGAATGTAAGAAACCAGAACTTTCCACCAATTCAGTGAGCTTGGTATTAATGTGTCTCTCTAACACTTTAGAGAAGATGGGTAGCAAGGATATTGGACGAAAATTAGCAGGACTCGAGATATCAGCACCAGACTTTTTTAACAAGGGCACTACCATAGCGTGTTTCCATGGCTGGGGTACATATGCCTCAGTGAGTGAAGCGTTTAACAATTTTACAAAAATCTGATGGGTCGAGGAATCTAATTGTTTAAGTATTTTAGCCGGAAGTGCATCGCACGGAGAACCAGAGCGCACACTATTTAGACAAGAAGAAAAAGAAACATTGTCTAGTGGCTGCCATACAGAGAGTTTGGCGATGTCATCAACATTAGCAGATGACTGCACAGCGCCAGATGCAGGAGGTGTTACCACCGGTGACAGGGTAAAAAGATCATAGATCAAGTCGACTTTTTTAACAAAAAAGTCAGCTAAGGATTGGCATTGAACCATGTCAGGCGCGGGGGGCGTAGGAATTGAGTCCGCTCCTGTCAGTTTTTTTACAACTGAAAAGAGCACCTTAGGGCAGTTTTGTGCATCTGAAACTATTTTTTTTAGTAAAGTCTGCTCTGCCTGTTTTGCAGCTGTTATGATAGCCCTTCAGAGCTTCTCTATAAGCTACTTTGCATGTAGGAGAATAATTGCGCCTCCATTTTCTTTCTAGAATCTTACATTGAGTGCGAAGGCACTTCAGCTTGTCGGAAAACCATGGTGCAGGGGGATGATGAGGCATATTTTTCTTAGATGTCAAAGGAAGCGTGGAATTAACAGCATTATTTAACCACTGACCAACTGCACAATTTAGTGCAGAGATAGGTAGGTCAGTGTTAGGAAGTGTCCTCAATAATTGTTTATTAAGTTCTGGCATGTTAATTTTTCCCCAACTACGTGTCCGTTTATCTATTTCCTTTCCGATCTGTGATGCTGTCCTGGTAGTATCCAATGAAAAAGGAACAGCAAAGTGGTCGGACCATTCTATTGGGCGTGCTTTCTGAGAGCAGTCCAGCTGTAGATTTGACAAGATGGGATCTAATAAGTGACCAGCATGATGTGTAGGGGCAGAGTTCAATAGTTGAATGTTAAAAACTTCGAGAATAGAAATGAGCTGTTTAGTGGACGTACAGTCGGAATCTTCAAGATGGATATTTAAATCCCCGAGAATCGTAAAGTTGGCTGCTCTAAGTAGTAAGGGGGCCAGGGAATCTGGCAAAGAAGAAACCCAGGGATTAGCATTCCCAGGAGGGCGGTAGATTAATAGACCTGTCATTGTAAACTGAGGGTTAATAGTTAGCCTAAACAGGGCTGCCTCACAACCTTTAAGATGAATATCTTCGAATTTACAGGTGTACTTAGATTTGAAGATCATGGCTATCCCCCCCCCCTTACCTGTAACTCTGTCCTTTCTTACGATGACGTAATTAGGGGGAATTGCAGCGGCAATATCAGGGCCAGAACTGTCGTGTAGCCAGGTTTCCGTGAGAAACACCGCATCCGGTTGCTCATCAGTGATGAAATCAAAGATGTTGTACTTGTGTTGTGGGAGAGATCTACAATTAATACTCCAGAAATGTAATGAGGAGTATGAAAGGCCAGTTTTGGACTTAACAGGCCTACTACGTCTGCCATAACGCTTAAGCGATCTGCAACTCGCTGGCATTCCGAGAGCAAATCCGCATTGGTGACATTTGTATTTAGGGAAGGGCAATGTACATACAGAGCAGTTCTTGCTAGCAAAGCGGCGCCATAAATATAGATCCTCAGCAGAATAGGAGAGGACCATAATGTAGTAAATCAGAACAACAAGTTACTCACAGATGAAGTGTAGAGTACTTATAGAGTACTTGCCAGAGCCCAAAGCCCGTGAGAGCGCGGCCGAGCGCAGACGGGCTGATTCAGGCGAGACTCCGGCGCTAGGGACGGCGCTGCCGCAAACGCGACCGCTAGCGCGATAGGGTGACCGTTTCCTTTTATATGTACCACTAGAGCGCTCACACCGCTCTGGGCACACTAAAGATGGCCGCCGTGGGATGATTTCCCTAACCCCAATTAAGCTAAAAAAACGGCAGCTAAAGCCGTCAAATGTTGGCGAAAATGTATGCAGGTGGCCTAGGGGTATGCTGTCTGCAAACACAGAGTGAAAAAGTACAGTTTTAAAAACACGAGTAAAACGAGTAAATTAACTCGAAAACAGCTGACAAATACAGAATTAAAGTTGTGCCTTCACAAATAGCGTTTCCTGTAGGTGGCAGACAAAGAATCTCGCGAGCACTGTCACAAGGCTCCTTTTATATGTACCACTAGAGCGCTCACACCGCTCTGGGCACACTAAAGATGGCCGCCGTGGGATGATTTCCCTAACCCCAATTAAGCTAAAAAACGGCAGCTAAAGCCGTCAAATGTCGGCGAAAATGTATGCAGGTGGCCTAGGGGTATGCTGTCTGCACACACAGAGTGAAAAAGTACAGTTTTAAAAACACGAGTAAAACGAGTAAATTAACTCGAAAACAGCTGACAAATACAGAATTAATGTTGTTCCTTCACAAATAGCATTTCCTGTAGGTGGCAGACAAAGAATCTGACAATATTCAGATTCTTTACACTTTCAATACACTTTAGCAAAATAATCTCTTACAAGAACTTATATATACATAATTGCATTGAAGATCATTCTCCGACAAAGATAAGAGGCATTGCTTACTTTCAAGATGACATACTAATTATGGGGCGATATTTAAGTGAACAAGATGAAAAATTGAAAATTGTACTGTGAAAATGAATGGAAACAGGTCTCACTGCTGAACTTAAAAAGTATAAATTCAGGATAAATTCTGTAACATACCTTGGTCACCAAGTCAGTGGAAATGGTGTTTCTCCTAGGAAAAGCTTAATAGATGCAATTGAAAAATCTCCTTCGCCATCATCTTAAGATGATGTGAGATCCTTTCTTGGATTAGCTCAATTCTATTAAAAATTTGGGAAAAACTTTGCAACTAAAACCTATAATTTGCAACAAATATTGAAGGTTAGGCATGAATTTGAATAGAGCAATGAACTAGAGCGTGATTTTCAAGGAATTAAAACTGAACTTGCATCTGCATTTCCTCTTCAAGCCTTTGACAATTGTGCACAGAGCATCATAACAACAGATGCTAGTGGAAACTGTTTGGGAGCAGTTCTCTCACAGATAAATAATGATGGAAATGAATTATAACCATTGCTTTTGCTTCACAATCCTTATCTCCATCAGAAGTTAAATATTCAGTGATAGAAAAAGAAAAGTTGGCCACCGTCTGGGCTATGCAAAAGGTCAGACAATTTGTGTGGGGTACTAGATTTATTCTTCAGACAGACCGCAAACCTTTACTTAAAGTATTGACATCGGAAGGAATACTCAAAGCCACTTCCAGGATTTCAAAAATGAGCTTGAAACTCTTGGATTTTACTTATGATGTGGTATATCTTCCTGGTAAGAACAATCATGTTGCAGACTATCTAAGCAGATCACCAATTAAACAAGAAAATTATTCAGATTTTGATCCAGATGAATTCAGTGTGGCTATTGTTTCAGAGAATATTTATGCTATTACAAAAGAAGAATGGGACAGTGCTTATGCTGAAGACATTTATTTGTCAAAAGCTACAGAATTCATCATCAAAGGTTGTCCAAGTAAAAATGATCTGCAAGGTGACTTAAAAGCCATTTGGGAAATTCAGGAAGAATTGTCTATTCATGATTCAGGTTACATCTGCAGATGTGAAAGACTTGTTGTGCCAAACACCTTACGTATGAAAATCTTAGGAATCAATCACAAAGGTCAACTGGGCATTTCTAAATTAAAGTCAAGAATTAAAATGCTATATTGGTGGCCTGGAATAGACAAAGACACTGAAAATGTTGTGAAGAAAGTTCAGTTTGTATCAATTCGGAGCAAGTAGAGGACCTGATTTTTCCCACTGCCGAGTGCCGTGCGAAGAGGGGGGCTACCGCCTACAAGGTTGCCAGAGTGTGTGGAGTGCGGCGCATGGTGAGGGCTCTGCAGTTACCCCAGAAGCCACTGCAATGCACCCTCAAGGCACCCCCAAGTGAGTCACCTAAGGCGGGAGCACCCAAACAGTTGGAGAAAGCGGCAGGAGCCATCGGTCACCACCGCAGCGGCAGGAGCAGCCAGTCACCCCCGCAGTGGCAGGAGCAACGATTTTCCCGGCAGCGGCAGGAGCCGCGAGTTTCCCGCAGCAGCAGGAGCCGCGAGTTTCCCGCAGCAGCAGGAGCCGCGAGTTTCCCGCAGTGGCAGGAGCCGCGAGTTTTTCGGCAGTGGCTGGAGCCGCGAGTTTTCCGTCAGCGGCGGGAACCGCAAGTTTTTCCGCCGGTCACCCCGCAGTAGCTGCAGCAGCCGTGTGAGATGCCTCCGCAGTGGCAAGAGCAAAGCAGCAAGAGTCCTCCTCTGCAGCGGTAGGGGCAGCGGTAGGGGTTGCGGTAGGCGTTGCGTGAGACACCCCCCCGGTGGCGGGAGCTGCAATAGCCAAATAGCCAAGTACCAGTAACCAGTACCACTCAGCACCAGTTAAAGTACACCGGTCTTCACCCTGGGTGTGTACTAAAGGACCAGGAGCCCTTGGAAGTAGCCAAGTCCTTAAGACACCTAAAGTAACTGCAACCGGTAAATGGTAGCAGTAACACCCTAGCACCCCAGTACCCCAGCACCCCAGGATTACCTGGTCCGGGACTTAGAGTTGCCCAGGTATTGCAAAGCTTGGACAAAGTCACCTAATAAGATCCCAATAAGAACAACAAGAACAGGCAAGGCAACTACATCCAAGCAAGTCACTCTGTCCAGGGGGGGCAAAACAAAAAACAAAATAAAAAACCTGAATTAAAACTTGTGCAAGCGTACGCAAATAGACCATCATGAGATCAGGGAAAATTAGGGGGGCAACAGGCAACGAGCATCAGAAACCTAAAAAGGAGGGAGAGGACCTAACAGAGGCCCAAACAGAGGACCAATCAGAATTGGAAAATTTCAGTAAGCTAAGGGATATGGAGCAGGAACAGTAATCGGAATCAGACTACGATCAAGAAAAAGATATGGGGCCAGATGTAGGTAGCCAAATACCGGTCGGTAACGGCCGAATTCGGCCGTTACCGACCGGTATTTGGCTACCGAGATGTAGGGGCAGGTAAACTGGGCAAATCGGTAATTTTACCGATTCTGTAAATATACCGGTCGGTAAATTTACCGACCGGTATTTTTACAGAATCTGTAAAATTGATATGTAGGTGGGACTCTTCTGAGTCCCACAAGGCCTAAGAAATCGGTATTTTACCATCAAATTCAATTTGATGGTGAAATACCGATTCAGATGTGCATGCACATGTGTGCATGCACACCTGTGCCATATGACAGGCAGACCTGCCCTTAGGGCAGGTATGCCTGCCATATGGCCCCCGAACCTTTTTTGGGGGTGCTAGAGGGTGTCAAAGTGACACCCCCTGCACCCTTGCCAAAAATCGGTATTTACCGATCGGTAAATACCGACCGGTAATGCCCCATTCATTCCTATGGGCTTCAAAGCCCATAGGAATGAATGGGGCATTACCGGTCGGTATTTACCGAATCGGTAAATACCGACTTTTAAAGAATCGGTAAATCCACATCTGGATTTACCCACATCTCGGTACTTCTATTTTACCGATTCATAAATACCGAATCGGTAAAATTCGGTATTTATGAGTCAGTAAAATAGAATTACCTACATCTGGCCCATGGAGAGCAAAATAGAAAAGGACAACATTCAAGAAGACAACCATACCCTCATCACCGAGGCTTGCTCTCCCACCAAAACCAACACCAAAAGCAACAAGCGGGCTCTCATTACTGATTTTTTTAAAGTATATCGCAGCTTATCCCCAGGGAAGCAAAAGGTGCATAAAGTAGCCAAGGAAGCAAAGGAGACAAAGGAGGCAAAAGAAGCCAAGAAGTATAAGTACAAGGGGGGCAGCACGGACAATGAGACAAACAAGGACAGCGCCAGCAAGTCAACAAATAAGGAAGACACTGAACAAATGGCCCTTAAGCTTTCTGTATCAGAGGACGCAAGTAGCACCAATCTCATTCAGAGTCCATCAATCACTCATCACGGATCCCATCAACAGGCCATCCAGGCTGTAGTCCACAACGACAGGGATTTAATTGGCAGTCTGCACTTACATCTAAACAACGGACCTGTCATGCCCAAACAAATCAACTAAGACAACAAAATCAACAACTCCAAACAGCCCAACAATCTGCTCAGCAGTATCGCGAAGAGCAGAGCCCGGAGGATAACCTGGTGCTCGGGCAGGATAGTATTGACAGCTCCTGTGCAATACTTAACATATCTGCAGACCCACACCTTGACCAACCGCTCGTTCAGTTTGAGGGCCAAACATCCAACATACAGGAACAACTCTCCATTAATCTGAAACCACCAATTAAGCAACTTCAAATGGCACATCAGATGACGCAGATGCCATTTCAAAGCAAGACAAACGGACCCCCACTCAAAACCTCCAATGAGACTGAAAAATTCAATCCATTTAGCCACTTAGAAGCCCAAACATCACCCGCACAACGACGAAGCATGAAGAAACAAGAGGGACAACACCTCACGGAACAACAAGAAGACCCATCAACAGGACCATTTTGGGATTTGCTACTAGGCACAAATGAAAACAATTGGATCAGCCGCAACCTACCACGCTGATAAGCTGGATACTCAAGTCGAGCTATTAAATGTATTAGCCTTATACATGCAGGGAATAGACCAAAAATTACATGACTTAAATGCTATGATACCAAAGGTACAACAAGTGCAGGATATCACAAATCATACGTGTCACTGCTATCAAATAATTGACAAGCTTGCAACTGTCCCGACCATAATGTCAGAGTTGCTGGGGGCAGTCAGTGAAACACAATTAAATTCCACAACTTCCACGGAAGGAGACCACAAGGAGGCAGATAGAACTAACAAGGATACCCTTAACATCAATACTAAACCATTAAAAGAGGAAAACAACTTTCAAGAAAGCAAATGTAGAAACTCCCCAGTCATCGAGAAAGACTGGGAATGATCAGAGGAACATCCACATTTAGAAAGCTCATCACCATTTCTGAATCAAAGTAATTCATCGAAGGAACTTGTACAAAGCAAGGAACAAAAAAGCTTGGAAAAACCCCTCTCAAAACAGGAACCTAAACGCTTAAGGAAAGCAAGGAAAAGTAAAACAAATAAAGTCTCTCCACAAGCATTACTGACACCAACCCAGAAAAGACAAGACAAAAGTGATGAAAGTAATAGTGATATACTCAGCATGCCGAATCATAAAAACTCGGCAACAAAAGATGCAGCGGCCTCAAGAAACTACGATGGCAAAAACAAAAAAAAGGAAAACTTGTCAACAAGTAAAATATACGACATATTCAAGTCCTCTGTCGAGAAGGAACATGACAATGCCAAAAACAAAGAAATCATAAAATCTGACATAATTCAAACTTCTCAGAACCCAAACATAAAGAAAAATGAAATCGATATGCAGGATTTAGCAATAAGTGGGAAAGGAGCGACACAGGCAAGAAATCATAATAATGAAATCCAAAATATTTTACAGTTCCAGAGCTCTAGAGAGTCCTTTGAAAACACACAACAAGACCAAGTCAAACCTGGCCAGCACGCCAAAATACATTGTCAAGATCCAACCGAAGTATTAAAAGGGAGCCTGATCGATTACAACAAAATACAATCGCTTACAGCTCAAAGCCAGATAGAACTGATCCCACATTACAAATCGAGAGGAACTCACAACATACTAAATCGAAGTGCAATAATAAAGTTATTCAAATCTCTACCTGCCCTAAGACATATAACATCCAGCGACCTGGAAAGAATTGAATTTAAACCTAATCTCAACCAAATAGGGGCCGAAATAACAACAGCCACCTGGATAAACTACTCAGTCACTGAACAGATCTTGAGGCACAAGGAGGTATTTGCAGCATAGGGTATAGAACTAAAAGAGGTGGAACCTCCTCGTTACCCGAGTCCCCTACAACACCCCCATTGCATAGAGGGCGTTTTAAAAGGAGCGAAAGGCCCAGAGACTCAGGATCAAATAAAGGACAACGTCAAATTTATAAGACAAATCACAATTACAATTTCACACACAGACACAGTTAAAAAAGATGACAATCAACATTGGAGATCCCCAAACACACAACAAGGAGCAGCATGAACAAAATCCCATAAAAACCCAAAAACATTGCAGGACATCAAAATCTGTACCTGGAATGTGAATGGCCTAGCCTCAAAAATAGGGGACATTGATTTTGCTGACTTCACTCTACAGTACGATATACTGCTGTTACAAGAAACCTGGCAGACAACACATACCCCGATTGTAGGTTATAAAGAACACTTAAATCCAGCGAAAAAGGAGTCAGCATACGGAAGAGCCAAGGGTGGTTTATCAATATACATCTCCCATGGGATGAAGAAAACATCGACTTAGACTCGAGCTGGATGCAATGTATTAAATTCATAGTCACCATCACTTGCACATTGTTAATTATGAACATCTACATGCACCCAGCTTACAAGCATAAGGGGAGAGATATCCAACAATTGGCCACTACTATTGAAACTCTAAAGACAATATACCCACACGCCAACATAATATTGTCTGGAGATTTCAATATGAACTTGATGCAAGCCCAAGAGAAAAACTTATCAAATGGAATAACCGTCAGGAGTGACAACACAACCAGACGTGATACCTCGGGCAAGAAATGTGTCGCACTATTGGACAAACAATCATTATACACTTTAAATGGTCGAGGCCCACAAGACAGCCCGGCAGCTTTCACAGGAGTGACGGCAAAATCAGGAGCAACCATTGACTTCACCTTAGTAGATCCAGACCTATTCCTCTGCATCACGAATTTTCAAATAATAGATAGAGTAGATAGTGATCACTATCCCCAATCTTTTACATTAACTAACTTCAGAGAAAAGTCTCGGCCATCGAGAGCCCTGACACAATTCACTCAATTGTACAAATTAAACCGGCTAACATGGAACGAAAACACCATAGACGAAATCATGGAGTTTTGCTCAGCTTTTTTGGCCACTACTGGTGCAAAACCACTAGGTATAGAGGCCTGGGAGACCTTCATTAACAGCTTGAACAGAAAGTTTTCACACAGCCCTAAAAACCAAAAAGCTGCCAGGATCAGCGTGTCAGAATGGTACACCTATGCCCTAAGGATTAAAAAAAAAATTAAATAAAACTTTGAGACAAATACGAACTTACGGACAACAACCTTCCCGGGAGGTCCTGACAACAATTAAACAAATGAAAATCAACCTAAAAAAAGAGATCCGGGACGCAAAACGTATATATAATGAACAGTTTTTGACAAAAATGCTCCAGGTGAGCCAACAACAAAAGTGCAAGCAGTTCTGGGCCCAAATTAATGTTTTATCAAACGGAAAAAATTGTCATTACAACTCCGACATAACCGAGCACGTACGGTGAGCTCACATAGAAGCTACATATAATCCCCAGAAAGCCCCAGAGTCACCTCTGAAAATGAAACATGGAAGGTGACACAACCCAACCACAGTACCTCCAGTGATATGCCAATAAGAGAGCAGAGGAAGGCAGAGACACTGAACCCAACCTCACAGGCCCTAGATCACACGACATGCAATCTGAACCTGAAACATCACAGTAATTCACAATACAAACAAATGGAAGACATATTTCAGCAAGACCCTCGTTCAAACATCAGGGTCTGATCAATCAACCGCCAACAGTCAGATCACACAAAAACAAGTATTTAATGTTATAAAAAAACTGAGATCCGATGGGGCACCGGGACCAAACGGTTTGCCCAACGCCCTATTCAAAAAAGACCTAGTATCTTGGTCTAATCATCTAGCCACACTGTTTGCTAATATTTTGGAATCCCATACTATCCCAGACTCTTGGCGCGGAAGCATATTGCATCCAATATTCAAATCAGGGGCTCGCGCAAATCCCTTAAATTACAGGTTAATAGCCCTCATTGATGTTGAGGCAAAAATCTATGCTGCAAACTTGCTGAAAGACCTAGAGGATTGGATAGATAACATCAAACTGATCTCCAATACACAGACAGGCTTTCGAGCCGGAATGGGCACTTTACAAACATATCCGCCGTTACACTCTTGGCTAATCAATCTATTGCCTATTCAAAAGTTTTGTATGCGTGTTTCGTGGATCTCAAGGCAGCCTTCGACAAGGTCCCTAGACAAGCCTTGTGGGCTAAAATGGAATCCTGGGGTGCACCCACAAACCTATTGAATGCCATAATTAATCTCTATTCAAAAACATGGGTCCAAATAAAAATGGGAGATGGTCAAACGCTAACAAACAAAATTACCACCACCAATGGCTTAAAACAGGGGTGCGTTCTAGCCCCCTGTTTATTTAATATATATACAGCCGATCTAGATTATAACCTACGTTCGACATTAGGTGATCCTCCAAAACTGGGGAACGTGAGAACAGCAAGTATGCAATATGCAGATGACATTGTGCTGCTCTCTCAAATGCCTCGTGGCCTCCAACGTTTGATAAACAAACTAGTAGAATACACAGACCTAAATCAACTACATATAAACTTTAAAAAAACAAAGGAAATGTTTTTTCAAGCCCACATAAAAAAATACCAAAATTCACTTGGACGATCAACAGTAACCGCCTGGACGGCGAGGGGACATATAAGTATCTGGGATTCATTTTGGATCACCACCTTAATTATAAGCAACACCGAGAACAGCGGAAAACAAAAGCTAAACAGCTATTATTTGCATTCAAAACCTTGCAAAAAAAACTCAGTGACTGTTCAACCACCCACTTATTAAAGGTCGTGGCATCAACATTTTTACCTTCAATTACATATGGTTCCGAACTCTTTAACACAAAAGACGTAACATCTCTGAACATCGCCCAAACTAGTCTCCTAAAAAAATTGTTTAACGTTCGGCGCCATATCTCTCAAGCCCGAATCAGACTTGAATTTGGGTTAAAAAAGCAGACCATGTCAAGACAAGGAGTACTGGTTAAATATTACTGGAGAATGCGGGCAGCAGAGGATGACTCTCTGGTACATTATTGTTGGCTGGAGGTCGAAAAGCAATCCAAATCGAGTAATTCAGTTTATTCATTCTTAAAGAAATCGATTGAGGCCTTAAAGTTAGAGGAAGCATGTCACACAATACCATCCTATCCGGAGTTTTGAACAATTAGTCAACAAAACAGTTAATCAAATGTCTCAAGAACAGGATAAAGCTGCATTGACTATGAAAACCAATGCATGGATAGTGCTGCCAACATATAAAATGTTAAAGCCCCAATCATACATTTTGGAACAATTTGCAAATCGAATGAAACAGCAACTGATCTTACTGAGTCTGGGAGTGTACCCAACTAAAGATCTAACTCCTAAATGGAAAGGCACCTGGCTCTCAACGGACTGCCGCCTCTGCGGGATAGGAGACGAATCAGTGCTCCACTTACTTTGTATTTGCCCGGCATTATCATCCAAACGGAAAGAACTGTTGCGGCCGTTAATGAAAAAGGAGCAGATAGGACTTGTAGATCTGCAGTGATAAAATGTTTAGGAGGGTCAACTGTGCAACTGGCATGTAAAGCATTAACGTTATTAAGTCTAGCTGCAAACGTACTAGAAAAGAAAGATACAGAACTTGAACTGGCTAAGCAAGTAATGTGAAAAAGTTTAGACAATTACCCCGAAGCCAGCATAAGAATTAGATATCTCATAGCCAGAATGACTCCCATAAGACTAAAGGCACCAATTGCACTGTTTCTCTTTGTTTTATCAATCAAAAAAAAAAGGGATGGGGGGGTTATATAAATTTTAAATGAGAAGTTTATCAACTAACTTGTATTTTACTCATGAATTTTATGCCATATGTGTTTATTTGTTTTAGCGGTTATGCCGCTCTTTTTATGATTTAAACCAAATCAAATAAAGTAATTTACTACTACTGACAAGTCATTAAAAGTGTTAAGACCTTCACTTGGATTAAGAACATTAAGGCCATTTTGCAACCAGTTGCACATTGCAGCAGCATATTTTGGTCCGTGTGCAATTCAGATATAAGGTAATTTCCTTCATATAATCTTATGTAGGAATAGCCAGGGTTTCTTGACTCCCTTTTTCATCGCACAGATGGAGGTGTGTTCTTGGTGCCATCTGCAATTGTTTCAGGTCTCTGATTTTAAATGGCTTGAGTTAATAAGACAATGCATACGTTGTAGATGGCAGTAGAGATCAAATGGCCTACCACTTTGGAGAACTACCGAAAATCCTACATCTCACAGGTTAAAAAACACATATTCTTATGTGCAGGCACTGCTGACTGAGGAATGATTTGGTCCATGCTGGTTTCATCTCGAAAATGATTGGTTTCAAAGCAAATCACTAGCATACTATGGTGACGTTAACACATTCAGGGCCTAAATATGACTCAACTAACTTGTATTTTACTCATGAATTTTATGCCATATGTGTTTATTTGTTTTAGCGGTTATGCCGCTCTTTTTATGATTTAAACCAAATCAAATAAAGGAATTTACTACTATTGACAAGTCATTAGAAGTGTTAAGACCTTCACTTGGATTAAGAACAATTCCTGATAACCCTTGAGAAAACCTCTGCATAAATTGGTTAGGTCCAATTGAAGATGTGAATGGAAATAATAAACACATTTTGGTCATTATTGATGAATTTTATAAATGGCCTGAAATTGACATCACTGAAAATGTTGACAGCAAACATGTTGTACAATTCTTAGAAACATTATTTATTCGTGAAGGAATACCTAAAGAAATCTTAAGTGATAATGGTCCACAATTTTCATCTGAGAAATACACAAAGTTTTTGGAAAGAAATAGAGTTCACAAGAAATATACTCTGGTCTATAACTCTGCAGGGAGTGGTACTGTTGAAAGGTTCAACAGAGAGATAATGGGCAGTATCCAGGCAGCAATAAATGCAGGAAAAAAATTGGGAAAAATAGTTGATGAGCACACTATGGGCCTATAGAATCACTCCAACTAGTACGGGTTATAGTCCCTTCAAAATGTTAAGAGGAAGAGAACCTTTTGGTAAAGGTAATTAAGTATGGGCGTAAAATCCGTTCCGCTCGCGGATTTTCGGCAAATTCGCAATATGCGAACTCTCGCGAATTTGCCGAAAATCCGCAAATCCGCACGCGGCGGATTTTTTTGCTTGGTGATACAATATTGCGGCGCGCGGCGTGGCGCGAGGCGTTCACTGTCCGTCATTCAGCGTTTGCCGAGTTGTTTTTCTCGATATTTTGCGAGTGCTGCGCCATTTTGGATCTTGCTGCGGGATTCCGCGAGAGTTTGGCGACCGCGATTACGTCATCGCGGCTTGCCACCTTGCACAGCACGCTACGCGAGAGTTCGCAATTGCAAACACGTAGGTGCGGCGGGCAGCAACAATCCCGCACTCGCGAAATAGGGATTTTGCAATTCTGCACAAGAAATCCACCAGCAAACAGCATAAACCTTCAGAAAATGATGATTTTTATCAGAATCACTCCTCAGGTTGACATTTGCCTGCACTTTTTTTTGCAAGGAGTGCATTTTGGGGGGGGGGGGGGAGGAAGGCAGTGCCCCACAGTCTCCAACTTCCTGTTCCTGTCCGGCAGGCTCCTCCCAGGGCTTTCTTCATGTGCTGGTCACTTTCATTTGGACCTTGACCTGGAAGGATTACTTTTTGTGGATGCTGCTGGATATTTGGATTTGAGGCCTTTTTGACTTTCTTTGGATCACTTTTGGATTAGAAATCAACTTTCACAAGTAAGTTTGTTTGGGGCATTACAGTTGCCGCAACTACAATTTTGGAACTTTTTCAGAACATTAAATAAAATATATTGTGGGTAGCCACAGTATCCAGTAGGACCAGGGTTGGTTATGGGTGCATGATACAACTGTTTTGTTGAATTTAAACATCATTGAGGCCATGGATGGGCTGGGATTGTGCTTAATTTTGTGTTTTTTGTCGATTTTTTGGGGCTGCTGTTGGGGCCTTTTGCCCAGGGGTAGTGAGTGGTGCATGGACTGAGTCTGCCTGTGGGGTCTTTTTAATGTAAAGATCCTGGATGGCATTGGATTGTGGTGAATTTTGTGTGCTTTTCATTTTTTTGGGGTGTACTGTTGATGTGGACTGGCCATGTGGATGGTGGTGGCCATCTTGAGTGCTGGTACAGGCAACATGTGCTTGGGGTGCAAGGGGCCATTTTGAAGAGAGGCAGTGTCTGAGGCCTGCACTTATTTTGCCTAGCTTTCATCCATTATGCCCAGGGGTAGTGAGTGGTGCATGGGCCTAGTGTTTCTGTGGGGTGTCTTCTTGAATTTAAATATCATTGAGGCCATGGATGGGCTGGGATTGTGCTGAATTTTGTGGTTTTTGTCGATTGTTTTGGGGCTGCTAGTGGGGCCTTTTGCCCAGGGGTAGTGGTGCATGGACTGAGTCTGCCTGTGGGGTCTTTTTAATGTAAACATCCTGGATGGCATTGGATTGTGGTGATTTTTGTGTGTTTTTCGTTTTTTTGCCCAGGGGTAGTGAGTGGTGCATGGGCCTAGTCTTTCTGTGGGGTGTCTTCTTGAATTTAAACATCATTGAGGCCATGGATGGGCTGGGATTGTGCTGAATTTTGTGGTTTTTGTCGTTTTTTTGGGGCTGCTGGTGGGGCCTTTTGCCCAGGGGTAGTGGTGTATGGACTGAGTCTGCCTGTCGGGTCTCACTCTCTTTAATGTAAACATCCTGGATGGCATTGGATTGTGGTGATTTTTGTGTGTTTTTCGTTTTTTTTGGGGTGTACTGTTGATGTGGACTGGCCATGTGGGTGGTGGCCATCTTGAGTGCTGGTACAGGCAACATGTGCTTGGGGTTCAAGGGGCCATTTTGAAGAGAGGCAGTGTCTGAGGCCTGCACCCATTTTGCCTAGCTTTCATCCATTATGCCCAGGGGTAGTGAGTGGTTGTTCTGCCTGGTTTCTCAGATTAGATAGGACCAGCTCATCAGAGCATTACTAACTCAGCCAGAACGTTACCATCTCCCCCTCCCTAGGACCTATTTACAACAGGTAACAACATACATCTACCACCTAAGGACAGGGAATTCCTAAGATACATACCATGTACCTCCTATAATATCAGCAATCGGCGGCCTCGCGGTCCCATACGAACCCAGACCTCTCTACCCAGACGGCAGTATCAGAATCGGCGGCCTCGCGGTCCCATACGAACCCACACCTCTCTACCCAGACGGCAGTATCAGAATCGGCGGCCTCGCGGTCCCATACGAACCCAGACCTCTCTACCCGGACGGCAGTATCAGAATCGGCGGCCTCGCGGTCCCATACGAACCCAGAACTCTCTACCCAGACGGCAGTATCAGAATCGGCGGCCTCGCGGTCCCATACGAACCCAGACCTCTCTACCCAGACGGCAGTATCAGAATCGGCGGCCTCGCGGTCCCATACGAACCCAGACCTCTCTACCCAGACGGCAGTATCAGAATCGGCGGCCTCGCGGTCCCATACAAACCCAGACCTCTCTACCCAGACGGCAGTATCAGAATCGGCGGCCTCGCGGTCCCATACGAACCCAGACCTCTCTACCCAGACGGCAGTATCAGAATCGGCGGCCTCGCGGTCCCATACGAACCCAGACCTCTCTACCCAGAAGGCAGTATCAGAATCGGCGGCCTCGCGGTCCCATACGAACCCAGACCTCTCTACCCAGACGGCAGTATCAGAATCGGCGGCCTCGCGGTCCCATACGAACCCAGACCTCTCTACCCAGACGGCAGTATCAGAATCGGCGGCCTCGCGGTCCCATACGAACCCAGACCTCTCTACCCAGACGGCAGTATCAGAATCGGCGGCCTCGCGGTCCCATACGAACCCAGACCTCTCTACCCAGACGGCAGTATCAGAATTGGCGGCCTCGCGGTCCCATACGAACCCAGACCTCTCTACCCAGACGGCAGTATCAGAATCGGCGGCCTCACGGTCCCATACGAACCCAGACCTCTCTACCCAGACGGCAGTATATCCTATGATTACCATTACATAAAGGGATCAGTCTCACTATTCATCAGGGGTATAGTACTACAATATTCTGGATCACACAATAGTTGCCAAATTAGATGATGTACAACTTATCCTTAAATCCAAGAGCTCCTCTCTCCCTTATTCTGTTATCACTTACCTGATCAGGGGTAGCATCTGTTCACAGTAACATCTGACTAGAAGCACAGGTTACCTTTTCATACAAGAATAAGAGGTACACTGGTTCACTATGCAAAGGTTATCATCAAATACAAGTTCTCCTCCACCCCCTCAGTTACCATTCACATGGACGGGAGATGCATCCGTTCACCTGACTGCACCTGACTAGAAGAAAGGTTAGCTTCATTAATAATAATAACCTCTGCACAATGGTTCACTAAGAACTGGGGTATCTTCATTACAATAGCCACAATAGCAACACATAATAGACACATACACAGATCTGCAGGGTCTCTGTAAAGACCACATCCACATCTTACTAACAGGAACTGTAAATAGACTGCACACCGCTGAAAGGAAAAGGATTAGTAATACAAGGTTAATGTTTCATGGACACTAACATAACAGGACAGATATCACCTGATTAGTATGGAGTCTTGTTCTAGCTGTCATCTGGATTCCTCCCTCGTCTGTGATTCTCCTCTGCACTCTTGGACATGCATCTGCGCTGATCACTCTGCACTGGACACCTCTCCCCCACGAACTGTCTCCGCCTTCCAGCTTCAGTCTAATTGTTTCTGCCGCTCTGATAACCGTTCGCTCCACTAGCTTCTTCATTCCGTCTGATTATCTCTGTTCAAATGTCCAATTCACTCCAGCTGCTCTCACAGATTAGTATAACTTCAGTCTCTTCCAAAAAGCATCACTTCAGACTCCAGCTGACCACAACTCCTCCTGATAAGTAACTACTTCTGACTGCTGTCTTCAGCTCCAAACATTGCTTAATCTCTCTCTGTTCAGAACACCATCTACTCACTACTGCTTCTAGTTTCTCTCTCTCTGGTTCCAGCTCACTGGCTGTCTGTCTTCCCTCTGTTCCAAGCATCCACTGTCTCTTCTCCCCTGCTCTATCTCCTCTCCTTCTGCACTCTAACGCTCTCCATTCCAATCATCGACTGCACTCCTTCCAACCCAAAGTCTTTCTCCCTGACTCCACCTCTGCACTTCACTAATATGGAATGCTGTCTCCTCATGGAAAGTTCCAGCCATCAGCCTGCCGCCCACCAAATTCTTGTACCTCCCCGTACCAAGGACACACCCCCAGCCGGCCGGCCCGATGTTGTGTCTTCGGCACGAAGAAAAATACAATCCTTCGACAAGGGCCGGCCTGAACCGGTTCTCTCCAAGCGAACAACACCTCATAACTAAAACATTACCTTTACCCTGCAAGCATCTCAGTTCTGCAGGGACAGAAAGCAAAATGGAGTCTCTCTAGTTCTGGGCCTTGTAGGCCTGAGAAGGATGAAATAACACTTAGCTCTATCAGAGTACCTACACAAACCATACCTATATGTAATATGAAGTCAAGACAACAGGATCCACCCTCTACTATAGGTAGAATCATGAAAGGACACATAATTATGTCAAAGCCAATAGGCCATAGATGGATTAGAGTCAACAATAAGGGATCTATCATCATATTAAGCAGCTATCCTCTAGTTTATGCTTCTAGGTATGGCAAAAAGGCCTTAAAAGGACCAACACAAGGCAAGAATAGAGATTCAGGATGGTAGCAAGCTTAAAGTCACCATCACTCATAAATAGAGCCCAAAAATCGAGCAGAACATTGCACCCTTGACTTTAACTTGCTAACATCGATAAACAACAACAAACAAATAAACAAACATCGACATGATCTATCAACAAAATCAAAAACAAAAAGACTCCCTAAAATGAATGACAACCAAGGAAATACCACCTAAAGCTTGATATAGGAAACAAATCAAAATATCTGATAACCACAGAAACTAACCTAAGCACCCTTGAACTAAATGTGCCTCAACTTCTAGTAATAACTCATGAAATCTATTGATGTAGGGACATGTCTGTGAAGTAAAAACAACAAAGGGCCTAAACGAGGCCTACCTACTTCGATCAACTTAAGAAAGGATTTGGTAAAATCTTGACAAATAAACATAACAAAGGGTCCTCAATGTCTGGGCAACTATTACTAGTAAATCTAGGACATGACCTAACTAAATGACACACCTCCCAGGACAACTTAAAGTCTAGGGTGACCACCCTTGGAACTGATCCCACTGCTCCAATTAAAAGTTGATGGATCAAAGTGAAAGTGTAATAACAGGAAAACAAGGATAACCCCATTCCTACAAAATAGCTGGTGTAGCACTATGCATATCAAGCAAGAAAATAAAAAAAAAGTGATCTAAGAGTAGTGCATATACTCATCTAAAAGATAATTCAGACATAGTCTGTCCAGAAATCCCTATAGCTAAAATAGCTGAATCAGAAACTTAGACTTGAAAAACTAAGTGATAGGAGACCATGCCAAAGTCAATAGGCAAAGGTCATAAGTCATCTAACTCAGGAAACAGTGTGCACCTAATCCCTCTGTATCAATCTGTGGAACACATGTGTGCACCATCATGCAGAACACTACTTTCCCTTCATTGGCAAAACTGTTTTATAGAAAACAGGAAAATTATCCAATAGGTGAAAGATAAACAAGTGTAAAGTCAATCTGTAATAGCATAGCATACTAAGATCCAAATATCATGTATCACAGGGCATCAGATTACTAAAGCAGCTCACTAATTATATACTGCACCCTATGACTTTCAAACAAAATCATTTGCATTAAACCAAAGGCCAAATTATGAATGTGACACTGCATCTTTCAAACTGGAAAATCAAAAGCATAAACAGGACTAAAAATTTAACATTATCATTGGGGCCTGTTTGTGGTAACTGCAAAAAGTGGCATAATGTCCATCTGAAATAGAAACATGGGAAAAAAATGCAAGACTCAAGAATGCAGGCCAAGGAATTACATTGTAGACTCCTTTCATAAAGGAACATCATTATAACCAAATACAAATGGGTTCTTTTAGATCATCACTTTCAAAAGTCAATTAAAATTTTTTCTTTTTTCAAACCTAGGGCTATTGACTTTGGCACCCCAAAATTTTTTTTTTTAGGGGGGGGGGGGGGGAAATCCAAACATAACCCATAGAGTTTTTGACCTGACTGCTGAGGCAGCCCACTGTAAATATTAATGCCAATTTCAAAAGTTCAGTCAATGTAAAAGTTCTCTTCTGTAGGAATCCATCGTTAGTTTCTCCTTAGGAAAACAGTTCATTCGTGTAGGCCACGACCCTCCGTCTTCATCTGCATCCGGTGCCAAGGGAGCACACCCTCCAGTCTGGTCAGCCTGGTACGTCTGCTTCTAATCCTGGATTCAGCCTCGGGGGGGGGGGTTGGGAAGGGCAACACTCATCCGAAAATAACAAAGCGCATCACTCCAAAATAAGAAAGTCACACTCATACAGGGCCCCCATAGATCAACAATCTGGAACGAAAAACAAGTATCATCAATCTTGCAAAAACAGATTTTCCATTCAAAAAAGCACCCCAAGTGCTTTTCATTTCTGTAAGAAGAAAACCTCCTAATTCCTGAAAAGAACTCTCTAAATCCAAGGGATGTTTTGGACACTCTACCTATACCATATTCTTTAAATTTGTTTGGGCAAAATCTAATTTTTTATACACTATCAGAAGGGCTGGGGCCTAGTCACTCCTCACTCCTTTGAGAAACAGCCCCTCCCTCTAGAAAGATGGTCGCGCTCGGAGTTTTGAACCAGCTCCAACCATAACAAGCAGGAACCGAGCTTCGCTGCAATCACACTCCTTGCTCGCCTACCCCTCCCTTCAGAGCCATCCGCGCTCAGGGGCGGGCTCAGTTTCAATCATAAACAAAAGGGATCGCGGAAAGAATTGGGTTATGGCCAGGGAAGTCTCTACTCGCTCAAGGGCCCCTCCCGTCAGAAAATGCCCTGAGAACGGGCCTGAGTTATCTCGTTCAAGGTTAAAACAACAACTTCTGCTTGTGGAGTTTCTCACACATTTTTAAATGAAACTCCATGCAGCTGGTATTTAACTTTTCTCCTCTCAGACAAGCACCGTATTTCTCTAACTAATTTAATCAAGTTCTTAAGCTATTATTTTTCTATAGCCATATGAAAAGTTAACCAACATTCAAAAGACGGCATTCTACACTACAGCAATTTTAAACTAATGTAAGGGATGTGAGTGTATTAAAGTCAAAATCAAAATAGAACCTCATGTCCACCCTTGACTTTATACACAAACATCAAAATGTTTCAGAAACATAGTCACATGATAGCATCGCAAAATAATTCTGTCATAACGGTTCACTACTTGCTGAAAGGGAAAAAACATTAGAACAACAATGCATGCAGACACATTTCATTTTTTTTATAACATGTGAAACACCATCAAATTAAACAAGGGGCAACATATAATTTTGCATTGCATAACCAAGAATTCATAATTAAGTGTGCAAGCTTTTCCATTCTACCTATAAAAAGGGCCAGATTCATCATTGTATTTAAAAGCACACGGTTGCATTTCACCAATTAAAGCACATTCTACATTGAAATAATTTCATTTCCACAACCGAAGATTGCACCATCTTTGCACAGCTGAAAACCACCAAAACACCCCCTCGCAGTCCGACAGGTTGATTTACACCTCCGAGTCAGACTCGTTAAATCATGTGATCAAAGGCAAAACCCACAGAAACCCGTGGACGCATTCCAAACAGTACAACGCGTTACCAGTCTGATTGATCAATAAAGTCATCATGACTTGCTTATAAGCAACCGGGGAAGAACGAATAATACGATTCCGCACAGAAGACGTCAACAAACCATCAAGCAATCTGTCAGCAGTACTCAGAAAAATCGCAGTTTTCATCACCTCCTCTTTGAAACGTTGTGCGGCATCGCGCAATGTATACCACGGCTTGTCATTCACAGGCCAGTCAGATTCAGTAGGGTACTTTTGATTACAACCCTCAGTCGCCAACTGAAGCAAACTGAGTTGACCAGCACCATTATAATTACGAAAATGATCTTGAACAGTAGAATCCGAACTCAAGGAACAAAATTTCAAAGAATCGCCAGCATCCAACATAATGCCAGCAGCGCCCAGTTCATAAAGGCGCACCATCCACGTAAGCAAGGTCTCACCTGCTCGCTGTCGAAATCGCTGCAAAATATCACTAATTTCCTGTTGAGTAAAATCCTCCAAAGAGTCCAAAGGAATACCGTTCGGATTACCGGGAGCCTGCTGCAACTTCCTACGAAAAACAGGATGTACAGAGACCGCAGGAAGAGCATCACAAGGAGCCCGATCAGTAAACTTAGGGGAACAATCTGTATGAGAAGTATCAACACAATGCAAAGAGCGATCGTAGTCGCGGGACTCAACATCTGTAGCACAAGAAGCAGATTTAAAAGCCTGTCCGGAGCGAGAAGACTCGCGATTGTTAGACTCCTCATCCGAGGAACGAGAATCACTCGAATTCCAGATATTACCATCCCATTCACCAGGATTCCAACCCAGTCCGGCTTTCGCCACGACCAGTCGCACTTTCCGTTTAGAAACGCGACCACGACGATTCTTGTATTTATATCGTGCAATCCGAACAGCCGCCCTTTCAGCGATAGTCTGATACGTTTCAAGTTTGTCGGCAAGCAATTTATTTTGACACCGCAACAAAGTATGAGCATTTTGAATTTCAACAAACTTCCGTTTCATTTCCACATGCTCCTTCTGCAATTTCGACAACCTCTCATGTACAAGCCTGTACGCAGACAAAACAATCCAACCTCTGCGCCCTAAAATAGGAAGCTCCTCACCCTTCGCTACTGGCGCCTTCTGCAAACAGGAAATCACATCAGCCGGCTCCGCCAGCTCCAGACAAGAATTCCAATTTTCACTCAAACCAGTAGAATCAGCCCACTCGCGGGCCAAGGCCTCATAAGGCGTTGAATCCCAGCCGGGAATATCAACAGGCAACTTAAAAACAGATTTCGACTTTCTCAAAAACATCCTGACAAAACAAAAACTATACACACAATTATATACAAATAATATACAAATGAAACCACGTACGCGCCGAGTACAAACTCAAAAATAACCACAACGCACACAGGTTTCGTAAACGGTTCGTGACGCCAAATGTTCTGCCTGGTTTCTCAGATTAGATAGGACCAGCTCATCAGAGCATTACTAACTCAGCCAGAACGTTACCATCTCCCCCTCCCTAGGACCTATTTACAACAGGTAACAACATACATCTACCACCTAAGGACAGGGAATTCCTAAGATACATACCATGTACCTCCTATAATATCAGCAATCGGCGGCCTCGCGGTCCCATACGAACCCAGACCTCTCTACCCAGACGGCAGTATCAGAATCGGCGGCCTCGCGGTCCCATACGAACCCAGACCTCTCTACCCAGACGGCAGTATCAGAATCGGCGGCCTCGCGGTCCCATACGAACCCAGACCTCTCTACCCAGACGGCAGTATCAGAATCGGCGGCCTCGCGGTCCCATACGAACCCAGACCTCTCTACCCAGACGGCAGTATCAGAATCGGCGGCCTCGCGGTCCCATACGAACCCAGACCTCTCTACCCAGACGGCAGTATCAGAATCGGCGGCCTCGCGGTCCCATACGAACCCAGACCTCTCTACCCAGAAGGCAGTATCAGAATCGGCGGCCTCGCGGTCCCATACGAACCCAGACCTCTCTACCCAGACGGCAGTATCAGAATCGGCGGCCTCGCGATCCCATACGAACCCAGACCTCTCTACCCAGATGGCAGTATCAGAATCGGCGGCCTCGCGGTCCCATACGAACTCAGACCTCTCTACCCAGAAGGCAGTATCAGAATCGGCGGCCTCGCGGTCCCATACGAACCCAGACCTCTCTACCCAGACGGCAGTATCAGAATCGGCGGCCTCGCGGTCCCATACGAACCCAGACCTCTCTACCCAGACGGCAGTATATCCTATGATTACCATTACATAAAGGGATCAGTCTCACTATTCATCAGGGGTATAGTACTACAATATTCTGGATCACACAATAGTTGCCAAATTAGATGATGTACAACTTATCCTTCAATCCAAGAGCTCCTCTCTCCCTTATTCAGTTATCACTTACCTGATCAGGGGTAGCATCTGTTCACAGTAACATCTGACTAGAAGAACAGGTTACCTTTTCATACAAGAATAAGAGGTACACTGGTTCACTATGCAAAGGTTATCATCAAATACAAGTTCTCCTCCACCCCCTTGCTCAGTTACCATTCACATGGACGGGAGATGCATCCGTTCACCTGACTGCACCTGACTAGAAGAAAGGTTAGCTTCATTAATAATAATAACCTCTGCACAATGGTTCACTAAGAACTGGGGTATCTTTATTACAATAGCCACAATAGCAACACATAATAGACACATACACAGATCTGCAGGGTCTCTGTAAAGACCACATCCACATCTTACTAACAGGAACTGTAAATAGACTGCACACCGCTGAAAGGAAAAGGATTAGTAATACAAGGTTAATGTTTCATGGGCACTAACATAACAGGACAGATATCACCTGATTAGTATGGAGTCTTGTTCTAGCTGTCATCTGGATTCCTCCCTCGTCTGTGATTCTCCTCTGCACTCTTGGACATGCATCTGCGCTGATCACTCTGCACTGGACACCTCTCCCCCACGAACTGTCTCCGCCTTCCAGCTTCAGTCTAATTGTTTCCGCCGCTCTGATAACCGTTCGCTCCACTAGCTTCTTCATTCTGTCTGATTATCTCTGTTCAAATGTCCAATTCACTCCAGCTGCTCTCACAG
This sequence comes from Lissotriton helveticus, assembly GCF_964261635.1. Taxonomy (NCBI): domain Eukaryota; kingdom Metazoa; phylum Chordata; class Amphibia; order Caudata; family Salamandridae; genus Lissotriton; species Lissotriton helveticus. Next base: position 179,240,964 of record NC_136063.1, read on the forward strand.
ATTAGTATAACTTCAGTCTCTTCCAAAAGGCATCACTTCAGACTCCAGCTGACCACAACTCCTTCTGATAAGTAACTACTTCTGACTGCTGTCTTCAGCTCCAAACATTGCTTCATCTCTCTCTGTTCAGAACACCATCTACTCACTACTGCTTCTAGTTTCTCTCTCTCTGGTTCCAGCTCACAGGCTGTCTGTCTTCCCTCTGTTCCAAGCATCCACTGTCTCTTCTCCCCTGCTCCATCTCCTCTCCTTCTGCACTCTAACGCTCTCCATTCCAATCATCGACTGCACTCCTTCCAACCCAAAGTCTTTCTCCCTGACTCCACCTCTGCACTTCACTAATATGGAATGCTGTCTCCTCATGGAAAGTTCCAGCCATCAGCCTGCCGCCCACCAAATTCTTGTACCTCCCCGTACCAAGGACACACCCCCAGCCGGCCGGCCCGATGTTGTGTCTTCGGCACGAGAAAAATACAATCCTTCGACAAGGGCCGGCCTGAACCGGTTCTCTCCAAGCGAACAACACCTCATAACTAAAACATTACCTTTACACTGCAAGCATCTCAGTTCTGCAGGGACAGAAAGCAAAATGGAGTCTCTCTAGTTCTGGGCCTTGTAGGCCTGAGAAGGATGAAATAACACTTAGCTCTATCAGAGTACCTACATAAACCATACCAATATGTAATATGAAGTCAAGACAACAGGATCCACCCTCTACTATAGGTATTATCATGAAAGGACACATAATTATGTCAAAGCCAATAGGCCATAGATGGATTAGAGTCAACAATAAGGGATCTATCATCATATTAAGCAGCTATCCTCTAGTTTATGCTTCTAGGTATGGCAAAAAGGCCTTAAAATGACCAACACAAGGCAAGAATAGAGATTCAGGATGGTAGCAAGCTTAAAGTCACCATCACTCATAAATAGAGCCCAAAAATCGAGCAGAACAGTGGTGCATGGGGCTAGTCTTTCTGTCGGGTGTCTTCTTGAATTTAAACACTATTGAGGCCATGGATGGGCTGGGATTGTGCTGCATTTTGTGTTTTTTCTCGTTTTTTTGGGGCTGCTGGTGGGGCCTTTTGCCCAGGGGTAGTGAGTGGTGCATGGACTGAGTCTTTCTGTGGGGTGTCTTCTTGAATTTAAACATCTTTGAGGCCATGGATGGGCTGGGATTGTGCTGAATTTTGTGGGTTTTGTCGATTTTTTGGGCTGCTGGTGTGGCCTTTTGCCCAGGGGTAGTGAGTGGTGCATGGGCCTAGTCTTTCTGTGGGGTGTCTTCTTGAATTTAAACATCATTGAGGCCATGGATGGGCTGGGATTGTGCTGAATTTTGTGTTTTTGTCGTTTTTTTGGGGCTGCTGGTGGGGCCTTTTGCCCAGGGGTAGTGGTGCATGGACTGAGTCTGCCTGTGGGGTCTCACTCTCTTTAATGTAAACATCCTGGATGGCATTGGATTGTGGTGATTTTTGTGCGTTTTTCGTTTTTTTTGGGGTGTACTGTTGATGTGGACTGGCCATGTGGGTGGTGGTGGTGGCCATCTTGAGTGCTGGTACAGGCAACAGGTGCTTGAGGTTCAAGGGGCCATTTTGAAGAGAGGCAGTGTCTGAGGCCTGCACCCATTTTGCCTAGCTTTCATCCATTATGCCCAGGGGTAGTGAGTGGTGCATGGGCCTAGTCTTTCCGTGGGGTGTCTTCTTGAATTTTAACACCATTGAGGCCATGGATGGGCTGGGATTGTGCTGAATTTTGTGGTTTTTGTCGTTTTTTTGGGGCTGCTGGTGGGGCCTTTTGCCCAGGGGTAGTGAGTGGTGCATGGGCCTAGTCTTTCTGTGCGGTGTCTTCTTGAATTTAAACATCATTGAGGCCATAGATGGGCTGGGATTGTGCTGAATTTTGAGGTTTTTGTCATTTTTTTGGGGCTGCTGGTGGGGCCTTTTGCCCAGGGGTAGTGGTGCATGGACTGAGTCTGCCTGTGGGGTCTCACTCTCTTTAATGTAAACATCCTGGATGGCATTGGATTGTGGTGATTTTTGTGTGTTTTTCGTATTTTTGGGGTGTACTGTTGATGTGGACTGGCCATGTGGGTGGTGGTGGTGGCCATCTTGAGTGCTGGTATAGGCAACAGGTGCTTGGGGTTCAAGGGGCCATTTTGAAGAGAGGCAGTGTCTGAGGCCTGCACCCATTTTGCCTAGCTTTCATCCATTATGCCCAGTGGTAGTGAGTGGTGCATGGGCCTAGTCTTTCTGTGGGGTGTCTTCTTGAATTTAAACACCATTGAGGCCATGGATGGGCTGGGATTGTGCTGAATTTTGTGGTTTTTGTCGTTTTTTTGGGGCTGCTGGTGGGGCCTTTTGCCCAGGGGTAGTGAGTGGTGCATGGTCCTAGTCTTTCTGTGGGGTGTCTTCTTGAATTTAAACATCATTGAGGCCATGGATGGGCTGGGATTGTGTTGATTTTTGTGTGTTTTTTCGACTTTTTGGGGTGTATAACTGATGTTCCTCTGTCTTCCATTGCTTTTAGGTGCACAAGAGAACCACCAGTGCCAGGAAGAAGTCCTGCTGCGGTGTGTGTAGCACAACGTCACGTGTGGCCACAGACAACTCTGCAACTTGTGCAACTGCGGCCTGCTGTTCAGAGTGACATCTGAAGAAGATGGCCCCAAAAAAAGTTCCCCGTAGCTCCTCTAGCAAGAAAGATGCCAGAAAGGAGCAGAAGAAGCAAGTTACCAAGCAGACTGGTGTGCCGCCCGCCACATTTTTTGGGAATACAAAAAAAAGTACGCCTGCAGCAGCGGGATCTGCTAGGGACCAAGCTGGGAGCAGCACCCCCGCTCCATTGGGCTCAGTGCCACCACCCCCACGCCAACTTAAGTCCATCCCTTGAGTGCTGAAGAGGCAGCCAGTCTACTTGTTCAATCACCATCGACCAGTGATGTTGGCTCATCGCAAGAAAGTAGCAGCAATGTCCCTCAATCAACACACGTTGTTGTAACTCATCTGACGAGTGTTGAACAACCACAGCCGCAACAACAACCACATGTGCAAGTACAAGCCCAAGCACATGTGGAAGGAGACGCGGCGCAAGGAGAGGAGCAAGCAGAGGTGCATGGAGGGGCACAACAAGTGGGCACAATAGTTGTTCCTCCAGAAGTAGGGGCACATCTGGAAATCGACAATCAAGCTGAGGTATCATTCGAGGAAGCCACTCCCCCTGATGATCATTCATTGTCTTCCACATCCCGAGCAAGGAAAAGATCAAAGGAGGTGGTGTCTACATCTTCTTCAAGCCCACCTCCTTCTGATGATACGAATATTACTTAGCACCACTGCCGTCTGAGAGTGAGGCTCAGGCACACCATGATCTGACAAAGGTAGCTAAGCGTAAAAGGAAGGTCGTCGAAACTCTCATAGTTATGGAGTGTGATGACGCTCAACAAGAAGTGGCGTATACTCCTGCTGCTGAAGACTCTCACGACGACAACGCAGTCATCACTAACGTCACTGAAGCCCCAGCGGGCATGCAGCAAACAGACATTTTGACCCTAGCCCGACAAGCTGCTGAGCGTGATGATGAATTCGACGAGGAGGCAATGGGAACACCACAATCATTGAAGTTAACTAGTACACCACAACCTACCGCTTCCATATTTCTTACTCGCCAGAAGGGACCTCCATCCACCTCGACCTCAATTAGTGGTGGTGAAAGTGCACAACGTAGTAAAGTTCAGCAATACACATCCTCCACTTCATCTGGCATTAGCAGCATGACCACCACCAGTATCGCCTCCTCTGGCCCCCACAGACATTTCAAGTCCGCAGTTTGGGACTTCTTTAGTGTTTGCCCAAAAAGGGAAAACATAGCCATTTGTAGCATTTGTAAGCTTGCAGTTAGTCGTGGTAAGCTTGGTACCAACTATGGGACTGGAGGCCAGAGAGGTCATCTTGATAGACAGCACACTGTCCAATGGTTTGCGCACCTAAAGGAGATCAAGGAAGCCCAAATTGCAAGTCGAGAAAATGTTGATGTTCCATCTGATGATGACGAGGAGGAAGAAGCGTCACACACGTCACTTACACCCAGTACCCCTGTCAGCACACCCCCTGTGCGCCACACTAAGAGTGTGGGACAGAGTGAGACACCAATGCGAAAAAGTTCATCAGCGAGCGTAACTGGGTCGAAGAAGTCATCAACATCATCATCATCATCCCGTAAAATGGTCCAGGGCAACATTAAAACAATGTTCTTTTCAGACGCGCCATATGACCGCAACCACCCAACGGCGCGTCTGTATAACACTAAGCTGGCTAAAATGCTAGCGCTGGATCTTCTCCCTTTTTCTTTTGTGGAAGGGGTTGGTTTTCTTGAATTAGTGGCAGCGCTCTGCCCTAAATGGAAGGTTCCTAGCCGGTTCTATTTTGCCCGAGTTGCGGTTCCAGCACTACATGAAGATGTGCTGGAGGTGATTGGGGCAGCGGTGCAGAAGAGTGCTGTTCACACTATACATCTGACAACAGACATGTGGACCAGTGGAGCAGGCACTGATTACATGTGCATCACTGCACACTGGGTCTCTTTTTCAGGGGTTAAAGCAAAGCTAAACGCAGGTGTTGACCTGGACCAAGTTTTTAAAGCTGCTCGGAAACATGCAACACTAGCCATGTTTGGCTTGGAGCAACGTCATACAGCACAAAACATTTTGAATGAGTTCAACACAAAGGTCTTTCACTGGCTGTCCCCAAAAAAACGCGACATTGGTTATGTTTCCACGGATATTGGCGCCAATGTAGTTAAGGCCATGGATCTGGGTCACTATTTCAGAGTGCCGTGTTTGGCGCGCTGTATAAACCTGGTTGTTAAAAAATTCTTGGATAAAGACAGTCCAGCATGCCAGTTAGTGGTCACCTGCCGAAAAATGTGCAACCATTTCAGCCATTCTTTTAAGGCCCGGAAGCATCTGAGGCGCCTGCTACATGAACGTCGAATGCCAGTGAAAGCACTCATCCAGGAGGTGCCAACACGTTGGAACTCAACCTTCTACATGCTTGAGCGTCTGTATGAGCAGTTTACGGTACTCGATCAGTATTTCTTAACACTGGGTACAGCTGTGAAGGACCTGAGGTTAAATGCGGCGGAATGGGAGCTAGTTAAAAGCCTGACAGACATGCTTCGTCCTTTTGAGGTCTTCACGCGTGCAGTCAGCAGGGAGGACTGTAATTTGGGAAAAGCTATCCCATTGTTGCGCATGCTGGAGCACAAATTGAAGGCGGTGTCTTCTAAGTTTCAAAAAGATCAAGAAAAGCAAGAAGCTTTTGTTTTGGCGGAGAAATTATTAGAGCGCCTACTTGGCGATGAACGTCTTCAAAAGATCCACTCAGAACAGCATTAAATTTGTGCTACTATTCTGCATCCACGCTACAAAAAGGCACTGAAAGGCAGTGCATTATTTCCTTTTGGTGATGAAGATGTTACAAAGTACAAACATTGGCTAGCCTTGTCAGCCATGAGGTTTGAAAGAGACCGGAAGAAACTTGAAGGAAAAGGCAGTACATCAGCATCAGCAGGCCATCCCCAGTCAAAAGACTCCACTTCTGCACCTGTGGCTGTGGCAGAAGTGACCTCTCAGCCGTTAAAGACACCGGCAACCGGATCATCTGCACCAGACACAACAGAAATATCGGGTGATGATAGTGAAGAGGATTGGCTAGCTGAGCTTGGGTTTGGTTCTCAAAAGGTCCGAGCAAAAAGTAAGCTAAGTGGAGGAACCGTGGAGAACCTTGAGTCGATGGTGCAGGACTATCTGAATGACTCAACAGAGGTCTATGTTAATGCTGACCCATTGGCGTATTGGCATGGGAAAAAAGAATTGTGGCCAGAGATCACCAGCCTGGCTATACATTACTTGTCTTGCCCACTCGCCAGTGTGTCTTCTGAACGTGTTTTCAGTGCTGCTGGTGGCATTGTAACTTGCAAACGGACCCGCCTCTCGCCCAAAAATGTGGAGAGGTTAACAATGATCAAGATGAATGAGCACCTCATACCAACAGATTTCAAAGTACCAGATCGCACGACGGAAGAAGACGAAGAGGACAGCAACTTAGATGAGGGAATTTCTTCTGTGTTAGGTGACACTGACCTACTCCTGCCTGAATTCGCAGAGTATGAGGACGAACTCTTCTTCCCTGACACCGAGCCCTGAAAATGAGCCAATGACTTAAAAATTTTCTTTTACGTACTTATTCACTTTTATTCCTGTGTTTCTGTCTTTCTTTGTTTTGCACAGTTAATATAATTACAACTTTAATCACCTGTACTTTTGCTTTTTGGCTGTTTGGGGGTCTTCTACTTGTTTTTGCCTGGGTTGACGGCTCTGGGGCCATTGCTGGGAAGGTCTAATACCGGATAAAACTGGTTTGGACAACATCCATGCGGGAAAAAGTTTTTGCATTTTCTGACTTTTAGCTCAATGTAGCGTTTTCGGGGGCCTGTTTGGGGGGCTTCCTGGTGTTTGTGGGTGGGTTTCGGGGTCTGGGAGCAACGCTGGGTATGGATACTTTTCATTGCAAGAGGTTTGAAGGGAATCCATGGAGGCAGAGGGGAGTTAGGGCCTAGCTGCAGAGCACGCGCTGAGTGTTTTTGGAAATTTCCAGAAAAGTGACTAAGTCCCAATTTTTGTACTTTTGCTTTTTGGCTGTTTGGGGGTCTTCTACTTGTTTTCGCCTGGGTTGACGGCTCTGGGGCCATTGCTGGGAAGGTCTAATACCGGATAAAACTGGTTTGGACAACATCCATGCGGGAAAAAGTTTTTGCATTTTCTGACTTTTCGCTCAATGTAGTGTTTTCGGAGGCCTGTTTGGGGGGCTTCCTGGTGTTTGTGGGTGGGTTTCGGGGTCTGGGAGCAACGCTGGGTATGGATACTTTTCATTGCAAGAGGTTTGAAGGGAATCCATGGAGGCAGAGGGGAGTTAGGGCCTAGCTCCAGAGCACGCGCTGAGTGATTTTGGAAATTTCCAGAAAAGTGACTAAGTCCCAATTTTTGTACTTTTGCTTTTTGGCTGTTTGGGGGTCTTCTACTTGTTTTCGCCTGGGTTGACGGCTCTGGGGCCATTGCTGGGAAGGCCTAATACCGGATAAAACTGGTTTGGACAACATCCATGCGGGTAGTGGTGCATGGACTGAGTCTGCCTGTGGGGTCTCACTCTCTTTAATGTAAACATCCTGGATGGCATTGGATTGTGGTGATTTTTGTGTGTTTTTCGTATTTTTGGGGTGTACTGTTGATGTGGACTGGCCATGTGGGTGGTGGTGGTGGCCATCTTGAGTGCTGGTATAGGCAACAGGTGCTTGGGGTTCAAGGGGCCATTTTGAAGAGAGGCAGTGTCTGAGGCCTGCACCCATTTTGCCTAGCTTTCATCCATTATGCCCAGTGGTAGTGAGTGGTGCATGGGCCTAGTCTTTCTGTGGGGTGTCTTCTTGAATTTAAACACCATTGAGGCCATGGATGGGCTGGGATTGTGCTGAATTTTGTGGTTTTTGTCGTTTTTTTGGGGCTGCTGGTGGGGCCTTTTGCCCAGGGGTAGTGAGTGGTGCATGGTCCTAGTCTTTCTGTGGGGTGTCTTCTTGAATTTAAACATCATTGAGGCCATGGATGGGCTGGGATTGTGTTGATTTTTGTGTGTTTTTTCGACTTTTTGGGGTGTATAACTGATGTTCCTCTGTCTTCCATTGCTTTTAGGTGCACAAGAGAACCACCAGTGCCAGGAAGAAGTCCTGCTGCGGTGTGTGCAGCACAACGTCACGTGTGGCCACAGACAACTCTGCAACTTGTGCAACTGCGGCCTGCTGTTCAGAGTGACATCTGAAGAAGATGGCCCCAAAAAAAGTTCCCCGTAGCTCCTCTAGCAAGAAAGATGCCAGAAAGGAGCAGAAGAAGCAAGTTACCAAGCAGACTGGTGTGCCGCCCGCCACATTTTTTGGGAATACAAAAAAAAGTACGCCTGCAGCAGCGGGATCTGCTAGGGACCAAGCTGGGAGCAGCACCCCCGCTCCATTGGGCTCAGTGCCACCACCCCCACGCCAACTTAAGTCCATCCCTTGAGTGCTGAAGAGGCAGCCAGTCTACTTGTTCAATCACCATCGACCAGTGATGTTGGCTCATCGCAAGAAAGTAGCAGCAATGTCCCTCAATCAACACACGTTGTTGTAACTCATCTGACGAGTGTTGAACAACCACAGCCGCAACAACAACCACATGTGCAAGTACAAGCCCAAGCACATGTGGAAGGAGAGGCGGCGCAAGGAGAGGAGCAAGCAGAGGTGCATGGAGGGGCACAACAAGTGGGCACAATAGTTGTTCCTCCAGAAGTAGGGGCACATCTGGAAATCGACAATCAAGCTGAGGTATCATTCGAGGAAGCCACTCCTCCTGATGATCATTCATTGTCTTCCACATCCCGAGCAAGGAAAAGATCAAAGGAGGTGGTGTCTACATCTTCTTCAAGCCCACCTCCTTCTGATGATACGAATATTACTTAGCACCACTGCCGTCTGAGAGTGAGGCTCAGGCACACCATGATCTGACAAAGGTAGCTAAGCGTAAAAGGAAGGTCGTCGAAACTCTCATAGTTATGGAGTGTGATGACGCTCAACAAGAAGTGGCGTATACTCCTGCTGCTGAAGACTCTCACGACGACAACGCAGTCATCACTAACGTCACTGAAGCCCCAGCGGGCATGCAGCAAACAGACATTTTGACCCTAGCCCGACAAGCTGCTGAGCGTGATGATGAATTCGACGAGGAGGCAATGGGAACACCACAATCATTGAAGTTAACTAGTACACCACAACCTACCGCTTCCATATTTCTTACTCGCCAGAAGGGACCTCCATCCACCTCGACCTCAATTAGTGGTGGTGAAAGTGCACAACGTAGTAAAGTTCAGCAATACACATCCTCCACTTCATCTGGCATTAGCAGCATGACCACCACCAGTATCGCCTCCTCTGGCCCCCACAGACATTTCAAGTCCGCAGTTTGGGACTTCTTTAGTGTTTGCCCAAAAAGGGAAAACATAGCCATTTGTAGCATTTGTAAGCTTGCAGTTAGTCGTGGTAAGCTTGGTACCAACTATGGGACTGGAGGCCAGAGAGGTCATCTTGATAGACAGCACACTGTCCAATGGTTTGCGCACCTAAAGGAGATCAAGGAAGCCCAAATTGCAAGTCGAGAAAATGTTGATGTTCCATCTGATGATGACGAGGAGGAAGAAGCGTCACACACGTCACTTACACCCAGTACCCCTGTCAGCACACCCCCTGTGCGCCACACTAAGAGTGTGGGACAGAGTGAGACACCAATGCGAAAAAGTTCATCAGCGAGCGTAACTGGGTCGAAGAAGTCATCAACACCATCATCATCATCCCGTAAAATGGTCCAGGGCAACATTAAAACAATGTTCTTTTCAGACGCGCCATATGACCGCAACCACCCAACGGCGCGTCTGTATAACACTAAGCTGGCTAAAATGCTAGCGCTGGATCTTCTCCCTTTTTCTTTTGTGGAAGGGGTTGGTTTTCTTGAATTAGTGGCAGCGCTCTGCCCTAAATGGAAGGTTCCTAGCCGGTTCTATTTTGCCCGAGTTGCGGTTCCAGCACTACATGAAGATGTGCTGGAGGTGATTGGGGCAGCGGTGCAGAAGAGTGCTGTTCACACTATACATCTGACAACAGACATGTGGACCAGTGGAGCAGGCACTGATTACATGTGCATCACTGCACACTGGGTCTCTTTTTCAGGGGTTAAAGCAAAGCTAAACGCAGGTGTTGACCTGGACCAAGTTTTTAAAGCTGCTCGGAAACATGCAACACTAGCCATGTTTGGCTTGGAGCAACGTCATACAGCACAAAACATTTTGAATGAGTTCAACACAAAGGTCTTTCACTGGCTGTCCCCAAAAAAACGCGACATTGGTTATGTTTCCACGGATATTGGCGCCAATGTAGTTAAGGCCATGGATCTGGGTCACTATTTCAGAGTGCCGTGTTTGGCGCGCTGTAAAAACCTGGTTGTTAAAAAAATTCTTGGATAAAGACAGTCCAGCATGCCAGTTAGTGGTCACCTGCCGAAAAATGTGCAACCATTTCAGCCATTCTTTTAAGGCCCGGAAGCATCTGAGGCGCCTGCTACATGAACGTCGAATGCCAGTGAAAGCACTCATCCAGGAGGTGCCAACACGTTGGAACTCAACCTTCTACATGCTTGAGCGTCTGTATGAGCAGTTTACGGTACTCGATCAGTATTTCTTAACACTGGGTACAGCTGTGAAGGACCTGAGGTTAAATGCGGCGGAATGGGAGCTAGTTAAAAGCCTGACAGACATGCTTCGTCCTTTTGAGGTCTTCACGCGTGCAGTCAGCAGGGAGGACTGTAATTTGGGAAAAGCTATCCCATTGTTGCGCATGCTGGAGCACAAATTGAAGGCGGTGTCTTCTAAGTTTCAAAAAGATCAAGAAAAGCAAGAAGCTTTTGTTTTGGCGGAGAAATTATTAGAGCGCCTACTTGGCGATGAACGTCTTCAAAAGATCCACTCAGAACAGCATTAAATTTGTGCTACTATTCTGCATCCACGCTACAAAAAGGCACTGAAAGGCAGTGCATTATTTCCTTTTGGTGATGAAGATGTTACAAAGTACAAACATTGGCTAGCCTTGTCAGCCATGAGGTTTGAAAGAGACCGGAAGAAACTTGAAGGAAAAGGCAGTACATCAGCATCAGCAGGCCATCCCCAGTCAAAAGACTCCACTTCTGCACCTGTGGCTGTGGCAGAAGTGACCTCTCAGCCGTTAAAGACACCGGCAACCGGATCATCTGCACCAGACACAACAGAAATATCGGGTGATGATAGTGAAGAGGATTGGCTAGCTGAGCTTGGGTTTGGTTCTCAAAAGGTCCGAGCAAAAAGTAAGCTAAGTGGAGGAACCGTGGAGAACCTTGAGTCGATGGTGCAGGACTATCTGAATGACTCAACAGAGGTCTATGTTAATGCTGACCCATTGGCGTATTGGCATGGGAAAAAAGAATTGTGGCCAGAGATCACCAGCCTGGCTATACATTACTTGTCTTGCCCACTCGCCAGTGTGTCTTCTGAACGTGTTTTCAGTGCTGCTGGTGGCATTGTAACTTGCAAACGGACCCGCCTCTCGCCCAAAAATGTGGAGAGGTTAACAATGATCAAGATGAATGAGCACCTCATACCAACAGATTTCAAAGTACCAGATCGCACGACGGAAGAAGACGAAGAGGACAGCAACTTAGATGAGGGAATTTCTTCTGTGTTAGGTGACACTGACCTACTCCTGCCTGAATTCGCAGAGTATGAGGACGAACTCTTCTTCCCTGACACCGAGCCCTGAAAATGAGCCAATGACTTAAAAATTTTCTTTTACGTACTTATTCACTTTTATTCCTGTGTTTCTGTCTTTCTTTGTTTTGCACAGTTAATATAATTACAACTTTAATCACCTGTACTTTTGCTTTTTGGCTGTTTGGGGGTCTTCTACTTGTTTTTGCCTGGGTTGACGGCTCTGGGGCCATTGCTGGGAAGGTCTAATACCGGATAAAACTGGTTTGGACAACATCCATGCGGGAAAAAGTTTTTGCATTTTCTGACTTTTAGCTCAATGTAGCGTTTTCGGGGGCCTGTTTGGGGGGCTTCCTGGTGTTTGTGGGTGGGTTTCGGGGTCTGGGAGCAACGCTGGGTATGGATACTTTTCATTGCAAGAGGTTTGAAGGGAATCCATGGAGGCAGAGGGGAGTTAGGGCCTAGCTGCAGAGCACGCGCTGAGTGTTTTTGGAAATTTCCAGAAAAGTGACTAAGTCCCAATTTTTGTACTTTTGCTTTTTGGCTGTTTGGGGGTCTTCTACTTGTTTTCGCCTGGGTTGACGGCTCTGGGGCCATTGCTGGGAAGGTCTAATACCGGATAAAACTGGTTTGGACAACATCCATGCGGGAAAAAGTTTTTGCATTTTCTGACTTTTCGCTCAATGTAGTGTTTTCGGAGGCCTGTTTGGGGGGCTTCCTGGTGTTTGTGGGTGGGTTTCGGGGTCTGGGAGCAACGCTGGGTATGGATACTTTTCATTGCAAGAGGTTTGAAGGGAATCCATGGAGGCAGAGGGGAGTTAGGGCCTAGCTCCAGAGCACGCGCTGAGTGATTTTGGAAATTTCCAGAAAAGTGACTAAGTCCCAATTTTTGTACTTTTGCTTTTTGGCTGTTTGGGGGTCTTCTACTTGTTTTCGCCTGGGTTGACGGCTCTGGGGCCATTGCTGGGAAGGCCTAATACCGGATAAAACTGGTTTGGACAACATCCATGCGGGTAGTGGTGCATGGACTGAGTCTGCCTGTGGGGTCTCACTCTCTTTAATGTAAACATCCTGGATGGCATTGGATTGTGGTGATTTTTGTGTGTTTTTCGTATTTTTGGGGTGTACTGTTGATGTGGACTGGCCATGTGGGTGGTGGTGGTGGCCATCTTGAGTGCTGGTATAGGCAACAGGTGCTTGGGGTTCAAGGGGCCATTTTGAAGAGAGGCAGTGTCTGAGGCCTGCACCCATTTTGCCTAGCTTTCATCCATTATGCCCAGTGGTAGTGAGTGGTGCATGGGCCTAGTCTTTCTGTGGGGTGTCTTCTTGAATTTAAACACCATTGAGGCCATGGATGGGCTGGGATTGTGCTGAATTTTGTGGTTTTTGTCGTTTTTTTGGGGCTGCTGGTGGGGCCTTTTGCCCAGGGGTAGTGAGTGGTGCATGGTCCTAGTCTTTCTGTGGGGTGTCTTCTTGAATTTAAACATCATTGAGGCCATGGATGGGCTGGGATTGTGTTGATTTTTGTGTGTTTTTTCGACTTTTTGGGGTGTATAACTGATGTTCCTCTGTCTTCCATTGCTTTTAGGTGCACAAGAGAACCACCAGTGCCAGGAAGAAGTCCTGCTGCGGTGTGTGCAGCACAACGTCACGTGTGGCCACAGACAACTCTGCAACTTGTGCAACTGCGGCCTGCTGTTCAGAGTGACATCTGAAGAAGATGGCCCCAAAAAAAGTTCCCCGTAGCTCCTCTAGCAAGAAAGATGCCAGAAAGGAGCAGAAGAAGCAAGTTACCAAGCAGACTGGTGTGCCGCCCGCCACATTTTTTGGGAATACAAAAAAAAGTACGCCTGCAGCAGCGGGATCTGCTAGGGACCAAGCTGGGAGCAGCACCCCCGCTCCATTGGGCTCAGTGCCACCACCCCCACGCCAACTTAAGTCCATCCCTTGAGTGCTGAAGAGGCAGCCAGTCTACTTGTTCAATCACCATCGACCAGTGATGTTGGCTCATCGCAAGAAAGTAGCAGCAATGTCCCTCAATCAACACACGTTGTTGTAACTCATCTGACGAGTGTTGAACAACCACAGCCGCAACAACAACCACATGTGCAAGTACAAGCCCAAGCACATGTGGAAGGAGAGGCGGCGCAAGGAGAGGAGCAAGCAGAGGTGCATGGAGGGGCACAACAAGTGGGCACAATAGTTGTTCCTCCAGAAGTAGGGGCACATCTGGAAATCGACAATCAAGCTGAGGTATCATTCGAGGAAGCCACTCCTCCTGATGATCATTCATTGTCTTCCACATCCCGAGCAAGGAAAAGATCAAAGGAGGTGGTGTCTACATCTTCTTCAAGCCCACCTCCTTCTGATGATACGAATATTACTTAGCACCACTGCCGTCTGAGAGTGAGGCTCAGGCACACCATGATCTGACAAAGGTAGCTAAGCGTAAAAGGAAGGTCGTCGAAACTCTCATAGTTATGGAGTGTGATGACGCTCAACAAGAAGTGGCGTATACTCCTGCTGCTGAAGACTCTCACGACGACAACGCAGTCATCACTAACGTCACTGAAGCCCCAGCGGGCATGCAGCAAACAGACATTTTGACCCTAGCCCGACAAGCTGCTGAGCGTGATGATGAATTCGACGAGGAGGCAATGGGAACACCACAATCATTGAAGTTAACTAGTACACCACAACCTACCGCTTCCATATTTCTTACTCGCCAGAAGGGACCTCCATCCACCTCGACCTCAATTAGTGGTGGTGAAAGTGCACAACGTAGTAAAGTTCAGCAATACACATCCTCCACTTCATCTGGCATTAGCAGCATGACCACCACCAGTATCGCCTCCTCTGGCCCCCACAGACATTTCAAGTCCGCAGTTTGGGACTTCTTTAGTGTTTGCCCAAAAAGGGAAAACATAGCCATTTGTAGCATTTGTAAGCTTGCAGTTAGTCGTGGTAAGCTTGGTACCAACTATGGGACTGGAGGCCAGAGAGGTCATCTTGATAGACAGCACACTGTCCAATGGTTTGCGCACCTAAAGGAGATCAAGGAAGCCCAAATTGCAAGTCGAGAAAATGTTGATGTTCCATCTGATGATGACGAGGAGGAAGAAGCGTCACACACGTCACTTACACCCAGTACCCCTGTCAGCACACCCCCTGTGCGCCACACTAAGAGTGTGGGACAGAGTGAGACACCAATGCGAAAAAGTTCATCAGCGAGCGTAACTGGGTCGAAGAAGTCATCAACACCATCATCATCATCCCGTAAAATGGTCCAGGGCAACATTAAAACAATGTTCTTTTCAGACGCGCCATATGACCGCAACCACCCAACGGCGCGTCTGTATAACACTAAGCTGGCTAAAATGCTAGCGCTGGATCTTCTCCCTTTTTCTTTTGTGGAAGGGGTTGGTTTTCTTGAATTAGTGGCAGCGCTCTGCCCTAAATGGAAGGTTCCTAGCCGGTTCTATTTTGCCCGAGTTGCGGTTCCAGCACTACATGAAGATGTGCTGGAGGTGATTGGGGCAGCGGTGCAGAAGAGTGCTGTTCACACTATACATCTGACAACAGACATGTGGACCAGTGGAGCAGGCACTGATTACATGTGCATCACTGCACACTGGGTCTCTTTTTCAGGGGTTAAAGCAAAGCTAAACGCAGGTGTTGACCTGGACCAAGTTTTTAAAGCTGCTCGGAAACATGCAACACTAGCCATGTTTGGCTTGGAGCAACGTCATACAGCACAAAACATTTTGAATGAGTTCAACACAAAGGTCTTTCACTGGCTGTCCCCAAAAAAACGCGACATTGGTTATGTTTCCACGGATATTGGCGCCAATGTAGTTAAGGCCATGGATCTGGGTCACTATTTCAGAGTGCCGTGTTTGGCGCGCTGTAAAAACCTGGTTGTTAAAAAAATTCTTGGATAAAGACAGTCCAGCATGCCAGTTAGTGGTCACCTGCCGAAAAATGTGCAACCATTTCAGCCATTCTTTTAAGGCCCGGAAGCATCTGAGGCGCCTGCTACATGAACGTCGAATGCCAGTGAAAGCACTCATCCAGGAGGTGCCAACACGTTGGAACTCAACCTTCTACATGCTTGAGCGTCTGTATGAGCAGTTTACGGTACTCGATCAGTATTTCTTAACACTGGGTACAGCTGTGAAGGACCTGAGGTTAAATGCGGCGGAATGGGAGCTAGTTAAAAGCCTGACAGACATGCTTCGTCCTTTTGAGGTCTTCACGCGTGCAGTCAGCAGGGAGGACTGTAATTTGGGAAAAGCTATCCCATTGTTGCGCATGCTGGAGCACAAATTGAAGGCGGTGTCTTCTAAGTTTCAAAAAGATCAAGAAAAGCAAGAAGCTTTTGTTTTGGCGGAGAAATTATTAGAGCGCCTACTTGGCGATGAACGTCTTCAAAAGATCCACTCAGAACAGCATTAAATTTGTGCTACTATTCTGCATCCACGCTACAAAAAGGCACTGAAAGGCAGTGCATTATTTCCTTTTGGTGATGAAGATGTTACAAAGTACAAACATTGGCTAGCCTTGTCAGCCATGAGGTTTGAAAGAGACCGGAAGAAACTTGAAGGAAAAGGCAGTACATCAGCATCAGCAGGCCATCCCCAGTCAAAAGACTCCACTTCTGCACCTGTGGCTGTGGCAGAAGTGACCTCTCAGCCGTTAAAGACACCGGCAACCGGATCATCTGCACCAGACACAACAGAAATATCGGGTGATGATAGTGAAGAGGATTGGCTAGCTGAGCTTGGGTTTGGTTCTCAAAAGGTCCGAGCAAAAAGTAAGCTAAGTGGAGGAACCGTGGAGAACCTTGAGTCGATGGTGCAGGACTATCTGAATGACTCAACAGAGGTCTATGTTAATGCTGACCCATTGGCGTATTGGCATGGGAAAAAAGAATTGTGGCCAGAGATCACCAGCCTGGCTATACATTACTTGTCTTGCCCACTCGCCAGTGTGTCTTCTGAACGTGTTTTCAGTGCTGCTGGTGGCATTGTAACTTGCAAACGGACCCGCCTCTCGCCCAAAAATGTGGAGAGGTTAACAATGATCAAGATGAATGAGCACCTCATACCAACAGATTTCAAAGTACCAGATCGCACGACGGAAGAAGACGAAGAGGACAGCAACTTAGATGAGGGAATTTCTTCTGTGTTAGGTGACACTGACCTACTCCTGCCTGAATTCGCAGAGTATGAGGACGAACTCTTCTTCCCTGACACCGAGCCCTGAAAATGAGCCAATGACTCAAAAATTTTCTTTTACGTACTTATTCACTTTTATTCCTGTGTTTCTGTCTTTCTTTGTTTTGCACAGTTAATATAATTACAACTTTAATCACCTGTACTTTTGCTTTTTGGCTGTTTGGGGGTCTTCTACTTGTTTTTGCCTGGGTTGACGGCTCTGGGGCCATTGCTGGGAAGGTCTAATACCGGATAAAACTGGTTTGGACAACATCCATGCGGGAAAAAGTTTTTGCATTTTCTGACTTTTAGCTCAATGTAGCGTTTTCGGGGGCCTGTTTGGGGGGCTTCCTGGTGTTTGTGGGTGGGTTTCGGGGTCTGGGAGCAACGCTGGGTATGGATACTTTTCATTGCAAGAGGTTTGAAGGGAATCCATGGAGGCAGAGGGGAGTTAGGGCCTAGCTGGAGAGCACGCGCTGAGTGTTTTTGGAAATTTCCAGAAAAGTGACTAAGTCCCAATTTTTGTACTTTTGCTTTTTGGCTGTTTGGGGGTCTTCTACTTGTTTTCGCCTGGGTTGACGGCTCTGGGGCCATTGCTGGGAAGGTCTAATACCGGATAAAACTGGTTTGGACAACATCCATGCGGGAAAAAGTTTTTGCATTTTCTGACTTTTCGCTCAATGTAGTGTTTTCGGAGGCCTGTTTGGGGGGCTTCCTGGTGTTTGTGGGTGGGTTTCGAGGTCTGGGAGCAACGCTGGGTATGGATACTTTTCATTGCAAGAGGTTTGAAGGGAATCCATGGAGGCAGAGGGGAGTTAGGGCCTAGCTCCAGAGCACGCGCTGAGTGATTTTGGAAATTTCCAGAAAAGTGACTAAGTCCCAATTTTTGTACTTTTGCTTTTTGGCTGTTTGGGGGTCTTCTACTTGTTTTCGCCTGGGTTGACGGCTCTGGGGCCATTGCTGGGAAGGCCTAATACCGGATAAAACTGGTTTGGACAACATCCATGCGGGAAAAAGTTTTTGCATGTTCTGACTTTTCGCTCAATGTAGTGTTTTCGGAGGCCTGTTTGGGGGGCTTCCTGGTGTTTGTGGGTGGGTTTCGGGGTCTGGGAGCAACGCTGGGTATGGATACTTTTCATTGCAAGAGGTTTGAAGGGAATCCATGGAGGCAGAGGGGAGTTAGGGCCTAGCTCCAGAGCACGCGCTGAGTGATTTTGGAAATTTCCAGAAAAGTGACTAAGTCCCAATTTTTGTACTTTTGCTTTTTGGCTGTTTGGGGGTCTTCTACTTGTTTTCGCCTGGGTTGACGGCTCTGGGGCCATTGCTGGGAAGGCCTAATACCGGATAAAACTGGTTTGGACAACATCCATGCGGGAAAAAGTTTTTGCATGTTCTGACTTTTCGCTCAATGTAGCGTTTTCGGGGGCCTGTTTGGGGGGCTTCCTGGTGTTTGTGGGTGGGTTTCGGGGTCTGGGAGCAACGCTGGGTATGGATACTTTTCATTGCAAGAGGTTTGAAGGGAATCCATGGAGGCAGAGGGGAGTTAGGGCCTAGCTGCAGAGCGCGCGCTGAGTGATTTTGGAAATTTCCAGAAAAGTGACTAAGTCCCAATTTTTGTACTTTTGCTTTTTGATGTTTGGGGGTCTTCTACTTGTTTTCGCCTGGGTTGACGGCTCTGGGGCCATTGCTGGGAAGGTCTAATACCGGATAAAACTGGTTTGGACAACATACATGCGGGAAAAAGTTTTTGCATTTTCTGACTTTTCGCTCAATGTAGCGTATTCGGGGGCCTGTTTGGGGGGCTTCCTGGTGTTTGTGGGTGGGTTTCGGGGTCTGGGAGCAACGCTGGGTATGGATACTTTTCATTGCAGGAGGTTTGAAGGGAATCCATGGAGGCAGAGGGGAGTTAGGGCCTAGCTGCAGAGCGCGTGCTGAGTGATTTTGGAAATTTCCAGAAAAGTGACTTAGTCCCAATTTTTGTACTTTTGCTTTTTGGCTGTTTGGGGGTCTTCTACTTGTTTTCACCTGGGTTGACGGCTCTGGGAAGTTCTAATACCGGATAAAACTGGTTTGGACAACATCCATGCGGGAAAGCCTTTTGGCACTTTTTGTAACTTAGGGTTCGTTAGGGTTAGCCCTAGCAGCAGGATTGCATGTGTTTCGGGGTGATCTTGATTTTTGTAACGGAGTTCTGGGGTCTTAGAGCACTCGTGGGAATGTGTCATTTTGGTTGCAAGTGATTTGAAGAAAATCCATGGTGGGAAAGGGGAGATCACTTACTCTGTGAGAGGCACTTAGTGTTGAAAACATTTAGCCATTTACACTTAAAGGAAGAAAAAGACACAGACGTAAGTTTCAGGAAAACAAACTTACTGTTAACCCCCCACCCACCAGGCTCAAAAGCAGTAAAAAACAGGTATGCTCAGATAAAGTTTAAAAAAGTATATTTGTATAGCCCTAACAAAATAATCTCCTGCAGGACCCTCCCTAACCCCAACGATTGTCCTTCAAAAGTCCCAAAAAGAACCCAACTCCCAAATCCCACCCCCCAAAAGTCTCTAGAAAAGGGGCAAGGGACACTACGGCAGGATGCTGTTCACTGTAGCGGCCAGGGCATCATACTCCTTGCGGAGGGTGGAATGGTCGGAGCGGAGGCCCTCCACCAAGTTCTTATAAGTTAAGACCTCCTGCTCCAGGTAGGACACTCTGAGGCATAAGCGGCGCTGGCGTGCCTTGCAACTCCTGTGGGGGGCAGCTGATGTCTTTGCTGCTCGGCGGTGGCGGTTGGCTTTGGTAGCCCGGCTCCGTACCGCTGGAGCACTGCGCTGGCTGGCAGCCCATGTGGGTTCGGAGGAGGATGCAGCTGTCGCAGTAGATGTAGTAGTAGACTGCGTGTCCTCCTCCTCCAGGGCCAGCAGCCTCCGATATTCAGCGACAGTGGCATCCAGCCTCCGTTGCCGGGCCATTCGAGCCTGCTCCTTCCTTGATGGTTTTCGGGATTTGGAAGGAGCAACTATATAAAGAAAGAAAGACATACTCTGTAACCAATGCTCTTAAGATTAACACAAAATGATTGAGCAGGAAGTTGTGTCACAGTACAACTAGCAACTTGAAAGCACAGTACATAACTATTGAGGCCAGTATCTATCTAACCTCCCACTTCTTCATCCTTGCTCTAACATTAGTGTGAGTTTCAGGAACAAATTCTACGAGCACTATGGACTTCCATTACAGTCGACTATGACAGTACACCAGTCTTATTCTTCTTCTTCTCTCTTGTTTAGGAAAATTGGTACGTTATCTTCTGCAAGTCGGCATAATGCCAGCGCAGTGAACTTGCACCCGAGAAAAACAGACGCACACCATGATGAGTGAGACAGACTTGCGTTACTGTACCGGTACAGTACATGCAGGTGGTGAAGCTCATATTTTTCCATTACAGGTGGCACTGAGAATACTCTGTTAAAAGGGCTACTGTTTAATTAATTTAACTTTCACCCTACAGTGCAAATGAGTACTAGAGAAGGAAAAAGAAGAAACTGAATAATCTGATTATCTATCACTTCACATGGGATGTATTTGATTACAAATGGGATGACTTTAGGTGCTTTGCTGTTTATTGAGTGAACAGTGATACACCCACACATGAATGACGTACTACTACTAAACTAAAATTATTAAGAGAGGTAGGGAGGGTCCACCGTAATAACCCGATATATGCTGTGCTTGCAGTTGCAATACAAACTACTGCTACTATTCATGGTAGTATTTGGACAAAATTACAACTTCTTTTCCTTGCCTTTCCTACACTGGAACGGACGTGCAGGTGCGGTGTTACATGCTCTTCAAAGTAACACTTAGTTCATCCAGTGACCGTCTACTCTCTCTAGATACACATATGCTATCAAAGAGTCAGATAGTACCATGATCCAGGCATCCATCCATTCAAAGTATATGCACACATACAGTTTCTGTTTCACCCACCAAGGCTGTTCTCCTTCCACCCATTCTTGCTTCATCATTCACCCAGCCATGCACCATACCATATTCTTTCCTTCCCAGCCACCTCGGGGACCAAGCAAACACATATCATTCTCCTTTGCCAGTCATCATTCAATTTCTCGTCCTTCCACACTTACTTACACCCTTCTTTCGCTTTTCGTTCATCCCATCCATCAAGTTCATCTCAGATCTTATTGGGATTCTTCTCGCCAAAACCTTCACAGCTAAGTCGAAGTACATTTAGAGGAGGCTACTACCTGGTTGATTTATAATACACCCGTGCAGAAAGCATACTCGGCAGTCTTCAATCTCAATAAGTAAGTAATATATAGCTCTGCCCGCCACCACCGTGTGAACCCTCACAGGCACATTGGTGTCGTCCGGCACTTGCACCGCCTCCTCCCCAGAAGTGTTGTCCTCCTCATCATGCACCACCACCACCTCCGCGCTGGCCCCGCCACCAGATGTTCCACCTACAAAGTACATTTAAGATTGTTAGAATACACCACTCACTACTATATAATATTTGGTCTAGGAATAAAGAAATGTGAAAAAAAAACAGAAAACAATGTAATAATTTGTGACTGTCTAATCTAAAGTAAAAATGTTCCTTTTCCAGGGAAGGCTCGGTGCATAGAGCTATTGCTGACTAGAATGGGAGTCCAATGGAATTGCCAAATGTGCAATCTTAGTTAGCTACATAGACAGACTAATGAGAATAATCTAGTAATACCACAGGGAGTCATAGTCGAGGCAGCATAAGAATTTAGATACAGTCTACAAGAAGATCAAAGACGATTTATACAAAATCGAATGAGGAACGCTAGGAAAAAATAGGTACTGCTAGGAAAAAATAGGTACTCTATATTAAAATGAAAACTTACTGGGGCCACTGCCCTCGCCTGGCCGATCCTGGCCTTCTACAGCAGCAGCAACCACCTCCTCCTCTGTCCTCTTGCCCCTGGGGGGAGCTGATGTACAATATGAAAGAAAGAAAGACCCGAAAACATGGATGATTGTTGTCAACCAAATCAAACATTTCAAAAGAACAATAACAAAATATTTTGGCGAAATAGCAAATAGACAACTATTCCACGGGATATATTGACCGATCTCATGTGGTCTACTACGTTATTAGTATTGCTTGATTTGCGGACCATCGACTTGGAAAGTTCTTATGTAACTCACTAAACAAACTACTAAAAAGGTTCGCCTAGGACTGGCAGGCAGCAGTCCGCAGCACGCGAAGTGACAGACAAAGTCCATCGTGATTGCAGATCAGTGAATACTCAAACTATCAATCCACCACCACTATTTTTCTTATCGCCATGTGTACAAAGGAAGGACTGGACTTGAGTCTGTAGGGGCTGATTTAGAAGCCCCTTGCGGCTCTTTTGCTCCATTGTTGCGTGACTTTTGTGACGCAGCGGCAGAACAAAAGAGGCGCCATGGTGCGGGGTATATTAACAACGTGACGCATATGGGAGATGCATCACGTTGTAAAGCCCTGCGCCATCAGGGGGCGTTCCGGCGCAAGGGAGGGCGTTCCTGCGCAGGAACGCATCCTAAAAGTGGCTGCGGGAAATCTACAACATGTCAATCAGTCACTTTTAGGACAATGATGCGTGACTCAAACCCTGCGCCTGCTTGAAGCAGACGTACGGCTTGATGCAGCATTGGGGAGATAGGGCACCCCAGAGCATTGCTGGAGCTGCGCCATCGTTGTCACGCAACTCCAGCAATGCGCCGCCTTTACGGCACAGATGCGTAAGGCTTCTGTGACGTTTTTGGCCCATGGTGCGCCACATTGTAAATACGGCGCACCATGGGTGGTGGTGGCGTGGCGCACAATTACTGGCGCATCCCTGCTACTTTGCAGGGATGCGCCGGTAATTGAAAATCTGACCCTTAGTGTCTAGCATTACGCAGTTCTTTACACTACACTCATACATAATTTCTCAGGCCAATGAAATGAACACAAAATAGAAAACAAATAAGCATAGTAGCAAGGCTACTGAGAAGGAGAGCAGTGCACCTGAAATGCACAGAAGATTTTGAAATATAATTTACCTACAATGTAATCGGCAGCATTATTGCTCTTGGTAAAAAACAAAAATTTGCAATATAATAACACACAGAGCGGGAGAAAACAGAGTAGTGATGAAATAGCTAGAAATAGCTACTACTACTCACCAAGCCCGGGGATCTCGACGCCGAGCACGTCCAGCAAGTCACGTTCCCGGTCCATGAGATCCGTCCAGCGGTGGGTGGCCTGGTTGTAGGTGCGCCGGACCCCAGAGTGTTCAAACATGGCCCGGCACACCTTCTCCCACCGCTTCCGGCGCTCCCGGATCCCGTAGCCGGTAGCGATCTTGCCGCCTCCCATGATGGTCTTGGGGAGGCGGCGCTGGACATGAAAGACTAGTGCGGCCACCTCCTCCGCACTAAAAATCTCCCGAGCTATAACTTGCTCCCCCCTCAAACGCCCGCACGGGAGCCGGGCACGGGGTGCGGGACCCTTCCCCTTCGCGGGCTGCTTCCCGGCTCCCTTTACCATGGTCTGGGCAGAAAGGAAGCAAAATAATAAAGAAGAAATAGAATAGGGAAGAAGAAAAGAAAAGCGTTTAAAAAAGTAGTTTAAAATTAACAAAAAGTAGCAGAAAACACAAAAATATAGAGCTAGAAAAATAGAGGGATAGATAATAAGTAAAATAGATCAAAAAAAACTTCAAACAAGCAAAGTATGGCAGAGATTCAGAGAGAATACAGAAAGCATGCCCAGAACCATAGCAATGAATGAGAAACAAGATGGCCGCGCCCGTTCACGACCGCGTGGGTAAGTTCGCGCGAGATTTTCCTCGCGATCACACGCGAAATTGTACTAGCGAGCCGCACACCTTGCGAGATTACACATAGCGCCCGGAAACGGAAGTACGTCACGTAAACAAGATGGCCGCGCCCATGTACGACCGCTAGGGTAACTTCGCAAACGTTGCGCTACAAGCGGCTTGCGAACACGCAAAAAATCACGCGAACAAACACGCCGCAAAAAAAACAAATCGTGTATTCGCACGAATTCGCGGCTTCCGAAATCGATCTCGCACGGATTCGCGCCCCGCAAATCGCGCGAAATTGCAGAAAAACGATTTTTGCAAAACTGAAAGCAATCAGCAGGTGCAAAAGTTCAATCTTAACATTAGTAACCATTCACTCTAGTGCTTCCTGAGGGGCCCTCCAGAGTTCAGTTGCCTATTTGCAACTATTATATGACCCTGCTCTGACCCTCACAGCAGGCTCATAGAATAGCTACAAGTAGGCCACAAAGGGCCTGTGAAAAAAAATTGCACTGCAACAGAAAGCAAATTACAGATAAGGAAGCAGGTGCCAGCCAGACTGGAAGTTTAAATTCAGTGACACATTAATCAACCCCAAATTAATTCATGGCAGTTGAAGCAGGGCAGGTGTGCTTGCTTCTTTTCACCCCCATAATCTACAGTGATAAACCAACCAGAGGGTGGCAGTGATGTACCAGAGGGTGGCATGGGTGTACCAGAGGGTGGCAGTGGTGAAACAGAGGGTGCTGTGAACCTGTGATGATGAACCAGACGTAGAAACAACATAGTCGCGGCCGTTGCGAGCCGACAAGTAAGTTCGCAATTGCGAACTGGTACACAAACCTCGCGAACTGGCAGAAACCCTTGCGAACACAAAAAGAAAAAAAAATCCGCAAATTCACGAGAATTCGCGGATTTTGCGGATTGCGAATCCGTAAATACGCAAGTTCGCGGATTGCCAATTCGCAAAATCCGCCCATACTTAAAGATAATGTAGCAAGGAATACGATGAAAATTCATAGCAAATGGTCTCCTGCTCTAGTAAGATCCAATATAAGGAAAATGCATGACTCCTACAGGGAACAATTTGACAAGATACATAATCTGAATGATATCAAATTGAAAAGTGGTGATTTAGTCAAAGTTAAGTTGTCCTCCAGAGTTAAAAAAGGTTTCAGCAAATTTTCATCACCTTTGGAAGATGTTTCACCTTACTTTAAGTCAGCAAAATTGAGTGATGGAAAGGTATGGCATTACAATAGATTGTCATTATATAAAAACTATGATCATAACAAAGTCTACACAAAAATAAAATCGTGTGATTCAAATTCCAATTCACCCATGAATTGGATGTGGGATGAAGTGTTCAATTCTTCTCCAGATAGTTCATACATTAATCCATCTATATCCAATCATCAATCTACAAGTTCGACCCCAACAAACTCTAACACTGTTAGTAATGAACCTTCAAACTCTTTCAGTAGTTCTACAAAAGTAACAAGAATAGGAGGAACAGTAAATTTACCAGTGAAATTCAGAAGTTATGTTATGTAGTTCATATATTATAAAGGAAGGGATTGGTGTGACTATATGTTCTTCTTTTATTTAAGATGTACCACCCTTACTTTAACTTTCATTTTATTCTTTTATGTTAATTTTCAATTCTTAGTTGTATTACATAATCAGTTGCATATTTATGTTTTGCTATTATTATTATTATAGATTTATATAAAGGAAGGAGATGTGGTATCCTGGTATCTATGACTACATGTATAGTGATTCCATATAACCTCACTGTATGCTAGAAAAGCTTGTGACAGTTACCTGCTGGATTTCATCGTATGTAGATGTGATAGTATTACCTGCTTGTCATTAAAGAATTACTACCTAATTCTCCTGGAGCAGTCATCATTACATCCAGAACTGGAGAGGCGTGGTTTAAATATTTTCCTCCAAGATGGCTGCTGAGATTTTCTACTCTGACAAGACCCGGGAATACTCAAGAGAGTTCAAACGTCAAGGAGCGGTATGGAAAGCAATGAGCTCGAGGAGCCACCGAGTCATTGGCTGATGTCTGATTTATATGTGAAGAGATCAGAACAAAAGAAAAGCAGCTTAAAGTTTAAGCAATAAGCTATATGCTTCAGAGAAAAAACTAACTTGTACCTTACTACAGGGTTTGCCTTTGTAATGATGTGTAAATGTGGTATTTCTATTGCACAGCCTAGCCAAAAGGCAGTGACGCACTGTACAGAGTCAAATACAAGCACAGAGTCAATAAGGGACAGGAGAGGAAGGTGGGTTAATGCATTTCCAAAGTGGCCCAGGTGATAGCCGAAACATGGGATGTGTTGATTTCTGGCACAGCATGTGATGAAAAAGGCGAGACAGAGAAAGGAGGTGGGAGGAACTGAGTGCCAGACAGGCGCTGCTGTTATGCAGACAGAGAGATAAATATGTGATTTTGATGTGTTTATTGGCAGAAAAATGAAAAGGTGATTCATGTGTAGTAAAAGGCAAATCCTATTGCTTGCATGTGGTTCAACTTGCATGTGGTTCAACTTAATACTGGGACCGCACCTGTGAACTGCTATCAGCCTTACAATAATCTAGTAAATACTTTTCTTTTCTTATGCAAACATATTATAACTCTTGTTATCAAAAACAAACTCAAGAAGTCATTATGGCCATCATTTTGCGCATAGCGGTACTAGGTGATGGAGGTGCAGCTCTCCTCCTCATGGGCTCTGTTGCTGAGTGTGAGGCATACATCTGATCCCTGTGCAAACAGAAGGTGTGCGATAATTATAAAGCTCCACTCCAGTTTTTTTCTTAACAGATGTACAAAATTTATTAGGGCAAAAAGACATGCTAAAAAGTCAAAACGTGTAATTTTGTTTTGTTAAAAACCAGTGCTGCCTGTAAATATTCAGTTCCAAGTTGTTAGATCTGTAATAAGAGGTATTTATCACGTAGTTGTGGTAAATATTTCACCCTTTTCCGATCCATGCAGGATCAGGGCCTTAAATGCACTGCTCCATTCATAGTGCGGTGGTTGCCTTTAATACAGACCTGCCATCAGCTTAAACTTTGGAAATATCATGTGTGTGAACATTGCGTGTTGCTCTGGGAGTCAGTTATGGATGGGTCATCAGATGGGGTCAGCTGGCCTGGTGGTCCTGGGCAAAAAGTCTTTTCAATGCGCCTCCCTCCCCCAACACTTGGAAACAACTCCGAGCATGATGGGTGAATATCTTTATTTCTAGTCATTTTATTGTGTCACAAATACTAAATACGACAAGAAAAATCCCTATTCATTAATATACTAAGCTCAAAGAGTGCCCATTATAACCATAAACAGCATCACAAAATTCTAATTTGAACTCAATAAATGACAGGAATTTAAATTCATAATTAACCCGAAATAAAGATCACTTTGGACATTGAAATAGGTCTCAGAATTGCTTCAAACAGTTGCATCATAGCTATCTAATCCTGCCTGCAGTGTGGTGATACATTGTGCCAGTGCAAAACAAATGAAATGCACATAGAGTCCTGAATGAAGCACGTGGCCCCATCATTCTCCCACAAGGAATCTTTTGAAGATTACTCAACAGAGATTGTGTAAAGGTGTCTGACTTATTTTCAGATGTTACTTTAAACTGCACAGGTAATCAAAGTAGAGCTGCACAATTCAGGGATAACTAACTCCTTTTTAATTTTCATTAATCGTGTCACTGTTCTTGCTTCTGCTAACTAAGATCAGGAAAAATAAACATTTGCTGTTCCTAAATGTCACTGTCCTTTTGGACACCTTACTGGTTACTTCTTTTCTTTGGGCCGGAGAGCCAAATTCCAGTCGAACCGTACCTCGTCCAGGTGTCTTTGTCTGTTGGCCACCTATTGTCGGCTTCAAAATTAGGTACCACTCCTAACCCTCAACAGATACTTAGGAACTTAGGGGTGTACGAATCGATCAATCCCTCACCATGAAAGAGCAGGTCCCAGTGGTGTAATAAAGGCCCCTGTAGTGTGGGGGAGCCCCTGAATTCTAGTCGTCCCCCTTAGCACAGTACCCTGGCCTAAGTAAGTCTGAAGAGGGTCCTTTGCAGGAGGGCCCCCACAAGTTTCGTTACCCCACTGGCAGGTTCTGTCCATTACAGGCAGAACCTGCCTGTTCTGCCTGTAATGGCAGAAGGAGGGCCCCCACAAGTTTCGTTACCCCACTGGCAGGTTCTGTCCATTACAGGCACCCACCTTCATACTTACGACTGCTGAGGAGAGGCTTCCCTTTCCTCACTCTTTCCACTAGGAAAACATGGGTACAGGCTCTTTTCATCTCCCGTATGTATTATGACACTGCCTTATTGGCCTCTGCAAATGAAACTTTATCTAAGTTACAAGTTGTCCAAAACTTTGCAGCCCGTAGAATTTGCAAACTTCCATCCAGGGTAACTTCTGTCCCCTTCTACATGCCTTACATTGGCTACCAATTCAGAAAATAATTGTTTTTAAAATGTACTGCCTAATCCATAGTTCTTTGATTGGGAAAGGACCCAGCTATCTATCTTCATGGCTCACCCATCAACGTGCAGTTAGACTTCTAAGATCAAGTGAAAAGGCTTTGCCTACTGTCCCTCAGATCAGAAAGTCTTGCACTGGAGGCAGATCCTTTTCCTTCCGAACCCCAAATCCTAGAAAAAGCTGCCTTATTATGTTTGAACTTGCACTGATCTTGCCAAATTCAGGAATTCTTTGAAGACAGTGATGTCTTAATCTTTTTTCTTCCTGCCTGTGTATCTGCTTTGCTCCGCAATCCCCCTCCCGGGGTGATTCATATGCTCTACATGTCAGCATACAATCAATCAGGAGTTGGTAAAGCACAACTACTCACCCATGAGGGTCTCAAGGTGCTGGGGTGGGGGGAGGGGTGGCTCAGTTGAGTGCTGGGGTCATCCAAAGAGCCAAGTCTTGAGGTCCTTCCTGAATTGTTGCAGAGTGGGGGCTTGCTGGAGGTGGAGGGGGAGGTCGTTCCAGGCCTTGGTGCGAGGTGGGAGAAGGATTTACCTCCTATTCTGGTCTTGTAGATGCATACGATGGTGGCCAGAGAGAGGTTGGCTGATCGTAGGTGTCTTTTGGGTGCGTGGAAGGTCAGAGGGTTGTTCAGGTATGTTGGTCCAGTGTTGTGAATGGCCTTGTATGCGTGGGTGAGGAGTTTGAAGGTTATTCTTCTTTCTACTGAAAGCCAGTGGAGATCACGGACCACTCCCTGATGTAAATTACCAGCCGCAGAATGAGCCTACACATATGCACATGTTCATCCCTCCTGACTGAATACACACTTTACAATGTGATGCAATGGAACATTGCCTGAAAGTACAGGTAGTTTTACTACCTGGAGTGTCATGGTCTCTCCATTTTACCTGGGTAATGACATCTATCAATGTCAATGGGCATGTGTGACTCACCGACCCATGTATAAACTTTACAGCATGGGGTAACACTTACTCTGTATATCCAGCACTGTCTTACATTGTCATGCATGTTGTACAATAAGGTCATCCTATTTTAGAAAGAACACACAGGCTCATTGGCTTCACAGGGATCCATGTTTAATGTAGATCACAACGACATCCAAGCTCTGCGGTCAAGTCTACAATGGCCCACCCTTACATCCCTCTACATATAAATAATTTTCCCCATGTTCAAACATAAACACCCCGCTCCCGCACGAGCCCCGCTCAATGTCCCACACAAGTTAATTTATGAAGTGGGCACAAGCGTGCCACAGTAGAGTCCTGCTCTTGTCCACTTCGCGAATACACATAAGAACGAAAGCG
Source organism: Lissotriton helveticus (assembly GCF_964261635.1). Classification (NCBI taxonomy): domain Eukaryota; kingdom Metazoa; phylum Chordata; class Amphibia; order Caudata; family Salamandridae; genus Lissotriton; species Lissotriton helveticus. The sequence goes on from NC_136063.1 coordinate 179,270,219, forward strand.
TGCAAACACAGAAACACATGCCGCATACACCCAACAATGTACACATTGGGCAACATAGTAAAAAAATAGAATGTAGCATAATATCAGAACAACTTGTAGACCCTCATTATCATGTATGGAACAGTTGTACATGTGACAGTACAACACGTAAATGTTTACATGCCAGCAAGTAGGCAACCAAATATATGCCACCAGTGATGCTCGTCAACTCATGTTCTTTGGGTGTACAGCTGAACTCCCAAGCCTGCTTGTAGTGTGATAGGATGGAAGTTGCTGATACTTTATTTGACTTTTTCCCTATCGAGTGGTGGTCCTACTACCATATGTGTGCCATCATGTGCTCCAACACAATGTTGTTGTTGTGCCAAATCATGCTAGTCTCCCTTCACTCTGACTAAGTCCTCAATGTATGTGTACTTGATGTGCTTGGGGAGGGAGGGGATACGTTGATGTTATGTTTTACACAAGTTGGGGGGAAAAATGGTATAAATAATTTATGCTTAAATGTCTCAGAGGAAATCTGAGAACATATGTTTATGATGTGTGGAAAATGAGAACTCTGTGCTGCGGAGAGATAGACTGATATGTTGATTTGCCACGTTGGATTATGCATGTACTGTTAGTATGGAAAATGCCAATAAAAAATAAATAAAAAAATGTGTACTTGATGTAGCTGTTGATGTGTCTCATCACTGTGAGCCACAGTGCCTGTGGCACACCACTGACATTTGGGTGTGACAGTTCACCAGAAGCAGCTGCACAGGATTGAAAGGACCTGTGCAGAGACACTGTTCTGCTATACATTGTTTTGTTTTTTCATTCTCACTGATATTGGGTTCCTATTGTGAGTTAGTCAATAAGGCGTCAGTTGATGACGTGACAAAATTGGCATGTGCCCAAAGAGTTTGGAATTGTGAGATGTATCCCCTCCTACCATTTTGTTCCTGTCTGGACATGATCTTTGTGGTGACTGAGCCCCATCATTGCACTCTTGTATCATTTTGGCTCTGTGTCTGACATTATGCCAGCCTGAGGTTGGAACTCTGGAATAAACTTGGGATGAGACTATACACTTGTATGTGTATGTTTGTGTGTAATGTTTGAGATACTCATGTGCACATTGTAGACAAGCCACATGTTGATGCTTACACATGTTGGTCATAGTTATATTTGGTTTTTCACATGGGAATTACTTGATACCTTGCTAGATTTCAATGATGCTACAGGAGTCTGTGAAATTGTGAGCATTGAATTTATTGCAGCGCACATAGTGATGTAACCAACAAAAAAATTAACATAAAATTAGTGCAGGTAAAAGAGTGTAGCAGTCAGTGTTGGTGGATGAAACCATTATAGGAGTAGCCAGTTGTCTCCAGTCAAAGTCCATCAAAACCCTCCCATCGGAAATGGCAATGTGTACTTGAAGAGTCAACAAAGTGAAGGTGTGGCACACAAAGTGGGACATCAAGAGCGACAACTTGCAACCCGACCCTCTAGGAGTTTTACATGGATGTCCGGGCCTGTGATGGGCTTGGGGAGTCGCTGCTGCAGGGTCAGGGGTGTCTGTGGAATCTTCATCTGTCAGGGCCTCCCTTCCAGTGGCTCTCGCAGATGTTGAAGGGGAAGATATCATTGTACTACAGGAAGGGATAGTTGGGGGAAAAGCCCTACAGAGTATGCTGTTTATCTCCCTCAGCACCCCATTCAGGTCAACAATGTTGTCATTTTGTGTGTTGATCCGTTCATTTATGGACCTCTGTAGCTGCTTCATCTCCCAAAGATCTACTACTATCTGTCCCATCACTCCTTGGTTGTCCTCATAGGCACCCAGCAGTCTGTCAAGGTTGGCCTGAGAGTCATTAGCACCAGTGGCCTTACTTGGGCAGCACACTGTTACCACCCCACCCCCGCCCCAATGGGCCTGTGTCCTTGACACAGCCTGCACCCTCCCACTGCCTCCAATGTCCTCAGTGAGAGGGCTGTTATTCCCCAAATCATGAGGTGCATTGGGAGGCAGGAGAAGTTGCCAGCTGTGCTAGGAGCATTGGTTGTTGTGGCAAAGGTCAGTACAGTTGTTGCAGCTGAGGTGGGAGATGTGGTTGGGGGCATGGTGAGACTCACTGTTGCTGTCTGCCTAGGCCCACCAGATGGGCCAGGTCTGTCCTCTGTGTCCAGTTTTGCGAGGAGAGCCAGCATCACTGAAGGTTTGATAATGGGGTGGAGATGGAGTTTGGGCGGTGTCTTGACTCTGGGCAGATGTTGTGCCAGATTCAGATGTTGTGCTAGAGTCACCTGTTTGGAGGAAGAGTACATCGTTATTGTTGTTAGTGTATTTTGTACATCCACATCATTATTAGCACAGTGTGTTTAGGCCTGTGAAGAACATTAGGGGTGTAGGTTAACATTGAGACCTCTCCTATTTGTGTGTCTGGCTCATGTCTAGACAGTGGGAGACATCCTTTACATGAGGTTGAACTGGACGGATATTTTGTTTTGCAGATGTGCTTCTTGTAGAAATGAAACATGGTCATGCCTTCTCCAAATGACTTTCAAAGAACAGCATTTAGCCGCAGCATGTGTATATGTTAAACCTAATTCCTAGTTGTGTGCATCAGAGGCATACACACAACTTTGCTGCTTGTTTAGCATTGGAACTCATGTGTGCTGTGCATTATTATTGAGTCACCAGTCTAATCATATGTTATGTTATGTTATGTTAATAGGAACTTTTATTGCTCTCGTTCACCAACGGTTTATTGGCGCTGGAGGAGTTACTTTCCAGAAAGAGTTACTGGTAAGGATGGTCCTGGTCTAACTGTAAGCTTGGGTGAGGAGCCAGGTCTTCAACAACTTCCTAAAATGAAAGAGGTCTTACTCAAGTCTCAATGGGGGCGGAAGAGCGTTCCAGAGATTAGGTCCTAATATTGAGAAGCGGGTGTCTCCTGTTGTTTTGCGTCTACAAACTGGGACCTCTAAGTAGTTCATCTGTGTAGATCTAAAAGTACGGTGGGGGATGTACGTATGAATTTTTGATGAAATGTACTTAGGGCCGGTCCCATGCAAGGCTTTAAAAAGAATAGAGCCGTCTTTAAATTTGGAGCGTTGCTCCACTGGAAGCCAGTGCAACTCTTTTAGCAGCGGCTTGATGTGACATTGTCTGCCTTTTTGGAATATAATACTGACTGCCTGATTTTGTATTAGCTGTAGACGATGTATCTGATTGCGCTGAAGACCTAGGTATATAGAGTTAGCATAATCGATTCTTGACATAACCAAAGAGATGACAATTTGGACACATGCCTCTCTGCTGAAGAATCTTCTGATTTTTCTCAGTTTGCGCAGTTGGAGGAAGCAAGCGGAGGTAACTGTTCAAATCTGCGTGTTCATGTTTAGGTCTGAGTCAATATGTATGCCTAGGCTTTTTATCGAGATTTTTTATGCCGGAGGCGGGCCTTATTCGGAGTGCGAGTGGGCGGGGTCCAATGCTAGAGTTTATTGTTGGGGAAAGTTATTTCTGTTTTTTTGGCATTAGTTTTAATTGATTTTTGTTCATCCATTTCATGATGAACAGCATGGATTTTTTAAGAAATCCCTGGAAATCTGTGGATTCATTGATGGGGACGACTAGCTGCATATCATCAGCATGGTTGTAGATTTGCACTCCCATCTGACGTAATGCAACAATAAGAGGACAGATATATATATTGAAAAGCTGTGTTGATACGGATGAGTCCCGTGGCACTCCACACTTCAGATTTACTGTGCCCGATTTGTACGGAGAGAGTCAAACAGACTGTTTTCTATCTGCAGGAAATGATTGAAACCATTTTAGGGCCGTGCCACTGAGACCTGCTGCAGCCAGACGGTCTACCAAGATGTTCTGGTTGACGGTGTCAAAGGCTGCAGACAGGTCCAGGAGAATCAGTGCTTGAGTGCTGTCTACATCTGCCTTTCTCTTTAGGTCGTTGATTACAGACAGAATAATGGACTCCGTGGAGAGGGCTGCATGGAAACCGGCCTGACGTGGGTCTAGGAAGTTTGTTTTTTTCAATAAAGGAGCTGAGAGTCTTTGCTATGTGTGTCTCCAACACCTTAGTCGAAAACGGGAGGAGAGATATTGGCCTATAATTGTCCAGCCTCTAGGGATCAACTCCCTGTTTTTTCTGCAGTGGAATAATCACTGATTCTTTGAAAGCTTGTGGGACTGTCCCTTGAGTTAAGGATAGGATATCATCTGTGTCACCATGTTGCATTTATGATATATGATGTTTACACTTGATACGCTGTAACTCGTGGCCTTATTATTTTCATGTATGGAGACATGGGGAAGTTCAGGCTGAGCAGGCATACATGTGACTGAGCTGGGCGTTGTGTTCTGAGTGCTCAGCGCATATGACCTAGGGAACAATTGAGACGTAGCTAACAAGTGAGTATGGGCAAATAGCACTAGTAAATCTTGTTTTGTGTTCAAACAACAGGGCTTCATGGTAGATGTAGTGACTCCAGTCCTCCAGTCTCACATCCCCTAGACTTGAGCACTGGCTACCTATATATGTGCTGAATTTCAGCTGGAAGATGGCTGACAAGTGAGTATGGAGGAAGAAAACAGGTGCCTGGTGTTTAATGTTGAAGCAACAGGGTCTCATGGTAGATGTAGTGACTCCAATCACCTATCCCACAGATGTAAGCCCTGGCTACTTACATATGAGCCGAACTTCAGCTGGAAGATGACTGACAAGTGAGTATCAAGGAAGGACACTGGGGCATCTTGTTTAGTGTACTGATAACAGGGCATAATGCTTGTTTGTAGAGCATATTTGACATTACTGCTGCAAGTGCTGTGATGTGTGCATTTAAACATTGATATGTTGTGACAGTTGTTGAGGTGTTACCAGACTCCAAGCTCTTTCAATTAAGGCGTGCACCTTTTCCTCCCAGGAAGTGAGCTCCAATGGTGGTCCAGCAGGACCACCGCCAGTTTTCATTGATGCAAAGTGCTGCCTGGTGGCCAGTTCCTTGATCCTCATCGGTGACAATCCAGTCCAACATTTTATTTCTTCTATTGAGAGAAGTTTGTTGGACTTGGGATCCAAAGATTTGTGGCTCTACTCAAATAATTTCATCTACCTGGTGGACCACCATTACTGTCAACTCGGAGTTTGAAAAACGTGGATTTTTGGCAGGTAACATTGTGCCTGCAAAAAGTACACACAGTGTGTAACAGTGAAGGAAAATATCAATGATGATCAGACCAAGGAATTACAAAGTAATATGTGCATAAAACGTGTGGAGTGTGTAATGAAATTGTGTTTTCAGGGGTGCCTTCTCTACAAATGATGTAATGTATCTTGCTTTGCTGCAGTGTACTGGCTAAGGATGATGGTATGGGATGGGGTGTGCTTTGTACTTTGAACTATAGGTGTGCCCAATTTGACAATGGCCATCAGCTGTGTTTTTTGCAAACATCCCTTTATTACTGCCGTTGTCCATGGACAGAGCTTAGCAACTTCCGCGTTCCATGACAGGTGGTCTGCCACCGCCATGCACCATGCCGGGAAATTTGCAAGCGCCGCAATGCTTGCCCAGTTTTTTCCGACCTCTGCACTCCATGCCCACTAATTTCCGTCTTTTGCGCTCCATGCTAATGGCTTTCCGACTGACGCGGTCGGAGTTTAAACTTGCACGCATCATAATTCGGTGGAGATTAGTTTGTGGCCTTCTTAGCGTTCGGAATCGGATACCGGCCATGGCAGTCAGACAAACGGTCAGACCGGCATCCTAATTAGCCCCTAAGTTTGGTGTTAATTGGGTGCTATGTTAGTCTCGCTCTTGTTTAGTATTCATACTTTTTTCGTGCTTGGAAGCACGTCACACTGCTATTTGGTAAGGACTTTCCATAGTGCCGTAGAATTACTTTGATCCTTGTATGCGTTTTCTCTTTTTCTCTTCCTCTTCTCTTGATTTTTACATTTTCTTTTCTTTTGAATTTTGACTGGAGTGAGTCCTTCTATTCAATGCTATGCGAAAACTGATCTTGATTATTAGATTAACATTCTAGTGTACCCTGAATGGTTGCTGGTCTTTATGAAATGTATGATTTTATTCAGCGTTTTATGCCTTTTGTTTCAGAATATGGCACGACTATGGACATATGTTGTTGCATTGTCCCTCTGCGGTTGCCCATTTTGGTCTTAGTTCTTACATTCAATCTGTCTCCAGCTATTCCATGTAGGCTATTTGTCAGTATGTCTGTCATTCTTCCTTCACACTATCTCTTTTAGTATCTTCCTCCTTACTTGTCTGTCTTTGAGTGCATTTCTTGACCTCTATATCCAAACAGGGTGTGTCTTTAATGTTGTTGAACACTGTTATATATGTGTCTTCTGTACACACAATTTTTGTTTTTATTGTATGTAGTCACATGAGGTGTATCTTAATGTTGTTAATGTTTACAATATGGCGTACATGCATACTTGTGAAAACGCATGATCCAGTGGCTCCTTATGGATTATGTGTCTTTTATATGTTTGAACTTTTACTGTAAATGTATGTAGTCATGCATTTGCTTTTTTGTGCAAATGGTGAATGTAGCAAGTCTACTACTTAGTAAAGGTGCATCTGGCAATATGTTATATATGTCTTATAGCTGTATTCTTTGCATATTGCAGTCCCAAGGAAGCCAGTGACAGGGCGAAATGCGTTGACTGCACTTATATGTACACTGAAGAAGTACACGAATAAAAGACAAAGGATTTGCCTGTTTTGCTTTACTCACGGACTGACCTTCTCTTCGTACATTCATTTTATGTTGACTATCTAATATAAATAAATGTTTCTAATGTTGGGCCATCTGTTAGCTGGCCAATTGTTGTGGGCAATACGTGTTGTGCACTGTGTGATTACTACAGGTGGTGCAGTAATAGGGTCACTAGCAGCCATTATTTGTTCACAACTCCAAAGAATGCACTAACATTTCAGACATTGTTCACTTGGGCTGTCCTTCATATAATCTTATGTAGGAATAGCCATGGTTTCTTGACTCCCTTTTTCATCGCACAGATGGAGGTGTGTTCTTGGTGCCATCTGCAATTGTTTCAGGTCTCTGATTTTAAATGGCTCTTGTTAATAAGACAATGCATATGTTATAGATGGCAGTAGAGATCAAATGGCCTACCACTTTGGAGAACTACCCACAATCCTACATCTCACAGTTTAAAAAACACTTCTTCTTATGTGCAGGCACTGCTGACTGAGGAATGATTTGGTCCATGCTGGTTTCATCTCGAAAATGATTGGTTTCAAAGCAAATCACTAGCATACTATGGTGACGTTAACACATTCAGGGCCTAATTATGACTTTGGTGGTGTGGGAGTGGACCCGCTCCCACACCACCAAAGTCGCACTGACACCACCCGCCAGATTACGAGTTTCCTCGTGTCTGGCGGGCGGTGCTTTGGTGGTTCCACAGTGAAGGCCGTTCCTGCGTGGCATGGACTGTGCAGACCTTTGCATGCAGGAATGGGGGTGAATGCACACAGGGGGGCACAACCTCCAGACTCATCCTCAACATCCCCCGCCGCAGCCACAACACCGGCCACCTGAGAGGCATTCACTGGCTCCCTGTAAATAAAAGAATCGCTTTCAAGTTCCTCACACCTGCCTGCAAAGCCCTTCATGACGGGGATCTGTGTACCTCAACCCCTGCCTCGCATTCCACACACCCACCAGAGAGCTCTGCTCCACTCAACTGGCCATGGCCAGAGTCCCACGTATCTGCAAGACCACAGCCGGAGGAAGATCCTTCTCCTACCTTGCAGCAAAGACCTGGAACACTCTACCTCTCCGCCTCAGGCAACCACTGTTGCAGCCTCAATTCAGGAAGGACCTTAAGACCTGGCTCTTCAACTGAACCACAGCGCCTTCGATGGATCAGCAGTCCCCACCCCCAGTGCCTTGATACCCTTATGGGTGAGTACTCACGCTTTAAAAGACACCTGATTGATTGATTGATTGAACATGTGCCCCCCTTCAGGCACTCCACGCCCCCTAGGACACGCAGTGCCCTGTAGGGCCCTCTTTGTTTCCTCACCGCCACAGTTTTCATGGCGGCCTCACCACCATGAAAACTGTGGTAGTGAGAAAATTCCTAATATGCTTGGTGGTGCTGTATAGGCACCACCAACATATTAGGGCCTCTCATCGCCACGCCACAACCACGGGATCCATGATCTCTGGCAGTAACGGAGGGCCTGTGGCGGTCCCACCGCTGCAATCGTAATACGTGGGTGGACTGCCTGTCTCACTCCCCAGGGACCGCCACTACGGGATCCGGTTGTCCAAAGGACCACCAAACTCGTAATCAGCCCCTTAGTCCTTTACAGCTTAGTGTATCAGTGCTCACTAATGCTAAACAAAATCATTTCAAGAAAGCACAAAAGTGAGATACCACCGGAAACAAAAGCATGTATGGTTTGCTATCACTACTGGCTTACAAGGTCTTGGTGCTGAATAGAACATAAAATGGTGGTGCGGCAGCTGAATTTAACCAAACTTTAATAAAATGTGCATGCCCTTATATGCCCCTAGAGACCATGCCCTACCGGTAAAATAAATGGAACATTTGCAATGACTGGCACAGGTTACTACTGCTAATAAATCTGAGGTAAACTACCACTGGGCATCAGTGAGTTCGTTTGGTGAAACCAAATATTAGGTTATATTATCATCCACCAAAGAGAAAAGCAAATAAATCTAGGAATGAACACACGGAACACAATAACACTAGCTTATGAAGAGGCAATCAAAATTAGCAAGAGATAATTATCAGATTCTCAGAATTCGTGATTAACTAGTAGTGAGAATCCAGCGTTTGGAAACTGCTTTCATTAATCAGGTCTCCGTGACAATGTTCTCTTGCCAGAATGGTAATAGAACTTGTCACATGTAGGAGGCCAATACTTGATGCAAAAAAAGCACAGAAGGATGAATTGCACATAAGGATCAGTAGTGGCTAGTGGATAAAAGCTAGTAAGGGGCACCAGAGCTGGGCACTGGGAAGTTGTGGATGTGTACATGTATGTATGTATGTATGAAGGTATGTATGTATGTATGAATTTATGTATGTATGTATGAATGAATGTATGTATGAATATATGTATTTATGTATGTATGTATGCATGAGTGTATGTCTTTATTTATGTATGTATGAATGTATGTATGAATTTATGTATGTATGTATGAATGAATGTGTGTATGAATATATGTATTTATGTATGTATGTATGCATGAGTGTATGCATTTATTTATGTATGTATGAATGTATGTATGTATATATGAATGTGTGTATGTATGTATGAATGTATGTATGAATGAATGTATGTATGTATGTATGTATGAATGTATGTATGAGGTATTTCTATAATACGAAGCTATCCAAAATACATTTAGGGGCTGTACATGTTCAGCCTTGTACCATGCAGTAGAATTCCTCACTGAGTTTATGGTGACTAAGGGAGGTGAAAACATCTGCTGAGGAGCAAGAGACATACATAAGCCATTTCAAAGTCAAAGGGATTCGAGAGTCCTCAGGGAATCTTGGATCAGTCTAAAGCTGGTGGGGCTGACGAGCCCGGGTTACGCACCTGCGTGCCACGAGCGGTACCGGACCTGAGAATATTTTTTTGGCAGCCTACGCAGCACCCCTACATATATGCCTATTCCCTGCTGACGAGAGGTAACAACCTCGAAACACGTGTCCAGGGATGGCCAACGCGACAGTGATTTTTGCTTAAGACTCTGGCAGAGGCGCACCCGCTGATGCTTACTTCATGTACCACAATGCTTTGGGGCAACACGCTGGTAGGACAAGCAGTGTGCGACCAATTGGACTTTCTTTTATATTCAAGCTCCCTTGAGCTGGTGGGGCTGACGAGCCCGGGTTACGCACCTGCGTGCCACGAGCGGTACCGGACCTGAGAATATTTTTTGGCAGCCTACATACACCCCTACATATATGCCTATTCCCTGCTGACGAGAGGTGACAACCTCGAAACACGTGTCCAGGGATGGCCAACGCGACAGTGATTTTCGCTCAAGACTCTGGCAGAGGCGCACCCGCTGATGCTTACTTCATGGACCACAATGCTTTGGGGCAACACGCTGGTAGGACAAACAGTGTGTGACCAATTGGACTTACTTTTATATTCAAGCTCCCTTGAGCTGGTGGGGCTGAGGAGCCCGGGTTACGCACCTGCGTGCCACGAGCGGTACCGGACCTGAGAATATTTTTTGGCAGCCTACACAGCACCCCTACATGTATGCCTATTCCCTGCTGACGAGAAGTAACAACCTCGAAACACGTGTCCAGGGATGGCCAACGCGACAGTGATTTTTGCTCAAGACTCTGGCAGAGGCGCACCCGCTGATGCTTACTTCATGGACCACAATGCTTTGGGGCAACACGCTGGTAGGACAAGCAGTGTGCGACCAATTGGACTTTCTTTTTTATTCAAGCTCCCTTGAGCTGGTGGGGCTGACGACCCCGGGTTACGCACCTGCGTGCCACGAGCGGAACCGGACCTGAGAATATTTTTTGGCAGCCTACGCAGCACCCCTACATATATGCCTATTCCCTGCTGACGAGAGGTAACAACCTCGAAACACGTGTCCAGGGATGGCCAACGCGACAGTGATTTTTGCTCAAGACTCTGGCAGAGGCGCACCCGCTGATGCTTACTTCATGGACCACAATGCTTTGGGGCAACACGCTGGTAGGACAAGCAGTGTGCGACCAATTGGACTTTCTTTTATATTCAAGCTCCCTTGAGCTGGTGGGGCTGACGAGCCCGGGTTACGCACCTGCGTGCCACGAGCGGTACCGGACCTGAGAATATTTTTTCACAGCCTACGCAGCACCCCTATATATATGCCTATTCCCTGCTGACGAGAGGTAACAATCTCGAAACACGTGTCCAGGGATGGCCAACGCAACAGTGATTTTTGCTCAAGACTCTGGCAGAGGCGCACCCACTGATGCTTACTTCATGGACCACAATGCTATGGGGCAACACGCTGGTAGGACAAGCAGTGTGCGACCAATTGGACTTTCTTTTATATTCAAGCTCCCTTGAGCTGGTGGGGCTGACGAACCCGGGTTACGCACCTGCGTGCCACGAGCGGTATCGGACCTGAGAATATTTTTTGGCAGCCTACGCAGCACCCCTACATATATGCCTATTCCTTGCTGACGAGAGGTAACAACCTCGAAACACGTGTCCAGGGATGGCCAACGCGACAGTGATTTTTGCTTAAGACTCTGGCAGAGGTGCACCCGCTGATGCTTACTTCATGTACCACAATGCTTTGGGGCAACACACTGGTAGGACAAGCAGTGTGCGACCAATTGGACTTTCTTTTATATTCAAGCTCCCTTGACCTGGTGGGGCTGACGAGCCCGGGTTACGCACCTGCGTGCCACGAGCGGTACCGGACCTGAGAATATTTTTTGGCAGCCTACATACACCCCTACATATATGCCTATTCCCTGCTGACGAGAAATAACAACCTCGAAACACGTGTCCAGGGATGGCCAACGCGACAGTGATTTTTGCTCAAGACTCTGGCAGAGGCGCACCCGCTGATGCTTACTTCATGGACCACAATGCTTTGGGGCAACACGCTGGTAGGACAAGCAGTGTGCGACCAAGTGGACTTTCTTTTTTATTCAACCTCCCTTGAGCTGGTGGGGCTGACGACCCCGGGTTACGCACCTGCGTGCCACGAGCGGAACCGGACCTGAGAATATTTTTTGGCAGCCTACGCAGCACCCCTACATATATGCCTATTCCCTGCTGACGAGAGGTAACAACCTCGAAACACGTGTCCAGGGATGGCCAACGCGACAGTGATTTTTGCTCAAGACTCTGGCAGAGGCGCACCCGCTGATGCTTACTTCATGGACCACAATGCTTTGGGGCAACACGCTGGTAGGACAAGCAGTGTGCGACCAATTGGACTTTCAGTCTAAGGCCTACAAGGACTCTCTGGGGAACGTTTTTTCTCTTTAATTGGAGGCTTCTGGTGACTTGATGGTTGATTCGTCATAATATTACTACCACAATTACTATTACTACAACAACTACTATTACTGCTATCACTACTGCCACCACTTGTACTTGAAACAATGACAAAAATATTATTATTGCTACTATAGAATATTCACAATAGTACTACTAATGCTAGCATTACAATGAGTACTAGAGCCGCTGACGCTAATAATAATGAAAATAACCACAGTAGTACCAATAACAACAAAACCGCTGACGATATTCATATCACTATTATTACTGATAATAGCAGCAAGAATAAGCGATTATTACAAAGAAGAAAGTGTGTGTCATTGCTTTCACCTTTAAAGAACAAAACAACAGAATTGCCTGTCACTGCGCGGTCGGGACACAGACGTGAGTCACCCCATGCTGGATGACTATGGGATGATCTAACATTTTGCTAATCGTCTTCTTTGACATAAACCTTAAGAGAGACATTGATATTCAAAGGACAATAGCAGTCATTACAGATAATAAGTAACTATGCAGTGACTAAAACGTTCTTGCCACATCTCTAAAGGGATTCTAGTGTTTCAATAAAGTATTGTACAATGTTATGTTAGGACCTCAATTTTGGGAACTTTATCCTGCAGCTTTCTAAGGTCATAATTCTATTCTCTAAGAGCAAAAAAGGAACCAAGACAAAATGAGTGAACAAGCGTTTGAAGTTAAGACTTACACAAAGGAAGGCTAACAGAAACAGCGAATATCCATATTCAACATCTCAACACATGTTCTTGACTGAAGGCTTGTGAGCAAGTACACATTGCCTTGTATTTAAATATATCCAAGCTCCATAAACCGTTCTAACACTGAACCTTATGTTAACATCTACTGCAGGGTATCACTTAAAGCTCCTATAATGTAGTAGTCATCACGATGTTGCCCTCCAGGAAAGCTCCTACATCTTGGAATAGCCTTGTGCAAGTGATTACAAAAACGGCTGTGAAATGGAAAGCCTGGATGAATGCATGTAATGCTCGAATTCAGCGCATTTCTATACATCCAGAGGCTATCACTCCACTTCTGCTACATTCTCTGTTTCACGCACCTTGCTTTGTGGAATGACAAGCAGAGATATTTTTCCACCTATCCTGCTTCCATCTGAGTATCATCCGGTTCTGCCTTCACTAATCAATGTGCACTAGGTATCCTCAACCAGTGAATCAGTAAATGTTTTCACGTCCATACTGAACCAACATATACATGCAGAGATTGCACTCTGTTTAATTTATTACAGACACATTTTGAACATTTGTAGTTTTCTCAATGAGGCTGATTTTTACCAAAGTTTAAGCATGGAAATATTGAGATTTCCATCTGAGGGATGTTGGACTTGGCCCTCTCCGCAAGGTCATCCCCAAACTTTTTGCCTCACCCTCCTGCTTTCTGAACACTTTTTTTTGGCTTTTAGGACTCTATGCACTTTACCACTGCCAACCAGTGCTAACATGCTCCCACCCACCGACTTCGCTGTCAGCCTGCCCTAATTTTGTAATTTGTGGGTCTATGGAGGGAAGACTGTCGGAGTCCTGCCGCCTCCACAAGGATCTTGCTCCAGCGTCAACATCAATAGAGTCACAGGCGGCTGTCGGAGGCAGTCCCACCAACAATACCTCTGAGCTGATTATGATGTGCCTTTCCGTCGAGGCAGCTGTGGCGGGAAATCCTCCAAACTTGGGTTGGAGGAAACAAAGAAAAAGAGGTGAAAATGTACCTTTTTGTGTTCTGTCTTGAACCACATTGTCCAGGTCCTTCCTGTGCTGCTGCTACCAAAAGGCTCAGCAACACCGTTGTCGCTGGAATCTAAGGTAGGCTTCTGTGTCATTTGTCTCCCTATCAATCGGCTGTTAACATTTGCTAGCACTGCATGTATTTTTGCATTGCTCTCACATGCAATTTTTTATGTGCCATACATAAGTGTTCAACTTACAACTTATAGTGGTAAAATGAACACACCTGCATTGCCCATAAAAAATATTTTTGGGGTGGTTGGTGCGTGGGTGTTGTGCTTATGGTAACTGAAGGTGTACATAAAGTAGTGCATGTATGTTGTTGGTGTGCAATGCTATATATAACATAAATGGCAGTACACATTACCTACAGATATATATTGACAGAATCACAACTTATATGTGTAGTAAGATTATGATGAAAAGTGCTTACCTGTTTCCACACCACCATGGCCTCTCTCCGTGAGTACATCACCAGCACAATGGGAACATCTTTCACACAAACCCGCCGGCCTGATGGTGATAGAGTACTGCTAGCCAGCTGAGAAGGCCACTGTCACGGCAGAGACCTGTCTATTGCCGCAACATCTAAATACAGCGGGCAGACCGCTTGACAGGATAATTGGAACCGCCGCTGTGGCGGTACAACAGTAGTACCACCAAGATCTAAACCAGGACTTTCATAAGTGAAAACATTTTGTTGGGAGCGGGTAGGAAAGTCATGTTTGGTGTCTGAGAAATTGTAATTTAAAACTCTTATTACTGGTAATGTTGTGTGTTAAGTCACAATTCTGAAAACAACACTTTTAGAAAGTTGAAATTTTCCTCTCTGAACCATTTGGTGCCTGCAGCCAGTTCCTGGGTCAAATGACTAGGACTAGTTGACAGTTGGCCTTTGTATTTTCTTCTCAGGTGCATGGGTGTTGGGAGGATGGGCCATCTTGTGGTAAATGAATGATGCAGAGTTCACTTGATAAGTTAAGATCCTTTATTGCTAGTTCCTTCCAAGATATATAGACAGGTTAAGATTGTAAGGAAAACCCCACCAGGAGCTCGCTGTTGGCAGCTCAGCCTGAGATGACCAACTGCCAACGTAAGTAATAGAAAGGCACAGTGAGCTAGAGGGACACCCTGGCATTCTATGATGTCATAGATATCATAGTACAGTCTAGCTAGAGAAGAACAGTGAAGAGGACATTTACTACACATCCTCTTCCTTTATGGAGTAAGAGCAGAACAAAGGAATAATCGTCAACAATACCTTAAATGCCACAATCAGCAGGGAAGTACACAAATAAGAAGAACCAAAAGTAATATTGTACAACAAGAGATGACGTTAGCATGAGGTATCATTAACAGAGAAAAGAACAAAGAATCAACATTATGACATAATATGCCACATCCCCCTCCCTTAACGAAAGAGTAAGATTTTGAAACAAAACCAAAACTAATAGTTAAGTTAGCTGCTGACACTCATAACCACCCCACACATGGGTACACCACATGGTAAACACCCTATAAACAAGAATGAGAGTAGACTGGGAGAGACAGAATGGGTTAGAACTCTCTTAAGATAACACTAGAGAGTAAATCCCTTTGACAAGAATTCACTAAAGAGAAAAAAAAAACTACCCCTGATGAAGATATGCCGACACTAAATGTATGATAACAACACAACTCAAAATCATACCTAAATGAAGCCCTGGCCAGTAGCTGCAAGAAGGTAGACTCCGACAAAAACATAGTGTACAAACAATCTCCACCCAAAAACAGGGGACAGCGCATAATAAGGAGAATGGACTACCCACAGACACTGAGCCTCCCCTGAAAAGGGTACACTGCAGGACAGCATGGGCGTTGACTACCCAAAAACGCACAACCTCCCCTGAAAAGGGTACACCGCAGAGTAAGCAAAATATCTCTGGGAAATGGGGCATGGACTACCCATTATTACTTAACCTCAAAGGGTACAACGCAGGACAGTAAAGCTGGGAATAGACATGGGGAATGGACTACCCGCAAGTACCCAACTTGCCCTGAAAAGAGTAAACCGCAGGATAATGACAAAAATCCTGGGACAAACTATGGGCATGGACTACCCACAAACACCAACATCCCCAGAAAAGGGTACAACCATGGGCATGGACTACCCACAAACACCAACATCCCCAGAAAAGGGTACACCGCAGAGTAAAGACAATAACACTGGGACAAACGATGGGGCATGGACTACCCACAATACCAACTTCCCCAGAAGAGGGTACACCGCAGGATTAAGACAATAACCCTGGGACAAACTATGGGGCATGGACTACCCTTAAACACGGACTACCCGCAAACTCTCAACAAGGACTAGAGGGGATACACAGCCTGTGAACTGGTATGGGCATGGACTACCCACAAACACCAACATCCCCAGAAAAGGGTACAACCATGGGCATGGACTACCCACAAACACCAACATCCCCAGAAAAGGGTACACCGCAGAGTAAAGACAATAACCCTGGGAGACCACTAACAACACAAAAGATTGTGCTGAAAACAATATGCAATCATCAAAGACACTGAGTAGCTAAACACTTCAAAATAAAATAGTAAATAATGCCAGCTCCGGTGAGCGATCTCTCACCCGGGGTCTGTGTACACTGCTGTCTGTAGACACCACTGAGCACAGAACAGTCGCCTTGGACATTTCGTCAGACCAGTAGAATGTCACCAAGACCATAAGTAAAGTGTCTTGCACTCTGTTGCTCTCGTGCCACTATTGACCGTGAAACTGAAATGTACAAAGTGCTGATCAAAGAATGAGAATGTCTGTGTCTCATCAATGGTCGGCTCGGCGGCATGAAGGCAAATGGAATCGTCATTACCAACGTTTCTGGCACACTGTTGACACAGATTGTGAGCATCACACCGGAAAATAAAAGACCACAGTGTGCGTGTAAAGTTGAAGCCACACTGGGAGCACCACATAGCAACTACGAGCTTCAAGTTCAATGTTCTGGTTTATAAGAAGATGGCGGTACGCTGTTACGCCACTGCCGGGTGGTTCACGGTCTAGGCGTGCTGAAAGAAGACCACAGGAAAGCTGCAGTATGAAAGAATGCGTGACGTCACAGTAGACCTTCGCTAACTCCTAGAAGCATTCCAAGCACGTCATCAGAAGGACGGCAGACGGGAAGGAGGGAAGATCGCTGCTGAACAACCGTCGACCAACGGACATCGGCATACAGGAAGGTGAGTTAGCGAGCTTGGAAAGGCACATAAAGCCTTTACATTCTGGTCTGCGCTGCTGATTCCTGAATGCGCTCACTTGGACATGTACTTTCGAATTAAAACAGTAAAGAGTAAGACTCGTACGCTACTTCTGCTTGCTGAGCACATCAATGCGAAATAAACAGTCCGACCTGCGCTGATGATTGTGCTCTCGGAGCATACGAGACTCAGTTTGCAGGCTGTCCACATACAGATGAGCACGTCCAGTAGACAATCAGAACATAAAACTCATTGATGAACAGGAATACTTCACACGCAAACTAACAGCAGACATCAAGGTGAAACACACGCCCTGGGTGCAGGCTGTCCAGGTGGAACAAGACACTGGTGGGGTCAGCAGGGCGTTACCTTTAGTCTGAAAATGAAGTGTCTTTGAAAGACTTGAAACCTTGAGTTCCTTCCTTTAGCTTGTTTAGTTCCTTAAGTAGTCTTTATCCTTAAATCACGCGTAGGTTCATCCTTTTAAGAATCGTCGCCAAGTTGTGGTAAATGAATGATGCAGAGTTCACTTGATAAGTTAAGATCCTTTATTGCTAGTTCCTTCCAGGTTATATAGACAAGTTATATTTGTAAGGAAAGCCCCACCAGGAGCTCGCTGTTGGCAGCTCAGCCTGAGATGACCAACTGCCACAGTAAGTAATAGAAAGGCACAGTGAGCTAGAGGGACACCCTGGCATTCTATGATGTCATAGATATCATAGTACAGTCTAGCTAGAGAAGAACAGTGAAGAGGACATTTACTACACATCTCTGACTTCATAGGCGGAAAGAACAGTGAACTACTACACCTGCACTTCGAATACACTGGCTCAGCTCACACACAAAGGACTTGGCACATGCCTATTGTGCCCCGAGACAGACTGGAACCAGGGCAGGGAGGCAGGATATTCCAGACACCCATACAGTGGTAAACTCCAGAAGCTTCTCCCACTTCTTAGTGGGCACCAGGTGTCAAAAATGGACCCTCAGAGCCTCACTTCTGGACACTCCTGGACCTTGCGGATACTACAAAGATAGGATGTCTGATGTGCTGATGAATTAGGCCTGCCCTGCTTGCTGAGAAGGAAGACTGGACCTGCACCCTTCATCCCAGGCTGAGGTGACTCCAAGGGTCAGCTGACTGACCACCTGTTAGAGTTACAGGGACATAACAAGCAGGCGTCTGCCCAGCTGACCCGCTGCCTGGACCTGCTCCTGGACCTGCTTGGACCCTGCTGGAGTGAGTTTCTGGTTCCCAAGAGTTCCCTCATAAGTCCTGAGCCCTGGATGTGGCATGAGTCAAGAAAATGAGAAACTCTGAAGTTCTAGGCACTTTGCGACAACAGAGGCTTGTTTGCACCAAGATCTTGCCAGCCCGTCAAAGCGAAGCTTCTGTGAACCCAATTATCTGCACTACTGTGACAGCCAGCGCTGACCGACAACGCGAGATTTGCCCTTCACACTACTGCATCAACAGCCTACAGTGACCACCAAAGCGAATCTCCAGCAATGACCGCCTGCGTCACCTGACAGGAATTTTGCACTAAAACAATGACCATCTGCTACATCCGGCCTGCTATTCACTCTACACCGACAACCACCTGCGATGGTCTCTCTGCTCCCCACAGCCTCCTCCACCATGTACGGAACACTGTGCTTGGACTTTAGGAGCTAACTCCTTCAGCTGGATTATCCTTGTTTCTGTATTCTGCTCGCGGCCAATTGCGGCTGGCCCGAACTTGATACTTTCCCCCAGTCTCACAGGACCAGATAATTATGAGCTTTTTGGTGTTATACTTACCTTTGAGATTGCATATTCTTGGTTGTGCTGATTGGATTTTTGTTGCTTTAAGGTCAAATCATCTTTTTACATTTTACCCAATTTTTCTAAATTGGTGTTGGGTTTCCACTTTATTACTGTTTGTGTGCTGCATACATAGTATACACACGGTCTCTAAGATAAGCCTTGACCGCTTTTGTGCCAAGCAATCAGAGGGTTAAGCACAGGTTCATTTAGTGACTTTCATTTGTTCACCCTAACAAGAATTGTGGCTTTTGTTTGAGTAAGGCTTCACCTCCTCAACCAACAACCCAGTTTCCCACAAGGATTAACTTTCAATTCGGGGCTGGGAACATCAAAGCTATTACTTTTGAGGGGAGGAAAAAAAGTTTAAGTTAATTTCCCCCCCAAAACTAAAATTAGCTTTGGCATGAACCTCATGCTATGATAACAAAAAATGTATCTCTAGGTCATGTGTCATAAAGCGGTCCTGACTGTTTTATCTAGTCAGTATTCACATGCACCTTTTGAAACAGCAATGAAAACAGCAACAGTCAAACAACCATAGTTACCGCAACAGCACTCAAAGCCACTTGTATGGTGTGTTCCAATGAAGAAGAGTTTCGATAGACCAAATGAAGTCAAATCCAAAAATCTGTGACAGGACCTAACACATTACCGTTCAACTTTATCTGTGTGATAGTAATTGTTTCTATTCTCCATCTCTATTCTGGGTGTTGTTCCGGTCCACAAATTTTGGACTCATTTTCCTTTTCCAGTCACCAATTTGGCTTTTCCATCTTGTGCAGTGTGAAACACTTGACATCTTTGGAATGTTTGGCTCTGTACTCCTGTTCATGTAAGGAGATACATTGGATTGTGTTTGTATTTTACAGCCTCGAAAAAGTCGCTGTATATTGGCCCTTCTGCGATGAAACACCTGAATATCTAATGAAATAAAACAAGAGAAACTATATATGATTTAAAGAATTTATGCTTACTCTGCGCATGCACTGCAATTTATGAGACACCTGTTTGCAATTTTTTGCTGGCCTAGTCCACAAAGTTTTTGAGGAGGCGGGTGGTTCTCCTCACCCTGCTAGCACCGTCACCTGGATACTCACCCCAGTATATAATTTAGTGCCATTCTCCTAACGGCGCCCAGACGCCTATAGAAAATATACCACTGTCTTAATTTATTAACACATTACCGTTCAACTCCAGCTTGGACTCCAACCACTTGTTCTTCCTAAAAGTAGAAAGTATTAGTCAGTGTGTCAACTATTACCTCTCCTTACTCCATACAGTACTCCCGCTTCTTCAATCAACTAGCGGGTGGATGTGGGCCATGCCTCAACTTCAACATCATCATCAATCCAATACTCCCAAAGAAAGTCACTTATAGGTTAGAAAGGCTAAAAAAAATCAAGTTGACGGTCCTCTGCGAGGAAAACATTGTCCAGAATACTCATAGAAGACAAAGATTTCTGGAGACTCAAAATCCTAGCCTGGGGAATCTCTAAGCACTCATTTTGTTACAGCAGTTCCTGCCAGCATTTGGAGTTGTCTGCAGGACTTTAAGGGGCATATTTACAAGTACCTAATGCCACCGAAGCGTCAATTTTTTTACTTCACAGCAGGTTTATTTTATCGCCTTATTTACAAAGTGCCAATAATTAACACCAACGCTAGTTAACGGAAATTCTTGTAAATATACCCCTAAATTTGGCAGGCAGAAGGCCCTTAGTATGGCAGTAGTAAAGTACTCTGCTATACCGACAGACGTACCTCTTCCCACTAAACCTTTAGTTCAGCCTCTTTGTCTAGCCAAGAGCAATTTTTCACGGTGTCCAGCTGATTGCCAGGTTAAGGGTTTCTGGTGGCAGATAATGCTGAGACTCTGCCAATGGAAAATACATTAATTCGGTCTCTCTCCTCTAAATAGTCAGCGGGAGCTAAGAATCTGTGAAGTGGGATCTCCACTAATTTACAGCAGTGCTCCTGTTCCACCAAACTCTAAATGACAAATGACGCCCTTAGACGTTTAGAAATATTTCCATTTCCATGTTTGTTTAAAATAGGGGTGACTACCTTAGAGTACAAAAATGCCTGGGCAGGTATGCCTTACTCTTCTAAAAGGTTGACCTGAAATATGGCAAATGTACAGGGTTTAAGCAGGTCTGCACAGTGCACCAAATAACACACTTTAAACATATTCAACATTCACAAATCCCACCACATAAACTAATGAAACACAACACAAATGAAAGAAGAAAACCTGAACAGTAATTTGAATCATGTGATTATTAATCCTAATAAACAAAGAATGAGTTCGCCAGAACATTTATCACAACATGTAGCTCCTAAATTACTGATGAGAGTATGCATGTATTTGCAATTTGACATTTTTTCTAAAGTATGTTGACTTGCAGCTACTTCAAACCACATTGTTGCACAATACTGCAGAGAAATGTACAGTATGTCAGGAGGTTACTATGAGCCAGGTTTTCTGATTATACAATCTGTTCACCTTCTAATACAAGTATGCAAATTCTGCCCTATTTTAGGGGTTGTATAGCCTTATTTAGAGTTTGGCAGAGTCCCAGAACCACCGTAAATCAGACGTGCTGTTGGCCCACCAAGCTCTCTGTTCCCTGGTCTATATGGGGTCACGGGAAGGGCAAAGACTACACTGACAGAGTGTCTGCTGGCTCCACCCATGTGAAGCACTGACCTGGCTGCCAGTCAGAACAGCCAGGGGGAATGTGGAATGACTTCGATGTGCAAACAGAACACTACCTGCACATCTGGGCAATTTGGGTTTTATTTAAGGAAAAAACAGTTTGCAGTACAATCTACAAAACTCTGGAACTCCCTCCCACCCCACCAGCGCCTGCTGGAATCAGAAACAGAATTTCAGAGAGCATTACCAATCTGGCTATTCAGGCATACTGCTAGTGCCGGGACACCTCCGCTGAGGTGGCTGTGCGTTTTAGAAATCGCCATTCATTCATTCATTCAACAGTCTTTGGGTTTGGGAGTCTGTTTTCTCTAAGCAAAAACATTCACTGAATGAACACTTTAAACATGGTGCCTGTTCAGTAAGCCTTCATGGCTGTGAAATGAGCTGCCACAGTAGCAGCACACTTCATAGCCCAGAGAACACCATCAGGAATCTCTGAATATAGGGTGTATAGTCCTTCTTCAGGGTATCAGAGGTCATGGCTTCCACCCCACTGACTGACTACTGCCAGGGTCAAAGATTTCCCTTTAGTTCATAGTGTGGTTAATGTTGGAGGTGTATCATGTTGAATCGGGATACATTTTGGAAAAGACTAATTTGTAGGCTTTCTATCCTGCAATTACTCGAGCACTGCATTCTTCAGGCTGCGCTCTCAAGCGTATGCTTGTGTACCGGGCATGGGTGGAATTTTGACTTCTGCCTGCAGAATCAGGGGAATTTTGGTAACTCTGTGTTACTTTTGTAATGCTGAATTACTGATAAGTTTAAATCTCACTGCTCCACCAGCAGAAAAGAAACTTCTGAAGTGGTTTCTAAAATATTTAAACCACTGCATATCAATCGGCACTCATACTCTGCAGTGAGAAAAAGTTTTAATCACTGCAGAGTGTGTAAGAAGGGTGCTGAGTGATATTCAGAGAATTATCAAGAGAAATCATACAGGAGTTTAGAAAAATACAGTAAAATTAAACAAATTATTTGACACCAAAATGACAAAAATCTAATCAGTAGAACCGGAGATATGCAATTGTAAAAAGTTCAGGTAGGCATAGCACCTAAAAGCACAAAGTGACACTCGCAGTTATCTGGGTGTGCGAGACCAGGTGAAAGTCACAAGCCCAGGCCGACTATGATGGAGCCAAGGCTTGTTAAAGGTCAGGCTACCAACCGAATTAAAAGAACCTTAAGTATTGCCCGGCGGTGTCGCCTCTTAAACCCACAAGTTATTAACCAATGAAGAGGCAGGCACTGGAGACTGGAAGGCAGGAAACAAGGGTTTTTATTCTCTCGGGAGGAGAACACATCAGTTCGGACAGCAAGTATCGTCACGAGGTGCTCTAACCGCATCTCCGAGGCCTGGCCTCTTATACACATTTCGTGATCTTTATTGCAGGTAACATATCTTTGCAATGCTTTGAAGTATGAAAGGACATCCTCTGAATCTCCCCTTCAGGCCCGTTCCCACACACATTTACAGTTGAAGTCCCCACCCCGGTCACAACAGGTGATGATTATCGCGCAGCTGGACATTCCGCCGATTCACGGAATGTGGGAGGTTTGATCGGATCTCATAGGGTGGGGGCTTTGATCAACTCGAGGGTCCTTTAATGAGGGAAGCTTCCTACTGTACGGGGGGGGGGCAATAAACAGTATCCGCAGAGCTTAGGTGGTGGCCTGGGAATGAGGAAGACAAACGGGCACACAGGAAAAGGGGGTTTGCATCAAAGGGCCTGGGACCATGAAAGGAATGAAGGGAAGTGTCTCGCTGGGAACAGGATGGGGTTCCGAGGCAGAGCCGCGCTGAAGAGGGGTTTATGACCCAAGACATGTGAGAGCGGAGGGGGGGGGTTGTCAGCGCGCGGGGGGTTGCCTGCGAGGTTGGGAGAGAGAGAGACGCTGGCTATCGGCGAGGGGCAGGGAGGCCATGGTGCACAAAATGGCTGCCGCTTACGCGCACGAATGGGCCCAAGGAGAGCAAGATGGTGCCGATAATGTTGACATTTTCAGTCTAACCTTTAACAGTCCTCCCTTTTCAACATATCTAGCCAACTTGCCTACTCAATGTCAATCTTCATCAAATTCCCAACCTCGGCATCATATAATGCTCCCAAGCGTTCGTTTCCAAAGTCCACGGCCTTAGGGCAAATACAGTTTGCACATAATGAACACAGGGGTGGCAGACATTGAATTCCTAAGCATAGGCCGCATATTACTACTACAGGAATCAGGATAATGGTGAACAGTCTCCAGCCCCAGTTCTTAACGGTGTCCCAGAACCAACCACCAAGCGACCATTCTTCCTGATCCTGGTGGACTTCTGAAGAGAGTCTGTGAAGATGTTCGATGGCTTTGTACTCTGAGGGTGAGTTGTCCGGTATGTATGTACAGCAGCTGGACCCAATAATGCGGCATGCTCCACCACGGTCCGCAAGAACCACATCTAGGACAAGGCGGTTCTGTAGGGCCACCAAGCGGACCGCTTGGAGTTCGGCGGTGTTGTTGGCAAAGATACCAGCTGTGATGTTCATTGTTGTCTCAACTGCCTGAGTCAAATGTCGGATGGCTCGGCTGTTTGCCATCGGGCCCCAAAGAGGAACAAGTCCCTTCATAGCATCGAGGAACTGTGCTCCTGTTGAGTCGGCTTGCTCGATGTCCTTGGCTCGTTTTTGTCTATGATGATTCGCTGGGGCCACATAAGTCGGAGGAAGGATGAAGGAGATGAAACAAGTGCCCCCCCAGCCTTTGGGGAGCTAGGTGTAGGCTTTGGTGCCGCAGACGAAATACATGTTTGGGGACGACACAAAGGAAGGTGGATCCGTGGAGTCCAAAGTTCTGGTGAAACGACAAGCACTGTGGCCCACCAGCTGTGTCCCATGTCCTTCTATGCACATGTGGCCTGTGACGTTGATGACTGACAGGGCCACAGTCAGGGTGGCAGCCGTTCGTTTCCGCAGGTAGGAGAAGGTGGGTCTGGTTGGATTGTTGAACACCTGCATTTCAATTCGTTCTTTAGCAGGGATGTCCATGTGGATGGAGTCGATGGAGGTCTGCGGGCATAAGTGTGTCTTTGTTTTGTTTCGCCGGACCCCGTGGGAGAAATGCGTTACGGTTTTGCTGGAGGTGGCATTGTCCTTATAGCTTTCTTGCAGGAGGATCAGCCAAGCAAGGCAGGAGCCATGAACCGAGAAGGGTGAGGGGATGAATGGTATCGAGTGTCCAGTGGCGTGGGGTAGCAACCCACAGATCCAACAGTTGGTGGCATTGGTGGCGAGATTGTGCTGGTGAAGGAGCTGTACGAAAGAGTTATTCCAAAACTCCTTTCGCCTCTCTCTGAGTTGAGGAGAGAGCGAAATCAGATAATGTTCCTTCATGGTGGTAGGCTGAGCAGTGGTCAGGAATGTTTCGTGAGTAGGTGCATTTTCTTCCACAATCCAGAGTGTGGTCATGAGGAGAAAGCAAAAAAGGATTGCGATGAAGAGTGCAATTGTCTTTGAGCTGTGGAGTCTGTCTGTTCTTGGGTTTCTGTAGTGGGTATTTCCTGTTGTCTCCATCATCTTCTTATTTGGCGCTTCCATCATCTTCTTATCTGGCGCTTCCATCATCTTCATCTTCAAGGTGCTCGGTAGTGGGCAGAACCACAGACTTAGTTTAGCTTCTCTCCAGGCAGCCCTTGATTGCTTTGGGTCACCGTTTTGAGATTCAACTTAGTTTGTGGTCTACTTAGCCGAAGCTCCCTCCTTTCGACGCAGGATATACCCTTCTCTGGATGGCACAGTGGGATCAGAGAATCTTGAAAGTTCAAGTGCTTCGGTATCAGGATAGCAGGTTAGTGACGGTCGGTCCTTGTTCAGGAGCTCTTCTTGGTCGCCGATGTTTTCTGTCGTGGCCAGGGTCGGGGAGACCTTTTTACAGTGGTGCGCGTGCAGCCAATGCCTTTTCCCCTCCACACCAAGAGCCGTCCGGGTGGTGATTAACACTTGCCAGGGGCCCGTCCACCGGGGTTCCAAACTTTTCGTCCGCTGAAAGTTTCGGATCAGCACGAAATCCCCGGGTTGGATGGCGTGACCCAGACCCCTGGAAGCATCGGGGATGGCCTGCTGCACCTGCTGATGAATGACAGACAGAGTTTCAGTCAATTTATACAGATAATCAGACATTAGGACGTCCGGGACGTCATGAAAGGAAGTTGGCTTTGGTGCAGACCAGATACTCATGGGTCGGCCGAAAACAACTTCATAAGGGGTTAAGTGATGTCTGGTGGGGGTGGAACGCATCGATAGCAATGCTAGTGGGAGGGCGTCTGGCCATTTCAGACCCGTGGTAGCTACTATCTTGGCCAGTTTAAGTTTTAGTGTGGCATTGTGTCGCTCAACAAGTCCAGCGGACTGGGGGTGAAAGACTGCGTGAAATTTCTGCTTGATACCCAACCCCTTTAAGAGGAACTGGATGACTTCGGCTATGAAGTGGGGGCCATTATCGCTCCATAAAATACGACAAAGGCCGTAACGGGGGGAAAACTCCTTTAACAGTACCTTTGCGGTGGCCATAGCAGTGTTGTCACGGGTTGGGTATGCTTCCACCCATTTGCTAAAGGCGCACACCACGACAAGTACATATTTCAGGCCTTGGCACCTATCTAGCTGGATGTAGTCCATTTGCAGGACCTCAAATGGGTGGTTTGGGACCCCAAATCCTCCCCGGGGCACTACAGTTCCCTTCCCGGGGTTGTGTTGCAGGCATATCAAGCATTGTTGGACCAGACGTTTGGCGGAATCTGTGATTTTATCATTGTGCCAAACCCTGGAGACAAGTTCAATCATGGGGGCTGATCCTATGTGGGCAGGGGAGTGTGCCATAGCCAGTATGGGAATCAAGTATGAATCAGGTAGCAACCACTTGTTTGTGTCTCTTGTCCGCCAGCAGCCTTCATCGTCTTTCAATCCCACCCGTGTCCATTCAGTCAACTCGTGTTGTGTGCTAGCCGTTTGAATGTCTCTAATAGTGTCTCTAGCGTCAGTCCATTTTTCTGCTTGTGACCTGGTCACGTACATATGTGTTGTCGTCCTATTTTCAGCTGTCGTTCGGGCAGTGATGTCGGCTAGCGCATTTCCCTGCCCAATGATGTCCGTCACCTTTTTGTGTGCCTGGCATTTGACGACTGCAAGCTTGTTGGGGAGAAGGACGGCCTCGATCAAGGCGGAGACTAGATCCCCGTGCAAAATGGGGGTGCCGTGTGAGGTCAAGAATCCCCTTTCCCTCCAAAGGAGCCCAAAATGGTGAACCACCCCAAAGGCATACTGGCTGTCGGTGTAAATGTTCGCTGTAGTTCCCGTTGCCAGGATGCAGGCTCGGGTCAGGGCAATCAGTTCCGCTGCCTGGGCAGATCGTTGTGTGATACGGGCTGTCTCAACTACAGTTCGGGCCGTGGTGACTGCATAGGCAGCGGAAGTGGTGCCATCGGGGAGTTTGATGCAAGAACCGTCCACCCACAGCTCTCCGTCAGGGTCAGGGAAAGCCGTGTCTCTGAGGTCAACCCTACTTCTAGTCTGTTCGTCCGTAAGAGTCACACAGTCATGTACAGGGTGCACGTTGGGATCGTTCTCTGGCAAGGGTAACAGAGTTGCCGGGTTCAGTGTGGTGCATCTTTTCAGGGCGATGTGGGGTGCAAGCAAGGTCAGTTCGTATCCAGTCAGTCGTGCACTCGTCAGGTGTTGCGTCTTGGTTTGGTTTAGGAGGATGTCGACCGCATGGGGTACCAGTACCGTGAGGGAATTCGAAAGCACAATCCCCTCACTCTGTCGGATAGAGATCGCAGCAGCAGCTACGGCTCGTAGGCAGGCAGGCAGGGCTCTGGCTACAGGGTCAAGAGTGGCAGAGAAGTAAGCGCACGGTCGTTGCTTAGGGCCAATGGCCTGGGTCAGGACAGATAAAGCGCACCCCTCCCTTTCGTGAGTGTAAAGGGAGAAGGGCTTTTTGTAATCAGGGGTACCTAGGACGGGGGCTGAACAGAGGGCATCTCGTAGTTCCGTGAAGGAGGTTTGACACTCAGGGGTCCAAGGGAGTGGGAAAGGGACGTCTTTACCTAGCAGAGAAAGCAGCGGTTTCACAACGAGGCTAAAGTTTGGTAACCACTGTCGGCAGAAGGAGGTGAGGCCTAATAGGGAGCGGACCTGCTTCTGGGTCTTAGGGACAGGGGTATCTAGAATGGTTTGGATTCGATCAGGAGTGAGTTTTCTTCCTTCTTTGGACAAAAGGTGGCCTAGGTAAGTGACCTGGGGTTGGCAGAATTGCAACTTCTTCTTGGAGACCTTGTGGCCATTTTCCGCAAGGAAGTGCAGGAGTTGAATGGTGGCTGTGACTGCTAATGGAGGGGTGTCGGCTGCTAAGAGGATGTCATCGACATATTGCACTAACACCACTCCGTCGGGTAACTGGACTTGATCTAGTTGTCTCTTGAGGGCCTGGCTGTAGATGCTAGGGCTTTCTGTGTAGCCCTGGGGTGCTCGGCAGAACCTATATGAGCGGTTTTTTAGGGTGAAGCCGAAGAGGTATCGGCTGTCTGGGTGGATGGGGATGGAAAAGAATGCATTTTTGAGGTCAATGACAGTGAAGGTGGTGGCAGTAGAAGGAATCAAAGTCAGGATGGTGGTGATGTCCGAGACCACAGGGTACTGGGGTACCACCACTTTGTTGATCTCTCGAAGGTCAATGATAAAACGGTATGCTTTCTCATCTCCCTCTCCCTGTTTCTTGATGATGGGCAAGATAGGGCTGTTGCAAACGTTGCTAACTACTTCCTCCACCACTGCGGCGTCGACTAGCGACTGAATAATTTTTACCAATGCCTTCTCGCCCTCGGGCGATATCCGATATTGTGGAAGTTTTGGGAGAGTTGCGTCTGGTCGGACAGTAATGTGCACTGGGTCGATCAACATGCGCCCTACGTCCGAATCCGTCTTGGCCCATAGATATGGAGGCAGAGTGTCAAGCAGGGATGTGTCAGTGTCGGTGATGGAAAACATGCGTCGGGGAGGGCAATGTCTAAGCAGGACTGGGTTGTCGTAAAGAAAAACTCGAACTCCGTCTTGAGAACATCTAATCGTCGCTCGGAAGTGTTTCAATAGGTCAAGTCCCATAATGGCGTCAGGGCTATTGGAGGAAAGCAACAACGTGGTGTCAGTGGTGTTGTTTTCTACGTCAAAGAGGATCGGGGCGGACAAAGGGTTAGTGGAGGGCGTTCCATCGAAACCTGTCGATGTTATAAGTGAGCCAGACAAGGGTGCCCCCGGAATCAGTCGTTTAGATAACGCACTACGTGTTGCGCCAGTGTCTACCAGAAATGGAGACTTGGTACCCAGGACCTTAGCAGTGACGTAAGGGCCTTGCTGGTCAACATAGAGCTCGACTGGATCCCTCCCTTGCCCTTGGCAGTCCTATGCAAAGTTGTGGGTGTCATCATAGTCAGATTGCTGGTATTGGTTCTGCCTGGGTCGATCAAATGTATTTGGTCTACCTGATCTGATGTTAGTCGTGTCATTTGGGGGCCCTCGCTGTTGTCCCTTATTTCTCGGCCCATTTGCTATGTCCTTGGGGTCTTTGTTTCTGACCATGTCCAGAAGAACTGGGCACTGGGATTTCCAATGGCCAGTCCCTTTACAGAAAGCACACTGGTCCTCTCTAATGTCTGTACGTCCACTGTGGGGAGTCGAAGTACGGTCTTGGGACTTAGGGGCGTTCGTCTGATAGTTTCCCCGGTATTGGTCTCGTCCTATAGTCACCCCTTGCAGCTGGGCTATCATCACCCTCTCTTTCAAATCCTTCTTCTTTCTCTCGGTTGCCCTATCGTTTTCATTTTTCTGATGTTCATAATATTGGGCCATCTGGAGGATAGCCGTAGGTTTGGAGGCTGCCCAACTACTCTCGCTAGCCTGCAGTTTCTGGGAGACCTCGGATGACAGACCCTTAACATAATTCTGGACAAACAGATGGTGTCCGGTTGCAGTGGTCATGTCCTGGCCGCTGTAATCGGAGAACACTGTTTCGAACCGAGAGAAGTATTCCGATACATCCTCCTGGGGTTTCTGGCGACAGGCCGTTACTATCGACCAGTCCACTTTCTTTTCTGGAATCAGGGTTTTCAATTTCTGTACGATTTTATCTGGGAGGTCTAAAATGGATTTCAAAGGCTTTTGTCCCGGTCCTCGTTGTTTGTCAATTTCCTCGAATTGTGTCCAGGTATGTCCGAGCAGCTCATGGTGGTCGACTTTCCGGATTTGCTTCCACACATCAGCTGGTAGACATAACCCGAAAAACAAGTCGATGTCAGCCAGGGTCATAATCGTTGAACCTAGGGCTGTACCCAATTCAGTATAGAAGGCAGTGGGGTTTTTACGTAGGTCGGGTAGAGATTTCCGGAATGTCAGAATCTCTTGTCGGTCCCATGGCTGGTAGACCCAGTTGTACACTACTCTTCCTTTTGCATCTTGGTGGTTTGCATCATCGTGAGTCCCTGCACCTCGTGGAGGCACCCAGTAAGGGGCAGCCTCTCGTATTGGCATCATGGTGCTAGGTTGCTCAGTTTGTGGTTCGGTCGCCACGGATGTCGTGGGTTTAGTTCCCGATTCTCGTTCAGTGAGGTGGCGGAAAACCTCAAGCGTACGCGTAAGGAGGTCCGTCACATCACACTCGCCCTCATCCCCGATATCGACCTTCCGGTACAGAGTCGTTAGGCTCTCGGGACCTTGGTCTCGATATCGGTCCTCGTATGCGTTCAAGACATGGTAACACAGTCGTACAGTAAAGTGTCGTCTGTGACTCCCTGTATATGATTTAAACATATCCGTGATGTACTCTTCACCTTCCTTCCTTTCTACCAGTGTTCTTACTATCTTGTCGATCCCTGTTCGCTCATCTTTGCTTAGTCTGTTTGTTCTTGCAGAACCGGTCCCTCGGGTCTCAGGGTCGCCCAACGTTGCCGTTTGCGGAGTATTTGGTACAAGGGGTTCGGCCGACACAGAGACCATGGGGGCCGAAGCTGTGGCACTACCCTCATTTGCACCTGGGGGTGGTGGGTGTTGTGCTAAGGGTTGGGAAGGGGCATATGGAGGGGGCATGTAGATGGTCGGAGGGCCTAACAGCAGATCATCGCTCGCTCGTTTTTGTCTCGAGGATAAATCAGGGTAGAGCATGGAGGGCGTTCTAACCGGGCACTGGCTTGATGTTTCCATTTCTAGTTTCTGTTTGGCTTTCTCTCTTTCCTTTATCTCTCCTTCTAGTTTCTGAGCAGCTAGGTGGGCTGCTTTTCGCAGCTCTTTTTCCAACCTACTCTCAATTTTCCTTTTACGTTGTTCAGTTTCTTTGCGCCACATGCCGAAACTATCCAGCATAGCGGGCGTCGTCTTATTTTTACCTAAGGCTGTTTCTAGCGCGTTTATTTTGTCATCATCGAAGGATCCTGTCAGTGGCCACTGACTTTCTCCATTCTTTTTCGTATATTTATGCCACAGTTTGTTATAGGCTATAGCGATCAATCCATGCTTCATGAACATGTCCTTATTAGGGGTGCCTTCCGGTGGAGCCGGATGGTTCATCTCTAATAAGCGGTCCGGGCTAAACAGGCTACCGATCAGTGGGGAGAAGACAGACATGACGGCTCGCAACGAGGGACAAAAAGTCAGCACTGCCTATCTTATCACTGTGTGCAAAGACTAGACAGAATATTTCTATTCTACGTTGTTTGCAAGCAGTGAATACCTCATGAACCAATATAAAAATAAAAAAACAATTCAGTGGGGAGAATAAGTAGGCTCGCAAAGGTCTGCGTTACCTACCCTTTCACTATCTGTAAAAAGGGTGGGGAGAGGGGCTCTTTCCTGTTTGCAGACAGAGAATCTCCAGAAAAACAGTCTGTGAACAATAGTTCAGTTTCAAGTAATTAATCAGTGGGGGAGAAAGATAGACACGACAGTTGTATTACCTATCCTCCACCGTTTGCAAAGGGAGAGCCTGTTGTTTCTCCGTTTGCAGACAGAGGATCTCCAAATAAATTAACAAAGAGTAATACTAGTATTTTCTAGACAATTCAAATGACCATTTCGTAATTCGTCGTGTTTACACGACCTTACCCGGACCGCATGGACAGTTTCTCGTCTTCCGAATCCAGCGCCCGATCGTCCTCTTTTCCTCGTATTCCTCGCGGCACTCCTGATGGTTCCCAGTCAGGACCGTAGATCACTCGAGAGAGGTCTGTTCGGAACCAGTGAAGTTCGGATGATCGGCTGTCAGACGAGGGTCTATCGGACAGGCGCGCTCCCGATCTTTGCAGTCGTTCACTCTGTCGTCAGGACCTCTCCCACTGGATCCACGAGTCACTGATGGGCCCCACGTTTGGGACGCCAATTGTTAAAGGTCAGGCTACCAACCGAATTAAAAGAACCTTAAGTATTGCCCGGCGGTGTCGCCTCTTAAACCCACAAGTTATTAACCAATGAAGAGGCAGGCGCTGGAGACTGGAAGGCAGGAAACAAGGGTTTTTATTCTCTCCGGAGGAGAACACATCAGTTCGGACAGCAAGTATCGTCACGAGGTGCTCTAACCGCATCTCCGAGGCCTGGCCTCTTATACACATTTCGTGATCTTTATTACAGGTAACATATCTTTGCAATGCTTTGAAGTATGAAAGGACATCCTCTGAATCTCCCCTTCAGGCCCGTTCCCACACACATTTACAGTTGAAGTCCCCACCCCGGTCACAACAGGTGATGATTATCGCGCAGCTGGACATTCCGCCGATTCACGGAATGTGGGAGGTTTGATCGGATCTCATAGGGTGGGGGCTTTGATCAACTCGAGGGTCCTTTAATGAGGGAAGCTTCCTACTGTACGGGGGGGCAATAAACAGTATCCGCAGAGCTTAGGTGGTGGCCTGGGAACGAGGAAGACAAACGGGCACACAGGAAAAGGGGGTTTGCATCAAAGGGCCTGGGACCATGAAAGGAATGAAGGGAAGTGTCGCGCTGGGAACAGGATGGGGTTCTGAGGCAGAGCCGCGCTGAAGAGGGGTTTATGACCCAAGACATGTGAGAGCGGAGGGGGGGGTTGTCAGCGCGCGGGGGGTTGCCTGCGAGGTTGGGAGAGAGAGAGACGCTGGCTATCGGCGAGGGGCAGGGAGGCCATGGTGCACAAAATGGCTGCCGCTTACGCGCACGAATGGGCCCAAGGAGAGCAAGATGGTGCCGATAATGTTGACATTTTCAGTCTAACCTTTAACAGGCTGGATACAGGGACCAGGTTAGTTCCACTAAAAGAGATATCTTCAAAAGTCCAGCATGAAGAGTTCTGTTCAGGGTGGAGGGTGCCTCAAGGAGCAGGGAGAGCATTGTGTGTGGTCGCCGCTGACACGCGAAGAGCAGGCCGGGAGTCCTGGACACTCATCACTGTAGCGCAAAGATCCTGTTGGGCATCATGGACAGTTGCAGCTGCATATTCACATTGGCAGTCACTGCGGGCAGTTCATGCTGTGGGTGATGTGTATCTCTTTAATTGTCGGTCATCAGTGGTGGTTGATGTAGCGTGCAGAGTCGGGTTCACTGGAGCATCACATAGGTAGTCTGCACTGACAGCAAGATCTTGCTATGAACAGGCCCCTTTTGTGGTCAATGAAGCGCCCAAAACTTTCCTTGCCTTGGAGAGGTAGCACACACCAAGGGTCCTGGACCTGCGGATCATCTCCTGGGGATAAGGAACTCACTTTAGCAGAGGCCACCAGGGCTGAGGAGGGTCCAGTTGCAGGTCCAGCCAACAAGTCCAAGCAGCAGGTCATCCGGGCAGAAGCAGGGAAGCCACTGGAGTTTTCTTATTCCCTGAAGCTCGGAAAATGAGGTCAGACAGCTGACCCTTGGAGTCACTTCAGTCTGGCATGAAGGGTGCAGGTCCAGTCTTTCTTCTCAGCAAGCAGAGCAGCAGGCAGAAGGGCAGCAGACTAGAAGGGCAGCAGATTAGCTGTCCTTCTTGTGGCAGAGAAGCACAGCAGTCCTTCTTCTGTAGTACCCACAAGTCCAGAGGCATCTTGAAAAGTTGGGCCTGAGGGTCCACTAGTTATCCTTAGTTTCAGCCTTGTAGTAGAAGACGTTTGTAGAGGGTTGCATCCCCAGAGGTGCTTTTAATTTTCAGCCTCCCTGCCTGGGCCCCATCTTGTCTTGGGACAGTAAAGACTAGTGTCAAACCCTTTGTGAGTGTGCTGAGGCAGATGCTTTGTGATGTGCAAGTGTGGGAAGTGACAGGTCAGCCTCCCTATCAAGTCAGAGATGGCCCATACTGCAGAAACCTATTCCCCCTTTGTCTCACTGTCTGGAAGAAATGCAAAAAGGCTAACTGCAAGCTACACCTAGTCATGTGACCCAGGATACAGGCTGCAGGCACCCAATGATTTGGATAAGAAAAATTCCAACTTTCTAGATGTAGCTTTTTCAAATTTGTGACTTAAAATCCAAATTACAATTCTGTAGACACCAAACTTGAAATTTCTACCTGCTCCCAATTTGAATTGATCACTTTTTAAATATAATAAGGTAACCCAATGGTATCCTATGGGTGAGGTAGGCCCTCCAGTTGTGAAAAACTAGTTTAAGAGTTTGTTCAATACCAAAGGCATGAAAAGTTAAAAGTTCATGTCCACCTTTTTAAACACACTGCACCCTGTCTGTTTAGGGTCTACTGGACGGATGACTTATATGTATTAGTAAGCAAGGTGCAGGCCTGGCAAGAGTTTTATTATGCAAGGTTGAAATGGAAGAGTAAGTTTAAAACGGCATATGTAGGCTGCAATGGCAGGCCTGAAACATTTTTAAAAAGGTACTAAAGTGGCTGACACAATACGTGCTGCAGGCCCACTACTAACATTTAATTTACAGGCTCTGGGTACATGTTATTCTACTTTACTAGGGACTTACAAGTAAATGAAATGTGCCAATTGGGTGTAAGTCAATGTAATCTTGTTAAAGCAATTTAGCTCGGGTGAACAGTTGTAAAGTATGCAGAGTCCTAAAAGCCAACAGAAATGGGCTCAGAAAACAGAAGGGTGAAGGCAAAAAGTTCAGGAATGACCCTGTAGAAAGGGCAAAGTCCAACAGATTGGTTTTAGACAAAGGCTATGAAATGCTCTAATGTGCTAACACATTTTTACTTCTGTAGCTGAGATCCTCAGGAGTCATAACATCAAAAGATGTGATTTCAAGACAGCATAAAAGTGAGATGCCACAGGAAATAAAAGGAGGACTATGCTACTTTCAATAACCATCAAGAGGCAACTGTATGACAATAAAATATTGGGCTGACAGTTGTAGTTACTGTACTGTAGCAAGTTCTGCCAAGGCATTTATTGGCTAAATGACATAAAGCACCTCCTGTGACCTGACAAGACTATCACTAGTGTTTCAGGATCATATGACGACTAGCCTCTTCAGTGTTGGCGAGGGCCACCCATTGTACCTCCCCAATATTGCAGATCGAAAGCGAAATCAATGGACATCGGTGCTAGAGGTTATAACTCCTCCACTGCACTGATCAGAAGGGAAGGGGAAAGTGAGCATTGGAAAGGGGACAATGTCCCCTTTCTATAACCGCCTCTCCCTAATGGATGCCTTTTAGGGATCATCCTAAGAGGGCGATTCCCAAGCATAAATCCACTCAACTAGAGACCAGGGTTGTGCTTGGGCTGTGAGAGCAACTGCCAAGAGATAGTCCTTTGCTCCCCTCACCCTCTGAGCATTAGCAGTCTTTTTTTCCTGAGGGTGGATGGGGGCAGTTCCTACCAATCTATCCTCTTGGAAGGAGTTGAAAGGCTACTAGAGGCCAGGGCTTTTTCATGTGAATTATTTAGAAAAGGTGGGGGTGGTCAATCATGGCATAGGGCCATGTTCCCCCCCCTGGGAGGCAGGTTGGGGGGTTTACCCTCAACTCCCCCAGGGGTAGAAGAACCACAAGACATCAGGGATTGTTTAAAAAAGAAAGGTGGGGTGGTCTACCTTGGTGTAGGACTAGAACCCAATCCCAAACAGGGCTATACTGTCTTCCTGCCGCTGTAGGAGGCCAGTTGGCGTTTGTCCCCAATTTTCCCCTGCTGTGGTCGGTTACCCAGTAAACATCAGGGATATCTTTTTTAAAGTTAGGTATAGTGGTGTCCGAAGCATGCATAGGTTCATGCCTCTGCCTCAAAAGGGGCAATACAGTCTTTCTATCCACCATGGAAGGCAGATTGGGGAGTTAACCCAATCTACTCCCCAGTGGTATGGGGTAAAAAGACAACTAGACATGAAGATTTGTTTTTTTTAAAGAAAAAGAAAATGGGGACATCCCACTCTGGCAAAGGGACATGCCTTCACACCAAAGCAGGCATTACAGGCTTTCTACCCCCCTGGAGGCAGGTTGTTGGTTTGCCTCTAATTTGCCTCACGCGGCAGACAGCCCACTAGACACAAGGGATTTTAGAGGGAATGGGTGAGAGCAGCCCATTCCAGCATAGGTCTTTCTGAACTCACCCTCACCCGGAGGCAGGTTGGACGTAATGGCCTACCCTTGCATTGGGGCATTCTCTAAACACAGAAGGGCCGACAGAGTCTTCCTGCTGTCACTGTGGGGAAGATAGGCATTTTGCACCAATTGGGGGTTTGCCTGTAACCTGCCTCATGGGGCAGAAACCCAACTAGACACCAGGAATTTTACAATTGGTTAATAAAAAGGGTGTGAGCATCCCACACTGGCACTGGGCCATATCCTCGCCCAAAAAGCAGCAACACAGTTGTTCTGGTCCTCCAGAGGGCAGATAGTGTTTGTCTCCAACCTGGCCCCTATGAGGGCCGAATGCCCACTGGGGTGGGGAAGCACATCTTGATATCAGACCCCACCCCAAAGGCCCAGCAGTCTTTCTGCCCCCCTTGGGGAAAAATGCACCACCACCCCCATGGCAGGAGAGAGGTAATTTCTATTCTTCTAGGGGTTGTTTTTAAATATGGGCCACCAAATTGTGGGTAAATCTCAATTTCATTACACTTTCTAAGCTGAATGATTGCATTTCCAGAGCTCAGTGTCAGTCAAAAACTAGAAAAACCTACTAAACCAGGATATTTCTGAAAACTAGACCTCCAGTGGAGTCCAGGGTGGATTGAATCACATGGATACCATGTTTTGCCCCACTAATTACAAACTTTGCTAAAATCACATCTTTTCTCCTCACATTTCTGAGAGAAAATTCTGCGAGCAGGGAGGATATACCAATTCCTACCACCCAGTGTTCTTGTACTTTGCCTGATACAGTGTACCCTACTTGTGTGACTAGCCCTAGCACCCCTGACAGGAGCAGATCGAAGAAGCCACATGCAAATTCTAGGTGGTCTCTGATGCATGGTCCCTTGTTTGTTCAGGTCTTGTCATAGATACCAGGCCCAGCCCCACTAGTGGGGGACTGGTTTTATAGGGATCGCTAGGATTTAGGAATTATTTTGCTCCCCATAGCTTCCCAAACTTTCTCTCATAAATATGTGAGGGAAAATGGGTGTTTGTAGCCAAGGTTTGAGATTGGAAAGCCCGTTTGGGGGTAAACACTTTGAACTCCCCTGGGTGTCTACTTTTCAGAAATGTCTAGGTTTGTTAGATTTACCTGTGTTGCTGTTGAGCCTTTCCTATCTCAGGTGCTGGGTCAACCCACACAAATGGACTACTGTTTTTATTGGAATAAGTATGATAATTCTGGGGTAAGACGTTTGTGGATATTCACATATTGCAGTACTTTCCCTCAGAAAAAGTATGAGGAAAATGCATGCTTTAAGCCAAAGCTTTGGGTTTGCAAGGTCTTCTTGATAAAAAAAGAACAGTGTGTGATCCACACATGCCAGACAAACTGGATTCCCTTGGTTGTGAACTTTTCACAAATATTCGTATTTGCTAAGTTTCCTTGGGTGGCGGCCGAGCTCTGGCCCAGAATCTACGGCTACTGGCATTGGAAAATAAATACTCATTTTGAGTAGAAAATATGTCTATGTTGCATTTTAGGGCCATTTCTGCCATTGGCGCCCGGCTCAACCTCACATTTTAAGAACTATTTTTTATTGGGATATGTGTGGGAACACTGGATGGTAGGTAATTTGTGGATCTCTGCAAATACTGCAACTTTCCCTCACAAAACAGTGAGGAAAATCAATGTTTTTGCCAAAGTTTTAGGATTCAAGTTCTTTTCGAAAATCCACACGTCACCTTGTCCTTATGTTTCCTAGTTTTCAGAAATGTCTAGGTTTAGTAGGTTTCCATGGGTAAAGGTAGTATGGGTAGCCCCAAATTTAGTGGTGTAAAAATAACCACTGTTCCTAAATACAATGGGCCTCATTTATCGGCCCCAGCGTCACTTTTACGCCGCCGGTGCGTCACTTTTGTGATGCACCTGTAGCGTAAAAAATGTGCCTTGTTGCACCATATTTACAAAGTGACGCATCTAGGTAGATACGTCACTTTGTAAACCCCTGCGCTACATTATACCTACGCCAGGTATAATGTATGCGGGGGGGGCGTTCTGACGCTAGAAAGGGTCATAGAAGCGACGCAGTGAAATCTATAAGATTTCACTGCGCCACTTCTAGGACACAAATGCGTCAATTTCTTACGGCTGCCTCACAGCAGGCGTAAGATTGACGCAGGCCCTTTCACATGGGGCTTGCCCCATGTGAAAGGACACGTTGCTGGAGTTGCGTCACTTTTGTGACACACTTCAGCAATGCGTCACTTTTGCGCCATACAGATATGTCAGACATACTGACGTATCTGTAACTCCTTGCGCCATGAAGCGTCATACTGTAAATATGACGCATCATTGGTGTCGCAAGGAGGGTGCAGTGAAAAGTGACGCATGGCTGTTTTCACGCAGCGATGCGTCACTTTTCACAAATGAGGCCCAATATCTTTTGTACATTTCAGAAATTCATATGAACCTTCATACCCATTTCTCATTCAATTTAACATATGAATTGCTGTATGGTTTTTACACAATGCAAGATCACTGTAAACTGCAGCTCAGTTGTTGGCTCTGGGTATTGCATGTCTTAGAGAACCCACAAACCCATGCATCCCCACAATCAGAAGGGACTGCCAGATGTAATAGATATTGCTTTTCTAAAATCTAAATTGTCCATTGTGACAAAAAAATATAGAGGAAAATGTTGTCAACAATGGCTACTATTGACTAAACATTTTCATTATTCTTTTATTTCAATGAATAGTTTTTTGGAGGAAACACTGAGGGGTCTACACAAATTAGCTATTGCTGAATTCAGAATTTTGTGTACTTTTCAGAAATGCATAGCTTTCCGGTATCACGCATGGGTGTCACGCCTATTTCCACCACAATTTACACATAGATTAAAACCATAAAAAATAGGAAAAATAATAATAAAAATATTAACAAATCTATTACTACTAACAACACTGAAATTGATAAAAGCACAGTAATAATGATGCTGCTGCTAATGGTGATTTGTATTATTATTAGAACAGCAACAAATAATGAATGTATTCCCCCTACAAACAACAACACATTCGATTTGCAAGTCACTGTGCGTGAGGGACACAGGCGGTTCACACCACGGTGGATGACAACGGGATGCCGTAACATTTTGTTGCACTTCTTTCTTGACGTAAACCATAATTGCCAAATTGATTTCAGGAGGATAATAACAGTCCTTGAAGATAACAATGAGTAACTGCACGCTGCGAAGAAAGCTTGCTTTGCTCATCTCTGACAGTGTTCTAGTGTCTCAACAAATTATTGCCAAGTGGGGTGTTACTGGGGCATTGTAAAAAATGTTTCCTACATCCTCCTGAGGTCCTTCCTAGTGCATCCGGCAAGAACAGAAAGCAAACAAAACACTATAATTGGGAAAGCATTTTGCTGTTAAAAAAGATATTCAACAGCAACAGACAAAACGCGTGCCCTCCACATCACGTGTGCTTCGACTAAAGGTCCCTAAGCCTGTGCACGTTGACTTGCAAAGTGTGCAATTGTCACAAATCATTCAAATAGTGAACTGTGCTTTATGTTAATTTCACCAAAATGTTGCGGGTGTGACACAAAGCTCCTGTGGTCGGACTGGCTAATAAGGCAATCTGGCAGTGCAAGAAGGGCTGGACTGACAGGTCAGTGTGTGGTCCACTTTTTGGGCTTTTTTGGGGCCATCTGATGGTTCGGATGTAACTGTTTTTCTCTAATATGACCACAAACCTTACCTTCAACAAGCACAAATGTATGCAGGTTCTCATTCCTTGCAAATCACCTATGGAGTATGGCTTTGCAAGTTCAAAACTGCCCCGATTTTCAAATTGGGCCACCTTTAGTCACCAGATTCAATTAATAATAAACCAAAACGGAAGCCAGTACTGAAGCTTATTTGTGAATTATTCAGTCGTCGGTACCATTGCTAATCTGTCAAAGGTGCCATGAAACTTTAATTTCACAGGAATTTTATTATTTTCAAGCTTTTACTTTTTTTTCAATACATATATACAAATGCAGCTGGTTATGTGTCAGGAATAAATGATGATTGGATGCAACAGAAGTCGGTATGTTTTTTGTGTATTTTATGAGAAGTTGTGTTATGTATGAATAATTTAATTTTCCTTGTTTGATATCTGTGTTACGTATGATCTATTTGCATTTGTATATATGTATTGAAAAATAAGAAAAAGCTTGAAAATAATAAAATTCCTGTGAAATTAAAGTTTCATTGCACCTTTGACAGATGAACAATGATACCGACGACTGAATAATTCACAAATAAGCTTCAGTACTGGCATCTGTTTTGGTTTATTCTATATTGACTCAGCCTTACCGAGTAGAGTCAAGGCCCTTTGTTGTTCCTTGACCAGATTCAATTAAGGCACCAGTTTTATTTCGGTGCTTGTGTTGAGCCTGCAGAAATTCCTCAGAAGCTAGGAATTCACGACACATCCGTCCACTCCAGAAAACATCAGTTGGCATATGGGGTGGCAGCACTTAAAATAGATGGTGGGAATGGCAGCAAAAAAGCAGGTGAGCATGCCTCACAGCGAGCTCTGTGCAGTATGCCATAGGGGTGTGCTAAATTCACATAAGTTGCTATCACGTGATTAAACGGAATTTGTGCAAAAATATGCTCCATTATGCTAAAGGCACATCTGACATTTAGGGGCACATGTACGAAAAAGCCGTTTGTGATTTCCTCATTGCAAATTTTAGAGATTCTCAATCAGGAAATCACAAACAGCTATGTACAAATGTGTACGTAAAGTATTCAGCAATTCCTGATGGGGTCGCAATAGACCTACCTCATCAATATTCATGAGGTAGGTCATAATTTGCGATCCTTTGGGAATCGCTAAAAACACAGGGATGGTGGTCTGCTGGGGACAGCAGACCACCATGTGGTCGCAATAGACCTACCTCATCAATATTCGTGAGGTAGGTCATAATTTGCGATCCTTTGGGAATCACTAAAAACACAGGGATGGTGGTCTGCTGGGGACAGCAGACCACCATGTGGTCGCAATAGACCTACCTCATCAATATTCATGAGGTAGGTCATAATTTGCGATCCTTTGGGAATCGCTAAAAACACAGGGATGGTGGTCTGCTGGGGACAGCAGACCACCATGTGGTCGCAATAGACCTACCTCATCAATATTCGTGAGGTAGGTCATGTGTTTGCTTTGTAAATAAAGCAATCTTTTTTTCTTTATCAAGCAGTCCGTTTTCAATAAAGGAAAGCAGGTTGCATTTAAAAAAGAAAATGAAAGTTTTCGTTTAATTTTTTTA
This sequence comes from Lissotriton helveticus, assembly GCF_964261635.1. Classification (NCBI taxonomy): domain Eukaryota; kingdom Metazoa; phylum Chordata; class Amphibia; order Caudata; family Salamandridae; genus Lissotriton; species Lissotriton helveticus. Next base: position 179,311,669 of record NC_136063.1, read on the forward strand.
AGAGCAGGCAGCAGGACCACATCCTGCTCTTAAAAAACGTTTTCGCATACATTCACAACCACTTTTCAATCGCAAAACATTCACACTTACCTCTCTGAGTGGCTTTTAGGAAGGGACGCCCTTAACATGACCCTTCCTAATACCGAATCGCTAACCCATTTTGCTTTTCGGTAGTAGGTTACCGAATCCCAAAATAGGGTTTGGTATGTAGGAAAAGCCGTTTTTTGGTCACAAATGGCCCGTTTCTGCTAATCGGGTGATTTGCAACCTTAAAAAAATCTATGCACATATGGCCCTGACAGCTATATTCTGGCGCACGATGTGTCCTCACGTCAGTTTTTGATGCAAGAATGCATTTCGCACTAAAAGAATAGTGACCAACAGCTGCTTGCTTTCTGTTTTTTACCATGTTCATGGTAAATTTTTACCACAAATAGTGCATAATTCCTTGACATGGCATAAGGGCAGATTTTCGATAATGTAATGAAGCCGTACGTAAAACGGAATTCACCAAAGTAGTCGAATTATGCTAGCAAAATGTAGATTTCGCCTTGCCCTAGCATGGTGCAGCAGATTATACTATGCTAGTGAATCCTCTACACTGTACTAACTGTGGCTCATGTTTGATCCTGGCTGTACAGCACTGAAGCAGATCCTCCTTTTTCGTTCTTTTTTTCTTTTACCTCCTTTTTAGGTCGAGGCTACCGTCGCACTGCAAAGCAGTGGGCGGAGCCGAAGATTTTATGACTTCAACAGTGGAGCTTTAACCCGCCTCTCTCTTCCATTGGCTAGCTCCATAAATGGAGGCTAGCCATTGGAAGAGAATGATGTCAATCATTCTTGGAGCAGATTCATGGGCGTTTCTGTCTTTTTTTTAAAACCCGCCCCCTTTGGTTCGTCATTCAGAGGTAGGCCATTGTGGGCGTTTACTTTTTTTTTTTTTTACACGTATGTTTTTCGTCATTGCTAACCTCGTCCCGGTCCCGCGTGGTTGTATCCTGCCCCCCTCCCGCTGTCCGTCCCCCCTCTCACTGTCCGTGTCTTTTGTTTTCTTTTTTGGGGCTGTTTTATATAGCGCAAATACAACCCGAAGGTATCAGAGCGCTTTACATGAGCACCCTGTTGCATTACATCAACGTTTCAATGAAGGGGCGTCTGATATATTTGCCCATTGGCATGCACGGCGCTTGTAAACAGCATCGACAAATTTGGTAAGAACCAAACTTCTCCATCTAAAAAGGAAGATGGCGTATGTGCTGCGACGTCCTCTTCGAGCGCTGCCCGAGTTCACCCAGCACCCCCACGTCCCGGTCCCGCTCTTCCCCGCAGCCCCGCAACCCCCCCCCCCATGGCAGCAGACAGGCATGTGTTTTCTTTTTTGGGGCTGTTTTATATAGCGCAAATACGACCCGAATGTATCAGAGCGCTTTACATGAGCATCCTGTTGCATTACATCCACGTTTTCAATGAAGGGGCGTCTGATATATTTGCCCATTGGCATGCACGGCGCTTGTAAACTGCATCGACAATTTGGGTAAGAACAGAACTTCTCCATCTAAAAAGGAAGATTGCGCATGTCCTGCGACGTCCTGTTCTCTTTGAGCCCTGCCCGAGCAGAGTCTGGGGTCTGTGCTGCGGCGCTGACCGCGGGGGCGGACCTCGATAGCACCCACTCACCGGGGCATTGCGGCTCTCCAGGACCCCCAGCCTCCGCCACAGGTGAGAGGGGGTGTCACAGTAATGCTGCCGGTGATCACAGACAGACCTTCTCTGGGGAGCGGGGGTGAGGCTTGTGGATTGATTCGAACAACAAGTGGATTAACACAACTTTCAAAGGTTAGGGGACATCGGTGGGCTGAGCCGGCTCTCTCGGTAAAAGCGCTAGTTTTAATATGAATTGTATCTGAAGCTTTAGTAAGATTCCTCACCTACATGTTACTAATTTCACCAGTCGTGCAGTGGATGAAAGGCTGAGTGCATTTGGATAGGAGACTCCGACCCTATACCGCGCCTACAAAACGCTCTGCAGACATTGCTTTAAACCAGCGAGCGACTTCCCCTTTCATTCCCACTCGAAGGACACGCGAGTTCCCACGACTTAAAGCTGTATTAAACAATTGTTATTCGAAGAACACAACAACTGGGTTAACACAACTTTCAAAGGTTAGGAGACATCGGTGGGCATTCAAGGTCTGCTCACAGCACACGTGTGTTTATTTACTGAGCCGGCTCTCTCGGTAAAAGCACTAGTTTTAATATGAATTGTATCTGAAGCTTTAGTAAGATTCCTCACCTACATGTTACTAATTTCACCAGTCGTGCAGTAGATGAAAGGCTGAGTGAATTTGGATAGGAGACTCCTACCCTATACGGCGGCTACAAAACGCTCTGCAGACATTGCTTTAAACCAGCGAGCGACTTCCCCTTTCATTCCCACTCGAAGGACACGCGAGTTCCCATGACTTAAAGCTGTATCAAACAATTGTTATTCGAAGAAATACATGAATTTACGGGACGTAATCTCTCCTTGAGTTCTCAATGAAAAATCCCTATGGGGTGGAGGCGCTCATCTATCTATTGAAGAATTAGATATTTGAACTTAAAACTTGACTTCCGGAGCCTTTGAATCTACTTTTTTATTTTAATACAATTGATTTTTAACCTAAAAATTTTGTCTTTCTTAATCTCTAATATTTTATAGCACATAGAGCGAACACTGCCATCTCTGGATGCTCAGTAAATTGGTGCAGTTATTAAATATGTTTATTTTATCGACCTCCGAGGGATACAATACTGGGTTAATGCACCGCAAAGTAAAACTTAATTGACAAATCGTATTTTAAAACGACACCATTTCAATGTGGAATTATAAACTGCGGCCAAAGGACCTCTGGCGCTGGTGCCAATGAAGAAGGCCCCGCCACCCCTCAGCCCCACTCCAACCCCACGCTCTGCAGTGTGACCAGTGGCACCCATTTACAACAAGGTGACCTGTTTGCAAATAATTTCAGCTTCTATCTCTTTTGATGCTACTTTCCATTTCCAACTCAAAACTGTGTTTAGTATCCCATGATGATACTGATATTCAATCAGAAACAAGTACACTGATATCTGGATGCAGTAATAGTAACAACTGATCACATAACTTGGGCAGGTGTGTGTGTGGCTCTGTCTGTCTGTGTGCGTGTGTGTGTGTGTGGCTCTGTCTGTGCGTGGCTCTGTCTGTCTGTGTGCACGTGGGTGGCTCTGTCTGTGTGCGCGTGGGTGGCTCTGTCTGTGTGCGCGTAGGTGGCTCTGTCTGTCTGTGTGCGCATGGGTGGCTCTGTCTGTGTGCGCATGGGTGGCTCTGTCTGTCTGTGTGCGTGTGGGTGGCTCTGTCTGTCGGTGTGCGTGTGGGTGGCTCTGTCTGTCTGTGCACGTGGGTGGCTCTGTCTGTCTGTGTGCGCGTGGGTGGTTCTGTCTGTGTGTGCGTGGGTGACTCTGTCTGTGTAGGTGGCTCTGTGTGGGTGGCTCTGTGTGTGTGGGTGGCTCTATGTGAATGGCTCTCTGTGGGCGGCTCTGTATGTGTGTGTGGGTGGCTTTGTGTGGGTGGATCTGTGTGGGTGCAAATGCAATAGGTCTCGCATTTGCGCGCTATTAAGCTATTGGCATTGTAAATGACAATGTCATTTATTTATGTTTTCAAAACAAAAACATAAATAAAAATAATGTCATGAGCAATGCCAATGGCTCTAACTTTAACAATGCCGAGACCATTGCATTGTAAATGCTTGTTTATGTTTAAGATTTGGAGGATGAATGGGCAGATTGAGGTGGATAACAAAGTGAGCGAGGGGAGGTGTTGGGACTCAACTAGAGAGGAGGCGGTAGGGAGGCTACCTTCCTCACTGTCTCTCTAGCCCTCTGTTTTATTTTGTATTACAGATTTTCAGGAAGGCTGGGGAGATAAGTGCCTCTTATCTTCGTGAGCAGAAGGACCAGTAAAGACCACTGGACATAGCGAGGACTGTGCAAGTAGGCAAGAGGGTGTGAGATGAACTTGATGTGTCTCTCGCATTCACAACTCTCGCTCCTTTGTCTTCTAGGCTTTTCGCTGAATGGATGAGACAAGGTGGCAGCCAGTGGACAACCACAGTTTAAAGATGCGTGAATAGGAAGAGGCTGCGTGAAATGTAAACAATATGTCCCCCTTGTCCTGACTCTCTTTCTCTCGTTCCTTTCTTTTTGTGGTTTTGGCCAGATTGAAAAGAGGTGGAAGCAAGTGGGTAATCAAGGGTCAGAAGGCCTGTGTAAGAAGAACAAGAACAAGCATTGGAAAACCCAATAGGTCTCAGCAATCTGAGAGCTATTGGCAAATCTTTTAGCCATGTTGAATGGCAGCACGTCTGCTGTTCAGCAATGCTGAACGAAAAGTAAAAAAGCATGACGCCTTAGCCTGTAGACGTGTAGAATGGCTGTAGGTTTGAGCGTGTGAATTAATTAGGTGCCTTAAATTCATTTAATTACAAAATCGTTACAACAAATATAAAGAGCATCCCTATTTTAAAATGCATTCCAGAGTATTTAGCAAGAAACTACCTTTTTTTATACTGCACAAACTCGACCTGAAGGTATCAGATCACTGTACATGAGCACACAAGGTCGGAGGAGCGAGCAGCAGGGAGCCACGGGCTGCTTTGAGGTTTTGAGGCTCCTAGTGTAACCGTGGCCCCTGTGGATTGTGGTGGATCTTCAGCCCTCTTGGGCCCTGTTAGTGGGGGGGTCCTTAGCTGTAGCCACGACCTGCCAGACCTCAGATGGAGCGATAGGCGATTGCATGCCTGACTGGCCTGGCCCTAGAGACACCCCACATCTCCTTCTGTCTGTCGGCCCGCTGCCTCCTTCGCTCCTCTTTAAGCAGGAGGTAGGACAACCTTGTTATGTAGTTGGGCGGTGTGTTTCATTGGTTGGGGTTTGCAGTGGTAGTTCAGTGTGCAGGGGAGGCTTAGTCCTCAGGCTTCCTCAGTGATGCGGAGGCGGCCTGTATTAGCCCAGTCCGGCTTGTGCCTCAGTGAGTGGTGACTGCTTCCTGCACATACACCCATTCCTCATTTTTTGCCCACTTGTTTCTGCCCTCTAACTCCCTCTGATTGCCTAATTTGGGAATTTGATTTTGCCTTTTATTTAATTTTATTTTTATTGACTGCTGCTTTCTATTTACCTGCTAAATTGCTGGTTAATTGGTCTCTCTGAGTAGCGGCTCGGATCTGTTAAGTAGCCTCGTTGGACTATGCAGTGTTTCTTCAGAGTGGAGACAGCAGCACCTCAGCGTACGTTGTAGAAGATGCTAAACTCCCACTACTTGGTTACATCCTAAGGCACACTGGGAATTGCTAGGTTAAACAGAGTGGGCGTCGTTTGTGGAGTTGCAGGGAGAAAGGAACTTATTGGTAGAGCAGAGGGGAACTTCTTGAGATGCCATCCTGGTGTTTCCGTTCTGGTCGTGTAATCTCTACTGCCGGCCCAACGTCCAATTCCCCTAGTTCTCTTAAAATGATAAACTATTCAATGAAAGAAGCCTTTGTCTCACCTGTCTCTTCTGAAGTCTCGTCCCTCTATGCTGTCCCTGTTCTCAAAGAGAGGTAACAAGGCAGGAAATAGGGAATTGGAGATCGGCTTCAAGCGCAAATAAAGAAGATGATATAAGCTTGGTAATGGCTGTTTTTCATCAGGCCAGTCGATTTGGCCACAGCCCAGATTTGACTGTTCCTAAGCCATTCCGGCAAATTTTGTTGCCCTGTGGAAGCATTGGAAGAAATGGACATGGACACAGCAGTTCCTAAGATGAACATCATTGGCTTCAAGTTGGAGTCTGAGTCCAGTTCCAATAGGCCCATGGTCCCTTCTGGTGGTCAAGAGGTTGCCTATTTTGCTATTTAAGGAAACTTCTCGAGTGACCTATGGTGAACCCTGTGTTTATTTGTGTAACAGGGACCTTTGTGTATTGGAGGATTGGAGGATTATCCCCTGCAAAATATTGCTGCTCTTACAGAGAAGTTTCTGATTAGGGAGGCTAACTTAAGATTTTATATTGCCTCGTATTTGAACTTGAGCCCGCTTCTAGATTGTTTACCTAGCCAACCACAAATGCCGACTTTGTATAGTAGTATGCTATCTTCGAGGGTTTCGCTTATGAGTTCAATGAACTCCTTGAACTGTGATTTATCTCTATCCACAGGGGCTCCAGTATTTGTGCAGTCATTTAATTTTGGCTTTATTGGATAGAACAGCTGCTAATTCTTATCACATGTTGGATGTGTTGTCTCAATTTTAAAGGGGGTTCACTGGCTAACCTCCCTTGGTTCTTGTCCAAGGAAGGAAGAAAGGGATATTGAAATGAAATCTCAGGCCTCCTGGAGGTCAAAGGAACAAAAAGGGGGAGGCAAAATTTGGAATCCAGATGGGTGATCATGCTGGACTTGGGGGCACTCTCTCTGGGCAATCTAACGGTAATCTCAAGCCCACTACGGAGCTTGATAACATGCCCTGTTCTTCCTCTTTAAACCATTTATCCGAAGAATGTTATGTAGCCAAAAGTGCAAATGTACCTGTAATTGAGAAATCTCTTCCCATTTTTCCGATTTTTAAGAAAGGTGCACCCCTCAACTCAGAGGTTATAATTTTGCAAGACGATCCTCCTAGTGCAAATTTTTCAAGGGTTGATCAAGATAGTGCAGGAAACTTGGATATGCTCTGATTTTAAAAACAATAATTATTTTATATTTTCTTGTGAAGCAAAACCTATGGTAAAAGGACACACCTGTGTGGGTATAGCTAATTTACTTAGTAACAGTATAAATTGGATTCATATGATGTTTGTCCACCCTCTAACCTTTGCATCTGTGTAAAGTTAGCCCTGTGTAATGCAATAGGAGGATTGTATACATCTTTTCTTTCGGCAAATGTTTATATTCCCAGGAAGGTTGTCTGACTCTTTAGTTCAGTCCATGTTTTATTTTGTACACAGCATAAGTGTCTCGAATTGCACATTCATACTCATGGTAGGAGATCTCAATGCTGACATTTCAAATTGTTCCTGCTTGACCGTTGGAAACTCGAAGTTGGATGAGGTGTGGTGCATCCCATAGGCAATTTTTCCTGGGAATATTAGATCAGATAGGCGTGGTCTATTCTTTTTGGTTTGCCTGAGATTCAATTACCTTCTCGTGTTAAATGGCAGGTTCGCAGAGGTTTCTCCAGCCTACTTCACTTTCCATTCCTCTCCAGGGCAATAATTAATTGATTACATGGTGGTATCTTACAAAATGTTTGGTGTTTGTTCCCATTTTGAGGTATTGAGGACAGATTTAAGTGATCACTGTATTCTTTCGGTGGCTATTGATTTAGAGCTCAAGGATCTCGAGTCTTGAAAATGCCAGGATTATCAATAACAAAACAAATGGGCATACCTTTTGGCCATATAATATTATGATGAATTTGTCCAGTCATGTTGAAACAGCAAGTTTAGGCCCTTCACCAGAGAACCCTATTGCCTGATTTGAAAAGCATCTGTCCCTGTTTCGAGCATATGGAAGTAAGAAAATAACTGCCAGTATTAAACCATTGGCGGTTACTCCATGGGAAGTTATGAAGTAAATCATGATTTAAATTAAGGTAACAATTTAAGCAGCTGTCACTAGTAAGGCAGAGAGAAATCAATTGCTTGAAGCGGGTGAGAACAAGACGGAAAGTATCTGAATGAAGGAGGGAGGAAGACCAGAAATGGATTAAGTTGAGAGAAGTTGCATTTGCTGACAATTCGTGTAAATATTGGTCCTTACCAGCCGATTGGGATTCTAGAATTAAGTCTGAGGCCATTCCAATATCCGATGCAGAGTGGACCCAACATATCTCGCAGCTATATGTTGCTAATTCCAGTTGTGTTTTCTGTCGGATTCAAATGGTGAGTCTCCTTTATTGAATGTATATGGCCCTCCTTTGTGTGAGGAGATAGAGAGTTTTATTAGTGGCGCAAGGTATTCCGGCGCAGTGGGCACCGATGAACTCCCAATAACTCTTATTAAACAAGAGGTTTCTGGATGGGCTCTTGTTCTGTGCCCAGTGTTTCAATATTGTTATGTGCATGAAGTTTACGCCATCTTCCTAGGAAGAGATGTGGTGCCTTTATAAAAAAAGGTCCGAAAATCCCTCCTGCTAATTTTAGGAAGATTGCATTATTGGATGCAATTGGGAAATTGGTTGCCAAGAGTATTCTTCTTCACCTTCAGGATTGGGCATTTGGTAATAACCTTGTTCCTGTGGAGCAGGTAGGTTTTCGTAAGCATTGTGGTACCCTAGATAATATTTCATCCATCCAAACACTGATTGAAAAGTATCTTGGGGTTAAGGGTATGGTCTTATATTGATTTTTCCACAGCATTCAACAGAGTTGACTGTGGAACACTGTGGAGGAAATTGTCTGTACTGGGGAACCCTGTGCACTTGCTTAAGTTAATTCTCTCTCTGCACTCTTCAACTTGGACTCAGATCCTGATGGGAGTGAACCAGGGTCTGTCCAGTAAAGTAGAGACATATAATGGTTTGAAGCAGGGGTGCATACTTGGGCCCTTTCTTTTTTCCCTCTACATCCATGACTTACCTTGCCGAGTGGGACATTGTAAGGTGATCCACCTAAACTAGGAACGATGAGTGTTGGATGTCTTCTTTATGCTGACGATGTTATTCTGTTAGACTTAACCCCAATAGGGCTACAGAGGTGTCTCTGTGAGTTGGGAAATTATGCTGATGAACATCTTCTTAAAAATAAACATCACTAAGAGCAAAGGTATGGTTTTTATGTCTCAGGGGTGCAGGGTTAGGAAGGATCTGCACTGATTTTTGGGGAATGATAACCTGGAAGTGGTGAATTGTACCCATATCTAGGTAGAATCTTGTCTAGTAGCTGCCTAAATAGGGACCATATCAGTCAGTGCAGAAGTAAGGCATCATCCCATGTTTCAGCGATTCTCAGACTAAATAAGTGTTGCGGGAGGCATTTTGCCCATGTTTTAGGGGTATACAAGATAACAATTCCGCCCTCATTAAGCTATGCCTCTGAAGTAATTGAAGAGAGGTATGGTCCATTTTCGAGAAGCCTGAAAGGCGCATATGGTGCAAAATTTGTAATTTGACATTTTTAGCTGTACCTTCCGCTGTACGGCTTGAACTTGGACTCCTCTCTATGAACGTGTTTGCCCTGGCAGCTGTTTTTAAGGTGGGGAAATAACGTAATGAATAGTGATTCAGGTTCTATACAGGATGCATTTAAACATGAAATATTTTAACGCTTGAAGGGAGGAATGCTGCCTTCTCAAATTATAGGAAAGCTTTGGATATGTTTGAAATTTCTCAGAGTCAGGTCGCACCTCTCCGAAATCTTATTTTTAAAAATCTGATTAAAAAATCAATTCATGACTACACTGGACACCGGCGAAACTAGAGAGAGTAGGGGCCACCGACAACAGCGAGTGCTGGAACTGCCACACAGCAAGGGGAGACCTGGCCCACATGCTATACGAATGTCCTAAAATCAAAGCGTTCTGGGGAAAAGTATACGACCTAATAGACTCGATCACTGGCTGCCAGATGCAAAGAGGGCTTGCAGGGATAGTCACCGGCTTCCTAGAGCCACAACTCGAATCCAAAGAAATGCGAGATTTGGTTGACATGCTCCTAACGGCAGCGGTCAAAAATATTCTGCAGTACTGGAAGTCCGCCAGCAAAGCCACCTTCAAGCGCTGGTTCAACTGGGTAACATTCCTCCGAGCAGCAGACAACATCACTGCCAAACACAAGGCAGCGAACCATACAGCCAAAGAGAACATGTGGGCAGCTCTAGACGAATACCTAAAACGATAGCGCCCCCCCCCTCTCGTGCTCTGGCCACCACCGGGCACTAATGTATACCATGTATATGCAAAACTTACCTTATTCATTTCAATAAAATTTTTGAAATAAAAAAAAAAAAATCAATTCATGAAGTTAGCCGGAAAAGGATATTGTACTGTGTACTCAGCATGCCCAGAATAAAATAGTAGTGCAGAGCAGCATCTGTAAAAAAACACAGCCGTATGTCATTTGGTACCTCCCTTATAGTGTACATAGATCTATTTTGTTATTCAGACTGAATTTGCTCCCACTACGAATTATCACTGGAGCCTGGGAAGGATTACTTAGAGAGTCTGTTCAAAGAATGCAAAACTTTTTAAACACTTTGTAAACATTCTCTGGATATGTTTGTACGTTGTATTTTCAGATTAACTATATGCATTTAACTTGCGGAATAGGGCATTTTTTAGGTTATAAGATTTTGTACTTTGTAAATAGATTTACTGTATTAGTATTGTTCTGTGAAGCTGAATGATTTGCATAAATAGAAGTATTAATCTAGTGTTGCCCTGTAGAACATTTGTGCTCTATTTATCTGTTGCATTTATTATCCTTGGACAGTTTGTTGTATTATTTAAGAATTATTTAGTAATGTTTGATTGAAGGCTTATTAGCGCATTTGCACTTTACTTGCCTTTTATCAAAGTAGAGTATGTTTGTATCCTGAAAGGCTTTATTATGTATTTTTCTAATTCTATATTTTTAATATTGTGTGCGTTGTTTTTATAGGATCTAGTGTGTATTTTATGTGGATCTCTTTGAGTTCCAAATCATAATAAATATGTTAACTTTGAGCTTCAGTTGCATTCATTCATTTAATGGAGCAGAGAAAGCGATTGGCCCAGAATCACAGGATGTTGAGCAGATTCAGAGACTCGAACCGGTTCCCCACCTTCAAAGTAGGCTGCTCAAGTAGTTACAACACATCCTCTCCCGGCATTTATAAAATGAAGCATCGAGGAACAGTAAAGAGAAAAGCTTTTAACAAATAGAAGCCAAGCTTTGCCACTACACATACTTATAAAACATGTAGTTTTGTAATCCTTTGTGGAAGTTTGAATTATTGCTGCAATCGTACCTTAGTTACCAATCAGAGTGTGCATTGAAATCTGACTTGTGTTGCAGAGGCGCAGTGCCGTCATGGTGAAGTCACATGTACAGCTGTCATCAAGGAGGGAGAGCAAGTCAAGGGAGCAGAAATGTGCTCCGTACAGTTTGAACTGTAAAGCGAACAACCGGGTAGCACATACGCAACATTCCAGTGTCGTGCTTGATCGTAAATAAAACGAACAATCCAAGGAAGCAGTAAGGCGCGCCATACAGTTGGAATGGTATTTGGGGGGGGGTTAAGGAGGGTGGGATGAGACAGAGCTGGTAAAAGCAGAAACACTATGAAGAAAAAAGTGGGTCTTAAAATAGTCCTAAAAACGGGAGTAGTGGATGTTTAAAAGTACTTGGTGCATGCTCTGGGGGTGAGGGCTAAACATAAAAACAGGCGTGAGCATGCATGCCATGGACAAATGGTGACAAAAAATATGAGACAGAAGATAGCGCGAGCAAATTTATGCAATTTATTTATTTATGCTATTTTATATAGCGTGAACTTTACCCGAAGGTGTCAGAGCGCTTTACATAAGAACCAGTTGAAAAACATAAGGATTTAGGATTACATGCGTTACATAAAGGATACAAACAGAAAAAAATTGCAAATGTACAAGATGTAAAGTCACACATGGATGAGATACAAATGGATATACTCTAAGAGTCACATAGGAAAGGTAGATGGTACAAAGGACTACTGCATATACTAGTGATTAGAGTTATCTCTATATACATACGGAAGGGATACACATGGATATACTATAAGAGTCACATAGGAATGTTAGAGAGCACAGCGGACTACTGCATATACTAGTGGTTAGAGTTATCTCTATATACATACGGAAGGGATACACATGGATATACTCTAAGAGTCACATAGGAATGGTGGAGAGCACAACGGTCTACAGCATATACTATTGATTAGAGTTATCTCTATATATATAGGGAAGGGATACACATGGATATACTATAAGAGTCAAATAGGAATGTTAGAGAGCACAGCGGACTACTGCATATACTAGTGATTAGAGTTATCTCTATATACATACGGAAGGGATACACATGGATATACTATAAGAGTCACATAGGAATGTTAGAGAGCACAGCGGACTACTGCATATACTAGTGGTTAGAGTTATCTCTATATACATAGGGAAGGGATACACATGGATATACTCTAAGAGTCACATAGGAATGGTAGAGAGCACAGTGGACTACTGCATATACTAGTGATTGGAATTATCTCTATATACATAGGGAAGGGATATGACTGGATATACTCTAAGAGTCACATAGAAATGGTAGAGAGCACAACGGTCTACTGCATATACTAGTGATTAGAGTTATCTCTATATACAGAAAAGCAGAGTTCCATTAAGTGTGGTTCGAGGGGGAATGCAGTCGGAGGGGGGATGCAGTCACAGCACCAGGGGTGGGACAGAGAAGGGCAGGAAAGTGAGACAAACGAGAGAGGGAAGCAGATAGTAACGATTAAGACAGCGAGGAGTGTGTCAGAGGCAACAGGAGAGACAATAGAAAGGTCTCTGGGACAGAGAGGGGAGAGGTCAGAGAATGCTAAAATGGCGGAGGAGAGAGGTAGCAGAAGAAGCGAGTCATAACAAGGAAGGAAAATGGCGGGGAGTGCAAAGGTCCAAGTCCGAAAGTCCAGGAAGAGGGCTGCCATAGCCAGGAAGTCCGGGGGGAGAAAGGCAGTCCGCAGCGAAGTCACAGCCTCATCGTTCATGAGGAGCTGGGACTGAGGAGTTCGATCTGGAGATCAGGGATCAGGGAAGGAAGACCTCAGGCGCCAAGGCAGCTGCTTGACTTTTCGGCATCTTTCTTCCCTTGTTTTGTAAATGGGATACCTGTGAGTGGGCTGAAGCTCGCAAATTAAAAACAACACGCCTCTTCGGGATAACACATGTGCTATCTAGCCAAGACCTAAAACGCAGCATGAAGTATAGTCAATGACTCTCTCTCTCTATAACACTTTCTTCTCTCTCTCTCTTTTCTTTGCCTCCTAGTTTTGTGGCTGAAGACACCACTGCTTCTGCTAGTGACAACCATGGGGGTTCCATGAACCCCCTTGGTTGTCACTGAAAGGAAATAAAAGGTATAGAAGCCAGTGGGTGAGTCCAGGGTCTGTGGGAAGGTAGGACGGGAAGAGAAACGTGAGAAAAGGGGCATCTGCTAGTGTGTAGAGTGAGCAGTGGCAGAAGGCCGCGATTATTTTGTATTGTATTACACATTTATTTTTACGATGTAGTTTTTCCAATTAAATATTAATAGTTTCACTGTACATAATTTTCTTTAAAAATAACTTCTCGAGTTACAATAAAAATAATAACGGACATGAACATGAACACTGGATTTCTTATTGTAGCATCTGCTCTAATTGTGTTTTACTCATTGTAACTCATTGTGGTTCTTCATTGTGACATTTATCTCTCTGGAGCACCTGCCTAGTCTTTGTAAAATATTACACAGTTTAGCCACAAGCTGTCACTTAAGCTGTCTGCAAGAGAGAGACCCACTTAAAATTGTACATAAATGGCTCCCAACCCACCATGCACAGACCAAGCATAACAAATGCAACGGTGTGCAATTTTATGAGCTAAAATGATTGTTAATTCACTATTTCAAACCAGGAATATTCACCCACAGATAAGTGTTTCACCACATTCAGTTTCAAACTATAGGGGATACATTTCAGCCTTATCAGGCATCACCTACAGTTTTATCTTAGGAAAGGCCAGGATCTTAATAATGCCTGTCGTCAATCACATCCTGTTATCTGTTACTATGGCCCCTGTTATGTCGTGGGGCCCTAGGCCCACATGAGGGTAAATGACTGCGACACAGACACGGAGCTTAGCTGGGTTAGTGAGCCACGAGCACGAGCGCTCGGCTCTTTTTATTAACTGTGTCACGTGATGTCGTGACATCAGTGGTGGGTGGGTGTTAAGTGTAGGCTTACATTTTTAACCCTAGACTGTGTCTGCTAGGACACAACATTCCTCCCAAAATTTGATAAAAATTAAGGAAAGACAAATGTCCAAATCTGTGGGAGGAAGTACATGAATATACACTAATTACAAATTTACATTGAGACTCTTCAGCTGCTTGCTTGATGACGACGGTGGAAATTGCTGCTGAAACTTTAGTTCGTCTGGGCTTGACGTCCTGGTTCTCGGTGGGCGTGCTCTTCTTTACCCGCGCCGTGGAAGTGTGTTGGTCAGTCCACTGAGATCTTGCTTTTGAGGGTGACGTCAAACAGGATGACCACATGTTGGGCTTAAAGGATGTTGTCTTCTACTGGTCCGTCGGTTTCTTCACTGTAGGCAGCTTGGCTTTACATTACAAAGGATGGAGTGTTTGAAGGACATTCTTCTCACTAGGACGCCCCTCTCTCGGGTGTTCTCCTGCCACGAGATGTCCCGGAGGCCCTTTTCATCAGGTTTCCACTGGGCCGGGTATTATTCCACAGCGTTGCTCCAACTCCACAGTCTGCGTGTGAATGGAGGAGACGATGAGGGTACTACCTCACAAAGTCCGTAGCTCCACCTGAAGGGTAGTTGTTGACTCCTGCCTTTGCGCACAAGTTCCTCTTCTTCCTGGGACGTGCAGGTTAGATGGCGATGGATTCATCTCTCGTGTCGGGACCCTCTGCCACCGGTGTCCCTGAGGTCTTTGCCCCTTGGATCTCCACGGGCTTGTGTGGAATGGTCAGTTCTCCTTGTTCAGGCCATCTGAGCTCCCTCCACTTCCAGTTTTCCGCTCGATCCCAAAGGTGGGTGTTGCCAATGGTCCGGCCTGTGCTTTCCTGCAGTCCATGGGTCGTCGGGTCTTGTGAATAGGTGCCTGTTCTGTTCTTGGTGCTATCAGTGTTCTCCTGGACGTGCGGGTCACTGTACACGATGTTGTGGTGTGTCACCTCTTCTTCTTCTTGTAGGTGTGTGAACTTGTTACACCTCTCTTCACCTTTTCCAGGTGTTCCTGATGGCGTCGTGCCACATGACTTCTTACTTCAGTTCTTTTCTTCATGGCATTGTGCCACTCTACTCCCTTCTCCTTTTCGCGACATGGTGCGGTCACCTTTCTTCCTTCGTCTTGCTGACCAGGCTTCTTCAAGCAGCGTGCACTCCGCCTGTTTTCGTCTGGTCTTGTCCTGTCTTTAGGACACTGTCTTCTTTCCACTCTTCGGTGACTGGACCGGTCGTTACGATCTTCTTTCTTGCTTCCTGTTACTACTTTTCTTGTGGATGGTGCGTCCGTCTCTCCGGGTCTTCTTTCGGACATTTTCCTGATTTCTCAGCTCACGGACGTCTTCTGGCAGGACATCTTCCTCCTGACTTCTTGGCAGAATACCTTCGCTGCGTCTTTATGGCGGGTCAGCATTCCGGCGACCTGTTGGCAGGTCCATTTTCTTCTTCTTCCTTCTCGGGCGACTATCTGGGTGATCGGCTTTTGTTTGGGCGCCCCTCTGGCTTGTCGGATCATCCTTTTTTTCTTGGGCGATCTTCTTTGTTACAAGATGGGGTGGACAGCTTTCTGTTCGTGAGTCTTCTCGCTATCCGCGATCGTTGGGATCGCTATTAGTTCTGCTGCAGTGCTTTTGCGTTGGCGCAGTTTCGCCTGCGCTCTTCGTGTGCTCTGCTGTTTCTGGAGGGTTAACTTCACCGCTCCATGGACCTTCTCCGGTGGGTGTACTTCTCGTGCGCACTTCCGGTGAGGCTCTTTAGCTTCTTGGGGCGTTGACCGTGCTTGGTTGCTTCGCCTCCTTTTGGCTGCGGGGTAACTTTGCGTTACTCTTCCATTGCTTGTCAGTGTGCATTGCAGTGGCAAGTTCTTGCTTCACTTGGTACTGTCGTGGTACATCTTCAGTGTAGCTTTGATCCTTGCGCTTCATTAGATTCTTTGGCGTCGTCGCTCTTCCACGTGCGTATCGCACTTTTCTTCTTCACACTTGGGTACTTGCCTTGCACGTCTTCTGGTGCTTTGGGTGTGGCTTACTCTCTGTCAGGCGCTGTCCTGTACTGTCCGCGTCCGGGGTACACTTGCGCTCTTCCATCGGTTGCCTTTGAATCTTGCTGCTTGCGGTGGACGTCTTGACTCTCCCTCGTCGTCCAGCGTGAGGTTTTCTGCTTCTGCGATTGCGGTGAGCACCTGTGGCACCCAGGCGTCACCTCAGCAGTGATGATGGGTCTCCGTCTTCGTCCGCGTCACTGCAGGCTTGATCTTCCTCGTAGGCTTTCCCTTGGCTTGTCTTGTGCTTGTTTGCTGATTCTGTGCTTCTTGTGGTGCAGTACCATCCAGTGTCCACTAGATGGCAGTGTTGGCTGTTGGTCCCTTCAGCAGCAGCTTACTTTTAACTTGACTTTCCCTCTTGTTGTTGATGCTTGGAGTCCTGGGCTTGCAGGACCTGCTGTTGTCCAGGAGTGTGCAGAACAGGAGGGGGCTGGAGTCTCTGCTACTGACAGGTGAGTCCCATTTCTTTCTTTGCCTTTGGGGCTGTAGGACACAAAAGTGTTTATGGTGCGGTGGGGGCAGTCTCTCTGCATTGTCCTCTGTCTTTGTGACCGCATGGGGGGAATTTGCACTCATTGCTGCTTCTGCGATTGCCGCGCTTGTTCGGAGTCAGTCTCCCGCCCCACACAGCAGGCCTTTTCAGTACTTATGGTGCGAGGAGGGGCTGGGGGCCATGTCCGGTCGCTGAGGGCTCATTGTTTGTTCTTTTCGCTCCCTGCCCGCGGCAGCCTCATTCCCTCCGCGCGCGGGCAGGGGGGCTGGGGGCCATGTTCCGACGGGCGAGGCAGCGTCTGCAGCGGGTGAGCTCCGCTTATTATGCAGAGTCCAGATGGGAGCTGCGTTGCACTTTCCTTTGCTCTTCCCGCCCGCGGCAGCTCCTCTTCTCTCATGCTGGGCGGGGGACAGGGGACACTCCTTCTGGCAGGCCGCGGGTGAGCTCCGCAGGCTCTGCTTTATGCAGTGTTCATAGGGCAGTTTACTCACCCCGACGCCGCAGCCTCACTATACACACGCTGCACGGCGGGGACACTGCTGGCAGGCCACGGGTGGGCTCCGCTGGCCTTGCTGTAATCTCAGTTCGTAGGGGGGGGGGTCGCTTCAGGCAGGCCGCGGGTGGGCTCCGCTGGCGCTGCTTTATTTTAATGTTTATTTTCGGCAAGGTGCCATGTCATGCGAGTGGGCTCCGCTTGGTGCGTTTGCATGAGGGGGGGCGCTTCTGGCATCTGCGACCCCCCGAGGCCATTTGTAGCACCCGGGCTCACCTCCAGCCTGCGGGCCTATTCTTCAGCTGCGGCCATGGCGAGTGGGCTCCGCCTGGCCAGCACTCCTCTCCGGGGCACAGTCGCGGCCGACTCGGGTGGGCTCCGGTCGGTCCGCTTATTCTCCGTGGGCACTCCTGCAGCACGGCAGCACCCAGCAGGGCTCCGGTCACCTTCTCATCGACGGCTAGGCCCGGGGCAAGACACACACCCCTCGGGCCTCACGGCGGCAGGCGCCACCTCGTCAGGGGGTGCCCTTCACACGGGCAGCATTCTCCCCCCTTTCAGCAGTGGCTGCGTCTCGTGGGGTTACAACCACTCCTCGTCGCCATTGTTATGTCGTGGGGCCCTAGGCCCACATGAGGATAAATGACTGCGAAACACACACGGAGCTTAGCTGGGTTAGTGAGCCACGAGCACAAGCGCTCGGCTCTTTTTATTAACTGTGTCATGTGATGTCGTGACATCAGTGGTGGGTGGGTGTTAAGTGTAGGCTTACATTTTTAACCCTAGACTGTGTCTGCTAGGACACAACAGCCCCATCAGCACGGATCACCCTCAGAACAGTAGCCAGAAGGAAGCAGGATTTCCCACAGCTGATTGTACCATTATAGGCCACTGCTCCATTTTAATCTTCCAGTAGAGCTATGGCTCACCTACATCACCTTATATTTGTCATTACAAAGACAGTGACCACGTCGATTGCACTTGGCCTTTTGCAGTGAGAAGCCAAACCCTGCACTGAACACCTGCTTGTTAAGGGCACCGCAGGGCACAATCACCCACCCAAGGAGAACCAGTGCTTCCACAGACTTATAGTTCAGCTTCCATTGCAATGCAACTCTTAGAATCAGTTTTCAGTTGGCCAGAGTCCCAAAATTGTGTTGTTTAGCCGTAAACTAGGCAGTCAAAGATCTCTGATTATGGGTCCATAAATGTGCGCAACATGTAGTCATTAGGGCGGTGCCATCCAAAGTGGAACACACCTTGAAATCATATCTATGAGGACATGCAAATCCACTTTGAATGGCCGCCTAGATATGGAGTGAGGGAAGATAGCGCAAATTGCTGCGTTCCCATGCAAGACCCATTAATTTTTACGCTTTCTGTGCTGCACTCTGCAGCACACAAAGAAAGTGATAAATGCCTCTCAGGATTGTTTTTGTGCAGGGAGATGTCTCTTCCTGCATAAAAACAATCCTGCTGACAACACAGGCACCTTTGCACCATGATGCAAGGGTGCTTACATTGGTGCCAGAGTGCCAAAAGGGTGCCAGCACTGGGGGAAAGAACGGGAATGCACCTTATTGTGTACAAACTGTGCATTCAAGGTAACTTGCTGTGCTGATCTACGTCAAAACCCTTTTCGACATGTCCATGGTCTACTGCATCAAATCTTGTTCCATGTTGATCAGGGTACAACATAGTTCACTCACCACCAGGAGCTGGGGGTTCAGCACGCGTGTGCAGCTGCTTTGTGTGCCTCCGGGGCATAATGGTATTACATAAGGGGCAACAGACACTTGTGCACCCCCTTTGGTAATACTGATAGCGTGGACACACATGTACCTTTTGAAAATTACTCCTTGGCACAAACAGGGATAGTTTTATTTGTTGCAGTTTGATATAGCGCAAACTCAACCCGCAGGAATTGGAGCACTTTACATGAGCTCCAGTTACATTACACAAAGACATATTAATTTTGGGTAGGCACTGGGAAATTACGTGATTTGCCCAGAATAACAGGATGTTCAGCCTACGCTGAGTCTCAAACCTCGTTCCCCATCTCCAAAGTCAGTAGCTCTGGCCGTTAGGCCACATCCTCTCCCTTATACATAATACAGCCCCAGATGGTATATTTCTGAATCTGCTATATTGGGGAAATACTGATAGTATGGCATCTTCTATCAAACTACTGAAAAGAGCAATACGTTATTAAAATACTTAGCGCACCACAAAGAAAAGTTTCACCTAATATCCTGGCAAAAAGAGCATGAAGTTGCAGTACTGCACGGTGCCATTTGTCATATAGCTTCTGGTCTTGAAATACCTTGGGCATGGTTAGAAGAGGGATATCACCACCAGCAAAAACATAATTTGCTAGTTTCAGCAAATGAATATTTAAAACATCTGCAAATGTCTTAAAAGTTCTGTGGAAACCCATTTTATCCTCTAGCTTTCTCATTTGACAGGAAAAAAATACAGAATAGATTCTGTCTAATATAAAGGATTCAATTTCCTGCGATAACATAGGAATAGGTAATGATTTAATACAATTTCCCAAATATATTAAATCAAATTCAAAACGATTGTTGTTAATATTTTCAGAATTATCCAAAACGATCTCATGTATGTTCTGTCTCTCTGTAATTCTTAATAACTCTTTGAGCATAGCCTGCCATGCCAGATACCTTGATGAGTATCACTTTCTTTGTAGGCTTTTGAAAATAAGTAGCATTGCGTAGATAAACTTCATTATAATAATATTCATGTAGGTCTTGTTTTGCCTTCTCTAAGCAAATCCGATTTAGAATTAAGATATTTATCATACACCTATTTAGCCTGTGTTTCCTTTTTTTATAGACCTTAATTTAGATCTTGGTGGGACAAATACGTTGTAATTACCTGTCTCCATGCCCCCATGGAGAAGTGTGGCTCAATGGTTAGAGCGGCAGACCCTGATGCAGAGGTCTTGCCTGAGACCAGGGTTCAATTCCTGCCTGGCGGATCTTGGGCTCAATTTCCTCGGACCTGATAATTCTCGCCTCGGTGCCTATTCAAATCATGGAGTCCCACTCTGCAACTCTGGGCAATAGCTTGCTTAATCTCCACAACGGCCCCAACAGTGCTGGGATGCCTGGCTTCGCCATGGGGGTGCCCAGTAGTGGACATTTCACAGGGAAAAAGCCAGGAAGGGTTCCACAGCGGTATGCGTACAGCGCCAGGAAACCCCGGTTGGGGTATAAGTGCGCTGTACAAGTATAAATTCATTTAATTTCATGTACCTCACTCCATTAGGACTCTGTCACCAGGACACCGGCAGTACAATAGGAACATCTAAATCACCTTGGCGCAATACCGTTGGCCTGATGGTGGTAGAATACTGTCAGCTAACAGAGAAGACCGCCGCCTCAGTATAGGCCTCACGTAAAAGAATCGTAGCTGGATTATGTGTAACGACCCATGTTTCCGTCCTCTGTACCTTTGGCCTATTATTTAACCTATTCACATTAATGACATTACTTTTAATCTAGTTCCACAATAAAAAATTATCCTTTATATATTACCAAAGTATATTGACAATACATAGTGCATAGAAACATTAGTATGGTGCTGGACTTATTCTGAGCTGATGCGATTTACTACTGTTGTGGGTCCCCTTTTGGCTCTAAAAACTTCACAAGTGAATATCAATGGGCTTACTCTTTTGTGGGTAGGTGCATGCCCCTCCCTAAACCCCTCATTAATCCTCCCTTAAAACACTTCCATTAATTGTAAGTTGACCCTTTTTTCTACCACCGGTCCCTAAGGAAAAGAATGAAAGACTAACATTCGTGAACACTTTCAGCACAAGATCCAATGCAATCCAAGGCATAGTTCGAAAGCATTGGAAGATCTTGAACACCGGGAAGGATTCTTTGGCTCAACCGCTGTTTGCTTTTAAACGAGCAACTAGTATAAGAGACAAGTTGATACACACCAGACCCCCACCTAAGGAGATCCATCAAGTGGGCACAATATGGAATATGCCACCAGTGAGAGGACATCATCCATGCGGCAATTGTGCCGCGTGCCCGCAGACTAAACACACTACATCTATCGATATAGGGACTAGCCGTCCCTGGGAACAAAAGCGGTTCACAAATTGCAATAGTAGCAATCTGATTTACCTCTTTACCTGCCCGTGCTCACTGAGGTATGTCGGAATGACTACCCGAAAGATCAGAACGAGGATTTCGGAACATAAGAGCACAATAAGGTGCAAAAAACAAGCAACAAGGTTGACAAATCACTACATCCAAATAGGGCACAAACCAACAGAGTTTGAATGGACTGTACTGGAACAACCTAATATCCCTATGCATATCACGGATGTATCAAAATACCTGTTTAAAATAGAGCAAAAATGGGTGTACAAACTCAATTGCGATAAATCAGGGCTGAACGAAGACATCCCATGGATGACACTATAGAATCATCAACTTATGAGTCCCCAGAATGATCTCATGAACAGTAATATGGCTTGTTAGGTGACTGACGTATACAGATTTGGCATGAATACCACCGGCCACCTGCTAGTATCCTGACGATAAAGTGTGTCTGCGTACCTAATACATGTACAGAGACCACATATCCTCTAAATGCTCAAAAAGACTTATTGACCATGATATTGACTAACATCAGCATTAACAGTGCCATTCCAATTGACTGTAATCACATCTATAAGGCTATGAGCCCATCTGTCTTTTAACAATGCTCACAGTGATGAATGCAACAAAGTGCACGCAAGCGCCTATGAACACATCCCTTAATACCTTGTAAGCATAGTAATCAAGAAGTCTCACTAACAGTACCTTAATAGCGCTTTTATTTATGGTTAACAGTACCCTTAATGGCGCTCTTGATTTTAATTAGGTTAAAAAGATCATGATATTATTTACATCGATCACGCTATTTTCATTGCTAGTGACTACATTTCCCATGAGCTTGTGTAGTTCAAACACTCTCCACTCATGCGAGAGTGTACAGCGTAAATTAGACTACATTTCCCATAAGCTTGGGTAGTTTCAGTGGATGCGTGATTGACCAATCACGCTCGAGTAAAAACGATAAGGAAGTGTCTGCTTTCTCCCGCGGCACCTCCCCAAACAGCCCGGCCGGCTGCCCGAAGTAACAACGGAGAGGTAAGGGTGCAGGAGAGATCCTGATTAACTCCTTACTAGTACGCGGGGATAATTGGAAATGTTTTTTAAATAGAGCGAGCACGCTATGATAATGATTTTTTAAAAAAGAGTGAGCACGCTATGATAATGTTTTACAGCGCGTGAGCGCGCAATCCATCAGTGTGATTCAAAGCGTGCACCTTAACTGAGTCGACAGGTTGTTTATACTTGGCTCTGCCTTTGTACTAAGAGTGAGGTTCTTCATAGCAAATGCCAGAATGTGACGACTTTAATTCCCAGTTTATAAATTGGGATTGGAGGTATTCATAACACGCTCACGATGGCCACAGCATATTGATTTATTTATGGTTATCTGGTATACTTTGATACAGACATTCCACGCATGAAGCAAATTTGTCAATCGTTAAGAATGTTAAGAAATTTGATCATTGCGAGTCCAACAGCCCCTGTGGTGCGCTGGCTAGCAACCTACAGGCTGCAACTCTGACTTAGCTCTAGCTGACACAGATGTTTAATTTTGACTTTTCTACATTCTCTGCACTACAGAGCGGTGCTTCATTTTCCTGAGCTGTTTGCCAGGTGAGGTGAGGCAATTCCCCTTACAAATTAAGGTGAGGCATTGATAACTTATACAATGAAATACATACTAAGGTCACTTGACCAAGATGTGGCATTAATATTATCTTAGCAATGTCTCTTTTGTAGCTCTTACTAATGAAGGTGTTATTATTATTTTTTCTATATCTCATTTCTTGTTTATATGTGGATACGCTGGCCAATTTACAATCGGACCCTTTGATCTAAAGGAGGAAAATGGAAGTGGACAGGTGACACTTTTTTCTGTTCACGTATGTCCTGTTGTACTTATCATTTAATTCACGTAAGCAGTAGCAATTAAGTTTATGGGTCCTGAGGAAGCGGCGGGTATATAAATTGACCATAGTCCGCAGAAACATGTCGACCAGATTACCCAGTCAGAAGGTATTTGTTTGAACCACCTGACTTTTTTGCACTATTGTTGTTTTTAATGTTGGAGGTGCATGACCCCAGAATAAAGTGAATATTGTATGCACCATCCAATCTTACACTTTACATATTCTTTTTCACTTATTATTTATGCACTGCTTTCAGTTACGAGTGAAGAACACCTACCAGACATCCATCCCACACTACTTATCTCCAACACATATCAATGGGGATAGAGTGGTGGACAAACTACTGTGGAGTAGACCAGATGATGTACTGGGTGACAAAGAATGAGTAACTGATGGACATTTTTCACAGTGGTTAATTGTCCAGTAGTCTGTCTTCTATTTAAATCAGTACTAGCAGACACATAGCCAGCTACACATATCAAGTCTTGAGCATACTATTAGACCCACAGTTATTTGTTGTTTTTTATGACTTGCTTGGTGGGTTATAACTGTGCTTAGGTCTTAAAACTTCCCTCGAACCCTCAAATAATTGTATGTATATTGTAGACCCTTTTTTCTAGCCACTCTCCCATTCCTTGTCACTTTTACTTCTTTGGGGCCTATTACGATGTTGGCCGGTTGCATTCTCCCATTTCTCTACGGGAGCTGATGTTGTTGCCAGTTTAAGCTCCCATGGAGAACTGGGAGATGGTGTTAATCACCGCACCCCATGACAGGCACCTCAAGGCACCTGCCACAAGGTGCAGGGATTAACCCTCAGCCCCCATACGGAGACTGCGAGGGAAAGGGGGCCCTGTTGGAAACACGCTTTCCAACAGGGTTTCCATGTCGGAAAAGGCCGGGCATCGTAATCCGGATGGTGTAAATTGTTGTCCATATGGATTATGGGCTGGTTCTGACTGCTAATGGGCTCCTTAAGCTGTTAGAAGCCAGCTGGAATGCCCAGACAGTTTCAATTTCAACCAACTGTATCAGAATCAGCCGGTCGTATAGCCTCCGACTCTAGGTCGGAGGCTTTACGAACGACATCTTGATCAGCCCCTAATGTAGTAAATCCATATATGTGAGCAACTCTACAAAGAAAATATAGGACAGGTTAAGGTAGAGATTTACACTTTTGGGTTTGTAAATAGTATTTTGTAGTACTTTAGTAGTGCTTTTGTAGGACTACTAAAGTACTATAAAATGCGATTTGTGAACACATACCATCATGTTTAGGGCCTGATTACGATTTTGGCGGTCGTCCTGTAGGACCACCACCTCTGCATCCACAGGAGGACCACCTAGCCCATGGTGCACCACCCACTGGCTTGCGAGTTGAATTCAGGGCGGGCGGGCGGTGCTAGAGCGGTCTCATGGTAGCGGCTGTGTTAGACTCATAGGAGAACCTTAACAGCAGACTGAGGCACGTTCTTGCACAGTATGGCATGCACAATGTAATGCATACCACACTGTGCAGAAACAAGGTTGCAATTCTAGGGGGGCACAACATGTGCCTCCCTGAGTTCACCCTCAGGCCCAGATACGGCCATGGGCCCTGCATCTCTGATATTTTTTTCATGGCGGGCTTCCTGCCGTGAAATGGGCAGTGGATTTGTAAGTCGGTAATATGCTTAGCAGTGCACTGCCAACATATTCATGCCCCTTTCCGCTCCCCCACTGCAGCGGGATCCTGAATCTTGGCAGTGGCCCTGTGGCTGTCTGACTGTCACACTTGGAATACTACAGGTACACCTGCAGGGAGGGAGGTGGTTGGACCGCCCGCAGGTATGCAGGTCCCAGGACCGCCATACTCATAATAAGCCTCTTAGTCTTCTTCTGTATATACAAAGGGCCTGACGAATGAGGAAAACTTTCTCAAGGGCCAACTGTCTTATTTTTGCAGCACATCTTTTTTGCCTTACTGTAAACTATTCCACAATGCACTATTCTAAGTTAAATCCAAGATGGCAGTCTTTCTGTCCTCGGAGTTGGCTTGTGTGCCAGCCAGTAGCGTGTGCTGGGAAATTAGCAGTCCCCTCCTTCTCAGCTACACCAAACCTGTTTTAGGCCCACACTCCCTCTCCCACTGGACAGGTGCCAAGCTTGCAACAGAGAGACCAGGAAACCAATCAGATATCCCTTTACACTTAGGGGCCAATTATGATGTCATTAGAAAAGGCTCCGGATGGGATTCGGTATTGCAGAATCCGATTCTGAACCATTGTTCCCTACCTAATCATACAGATTTCCCAACATCTGATTGCGATGCCTGGAAACCATTCGAGCAGTCCGATTCGGTTCCGAAAGGCATGCAGACACAGTGTGTCTTTCAAAGCTGATTCGTATAGCTTTATGGACACAGTTTCTGGACGAGCGATTACGATGACTGATTCAAACAGCCATTCTGATTTGGTTTACCCAAGACAAAACAGCTGCTGGAATCTGTCTTTTGGAGCCCGTTGCAGGACCCCCTTCACCCGGAGGCATCCAAATGGGGCCCGTGGGGGTAGCAAAGGGAGCCCTCTTTCCAACCATGCACAATGTGGCAGGCACCATGGGTGCCCTCAACAGGGTGCAAGATGTTTCCCCATCTACCCCATTTTTCAATGGAAACCTGTGTTCTCATATGGAACACAGGCTCCCATTGAAGCCAATGAGAGTCCGACCGAACAATGTGGGAAGCATCGTAATTGGTAGTCCAGACTCACAGGACCTGTTCGGGATCTGATTTGTTTTGGACAGTTTCCTAACAACATCGTAGTCGGCCCCTTAGCCTTTAAATGGGTAGGCCTCACTCTGGTCTCATTGAAGTTAAAGTTTCAAGTGAAATTCCTGAATCCTCCCAGCGCCCCTTTCTGAGTTGATAGGTGATTCTTGGCAAAAGGCCTAAGCGATTGTTTCTGCTCTGCAAGCAGTTTTCACACATCATTAAAGGGGAGCACTAACATGCCAGCTACTTCTGGGTAATGCTAATTAGTATCTTGGAGGTTCAGGCAGACAAAGTCTAACTTTCTGTAAGCCATTTTTCCTAAATATATTGAAAAAAAATCTGGCTTCACCACTTGATGATTTTATCATACAGTAGCAGAATTGTAATATCTTAATACACACAAAATGCAAAAAATATTTCGAAACAAAGAAATTAAATCTAGCGAGATGACACTACATAGTTATCTTGATAACATACTGTAAATAAATGCCAGAGAGGGGTTACTACACATAATGTGGTCATTTTCAGGAACTTATTTTTGCCCAACTTGGCACAGAGCGCTTGTCTGACACTGTAATAATGATAATGTATGAGTGGCGATGGGACAAAACTCTCTGCCAAGACCTGATCCCAGGAGCGAAGCACCCCGTTCATGAACAAATTCCCCATATTTTGTATGTTGAGTGTATGAGGCGCCTGCTTTATTGCCTCATTCTCCCTCAAGGGAAACCACCCACACCAGTCCACAGGGAGTTTTTGAGAGTAAGGGAGTATGATACCCTGCCTATCTGCGGCCTCGTACAATTGATTCCTGATGACCCCTCGAGGTTGAAGACAATATATCGTCTCCGCTGTTTAGTGAGCAGATACTGCGAGACACTGAATAGATGAACCTCCACTCCTTCCAGGGGAAGACAGGGTAGGTTAGGTGGGTCATGTATACAAGCATAGGTGTGTATCTGTTGCAATGCTCTGTAATATCTTTCAAAGTCCTGGGTATTGAGTCCGCCCGTGGCACACAGCTCTACCAGTGTGGCCCATCGCACTCTAGGTTGTTTTCCAGCCCATGCCAACCTCATTAATAATGAGCAAAGAGTATAAGATAGGAATATAAAGGAAAAAAATAAGAACCAGGGTAACACTGTCAGCTTCATAAGTGATGCAGCGACAGTGGTAATGTGATCCATTTTTCTATGGTTTCTGTGAGGTGCTTCATGGCCCTACCATAGTTTTCTCTGATTACTATCGCCGGATCAGTGTGGACTTGGATACGTGGATAGCATACTGGTTCAGTGGTCCATGTTAGAGGGAAAACCATTGACACCGGGGTGGTGGAGGCAGTCAAGGGTAATATAAGGGTCTTGCTCCAATTAATGCGCAATCTGGAGTGACTGCCAAATGTTGACACCTCCTGCAGTTATGGGGTTAGATTACATTCTGGATTTCGTACGTATAGTAAAGTATCATCTGCATATGCACATATAGTTGGATTGTATTGTGGGAAACATAAACCATGGTGTGATTAGTACTCCATCATTGTGCATATCAGGGGTTCGGCCACAGGAGCGTATAATAATGGGGAGAGCGGGCATCCTTGTCTAGTGCCCCTAGTGAATGCTATTGGAGCAGATAGGATACCAATGACACACACTCGTGCCATAGGACTCGCATATAACACTTCCACCAGCTTTATTATTAGTTCACCAACTCCCACATGTCTAAGCACTGCCATGAGAAAACTCCACTCAACTGAATCAAACGCCTTCTCCCCATACAGGAAAACAGCTGCTGCACGGACGTCTGGGTCTATTCTTGCAGTTGTACGGAAAAAGGGCCTAAATTGCTTGTCAGAGAACGACCCGGGACAAATCCAGATTGCTGTGGTCCTATCTGTCCTGGAAGCAGTGGTGAGATCCTATTGGCTAAAACTTTCGCAAAAATCTTGGTGTCCGTGTCGAGCAAAGACAAAGGCCTAAATGAGGAACAGTGTGTGGGCGTCTTACCAGGTTTCAGCAGTGTGATCAAGATGACCCCACGCATATTTGGGGCACCTCTTGACATTTCCTCAAATAAATTGAACAAATGAGGCGTCAGACGATCCTGATAGGCCTTATAGAAGGCTACAGTCAAGCCGTCGAAACCTGGTGCTTTATTATTTTGCACCTCTTTTATTGCAGCTGTGATTTCGGTAGGACAAAGAGGTGCCAATAGCCATTCCCTCTGAAAGTTAGTCAGCCAGTTCATGGCTAGATGTGCCAAGTAATCTTCTACTGCTTCATCGGTCTCAGACTCTCAGGAGGCATAAAGGTCAGCATAATATGCATGGAAACACTCAACTATTTGCGGTGCACTCTATACATCATCATTATCTTGAATAGTCATCACTTTACTGTCTCCCCTAGTTGGCCAAGGTATGGCTGCCAACATTGCACTGGGCACTACTTATGATTGAGCCAATTTGTTGTAGTCATCTATTTTTTGTCTAATGTGTGCCAATCTCTCTGGCTCTGACACTCCCCACACGTCCCGCTCAAGCACAACTAGTTTTCTTGCAAAATAAGGAATTGCAAATTTTGCGATTCCTTATTTTGCGATTGCACTTAAGGAATTGCAAACTGCGATTCCTTAAATGCAATATAAGAAGCACAAAAGAAAGTGTGATTTGGCCTTAAGGAATTGCAAATTACCACCAACTTCAAGTTGGTGGTAAATTGTGATTTCACTTAAAAATGCACTATTTAGCATTTTTGTAAGTGCCATGTGGCGCACATACATGCCCTTAGGGGCACATGCACATTTCAGGAGTGCAACAGGATGTCCTTTTGACACCCTGCCACCCTTGAAATTGCATTCTCAATTTGCGATTCTCTAACTGCTAATCGCAAATTGAGAAGGCCTTCCCATTCATTCCTATGGGCCTCCTAGCCATTAGGAATGAATGGGAAGGTATTCCTTATTTGCGAATTTCAATTTGGGATTCGCAAATAAGGGATATGTGGGATTCGCAAAATGATTAACAAGTCCCACATACATTGCATTTTGCGATTCTCAAATTGCGATTAGCTGAAAATCGCAATTTGAGAATCGCAAAACAACATGTTGATACATATGGTCCATTGTCTTTGTAAATAATGCACAATTTTTCGAAGTTTACATCAAAAAACTAATAGTAGTGCCCTTTGAGTTCAAAGGAGCCCTTTGAGTCTGATTTTACCCAGAGTGCCTCTCCTGTCTAATAATAGCAAACATAAAACTAGTTTCCAAACTTAACTTCTGCATTCTGGTACTTAACAAAGTTAAACTGTTACATGTGGTGCCCCCTTCCCCCACACATGCCATGTCTTCCCCCCCCATGATACGGTAACTGAGTCCCTCCCTTAATGCATACCCTCCTTATAGGCCCACTGTGGTGTGTAATATACACCGGACGGAGAGTGTCCTGAACTGCACTCCAGTCGCCATAGGGTTGTGACCGATTATTATCAAACATAAACATGCTAAGCAGGTGCTTGCTCAAATGTACATGTGGGACTATAAGTAGATAAGGGTCTGAACATTACAATGCTTGACTGTTATACATGGCACATCATGTATCGTAGTAGCGACAACTACAGCAATCCAAAGCTGGGGTGCGTGTGAGAAGTAGTGTTCAGGATGTGGGTGGAAGCCTTAATCTAGATTGTCCAGATTGATGCGAGGGCTATCGACCCCTCGACCTGAGGCCTAAGTGGTTTCTTAGATGTGGCATTTTGGTGCTTTATGAATGCCCGTTGCAGACTACCTGTGTCAGCATAAATCTTAGTTTTGCCATCTATTGTAACTTTCAGACTTGCAGGATAGAGCATAGCGTGTTCCAAGTTGAGCTCTCTCCGTTTTCTCTTCAGGGGAGCGTATTGTTTCCACGCCTCCTGTACCTGCAAAGTAAAATCCGGGTATATGGACAGCACAGAGCCCTTGTAGCTAAGTGATCAGAGCTCCCTGGCCCTGTGCAGTGCCGCATCCCTGTCTCTGTAATTTAGGAGCATGGCAATTATTGGGTGAGGAGGGGCTCCGGGAGGCGGCCGCGGGGCCAGTGAACGGTGCACTCGCTCCACTATAACTACAGGTGAAAATGAAACGCGTCCAAACAGAGTGATAAGTAACTGTTTAGTAAATTGTTCCATATTCCAGTAGCTGAGGACTCAGGTAATCCAATTATACGCAGATTATTGTGCCTTGATCGTGCTTCTAAGTCTCCAGCCTTGTTTTGCAATGTCATCACCAATCCTACCATACGGTTTTGTGTTTCAATGGCAACATTTTGCTGATCTTTGGCATCGGATACTCTTTCCTCTACCACGTATATTCTTTCCGCTCACTTGTCTATACTTTCAGACATATGGTCTTTGCAGTATGTGAGGGAGTCTATTTGACCATCTATAGTTATGAGGCTTTGTTGCATAGAGGTAAGTATGGCCCGTAGATCTCCCCCCCATTCAACACTTGAGGCCCCTTGCTCCGTGGTCAAGGGCTCAGTATCAACTTCCCGGTTCCTGACGGACTTGCGTTGTTAAAATTGAAACTTTGGTTGCAGTTTATCGGGTTTCCCCTTAGTTCAAAGGATGATGTGCGCTATGTGAAGCGCAGAAAACAGAGGGGGCACTGGCAGCACGATCTAGACATGTCATCAGAAGCTCCTGATATACGGCTGCTCGCCATACGGAGAGCAGGCAATCAATGATTCAGGGCAGGCTGCCGCTATCGAGACCGCACGACCCCGGTAGTCAGGAACCACAGCACGCCACACGCAGCGAGTCGCGCTCCTGTCAGCTACATACGTCGAGCGATTCATAGCACACTTTTATGCACAGTTGTTTACAAGTATATGCATCATATCATGACAAATACTTAATCGGTCTCGAGAGCTCGCTCAGGCTGAGGCCATCTTTGAGCCAGGTAAGCTCCGCCCCTTCACAAATGAATTAGATTACAATGTGTAACCATGTGCTAAAGTTTACATTTTCAATGCCACTGATGTATTTTCGTATACCATATTCTATGACCTTACTAGAAAGCGTCTCAGTACACAGAGTTAAAACAAAGAGGTACAAGCCAGGAAAATAAAATACAAAAATGGGAGTGGTGACCCGAAAACTAGCACTTTATCACAGGATGTGTCCATGGAGGAATCCATTGCTATGGGATTGCTCTGTCCTCTTCAGACTACTGAGGAATTCTTGGTGTCACACTGGCTTCATCTGAATGTGATTGATTCTACACCATAGTCTTGACTTCCTAAGTGGAGGTTAACACATCTCTTTTTATTGTGTCGAGTGTTAATTCTGAATTATTGCACAATCGTAATATTGTGGTCAAAATATTATCAGTACAAATACATTGTGGAACAGCATATCAAGGGTAAGTATGTAGTTTTTCATTTTTGCAAATAACTTCGATGTTCAACATGTAGTGTATAAAATATGGTATATAGTATTGTTTTGATCAATATGTTATTTGCTTATGTTTGGCCAATACTTCTATATATGTATATGTTAAATGACTCTTATTTAATATCATAATATTGTTTTATTGTATTTGTTTCCATGCTTTTGGATTTATTGTGAGATTTGGTTGGGCTTCAATAAAATAGCTTTTGTGTAGTTTGCATTTTAATATGTTAATTTTAAAAGAGTATTTTATTTTTAATACATATTGTTTTTTCAATTTTATTCTGAGATCTGGGAATTAATGAGTGACTGAATCAGTAGCGTTTTCTATTATTGACAAATCATTTAGAATGAAAATAGTATTTAATAAATCATTTAATTATTATATCTGTTTATTATTTATTATATTGACTTGCAATGAATAATTTAATCACCTAAAGCGAGTAAAAATATAGTAGACTGTTTTCCTTTTTTTGGGAGATTGGGTAGGTTATTTATTTTTATTACAGATATTATTTTATGTAGGAATTTGGGGATTTAATTGCAATTATTTATTTTCAAACTATCATTGTTGTAACAGTTTTTATTTGAAGAAAATATGATGGGGTTGGTTGTTTACTTTGAAATAAAATAGTTTTTAGAAATATTTTATTTTGTTAAATTGAAAATAGAGTTGACATTGTTCTTCACTTTAAAAGTTTTATACTTCCTAATTCTAACAAATATATTTATTATTAGATTTTTTGTATTTATGTTTTTAGAACATATAATGATATTTGAAAAACATTATTTGAAATGTAATATTAAATAATGTATTTTAGTAATTTCAATTTATATTAAATATTAAAAGCAGTGCAATACTTTTCTATTACAAATGTTATTAACAGTGTAGTGACATCTGAATTTAATCAAATTTGTTTGTTTATAATATTTTTTTTAAAACTCTCCTTATTTTGAGTTAGGACAGCACAGTCACAAACCAACACTCCTTCCTAATATTTGAAATATTCTCACTATGAGTAAGATAGGATTTAGAATAGTGATTCGGAAACCTCAAATGTGTGCACATTCTCCAATGTTCGTGAAAGAAAATTTAGAATAGTAGATCTGACCCTCTACACATACATAATATAAGCTTGTCCCCAGAGTTTGAATAGAAAATCTGACTCTTCCCCACTCCCACAACATATGTGATTTCCTTAATGTTTGTAGGACTAGAGTTCCAATATTAATACTGCTCCCTCAAACTCCATATTTCCAAGCAACTTTTCATACTGTAATCAGGACTAAAGTTAAGATAGTAAACCTGTTCCCTACAAATACGGACAATTTCCACAATTGATGTTGCTCCAGAATTAAAATAGTAAATGTCAGCTACCCTCACAAAACTGAAAAAATATCCTTGTTCCCATTGTTAGTAGGACTGGAACTAGAATATTAAATCTGCACATCACGCCCCACAGCAGATATAGGCGCTCATTCCAATGTTAGTAGGAGTAGAGTTAGAAAAGGAATCTGATCATCCCAAGTGTAAATATAGGCACTTCCCCAATATTAGTAGGACAGGAATTAGAAAAATACAGCTGACCAAATAGGAAAGCTGACATCCCCACTGAAGAATATGCACTTCCCAAATCATAGCATGACTAGAGTTATAATAGGAAATTTGCTCGCCACCAAATAAAAGCACTTTTCCTAATGTTAATAGGCCTGAGTTTGAATAGTAATGCACTTTCTCAACATTAGTAGGACTAGAATTAAAGTTGTGAATCTTACCATCCTCCGAAGTAATAGCACTTTCCCCAAATTGGCAATTTGTGGTGGCCTGAATTTAGAATACTAAATTGAGCCAACTAAATATATGCACCTTCGCCCTTGTAAGTGGGATTCAATCAATCAATCAATCGGGGGTTTATAAAGCGCGCTAATCACCCGTGAGGGTCTCAAGGCACTGTGGAAGGTGGGGGGTAGGCAGCTCTGCCTCATTCGAAGAGCAAGGTCTTGAGGTCCTTCCTGAAGATGTGCAGGATTGGTGATAGAATAGTAAATAGAGCCCTCCAAATATATATATTGTCTCCATTGTTAGTAGGACTGGAGTTAAAATAGAACATCTGACCCACCCTTTGATTAATGAACTCACCCTAATGTTAGTAGAACTGAAGTTAGAATAACTCTTAGCAGGTGGAAAATACATGTACGGGCTGGGAGATGGGGGGGGTGATGGAGGGGTGGGGAAGTAGGGAAGGGCGAACTATGTTCTGGCCATGGAGCGCTATAGGCCCCCCCCCCTCCCCCAGTTAGAAGAAAAAAAGTACGAATGAGACTTGGCTGCTCCAGCAGCCAAAGTCACATGTGATTTTTAGTTGGTTTTATAAGCCAGAAAAATTAAGTCATGCTCTGTTTCAACTAGAAAAACTGGCCAACAGAATTTCACCACATCATTGTGCACTGCTCTTCTCCTGGCTAAATGAAACACAGTAGCTCCCAAAACGTCAGAAGATGACTGCCAGAGGGGAGTCAGGGTCAAATCACAATGTTAGAGACTATAACTTACCTGAGGGATTGGTCCTGACGATTTTTTGCAATGCAACACCTCCTATGGAAAGATAACTAACTGTTAATATGGAGACAAGAAAACACCGGGAAATAAAAAGATAAAAATGCCAAAGAAAGACTCCGACTTCTACCCCTCTAGGCCTTAAATCCAGCAGAAGGAGAAACTGAAGTGAATGAGGAGACTGATGTCGATAGAGAGGAAGGGCCCTGTATTCGGCTGTGCGAATGCAGAACAGCAGATATAAAGGCCAAAGTCGAATGTCAGATAAGAGAGACTGAGATGGACACCTACAAGCAATGTCAAAAGAATGGCCCAAAGGGAGGAGAAGAAAGTGCTCAAGTCCGCTGATTAAACAGTGGTAGCAGACCCTGGGCCATGCCAAGGCAGGAGATGATAAAGGCTTCACCCTCAAAAACAACCAGCTCCACTGTAATCAGGTGTCATAGCAGACCCTGAAAACATTCAGTGACCAGGGTGGGAACCCTATGATGATGCTGTCACCTACTAGGTAGGTGAGTCAGGGTTCGTTTATAAAACCTTAGGGTTTTCACAGGCAGTACAGACACTTGGTACATCCACCTAAAATATAGGGATAGGTGTACTTCCTATACCTATAAAAGACCTGTTCTTTTTGTTTTCATAGGAAATCTATAGACCTGACTTCAACCCATATACTCCCAAGGCTATTGCTGGCTCTATGGTAATAAGGGAAAAGTGCTTATAATAGAAAATATTTTTAATTTATTTTCTGTTCCCTGAAAGATTTTTTTTTGGCAGGGTTTCTGTTGTGGCTTTGACAGAACATAAAAGGGAAGCCAAGAAAAACATTGGAACATAGATGTTTCATTTGTTTGTTTGGAAACGAAATATAGAGGACTTAGATAAAGTGCCCTAAGAAACCGGGAAAAGAAAGTACTGCCCATCAGTACTAAGAAAGGGAAAGGGAACATTATCCTAAACCTACTAAACTCAGGGCCGGATTTAGAGTTCAGCGGACGGTTACTTTGTCACAAAGATGACTGATACCTGGTCTGCCGTATTACAAATGCATCATATCTAATGGAACTTGTAATATGGCGGACAACATATCGGTCTTATTTGTGACAGCCTAACCCGTCCACTGAACTCTAAATCAGACCCTCAGTTACTTATTAACATTTATTTTCTGCTGAGGAACCATGCTGGCTGGTGCTGAGCCTAGGAAGACAGAGAGGAAAGGTGAGTCGTAAAACCAAGATGGTCAATCTTAACAAACACAACAACTATGACAACAGTGGACAAGATAACTTGGAAGAAACTTTTCGATTATTCCAGTTATATGAATAATCAAAATCCGGATTAATACAAAGTGCACCTAAACAGCCTTATTTTATTTACATCCAGAAGTACCCCCTTTTAACCAACACAGGACTAGAAATTATGAGTGAGCTTACTTTGTAAGAAGAAATAGCAATTTATACTGATGTCGACTGAAGAGAAGAGAAATAGTAAGTATCCCAACACACATATGGATCGCTGAATACATAGCTAATGAAAAGGGTGAGAAGCTTAGTATTTGTAAACATTAAATTGATCAATACATGTTTTTGTGAACTCGGGTTAGGAATGATGAGTAGGGACAATCCACAACATTGACTATAGGGCAAGGATTGGCCAGGTGTAAGTGATAATGTTGCCTGTGAGAAAGGCAATATTATATGTTCTGAGAAGAAGGAAGCCTGGTCTGCATACAGAAGGGTTAAATTCCAAATAAGTGTGAGAGGGGGCTAGTGGATAAAAGCTGAGCAGGAGACAGGAAGGTAAGTCATAGCTCAGAACTATGATGCATACCCTATGGGAAGGTTCTTGACTGACTTCATTGGAAGCAAGGAATGTCAAAGGCAGATGTGTCATTGAGGAGCAGCAGTTTAAGTAAAAAGCCATAGATATCTACGTCAAACGGTCTTGAGAGTTCCGAAAGGATCTTGGATTAGTCTTTGGTGAGTTTAGGTGCAGCTATCATCCTTCTTAATGTGCGCTTGGATAGACTTGACTCTACTCTCTCTGGGTCATGTGCCAGGACATAAGATGACAAGATATCTGATTTATAACAGTAGTACTACTAGTAACACAATTGTTTTGTTGTTATTGTTTTATATAGCATGCCCAGAGGCTAAGACCCAGAGGTGTCTTAGCGCTAGCGTTTAGATGACAGAAAAAAACAGCAAAACTGGAGAGGGGCACAACACTTGACTAAAGGATTCTGTAAATAGCCAAGTCTTCAACTGCTTCATAAACTGCAGCCGAATGGGTTGATAATGTAGAGGAAGTAGCAGTGAATTCCAGAGTTTCCATGCACAGACGGAAAATGTCCTTCCACCCAATCTTGCTTTGTTTATTCTGGGGATGGTTACCATTTGAGCTGAGCTGGATCTTAGATGCCCACTGAGAGTGTACCAAGAGAGTAGTTCTTAAAAGTATACTTGACTGGCCCGATGAAGGGATTTATGGATCAGGCATCATCTTCCTGACTGGGAGCCAGTGCAAACCATGCAATGATTGAGATATAGATGTAAACTTCGGAATTTTTAAGAGCATTCTGGCAGCTGTATTCTGTAGAGATTTAAATGTTTTCACCAAATGCTTATGAGTGTCCAAATACAGAGCATTACAGTAGTCAATCTTCGAGAAGATAAGTATCACCATCACCATCTTTTGCAATTCCAGGGGAAAGAACTGGAAGATCTTTTTAAGGACCATGAGCACAAAAAAGGAGGAGAAGGTCTGATTTATTTGTTCTGAGAAGTATAATTTGGTGTCAGAGATGACACCCAGGTTCCTTGCTTTTTGAGCCGACAGGGGTAGAGGGCCTAGATTTAAAGGCCACCATGATGAGTTCCAGAAGGTGGTCTCATTTCCATAAAGCAGGGCCTTAGCTTTTTCTGAATTTAACTTCCGGCAATTTCTTTGCATCCAGTTTGCAATTTGAGACATGCAGTTACAGAATTTTGTTTGCCTCCTTTTTAACTTCCGATGATCCAGACACCACAATTTGTGTGTTCTTGGAGTAGGAGACCATGGCGAGGCCATGACTGCAAATGACATTCATCACAGGGTGATATAGAAATTAAAAAGCGTGGTGCCAAGGGAGGAACTGAAATCTCCCATCTCCATGAGCTGTTGCCTATCACATAGGAACAAGCTCAGCAGACCCAGTGCAGAGTTTCTGAAGCCCAGCGAGTGGAGCCGGTTTATGAGGAGTGTATGGTGCACTGTGTCAAAAGCGGCAGTTAGATCTAAAAATATCAGTGCGACTTTGCTGCCCTTATCGATCACCATTTTCAGTTCCTCAGAGGTTGCTACTAGAGCCGATTTAGTACAGCGGTTTGCTCAGAAACCGTACTGTGAGGAGTCGACATCTTGGTTGGCATCTACAATTGATAAAATGTCTTAATTCATTGCCTTCTCTAATATCTTGACCTGAAAGGGAAGGCAAGATATTGGCCTATAACTGTTCACATCTTTTGGACCCAGAGAGGGTTTTTTCAGCAGAGGCAGAAAGGAGGCCTTTTTCCTTACGGCAGGGAACTGCCCTGTGGACAGTATGTCATTTAGTAATTCCATAAGTGGACCAGCAACTGAACTGGAGATCGGATTAAAGACCTGGGAGGGCAGGTGTCCAAGGGAGTCCTGGGTTTGATGGAATTGCTAAGTCTAATCCATTTTTCCTTAGAGTAAAGGGCAAACTTTTCACATTTTTGGGGGTCTTGGCCTGTATGGAATTGTGAGTCCAGTTCCTCTGCAAGGGTCGGAGCCCCTCCTATACCCAAGGTGTTCTGGGTAAGATTGAAATATTGAAACATAGAATTAACTTTGGTCTGGAAAAAATCTGCCAGGTTATTGCAGAAGGATTGGTTAGGGTTAAAAGTACTGCAGTTGCTCCAGTTTGACAGAGACTTAATTGTTTTGAATAGGTCCCTGGTTGTATTTTTGGCTAATCTTATGTTTTCCATGAAGTATTTATAATTAGCTGCTTTAATTAGTTCCTTGTACTTCTTCAAGTAATTTTTATATTTAATCTTTTCTTCCGAGCAATACTCATTTCTCCACCTGCTTTCTTGGAGCCTACATTTCAGTTGGGAGGCTTTTAGTTATTGTGAGTACCATGGAGCTGATGGGTTTTTCCTAAGATATTTTATTCGTTTTTCTCACACCAGTCTAAGGAGTGCTGATTCCAAACAGTGATTATAGTTTATTGCTGCGTTGTTCAAATTGTTATCTGAGACTGGTTTAGAGTTGGAAAGAATATTGTTCAGTTTGTCAATATTTGAAACAAGCTTTTTCCAGGGATAGAACTTGAAGGTTCTACATGCATTTGTACAAGGGACTTTGTTGGGGGGCACCTCAAGTGAAAGAAAAATGGCCTTGTGGTTCGACCCCACTTTAGGCAGGACTTTGTCCGCGCTCAGTTCCTGAATGTTACTAATGGTGCTAACACTACTGATACCTCTACTACTGCTAGTACTAGCAATACTACTACCACCCCTAATAGTAGAAATAAGGAGAAGAAGGAAAAGAAGGAGAAGAAGAAGAAAAAAGATTGTGGCAATGTGTTTCCACAAAAAAAAAAGATTTGCAAGTCACGTACTCTTAGGGGAGTGCCAAGATTCACACCATGGTGAATGGGCCCTCAGGGGGAGCGGCGCGAGCCGTCTCCCCCTGGAGATATTCGCGCATATGGAGCGGTCCACACGCTAGTTAGATGAGGGAGCGTTAAGCAGGGTAGCGCGCGCTAAGGATTGCGTAGGTACGTAGGCAGGACAGTTAGAAGCGTGAGTAAGGAGAAGGCGGCACGGTGCATTTCTTCACGCTAAATAGCTTATTGAGGTGGCGTTTCTTGTCATATTGTTTGACAGAGACTGTCACATTTAAATTCGAGTTAATACGATGAATATGAGTAACAAACTGGTAGAAGCCCTGCGGGTCATTCAGCAGGAAGGAAGAGAAGACATGCTGACGCCGGAGGCGCTTCAAGAAATGCTCCCCCCCACACGGCCACCATAGCGCAAAGCAGCAAAGGGTGTGCGGTCAGCGGTGGAAGCATGCAAGAAGTCACCCCTGAAGAGAGGAGCCAGGAGAACACGCTCTTGGAGCACAAGTGCGGCGAGGGCACCAACAACTGGCGCAGTTTCGAAGGTTATGGACTCCCGCAGGGGCATTTCCCTCCCACCTCAAAGGACGGTGAGTCCAGGGGATGCACTGACCAAATTCCATGACGCCAGTGTCCAGGACACTGTTTTGCAGGTTGGGGCTCACAGTGGGGTGAAGGCTGCCGCCACCAAGAGAAAAGGACAAGGGAAAGTTGAGGGGAAAACATTGGACAGCCAAGGCGGGTTGGGGGCCGCAGTGATAGCTACACTACCCCCAGGCATTGGCCGTCAAATGCGAATGGATAACACATTTCAGCATACCGCATTAGGTGCCAGTGGGCAGAATGTACTGGTTGGGAGACAAGAAGCTTCTTTGGTCTCTTATTCCAGTGACAGCAAAGAAGGGGAAGAGTTCCCGATGCAACCTTCAAAAGAGGTGACATTTTCAAAGACACCGAGCACTTTGTCGTCTGACAGAGATGGGTTTGAGGAGAATGTAGGTTCAAGAGATGTTGGTCAACCATTGGCAAGGCGTGGGAGACCCCGTATCCAGACACAGACTTGCAGAGAACAAGGGATTTGTTGCCCTAGAGACTTGGAGATTGATTTGGGAGGGGACAGTGAAGATGACGGAGAAGATGATGCACTGTTTGAGGAAGAGAGGAACACATTTACCTCAGGCGTAGCAGTTAAAAGATGGGACAGAAAATATTTATTCCCGCGAGCTCGCCCGCCACCTGCTCCCAGGCATGACGTAGGTTGTCCCCAGCCAAAGAACTTGGAAGGACAATGGGTCTGGGTAGAGCACTCAAGCCCAGTTGGGGAAGACGTAGCAAAGTGGAGAGCGAATAAGACAAGTTCTAGTCATTCATGGGGTTCTTGCCACCTTTATGACAAGATATTGGGTGTTACACCTAACGTAACATCTGACAAAGCGGTTCCTCCCACTGTTTCAGTGACAATGGGGGAGCTTAATTATACTGATAATGGCGAATCTAGAGCAGATTTTGGGCGGTTGAGCAGATCTCAGGAGAAGAGAGCTGTTTCTGCTTGGAAAACTTTTGATGTCCCAGCACAAGTGCGACACTGCAGAATTCTATTGAGGGTATTGGAGAGCAATTTAAGACAAATTTAGGGGGCACAGATAATTTTTATAACAAAACGGTTTCTAAAAAAACAACAGGTACGGTATCTAAAACCAAAGAGGGTAAAAAAGGGGGGGCAACACAAAAGTCATTTTTATCGTTTCAGAGGTCAAGTGCGGACTCTTCTCATACAGAACAAGCGGCAAGAGATTATCAAGAGCGGATGTCTCAGACGGAGTTTCAGCAAAGAGCGGAACAGTTACTTTAAGGTAAGCCCCATTGGTGGGCAGCTTTGGATGATATACATGGAAAAAGGGAAGCTGGGAGAATACAACCTGGAACAAAGAATGTTGTTGAACTTGAAGGTGGAAAAGGTGGGTTGTCGGATAGATCAGTAGCACCTGGGGTTTTGACACCGGTTAGCATAGTGGGTTTTGAAGGGTCACAGAATAGGCAATCTAGTATAGCGGATGGGTCGTCCAAAGAAGAAGGGTCTGATAGAACTGTATCCATTAATCTTAAGAGAAGGCTTCCTTATATGGGTCTAGCAATGCCATTGAGAACTCATTTAGCTGAAAAAACCAAACAGAGGATATGGAATCATGAGTTTGTGGACGTATTCAAGGTACTACACAGAGATATTCAGTCTAAAGAGGGGTCAAAGGAAGAGGAATGGGAGTTGGCGCGACGTCCCAGGGTACCTCGTACCATAGAAAATTGGACTTCGGCTTTTCTGATATATGCGAGTATTTATTGTGAAAAATATCCAGAGATGTCAGTAGTCCTCTATAAATACATGGATATAGTCAGAAAAGCGCAAATGCATTTTGGAGGGTATTCATGGTTAAACTATGATGAAGAATTTAGAGCATGAATCAGTTTATGCGCTGAGAAGCCGTGGGGTGATGTGGACTCAGAGCTTTGGCTACAATGGATGTCCACGTCCCACCCACCTGCAATGACACACACGGCAAGTGGGTTGCCAGTTACTTACCGGCCCTTTCTGTGGCGTCCCGCCCAAAGAGGGGCAGGTGTTTGGGGACGGGGGCAAAATTCAGGGACCGGGGCCTGCTGGAATTTCAATAGAGGATTGTGTAGTAGACAATTATGTTGTTTCAAACATGAGTGTTCGCAATGTGGATGGCGACTTCCACTCACGCATTGTGGTTCTCCAATGGGAGGCTTTGGCGGCCAACGATTTAGTGAGTAGCAAAGATTTAGTGAACAGAACAGTGGTGCATATAGGGAGAGAGGTGCCCCTTTCCCTGCTTTTCAAGGCCACATACACCAGTTAAGCTGTCAAGTCTAAGGCCTTAGTTGGAAATATACCCAGATACCGAGGCAGCAGCTGGATTATTCTGGGGGTTCAAAAACGGTTTTAAGCTAGGATATCAGGGCCCTCGTCAATGTAGGTGGGCTGATAATTTGCTTTCTGCAAAGGAGTTGCCGGAGGTGGTACAACGCAAGTTAGATGCTGAAATAAAAGAAGGCAGGATAGCGGGACCTTTTAAACAATGTCCTTTAGAAAATCTAATGGTGTCCCAACTAGGTGTCATTCCTAAAAAGATGGAAGTGGAGTATAGGATGATACAACATCTGTCCTGGCCAGAAGGCTGCTCTGTCAACGATTTCATCTCAGCAATAGACACTTCGGTGTCATACACCACAGTAGATGAGGCAATACAATTGGTGACACAGATGGGTAAAGGGGCGTAGATGGCAAAATGTGACATCCAATCAGCGTTCAGATTACTGCCCATACACCCTTCAGATTTTTAATTGCTTGGTATGTTCTTTCAAGGCCATTTTTATGTGGATAGAGTTTTACCAATGGGCTGTGCAGCTTTGTGCGCTCTTTTTGAAACATTTAGTACTTTTATTCAGTGGATATTTTCACAAATATGTAACAAAGGTGCCAGCTGTCATTATTTGGACGATTTCCTATTTGTGGGAAAGGCTCAGTTGGATGTCAATCAATCAATCAATCAATCAATCATAGGCATTTATACCGCGCACTACTCACCCGGAGGGTCTCAAGGCGCTAGGGGGGGGTCCGCTACTGCTCGAACAGCCAGGTCTTGAGCTTCTTCCTGAAGGAGAGGTGGTCTTGGGTCAAGCGTAGGTCGGTCGGGAGGGAGTTCCAGGTCTTGGCGGCCAGGTGGGAGAAGGACCTTCCTCCTGTTGTCGCTCTTCGGATGCGGGGGACGGCGGCGAGGGCCTGACTGGTCGAGCGGAGATGGCGTTTGGGAGCGTAGAAGTTGAGGCGGCTGTTGAGGTAAGTCGGGCCTTGGTTGTGTAGGGCTCTGTATGCGTGGGAGAGGAGCCGGAAGGTGATTCTTTTGTTGATCGGGAGCCAGTGCAGGTCTCTTAGGTGTCTGGAGATGTGGCTTCGTCTGGGGACGTCGAGGATGAGTCTCGCCGAGGCGTTCTGGATACGCTGGAGTCTCTTCTGGAGCTTGGCGGTGGTTCCGGCGTAGAGGGCGTTGCCGTAGTCCAGACGGCTGGTGACGAGGGCCTGGGTGACCGTCTTCCTGGTCTCGGTGGGGATCCACCGGAAGATCTTACGTAGCATGCGCAGGATGTTGAAACAGGACGAGGAGACGGCGTTGACTTGTCTGGTCATGGAGAGGGAGGAGTCCAGGATGAAGCCCAGGTTGCGTGCGTGGTCTGTCGGTTTGGGTGCGTTGCCCAGGGCGGGGGGCCACCAGGAGTCGTCCCAGGCGGAGGGTGAGGAGCCCAGGATGAGGACTTCCGTCTTGTCTGTGTTCAGTTTCAGGCGGCTGGTCGTCATCCACTCGGCCACGTCTTCCATCCCTTCGTGTAGGTTGGCTCTGGCGGTGGCGGGGTCGTTGGTCAGGGAGAGGATCAGCTGGGTGTCATCGGCGTAGGAGATGAAGTTCAGGTTGTGTTGGCGTGCGATGGCCGCAAGGGGGCTCATGTAGACATTGAAGAGGGTGGGGCTGAGCGAGGAGCCCTGAGGGACGCCGCAGATGACTTCCGTGGCTTCTGATCTGAACGGGGGGAGGCGGACTCTCTGTGTCCTTCCGGCGAGGAAGGAGATGATCCATTCCAGTGCCTTCTGCTTGATTCCGACGTTGCTGAGGCGCTGCACTAGGGTGCGGTGGCAGACAGTGTCGAATGCCGCGGAGAGGTCCAGGAGGATGAGGGCCGCTGTTTCTCCGTTGTCCAGCAGGGTTCGGATGTCGTCAGTGGCAGCGATGAGGGCGGTCTCGGTGCTGTGGTTGGCCCGGAAGCCTGACTGAGATGGGTCGAGGGATCCAGTCGCCTCGAGGAAGGCTGCCAGTTGCTTGTTGACGGTCTTCTCGATGACTTTGGCT
Organism: Lissotriton helveticus; assembly: GCF_964261635.1. NCBI lineage: Eukaryota > Metazoa > Chordata > Amphibia > Caudata > Salamandridae > Lissotriton > Lissotriton helveticus. The sequence continues at coordinate 179,355,050 of NC_136063.1, forward strand.
GGAAACGGGAGGAGCGAGATGGGGCGGTAGTTCTTGAGTTCGGTGGGGTCCGCCGTTGGTTTCTTTAGTAGAGCGCTGAGTTCGGCGTGCTTCCAGCTCTCAGGGAAGGTGGCGGTGTCGAAGGAGGTGTTGATGATGTCCCGCAGGTGGGGTGCGATCACAGCGTCGGCCTTGTTGAAGATGTGGTGAGGGCAGGGGTCGGTTGGAGATCCGGAGTGGATGGAGTTCATCGTGCTGATGGTGTCTTCGAGGTTGATCGGTGTCCAGGCGTTGAGGGTGGTGGTGGGGGGCGTTGGTGTGGTCGTGGGAGCGATGTTTGTGTGTTGAAGCTGTTGTGTATGTCAGCGATCTTGTTGTGGAAGTAGGAGGCGAGGGAGTTGCAGAGGTCTTGCGATGGGGTGATGTCGTTGGTTCCGGCGTTGGGGTTGGAGAGCTCTCTCACGATGTTGAAGAGTTCCTTGCTGTTGTGTGCGTTGTTGTCCAGCCGGTCCTTGAATGCTGTTTTCTTGGTGGCGTGGATCAGTTGGTGGTGCTTTCGGGTGGCGAGCTTGAGGGTCGTCATGTTGTCCGGTGTAGGGTCTTTTCTCCAGGCTTTCTCGAGGGCACGGCAGTTCTTCTTGGAGCTCTTGAGTTCGTCGGTGAACCACGGGGCCTTCTTGCTTCCTGGTCTGCTGGGCGGGGTCCTCAGAGGAGCGAGTTCGTCCGCACAGGTGCAGATCCATTTCGTGAGGTTGTCGGCGGCTTGGCTGGGGTTCGCTGAGCTGGCGGGAGGGTGCTGGTTTAGGGATGCGGCGAGTTGGTCGGCTGTGATCTTGTTCCAGCTTCTTCGTGCCGCCTGTTGCTGGTGGTGGTGGACCGTGGTCCTTCTGAAGGTGAAGTGGATGCAGCTGTGGTCCGTCCAGTGGATTCCAGTGGCGTGGTTGAAGGCGATGTCTTTGCTGGACGAGAAGACGGCGTCGAGTGTGTGTCCGGCGAGGTGGGTGGGGGTGGTCACCAGCTGCTCGAGTCCGAGGGTGGCGAGGTTGTCAATCAGGGTGGTGGTGTTGCGGTCGTTGTTGTTCTCCAGGTGGAAGTTGATGTCCCCGAGGAGGATGTAGTCAGCGGAGGGGAGGGCGTACGGGCTGATGAAGTCAGCGATGTCTTCGCTGAATTGAGTGCGTGGTCCCGGGGGTCGGTAGATCAGGGTGCCCCTGAGGGTGGTCTTGGGGTCGGTGTGGATCTGGAAGTGCAGGTGTTCGGCGGTTGTCAGGGTGTCGTCGGTGTTGGTCGAGATGCGGATGCTGTTCCTGTGGATGATGGCGATGCCTCCTCCTGTCTGGTTGGTGCGGTCTCTCCGGATGATCTTGTAGCCGTCCGGGATGGCGATGGCAATGTCGGACGCTGAGGAGTCGTTCATCCAGGTTTCCGTGAGGAAGGCAACGTCAGGAGCTGTGGTGTCGAGGAGGTTCCAAAGTTGGACGGCGTGTCTGTGGACGGAGCGGGTGTTGAGCAGGATGCACTTCAGGTGGTTGCTGCTGGCGTTCGGCTTGGTGGACGCTGGTGCAGTGCAGGTCCGGATGCAGGAGAACTTGCAGGACTGGCAGGTGAAGGGTCCGTGGGTGCGTCTCGGGGTGGCTCGGTTGCATCCAGGGGTTCGGCCGGCGTTGAGTGCGTTGAGGGTGGCGGCGTCGTACGTCCGGCGGGTGGGCTGGGGTCTGCGGGAGCCAGGGGTCCTGGCACTGGGCGCGGTCCAGGCGCGGACGGGCGCAGACGGGCTTACCTTTGGCGCGCCTTCGGCGCACAATCGGCGCGCCCGCTGCGCGGGCACGCTGCGCGTTGACCGCTCTTCCATATGTGGAGAGTGGGGGGGCGGAGCGAGGGAGGGGCAGCTGGGAGGCGGGAGCGGGGCGGGGGAAGGGCTGACGAGGGGCAGCGGCGGGGAGCGGGGAGGTGGCGGGAAGCGCGGCAGGGGCCAAGTCACAGGGGTACAATAGTACAAGAACGGGGAAACAGAAAATAAAACAGGGAGCAGAAGCTACACAGGGGGTCAAAGCAAACGGAGTTACAGAGGAACGAGTAAAACAACACGGGGAGTGAAAAATGCTTGGGAGCAGAGAACACACGGGGGAAGAGAACAATCGGATACTTAAGCACAGACGCGGCGCAGGTGGGGCAAGAGCGCCAACAGCGGAGTCACAGGGTCACGAGCGCCAACAGCGGAGACACAGGGTCACAGGACCCAGCTGCGAGCGGCGGCGGCGGCACTTGGCGGGAACGGGGGGCAGCCTGGGCTCACTCACGAGGAGTGTGCGAGGTGCGATGGGGTGACCAGCCCAGAGGGACAGTGGTCACTGCTCGCCACCTAGCTCACCTCGACCTATATGGCCCAGTCAGTGGGAGGGAGGGGCAGCTGGGAGGCGGGAGCGGGGCGGCGAATGGGAAGGGCTGACGAGGGGAGGGGCGGGGCCGCAGGGGGCAGCGGCGGGGAGCGGGGAGGTGGCGGGAAGGGCGGCAGGGGCCAAGTCACAGGGGTACAATAGTACAAGAACGGGGGAAACAGAAAATAAAACAGGGAGCAGAAGCTACACAGGGGGTCAAAGCAAACGGAGTTACAGAGGATGTATGTTGTTACAACGTATGCTTTTACCACGCATGCCTTTATCACGCAGGTTTTACAACGCAAGTCGTTACAACGACTTGCATTGGGGGGTGCTGGATAGTGGAATAGTTTAATTTACGATTCCAACTCCAGTCCCCGTGGATAGTAGGGAAGGTTTTGGATAGTAAATTAAACTATTCCCTATCCTACAGCGCCCCCCAGCGCAAGTCGTTGTAACGAATTGCGTTGTAATACCTGAGTGGTAAAGGTACTGCGTTGTAAAAGTTGCGTGGTAAAGGATGTTTCCCAGCTCAGTCAGGCCATTGCATGGCAGCACTTACTCACTTTCAAAAATTGACAGATTTTTTAGGGGTCCCATTGGCTCCAGATAAGACAGAAGGGCCTGGTCCAATAATGACTTTCTTAGGCATAGAGATCGATACATTGGAAATGACAGCGTGCCTCCCAGCTAGTAAGCTGAAAGAAATTAGATAATTCTTATTGTTGGTGCTGGACAAAAAGAAAAATGAGTTGAGGCAAGTACAGCGCCTGTTCGGCTACTTAAATTTCGCTTGTAGAGTAGTGAGGGCAGGAAGGACATTTTGTAGGCGTTTGGGCATGGCATTATCAGGTGCTTCTCTTCCACACCACAGAGTCCGAATTTGTAAGGGAATTAAGGAGGATTTAAGAGTTTGGTTGTGTTTCCTTGACAGTTTCAATGGAGTACCCTTGCAATTCGTGGACGATGATTTTGTTTGGCAAATACAGATCTATTCTGATGCTGCGGGATCAAGTGGATTTGGTTTGTTTTGGGAAGGGAGATGGTGCGCCGAAAGTTGGCCGGAGCATTGGAAGAAACAGGGCCGAAGTATTGTCTTTTTGGAACTGTTTCCCTTAATCATTGCCTTGTTGATATGGGGACATGAGTTCCGGAACAGATCTGCATTGTTTCATGTCGATAATACAGCAGTGGTCAACTTAGTGAATAGCCAAAAAGCTAAGGATGTGAAGGTTCTGCAGTTGCTTAGAATGTTCATGCTTCTGAGTCTTAAGTTTAATATGGTTTTCAAAGCTCAGCATGTCCCTGGAGTTAACAATTCCATTGCTGATGCACTCTCTCGTTTTCATTGGCAGAAGTTTCGTGCATTGGCGCCAGGGGCGGACTTCAGCAAAACGATGGCACCACACAACATTTGGGCCCTAGGGGAATGAGTATCGTACAACTAGTCGAGCATGCCATAGCACCTTCGACTAGAAGAAGTTATCTACAAGCATGGGAAGACTTTTTGAGTTATAGGAGTTGCTTGCATGAGAAAGGGTCCACAGGAAAAGGTGGTGCATGTATTTGTGATTTTGTTCTAATGTTAATAGATAAAGGTTTATCCCACACAACTATTGCGGAAAAGTTATCAGGTGTGTCATTTTATGGCCAATTGTTATGGGGCTTCGATCCAGTTGACAACATTTTAGTTGGAAAAATGCTGAGAGGGCTCAATAGGGAAAAAGTTATCTCCAAGCAGCTCCGGGCTCCTATTACGTTTGAGCTATTACAACAACTGTTAAAGCAGTTTTCGGTATGTTGTTATAATGTGTGGGAAAAGGAATGTTTCAGATTGGCAATTATTTGGATGTTTTTTGGCGCATTCAGGGTATCAGAAGTTTTGGGTTTGGGTGGGGACCGGGGTTTATGCAGTGATAAGGTTTCAGTATTGGGACACAAGTTAGGTATCTGGCTAAAAAAATCAAAAACTGACCAGCTGTGCAGGGGCATATGTGTTTTTCTAAATGGCAGCGGGGTAGCGCAATGCTGCCCAGTACAAGAATGGGTACAGATTTCTTCTTCAAGTACATTTCACCAGGGCCACATTTCATTTACAAAGATGGGACCAAAATAACCAGTGCACATTTCTTGACAGTTTTGCGAAAAGCTCTAATGTTAGTGGGTCAGGACCCAAAAGATTTTGCCACGCATTCGTTTAGAATTGGGGCAGCTACGGAAGCATCAAGATTGGGCTTGGGTTTGGAAGTTTTGCAATGTATTGGCAGATGGAAATCAAGTTGTTACAAAAGATATGTACGTAAATAAATATGTTTTGATAGTAAAGTGTTTGCTACATGTTAATTTCTGCCTTTCCTATTTAGGTGATGTTTGGGGCGCATCCTCAAAGTTTAAAAAGCAAACGTGGATGGTGGGTCATTCCTTTGTTAAATGGGCGGCTCTTTTCGCGGAGAAACAAATTTATGGAAGATCACTCAGTATCCCCAGCGCTGGACATGAGTTGGTATGGAAGGGTAAAGGGGGCATGAAATGGGAGGACTTGTTCCCGACGCTCACAAATTTGTTTCATGTAAGAGGTTGCTCTGATTATCTGATCATCTATTTAGGAGAAAATGATTTAGTGGATTTATCTGGCTTAACGCTCATCAAAAAGATGCAATTGGACTTAGCTGTTTTGAAAAACAATTGGCCGAGCACTCGCCTTATTTGGACTGAATTTGTTTATAGACAGTCCGGGAGAAAAGCAAGGTGTCATGCAGCAGTCGAGAAAGCTGTATAAAGCCATGAGGGTAGTTTGTTCGGTGATGCAGATCAAATGTATTTCTCATGATAATATAACAAGCACAGAACGTCACCTTTTTAGAGAGGACGGAGTCCATTTATCGCATCTAGGTGTAGCTTACTATTTAATGGAAATCAGAGATATGTTGGCTCATGAGTTACAGGTCGATTTATGGTGCAATTCCAAATTATAAATCACTTCAAGTTAGGAGGGGGGTGGGGGCCAGAAAACTCTTTGGTTTTCCTGTGTGGCATAAAATTGGGGGAGGAGAAGTCTAGAGCGGGCTTGTCCAGTCATTAGTGGGGGGGATATGGGGAGTTTATAGAGAACAATTGAGGGGAAGAATGTAAAGAAAAAGGTTGGGGAAGTTTAATTCAGTATTGTGACACAAGAAAATTATATTGATGGTTTTGCTGAAATGTTATATATATATTTCCAAATTTAAGATGACAAATGGTTTCAGTTTTAATTGCGAAATTGCATCATATAATAAATGGTTATCTAATGGGAATTCATATATCTTGCATAAAGTGGCCTTTTATGCTACGAAGAATTTGTGTGGTCTCGATTATGTGGGCGTTGACTACGGGATGCCGTAAAATGTTGTTACTCATCTTCTTTGACACAAAGCAAAATTGGTAAATTGATTTCGAGAGGATAATAGCTGTCTTTAAAGATAACAATAAGGAACTGCAAGCTGTGAAGAATGCTTGCTTTGCACATCTCTGACAGTGTTCTAGTGTTTCAACAAATTATTGTACAGTGAGGTGTTGTTAGGATCTCTGTGTACGGTAAGCATGCTGTGGTCCTTCAAATTGTACTCTGAAAGAAAATAAAACAATATTGACGCACAAGAGTTTGATGTTAATATTTTTACAAGGGATAACATAAAATGACAGGGCTCATGCTACAAATCTTGGCACGTGCGTTGGGATAGCGCTTGTGAGATAGAATACATTTTAATGTAATTCAACATGTTTAATTATCATAAACACTCTAGTATTCAACCTTTGCATTGGTGTGTGATGCGAAGCTCTTTTCTAGCAGTGATATGTTGCAGAGGTGATCACCATCGTGTGTAGGTAGAAAGCACACTCATCTGAGAATGCCTAGTGCATTTCATTACAAAGTTAATGGTGATATATGCATCCTGAATTTACTAGATTCTGGTTATCCAGCAGCCATTACTCCACACCTGTCACTATGTATGTTTCACTCACTGTGTCTCATTGGGTGGCAAGTATATTTTCCTACCTCACATGGAGCCCGATGTAGGTAATCCCAGATTACCGATTCTTAAATACCGAATCATACCGATTCGGTATTTAAGAACTGGCAATCGGGATGTAGGTATATTTACCGAATCAATTACAGAATCTTTAAAATTCGGTAATTACCGAATCGGTATTTACCGATTCGGTAATTGCCATTGATTCCTATGGGCCTTGAGGCCCATAGGAATCAATGTCAATTACCAAATCGGTAAATACCGATTCGGTAAAATTACCGAATTTACAAGGGGGACAGGGTGTCACTTTGACACCCTGTTGCACCCCTGATTCTGGCTTGTGTGCAATGTGACACACATACATGCCCTTAGGGCATGTATGTGTGCCACATGGCACAGGTGTACATGTACAGATTTGCATGTACACAGGAATTCGTTATTTACCATGAGACAGTATTTCATGGTAAATAACGAAATTCTTAAGGGCCTGTGGCACTATTTTAAGTGCCACCTACATCTGGAATTACCAATTTGGTAAATATACCGAGTCGGTATTTTACTGAATCTGTAAATTTACCGAATCAGTAAATTTACAGATTCTGAAAAATTCGGTCCCCCTACATCTCAAGAACCAATTACCGGTCTGTAACGGCCGAAATCGGTATTTGGCGACCTACATCTGGCCCATGGTTTCTACTAGGCATGCCCTGTACCATCCTGTACGTATAAACAATGTGCATTATTTATCCCTAACCCTAGCATTATTTAAACCTTCTCACGTTCAGAAGGAGCCACACCATGTGACCACAGATTGCATTGTGCTCATCTATGAAGCGTCTGAGGTTATTAAAGAAAAATCTGGCTGATGAGCAGTCTCTTTTTTTACATGTCTCTCCTTCCCTTCCTTCACTGCCTGTGCTTAACCAAAATATCTTACGGACACTTTGGCTGCTCGGTGTTCCGTTTTGCTTTCAGAACTAGAAATCCAAATTCAGGAATCTTCCACATTGCATTTCACCTCTCGTGACATCCCACAAAGGTTCCCTCTCTCGAAAAGCTAAAATTTGCTTTGACATGAACCTTATGCTGAAACAATGAAAGATGAACTCTTAGCTACATCTGCCCATGCGTCTACACCCAGTCACCCACTGTGCTATTATGTCCAGTGACTGATGATGATGCAACAGTATCTACTGCTTCAAACCTTCTCCACAACAGCAACACCTGATCCACAACTTTGCCTCTGCCACCAGCCCATGAACTCCCACCACAACCTGGACACTGACTCAGCAGATTATCCCATCCTTAGGAGAAACAAATAAATAAATGAACTGAAGACTGTGAGTGGCATTTGATTAGAAGACTGCGACTTCCATATACCGATCAACTTATCATGACCACATTTAAATGATAATCAAGCTCTACACGCACACTACATTAACTCAGTGGATCTTAGATTCACCCTATATAACTTTCATCTCACCTTTATGAGTGCACCTGTTATGCATCTCTGCTACATTTGATCCCAGCACCAATCATTATTTAATTTGCCTCTTGTGACATTGATGATCTTTATTTTTGACAATGACCAAACTAGTATGTTTAGCCTTGGTAAAGTCTGGTTGGGGCGAAACATGTGTTGTCTGCTCTCGCTCTCTCTTCTTGGCTGTTCGACTTTGTCATTCATAATATCACATCAACAATAGTTCCCTTCAAAGACACTTCAATAGACACTTCAACGTATGGGCTTAGTGCCCCATCCTCATCAATGGTCCTCCAAATGATCCCCTCAGGTAACTGTACCCACCCAGTCACTCTCCCCCTCTCCTCCAAGTCTTCCAGCCCCTCACTTTTTCGGGTGAGTGGTGACACGCTGAATGCAGTCATGCATTACAATGCTTTCTTCTCTTTCACACCATACCTCTACTTACCCTGCGTTAGCCCCGGCCTACCTGATACTACGTTCTACTCTTCTCATCCCTTGGCTAGGGTGGGGTCTTCCCTGAAGTCTGATTCCCCACTCATTAACTACTCCAATACCCTTTCGATACCAGAGTTCCTAGAAGACCAGCTCAATAGCTCTCACATGCCTCACATCCAACTGAATAACCTTTCCTTCTCGACCAACCCTTTTCGGGAACTCTCTGGCCAGCAATTCACTATTGATTCAATCAGAACTCTGTCCCAGCCTTCTGGATCACTGATACACTTTTTGGAGTCTCATCTACACTCTGTACCCTCATCCGCCCTGGACAATATCTCCCTTGATATTCAAAAACTGAAAGCTGATTTACAAAAGCTTATACTCATCACCACTAAACTGGCTAATGACAGATGGTCTGCCAGGACGTTGGGGAATTACATACACAATCTTACACCTGATACTTTCCACCACACCAAACTGTAATTTCCTCCTTCAATAAAAAGTTTTTCTCCGACCTATGCGTCCCTCTATTGAAGAACCATACCCTTCCTGAATGCTCCCTCTAGTCCTTCTAGATCCAAGAACTCCTTCACAGTGAATTGTATCGACATTCTCCTGTGTTCATATAATACCTTTCTCATGGACAAGCCAAATCACCAGGAAAACATTCAAGTCATTTCTCTGAACCCTCTCAGAAGACCCAGTCACAACACTAATGCTTAACATTTTTCCAACCTGAAAGAAGTTCCCATAGCACAGGCCACTCCCTCTGCCACCACTTCACATCTGAAGGGCATGCTCATCAATTGTAGATCATTTGTGAAAGCAGCAAACATTCTCAAATTCTTTCTTGTGGACCTTGACCTAATTCAAATATGTGATAGTCCCCCTCATGTTCTGGGCTTGATCCTGGACCTTATTACGGCTAAACCCAATGCTATTCAATTGGTCTCGATCGCCCCGTGTGACCGGTCTGATCATCATTATATCTCCTCATACATTATTGAACCTTGGTCAAATAAAGGATCACAAGACAGGAATCCCAGGTTCTGGAAATGATATCTCCGAAACTCAAACATGAATAACTGATTTCCATCAGCAAGACCACCTTGTTGCCACCAGTTGACCTGTCTGCAGTACAGGACCTCACGGAACATTACAACAGCTCTATATTGACTATTTTAGACTCCGTTGTCCCCCTACAACTAAAAAAAAGCCCTCCTAAGACTCCAAACATTGGTTTAATGATAGTTTAAATTCATAGAGACGAAATTGGATACTTGCCAAATGATCCTGGAGAGGATCCCCATCCCTTGAACACCTTTTACTCCTGAGATCTAGAAGAAGCACTTACAACTAACATATCAGGAGGGCGATATTGAACTTCTTCAGTAGCCAACTTGATAATACCTGAAACAAACCTAAATCACTTTTAGAATTGATCAGACTGCAATCCAACTATCTCCCCACTCTCCCGTCATTACAGTCCATTACACAGCTAACCTGTGAATTGTTTGCATCATTCTTCCTTGAAAAGACTATTAAGATTAAAAATGATCTCCGAAAACTGCAATGCAACCAACTGACTTTCCTATTCCTGACTAAACCTACATCCCCTACTCCACCTCAGCCTCTGCCTGCTATAGGTCTCTCACCCAAAAATTATTCCTGCTGGAGCCAATTCACTCCCTTTGACAAATTCTCTATACTCAACCTGCTTACTACTTTGAAACCCCAGCGCTTTGAGACCCGAATGGGTGATTAGTGAGCTTTAGAACCCCCTGATTGGTTGATTGATTGATTGATTGATTGATTGAAACCCTTAAACCACCTCAAGTTTCTTTCCTGAGATGAAATGGTACTTAGTCCCTCTCTGGACCAAAATAGTAAATGCCTACATACGTCAAGGTATTATCCCTGATTACCTAATGCCAGGATAGGTTATTAACTTTTGTACTATCACTAGAATTCCAACTCTATCGAAGCTCCTATAGAAACATGTTCTTGTCCAACTATGTAACCACATTGATCAATTCCAGCTTTTAGATCAATTCCAAACAGGTTTTCGCCAGGGCCATAGTACTGAAACAGCTATTACACACATAGTCGTTGACACCCTAAAAATGCTAGATCAGAATGAAGCCTGCCTTCTAATCCTCCTTGATTTATCTTCAGCGTTTGATACAGTCAAACATGATAACCTCCTGGACTTACTGGAACGAAGTATGGGTCTCTCCGGCGCAGTTTTAACTAGTTTGCCTCCTATCTTAATAACAGAAGGCAAAGATTTAAAGTCAATCAACCCCTTACCAACTCTATACCATCCACTCTTGGGGTCCCTCAGGGATCACACCTCTATCCCACACTCTTCAACTTGTTGATGGAGCCTCTGACAGAAATGCTCAATTCAACCAACACTCACTATCACTATCACATGTATTCTGATGACACCCAACTGTACCTGAAAATCTCCTTCCCAGATGACATCAGATCACTTAACTCAACCATACTCAAAACACAACACTGGCTGACTTTTTAACATCTCAAGCTAAACTTCTCCAAAACGTAATCCCTCCTTATTGTACCAACCAAACAGATTTTCAATCAATCAATCAATTTGTAAAGAGGCTACTCACCTGCGAGGGTCTCGAGGGGGGGAGGGTGCTTCTACTGCTCGAAGAGCCAGGTCTTGAGTAGCCTCCTGAAGGTTAGCTAGGTCTTCGGTCTGCCATAGGTGGATGGGGATGGGGAGGGTGTTCCATCACCATCCTCCAGGGCAATGTCGGCGGAGCAGAGCTGGCGGTTCGGGGTGTAGAAGGAGAGTCGTCCGTTGAGGTATGCTGGTCCGGTGTTGTGGAGTGCCTTGTGTGCGTGGGTGAGGAGCTTGAAGGTGATCCTCTTGTTGACAGGGAGCCAGTGGAGGTCTCTCAGGTGGGGTGTGATGTGGCTGTGGCGAGGGATGTTGAGGGTCAGGCGAGCAGAGGCGTGTATTTGTTGCAGTCATTTCAGCAATTTGGCCGGTGCTCCTGTATAGAGGGCATTCCCGAAGTCCAGCATGCTGCTGATGAGGGCCTGGGTGACCGTTCTTCTTGTGTCGGTGGGAATCCACCTGTAGATCTTTCGGAACATGCGGAGGGTGTTGAAACAGGAGGACGAGATGGCGTTGACTTGCTTGGTCATGGAGACTGTTGAGTCGAGAATGAATCCCAGGTTGCGTGCGTGGTCAGTGGGTGTTGGTGCGGTTCCCAGGGCAGTCGGCACCAGGAGTCGTCCTAGACTGAGGGGGTGGAGCCGAGGATGAGGACCTCCACCTTGTTTGAGTGAAGCTTCAGCCGGCTGTTCTTCATGCATTCGGCGACGGCTTTCATTCCTTCACGGCGGTTGATTTTGGTGGTGAGAGGGTTCTTGATGAGTGAGAGGATCAGTTGTGTTTTGTCGGCATAGGTGATTATGTTGAGGTCGTGCAGTCTGGCGACGTGGGCGAGTGAGCCATGTAGATGTTGAACAATGTCATCACTGAGTACTGAAACACCTAACGGCTCTCAACTGACCCCACACATCATTGATTGCGCAAGGTCTCTTGGAATAATACTGGACAAGACACTGAGCATGCAGGAACACATTGGCTCAGCCACCAAAGGAGCCAACTTCCACATGAGTATTCTAAGAAAAATAAAACCCTTCCTCCCCCCCTGGACGAATTCAAGTCTGCTGTTCAAGCACTAGTAATCTCCACATTAGATTATGGTACATCAACACTCTTTGGGCTACTCAGTTACAAGTTGCCACCGCTCAAGGTATCCCTGACTTTAGCTGCAAGGCTCATCACGGGATCCAGAAGAAGTAGCCACATCACACTGGACCTGAAATCCTGAAACTGGCTGCCATTAGAGACTAGGATTCATTTTAAGATTGCATGCATGACAAACAATGCCCTTCACTTTAACACCTCTCTCTACCTAGCCCAAAAACTGGAACTTTCTGATGGGAGCCAATCTTCTAGGAGCTCCAGCACCCTGCTGATGAAACCTCAAAAATTCCAAAGAAAGAATACCTATAATCGGGCGATCTCGGGCATCGCCTCGAGAATCTGGAACTCCTTGCCTGCGCAAATCAGACTGATTCTCTCTAAGGCATATTTTAAAAAAGAAGTGAAAGCTCTATTGATAAACGCCTTTGATTAATTGCACTTATCACCACCAGGAACTACATGTTGTTGATTCCACTACATGTGTATTTCCCTCCTCCTCCATGGACTTCCTCGTCCTAAATGATGCTATTACAATGTATTTTGCATGTGATCCTATGTCTTTGACTATGTCTGTGACTCTTGACTCTTCTCAACATCTATATTTGTCAGTTGCTCATATATGCTCTTCTATTTCCTTTTGCATTAGCATGATATCTTGTTCCTCTTTCTACTCCAGTATCTTGCTTATCACTGTTGTTGTTACTGACCTTCGCCCCCAACTCTTTGTGTCCTTGATCATCTGTAAAGCACTTTGATACCCGCTTGGGTCATGTCCACACCATATATAATTAAATTGTACAATTGTGACAGCATCTGAAAAACAATTAGCGCATTTAATGAGTTTAACAACAAGTCTAAGACTACTTATTGAACTATTGTTTGAACTTACCTTATTTTGTGCACCAACCCTATTTGTGTACATAAACACAGACATGCTGTTGTGCCCAGTCCTGACTCTGATGCTACAGTGGGACACTCTTCTATCTGAAGATAGGGTGTTAGTATTATTTATTTTGCAGAAGGCACAGGATGTCTGAAACTCTTTTTCAATTAACTAATAACTGTTATATGTGATGGGTTTCGTAATCAGGTCGAATCTAAGTGGGTTTTACATGAGTCTAGGCCGTGCATCTCCAGACTGCCACAGTTCCTCTGAACTGAAAGCAGGCTAAACTACTACCGCTTTTAAAAAGTCCTCTCTAAACCCCGCCACACTTGCTAGGTATAGACCTATATCTCTCCTTCTGGCAGTGGTGAAGGTGTGCGAGAAAGTAGTTTTTAAACAGTTATGAGGCATCTGGCGCCCTCCATCCAGCTCAATTGGGATTCTGGGCATCCTATAGTCAGAGACGGCTCTAGTCGTAATGTTTGAGGCAAACAGGGAATGCTTGGAAGCAGACTGCAGAGCTGCTATGATTTTATTGGGCCTCTCTGCTGCCTTTGACACAGTGCCCCACCATCAATTGCTTGCTCGCCATGCCAGTATTGGGGTTTCTGGGCGGGCCTGGGACGGGCTCAAATCCTTCTTAGAGGACAGAGCCCAGCAGGTATGGCAGCCTCCGTTCTTTTCGGCCTCTAGGAAGGTGACTACGGGAGTTCTGCAGGGCTCCACTCTGAGCCCCCTGCTTTTTAATATTTATGTTACTCACCTGATTTACTTAGCAGAGGAGCTGGGAGCCAAGATCATTGCCCATGCTGATGACACCCAGCTCCTCTTCACCTGGAGGAAAAATGACCTGTCCCCTGACAAAGCGAAAAGCTGTCTCTCTGCTGTCCCCAGACAAAGCAAAAAGCTGTCTCTCTGCTGTTATTAAATGTCTTGCACTGGAACAGCTGAAGTGTAACGAGGACAAGTCGGAGGTACTTCTGTACGGATCCTTTCCCCCACATTTTAGGGAGGCTCTTTGGCCCACTGAATACCCCCGCCCAATTCTGTTGGCAACTCTGCTAAGAACTTGGGGGTCTGGTTCAGTGAAGGCCTCAGGTTCTCCATGCAGATAAAGAAACTTGCTGGAGTGTGCTTTGGTACACTGAAATCACTCAGAAAGTGTTTTCCCCTGTTACCTCGGTCAGCTAAGGAAACAGTGACTCGTGCTCTAATACTGTCACGCATTGACTATGCCAATGCTTTGTACATTGGCTTGCCTGACTACCATCTAAAAAAATTGCAAACAATACAGAATGCGGCTGCTAATGTTCTGCTCGGTATACCAGGAAGATCAAACATGAATGAGCACATTCAGGATCTCCATTGGCTTCCCGTGGCCCGCCGTGTCCAGCTTAAAGCCCCTACTTTGGCGCATGGAGCTCCACATGGATTGTGGCTACTTTACCGTAGGAGACGCTTTGCATTCTATGTTCCTCGAAGGCATCTGCATTCCGCTGCGCTGCGTCTGGCAGTCAGCCCCTGCTTCCCCCTTACTCGTATGGGGGGCAACTCCCTATCTTTTAAGGCGGCTGTAGCTTGGAATTCTCTTCCGCTGGAACTGCGCAACATCCAAGACAGTAGCCTGTTCAAGAAGCTTCTCAAAACCCTGATTTTTTATAAAGCCTAGGTATGCTTAGCCTTCTCTGTTTCTGACAATAGCACTCCATGTCGGGACACTCTTGAGTATCTGTGCGCGCTATACATGCATCATAACAGAACATAACATCTCTGTTCTCTCAGTCCTGACATGACCACATTGTTGATTCATACCATTACTAATACTATTACCACTACTGTTGCTCGTCAGACTAGTAATAATAATAATATTATCAATAATAATAATAACATCAATAATAATAAAAGTAATAATATCAATAATAATACTAGTCATATTAATAACAATAATGATGCTATTGTTAAAAGAGTAGTAATATTAGCATGACTACTAGTACTATTACTACTAACAATAATCACATTAATAACAATAATAAAAGGAAGAAGAAGATAAAAGAGAAGGTAAAGAGGAAGAAATCAATGCACCAATGTCAAAGAACAACACATCAGATGTACCTGTTTCTGCGCTCAGAGAACACAAAATGATTCACCCGTGGGGGATGACAACGGGAAGCCGTAACAATTTGTTGCGCATCTTTTGTGACGTAAACAATATTCACTAAATGAATTTCAAGAGGATAATAACAGCCTTTAAAGATAAGAATAAGTACCTCTATGCTGTGAAGAAAGCTTTCTTTGCACATCTCTGACAGTGTTCCAGTGTCTCAAAAGTTATCATAAAATTAGAACTTATTCCTACGTTGTTGAAAACTTTAAGCTATGACTCCCTACGGTCATTTGTGTTGTTGCAACAGTCCACCTGTCTCTGACCAACGCCACACCACCAACACCAGGGGACAGACTAAGAAAGTGCAAGGGGCACAAAGGGCATGTGAGCTGACTGACTGCGCTCCTGGGACACTTTGGTGCATGCATGGCCTCTTCAGCAATATGCATCACACTGGTGCACATATTGCACCAGTGCATCTGTAAGAGTCATTCCCCCCTCCACAGGGAGGCTTGGGCCCCTGCGACTGAGGGAAACACTTTGCCTCTGCGCCCGCACTGTATCATGGATGGGGCTGAACAAGCAACAAGACCATCAGGACTTGCATTGACTGTGTGCCACAAAGAGAGTTAGTGCGTTCCCCGAGGGCAAGACCTGAGATGGAGTAAGGGGATCGCTTGGACCCCCCTGACATTCCCCTGCAGGGGGTGCAGTCACCCATTGCAGCCACTTTTCGTGGGACCTCTATCCATTCTTGAATTACAGGCTGCATGCCACCTGCACTCTGACTGAAGAAGCAGCTGCTTCAAAGAGCTGATCTGCCTTGAGGGAAGAGCATTATCCGCAATAGGGGGCACTCTCCCCATGTTGTGCTCGGCACACTTTGTCCAGGACCTTGCAAAGAGGTGCAAAGAGGGAAAGAGAGTCCTTTAACATAAAAAATCCCTGCTCCGCAGGTGTACCTCTGCCACCACAACCATCCCTTCCCACCTCAACTCAGCAGCAAAATCATCCTTGGAAAGAATTAATGAATGAATGAATGAACTGGAGCCATTAGAAACCATGACCATCCATGTGCACTATGCTGCAAGGGATAATGGCTCAAGGAAGGACACAAAGGGGTAAACACACCCAGTGCATGACTTGATGTTTGGAGCAAGAAAGTGGGAGTGTTTCTCAGTGTTGGAAAGACAAGATAGAGAAAGCTCCACCATCACAACAGACAAACCTGAAATGACACAGACAAGTGCTGGTCATGGAAATGCTTCGATCTTCGCAGAACATAAACGCAGACACGCTGTTGTTGTCATTCATGGGACTTTATAAAGGCTCACGCTCTGTGAGGCTACACTGGGACACTATCCTATCTGAAAGTAGAGTGATGTTTTCCCTGGTGGTGTTTACCTCGTTGGCTGCTTCTGCTTTTTCGCGGCAGTGCGACCGTTTTAAAATAGGGCGTGGTCTCGTCGGCCATTGGCCGACGGCAGCACCAGCGAGGTAGTGCTGCCGTCGCCATTGGCCGACGGCAGCAGCCAACGGGTTACCTTGGTGATGTTTACCCTGGTGGTGTTTACCCTGGTGATGTTTACCGTGGTGATGATTACCCTGGTGGTGTTTACCCTGGTGATGTTTACCCTGGTGGTGTTTACCCTTCTGATGTTTACCCTGGAGGTGTTCATCCTGGTGGTGTTTACCCTTCTGATGTTTACCCTGGTGGTGTTCACCCTGGTGGTGTTCACCCTGGTGATGCTTACCCTGGTGGTGTTTATCCTGGTGGTGTTTACCCTGGTGGTGTTTACCCTGGTAGTGTTTACACTGGGGGTGTTTAACCTGGTGGTGTTACAGAAGACATTGGATGCCTGGCTTCTCCTATTTCAAACAACTAGTTACTGTTATAAGTAATAGGTTTTACAGTCATGAGGACAATGAGCTGGGATTGGCAGTAGTTTAGGACATTCCCCAGTGTTGTCTCAGGCTTCACTATATTTCTTGAGCGCACGGCTACCCGGAGCGGGTGTCCCGGCGCTTTGACAGAGAGTCCTGAACATAACCAAGAAAACCCAGAGGCAGAAACACTATAGACACACTGGTTAGGCAGAAAAGAGGACCGTCTTAAGCTCTTTTCTAAAAGCCAGAAGATTATCAGCCTTGCGGAGCGACAAAGGGAGCTCATTCCACAAACTGGCCGCCATGAACTGGAAAGACCGGCCTCCCATCCGCACACGTTTGATCACTGGTACCTCCACTTTAGCCAGGTCAGCAGATCTCAAACTCCTCCGGGGAACGTAAAAAGCAATACGCTTCCTGAGATAAGCCGGGCCCGTGAAGTGGAGGGCTTTAAACGCCAACGTGAGGACCTTAAACCTAATTCTGCAAGGGATAGATAGCCAATGCAGCCTGCTGCGCAATAGAGAGGCGCTAGCTCTCCGTGGAAGGCCAAAGATGGCTCTGGCCGCCGAGTTTTGGACAGTTTGTAATCTGGACACCAGATATTTAGGCAGTCCTGAGAAAAGTGCATTAGCATAATCTAAACGCGAACCCACAAGTGCTTGCACGATGTTCTTGCGATATTGTAAGGAGAGCAGTGGGAGAAATTTCCTCACCATCTTCAGAATGCCGAAGCATTTCCCCGCCAAGCCCGTGATGTGGGGACGAAAAGAGAGACTGTCGTCAAACACCACACCCAGATTTTTTACTTGGGAAGAGGGTTTCTCAGGAGGGAACATACCGGGAGGCCACCACGATTTCCAGCCAGGGTCCTCAACACAGCCAAAAAAGAGCAACTCGGATTTATCCGAGTTACATTTCAGGCTCTGGTGCTGAAACCATGCAAAGACAGCACTCAGACAGTCTCTAATTCTGCCGCCATCAAAAACCTCTCCCTTCCTGCAGGTAACCAGGAGCTGGGTGTCATCAGCGTAAGAGATGACCCGGGCTCCAAATGCCTCCGCGACCTTCGCCAAAGGGGCCATATAAATGTTAAATATGGTGGGGCTCAAGATAGATCCTTGAGGCACCCCCACCTCTAGCGAAGGCATTTCCGCGGAGAATGGTGGAGCCCAGATCACCTGTCGACGGTCGGCCAAGAAGGATTGAAACCAATCCAACACCGTCCCCCGCAATCCTACCTCCTTGAGTCTTAAAAGGAAGCCAGCGTGTGGGACGGTGTCGAAAGCCGCCGACAGGTCCAGTAGGACCAACATAGCCTTTCCCCCCAGATCAAGCGTTTCCCTGATGGCGTCGGTCACCTCCACAAGAGCTGTCTCCGTGCTGTAATTGGCACGGAAACCAGATTGGGAGTCATGCAGCAGTTTGTTATTCTCAATAAAGGTGGTAAGAGTATGCTGAACATGTTTTTCCGCCACCTTCGCCAAAGCGGGGAGGAGGGAGATTGGTCTATAGTTGGCCAACTGTAAAGGGTCAAGCAGAGGTTTCTTGATGAGCGGGAGAATAAGAGCATGCTTCCACTCTCTGGGGACCACTCCAGAGCTCAGAGACATGTTGAGCAGGGGGTTCAGCAAGTTGTTAATAGCTGGCGCCACCGAGCTCAGGCATTTAGCCGGACACGCATCCAAGGGGGATCCAGATTTCAACCGGGAAAGCAGCTCCAGAGAGGATTCGCAGGAAATCGGGGGAAACATCGAAAGAGTGGGCCCCGACTCAGCTGCAGCGGATGGAAGGACCTTCAGATCACTTTCCAAAGCCGCAGCCACTTTCAGAGACCCCACCCGATCGAATGAGTCCTGAATCTTACGGATCTTATCCACAAAGAAATCAGCAAGCTGCCTGATCCACTCCTCTGTGTGGGAGTGTACCCTGGCGGCCGCCACCGGCTCCACAAATTCCTTCACAATTCGGAATAGTTCCCGGCTCGTATTATCAGCCTGGTCTATTCTATGCTCGAAGTAGATCTTTTTAGCTTCGGCAATCTGTTTGTGATATGATTTTATCGCACCCCTGTACTTCAATTTCTCCTCAGGCGCATATCTGCGCCGCCAGAGCCTTTCAACCCTTTTGCAGTCCTGGCGCGCTTTCCGTAGAGTAGCGGTGAACCAAGGAGCAGAGTCCTGACAGGGGGCTGTCCTGGCCGGCTTCCGAGGGGCAAGCTCCTCAAATCTTGTCAGAAGCCAGTCCCGGACTAGCGACAGGTCGACTTCTAGATTCCCTGTCATAGTACAAGGATGTGCATGGAGTGCGTCAGCGAGCATATCCGCTGTCACCAGGTGGAAAGCTCTAGATTGACGAGACCCGTCCTTATGAGTTCTTTGACTAGTCTGACGCTCGGCTAGTAACACAAAATTTAATAGATAATGGTCGGACCACAGAACCGGTAAAGGGGAAGACACCTTAATCGGCACAGTGGAGAAGATTAAGTCAAGTGTGTGCCCCTTCACATGCGTAGGACTGTCGATGAAAGAGGTCAGCCCGAACATCTCGGTGATATCCCGTAGTTTAGACGCATCAGCATCCATTGTCGAATCCATATGCAGATTTAAATCGCCCAGCAGCACACAATGTGCCGAGCGCATACAGGGTACTGACAGCGCCACCTGTAGGTCCTCGAAAAACGAGCCTATTGGTCAATATTATTACCACTGCTGCCGTTAGTACTGCTGTTACTACTGTGATTAATAATTGAAATAATAACAACAACAAAGCAATAATAATAATAATAATAATGATGATGATGATAACAACAATAATAATAATAATAATAATAACTCCTTTACCGCGGCGCAAATTCCGCTGGGGTGCAGGAGTTCTATTAGGTGGGTGGGCCGCGTAGGCAAGGGAGTAATAATAATAATAATAATAATAATGTTATTAATACTAAATTATTAATAACAATAGCATTGCTACTACCACTACTAGTACTACTACTAATAACAATAATAATAAAGAAGAAGAAGAAAAAGAAGAGGAAGAAGAAGAAGAAGAAGAAGAAGAAGAAGGAAACATTTGCCAATATTTTCCTGCATAAAGAACAAGTCACAGATTCACACGTCACTGTGCTCAGTGTGACGGACTCGGTTCACACCACTGTCCCTAATCAGTAGCTTGGACATCGCTCAGGGGTATGAGGTGACAAGATGTGTGACTTAAACCAATACTGCTCCTGCGACTATTGCTGCTAGTACTACTGCTATGTCTACTACTACTGCTGGTACCAGCAATTCTACTACTACTACTGATAGTAATAATAATGATAATAATAATAGTAATATGAAGAAGAAAACGAAGTAGAAGAAGAAATAATAAACAATTCTATAAACATTTTTCTCACTTAAAAAACAAAACATCAGATTTTCCTGTCACTGCACTCAGAAGACACAAAATGACTCACACCATGGTGGATGACAACGGGATGCCGTAACCTTTTGCTGCACATTATTTGTGACGTAAACCATATTCGCAAAATGGATTTCAAGAGATAATAACATTCTTTAAAGGTAACAATAAATGCCTCTATGCTGTGAAGAAAGCTTTCATTGCACATCTCTGACAATGTTCCAGTATCTCAACAAATTAACATAAAGTGAAGTGTTATTCTTGCACTGTTGGAAACTCTGTCTTACGCTTTTCTCGGGTCATTTGTATTTAAAGCTGAAAAGAAATGAAAATACATAAATGTACAGGAGTAATATGTGCATAAGGGCTAACAGATAGGACTGGTGCTCCCTATATTCATATGAACTTGGAGAAAAGGTTGGAGAGTTGGAACACATTTTAGTTATGATTCAAGATGCTAGATTGCTGAATAACTACACTAATATTGAACCTTTGTTGTATTCTTTGATACAAAGTTCTGCTGGTGCAGTGGCATATTCTAGTCACCATAATCACCATGTGCAGTTTGAAAGCACAATCTGCACAATGGTGCAGTGTAATTCTTTCCAAAGAGTGTGATAGCATGTTAAGCTGAATAAATGCAGAGCTAACAGACACAGATATTCCTTCTCTGAAAACCTAAAAGTAGCTCTGTCATGAACCCCTGCTGTGGAAGGGCCTACTGTGCCTTACACCGGCCCATGCTTATGCACCCATTCACTGACTGTGATAGTATGTCAGTCACTGATGCTGATGCAACAGTCCACCTGTCTCTGACCAACTCCACACTACCAACACCAGGGGCCAGACTAAGAATGTGCATGGGGCACAAAGGGCATGTGAGCTGACTGCGCTCCTGGGACACTTTGGTGCATGCATGGCCTCTTCATTAATATGCATCGCACTGGTGCACATATTGCACCGGCGCAAGTGTAAGAGTCACTCCCTCCTCCGCAGGGAGGCTTGGGCCCATGCTACTGAGGGAAACACTTTGCCTCTGCGCCCGCACTATATTATGGATGGGCCTGCACAGGCAACAAGACCATCAGGACTTGCATTGACTGTGTGCCACAAAGAGAGTTAGTGTGTTCCCCGAGGGCAAGACCTGAGATGGAGTAAGGGGATCGCTTGGACCCCCTGACATTCCCCTGCAGGGGGTGCAGTCACCCATTGCAGCCACTTTTCGTGGTACCTCTACCCCTACTTGAATTACAGGCTGCATGCCACCTGCACTCTGACTGAAGAAGCAGCTGCTTCAAAGAGCTGATCTGCCTTGAGGGAAGAGCATTATCCGCAATAGGGGGCACTATCCCCATTTTGTGCTCTGCGCACTTTGTCCAGGACCTTGCAAAGAGGTGCAAAGAGGGACAGAGAGTCCTTTAACATAAAAAAATCCCTGCTCCGCAGGTGTACCTCTGCCACCACAACCATCTATTCCCAACACAACTCAGCAGAAAAATCATCCTTGGGAAGAATTAATTAATGAATGAACTGGAGTCTGGAGAAACCATGACCGTTCATGTGCACTATGTTGCAAGGGATAATGGCTTAAGGAAGGAAGAGAGTGGTCAACACACCTATGTGCTCACCACCAAAAGAAGCCAGAGGTTTCAGGGACTTCCAGACAGTGCATGACTTGATATTAGAAACAGAAAGTGGGAGTGTAGCTCAGTGTTGGAAAGACAAGATAGAGAAAGCTCCACCATCACAACTGGCAAACCTGAAATTACACAGACAAGTGTTGGTCATGGAAATGCTTCGATCTTCGCAGAACATAAACACAGACATGATGTTGTTGTCATTCATGGGACTTCATAAAGGCTCCCGCTCTGTGAGGCTACACTGGGACACTATCCTATCTGAAAGTAGAGTGATGTTTACCCTGGTGGTGTTTACCCTGGTGATGTTTACCCTGGTGGTGTTTACCCTGGTGATGTTTACCCTGGTGGTGTTCACCCTGGTGGTGTTTACCCTTCTGATGTTTACCCTGGTGGTGTTACCCTGGTGGTGTTCACCCTGGTGGTGTTTACCCTTCTGATGTTTACCCTGGTGGTGTTCACCCTGGTGATGTTTACCCTGGTGATGTTTACCATGGTGGTGTTTACCCTGGTGATGTTTACCCTGGTGGTGTTCACCCTGGTGGTGTTTACCCTTCTGATGTTTACCCTGGTGGTGTTACCCTGGTGGTGTTCACCCTGGTGGTGTTTACCCTTCTGATGTTTACCCTGGTGGTGTTCACCCTGGTGATGTTTACCCTGGTGATGTTTACCATGGTGGTGTTCACCCTGGTGGTGTTTACCCATGTGGTGTTACAGAAGACATTGAATGCCTGGCTTCTCCTTTTTCAAACAACTAGTTACTGTTATAAGTAATAGGTTTTACAGTCATGAGGACAATGAGATGGGATTGGCAGTAGTTTAGGACATGCACCAGTGTTGTCTCAGGATTCACTTCGGTTTGATTCATAATATTACCAATACTATTACCACTACTGCTGCTAGTACTACTGTTACTACTGTGATTAATTATTGAAATAATAACAACAACAAAGCAATATTAATAATAACAATGATAATGTGGATGATGATAACAACATTAACAATAATAATAATAATTCCTTTACCGCGGCGCAAATTCTGCTGCGGTGCAGGAGTTCTATTAGGTGGGTGGGCCGCGTCGGCAAGGGATTAACAATAATAATAATAATAATAATAATAATGTTATAAATACTAAATTATTAATAACAATATCATTGCTACTACCACTACTAGTACTACTACTAATAATAACAATAATATTAAAGAAGAAGATGAAGAAGAAAAAGAAGAAGAAGAAAAAGGAAACATTTGCCAATATTTTCCTGCATAAAGAACAAGTCACAGATTCACACGTCACTGTGCTCAGGGTGATGGACTCGGTTCACACCACTGTCACTAATCAGTAGCTTGTACATCGCTCAGGGGCATGAGGTGACAAGATGTGTGACTTAAACCAATACTGCTCCTGCGACTATTGCTGCTAGTACTACTGCTGTATCTTCTTCTACTGCTGGTACCAGCAATTCTACTAATACTACTGATAATAATAATAATGATAATAATAATAGTAATATGAAGAAGAAGAAAACGAAGTAGAAGAAGAAATAATAAACAATTCTATAAACATTTTTCTCACTTAAAAAACAAAACATCAGATTTACCTGTCACTGCACTCAGAAGACACAAAATGACTCACACCATGGTGGATGACAACGGGATGCCGTAACCTTTTGCTGCACATTATTTGTGACGTAAACCATATTCGCAAAATGGATTTCAAGAGATAATAACAGTCTTTAAAGGTAACAATAAATGCCTCTATGCTGTGAAGAAAGCTTGCATTGCACATCTCTGACAATGTTCCAGTGTCTCAACAAATTAACATAAAGTGAAGTGTTATTCTTGCACTGTTGGAAACTCGGTCTTACGCTTTCCTCGGGTCATTTGTATTGTAAGCTGAAAAGAAATGAAAATACATAAATGTACAGGAGTAATATGTGCATAAGGGCTAACAGATAGGACTGGTGCTCTCTATCTTCATATGAACTTGGAGAAAAGGTTGGAGAGTTGGAACACATTTTAGTTATGATTCAAGATGCTAGATTGCTGAATAACTACACTAACATTGAACCTTTGTCGTATTCTTTGATACAAAGTTCTGCTGGTGCAGTGGCATATTCTAGTCACCATAATCACCATGTGCAGTTTGAAAGCACAATCTATTCGGAATGGTGCAGTGCAATTCTTTCCAAAGATTGTGGTAGCATGTTAAGCTGAATAAATGCAGAGCTTGGTAAATTTCACCACATTCTGTTCATCCAGCAGCCATCACTTTTATTCTCTGACAGTCTGTGTTTCACTAGCTGGCTTTAGTGGGTGACAAGCATAAACATGTTTTACCGACTAACCTGGTTTATCATTGGTGGTATCAGTACCAGCCTGCTGGTCTTTCTGTTGTAATGTCAAATACTGAGAATTCTAACAGAAGTTGTTAAAAATGTAACGCTTTTTTGTTTCAAAAGAAATCCCAATTCCTTTAAGGAAATGGAGCAACTTTAATAAACCTTTCAATTGTGAAATGCAATCATTGAGAATACTAATGAGGCGGGTTGTTCTGTGAACCCTGCTAATTTGGTATCTTCCATACTGACCTTTCAGTGCATAGGTTACTTTGCAAAATAAGATATTGGTCGCAAAAAGTAGAGTCACAATTTCTGACTAGTTATTGGAGTTTTATCATAGTATATGAGGCCAAATTTTGAAAAGATCTAGCCTTCCCATGAAAATTACAATTTCGATTTTTGTATTTTTTTGTTTGCAAATGGACCAAATGATGTAATGGTATATGTTTTTGAATCTTCTTTCCACAGTTTTGTGTATTTTATTTTGACATTTAAATCGTGGAACTTACTTCTATGAGGGTACCCTTCTTCCAAAAGTGTCTAAGTGGGGGTCCTCAGAAGTCAAATGTTTAAGAATAACTGGTTGGGGTCTCACAAACGCCCACCACACTTTCCTTAAATGGGTTTGCCACACATTATCCATCATAGATCTCCCATCACGCACACAACCAATGAATACATTCATTTTCCCTAATCACAGAACATCACCACCTGTCATAGGGGAGACAGCTGGTCGCACCCTTTGGTAATTAGTGTTTGAGTCCTCAAAGTCAACAACATTTTTTGAAGAGAAGAGTCATCCTAAGCAGTGGCGTAATTAAACTTGTGGGGGCTCCCTTGCAAAGTGAATGGAGGGGACTCCCCACGCTCCGGACCCAGTCAGGGTCTCTCAGTCCCGCCCCTGCACGGTGCTGGAGGAGGCCCCCCTGGGTCTTGAAGGCCCCTCCGCACCCCGGGAACTCCGGGAGCTAATGTTAAGCCACTGATCCTAAGTCCGCATTGACTCATTCACACACAGAAACTTTCTCAGAGACTGCTTGTTCAAACAAACAAAACAATGTTTATTGTATAGTTAGTAAAAACCATTACAAAATGTGAATACGGCAATATTAAAACACACGAAAATTTACACTGCAGTGTGAATAAAAAATGTTATAAAAAGAGAACGCCTTTCAGTTTAGGAAGGTAAGAGTGTTCAGGGTTCAAGACTTTACCAGTGTTTTTTGTTTTTTATCGAAATTGTCAATGAATTTGACTGCCCTGCAAATGAGTTGCGGATCTACTGAGCACAGGATTAGCATGATCGCAGACCGGCAGGTACGTGTTCCATATTCCTTAAACTTAGACTTTAACCAGCTCCGACGTTCCTGGATCAGAGCCGGGCAAATACAGATCAGATGGATAAAGTCTTGTCTTCCTGCGCCACATAAGCAACATCCGTCACGTTCTTGGGGCTTCCATTTTGGTGACTCAGCATTTGTAGGTAGGCTACCCAGCCTTAAATTGAGGTATTTCCGTTTGATGAATGGCGAGAACGCAAGGTCTAGGTAGGCTGCTGGTGCTAATTTTTTATAAGACTGAACTGTCATCCAGGCGTGGGACCGATGACTAAAAGTTATTTTATCATTGAGCAACGAATGCCTGTTGACGGCCTTTTTTATCAACTGTTTAAAGGAAAGGACCGGAAGCTTGGATTCCCAAAGTGCTGCCAGGTTGGTTGATTCTAGTGATGATTTGAGGTACTTGGAATAATGCGAGTTGGGATTTTTACTGATTATTTCCCACATGGCACGGTACAGCGAAATTTCTTGGTTCATTCACACATCGTACCAGAATTTTATGGTCTCGTACTTTTTCAGCAAGACTTGAGATTGCAAACCGAATTCAAGTCTGACTTGTGCGGGTGAAGCATTCGTGGGTAACACAAATACGCGCTTGTAAGTTTTCATTTGAAGTTTGTCCAAGAGTTGTGCACTCTTGCCATGATGTAATACGCTCCCATAAGCTATTGTTGGAAGTAGCTTGGCTTTCATTATTGTTAGAAGGGGGGAGACCAGGGGGCCTCTAAGTTCGGTCGCCAAGCTACTGAAAGCGCGCAATAGGACCATGCTCCTCTTTTCCATGCTGTTTAGATACGTAGCAAAGTTGAGACGCTTGTCCAGTAGTATCCCGAGGTACTTATAGCTCTCAACCGCTTCCAGTTTGACATTGTCTATAGTGAAGGTTGGTTGCACTTTGTGGCGTCTGGTTATGACCATAGTCTTAGTTTTGGAACTGTTTATTGCTAGCAAATTCTGTTTGGTATAGCAGGTCAGTTCCTGTAGTAGGCGTTACAGGCCTATTCTTGTCTGGCTTAGTAGAACCACATCGTCGGCGTAGGATAGGTGTGTTATACAGAGATTACCTAGCCGCGGTGGATGAGCATTCATCTGATCGTGGCTTACTGTTAGATCCGCCATGAATAAATTAAAAAGGTGAGGGGCCAGGACACAGCCTTGCTTTAATCCATCAAAGGTATTGATCTTCCGGGTTAACCTCTGTCCGTTGTCGATCTTTACCTGCATCCAGGTGTTACTATACAGGTCAATAATCGGCATTGGGATTGAGTCTGGCAGGCCCTGCTGCTTCAATTTGGCCCATAGTAAGTTCCTGTTGACACGGTCGAAGGCTGCCTTAAAGTCAATGAAGCAGGTGTAAAGTTCTTGGTGGTTTTGTAGGCTTTTTTCACCAATCAAGCATAACGCCATTATGTTTGCCATGGTGCCTGTTCCGCGACGGAACCCTGTTTGATTTAACAGGATTTTGCTGTTCATATCCGACCATTGGGCTAGATCTGCTAGCACCAGAGATGCGTAGTATTTGGCTTCCGCATCGATCAGGGCTATTAATCGGTAGTTAGTTGGATTTTTGCGGTCTCCGCCTTTGTAGATGGGGTTGATGATGGCGCCCCTCCAGCTTTCCGGGACCCGACCTGAGTTGCTAATAGACTGAAACAGGATGTTGAATTTGCATGCCCAGAACTTGGGGTCCTCTTTGTAGATTGCCTGGGGAATGCCATTCGGCCCCGGCGCACTCTCTTGTTTGCCTTTCTTGATTATTTTTAGTATTCGGCAATCGTCGTCTGTCCATATTGATTGATCCATGTCTTCCTGGCCGTTGATAGAGCCATTAGTGTTGGTAGCAGTCTTTCTTTCCTGGTTCATAGCTCTTGCCATTTCTGATTCGGTTGTTGACATTGAAATCTGGTTCCCCATTGGGTTTATTGAGAATGTGTCGACTATATGTTTGGCCCAATCGCTTTCGGTGATGCATGTCATGTTTGTAGGTTGAGCTGCTCTGTTAATGGAGTTGACTTGCATCCAGAACTCCCTGGAGTGTGATTTTTTTATGTTGTGCAGCAATTTGACCCATAACTCGTTAGCTTTGCTCCTTTTTTCTATCCAAACCAGCTTCTTGTATTGCCTCCTTGTCGTTCGGACTTCTTGCCAGATACTTGGGTTTTGCCTTAGTCCTTGTGCCCGTCTTAAGAGCTTCTGAAGTTGTTTCCTCATACAGAGTGCTGTTTTTGTGAGTTTTATATCGGTCTTCAGATAGGTCTTCTTTTTTGCATTACTATTGGACCTTGGTAGCCTTTCCAGGAAGTCAGACCAGGTTTCTGAACATAGGTCCTTTTCTGCAGTTAATTGTTTGAACAATTTCTTAGCGTCTAACGCTATTCGAGGTAGGGTGTTACTTGACCACCTTAATCGCTTCAGGTTGGTTGTTGAAGTTATGCCTGGAATAGTTGGTGCCTTTACGTGCCTACAGGGACTCAGTTTCATCTCGATGTGTTGCATTGAGTGATCACTGTCTAGTGAGCAGAGTATTTGAAATTTTGTAATTAGACTTAACAGGGGTAGTGTTACTAATGTATAATCCAAGGTGGAGTTTGCATTTTGGCCTATATAGGTGGCGGCAGGGGGGTTTTCATGAGAGGTCCTTCCGTTTATTACCCGTAGGCCAAGGCGTTCAAAGTCCCACATCAGTTGCCTACCCACTTTGTCTGTCTTCTTAACAGATATGATCTCCTGGGGTTCAACGTCCCACAGTTCGTTTGCAACAGAGATGTTGACCTCATCTTCCGGTGGATGTAGAAGATTGATGTTAAAATCGCCCGTGACAATAATCTCCCAATTTGGTTGTTGTAGGCGGGTGTTGGTTACTACATTGACAACACGGTCGAAGAGGTCCTTTTTCGCCGATTTGTTCGGGTGGGCGTATAAATTGATCAAGATGAGTGTTTTGACATTACTTTTTATTGTGCTCTCCAGTTTAATAATTTGCATGTCTGGTGCTGATATTGCCATTTGTGAGGCTCTGATCTTCAGTGCTGTGGATATATATATTGAAAGACCCCCCTTGCGCGCCCGTAGCGCTGGAGACGCGTCGCGCTTTCATGGAAGCATAGTCTTCCCGGTACATCAATTGGCTCCATTGTCCACGTTTCTTGCAGTACTATGATGTGATATTGGTCCCAGGTTGCTGTTTTTCTACTATGGTTTAAGATGTTTTTCGCTCCTGCTATGTTCCAGGAGAGCAGCTTTATTAGTGTTCCTTTGCTCTCTCCCGCTTCCCAGTGGGTTCAATTATCCTTAATGCCCAATGTAGGTCTCCAGTGATTATTAGTCAGAGTCTCAGCCCCCCTGGCACCTTGCAGTACTGAATGAGTAATTCGAGGTTTACAGTCAATTCTTTTCCCACATCTTCTTAGTAGGGGTGACGGATAACCCTTTTTTTTTCTTCTTTCAGCGTGATTCCCCACTCTTCAAATTTGTGTATTTCTGTGAGTATGTTTTTTACTATTTCTATGTTCCTCCAGGTGGCGAGTGTGCCTTCCTTGGCCACATTGTCCTCTATTGTGACAAATTCGATTGATAATAAATCGGCAGATGTTAGGTGGCTTAAGCTTGGGATGGAGGATGTAAGATGGAGGATGTTCCCTCGATTTAATAGGTCTTGTGTGCCTTGGGGCTCATAGTTAGGGATAAAAAGTATCTTTCCTGCTGTAGCTATTTGCTTCTCCCGCGGTCGGTCACTGCTAGTCTGAGCTTTTTCCTCTGAAGGGGATTTTGTAGACATGTGATCATCATGATCCTTTGCTTTGAGATGGAGATATTGCGCTATCTGATTGAACCCATTGCTCTTGGTTTACGTGAGAGGCATGTTCACTACGGCCTCTACTTCACGGGCTGTTCGTTTGGGGCTGACCTGTTCTAAGTAGCGCCCTCTGATTGTAGAGACAGCCCCAGAGCATGGTCCTGTCCATTCTACCTTTGTGGATTCAGTGGTTTGTTGTGTGCCGTTGTTGCCTGTGAAAATTGTCAGTTGTATTTGATCGTGCGTGTTTCTGTCCGCCTTTGTTCTTACTTGTCTATTGATCTTCTGGTCTCTTTTACCTAGTATTGAATTTTCACTTGGCATGGTGATACTTCTCCCTACAATTGAGTTTTTGCTCGGTATGGTGATGCGAATGGAGGGAGGTTTTTGTTTTTTGTCCGTGGCTTTAGTTACTACCCAATGGGGCCTTTGGCTACTTGGTTCATTTTTATTGTGTTGGTCGATCTCATTTATAGGATGCTTTTTATCTTCTAGGATGGTGCGACCTATTTGACAAGTGGTGTGCTCAGTTTTTTGTTGGTCAGCCGGCCAACTGTCTGAGATTTTGTTTGGTTGTGTGTTGTTTCTGATCCCATGATCCCGGCTCGAATCAGTGTCGCTTACAGCGGGAGTTGGGCTCGAAAGATCAGTGTAACTGGAGTTGAAAGAGGCTATCTGCCCTTTATTCGTTAGTTTTTTTGTTGTCCTCGATTGGACCATGTCATTCGGGCTTCTGCTTGATGGTATTTGTCCCTCTTCTTGGTTTTTCCCGTTTTTTTGCTCTTTGTGTATCCCCACTGAAGAGTGATTTGTCCCCTCTTTGAAGGTAACTTCTTGTTTAGGTTTGATTTTTACCTGATTGAAGATAGGAAAAGTGACCAGCGTCTGGATGTTTCCCTGCGGGTGGTTTGACATCTGATTTCTATTTTTCCTTGCCCGCTTTTTTTGCCGCTTGGTTAGTCCTTTATGGTCATTTTGGTTAGATTCCCCATCCTGGTTTGAGTGCTCTGTTCCCGGTGGTTTGCGGCCATTATTTTGTGTGATAGGGTGACTTCCACCTGTTGTTTTAGCTTCCTCTGTTATACCATCAGGTATCATTGTCAGGTTGTTTGGTTTGTTCTTTTCTACTGATGTTTGCCGTGATGGCTCATCCACATTAGATTTACTCGGGCGTACCTTTTGTGGGGTTTTGCAATTTTCAAAAGAAATATGGTTGCATCTGATTGGTGTGCTATTTTTGCTCTGATTGGCTATCTTGCATTCAAGTAGTATGTGTTTAAGTATTGAAGGCAGATCCTTTAATTTTTCCAATATTGGGTGGCAGGTACATGACTGAGATACTGCCCATGGTTGGATCTGATCCTTAATGATGTTGGAGATATTGGCCATGGTATCTAGCTTTTTGTTTATGTTGGATATGTGTTCCGCCATTGTGCTCATAAGGTGTATCTGGATGTCAAGTTTGTCTGACTGCATATTAAGAGTTTTAATAGAGGTTTCCAATATGCACCCTAGTGCACTGTGCAAAGTGATTATTGATTCAAAGTTTACGTTGATGTCGTGCCCTGTTTTGTGCCGGTGAGGGTCCCCTTGTTTTTTGGACGTTGTGTCATTCTGCCGTACTTTGATCTTTTGCCGTGTTCCGGGGCACGATTCGGTATTTTTTGTTGTTGCTGCATCGGCAATAGTTGAAATACTTGATATTTCTATTATCGGGGGTTCTATTTGAGCCGCTACGTCGATCATGTTTGGAGAGTCTATTGATGCATTAATGTCCTCCTCCTGAATCACTCCGCTGAATATCTCAACTATGTTGTTACTTAGCGACTCTTTGTTTGGGGAGGTTTGTATGCACTAATCGATTGGTGGTACTCACTGGTCCTCCTTTACAGTGACATTTGTTTTGGAGATTTTTAATCCCTCTACGTTGGTATCGTTTCCTTCTATGCTGGTGTTGTTTCCTTCCTGGACTTCCTGGACCTCCGTTTCAGTGATGATTGATTTACTGAGGATTTTTAATCTCTCCAGATTGCTTTCAGTTGCATGGATGTCCAGGCAGGCTTTTTTTTTCATGGTGCTTTCTTTAAGGATAGGCACTTGGGGCGCCCAACAGGGATTTGATTCCTTATCTTCTCTATGGATTTGTTCATTACCGGGATCATGCGCGGATCCGGTCTTGGGGTTGAATGGCTGCATGGGGGCACCTTGTAAGCTAATTCGTTCCCACTAGTGTTATGACAGGCCTCGTTTTTGGATAGAACCACGTGGTTTCCCGTTATTGGTTGGACTTGATTTATAGCCTTGATTGATACTAATTGGGTTGTAGCAATTCTTTCATTTTTGCTCTCTTTTTTGCTAGGGGAGGATATTATTGTGTGTCCTTCGATGCGGTGGTCCATGGACTTGATAGATCTATGTGTGTTATTGAAGGTTTCTCATGACCTTGTCTTTGTAGTGAGTCGTGCCTTTCGTTTTCCTTGTGCACTTGGGCTTGAAATTGAAACACGTTTTTCTTCGTGGTGGGATCCATACACTTGGTTATTTCCTTTCTTCCGTTGGGCCTGTCTTCACTGGTGTTTTGGGCGCTTGGAGGAGACCCTGTGTCTGTTGGTCTCAGATCTGCTTTTTTTGGTGACAGTGGTTTTTGTAATCCATTTGGTGTGGTCGGCATTGCATAAATGGCGGTCATTGGGTCTTTCAGAAAAGTAAATTTTCCGGTAGGATTCATGTTGGTAAAAATTGAGTATACAGGGGATATTAGTGATGCGGATGCGCTTCCCTCAGTTAGAGTAATGGGGGATTTGGTTTTGGCCTTAGCTTTTTTCCTTGTATTTAGGGGGGGATTTGTTTGTGTTCTCCCAGACCTCATTCCCCCTTTCTTTTTTCACCTCCGCTCTGCTTCCACTCCACCTCCCAAGCCTGTCTGCCCCCTCTAAGTTGGAACAGCTGCCGTCAGGGAGATAGCGTTGCGTTGTTGCGGAGTGACTGCTCTCTCTCTGTGCACTGTGCACTTTGCACTGTTAAAACGCCGTTAGACTACCCCAGCTGTTGCTTAGCTTTGGTGGACGAGTACTGTTGGGCAATTTTTGGTGCATGGAGAATGAAAAAAGCGCTTAAAGGGTGAGGGGTGAGGGGTACTGGGCATGCTTAGTGCACTGAGCCGATATTGCCAGTAACCCAGCTGATGCCTCTCACCGTGTTTCTGTTGTCTGTTGTCTGTTGCCTGCTGTTGATGTCCTGCAGGTCCAGTCTGGTCTGGTCAGATGTGAGATGTGACTGCCCCCCCCCCACGAAGCTGAGACGCCCTGGAGATGCCCTGAGTGCACTGTGCCCCTGGAGGGCTCCTACCGGCCCACCAGTCCCAGAGCCCTGGCAAAGAGGCCCCTCTGGCATCAAACTTAACAAACTCAGGCTCCTTAACACTCACCGGGGATCTGGTGTGACTTGGATGGGCTCAGTAAAACTTTTGGCAGTCCTTTGGTGTTCACTTTACTGGAGGATGAAAATAGGGAGAGCAGGTTGCTGCACCGAAATGCTGGAGATGGGAAACCGCGGCTGACCACTACAGTCCACCGCCACCGAGACCCGCAAGCTGTTTTCAGGTTCAATCCAGCAAGCAGCGTGTTCTCCTCCTACTCCTCTGCTGAGTTGGCTGCTCCCTTCTCTCTGTCACACACTGTTGCCTGCACACTGCCTGGGCTTACAGCCCTCACCCCTCAGCCCTTGCTGCCCGGATAGAGGTGCTGCACTCCAGCAGCAGCACGGCAGGAGCAGCTGGTCGGGGCACTCAGGGGCACTCCGGGGGGGACCCAAAATTATGACCCACTCGGCCCCGGGTGTGAGACAAGACCAGCAGGAGCCGGGGCCGTGGACCGGGTGGCCGCGGGAGAAAAGTCACCAAGCGTGGGAGCGTGGGTACGGGAGTCGGGAGCCGGGAGCTAGGGACCACGAGGCAGTAGTTCTCCCCCGCTCCCCCTGCTACTCGCTCGCTCGCTTGCTCACTGAGAATCCGCTAGCTATGAGAGGAAAGGGTACCCCACGGGTACCAGGGGAGTAGTATCAGACTAATAGAGAATTTAGAGAGGTCCCTAACGACTGCAATGCTCAGAATATATGAATAACAAAGGAGGGAGGGAGAGAAACAGTGGATTCAGTCTCCCTAAACGTACTTGCTAAACAGAATAGAATCCACTTGGGAGGTGTTGGTGGTCCCTACAATGGTGGGAAGCACACAGTGTTGTTTAAATACCCCTCACACACCAACAGGCCCCTTGGTGTCATGCTTCATCATCGGGTCTTCGCACCCCTCTACGGGATGCGGCGTGCTACGACTGACGACTACGCGGGAGCACTTTCTGTGGACTATATGTGAATGCATGTGGGGTACTTAAATGTGAGTGGTGGAGTGGTGAAAGTGATACTTAAAAAATACCTGGCTCGTGCGGTAAAAAAGACTTTAATTAAGCCCCTGGCTGGTATTATTAAAAAAGGTGCAGTCTGAGGTTACTAGTGTATAATTATGTACATTAACCTCTTTTGTGCGTCGACATGAACATGTTTCGGAGTGCGAAACTCCTTTTTCAGGACGGGAAATGCACAAAGATCCCCACCTTACTCACATGGATGTAGATGTGAAAAGTGTATTAAACAAAAATTGTGACGTGAACTATAGGTGTTATGTACCTAAATTGTAGTTCAACACGTAGTCTCTGCGTCCATTTGGCGTTTTTATCAAGACCTGGAGGGAGAGAAGGACATAATCAATACCTTTCTCACTATGCAGTTGTGACTGTCATGTAGGTGTCAATGACCTTAAGGACAAAGATAATGCATATATATAGGGTTGCAGATTTCCTCCAAAGATCGTACACCCTGTGGATAAAAGTGACAAAAAAGGAGAAGGACACATATATAGACATATGTTGGATTTGGTAATGGTTCCAAAAGTTCCATGAAGTATGTGGATAAAAAACAACAAGGTAGAAATTGTCTTACTTAGTGTTTTAGGTTACATTGCCTCATGAGCCATTAGCACATTATTGGGGGTTCCATCATGCTAAGTTGAGTGATCTGTGGGCATGAGAAAACCTTGTTTAGGATCCGCTACTTACATCCACTGGTAACCCTTCCTTTTATGTCTGATATGCTGGTAACTCACGGTTTTGCAGGAGACGATTTGCCCTCTTCCCCTCAACGCGGCTCCGATGGTTGTGCCGTTGTGGGGAGGGCTTGTGCTTTATATACCCTGGTGTATCCTGTAAATTACCAATTAGCGGGTTGATTGAAGGAGGATGTATGCCCAAACATGGGCTGTTATACTTATCGTTCGCCGGTAACGCGCCATTGAACAGTGTTCCTTTCTGGCGCATGCTCAGTAAACGGCGTTTTATTGCACAAGCGCCCTGGTCAGAGACTAGGCTGATGCACATGCGCGGTTGGTACCATGGATCGGAAAGTTAGTTATTGTAGTACTGGTGAAACGCTCCATTCAGCATGATCAGAAATTTGAGCGTTCCGGTTGTGAAAAGAAATTAAAGGTTTTAATGGGCATAAATGTGAAAGTAAAGGTACATAATAAAGACTACTGCCCAAGAAGCACCTGTGAGTGCTATTAATTAAGCAAATGGCTATGGAGAGTAGAAAAAAGCCAATGTCAGCTGGTCATTGAGCAATATGGCTATTATAACATGAACCTAAGCCAAATACCAGTGATCATGGTATTTATGGAAGAAGAACAGACTCATCAGATCTGTGAGACAGTGAGAAGTATAAAAAGTGTGCCAACAAGGGAATGTGTTCTATTAGAATCAATCACAGATTATAGACTTGTAAGTTATTCACATTTAGTAGTCTATCCAACAGAATTGGTATCTGTCCACTATTATTTGAGTCTCTCTATTCAAGACAAAGAAACAAATCAGAATGAAAATAATGTGCTACACGGGAAGTTTGTTTTATGAAAAAAATTGATTATATTTATATATTTTCAACGGTACAGTTCAATTTTTAAAATTGATTATACAAAGCTTTTCAAATGAACAGGAACTAAATCAATCACTCCATTGACCCATCTGAACTCAAGTCCAATCTCATATAAATTATAATCAACTATTCTGTGATGGAAAGTTCTGGAATCTTCAGGGAGCAACACGATTCCTACCAGTTGTACCTTAGTTGTGTGGCTGGATGAACAGATCAACCATTGTTTGATCCGTTCCTACTATGGGCACTAGGCCCAGCCACACAAATTACCCCTGCTGATTTGGTATCTTCCATGCAGCATTTTATTGGGATAAGTGGGTGAACGTTGGGTTGTGGGCCATTTTTGGATTCGGTCTGAACCTGGAACAATATGTCACAAAAATGCAAGGAAAATGTGCAATTTTAGGCAAATTATGAGGTTTGTAGGGCCCTGAGGGTAAGATTTATAGCACTGCCTAAATGGTATACTTATTGGAAGAAGAGGTGTTTTTACGTCAACTAAAAGTGATTTTTTTAATAATTTGTTGTATTGTTTTTGCATTGGTTAGCCCTTGGGATCCGTGGTGATTAGGGCTACCCCCCTATCTATTATTATAGAGCCACGAAAGGCACCAACTGCTTTACCGGTCATTCATTCACCTTTCAGGCCCAACACATTATAACACTCACAACAAATGGTGCCATTCAAGGGCCCATCACTTTGATACGCCCATAGAACTAGCACACAAGTCACACCTCCTGGCAGCAAACGGAATGTGTAGTCTGGATTTTGGGTGGTGCTGTGTTTGGAATTGTGTTTGGCTGGTAGCGTACGTATAGTGACAGGCAGCAAGTCACACTCACACAAACACACCTGCCAGACAGCTGCCCCTACTCACACCGTAAGTCAGCCGCCAGTTTACACACACTGCCATCCAAATGCTAGTCCATACATACCTCCAGCTAAATCCTAGTTCACACACACACTGCCAGCAAAATGCAACGCAGACATCTCCATCAAGCTCCACACAACTTTCGTTTCTAAATAACCCCTACAGTGAACAGATTATGCACATAAAGCAGACACACAAAAAAATTATATATCCAACTAATATCAGTGCATTTTTTCAAATATAAAAAAAGAATCTATTGGTATAAGATGAAATACCAACTATGATTGCATACACAGCAGGTGTAACTCTACACAACAAATTACTGCCAACCAGGTATCTGGCAATACAGACCACCCTCAGCTCTCCTTTACTCTCATGGTTGTTCTTAATACTTGAGTTGTTTTTGTAATCAATAACCATGACTTGATTCTCCGCTCATGCATCCAACTTAATATGTAAGTCATATTGATGTTCCAATCCTAGAACGGGTGGGCCATCAGGAGCAATAAATATATCCCCAATTGTCTGTTTTCCTGCAAATGTAATAGTCACTGTCATAAAACCCATCACCCCAATATCCGCTCCTTGGTACCTTTTTAATACATCATCTGAAGAAATCAATTCCTGCCCATGACATGTTGCATCGTAGATCTTCTTTGGTATTATGGTTGATGCTTGCCCTCCTTTTGTATTGGGTAACTTGACCATGCAAATTATGGAACAACTCATCCACCTTCTGAATGTCTTCTTGATGAGAGGCAGTGTTCCCTTAGCATGGAAGAGGGCCTTAGTCACACCTTTACTTAAAAAATCGAACCTTGACCCTCTCATATGGTCAAACTATGGGCCCATCTCACTATTGCCTATCCTAGCTAAGGTGTTGTAAAAACATGTAAATTGGCAACTGACATCCTATATTGAACTAAATGGGACACTGCGCCATTTACAATCAGGATTCAGGGCTGGCCATAGCACTGAATCTGCCCTCCTTGGTGCCATGGAATATCTCAGAGGCCGATTAGAATCAAGCTGTACTGCAGCACTGATTCTTCTGCTGAATGTATATGTAAGGACTCTTGCTGAAATGTTGCAATCCCATGGGCTTACACTTTTCTTGTACACAGATGTGATGTGATGTGATGTGGGATTCTTGTAAAGCGACATTAAATGACACTTAAATTGTGGTATCCTTATGCCAAAGTGCTGAAGCACTTAATACATGCCTTGCCCAAGTTTCAGCTTGGATGAAAATTAAATAGCTGAAGCTGAATGGGGGCAAGATGGAGGTTCTGCTAGTGGGCAATCCCCCCCACCTTTAGTTTCCTCATCTTTGGCTAGCTAGTCCATCTAGTATGGTTATGACCCCCTCCCCAGTTCAGTTGGTAAAATGTCTGGGAGCATGGCTAGATGACAAGCTGTCCATGAGTCACTAGATAAATAAAGTGGCTGCCACATGCTTCAGCATCCTTACATGGCTAAAGAAATTCTTGGCATGCCTTCCGGTCTCTGCTCAACAAACTTTAGTCCAGGCTCTGGTAATTTCCATTGTGGACTACGATTATGTTTTGTATCTGGGTGCTGCAAAATCTTTGCTCAAACAGCTCCAAATTGTTCAAAATGTATACTTCTTCATCCACCTAGGTTCACTTTCTCAGCCAGTTTGGTACATACTCTGCACTGGTTGCCTGTTGAGCAGTGAGTCCAATTTAAGACTTATACTACAAGCAAACGTGCCTTGCTAATACAAGGCATTGTATCTGAGACTGTTGGTGTCTGGATACTTTCCACTCTGATCCAGCCATCAGGATCTGGCAATGCTTCCTAGGATTAGGAAGTCTCGACAGAGTGGACGGGTATTTGTGTACCTCGGCCCTAAACTTTGGAATGACCTGCCAAATTTGTTGAGAGCCTGCAAATAACTCACAGCTTTTCAGAAGCAGGTTAATTTTAGACTGTTTCCACTTTTATAATTCTTTTTTTTTTAAGTTTGAAAAGCTTTATTGAGTTGAAGAAAACAATGTAAAACATCAGTACAATAGCACAAATAAAGAGCAATAGGAGTCAAAATAATTGTGGAGAATAGTGTACCAATAAACAAGAAAGGCCCCAAAAGGGGAGAGCGCTATACAAAGAGAAAATGCTTTTATAACTTTTCATTTTGTGGGGAAGGAAGAGAGAAAGAAAGAGGGAAGAAAGGGGGAAAAAAAGGGGGGATGGAAGGGGAACAGCAATAGAAAAATTTATGGTAAGAGAAATAAAAAGGTATGAAATACAGAGAAGTTCACAGTGATAATAATACCCGTAATACTAAATATAACAATAACATGTGATCAAGAGGCACTTTTAGATAAAAAGTCTGTTAAAGGGGACCAAAGTAAATCACGTTTTATCAACAATGGAATAGAAGAAGCACATGCACGATCTAGTCTATGATGATGGCAGAGCAAATTCCACCAAGCGTTGTAAACCACGTTTGTAGTGTCTTTCCAATTAGTTGTTATAATTTGAAAAGCGATAGCAATGCAAAGATCAATAAATTTACGAGTATGGAGTGGGACATCCCAAACTGAGGCCAAACCACCCAGGAATACAGAAGAAATAACAAAGGGAACATTAGTAGATAAAATCTTATTAAGAGTAGACCAAATGTGGGACCACATAAGTTGGACCTTAGGACAAAGAAAAAACATGTGAACAAAGTCACCAGGAGTACATGAACAGGACCAACACTTCTTAGTGTCTAACAATTTAAATTTAAACAAATCACAGGGAGTGTAAAATAATCTATTATAAAAAAAATAAAGGGTTTGTGTGGTACTAGCGGAACGAGAGGTGGAATGAAGTTTGGACCAAATAGAATCCCAGATAAGTGAGGGGAAAGTGTGATTGAGGTCCGATTCCCAGGTAAGTTCAAGATTAGTTTTAGGCCTGTCAGTAAGTGAGGGAGAAAGTAATTTATAAATAGCAGAGGCCTTAAGGGGAACCTGAAAGTTAGGTGGAGAGGCAAGGAGGGGAGGTGAAGAGGATGAAGGAGTATTGTGTAGGATAATAGTGGATAGTTTGGGCAGAAGTTCATGAAAGTGTATGCAGTATTTGTTAGAGATACCGAAGGAATCACGAAGTGCTGGAAAGGGTAATAAGGAATTGTCAGAAATAAGATGTTGGTAAGTGAGAATTCCTTTGTCAATCCATTCCTTCCAAAAGAGCGCACGTTTGCGTAATTTAAGAGATTTATTATACCAAAGTGGGGTATTCATATGAAGAGTAGATGGTACAGAGAATGATCGAAAAAGGGCAAGGGTTAAAGCTTTGGAGTGTTTAAAAATAGGAGATACTTTTATAATTCTTAACATAACTGTTTGATTGTCCGTGGTTTAGTGAGGAGGATAGCACTGGGAAACCTTTTCTAGGTAGCCGCCATGCATTCTACAAGTCACTAATAATATTAATAATAACACCCTAAGTCAAATGGTCTTGAGAGTCCTGGAGGGATTTTAGATTAGTCTGGTGAGTTTAGGAGGAACTAGTTAGCTTCTTAATGGGTGCTTGGATAACTTTGGCTTTACTCTCTCCGGGTCATGTGCTAGGACATAAAGTGACAAGATATTTGATTTATACCAGTAGTACTACTAGTAACACTACTGATACCTCTACTACTGTTACTGATGCTACTATCAATACTACTACTCCCCCTAACAGTAGAAAGAAGACGAAGAAGGAAAAAATATTGTGGCAATGAGTTCACACATAAAAACACAGCAACAAATTTGCAAGTCACCCTGCTCAAGGGATACAGACATGATTCACACCATGATGCATGACAACGGGATGCCGTAACATTTCTTTACTCATCTTCTTTGATGTAAATCAAAATTGGTAAATTGATTTCGACAGCATAATATTAGTCTTTAAAGATAACAATAACTAACTGCAAACTGTAAAGAATGCTTGCTTTGCACATCTGTGTCAATGTTCTAGTGTATTAGAAATTATTGTACAGTGAGGTGTTAGTCCCACATTGTTGGGAACTCTGTCCTACAACAAGCATGCTGTGGTCCTTTCAGATTTTGATTCTAATATTTTCATAATGTCTAAGTGATCACCATCGTGTGTAGGTAGAAAGCACACTCATCTGAGAATGGCAGTTGCATTTCATTACAAAAGTTAATGGTGATGTGTTCAGCCTGAATAGATGCATAGCAGATTAAAATCACTAACTTCTGGCTATCCAGCAGCCATCACTCCACACCTGTCACTATGTATCTTTCACTCACTGTGTTTCATTGGGTGGCAAGTATATTTTCCTACCTCACATAGGGCCAGATGTAGGAGAGGAAATACCGGTCGGTAACGGCCAAATTCGGCCGTTACCGACCGGTATTTAGGGTTCGGCATGTAGGGGCCAGCATTTTACAGAATTGGTAAATTTACCGAATCGGTAAATTTACCGAATCTGTAAAGTACCGAATCGGTAATGTTACCGATTCGGTAATTCCACATGTAGGTGACACTCCTGAGAGTGCCACAGGCCCTTCAGAGTCGGTATTTTACCACCCAATCCTATTGGGTGGTAAAATACCGAATGCAGGAGTGCATGCACATCTGTGCATGCACACCTGTGCCATGTGACACACAGACATGCCCTTAGGGCATGTCTGTGTGCCACATGCCTAACATGCCTGTATTTGGGGTGCTAGAGGGTGTCAAAGTGACAGACCCCTGCACCCTTGCAGGATTCGGTATTTCTAAGGGCTTCAAGGCCCATAGGAATCAATGGGCAATACCAATTCGGTATGATTTTTACAGAATCGGTAAATCAAATACAGAATTTACCTACATCTCCCTCCTTCTATTTTACCAATTCATAAATACCGAATCGACAAAATTCGGTATTTATGAGTCGGTAAAATAGAATTACCTACATCTAGCCCCTAGTTTCTCCGAAGGGTGCCCAGTACCAATCTACATGTCTAATCAATGTGCATTATTTATCCCTAACAATTGCATTATTTAAACCTTTTAACTTTCAGAATGAGCCAAACCATGTGACCACATATTGTGCTGTGCTCATCTATAAAGCCTCTGAAGGTTTCTATTTAATCTGGCTGATGTCCAGTCTCTGTTTATTACATGTCTCTCTTTCCCTTTCTCCATTCCATGTGCTTAGCCAAAAACACCTATAAACACTGGTATTTCACCTCTCGTGACATCCCCCAAAAGTTTGAAGCTCCCTCAAAAAAGTAAAGTTGGTTTTGCCATGAAATTCATGCAGTGACAATGAAAGATTAAGTCTTTGCTACACCTTACCATGCCTGTACACCTAGTCACCCACTGTGATATTATGTCCAGTGACTGATGCTGATGTAACAGTATCTAATACTTCAAGCCTGCTCGGCACCAGCTACAGCTGATCCACAACTGTACCTCTGCCACCAGCCCATCAGATCCCACCACAACCTAGACACTGACTTAGCAGATGAGCTCATCCTTAGGATGAATTATTGAATTAATGAAGTGGAGTCTGTGAAGGGCATGGTCCCCCATGAGCACCATGTCACAGGACTTGATTTTTTTTAATTTACTTGTGGCCATGATAAAATAATCAGTGAGAGGCACATGATTAGATGACTGCAACTCCCATATACAGTTGACTTATCATGGCCACATTTAAAAGATAAACAGGCTCTTTTTTTACACTTCGTTAACTCAGTGGATATGGCTTCACCGTGTGCAATTTGCATTTCACCTTTGTGAGTGCACCTATTAGGCATCTCTGCTACATTTGATCTCTCCATCAATCATTACTTTTTTTGCCTCTTGTGGACTTGATGTTGACGACTTTTACTTTTGAAATTAAAGAAACTACTATCTTCAGCCTTGATAAAGTCCGGTTAGGGCGAAACATGTGTTGTCTGCTCTCTTTCTCTTCTTGGTTGTTTGACTTTGGCACTCATAATATCACATCAACAATCGCAGTTTAGGTTAATTTGCAACTTTATTTCGACCACAACCGCGGCCATAAAAGTGCAGCCAGAATACATCGTCTGAAGAAAATGTTTTACTACTTATGTAACTATTGTGCTCGAACCGTCTGTGTGTACATAAACACAGACACGCTGTTGTTCCCAGCCCCGGTCTCTGAGGCTAGAATGGGACACTCAACACTCTTCTATCTGAAGATAGGGTGTTAGCACTGGTGATGTTGCAGAAGACGCTGCATGTCTGACATCTTTTTCAATCAACTAATCATATTTAATTGGTTTTGCAGTCATGATGAATCTAAGCTAGGCTCTGCATTAGTCTAGGCTGTGTATCCGTCTTGTCTCGGTCGTGACATGACCATACTTTTAACAGTACTTTCACCACTACTGTTGCTCGTCCTACTACTACTTCTACTGCTACTACTAATAATAACAATAATCATAACAATAATAATAATAATAATAATAATAATAATAATACCAATACCAATACCAATAATGATGATAATAATAATAATAATAATAATAATAATAATAATAATAATAATAATAATAATAATAACGATAATAACAACAATAATAATAGTAGTAATAATATTGTTGTTAATAACATTATCATTACTACTAGAACTACTACTGCTAACAATAATCATGTTAATGGCAATAAGAACAGGTAGTAGAAACTGCAGAAAAAAATAACCAATGTTTTTCTGCACAGAGAACAGATTTGCACGTCACGGCATTCACGCTCACACCATTGGACCCCTTAATTGGACACTTAGATGTCCTTGATATTAACCTCTCAGTGCCATGTGCTCGGCATTGAGGTGACAAGAGGTTTGACTCATACAATACTACTAGTATCACTACTACTGCCAGTACAACTTCTACTGCAATTGCTGCTAGCATTACTACTACCACTAATAATAGTAATAATAAAAAGAAGACTAAGAAGAAGAAGAAGAAAATATGCACCAACATTTTCCCACTTAAAGAACAACACATCAGATTTCCCTGTTTCTGCGCTCAGATAACAGGAAATGATTCCCCCGTGGGGGATGACAACGGGAAGCCGTAACAATTTGATGCGCATCATTTGTGACGTAAACCATATTCACTAAATGAATTTCAAGAGGATAATAACAGTCTTTAAAGAGAAGAATAAGTAACTATGTGCTGCACACAAAGCTTGCTTTGCACATCTCTGACAGTGTTCCAGTGTCTCAAAAATTATTGTATAGTGAGATCGTATTCTTGCATTAATTGGAAACTTAT
Source organism: Lissotriton helveticus (assembly GCF_964261635.1). Taxonomy (NCBI): domain Eukaryota; kingdom Metazoa; phylum Chordata; class Amphibia; order Caudata; family Salamandridae; genus Lissotriton; species Lissotriton helveticus. Next base: position 179,398,596 of record NC_136063.1, read on the forward strand.
GCTATAACTCCCTAGGAACCTTGAAGAATAAAAAGGAAATGAAACATTTTAAATATACAAGAGGTTTAAAGGCTAACAGGAGGAGCTATCCCTTCTTTGAAAACCTAAAAGTAGCTTGGTCATGAACCCCTGCTGTGACAGGGCCTACTGTGCCTTACACCGGCCCATGCTTACACACCCAATCACCGACTGTGATAGTATGTCAAGTCACTGATGCTGATACAAAAGTGCCACCTGCCTCTAACCATCTACACACCACCAACACCAGGGGCCAGATTAAGAAAGTGCATGGGTCACAAAGGACATGTTAGCTGAATGACTGCACTCCTGGGACACTTTGGTGCATGCATGGCCTCTTCAGCAATATGCATAGCACTGGTGCACATATTGCACCGGCGCATCTGTAAGAGTCATTCCCTCATCAGCATGGAGGCATGGACCCATGCTACTGAGGGAAACACTTTTCCTCTGCGCCCGCACTGTATTATGGATGGGCCTGCACAGTCAAATAGACCATCAGGGTTTTCATTGATTAGGTGCCACAAAAAGAATTAGGGCGCACACCGAGGTCAAGACCTAATATTAATTTAATATTACACATATTACGAAGAAGAAGTATAAGAAGAAGAAGAAATAAACACATTCACAAACAAGTTCCCACTTAAAAACAAATCATCAGATTTACCTGTCAATGCACTCAGGGGACACAAAATGATGCACACCATGGTGTAACCTTTTGCTGAACATCATTTGTGACGTAAACCATAGTCACTAAATGGATTTCAAGAGGATAATAATAGTCTTTAAAGATAACAATAAGTACCTCTATGCTGTGAAGAAAGCTTCCTTTCCACATCTCTGACATTGTTCCAGAGTCTCAACAAATTATCATGAAGTGAAGTGTTATTCCTGCACTGTTGGAAACTGTCTGACATTTTCCTCAAGGCATTTGTATTGTAACCTGAACATAAATGAAACAACATAAATGTACAGGGGTTTGGTGGTAATATGTACAGGAGCGCTAACAGAGACGGAGTAAGGGGTTCGCATTGACTCCCCCAGACATTCCCCTGCAGGGGGTTCTGCCACTCAGTTCAGTTTTTCAGTTCAGTTAAAAAATAAGTTTATTATGACCAATTGGTCTTTAAACTGCACATACCAACATTACACAGATAAAAGTACAATTATTAAAATGTTTTAAAATAATCTAAAACCAAAATTCATTATTTCTCATAAAACCTGTTTTTGTAATATCATGCTGAACTCCAACCAAGATGCCTAAAAATTCAATATAAAAAAAATAATAATAATACATGTTATAATTCCAATCATTCAATTTAACTCTGATTGTCCCTTCATGGGCCCTTCTAACCATTTCCTTAATTCATAAGAAATCTTTTGGCTTCTTGGACAAACTTCGCCAAGGCAATTGCAATGTCCAAGAACTGCATGTCCGTAAGAAGCTCAATTGCTTGAATCCTTGACCGTATTCTATATTTTAAAAACATTGGCCTTAAAATCAATCGTCGCACAGATAACAATTTTTGGCAAACCATTAAAATATGAACACAAGTAAATTTTGAACCAATCCTGCATGTACATTTACCAGTATTATCCATTAATATATATTTTTTTTCCTCATTTGACCGTGCAGGATTAATGCCTATTCTTACCTTTAGTAATTCCAATCTCAACAAGTGGTTTGGTGCGGTGTCTAAATACGGATACCAATTATCATTACTCCAGCTATTTAACATAAAATGCACAGACTCTTTTTGTTTCAGGTAATTCATGTCGATTTGTTTAGATTTCTCATTTCCCAAGATTTTTAGAACACTCTTCCATTCTTCAATACATAGTGACTCTGGGTCAATTTTTACTTTTAAGGATTCACAAAAGGAGAGGAGATTCTTTCTGGAAGCTTTTGCCCAATTTAATTCACTCTGTTGGATCTCCCTCCTGCACCAGCCAGGCACTTTCTCCTCCTCTCCTGATCCTAAGCGTTTCCAAAATCTACATAGATTTACCTGGACTTGTATGTAATGTAATGTAATGTAATGTAAAACAACTTTTCTATAGCGCATACTATCACTCCAAGGAGCATCTTGGCGCTCAATACCAACTCTAGAATGGAAGGGTGGTTAGCTGGTGCAATTCCCAGGAACTTATATCCTCTACACCAAGGCTCTACAGGCAGCATCGGTAAGTGTGAAAACCCAGGTCTTCAGGGCTTTCCTGAAAAGGGATTCTGATGAGATTTGCCGAAGCGAGAGAGGCAATTTATTCCATGCTCTGGAACCCAGTACCACAATAGATTTTTCCCCTTTAGTGGCCAGTCTGAATCTTGGAACAACTAACAAGTTCTGGTTAGAAGATCTCAGACTTCGAGTGGGGAGGTGGCGTTTGAAATTCTTTGCAAGATACCTGGGTCCTTGTGCGTGATAGGCTCTGAAAGTGATAATTAAGATTTTGAATAGGATACGTTTGTGGATGGGAAGCCAATGAAGGGCGTGTAGTGCAGCTGAAGCAGATGATTTCCTGGGCCAACCAAGGACCAGGCAAGCGGTGGCATGCTGGACCATCTGCAGCCTGTGGAGCACGGTCTTATTGGCTCCTGCATACAGGCTGTTACAGTAGTCCAGTCTTGATGTAATAAGTGCCACCGCTACCGTTTTCCTAGTTGACAGTGGGAGGAGGTCAAAGAATTTCCTGAGCATTCTGATGATATAGAAGCATGTGCTGGCCACCCCAATATCTTGTTGCTTGAATGACAGTGCGTCATCAAAATTGACACCCAGGTTACGGGCAAAAAGGATGGTATTTGGGGGGGCTTCATCATCTTCAGGCCACCATTGCTTCGGGGAGAACAGATTTTGAGGACCAAACGGTAGAATTTCTGTTTTCCCGGAGTTACATTTGAGATGATTGGTCTTCATCCATTCAAATGTGTCAGTCAGGCATTTTTTTTAGGTTTTCTTCAGCTCCGGGCAGTTCCCTGTCAAGTACCAGGATAAGCTGCGTATCGTCAGCATAGGATATAGTACTGATCTGATACGAAGAAATAAGCTCGATCAGGGGTCCCATATAAAGATTGAAAAGTACAGGGCTCAAACTGGAGCCCTGAGGTACCCCTGTGCTGATGTGTTTTTCTTCGGAGTTGAATTCGCCAAGCACAGTGACTTGCCATCTTTGGCTGAGGAAGTTTTTGAACCTATCCAGCACTACACCACCTATCCCTGAATTGAGTAAACGGTCAATCAAGATGGTGTGTGAGACCGTGTCGAAGGCCGCCGATAGATCGAGTAATATCAAGACGGCCTTCTTCCCTTGGTCCATAGCGGTACGCAGGGACTCAACAGAGAAAAGGAGGGCAGTTTCGGTCGAGTGCTTGGACCTGAAGCCAGATTGATTGGTATGAAGGATATTATTATCTTCCAAGAGTATGGTGAGTTGTTTATTGACAAAAGATTCAGCCAGTTTGAAAAGCGCAGGCAGCAGTGAGATAGGGCGTAAGTTGGAAAGAGTCGTGGGGTCAGATAGAGGTTTTTTCTGGAGAGGTTTGACAGCGGCTAATTTCCAGTCAGATGGAATCTCTGCAGTTGCAAGTGATGAGTTAATAATACTATTGACAATAGGATTTACCTCATTAACCAAGGCTCTTAAGAACATGGGAGGACAAGGATCAAAGGGTGATCCTGACTTGCTGGACAGAATGGCCAGATATGATTCTTCTAGAGAGACGGGTGTGAACACGTTGAGATGGGGAGTGTTTAGGTCCTTTTCTCTATTTAATTCCACTCTTTCGTTATCGAAAGAGGTCAGGATTGGTAGGGGGAAGTCCCTGACAATGTCTTGAATTTTATTTTCAAAATAATCAGCGATGGAGTTGCAAAGGGGTAGAGAGGGAGGGATTTCCTGTGCGAGTGCTCTAGGATTAGTAAAGCTATTAACAATCCTGAATATTTCTTTCTGTCCGTTTCCAGAGGAGGCAATAGCCTCTAGGAAGTGAGCCTTTTTTGCTAATTTAATTGAGGCATGATACTGCCTACGTGCTACTTTATAGATCCTGCAAGCGTCTTCTTCATAATTTCTACGCCATCTGCGCTCTAATTGTCTGACTCTACTTAATGTATGTTCCATGCTGGCCAATCTAGTTCTACCCTAATGGCCTCTATCATTGATGAGTTGGGTAAAGAGAGAAGGGTTTTTAAACATTTCCCTTCCTCCTTATCCCATGAACATTTCCCCCCAAACACACAATTTCAGCCCCATAATGCACCTGCAGGGGGGGGAACATCGTTTACGACGCGGTTTTTACACCGCAGTGCCTTTACCCCGCAGCTATTACAACGCAAGTCGTTACTACGACTTGCCCTGGATGGCGCTGTGGGATAAGGAATCTTGCAATTTTATATTCCAACACCTTCCCTACTGTTACGGGGACTGGTGTTGGAATATAAGATTATAAGATTCCTAAATCCACGCCCTACAGCGCAAGTCGTTGTAACGACTTGCGTTGTAAGACTTGCGTGGTAAAGGCATGCGTTGTTACAACATGCGTTGTAACAACGTACATCCCCTGCAGGGGGATCATAGCCTTAAATGCTTTCCACACTGATCTGTTTGACATTCCTCCATAAATACTATTACATTTTTTCATTTTTCATTTTTTCAAACCGCAAATTCCTGCTAGGCCTTTGGTTTTCTGGGACTGTAAGTGCATGCCCCAGTTCAACGCTCTATCAAACCATATTCCCAGATACTTATATTCATTTATATTTATATTTATGGGTTTTCTTTCCGAAACACAATATTTTAGTTTTTCCATATTTACTGTTAAATATTTGGATATACAATATGTCTCAAATGCATTTAGCTTTCTTTGCAGTCCTAGTTCCGTTTGATCAAACATAGCTAGGTCATCTGCATATAATAGGCAAGACAGATGCTTTCCATTTACCTCTGGACTTGCTCCTCTTACAGTATTTAATAAATTTGGTAAATCAGCGAGAAAAATAGAAAATAGGAGTGTGGCCAATACGCAGCCCTGTCTTAACCCATTATTAGTTTCTATCTCTTGGGTTAAACCTCCTACAGTGTCTTTGATTACCTGTGCCCAATTTCCACTGTGCAGCCCTTGAATAACTTCTAAGAGGTTCGCAGGGATATTATATATTTTCAGTGTATCCCATAAACACTCTCTATCAACTAGATCAAATGCTGCCCGGAAGTCAACAAAGCAGCAGTATAAATGTCCCTGCTGTTCTATCGACTCCCGAGCCACAGCCCACAATGCAAAGCAATGATCGAGTGTTGAGTGCCCCTCTTTGAGCCCTCCTTGTTCTAACAGGACAATCGCATTTAATTCAACCCATTCCTTCAATTGTCCCAAAATTATTTTGGAGAACACTTTCACTCCAATATCTAATAGATTAATTAATCTATAATTCTTTGGGTCCTTCCTATCTCCTTTTTTATGCAATGACCTAATTATGGCCCCCTCCATGATTTTGGAATTATACCCGAGGTTTATACTTCTGTGAACACCTTTGAGAAGAATTGGGCCCACCAATGTAACTCAGTTTTAAATAATAATGTGGGTAAATTACCAGGCCCTGCCGCACGAGTTAAGTTTAACCTCTTAATGATATTCTTTACATTTTCAAATGAATATAAAGGAATTCGATTTTTTACTACATGTTGCCTACATATTTTCTTCCAACTAATTTCTGGCCCGTTTCTAGATTTATATAATTGATTCAGGTGCTCCTCCCAGGAAGCCTCATCGACTTCACAACTCATAGTCCCCTGAGATCGACCCGCCATATCTTGGATCAACTTCCAGAAACCTTTAATATATGTACTTTCTACGGTTACTAGTAGAGAGACCCAACATTTTTCTTTAAAGCATCTTTTCTTGGATCTCACTAGCATTTTACATTCCTTCCTCGATTTTATTAAATTATTATAGCCCTCCAGGTCGTATCTTAGCTTTAGCTTTCTTTCTCCTCTTCTCAGTAACTTTTATTTCTCTCTACATATGGAGTCAAACCAACCCATTTGCTGTCTGACACCCCCTTGCTGGGTTTTGTCCCCTTTTTTTGCCTTCTTTAAATTGTCAGATAAGCATAGGGCTGCCTGCTTGATTTTCTCTTCAAACCATGCGACACTCATGCTCCATGCTACCTCAGAATCTAAAATTTGTTGGAGACTAGATAATTTTGAAATATATTAATCCGTCAATTTAGTAGCGAGTCTTTTTGGGTAATCCATAGATCGTGGAAGGACTTTTTCACAGACTTTTGGGGGTTCTCTCACTATTTCACAATACAATGGATAATGATCACTTGCTTTACGTTTGATTACCTTAAACTTCTTTACTGAGACAAAGTTCTAGGCATGTACAAAGAGGTAATCTATCGGGCATAATTGATTGCCCCTTCAAAATGTTTGTTCTGCTGGTCTATCAAAATCGGATCTACCATTTAAACTAACTAATCCATGCGACCCTAAAAATGTCCCTACCTCTTCATCTTGCTTATTCATTTTACAAATGGGAAAAAGGGCTGGCATTATCTCGTATGCATCTAAAATTTCCTTCATCCAAGCATCCAACTTATCGGGAGCTAGCTTATGATTAAAATCTCCCTTAATAATTAGAAAATCTTTACCATTTTTTTAATCATTTATAGATATCAGATCTTCTTTAAAGAACCCCATTTCTTTTACATATTCTTCTTGGGAACACCACTGCACATATATGTTAATCACAATCACATATTCCTTTTGCCTTTCCTGATCCTGTAGACTTACCTCACTGACCAACATCCATTTGCAAGAGGTATTTATCAAGGACACCTTATTTATTGTTTTTGTGGAGATTAGTGTCATGATCCCACCTGATGGGCGACCAAATTTTGCTTTTGTAGCCGCTTTATAAAAGTGAGTAAAGCCTTCAACTACCAGGGTGCTGTCGCATAGCCAAGTCTCTTGCAGACAAATTATGTCTGTACAAAAGGGGGTGGTGATGGACGGAGCATCTGAACCAATCAAACACTCACACCCAGTCAAAAGATCTGGGTTTAATCCATCACCGTTCTTTAGCCCACTCTGCCACCCCAGTTCAGACATGGCCATATGCAAATCAGCCTGACCCTGTGCCTCATGGGAACAGTCCAGCCCGAACTACCACGCCATGCCTTCCCTGGACCGGAAACAAGCTTCCTAATTATGTCTGCCTGACGTGAAACTTTTTTTTACACAAGCCATCTTTATTTGCTCTTTTAGACCATTAATGTTCCACGAGATTATTCTTAGTCTATGTGACGACCCATTTCCCTAATCTAATTTGCTAAGAAGGCCAGACTCATTTACTGCCCACCAAGATGCATTTAAGTCTCTATCCTCAATACCCCAATTTCCCCAGTTCTTATCCAGCTCGTTGTTTTCAACAACAATTTTAGTTTTCTCTCCTACTCCACATGACCCTGTTATCAGTCTAGCTTGTCTTTTTCCCAAGCCTGCAAGACAATTCAAGAAACTACTATGTGGCTGATTTACCTTTTCTATTTCCGCCTCTGTTATTAATCTTATTCCTTCCTTTAATATCTCTTTTTCAGCATTTACTATTGCAGATTTAATCATCCTTGAATATACTTCAACTTTTTTCAATTCCGTACCCTTACTACTTGGTAAAAATCCAACCGGCCTTAAATCCTTTGATTAAATTTTACATAGACTTGGACATTTTGAGAAGGAAAATAAAAGTTGCGAGCGATTTAACAGCGACATTTTTTTTAGCTTTTTCCTGCCCTCTGGTACTTCCTGGGGTTCAAAATATAACCACTTTTTATCTCTTGGCTCTGTATCCCCTGAATCTCTAAACGTTTCTTCACTTTTGTCTCTATTTGGGCCATTTATCTTTGCACACCCTTTTCCCATACTGTTTGGGTTGCTTTTCACACCCATTAGGATGAATTTTTTTTCTGACCATTTCTCTTCCCATGCTTCTTCCCGGGGATTTTTTTGTGGGAACCTATTTTCTCTTGATTTATTCGAACTTGCATCTTGGGGACTTTCTTGCTTCTTCTTCATTTCCTTTTTAGTAACCATGAAGGGGTCTCTTCCTACTGTTTTTACATGTGATACAAGTGGTTTATCTTCTTTACACTTTACTTTTTTACTGTCAGTTTGTCTCCCTTCATACTTCCCTGCATACTGGGTGAGTTTTCTTGGCGGGAATCTAAACTTTTGCCCCCTGTGGCTCCATTGTTCATTTCTTCGCCTTATTAACATAGGTTGTTTCGATATATACACATCATGAACTTGATTCAGTTGATCCACGGCCTCAGTGTCTCCTGTGCCCCCCTACTGCGGAACTGTCCAACACAGGTCTAACCACTGCCGGCATTAAACCCCTAATGCCTTGTAGTTCACACACTGTGAGCTTTGAGCTCCTTTCTTGCGCTTTTAGTATTTTATTATTTGAAAGTGTGACTTCTAACAGGCATTGCAAGATCTTTTGTAACATTAAAATAATGTCCAACGTTGAAGCTGATGGAGTTGCTGACAAGTCTAAGTTCTCTGTGCTATTATATAGAATATTTTCCATAGACTTGGAGACACCATTTACCCATTGGTCCAGACTTTTATCTGCAGTTTCTCCTTCCTCCTCGTGGGTATTGTCAACATTCTGGGTCTGCTGCTCTTTTGAAGTCTTCTCCTCATACTCTTCATCTCTGGTGTCCTGCTCGGAGAAGATCCTGGACGATGATGAAAGTCTTGCTTCTAAGTTCGAGTTTATATGGCTTAGGTTACAATGATTAGAGAATGAATCTTCTATCCCTTCAGCACAATGATCGTTTGTTTCTTGGATTAAAATTAAGTCCTTCTCTAGATCTTTAGTTTTTTTAGGTGTAGGAGTAGGTTTCTCAGTAAAATGCTTTCCCACAAAATATTTTATTGATCTAGAAACTGTGTTGCTTCCTTTCATGTTCACATGCGATGGATTTGTCATATTTGGTGTATCTTTCTTCGTTGACATTATTACTTTATTTTGTCCCCCATATCATTCATTTCTTCTATAGACTCTGAGGGGGTTCTAATTGACTCACTTGTTTCATTATTTGTAGGCTGATTGTTTTTTCGTTTTTTGTTGATTCTTTGATTTTTAGGGGCCATCTTTGCAAATAAAAAGGAGAAGGATCAAGTACGATATAGTTATTTTGTATTAGGCTCTGGATTTCAGAAGAATGTGAATAAGGTTTATGGAAGGCCGACGTGAGTCCAACAATTAAAAAAACAGTACTACGTTCATATCCGCCTCACAATAAAGTTAAAAACAATTTAAACAAAGTATTTTTCACTTACCTCTGCTGTGATGAGTAGTGGTACTTCGGGATTGCCGTGGTAAATACACTTTTACTCCTGCTGGTGTAACCTTTCTTTAACCAAGGCTGGGAGCATCAGGTTGCTCCCCCCCTTTTTGGTCTCTGCCCCCACTGGGGGCTGCGCTGGTCTTTGGGTGCTACTGTGCCTCTTTGCTGTGTTTGGAGGTGCTACTGTGCCTCTCTGCTGAGTTTGGAGTGTGGTTTGTTTCCGGGTGCTGCCACTCACTGCAACCACTTGCAATGGGACCTCTATCCCACCTTTGAATTACAGGCTGCATGACATCTGCACTGGGAAAGACGAAGCTGCTACTTCAATAAGCTGCTCTGCCTTTTACCACTACGGGATCTCCTGTGACCCTACGGGGTTCACTGACAAAATATCGGGTATAAAATATATGCTTTCAAAAATATTGATTTTTTTTTTTTTCCGGTGGGAAACATGGCGGCGGCGGGTTGAGCCGCGGCAGTACTCCGCTTATGGACTCTTGCAATACTTTAGAAATGGAGGTTTAAACTTCACCTCTGTAAGGTATCATCTGGTATACTTTCTTTTTGGGTCTGCGTATAACTTTTCTGCCAAATTATTCACAAAATCCGCTGATTATCTAAGTTTTCAGCTCACCTTGGGTAACAGCCTCTCTCCGCCATACCGCTGCCTCCCATGTGTTTAGGGGAGGAGATAGTCACAGCGCCTGCAGCAGCAGCGGAGATCGCGGAGTTCACAGCAGTGTTTTCAATACCGGCTGGTGGGCAGGATCCCGTAGCATCAAAACAGCCAATGCCGGTGCAGGAATCCCCACGTTTTCCAGCGGGGGGGGTGGATCTGGTTCCGAGCCGCCCTGGAGCTCAGGAGAGGCCGTCACATACGAGATGTTCAGCCGGGGCGGTATGGATTCACAGTAGCGTTTCAGGCACAGGCAGACCGCCGTGAGGAAGGAGAGATACTGGAGGAGAAGCTGCCCCAAGCTCAGCAGCGATGTCAGCGCAGACATCGAAGTGGTCTGAGCAAAACCCGACTCAGCGGTAATAGTGGTAACAGCGGGGAAGGGAGTAGTGGGGGCGAGTCTGAGTGTCTGAATTCTGAGTCTGCATTAGCTCGTACTGGGGAAACCACCCGAGGAGGCAGAGGAAAGGGGAGGGTGAGAGGGCGCTTGAGAAGGAAATGTGCTCTTAACGTTAGAAAAGAATTAACTAAAGCATCTTTTTCTCAAAAACCTGAATCCCAAAGCGATCCCCCCGTTCTTAAAGCAGATACAGTAACAAATACAAGTGATTTGGTGGAGTTAAAAACTCACACTGCCTCCAATAATAGCACTTTTGCTGATACTACTGCTGGTACTAACAATAAAAAACTATCGACTTATTTAACGGGTCAGGTTAAGGCAAAGCGTTCATATACTCCCAAGTCAGCAAAAAATAAATCAAAGAATTTGGTCACTACCTCAAAAATAACTCCCTCATTACGCTACTACTTTAAAGTGGTTCCTCAAGTGGTGCTGTTAGGTAATAGCCCCCCCTCCTCCCTACAGGGACGGGAGGAAGGGGATACTATTCCAAAAGTACGGATGGCTTCTAAAGAGGTTGAAGGACTCCCTATGGAGAATACGGAGGTTACGGCGAGCACGAGCGTCCCCACTCCTGATCTTTCTCCAGACCTCAATCTAGCAGGTGTAAAGGGGCTAAATGAAATCAGCACTTCCGTCACTGCTAAATCCAACGATGATAGCAATGCTGTGAACTACAATAATAATGATAAGGGCAAGGAGGATAATGGTGGCAACTTCGACCTACTGTTCTCCTCTACGTTAGGAGAAGTTGGTCAAGGGGATATAGTGGACTGTCATACCCCCATTAATCCGGAGCAATCTGTGCCTTCTTTGGTCCTGTTCAACCCTTTAGCTCCCCCATTACCTCTTGCTCCTCCGAGGATAGCATCAGGTCTGAGTCTGCAGTCGGTTCTTCAAGAAGCAGGCTCAACAGCTTCTACTAGGGGTCGGGAAGATTCTAGCATTGCCTACGATACTACTCAAGCCTTGAATACTGATCTGGTTTCCACATTGCAGGCTTCTTTTCAGTCAATGTTTGCAACCTTGGCGGCAGACATTAAAAAGGGCTTTGAGACTTCTGCATCAAATCAAGCCGATATTCGATGTTATTGCCAATCTCTGGACAGCAAGCTTGGTGCTCTTACTACTAGGACAGAAACTCTTGAAGATTCCGTCACAGAAGTGAACATTAACCTAAGTGCCACAAAAGCGGAACTAATGAATCTTAGACAAGAAAATCAGAGCATGTCAGATAGGATGGAGACTTTGGAAAACCATGCACGGAGGAACAATCTACGAATTATGAATATACCGGAGGAGAAAGAGGGTTCAGATATTAAACAATTCGTGGTCTCCTTGTTAAAGGAGGCGCTACGATTAGACATGTCTGAACAAAAAATAGCCATGGATATCCAGCGCATTCATAGAGAGCCGTTTTGAAAGAACCCCCAGAGAACAAAACCCAGAAAAGTCTTGGTCAACTTTCTTACCTACTCTCTTAAAGAAACCATTCTGAATATCGCGCTGAAACAGAAGGTTGTAAATGCTAAGGGGTTCAACTTCCAGATTAGATCAGACCTTTCTAGGATCACGCTCGATAGACAGTGGGAGCTAGGTAAGAGGTTGGAAGCCTTCAGGAGTCAGGGGGCCGTTGCCCAGTTGGTCTTCCCAGCGGCACTAAGAGTTATGTATAAGAACACTATGCACAATATAAGATCAGTGCAGGCCGCAGACGAATTCCTGCTGAGTATGGGAAGGAGGTCGGAGTCTGCTAAGTAGTTTGGGCCTATCTCCTACATTATCTGCTTTTGGGTTCATTCTGGTTATCTCCCTCCTTCCTCTCCTGATCTTTGAAGAGTTTACTTCTGGCTTGTTAAAAGCCAACTTGAACTCTGTTAAAAAGCTGTTAAAGGGTTTAGAATCTTCATTTACGTTGACATAAAGACTTTAAATACTTTAAATACAATAACTATGAGATACATAGTACACAGTAAAATGATGTTGGGCAGGTGGAGAATAAGAAAAAAAATAAAATAAAATAAAAATAAATAAATAAATAGGAGAAAGGGAAGGAAATAAAAAATTAAAAAAATAGGTGGAACACTTTAGTACCGGTTAACACATTTCTGATAAAGCGGGTGATAAGATTTACATTCATTTAGGGGTCATATTCTCACTCTATTTCACTAGGGTTGTTCCTCCAAAGTTTGGCTGTTGGTTGGTGGTGGCAGGGGTCCATAGCGGTGTGCTATCTCTCTGGGTGTCCAGATAGATAGAGTGGGGGTTTCCCGTGGGCGGGGGGTTTGGGGGGGAGGGGGGCTAGGGGGGGCGGAAAAAAGTAAAAATTGTCCTATTAAACGTCCTTTAAAGCAATTTTTCGAGGGGAAAGACAGGAATTATTTAACACATAGCTTATCTATCATAGCTTTGCAGTGTTGGCCCTTGGTTCTAGTAATTTTCTTCCAGTATAATGCATAACTTACGCATCTTATCCTGGAACACTAATGGTCTTCGGACTACGCCAAGAAGAAACAATATCATGCAATATCTACGAGATTCTGCAGCACAAGTACTAGTGCTCCAGGAGACACATTTGGCAGAAAACGAAATGCAGAACTTGTTGTGTAAGAACAAATGGATAGATTTTGGGGTTATTACATCACAAACCTCACATATCAGGGGGGTGGCCATTCTTTTTAAAAAATCTATCAGGGCAAGGCTAATCTCTAAACAGGTAGACCCTTATGGTCGATGGGCAATAGCTTCAGTTATTATTCTGGGTTCTCCATTTACGATAGTAGGATACTACGGCCCAAATCAGGACAATCCATCAGTTTTGACCACACTTTTTTCGCAACTATATCTATTCCCAGAGCCCGTTATTCTAGCAGGCGATTACAACATAGTTTTGGATCCAGTATTGGATAAGTCATCTTCCAACAGGGCTAAAACTCTATCTAAGACTAGGACCTTTCTGTTAAACAATATGAAAGCATTGAATTATATTGATATCTGGAGGACACTTCATGGGTCTCAAAGGGGGGTCACATTTAAGAACTATAAATTTCATCACCAGTCTCGGATCGACTTCATTTTGATCAGCCATATTTTGGTTAAACAGGTAAAATTAATCTCTCATTTACCTTTTCATCTCTCTGACCATACCGCCATCCTTCTTGAGCTTGAGGTAGCATCTAGGCCCTCTCTAAGAAACTGGTCTTTTGACAGATCAAATCTCGTTTCTCCCAACATCATAGAAGCATTAAATCATGAAGTTAAGTCCTTCTGGGAGATTAATCAGGGGTCAGCCCCACCTGGGATCACCTGGGACGCTTTTAAAGCTACATTAAGGGGTTATTTAACCAATATATCGGCATATAAAAACAAGACCTACAGGGATGCAGTCGCCTCTCTTGAATTAGAGATAGTAGGACTTCAAGAAGAGATTGACTTAAACCCGGTATCTTCAGGGTCCCCATTAGTGGAGCTGCAAGACAGATTAACGGTCTTAAAAGGCGATCTCTCCTCAGTTCTGAGTGCACGGGTCTTAGAGAGATGGGAGGCTAGCAAGTTGGCCCATTTCGAATACGGGGAAGGTGCCGGGAAGCTCCTGGCCTGGAAGTCGAAGACAGATAGGGTCCGAAACAATGTTAGTTCTATCAGTAAGGATGGAGTACTATACTCTACAGATGAGGAAATCAGTGGAGCTTTTAGAAGCTTCTTTACTGAAATATATCAAGAAGACAAGAGGGTACAACCCAGCCAAGCAAGGGACTGGTTATCTGGGATTGCTCTTCCGGCCTTAAACTTAGAACAAAGGAATGCTTTAGATGGCCCTATTACACTGGAGGAAGTAAGCTCTGCCATTTCTAAAAGTAAAAAAGGCAAAGCTGCAGGACCCGATGGGCTACCCTCCGAAATATATAAAGTAATCTGTCCATTAATTCTCTCTTACTTAACAGACCTGTTTAACAGCATCCTATTAGATGGTGCCCTACCTCCCGTATCTTGGGATAGGGCCTCTAGAACCTTGATTTTAAAACCGGGTAAAACTGCAACTAGTTGTGGGTCATACAGGCCAATCTCAATTCTCAGCACAGATTATAAAATCTTTGCATCCGTGCTTGCAAATAGATTGAGTGGAGTTGCAAATAATATTCTGCATGTGGACCAGAAGGGATTCGTAAAGGGAAGGCAAATCTACGAATTGACCTACGATCTTATTGGCGCAATAGACATGGCCACATTAGCATCTCTTCCCTTAGCAGTTTTTACTCTTGATGCTACAAAAGCTTTTGATAGGGTAAACTGGATTTATTTAGAGGAAGTGCTGAAAAAGATTAGTCTAGGGGATAACTTTAGGCGAGCTGTCAAACTATTATACAAAAACCCTTCTGCCTCATTATTGGTCAACGGTGAACTTACTGAGCCATTTAATATCACTAGAGGAACCCGTCAAGGGTGTCCCCTTTCACCACTTTTGTTTGATTTATATATAGAACCTTTTGCTCAATTAATTCGTGATAACATTAATATAAAACCTTTTATTTTCGAAGGATGGGAGAGGAAGGTTGCATTGTATGCGGATGACGTTCTTATTTTTTCATCCGAGTTGTGCTCGTCATTTCCTACTGTTATATCTATTGCAGAAGAATTTGGTGCAATATCTGGATATGAAGTGAATGCATCCAAAACCGACATTATGCTCTGTAATCATCCCGTACCGGTTGTAGGGGTACAGCCTAGTTCTACCCTCAGGTATCTCGGGTTAAACATCTATACCGATATTAATAAGATTGTCCCCTTAAATTTTGCTCTTGTGGCTAAGGAGGCTCGAAGATTGATGAGATCATGGTCTACTCTCCCTATGTCCCTGATAGGCAGGTCTAACTTGGTTAAAATGACTATTTTACCCAAGATTATGTTTTTGTTTAATACTATACCTCTTTTTTTTTACCCATCTTTGATTGCCAAATTCCAAACCGAAATAAATAGATTTATATGGAATAGTCATACGCCTAGATTATCTTGGAAGAAGATAAGACGTCGTCGAGAAAAAGGGGGCCTTGCAGCACCAGATCTGCAGTTCTACGGTTGGGCTTTTCAACTTTCTCATATCAGGATGCTTTTAAAGGCCCCTAATAACGCTGGGTGCTGGAAATTATTTTCAGCACTTCTTAAGGGGGGAAAAATCGGGCCGACGAACTTTTTGTTAAAATTTGGCGACCCTAAGTATTTCAAGAAGGTTAAGCTAAAGGTTTTGAGGGATCTTGCCAGAACATGGGCTAATTTAAGACGAACACTCAAATTAGATTACTATCTTAGTAGGGCCCCGCTATGGGACTCTCCAGGAGCGCCGTCTTGGCTTTTGGATAGCTTAGCTCTCCCAGTCAGAGAGGCCGGACTCACATCATGGGGAGAACTGTTTGCAGAAGGAACCTTACTCTCATGGGAGACCCTGAGCTCAACAATAGGAACTCGATTTTCACGATTTAAATACCTCCAAATTCAGAGTTGGTCTCAGGCTTATAGTCAAGGTAGGGGTAGGTTTAAAATAGGCACCAATAGTATTATAGTAACCCATCTGATTGACAAACCACCTTTCAAAAAAGAGATCACATTTTGGTACAACCTTATATTGGTTGAGACTGATGGCGATTTCCTGCTCACCCTCTCGCTTTGGGAGACATATATCACCAACACCGATGTGGAGGGTCTGTGGTTAAAATCATTTAAGATTCTGGGAGAGATTGTGAAACCTTCCTGGCTCCGCCGTAATCATTTGTTTACACTGCACAGAGTGTATTACTCTCCACAGCGTCTATCAAAGTTTCCCAATAATGCACAGGTGGACTGCCCTAGATGTGGCTTGGTAGCAGCATCAGATGTTCATATGTTTTTTGAGTGTACGTTTATATCATTATTTTGGAATGAAATCTGTGCTTCCCTCTCGTCTGCAATAGGTTCGCAAGTCAGCCCTAGCCCAATGTTAGTTTTCTTTGGTATTATACCAGAGCTTGATGGCATATATAAAAAGCTGGTCTTTTATAGCTGTTTGTTGGCTAGAAGAGAAATATGCAGACGGTGGAAAGATAAGACACCTCCTCTCTCTACTGATTGGCGTGCAGCCATGTTACAGATGTCTAAATTAGACATGGCTAGAGTGGGTAACCAACATAAGAGAAGATTTTGGTTACTTTTGAACTGGTAATCATAGACCAAAACACCATGGGTTTTTTTTTTCCCCATGTCCTATGATTCTGCTGCTTTGCTGGGTCTCACTCGAACCTTTTTTGTTATACATTCCCAACAAGGGCGATGTCGGTTACGATTTGGGTTGTACTGAGCAGTATGCTAGTCCAGTTGGTACCACCTGACGATGATTGAGATATGGATGCTTGGCACTGCGGGATACTCCGGTAGGAATCATTAAAATCCCCCCCAGTTTTTCTGGGTCAGTGTCCCAATTATCTCCTCTAATTGTTCGTTACTATATGGTCACCAAGGGCGAATATGAGGACAAAAAAAATATATATATATCAATTTTCACTTACTATAGTTGTTTATCGATTTGTACATGTATATACATATTAAACATTAATTCAATTAAATATGAATGCTAATATAATTAAACAATATATATTGAATACATTTTTTTGGAAAAAAAACAATTATTATTTTAACAAATTACAACAAACATATATTAATGTATATATATTTTTATTTACATATATCTATTTTTTCTTCTTTCTTTTAAGTTTGAGTTTATTTAAAACCAGAGGAAAAAGAACAACAATATGATAACCAAAATTAGTCATAGTTAATATCAAGATTATATAAAGGGATAGGAAATACAATGGTTACAATAAACTTTTTATGTGAAAGAGGGGAATCAGAGGGAGACAAATAAGGGGGAGGGAAGAAATAATATATTATTACAGTACCAAGATTGCGAAAAGGTAACGTTATCCGTATGTTTCCAGTTGGAGGTAATTAAATGTAAGGCTATAACTAATAATAAATCTAACAACTTAAAGTTTGATGGTGATTGAGGCCAATGAGGTGACAGTGAACCTAAGAAAATATTAGGTAAAGAAAAGGGAACATTAACTCTAAAAATCCTATTCATTTGGTACCAGACTAACTGCAAGAATCTATAGACATGAGGGCAGTCAAATGGCATACATGTGAATGCATTTTAATGTTAACAGATTTAACTGGAGAGTGTCTATCCAAAATGGGGTCATGAATTTGATTACAGTCACCACCAAAAACAATATAGTCAACATCAAATGAAAGTAATTTATCAGAGATTTGCTACTAGAGTGTTTTATCAATGGAAACTGGACTATAAACGTTAAAGAAAACTAACAGTATTTTATCTATAAGTAATTTAACAATAACCAAACAACCATCAGAGTCAGATTATTGATGAACAACTGAAACATGACATTTTTTATGACAGAAAATCAAAACAACATCTTTTTTACCTAAAGCTGGAGAAGAAAAAACATTGCCCACCCAACATTTATTTAACTTAGAAGCTTCAGCATCAGACAAATGAGACTCTTGGAGTAGAGCAACGTCAGTTTTCAACTTTGCTAAATGGGACAACACTTGTTGTCTTTCAATGAGGTTACCTAATCCCTTAATATTCCATTTAGTAACTCCGAATTTGACTAGAAGGAAGTAACATAGCATTCATTAAGCAATAATGCGATAATACATCTTAAATTTGAGAAAAAGTGATAGAATAAAAGTATACACAAAAGATTATTGATTGATTAGAGAAAAGAGGAAAAAAGGAATAGGACAGCGACTGCGACAGAGAGAAAAGGAGAATGAAAAAGAGGAATGGAATAAAAGTACAGAGGGTAGAAGAGAGCGATAGAACATGAAAAAAAACAAGACAACAGTACATATAATAGAATAGAAGAAAAAGACAATGTATGGAACCACTAAAAAACATACCTGTAACACAAGACACAATGAGGGGTGGTAACACCGAAAGATGGCGGTGACCTCGCCGAAACTCCACCGAACCGCCTAAGAACCAGGGTATGACATCAACATATAGGAAAGACCAAAGGGGAAGCAAATGACGACGGAAAAGAACTGCACCTGTATGAAAGAGAAGTAAGCTATAAATAAGAAAATACATTCAGAAGGACGTGAAGGAGGAAAAATAGGTAAGACACATTAATGCAACATAGAATACAAGAATATAAGAATATAAACAAAACAGCAATTAAGGAATAACATAAACAAGAAACAGCTAGACTAGACAAATCAAAATAACAAGTCAAGTAGACTTTGAAGTGTCCATAGCCACAGCACCATGTTTACAAAGGAACTCCTGCAATACAGCTGGGTCATCGAAAGTGGAAGCCTTTTCCTT
This sequence comes from Lissotriton helveticus, assembly GCF_964261635.1. Lineage (NCBI taxonomy): Eukaryota > Metazoa > Chordata > Amphibia > Caudata > Salamandridae > Lissotriton > Lissotriton helveticus. The sequence continues at coordinate 179,417,429 of NC_136063.1, forward strand.
ATAAGTGACCTTGAAAATGCAGGAATGGATTAGTCCAAATCTGCCATTTATAGAGCGAAGTTGAGGACGAAGATCGAGAAATTTCTTGTGACGGTCAACAGTAACCTTAGCTACATCTGGAGAGAAAAATAGTCAATGACCGTCCCCCAAAAATTGTTTTTTAGAGTTGACTACAGACAAGACAAGCAAAAGGTCTGTATATTGCAGGAAGAACAGAATGACTCCACGAGGTTTTGTTGAAATCTTGGGACCAGGTCTGTGAGACCGTAGGATTTTAAGAGAAGTAGTAGAGGTCAATTCCAATAGCTTAGGCAAGAATGTTGAAAAGAAAACAGTTGGATTGGAACCTTCGATATTTTCAGGAAGATCATAAATTTGTGGATTGTTTCTGCGATTTCAATTTTCTAAATCCTCCGATTGTTTCATAAGTAGAGATATTTCAACTTCTAGATTTAAAATACAGGAGGATGAGGTCTGAAGAAAGTCTGTTTTTTGTTCCACATCAAGCATACGAGACTCCAAAGAAGACCATTTATCATCCAGATGCTGCAAGGTTGTGGTGGTCTCCTCCATGAAGGGCTTCAGAGCACGATTTCCTCACGGATTATATCCATGGATGCTGAAGATGAGTTCACTGGAGAAGGAGGATCTTTCTTTGGCCATTTGGTAGAAATTGGAGGTCATTTGCTTGATAGATGAGGTTTTGGAATAGTGCCTGTGATCAGGTTTCTGAGGAGAAACGTCTTCCATTTCGTGGAGAGCGGAGTCAGAATCTGACTGAGCAGTAGGTTTAGAAGACGCGGTGAGCTTAAGATTTCATAGTCCTCCCATAGAAGAGGTAAAGGAAATTTAATGGATAATATTAGCTGATCGATTCCTAAACCTCTGACAGAAAAAACAATGCATAGGATAATCCAAAGGAGTGAATTCAGGATCATTCATATCCTATACAGAAGCTATGAAGAGAGGTGAGGTGAGAGGACTCACATAAGGCTGTCAGTGGTAGATGAATCACACCATTTCTCATGAAGTAAGAAGAAGATTGATGCGAAAAAAGGATAACATTTGTTTACCTAACATGAGGGAACAAATACCAAGCACGTTTCTGAAAATGAAGTATAGTTGGGGGATGTGAAAAGGGAGAGACACAAAATGGCTGCTGTCTTAACATTTCCTTTCAAATGCTGAAAAGCACTAAAATTAGGTAAAATAGAGAGTTCAGCTGTTTAGCTTAAGTGGCTGGCAGTAAACGCTTCTAGAAAGTTGTAGGTATATTTTTCCGAAGAGAATCAAGCATCACTGCACTTCTGAGTTAAAATAGTGGTCATTATGAAGAAAAACGACTCGCGCCATGAAATTGACCAAAAAATGGAGTAAAACAGCAGAAAACAATGCAAAAGCTTCCCAGTAGGAACACAGTCCACAAATCTACATCTTCAAGCTTAGAGCGGACTGGTCTCTCTGCAAAACGGAGCTTCGTTCAAGGCGTCAGTGCGTAGCTCCGGAGTTACGCAGCCATCTTGGTCGACATCAAAGCCACGCCCCCTACATATATATATTTAAAAAATATAATACATTTAATATTTTTAATTTATATTACTTTTAATACTTTTTTAATATAATAATATAAAAAATAAATATATATACATGTTTCCAATAATATAAAATATTTAAAAAACAAATCATTTTAATTACAAATAAAAATGTCAATCAAATAATCATTTAGCATTTAGTAAAAATAAATAAAATATCAAACTAATAATTCTATTCTAAAATTTATAATTTTAAATAACCAAAAACATATTAATATTAACGTAAACAATATAAAGTAAACTACAACATTTTAAAATGAATACATATTCTATTACCACTATGCCTTATAAATAGTACACAAAGGGTCACACCTGCCCGACACCTGTTGTGGATTGAGAACTGTCAGACCTTAGGTAGACGGTACTGAGTGCAGTATTTGGATGCTGCCACCCATAGGGTGGTCTGAAACATTTTTATGGAAGCATGTGCAGCGGGCGGAAAAATCCAGTAGCAGAAGCTTCTATTGAGAAATGAATGTTTTCAAACATCCCTACACCAATGGGCAGGCACCTCACGCTGCCTGTCACATGGTATAGGGACCTGACCCCCAGAGTGGAGTTCCAGGAGGGAAGGGGGCCCTGCTAGGGTACCTCAATGTCGCTTTCTGACAGCCTTTCCATGTCGGAAAGGCCGACATGGAATGGCTGTAGGAACTCAACATCATAATCCCGAATGCTGAGCCGCTGTCATTAAGGGATTATGAGGTGCTTCCGATGCACCAACAGGCTCCTTGAGCCCATCAGAAGCGCATCAACTGGTCCTTCTGCCTGCTGCTTCCGAACTCACGCATTGTAATGCATCAGTCAGGCAGCCGATGGCGGTCGGTCCGCAACCGATGAGCCATTGGTTGTGGTCAGACCGCCATCGTAATTAGCGCTATAGTGTTGAACTAAGGAGGTGCAAAATGTACAAGTCCCACTGCAGTCAATGCAACAGTTGGGAAAGTGTTGGATTACTGAGGCATAAAATGTACTATTCCCACTCAATTCAATATAACAGTATGGAAAGTGTTGGATGTTTGAGGGGCGAAATTTGCAATTCACTCTCCAGTCAGTGCAACAGTAGGGAAAGTGTTGGATGTCGGAGTGGTAAAATGTACTATTCCCACTCAACTCAGTGCTACAGAAGAGAAAGTGTTGGATTGCAGATGTGTGAATTGTACTTTTCCCATTCCAATGAGTGCAATAGTAGGGAAAGTGTTGGATTAGGGAGAGGTCAAATGTACTATTTACACTCCAGTCAGTGTAACAATAGATAAAGTATTGGATTACGGAGGGGTAAAATGTACTATTCACACTCCAGTCAGTGAACCAGTAGATAAAATGTTGGATTGCGGAGGGGTAAAATTTACTACTGTCACTGTGCTCTATGCGGCATAAGAAACAGACTATTTCCCATCAAGCAAAATAAATCATTGCAAAACTATAGTAAATACCAAAAGATGAAATTATTTAAACATAAAAAATCTATATATTTTTTAAATTACATATTTATTATAATTTTTAATGCATATTATAAATTAATATACATTATATTTTTATCAAAATACCAAAATCTATTGTCAAAATACTAACAACCCTTAAATACAATATTATTTACAATTTAAAAATCATGAAACAATTAACACATATAATAACAATTTGCAATTAAAAAAAGATTTGTCTCTTTTTAATGGTTAGTTAGTTCATTCTTTATTCGGTTTTTAAAGTACATAAAAAACCATAAAAGCAATATCAATAAAAACAACATTATACATCAATATAAAAAATTATTTCAATTCATAGAATGTACGTGGTGTTTATACGAAGAATTAGGCAGCCCTATAACTTGTTGACTAATACATTAGTAATACTGATTTCTGAAATTCACATGTTTATCATGGAGAAAAACTTTATCAAAGATTTACTCTGTGTTTAACCCCTTAATTGCTGCCGTCGGCCAACGGTCGTCACGGCCACTACCTCCCCAGTGCTGCGCACGACCGTTGGACGTCCATTCAGCACTAGTTCCAATGGACAGCGCAGCACTGGGGAGGTCTATTTACAACGCTTTAAAGGGGTTAAAAATACATTTCAGAAATGTCACAATGTGTTTACAAATCCATTCAGATTCTAAGAACTGGAGTCGCAGCATGGCTGGGCGACATCTTCTAAAGCCCATTTTTTTTACCATCGCAACAACCAGAGCCTATGGTGGTCATCATAAAATTTACAAAACAGGACAGTATGAATTGTTGACTGTGCTGATGTTCTATCGCATGGACAGGGTGATAGAATTCGATCCCAAGTATTTTGAACTGGGAATGCCACCAATCGATGGAAGATGTTGAGTCTGAATCTTACCAACAAGAATCGTTCAAATTGTGACAATACATAGATTAGGTATGGCTGAATTGAAAGGGTAGTCTGTATCGCCATTGAATGTTGTACAGAAGCTTTTCTTGCTTCTGTGGCGACACGCAGCTCTTCAAAGTGGCTCAGTGCCCTTAATTTCAATTCTTTTCTAGATATTTCACAAATCCTATCTGGGGCGGAGTAATAATCTCCGAACCCTATGTCAGTCAAAAACTTTTTCACATACCTAAGCCAGCTGATTTTGAGTGAGTGGTCTAGTGACATACAGTCCTCCACTATTTGCTTGGTAAGTACATTTTCTGTTGATGTCCATATTCGTCGCCACAGTAAGAGCAGTTGTATTTTTGCCAAGTCCGCCAAATGTGGGATCCCCAGTTCCGCATGACACGCAAACGTGGAAATACTTTTTGGTGCCGCTAATAAAAATCTTAAGAAGGAATTCTCTGCTACTTGTAAGTAACTAGTATTGGTGTGTCCCCACAGACCAGCCCCGTATAAGGCAACCGTTTGGCATTTAGCTCTATAGATATGTAATAGTTCTACGGGTGGCCTTTTTCCTAGCTTTTGTGAGAAGCTTATAAGGGCAGCAATTGCTCGCATAAGATGATGTTTCCTGGCCTCAACTGCAGGTATCCAATTTAGTCTATCATCGATTACGATGCCTAAATAGGGGTATTGGCCAGTGACTTTGAGTCTTTCTTTGTCAAGGAATATAACTTTCCCCCTTTTTTCCTGATCCTGCTGCCATTATATGTATTTTTTTATGTTTATTTGCAACTCAAGGTTCCCCATAAAAGTGGCATACCTATTTAGGGCCTACTGTAGTTCACGTGGGGTGCGGGCCAGTATCACGGCGTCGTCCGCATAGAGCAGGGCGGGTATCGGGCGATCTCTCACTTGCGGCAAGTCCTGGCACCCCTTCAACATTGCCACCTCCAATCCATTTGTGTAAAGAGAAAAGAGAAAGGGGGCCAGGACACAACCCTGCCGGAGTCCACGCTCTACCCCAAACGACTCCGACAGCTGGCCTTTTACACCAAAACGTACCCTTGCAGAGTCGTTCGAGTATAGTTCCCTCAAAAGATCAATTATCGGGACCTCAATACCCAATTCTGAAAGAACGGACCACAGTTTTGCATGGGAAACGCAGTTGAAAGCAGCAGAGAGGTCGACATACGCCATGTATAACCTACCCTGCTTCGCACAAACGTATTTACCCAATAACGTGGATAAATTTAAGGCCTGCTCAGTAGTCCCAAAACCCTCACGAAATCCAAACTGGAGATCAGACAGGATCCCGCTATCGTCCGCCCACCGCTGTAAGCGCTCGAGGGCTACTTAAATAAAGGGACCATGATGGATTTGGTCCAAGATGGGAGCAAACCATTTTTCAAAGCTGCCCTGAGCACCCTAGTCAATATAGGCGCCCAGAGATCTACTTTATATTTAAAGAAATCTACATGAGCGCCGTCTGGGCCTGGGGCTTTGCCATTTTTACTCACATTTAATGCTTGGAGGACCTCAGTTAGGGTTACTTCTAATGATATTGGGTAGGCCACCGTCTTTGGGCTATTACTACATACTACATCAACCCCTTCTGGTTCCTGCCCCTTCATAAATATTTTTGAGAAGTGGTCCACCCAAACTGATCCCTCAATGGCCACTTCAATGGTTGGAAGGGCTTTGTGGTCCAATAGAAATGGGGCTTTTACCACTCTCCAGAAGGCCTCGCTATTCTTGTCTAAACAACTCTCATGTAGTTGGTCCCATAGGGCTTGTTTTAGTTTTTCCTTTCTTTACATGCTCTATTGTAGTCCTTTCTTAAGGTTCTTATTTCTTCTTGATCCCTATTTGTTCTTTTAAGGGCCATTTTCAATTTCTTGTGTGCCGCTGTGCAACTATGATTGAACCATCCTGTTTTCCTGGGATGATCACTTTTTATTTTGATCGTTAATAATTTGTTTGTTTTCTCCAGGATTACCTCAAAGTTTTGTAGGACTTCCTCCTCCGAGGTTCCCATATCTTAACACTTAACTATCGAAGGATAGACTGCACGTATCACTTTTTTTGTTAGTTCCCCAGCGTCTACCTTCTCCCATTTGAGAGAATATCCATTTATTTTAGCTAGATGTAGGGTGCTCTGGGTTAATGCACTAGATAAAATCTGTGGGGTGGCCTGGCCTTGGTCCAAGTAAAGTTCTAGGGTAAGGGCACAATGATCACTTAATGTGTTCACCAGTAGGTCAGAACTCATGATTCTATTAACCAGAGTATTGGATACTAGAATATAATCTACTGTGGTCTCACAGCCACTTCCCAAGAAAGTTGGATCTAACCGATGGGATATCATATTTAATTTATTCACCATCTTAAGCCCCAGATCTGAGAGGACTTCATTCAGATAGGCCCCCATAGAAGAATGGGTAAAATGGACAGTTGGTTCTTCATATTCGTCCTCGAGCCCACAAATATTGCTATTACTTCGTGGACAGGGGTGCAAGTTAAAATCACCCCCCCCCAAACTATATTTACACTAGCACTACCTACTAACTCCTGTGTCAAACGGGAGAGCTTATGACGTAAGGAACCCAGAACATTCAGAAACTGTCCTTCCATAAGATTATTATAAAGATTAAGCAAGATGATGGTCTCTTTATTGTAAAACAATAATCTAAGCAACTGATAATTTGAATCCAAGTGGAGGACTTTTATTTCCAATCCCTGGAATATATTTGCTATGAAGACCGACAAACCTCCCTTCGCCCTACCCGAGGTTGTTGCTACTGCAGGAGTAAAATAAATCAACCTTTGTGCGAAGGCCCGCTATATTCCAGAACATGAGTTTAAGAGATTGCCCTTCCTTTGCTAGTAAGCAGTCCCTGGGAGGGGTATAGTAAGTTCCTAAATGTGCCTCTTCAACGGGTGTCTCCACAATACTTTCTTTTGGGTGTTGGATTGCTCCTCCCATATGAGTTCCCACATCATTTTGTTCCACCCTATTGTTTAGTGGAGGTTCAACCATGTTATTCTTTTCCTGTACTTCTGGACTCCCTACCATTGGGATTTTGGAAACTATGGGCTTAGCTGGAGTATCAGTTTTCCTATGGTGGAGTCAGTCCACACCTTCCATCCCATAAAGCATCGAAAAATGATTAAAGGTCGGAATATTGAAGGCTTGTTGTTCTATATCAAAATTATGAAAACCCTGGTTTAGAGTGAATCTTTGTGGGTAAAAAGATCTTTGGTTGAAACCATGAGGTTCCATGGCATGCCTAGCTATACTCTGCCCTCTTGATGTATGTTCTTTGGAGTATGGGGCCGACATCCGGGGATAAAAGTAGCTGAGATAGTGCGTGGAGATGGAATCACTTTCTCTCGCATCATACCAGTCGCCAATATGCCTCACAGCTCTATGATCTTTCAAATTAACAATAATAGCGTCCCCGTTTTTATCTTTAGGTCTCGATCCGACCCAGTATATACGCCTTGCATTAAGGATTTCTCCATTCACATGGGCCGGCAGAGGTCTATTGTTGCACAGCCAGTAAATTACTCTTCCTTTATTCCCATAGGGAGTACAGGAACCCCAGCCATAACAATTACGTAAGGGGCCGATTCTGGTGGCAAGTCAACTCTTCTATTGGGTACTCTATATGTGTATTGAGTGCCAGTCAATCCAGATCCTTATTGTCCTTATTTTTACGAGGTTCCAATTTTTCCCCTAGTCCTATTTCCTCCCCCTTTTGATTGCTAACGTTTCGTTCAAGTACAGGTTTAGGGGATAATATCTTCTGTGATATAGAAGGTGTCTGTACTTTGTTGGGAGATTTACATGGTGGTTTTTGTGTTGTGTTTTTAGCCTTTATGGGTGCAGTAGGACAAGAGGAACTTTGTTTAGTGGACAACTTCGAGTTCACAATAGTAACCGGGGGATTAGTAATAGTCAGACCTTTTACCAGGTCGACAAGCAGGAATGAATTACCTTCGACCTGTTTCTCGATCTGGTCGAGCTTTGTGTTGATCATTCTAGTTCTCTCTAGGAGTGGGAGCATCAGGGACTTGACCAGGAATTCAATTTTTCCCAGGAAGTCGCTCTCCTCAATGGGACAGTTAGAGGAATGGGTGATTGTTCTGGGAAAAAAAGAGGGCTCAACTGGCGCTGACGGGGAAGAGATGAGAGTCTTATTTTGTAATTTTGCTATTTTGGGTTGGGGGAATGTCGGGGAACCACCCCCTGTATTCTCTCTAACGGGATTGATCTTCACTGGAGTTCTCTGATTCGAATCAGAGGGAGATGGTATAAGTAGCCTTGGAGAGTCTGATAGACCAGTGTTAGTACTATTGGAAGACAAGCCCAACTGAGATGGAATTGTACTAGAGGTATCTTGGTCTTCCTCCTCCTCCACCAGCCTAGGTCCCTCCCGTGCGGCATTTGTATGGACCGGTGAAGGCACCGACCCAATTTGCCCCAATGATGATCTTTTCCCCGTTATTAAGTCCAAAGATAAGCGCTTCTCTGCAAAAGCGATTTCTTTTTCAAGTATGTTTGTAGCTCTCTTGAAAAAGTGATCCAAGGTACCCGTGGCCACCCCATTTGAGCTTGTAAGGGTAGTGGTATGACGAATTTTCTTGGAGCGCAGAAGCATATTGCCTTTAGACACTACTAAACAACACTTTACAATAAATGTCACAATCGTACCTGATCACAACGATATTTTACTAGATAGATGAATATCCACCATTCACGGACAGAAGACAAGTGTAAGAGGGGGGCCCAGCCCGGCCTTGATCATCCTTGGACGGCCTTAGACGGCCCGCCCTTTGCCCGGGCTTGGCCCCGGGCTAGGTCCCGCGCACGTCCCGTGATGCGCGGTGGGAACCTGAGTTAAGTACACAGGGAAGAGGCACCAGCTGTGGATGCAGCAAAGTATGCTGGTCCTCGCAGTCCCGGCCTCCCGCTGTGAGTCCTAGCGATCAGGGTCCTTCACAAAACCAAAGCCTCCACGCAGCCAAAACGAGAAAGAGCACAGGGATAGTCCAACGTGGACCGGGAAACAAGCAATCACTTTGAGTCCTGCTGCGAGCGGCTCCCGCGAACGGTGGGCCGCGAGCAGTAATGAGCTGGTGGAGGAGGGCGGGGCTCGCCCGGGAAGAGGCACCAGCTGTGGATGATGCAAAGTAGGCTGGTCCTCGCAGTCCGGGGCTCCCGCTGTGAGTCCTAGCAATAAGGGTCCTTCACAAAACCAAAGCCTCCAGGCAGCCAAAACGAGAAAGAGCACAGGGATCGTCCAACGTGGACCGGGAAACAAGCAATCACTTTGAGTCCTGCTGCGAGCGGCATCTTTTTAATGTTATTACTTACATAGCTTTCTACCCTATACCTCTACAAGCTACACACCATGCATCTAAAATGTATGTTTACATTTATAATATTTACACATTATACATAATTATCTAATAAAATATTAATACTAATTAACTACTGTTTTCTTTCATCACAGAACACAAACAACTCACACCTAAGAAATATAAAAAACATTAATTGAAGATTTTACATAATTATTAATCAATTAAACAAATAATATTAGTAATTGACTAAGAATAAATTAATTACATTTGATTACCTTCCCACCTTTTACCCCTACAAATACAACTTACACATATAACCTAAACAATATTTTAATTGCACATTGACAAATTTATCATTTGAACAATTATTTAAAATCAACACTAATTTTCAAATATTATAATTTCTAACACATCTTTTACCTATAAAAAACCCACAAAACACACCAAAAATTATACATATTACACAATTTTCATAATTAATTGTAAATGGAAAGTGTTGGTATCAAGGCATGGCTCCCACCTCATCTCCGAGGGCGTCTATTGAGGGGTGATCCTGTTGCCTTCACAACAAGTTCACATAAATGAAGACAACAAAAAAAAAAGAAAAAAAATTACTTGTCAATTAAATAATTATTTATACTAATGAATCATTTTTATATAATTATATTTTATTATACTTCCCACCCTTCACCCATACAAAGCCACAACCCCCATATTAAATTTAACTTTAAAATAATGTAAACTATTACATAAATAATTATCAATTAAAATGTATAAATAATTATTAATACATTATATTTAATTAACTTTCCACCCTATACTCCTACAAAACACAGAACTCATACCTCAAACTTGGGGGAAAAAACAAAAGTGTATTAGACTGCTTACATTAATAATTATTATTTTAATAATAGTTAAACATTAATTATATACATTTTATTAATTAATTGTAGTTAATTATTTCCCACCCTGTACCCCTACACAACCTACAACCCACACCTAAATCTTAAAAAACAAAAAATATGTATTAGGTAATTAACATAAATATTAATTAATTAAGAAATACATATTAATGGAAAAATATTATTTAATTAATTATAATTAATTTACTTCCTACCATATACCCCTAAAAAACCCACAGAATAATAAATTATCAATCAAATAATTAATATTAACACAGACTCGCTGTTGTTGTCATTTATGGTACGATATAAAGGGCTCAGGGACCATGAGGATACACCCTGGGATACTATCCTATCTGAAAGTAGGGTGTTGCCACTGGTGGTTTCCAAAAGACAATGAATACCTAACCTTTACTTATTCAAACAGCTAGTTGTTGTAATAAGTAATAGGTTTTACAGTCATGAGGACTATGAGCTAGGATTTGCAGTGGTTAAGGCCATGCATCAAGCTCGACTTGGGTTGATTTATAACAATATCAATGCTATTACCACTGCTGCTGCTAGTACCGCTGTTGCTACTGTAATTAATAATTGAAATAATACTAATAACAACAATGCAATAATAACAATAACAATGATAATGATAATAATGTTACTAATACTATATTATTCATAACCTTAGCTTTGCTAGTACCACTACTTCTACTACTACTAATAACAATAATAATATTGTTGCATCACAATAATATTAATATTATCATTAATAATAATAGTAAGAAGAAGAAGAAGAAGAAAAAGGAAACATTTGTTGATGTTTTCCTGCATAAAGAACAAGATACATATTCACATGTCACTGTGCTCAAGGTGACAGACTACGTTCACACCACTGTCCCTAATTAGTAGCTTGGACATCTCTCAGGGGCATGAGGTGACAAAATGGGTGACTCATTACAATACTGCCACTACTGCTGCTAGTACTACTGCTATTTCTACTAATCCTACCACCACCAATTCTAATCAGGGCCGCCTTTGACACTGGTGGCGACCTGTGCAACATTGTTTGTTGTAACCCCTCCCCATGACCACCTCTGCCACAGATTCCCTCACCACCACACTTTAACAGTGCCCCTCAAGTCTCCAGAACCACTCTCTCTCAGATTCATTTAATTGTACATCACACACACATTGCACGGATACAATCAAATGTGTGTAAATCAGTATATAGTAAATGTTACATCAGACAGGACTACAAGGTGTAGTGTAGGAGTAACATGTCATCGATACTGGTAGGCAATGTAGTTCAACAGTCCTTATTATGGAAAAGCAAAAATTCAGAATTCAAAATGTAACACCATTTTTAGAGGTTCTCTTTAATAATAAGAATTATTTTCTACTGAAATGAAACGTTTTGGCAAGATTAGGATAATGAAAGACTGGGAAAAAAACATATAACTAACATATTCCTTGCAGGTAACACGGAGCTCTTAGATGCCAGTATATAGCTCAATGTTCTATATTATGATTTTGACTTACAAATGAAAAGTAACAAAAGGAGCTCTCTTACAGAAGCAGTAACCCACTGACCTATTTACATTATATGCACTTTGTTATCTGCCTGGTACACGTTCTTAGCAGCAGGCCTTTTAACCCTCTGTGCTACCTTTGGATGAGTCAAAACTTCCACTAGACAAACCTCCATCTCTTTCCAGGAAGACGGAAGATGATTAATCACTGGAGTTATCGTGATATTTAATTAATGCTTGAAAATTGCTGGACGCGAAGACCTTAGCTGCTGGAGCTTTTTAAATGATAATATACTTGTAAAAATGACGCCCCCACCCCAAATAATCGCCCGGTGCTGTGGCACAGATCACACTGCCCTTGAGTCAGCCCTGTTTCTAATACTACTATTACTACTGCTACAAGAATACTAATAATAGTAAGAAGAAAAAGATGAAGAAGAAGATGAAGAAGAAGAAGAAGAAGAAGAAGAAGAAGAAGAAGAAGAAGAAGAAGAAATAAACAAATCCACTAACATTTACCCACCTAAAAAACAAAACCTCAGATTTACCTGTCACTGCACTCAGAGGGCACAAAATGATTCACACCATGGTGGATGACAACGGGATGCCATAACCTTTCGCTCACATCGTTTGTGACATAAACCATATTCGCAAAATGGATTTCAAGGAGATAATAACAGCCTTTTAAGATAACGATAAGTGCCTCTATGCTGTGAAGAAAGCTTGCATTGCACATCTCTGACAATGTTCCAGTGCCTCAACAAATTAACATAAAGTGAAGTGTTATTCCTGCACTGTTAGAAACTTTGTCTTACTCTTTCCTCAGGTCACTTGTATTGTAAGCTGAAAATAAATGAAACAACATAAATGTACAGGAGTTAGGTGGTAATTTGTCAGGGCTAACATAACTTGTGGAACACATTTTCATGTGAGCTTGGAGTAAGGATTTGAGAGCTAGGACACATGTGTTTATCATTGGGACTTAATGGAGGTAACAGGAGGCGTAGTTGGCCCCCAAGGAACCTCTGGAGCCACGGGGACTTCATCCCTCAACCAGCAGTACGCCAGGTGGTGCGTTTGCAGAGTGGTGGAGAAAGAGGGCGGGGTCATGGCGACTTGTCGTCTGCTTTGGTTTTGTATTAGGAAAGGGGGGCTGTGCTCTGGGCCCCAGGGACCCCATCCCTCGGTGCAAGACCTTTTTTAAATGGGGATGGGGGCCGCGTGGCCCCCTCTTCCGGGGCAGTTTTGGTCTGTGGAAGCCCCATCCCCCGGGGCCCGACCTGTGCTTTTTTTTAAACAAAAATGGAGAGGAGGGCTGAACAGCCCCCATCCCCAGGAAATATGTTGGCGCTGGGGCCTGGCTTCTTTGCTGGGGACCGCAGGGGAGCCTAAAGGTCCCCAAGGTTCCTGCCGGCTCACTGACTCCTGTGGGACCCAGCATTACTTTAAGTCCCAGGGAGCTGCTAAACATGCAGCTCCCTGGATCTCAACGCAAGTTGTCTGTTTCTCTGATTGTTTGACAGCTGGCAAGAAAACAGACGCCTGCTCCGCTTTCAGAAGGCAAGAGCATTTTTTCTGCTCGCTTGCTGAAAGCGGAGCATTTGCTGTTGCTTGACGGGTAGCTCCTGCCAAACCACAGCAAACTGCAATGTCCTGGATTTGGACACCCCAGGACATTGCAGGAGCTGGGCCTGGTGGGGTGGAAGTCCCCAGGGACATCTATGGCTCCAGGAGGGGGGCTTTTCAACCCCCCTCCAATATTAACTTTAGCCCAGGGAGTTGGTGAACCCCGGGGCAATGGTTGGGGCTGTGGGACCTCCCCCACATTTACTTTAAAAATATCTGTGCCCCAGAGGGGTGGCAGTCCTTGGGGCTGCGGGGGAGGCTGTAGGTAATATATATATATACATATATATGTATATATATATATATATATTCACTGAAAAAATCATAGGTTTCACACAAGTTATAGTTAGATGGAAATATTACTCGCATAAAACCATTGAAATTCCCACGTTATAGTTAGTTGGACTCACTATAACTTGCGCGTGCAATGCACTGCTGATGACGTCACATATTACATCACTCATGGCATGGTCAGTGACATCACTCATGACATCACTGATGACATCTCAAATGACATCACTGATGACAACATCCTTGTGACAAAGTGGCAGACCTCCTATAAGCATAAAATAACCTTTGACACACACATTCAAAAATAGAAACTAACATTTTCTTAAAAAAGGAGAAACCAATACCAATTACAACAACTTATTAGGTAATTCCAAAATCTACATACACATCCACTCATTCACCAACAGTTCTATATAGTCACTCATGCATGTACTTACTCATCATATGTACTCATACACCTGTACATCCTGTTACACACTAATACTCATCCATATAGTTACTCACACACAAATTCACACATGCAAATAAACTATCAAAAAAACATTTACTTGATTATACTGCTATATACACACCACTACACATACTTCTACAGAAACGGAAACATATTTACTCTCTTAAACAATCAATTATAAAAACACATACTCACTAACCCACCCATACACACAATCATCCACCCATACAGTCTTGCACACATGCTGTCTTCAAAATACATACAAATAGTGAGTCACTCATTCATGCATCTGTGCTCTAAGTAATATCCCCCACCGAACCATACAGACACTGATACTGATACTCAAAAAAACAACTAATAACCCATATACACACTCATGTAGCTACTCACCAACCCATGCAGCCACTTATACACAAAGTGAGACACAGATACAGATATTTAAATATTTAAACATTACTCGCTAATATATGTATTCACTAAGATACATTTAATAAGTCAGTTAACCAATCAATTTAACACAAAAAAACATCCATTTAGACATTTATTTACCCATTTATTCTTCCATCAACCTTTAGATATACATATATAAAAATATTTATTTTTCAGAAAGATGCACATTCACTGGATGATGTCATCAGTGATGTCATTTGAGATGTCATCAGTGATGTCATGAGTGATGTCACTGACCAAGTCATGAGTGATGTAATATGTGACGTCATCAGCAGTGCATTGCACGCGCAAGTTATAGTGAGTCCAACTAACTATAACGTGGGAATTTCAATGGTTTTATGCGAGTAAAATTTCCACCTAACTATAACTGGTGTGAAACCTATGGTTTTTTCAGTGAATTTAATAGGTTTTTTAAATGCTAATTCCTAACTATAACTGGTGTGAAACCTATGTTTTTTTCAGTGAATATATATATATATATATATATATATATATATATATATATCCAAAGCTTCAAAACACCAGCCGGTTGCACTCGTGGGCGGGTGCACGCCAAACGGGGGTGTACCCGTTACACAATGTCAGCTTCACACATCCAAGGATCGTACATCCAAAAGGAAAGCAGCACTCGCAGGAGGTAGTTCCAAAACCAATTTATTAGTGGCGGAGCTAAACAGCAACGACGCGTTTCGCCGTGGGGCTTTGTCAAGTTGTTGCAGAGAGCAGAGACGCGCATGAACATAAATGATGTCAAAATGCCATGAAGAGCAAAGAAGGACTACATCATCTAGAACGTAAATGGCTGCCATGTTTGAACGTTAAACATTCTTATTACTGCGCATACGATACTACCCTAAAGCAGTTCACAAAGTGCCATGGCTCGCCCACTAAGTAAAAAGATCATAATACAAATTATAATACAAACATAATGAGGCCCTGAATGGGCAAAAGTAATCCAACTTAAATGCTCACCTCATACGAGGACTAATGTAAGCGTGCACCACAAAAGGAGAAAAGGTCACATTATAACACATATGCATAACCCCTGATCTGATGTAACCGTCAATCTAAGCACAAATGCTTCTGGGTACAGTGTGAACATAGACACATATATATATATAAAATTTCTATGGCAAAATGAAACCCTCAATTTGTTCCTTTGCAAATTAAATGTTTTAAGTGTTAACACTTTATTCCAATCAAGATGACTTCAGGTGTGCCATACTTTTGTCATAAGTAAGACTGTTAGCGTTCTAGTTGTTCTTTAGAACACTCTTGGCCATTCTGTCATTGGGCTATAGTTGGGCTACATCTGGCTGATATTTGGGCTACATTTGGGCTCTTTTGTCTCTGGTGGCCATCTTGGGAGACTGCATATCAGAATTTTTTTAATGAAATATAAGAGGATTTGAGAAGTCACTCAAAATGTGCCCTAATTTTTCTTTCTTCAGCACTAATCATAATTTCTATGGCAAAATGAACCCCCTCATTTTGTTCCTTTGCAAATTAAATGTTTTAAGTGTTAACACTTTATTCCAATCAAGATGACTTCAGGTGTGCCATACTTTTGTCATAAGTAAGACTGTTAGCTCTTTAGTTGTTCTTTAGAACACTCTGGGACATTCTGTCATTGGGCTATAGTTGGGCTACATCTGGCTGATATTTGGGCTACATTTGTTTTTTTTGTCTCTGGTGGCCATCTTTGGGCTACATTGGGCTACATTGGGCTACATTGGGCTACATTTGGGCTCTAAAATATATATAGCCCAATGTAGCCCAATATATATTTTTTCAAAGTTAATTTTCGTAAAAACCACTGGAGCATATATCTTGAGACATAGCAAAGGCACATCGGGGTACCAGTCCCTACAATTTTGCCAAGTTTGGTGGAAATCCATTCAGCCGTTCGGGCTAAAAGTGTGTCCAACCGCCCTATGGAAATTAACATGGGGAAAACACGTTTTGGGACCCCCCTGTTATCTCGGCCCCCGCTTGACGGATCCCCGCGAAACTTTCAGGGAAGGAGCGGAGCGCAGCGAGGCAAAGAGTTAAGGAAAATTACAGGCAGATCCCTCATTCGGCGCCAAAGGTATTCCCAATAGAATGTTGCGGATTTCCTATGGAAAACGATCCTAACTATAACTACCTATTGGCGACCGCCAGTAGGTAATATATATATATATATATAGTGTGATCAAGGGCCATCTGGCCTGAAACACGTAGCTGTTCTCTGTGTGATCGCAATAAACATCTTGCTGTACCTGGTGGTCCGTCGCCCTCGTTTGCCGGCGTATGCTTTCGCTTGTCTGCTGCTGTGCAACAACAACGGCCATTTTTTAAAATACCAAAATACACCCTAAGTGCAAATCATGTGACAAACAGTGTAGGCATGGAGGACATTCTACACACATATCAATCCTCCTGTAGTGATTATAGCTTGTGTGTTTTTATAATTTTGGAAAATACATTTGAATATTACTCACGTTTTTGAATTATTAACACTTAATTCAGATATACAGACTGACAGTGTTCTGAATTAAGTGTTAATAATTAAAAAACGTGAGTAATATTCAAATGTATTTTCCAAAATTATAAAAACACACAAGCTATAATCACTACAGGAGGATTAATATGTGTGTAGAAAAATACAGCATATATTGAAATATTCTCGATACATTACACTGTTCAGTTAGGTAATTGACCCGACAAAGATGTCCTCCATGCCTACACTGTTTGTCACATGATTTGCACTTAGGGTGTGTTTTGGGATTTTAAAAAATGGCCGTTGTTGTTGGCCTGACGAGCGTGATCAAGCCGTAATGGTGAAACGCGTCAGGACTTTTCTCTTGTCGAAATAAAGGATTATTTGCAAGGGCTGAGTGTCCAGGTGATTTTCTGTGTATGAGAGGGGATTCGGAGGTAACATTGAGGTCTGCCGGTGACCTGACCTGGACCGCTTGTGACAGCTGCAATGCTCGTACTGGCAATGGTGGAGTGATATATATATATATATACACACGCTGTTAACCTTCCAGACTTCCAACGTGGTTGCACAGCACTAATACTTGTTCATGACATGCACTATGGCATCACTAATGACAATGCAAACGTGGGTTTATCCATCTCCAATTCGCTAGTATTTAGGATATGCCAATTCTTCAAAATACTCCTTTTGACAGCTGTAGCCTTGCTACTAAAAGTACTCGCAATCTGCCGCCGAAGGACCAGTTACATAAAGTTATTACACCAGAAGTCACTTTAATTTTGTTTCACATCCACTTTGTACTCTGCACCTATATTTTATTGAACCCATACCTAGCTCTCAATGTGATACCACTTCAATACATATAAACCACCTCAAAGAGCTCCTTCCATTGCCTTCCTTGGGTGTGAGCCAGAAGTTGTAGCCCACACCATTGAATTTCTATTCTTGTTGTGAGGAGGTGGCAGATGATTAAGCATACTGTAAAGAAGCTCATACACTCCAAAGCAGTAGATGTATAACTTATTTATTAGGAATCAGGGTAACCACCTCACCCAATGCCAACAGCTCTAGCTCCTTCCCGTCCTGGTTTCACATATCCTTGGCATTCTATCCACAGGTTATTGAACCTTATGACATGTCTTATGACATAGTAAATAGTCACAGCCCAAGGTGTAAG
Source organism: Lissotriton helveticus (assembly GCF_964261635.1). Taxonomy (NCBI): domain Eukaryota; kingdom Metazoa; phylum Chordata; class Amphibia; order Caudata; family Salamandridae; genus Lissotriton; species Lissotriton helveticus. Next base: position 179,435,630 of record NC_136063.1, read on the forward strand.
ATATAGTAAATAGCACACATCTCCATTTCGATGAACCCCACAAAACATAGATATATATGCATTAACTGTGTTTTGGAACAAAGCACTTCATTTAGCCTATTTAGATAATCGTTTATAAATAATGTTGTATAAACTGATTTTTCACACTTCCTACTACTGTTCCTTACACCCTTTTCAGTAGTCATGCTATTCTTCTCATCTGCTAACACACACCCCTTTCCACCTGTTGTCATTGGTAGCTTTGCTATTCTGTCCAAATCGTGTAATCCTCTGTCTTAATTGTGTTCTAAAATATTTTAATATCTATCATAGATAACATACATTTGGATTTGGATTTGCATTGAGTCAAACCAACCCCACGATTCTTCACTTTTACCACATCACCTACACAAATGACCATTTCTTTTGCTGCTTTGTGAATGCCAAAACACTTCTTATTGTTTTCTATTTTCTTTTATTCCAATTCTCTAACTTTATCCAATCCTGTCCCAAGATTCCCACCACCCTCTGTTTTGTTGTTTATCCAGGCTGGACATAACGGAGAGTTTGCTTTTTGTTTTCAAAACATCTCAAACAGACCTACACCTTTGGAGTGAAGAAGAGTACACTATCTCACTACCAGGACACAGAAATGTGTCATGGCAACTGGTGGTTGCTTTCCCATGCCCCTCCACTGAATGCAAGGGGAGGAGAGAATGTTGATCATACTTAATACTGAAGGTATTTTACGAATTCCAGGCTGAGTTTAAAGTGGTAAGTGAAAATACAACCTCTCCTGAATTAACAAATGCACCATCTCTGCATTCTGGCATCCCTAACCTCTAAAACAAATCTCTCCACTAATGGCAACCTATGGTTTCACTGACAGAATATCGGCCTCAAAAATATAGATGAAAAAAATATCTAGGTCAAAATATAGAATGCAAAATATGGACTCCCAATAGTTAAATAGGTGAGTACAAATATATTAAAAACCAATATCGATGTCGAAAATGTTGTTGTCCAAAACATCGATTTTTATATATATAAAAAATAAAATAATGAATATTAAATGATAAAATTATTCAAAAGAAATCAGATTTAATATACATTTTAACAAATATATATATATATGTGTGTATATATATATATTTACACAAGTTAGTAAAGATACGCTGCACTCTTCTTGGTTTCAGTAACTTGATTTATTTGACCTTGCTCTTATCCACCTAGGCGTTTTGAACGATAACAGTTCATGATCGCGGTAGTTAGATAAGTTCTTTGTTAGTTTCACCTTTTTGTACCTGGTCACCGCACTTGCCCATAATGAGGCATAGTGGGACTGGTAGTTTCATTTAACATTATGCATATTATTATGCTCCAATTCCCTCTTTGAATTGCTTTTGGACATTAGCGCTCATCACCGGTGTCGTATGGGAATCATTTAATAATGCCAAAGTGGCTTAATGCCATATTTTTTTAGCCCGAGACAGTGAATGAATGCACGCATGGAGGCCAAGTGGGACAAACTTACTGCGGTGCATAGCGACATATTGACTTGTCTCCGCCAGATCAGCAGTAATATGTCCACACCTCCCTGTGTGCTCACAACATCTGTTGCTGCAACATCTGAAAATGCCACAAAGAGGGAGGATGAATCTGGTGGAGAGTCCGATGCACCACAAATGCCTGCACTTGAGGATCCCGCCCGGAAGAAGAAGAGGGGTCGTCCGAAGAAGGACAAGTGAGCCACAGATGTCCATGCACATCCCCCAGGAACCCAGAACCAAACATCACATAGAGGGTTCATGTTGTTCCAATGTAGGAGATGAATGTGGACTTCACTCTGGACATTTCATCTACCAGGACTTCTAACTCATCTGTGAATATTGGATTCAAAATCTTATGTACAGCACCCTCAATCCTGTGCACTATCTCCACACATGTATGTAAATAAACTCACCATTACAGTATACTTGCCTATGTTGTGATTCCAACTTGGTATGCGTCATGGAGCTGATGATATGCCGAAGAACACAGTGCATGCCAACTACTACAGCAATGTAATTATCGTCATTTGACTCATGTTGATGTGACACATATGAGTGAGACACACCAATAGGGCCCCACAACACATACTCACCATTGACAAATGTCACTTTGCCTACAAAGATGTTTGCCACAAATACAGTAGAATGCACAGACACCACACCTATCCACGGTCAGTGCTAACAAACCCACAGATGAGGTATCCAAATGTCAGTCAGATGTGTGAAGACAGACAACACACATAACTAAGTGAAGCACAGGTTCATCACACATCAGCAACAAGTTTATTATACAACTGTAGCAAGGTAATTGCACCTGAGAGTGGGTACACGGTCAACAAGTGTTGTTGAATTAAGCTTCAGGGGTGTGTGGTACATCACATGATGGAATACTAGAAGTTCCACCCTGGCATTGGATTCTGGTTGTTGGGTGTCAGAGCTGACCAAGCAACAGGCAAAGTACCTTGGGAAGGACAGACATAAGACACAGTCAGAAGCACACCAGAACAGGATGGAAATGCAATAAACATGCACAAAACATGCCACAAGAAACATACACAGTAACAAGTTAGCATGTCAACACTATTGTGGACTGCAGATCATCTGACAGGACACATCACTGCACGCATCCAGTCAAGTACCACACGGACAAACTCAAACAGCAGCTGAGCAGCACCCACACATCTCAGGCTAAGTCAAGACATTGACATTACAACCCTGGGAACTCACATTCAGCTGAAGAAGTTGTTGATGAGCTGTGTGCGGGCGTCACCCTCATCATCATCATCACTGGCCTCGTGGCCCAGGCCAGGATCCTCCACAGGTGGGGGAAGTTGGTCATCGTCATCCTGTATGAGAGGCACCTTCTTCCACACTGCCATGTTGTATAGCATGCAGCATACTATAATGATCTTGCACACCTTTGTAGGCTCATATGGGAGGGCCCCTCCGGTCTTGTCCAGGCAGTGGAAGTGGCTTTGCAGGAGACCGAAGGTCCGCTCAATCACTCTCCTGGTTCGACCATGTGCCTCATTGTAGCGCATCTCGGCTGCTGTCACAGGGTTCCTGAGGGGTGTCAGCAACCATGGGATTCTGAGGTATCCAGAGTCACCTACATACAAAGAATAGCACATTAGTTGAGTCTTGTATGAGGGTGTGATAAAACATTGCCAAACACACACAATGGTAAACAGTACACCCCAACAAACCAGGCACACTGGTTTGGCATTTGTGACATCACCCACACTATGGGACTCCTCCTCATGACATAGGCATTGTACGCAGAACCAGGGAAACGTACACACACGTGTGATACACCTGTCCGCCAGACATACCACCAGAGCATTGATGGAGTGGAAATGTTTCCTGTTCCGGTAGGTCTGCTCATGTGCCTGTGTTGGTATCAGTGCCACATGTGTACCATCAATTGATCCAATGACGTTCGGCATCCTCCCAAGCCTCTAAAAAGAATCCTTAATGTCAGTGAGTTCACCAGGGCTAGGAAACCTGATGTACAAGTCAAGGAAATGCAACATCCCCTCCAAGACATCACGAAGCACACGGCTGAACATAGTTTGTGACATCCCACCAGCAGTAGCCACAGTGTACTGGAAGGTACCGGTAACAGAGAACCGCAGGGCTGCCATCACCTTCACCTTGGGGTTAGTGCTGTAGGTTATGTCAGGCCAGGTTGCAGATGTGGCGCCAACTGCTCCGCCAACTCCTCAATCAGTGGCCTGGTGAAGCGGTCCCATCGGATAGAGTCTCATTCCAACATGCTTTCAAGGTCTGGGAACAGTCTATGGACAGCTGGTGCCCTGCTGTACTGAGATGGGAAAAGTGAGATTTTAAATTCCTCCACCCATGTGGCACTGACCTTGCATAAAATCACATGATACATCATAACACTACACAATGAACTGAGTTGTGTGCAGTTGGGTATGGACACATATGTCACCTTCATGCACATCATCTCACATATCAATGAGACATGTGTACAGAAGTACCATGGAGTGCAAAAGCAAATCATTGGGTGTGGCACAGTACCTATGTACTGCTTCCACATAAAAAACACACAACGTGGTGACAAGTGAGGACTGATGTTTCACAGGCTTCACAACTCCATGTCAGGGAGATAGCCATGGTCCCAGTATTGCCACATGTGCACTTGAATGCCATGGCGTATCATGTACATCCCACAACTAATCATGAGTCACACACGTAGTGGCCCCGGTGGACCCTGCAGGCCATACATGGACGTCCGTGAGACACACACACACCATAAATGTTGATGCACAAAGCACATGGTGGAGACTGTCTCCCATTATTCACATGGAACTACAGACATCAGAGACACAACATGCACACAGACTGTGGACTCAAGGTGTATGTGAAAGGTCATTCACATCTCTAAACTGCTACTGTGTCCGTGACTCATGCCCATAAGTGAAAACTTGCACATTACATTGGTGAGGTGCACAACACTAAAAGGATTCTGTCCCCATGAACCCGTGCCCAGCCTGGGAGTGGCTGCACCAAATTGCCACACAAGAAAACACATGTTGCCCCCCCATACACACACATGTGATGCAGCCTTGCATGCCATGGGATGCACTGTGTGACATGCTGTGGTGTTGAAGCTGTGCCCCTGGCAATGACATCTGTGCGGAATCCGTCTGCAAGACACACTAATATGAACCGACACGGGTGACTTGTATGCAGACGCGCCGTACATGCATGTACCAAGTAGTGCGCACACCTTGTTCATTGACTGCACGACGCTTATGCATTACAGTCACCAACGTCGGTTCACATTGAAAGCAATGGGCAATGCGTGCGCACGGCTCGGTTCATGCATGTACTACATGTATGCAATGTGATCCGACGTGGGTGACTTCTACAGAGACGCATCGTGCAGTTCTGGACCGAGCCGTGCGCACGGCTTGGCCATTGACTGCAATCTGAGCCGACGCGGGTGACTTGTAAGCAGATGCGTCGTACAGGCATGGACCAAGACGTGCGCATGCATAGCCCATCGAATCGTATTGGGACGCATGCGTGTGCTTTTAAAAAATACGCATCGTATAGTCAGTTTACCGATCCATGTGCACTCATTGGCAATGGGCTGTCATGGAGACAGACGCAAATTCAAAAATCGTATGAGTCATGCCCTGGGAATTCAGTTGGATGCCTACAACAATGTTGCAATCCTAGGGTGTCATGAAGATGAAATTTTGAACGATGCGGAAGATGTGTACAAGTCCTACATTTCCATGGATTGGACAGTTTCATAGAATGCAAACGTGTCGGACCTATCAGTAAGGAGTATTGTCTCAGATACTGCCTCTGCAGCACTGATTTAAGGCTTGCAGGCCCCCAGGGAACTCACTTGCCTGCACTACATGCTACAGGACCACATCTCTGATACCACTGCTGATGTTTATGCATCCTCGGGATCCTGCAATTGCTCGTACTCTGGAGAGGGCCCCAGCATTCTCAGAGTAGGAGAACCAGGCCCTGCTGGACGGGGTCCTCCCACAGTACTGCAAGCTGTATGGGAAACCATGGGAGCAGTGCATATGCTTCACACTCCTGTGCACACTTCTATTACTGCTGGTCAGACAACTTGCACAATTGGTAGGCAGTGAACTGCACACCAATTGTGCAAGTTGTCTGACTAGCAGTAATAGAAGTGTGCACAGAAGTGGGAAGCATATGCACTGAGCACTTTTAGCACCCAAATTATGTGGGTACATGTGATGAACTGGCGTCCTGCTGCAAAAGTGCAGTAGTGCTAGCCTTTACTGCCCAGGCAATTTTACCATGTAAGACCTGCAGCACAAATGCACATTTCTATGGGTGCACTACCTGTGTACCTCTTTTAGCTTTGTGATGACTACATGTATTTTCAACTGTATACAGCACAATTATGTGGCATGTGTGGTAATGTCCTCTTCACGTTATCATCCTCACAGATTGATGCCCACCAGAAGCAGGAGATCTGGCTGACCATCACCCGGGCAGTAAAATCAGTGGGGGTCTACAAGCGCCGGATCCGCAACTGCCAGAAGAGGTGGCAGGACCTACGTGGCTGGACCCAGAGGATCGCAAGGGTCCAGCTGAAGCTGTCGCCTCCTTGCCATAGGGGCGGACACCGGACCCTGACCCGCCACATGCTCCGGATTCTGGCGGTGGTCTTCCCGGACCTGGAAGGGCAATTGAAGGCCAGACAGCAGCAAGGAGGGGGTAAGTCCATGCCGAATCTGTGAACTATGTCTGACATGCTATTTAAAGTCTTTTGGCCTGGTCATGCTTCCACATTACATTGGTCTTGTAGTCCTGGACTCATGTCCCTCAATCGTGCAAGTCACACTCCTCATCTGATCCACAGTTATGGCCCCTACAGTCTGTGACTTTCTTCACTTGGGCACTGTGTCCCTGCAGTCAGCCATGCTTAAGGTCCTGTACAGCATATGTTACTGGGACTGAGAGTTGTGCTTCATGGGTGGGTCTATTGTATGCACAATGCCTGGTCTCTGACATGTGTTCTGTGTGTGCCTTTCATATGTGTTCCAATTGCTGGTCTGGCTCCCCACATGTGTCTGGGGTTTTCAAAACACACCCATGCAGCAGGTGAGTCCATGTAGTGGCCTCAGGAGTATGTATTTCAAGTGTGTCACACTTGCCCAGACACCTGCCTACTGTCCAGGCCTATACACTGTGTCAGGTTTACCTGGGCAGTCATGCCCACTCCACGGCTTTGGTAGACTCTATACTCACAAACCCGTGTATCAACCTACTGATTGTGCTTAGTGAAATGTGCCATCAGGTGTCTGACTCAATGTCATTGTGGTGTTGCTTCCTTTTTGTGACAACTGATGTGTCGAGGATTTTAGTGTCAGCAGGACATCTGAGATGTGACTATGGGGACGATACCTGTGCAACATATAGGGGTGTGCTCATTTGACTTTGCACAATACTGTATGCAAGAGTGATTTTCAGGCAGCTGTTTTTCATTCACAGCAGACTGTGAGGTGCTCATGTTCAGGTAGTTGTGTTTGCAGTCACTCATATGACAGATTTGAGTGATGTGAGTTCATCAGTCCAAGAAACAGTTTTTGGTAGGGGCACACAGGTGCACTTGTCAGCTGCAGGGTTTGCTATGGGCATGAACTATGATTGTGACACAGTGCAGACTAATGTTGTCGGGATACCCTGCCCCTATGACATGTGGCAGTGAAGACTGACTCACCATTCATTCCTGTGCCAGGGCATTGATTTGCTAAGAGGGATCCTGCATTGGTGTCTAAGGTGCTCCATGTACCCCATTGTGTCATTGACAATCAGGACATGAGGACATCATTGTGTGTGGTGCTGCTAGGCATCACAAGATTGTGAAATGTGACTCATCCTGACACCTGTACTGAGTGAGTGGCATGTGATGTAATGTGTGTGTATAGTAACAAACTTCTACATGGTCACTTGCATGTCCAACAACTGTGTAGGTGGTGCATGTGTGCACTTTGGGGTATTATCAGCCAAGATGCAACAGACATATGGGTACAGGTCCAGGAGGGATGTGGGTGCCATGGTTGATGCTCAGACTGGCTATTGCCTTATGTACACCAGTGTGGGCAGTTTGAGCAATTATCAGCTGACGATGCCAGTGCATGCCCTGTAATGTGCTGTAATCACTGTCTTGTCTGCAGTCAGTGCAGGCGACTAATGTGGGTCTTGTTTTCCAACTCATATAGAGATACCTCCACTGGCACAGGAGGAGACAGCGCCATGGAACTGGAGGAGCCGCAGAGCCTGTCTGGCTAGCATCCAAGGAGTCGGAGGGACCCAGTGGCAAGGAGGGTGAGGGGAGCCACACCGAGCAGTCCTCAGCACCATCCACCTCAGCTGAGGACCACAGCAGCTCAGAGGATGACTGCCTTGTGGGGGCGGATGTCAGTAGCCAGAAAACCACAGATAGTTAGGCTGTTCCTGCCACCACCACCAACACCACCACCACCCTCCCCTCGGCTCCCATCCCAGAGGTCCGTGGCAGCTCCCGTGTTTGGGAGCATGTCTCCTTCATGCCAGGCACCGCACCCACTGCCCCTGTGTCCCCTGCTGCCCTGAGTTTGGAGTCTGTGGACTTGCTTAAACAGATCCATGTAGGGAAGACATCAATGCTGAGTGTCCTCCATGCACACACCAGTCTGTTGACACAACTGGTGTCGTTCATGGAAGGCATCTCATCGGGCATGTCTGCCCTACAGAAGACCAATCGGTCCATGGCCTCCTCCCTGACGGCAGCAGTATCCCTCCTCCAACAGTCCCTCACCCCTTCTGACTCTGCCCCATCAACAATTCCTAGCACCCTACCTTTCCCCAGCAAACACACAGTCACCCAAACACACACACACTGACAGCACACAATCACCATAACCAAAGTCAAGACGTGCACGCAAGCAAAGTCAGGGGACTGATACCACACTCACAGGGGATGGTTTGCAAACACACACCCAGGCATCCACAACCACTTCACAGTCCTCCGATCCCTCTCCCTCCAAGAGCCCTTCCCTTGCCTCACCTGCAACCCCATCTCCAAAGAAGCTCTTCCTGTGTGACCTTGGCCTCTTCCCCACCGATCCAGCAGATCCAGGGTACAGGGGGAAGAGGAAGTCCCCACACACAGAGGGGAGTGCCCCTCACACCCGGACACCCTCCCCTAGGTGCAGGCAGACTGAGGCCCCCACCGACAAGTCACCCCGTACCCGGAAGAGTAAGACCCCAGCCCACTGCTCCACTACACAGTCTCCTTCCACCATCCCCCAGGTCCGAACTCATCAGGTTCTCCCACCACATCCTGCCCCAGGTTCACCCACCCACAAATACATCATCCCCAAAATGGTCAGGCCCTCCCCCCCCCGACCACTTGCTCTTCCACTGACACCACCCCCGGTCAGCCTGTCTGTGTAACTATTGTGGGGAGCGTGCCCCACCCTGTCCTGCAAACCTCACCTGGACCCCATCCTGCTCCCATGGAGTTGGGCACTGCAGTGGAGTACACAGCCACGCAGTCTGACATGAGCACTGCAGTGGGGACCCTGTCCACTACACCTGACCTGCCCACTGCAGTGGTTCCGGCACCCACCCCATCTGACTTGTGCCCCACAGTTGTGATGGCACACACCATGTCAGACACCTCCACTGCAGTTGCCAGTGACTCTCCTACACCCACCACGCCTTCACAGGCTCCTTCTGATGAGCCATGATCCTGTCCCTGCGGTGCCTGGCCTGCCCCCATGTATGCCCCTTAGAGTTTATTACCCCGGTCTTTAGCAGTGCAAGCAAGCAATGGGTGACAGGTGTCACTCACACCCTATTTGGACTTTGGATTTTGACAGGACATTGGCTTTTGTCTTTTTTGGGACTTTCCCTTTCTTTTTTGAATTTGCTGAATAAAGCATTTTCTGTTATCCTTGTACATTTGATTTTGCTGTACACTATGTTGATGATGTTTACCATGACCTTGATGTGATGATGCAGGATTTTCAATGTCGGTACTGAGGTGTTGATGTGATGTACTCCATGTGGTCCATGAGATATGTATCCTGTTCAGGTTGGTATCCATGTCATACTTTGCAGCTAACTGGGTTTGGCATGATTAACTCATTTAGCACAGGGATGTTAACATTTAATTTGCATGGCCACATCTGTGGCTTGCACCCATGCTCATATGATGGCATCCCATTGTCCAATTTGTATCTTTCACTGACTGTGGGCCCATCTCCATTGGACATGCAGGTGTGGGCATCATTGGTGTAGGAGTCAACTGCCTCGTGTGTGCAACTTGCTAGACATATGTACTGTGACTGTGCAGATGACTTAAGGGATACTACTGTACCCAGGCGGATGTGACCAGTGCCTACATTGGGTGGTACGTGATGGGTGACTATACCAGTGTTGTGCTGACATGACTGTGACCTGCTGGAACTGTGTTTGGCACAGATGTGCTTCCACAAGGAGTTGAGTCACATATAGTTAGTGTGTTGTTCAGTGACATTGCCTGTGCCCATGTTGTGTGTTGTGTGGGCATGTCTGTGTGTGTTCCCATCCCTTTTTCTACACAGGCTACGTCCCCCTCTTATGTTGGTGTTGGTGATGCTTGCTGAGTTGTCCTGTGTTCATCACACATCTTTGTCTGGGCCTCCCAGATATGTGGGTGCACGACACACTACTGTTCATGTGTGTCATCATTATGATTTGTCAGTTCTGAGTAGTGATGTTGTGGTCAGACGCAGATGTTACACAGTCAGGGCTCCCCTGAGCACTTGTTTGTTCGCAATATCATGTAGATGTCCATAGGTGGTAACTTTCAGTGATTCAGACATGTGTGTGTGTGTGTGTGTGTGTGTGTGTGTGGGTCTTCTCCCACCCATCAGGTTCACAGGTGCAATGTTGGCAGGTTACTGCATGTCTGCCTTGTGGTTATCCTTGGCTTCTGCATTGTCCTGGGACTGTGTCAGGGATTCCTAAGGTCAATGGAGGTCTGAAGTCTTGGCCATGTACCTCATACTGTGCAGTGTGTGTGACATTCACCGTGTTTGTAGACTGTCCTTGTGTGATGAGTCTGTGCACCTTAGCTCCTCACAACATTACTGTGTTTATCACGGGTGACAGTGCAATGTTGCCGGTCCATGTGGGCTTCAGTCATGCACATCAGTGCAGTTCAGGGTGTGTGGTGTTGAGGGTGGACAGATGTGAATTGTTGCATGTCTGAACCCCTACCTCCCTTTTGTCCCTGGTTGACGTGCCATGCTGAGTGATTGGTGTTTGTGTCACAAGACACCGGTCTGTGTTTCCCAGTTTGCACGACATCTCCCTTTGACATCACAGTGGACCTTGAATGCAGGCTTGTGTCACCCCAATTTATGGTCCCTGGGGGTAGTGCTGTTGTGGGTCTGTCTCATGCTGTTTCAGTTGATGTTCATTCCAGCTTGTGTCACATGAGTCTGTTGGTATCCCTTTCATATCACGATGCCTGATTCCCCACTAAGGTGTGCACAATTGATGTCATACTTTTGTGTGGCACTGGGTAAAGATCGGCGTCATTGTGGTTCAGCCGCCCTCATGTGTTGTGTAGTTGCCTGGGGATACTGAGACACACACACACACATGTTGTGTGAGATGTGCAGTGTGAGGTTGCTTGTTGGTGTTTGTGCATCTGCACCAGTGCATTGGAATTGCTGTTGTGGGCAATTGTCCGGATGTTGTTTAGTTTATTTTCCCTGCTGTCCCTATGAGTCATATCTCATCATTCTGCACATTGTTCCTGGTTGTCCTCCTGTCCAATTGCTGCCATGGAATTGGATTTTGTGGACTGACACCTACAGTCTACACAGGGTGTATTGCTTTGTGTGTCTAGTTTCGAGATGTGTGTATGCATTATGATGGTCACTTCTGCTTTTGTGTCATTGTACACTGTGTGCAATGTCAGGCCCCATGAGTGTTGCTTTTCTGCACATGGCCGAGTGTATGTTGTGTTTTCACTGCACTATTTGCCTCACCACAACTCTGTGGGTATGTGACACAACCACTACGTTGCCACAAAAGCGTGTGTCATGTTCTGAGACCAGGACTCATACATGCTGTTTGGCATTTGAAGCTATTTCCATGATGCCATTTACCTTTATGTCACTGTGATAATGGGGGATTTACACTCTTTGTCACAATGCCATCTTTTTTCTTGCAGTTTATGCCCACACGGATAGGATCTACACAGTGATGGGGATTTTGAGGCGCATTGGCACAGTGCTATTGTGAAGCTTGACTTGTGTAGCTCACAGTCTGATGTTGGTCACACATGTGATGGTAGTTAAATTGTGTGTTCGGACTCATATTTACTGTTGGGGCTATTTATCAAACACTACACACTGTTGTAATGATGTTATGGGGAATGTATTGGCTGACATACCTGAGGTTGTTGGATGATGGATGTGTTGTCCATCCTATGGGTTGGGGTGTCAATGTTGTTAGACACACACAACCCTATGGGTGGTGGTGGCTGTAGTGGTGAGCAACATGACACACAGCCGCGGGCCGTGGAGGGAGTTACGGTGGGGCAGGGAGGCGGGGAGGGGGAGGGGCGGGGTGGAGGGTGCGAAAAACAGGCAAATGGATCATTGCAGGTAAGTACCCAATTTAATTAATAAAACGAAATTCGTAGCGAGCACAGCATTGCTTTTTGCCATGCAGTGCTCGCTACGAATTTCGTTTTATTAATTAAATTGGGTACTTACCTGAAATGATCCATATGCCTGTTTTTCGCACCCTCCACCCCGCCCCTCCCCCTCCCCGCCTCCCTGCCCCACCGTAACTCCCTCCACGGCCCGCGGCTGATGACACATATGGGTAGGGATGGCAGTAGTGATAGGCAACATGACACATATGGGTGGAGGTGGCAATGGTGGTGGGCAACATGACACATATTGGTGGGGGTGGCAGTAGTGATAGGTAACATGACACATATGGGTGGGGGTGGCAGTAGTGATAGGCATCATGGCCCTATGAGTGGGGGTGGCAGTAGTGATAGGCAACATGACACATACGAGTGGGAGTGGCAGTGGTGGTGGGCAGCATGCCCCTATGGGTAGGGATGGCAGTAGTGATAGGCAACATGACACATATGGGTGGAGGTGGCAATGGTGGTGGGCAACATGACACATATTGGTGGGGGTGGCAGTAGTGATAGGTAACATGACACATATGGGTGGGGGTGGCAGTAGTGATAGGCAACATGGCCCTATGAGTGGGGGTGGCAGTAGTGATAGGCAACATGACACATACGAGTGGGAGTGGCAGTGGTGGTGGGCAGCATGCCCCTATGGGTGGGGGTGGCATTAGTGATAGGCAACATGACATATATGGGTAGGGGCGGCTGTAGTGATAGGCAACATGCCCCTATGGGTGGGGGTGGCAGTAGTGATAGGCAACATGACACATATGGGTAGGGGTGGCTGTAGTGATAGACAACATGCCCCTAGGGGTGGGGGTGGCAGTAGTGATATGCAACATGACACATATGGGTGGGAGTGGCAGTAGTGATAGGCAACATGACACATAAAGGTAGGGGTGGCAGTAGTGGTGGGCAACATGACACATATGGGTGGGGGTGGCAGTAGTGGTGTGAACATGACACATATGGGTAGGGGTGGAAGTAGTGGTGGGCAACATGACACATATGGGTATGGGTGGCTGTAGTGATAGGCAACATGACACATATGGGTAGGGGTGGCTGTAGTGATAGGCAACATGCCCCTATGGGTGGGGGTGGCAGTAGTGATAGGCAACATGACACATATGGGTAGGGGTGGCTGTAGTGATAGGTAAAGAGCCGCTATGGGTGGGGGTGGCAGTAGTGATAGGCAACATGATACATATGGGTGGGAGTGGCAGTGGTGGTGGGCAACATGACACATATGGGTAGGGGTGGCTGTAGTGATAGGCAACATTACGCATATGGGTAGGGGTGGCAGTAGTGATAGTCAACATGACACATATGGGTAGGGGTGGCAGTAGTGATAGGCAACATGACACATATGGGTAGGGGTGGCAGTAGTGGTGGGCAACATGACACATATGGTTGGGGTGGCAGTAGTGGTGGGCAACATGACACATATAGATGGGAGTCGCAATAGTGAAAGGCAACATGATACATATGGGTAGGGGTGGCAGTAGTGGTGGGCAACATGACACATATGGGTGGGAGTGGCAGTAGTGATAGGCAGCATGACACATATTGGTACTGGTGGCAGTAGTGGTGGACAACATGGCACATATGGGTGGGGTGGAGTTCTGGACTTTTTGGTTCCGTCCAGAGGTGTCAGGGATAACACCCGAAGACCCCGGAGTTCTACCTGCCTCGGTGCACAAACAAACAGAAACACGGGCTTCTCGATGGTGGCGTCAAAGACCAAAGGTTTATTACTGCAGGGACACAGAAGTCACAGAAACTACACATGGGCAGTATCTAGGAGCCTGTTCAATTTGTACAAAATGGGTTGCTCCTTAAATACTAAATTTTCTGCTTGGGGCAAATTCTTTACATGCTAGTACAGTTCTAAACATTCGTGTCCTAAACAATAAATATTTGGCATTTACACAAGAATCGTCCACAGTGTCTGATGTCAAAATATTAAGAACGAGGGGTTCCCACTATTCCATCATAATCTCATGTCAGCTTTTCATTCAAGAGCCGGACCGCCTCATCGTAAATTTCGTTACCTCCCCCTAATAAAGGCCCAGAAGGGAAGGAGCAGAGCCAGGTGCAGAAGATAGAAAAGTAGGATAAGAGATGTTTGTAGGTCGTAAATGGGCAAGGTTACCAGCTTCGGCCGCCTAATCATGATCAGGCCAACGGACACAAGAACCAGTATAGCAGGACTGGCCTCAGGCTAGGGAGGCAGCTTTTGCTGAGTCATGCTGCCACAGCGTTGCTTGCCTAAGGTGCACGTGTCACTAGCAAGGTGAATTGCCTGTTAAAGCCTATGTGTCCTTAATTGAAAGAGGTCATTGCGTGTCCATTGACTATGTGAGGGCAAGGAATACAAAATGTCTGCCGTAATCTAAGATGGATGCCATGGGAAGAACAGAAATGTGTTTGTAACAGGAGTGCTCTTGCTCGTAGCATAGCGAAAACACCAGGATATACTAAATGGATCATTTGCGGTTCACTGATACCAAAATTATGTATTTGCGACAATGTTAAAAACACGAGTTCAAATCGTCACGGAACCTCAGGGGGTGGCAGTAGTGGTGGGCAACATGACACATATGGATGGAAGTGGCAGTAGTGATAGGCAATATGACACATATGGGTAGGGGTGGCTGTAGTGATAGGCAACATGCCCCTATGGGTGGGGGTGGCAGTAGTGATAGGCAACATGACACATATGGGTAGGGGTGGCTGTAGTGATAGGTAAAGAGCCGCTATGGGTGGGGGTTGCAGTAGTGATAGGCAACATGATACATATGGGTGGGAGTGGCAGTGGTGGTGGGCAACATGACACATATGGGTAGGGGTGGCTGTAGTGATAGGCAACATTACGCATATGGGTAGGGGTGGCAGTAGTGATAGGCAACATGACACATATGGGTAGGGGTGGCTGTAGTGCTAGCCAACATGCCCCTATGGGTGGGGGTGGCAGTAGTGATAGGCAACATGACACATATGTGTAGGGGTGGCAGTAGTGGTGGGGAACATGACACATATGGGTGGGGGTGGCAGTAGTGATAGGCAACATGATACATATGGGTGGGGGTGGCAGTAGTGGTGGGCAACATGACACATATGGGTGGGAGTGGCAGTAGTGGTGGGAAACATGCCCCAATGGGTGGGGGTGGCAGTAGTGATAGGCAACATGACACATATGGGTAGGGGTGGCAGTAGTGGTGAGCAACATGACACATATGGGTGAGGGTGGTAGTAGTGGTGGGCAACATGACACATATGGGTAGGGGTGGCAGTAGTGGTGGGCAACATGACACATATGGGTAGGGGTGGCTGTAGTGATAGGCAACATGCCCCTATGGGTGGGGGTGGCAGTAGTGATAGGCAACATGACTCATATGGGTAGTGGTGGCTGTAGTGCTAGGCAACATGCCCCTATGGGTGGGGTGACAGTAGTGATAGGTAAAATGACACAAATGGGTAGGGGTGGCTGTAGTGATACGCACCATGCCCCTATTGGTGGGGGTGGCAGTAGTGATAGGCACATGACACATTTGGGTAGGGGTGGCAGTAGAGGTGGGCAACATGACACATATGGGTGGGGTGGCAGTAGTGGTGGGCAACATGACACATATGGGTAGGGGTGGCAGTAGTGGTGGGCAACATGACACATATGGGTAGGGGTGACAGTTGAGGTGACCATGGCATCCCAATGGAGGCCTGCTGCTAGTGAACAGGGTCTGGACCCCCTGGGCGTGTGTGAGATTTGGTGGGTACTTGTCGTTTGTTTGTATGGTGGGTATCCAACTTACCGTCTGCACCGTCCTAGTCTGTTCCTGATCCGGTCAAAGATGTACAGGACTGGTATGACCTGCGCGATGGTATTTACGACACGTTCGTGACGTACCCATTGCTGGCTGGTCAACCTCGAAGCCGCGGATTGTGTTCTGGCGCGATTTGTTCCTGATATGCAGCTCTACCGGATGCTGTGACATGCTGTACGTGGCGACCCATCCGGCATGTAGGAAGTAAGCATCATGGTTGTCCGGCTGGAAATTGCAGTGTTTATGGTGCCGTGAGACACGAATTGTGTGTTTACGGGTAAGGCTCGTATGGAAAAGGCGGATGGCTTTGGAGTGTACGTGTCGGTTGCGAATTTGGCACGTTTCCGCATCGTATGTCCTCACATGGACGGTCCGGCTCCTGATATGATTCGGCCATAAGGTAAGGCTACGAACAGCTCTTGGGGAGGTGTCCGACCCAGATAAGAATCGACCCGTAAGTTCTTATTTTTCAATGATTGCAGTTCTTGACGTTCTTTCAGTGAAAGATTCCCGTTTTTCTTACCATGTCCAATGTTTTCCATAACTTTTAGTTCTACCACAACTAGGTCATGGAAGGTGTCTATTCGATTGCCAGGATGGAGAGCAAGCAGAATTTAGATCGATTTTTAAACCTAGTTCGTGGATGAGTGTCTACTTGGATTCCCATTTCCTCCAATACTTGTGAATCTGTCATTTCTGTCTCATCTATTTCATGTGCCAGTTCATAGGCTGTTCTTAAACTGCTGGTTTCTGCAATGATATATCCTTCAATTTGTCCAGCAGTATCTGTAACTTCTCCTGTTGTGCTTTGAGTTGCATTTGGAGACATTTTGGCAAAGAATGTTTTGAATTTTAATTTACGGATGTACTTGTACATATCTATTTTGGTTTCTAAGGCATCTTGATGTTTTTCGGCACAAAACGTTAGTCCTTTATTTAGCAAGCTACATTTAGCTTGGGTCAAACTGTAGTTGGACAGATTAATTATCAAATTGGGTTCCATTGTTTCTTGACTGTCTGTGTTAATTTCCTCATTACTGTGCGGTTGCCAAGATGTTATCTTTGTATTTCTGCCTCTTTTTGTCTTTCGTCGTTGTCCCCGTTACCTGATGAGCCCCTGCCTCGTCCCCTGGTTCTTCCACTGCCACGTCCTCTTCCCCTTGTTTTGGGGTTTTGCTGGTCCTAATAAAGTAATTTAATTTCCTCTAAAAAGACAATTTCTTTGTTGATGTGATTTTATGTTCACCCTCACTGAGGTCTGACTCTGATTCACTTTGTGTTGTGTTGGGTGGTTCACGTATATTGGTTCTCTTGCTGTCCAGCTGTTGTTTCAAGATGTCAAACCTCTTGGCAAATGTGAATATGGTTCCATTTTCATAATCATACTCTTCCCTTTTGAATTTGCGTTGCTTTCTGTCTTGCACCTCACTTTCGTGCTTATCAACATTTTTATCCATTATCACCCATAGTTTGTTAACGGCTTCTTCTTCGCCTGATGCCTTTATTTGCTGTTCTATATCTGCGATTTGATATGCAGCTCCTCAACATCTTTTTTAGCGTATTTAATAATGATGAGCATCATGGAGCTGGAACAGTCCATGTTGTTTCTGACCCACTCATCAAGCATTTCAGGCCTTGTATCTGGATGATTAGGTAACGTGAATATGCGTAATCCTCGGAGTACGCGACAATATTCTACATATTTTTCCAGCGTGATTATCTCTCAGCTACGTGATATTTCTTTGCATAGCAATCTTTCCAATTGAGTGAATAGTTGTTTCAAAAGTGGTGGCAATAGGATTGGAGGATTTGGCCCCCTCATTTGATTTTATTATATTTGCGGCTCCTTTGATAAACATGCTTTCTGCTTTCTGCATGCAATTTGCTAATCTTTCTTCCATCGTATCAAGCGAGATGGATGAGTGTATTTAATTATTCCAGAAGACTTTGTAGGTCTGTACTTATTTTACTTATTTTCCGGACTCTACAGGAGCAACTTATCACACTAGTGTGGAGATTAAGAGCATAACTTTTATTTAATGGGGGTTTGGCTACTCCCCACGGTCTGTGGTGAAAACTACAGTCCTGTACCAGTAGTCTACCAAGCTCGATCAGCACGCGAATCCTATCCACCACATTAAATGATGCACATTTTATATCCGACAGGTTTGTGGCACCGCGTCCCGCGCAACAACATATACATATGAGGTCGCACCAGCTGCTACTTTGGTATGCGATGGGTAAGCACTACCAAGCCGAGCATTACGTCATGTACGTATGGGGTCGTGCACGCTGCGTGTTGCGTTTTCTCAGTTTGGGAGTAGTAAAGTCAGGACTCCTAACTTTAGGACTCCTAAATGCCTTCTGTGAATACCGAAAGTCTTAAAGTTAGGAATTTTCTCAGTTTAGGAATCCTAAAGTTAGAAGTCCTAGCTTTACTACTCCTAAACTAAGAAAAATCTTAACTTTAAGACTTTCGGTATTCACAGAAGGCATTTAGGAGTTGTAAAGTAAGGACTCCTAACTTCTGTGAATACCGAAATGAGTAAGTACCTTCTGTGAATACCAAAATGAGTAAGTGCCTTCTGTGAATCCCAAAATTGTAGTAAGTTTAGGATTTTGTCTTAAGTTAGTTCTGTGAATCGGGCCCCTCATACTTTGTAAAGTAGCCTTCCACCTGTGATAGCCATAAACATAAAAGTTACATAACCGAAGTTTTCTCCACTTCCAGAGGTAACATAGTTGCATACGCTGTCCACAGCACAATGTAATAATACAGAAAAAAGTTGATTTTAAAAGAACAAAAAGACAAAAGGAGTGGTGGAGGGTCCAAGGGGAAACTGTTTTTATAGACCAAATAGTACCTAGTCCCCCAACTTAGTAGTGAATCTGAGTAGCCGGGTTATTACCCCCAGTGAACAGGAGGTTTTGAATAGAGGTCTCGGCTTCATTCCCACCAATAGCGGAGAACCTTTCCTAATACGAGGAGAAATCGAACGATTCTTCAGAACAATCAGGTTACACTACTTTTTTAAAGACAAAGAGCAAGATACACTGATTGAAGACACTAGCACAGGGTTAAAAGTCAAATCTACCTTCATGCCTTACTCCAGCAAGTACCATCTAAAGTTGGTACCTTTGAGGCAGCTGTACTACAAGATCTCAAATCCATCGATTTTTCCAAAGATGGCAACTATCAAAACCTTTCAAAAAAAGACAGAGTTGCCCTTGAAACCCTCTCTAAGGACACCAAAATAGTGATCAAACCTGCAGACAAGGGGGGTGCCATAGTTATTCAGGACACTACTGCGTATCGAAATGAATGTCTCAAACAACTAGGCAACACACAGTTCTACACCCCTCTTGCTGAGAATCCCACCGCTAGACGCACAAATGAGATCAAACATCTAGTGGAAGAAGCGACCATAGAAGGATGGATCACTCCACAAGAGGCAACTTTTTTGGTTACCAAGTGTCCTATCACCCCATATTTTTACACACTACCAAAGATCCATAAACCGGCCAGACCACCGCCGGGCCGTCCCATTATTTCGGGAATTGGATCTTTGCTGGAACCTTTATCAACTTTTGTTGATGTCTTTCTGAGTCCGATTGTGAAAACGATGCCTACATACCTTCAGGATACGAAAGATGTTTTACGTACATTACCTGAGGTTCATTTCGATATCAATTCAGACATACTAGCTAGCTTTGATGTCAAATCATTGTACACATGTATACCTCAAACTGAAACGCTACAAACTGTACAAGAACTACTAGAGAATTTTTCTGTTGACTTGGTAACACCTATTCATTTTGTAATGGAACTGGCAAGAATTGCCATGACTGAAAATTTTTTTGCTTTTGAAGAATCCCTGTATCTACAGATATCAGGGACATCGATGGGCAGTAAATTTGCGCCCAGTCTGGCAAATTTGTACGTCCACCATTTTGAAACTCACCATGTACTGAATAACAACAATCCACATCATCAGCAATTGATGATGTGGAAGCGGTACATTGACGACATCCTTGTTGTCTGGCGCGGTGATGTACAATCCCTTTTGCTCTTTCAGGAGTGGCTAAACTGTCAGAATCCCTATTTAAGGTTCACCCTAGAGTACAGCAGAACTGAAGTTCCTTTTCTGGACCTTGTAATCTTTCCACAAGAAGGGCATCTGGCCAGTTCCCTATATCGCAAACCAATGGCCCGCAACTCACTGCTGAGATTTGACAGCCATCATCCCCGTTCCCTCCGAGAGAACCTCCCGTTCGGGCAGTTCCTGAGGGTTCGGAGGAATTGTTCTAACACAACAGATTTCCATTCAAAAGCAAAAGATCTCTCCACAAAGTTGAGAATGCGGCGTTACCCTAATACTCTAGTTCGCACTTCCTTAAAACGTGCTGCGAACAATCATCGCGAGGCCCTGTTGGAACCTCCAGTCAAGAAACCACCTATGGATAGGTTGGTATGTGTGACCACGTACAACACCTCATCTTCTAAGATCCAGAAGATAATCAGACAGAAATGGCGGATCTTGAACAGCTCTGGTGAGAACATTCCTCTCCCACTGTTCTCATTCAAAAAAGGTACTAACTTGAAAGACGCACTGGTCCACACGAGACCTCGACAAGAAGTCGATGAAGCCACGTCTACCTTGTGGAACCTTCCGCCAGTGCAAGGACATCATCTTGCGGGAATTGCTCAGTGTGTCCACAAACAACGAAGACCCTAGCAGTCGACATCGGCACCACTCGACCATGGCTACTTAAACGCCATACAAACTGTAACAGTGAGAAAGTCATCTACCAGATTACCTGCCCCTGTGGTTTGAGGTACATAGGAATGACTACAAGAAAGATCAAATTGCGCATACAAGAACACAAGAGCACAATTAGGCGCAATAAGCAGGCGACCCGGCTCACCTCGCACTTTCTTGAGAAAAAACACAATCCTGATGATTTGAAGTGGCTAATCTTAGAACAACCATATATACCTGGTCATGTTACAGATGTCTCACTTTTTCTATTGAGGAAAGAACAAAGATGGGTCTTCAAATTACGCAGTGACACGGAGGGATTGAACGATGACATCCCGTGGATGCAGTTATGAGTCTACTCTTGGTGCATACATCTGTACACCCACTAATTCAACCTCTAGAGTTGACTTCATCTATTAATGTTATAGTGTGACCCAGAAAGAGGCCCTCCAGGAGC
Source organism: Lissotriton helveticus (assembly GCF_964261635.1). NCBI lineage: Eukaryota > Metazoa > Chordata > Amphibia > Caudata > Salamandridae > Lissotriton > Lissotriton helveticus. Next base: position 179,456,920 of record NC_136063.1, read on the forward strand.
TCCTCTAACATCGTTCAGTCCTTTCTATAACATCAACTGAGTAGCCCCTAAGTGTTTCGCTAGACTTTCCACTAGGGTCTCTTAATATTAGGTGGCACATATGTTAAAATCTCCAGAGTCACTTAATTAACATTACAGACCACATTTTACATTTGATTGACTAGTCGTTTTTCAACTGGTGCCCTAACCAATGCACTGTGCGTTTGTTCACTTCTTCAATTACAGATCACTGGGCATAGTGCCCTCCAAGTGTTTTGCCGGATTCCTAATTAAGGTCCCACATTATGAATTAGCACAATCGTCTAAGTCTCTGCATTTACTAGAATACCATCTGACCACACATTACATCTGTGTGATCTGCTGTGTTTTATCTGGTGCCACACCAATGCCTTTGTGTTATTTATTTTCAGCACAACACTGACCTGGCGATCCACACTTTGAGGACGGGCGCGGGTTGCTCTATTATCGCAGCTTTACACCTGACCTTTTGCTCTCACTGCGCGAGGCCTCTACAGTCTATATGTGCCGTTTAACACTTAAACATGTGCGCAGTAAAATATATATAGATATAAGCTTCCAGAAACTGCATGATCATGTGTCATTGCTTTCATTAGTACTAGTTTACATCGGGGACTGTCTGCCTCCGTTTTTCGCAAACAGATAACGAATCAAACGAGGTGGCATACTTCCGGCGGACTAAGGGACAGTTGTTATTGGCTCAGTCTACTAATGTGGGGTGAACCAATCACAGCGTCTTTTTTGATAGTTTCCGCCAAGGTCCGCCACTCACGGACTCTTAAGTCCGCTACGCGCTGATAACAACAGCGGCCCTGTAGTTAACGGTTCCTATTGGTCCTCACTGAACCAATTACAAAACCCCCGTGGACAGCCCTTCCCCGAGTCGTCGTACTGAGGGAAGGCTGCCATTGGTTCAGACCTTTGACACTCAGTGAGCCAATTAGAGCTTTCCTTTCGATAGTTCTCTCTAAGGTCCGCTATTCACGGATAAAATCACGTGTACAACTCTGCGTCACCACCTCCCCCTCGGCTCAGTTTCTAACCCGAGGCAACGACGGAGAGGTGAGTGATCGCGGCTTGATACCATACTTTGAGGTGGCTTCGTTCAGACAGAGGGTTCAGAGATCTCATACTGGGAACTAATTACTTTATAGCTGAGGAGATGGCGCCCTTGGTTCCTGACATCTGTTTACTCTGCTACCTTAGTCACTATGCAAGGCAGCTCAGTTAAGCCAAATCGGGGCTTCTAGTTAGATGCTTTTGCATCCTCATACATTCATAATCTAGGCCTTGCATATTGCCTTCATTGTATCACTAATGAAATGCTTTTAATTTTAATTTTTGTGACTGATTCTGGAGTTAACTTCAGATCTATGCGCTTATTTCTAGTGCGTGGCCTCCTACTATCCTGAGCAGTTGCCAGGTGAGGTGAGGTTTTTTCTCCCTTCAACCAGGGTGAGTGATAATCATTTAATCAAATATGTAACTTTCACAGAGACAGGAGATACATGCGACAGATGTGTATACTTTTAATCCTGTCTTGTTTTTGTTTCCCACATTGTATATACAGGAGAAGATACACCAATTTTCTTTTTCAGAAATTGGAGAGTGGGTGTAGATCACTTATCACATCACATTAAGTAAGTGTTGCAGTAGCACATCATAGGTCCTGACGAAAGCCGTTTAAGGCTGAAACATGTTGACCAATTAACACACATGATGGATAGCAATTCCTTGCATGCTATCATTATACTGCTTTTAATGATACCACATTGATGGTCAGACCTAATAAAGTTTCTTATGACATCAAAGTAGGTATTTTTAAATCACGTGGATCATTTTCCTTCCTTCTTCTTCTTTTGAGCACTGCAACTTTTGCCCCTTCCGCTCACACACTGTCATCTGTTGGTTGTATGCTTGATCATTGGGTCCGAAATTAGACAGCCTCAGATTCTCTCTGAGGAGGAGCCTACAGGATACCATTCTCTAATACAAACAAACCCAGATGACGAGATTCCACTTTTGAGTGGGCTGATGGGTACTTTTTCCAGTTTTTCAGACTCTGTATCTTCTCTTTCTCACTATTCCTGGTATAACAATGTTACTTTTCTGGATCAACTTTGTGGTCTCAGTATGAATGTGGGACACTATTAGGTTCCAGTAGATTCTTTGAATTCAGACTGTTAGTACCTCTCGTGTGATTTTAAAAGAACCACAACTTGTGGTATTCTGAGACACAATCAATAGATCTGAAATAATACACAAAAGGATTATATCATAAACACTGCATCAGTTCTAGTGCACTCACATAGCCACATCAAAGCATTCAGCATGTGCACAGCCAGCGATGATGCATGCTGCGGGTGGGCTGTACTAGGAGCAATATCTGTTGCCATCAACACTGCATCATCTGCAATAGCGAATCGATTTGAATTGTGAACACTGCTGTCTGCAGTGTAGGCCAGACAGAGCGGTCAGCAAAGGCCCACATCCACGTGGCATTAACTTGAGCTGCCCAGTTTGTCATGCGCAAAGCAAAAAAAAAGCTTATGCGGAGCCTGCAATGACGCATATGCGTGATGCGGACAGAGCGCACTTGAGCAATCTCCTTTCCCACAGGACTGCATCATCTACAATACCGATTCAATCTCAAATGTGAACACTGCTGTCTGCCGTGTTGGCCAGAGAGAGCGTTAAGCAAGGGCCCACAGCCACATAGCATTGACTTGAGCTCCACAGTTTTCAATCCGCAAAGCCACAAAGACCGTGTGCGGAGCCTGCAATGATGCGTATGAGTGGTGCAGACAGAGCATACTAGAGCAATGTCTTTTCCTACTGAACTGCATCATCTACAATAGCGACTCAATCTGAATTGCGAACACTGCTGACTGCAGTGTTAATTGAAGGCAGTACTCACACACACAACCATGAATACTTTTTCCCACTGCCTCTTCACAAAATACACCAACATAAATTACGGAAAACTTTGCAATAAATAAATCAAAACAATTTGAATTGCGATTTCATCTGTCCACACTCTACACTATTCACTGTTACTTTTGACTTGCAAGATAAATTTGGTCACTTTACTAAACCTATAACTCATCTAAAAAAGTTTTTCAAGCAAATATACTAAACCAATATTGTGTATATTTCAATAGACGTTGTAGTTACTTGACTACTGGATTCTGTAATGAAACAATCACCACTCAATCTAAATTGTGAACCCTGCTAACCACAGTGTAGGCCAGAGGCAGTGGTCATTAACACCTCACAGCCACGTACCGCTAGATTCAAAAGCATGGAGTTGGTTGCACCTGATCGGAGGGGGTACACAGAAATCAACACAGACTTTAACTTATGACATCCTCAATCATAGAATCAAGACCCCGTTTCATTGTTCGGACCTGCTGTACCGCGGTGTACTCCACCGACTAGTGTCAACCAAGCACAATAATCATGTGCATCAGTTAGCTATGCAAGCACAGTCTGATGCACCTCAACGGAGGGAGTTCTGTGAAAACCAAGCAGCAGTTAATAACGGACATCTTCCATTGTGAGATTAAGACACCATTCCACTGTTGGGACCTAGAGTTGGTTGCATCTGGTCGTAGGGAGTACCTTCATCTCCATTCTCAGATGCAGTTCTAACATTGTCCATTGTGGGATCAAGACACTGTTCCACTTTTAGGACCTAGAGTTGGTTGCTCTTGGCTGGAGGGGGTACACAGAAATCATCACAGACTTTAACTTCTGACATCCTCAATCATAGAATCAAGACCCCGTTTCACTGTTCGGACCTGCTGTACCGGGGTGTACTCCACCGACTGCTGTCAACCAAGCACAATAATGATGTGCAGCAGTTTGCTTCGCAAGCACAGAGTCTGATGCACCTCAACGGAGGGAGTTGTGTGAAAACCAAGCAGCAGGTAATATCGGACAGCTTCCATTGTTGGATCAAGACACGTTCCATTGTTGGGACCTACAGTTGGTTGCACCTGGTCGAAGGGAGTACCTTCATCTCCACTCTCAGATGCAGCTCTAACATCGTCCATTATGGGATCAAGACACCGTTCCACTGTTGGGACCTAGAGTTGGTTGCACCTGGTTGAAGGGAGTACCTTCATCTCCACTCTCAGATGCTGTTCTAACATCGTCCATTGTGGGATCAGGACACCGTCCACTGTTGGGACCTAGAGTTGGTTGCACCTGGTCGAAGGGAGTACCTTCATCTCCATTTTCAGATGCAGCTCTAACATCGTCCATTGTGGGATCAAGACACCGTTCCACTGTTGGGACCTAGAGTTGGTTGCATCTGATCGGAGGAGGTACACAGAAATCATCACAGACTATAACTTTTGAAATCCTCAATCATAGAATCAAGACCCTGTTTCACTGTTCGGACCTGCTGTACCGCGATGTAGACCTAGAGTTGGTTGCACCTGATCGGAGGGGGTACACAAAAATCAACACAGACTTTAACTTCTGACAGCCTCAATCATAGAATGAAGACCCCATTTCACTGTTCGGACCTGCTGTACTGCGGTGTACTGCACCGACTGGTGTCAACCAAGCACATTAATCATGTTAGCTACGCAAGCATAGAGTCTGATGCACCTCAACCGAGGGTGTTCTGTGAAAACCAAGCAACAGGTAATATCGGACATCTTCCATTGTGGAATCAAGACACTGTTCAACTGTTGGGACCTAGAGTTTGTTGCACCTGGTCGAAGGGAGTACCTTCATCTCCACTCTCAGATACAGTTCTAACATCGTCCGCTATGGTATCAAAACACCGTTCCACTGTTGGTACCTGTTGGACTACTGTGTTAGTAGTATACAGAGCACTCCACGCTGCTGGGCCTCAGGCTGGGAGTTGTGTGCTTGTGTCACAGCAGCCAGCGTTAATCTCAGGAGCCTTCCGAGCTTGCAGACCTTGGCCCAGTAGCTTCTGCCGGTACGTGGTGGGCCCTCTTTCACATATAGCAGTATCGAAAAGTGAGCTGTGGAGCATATGTGTGTTGCAGCGGCCATGAAGGTTTCTGGATACCAGCATGCTGAGAGCATCATTCACACATCCACCTTCGCTCACAGCGTCAGCCTCGTGGCAGTGTAACCTACGCAGACCTAGCAGACACATTTGCCATTTTGGAACAAAACCACACCCAGAGAAACCTGCCTCTTCTTCATACCCCTAAGCTACCCTTGCGTACGCCAAGCCAGCCCACTACGCTAAACATTTTGGCGGGGAGGCACGTACGTGTTGCCTTTCCATAATCTTTCCTACTGACTGTACTATCATGGTTGTGTCCACTGTCTACTTCACTCAATAAACCATCAGTGTATGTTGACATGCACATGTCTGTGCTCTGCATACTTAAGTCTGTCCGGCACATCCCCTCAACACTTTGCATTGTATACTTTTATAACCGAGAATTACTTGCCACCTTCGCACATACTTTGCTCCCTTCTCTCCCCTCATTCTGCATTGTGTGGCAGAGGTACCATGCCATGTTATTTTATATACATGGCTAGCCACTGTTCCCACAGTACATAGTGTTATTGTGTCTGCTAGGTGTACATGTTGTTTGTCATGTTGTATGTGATGATATAAAGTAGCTTGTTTATTCACGGGCAGTAGTTTTCCCGTTTACATATCGCTGTTTTTAAGAGCATACAGAAGTTTTTGTCACAGGTGAAAAGTGCGACCACAATGGCAGTCATTCATTACTATCCATGAATGTCCTACTATACGGAGCTTCTAAGCTTACAGCCCCCAATCTTGCGTCCTTTCTTAAAAGGACGCCAACTCCCACAATCAGACCAATATTCACGCAGCTTTCTAACGGCAGTTATCTGCTTCTCAATAACATGCACTCCTACGGAATGTGAGCTGGCATACCGTATGACCTTACTGTTTCAAACCGAGTAACTTCCTGTGGGAATGTCTATTCAAACCCACACAAACTAACTCCCAAACTTCAACTTGGCCTTCATTCCCTACTTTGAAAACAGATTTCATGAAACAAACCAAACTGAAAGCGCTTTTGTTCACAACAGAAGTGCCCGTCACTTCTACAAAATAAATGTATCGACTGCAGATACCACGAACTTCAAGTAAAATACACTCCCTTTTAAATACGAACCTCCAATTACACGTTGCGAATTGTTACACAATTTTCAACACATCTCACACTCAAGGTCTAGCACACATTTTCAACACACTCTCCTCCAGGCTTCTCACATGCTTTTAAACTGTTTTTCTTTTAATACCAGATGTCATTCATTCGATCATCTCTGGAATACCAGGAACAGTGCCCATAATTCTCACTCTCTTTACGGCCATCCTACTACTAATTTTGCTTGTAAAAAATGGCTGCGCTCTCTGTGGTAACAGCCATGTCCAACAGAATATGCCTCTATGCGAAGCTACATCACTACTGAAAAAAATGGAAAAACTTTTCGGCTGCCTGCCTCTATCTATTATCGGAACCAGCTACAACATAACATTTATTTACATGCAATCTGCGTACAACCATCTTTTTATTGCAAAACTTGCCCATTCGACTAGCGAATGGATCTATGCCGTGCCAACATCCCAACAATTGCTCCCGATTCCCAGCAGATAATGCAGTATCTTGAAAACCATGAACTTGATTGTTCAGGCAGTGGAGAAATGGCGAATGCAATGCAAAAAGGTAGTGTGGCAGAATGGGATTTCCGTGCAGCCGTGAAAGATCTCCTGCACCGTGAGAACTTTCACAAGATCGCAGATTGCCTGCCAATTCATATTGCTGCTCCAACATTCGAGGAACATTCCTGTCCCTTCGTGGATATGATTTGGATCACTTTGCTTTTCTCACATGATGGCAGCAATAGCCTTTTGGAACATTACGCATCTCAAGCCGCTGAAGATTGTCTGGACTGGAATCTCCAAGAATTGTAAGAAACACACTTTATTGTTGGATGGATTTTTACCATCTTTTTTACTTTTACCTTTAAATTATTTTTTAATACACTTCAATTGTGCTACTTTAATATAATAACTTTCTAAGTATACTCAGGCATTTGAACTCTGTCTTCATTACTGCCCCTTACATCTCCACTCTAACCAGGGATCGGTGATGTGTGGCCTATGCAAATATGCAATTTACTTACTAAATTAGCCTAAACTCGACACCCATTTAGAAACCATGTCTATTCTTTGTGCACACATCTCTCTGCCTGCCTCTTACCCACGAAGGACTTTCAGACAAATGTATTCATCCTCTGCCTCTGCTCACAACCTGGCGATCAAAATGAAAAAAGACCACATTGTTTGGGAACTGGTTGGCACAGTGTGGTAATCGTATCCTACCTTTATTTTTATTATACAATTTAGTAATGTTTAATAGCTATTATTTATGTCACATAGAATGTTAACATGTGGAATTCACTGATGCAGGAGCTTTGGTTTGAATACAGCAGAAGCGGTTGGAGTTTGCCTCAGCTGGATGCCTTAGCTCTCTGCACAAGAATGTTTTTATGACAATAATGTATGGTTTGACCAGAAAGTTACCAAATGTGCTTCCCAGAAGGGCAATGTTTGTGTTCCTCTGAAAGTTCCGATGTGGGTAGAACTATTACCAATGCTCACATGCACCAGATTTAATCTACTGTTCAATAGATTTCTGACTGTTTTACTGTTGATAAATTTGTGTTAGGAAAAAAACGGAGTACCAGGTTACCTAAGAAGTTTGATAATTACATTTTACATTTTTTTTTTGTTTTCTTAAAGGATACATGTGGTAATCGTATCCTACCTTTATTTCCATTATAAAATTTAGAGTCATTGAAGTGTAATAGGTATTGTTTATGTTATATGGAACTCTAACATGTAATGTGGAATTCACTGATGCAGGAGCTTACGTTTGAATACAGCAGAAGTGGTTCAAGTTTGCATCAGCTGGATGCCCTAGCTCTTGCACTAGTGGGTCCATTTATGGCACTTAAATAAAGACACTTTCTATATAATTTTCATACTCCATCGCTTTATTACACACAGCCACTTTCTTAGACACACCTAATTTCACCATTTGTCTTCTGTGGCATTGCAACAATCATTATTATATTCTTCATGATTATTTCTTCATTCCTGCTTGCTAAAACACTGCATTTGAGTCTTCAGACCGGTAGGGGTAAGTAGTTCGCTTCCCACTCCCTGTATAGTATAAACGCATACTAACACTACATCCACAGGTATGCTACAGCGGCCAATATCCAACAGCGCCCACAGCACATCACTTTACAGCAATCAGCTCACGACTTAGACTCACAGTTTCATCCCTGAGTCCTCAGAGCGGTACCAGTGAGTAGTTTCCTTCCCACTCCCGCTATAGCCAAAACGCATAATAACACCACCTGCAAGGCTATGCTACAACGGCCAGTATGCTATAGCCCCCAGATCACATCAGTTTACAGCACTCAGCTCACAGTTAAGGCGCACGGTTTCATCCCCGAGTTTACCAGTACCTCACCTCAGCACCATCTCACTCTAGGCAAAACAGCACTTTCACACCGGTAAGGGTAAGTACTTCGCTTCGGCCAGTACCAACTATGGTACCGGAGGCCAGAGAGGTCATCTCCAAAAACACGGTTTACAAAAAGAGGGAGGTACCCTACTATTCACAATAGGGACTGGGTGAGTACAACAACAAGATCAAGTATGCCCCAAAAGAATGAGAGAAAAGAGCATATTACAAAAACACAACGCAATTAGGATAACCGAAACATTCATAATGTCAGCTAATATCGGAATAATACACATAGACCCAAAGTTTAATATGTCAAAAAATCATTTGTACAATTTATGACACATATAAAGTTAAAATACAGTTTACTCATAAAATTCATAAAAACATAATCAATTGTTGCACAATTTTAGAAAACAAAGGTCGACGCGGCGTTTCGGTGATTTTAATTGATGTTCACCTTCTTCAGGACAGGTTATCCTAATTGCGTTGTGTTTTTGTAATATGCTCTTTGTTTAAACATTTATGACATACCTGTGTTCATTCTTTTGGGACATACTTGATCTTGTTATCTCTAAAAACACCACACTATCCAGTGGGAGGCGCACCTAAGGAGCATCTGGGAAGCCAAAAGTAGAACTGATCCAAATGTATCCATTCACATTGCATCTGATGATGACGAGGGGCTAATCGTGCATGGGGGAAGTCAAGAACCGACCGACATTTTTTCTGGTACACCCAGGACACCTGGAAGCAGCACTGCAGTGGTAGCGCTCACACCCTCTACCCCTGCAACATGTTTGAGGCACACTAAGGGCCAGATGTAGGTGATTTCGATTTACCGACTCTTAAATACCGACCCATACCGAATCGGTATTTAAGAGTCTATAAATTTGAAGGAGGCAGATGTAGGTAAAAAATTACCGATTCTGTAAGAGTCGGTATTTACCGATTCTGTAAATACCGAATCTGTATTTCACATTGATTCCTATGGGCCTTGACGCCCATAGGAATCAATGGGAAATACAGATTTGGTATTTACAGAATCGGTAAATACCGAATCCTGCAAGGGTGCAGGGGGTGTCACTTTGACACCCTCTAGCACCCCAACTACAGGCTTGTGTGCCATGTGGCACACATACATGCCATAAGGGCATGTCTGTGTGTCACATTGCACAGGTGTGCATGCACACCTGAATTCAGTATTTTACCACCCAATGGAATTGGGTGGTAAAATACCGACTCTTAAGGGCCTGTGGCACTCTCAGGAGTGTCATCTACATATGGATTTACAGAATCGGTATGTTTACCGATTCGGTAAAATACCGAAGTGGTAAATATACCGATTCTGTAAATTCTGACCCACCTACATCTCAAAAGCCAAATACTGGTCGGTAACGGCCGAAATCGGCCGTTACAGACCGGTATTTGGCTACCTACATCTGGCCCTGAGAGTCTGGGAGAGACACCAATGCCAAAAAGTACATCAATGAGCCTAATTGGTTTGAAGAAGTATGCATCATCATCATCACGTAAAACGGTCCAGACCACCATTAGAAGCATGTTTTGGTCGGATGCGCCATTTGAACGCAACCACCCAACGGCACGTCTGTATAACGCAAAGCTGGCTAAAACGCTAGCGCTGGACCTACTCCCTTTTTCTTTCGTGGAAGGGGTGGGTTTTCTATAAATTGTGGCAACAGTCTGCCCTAAATGGAAGGTTCCTAGCAGGTCCTATTTTGCCAGAGTTGCTGTTCCAGCACTACATCAAGATGTGCTGGGGGTGATTGGCGCAGCTATTCAGAAGAGTGCTGTTCACACTATCCACCTGACAACAGACATGTGGGCCAGTTGCCAAGCCCTTGATTACATGTGCATCACTGCACACTGGGTCTCTTTTGCAGGGGTTAAAGACAAGTTAAAAGCAGGTGTTGACACGGACACAATTTTTCAAGCTACTCGGAAACATGCAACATTAGCCATGTTTGCCATGGAGAAATCTCATACTGCACCTAACCTTTTGGAGGAGCTTGACAGGAAGGTCTATGAATGGCTGCATCCAAGAAATCGCATGGTTGGTTATGTTTCCACGGATAATGGCAGTAACATAGCTAAGGCCATGCAGCAAGGTGGCTATTTCAGAGTGCCATGCTTGGCGCGCAGTATTAACATTGTTGTGCAAGATTTCTTGAAAAAAGAAATCACAGTCAGCAAGTTACTGACCACCTGCCGAAGAATCTGCACATATTTCAGCCATTCTTTTAAGGCCCCGAAGAAGCTGAGGAGCATGCAACATGAACGTAGACTGCCAGTCAAAGGATTCATCCAGGAGGTGGCAACACGTTGGAACTCAACCTTCTACATGCTTGAGCGTCTGTCTGAGCAGTGGGGGGTAATCAATGCCCCAAAAGTCAATGGCCTTGACGTACCGGTATTGTTATACGCGGACGATGCCGTGTTACTGTCAAGGACACCAATGGGGCTTCAACGTTTGATGGACAGGTTCTCCACTTTTATCAAGGATAGGAAATTACTCATAAATAAAACTAAAACTTATACCATGACCTGTGGCGTCTGTCGCAGGGGACCCCATACTTATTTTATTGATGGGCACGAGGTCCACCAAGTTGACAAATGGTGTTACCTGGGAGTTATATTTGCAAAGGACTGTACCTGGGCCCATGAAACTACCAATGTGCGTGCTAAGGTGGTAAAAGGTGCCCATGGGGTATTCAAATTTGCAACTAAAAGAGGGGATAGACGCATTAGGGACATGCTACAGATTTATCAATCGCGATACGTGTCTATCTCCCTTTATGGGGCTGGGGCGTGGAGAAACGTCTCCAATAGTAGTCTGCAAGTTGAGGAAAATCTTTTTCTCAAAAAACTCTTGTATCTACCCAAATCTGCCCCAAATGATTTAACCCACAGAGAGCTAGGGATCAACTATCTGTCAGATCTGATATCTTTAAGGCCGCTAATGCTATGGCGGTCAATCTGGCAGAAGGATGAGACAGCCCTGAACAGAGCAGTTATCAATGACTGTCTCTCTGTTGATAATCACCTCAAGATCCCGTGGTTAAAATATATTATCTGTAGTTTCCAGGACATCTATGGCATTAGTATAGTTGCTGACAGCTATGCTGCTACAGCATTGTCAAAACAGGAAATGAAGAATACATTTATGAATTACAGGGCAGAGAGGCGGAAGAGTAGTATTGGCCAACTATCCACTTGTATGTTTTACAACTAATTTGTGGGAAATGAAGGCTATCAAATCTATTTAAGTCAAGTGACCAGAGCGTCCCATTGATTTATTCTAACCAGACTGAGGCTTGGGATTGTACACAACCTGGTGGCCTTTCCGTCTCCTACTAAACATCCAGTTGGCCCCTGCCCGTGTGATGATACCTCAGTACAATGTAGCTTGCATTTTCTTTTGATATGTAATTTGTACAGAAACCTAACCATAGCTTTTTTAAAACCAATTTTTGTAAAATATGGAGTTTGCACCGTGCATGATTCTATGAAACTGCTTTTTAATATGCAACACCCCGACGTTTGTTTTTTTACTGCTACCTACCTTCTTAAATCAAATCATGCGAGGAAAAGTATGATGTTTTAATTGTTTTATCATATTTTTAGATGTAATAACGACCCCTGTAATTTTGTATTATGTAAATATGTGTATGCTATTATCATGCGCTTTTATGGTCATCGTTTGATATGTACCGAATAAAGCTTTATGGAATGAAATGAGCATGTCTATGAACTGAGTTCTACTTAACCCTGGGCGTAGTGGGCGTAGTGGGGCTTCGCGAAGCTACGCAAAGTGGGCAAAAATCTACGCCCACCCACGCACTTCGCGTAGCCCCACTACGCGCCACCCGCCTCCCTCCCGCCTCCCTCCCACCCTCCCTAAATGCTTAAATGACATTATAAATGAATTATAAAACCACTTACCTTGTCCGTCGCGTCCCCCGGGCTACCTCTCGTCATCGCGCCGCCGGCGCGCACGTCTTGGATACTAATGCGCGAGAAATGCGCCTGCGCGGTCGGCCGCGCATGCGCATTAGTATCTAGGGAGGGTGGGAGGGAGGCGGGAGGCGGGCAACTTCGCTACGCCCGCCCACGAAGTGGGCGTAGTGTTGCCTGCTTCGCCTACTTTGCAAAGGGCGAAGTAGGCAACACTACGCCCACTTTGTGGGCGTAGCGATGTTGCCTGCCCAGGGTTAGTTCTACTATGAAAGACATGAGGCTAGAGTTGGAGGAATGGAAGCTAGTTGCAAGCCTGACAGACATGCTTCGTCCTTTTGAGGTTTTCATGCGTGAAGTCAGCAGGTAGGACTGTTCTTTGGGCAAAGCTATCCCATTGTTGCGCATGCTAGAGCACCAACTGAAGGCGGTGTCTTCAACGTTCCGAGATGATGCTGAAAAGCAAGACGCATAACAGTTGGTGGAGAGGTTATTAAGCCGCCTAGTTGACAATGAAAGGCTTAAAAAAACTACATACAGAACAACATTACATTTGTGCCACTATTCTGGATCCACGGTACAAAAAGGCCGTGGCCAGCAAAGCATTCATTCCTTTTAATGAAGCAGATGTTTCAAAGTACAAACATTGGCTAGCTCTGTCAGCCACTCGGTTCGAAAAAGAGCAGCAGAAAATTGAAGAAGCCGGCGGAAGTACTACTGAATCAGCAGGCCACCCGGCGTCAAGTTCCACTTCTGAATCTGTGGCCGAAGGGAGTCACTTTCCCTCACAGCCGTTAACAACACCAGCAACCGTATCATCATCCTCACCTGCACCAGGCTCAGCCATAATATTGTCGGAAGCGGATTGGCTAACTCATCAAATGTTTGCTCGTTCCAGTGATGCAAAGGCCGCAAATGATACGCAAAGTGGAGCAACCCTGTAGAACCTTGAGTCGATGGTGCAGGCCTATCTGGATGACCCAACAGAGGTCTTTGTTAATCAGAAGAAAAATAAAGGAGGCCCCCTTAGGTAACAATTAAGGGACCACGGGAAGTGATGCTATAAAAATCTGAAATGTCCCTACCATGTGTATCCAATGGATAACTCCTTAAGTCCAGAAAGAATCTGTACTTACAAGTTAAGAGTAGTGGATAAATCTATTCATAAGGGTAACCAACCAACCACACTAGAATACAGGGAGAGATGAGTGTATTTACTATCTAAATTTACAGATTAACACACTATGCACAGAACACAAGATATGTAGGTACGTAGCAATTTTTTACCATTAATACATAGTCTAAAAAAAGAAAAAGAAATTGTAAAGAAACATTTGCATTTATTCGGTTTCACAAAAATATATTCATATGATATTAAAAAACATATATATGTCATTAGCCGAATTCACAGTTATACAAGATTTAAAAAAACTTAAAAAACATTTAAAAAAACATTTTTACAATCATATTTAAAATTGTTCAAGAGAACAAATGTCGACGCAGCGTTTCGGTGAAGTTAATGAACACCTTCTTCAGGACTGTTGCTCTGTTCAATGAGACACACAATTACTATACATATCGTAAACATAATTTTCTCCAATGCATATCTATCATTTAGGGGTTCTGGCTCACAACTAACAAATTTTTTGTAAACGTTTGACTAATCTATAGTCAACATAGTAGTTAAATAAACATTTTTTACTTTCATCAGCACATCTCACATATTTACATTTATATTCCTGTAGTTCCACATACTGGTTGGTGAAGGTTCCCAGATTTATGATGTCCTAAATTAACAATATTCGCATATAAAGAGACAATGCGACAGAAATCTGAAACTCATTCTGTTGTGTCTCTTACCTTAAATATCAAGGATCTCGGTCTACTCAAATCTATTGCACAGTATCGCGTCCTCATGTGGTATTAACGTACTGTTCCAGCACTGGCATCAATATTTCTGCCTGATACTGCCTGTTCAATTTCTATATTGATGATATGAAAAGTAGGTATTAGTGCTACTTTTAATCATAGGCCTTCATTGTAGAGGGCAAATCCCTTACATGAGAATACGTCTAATGTACCTGTATTGGTTTGATTCAATCATATATCCTGTCTGGGAGGAGTCACCGATCTTAATTCCGGTGTGGGAAATCTGTGGAGGACATATACATTTTAAATATTAATTTGTGTTCTACTCAATTCCCATACAGGGATCAATCAACCCAATGAAGTCGAACACTCACCGCCTATATTTTTGTATAGGTCGAATCGCTGTAGACGGACCTTTACTGGAAAGACACTCGGCACTATTAAACACTGGGATGGCCTCGGGTTTATATGCGATCTAGAAAAAAGAATTGTGATGTTTAAAGTCATGCTGCGGGGTAATTCAAATGTCTCTTAATTAAAATGGAATCGGTCTAGGGGACTTTTGTGGTTCAGTTTATCTAAATGTTGCACCCATACTTTCTATATTGATATCTACACGGTATGCTTATAATCTTTGCAATTATTTGGCAATTAAACTAATTTGGCTATTCAAAATTAGACGTCCCGTGTCTCATAGTAATACGTCAAGTTTTATCCTTATATACGCACTTGGTGACACGGTACTGTCAGTGTAACCGTGATTCTCAGCTCCATATTGTTCTGTATATTTACAAGTACGCCTAATTTTTACCGAACTTAAAAATGTGACCCACAAGCTCCCACTATGCCTTTCCATGTCTGAGAAAGTATTACGCGGTTGCCTTATTAAATGCAGTACATCGTGCGGGCAAATAACCGACTACCACTAGTTTCTACACGTGGTCCTTATAAGTATGCCCACTTCGACAAGTGAAGTATGCCATGCCCTTACCAGGTTTCGGGTCGTCGGTCTCCCTGCTCCTCCTCAGTCGGCGTTCCTCTTTTCTCATCACGGAAGTAGCGAGGCTTTGCAACGGATGTTGTTTAAATAAGAACGCGTGCCTGATTGGATAACTAAAACGCGATGCTCATTCGTCCTTTTCAGTCACATGCAACATCATGTTTACCTTTCTGTATATATCGTTTTTTTGGTTTGGGTCAGTCTCGAGGTTATTTTTTTGTATTCAATAAAACTTTACTCGTAAGTTTATCTCAAGAAACCCAGAGGGAAGCTATTACATAAGCGTTTTCAAAGGAAACATACATTTATTTATTTATTTATTTTGAAAGTTTTGTATAGCGCGAACAAGATCTTTGCAGATATCAGAGCGCTTCACATAGAAAGGGGGAGCATGAGGGAACATAGTCAAACAGGTAAGTAAAAATGCTAGTAGTACAAGCATGTGGTAGCCTAGAAAATCACATAAATCATTAATACATATAAAACAAATAATCCACGGGGTCGAACAAGGAGTACAGATCAGTGCGGAGTCTTAACAAAGTTCAGAATAGCACTTCAAGTGTATTTAGCCATGAGGATAGCTTTTACTTCTTTCTTAAACAGTGTAGTGGAGGAGATAAGCCTCGTTTCAGGGGGGAGTGAGTTCCAGATCCTGGGTGCCATTCCTGAGAAGGAGCGTTTATATGTTTTTTCCTTCCGGAATCTTCGAGGCTTCAGCAGAAGATTGTTTGAGCCTCTGGTGTTTCTAGAACCGCCAGAGATTGTCAGCTTCTGAGTGAGATAGCTTGGTGAGCTCATGTGGACTGCTTTGTGCGTCATGCAGGCGATTTTCAGATGTATTCTGGCTTCGAAAGGCAGCCAGTTCAGGTGTTTAAAGTCAGGGGAGATATGTGAGTGTTTTTTTGAACCAGTGATGAGTCTCGCTGCAGCGTTTAGAGAAGCTCTTAGGGGAGCAGTAGTAGTTAGGGGGAGTCCGCAGAGGGCGATGCTGCCATACTCTATTCGAGGGATGACTAGTGCTTGTACTGCAGTTTGGAAGTCATTGGCAGGGAGGAAGGGTTTAAGTTTCCTCAGGGTATTGATTTGATAATTCGCACCCTTAGTGGCCTTGCTGATATGTTTCTGCATGTTGAGATTGGTGTCAAGTGTAAAGCCTAATGATTTTGCTGAGTCTACGATGGTGGGTTGGACATTGAGTGCAGTTAGGTCTTTAAGCCAGAGTTGTGTGGTAGAGATCCTGGCGGGAGGTGAGATGAGAAGGAACTCTGTTTTCAGAGCATTGAGTTTGAGATGATTATCGGCAAGCCAGGATTGGGTGCTTCTGATCGTTGAGTTCAGGAGCAAAATGTTTTTGGGGGATTGCAATTTGAGATATAGTTGGGTATCATCAGCGTACATGTGAAAGTGTATATTGGACTCTTGTAACAAGGTGGTGAGGGGTTCCATAACTAGGTTGAACAAAGTTGGGGATAGGGAGGAACCTTGTGGGACGCCTAACGAGACAGGTATAGGCGAGGACATCAGGTTGTTACTCTTGAATTTCTGCGACCTGTTGTGTAGAAAGGAAGTGAACCATTTGAGGACTGTCCCAGATAGACCCATTCTTGTGTTTAATAGTTCGAGTAAATTCTCATGCTTAACGGTGTCGAATGCTGAAGAAAGATCAAGAAGGATGAGGAGAAAGGTATCGTTTTGATCTAGCATTTGAAGGGCGTCGTCAATTATGTGAGTCATAGCCGTTTCAGTGCTGTGCCCCGCTCGGAAACCTGATTGATGAGGATTGAGGAGGCCAAACTGGTCAATGTGTTTAGTCAATTGTAGTTGTGCGCATTTTTCCAACAATTTGGCGAGAGTGGGGATATTGGTAATGGGACGGTAGTTGTTTAAATCAGATGGGTCGGCTGTAGGTTTCTTTAGTAACGGCGTGACTTGTCCTACTTTGAGGGAGTCAGGGATGGTTCCTTGTTGAAGTGAGCTGTTGATAATTTTAGTCCAGAGTGGGAGGAGCAAAGGGATAAAGTCCTTTACAGCGTTAGCAGGGAGGGGGTCTCATTCAATTCATTATTTGATGTCAGACTGAAAAAGACCTTGTAGCGCTTACTATTTATGAAGCAATTGTAGGTTATCTATCAGTAGGTTTAGAAAGGGGGTAACTTGATGGTACACATCCACATTACTTTAAGTGCATCTCTGTGCACGAACCCACAGATGAAAATCAAATAATATTGGTTTGGATATGATTCAAAAAATATCAGTATGAGATACTATACGTACTAGACTAAAAATACAAAGCACAGTTTGTCTGTGTGTATAAACTTACATGTTCTAACATATAAAAGTACGTGTTCTGTTCTCAGTTCATTATTCGTTCCCAGTCTTCTCTATTGTTAAGACCATGTCTGACACTATTGCTTCTAGACATGTAGTACTGTTCTCGCTTCTTCCATTTTTGATTATGATCTCCTCCGCGGGCACTGATCGTAATTGTTTCCAGACAGCACCATCTAAAATCATTAATGGTATGCTTGGCATTCTTCCAGTGCTCTGTCAACGGAGCACCCTTTTAACCATTTCTAAGTGCCGATTTGTGTTCATTCATCCGTATGCGGACCTCACGGGATGTCTCACCTATGTATGTAAGGTCGCACGGACACTTGATCATATAGATGACATTCTTAGTCCGGCAGTTCATAAAGCTGTTGATTTTTAGATCTCCTGTCTGATTTTTAATTGTACTGCCTCCAATTATATCCTTACAGTTTGAGCAGCCTGCACATGGGAAAGTGCCAGTCGGTAGAGGTAGTTTATCAATACATGGCTGGCTAGAGATTGTAATATCTCTATATGTGTGAACTAAACTGTTCCGTATTGTCCGATTCCTCCTGAATGAGAACATTGGCTTTGGTAAAGTATTCTGTTGTTTATCCGTCACCAGATGCCAGTTTCTATTAATGATGTTTTTTAATCTATTGCTGACCTGATTGTAATTGGTAACAAAAATGATAAGGAGAGAGGGCCCTTCTGCTTTTGGTTTAGAGGTGAGCGGTCTATCACGATCATAATACTTGGCACGCTTATATGCATGTCTGACCATTCTTTTGGGGTATCCTCTGTCTATAAATTTTTGTTTAAGGGCTGTGGCATGCTTGTCAAAATCTCTGATGGTTGTACAGTTGCGTTTGAGCCGCAGAAATTGCCCAAAAGGAATGTTATTTTTTTGACAAGGGGCATGGTTACTTTTAATTTAAGCATAGTGTTCTTGTCAGTTGGTTTTGTGTAGAGCTCCACATTAAGATATCCATTGGTATGTTTGATAATAACATCCAGGAACTCACAGCTATTTCTATCAGTGTGTGAAGTAAATTTTAAGTTCAAATCACCTTTGTTCAACCAGTCAATAAATTCAACCAAGATGTCTTCAGGTCCTGTCCAAATAAAAAAGACATCATCAATATAACGGCTCCATTCAGAAATATTTTCATAGAACGGTGCCATTGGGTTGAAAATATGTTTTTCCTCAAACTGAGAAACATAGAGGCAGGATTGAGGCGTGGCAAGGTGCACAGCGAATTGTTTGTATTATATTAGCTGTTTTTGTTGAGGAAGTTTGAACAAGTTTAAAGGATTGGGTGCTCCTTGAGGTAGCTTAACTGTCCAAGTACGCTGGATTAATGAAAATTGCAAGCACACAAACAAAAGTAAGTGTATCCCTGCTGTGGGGCACACCGTGTTGGGTCGTCTGGCCGGACTGACTCCGTAAGGTTATTCAGATGATAATCACACAAACTCAGTTCGTTTATCGATGCCAAGTTTTTATTTTGTAGATATTTCATTTCATATCCTCATTTTATATATCTCCAAGGTTCAAAGTTGACCAAAACGATAACTAAATTACATCACGTAATCTATTTCAAAAGGAGTGTGGAAAAGAAACGTACCGGGTGTTTCTTGTGGCTGTGAAATGCAGAAAATGATTTGTGGTTGAATCTGTTCGGGGAAGAAAACACGGGATTAGGGCGGTTGTTGTGCGCGGTTGGTTCTGCATTTCACAGCCACAAGAAACACCAGGTACGTTTCTTTTCCACACTCCTTTTGAAATAGATTACGTGATGTCATTTAGTTATCGTTTTGGTCAACAATATTTTGCTTTTGACACTTAACCAGACTAATGCTTTATTTATGACTGTTAACGTGAAATTTAGTGATGCACCTCATGTTAAGATGAGCGTATTTGAATCGTATCATTTTTTACCAACAGAGCTTCTTGATAAAGGGCGTAGCCCGAAATGCATTGGAGCGTTTGTGCTTCTCATTACCAATGAACTTTGGAGATATATAAAATGAGCATATGAAATGAAATATCTACAAAATAAAAACTTGGCATCGATAAACAAACATAGAGGCAGGCCAGACTAGGGGCACTGGTGGCCCCCATGCTGGTCCCCTTAACTTGTTTGTAAAGGTCTTTGTTAAACAAGAACAGGTTATTTCTTAAGACCAAGGAGACACAGTCCACCACAAACACTTCGTGGGCAGTCAAATCTCTACCGTCTACCCTAAATAGGGATTCTACCATCTTTTTAGTGGCTTCTTGAGGTATATTAGTATATAAAGCCTCTATATCTAGTGTGACTAGGATCTGATTCTCGGGATTAAAATTGAGGCATTCTGCTTTCTGAATAATCGCTGTGGTGTCCTTTATATATGCTTTTTGGGCAATCACCAGCGGCTGAAGGAATAGATCTACATATTTACTAAGAGGTTCGGTTACTGAACCGATGCTTGATACAATAGGCCTCATGGGCGGATTGGCTATATCTTTATGGACTTTGGGAAGTCCATAAAGGGCAGCAGTTATTGGATTATCATTACTGAGGAAGGCGAGTTCCTCATCACAGATAACCTCATCCTCTCTTGCTTCATGGAGTAACCTTTTGATGGTCTCTTTTAATTTTTCAAGTTCATTTATGTTAGATGGAATATAGTGTTTTCTATTGTTTAAAAGCAAGTACATCCTGTTGTTATAATCACTAGTGTCCATCAAAACGATGCCACGGCCTTTATCTGCTGGTTTTATCGTTAGCGCAATGTTATTTTCTAGATTTCGTAATGCTCCGCACTCATCTTTAGTCAAATTGTGGCTATTCCACTGTTTCTGTGTAAGCAAATCATCCACACTCTTATATACACTTCTTTCGAAGGCCTCAATATCTTTAGAGACCATATTAATACTGGGGGTCCAAGAGGATTTGTTTCTCAGTCCTGATTTATTGATTTTATTCTGCCTCTCTTTACCTTCAAAGAAGATTGCTAACCTTATCTTGCGAAAAAAACTTTGCAGATCTCTTTCCAACGAGTATCTATCTACATTGGAAGTCATGGCAAATCCTAATCCTTTCTCCAGAAGACTAATTTCACTGGCAGAAAGTTTATAAGTGGAAAGGTTTATAATTGGGGCCTTGTTGGAAGTAGCTAATCCCAGGTCTTCTGACTCCTTGTGCGGGGACGTTGCAAAAACTGAGGTACTTGGTTGTAGTTCCCCCTGCCCCTCCCTCTCCCCCTGGGTTGCGCGAAATTTTGATGGCGTTGCTCCAAAAAAGAGAGCCCTTCTTTAGAGGTGCCAGGTGTTGTCTCTCTTTCTTTGGTATTTCTGCCTTCATTAGATGTTTCTCCATCAGAATCCGAACTAGTATACGAGGTGTCGAAAAATCTAACCTTTTTTTTGGGGTGATTACGGGGCTGATTTTGCCACTGTCTCCTAGGTTGGAAGTTCTCTCTGGATCTTTCATAAAAATCTTTTTGCTGGTGGGGATAGACAATCTCATCATTATAGTTTGAGATGTCTTTCCTCAGTTTATTGGATTTTTTGTTAATGAGGTAGTCGCTATAACTGGTGATGTTGTTTTGAATCTCATCAAGCTTTTGTTTTGCATCTAATAGTGCCGTATTGAATGTCTGACATAATATCGACAGACAGAATATCTACATACAAAAATATCGACACAAAAATATCGAAATCAAAAATATTGGAATCATATCTTCATAAAGGTAAGTACAAAAATATCGAAAAATTAATATATTAGTACAAAAATATCGAAATTAAAAATATCGTTTTTTTAAATGTATAAATAATAATGTAAAAATAATTTTAAAATACATATAATTTTACAAATATTAAATAAAAACATTAAAACATAATTAAAAAATTAAAACTAATACATATACATTTAAAATAAATTAAAAACGTAATAATTTAATGTAATTTTATTTTTTTTAATTTCATTTAATTGATTTAATTTAAATATAAATTTATTTTATTTTTACCCTGTACGCCTGTACCCCAAAAACCCAAAACTGACCCTGAACCCTAAAAATACCCCTTTACCCAAAAACCCAAAACTGACCCTGAACCCTAAAAATACCCTTTTACCCAAAAACCCCAAACTGACCCTGAACCCTAAAAATACCCCTTTACCCAAAAACCAAAACTGACCCTGAACCCTAAAAATACCCCTTTACCCAAAAACCCAAAACTGACCTGAACCCTAAAAATACCCTTTTACCCAAAAACCCAAAACTGACCCTGAACCCTAAAAATACCCCTTTACCCAAAAACCCAAAACTGACCCTGAACCCTAAAAATACCCCTTTACCCAAAAACTGAAAACTGACCCTGAACCCAAAAAATACCCCTTTACCCAAGCACTAAAAACTGACCCTGAACCCTAAAAATACCCCTTTACCCAAAAACTGAAAACTGACCCTGAACCCTAAAAATACCCCTTTACCCAAAAACTGAAAACTGACCCTGAACCCTAAAAATACTCCTTTACCCAAAAACTGAAAACTGACCCTGAACCCTAAAAATACCCCTTTACCCAAAAACTGAAAACTGACCCTGAACACTAAAAATACCCTTTTACCCAAAAACTGAAAACTGACCCTGAACCCTAAAAATACCCCTTAAAAAAACTAAAACATATAAAATTTAAAATATTATTATATACTTACCTATACTTACGTTGTAATGGTATGCGTCGTAAAGGTACCTGCGTTGTAAAAACATGCGTTGTAAACACATGCGTTGTAATGGTTTTTGCGTTGTAAAAATGTTGTTGTAATGGTAGTGCGTTGTAAAAGTTGCGTTGTAAAGGTTGTTTCCCCGGTGGATAGCGTAGGGGTAAAAATTTACTATTCACACTCCAGAGGGTGCAACAGTAGGGAAAGCGTTGGATAGCATGGGGGTAAAAATTAATTCCCACACTACTCCCACTTTAACACACAACACACTACACATATAAAAAAGACAATTAATATAAATTTCAATTAATCAATTAATAGCAATTAATATTACTAAATTGATGTATTTATAAATGAACTGAATAACACATATTAATTACTACTTGATTAACAATAAATACCAAAGAAAATTACAATCTCTTTAATTAATTACATTTAATTATATCACACCCTATCCCCCTATAAACATACAACCCACTACACAGAAATAAATCATATCATTTATTCAATTAATAAATATTAATTACCAATTAATTATTATTTAACAATAACAAAAAATTAAATATATTAGCACATTAACTCTAAATAATTTAATTACATAATTAATATTATTTAATTACCAATTAATTATTAATTAACAATAACAACACATTAAATATATTACCACATGAACTCTAAATAATTTAATTACATAATTAATATTATTTAATTATCAATTAATTATTAATTAACAATAACAATAAAGTAAATATATAAGCACATTAGCTGTAAATAATTTAATTTACTAATTAATATTATTGTTTACCAATTAATTAATTAACAATAACAAAACATTATATATATAAAAATTACTCTAATTAATGTAATTAACTAATTAATATTAATTAATTACCAATTAATTATTAATTGAAAATATGTACAAAATTATATAAATTAATTAACTAATTAATATTAATTAATTACCAATTAAGTATTAATTACAAATATTTACAAACATATATTAATTAATTAATTATTATTAAATTACTTCCCACCCTATTCCCCTATAAACCCACAACCCGCTCTGATACTAAAACGCAAAATGTAAACAAATTTACAAATTTTCAAACATACATTACAAAACATGTTTAACAAACATATAAACAACACATTAAAATACATAACACTAAACAAAATTTCAATATTAGTAAAATTCGATATTAGTAACATACATACCTTAAAAAAACGATATTCTGTCTGTCGATATTTTGGACATCGATATTCTTTACTATCGAAATTAAAACATCGATATTATTGTATATCGATATTTTAATTTCGATATTTTGTCTCACTACCGCCGTATTGTCATTGAGTTTGGCCTCTAGGTCTTCTATATCTTTACGCTCCACAATTAAAACCTCGTAGGCTGTCTCAATGATTAAAAGCATCCAGTCGCGACTACAGCGATTCGCCACTAAGGTCCAGTTCTCAATAAATTTTCTGTTGTTGATGAAAATACCAGTCGAGTATAAAGAAGAATACATTTATTTTTCTTCTTTATACTCGGCTTGTTAGTTGAGGAGGCAGTAGTCTGTGCACAACATCAGTGCATTATAATAGTGGATTATCATATTCCACAGTAACATGGAAGGTATTAAAACATTAGGTTACTTTGAAGACCATTTTAACAGAATAATTAATGGGTCTACATCAAAGAATGTTTCAACAATAAGGTTAGACAAAGCCGATGAAGAACAATGGCGGACATTATGGAATCTCAAAAAAAAGGTCATTAGAGCAGAATTACATGCAGACTTCCTCGTGGAGTATTGTAAAAATGGCATTATCCCTAAGGGCCTTCAGGTTATTAATGAACCTGGTATTTTCATCAACAACAGAAAATGGATTGAGAACTGGACCTTAGTGGCGAATCGCTGTAGTCGCGACTGGATGCTTTTAATCATTGAGACAGCCCGGAGGTTTTAATTGTGGAGCGTAAAGATATAGAAGACCTAGAGACCAAACTCAATGACAATACGGCACTATTAGATGCAAAACAAAAGCTTGATGAGATTCAAAACAACATCACCAGTTATAGCGACTACCTCATTAATAAAAAATCCAATAAACTGAGGAAAGACATCTCAAACTATAATGATGAGATTGTCTATCCCTACCTGCAAAAAGATTTTTATGAAAGATCCAGAGAGAACTTCCAACCTAGGAGACAGTGGCAAAATCAGCCCCGTAATCACCCCCAAAAAAAGGTTAGATTTTTCGACACCTCGTATACTAGTTCGGATTCTGATGGAGAAACATCTAATGGAGGCAGAAATACCAAAGAAAGAGAGACAACACCTGGCACCTCTAAAGAAGAGCTCTCTTTTTTGGAGCAACGCCATCAAAATTTCGCGCAACCCAGGGGGAGAGGGAGGGGCAGGGGGAACTACAACCAAGCACCTCAGTTTTTGCAACGTCCCCGCACAAGGAGTCAGAAGACCTGGGACTAGCTACTTCCAACAAGGCCCCAATTATAAACCTTTCCACTTATAAACTTTCTGCCAGTGAAATTAGTCTTCTGGAGAAAGGATTAGGATTTGCCATGACTTCCAATGTAGATAGATACTCATTGGAAAGAGATCTGGAAAGTTTTTTTCGCAAGATAAGGTTAGCAATCTTCTTTGAAGGTAAAGAGAGGCAGAATAAAATCAATAAATCAGGACTGAGAAACAAATCCTCTTGGACCCCCAGTATTAATATGGTCTCTAAAGATATTGAGGCCTTCGAAAGAAGTGTAGATAAGAGTGTGGATGATTTGCTTAAACAGAAACAGTGGACTAGCCACAATTTGACTAAAGATGAGTGCGCAGCATTACGAAATCTAGAAAATAACATTGCGCTAACGATAAAACCAGCAGTTAAAGGCGGTGGCATCGTTTTGATGGACACTAGTGATTATAACAACAGGATGTACTTCCTTTTATCTTTTTTTTTTTTTAAATAAATTTTCATTTCATCAACATCAAAGTTACAAATTCATAAGACATTGCCAGAGAAACAAAAGTACCTTACAGTTCAGAAAGCATTATCTTCGGGTTCAAAACAAATAAATAAAACATTTTTCAAAAACGTAACATAAAGAGCTATGGTCTGGGAAAAGTAAATCATAAGAAAGAAAAAGATTCCTTACAAGAACAATAGAAAACCATCATAAAGAAATATCATACAGTCTTAGTTGCGTTAGACTTTCCCCCTATTTCAACTTATATCTCACCCAGCCTTCGTTTCCATTCAATTATTGGGGCCCATATCCTCCGTCCAACTTCTTTTTTTTCCCTCCCCCTTTTTTCATATAGGGCCATTTCTAAGATATATA
The DNA here is from genome assembly GCF_964261635.1 of Lissotriton helveticus. Taxonomy (NCBI): domain Eukaryota; kingdom Metazoa; phylum Chordata; class Amphibia; order Caudata; family Salamandridae; genus Lissotriton; species Lissotriton helveticus. The sequence goes on from NC_136063.1 coordinate 179,482,667, forward strand.
TGGCCAATACCCGAGAGATCCATTGCTGTAGCGTTGGGGGGTTGGGATCCTTCCAGAGTGTGGCTATGCATAGTCTACTGAGAGTCATAGCTAAATACAGAAATTCATGGTGGAGAACTTCTACACCCTCCCTCACTACACCCAAAATCATAACTTCATCAGTCAAAAATAAATTATTAAACAGAGAATCAGCAAAAAATTGTTCTAAAGATTTTTTATACACATCTAAAGAGGGGCATGATGCAAACATATGAATTGTGTCTGCTTGCGTGGATTGGCATCTTGGACAGATGCCCCCGTATGTTCCCCCCACTGCGCTATTCTATGAGGGGTTTAGTAAAGTTCAAACAAAGTCTTATATTGTTGAGATTGTAGGTTTGCCACTCTTAGCACCGAATTTGACAGTTTTAATGACTTCTCTGCCTCATTTCCTATTAGACCTAGTTTGCCTCTCCACGTCTCATACATTCTGCCACAATCATCCTCTTTATATTTGCAAATTTCCCCATATAGTTGCGAGATAGAGGATCCCCCTTCATCCCTTACACATTCCATCAGCTCAACTCTTTGAAAGTTCATGTCCCCCCCCCTGTTTCTTTAGCAAAGATGACCTCACTTGTGGGTACTTAAAAAAGTCTCTACGCCCTAAATTATATAAGCGTTGTGCCTGCTCAAAAGTATTCAGACAGGCTGCCCCTATAAGATCCCCAATAGTCTTTACCCCTGATGCATCCCAACCCCTCATATCTGGGTCATTAAATACCCCCGGCAGCGATGGATTCCCGTATAGAGGGGTATAATAATTCATTCTCCCTAGTTTTAATTTTCTCCTTATCCCAGACCAGACTAACCTTGCGGCCACCAAAGTCTTAAACCTTACTTTTTTGTAATAGCTCCTTTCCTCATATGTGAGTAGCCATTGATTGGAATCTTTCACTACAAGTTCATATATGTCTGGGACACCATCTCTACCTCTCCATCTATCTATAACACTCCCCCCCAGCATACCTCTGATGTATTGCAAGACCGTTGCCCAATAGTATGCCTTAAAGTCCGGTACCGCCAGCCCACCTCTCTCTCTTGGGAGCGACAACATTTTTTGACTGCGGCGTGTTTGGCCCTTAGCCCAAATAAATCTATTTGTCACCTTCTCTAACTCCCTGAACCAACTATTGTTAAAAATTAGCGGTATGGTCCTAAATAAATATAACACCTTTGGCAAAAACACCATTTTAATAACATTGCAACGACCGATTGTTGTTAGGTGTAGGTTGTTCAATTTATCAAAATCAGTTTTAGCCTTATTTATGATGGGGCTTAAGTTCTTTGACACTACTTTAGAAAGATCTGAGGTTATACGAACCCCCAGATATACTGCTGTCTCTACTACTCTTGGATCAACTAAAGATATTTCCTGATTTATTACCACTTGGGTCTTATTTGCATTTAATTTGTACCCAGATAGTCTTCCAAATACAGCAGCTTCATGTTCTATTTCTCTTAGGGCTGACACTGGATCGCTTGATGTTATGGCCAGGTCATCCGCATACCCTAGGATTTTAGTTTCGTGCTTGTTCAGTGCTATGGGCAAGATGTTTCTGTTCTGCTCTATCCTCTTAATAAATGAGTCTATATATAGAGCGAAGAGTAACGGGGAGCAGGGACACCCCTGCCTAGTTCCTCGTCCAATATCTATTATACCACTCAGCTCCCCCATGGTTCTAACCCTTATTCTTGGATTGTGGTATAGAGCCAAAAGAGCCCCCACAAAACCCGTCCCCAGGTTCAGCTTCTCCAACGCAGCCCAAAGAAATCCCCACAAGACCCTATCAAACGCCTTCTCAGCGTCTAAAAGAATCAGAGCCATAGGGTCTCGTGAGGATGCAGTACCATCGAATAACGTAAGTACTCTTCTAACATGCTCCGCCGTTCCTCTCCCAGGGATAAACCCGTGCTGCCATGGAGAAACTATCTTCCCAATTACAGCTCCTAGCCTATTTGCCAGCATCTTTGAATACATTTTCACATCGCTGTTCATTAGACTTATCGGCCTATACGACCCAGGGCTGGTTGGGGGCTTATCTTTTTTCAGAAAGACTATCATAGTTGCCTCTCCCCATGACTCCGGGGGTATCGCACCCTCTTGTATATTTACAACCATCTCAAATAGTTCTTCTTCTATCTCGGGTAAAAATGTTTTGTAAAATTCCAGGGGTATAGAATCTGGGCCTACCGCTTTACCTGACGGTAAGCCATAGATTGCCCTCTGCATTTCCGTTTTATTGAATGCTATCTCCAAAATCCCCTATCCTCTGTCGTTAGCTTCTCTAACATGACACTCCCAAAGTACCCCTCTATATCCTCACTAGACACCATATGATCGGCTTCATATAACCTCTGATAGTAGTCCCGAAAGCTAGCACAAATACTTTCCGGTGTTGTTGCAGCTCTTCCGTTCTCAGCCCTGATCTCAGAGATATCCCCCTTAGTAGCAGCCTGCCTAGTTCGAACAGCTAACATCCGGCCTATCTGCTCACTATACTCATATTGGTCCTTTCTCCACGCCAGATATTTCCCTACTGCCTTAGACGCGAATAGCTCCCCAACCGCTGCCTTAGCCATAGCAAGCTCATATGTTATTCTGACAATATCCTGGTTCGCCCTGATTGCGCTGCTAAGTTCTTGTTCTAATCTAGCGACTGCCCTTATTCTCGTTTCTACTTCCTCCCTCTCTGCCTTGTTCCGCCTAATTGAGTACCTAATTGTCTTCCCCCTTATACCTGCTTTCAGCGTATCCCACACCACTGCAGGGGGGGCAGAGCCTTTATTTAGCTCCAAAAAATTTCTCATCCATTCTTTCATTAAGGCGATATACGCCGGATCCTGTAACAGGGCTCTCTCAAATGTCCAATTTGTCACCTTCTTTTGTTGGGCAGAAATTTATATATCTAAGATAAGCGGGTTATGGTCAGACATTACCCGGCGGAATATGCTAATCTTTGCAATAGAAGCTACTGCTGGTGATACCAAAAAGTAATCTAGCCTTGCTAAAGCCTTATGAGGGGCAGAATAATATGTACTACCACTCCCAAGTTATTTTGCAACTCCCACATATCTATTAGACCGTTATCACACATCAATTGAATCAATGCCCTGTGGCTTTTCTTCTTCCGACCGAAGAACTTCCCCGGATCGTTCTCCACAAACCATTCAGGCCATTGACATTTAGGTCCCCACAAACTACTAATGGCAAAGGCCAATTGGCTATTTGTGCGTTAACAGAGTCCATAACTTCCGAGTCGTCTACAGTTGGAGCATACACTGAACATAGTGTGAAATTAAAGCCCTGTACCTGACACTCCACCAAAACCCATCGGCCATAGCAGTCTGATTTTTGTATATTTACAACCACACATCCATGCCTTGCTAAGATCGCCACCCCTCGTGTTCTTGTTCCTTGCGTCGTATATGATATCCCAGTTGTTCTAAAAAAACCTTTTGAGAAACCTCTATATGTGTTTCTTGCAAGCAGATCAACTCGGCATGCAAAGTTCTTAAATATTCCCTCATAGCTCTTCGTTTTTTACCATCATTTAGTCCACAAACATTCAACGAGACTAGCCACATAGGCATTTCTGTTTCAATTTCACTCTCCCCCATTCTGCTTTTGTTGCCCTGCCTTCTTTAGTTTCTTCTATATCCTGACGTGATGAAGTTTTTCCCCCTTTTTCCTCCCCGGTCCTCCCTTATCCCCCCCTGACCCCTCCAGCTTCTCGTACCTCCCCCCCTACCAGTCCGTGAGGCATCCTGGGACCGAGGAGCCCCAGGTGTGGGCGATCGAGTGATCCGAACATCACCGCCTGCTTGATCGCCTGAGATAGCAAAAAGTTTGTAACCATATAATGCTTCAGTTGGTTAACTTTAGTTTCCCCCCTCCTATTTTCTTAGATCAGTGAGTTCACGCAGGTAAGCTTCAGCTTGAATTTCGCTAGTGAAGTTCTTTGATGTTCCTTTGTACATTACTTTCAAGCGTGCTGGATTCAGCAAAAAGACGGTTGCTCCAATTTTCTCGAATGGGGCAAAGAGTTGTCTCAGCCTCCATCGGCGTTCAACCGTTGCGTGTGCGAAGTCTGGGCGGACAAAGAACTTATTGCCTTGAAATTCTTTTCTGGTCGTTGGTCTAGCCAAGTCGTAGATTGCTTCTCTTAAGAGGAAGTTTCCAAAACAGACCAGAATAGCTCTTGGGTACTGATTTTCTTTGATAGGTCTCTTAGGAAGTGTCAGAGGAAAGCGGTGAGCACGATGTACTTCTCGTTCCAATTCCCAATTTGAAAGTTCGGGCATGGAAGACTTCAAAAGATTAACAATATATCCCTTGACATCACTTCCCTCTGCCCCTTCTGCAATTCCCAAGAAGCGGAGGTTGTTTCTTCTTCCCCGATTCTCAAGGTCTTCCACCTTTATCATTAGGTCTTCGATAATGGCAGATTGAGATTTTTCTTTCCCTTGGAGTTTAATAATATCTGCTTCTAGATTTTCTGTGCGGCTCTCCACCGAGGCCATTCTGCCCACTATCTCCGTACAGGTATTCTCTACCTTTTTGATAGCGCCTTGGAGTTGTTGAATCGCATCGTGATTCCTTTGACTATCGGTTTTGACATCCGAATGAAAATCCTTTATGGTCTTCAGGACCTGGCTAAGTGATGGTTCTACCGAACCTTCTGGTCTATCGGTATCATGATGCTGTTGTTTTCCCTTGCTCAATTCGACTACCCCTTTTTTAGTATTTTTAAGTTCTATATCTCCTTTAAATATAGGGGTCGGACTCTTCCGGAGGGGTCTATGTCTTTTCTTTACTTGTTCCTGGTTGCTCCCCTGATCCGTTGTTTCATCATCTAGTGATATATGTGATTTTCTATATTTGGATTTCCTCTTTTCCATTTTCTTTTTGGTTGAAGAGTCTCGACCTGGTTTGTTATTGTTCTTTATATCTATTGCTTTCAGATCGGCGGTTGGTGATTTTTCGTCCTCGCTAGCCGCACTTGTGCCTCCAATTTCACTTTCAATTTCGCTAGTGATTGAAACCCCAGTTTCATAGATTTCAGAGTTAGATTCCTCTGACGTATCTTCGCCCCCAGCTTCCGTTTCCTTACCCCCAGCTTTGATTTGACCGTTAGCCTCCACATAGTCCCGTTCTTGATCAATCAGATCTGTAGCCAATCCCACCATTTCTGCACCTGTGGTAGTTGGAGTTGTTCCATCACTGGATCTCTTATTGTTCATTACGTCCTTTAGTTTCCCATTGTCATTAAGTATACTGCTACTATCATCTCCCTTCTCGCCTTCCTTCAAGGATTCCTTTGAGAGTGGCGTAAATATGTTAGATATCCTTGGTTGTGTTTCGTCACACCGACCCGTTAGCTTTGCAGCAGCCTTCAAATTTTTAATAGTTTGCACTCTTTTAGCTTTTTTAAGCAAAAGTTCCATCTTTTCATCAACTTGTTCATCGAATTTCTCTCCTTCGTTGCATTCATTTAACTGTTCTTGTTTCTTCTGTTTTCCCCTTTCACCATCTATCTCCTTCTCTGCGTTTTTCAGGGCATTTTTGCTTTGACTTTTACTTTTGCTTTTCTCCAGGTTGTTTTTATATTTTGCTTTGCCAGTGGTAGTGCCCTCTATACCTTCCTCTCCATTTTTGGCCTCTTTAATTTCTTGTGCCTTCAATCCTCTAGTTTCAGGTCTTCTAGTGGAGCAATTATTTTTTAACTGTTGGCTAACCGGTTGTTTTGAGCTGCTTTCATGATTCACCGTCGCCGCGTTTTTTGTTATTACTTTGGTCGCCTCTTTTGGCTCTTTTGGCTCATTCGGTTCATTTATCTCATCCATTTCATTGGCCTCATCCTCCGAAAGAGCTTTACTTATAGGATTCCTCGAGACTGTTTCAGACATTTTCTGTTCTATCTGCACTTGAGTTTGAGCATGCGGTGTCACCATATAAGCCATATAAGCCCCAACAAGATCCTTGAGATTAAGATTGACAATGCCTGAATCAATATAATAATCCCGCTCTTGTCCTGTCTTAAAGTTGAGCTTTATCGTGATCTGTGTGATCCTGTGTTGACTTACTCTCTGTTTAGGCAGTAATAACTTTTGCAGCAGTCTATGCTTATTTTGCTTGTTCTGCTTATCTTTAAATCTTTTTATGAGAGGCTCCTCCTTGGGCTTACACCCCCTTCCAGATCTTTTTAAGATGATGATTTGAATAATCTGAAGTGTGCACATGTAGACTATCAGGTTCTCTTACTCCCCCGCAAGAGTAAAAAGGTGCCTGCTCCAAAACCCCTAAACAACAAAGGGGCTTTTTTTCCCCCTTTTTTTTGGGGGGGGCAGTTTATTGACGCTCCCTAAGCCCTGTGTACTTGCTTTTAAACAATAGAAAACACTATATTCCATCTAACATTAATGAACTTGAAAAATTAAAAGAGACCATCAAAAGGTTACTCCTTGAAGCAAGAGAGGATGAGGTTATCTGTGATGGGGAACTCCCCTTCCTCAGTAATGATAATCCAAGAACTGCTCCCCTTTATGGACTTCCCAAAGTCCATAAAGATATAGCCAATCAGCCCATGAGGCCTCTTGTATCAAGCATCGGTTCAGTAACCGAACCTCTTAGTAAATATGCAGATCTATTCCTTCAGCCGCTGGTGATTGCCCAAAAAGCATATATAAAGGACACCACTGCGATTATTCAGAAAGCAGAATGCCTCAATTTTAATCCCGAGAATCAGATCCTAGTCACACTAGATATAGAGGCTTTATATACTAATATACCTCAAGAAGCCACTACAAAGATGGTAGAATCCCTATTTAGGGTAGACGGTAGAGATTTGACTGCCCACAAAGTGTTTGTGGTGGACTGTGTCTCCTTGGTCTTAAGAAATAACCTGTTCTTGTTTAACAAAGACCTTTACAAACAAGTTAAGGGGACCAGCATGGGGGCCACTTGTGCCCCTAGTCTGGCCTGCCTCTATGTTTCTCAGTTTGAGGAAAAACATATTTTCAACCCAATGGCACCGTTCTATGAAAATGTTTCTGAATGGAGCCGTTACATCGATGATGTCATTTTTATTTGGACAGGACCTGAAGACATCTTGGTTGAATTTATTGACTGGTTGAACAAAGGTGATTTGAACTTAAAATTTACTTCACACACTGATAGAAATAGCTGTGAGTTCCTGGATGTTATTATCAAACATACCAATGGATGTCTTATTGTGGAGCTCTACACAAAACCAACTGACAAGAACACTATGCTTCACTTTAAAAGTAACCATGCCCCTTGTCAAAAAAATAACATTCCTTTTGGGCAATTTCTGCGGCTCAAACGCAACTGTACAACCATCAGAGATTTTGACAAGCATGCCACAGCCCTTAAACAAAAATTTATAGACAGAGGATATCCCAAAAGAATGGTCAGACATGCATATAAGCGTGCCAAGTATTATGATCGTGATAGTCTGCTCACCTCTAAACCAAAAGCAGAAGGGCCCTCTCTCCCTATCATTTTTGTTACCAATTACAATCAGGTCAGCAATAGATTAAAAAACATCATTAATAGAAACTGGCATCTGGTGATGGATAAACAACAGAATACTTTACCAAAGCCAATGTTCTCATTCAGGAGGAATCGGACAATACGGAACAGTTTAGTTCACACATATAGAGATATTACAATCTCTAGCCAGCCATGTATTGATAAACTACCTCTCCCGACTGGCACTTTCCCATGTGCAGGCTGTTCAAACTGTAAGGATATAATTGGAGGCAGTACAATTAAAAATCAGACAGGAGATCTAAAAATCAACAGCTTTATGAACTGCCGGACTAAGAATGTCATCTATATGATCAAGTGTCCGTGCGACCTTACGTACATAGGTGAGACATCCTGTGAGGTCTGCATACGGATGAATAAACACAAATCGGCACTTAGAAATGGTAAAAAGGGTGCTCCGTTGACAGAGCACTGGAAGAATGCCAAGCATACCATTAATGATTTTAGATGGTGCTGTCTGGAAACAATTACGATCAGTGCCCGCGGAGGAGATCATAATCAAAAACGGAAGAAGCGAGAACAGTACTACATGTCTAGATGCAATAGTGTCAGACATGGTCTTAACAATAGAGAAGACTGGGAACGAATAATAAACTGAGAACAGAACACGTACTTTTATATGTTAGAACATGTAAGTTTATACACACAGACAAACCGTGCTTTGTATTTTTAGTCTAGTACGTATAGTATCTCATACTGATATTTTTTTAAATATATCCAAACCAATATTATTTTATTTTCATCTGTGGGTTCGTGCACAGAGATGCACTTAAAGTAATGTGGATGTGTACCATCAAGTTACCCCCTTTCTAAACCTTCTGATAGATAACCTACAATTGCTTCATAAATAGTAAGCGCTACAAAATCTTTTGCAGTCTGACATCAAATAATGAATTGAATTTATGTTTCCTTTGAAAACGCTTATGTAATAGCTTCCCTCTGGGTTTCTTGAGATAAACTTACGAGTAAAGTTTTATTGAATACAAAAAAATAACCTCGAGACTGACCCAAACCAAAAAAACGATATATACAGAAAGGTAAACATGATGTTGCATGTGACTGAAAAGGACGAATGAGCATCGCGTTTTAGTTATCCAATCAGGTACGCATTCTTATTTAAACAACATCCGTGGCAAAGCCTCGCTACTTCCGTGATGAGAAAAGAGGAACGCCGACTGAGGAGGAGCAGGGAGACCGACGACCCGAAACCTGGTAAGGGCATGGCATACTTCACTTGTCGAAGTGGGCATACTTATAAGGACCACGTGTAGAAACTAGTGGTAGTCGGTTATTTGCCCGCACGCTGTACTCCATTTAATAAGGCAACAGCGTAATACTTTCTCAGACATGGAAAGGCATAGTGGGAGCTTGTGGGTCACATTTTTAAGTTCGGTACAAATTAGGCGTACTTGTAAATATACAGAACAATATGGAGCTGAGAATCACGGGTACACTGTCAGTACCGTGTCGCCAAGTGCGTATATAAGGATAAAACTTGACGTATTACTATGAGACACAGGACGTCTAATTTTGAATACCCAAATTAGTTTAATTGCCAAAAATTTGCAAAGATTATAAGCATACCGTGTAGATATCAATATAGAAGGTATGGGTGCACTATTTAGATAAACTGAAGCACAAAAGTCCCCTAGACCGATTCCATTTTAATTAAGACACATTTGAATTACCCCGCAGCATGACTTTATAGATCACAATTCTTTTTTCTAGATCGCATATAAACCTGAGGCCATCCCAGTGTTTAATAGTGCCGAGTGTCTATCCAGTAAATGTCCGGCTACAGCGATTCGACCTATACAAAAATATAGGCGGTGAGTGTTCGACTTCATTGGGTTGATTGATCCCTGTATGGGAATTGAGTAGAACACAAATTAATATTTAAAATGTATATGTCCTTCACAGATTTCCCACACCGGAATTAAGATCGATGGCTCCTCCCAGACAGGATATATGATTGAATCAAACCAATACAGGTACATTAGACGTATTCTCATGTAGGGGATTTGCCCTCTACAATGAAGGCCTATGATTAAAAGTAGCACTAATACCTACTTTTCATATCAATATCATCAATATAGAAATTAAACAGGCAGTATCAGGCAGAAATATTGATGCCAGTGCTGGAACAGTACGTTAATACCACATGAGGACTCAATACTGTGCAATAGATTTGAGTAGACCGAGATCCTTGATATTTAAGGTAAGAGACGCAACAGAATGAGTTTCAGATTTCTGTCGCATTGTCTCTTTATATGCGAATATTGTTGATTTAGGACATCATTAATCAGGGAACCTTCACCAACCAGTATGTGGAACTACAGGAATATAAGTGTAAATATGTGAGATGTGCTGATGAAAGTAAAAAATGTTTCTTTAACTACTATGTTGACTATAGATTAGTCAAACGTTTACAAAAAATGTGTTAGTTGTGAGCCAGAACCCCTAAATGATAGATATGCATTGGAGAAAATTATGTTTCCGATATGTATAGTAATTGTGTGTCCCTTTGAACAGAGCGATTCAGAAAAGGGGGTGGTGATGAACAGAGTGTCTGAATTAAGCAGACCACTCTTACCCAGTCCAAAGATCAGGGCTTGATCCATCACCGTTATTTATCTCACTGCCCCATCCCAGCTCAGAACCTGGCTATATGCAAATTAGTCTGTCCCTGGCCCAGTGCATCATGGGAACAGGGCAGACCAAACTACCAAGCCAATTCTTCACCAGAAAGGAGACAAGCTACCGCAGGACCGGTTTCTGGCATTTCAGCCTCTTCGGCCCGGCTTGCTTGAATCCTGATGGAGCAGTGAGAAAGGGACTCATGTCTGAGTATACCCTGCCACACCTATAGTGGCCAAAAACGATTCAGAAAAGGGGGTGGTGATGAACAGAGTGTCTGAATTAAGCAGACCACTCTTACCCAGTCCAAAGATCAGGGCTTGATCAATCACCGTTATTTATCTCACTGCCCCATCCCAGCTCAGAACCTGGCTATATGCAAATTAGTCTGTCCCTGGCCCAGTGCATCATGGGAACAGGGCAGACCAAACTACCAAGCCAATTCTTCACCAGAAAGGAGACAAGCTACCGGGGACCGGTTTCTGGCATTTCAGCCTCTTCGGCCCGGCTTGCTTGAAACCTGATGGAGCAGTGAGAAAGGGACTCATGTCTGAGTATACCCTGCCACACCTATAGTGGCCAAAAACGATTCAGAAAAGGGGGTGGTGATGAACAGAGTGTCTGAATTAAGCAGACCACTCTTACCCAGTCCAAAGATCAGGGCTTGATCCATCACCGTTATTTATCTGAACCTTTGAACAGAGCCACAGTCCTGAAGAAGGTGTTCATTAACTTCACCGAAACGCTGCGTCAACACTTGTTCTCTTGAACAATTTTAAATATGATTGTAAAAATGTTTTTTAAATGTTTTTTAAGTTTTTTTAAATCTTGTATAACTGTGAATTCGGCAAATGATATATATATGTCTTTTAATATCGTATGAATATATTTTTGTGAAACCGAATAAATACAAATGTTTCTTTACAATTTCTTTATCTTTTTTTTAGACTATGTATTAATGGTAAAAAATTGCTACGTACCTACATATCTTGTGTTCTGTGCATAGTGTGTTAATCTGTACATTTAGATAGTAAATACACTCATCTCTCCCTGTATTCTAGTGTGGTTGGTTGGTTACCCTTATGAATAGATTTATCCACTACTCTTAACTTGTAAGTACAGATTCTTTCTGGACTTAAGCAGTTATCCATTGGATACACATGGTAGGGACATTTCAGGTTTTGTTCATCAGAACCCATTGCTGTATTGGTATGGGAAAAGGCTTCTATGGCGACTGATCACCAACCTGGCTCTAAATTATTTGTCTTGCCCACTCGCAAGCGTGTCTTCTACATGTGTTTTCAGTGCTGTTGGTGCCATTGTAACTTCAAAAAGAACCCACCTCTCGCCCAAAAATGTGGAGAGGTTAAAACTGATCAAGATGAATCAGCACTTCATACCACCAGATTACAAAATACGTGAATGCACGCTGGAAGAAGAGATCACCAACTTAGGTGACGGAAGTTCTTTTCTGTTAGCTGACCTACTCCCGTCTCAATTCATAGAGTTTGAGGACGAGCTCTACTTCCTTGACACCGAGGCCTGAAAATGACATCCTTTTTTTCTTCCTTATTCACTTCTATTCCTGTGTGTCTTTCTTTGTTTTGCAACTTTTACCACAACAAAACTCTAATCACCTAATATTCACAACAAGTCCATCAGCAGCACTGTCTTCATCTTATTTCCTTATTGATTTGAAGGTGCCGCAGTCTGCATTACTGAGGTTCACAAGTTCACAACTCAATCATGCTCCTCTATCCTCCTCCTCCAGACTCCCCCTATCCATTTCCCTCAAGGCAGCTGGCTGGATTAAGCAGAATAAAGAATCTTTGTCTTCGTAGACGAGTCCCCTCAAGTGGGACTGTAATTACTGACCAAATGCTTGCTGATTGCTGACAGTTACTTCTGAAATTGACAGAAGAGGCTGCCCTGTTGGCCGTCACTTTCAGAAGAAGATGTGGACGAAAAGTGGAACAGGTAATGAATAATGAGAAGAAAATGGCATGCAGTCGACAGCAATGGCTGTCTGACTCTGATGAAAGCAATTGCTGTTTTTGTTGGGCATGAAATGAATCATATGTCTTCTGTTAATATTTAATCTTTTACACACTAAATGTAACTAAAGTTTACTCTGCTTTTTTTTACCTTGTTTAATTCAAATTGTACTTAAATTGCAGGGGCCACTACGTTGCATTTTCCAATATGCAAAATGTCCTTGGACTTACTGTTTGCCAATATACCATGATGATTGATTAAATAATATATCTTTTTTCTTTACAGTCACTCACTGGGATGGATGGATCATCCGCGTCGGTTTACAGAAGAACTATGGCCAATTTGTGAGTGGGAAACAGGTAAACCAATCTACAACAACTACTACAGCAGAACTACATGTCTGTCTAGTCGTTGTATGGAGTGGTCGAGGCAGTGTAGTGTTGTTATGCCAGGCAGAGTCCAGACAGCAGTTCATGTAAAATTGGGGCTATGTGGCTTGCTGCATACAATACAATATGCTTTGTCTGTCTGTGACAAAGAGCCTAGAGATGCTACATCAGGTTGCTTCACTCAGTGGTGCCTTTCTTGACCGTCTGCATGGCCTTGCCGCAAGCATGGGCCAAAAATTAGTTCCGCTCGTGAAATTTGTGGATTTGCGGCGGCAAATTCGCAATCCGCAAATCTTGCGAAATTGCCAAAAATTCGCAATTTCTTGAGCGTAACGGATTTCTGGCCCATGCTTGCAGCTGGGCCATGCAGACGGTCAAGGCAGTCACCACTGAGTGAAGCAACTTGATGTAGCATACCTAGGCTCTTTGTCACAGACAGACAAAGCATATCTAGGGTTTAGGGCTGTTTTGGGGGTTCAGTGCTGTTTACTATGGTTTTTGGGTTGAATTTGGTAGGGTTCCCGGAGTCTCTAGGGCTCAGGGGCCGATGCAGGCTCGTTCATAATGATGTTAGCAAGGTTTTAGTGGGGTTTGGCATTTTTTGGTCCAGAATTGGCTGAATTTTGGCCTTTTTTGGTGTTTTGCGGGTGCGTGTGTTTGGGTGAAAAGTTGTACACTTTCCAATGGATCAATTTTGTTATGCCTTGCTGAGATTCTTGGGAATAGCTAGAACAAGTGTCCTGGTAAGTTTCAAGAGGGTCGAAGTAGTGGAAGTGCTGAAAACAGCAATTTTTTGTCAAGGCGCAATTTATTTGCCATGTTTTGGGGATAGAAGTATTGCAAGTTTTTGGGGGGCTGTTTGGGGGTGTTCTAGATTTTTGGGAGTGGGTTGAGGGGTCTGGGAGCACTGCTGAGATTGTCTAATTTTGATTGCAAGTGCTTTGAAGACAATCCATGGTGGATTTTCTTTTTTTTTAGCTGTATTCCATGTATTTGGGGGGATGTTTGGGGGTGTTCTAGATTTTTGGGAGTGGGTTGAGGGGTCTGGGAGCACTGCTGGGAAGGTCTAATTTTGATTGCAAGTGGTTTGAAGAAAATCCATGGTGGAAAAGGGGGGGTTGGGCCTAGTTGCAGAGAGCGTTTTGGCACGATTTAAACTTAGGCCTAGCAGTACTGCATGTTTTTAGGGGGCTGTTTGGGGTGTTCTAGAGTTTTTGGGGGTGGTTTGAGGGGTCTGGGAGCACTGCTGGGAAGGTCTAATTTTGATTGCAAGTGGTTTGAAAAAAATCCATGGTGGAAAAGCGGGATTTGGGCCTAGTTGCAGAGAGCGTTTTGGCACGATTTTAACTTAGGCCTAGCAGTATTGCATGTTTTTGGGGGGCTGTTTCGGGGTGTTATAGATTTCTGGGGGTGGGTTGAGGGGTCTGGGAGCACTGCTGGGAAGGTCTAATTTTGTGTAAAAGTAGCAGTTTGGTCGTAGGTTGAGGGGAAAGGGGAATTTGGCCCTGTTTCTGTGGTGCATTTCGGCGCATAGGCTAAGATTGCCGGTAATGCGTTATTGCAGATGTCACTGGAGACAACTCTTCTGGCACTTTACGCAGCTGTAGTATAGGAAAAGCACTATACATTTCCCAACGAGATAGCACTTACTGGATTAGCCAGTAGAAAGTACTCCAGTAATAGTTACACAAATCGCAACAAAATCCGTGAGCTTGCGGGAAAAACCGCGAATTCGCCGATTTTTTTTGCAATTTCGCACAAATTCGTGTTTTTTTTTTGCCATTTCGCACGAATTCGCGGACCGCAGATCCGCAAAATTCGCCCATAGTTATTAATTACTATCCTTGAAAAGGAGACTCAGGGTATGCACTTTCGAAATGATGCTTGTATGTAATACTGTCACCTCTGAAACTGAAAGTGTTATTTTTGCACTACACAGCGTACCTTATATTTTTTTCTCCGTGGTGTTTTAATACCACTTCCTGTTTTTCCATCAACAATTACAGGCCGGCTTTAACCCTGTGCCTTGGAACAAACAATTAACTCAGGCTTGCCATTAGCGATCTGCAATTCCGCATCAGGCAGGCAGTGTACAGTGTCTCTGGTCACCAAGATTGATCGACGGAGCGTCAGATGTAATGGAGGAGTACCGCGAATAAGAGGAATGGCTGGATGCATGCTACTTCACAAATTCAAGAGGACAACTACAACATACAGTTACAGTATCCTCTTAGCTTCTCCTTATCTTTTAAATGTAATTGTTGTGAACTTGAATTTCTACGAGTGTGACTGTGCGTTTGTTTGCTCTCTGCTTCAAATTCATCCCTCCAGCTATTTGATAAGTTTCTTTGCTATTTTTAAAACTAATTTAATGTACTAATAAGTGTTTATTCTCTCTGAGGGCAGAGAGGCAAGTGAAATTGCGTAATTATTACTGCAGCCCTGTGTTGTCAAATTGTTTCTTCATAGTTGCTAGTAAGTTGTAGTAAGTACTACTTTTCAGTAACCTAATCATCCATTTAGCAAACAACTTCATGCATGCAGTAGTGCACTTCCTTTATGTCCCTTAAAAGATTTATGGATATCTTCAAATCCAAAGATTTGTTTTTCTTCATTTGTTGCTTGCCCATGCTGTGTTTTTTTTTCCTCTCTCCACAAAACTTTCCCAAAAAAACCCATTCCCATCCAATTTTCTAACCCTAACCCTCTTTCCCCGGGCTGTGTGGTTTTTCATTGAGGTGTGACTAAATGACAACAATAAATTCCACACACTTGCTCGGGAGGATAAGGTCAAAGCAACAGAAAAATCATTCTAATCAGAAATGCATTGCTCCATCGTGGATTGATCATCAACAACATCCTCCTCCTACACGTGACGAATCGAATGCTTAATGCTTATGTTGCTGTGTCCTTTGCCTTAATACTATTTCTTATAGTAGCCATACTCCACGTGATGCAACTAGTACTTATCTTTTGAATACTTTAGCACTTCTTAGGCTACAATTTATGGCACTGTTCTCTACCGTACTATCTATCGGATTGTTTCTAATGCTACGCTCAGGCCAATCAATGTTTCATTTCCTTTTTTTTCATATGCTGCTACTGTCAGTGTGTAACACTACTACTACCAGCACAACGATGATATTTCAACCATCCAGGATTCAAGTCAACACCCAACCTTAATCGCCATTTGCCATGCAGCCAGCCCTGTGCCTAGCCCTATTCTCAAACACGAATCACAGGTATGATAAGCATTTTGGGGAGGTAGAATAATGGGCTAGGACTCGGAGGAGAGGAGAGACTGACAGTAGCTATTGGTACACAGAGGCATTTTTTAGCAGAGACTGTAAAAATGTCCCTAATCATTCATTCATTCATTAGCTGGACGCCCAGCACTAAAGGTACATTTGGTATCACAATCATTGTGGGAGACATTTATGTTGTCCCATAAAATTACCTTATTAGAACCATTGTTATAACATTGGCATGTTGAGCGCTCTATTGAAGACAATGGAGAGCTCCCGGCTTCTAAGGGATGGTAGAAGCTATCCCCCCCCTCGGGCTCCATTAGTCCTTTGTTTTACAGATTAGAACATTCTGCCCTCTATGGTCGTAATATTCTAATAGCTTTAGAGCCCTCCGTAGCCGGGTCTACTATTCATTAAAGCCCCGCTCCAAGGATAAAGGCCCTCGCCTTCTGCTACGTCCTTTAAAGCTGGAGTGGGTCTTTAATTGGGGGGAGGTAGAGCCTGCTAAATTGGGCTCTAAGTCTATAGTGAACAATCATGATGTCGGCAGGAGTTGTAAAACCTCTGAGAGGTTCCCTTGGCATATAGTAGAGTGGACTGGCAGGAGACGGATATTAGGGACCTAAACATCTGTACAGTCCTTCCCTTCTCCAGTACATGGCTTTCCAGAAGAAACTTTTGATTATTGCTGCTACGGATGTCACAAGTCTTAATATCGACACTAGGAAAAAGAGTCTTACTTTTGTATTATCTAGCAATCATAAGAGGATCATGATTTTCAAGAAAGTAGCATTATGTATGAGTCATGCAACCAGAGACATTTTAGGGCATGGGCAGAGTGGGATTTGGCCCAGGGCCCAAGACTTTTAGGGGGTCTGATCTAGCTACCTCTTTTCTGCATTTTGCACTGATGATTTTGTATAATTCCTAAACAGGCTGTAACAGACATTCACACGTCAGCCATATTCAAAATAAATTAAAGGAAAATGGTATTTGAAACAGACATTTTGCAGAGAAATGTTGCATGTATGTTTCATTCTTTCAGATCCTAGCAGGACCTTACATTTTCATATGACACAGATTATTTGCAGTAATATTAGTGAGCTGCTGCTGTTTTACAATATTGAAAACACACCTCTCTATCCCTAAATATTAGATGTAAACACGTGTAGAATACGGACCAGTGAGCCTGTCAACTGCCAGTGACCTGGCACGAAAGAGCTGAAAATGGATCATAAAATCAAAGATGTTCCGAACACCCCCTAAAATACGTTTGTCCCAGAGCCCCCAAAATCCTTAAGATGACCCTGCATGCAACTGTGCACTCAGGTACATTGGTACAGGTGTATATATATGATGATGGAAAGAGAATACCATAATATGAAAGAAAAGGACACATAGATAACTTGACGGCCATTCAAGCACCGCAGCAAACTTCTTTTGTTACTAGACTGAAGCATGAACCCATGATGCCTAAAACATTGAGAAGAGGAAAGCTAAGACCTCTATTGTGCACGAAGAAGTGGCTCATGTCTGAATGTGTACTTTCATAAATGCACCAAGGTCACACCAGGCTTACAGGCGCATGGAAAGATGCAGCAAAGAAACAGGAACATGGAAAGCTAAGAACGACAATGATACGAAGACGAAATGGAGAGAAATAAGAAATAGATGAACAAAGCATTAAAGCACACATATTCAACACTTTGCCATGCATATTTATTAAAAAAATAGACGTGACAGTGGGATGATCTTCGGTTCATTTGCAATAAATGTATTGACCTTTGTTCTGGAAATATTACAAAAAATAAAAGCCATCAGTCTTTAAGTAGAGTGGTAGCTTAACAACTATACTGAGTTTTATGCAGATTATGAACAAATCAAACTCTCGGTGCAGTAGCATTTCCAATCAACATCTGGAATATCTTCCCACATCTGGACTACTACCACATAACCTATATAAGGCTCTCGAAAAAAGGCACTGCCAAGATGCAAAGTCTGCAGAACCAGATGTAGCAATACAGAACCATCCATGAAAGGGCACCGTAAGTTCCTGGCGGATGCACAAGGGAAATTCAAAATACTCTGCATCTTTATAAGGCGCAGACGCGCAGATGCGTGGGTAGGATAAACATTTAACTCACTCTGTGGGGTGATTGATGAAAAAATCACGTTCAAAATATGTCATAATATCTTAATAACATGTCAAGAATATCATTAGAAAATATTGTGTCACAGAATAGCTTTGTCAGGAAAATCGTTTTTTAGGTATTTAATACAGTTTGACGTCAGGAAGGCCATTTCTGCTTGTAGGGCGTGTAAGATTGCGGGGCTGGATGGCCTTTCTGTAGAATTATATAGATTCTTGGGAGAGGTCATAATTCTGATAATGACAACCCTTTTCAATAAAATATTGCTCGAAGGAGTTAGGCCTCCTACCTCGTGGGGAGTAGCCACCATAACATTGATTCTAAAACCTGTGAAGCCCCCGGTCAATTGTGAGTCATATAGACCTATTTCACTATTAAACACCGTCTGTAAGGTTTTTACTAGAATTATGGCCGACAGGCTGGGTGTGGTGGTGGGTGATTAGTTGCATGCATGGGAGAGGAAGGTAGCCCTGTATGTTGATGATGTACTAATTCTTTCATCAGAGGTGTCTTATCCCCATATCATTCGTTCAGCACAGGATTTTGGTCTACAAGTTCCTCCGCCTCTTCGGCTCTGGCGGAGCTGCACTGGCTTCCTGTGAAACAAAGAATCCAGTTCAAATCACTCTGCCTGGTATTTAAGGCCTTGCATGGAATGGGCCCCACCTCTTTTCAAAGTAAATTTGAGGGTGAACAACACTTACAATGCAACTTTTACAACGTAGTGCTTTTACAACGCGGTATTTACAACGCAAACCTTTACAACCCATTGCGCTGGGGGGCGCTCTAGGATAGGGAATAGATTTAATTTACTATCCAACACCTTCCCTACTATCCACGGGGACTGGAGTTGGAATAGTAAATTAAACTATTCACTATCCAGCACCCCAAAGCACTATGCGTTGTAATGGTATGCGTTGTAAAACTCGCATTGTAAAAGCATGCATTGTAATGTCATACATCCAAATTTGAGTGGTATGTTCCTGCTCGAACATTACGCTCATCTGGGGCAAAACTGATAAAAATCCCTAGATTTAAAAAAGTTAGAGTAGGTGGTAGATCCTTTGAGGTCGCTGCTGCGAAGCTCTGGAACACCCTGCCTTTTGAGCTGAGACAAATCAGTGATCTCCTGCTATTTAGAAGGAATTTTAAAAACATGGTTATTTCCTAAGATCTAGGGGTGAGCCTCAGTGGGTTCTGTAGAAGGTAGGCTATGTTAATTCACTATTAGCGCCAGGATGCCTGGCAGGTGACAGTGCGCTCCAGAAATGCTATAAATAAATAAATAAATAAATGCAGGGAAAACGAGATAATGTCAAGGAATTTGCCGGGGTGTCGACATCAAATTAAGAACGAGATGAGAAATCTGGGAGTGAAGATTGTCCAGAATATAGACAAGATCTCGGAGACTAATCTCGTGAATCTTTCAAGAGAATGTCAGAAACTCTTGAAATCCTGGGCCAATCTTCCTCTGACTATTTTGGGGAGAATTAATTTAATCAAGATGATAATCCTCCAAAAAGTCACTTTTCTTTTGAACACCATTCCTTTATATTTTGAGACAGAGGCTGTGGAAAAGTCAGCCCATAACGCTCCTGATGCCCAGGCTGCTGGCGCAGGACGCCTCTTAGTTCCCATCTTGAATAATTACAAAACCAAAAGAAACGTGCGCTGGAAGCAGGAAAACAAGAATAGAGTTTTATTTCTGATGAGGAGAGCCTGTCATTTAGGACACCCGCGTGGTGTCTACAGGGTGTGCTCTCTCCTCCCTACCCACCACACACACCAGTTTCTCTGAGGCTTCGTCTTTTATACACATGTTTATGATGCACAAACATTCCTTATTACAATAAAGACGCTTTGAAGTAGGAAAAGGCATGCTTGGAATCCCAGCTTCAGGCCTATTCCCATACCAGTTGCTCAAAAGTCATCCTCCCCTCCTAAATGTAACAAAAGATTGTGATCTCTCAGCCGGACATTCCTACCGGACACGAGGGCAGGAGGGGATGATCAGATCAAAGGTTGGGCAGGTGATAAGCTCGAGCACGTTGGTTGGTGTATTACGGTTTTGTTATGCTGGGCAGGGAGAAGGGGAATGTACATCCACGAGGCTTGGTCTTAGGACTTGGGACCGGGTCGAAAGGTCAAGTGTAGCCGGGGGGGGGGGGTTGTCAGCTGAGGGGAAGGGTGTTCTTGGGAGGAAATGGGGGTGTGTGGGTCAAGCAGGAGGGCTACTTTTAGAGCAGGGTCACGCAGAGGGAGAGGGTCTTGTGGCCGATGCATGAGCAGTGCGCGCGGGGAGGGGTGCCGGGAACAAATGGGCAGAGAGGCCATGGCTGTCGTGTACGTGTGCATGGGTCTATGCTGGCGGGATAATACAGTCAGGGTTTAGCGATATCCGTTCTGCTTACAACATGGGGTACTGTGAATGGACGCCGCTTATGTACATATACATTGTCATTTTCAACAGTCACCGCTTTTTTACATAAGCTAGTTCAGTTCTATACAGTCGATACGATAGGCGGAATGCGATACATGTGAATTCACATTTTGTCGGGTTATTCATACAAGTCTAGAGATCGGTATAATACTTAGTCGGGGTTAATAAAGAAAAATGTTCAGACACATTATAGAATCAGGTTCTGACTTTCTCTCCGGTGACATCAACATATAGTAGAAAGTGCTCTGATACCTTCGGGTCTTGTCAGTGCTATAAGAGACTTTTGGAAAACTAAATACATGGGTGACCGATGAAACATTTTTGAAAGCAATACAAAATGGTTGAGGGAGGAATTCAGTTCGATACAAGCAATTAGTCAAGGGGGTGAGTAGAAAGTTCAGGAAGGGGGGGGGTCTTCGTCACAATGTCCTTTTTAACAGAGTCCGTCTTCTTTTGTTGGCGCTGTTGAGCACCGGCGGTGGAGCTATAGGTCCAGCTCGGATTCATCCTTACACGTTGCAGGGTGCGATCAGTCCTCTGCTGTTAGATCACAGTCCTGTTTCCTCACTTATTTTCTTAGGGGTGCCCCATGCTGGGCACCTGCGTGTCTTTCTTCTTCCGTGGCAAAACCTTATTCTATAGTCAAAAGTTTATGCAAAAAGGGTGATGTTTGTTGAATAATCAAGGGAAGAGAGGGCGGAGTGGGATCAGATCTTTGAGCACACCAAGGGACCACAAGGAGCAAAGGATGATGAGCAGGCAGTCCCATCAGTCGGGCTCAAAAGGGACGGGGACTTCAGGCACGAGTGGGTCAGCAAATCGAGGGCTTCAAGGTAGCCCTTCATTCCTTAATCTGCTGAGTTTGAGAGTGGTGCCTCGTCCCGCGTCTCGTTGCTCTGTGACTTCACCTTTGGTCGCGGTCACACGTGCTTCATGATCTGTGGCCAGGCTGTGCGTCACGTCCAGCTCCTCTCCTCCGGTGATTGTATCTTTGAATGGGTATAAAGCAAGTTTTAGAAAAACTGGCAGGAGAAGACATTTATACATCTCAATTCCGTCCCCAATCCTAAGTAGGTGGGGGATAGGTTCATCGGTCACAGTCAGAAGTCATCACTTATGGAGTATGTAGGAGGGCATTTTCATTGAACTCGTAAACCTATTTGGCGTTCATTCCTGACGTATGTGGAGAGAAATTGGACTTTTATACACAGTGTATTATAGCAAACTCAAAATCGAGTCCTTATGTAGAGACTCGCCCTTTTTCTTTTTAACCCAAGTACTGACAATATTACATTTCCCTTCGGGGTCGGCTAACTCTTGCAAGCAGGGGCGTTATCGTCATGAAGAAGGGGGAGGGGGCAAATGTTAAACATGCTTTTCTTGGGGAGTGACCGTTAATCAAGGTCATCAATTACGCTTCGGGGGTAGCTGATATGGAGCTGGGGTTAATCGGGAGAAGCGAGGACGCTTTGGACAGGGAGCTGGGGTCAATCGGGAGAAGCGAGGACGCTTTGGACATCCGCACTTAAGTGCAGAGGGGTGAGGTAATCTGGGTACTGGGAATTGCATTTCTAACGAACTGGAAAACAGAAGGCCATTGATGTTATAGTCCCCCTATAAAAAGGCCAGATTAGGGGACATCAGTCGTCTTACCTGTCCTTTCCTTCATTACCAACTCGGGTTCTATCGTTTTGCAGAAAGGAGAGGTAGTAATATGGCAAGTCACAATCGTTTTAGTTCCTGTCAATTTTGCCGAATACCTTTGTGTTCGAAGAGACCCAATTAGGTTTGTGCCGGGGGGGGGGGCACAACGTTACCATGCAAGGGAGGAGGGAACAGGGGGACTTTAGAGAGAGTGAGAGAGAGTGAGAGAGAGAGAGAGAGAGAGAGAGAGAGAGAGAGAGAGAGAGAGAGAGAGACCGCACTCTAAATGGTCCATTCGGTACACGTATGACATGGAGAGAGAAAGAGAGAGAGAGAGAGAGAGAAACGTGTACAATAATGGGCCAGTCAGGGCACACACAACACAGAACAGCAGGGGTTAAGAAATACGGAGGCCAGGCAGAGGGATGCCATAGATCCATATATTACGTACACACAAACTCAGGCGGGGGAGACAGTACATGTATTATATACAAAAATCCAAGACAAGACATATAACCGTTATTGGCCATAATGATCTCTTCCTGTATGCTGCGCATCCTTAGCATCCTAAGCTCTTTTTACCCTTTTCTTTTCTTTCATCGTCGGCTGCCTTTACTGGTCGTTTTGGTGGTACACACTTACGTCCTTGGCAATTGGTCAAGAGCTAACCTGGTCGGGCTAATGTGTTTCCAGGCTGAGGCAACAGTGGGTGTCAGTTGGGAGAACAATAGGGCAGCTTTGAGTTTCCGGTCCATGAGGGTGCGGAAAGGATGTAGTAAATTTTAAACACTGACAACATTCCTAGTCCTCCAAGCGGAGGGTACTTGGGTAAACCTCACCTCGGAATATTCCTTAAACTTTCCCTATTTAATTAAACGTAGGATGCTTATTCATTAGTGAGCGATATTTTTGGTTGTATTATTCGGGGTGCCAAGCAAAGTCACATTTTGTAGTTTTCGCTTCAGGCTGTCCTCCCAAGCGCTAAGTTCAGGGCATTGTTCGCTCATCGTGTGTAGGCACCATACTCGAACCCCTTTTTCCCATCTCTTCGTCCGCTAGATCACCATTTTCTTTTTCGTATTTTAATCGACGTTCCAATGTGACCTGCAGAAAGAGGGAAAAAGAAGGGGGCGGGGGCAGCATTTAAAAACATATTAGCGCGCCTAAACCCGAAAAGGCTTTTACTTACTACATACTCGGCCTATCTCCACGGATTGCAGTCCTGGCCAACTCGGCATTTAAGCCCAGATGGACCTTTTAGTGTGGGAGAGATGATTATCGGAAGCCGGTGGATAGCATAGGTCACCCAAGTGTGGTATTACGGATCTTATGCAGGGAGGTCAGGTGGCACTCCTTCGGGGCGGCTTAGGGGCATTTTTAGCACAATTTTCCGGATACCGGTAGCATATAAAGTATAGGCGAAATACCAGGATCTTTTAGCGGTTGCTTTAGGCTGTACAAAAATGTGCAAAATACATACAACAAACACCTGAATCATTCATATTTGCAATATTTCTGCGTACTATACTTTTTAACCCTTAACTAATCGAGCTGAGCCATTTCACCTGTAATTCAGTTATATCGGAAACAGTGGTCATTTTTTCGAAACTTACCAAGTTACACGTGACAACTACGTACGTTTTCTCCAAAAATCTTTAATAAAAATGTTGGTGCATAAATACGGGCCTACAACCCCGTGGGCCGGCCAGAACTGTACATGTGGGGATACTTATCAGTGGAAAACCTAATGGAGTCGGTGGTCGTTGATTTCATAATTAAACTTCAGTGTGAGCAAGTATCATAAGTGTTGAAATTCGAACTTTCAATAATCATGATGCGCCAAACTTAACAACAATTCATTGTCCGAATGTTCAATCAGCACCCATCTCACTTCAATTCATTGTCCGAACACATAATCAGTACCCATCCCATATCAATTCATTGTGTTTAAAAACTGTATACATATTTCATGACATCAAGGCTGAGCAATCGGGGTACAACAAGGAGTTGAAAGTTTCATTTGTACCAGCGCCATTTTGGGTGCAGCCAGGCAGATCCAGGCATAGTCAAAATCTCTACCAACTCGTGGTTGGCCCAGAACCTCATTCGGCAGTCCAAAAGTTCCGTTAAAGGGCAACAGAAAGGATCGGCAGTATGAACCATCAGTCAAAGGGGGAGGGAGGCAACATTTTTTTCTACCGGGTCACACTGGGTTTTCACCGGAACTGATCCGAACTGTAGTCTGCAGGATTTTAGTCATTCAAATTGAGGCTGGCGTCAGCATGGGAGCGCCGACGTCCCGCGGCTACTTTTTCATCGTTCCGCGGGCGATCATGGCAGTCATTCCCCATCGGGGGTGTCTGCGGGGGTCGGGGGCCCCGCGGCTCCTATAGAATCTTCAAAGTCGAGGAGAACTTTTATGATGGTGGGACTCGTTTCTTAATCAACAAGCAGCCGGGCCATCTCTTCACCCCGGGCCCGCTCCAGCACGGTCGATCGCCATTTTACGAGTGGGCGAACCCATGTCGGGTGAGTGGAGCGTTGGGGGTGCCGCTGGGGGCCTCCACCTGGGGAGGTGGGAGAGGCTCGTTCGCGCCGCCTCTCCCTCCCAGTGCACCCCGCGCCGTTTTTCTCGGCGCTAATATACATGATGGCCGGACCAGGCGATGAGAGGGGGGGGTCGGAGGCATAGGCTAGACATCCCCCCCGGTGGCCTGCAAGGCGCCGCTTCAGGGTCGGACGGGGAGCTTCTACCAAGCCGTGGCTGGACCAGGAGATGCGAGGGGGGGGGGTCGGTGGCACGAGCAAGACATCCCCCCCCAGTGTTGTCGCAGCCATTATTGAAGAAGTGGGGACGCCCGGATCCCGTCGGCCTCGGCTCTTCTTCGGGCCCACCTTACTCGATGACCTCTGGCCGACGGCTGGCAGCAGGACCCGCCCTACACGTGCCGAAGATCTCGTCTTCTGGATGGGCGTAGCCGTGAACCTGTTGCACTTCGGGAGTTTCCAGAATGGGGGTAGGTATCTGTTGACTTGTATCTGTCTCATGTTACCGTTATTGGGGCGTGGCAGGCGGTGGGGCAGACACGTTTGGAGCAGTGAGGGGTGGTGAAGCCTAGTTGCCTCGTGGCTGCCGTGATGTCAAGCTTGGCTTCTTTCACCATTTTCATGTTTCTTATTACGGGCTTATTTCTAACGTTTCTTATTTGTAGCGAAATCATGTGTTTTATCGTGAGCTATTTTCTAACGTTTTCCTATTTGCAGCGAAATCAAAAAACTCATCAGTGGCCTACTGATTTTGCCTTCTTATTTCTTTCTTCCCTTTTTATTCCTAGCGTGTTTCATGCTAAATTTTCTGTTAACAGGATACGATAATTACTTCATTATTATTGCATATGTCCTTTTTAGGTCTCGCCTGTCGATGCGCATGCGCATCGAGCAAGCGAGAGTATTGCGACTTATCCACTCTTTATCCACACTGCAAGGAATCGTGGCGATTCCTTGCAGTGCCCGTGACTTTTAAGGTCAATGCGCATGCGCATTGAGCTTATGCGCATGCGCATTGACCTTAAAAGCGCGTGCACGTCCGTCTTTGTTTACCCGCTCCGCCCCCTCCCCTTCCCGCCGTGTCGCATTTCTCCTCCCCCTCCCCTCTCTTCCCTCCGTCTTGTTTTAGCACTTGTGCCCTGGGTGTAATTTCAAGACTTTATGTTATAAATACATAAATTCCCACTGTCTAAACATTAAACTCGGTCACCACTGACGCGAGAACAGAATGGCTGTGGCTACCACACGCATGTAAGTTTCTTTTTCTTTTTTCGAGTCTTGCGCAGTGTGTGTGTTCTTGCGAAAGGGCTGACCGTGTGCAGAAAAGAACGTAAACTTCTGCAAACCCTTTTAAAGTTGCATCTGACGCATTGGCTGTGTTTTGCTGCTCCTCGTGCAGTGTTTGGTGGCGGGTCCACTCTGAACGACTTCTTCTCATCCCTGGTATGCCTGTGTTTAGCGACCATTTGTTCTGCCACTTACCCGTATTGACACGGTTACATTTCCTTTAATCACAGAGTGTAACTTTGCCCTGTTTTCACGAAGAATGTCGTTGTTTTGTGTTGTTACCCGTTCATGTGCCTGTCATCAACGGGTATTTTGCCATAGCCAAATATAGTGAGCGGACAACAGACTGATATAGATTGTAGCATGCTCAATAGTCATTTTGTTGTTCTGAAATATCAGTGGGTGTTTTTTTTCGGTCAGTCTTTTGCTTAAACCTCAGACTAGTAAATTTGGCAAATGTTGAGCAGCCCGTTCTAAAGATAGAAGCTGTTTGCAAACAGTTTCAATGTGCGGCTGAAAAGAAAATTGCCGTGAATTGTGTAGACAGGATAATGGGCAGTCGGCAGGGTTTTTCTTGTAACCCAGTTCCCACCTCCTAGGCTCCCTGCCGCCAGCAAGCAGAAGCACACCAATTAGAGGGCACGCTTCATAAACTGCCTTTGTGTTCTTCTGTATAATCAAAACCGTGCAGCTCAGCCACATAGATTTTCATCGAGTAGACGTTTTTTCAAAAATATGAAATACTTTCAGAAGAAATATCCGAACTTAATATACATGAATATGTAAAGATTGCTTACTTAAAACTTCTCAAAATTATAATGAACAAGGAAGAGATTAAGGACCCAACCATACGGTGAGCATCTCAGCCATTGTATCATTAGCCCTGAGAGCACAAGAAAAATGTGACAATGCTCTAGGAGACCTCCATTGAATAACAAGGAGTGACGTACCACGCCACGCAGTATAACATAACATAACACAACCTTCTCAAACTAACCTATCATTCTCTGTTTCGACGATCCAGTAGAATGCTCGAGTAGAAGCTAACACTATTTTACTCACCGCTCACTCTCTCTACATGGAGAACTAATCCCGTTAATTTAGATTGCACCGTTTTGTCAGTATTTGGTTGTAGCTTTTTTCATCCTTCTATTGTCATTTAATATTAAAAGTGCATATACATTGTGCAGCTCTACAAGTCCACGTAAAACTGCCCACACATAGTAAAATACACATTTTAACATTCACCATGTAAGGAGTTACATCAAGACCATGCTGTCAGAGCTTACTGAAGACTCTGCGACCTATGGGCATACTGTGTCTTTTAGTGTATATTCAGGACTAAGGCAGGAGTGGGTAACCCTCTTACTTGCAGAAACATCTTTGTGAATCAAGCTTTAAATAGCACCTTGTGCAGAATAAAGATGAAGAAGTGGATGTCTTGGCAGTAATATCTTTGATGCCACCAATGTCAACATCGCCGATGTCCTATACAGGCGGTACCGCCACAGAAGGATTCACTGAATTTGTCTCTTTTGATAAAGCTTAACCAATTGTAATCTCTGGTTTCTTGGTTAATCTGCCTGTAATGCTGTAAAAACTTTGACAAAGAGAGATAGATCCTAAAAATCTGGATATCTCAGGGACGCAGCATGCAGGCATACTTTGGCAGAATCCAGACCATTTAATTTACTAACAAGTTGTTTTTGCATAATTGTGAAAGTACTCCTAGGTATTAACCCCGAGTGCCCATAGCAGCGTTTTAAGTGTACCCTCACCCTCACCCACCCTCACTCACCCTCACTCTCACTCACCCTCAACCCCTCACCCTCACTCACCCTCAACCCCTCACCCTCACCCACCCTCAACCCCTCACCCACCCTCAACCCCTCACCCTAACTCACACTCACCCTCACTCACCCTCACTCTCACTCACTCACCCTCACTCTCACTCACCCTCACTCACCCTCACTCTCACTCACCCTCACCCTCACCCACCCTCCCTCACCCTCACTCTCACTCACCCTCACTCTCACTCACCCTCTCTCACCCTCAACCCCTCACCCTCACACAGTGCAATAGGTCTCGGAGCATTTGAGTTAGAGCTTTTAGAATTGTTTATGGCTTTTTTTATTTGTAATTCTTTAGCATTGGCTACAGGAAACAAAAATGCTAAAGATTTACAAAAAAAACCCATAAACAATTCTAAAAGCACTAACTCTAATGCTGCGAGACCTATTGCATTTCCAATGCTTGTTATTAGGGGTGCCCTCTGATCAAGCCAGGTGACCTACCTCTAATAAATGGTCCGGTGGAACTAGTTTACCAATCAGTGGGGAGTAGATAGGCCCGAGAGATTACAACGGGGGACAAAGGTCCGCATTACCTACCCTTCACTACTCGCAAAGATTAGACAGAATATTTCCTTTCTGTGTTATTTGCAAACAGACAATACCTCAAAAGAACTATTCCTTGAACAATAAATGTCCAGACAATCAATCAATCAATGGGGAGAAAAACAGGCATGACGGATTACAACGGGGACAAAAGTCTGCATTACCTATCCTTCACTATCTGCAAAGGGGGGCAGAATATTTTCTATTCTTCCCTGTTTGTAGACAGAGAATATCTCAAAGAGCAATAATCGATAAAAATCGATAATAACAATCAGTGGGGAGAAAAATAGGCATGACGGATTACAATGCGGGACAAACGTCTGCATTACCTATCCTTAACTATTTGCAAAGAGAGAGGAACGTTCCTATTCATCGCTGTTTGCAAATAGAAAATGTCTCAAAGAGAACCAATACTTCAAATACAATCAATCAATCAATTAGATGGATAAAGCCATCCTACCAATCGGACGTAAAGACGTCCTACTTAATCTTACCCGGACCGGACCGTGTGGGCAATTCTTCGCCTTCCTTTTTCCAGCGCCCCATCGTTCTCTTTCTCCATGTTTTTACCGCAGCATTCCTGTGGGATTCCAGTCAGGACAGTAGGTCACTTGAGAGAGGTCCGTTCGTAATCGGTGAAGTTCATTCAATCGGCAGCCGGACGAGGGCCCTCTCAAGGCAGGTATACTCCAATCGTTTAGATGTTCACCCCATCGTCTGGACCTCTCTTACCGGACCTTATGTCGCTGATGGACCCCGCGTTGGGACGCCAATTGTGGAAAAGTCAGCCCATAACGCTCCTGATGCCCAGGCTGCTGGCGCAGGACGCCTCTTAGTTCCCATCTTGAATAATTACAAAACCAAAAGAAACGGGCGCTGGAAGCAGGAAAACAAGAATAGAGTTTTATTTCTGATGAGGAGAGCCTGTCATTTAGGACACCCGCGTGGTGTCTACAGGGTGTGCTCTCTCCTCCCTACCCACCACACACACCAGTTTCTCTGAGGCTTCGTCTTTTATACACATGTTTATGATGCACAAACATTCCTTATTACAATAAAGACGCTTTGAAGTAGGAAAAGGCATGCTTGGAATCCCAGCTTCAGGCCTATTCCCATACCAGTTGCTCAAAAGTCATCCTCCCCTCCTAAATGTAACAAAAGATTGTGATCTCTCAGCCGGACATTCCTACCGGACACGAGGGCAGGAGGGGATGATCAGATCAAAGGTTGGGCAGGTGATAAGCTCGAGCACGTTGGTTGGTGTATTACGGTTTTGTTATGCTGGGCAGGGAGAAGGGGAATGTACATCCACGAGGCTTGGTCTTAGGACTTGGGACCGGGTCGAAAGGTCAAGTGTAGCCGGGGGGGGGTTGTCAGCTGAGGGGAAGGGTGTTCTTGGGAGGAAATGGGGGGGTGTGGGTCAAGCAGGAGGGCTACTTTTAGAGCAGGGTCACGCAGAGGGAGAGGGTCTTGTGGCCGATGCATGAGCAGTGCGCGCGGGGAGGGGTGCCGGGAACAAATGGCCAGAGAGGCCATGGCTGTCGTGTACGTGTGCATGGGTCTATGCTGGCGGGATAATACAGTCAGGGTTTAGCGATATCCGTTCTGCTTACAACATGGGGTACTGTGAACACAAATGAACGCCGCTTATGTACATATACATTGTCATTTTCAACAAGGCAATTGCTAAACTTCAGCAATCTATTAATTCATTAGTGTGGGCTTATAGAGCTACGAGGATGTCCGGGAAAAAACTAAGGCGTAGGAGGGAAAAAGGGGGCCTCACATTACCAGATTTACAGTACTACGCCTAGGCTTTCCAGCTGAAACACTTTCAAGAATGTTGTTGAAATCTCCAGACTCATCTGAGAGGGGGCAATATTTTTGGCCATGTTAGATCAGGCAGGGCTTTCTAAGGAGCGCTTTCTTTTTAAATATGGAGACCAGACGTTTTTCAAGAAAATAAGGCTGAAGGTCTTAATGAGTACGGCTCGTACATGGGCCAGAATCAAACAATGCACAGGTTTAGGCTACTTTTCAAGTTTGGCTCCACTGTGGGATTCTCCGGGGGCCCCGGGATGTTTGAAGGATAAATTGGCATCCCCTCTTAAAACAGCTGGGTTCCTGGTGTGGGGAGATTTGGCTGTTGAGGGTTCCCTTTTACCTTGGGCACTACTAAATGACAAATTGGAGCAGGGCATGTCTAGGTTTAAATATTTACAACTTTTTAAAAAACCCATAGGCATAGGGAACGTGCTGGAAGAGCAACTGGTACAGAGGCCAGGAGGGAAGAGAGAAGTATCTTTCTTTTATTGGTCTATCGAGGAGGCTATTGATGGGGATTTTAGGTTAGCCAACAAATTGTGGGGATCATCTATACCAGACATAGATTGGGTAGATCTCTGGCAAAATTCCTTTAACACCTTATTTACAGTTGTAAAGCCAGCCTGGTTTTGGAGAAACCACTTTTTTTCTACACAAAGGCTTACCTTTCCCCGGCTGGACTTTATAAAATCGCTAAGGGTCCCCCTGCCAGTTGCAAAAAATGTGGTATGGTGAATGCCTCTGATATACACATCATGGGACTGTCCATCCATCCGTGAATTCTGGGAGAGAGTAGGGAACACCTTAACAGATATTGTGAGTCTCCCAGTACATGTTTCTCTCGGTCTAGTCTTCTTTGGTATATCAAGTGAAATCACACGCCTGAGCAGGGGTTTCCTGTTTTATTCTATCTTATTGGCTAGACAAGAAATATAAAAGAGATGGGTTGAAGTCACACCCCCTACATACTCAGACTGGTTGTCCTCCTTGTATAAAGCCTCTCGGACAGACTTGGCCAGACTAAAAAGTAGTAAAAAGAGAGCTATATGGGATTGCTTGATAAATTGGTCTCCTGGTTGAGCATTAGTTATTCATCTCTCTCTAATGAGCTCAGTAAAATATTCTTCGGTCTTATGATTAAGCCTTATGGGAAGCTCGCAGATGGTGCTGGGCCTTGCCTTTCTGGTGCCCAGGTCGATTTTGGGTGGTCTTTAAGCTACAGTCATCGGTTACGAGTAATCATCAGAGAGTGCGACCACCCTCTCCTTGACAACGAGAGGTCAGCAACATGAAGGGGGTTTGTCTACTACTGGTAGGTGGGCGACAGATCTGCGGAGTATCCATCGAGGGCCTACGTCTCAAAATTGAGTAACATATGTATTGTATGTGCTTTTTATGTTTTTTTTTTTAAATCGAATAAAGCGTGCTTTGACTGACTGACAGTCATACAAAGGAAAGGAGTAACAGTGGTGACTTCCTAACCGTTCTAGTTGTCAGGGGTTGGAGTTGAATGAGGAATTCAAATATATATTTATATAAAAATACAGTTTTAAATAAAATTGTTTTCTCCAGTATAGTTTTCTTAAACTTGATTGTAAATAATATCGTTTATTAACTATTTAAAGATATGCTTGTTAAAGTATTAATTTAAGCTGGTAATATGGGGGAAATTACATTTCATTGCAGCTGTTTTAAGGCATGCTTTGTAGCAACGCATGAATATCACAACTCAATTTTTTACAATGCATAGACCCTTACAACGCATTTACACGAATTTCGTTGTAAAGGCATGAATGGTAAAGGGATATGATTTTCAAATAAAAATATTAGGTAAGTATGGGTTTTGGGGTGGCAAGGGTAATTCTAGGGTTTAGGGTGGGTATGGGATTTGGGGTGGCAGGGGTAATTTTAGGGTTTAGGGTGAGTATCGGTTTTGGGGTGGCATCGGTAAATTTAGGGTTTAAGGCAGGTAAGGGTTTTGCGGTGGCATCTGCAATTTTAGGGTTTAGGGTGGGTATGGATTTTGGGGTGGCAAGGGTAATTTTAGTATTTAGTGTGGATATGGGTTTTGGGGTGGCAAGGGTAATTTTAGGGTTTACGGTGGCTATGGGTTTTGGGGTGGCAAGGGTGATTTTAGGGTAGGGTTTTGGAGTGGCACGGGTAATTTAAGGGTGGATATGGATTTTTGGGTGGCAAGGGTAATTTGAGGGATTAGGATATGTATGCGTTTTGGGGTGGCATGTGTAATTTTAGGGTTTAGGGTGGGTAGGAGTTTTGGGGTGGATGGGCAATTTTAGGTTTTAGTGTGGGTATGGGTTTTGGAGTGGCAAGGGTAATATTAGGGTTTAGGATGGCTGTGGGTTTTGAGGTGGGAAGGACAATTTTATTGTTTAGGTTGGGTATGGGTTTTAGGGTGGCATGGGTAATGTTATGGTTTAAGGTGGCTGTGGGTTTTGAGGTGGCAAGGGCGATTTTAGGGTTTAGGTTGGGTATGGGTTTTGGGGTGGCATGGGCCATTTTAGGGTTTGCGGTGGGTAGGGATTTTAGGGTGGCAAGGGTAATTTTAGAGTTTAGGGTGAGTATGGGTTTTGGGGTGGCCTGGGTAATTTTAGGGTTTAGGACGAGAATGGGTTTTGGGGTGGTATGGTTAATGTTAGGGTTTAGGGTGGGTATGGGTTTTGAGGTGGCATGGGTAACTTTAGGGTTTAGGGTGGTTGTAAAGGCATGAATGGTAAAGGGATATGATTTTCAAATATAAATATTAGGTAAGTATGGGTTTTGGGGTGGCAAGGGTAATTCTAGGGTTTAGGGTGGGTATGGGATTTGGGGTGGAAGGGGTAATTTTAGGGTTTAGGGTGAGTATCGGTTTTGGGGTGGCATCGGTAAATGTAGGGTTTAAGGCAGGTAAGGGTTTTGCGGTGGCATCTGCAATTTTAGGGTTTAGGGTGGGTATGGATTTTGGGGTGGCAAGGGTAATTTTAGTATTTAGTGTGGATATGGGTTTTGGGGTGGCAAGGGTAATTTTAGGGTTTACGGTGGCTATGGGTTTTGGGGTGGCAAGGGTGATTTTAGGGTAGGGTTTTGGAGTGGCAAGGGTAATTTAATGGTGGATATGGATTTTTGGGTGGCAAGGGTAATTTGAGGGATTAGGATAAGTATGCGTTTTGGGGTGGCATGTGTAATTTTAGGGATTAGGGTGGGTAGGAGTTTTGGGGTGGATGGGCAATTTTAGGTTTTAGTGTGGGTATGGGTTTTGGAGTGGCAAGGGTAATATTAGGGTTTAGGATGGCTGTGGGTTTTGAGGTGGGAAGGACAATTTTATTGTTTAGGTTGGGTATGGGTTTTAGGGTGGCATGGGTAATGTTATGGTTTAAGGTGGCTGTGGGTTTTGAGGTGGCATGGGTCATTTTAGGGTTTGCGGTGGGTAGGGATTTTAGGGTGGCAAATTTAATTTTAGAGTTTAGGGTGAGTATGGGTTTTGGGGTGGCCTGGGTAATTTTAGCGTTTAGGACGAGAATGGGTTTTGGGGTGGTATGGTTAATGTTAGGGTTTAGGGTGGGTATGGGTTTTGAGGTGGCATGGGTAATTTTAGAGTTTAGGGTGGCTATGGGTTTTCAGGTGGCAGGGGTAATTTTAGGGTTTAGGGAGGGTATGGGTTTTGAGGTAGCTAGGGTAAGTTTAGGGTTTAAGGTGGGTATAGATTTTGGGGAGTCAAGGGTAGTTTTAGGATGGGTAGGGATTTTTGGGTGGCAAGGGTAGTTTTAGAGTTTAGGGTGGGTAGGGGTTGAGGGGTTGGATCTATATATAGATTTATATATTTCAACAGACATCATTGTGTGTGGAATATATCAAAATATATATATTTTTTTTGCATGTATTTTCAAGCATTACCATGCATGCCATTACTAAGAAATTATAAGTACTTTACAGGGAAATATAAGGAGAAATTATGGACCCAGATGGGGAAAATGGGCTTTGAGGAATATCTCATCACCCTCCTGCACAGGCTGCATGTGTCCACCACTGTCGCCTTAAGTTTTGGTCCTGGGGATAGAAGACTCGGCCTATTGTCTCCACAAGGGGAGTTCACCAGGACTGTATACTGGCCCCTTTCATTTTCCTTCTGTATACAAATGGCCTAGAGCCATCTCTAATTGAGCAGGCATTAGACTTCTCTAGATATGGAGGCAACCCTGTCCCTTTGTTTTCGTATGTGGACAACGCATTCTTAATGGCCTTAATCGCCAATAGCCAACAGAAATCTTTGAATGTTTTTACTAATTTTATGTCAGCATTGGACCTAAAAGTAAATTTTGCCAAATCTTTTATCATGGGGTGTGGCCAGAGTCGAACTGAAACAAGAACATTTACTATACAGGGCAAGACCATTGACAAGGTGTCCAATTTTACATATTTGGGGAAAGTTTTTAACAATAAATGGAACTGGGACCATCTTGTTATAGCTAGAGCACAGCACACTAGTCACATAGTAGAAGGTCTATTACGCTTCGCTTGTAAGTTGGGCTACAAGCCGTTAGTGGAATTAATCACTTTATACAAATCAAAATCTTTGTCTGTTGCAACCTACGGCGCAGGAGTGTGGGGACACAATAAAAACACTCACTTACAAACTTTAGAAAATAAGTTTATAAAATGATCTCAAAAAGTGCTCCCACAGTCTTTTGTCACTCTGATTTAGGGCTGGATTATATAGAGGACCGAATTAACATCACCACATTGGTCCTTTGGGCTACAATTTGGCTGTCAGCGGACTTAAAGTTCACAAGGAAAATTATCAAGGATTGCATGACCCTTGATAATACCCTGGCCATTCCATGGGTTCGCTTTGTCAAAGAAAAATTTAACAAAATAGGTCTGTGGCATTATTACAAGAACCCTGCTAGTATGCACACAAACATGAAAATGATTATAAAAGAAGCATACTTTGTTGAGTCGCCCAATTGCCATCAGCAATCAGGATTGCAATATCATTTAGATTGGTCTCCTTTACAACAACAATTTTATTTGTCTTTTACCATGAATGCATAGTTCCGATTTCTCATGACTAGGCTCCGTCTTTACATGTTGCACTTTCTTGTAGCCTTTCCTAAACAGGCTGGAGGGTGCAATGCAAGAACCTTATTACCTGTCCTTGTAATAACTTAGCCCAACAAAGCACCCTGCACTTCATGCTGTTTTGCAGACTTTACAAAGAGCCACGGGCAAAGTTCCTTACCCAAATTCTAAGAGAAATAAACCATTGTACCTATCAGGAGGGTTATAATTTCTTACGGTCTTTGTCCACTGTTATTTGCACTGCTGTATTAAATTCTATCAGAACTGCACTCTCAATAAGGAAAAGGTATGTATTGTAAATAAAAATTATGGGGTATATTATCAAGGGGTTTTATCTCCGCTTTTTTGGCTTTAAAAGCCAAGAAAGCGGAGATAAAATTATCTCCCTATTACCAAGCTGTCGCTAACACCAGTTAGCGACAGCTAATAGGAGATAGCGACCATCATGGGCCCCACTTTGCATGTCAGTGATATTTATCACTAATGATATGCAAAGTGGGCGTGCCAAGATGTTAGCGACTGAAAACAGTCGCTAACATCGCTATCTCCTATTACCAACTTTTGGAGATATTTGCGCTAAGGGCGAATATCTCCAAAAGCTAACACCTGCCCTGAGCAGTTCTTAGCCATGTTATCCAATGGGAGGTGGATAACATGGCTAAGAGCATTTGCTCGATAATGCATGAATATCGCTGACTTTTCAGCGATATTCATGCATTGCGGGCGTTTTTTATCGCATTTGCGATAAACCTTGCTAATAGCAAGGTTTATCTGCGATAAAAATCGCCGATGTGCGGCGATAATTTTTGTCTCTAAACAAGTTAGAGACAAAAATTATCGCTAGTTGTTGATAATATACCCCTATGTTTTTTAAGCAGTTTGAAAAAAAATCTTTTTTACATTTGTTTTTAAATGTTGAGCCTCAGAGCCATGAGTTATATTATTGTATAAATTGGACACGACAATTTAAAGGATTTTTTTTGTATGTTAAACTTTTATGGTCCATTTGAACCGAATAAAGTTATCTTGACTGACTAAAGCTATAATGTATACATAAATAGCGTTTACATTTACCTGTAAAATACATATTTTTTCAATCATAACTTTAACCACACATATGCTTTTACAAAACATGCTTTTACAACAACATTTTTTGTAAAAGCATGCACTGTAAAGGTATGTACATGGTTAAAGTTTGCGTTGTAATGGTAATGCGTTGTAACAACACTTACGTTGTTACAACCGCTTTGTAAAGGCAAGCGTTGTGGACACATACAACTGTTAATATTCTTACAAGGACTTTATTAAAAACAAATAATAGGAATGGCAGACACAAAAAGGAGTTAAGGAGCGGAAATATAGAGAAGGAGTAAGAGGTATTGAGAGTATTTATTCATGATTTCCTTTCTGTGCAGTACTAATTTGCATCAATAA
Source organism: Lissotriton helveticus (assembly GCF_964261635.1). Taxonomy (NCBI): domain Eukaryota; kingdom Metazoa; phylum Chordata; class Amphibia; order Caudata; family Salamandridae; genus Lissotriton; species Lissotriton helveticus. Next base: position 179,519,346 of record NC_136063.1, read on the forward strand.
GAAACAATTCCAGGGCACAGGATATAATCGTAAATACCAACAATGGGCATAATTTGTGTAAAATTTGTGAATATGCACCAGAACCTCAAAGACAAGGATGAAGAGTGATAACTTTTCATAATACACACAACTTTCTAGAGCTGAACAACAGAGCCAGCCACATGTTTTCAGGCATATAAATGTAAATTGATACTTTAATAGCGCACTACACACCCGCAAGGGTCTCAAAGCGCTTTTACGAATACCACTGTGGAACCCATCCTGGCTTTCCTTGTGAGGTGTCCACTCATGGGCAACCCCAAGGTGGAGGTCAGGCATCCTTAGCCTTGTGGGGGCCGTTGTGGAGATTAAGCAAGCTATTGCCCAGAGTTGCAGAGTGGGACTCCATGATTGGAATTGGCACCGAGGCGAGAATTATCAGGTCCGTGGTATTTTGAGCCCAAGACCCGCCGTGGCAGGGAATTGAACCCTAGCCCCGGGCCAAACCTCTGCATCAGGGTCTGCCGCTCTAACCATTGAGCCACACTTCTCCACGATGAAAAAGTTGAATGAATTCTGGTTTCTCAAGCACAAATATACAGATATATGTTATCTCATTTCAAAAACACAAAGAAAAAGCTTGTGAATAGACTAAACTATTGGCAGTCACTCTGTGTATTATTCCAACCCATTGTTTTTGCCTGCTGTGCTGCTAATTGTTATTTTTTTAATTAGAGTTTGAAATAAACAAATATCTTTTTTTAAGTTAAATGAGTGATTCATAATGTTATAGGTTTGTAGGGGAATAGGATGGGAAGTAATTTAAATTATAATTTATTTTATATTTATTATATTTTAATTAATTTTGTAATAATTAATTTTGTATTCCTTAATACTTATATAGATTACTACATTGTTTAATATGCTCTGTAAGTACGTTTATTTAGCTATTTTAATGAATATTTAAATTTAAAATGTTTGTGTAATTTACTTTTTAGTACTGGATTGTTTCATTTGTAGGTGAATAGGGAAGGAAATATTATTTAAATAAAATATTTTTATATCATTGTTAATTCATTTTTAATTGTTACTTGAATGTGTAATTCATCATTATTATAATTAAAGTTTTTATAAATGCTATTTTAATTATTTTATTTGTATAGTATATTTAGATTACAATTTTTGCTAAGAGATATAAATTTGTATTAATGCCTTGTTTGTGTTTTACTGGTATAGGGTGGAAAGTTAATAAATCCAACATTTGAGGAAATTCAAGTCAGACACATTACACTGTGCAACAGCAACATAACAGCTCAGATCGACACGTTATAGATCAAGTCAAGCATTCAGAAACATGCAGAATACACCTTACAGCTAGCAAAGAAACATTAATGCAGTGATCACAGCTCCACTAAACAGGGGTCCCCACTCTCGGGGGGGGGGGGGGGGCACACATACAGTAATATCATCAGTGAGGGGTGCCAATGGGTGGAGGAGCCCACAGGAAGTGAGGGAGCAGTCACTGACCATCACTGGCAGCCGCCGTGGACGCAGGGCCGGCGGGGAGCGCGTGAGAGGCAGCACCGCTGGATTGAGAATGGGAATGGAGATAGGTAACCAGAGGGTCCTCCAGCCAGCTCTCCACTCTAGGAGCAGGTCTACGACCCCAACAAGCGGCCAGGAGGCACAAAGCCAGCACCCCAGGCCAGGCGGAGAAGCCCCGGGGATGACAATCGTGGTCCATAGGTCCAGTCCCCACCGCATGCAGCACTAGGAAGACTCCACGGTCCGGGGTAGGCAAGGCCAAAACTTGCGGTGTCGATGCTGCAGGCCCAGCGTCAGCCACAAATGGTGCCTCTCTGCCCCAGGACCCAGCTGGGAGACAGTGGTTCGATGAATCAGCGCCTCGCGAGCAGGGGAGTTGAAGATCCACGTTGGTGTGCTGCTAGGGTAAGGATGCCTGCAGGATTGTATCTGATTGTCTACCTTGGCCGGCAGAGCCCACTCAGAGTGCGGCCATCTTGCAGCCGGCCAAGCCAAGCCCCCAATAAATGTAACATTTTATGTAATAATTGTTAATTATATTTTATTGATTGGAAATTTTATATATTTTTCCAATATACTAGATATGTTCCTAATTTTTGAATTCTGAATTTTCCATTAATCTACTGTTTTTAATAATTTATTTTAACTGTATTTTAATATAATATATTTAAAAGTTATTATAAATTTTTTTTTAAACAAATTGCATTTCAGTCTAATAGAAGGTAACATTTCAGATGTTTGCTATTTTTGTTTAGGTAGGAAAGTAAGGTTCAATTGATTTAATTTTGTACAGTTTTAATTGTATTATGTATTAATGTTATGTTATATGTATTTGTAGAGTGCACTAATCACCCGTGAGGGTATCCATTTTGTAATTAAAAATATTATTCTTTATACTGTTGCTTAGACTGGAATGGGAACAATACATTTGAGCCATCCAGAGTCCAACACTTTCCCTACTGGTGCTTAGGGCCTTATTATGAGCTTCATGCCACCACGGCTCAACAAAAGGAGAGGTAGGGAGAGTAAAGCGACACTCTTAGACCCCGGTAATGATAAACAAACAATAGAAGAGTGTCAAATGCTATAAACTTAAGCACGACCACACATGGGGAGCACGACAACGGCTTCAGTTAAGACGTTTTTCAATGGTTGAAAGGAAGCCCTCACTCACCACCTAGTGATGACATGCTTCATCATTGGGCCCACCAAAGAGACCGAGTGTCTCTTCGGTGTGCTGCGACGCCAGATCTACTGCGGAGCGGGTTGGTGAGTTTAGGCAGTGTTGTGCGGAGGGAAAGTAACTAGTGAGTGTTGGGTGGTTAAAAACCAGTCCGTAGTGTATCAAAAAATAACTTTATTAGAATGATCACTAGGGAAAGACTTAAAATTATGTGTCTGGAAATTGCGTCCACAATCAATGGAGTGGGAATTTCTTAGGTATCAGTCGACATGTTTCAGCCACGAAACGGTGTGATTTTACCTGGCATTCATCAGGACATTGGTGAAATAAACCCTGGTGGAAATGGACGCGCTAAGGCCCACCCTAACCATGGGACGTGAAAGTGAAAATTAATAAAAAGTGAAAAAGTGCAAAAATAATTAGGGAGAAAAATTGGTTCTACCTAATAACTCCTGGTTTAGGAGGCTTCCAACTTGAGCGTTTCTGCACCTGGGAATATAAAGGACAAGACGTACAGGTATAACAAAACATACATTCAGTTATGATGTTAAGCACTGTATATCGGTAGTGCTCCAACACGTGATTCAAGAGGCAGGGGTGATGAGAATACTGGTATCGTTATCACCACCACAGTCCCCGGGTTCTTAAATGATACATGATGGGTAGTGCTGTGTGCTATTCGTGCAAAATAAAATTCAGGGTAATTAAAATAAGGCAAGAGGTATTACACCTTGTGTCTATCAATTAAAACTGCAGGCACAGCCGTGCTCGCAAGTTCACATTTTCAAAATAAACATATCTCACTTTTCTGGTGTTCAAGGTTCGCACCATGGGTCTCAGGAGGGGGGTGGGAACGTAATTGGCACACCCTACGATTTGTCAAAACAAAGGAAAAAGCAGTACGATTAATCGTTTGGCGCTTTTAGGAATACTTAGCTCGATTGTCGCAAAGTGGAAGGTGGGTGAACTCTACTCACGCCCTCGACGTTCGGCACCCGCTTGGCACCTATGTATTCCCTCAACCGGACCCTGAAGATGTAAGCGCGGGGCCGGGAGAGCGTTTTAATGGAGAGTTTGCCGGGAAACAGGCTTCCGGGTGGGCGTGGTCATACGCTACCACTGCCGCATTGCGAGCCAATCGGGAAAGGTCAGCGTCATTTGACTGAGTTACCACCTGATCAGGAAATGAAACGTTAGGGTTAGTTGCCGTGGCAACCCTGTACCGAGTCTAGTTTTTAACGGTGAATAAGATAGCCCTCCACGTTATCGTATGTTAGTACTGTTGCATTAAGAACCACTTGGAGAGGGCCATCGTCACGGGCAGACTCAGCCTCTGATCCGGAAATGCAACGTTTGGATAGGTTGCCTTGGTAACTCTCAGCTAATGTCAAATGCCTAGTGTTGTCAGAAAATAGAACAACCCTCCGTGTAGGAAAGCCGACCGACTAGATCTGGTGATCTATCCTTGAAACTACTAGTAGGAGAGGCCGCTAAAGGACTAGATTTGACTGAAAATCACTAAATGCTGATCATAGAAGCGCCTTCACGATCTTTATGATTAAATAACGAGGGGGATAACGGTTATCTGGCTGTCTGATACAATAACTTGCTTCTAATCATTTGATCACAGAATTCCATGGTATATCATCATTAAGCCCATGAAGGTGGGTCCCAAGTCTGTAGACCCATCGCTGTTCTTTCTCGAAGAGGCGGGTGGTGATATTATGGCTGTTGTCCTAGTGTTCAATGATAGTCCAATTCATATCATTTGGGGTGTGATTAAGTTCAAAAAAGTGTCTGCTCATTTTTGTTGTTTTTTTTTTGCATCGTATATTTGATCGGTGCTCACAGATTCTGAGTTTCACCCTTCGGCTCGTCATCCCCACGTAGCGTAGTCTACAAGGACAGGTGATAAGATAAATGACATTTTCAGTGTTACAATTTGTATGGTCTCTTTGGGTCCAAGTTTTTCCGGGTTCAAGTTCTAAAGTTTTTGAGTGTACTGTCAAGTGACAGACGCTGCAGTTCGAACATGGGTAATGACCAACCACTCTTGGTAACCCCCAGATGTCAGTTACACTTCTTGGAGTTGTTGTTGTCTGTGGTTTTGGTCGGGTGTGCACCAAGGCATCTCTCAGACTGCGACCTTTCTTGAAGGAAAACAGTGGTTTTTCCCAAGTCCTATTGGTACTGGTCAGGATTCTCCAGTTCTTGTTGATTGATTTTTTTATGAAGTTTGACAGTGTGCTGTGTGTCGTCACACATGTTAGTGGGATGTCTTTCACGGTGGTGATCTTATCCTCCAAAAGCACTTCCCTCGGCTGATTCCGTGCTCTTTTGTAACCTTTTGCCAGAATTGGTTGTGGATAACCTCTCATCTTTAGTTTGGAAGTTAAATCATCAGATTGGGTTTTGAAATCCTGTAATTCGGAACAATTTCGTCTCAGCCGTAGGTACTGACCATATGGGAGATTTTCTTTAAGTGGACGGGGATAAAAACTTGTGTATTCGAGGAGGTTATTTTTTGCAGTTGGTTTATGATATGTCTTGGTTATGAGTCTCGTACCTTTGACTTGTATTGTTACGTCAAGGAACGAGGCCTCAGATTTACTGCTGGCATGAGTAAATTTCAAGTTTCTGTCTCTGGAGTTGACCCAAGTATAGAAAGCCTGAAGCTGTTCGTCATCACCGACCCAAATGATCAGGATGTCGTCGATGTAGCGTTTCCAGAAATAAATGGAACTTGAAAATGGGTTGGGTTGTAGGATGTGCTTAGCTTCAAAATCAGCTACGTACAATCCTGCCACGCTCGGGGCAAAGGTACTACCCATCGAGGTACCAGTACATTGAAGAAAGAGGTTACCCTTGTAAGAAAATAAATTTTCTTTCAGAGCTAAAGTTGCACAGTCCAGTATGAAATTTTTAGAAGCCTGATAATTCCATTCAATGGAATCTAGAGCTGACCCCAGGACCTTGATTGTATCGTCCTGTGGGATGCTCGTATATAGGCTCTCGATGTCTAGAGTGACCAGTGTAACTATATTCTCAGGGAAAACGAGGCCCTGGATTGACTGGAGGAGGCTTTTTGTGTCCCTAAGGTAGGTTGGAGTATGCTGTACAATCGGCTTGAGGTAAAAATCACAAAAGCGCGATAAAGGTTCCAGTAGGGATCCGATCCCGGATACAATGGGTCGTCCAGGGGGGTGCATTCGGTTTTTGTGTGTTTTGGGCAGAGTGTAGAAATACGGAATTATGCTTTCATTAGTACTGAGGAAAGCTGCCTCATTCCTCGAAATTTGACCGTCTTCATCTGCTCTAGTGACCAGATTGAAGATACGTGTTCTCAGGTCCTCTGTCGGGTCAAATGTCAGTGGTTTATAATTCTTTTTGTCATTGAGTAGTAGTTGACAGGCCTTGTCATAATCTGTGGTGTTTTGTATGACAAGACCGCCTCCCTTATCAGCTGGCTTGATCGTGATGCTCTGATCATTTTGTATGGTTTGTAATGCACGGTACTCTGCAGTACTGAAATTGTGATAGATTTTTGGGTCTTGGTAGGTTTCCAGGTCAAGAGATACTGCCTGCTCGAAAGCAACGATGGCAGCCGGTACTGTATGGGGGGGGGTTGAACGTAGAGTTCAGTCTCAGGCTTGTGTCCCCATTGCGAACCGCTTCAATAGGATCTTCTTTCCCTTCGAAGAAGGCCTTGAGTTTCAGCTTCCTGAAAAAAGCAGCGAGCTCACAGTGGAGCAAGAACTTGTCAGGGCGAGATGTGGGAAGAAATCCTAAACCTCTTTCTAGGATTTTTACTTCCACCGGAGATAGAGTCTTATCAGAGAGATTAGTTATTAGGCTCACATGTTGCTCGTTCCCGGTTGTTGTTCCTTGTTGCGGGTGTGGTTGCTCACCGCGTCCTGATCTTCCCAGGTTACTTGATTCGACCCTCTTCTCCTCCCTCTTCCTCTCCGGCCCTGGTCTAAAAAAGGCTGGCGATATTGGGGGTTGAAATGTGGTGGTGGCACAAAGCCCGGGTTCCATCCCATAAATGGGTAAGGCGGTTGGGGGAAAGGGAATTGTTGTCCCATCCCCATCATTTGAGGTGGAGCAGGCCATCCCTGCGACTGGTTATTCTGGGCAGACCGTCCTCGATAATTACGGTTACCTCTATTCCCTCTTTTTCTGCCTTGTTTAAAGAACCCGGAACTAGAACCACTGCTGTTGGACGAAGCATCGTTGGTTTGGTCATTACTGCTTAGGTTACGTGTAGGTGGAGTGTAAGCGGCCGCTGAATATGGGTAGACTTTTTCAAACTCAAATTTGGTCAGGCCTTCATGCCACCACTCCAGGACTGCCTCAAGTCACCGCTGCCCGCCCACCACAAGTAACAAGTAATTTTGTGGTCTGGCGGGCAAGCAGTGTGGCGGTCCTGCATTGTGAGGCTTAAACAGCACCGCCATGGGACTACTAGTGCAGGATCCTGCGAGGGGGTTAATGAATGCACCATGTTGTGCATTCCTTCCCATGCAGGAAGTGGGGGCATAACTACAGGGGAGTCAGCATGTGCCCTCCTTCATGCACCCCCATGCATAGAGGCACAAGGGGGCCCGGTAGGGTCCTCTTTGTTGCCTCACCACCACCTTTTCTTGGTGGTGCGACAGAGAGGCAATTGAAAATATGCTTGGCACGCATATTTTCAATGCAACACCACCAGCATATTTTGGCCTCGAACCGCTGCCAGACTGCCTCAGGATCCTTGATCTGTGTTTGTAGCAGAGGTTCAGTGGTGGTCCGACTGCCACACTTATAATACTGAAGGCCGTCCCGCTGTGTGGTGGTCGGACGTCTACCGCGACTAGTGTGGTCCAATTGATCAATGTGTTTAATTTTGCACTAGAGGTTTTATTTTTATTTTTCATTGTTTGCCAACATGCTTGCTCTTTCATAAGACAGAGCTGGGCACAAAGGTTTTAAGTGGTTTGTAGGAAAGGTACTAGTGTGACCATGTATTATATGGAATAAAAGTTCCCCTTGGAGTTCCATAACCTTATAAAGGAATATTGGCCTTTGGCCATGTTCCTCCCTATGGTTTTGGAGCTCCTTAGTGACTTACAAGATCCTTATGATGTACATCAGGGGTTACTTTTCTCCCGTATCTCTTGTATTCGTTTAACTACCTATTGTGTTATTTAACCTTGTGTTTGATAATTTTTTTTAATTTTTTATTGTAAGTTTTTGATAAGTACATTATATGCTTACAATTGAAAAAAATAAAGCAAAATTATCAACCAGAAACACAAGGTTAAAAGACAAAATAGTTAATTAAGTGAATACAATAAATATATAAGGGAGAAAGTACCCCCTGTATTACATTATAAGGATATTGCAAGTCACCAAGGAGTTCCATATATATCACGACTTTAAGACGATACCCTTTCAGGCTTAGGATGCTGGATAAATTATGCAAAAGAGGAAGCAGGGAACATTTTGGGTAGTTACCAAGTTTAGGCGGAGAGCTCGCTTTATATACATATCCAAACTAGATTCTTCTAATGTTCCTATGGCCGTTTCTTATAGCGGTACAATTGCGGGAGGGAAAACACAGAGAAATCAAGATGCCAATTTCTTTAACCCGTTGAATGGTCGTGACGGCCGTCACGCGTCACGTTGGGCGTGTGCTGAGGACGGCCCCCAGCTGTCCAAAACCCGCCCTTTAATTAAAATCCCCACACAGCGTGAAAATTTGTGCCGCACGCAAGGGGTTAACCCAGCCCTGGAAAAAAAACATGTGCACACCAGTAGATGGTAAACACTGGTGTATATTATTGGCAGAACAACACTCACCCTGGTCAAGGGTTAAGTGATGGCGATATAAAAATATTTCATATTGTGTATTCAAAAAAGTGCATTAACATAAATGACAGATAATAACGGCAATGGGAGCCTGTTTAACATGGATAACTGAGCACCATCTTGAAACCCTGTTATGAGCTGAGGAAAGCTCAATGTGATAATATTACAATACATAATATATTCAATATAGCAGTCCTCAAATTGTGCACAATAGATAGTAATGAACAGCGCAAAAATCTGTAACCGATTCCAATCAAACCAAAATAACAAAATCCCAAATAATATCCATTGAAGTATTGGGCAGGATAATAAATGAGGGTGCTCAAACCCACTGAAAGTTGTGCAGCATACATTGTTTCAACAAACTTATCAAATACTCTGTATTAAGTGGGCAAAATCAAAATAACACCGTAACATCCTGAATAAATAATACTAGTAGCCAACCATATCAACCATTCTGTAAAGTGCTGCCAATAAACTATAGCAGCGAGCAAGGCATGATGTATATACTATATACTATAGAGGGAAGCTTCGCATAAGCTCCGCCCAGTCACGGGCCTATTTTTTTGTTTGGCTCACAGCCTAAATGCTGCCTCCTGATTGTTTTCCGTCTTGTTAGTCCCTCCTCCTGACGGCCATGACGTAATTGGTACACTTCCAAGGCTATTGGCCCCTTTACTGAACACTATTTTTTCCCCTGTGCCCCCCATGCAGTCCGTAATTTTTCGCCTACCCCTCACCCCCACTCCCGTTTCTGTATTTTTTAACAGCCAGTCTCCCATTTCCAATGCAAAACGTCTCTCGTAAATACGAGCCGTATTGCATTGCAAATGCTTGTTTAAAATAGTGCACATTAACATGCGTGCAGTGCCTTAGATACTAGGCATGCGCCAAAAGTCCAATCGCTAGTGGATTCTCTGACTCACCCAGCGGGTGAAAGTGTTTGGTCATTTGTTTGCACTCCTGGATGAGGATGGGTCATGATAAATACCTAAAGATGCTCTTTCTGGGTCAGAAATCCAGAAGGCCGATGCAAAATCATAAGATGGCGTACAGCAGCCTGGTAACTGATATCTGATTTCTTTGGGAACCAAGGCCGGACTGGCCAGCCGGGAAAGCGGGCAATTCCCGGGAGGCTGGAGCCCCAGGAGGCCGGTATTTACACTTAGAGGCCGGGTTCAGCCTTTCGGAATGGTGGTGCTCATTACCGATCCTGGCCGCAAATTGAAAGAGTTGCTTTTATTCTAGCGCACATTAGGACGTCTGCCCATACGGGCTAAATTTTTCATTTTTGCCAGGGCTGTTTTAAGTTTCCAGTCCGGCCCTGTTGGGAACCAGGGGGCACTCTTGCACTTGCGACTACTGCTAATGATTGACTCCTAGCACTAAGGGAGCGATACAAGAGGCAGGAAACGGGCAGGGCTCGAGTCGGGGTACCAGGCGGGTGGACGCCGTCCCCCCACTTATTTTCCGGGAGCTCGATAACTATAAACTGCAACTGAATGCAAGCCAACTTTTGTGACGTTACTTCCTGTCGTGACGTCAGAGTCCCCCCACTTCCTTTTTTAGGACTTGTGCCCTGGAAACGGGACCATTTTACAACTATGCCCGTCACTGGTGATACTTTCACTAGGCTGCAGACAGACTTGTTCTCAGCATTAGAGCAAAGACAGTGCTAGAGTGGAGTTCAGAAAGAAAGAGTCCACGGTCAGAGCGGAGCCTCCAGGGTGAGGCGTGTTCTCCCTAGGGCGCACTGAGCTATGTGAATATAGGGAGTCTGTCAGTATTCCCGAAGGACTGCTTCAGTGCGGGAAGAAGAGAAAGGCGGGGCCGGCATCGGCCCCGCTGCAAGTATGGCGGGCGCTCCGCCCCCCCTCTCTGTGGTGGGGCACGCCCCATCGCATCACCATGATGCGGCGGGCGTGCCTCAACATTGATTGGACCCAAGTGATCTAATCACTTCCGGGTCACTGTGGAACAAAGGCCAGGCCGGTTAGATCCGGCCTGGCCAGCGAGGGGTTAAAAAGGCCAGGGAGCGCGGGAGTCTGCCTCTTTGACTCCGCGCGCCACGGCCTGCCCCTCCAGCCTCTAGGAGGCTGTAATTCTTTTTCACCACAGCAGGTCTTTAGGTCACTTCAGCCTCGCTAGGAGGCTGTCCTTTAATTTTGTTCTTGTTTGTTGGAGGCCGACGAGAACGAGTTTGGAGGACCGAGCCAGAGGTGCGGTGTTGTTGGTGGATAAGGACTCGCAATCAGCAGAGGGAGCAGCCATGACCGGCAAGGCTAGCAGGGTGGCAATCCGGAACCTGTTCGTATCTGGGAGAGCTCCGGATCATGGGACGGATCGCGGTTCAAAGTTAGGGGGTCTGAGGCGCTAGTTCTGTGGAACGTGCTCCCCATAACAGTGTAGTAGGTCATGGGTTCGAATCTTCCTCGGTGGACTGGCCCTACCGTTCATGCTTCCAACTCTGAAAAATGATTTAATGTGACACAACGTGTTGTTGCAGCGCAGGTGACGTACTCTGTTTAAAACACAGACAGACAGGAAGGGGGGGGGGCGCTGTGTAACCGTAGGCTAATGCCGCTTCATACAGAGCATTATCAGTTTGGCGTAGGGTGGGTGATAGCATGCTGAAGCATGGCATAGACTGGTGCAGGTTACAAGGAACACTGCCATAACGTGGGCACAATAAAGGTTGAAACCTATGGCATCGACATGCTACATACTATGTATGGCATGGCATCCCCAGCTGTTCAATCGCTAATTTGTAAGGAGCAACTGCCCACTCAAGTTACTTTGGGTGACCACATTTTTAACAAAAGCAAGTTCAGGTAGGACGCAAGAATTATAGTAGGGTTCCCCTCCTTTCTGGTGAAACTAGAACAATATGTTTAGCCAAAAAACGGCCTAAGAGAGGTTACATCGGTTCCACTCCTTTGTTTGCAAGTGGCAGAATCGGTGTTGTGTATTGAGAATAGCATGCTCTGCTGGTGACCCATTGTTTGTTTCCCGACGCCGTGAGGATACCCTGGTCGTTTTTCCTCTCACCACACCTGTGTCAGCGCTACTGTTTGCCGCTCCCGCTTCGCGGGAGCCGCTTCACGGGAGGATTCGTTGCCAGCACTCTGTTTGCCCCGTGTCCATCTGTGGTGCAGAGAGGCTGCAGGGGAGGCATGCGGCAGGGACTCACTCTCCCAGGAGTCCCTGCGTGACCACACAACATCCGGTCAGCGCCCCCTGCGTGCCCCGCCCACAGCCAGCAAACGGGTTAAAGGGACTTTGAAGCACCAGAGCGGCGTGACCCATTGTTTGTTTCCCGACGCCGTGAGGATACCCTGGTCGTTTTTCCTCTCACCACACCTGTGTCAGCGCTACTGTTTGCCGCTCCCGCTTCGCGGGAGCCGCTTCATGGGAGGATTCGTTGCCAGCACTCTGTTTGCCCCGTGTCCATCTGTGGTGCAGAGAGGCTGCAGGGGAGACGCGCGGCAGGGACTCACTCTCCCAGGAGTCCCTGCGTGACCACACAACATCCGGTCAGCGCCACATGCGTGCCCCGCCCACAGCCGCCTTCCTTCTTATTAAATTAGGTGAAGGACCGTCTTGCGGGACGCAAGCGGGACGCCGAGTGAAGCCCGGGCAAAGGGCGGGCCCTCTGTGGCCCTCAGGGGTCCGAGGTGGACGGGACGGGCCACCCCCTTAACATCTCCCGCTGAAATACCCTGTAACAAGGTAATCCACGTACTAGTTATACGGCGTATAGATACACGTTAATCATATAAGGATGTCTAAAGTCCAGAAAACTCCAATGGCAACAAGATCCACAACGAGATTAAAATCTGTGAGTACTGTGGTATATAAATAAATAATACCGGATCTATTTTTGAATGAATAAATGAATAACAGATAGCTCAATAAATAAGAGTCAAGATTCGAGGTAGTAGGAGTTTTGCAGGTTTATTACAGCATAAAGGACAGGAACAGGACAACCTGCATAGGAATAGGATGGCAGGGCCCAGCAGCTGCTGGGGCTGGATCTGGGATGAGCGCGCTAAGGAAGGAATAACTTTTTAATAATAATACATGAGCATATATACATAACGCAAACACATAGCATTACATCGCAATAGGCGTAGCAGTGGGAGGAGCAATAGGTGTGACGCGTAGCAGTCACGAAAGATAAGGGTGAAAAGAGGTGTAACAGGGCGTATACATAGACATGTGATGCAAACGTAACAGAATATGTCATGAATGGGGCGGAAACATGGAGGGGGCTACCTGAGGAGCCGGGACCTCTGACCTGATGGTGCGCGCAAACTGGCAATGACGTGTTACTAGGAGAAGCTGGGGGCTTCGAACTCTGTGCTAGGAGCAGAGACTGAAGTCTGGAGAGTCAGGGCGACATGTACCTAAGCAGTATCTAGTATCTGGTGTTTAGAGAACATGTTGATATAAACTAGAAGTCAGGAGGGGAAAGGCTAACTTGATTCTAAGACTAGAGCATGCATTATTCTACATGTAGTGCGTGATGAAGAATATTAAATGACCATTAATACAGTATTTCTCTAACATGGAGACGTGAAGGCTAGACAATGACGGAAACTATTGATGCGATTCAGTAGCTTTAGGAATGCAGAGAAGGAGGGCTGGACTGATAACTGGAATCATAACATACTCTTGGCAGACTCAGAGGCAGAGCCAAGCTGAGCCGGGCACTGCGAGGCAGGAAGTAAGTGAAGGGTCGAGGATACAGGTGGGGGCTGTATCGCTCCTCAGCGAGGGCTCAGGAGACAGGAGCTGAAAACTGGTGTCCGGGCCCTTTTGAGGCCTAGAAACAGGGACTTTACAATGGAATAACGTGCACACTGAGAAACGTGGCAACGTGGCTTTACATAGGCCTGATATTCGTAGTATTCACGAGAACTGGAAACTGACATACTAAAGGTGGACACAACTATAATTGCGTCTTTAATCGAACATAGGGAATACATATGCATATTTAATCATGCACACATAACATATGATGGATGACACGTAGGGACACAGAACATGACAAAATTTACTTTTCCACATTCCCTCCTTGTCACTACGTTTCCATCAGGAAACATCAATATTCATGATACCATCTATCATTTCATACAGTATCATTTGCTCGTCTCGAATTATCCTGGAACGGGATTTAGAACGGGGCTTGGGACTAGGAATACAAGAGGTAGCACAAATGCCGCAAATCGCAGGGCCACATTGTATACAGAGGCAGCAGCTAAATATGATCGCTACTGCAATACCTAGAAAGGACAAGACTTTCCATCCCCAAGCGGAAATTATATTCCAGAACCAACCGGACCATGTCCAGGTGCCTGGATTTTGGTGTAACAGATGGGCAATTTTATGGAGTCTGGTTATAGCTGAATAAACAGACGGCGCGTTATTTGGAATGAAAATACAGCAACTAGATCCGATGACTCTACAGGCCCCGCCCCTATCGGCCAATATGACGTCAAGGACGAGACGATTCTGTAAAACGACAAATCTCATAGCAGATTGCTCTTCGGTTAAGTTACCTAGAGCAGAGGCAGTTTCATTGACTACTACTTCAAGGGTTCTTGTTAACCTACGGATTAGCTTACTATTCTGGATAGGTCCTATAAAGAAGAAGAAACCTCTATTGAAATCTGTGTACTGTTCTAGAGCAGTTTCAGTATAATCGACAATTGGGGACTCGATCTCCCTTCTATGTCTAATGTGTACTAGATGTGTGTTTCTATGATAGTCAGGTGGGGCTAGAAAAACTGGTGGCAGTAGGAAGGCAATGTAACAGGTTCCCTCCCAATCGAGGGGCAGACGAACATATGCAGTTTGACCACAAATAAAATAAGAATGACTTGAAGCTTTGAAAATAGATTTCCCACTGTCACTATACTTGACAATAGTAGTACAATCACTATGTCCTACATGTACGGAACCATTATTTCGGACACATAATTCGCCTTTAATTGGTAGTACTGAAATAGCAGGTAAGTCTGGAGTGGTATCAGACTGAACATTCAGGACCATGAAATTCGAAGAATAGTTACCTAAATTATACACTTCATTTTCTAGATCTAACCCGGTTCTGTGGGGGAGACCTTGCTTGTCTGGAAAACATGTACTGTTAAGAAAAGACATATCTGTTGAGGATGACGTTAACGTGGACCATGCTCCACACGAACCATTATGTGAAAAAGGATAAGGAAAAAGTGGCAGAACTCCCTTCGGTGTCTGGAAAGGGGGGAGTCGACCACATACCCAACAATTAGTGGCATTGCTGGTCTGGTGTGAATAATGTAACATGCGGATGAAAGAATTATTTCGCATAGCGAGGCGGTAAGAGAGCTCATGAGGAGGTAGATCACTAAACGTATGCTCTACTGTAGCATTAGCAGACTTATTTACATGAAGAACTGGGAAATACAGGTAAAATGCGTAACTGGTGCAGGAAATCATAATGCTGAGAAATAATATGAAACATAGAAAAACGATACATCGGATTGAGTTTTGACTAACTCTCTCACTATGGGGGTCTATTTTATACATGTCAGAAACAGTCTGACCGTTTCACCTAGGGGAGGACTTAGACAATCAAACTGGCTGACTTATTTTACTAGACCGGAGTTTCAACTTATACTCCTGTTGCGGAGTTTTCTCTAACAGGGGAGGGTTTGTAGCAATGTCTTTTGCGGGACAGTCCTTGAGAACAATATTTTGGCAATCCTTCAAATCCTGGGAAATGTTCTTTGAGACGGGTTTCAGTCCATAAAACTTCTTTATGTGCGAAAGGTGCACCCAGCCTTTGCGACCCTCCAACTTCACGGCTGTACGGGTGGCGAGGAGGACCTGTCGGGGCTCCTTCCAGCGAGGCTCCAGCGGACTTGAGCGGTCAAAATTCCGGACAAGGACCATGGATCCTGGAACGATTTCATGCGGTGCCACCTCGGTGTTGTCTGGAAATGCGGCGGCAACCTGTGAACGACAAGAGTTGAGGGCAGACATCAAGGAAGCTAGGTAATCTGTCAGCATATTACTTGAAACATCGGTAATACTTCGGGGTCTAGGAGTACCCCACATGTTAGGGGGGCGGCCGAAAACGACCTCATACGGGGACAGACCTGATCTGGAATGTGCGACCATGCGCATATAGAACAAGGCAACTGGCAGAGCTACTAGCCAGTCCACACCTTTCTCTTTACATACTTTGGCGATGCGGATTTTCAGAGTCTGGTTATGTCTCTCTACGAGACCGGCTGCTTCAGGATGGCGTACACAATGGAACTTCCACTGGTATCCTAACAATAGGGAAACGTGCTTCATCAACTCAGATGAGAATGGCTGGCCGTTGTCAGAATATACGACTCTAGGGAGTCCATAGCGGGGGAAGAACTCACGGACCAGCTGCTTGGCAGTGGTCGCGGCTGTGTAATCTGGGACTGGATATGCTTCTGTCCACCTGGACAAAGCGCATACAACTACAAGAACATACTTGAAACCTCGACATCGCTCCATCTGAATATAATCCATCTGGAGGACTTCAAAAGGGTGGTCAGGAGGTTGGAATCCACCTTGTTCCACCGGGACACTTTTACCTGGATTAAACTGACAACATATCATACAGGTACGGACTTTCTGCTTGGCTGCAGCTCGTAAATGCTTGTTGAACCAAATATTCTGGATACTGTCTAACATAGCTTTTTCTCCTAAATGTGCTGGACTATGTGCGGTATTGATAATGACTTGAACCATAGAGTCGGGGAGAAACCATGTGGCTTTTCCCTTCGTCACCCATCCCTGACTTGTCTGTACCCCTCCTTGTTCAGACCATTTCTTGATTTCTTCAGGAGTAGCATGTAACTGGATATCTATGACATCTCGTGTAGGGTCCTTAACTGTCATACATGTAGTCGGATCTGGAGTAAGTGTCTGTGTCGGATTAACTGGAATGTCTGGAGTCTGTGCTGTAAGCTTGGCTGTGCGATCTGCTAGATCGTTACCTTGAGAAATGGTGTCAGTAACTTTCGTATGTGCTTTGCACTTCATGATAGCGATAGATGTCGGTAAATGTATGGCGTCTAACAGAGCTTGAATAAGGAGACCATGCTGAATCTTGGTTCCATGAGAAGTCATGAAACCTCTCTCCTGCCAGAGCACTCCGAAGTCGTGTACAACTCCAAATGCGTAGCGTGAATCTGTGTAAATATTAACTTTCAAGTTCTTGGCGTGTATACAGGCTTGTGTCAGAGCAACTAGCTCTGCTGCTTGCGCGGACAGGGTGTCAATACGGTGTGTCTCAATAACTTCAGTATCAGTAGTCACTGCATACGCGGCGACTAGTTCTCCTGTACTTGTCCTCATACATGAACCATCCACATAAAGTGTCAGGTCGGGGTCTGGTAACGGAATATCTGTCAGATCTTGTCTTGGCTTTGTCGTAATGTTTACTTCCACACAGTCGTGTGTGGCAGAATTCGAAGTAACTGATGGGAACAGTGTAGCAGGGTTCAGGATGTTGCAGCGTCTGATTTCTATGTGTGGCTGGAACAGTGTCAATTCATAACCTGTTAAACGTGCAATTGTCAAGTGCTGAGTTTGTGTTCGGTTTAAGAGAACTTCCACGGAATGTGGAACTTGTACTGTCAGGGAGTGTCCTAAGACTATGGAATCACTTTGTCTGATAGCTAGGGCTGTGGCTGCAACTGACTTGAGGCACGCAGGCAGAGCCTGGGCTACAGGATCTAATGTGCTCGAAAAATAAGCACATGGCTTGTATTGTCCTGCTTGATCTTGTGTGAGAACAGATAATGCTGTACCTTCGCGTTCAGTGACGAAAAGTGTAAAAGGCTTACTGTAGTTCGGTGTAGCTAGAACTGGAGCTTGACATAGGGCTTTCTTTAGCTCATTGAAACTAAGTGTATGTTCAGATGTCCAAGGGAGGACAGTCGGTACGGCTGCCTCCTGTGTTGCTAACTGTATCAGCGGTTTAGCTAGAAATGCATACTGAGGAATCCATTGTCGGCAGTAAGAAGTGAGGCCGATAAAAGCACGTACCTCCTTCTGGGTCTTGGGCTGAGGAAGACTCGCTATTAACTGGATACGGTCTGGTGTCAACTGCCTACCCCTCTTGGACAGTAAGTGTCCCAAGTAGACCACTTGCTGGACACAGAATTGAAGCTTAGAAGGGGACACCTTGTGCCCCATCTCGGCTAGGAAATACAAGACTGTAAGGGATGCTCGCTCGCAAGCACGTTCAGAACGGGCCGTGACCAGTAGATCATCGACATACTGGAGCAGGGCAGTGTCAGTTGGCATGTGAATGTTGTCTAGTTGTCTCTTAAGTGCTTGACTATAAATACTAGGACTTTCTGTGAAACCTTGAGGAGCTCGTGTGAACATATAGCTCCTTCCATTTAAACAAAATCCGAAAAGGAACTGGCTGTCTGGATGAATAGGGACACTGAAAAACGCGTTCTTGAGGTCAATTACAGTAAAGAACGTGGCTTCGGAATCAATGGCTGTCAATAGGGAAGAGATATCTGGAACGACTGGGTACTGAGGAATAATACATTTATTAAGTTCTCGTAGGTCAATCACTAACCGATATACTGGGGGTGCATTTGGATCAGTACGTTTCATGACTGGAATGATCGGAGAATTGCATACATTGGAGTCAGTTTCTACAACCACTCCTTGAGCCATGAGCTCGTCAATAATTTTGGATAAGGCTGCTACAGCCTCAGGTGGCAATCTGTACTGTCTGATTCGTGGTAACACCACACCTGGCTTGAGAGTCACACGATGGGGTGTGATTTGCATATAACCAACATCAGTTGGACCTTGCGCCCATAGATGCTGCGGAACATTGGACAATCTGGGATCAAAATCTCGTAATACATAGTGACCCTTGAAGTCACGTAGGAACAATCGTATTCCCTCTGGGGAACAGCATATAACTGCACCTAACTCTTTCAGTGTTTTAATACCTAATAGATTTTCTGGACATGACTTAGTAAGTAACAAATCAGTAGTACGGGACAATGGACCTACTTCTAGAGTAACTGGCTTTGATATTTCATTTACAATGGGTTTTCCTGAAAATCCAAGGGAAACATTTCTTGAGCCTGAGAGCGGAGCCCCTGGAACTTCGGCGTGACTGATGGTGGTCCTACTTGCCCCTGTATCAATCAAAAACTTTCTGTCTTTCCCTAATACTTGACTGTGAACATAGGGACCTTCTTGATCTACAGGTATCT
Source organism: Lissotriton helveticus (assembly GCF_964261635.1). Lineage (NCBI taxonomy): Eukaryota > Metazoa > Chordata > Amphibia > Caudata > Salamandridae > Lissotriton > Lissotriton helveticus. Next base: position 179,538,183 of record NC_136063.1, read on the forward strand.
CGATGAGAGGCAAGCCTACCTCCCTCTCTAGGCTGTTTCATGAATATGGCTGGTACTCTGGATACTCAGACTGTGCATACTGGTACATCTGCTGTGTAACGTGCTGTGTTGCAGCAATAGGCTGCGGAGCTGTAACTGTCTGTGGTGCATTCTGTGACTGAGGAGTCTGTGAAACTCGTTCGTGTCTAGGCGGACGTGGTCTTTCTTTAGTCTTACCAGTGGCTATGTTGTGTTTCAGAACTGCACACTCGTTTATAAAATGACCTGGCTGTTTACAATAATTGCAGTTCCCTTTAACGGGAGCTGCAGGATGACTGGCTTGATTCGGACCCCTCTTCTGACTGTCTTGAGGAACAGATTGTGCAACTAGTACTTTCATTTTCGTGTCTTTCATACGTTTTCTCTCGTGTTCTTGTTCTTCCCTGATCCTATTCTGGTGGTATTGGAGCATCTGCAACATCTGGGACGGGGTATTAGCTTGCCAGGTACTTTCGACTTTCAAAACTCGATTTTTAATTTGTGGACTTGAATTCTCGACTAATTTAGTAACAAAAAGGTGAGGGTATGACTCACTACTTGTCTTGAGGCCACTGTTGATGCTAAAACATTTCTCAAATCTAGAATAAAAATCACTAATGTCTTCGTCTTGTTTCTGTTTACAGGCTGAGATTGCATCCCAGTCTTCTTTTCTAGTTGTCAATAACCTAGGCAAAACTTGTATTAATAATTCCGGTAATTCTTTACATTTCGCTCCAAGACCGGTACCTGGTACTCGTGCCTTGTCTTCGGCTTCTAGAACTGCCCAATCGATCTTTTTCTCTCCCACCTCCCATTCTTTTTCCTTGAGCTTTTCATACACCCCTGCGGGCAGCAGAACCTTTAACATTTTAATTATATCTGGATACGTGTATTCTCCCATACGGAGCATGTCTTTTAATTCTCTATGGAACCCTGCTGGATCTTTATCATGACAGGGGATTAATTTTTTCATCTCTAGGAGTTCCATCTTTGTAATCGGAGTGTAAACAAACACTCGTTCTAGTTCGCCACCCGTTCCTCTAACTGGGTGGACTTCTCGTAACGGATTCTGTCTGTCCATGTAAAATGGTTTACTTTCTGGGGGTGAGACATGAACAAAATGCGGGTTCAAAAACGTTCTATATTTGTGACGCTGTTCTAGAATGACACTAATTAAATCGGTACCTAAACCTTTCCATCTATATTGGAGTAACTCGTTCAGGATATCATGTAACGGGCCTGGATCAGAGTGTTGACCCTCATACAATGTAATGAGGTGCTGGATCATATACATACCCGCCAGTCGTTGCTCGGCTGGGGGCATTTTCAGAAACATTTGTGCCACTATTTCGTCTGGAAAAGTGGTAGAATCAGTAGTCCATCGGACTGCTGATCGGGCTAGTTCTTGTTCATGCATAGTACTTAACTCGCTATAACCGATTCGTGATTTCAGAATGTGATCGGTAGCTTGAAACACTTGTTCTAGAGAACCTTGTTCTGGTGCTGGATGATGGAAAGTTGACTTGTGTTCTAGGCGTAAATGGCGATCTGGAAATCTAGATTTTCCTACATACGCTATTCTGTCGGGATTCTCGTCGTCTACCTCTTCAGGATCAGAGTTACTTTCCTTCTCGCTTACTTGCGCTGCTTTACGTTGTTCGTGTATTCTTATTATTTCTTTACGGATTTTCTTGTACATACTCTCCATAGCACCGACGGTCTTGTGCTTACCCTCGGCTATATTATCACTCCATCTTGTCAGGGTTTTCATTTCAGCCGGATCTTTAGACGGGTAATCTTGTTCTCTTATTAGACAATTGATCAGAAACTTTAATATCATGAGCTGGGTCTCAGCTTTCCTTTGAGACATGGCCTCGCCAATGCTTCCTGGATCATCCCCTGTACGGATGAAACGATATATTCTGTCTAGGTCTTCTTTCATATTCGGTAGGGTGACTAGATACTCGGCCACCCTTCTTACACGTAATGAATATAAAACCATATTATCCTCTCCTGGGACTGGATCATAGCCACATTCATTAAGGGCTTTTCTTATTTCTGCTACAGACTGATGTCTGGGCGTACGCTGTGACGCTTGTGTATGTAATTCGGCTGTCGTTAAACGCTTGTGTGGCGGCGGGGTTTGAGGAGTACCTCCTCCTGCGGCCCCTAAACTAGAATCATCGACTGATGCTCTTCGTCCTGGCAGAGTGGGAAATGGAAATGCAGGCTGGACTTGTATGGCGTGCTGGACCAGGGGTACCGTAACAGGAACTCCGGTGTCTGGAGGAGCGGGGAGTGCCTGATTTACAGGGACTGGCGGGGCGCGAACAGGATTTGCATATTCTGGGACTGTGTCGTCCAAATAGGACGAAATGAAAATATCAGCTGCGGTCTGTTTGTGACGTAGCTTGGTCGGAACTAATGGTGGCGGGAAATTACTGGATGCCTCTGGGGTCGCTTTTGGCAAGCCCTCGGCAAGAAGAGGATACATACCCTTAATAAGGGCATGCCTCTGTCTGTCTGACTGTTCGGTTTTAACTCGTTCACCAATCTCGATTAATTCCCTTTCTTGGGCTCGTTCCAAGGATTCTCTACTTAATTCTGACTTTCTGATTTCTTTTTCGGTTCTTTTATGAGATTCTTTGCGCCATAACTCGATGGCATCTTTCTATGACTGTCTGGCTTTCTTTTTCCATAATGCTTCTTCTACTCGCATGATGCACTCGGCATCCCATGTGCCTGATACAGGCCATCTATACTTTTCCTCTAACTGTTTGGTATACTCGACCCATAAGTCTAGATATAGTATGGCACTTATGCCATGCTTCTGATACATAAAATGACCTGGACTGTCCCTAGGCGGGACAGGAACTGCTGCTTCCAGCAGACCTTTTCTAGTTCTCAACTGACGCAGTTTTGAAAAGAGCGGCATGACTGAACTATAATCTGGACACAATACGATACACAATAAACACGATAACTACTTCACACTCATTCCACGACATCAAGATACATGAATAACATTCAGAATAACAGTTCGAACAGAATACTACCTGGAATACGGAAAACAGAATACATGACTTTTCTCGAGAACAGAACTGACTAGAACAGAAACTAGATGCACTGCTGAAACAGTACGAAACTTACCGGTCTCATACAGAGACACGTCAGGACCCGTATCCACCGGAGTGAACACTTCGTTTGTGGGACTGTGTACCACCAACCCACGGACCAGAGTCAATTAGATTGACCCTGTCTAGATACTACCCCAGTAACGGTACTCACCGGGCAGCAAGAACGGAAGGCCTCGGACTGGACTGGACTGCTACGACGACGGACGACGAACTTCGGACTTCAGTTACGGGTGGACCTCCGGATACCTCGGACCTTGGACTCTCGGCTTGGGCTCTGGTCGGGACTCGCCGCGTTCCTCCACCGTCTCGTCTGGATGCTGGACCGCCTCCTCCGTCTCCTCCGTGGGCCTGAGGGATACTTGAAGCAGAAATATCTGCACGTGCACGGTATGGTTCCATCACGGCTGCAGAGGGTCAGGGGGTCGGCGTGGCTTCACCGACGCGTGGGGAAAGGGCAAGTCCCTATTCGGGCGCCATTATGTGGTATATAAATAAATAATACCGGATCTATTTTTGAATGAATAAATGAATAACAGATAGCTCAATAAATAAGAGTCAAGATTCGAGGTAGTAGGAGTTTTGCAGGTTTATTACAGCATAAAGGACAGGAACAGGACAACCTGCATAGGAATAGGATGGCAGGGCCCAGCAGCTGCTGGGGCTGGATCTGGGATGAGCGCGCTAAGGAAGGAATAACTTTTTAATAATAATACATGAGCATATATACATAACGCAAACACATAGCATTACATCGCAATAGGCGTAGCAGTGGGAGGAGCAATAGGCGTGACGCGTAGCAGTCGCGAAAGATAAGGGTGAAAAGAGGTGTAACAGGGCGTATACATAGACATGTGATGCAAACGTAACAGAATATGTCATGAATGGGGCGGAAACATGGAGGGGGCTACCTGAGGAGCCGGGACCTCTGACCTGATGGTGCGCGCAAACTGGCAATGACGTGTTACTAGGAGAAGCTGGGGGCTTCGAACTCTGTGCTAGGAGCAGAGACTGAAGTCTGGAGAGTCAGGGCGACATGTACCTAAGCAGTATCTAGTATCTGGTGTTTAGAGAACATGTTGATATAAACTAGAAGTCAGGAGGGGAAAGGCTAACTTGATTCTAAGACTAGAGCATGCATTATTCTACATGTAGTGCGTGATGAAGAATATTAAATGACCATTAATACAGTATTTCTCTAACATGGAGACGTGAAGGCTAGACAATGACGGAAACTATTGATGCGATTCAGTAGCTTTAGGAATGCAGAGAAGGAGGGCTGGACTGATAACTGGAATCATAACATACTCTTGGCAGACTCAGAGGCAGAGCCAAGCTGAGCCGGGCACTGCGAGGCAGGAAGTAAGTGAAGGGTCGAGGATACAGGTGGGGGCTGTATCGCTCCTCAGCGAGGGCTCAGGAGACAGGAGCTGAAAACTGGTGTCCGGGCCCTTTTGAGGCCTAGAAACGGGGACTTTACAATGGAATAACGTGCACACTGAGAAACGTGGCAACGTGGCTTTACATAGGCCTGATATTCGTAGTATTCACGAGAACTGGAAACTGACATACTAAAGGTGGACACAACTATAATTGCGTCTTTAATCGAACATAGGGAATACATATGCATATTTAATCATGCACACATAACATATGATGGATGACACGTAGGGACACAGAACATGACAAAATGTACTTTTCCACAGTACGCCACTACCCACGATAACTGTTATAGATCTTATGCTACAAAAAATGATCACTGTAGTGGCGGATGCTATCCAGGATACAGAGAGACGTCTTTCTTTGACCCCAGACATGTGCTTTCCAAATTTGTCTTTGCACACTACTGACAATACACATATTTTGGATACCACAATTAACTCTCAAGAATCATTATTAATGCAGTCGTTTACAGATTTACCAGGATCGCATATTAAGGACACCACATCTAAAACGCTGTTTACATGCCCTACAGGGAACACCATGGAGAGCAACTCCCTGGTGTCGATTAGTCCTGGTAGCAAGATAAGCTGTCTGAATACAACGCCTCCAGATTTAGACGTTCAACTAGTGGAAAGCTTCATACCTGCCACTCAGCTGGAACCGATGATAACTCATGTACCAACAAGTAAAACTCAGCGTCAAAAGAAAAAACGAAAGACAAAACATCTATCGAAAAAAATTCTCTGCCCATTAGGAAAACCGAAACACTCAATCAAAGATATGTGGCAGAAACTTAAACAGGGGAAATCCTCCGTAACACTCATAAATGGGCCCCTGCCTACATCTACCCAAGACCCGGATACACCCCGAATTGAAAAAGATAACATCGAGAGTATTTCGGGTCAAGATCAGATAAGGCAAATAGTTCAGACACCTAAAATGAAAATACCTTCTCTGAGTGAAATAGAAACTTTGGTCAAATCTCTCTTACAGCCCATCAGTAATCGAATTGTCAATATAGAAAAGGCTATAGGAAAATTCGAGAGAGCACAAAATGAAGTATCCTCTAGCATTCTTAAATCGTTAAAAATGCCTAATACAACTTTCACCTTTGTTTCAGCAAGTACAACCCTCAAAGATAATAACATTAAAATTGTAAGAAACACTAGCGCTATAACAAACAGTACTGACAAACTGATATCGCCTCAGCAACAGGGATCTCCAGTCATAACCCATCCAGTAACGATTACACAGGTAGTACCCAACTTACCGCAGTTAGTAGCCACGCCTGCAAATAACACACAAATTACTAATGTATGTGATGAGATTGATGACAGTGAATGGGCTGCGGAAGGTCACTCTCTGGAAGCAGGTATAGCAAATGGGGAGACACTGAGGCACCCTACCTTATTAACGGCCAATATTTCCACCAAGACGGCAGGAGTAAATCAGCCTAAACCGACGATAACAAAAAGACCCATCCATACAAATCTTCCACCTGAATTGAACGCATATAGAATAGTTATGGTTGGGGTCCCGAAACTGGCTGATAATAGGGGGGAGACCTATGTGGAACTAAAAAAAAAGGTCATGCAATGGCTAACCACACACAGGCCACTCCCCTCTCATATAACTGGGACTATTTCTTATGTGAAGAGAGTAGATTGGGTGGGCTCTAGATTTAAATCAACAGAGGGAGACTCCATAGTGGTCAACTTTAAAGATAGACGAGTGGCGAAATTCATCGTTAATTGGAGGAGTCCCTCGACAAATAGCCTGATACGTACGATGGGTCTAAGCTATTTCTAGCCTTATAACATAAACGGGCTAAATAATAACCCAAAACCTTATCATGGCTACGAGGGGTCTCTGGAGCCTCAAGCCCATTTTCAATCATGGGCACCCCCCTTTGCTCAAAACCAGGGGACAACCTTAGACATAGAACAGCAAAGACATGTACACTTATGGGAAGGTAGATCACACCACCACCCTCCTCAAGTAATGTATGAGAGAATGGAACCGGTACAACATCAATATAAACGAGATCATGTGTTTCCCTATTTGTCTTTAAATCAATTTGAGATTCCAACATCAAATAGATATGACGCCTTGTACTCCTATGATTACTTAGACGAGGTGGATTGACTGACATCTGTCTTGCCCCCTAGTATTCTATCTGACCTGTCAAACTGCAAGGAGCAAACTAATAAAATAAGTACTGATAATCCAACAAGTACCTTAGCCCTCGCAAGAGAGGAACCAGTTATCAATACAATAGAGCCCGTAACTCCGTCCTTTGAGAATCTCTCCACACATATCGCAATTACTTTCCCCACTCCCGAACTGGGTAGCTCCTCTTCTAACATAGCCCATAACCTGCTATATAGTACCAGTAATCAACCAACAGCTGTAACAAGTCAACATAACCGAAACCTGTACCTGCTATCTACCACGACTCAAGAGCTACCGAATGATCATGATGAACCTAATACCATAAAAATCCTGTCGTGGAACATTGCAGGATTGGCCGCAAAAGTAAACGATCAGACGTGGCTGAAATTTGTTAGGAAATTCACTATACTGTGTTTTCAGGAAACATAGCTCATAGATAACAACGTCTTCATTGAGGGGTTCCAGAGTTTCTTTGTCCCAGCAATTCCATCGCCCAGTGGTAGATCTAAGGGAGGCTTAGCAACATTCATTAGCCTCTCCCTCATCTCCCAGGTCAAGACTAAACAGTTGGACAACAGGAACATCCAGATCCTGGAGATTAGGAAGGGCAAAAAAGCATTAACCTTGGTTAATTTTTATAATTCAGTATCATCAATAGGAGAGTGCAACATCATCAAGCTCCACAACTACTTGCGAGACAATTTGGTAAAATCGCCCCGGAACAAAATAATCATTGGTGATTTTAACGCACATATCTGTGGAAATCCATCTGAGACAAGCTTGGACTCTTTGGGATGTGGGAACAGGTCAGGCCCTCATTTTGCGCACTGTCCGCGAGGAACCAACATGAATAACTTAATAGATGACCTGACCCTGAGTATTGCAATGTCGTTGAAAGATGACTTTTATTTTTGAAGTACCAACTTACAAAGGCTCTGAGCACGGCTCTTTCATTGACCATATACTTTTTTCTGTTGATCTGGCAAATTTAGCCCTAAATTTTAAAATACATGAAAGCATCTTTAGTGACCACAATCCAATCTCAGTGGAACTAGGTGAGGGTCTTTTTGAACTACGGAAAAATTATAAAGACACGGGTGCTTTAAAATTGATCAGCAGTAATCGCCGTTTGAAATGGTCCAGGATAAACAGCGATTCTCCGTATAAGGCTGTCGAATTGAGCTGTAAAAAGGAACTCAATCTCTGTGTCTTTGAGTCCACATCACCTGAATCTATTCTATCTGCTTTTGCTGTGGTAGTTCAAAGGATTGACCAACTGTTAACTGTTCCAATAAAAGGCCGAACTGACTATCAGCCAAGATGGTTTGATCATGCCTGTTCAGCAGCAGGCCGAAATTTGAAAATGGCTCTCAAGGTAAAGCCAAGGGACCCCGCATATATTAAAATCATGCGATCTGAATATAAATCTACCTTGGCATCTCGCAAAAAGGACATAAAAGCAAATATCTGGGAGTCTTTGCTTGACCCATCAATTCTGGGAAACAGCTCCAAGTTTTGGAGCATAATTAACAAGCCGATGTTTGATGATCCCAATGCTGCTAGCCTTGGAACTAATATACCTGAGAATGAGTGGGTTTCCCATTTCAGTCAAATCTTTAAGAGCAATGATCCTCAGATGACACAAGCAACCAAATTTCAAGAAGAAGCACCCCTGTATTTTACAGACAAAGAAGTCGAAAAGGGGATTCGTAGTTTAAATAGTAATAAGGCCCCGGGCCCAGATGGCCTTCCCCCTGATTTATTTAAATCAAACATCTCACTTTGGGCCCCAATCCTCACTGCGGTTGTCAACGCTGGAGTTGTAATCGGGACCCCAAAGTCCTGGGGGGCATCAACTATAGTACCCGTTTATAAAAAGGGCGACAGAAGCAATGCAACATGTTACAGGCCAATCTCTTTGATAAATTCAGTTGCCAAAGTAGTGGGAGGGATAATTTTAAATAGGCTGACCACGTGGGCTAAAAACAACAATGTTATGTCGCCCGTTCAATACGGGTTCAGACCAGGACATTCAACAATAACTCAATGTCTGAACTTATACTTAATCAGTGGCAAGTACACTTTGGCTAGAAATGGATCCTTAAATATGGCCTTTATGGACCTTTCATCGGCCTTTGATTGTGTTGATAGAAATAGACTCTGGGACGTCCTATCAAAAATGGGGGTTGAGAAGAATCTGATCAACTTTTTAGCCGACCTCCATAGTGACACGCGAGCAAATGTCCGTTATACTAAAGATCTGAAAGTAACCAGTGATTTTAAGATAAATCGGGGGTTAGGCAGGGCTGTATTTTAGCACCTTTTCTTTTTAATTTATATATTAATGGTCTTGAGGAGCATCTTTTAAAAACAAAAACTGACTATCCATACATAGGGAGAAAGGGCGTTCCTGTTCTGCTTTACGCAGATGACGCAGTCCTTATCTCCAGAACCGCATTAGGCCTTCAAATACTACTTGACTCTTTCTTCCTATTTATGAAATCACGGGGCCTGTGCATCAACAATACTAAATCATTTGTTATGAAGTTAGGATCTGGCTCAAAAAAGTCTTATCCCTTTTCCGTTAATGGGGAAAAAATACCAATAACTAAGACTTTTTCATACCTCTGGGTATTGTTTGACCAGAAACTCACATGGGGTCCTGCAGTAAGAAAGAAGAAAGGAGAAATAGTAAGGACCAACGCTGCGATAATTGATTTTGCGCGTAAAATGGGAAACACACCAGTGGTTGCCTTGATGAAATTGTACCAAGCTAAGAGTACTGCTCTAGCTTGTTATGGGAGTGATCTTTGGGGTTTTGTCCCAGTGGGCGATCTTGTAACTATCGAAAACAATTTCCTAAAACAAGTCTTATGTTTACCCAAAGGCACAGCCAACTTTTCTACTCATGAGGAACTGGGTATGCCTTACATAGGGGACAAGATTGCTGTAAACCCCTTGTTGTGTTGGTTAAATTGCTGGATGAATAATGAAATACCATTTACACAAAATATTCTCCTCGAAGCACTTAACTGGGAAGGGAAATTTAAGATACCCTGTTTAAAATATATCAGAAACTGTCTCCATGATTTGGGTCGGCTGGAACTCTTCCTAGCACCACAGCAAGTATCCAAACATGACGTAACATATGTGAAGGACACTTTTCTGTTGAAACGACAGCTTGCTAGGGAAGAGTTAGAGCTGAAAAAGGGAAGTGTGAGGAGGCATGTTTTAACAAAATCATGTCTGCAAATTGAACCATATCTATCCTGGCCCATCTCTAGACATGAACGCTTCCTGTTGTCTAGATTTCGCTTTGACCTATTTCATTTGTTGCTAGCTGTACCTAGTGGGGCCCACAAGGGACAAGTGTTGCCAGCTTGTGGCTGCGACAGTAAGTCTCCGCAAGATCTGGCACACTTTTTATTTGTATGCTCCTATTATTCGATACCACGAAAAATGTTTTTAAAACCGCTTTTTAAACAATTGAATTTTGTGCAAATAAGGCCTGCATTACTCTATCTCCAAATGCTGCACAGTGAAAGCACCTTGTTTTTATGTAACTTTTTAAAAACAGCCTTGAAATTTAGAAAAAGTATGGAAGGTTAACCGCTATATGAATCACTTCCCCCCTGTAAATATGTCTCTGATCAATAGTATAGTCACCTCTGTATTAGAAATTATATGTCCTCTTGTGATTCCTTGCTCTTGATGAACTGTCTTTTTTATATTGTTATGTATATATATGCTTTTTATTGTACTTTTATGACTGTATTGCACACAGTCGAATAAAGGAACTTTGAATTGAATTGCATGCTCTGCAAAGTACAGAGTGATCAGTTCCAGGGATCGTGGCACACTGCAGTATAAGGCAAGCTATGCCATGTGTTTGTGGGCAGGTCTCTGTTCAATGCTCTGCTAAATTTCAACTGCCCATAGCAACAGCGCAGGTATGCTTTCACCCGTTGGGGTTGCTACGCGCTGCGGTAGCAGACATGTTTTATTAAGGGGTTGATTACCTGTTGAATTTTGCAGCTCGGATCAGCCTTTCATATTTCAGGGTCACGACATTTTGCCACATACAGAAAGTTATATCATGGGGTGTGGGCGCGGGTTCTGGGAACGCCCTCCAATAGTGAACAGTTCCTGACGATGTTTCCTCGCTGATGGTTAGCAGTGCAGCACAGGCTTTCACCCTGCAGGGATCGCTACACTTTGCCCTACAAGCACTTTAGGATCATGTATTTGGGGGGTGGGGCAAGGGTCTGGCATGCTCCCACAGGGTGTAAAAGCTCCGCTGTATGTAACAGGTTAGTGTTCTGGGTATTTACGAGCATGTTTTCACTTCGGTGCACAAGCCCTGATCGGGTTCGATTATTGTACAGGGTAGCTCAGCCTTGTTTTACAGGGGTTGATACACCATGCCATATGAAACAAGGTATTATCATCTGGAAACAGGACTCTGGGCAATGTGAATTTTAATTTCTAATTATGTCTGGAAAGTATCTTGATGAGAGGGATGCCTTTTATCTGCCTTCAACAGAAGACACAATCGGAACACATAACATAGGAAATAAGTTGCATCACCCCAGACTCAAGGTTAAGGACAGGAAATGGATGCCTCAACATGTGCACTGTGCTAGGAACAGTTTATAGAGTTCGGGTGAATGTGCGATAAATACCTGCAATTTATGAAGCGCCTAATGAGGAAGGGAGGAAAGTAAGTAATAACCAACCACCCTGACTCGTGTGGATCTGTACCTGAACTTAGGGCTCCATATCCTTCTCTTGTTATAGGATGTAGAGCTAGGGCCAGAGCTACCGATTCTTGGAACAAGAAAGCTGGTAACAATGGCCCACATGCATCAATATCGGCTTTTGCGAGTTCTAAATTGCGAAAAATAACGATTCGCAATTTAGAAATCGCAAAAGCCTATGCATGAATATTTTTGCTTTTTTTTTGCAATTCGGTAAAAATCGCTATTTTTACCGATTTGCAAAAAAAATGCAAATTTTCAATTGCGAATTCACAATTCCCATTCATTCCTATGGGCCAAAATGCCCATAGGAATGAATGGGAATTGCGAATTCACAATGTGCAATTGCAATTCATCAATGCATTTCAAGGGTGGAGAGGGGGGTCAAAATGACCCCCCCCTGCACCCATGAAATGTACTTTTCAGCATAAGTTACATACACACATGTCCTAAGGACATGTGTGTCTGTAGCTTAACAGTTTAAAAAATGCATTTTTGTGCATTTTTAAACAATTTCGCAAATTACCACGAAGTTGAACTTCGTGGTAATTTGCACTTCCAATTTTAAAAATCGCAAATTTTTCTGTAATGATGCATAGCATTTAAGAAATCGCACAATTGCGATTTCTTATATGCTAACGCAATTTTAGAAATCGTAAATAAGATGCGACTTCTAAAATGGCATGATGCATCCCAACAAGCACTTTTGCATTCGCAAACGGCCGATTTTAAGGGATCGCACCGTTTGCGACTACAAAAATGCTTGATGCATGTGGGCCAAAATTCGCAAGGGCTCAACTGACTTTATTTTGGGCAATTACTTATGCCACCCATCAACGCTGTGCTCGGCGGTTGTACTCTAATTTCTCAGGGACACACAGAGTGGAAATCTGTGGACAATACTGAGGGAAGATAGATCACAAGAGCTATGGGAGTTGGAGTGTAGGGGTATTTGTGGTAAAGAAGTGCTGGGATGTTTGTGACTTGAGAGGGAGGGCAGCAGACTTCAGCTGGAATTGGTCCTGTTCGGACAATTATACCTTTCCACTTCCAATGCTGTCTGACGGCGCGTGTGCGGCAGTGATCAATTCACACCTTTCAGTCTGTAGTTTTCCCATACTGATCTTGAGCCAGGAATACAGCACAATGATCATGGCATAATATGGCAGGGATTCGGTGTCACGCTCTGGACATCCAGTTCACGCATTCCCCCAAGCGCTAGGAGGAGTCGCTCTGAGGCAGAATATCGTGCCTTTGCCCTTTGGGGTCACATGCTCAGCCAACACAAGGGTTTGAGTCCAATCACTGATGGTAAGTGTCAGAAGGGCGTGGTTGCGGCTAAATGGCTTTAATACTTTCTATAAACAACCGAATCAATGCGGAATTAGCCTCAAATGTACATTATACCAGTGCAATAGTATCTCACGTGTGTGAGCACCCCTGACAGGACTCGCACTAGTGCGTCCACTTCTGAACCGTATTCGTGTTTAGTCAACTTGATGTCTTCCAGGTGGGCCCATCATTTCCCGGTGGATCATCGCTCTTCATTTCTCTAATAAGCAGCTTGTGGGAGATGCGGTTTGAAAGGCGAACAATGGGAAATGCTAAAGGGGACTACACTTGGTAAATCAGAGCGTCTCTGTAATCCCAGTGATTTACCATCAGCTGTAATGTAAACAGACAGCCCCGTTCTGCTTGCAGACACAGGTCTCCCATCCCCAGCCTCTTTCAGAATCAAGTTTCATAACCTTTTTATGGCACTGTGATGAACAATATTCCCAGGAGTACCTCCCAGGGAAGTTGTTTTCCCCTTAAATGTAGCCTTTTACTCTTGGGTGCTAGCGGTCTGCGAACAATGGGGCTAGCATGTGAAATATTTTCTGTTTGGCCAAAAAATGCCAAGAGCATTGATTTGTATGTGTTTGTGCATTTAATTTATGGCAGGGTACGAATGACGACTAGGAGACACATCACAATGACGGCATGATTCCTGCAGGAAGTGGGAACAGAGGTTCCATGACCGCCATCGCCAGTAGAAGCAACACAGGTGGTGAGCGCACTGGAAGAAGTACCCAGGACCCAGTGTGCATGAGGAAAATGCTGCAACCCACGCGCTACGTTGAGGAAATAGAGCTCAATAGTAAGCCTTGTGCCTCCAGTGGGAAAGAATCTTGCAAGACAATTGTTCAACCCCTGCGATGCTGGCATGTTGTCCTCAGGAGGCAAATGTCCAGATATTGTTAACTGAATTTAGTGGGAGATATCGAAACACTGCTGTAAATAAAATTTGTCAGCAGGGGGTACTTAAGTGTGCTGTCAATCGAATTTGTCGTCAGCAGGGGTACTTTAGAGTCCGCTGCGAGCCAGGGAACAGGTGTGGAGGTTGGTATAGATAAGGCTACATCAGGAAACATAGCTCAAGGGTAAATCAGAGGGTACTTATGTGAGCTGTCAATAAAATTTGTTGTCAGCAAGGGGCATTTAAGAGCCCGCTGCGAACCAGGGAACATGTGTGGGGGCTGGTATAGATGAGGCTACACCAGGAAACATGGCTCATGGGTAAGTCAGGGGGTACTTAAGTGGGCTGTCAATAGAATTTGTCGTCAGCTAGGGGTACGTCAGAGTCTGCTGCGAACCAGGGTACATGTGTGGGGTCTGGTATGTATAAGGATACACCAAGAAATATAGATCAAGGGTAAGTCTGGTGCTTCTGGGGACAAACTTTCTCGCATGACAATAGTTGACCCCCTAATATGCTGTGATGTTGTCCTTAAGGTGGCAAATGTCCAGATACTGATTGTAACATAATTCATTGGCAAATATTCTAACACGGTGGTTAATAGAATTTGTCATCAGAAAAGGGTACTTCAGAGTCCCCAGCTACCCGGGGTACATGTCCTGCCACCAGGACCAAACTCAGGGGCTGCATACGTCTGCAGCACCCCGGCGGCTTACGGAAAGGGTATGCCATTAGGCAGTATGTTTGGGCACGCAGGTGCCATCAGCAGTCCTCTGCGATCCAGGGGACAGGTCTTGCCAGCAAGGCAAATTCAGTGGGCCATTTACAGCTTTAGCACCTCAACAGCTGGATGAATGGGTACCTGCCATATGGCAGTATCTTACTGCACTTGTGCACGCAAGTACCATTAGCAGTCCCCTGCGACCCAGAGGATAGGTCTTGCCAGCGGGCCCGATCCAGAGAACAGGTCTTGCTAACAGGGCAGGGAGAGGATGTGGTTCATCGGCTAGACTGTCGACTTTGGTGATAGACACCAGGGTTCGAGCCTCGGGGTCGCGTCCACATCTTGTGATTCTGGGCATACACTTAATCTCTCTGTGCCTGACTGTGTAATGTAAATACGGTGCTCATGTAAAGCACTCCAATACTTTTAAAAGAAATTCAGCGGGCCACTTACAGCTTCAGCACCTTGAAAGCTTGTTGAACAGGTACCTGCCATAAGGCAGTACTTTATTGCACTTGTGCACACAAGTGCCATTAGCAGTCCCCTGCGACCCGGAGGATGGGTCTTGCCAGCGGGGCCACTGACAGCTACAGCACCTCGGCAGCTTGTGGATCGGGTATCCGCTGTCAGGCAGTATTGCATTTCACTTGGGAGCGCAAGTGCCATACGCAAGGGGGAGATGCTGCGCGGCTCTGAAATACTTTCAGGGCAGCATGTTAGATGTTCAGCCATGTCAGTTGGGCAACTTGACCCTTCCTGCATGCTGGCTGGGGTAACAAAAGTTTTAGGGCCACAATACTATGCCTCTGTCTCTCTTCTACCCCTTCCTCTCCTTCCATCTTATCCCTGAGGTCTGCCAGAGCCACCCCCATCTCTTCCACTTTCTTCAGTATATCCTCCATATTCACCAATGTCCTCATCATGATGGAGACTCTACTCACTGAAGTGGGTTGGCTAGCGGGGACATCGCCGGTGCACCATAGTTTGGTCACAGATTATACCAAGATTCCAGTGGCAGGGGGGAAGAATTAATACATGCCAGGGGTGCACCATAGTATGGTATCAAATGGTACACAGATGTACATGGAGGGGGTACGATTCTGTAAAAGCGTTGAATCATTCAGTAATGAGGATCAACACTAACAAGCATTTACAATGCAATAGGTTTTGCAATTACTAGATTTTGAGCTATTGGCATTGTAAATGGCAATGCCTTTTATAATATTAAAAGGCACTGTCATTTACGATACCAGTAAGTCAAACTTTGACAAAAGGGAGACCTATTGTATTGCAGAACGGGGTGTCCTTGAAGCGGGTGCCATGCTCACCAATAAAGTAAAAAATAAAAAAAAATAAACTGAGCGTAGTGTCCCTAAAGTGGGTGCTGCGCTCAGCATGCTCGTTTATTTTTAAACAAATAAAAGATAAAAGAAAGTGCCTCTCAAAAAGAATAACTGTCCCCAGGAAGCTTCAGGTGATCATATGAATTAAAGCATTGACTGGCTCCTAAGGAACCTTTAGAACTACCAATTAACTAACTGCACACATTTACATTTCTTTCTGGTAACAGGACACCCTGGAGAGAAGGCTTGTTTCTTCTTTAGTTGTCTGTTTGCTCTCTCTTGGCAGTGCAGGGGACCTATGTTAGCCAGAGGTAACTCATGCTCAGCACTGACCATACAAAACAAACGTTGTCTTTTTTTCCAACAAAAAGTATGGGAACTGTTTTGGCAGCATTTTAAAAGCTTAGAAATGTTGTTGCCAATAGACCCTTTCCACTTCAACCTTTGTGAGTGGCTACAGCTTGTCACCAACTTCTATTCGCACCCATTTGCCATCATTTTGCATATTTAACAGCATCACTACCTCAAGCATGTTGCCATATGGATTACTGGGCCTTCTCCAATTACTCCCAGCCCCTTTTTATGCGCACACACAATGCATCCCACTGACCCTTTGGATACCTGCCTACATATTTTAGTCTCCACATCAACGAGAGTACCTATAACATAAACCTCTAGTATAACAAAAACTTAGAAACATAACACTGGACTTCTAAAGTAAATTATAATCATCAGCTTAATACAAATATTTTTCCACGCCTATGCATCGCACCTCCTAGTACATCACACTGCTAGGCAAGACAGGAAAAAAGCACACATCTGATCACTCTTTGGTGGCAACATAGGTGTACAATAAACACTGTTAACAACGCGCTCTTCCCAGTGTCGCCTGTTACCCGTCAGAGAAGGCGTTCCACAACTGAGTCTGAAGCGCTATTTAAATGCTCAAATAAAATCAGTGCTTGAAATGGAAAACCAAAAGCACCGGTACTCACTATCCCAGGGTACCTGTTTGCTACTGAGAAGTACTGCTTCTCTCCAATTAAAAGTACAGCAGCCGTGCTATGAAGTGCAGGTACTTAGCAACTGTTCATTCAAAGCACTGACTATAATGCATCTACCGAGAACAACAACACACTCAAATTCCCATATCTGGACCACGTTCCTTACCTTCTTTGTCCTCCTGTTCGGAAACCCCCCAGTCCCGACCTGATGGAGAGCCGCCCGCTTCGTCCTCGCCTCTGGACCCCGTGCTGAAGTCGATGTACCCACCTCCTGCATCTGCTTTTCGCAGGCCGACTCAATGCTGATCCGCACAGTGGGCATGGACCCTGGGCTTGATATGATCCCAAAAGTGGTGTTTGCTAACGGGGTCAAGAAGAAAACTGCACCGAGGACCACGAAACAAGAAGGTGTGCAGATGAAGCCCAGTATGGATGCCCCGCCAGGACAAAATGCTCATGCTGCCTTTACTTCTGAGTAGTTCACTGTTAACTAGCACAGTATTTCAGATGGCGGCGTTGAAGCGAGGTGAGGCTCCTCGAGCGGCCATTACGAGCGTGCAAGACAAAAAAAAAAAAGAAAAGAAGGGTGAATCCACAGCATGCGAGGAAGTCCCCCCGGCCTCAGTAAAAAACAAAACAAGTCAGGTCCCGGGCCGCGCTGTGATTGGCTGACGTCACGGGGGTGTCCCGGGCCGGCAGCCAATCACAGCGCGGCCCAGGAATGACGTCACGGGGGTGTCCCGGGCCGGCAGCCAATGGCAGCGCGGCCCGGGACAAAGGGGCGGGGCTTAAAAAAAGCACCAGAAACGCCCCCGAATCGCGTTTTCGAGAGAAAGCGCGATTGACAGCCTCTGCCTCCCAATGGCTAGCCTCCATTTATGGAGCTAGCCAATGATAGGCAGAGGCGGGTCATCACCCCAGATAGAAATCAAGAGGTTTTGCTAGCGCATGCGTACTTCGTACGCATGGCTAAGGCAAAACCTAAAAACTACATTTAACTGTAGCACATGGGGAAGTAAGTGGAGCTGAACCCCTAACAGGATTGTGGACTCAACACACTCTACGTTTACTCTCGAATCTCTCCTTGTTACATATCTGTTGGCGTCATGCCATACGCTCCTGTTTTGTCTCATGCCTCAAATAACTACATAAAAGGTGCACATAGTCCATTGGCCCAAGATAGCGTCGCTTCTTGTTATGGTGTTGTGCATCATATTGAGTTTACATTGATTTTTAAATCCAGACTTCACTTTGTAGTACAGCACGCTCTGCATTCCTCCCTTAATAGTACGGAATGCAGAAAATGTAGCCTTAAGATGTTCAGTACCATGCACTGCCCTTTCATTATCATGCACTGCCCTTTCATTGTCATGCACTGCCCTTTCATTGTCATGCACTGCCCTTTCATTGCCATGCACTGCCCTTTCATTGTCATGCACTGCCCTTTCATTGTCATGCACCGCCCTTTCATTGTCATGCACTGCCCTTTCATTGTCATGCACTGCCCTTTCATTGTCATGCACTGCCCTTTCATTGTCAAGCACTGCCCTTTCATTGTCATGCACTGGCCTTTCATTGTCAAGCATTGCCCTTTCATTGTCAAGCACTGCCCTTTCCTTGTCATGCACTGCCCTTTCATTGTCATGCACTGCCCTTTCATTGTCATGCACTGCCCTTTCATTGTCATGCACTGCCCTTTCATTGTCAAGCACTGCCCTTTCATTGTCAAGCACTGCCCTTTCATTGTCATGCACTGCCCTTTCATTGTCAAGCACTGCCCTTTCATTGTCAAGCACTGCCCTTTCATTGTCATGCACTGGCCTTCAACCTTTCATTGTCATGCACTGCCCTTTCATTGTCAAGCACTGCCCTTTCATTGTCAAGCACTGCCCTTTCATTGTCATGCACGCTCTACTTTCGCTTCAAAATGTTCCACAGTCCGTATCTCATCTTGCTTCCTGCTGCAGTGTGGCATCTCCTGCATTGCTGCCCGCCTTGCATGGCATCGCACCTCCCCGCACTGCTTCCCCACTCACCTTTCCTCTTGGTGATGATGGTGACCATGGGCACGCTCGGCCGGTCGGAGAACACCTCGGCATAATTGACCATAGCGTCGCGCACAGTGGGGAAGTCTCCCAGTATTACCAGCATGCGGTTCCCAATGAAGAGACTGAAGATGTTGCCGTAAAACCGCCCTAACTTGGTCAGGAAGACGTGGGGGGCCAACTCATCGCCCTCGGTGGGCACCCCGATTCCGCGGTGCGTCTGGCCCGTGCAGCGGCGCAGGAACGCCAGCAACCGCCCCGGCACCAACAGGAAGCCGAAGTTTCCCACCAGGGGCCAAGGCCGCGGACCCGGCGGGATATTGCTGGACATGAGACGGCCGTAGGACCAAAGGCGGCTGACCAGCCACTGCACCGCGAACAGCAGCACGGCCAGCAGCAGCAGCCGGGCGCAGGAGGCGCCGCCCGCCGCAGAGGGGGGCACCAGCCCCTCGGGGAGCAGCCAGGCCATGGAGGGCCACTGGGCGCCCGGCTCCTCCAGCAGCTTCGCCTCCATACTCCGGACTGTGGTCAAACGCACGAAGAAGGTCACGCCGGTGTGGACTCCGACGCAATGCTCCCTCCTGTGCTTCTGACTGGTCCCATCAGCCCTTTATAACGCCGCTCAGGGCCATTGTTTACAAACAGCCAGAAGCCCGCCCCTTTGGACACATTGCCGCGCTCTGATTGGCTGGCCGCGTGACAGCGAGACGCCCCGTTTCCTGGAAGCCCACTATCTTTGACCCGTTTTCAGTTCCTGGTGTCACCGGAAAACGAAAGTCCAGGGACCCCGCGAGTAAACAGTGCAGTGCAAAGGGGCTGAACGTGTTAAATATGTATTTGAAGTTCTTGAAAAGGCAAGCCATGCTGTAATGTGTGCGTGGGGGAAATACCGAACTGCATTAAGTGACAGTACATGCATGGCACGTATGGCTTTCTGTGTGTGAAGGGTGAATCCACAGCATGCGAGGAAGTCCCCCCGGCCTCAGTAAAAAACAAAACAAGTCAGGTCCCGGGCCGCGCTGTGATTGGCTGACGTCACGGGGGTGTCCCGGGCCGGCAGCCAATCACAGCGCGGCCCAGGAATGACGTCACGGGGGTGTCCCGGGCCGGCAGCCAATGGCAGCGCGGCCCGGGACAAAGGGGCGGGGCTTAAAAAAAGCACCAGAAACGCCCCCGAATCGCGTTTTCGAGAGAAAGCGCGATTGACAACCTCTGCCTCCCAATGGCTAGCCTCCATTTATGGAGCTAGCCAATGATAGGCAGAGGCGGGTCATCAGCCCAGATAGAACTCAAGAGGTTTTGCTAGCGCATGCGTACTTCGTACGCATGGCTAAGGCAAAACCTAAAAATGGAAAATTTGTTTAGGTCTCCTCAACTACAGACGATTGCACAAGGGTGTATCCGGGGGGAGCTGTGCTTCTTTAAAGACGGGGTCCATCTGACTAGGGAAGGGAATGAAAGCCTGTTAGAGAATGTAGTTGCTTAGTTGGGGAGTTTTAAGAGACAGGACATGACCTTTCAGTGATGCAGTTTGGGGGGGTCAGATATTCGGTCAACTATGCTGGCCTATGGCGGTAGGGTCATGATTGGTGAGCAGTGAATTTAAGGTCCTTAGAGGGCGGCGCTATTCCTGAATGGGGTCGCCCAAGGGAAGGGACAAGTGGTCTCTCCTAGAACTCCAGGGGCAGTTACAGCCTGTTGGCTATATGGGTTCGGGGAGGGGGGAGTCACGTTTTCTCTAGGCTAGTTGGCCACCCCGCATGAGCACAATGACGCCAGTAAATGGCGCAGAGATCCAAGGGCCCTCTTTAATGGAGTTAAGAGAGCATACAGGGGTAACCAGGGGGGAAATACCACCCTCACGGAAAATGGGCCCTCTGCGCATGCGCACTTCGACGGAAGGGTGTAGTTAATAGGGCGTAAGGGGGTAACTGGGGGGAATTACCCTCACGGTAAACTGACCCTCTGCGCATGCGCACTGCAACAGGAGGGCGTGGTTTAAGTGATAAGGATCTGACACCAGTTAGTGACCTTGCCGTAGGCCCAAATAGGATAAGGAGAAAAGTAATTATTGTATAATTGAGATTGATTTGTTGGATTCAGATAGGAAATACCTTGTACTAGAATTATGTTAAGGTTAGCCATCTGATATCTGTATTTATCAATTGTAACCAAATGTCATGGAACATTTTCTGCGTAATTATGAAAATATTGTTTATTTAAATTTTGATTTATTTTCATGTTTTAATAAATACGGCCAGGGGTTGTACAACCCCAGCCGCCAAAGAAATCCCTCTCGGGTCCTTTTAATAATGTTTGTTACCGGAAGGGGGGGTCCTCCGGCAGTCCATGGCCATAGAGAAAGGCGTGCGGGCATCGGCCCCACCGCAAGTATGGCGGGCACACCGCCCCACCGCTCTCAGTGGTGGGGCGCGCCCCATCGCATCACCATGACGTGGCGGGCTCGCCTCAACATTGATTGGACCCGGGTCCCCTAGTGACCCGGAAGTGATCTAATCACTTCCTGGTCACTGTGGAACAAAGGCCAGGCCAGTTAGATCCGGCCTTGCAAGCGAGGGGTTAAAAAGGTCAGGGAGCGCGGGAGTCTGCCTCTTTGACTCCGCGCTCCACGGCCTGCCCCTCCAGCCTCTAGGAGGCTGTAATTCTTTTTCCCCACCCACCATCCCCTTAAGCAGATGATTGGTATTGTGTTTTATGAAGGTTTTCACTGGTTTGTTCCAAATGTATATAGATGACAGGTGTCTCGTACTAATATGTTTTTGTTCCTTAGAACTTTATCCCATTTACAGGTCATCATTGGTCGTATTTAATGCTATTCCTTGGTCAGGCGTTAAGGTCATGATTGGTGAGCAGCGAATTTAAGGTCCTTAGAGGGCGGCGCCATTCTTGAATGGGGTCGCCCAAGGGGATGGACAAGTGGTCTCTCCTAGAATTCCAGGGGCAGTTACAGCCTGTTGGCTACATGGGTGTGGGGGAGGGGGAGTCACGCTTTCTCTAGGCTGGTTGACCATCCCGCACGTGCACAATGACCCCAGTAAACGGCATAGAGATGCAAGGACCCCCTTTAATGGAGTTAATAGAGCGTACGGGGATAACCGGGGTGGGGGAAATACCCTCACGGTAAACGGGCCCTCTGCGCATGCGCACTTCGACGGAAGGGTGTGGTTAATAGGGCGTTTGAGGATAACCGGGGGGGAAGTACCCTCACGGTAAACGGGCCTCTGCGCATGCGCACTCCGACAGGAGGTCGTGGTTTAAGTGATAAGGATCTGACACCAGTTAGTGACCTTGCCGTAGGCCCAAATAGGAGACGCAGAAAAGTAATTATTGTATAATTGAGATTGATTTGTTAGATTCAGATAGGAAAGACATTGTACTAGAATTATGTTAAGGGTTGCCATATGATATCTGTATATATCAATTGTAACCAAATGTCATGGAACGTTTTCTGCGTAATTATGAAAATATTGTTTATTTAAATTTTGATTTATTTTCATGTTTTAATAAATATGGCCGGGGGTTGTACGACCCCACCTTCAAAGAAATCCCTCACAGGTCCTTTTAATAATGTTTGTTAACGGAAGGGGGGGTCCTCCGGCCGTCCATGGCCATAACGTTCACGTGCAGGATGACCTCACCTGATACGCGGCCGGTAGCGCTGGAACACAGGGACAGTCAGTCACATGACACCCCACGTAGCCTTGTAACGAGGCACATATCAGTTCGGTGTCTCCCCAAAACTTTTGCAGTACGTCACATTTTTTAGACTATTTTTTTCAGGTTTTCTGCCACGTTCTGCCACTGAAGCAGGCTTACCTCTGTGTGTGCGACATCCAGGCCACTTGGGACGCTGTTGCAATCAGGGCTGGCTTTAGGGCAGTGTGACTGGCGTGGTCGCATTGCACGCTAATCTGGGTGGGAGGCGTTGACCTCAACGGGTGCGCTGTGTTAAATGTACAATTTAAAACAACCTTATTCAGAATTCCTTGCCCATCCAGCTTTTCGGCAGCAATATAATATCAAGGTAACTCTTGTGATTAATGTTCGTGCTAGAGAGCGAGATCAGAGTTTTGCATGGTGGCATAAAGTAGCTCAGAGGGTTAATAAGCCTGCTTCAAAGAACTCATATCAAACAGATCCCAGATCCTTATTTTATGTGCATACCTGAGAGGATTCCTGCTTTAGTCACAGAGATCCTTTTTGTTATGCAGTTCATAAGATACAACCCTAATTTAGAACAGTAACTCCTACAAACTGTCATCAACAATTACTACACCACACACGGAGCTTAGTACAACACATCTTTATTCTTCTGTGTGTAACCACAACTTCAACATTCTAAACCTACATTAACTTCTCTAAACTTGGATCCTAAAGTCACAGTTTGTCAGAGTCCATCAGGATCCACAAGGTTTCCATCATTACAAACTCACACAGCGTTACAACAAACCTTAACGAAATTCTCACAACTAGTTTGCCAATCAGTTCAGCTTCTGTATTGAACGTTTTGGGTTCATCCGTCAAGTGGGCACTGAGAAGAAGAGGGTACTAAAATGCAATTTTCCGTAGGGATTTTAAACACAACTACAGCCCATACTGCTGGACGGAATTACACCAAATTTAGCTGAAATGTTGCTCTTGGTCTAGAAAAAAGCCCTTTCTGTGATTTGTTGTAAATCCGTTCAGTAGTTTTGGAGTAATGAAAGAAAGACGAAATGTGTACATCTAGGGAAGCAAATTCTCAACAGATCCAGCAAATCTCAAGCTGAGATCTGATTGGCTGCCAATACTTCAACCAGGAGTTGTTGGCAGCAATCTTGGGACTTGAACTCATCCTAAGGTAAAAGACAAAAAAAAGAAGGGGGCAAATCTGAAAAAAAAAGCAAGCGTAGTTGTCCACCTGTCTTTTCCCCCTGGGTGGGTCAGGTCCGAGGGGGATAGAAATTGTATATTAACATAGAGGGAGCCCATGTGGATCCCCATGCTGATTTCGGCCACAGTGACCCAACCTCATGCGGTCTAGCAAAAATAAGAATGCAGGGAGGGAGGCTGCATTTAGGCATGGGGCCTCATCTCCTAGGGTCTGGCCATTGATAGGAGCGGGAGGGGGGCAAGTGACATTCCTCCCAGAGCCATTAATGGCTCTGGCGGATCCCAACCCCAAGGGCCGGGCTCCTGCTGAGTCCATGGGTGCCCAACACCGGTACATATCAGGTTTGCTCTTGTTTAGCGGGAGTAATTTTTAAAACTGCCATCAAGTGAGAGCAAACACCAAGTCCGCTCCCAGTGGACAGGAGCATGTAAAATGCTCCCGCCAACTGGGAGCGGACTTTTCATCTGTTTCCCTGACTGCAGTGAAGTGGGCAGGAAAATAGATTACAAAATTGCTCCGTACCCGCAGGGAGCAGCATGTTTACCTGCTCCCTGCAGTCTAGAGCAATTCCAGCTCCCACCAAGGTATTGGCCTCCATCAAAAAGAAACTGGGTGTCCTGGGTGGACATCAGGGCATCCACCTGTTTCTGTCCTGCTAAATCGGCCCGTGAGGGGCATCACACTGCCCCCAACACAATTAATTTCATTGGCCATGGGGGATGGTATCCCTGGGGCCACTATTGGCCCAGGTAGGGGGGCTGCATGCTCCCTTCTGCACACTTAGGGGTCCATTATGATATTGGGCGGATTGCCTCCGCCAGGCTGGCGGTAGCCACTGCCGGCCTGGCGTAGGCTGTGGCGGGCACATCCTAATAGCACCCCTGGGACCCCCGCCCTTATGGCGGGTGGTCCTGATTTATGATGGGATGACGGGCGGGCAAAGTCCGCCCGTCATCCTAATGAGGCCCTTAGTGTGGTGGGGTCCCAGGAGATGGAGTCCCTGGGGCTGAAATCAGACTGGGGGCTGCGCTGCCCCCTCCCCAATTAATAAAAGATTAGGCCTTGAGGGGTTGTGGTCTCTAGGGCCAGAATTGGCCCAGGGAAAGTGGAGGAAGTCCCCCTACCACTTATAAATATGTCTGGGCCCTGGTAGATGGGGTCCCCAGGGCCAGAAATCGAACTGGGAAGGGGGCTGTGTGCCTCCCTCCCCATATCCGATAAGACTGGGCCCCGGGAAATGGGGTCACTGGCCCCAAAATACAGCCTAGGTAGAGGGACATGTACCCCCTTCCTTAAAATATTTGGTAGGCCGCAGAGGATGGGACCCTGGGAGTGGTTCTGCCTTCCCCCTCTCCCCCCTGGTTGGCTGCCTTTGGGTGGTTTGCCGCAGGAAGAGGGCAAAGGGTGAGAGAGAAAAAGGGGGAAGGAGGAGAGGAGGCATGTTGCATTATTATCCAGGTTATTATTAAATATATTATCCTATATAAACAGATAGCTTTTTATCTTTATTGAATCCTCCAGGTGATTTTGTGCAAAGTTCAATCATATACCTGGATTCTAATTTGCATAGGTCTTTGTCTCTGTTTCCTACCCGGGTTTAGGGATGACCCTGTCAATACCCAAAAAAGGTTATCAGTTTACTGTCTTGATTATGAATTTCAGCAATTTGACGAACTATTGGATAATTAACATCAAGGTATTTAATTATTTTCAAGTGGTCCAAAATCCATTTGCGGCCAGGAAAAAACGGTTAACAGGTAAAAACTGGTCTTAAGTTGGCAAAACGCAGAGAAATACAATATTTCTCCTCATTTTTGCTTTTTCCATGAAAGCAAAATGCCATTTTTGTTTATGTACAGGAAGGTGTTCCTTCCTGTACATAAACAAACTTTTTTTTAAAAAGCCATTTTGTCACTTTTATATGTGCTGCATGAAGCAG
This sequence comes from Lissotriton helveticus, assembly GCF_964261635.1. Lineage (NCBI taxonomy): Eukaryota > Metazoa > Chordata > Amphibia > Caudata > Salamandridae > Lissotriton > Lissotriton helveticus. The sequence goes on from NC_136063.1 coordinate 179,563,895, forward strand.
CACGCATGAAAGTGACAGATTGGCATTTCTAGGATTGTTTATCTGCAGGAAGGGACACCTTCCTACACCTAAACAATCCTACCCTGCACACATACACCCTTGCACTATGGTGCAAGTATGCTTGCATTTTTGCTAAGTTGCTAAACTTAGCGCCGTTGAGGGGGAAACGCAAGTCTGCACCACATTCTTGTAAATATGGTGCAGCCTTGCGTTTCAGAAGTGGAGGAGAGAGGTGTTAAGCCAGGAAGGCTAACGCCTCTCTCCTCCACATCCTTGTACATATCCCCCTTGGAGCCATGGCAGGGAATGGAATAACTTTTCAGAACCAGATGTTGGGGTATGCAGGGCATTACCCTCACTTCAAAAACTGGCATCAGTTTAGTATACTCCTGGACCTGTGGCCATCAGGAGAAGGATTGCACTGTTGCTTGCTTACTGACTTGTTCTCCAGCGAACTGCCCTGCTGCCTGAGACCTGTCTTGTTCTCCAGAGGCTGCTGGAGACATGTCCTGCTGTCTGAGAAGGAAGATTGAACCTGCTCTCTTCATCCCAGTTGAACCTGAGTGATTCCAAGGGTCAGATGGCTGACCTCCTGTTCAGAGCTACAAGGGCACAACACACTCTAGAGGCCTCCTTGCAACTGTCCAGCTGACCTGCTGCAAGTAGACCTGCCTGGACATGTCTGAGTCCTGCTGGCCTCCGCCAGAGGGTGTTCCGATCCCCGAGAGGTGTCTTCCCAGGTCCTGGACACTTGGCTGGCATCAGAGTTCACTCCTGTGGAAGACAAGGAGAAATGCTAATGTTTTGGGCTCTTCACGACTCCAAACGGGCTAATTCTCACCAAAACATCTGCAACATCCATTGCGCTACAGCAACAAGCATCCTCAAAACTCTCCCTGCTCCTTGTAACCTTCTCCACTCTAAACTGGGCTCTTCTCACCAGACTATGAGAAGGTAACTTTTTCAGCGGAACTGGCCTGGTACCGATATCTGGCCTGCACCCAATCGCAGTTGGACTGAACTTGTGACTTCTCCCCAGTTTAGCACAACCAGATGAATGCGAGTGGCACTTTTTGTGCTTTTAGTCACTATATCTACTTAAAACCTTGAAACTGCATATATCTACTTATACTGAGTGAATTATTTTCCTTCAGGTATCATTTTATTTATTGAAATCTACTTTTCTAAATTGGTGGGGGATCTATCTTTTGTTATGTGTTTACTTTACTACTTAAATTCTGCTTAGAGTTGGATTTTGCAAATGTTTTTCTTTTTACAAATTTTGGTCTTGTCTCACATCCTTTCCAACAATGGAGATGTAGTTGATTAACGATGATGACCTCAGCAAGGCAGGGCTTCAAAACCTTTGCAATGAGAGGGGACTGAACATGGGAATGAAGGCTACGAAGGTGGACATCCAGGTAACACTCAGAGCCTTTGAGCAAGCTGTTTGTCTATTGGGCAATGCCAACTGTGCCATGTCCAGTGAGCTCCGCCGCTCTATTCTACTGAAGCTTGACCCTAAATTAGCGTAGTTGTCTTCCTCTGAGTCAGGTCCTTTGACACAGGGTCTTCTATTTGGTCAACCTTTTTTTGAAAGAGTTGACATAATTTGTCGCTACCTTCAGTGGCCTTGACAAGGTGCAAGGTTTCTTAAAACGGGCTTATCGTCTGATTTTTGGACGGGCCGGACGGCATCGGGGGCGGTCGTTCGGCCGCGGTTACCAACAAGGCACCCAGCGAGGCTATAATTCACCACATGGGAAGTATCAAGACTCCAATTCCTCCGCCAACTTCTATCCCACACGTGGTTCCCGTAACTACACCAAAAAGGGACGCTATGTTGGTAACCAGGGGGGTCAACACGATGCCGCTGCTTCAGGTGAGCCTGCTTCCTTTTTCAGAGGTTCAATTGGGGGGCTGACTCCAGTCTTTTCTCAACAAATGGCAAGAGATCTCGCAGGATGCGTGGATCCTGGAATCTGTACAGGGTTACAAAATCGAGTTTTTTCATTCCCCCTCTCAGACTCTTCCCCCGCGTGCGATAGTTTTTTCCCATCAAGATAAGGTCTTCATTTCCAGCGAGATCGAGTCTCTGCTGCAGAGAGGGGCCATAGTGCAGACGGTTCATCATCCCCAGGGCTTTGTCAGCAACGTCTTCCTGGTTCAGAAGAAGGGGGGTGGATACAGGCTTGTTTTAAATCTCAGGGAGTTCAATGGATGAGTTGTATGTCGTCACTTCAAGATGGATAGGATCAATCTTCTTCGCGATCTTCTTCAGGAAGGGGTCTAGATGGTCCGCTTGGATATGAAAGATGCTTATCTGTCAGTGCCCATTTACAGACCTCATCATCATTTTCTTCAATTCCAATGGCAGGGAACGTGGTACGAGTACAAAGTCCTTCCTTTCGGCCTCTCGTCAGCACCTTGGTGCTTCACGAAACTGCTGAGGCCTGTAGTCTAGTTTCTTCGTACCAGAGGCGTTTGCCTCATCATTTATCTAGACGACATTCTCATCATGGGTCAGTGTCCTTGTCTGGTATTACAATATCTTGCCTAGACCGTAGACCTATTGCAGAATCTGGGATTCCTAGTCAACCCTCAGAAATCTGTGTTGATTCCTTCTCAATCTGTGGAGTTTCTGGGCTTTCTGGTCAATTCCCTCACTTGTCAACTCCTCTTACCCCCTCAGAAGATCAGATCGATCAAGAGAGAGTTGAGGTTGATTTTGAACAAGCAGACTGTGTCCTTGTGGTCTGTATCCCGGGTCATCCGGTTGTTAGCATCTTCTATACAGGTGATCTTACCCTTCATTACTGAGCACTTCAACGGCTCAAGATACGCCATCTCCAGAAAGGCCTCAGGTATTCTGATCAGATTCCTCTCTCGGAGGAAGCGAGGTGGGAGATGTTGTGGTGGCTGGAACATAAGGGGTTGTGGAACGGTCGAGCCCTGTTCGGCAACATGCCGGAGGTAGTCATCGAATCCGATGCCAGTCGGTGGGTTTGGGGAGCCCGGTGCGGTCAAATATCCACAGGGGTTGGTCTCTGGAGGAACTGTCTCTCCACATCAATTGCCTGGAGCTTCTGGCGGGTTCCTTTGAGATTCGGTGCCTCTCACCCCGTCAGACGAATTGCTGCATCCTTCTTCGCATGCACAACGTGTCTGCGGTTCATTATGTGAACAAGTTGGACGGGACCCGGTCCCGACTTCTGGCGGAAATTGCAAAGGACTTTTCGCACTTTTGCCTTCAGAACAAATTGTTTGTAGTGGCGGAGTACCTTCAAGGGTGCAGCAACCAGGTTGCCAATTGGAATTTCCGACATCTACGGGATTTCAGCGATTGGCGGTTTCACCCTTGAGTGTTCCGATTGTTGACCAAGATGGGCGGTCCTTGTCAGATCGATCTGTTTGCCTCTAGACTCAACACACAGATTCCAGTGTTCTTCAGATGGCGTCTGGATCCGGAGGCTCTAGCCATGGATGCTTTTCTGCAAGTGTGGCCTCATGCGCTTTGTTATGCGTTCCCTCCGTTTGTGATGATTCCGAGGTTCCTGGCCCAAGGCAACTGTTATCAGGCGGAATTGATTCTGATCACTCCTCTTTGGAGGGCTCAAGCGTGGTTCGCGGTATTTCTGGAAATGTTATGTGCGGTTCCTATCCTTCTTCCCCAGCGGTGGAATCTGTTGTTAGACCCTCTTCAATCTCCGCATCCGTTGATAACATCAGGTCAACTCATGATGGTTGCTTGGCGAATTTCGGGGATCGCTGGAAAGTCCCAGGCCTTTCGAGAGACGCTACCAGATTTATCAGTGAAGCTTGGTCGCCCAACACACACAAACGTTATGCTACAGCATGGAAATGTTGGTGTGATCGGTGTCTCAACAGGAGGTGGATCCCACTTCAGCAGATGTCTCCCTGGTAGTGAACTTTCTTGCGTCCTTAGCCACTTCAGGCCTTGCTTATCGCACTGTTAATAATTTCCGGTCAGCCATCTCGGCGGGTCATGTGCCCATTGATGGCAAGCCTCTTGGTGAACATACATTGTTGTGCAAATTACTTAGAGGTACCCGGTTGGTAAAACCTCCCTGTTCTGAATATTCAGAGCTTTAAGATGTCTCCCTTGTCTTATGTCTCTTGGACTCCTGGCCTGTAAATCAATCTTTGTCTCGTACGTCACTTTCTGCCAAACTCGCTTTTCTGCTTTGTCTAGTATCCTGTAAACGCGTTTCTGATGTTCGTGCTCTTGATCTAGCGGGTCGCAGATTCTCTCCAGAAGGTGTTACTTTTTTGATCACAAGGCACACTAAATGTAACACCTCATCCGTCACTTATCCTGCATTTCCTGACAATCCAAAATTGTCTGTGGTAAAATGTATCCGAGATTATGAGGTGAGTACTGCAGGTTTTCGTCAAGATATGACGGGTCAGTTGTTGATTGCTTTGCAGAAACCATTTCGCCCAGTGACCCCAGCTACGCTAGCAAGATGGGTGCGATGGCTCATGGGCGAAGCGGGTATTGATGTTTCTAGATTTGGTGCTCATTTTGCTCTTAGTGCTGTGGCATCCAAAGCCTTTTTTTTCTGGGAGTCAGTTTATTGGACATTATGAAGGCAGCTGATTGGTCCTCTGACTCTACCTTGAAAACATTTTATTACAAACCTATTGTTAATGTTGTATTTGTTGTGGTAGCTCAGCTTTGAACAAGCATAATCGGAGCCTCCGGTCCTGACATAGAGTTCAAAATTTGCGAACATTCGTAACAAGAATTTTCAATTCTATTAAGGACACGAGGCGAGGATTATCAGACCCATAATTCAGTACTATGATGTCTGATTTGAATTGTTTATATACTGCAATGTATATTTATGCTGTTTTTTACCCTTCCCTTATGATATAGCTCCTTTTGGGAGTCTGGTATTATGGCTTTTTCTTTCATTTTCAGGTTATGACCTCAAGTAACGTTTGGTGTTGTTCCCCTTTACGGAGAATCTTCGTGGTCACAAGTAGCATGCTGTTTCATTGAAGCTGACTTCAAGTTTTCGTTGCTACCCGTTGGCCGGTGGATTTCCTTCTGAAGAATGGATTCTTCTTTCCTGTGGTTCCAGATATCGGACTGTGTTTTTTATTGTTTGGACTTAACTGTTATTTCACTCAAAGAAAGAGAATGTACTAATCTCTTATGCTCCTTATATAGGGGTCTACTCTATGGTTACCATGTGATACCCACTAGGGTTTATGGGTATTGTAGTGCATATTTTTTGTTTTCACTTTTCCGATTGGCTGCTGAGAATTTTCAGTAAAGAAAATTGAGACGCATAATCCTCCCCTCCGTGTCTTGTTACGAATGTTCGCAAATTTTGAATTCTTTATTCCATGTAAACCCCCAAGATGGCCGCCATGTGTGTGTTTCAGCTGTGCCCACCACGTAGCTGTCATGTGACCTAGTCCTTTCTTAATCTTGACTTGTTGGCTCCACTCTCGCGCTTTAGTCCTTTACAGTTGCAGTAGCCTTCACGTCAGTTTGTTCCGAATTAGCAGCGTTAACTCAGGTTAGTGGTATGAATAAGGTTTTTCACTCACACGACCTGAACTATTAGCTACATTTTAGATCATCACCGTCACTCTTATATTACAGGTGACTGATTTCCTTCCCTACAGAGTGGGTAATCTACGCATCTATAGGTATTACACCACCTCTCCTGCTTGTACACACTCTAATTTTCTCTTTGTGCCATAGTAATGTTAGTCTCTTTGTGCACTCTTCTATTAGAACTACGCTCACCGTTTTCAGGACACTTTGTAACTCCTCGTTGATTGCAACTTACGCTTTACAACTTCAAGGTTTGTTGCAGATGTCTGGCACTCGCGCCTCGCACCCGTACATTCATGCACGAATATTTTCCTTTAAGATTTCACGTACGCACTTTTTAAGAATGCTTGGGAGAGGTTTCTGTTTCATGATTTCAGCGTTACGATATGCATATTATCACATTCATCTATTCTCACATGCCTCGAGTTTTAATGAATTTCTGCACTGGTATCTACAGTACACACTCTTTCAAAGTTTCATGTGGATTCTTAGGTCCTTAGGGTATCATTGGGTATTGATGGCTTATACATATACTTGTATAGTGAAACTATATGGTTGTACATTGCCCTGTATATTAGGGATTTCTTCTTGCCAAATTATTTCATTTTCATTAACAGTGGCCCCTGAGGAAGGGATACGAGGTCCCGAGATGCATCGGGCCGAAGTTCATCAATCGTCACTGATTTTGTTTCAATGTTGACACTGTGACTATGTGTAACTCACGTTGCATTGACAGTCATGATGTTATAAAAAATTTAGTCATGAAGTAATGACAAAAGAATTCAGACAGATTTAATAACATGTAAATCTGCACATGATCAGAAGTAAATGATAACTAATTGAAAGATTATTGTGAGATTATCAATTTGTGTTCGTGTAACACTGCATGGAAGCTTATACATTTCATGTAAACGTTTAGTACAGACAGAAAAAATTGCTCACAGCAGTGCGCCCTATATATTCAAGACACTTTACCTTGAATCACCAATTAGCATGTAGTCAATCAGTACCAGGCTGCCTTGCTGGATGCAGCAGCTCCAGGCAGTAGTAGCATATCAGTGTCCAGGGAAGCCGTGGCCGGTGCAGGTAAGATAGGGGAGGCGGTGGGGAAGGGTTGGGGGGATCGGACAGACGACCATGAGAGAAAATTAAATAAATAATTAACTTTACCTCGTTGTTGTCTGTCGAAATCCCCCTCTCCCCCCACCCGCCCCACCCATCTTACCTGTACACGCCACGGCTAGTGGTGTGTTGAATGGCCTCATAGATGCGGGGTAAAGCAAGGCAGTACAAATCCCTGTGTTGCATTACTCTGTGTTCGAGAGGAGTTCCATGGGTGTTGTAGTGGATTTTCCTGTGCAACACCAATGAATTTTGACACGTCCCCACATTTATAGAGCATGTAAACCTGGGAAAGTGCCAAAATCTTACGCCTCCTGAGCTGCGGCGAATTGAGGAGAAATAACTTTATTTCTCCTCATTTTCTCCTCTTTCTTTGTGTTATGCATTCTACAGCACACATGGAAAGAAGAAAACACCTCTTAGGATTGTTTCTGTGCAGGAAGGTGCCACTTGCTGCACAAAACCAATCCTGCCTACAACACAGGCACCCTTGCACCATTGAGCAAAGAGTGCCTGCATTGGCCTTAGGCTGCCGAAACTGCACAAGCGCAGGGGAAAAGACAGGAATACACCATATTGAATAAATACGGTGCATTCCTGCCCTTTCACTTTGGCGCAGGGTTTACGCAGAAAGTTGACTTGCTGCACTGCCCTACACCAAATTCCCATAAATGAGAGCCTGAATATGCGCCATCTAAGAAGTTGTGCTTTCCTCACAGGCAGATGCAGTAACGGATTCCATCTGACTCCAGGGGGAACACTATCCACTCTTTATACTTAACCAGTCTTCAGCCAGTAGTGTCGGTCACAGGTTTGAAACCACAGCTCTGGATTTCACTGCAGCCCAGAGCAGCTGAATTTTGTATGCACCAGGGCCATCACATTTTCAACAATCGAGTGCACTGCCCCATTTTGCACTGCAGCACACCCAACAAGGGTGCAGATTGGTACAGGGCACTCGTTATATAAACAACCCTTATTGTCTGAATTTGGTAGCATGGGCTTTAATTCTCATAGGTCACATGACTGACTTTTAGGGGCTTATTTAAGAGAGGCTTGCACTGCCGGAGCATCACTTTGTTTTACCCTATGGTAGCGCAAGCCTTTCAATTGAATCTATGAGGTGACGCAAAGCCACTCTGCCTGGGTTTGCATGGCCTCATAGATATGGAGTAAGACAAACTTGGGGCAGCGCCGAAATCTTACACCTCACCAGAGCATGTGTTCTGAGGAGAAAGGTATTTATTTCTCCTTGTTTTTCCTCTTTCCATGTGTGCTGCATTCTGCAGCACACATAGAAAGAGAACATTCCTCTCAGGATTGTTTTTGTGCAGGAAGGGGCTCCTTCCTGCACAAAAAGATTGTGCATGCAGTTGAGTCACCTATGCACCATGGCGCAAGGGGGCCTGTCTTGGCGCTAGGCAGCATATTGTGCACCAGTGCAGGGGGACAGGACAGGAGTGCATCGTATTTCATGAATACGGTACATTCCTGTCCCTTCATATTGGCGTAAGACAGCACAAGAAGACTTGCAGCACTGCTCTGTGCCAATTCCTCATAAATGAGGCCCTTAGTGCGCCTACAAGGCTGATCAATAATAATAAAAAAAAGAAACACAACGACAATTACAAAGAGTTCTAACAATATTGTTACATCACTAATCCCAATAGCAATCATCATAATAATAGTGTCATGCTGCTGTTAACAGTATTACCAGTTGTTCCTTTGTAAAAAAAAGAAAAAAATGATTTGCTGGGCGTTGTGCTCAAATGACACAGAGGTGACTCACGCAGCCGTGGATGGCAACTGGATGCTGTAACAATGTTTTACTCACTTTCTGTGACGCAAACTATAATTGCTAAATGGATTTCTTAGAGAATAGTGTCAGTCTTTAAAGATAATGAAGAATAACTATGTGCTGTGGAGAAACCTGCACTGCACATCTTCGACGTCATTCTACTTTCTAAAGAAACTATTGTACAGTGAGGTGAAATACTCCAGCTGTTTGCAATTCTCTTATATGAACGTCAAAGGAAATCTAACAATAAGAAGATAAAAGAAACGAGGGAGTATGTTACTGAGCGCCAAAAGAAACACTTAAGGAATACGTTCTACATATGATCTCTTGCTTGGACCTAGTGCATGTGAGTGAGCATTCACAGGCATGTAAATGAAGATTTTACACTGTAGTTTAGTTTGGAGCCTGGGTCCCATTCCATGTGTTGTAACGGAATGCTAAAGTGGGCAATCATACTGTGCCAATCAAAAAGTAATCACCTATCAGCTCCCCAGCAAGCACAGTGTGCACTGTGAATCACTTCTTTGCAGCAAGTTCCAAGCTAAAAATTTCCCCAAGTTAACAGGTTCACATGACCCAGAGTGCATCTTTGGCACGTTGAAATGTGGTACTTTGTGGAATTAGAGAACCAACCAACAACCACCGTCATCCATGGCTTTCTGCAAATATGTATTGACAATATATTCCTTTCCAACTTCCTGAACAGTTAGAATAGGTTTTGCCCCGGCAGGCATAAGAAGTATTACACTGCTGTGGCACAGGCATTTGTGTGTTGAAGCATATGCGGAAGAGTTGGATTTTGGACCTAACATGTTGTGTATGTTAACTAGGGTCTGTTTTAGGATGTGGAAGATGGGTTATCATTCCTGCATCATGGAGGAACTGATACGTCCATCAAGCTGATGGAATACGTCCACCGTATTGAGGGCTTAGGTTGAAGGACTTTCATCTGTCATGATGGAGGACATTCCCTCAACAGATCCTCAACCCTCTGTTGTCGGTCTCCCAGTCCACCGTTGACCGATACAACTCCCTCACCATTGGAAATGTTGCGCTTTAGCTGTGAGAGTGGTAAGGGGGACCCTCGCAAAGGGGAACAGCATGGGCGGATGGGGTGTCGAACTGTGGAAGTGTCTATCATCTTAATGGACACATCTGTCAACACACACTTGCTCCATTCAACTTCTCCACAACACCTGCACTTCACATTACAAAACACGCTCCGCAAACCACTTAAACCTTTTACCACTCACAACGCAAAGCATCAGCAGTAGAGCTTTGTCAGCTTCTCCTTTCAAAATATCTGGAAGGGGACAATCCAGGTTCTCAGAAAATGAGATAACTGCTAAGGTGGATGAGATCATTAGTTTTAGCCACAATTGCATGGAGCCCTGGTTCAGACAATAACGAGGACCCGGAGAAGGTAAATGTGGCACAGAATGTGGGAAAATTTGTATGCTATTTCCAACACCAGATGCTCACAGGAGGGCTCCTGCAAGTGGTGGAATGCACTGTGAGGGAAAGTACATTCTCTCCCTTCCAGGGCACACAAAGATGCCTTTGCAACTGGTGGTAGCACTTCCAGGCCTTTTCACCCCATGCCCTGGGAGGAGAAATTGTTGTCCATATTCCACAATGAAGGCATTGTGGGAATTCCAAACTGAACTTAAACTGGTAAGTATAGATACAGCCTCTGTCGCATTAACACATTCAGCTTCTCTGGCACCCCTGTTCTCTAACATAAATCTCTCCACTAATAGTATCTATTAACACAACTTTCAAACATGATGTTTGTCACAAATAAACACATAAAACGTGCAAAAGGTGATGGGAGGCCACTTGCAATAAGTCTAGCCACTGGCAATAGCTCGGGCAGCCCTCCAACCCATTGTTCTTTTGCTCACTTCACCACCTCAGTTTGGACCCAGCCATATGCAAATCAGTCTTGACCCTGTTCCTCATGAGAACAGTTGAGCTCGAAAAACCAAGCCAGGATCTTCCTGAACCAGAACATCAGCAACCCACAAGCAAATGAGCCAGAATATATAGCTGCTAGGGTCCCGAAATGATCTCCTGTGGGCCCAAATTTAAATCCACAAGTGTCTGCACTTTAAATTCTGGGGTGGCGAAGGATGGCTTTAGAGCATTATCTGCAGCAGGGTCAAATTTATCTGGCTCTTTCAGTGGTCAAGCAACATCTACTGCCAGTTTGGGCTCAGAAACATCTCCAGTTGATAGCTACATAGAAAGGAGGACACTGTTGTCCATAAAGCCATCTGTCACCACCTTTCCAGTTGACACTCAGGCCATTGAAGTGACCCATGGGAGGAATCATTCAACTGACCCACTAGAGAAACAAGCTGGGGCCAAAAAGAGCTCCACAGGCCAAATACTCTCTCCACAACATCCCACTGAATCGGATTTGCTACTGCAAAAAAGCTCCGAGCAGAAGCAACTTGAATATTTGACCCAGTTGCAATGTATCATCATCAAATCGACTTGCGAGGTTTGTCCCAGGTTTTTCAGGAGGTAAGGAGGAGTACACTTGGGCACAGCCGAGGGTTCCAGAACCTCAGGAACAGCACTTGTGGGTCAATAGTAACTCCAAAAAAAGCAACCAGCAGGGTGCCCAGCAGATCTGATTTGACCTGGCCAGCTAATCTCTTCAGAAATAGGGCTTGTAGCAGCTTCTTGTGTCCCTACAGGCTCAGGAGTTAGCTACATCTACATGTGACAGGATTTGAAGTTTATTAAGTTCTTGGACACAGCTCAGACCAGACAAGAGCAGTTTCTTAGATTAATTCCATAGGATCTGAATTTCCTCCTTACAAGAAAAAATAGATGTCAAGGGAGAGTCGGACAATACCTAAAAAAGTGAGCATTGCCATATATGTAAATTCACCGAAATGCTAGTATTACCAAAGTGACTTCACTCACCTTTTGACCTCATGACACTACAGGAAGTGACATCATCAGACCTTTGACTCTGAGCCCCAGGAAATGATACCACATAACCTTGATTTTAACGACATAACAACAATGTATGTCACTAAAGCCTAATGTACAACTCAAAGAAAAAAAATGCACTGATAAATCACAGGGTGATTCACAAAAATAATAGTGATCATGCCCATCGTTAATAAGTAAGAGGGGCAATATTTTGAATATGAACTGTATTATTGGCTTGATTTACTCTTTAACATTAACAAGTTTTGATTCATGATCACGTGTAAGTGACTGGGGGGCACATTAACAAGGGCTTTATCTCCACTTTTTTGCCTTTAAAAGCAAAAGAAGAGGAGATAAAAAATATCGCCCTATCAACAACAGGGTGCTAACATGCAAGATTGCATGTTAGCACCCTTTTTCACTACGCTTCCCTTTGCATTTCTAATGAGATGCAAAGTGGGTGTTCCAGTGCAAAATAATAGGAGAAATGTCGCTAAGCGACATTTCTCCTATTCTCAAGCTTCACGCTAACCCTGTTAGAGACAAAAAAAAGCAGCGCTAACCACGTTTAACCCTGCTTTTTTACGTCTGCTAATTTTCAGATTTAGCAATTTAATCCAATGGGAGGTGGATCACATGGCTAAGTCTACCATGGGCTATGAACAAGTATATCCCTAGCCTTGCAGTTTTAATGCTGCATTACCAGCGATAACCTCCCAAAATGCCCCTATCGCTGGATTTTTTATCACCTAGGCGCTTAGCGTTGTTAATAACGCGATAAACAGGCGATATTATCCAGCAATAGCGGGCATTAAAAAAATTAACGCTAAGCACCCTTAGCATTAATTTTCCTTGTTCCTTGTTAATATGTCCCCTATAAGACCTGTGAAGCATGGAGGTGGTTGGTTTTGTTCAAAACAACTCTGGGTATGACCTTGATCCAGCCTTACCATTTTACCACCCTCATGCAATGAAATAAATCATGAAAATAAATGTATAGATATTTGCATACATAGAGGGACTGGACTTTGGGTTAGCTCTCAGTAGTCTGTTCCTGTTGCTTGGGCCCACTGAAGAGCATGCCGCATGGTGTTCCTGCACAAAGAGCTGGCGTTCCATATTTCTTTTGTTTATGGTGTGCCTGTGCCCCTCCTTGTTTTTGGAGTGACGGGCCTGCACCCTGCCCCAACCCACAACAGTGACTGTGTGCGTGGGTTCCCCGGGAAGGAGTCACAGCCACATATTCTGTCTCTGCATCAGTACACCTCATATGCCCTTGGAGGCACACCAGTGGCGCTCTGAAATAAGGCATACAGTGTTAGTATGTCATATACTTGACCCTACTCAAAAGTGCCCGTCCATTAAGAGATAGGGACTGTGGGATCCTTGTTGCCATACATAAAACTATAAAGATATAAAGAGACAGGGCTGTGGAATCAATGTTGCCCACTATAGAACTGTCAACCTTCTCGGAGGTGGGGCACCATCTTCCCTCAGGTGTTTTGATGCAGCAATGCCTGTTTTGCCATGTAAATATGCAGAGGTGGGTATAGACCCCTAGACAAATGGTTGGCACTCTCTACCGTAAATGTTCCAGCAACTGTGTTCTCCTTAGTAACTGCGTTATGTATAAGTGTCCCAAGACTTGTGCAAATCTGTCATTGGTGGGAAAATCCAAGAGCTGGTTCAAGAGCATGACCTTACCATGAAGCAGGGACATTTAAATAAAGTATATCAATGAATAACTGGATCACTTACAGTGAATCATTTGACAATATAAATATCAGCAAATTGAACTCATTTTAGAGCATCTCTAATGTAAAATGCATTGCTTGATGGAAATGCCAGCTGGAGAACAGCACACTTACTGCATCCCATGTTATCTTCACCTTCATCGACTCTAATTCATGTATTGGAATTTGAAAGGCTCCTTTAAGGTACCACAGCTATTTTCTGAGGGGAAAAAGCATATTTGCTACACATCCCATTTTTGATCTGTTGAAGGGTGAGGCAGATGCCACGTCAGTGTGGGAACTGGCAGCTGACTGAATGGCTTTTGAGAGAAGCAGAGGAGATCCAAGGATCATGTCAGTTTCATGTGAATCTCTTTCACAAATAGCACTATGCTATGTCATTCCCAAGCTCTGTCAGTTCCATCTGGACATAAAATCCCAAATAGCTTGGCTATAAGAGGATGGCTTCTGCACTGTGCTACTATATTAGTGCACACAATCTAAGAATATGTTCACAGGACTCCCAAAAAGATCTGCTTCTGCTGCCTCACAGACACTGTAGCTGTGGAATGAATGAAATACTTGGAGACTGATGTGTAAATGGGCTGAAAAGTGCTGCAACCCAAAGGTATCAACTCTGGACATGATGAGTGCTGGCAGTGGATGGGGCCTGATTCACAGACTTTTTAACACACCTGTTTCTCTTAGGCCCTTAATGGTCGTTTGCGGGAATTTGGTGCATACATTTGGGGAATAAAGGAAGGGGGGGGGGAAATCTCAGCACCTAATTTACTATTCAGAGTGTTTTTCCAGGAACAGGGAATGATGCTTTCTCCCAATTCTGAGACACATCAGCTGACATGTCCAGCCTTTTTGGAGCAGGTCAAAAATGTCAGCAGGTGGAGTTGTAGAGTGGTGGTAAGGACACTCTTTGGTGAGCTTTGTAAGGTCCCCTAGTGTAATGTTCTGCACAATGGAAGGGCAGGACACGCAGCCCAGTGCGTTGCCGCTGGTCCTGGACTGTCCTATTTCTGAGGGGCTTGTGGTAGGTTGGTCGGAGAAGGGATATGGAACCTGCTTCCTGGGAACCTAGTGGCCTATATATGATAGCGCGTCATCACTATTACACCAGGTAAAGTGGTCCATGTCTGACGCAGGACTCTCATAAAGATTTATGAAGCCACAGAAAGCCTCTCTGCATGGCTTTGAGTGGCCTCATAAATCACGAGCAGGGAAAGGCAGCGCATATTGCTCCGGCACCTCACTCTGCGTTTGGTAGGTATTCCATAGGCGTTGGGTTTTTGTTACATTTAACACAAGTGCAACAGGAGTGTTGTTGCATTTGTCTTCCAATGCAATGGCACTGGTGCGTGCCTCCTGTTTGTGCGTAGTCTACCTTGTATAATGTAGCTGTGTAACCAAGAAGCACGTAGTTTAAATTTTGCGCGCTTGCTTCATGTTACATGTGCAATATTCTAATACATGGATAGCGTGTTTTAAACGGTTACGGGGATATATATATATATATATATATATATCCAAAACAACACAGGAAGCCCATTTGAAGCAGATCCACACGAAGTTGAAATAGGCACATTTCTTTATTTGCACCCATTTCACAGCTCAATCCCCAAGCTGCTCCGGGCACCACCTTCTTACATGAGAGCCTAACGCGTTTCAGGAATTACCCTTTCATCAGAGGCAAGGTTCGAAAGTTCTGAGAAACAGTCTTTGGTCGTACACCTCTTCAAATACAAATCACCTGCCAAGTGGGCGTGGCCAATCTTGCACTGCATTCTGTGCCTTATAGTGTACTAACCCTCTTCCCACAGTGGGGCTGCTTCTCTGACTTCTCAATAACCACTATTGTATATATATATATATATATATATAAAAAAACAAAGTGCCCAATGCTTTAAGAGGCACACGACAGTTCCCCGCCCTTCGGGCTTCCAATTATCACATGACTTCCTGCTCCTCTGTGTTAACTTTGCTGACGCGTTTCATGGAAAACCATCACCTTCTTCATGGGCAATTTGCGGATGATATATATATAGGGTATTGAAGCAATCAAACACTATTTGGGACAAAAATCTTGTGAGTACTATGGGCACAATGAAATACTGTGTGACCTAGTGATGTGGTGTCTCAACAATAACTTTTTTATGTACGGTAAAGATGTCTGGAAACAAATCAGAGGCGTTGTGATGGGATCTTGCTTCTCCCCCAGCTACGCGTGTTTACACTTGGGCTGGTGGGAGGAGCGGGATCTCATCGCAACTCCGGGTTTTAGTAATGTCAAATATTGGATGCGTTTTATTGACGACATTTTCTGTGTGTGGGAGGGTGATATTTTGAGTGCACACCAGTTTGTCCAAACTCTCAACACCAACAATAGCAATTTATGTTTCACATCTAACGTAAGCAGACAAACAGCCCAATTTTTAGATGTCCAAATTGATATTGAAGGAGTTAACATAATTTTTTTTTTTATATATTTTTATTGCAGAGTTAGAAACAAGACCGCAAAATAGACCAACCAGTACACTTGCGGCATCCCGACAGTTAACATGATAGAAATACACTACACAGCCAGTCAGCCCACATCCCGGAGGCTGGGCGGCGCGCCAAACTTCTGTTCCCCGTATGATGCTTCAGTGTGTGCCCTCCTCGGGTGGCAGGTCAGTTATACCGTGTAGTATCTGCTTTTACCCCTCGAAAACCCGCCCCCCTCCTGCACCATCAAGCCCCAGACTGCATCCTTGTTCATGTCCAACAATTCTTGTCCACCACCTTCCTGGCCCATCTGGATCTAACAGACTGCTTCGCGGTGCTGAACCACCCACCCCATGAACACCCCCCCCTTCCCTCCCCCCCCACAACTGCTGCTAATGCGGGCACCCATAACCCTTCCAAGCGCTGAGGCACGTCACCCATCAGGATCCACAGTCAAACATTCGATCCACATGGAATGCTATCCTATCGCTACTATCCCTCTGCATCGTCCATCATATAATCCCGCAGCGCTTGAACCACTAACTCCCAGGACCTCGCCAGCTCCAGGCATTTCTCATTGCCAGTCCTAGTTGCCTGTCGCATCCTGATCACACTCTCGCATCCCGACCACTTCAACAGCTCATTCCGCCATCTCCTCACTGACGGGCCTTCTTTAGACTTCCAATGCCAAGTTATTTCTCGCTGTGCCAGCATGATCCCCAAATCAATAAATTTACTCGTTATTTTGGTCTTCCTAGTATGCGGGAACCAGAGGAGCAGGCACGCCACCATATCAAAGTCTACCTCCCTATCCGTGACAGCATTCAGAAATTCCCCCACTTCCGGCCAGTACTCCCCCTACTTCGGACATCCCCACAGCAGATGGTCCAGACCCACCTCTGGCGCCAAACATCTCGGGCACACGGCGTCAAGCACCTGGAGGTGCCGCCGTAACCTCTCCGGGGTCAGGTACGCCCTATGGACAATGAAAAAATGCACCTGCTGAAATCTTGCGTTCCTCGTTCCCTTCCAGGTCCGACGCAACACCTGGCTCCAGATGGTATCCGGTATGGGTTTGCCTATGCTGACCTCCCATCGTGACTTTAGTGCCAACAAGGGCGCCAGTCCTTCATTCAGCATTCTGGTATGGAGGCAAGTCACTGCTTTGACGGTGCCCGCTGCCATCACCACATATTGGCATGCCATGGTCACCTCCGGCTCCGTCAGCCCACCCCCCCCAATATCGCTGCATCGCTGCCACCACCGCCGCGTGCAGTAGGAAGGTTCCGTCCGGCAAGCCAAATTGCTCCTGTAACGTCTGATACGGGACTAACGTCCCATCAGTATATAAATCTCCCACCACCTGCAAGCCCAGCTCCTCCCCCGTCAACAATTGGGACCAATCGCCCCCATGTGGTAGCGCGGTCAACATTCCCAGCGGTATCTCCGGAGCATACGGCCGGTCCCTTTTTGCTCTCTTTAAGCTCCTATTCCAACACAATTTAAGCGTCCTTTCCTCTATCGTAAGCTCCTTCACATCCAGTTTCTGTTGCATTATGATATAAGACAAAACATATCTCTGGATGCCAATCCCCTGTTCATGGTCAGGACCCCTGAATTCTCTGGCCACATTCTGTGTTAATACCTGGAGTTGTGCCGCCAGATAATATAACTCAAAGTCGGGGACGGCCATCCCCCCTTCGGTCTTGGGCCTAGTCAGAGTATTCAGTGCTACCCTGCGCCGTCCGTGGCCCCAGAGGAAGCCGGTCACCAACGTCTTCAACTCTTTAAAGATCCTCTGCGGGATCCACACCGGTAGTGTTCGAAAATATTAGAGTAGTCGCGGGAGTGCCACCATCTTCAACAGCGCCACCCGACCCAACACAGATAGAGGGAGGGAGGCCCAGAAGTCCATGCAACCCTTCAGCGCGCGAATACAGCGCTCCACGTTCCCCTCCAAGAGGTCGAAGGAGTTAACATCATGACATCATTATATCGCAAACCCACTGCTGGCAATAGCATATTGCATGCCAGCAGTGGACACCCCTGTCATGTAATCGAAAGTATACCTCTGGGGGAACGTTTGCGTCCTAAAAGAATTTGTAACAGCACTGAAAAATTTGACGAGGGAGCAACTTTGATGTTAAAACGCCTGAGGGCTAGGGGGTATAGTGAGTCCACTCTATCCAAAGCAATGATCCAAACTAAGGAAAGATCAAGAGATTCTCTCCTCACGCCCAAGCCCGATGAAGCTGAGATCTGTGATCAATCTCCCAGGCTGATCACCACTTTCAGTCAGCAACAACGTCAGATTAAGTCCATCATAAATAAACACTGGTCTATTCTTAAAACTGACGGTGTACTGTGCTCAAGAGTTTCAGACAGACCAATTATCACTTTCAGAAGAGCCTTCAGCATGCACAGCAAGCTGGTTAAGCCTAGTCCAGAGCTGGTCAGTGGCAGTGACTGGCTCATTAGGAAAGGCTTTTACAAATGTAGTTCTTGTCGTGCGTGCAAGTTTGGGCAAAACACCACGCATTATGTCAATCCCTTTTCAGGCACCAAAATTGCAATCAAGGGCAATTACAGCTGCCGCACGGAGTTTGCTGTGTATGTCCTGACGTGCACCTGCGGCTTGTGTTATGTGGAAAGCACGAGGTCGCAGGTGCATGTGAGGATTTTGCAGCATCTCCGGGCGGTTGTGAACCATGATACAGCCTACCCCGTGGCACGGCATTTTAATTCAATACGCGACAGGGACCTGTCGTGCTTGAGTTATTATGTAATAGATGCAGTGCCTGCACAAAGAAGGGGTGGAGACAGGGACAGAATGCTAAGAAAGTTGGAGACTCAATACATCATAATGTTGGACAGTAAACAGCCCTATGGGCTAAACGCGACCGAGGATCTCCAAAACTTACTTTAAACATCACCTTTACATTGTCCATTGTCAGTTCTCGCGTGGTCAGTATACATTTTTTATTAGTTCTGGCCTACATGATATGTATGTCAAAGTGGAACTATAAACTTGTGCATATCTAACATTACCTATCAAGCTACACTCAGGTACATATGAAGGGTGTATTATGAAATGAATATACCAGACTAAGTACCATTTGTGTGAAAGGAATTTTTATCTCTCTTTGTGTAAATTCTGTATATAGATTGTAAATCATACATTTTTGCATTAGCTTTTTTTCACAGCGGGCTTTTTCTCTATAATTCTTTCGTTGTTTTTTCACTTATTAGTAAGCACATGTACAGAAAAGCACATATATTTTGATTTTGAGTATATGAACTGTAAATAGGTCTTAATATTTATGATGTACATAATTCGAAGTTTTTGAAGTTTTAATAAATATTAAGGACATGAGCTTGTGGGAAATAGGGTGGTATGCCACCACATACATATCAATTTGTCACATGATTTGTTCGGTTTTAATTTTTTTTTTTCCAATTGTCATTCTATATGAATTAGCACTAGTCACTTTACATACCTTTGGGTATATGCATTCATGCAGTAAAGATAAAGCACTAGTCACTTTAGTAGTTCCATGGCATTTGCATTCATGCAGTTATCAT
Organism: Lissotriton helveticus; assembly: GCF_964261635.1. Lineage (NCBI taxonomy): Eukaryota > Metazoa > Chordata > Amphibia > Caudata > Salamandridae > Lissotriton > Lissotriton helveticus. The sequence goes on from NC_136063.1 coordinate 179,583,168, forward strand.
ATTGTTAAGGACATCAACGAGATATGTGCAATTTTTGAAATAGGGATAATTTTCTGATGCAATATTGTATTCATCTTAAATGCATAAAACCGACTGTAATTTTGAAAACAGGATTGACTTGTTTCAAAACTTGAATTGGTTTCAGGCAAAAAGCATCTTTTAAACTGAACACAATGTAAATAATCGTCTGTTTTTGTATTCCAGTTTGTAATTTGCACCTTTTCTATGCCTATGGTCTAATGGTCATGTGATTCACGTGAGAAGGTGTGGCCCATAGGAGGGGTTAGGGAATCAAAGCATTCAAAAATAACAGGCTGTTTGATCAATTGGTGTGTGATCAAGAGTACATGGTATTCGAAACGCGTCGCCAGAAAGGTTACCAATAAATGCAACATCTTGCCTGAAGCCGTGGGGTCTGTCTCCTTCTTTCGCCACGCCGTGCGGTGTGGAGGTTTGAGGATTTCGTTTGGATATATATATATATATACATGTGGAGGAGCAGTTTACAGGAATTCATTGTATGCTGTACTCATGGTCTGACATGAAATAAATCATCAACCTGTACAATACCAATTGACTCCTGGTCATTCTTCTGATACCTCGCAGTGATCTTTTCTTACAGTTTTCCCATGTAACACCCATGGAATTTGATGCTGCCTCAGATTGACAAAGGCATTTAAACATGGGGAAGTGTCAAATCCATACGTCTCCTGAGGTGGGGAGACGTAAAGAGGAGGAATATGTTAATTTCTCCTAGTTTTTCCTCTTTTCCTGCGTGCTGCATTCTACAGTGCACATACAAAGATAAAAATACCTCTCAGGATTGTGCAGGACGTTGCCCCCTCCTGCAAAAAAACAATCCTGCCTGCAAAGAAGGCACCCTTGCACCATGGTGCAAGGTTGCCTACATTCACAATAGGCTGCCAAAACAACACCAGTGCAGGCAGCAAGGACAGGAATGCACCGCATTGCTTAAATATGATGCATTCCAGGCTTTTCACTTTGGTGCCATGCTGTGCTGACCTACGCCAAAATGCCATAAATGCCATACATGAGGCCCTTAATATGCTACCTTCAATGAGCTGCACAGGCTGGGCAGAAATCAAGCTGTGCATATGCCCTCAACATCAGCCCTTCTGCCAGTAGCTACTTCAATGGGTACACATCCACACTGGGTGAACAGGGGCGAAGCGTCTCTGGGCCCCAGCAAATATCAGGTCCAGATTTTGCAGAGCTCAGATTCCTATTAGCTGAGGCACAGAATATTGATTGATAGAATTGCACTCCGAGTTACCACTCCAGGTGGAATGCAGCCTCGTATAAATGAACAAAAAACAGCACTTACAAATTTAAATTTCAGATTCTTAAAATCATAACTGCTGGAAATTTCCATATGGATGGTGCACTTCCAAATATGGAAATTCAGCCAGTATAGTAGAAATCAAACTTTTGCAAGTTTAGGCTGAAACTCTGGGATTTTCTGTGTGAAGCACTGCTGTGCATTAAAGATCCAGGTAAAGAAGGAACTTCAATTTAGGTGAGTTTATTTCAATATGTCATCGGTGATGTTATCAGTGATGTCACTAACCATGTCATGAATGATGTAATATGTGACATCATCAGCAGTGGATTGTGGGCGCGCAAGTTATAGTTAGTACAACTAACTATAACGGGGGAATTTCAATGGTTTTGTACAAGTGAAATGTCCAACTAACTATAACACCCCTAAAGCCTATGGTTTTTTCAGTGAATATATATATATATATATATATATTTTTTTTTTTCAGCAAAACTGTCTCCATAAAGAAACACGCCGCACACTACTCCGTTTATCAAGTATTTTGGTTTATTTTCTGTGGGTTTCCCACCACCTACGCGTTTCGGACATAGATCTGTCCCTGGTCACGGTACAAACATTAGTCCTTCATTACTTTTTAGGTTTTATACCTGTGGTCACCACCTGGCAATTAAGGTGCATTGTGGGCCCAGTAGTTTTGAGGAATAAAGTGACTCCAAACTGTGCGCTGCACCATGCCGGTTCCAAGCATTTCAACGACATGATTTATTACTCGATTCTAAATAAATGTGGTGTTCACCGATGTGCACACATTGGTCTTGTAGACATTATAAATGTGGTACAATTAACTCACATTATTGGCACATATATGTGCCACCAAAAGAACAATTATAGGACTGAGTGTCCAAAGCAAATTGTCATGGCTAAGTGCCTACGAGTTGCATCATGTCGGTTCCTGCTTGGATCAACAGCATTCACAGAGCACAGAAAGTTAAAATATAAATTATACTTATCAAATGTCACAAATATTAAATTCATGTTGTTCATTCATCATTGTGTCAAACATTTCACTGCTGATGTCTGTTTTTATACTCAGCAGTAAACAGGGATTCTGGTATTTGCATTGTTATTATAGTTTTGAAATTATAAGTGTACATAAAGTTCCTCATCGGCGTTCAGACCCCAAGGGTTCCTGGTTTTGAATCTTATTATCAATTTAGATTCCAACCTCCTCAAAGCAATAATTCGATCACCCCCTCTTTCATTTTCACCAATCACTGCTATTCCTGAATATTTCATGTCCTTCCAGCTTCTTCCAGGATGTGAATTCAGGTGTTTGGCTGTTGCATAGGTTGGATCATTGTTTTGAATTGCCCTTGTGTGTTCAAGAATTCGTTTCTTGAGTGGACAGATTGTTGAGCCGATGTACTTTTTCCCCGCAGAAGCACTGTATTTGATATACAACAAATTTTGACTCACACGTTATTTTGTCTTTAATAACAAATGTTCTTCCCCTGGGATCAGTTATTGATTTTAGATTCTTCCCAATCTTACATGCTTTGCACGTCATGCACTTACTGAATCCCAGTTGTCCTTTTTCCAGCCAGTTTTTACTTTTTGTTCTTGTGAAGTGGCTGTTTACCAGTGTGTCGCGGATTGATGGAGCTTTGCGATATGTTACCAGAGGTCTGTCGCCAATTAAACTGCCTATTTCACTGTCCTTTTTGAGAACATTCCAGTATTTGGACAGGATTTGGCGGATTTTGTAGCTTTCCTTGGAGTATGTTATTATTAGTCTTGGTTGTTCTTCCTCCATGCTGTTTGTACTCAATTTTGGTCTGGTTATCAATGTTTCCTCTCTTGTTTTCGCTCTCGCTTTTTGTTCTCCCTTTATTATATCAGCATGTTTGTATCCACGTTTGGAGAAGCGATCTTTGGTCTCTTTGAATTTGTTCTCCATCTCACTTTCATCAGAACAATTCCTTTTCATTCTTAAAAATTCCCCGTACGGGATGCTTTTCTTGAGGGAGATAGGATGAAAACTAGTTCCATGCAATACGCTGTTTGTTGACGTTGCTTTTCTATATACAGTTGTTTCAAGCTTGTTGTTCTTCACATACACTTTAGTGTCCAGAAAGTCTATTTCTTCCTTTTGAATGTTTGACGTGAATTGTAATCCTACTGAGTTGTCATTGAGGATTGCAATATATTTTTGCAATTTCTTTTTTGAACCTTTCCAAAGGAGGAACAAGTCATCTATAAATCTAAGCCATATAACCACATCCGTGGTGTATGGTTCGTTTTCTTCCCTCCAAGCTATGTTTTTCTCCCACCACCCCATGGTGAGATTCGCATAGCTTGGAGAGAATGAAACACCCAAGGCACATCCGCACGTTTGCCTGAAATTTTTTTTGTCAAAAGTGAAAACGTTATTATCTAGGCAAAAAGTCATCATATCAATTACCATGTTGGTATGTCGTAGTTCTGATATAGGTCTTTGGTTCAAGAAATATTTAGTTGCAGTTACTCCCACATCCCGCTGGATTGATGTGTATAGCGAAACCACGTCTATGGTTGCTAGCCAGTACTCTGGTTGCCATTGAATTCCCATTATGATTCTGAGGAAATCCCCAGTGTCCTTGATATAGGAGCTAAGTGTAGGAACGATTGGGGCTAGAAAAAAGTCGACATAGGAAGATAAGTTCTCACACAATGAGCCGCAGCTAGATATTATTGGACGGGCTGGTGGTTTTACAAGAGTCTTATGAATCTTTGGAAGAAAGTATATTGTTGGCATTATTGGGTGTGTGGTTGTCAAGAATCTCTTTTCTTCCACGCTTAGTAGGCCATTTTCTTGCCAAGTTTCTATGCATTTGTGTAATTTAATCATCATGCTGGTCGTTGGATTGTTTTTTAGCACTTCATAGTTGGTTACATTGTTGAGTTGGCGGTATGCTTCTTCCAAGTAGTCTCCTTTGTTTTGAATTACAATATTCCCCCCTTTGTCCGCAGGTTTTATTTCTATGGCGGCGTTGAACTGTAGATTTTTTAGGGCTGCACGTTCTTTTATTGATACGTTTTCATTTTTGTTATTGATGGTATTATTCATTGTTTCTAATTCTGCTACCACCAAATCATGAAAGACATCTATGCGGTTGCCCGGATGTAAAACAGGGCAGAATTTGGATTTACTTCTTAAAGTTGTCTTTGGACGTACTCCTACTTCATGACCCATTTGGGAGAGTATTTGAGTGTTTGTTAGTACAGTATGGTCAATTTAATGCGACAGTTCGTAAGCCGTTTGTAGGCTGTTGGCATCCATTACTGTGAACATTTCTGATCCATTGTTTATAGCTGGCTGAATCACTGTGTTTGATTGTTCAGCACGTTTGTTTTTGGAAAAGAATTTCTTCAGTTTCAATTTTCGCACATACTTGTACACGTCGATCCTGGTTTCCACTTGGTCCTGATGTTTGTCAGGGCAGAATGAAAGACCCTTATTCAATAGCGTCTCCTCTGCTTTGGTCAAAGTATAGTTTGAAAGGTTGATTATCAAATTGGGGTCTATTTTGAAGATTTCCTTTACTTTCTTGCTGTCCTGTTGCGGAGTGGATATCTTTGATTTTTTTCCTCTCCGGGTTTTCCTCCTTGGATTGGATTTGCCATTTGTCCCCTTCCACCTCCTCTCATTGGTGCATTTCCGCGTCCCCTTCCCCTTTGTTTTGGGGTTAGTTGATCTCTGTGGAGCATCTCTAGCTCCTCTGCGAAAGTGAGTCTTTTTGGCGGCACTCTGTTTGATTCCCCCTCGCTTGCTTCAGATTCAGTCTCACTGACCGTGGTGTCATATTGTACATTCCCTGGTCCAGGTTTTGATTGTTTCAGTGCATCGAAGCGTTTAGCGAATGTGAATATAGTGCCATTAGCAAAGTCAGCCTGATCACGTTTGAATTTGCGTTGTTTTCGCTCCTGGATCTCGTTGTCATGTCTGTCCAGGTTTTTATCCATGATTTTTCGTAGGTTAGTCATCGTTTCATCATCTTCTCCTTGTGCCTGTATTTGGTCTTCTAACTCTTTTATTTTGATGTGTAGATTGTCCACATCTATTTTGGCATGTTTGAGTATTATCAGGATCATTTTACGCGAACAATCCATATTGTTTAAACCCCACTCTTCTAACATTTCTCGGCTGGTGTCTGGATGGTTGGGCAGAGTGAATATACGTAATCCTCTCGGAACTAGACCCAATTCTATGTATTTATCCAGTGTCAGGATTTCCCAGCTCTTTGATATTTCCTTCCTCTGCAATTTTTCTAGTTGCTGGAATAGTTGTTTTGTGGTCGGTTTAGCATCAGGTGCATTTTTACTGGTTGATGGATTGGGCACAGTTGCATTTATGGAGAAAATGTTCTCTGCTTTTTCTCTTCGTTTGACTGTTCTCTGCTCCATTTGCAAGGCTAGGTGTTCTTTCGGGATTGTATAATTGCTTTTCAATTTAATTTGTGACGTTTGCTTTGTTTACGTGACAAATGTCTGTTCTGGGGGGAATTCCTGCTAGATTTGTGCTTAGCGGAACACAGCTGTTCCTTTCCCTCTTCAGAAAATATACTTGAACGGAGTATGTGATTTACAGTTTCCGACCTGGAAACCGGCACAAAGAAACGCTTTCAAAATTCCAAGACGTTCAATAATGCTCACACGCTGCAGCTTTTAAACACGCACAAGCATTCCGTGCAAGGTTTACACTTACCCGGGAGTCTCCCGTCGCTGGCGGTGCCCTCCGACACTTCCAGTCGGCGCTCTACCGGTGTAAACGCGAGTTCCTTTTGCTTGCGTGTTTTTCTTCGGTTTCGCCTTTGAAACGAGATACTCTTCGGAAAACTAGCAATCCTCCGTTTGTTCGCTTCGAGGCGCCGGATGAAAACTGTAATCCTTGCGTGTTTTTGTTTTTCATTACCCACGGCGAAACACTAAAGCTGGGCTCCCTCTCATGGATTCAAATTCAAAAGCAAATGTCCCAAGATGAGAGGAGCACTTCAAAAAGCTGGTGCCGGCGGCAAGGTTCGGGACACCCTTGCAAGATACTTTTTCAGCAAAACTGTCTCCATAAAGAAACACGCCGCACACTACTCCTTTTATCAAGTATTTTGGTTTATTTTCTGTGGGTTTCCCACCACCTACGCGTTTCGGACATAGATCTGTCCCTGGTCACGGTACAAACATTAGTCCTTCATTACTTTTTAGGTTTTATACCTGTGGTCACCACCTGGCAATTAAGGTGCATTGTGGGCCCAGTAGTTTTGAGGAATAAAGTGACTCCAAACTGTGCGCTGCACCATGCCGGTTCCAAGCATTTCAACGACATGATTTATTACTCGATTCTAAATAAATGTGGTGTTCACCGATGTGCACAATACATATATGTGCCAATAATGTGAGTTAATTGTACCACATTTATAATGTCTACAAGACCAATGTGTGCACATCGGTGAACACCACATTTATTTAGAATCGAGTAATAAATCATGTCGTTGAAATGCTTGGAACCGGCATGGTGCAGCGCACAGTTTGGAGTCACTTTATTCCTCAAAACTACTGGGCCCACAATGCACCTTAATTGCCAGGTGGTGACCACAGGTATAAAACCTAAAAAGTAATGAAGGACTAATGTTTGTACCGTGACCAGGGACAGATCTATGTCCGAAACGCGTAGGTGGTGGGAAACCCACAGAAAATAAACCAAAATACTTGATAAACGGAGTAGTGTGCCGCGTGTTTCTTTATGGAGACAGTTTTGCTGAAAAAGTATCTTGCAAGGGTGTCCCGAACCTTGCCGCCGGCACCAGCTTTTTGAAGTGCTCCTCTCATCTTGGGACATTTGCTTTTGAATTTGAATCCATGAGAGGGAGCCCAGCTTTAGTGTTTCGCCGTGGGTAATGAAAAACAAAAACACGCAAGGATTACAGTTTTCATCCGGCGCCTCGAAGCGAACAAACGGAGGATTGCTAGTTTTCCGAAGAGTATCTCGTTTCAAAGGCGAAACCGAAGAAAAACACGCAAGCAAAAGGAACTCGCGTTTACACCGGTAGAGCGCCGACTGGAAGTGTCGGAGGGCACCGCCAGCGACGGGAGACTCCCGGGTAAGTGTAAACCTTGCACGGAATGCTTGTGCGTGTTTAAAAGCTGCAGCGTGTGAGCATTATTGAACGTCTTGGAATTTTGAAAGCGTTTCTTTGTGCCGGTTTCCAGGTCGGAAACTGTAAATCACATACTCCGTTCAAGTATATTTTCTGAAGAGGGAAAGGAACAGCTGTGTTCCGCTAAGCACAAATCTAGCAGGAATTCCCCCCAGAACAGACATTTGTCACGTAAACAAAGCAAACGTCACAAATTAAATTGAAAAGCAATTATACAATCCCGAAAGAACACCTAGCCTTGCAAATGGAGCAGAGAACAGTCAAACGAAGAGAAAAAGCAGAGAACATTTTCTCCATAAATGCAACTGTGCCCAATCCATCAACCAGTAAAAATGCACCTGATGCTAAACCGACCACAAAACAACTATTCCAGCAACTAGAAAAATTGCAGAGGAAGGAAATATCAAAGAGCTGGGAAATCCTGACACTGGATAAATACATAGAATTGGGTCTAGTTCCGAGAGGATTACGTATATTCACTCTGCCCAACCATCCAGACACCAGCCGAGAAATGTTAGAAGAGTGGGGTTTAAACAATATGGATTGTTCGCGTAAAATGATCCTGATAATACTCAAACATGCCAAAATAGATGTGGACAATCTACACATCAAAATAAAAGAGTTAGAAGACCAAATACAGGCACAAGGAGAAGATGATGAAACGATGACTAACCTACGAAAAATCATGGATAAAAACCTGGACAGACATGACAACAAGATCCAGGAGCGAAAACAACGCAAATTCAAACGTGATCAGGCTGACTTTGCTAATGGCACTATATTCACATTCGCTAAACGCTTCGATGCACTGAAACAATCAAAACCTGGACCAGGGAATGTACAATATGACACCACGGTCAGTGAGACTGAATCTGAGGCAAGCGAGGGGGAATCAAACAGAGTGCCGCCAAAAAGACTCACTTTCGCAGAGGAGCTAGAGATGCTCCACAGAGATCAACTAACCCCAAAACAAAGGGGAAGGGGACGCGGAAATGCACCAATGAGAGGAGGTGGAAGGGGACAAATGGCAAATCCAATCCAAGGAGGAAAACCCGGAGAAGAAAAAAATCAAAGATATCCACTCCGCAACAGGACAGCAAGAAAGTAAAGGAAATCTTCAAAATAGACCCCAATTTGATAATCAACCTTTCAAACTATACTTTGACCAAAGCAGAGGAGACGCTATTGACTAAGGGTCTTTCATTCTGCCCTGACAAACATCAGGACCAAGTGGAAACCAGGATCGACGTGTACAAGTATGTGCGAAAATTGAAACTGAAGAAATTCTTTTCCAAAAACAAACGTGCTGAACAATCAAACACAGTGATTCAGCCAGATATAAACAATGGATCAGAAATTTTCACAGTAATGGATGCCAACAGCCTACAAACGGCTTACGAACTGTCGCATCAAATTGACCATACTGTACTAACAAACACTCAAATACTCTCCCAAATGGGTCATGAAGTAGGAGTACGTCCAAAGACAACTTTAAGAAGTAAATCCAAATTCTGCCCTGTTTTACATCCGGGCAACCGCATAGATGTCTTTCATGATTTGGTGGTAGCAGAATTAGAAACAATGAATAATACCATCAATAACAAAAATGAAAACGTATCAATAAAAGAACGTGCAGCCCTAAAAAATCTACAGTTCAACGCCGCCATAGAAATAAAACCTGCGGACAAAGGGGGGAATATTGTAATTCAAAACAAAGGAGACTACTTGGAAGAAGCATACCGCCAACTCAACAATGTAACCAACTATGAAGTGCTAAAAAACAATCCAACGACCAGCATGATGATTAAATTACACAAATGCATAGAAACTTGGCAAGAAAATGGCCTACTAAGCGTGGAAGAAAAGAGATTCTTGACAACCACACACCCAATAATGCCAACAATATACTTTCTTCCAAAGATTCATAAGACTCTTGTAAAACCACCAGCCCGTCCAATAATATCTAGCTGCGGCTCATTGTGTGAGAACTTATCTTCCTATGTCGACTTTTTTCTAGCCCCAATCGTTCCTACACTTAGCTCCTATATCAAGGACACTGGGGATTTCCTCAGAATCATAATGGGAATTCAATGGCAACCAGAGTACTGGCTAGCAACCATAGACGTGGTTTCGCTATACACATCAATCCAGCGGGATGTGGGAGTAACTGCAACTAAATATTTCTTGAACCAAAGACCTATATCAGAACTACGACATACCAACATGGTAATTGATATGATGACTTTTTGCCTAGATAATAACATTTTCACTTTTGACAAAAAAAATTTCAGGCAAACGTGCGGATGTGCCATGGGTGTTTCATTCTCTCCAAGCTATGCGAATCTCACCATGGGGTGGTGGGAGAAAAACATAGCTTGGAGGGAAGAAAACGAACCATACACCACGGATGTGGTTATATGGCTTAGATTTATAGATGACTTGTTCCTCCTTTGGAAAGGTTCAAAAAAGAAATTGCAAAAATATATTGCAATCCTCAATGACAACTCAGTAGGATTACAATTCACGTCAAACATTCAAAAGGAAGAAATAGACTTTCTGGACACTAAAGTGTATGTGAAGAACAACAAGCTTGAAACAACTGTATATAGAAAAGCAACGTCAACAAACAGCGTATTGCATGGAACTAGTTTTCATCCTATCTCCCTCAAGAAAAGCATCCCGTACGGGGAATTTTTAAGAATGAAAAGGAATTGTTCTGATGAAAGTGAGATGGAGAACAAATTCAAAGAGACCAAAGATCGCTTCTCCAAACGTGGATACAAACATGCTGATATAATAAAGGGAGAACAAAAAGCGAGAGCGAAAACAAGAGAGGAAACATTGATAACCAGACCAAAATTGAGTACAAACAGCATGGAGGAAGAAAAACCAAGACTAATAATGACATACTCCAAGGAAAGCTACAAAATCCGCCAAATCCTGTCCAAATACTGGAATGTTCTCAAAAAGGACAGTGAAATAGGCAGTTTAATTGGCGACAGACCTCTGGTAACATATCGCAAAGCTCCATCAATCCGCGACACACTGGTAAACAGCCACTTCACAAGAACAAAAAGTAAAAACTGGCTGGAAAAAGGACAACTGGGATTCAGTAAGTGCATGACGTGCAAAGCATGTAAGATTGGGAAGAATCTAAAATCAATAACTGATCCCAGGGGAAGAACATTTGTTATTAAAGACAAAATAACGTGTAATTTGTTGTATATCAAATACAGTGCTTCTGCGGGAAAAAGTACATCGGCTCAACAATCTGTCCACTCAAGAAACGAATTCTTGAACACACAAGGGCAATTCAAAACAATGATCCAACCTATGCAACAGCCAAACACCTGAATTCACATCCTGGAAGAACCTGGAAGGACATGAAATATTCAGGAATAGCAGTGATTGGTGAAAATGAAAGAGGGGGTGATCGAATTATTGCTTTGAGGAGGTTGGAATCTAAATTGATAATAAGATTCAAAACCAGGAACCCTTGGGGTCTGAACGCCGATGAGGAACTTTATGTACACTTATAATTTCAAAACTATAATAACAATGCAAATACCAGAATCCCTGTTTACTGCTGAGTATAAAAACAGACATCAGCAGTGAAATGTTTGACACAATGATGAATGAACAACATGAATTTAATATTTGTGACATTTGATAAGTATAATTTATATTTTAACTTTCTGTGCTCTGTGAATGCTGTTGATCCAAGCAGGAACCGACATGATGCAACTCGTAGGCACTTAGCCATGACAATTTGCTTTGGACACTCAGTCCTATAATTGTTCTTTTGGTGGCACATATATGTGCCAATAATGTGAGTTAATTGTACCACATTTATAATGTCTACAAGACCAATGTGTGCACATCGGTGAACACCACATTTATTTAGAATCGAGTAATAAATCATGTCGTTGAAATGCTTGGAACCGGCATGGTGCAGCGCACAGTTTGGAGTCACTTTATTCCTCAAAACTACTGGGCCCACAATGCACCTTAATTGCCAGGTGGTGACCACAGGTATAAAACCTAAAAAGTAATGAAGGACTAATGTTTGTACCGTGACCAGGGACAGATCTATGTCCGAAACGCGTAGGTGGTGGGAAACCCACAGAAAATAAACCAAAATACTTGATAAACGGAGTAGTGTGCGGCGTGTTTCTTTATGGAGACAGTTTTGCTGAAAAAGTATCTTGCAAGGGTGTCCCGAACCTTGCCGCCGGCACCAGCTTTTTGAAGTGCTCCTCTCATCTTGGGACATTTGCTTTTGAATATATATATATATATATATATATATATATATATATATATATATATATATATATATATCCCACTCAGGCAACATATAGATTAGATTTTTCACCCATGCACAGTATTCAATTTTTTTTCCAGAGGAACATAATCCATCATAATTAATTGCCGACATTGATTCACCATCCTTCCAGCATTAAAGGTTACGTTTGTCCACCTCATAGGTCGAGTCAACTTCAGTTTGCAATTTGTACTAGGCTATCCCTGCCACCATTATGTTTTATTTTACTTTAGCATTGCTTATCATCATCATGGTTTCTTGTTTTCAGTCTTCTTCTTCTGTACTGTACTTCTACTACTCGTTCCATAGTCTCCCTCAGGTGACTGACTATCTTATTTTCTTTTTTTTTTAAATGCTACTGTCTACTATTGCTACCACCACCACCATGGCACATTGGGAAACCATGCAGCCATCGCTTCGCCTAAACATCAATCACAGGTAAGAGAAGACGTGTGGGGGAGGCATTAATGTATATACTAAGGAAATTAATTAATTCACACCTCCACATCTTTATTAGTAGATAGGGGTTTTAGTTGCAGATTGCATAGACTAGGAGGAGAGACTGACCATAGTAGGACAAGTGAGGGTACCGCATCTATATGTTGGTGTGTTACACAATCAGCAGATTTCAAAAACTGGCTGCGGCCTTGCCGCAAAGGAGGAAACAAGGCAAAGTAAAAGAGTAACCCCCCCAGAAAAGATTTACATTATATGTATTGTAAAACTATAAATAATTTATTATTCTAATAAATAAACTAGAAGAAACCTACAACACCTGACCCACCCCTCTCCCTAACCCCAACCAATGTCCATGTCCAACTCCAAATGTCCATAAGAACAACAACCACATTTTCCCAACATTCCCACCCTCTCCCCAACACATCCCACTCACTAAAAAAAAGATTTAAAAAGGGGCCAGGGTCAAGAAAAGTGAAGACTGAGGACTAGCAGCGGACGTGCCGAGTAGTGCGCTCAACGATCTCCTCCAGCATGGCCTCTAGACACTCCATCCGCAGGAGCATGCGGCGCTGAATGTTCCTGCTGGAACAACAGGGGTGGGCAGCAGTGGTTGATGATGAGTTGCGGTAGGCGGCTGCTAGAACATGGCGCTGTACCACCGAAGGCACGGAGGGCCTGGCTGGGGTCCGGACATTGGAGAAAGATGCAGTTACCGCCTCCTCCACCAGGACAACCAGCCAGTGATATTTGGCCCGGATGGCCTCCAGCTTCCGTTGCCATGTCTTGGCTGCTAACTCCTGCCTGCTGGCGGGTTGGGAAGGAGTAGCTATATCAAGAAAGAAAAAAGACAGTTGTAACCAATATTCTTAGCAAAACAGTAGCACAAAATACACATAAAATTATAGTTGTATAGTAGCACTAGCAGTACATAACATTTGTGGTATCCTCACTTTCTTGGGCCCTAAGATTTGGATGTGAAGAATGATGATTAGACTTTTAGGCATTGCGCACTTATGGAGTAGACAAGTATTCTTCTTCTCTCTCTTGTTTGGCTAAATTAATCTTGTAGGCATGCCAGCTCAGTCAGCTTGTGCCCTAGACAGACATACTTGTGTCGCAGATTCACATTACTTTACTACTGAATGCAGGTGGGGCAGTTGTACTACACAATAATCTATTTTTCCATTATGGCCATACTCTGTTAAATAAATTGCAAATGCTCAATTTCACTTTCACCCTGACTACAACAAAAAGGCACATGATATATGCTTACTAATATGAATGATGATGATATACGGCACAACGTCACATGATGACATTGACGTACTACTATTGTTTACCATGCAGCCGATAGGCCACCCATGGCTGACATGGTTGAAATGATATGGGTGGGGAGCGGGAGTGGGCTTCGGAGTGGGAGTGTGGCGATTGATGATGGGTGGGTACATACACAATATATATGTTGTGCTTGCAAACTACTGTGAGGCAAGAGAGTATTCTGAAACATTTATCATTGCCTTGCTCTTCTAGCATTATTTTATTATTCACCCTTGGCTTTGCTACTCTTTTCCCACTTTTCTGCCATCTTTGCAGCAAGTTCCTTCAGAGGTCAGTACGTTTAAGAAAGCAGTACTTAAAGAATATGAATCTAGAATGGCTACTCCTAAGAAGACATATTGTAACATCTCTAACAAAGAAAGAAAATGCATTGAAGAATTGGCGAATGATATTGAAATTACAATCAATCTTGCAGATAAAGGCGGTGCCATCGTCGTTATGGATACTATGGTTTACCGTGGAGAATGTCTTCGACAATTGTATGATCCCAAATTCTATACTAGAATTTTACAGGGTCCAACTACGAGATTGCAGACACAGATCAAATCCTTGGTGGATGAAGGCAGAGAATCCAATTCGATCACTAAAAGTGAAGCTGAATTATTGATTCAAAAACATCCGAAGGTGTCAGGATTTTATATTCTTCCTAAAATACATAAACAACAAAGACCGCCACCTGGACGACCTATAGTGTCGGATATTGGTTCGGTTTTGGAGCTATTATCCAAGTTTGTTGATCATTTTCTTCGTCCTATTGTGGCCGTAAATGCCATCTAATTTACAAGACTCAAAACAGGTATTTACACTTCTGGATACAGTGTCTTTTGAACCAACTGTTAATATGATGGTGACCTATGACATAGAATCGTTATATATGAACATCCCACAGGAGGACACGCTAAACATTATAGAACATCTATTGGAGAGTCATCCGCGAGTAGCTCAAACGCCCAATTCTTTTGTTATGCAATGTGCCAGATTCGCGCTTAAGGAGAATTATTTCAGCTATGAAGGAGACCTGTTTTGGCAAACTACTGACACTTCTATGGGCAGCACTTGTGCCCCAAGCATGGCGAATCTGTATATGTATGGTTTTGAAACCAGGTTTATTTTTACAGCTGGCCACCCCTTTGTACAACGCCTCAAATTGTGGAGACGATACATAGACGGAATCCTGGTCATCTGGGAAGGTGACCAGGAGTCTCTTGATGTCTTATCACATTGGCTTCATGATCAAGATCCTAATTTAAGATTTACTGGTGAATCTAGTAATAGGAATGTTTCCTATCTAGATTTAAGACTCTACCCTAAGAACGGTAAAATCCAAACTGAGGTATATCAGAAACCGATGGCAAGGAACTCTTTACTTAGCTACCACAGTTTTCACACATGAGCCTTATTGAATAATGTTCTGATTGGTCAATTTGTAAGGCTACGGAGAAATTGTAATGAAGTTGAGAGATATAAAATTCATCCACAGATTTTAAGTGAAGAACCCCTTGCAAGGAACTACCCCACTAAATTTGTGTATGGTGCTCAAAAGCGAGCCCGTAATAACAATAGGGAGGCACTTCTTGAAAACTATGAGAGAGTTGCAAACAAGAGGCTAGTATGTGTGACAACTTTTAGTAACCTGATTCCGAACATTAAGAGAGCAGTCAACAAATCATGGCATATCTTGAATACAGGCTCTTTGACCTTGGATAAACCACTTTCTGCACTGAAGCGTAGTAGCAATCTTCGTGATATGCTAGTACACACTAGACCTAAGCCACAACAACAAGGGAACATACAAACTACGTTATGAGGAGCCTCACCAGTTGTAGGACATTTCCCATGTGGGGAATGTTCTGTTTGTCTGTTTACCAAACAAGTGACAGATTTGGACTTGGGCTTAAGTACACCATGGCGGTTAAATTCACACACTGATTGCAATACGAGTGGTGTAGTGTATATGATCTTGTGCCCGTGTTCACTCATTTACATTAGAATGACTACACGGAAGGTGAGACAGAGGATGGTGGAACATCGAAGTGCTTTTCGATGTAAAAAGACTAATACCCGTATGACAAGACACTATGCAGATATGACACACACTGAGGATGATTTTTTTTTTTTCATTGATAAACCTAAATATGACGTTAATATGGAGCCCCTAGATAAAGTACTCTTACGTAGAGAATAAAGATGGGTGTTCCGTTTAAAGAGTCAAATCACGGGATTAAATGACGATATCCCTTGGAAATTGCTTTAGATATCCCATTGTATTGTTTTTCTGACATTGTTCAACATCTAAACAAAAATAGGGGTATTTTACATAACCATCATACTGTTTTTATACTCCTATTTATACTTGTCTGTTGTGGATATTTTTCCATAATACCGTGATTGGGTTGTCTGTCACTAAATCTAAACCAACAAATATGTTGTTTTACTGAACATTATTGACTGGCTTATGGCGTTGCAACATGGTTCTGACATTGACTTCTCTATCATGATTAAATATGGGCTTGCGTTTTTACTAGCGCGTGCTAGGACTACGTATCCCATAATGCCTGGCAGACTTAATTTACACTATCCCCTTACTTCACGTTTATTTTATTTTTACTTTTTGACCTGAGAGTAAAGTGTGGTCAAAAATTATTCTAAGGACACTTTCAATATGAAGTTCGGTGGTGTCGACAAATACTCCAACGCGCCTTTTTGACCCGTAAGTCACATTCATGGTTTCCGGGTCGATAGATGTTCGGCAGCCTGAATACGGCTTTCGCGATCACTCGGCCTCCCCTTCTGGCCTCTTTTCCGAGTGTTGCACATGAGGAAAGCCGGTGAGTGTTCCTTGTCCGTAGGGAGACGCAATGTTTTACGTGTTTAACATTATGTGAGACTTGGAACGTGCCGCCGCATGAGTGCCGATAGTAATTATGGTGTAGATTATGTGCTGCTAAAGTATGGCGTCTTTTTGAGACATAGATGAGTGTTTCTCTTATCATGTTCTCCCGTGCAGTTTCAATGGGGAGGCGGGCAAAAGAGACATACGATCAAAATGTACATAATGTATAATATGTTACTTGAAGGAATAGTATGACTGTTTACATGAACACAGTATATGAACACAGTTAAGCCATATAGAGTCTTGAGTGATTATAGTGTGAAGAAAGTTGATTCACATTGTTGATCTTTGTTTTTTAAAGATTCCCAGTGGTAGATAAGAGGACCTAAATCAAGGTAGAAACAGAGATTTGATCTGCATATGGTGAGATTAATTAATTCATCTATGTTGTAGTGGGTGTCATGTCATGTGTTCTGACACTTTTTTCACTTGCACTTGGGCACCATTGTACTAAATTGGTTTGTGATCTTGAGATTATGATTTTTGTGTTACAGAGGGCGGACCATACTGAAGCTGGTCTTGCAAGTGTTTATATCAACAAATAAGTATGGTTTTTTAGATTTATATTCAAAAAATTTTGCAGAGTGAGAAGACACTGGTCCTGAAGAATGCTACGAATTTATATCATTTAGCAGAAACATGTTGACCTAGTCAGATAGGGTACATCTATATCCCTACTGTTACACTGTTTTTAAGTCCATCCATTGGGGATACTGAGTAAAGTTATTTTCCCTATATTAGGTGGTTTTAACACACATATTATTTAGCACTCTGCCCCTCACTCACACATTACATTGGCATAGAAAACACCTCATGCTCCTCTTCTAAGGGAGAGTTGTAGCCCATACTGTGCACGTTGCGGGCACTGTGTGTAAGAGGGGACCCAATGATGAAGCATGTCACCCCATGGGTGAGTGAGGGTTCTCGTCTTTAACAAGCAAATGCCCTTTGTTTTGTATTGCATTGTTTTAGTTCACTTGGTGCACTATTCCTTTTCTTTGACATAACCATCTGATTTACCTTTTGTGAGAAATAATCAAAAACCTTGAACATTCCTTGTTTATTCTTCCCAGGGTTTTTTCATTTATCATTGCATTGCTCTTCTAGCATTTTTTGTATTCTTCACCCTTGGCTTTTCTACTCTGGCACAGTTTAATTTTGTTTTACATTTTTTTTATCCAGTCTGACTCTTCACCTATGATACCATCCAGGCATCCATCCATCCAAACATTGCTATCATTCTCAATCCCAACAAACCTTTCACCAACAAAATACATTTGTCATATAACCACCACCCATGCGTCCTTGCTTGCCTTTGAGTTTGACCCATCAAACCCCCTGGAAAATTCCTTTCACCCATACAGTTTCAGCCATCCAGGCAGGCATCCATTCTTCCACCTTTGACCCATCCTTCAACCACCCATTCATCCTAACAGTCACTTATATGCATCTCCCGGCCCCTTCCTTCACCCACACATCCTTCTCTGCCAGTAATATATTACATGTCATCTGACTCTTTGTCTTCCTCATAAATCTTTCTCTGCTGAGTGGAAGGTTGAATAGGAGAGGCCATTAGTTACTCATCTCCCACTATGCTAATGTTAAGTAAACGGTGTATTCTTCAACTATTCACAACAGCTTAGTTTCAGCAGCAGTATTGTGTACACCCTTGTAGCGAGTGTATTCATCATTGTCAATAAGTAAGGAATATGACTTACCACCGCCCGCCACTGCTGCAGTCTCTCCCCCTGCAGCTGCGGCATCCGCTCCCTCCGGAGTGGCGGCACCTTCGCCGCTGAACCCGGCATGGTGGTCGGTACACCTGAAAAAAACATTTCCCATTTTTTAAATTCCATATACGCCTCCCCTATTTATAGTTTTCATTAGCAAGATTGAAAATACAATACAAACACATCACTACAATTTGGGTACTAGAGTAGAGTAGACAGTATGTTCTATCAAAAATTTAAAAAATCAGTTTGGGCATTTAGTTTAGTGGTAATTTTTTAAAAAGCCTCGCAAGAAGAGGACGATCCAAATGACTGGACTCAGTGGCTAGAGCTATTGGTGCATCTGATTTTTTGAAAAGAAGGAAAAAGTGGCCAACTGGACGGACAATCGGACATGAGGTCTCTCTTGGTTGGAAAATAATGTTGCTGTCCTCCTCCTCATAATTCTTTCCAGCTATGGTGCACGGTAGTCAGTTGTTCAGTGTTCACCATCAAATGCTGCTAATAAAAAAAGTACTAGGCCTAGAGGAGAAAATTAAAATACACCGCTTTGGCGTATCCAACGTGAGTGACCGTCATTGACACTGATTGAGCATGAGACAGTAAAAGAAAACCTTCTCATCTCAACAAACACGCGTAGAATACATTACGTGGGCATGAAATCTGTACAGCAGATTAGTACTAATAGTAATAGTAGTAGTAAGGAGCCCTTACTACTACTAGTTCTAGTAGTAGGACCAATGGGTTCTCCGAGTATTGCAGTACGACCACTAGGCACTCCACAAAATATTAAAGGGGAGAGGGAAAGCTGCATTGAAAACCAGAAGAAAGCAAGCTACAGAGAGTCAGAGGCAGTTTGATTTTATGTAAAAAACATAAAAAAAGACACTAGACATATAAATCCAAATGTTAGTAGGTAATGGACCAATAACAAGAATTTAGAAACAGATAGATCGAAGAGGATTTGGGAAAAATAGAATTAGCTCACGGAAATAATAGAGCGGTAAAAGTTACGGAAAAATATATTCATAATATTAACAGGAGGACCTACTGGGCCTACCAGAGCCATTGGCATCTGAGGCCGCATTCTGGCCCTGGGAGGCCCCTCCGGGTGCCACCTCAGCAGACCCAGTCTTTCTCTTCTTCTTGCCCCTGGATGTTGATCATGTAAGACATAATTAAAGAGACAAAAAATTATTGGTGTTAAATCACTCCAAAAAGATTTTTAGACAGGAAACAGCAATTGCAATAACATTTACCTATCCTAAATCAGATCGACAAGTAGTAGACCAGTATCGTGGCTGCGGACTGTCCTTATTACACAGTTCCGTAATTACGATTCCTGAATCTAAACCTACATAGCCTGCCTATTCAAAAGGCTTTGGGATGAATTGCAAAAAAATTATATATGCTTCTAAGATCCGATCTCATTCGTAATCATCTCTCAACCTGCTTTGACGGGCCAATTCTCTAAGTCTGCATTTAGTCTTCTTAAATGCATAGATGGATGCATGCATATTGCATACAACAAATTGGATGGTTGCTATTCACTCACTATACAAACTACAAAAGGTTCTCCTAGTACTGAGGTCATGTGAGAGGACGTGTCATGCAGGAAGCTAAATTACCAAATAATACTAAGTAACTAACTAACTAACTACCACTATCTTAGTGACAGGACAGCCTGACAGGACAAAGGAAAGGAGTCTTTCTAGTCTGCATTACCTAATTTAAGTTCTCTAACCTCTCTGTCATAACCAGCCCAAGCGAGCAAACAAGTAAGATTATTAGCTCCTGTCTAGAAGAATAACAATCACATAATATAAGATTTTTAGACGTAATGTACCTGCATTTAAGCAGCAGCAGCATTCTTGATATTTGGGAATAAAAAATTATTTGCAATAACACAGAACAGAACAAAATAGTAATACAATTAGCTACTCACCAAGCCCCGGGACCTCAACACCTGGCAGGTCCAGCAGGTCCTGCTCCCGGTCCAGGATGTCGGACTACCAGTGCATCAGTTGGCTATGGGTGAGTCGGATCCCAGAGCATCAAAACACTGCCCGGAACACCCTCGCCCACTGCCGGTGATGCTCCCCGAGCCCGTAACCGGACCCAGGCCTGCCGCCTGCTACCAGGGTAAAGGGGTGGTCACAAAAAACCTAGTGCAGCCACCTCCACCTTGGAAAATATGGCCCAGGTCTGCAGCCTTCTGGGCGATGCCTTCCGCAGCTCACACTCCTCCTCTTCCCCTGCTTCTTTGCCATGGTTCTAGGGGCAGAAAAGAAAATGTACGAAGAAAAGAAAGGAAGTAAAAAACAAAAGTAAAAAGCAACTAATAGAAAAACAGTCAGAAACGCACTAGAAAACACACACAAAAAGTAGAAAAAAATGCAAAATATACACTCAGGAATAGAGAGGTGTATATTCTGCATTCTGCACACATTTGTTTTAATACTTTGAGTGTCACTATAACCTGTGTTTCTTACTTTTTAAATCTGTGTGAAGCATTGGTCAACTTGCTAAACGCGCTCAGCGGACTGTAGCGCTGACGCGCTGCCCCTCAGAACCGCCATCCCCGGCCACGAGACAGGCCACGCCCTTTTTTAGGCCACGCCCATAGAATCCTCCAATCTAATATAAACATGTGCACACACCGGAAGCGCAGCGGACGGGCGCAGCGGGAGCGCCGTCTGCACGCCAAAGGCGCGCCTAAGGCAAGCCCGTCTGCGCCCGTCCGCGCCAGACCGGGCCATGGGGCATGGCACTCTGTTCCGCCCATCACTTACTCAGCCCATACCCTTAGGGATTTGCAATACCCCGCATTTACCACTTCCCCCTCCACCATCCGTCGCACAACCGCCCTCGGCATCTCGCGCCACAAACAACCTTGCTTAAATAGATATCCACCATCAAGCATGCCTAGCAAGAGCTTCACGTCGATCAGGGTACTTTATTTAAACACCCGCTCGCTAGTAAAACATTCAGAGGACATCTTTTTTCTCCGTTCTAACTCCAACCCCGATCTGCTTCTACTTACGGAGACCTGGTTGACCTCCGAGTCTCTCCCTGATATCCTGGCCGCCCTCCCCCCGACTACTACATTCTCCATACCGACCGCCCTGACGATCGGCCCGGGGGAGGGGTGGCAGCCATTATATCAAAACGCCTTACCTCTGTTTCCTCCAACCCCCTTCTCTTACCAGGGGTCGAGAACTTACTCTTCAGTGTACAAACTAACACTGGTGCCCTCACCCTTCTTCTATTATACCGGCCTCCTCACTCTATGCCCCATTTCCCCTCTATTCTGAGTGAACAACTCTCCGCGCTATTAACAGTACACTCTCACTTCGCCAAAATTACTGGTTTAACAACCCCAATGCCGGCCCTCACGCCATCGAGCTATTCGAGACTCTCGAGAACTTGAACCTCACCCAGCATGTCTCCCACCCCACTCACACTAAGGGTCATATCTTAGACCAGATCTGGTCCTGCAATCTGGCCCTGTCTCCGCCAGTCACTCTCCCTTGCACCTGGTCTGACCACCACTTGGTGGATACTACCATCACAGTTAGTGGCCAAACTTCCACTCCCCTAATGGCCGGGGGACAATCACGGAAATGGAATACCTACGATGCCCAGGGCTTTCTCTCCGTCCTCGCCGAATCCTGCCTCGACTCTCTTCCGTCCAGCAATATCGATCACCTGGAACAGGAAGGCGGTTCCTGGCTGGAGTCGGCCAGTGACCAGTTTGCCCCCCTGGTTACCTTCCCTCGTACTAGGCATCGGTACGCTCATAGGTGGTTCTCCGACGATCTCAAGACTTTGAAATTAAAAACACGTCAGTCAGAACGCACTTGGAGGCGCGATTATTCTGACTCAGCCAGACAGGTCTACCTGGTCACACGTAATAATTACAAATCCGCTATCAGGTCAGCAAAAATGGAACACTTCTCCAGCAGGATCGCGTCAGCCACTAATAAATCCAAGGAAGTGTTTAGAGTTCTAAATGAGCTAACCACCGATGATAGATCACTCCCAGCTCAGACTCCTACCCAGGTCACTTGTGATACTTTGAATTCTTTTTTTTGGGAAAAAATTATCAAAATTAAAAACTCTATCCCTTCCCTTGCCCAGCTCCCCCCTCCTGACCCCTTCCCTGATAACACGTCGACTTTCACTACTTTCCCTGTCATAGACACGACTTCCTTAGTGGAACTCGCCACCCGTGTGAAATCAGGCTCCCCCAATGATTGCTGCCCCCCCTCTGTCCTGCGTAGTATTTGTCTCAACCTACCAGACAATATTCTACACTTACTCAATAGCTCACTCACCAGTGGCAGTGTCCCCACCTCTTTTAAGGAGGCCATCTTGGTGCCCCTTCTTAAGCAGCCTGGTGCAGACCCGACTGAGCCATCAAACTACTGTCCCATCTCCCTCCTTCCCTATTTCTCAAAAATTCTGGAGGCCCATGTCACCCGCAGTCTATCAAACTTCGTTGAAACCTCCCAGTACCTCGAGCCTAATCAGGCGGGCTTCCGACCCGCTCACTCGACCGAGGCGGTCATTTTAGCAGTTCTCGATACACTTAGGTATAACGCCGATATCGGGAACCCCCAAGCCCTCGTCCTTCTGGATCTGTCCGCCGCGTTCGACACGGTGGACCATAACATCCTTCTCCACCGTGTCGAACAAGCCGGCATCCGAGGCCTTGCCCTCGATTGGGTCAGATCCTTCCTTACTGGAAGATCACAGGCAGTTCGCCTTGGTCCTTTCACGGCAAAAAAATCTCCTACGCTCTGCGGAGTTCCCCAGGGCTCTTCTCTCTCCCCGCTTCTATTTAATTTGTACCTCCGGCCACTGATCCAATCCCTCCTCAAATGGGACATCACAACCTTCAATTATGCTGATGATTTGCAGCTCGTTTTTTCACTTAACTCCCCACTAGCTATCAATACGTTTCACGCTGTAATGACTCACATACAACTCTGGATGGACCAGAACCAATTAAAACTCAACCCAGGAAAAACTGAGCTTCTTCTTCCCGGTCTCAGCCACATTCATTGGGGCCCTCAGTTCTGGCCGCTGGAGCTTGGTTCCCCCCCCACCCCAGCTAAAACAATAAAAAGTCTAGGCGTAATTATTGACGCTGAACTTACGCTCAAAGCCCAAGTTGGAGCGGTAATTTCATCATGCATGCTCCAGCTTCGGAGGATTCGTAAAGTTCGTCACCTTCTTCCCCCTGCGGCACTCACCCAATCTGTTACTTCACTGGTACTCTCCCGTCTTGATTTTTCTAATTCTATCTATCATGGTCTTCCACTTTATCTGCTAAACCGCCTCCAGGTCGTCCAAAATCAGGCAGCTCGCCTGATCCACGGACTACCTCGTTGGCAATCTGCTAAACCTTTGCTTCACAGCCTTCATTGGCTCCCTATGAATCAAAGGGCTGCCTTCAAGGTGGCTTGCCTCACTTTCAAATGTCTTCATTGTCCCAGCCCAGGGTTTCTCAACTCCCTCATCCGACCCTATCTCCCCACACGTAATCTTCGTTCCGCCCGTAATGACCTACTAATCACCCCAAAAAACAAAACTAAGAAATTTGGCGGTCGCCGTTTCTCTCACTTAGCCCCCACTCTCTGGAACTCCCTTCCCTTATCCATTAAATCCTCCCTCTCTCTCCTCTCCTTCAGGAAACTCTTAAAGACCCACCTTTTCCCATCCTTATGCTAGGTTCTGTAATTTTTGTTTCTCTTTCACTCTGTCAAGCAGCGCCAGGAAGCTTCGGCGTCAGTGCGCTTTACAAATAGCACTTAATAATAATAATAATATTAATAATATAATACATAAAAATGATCTGAAAAAATGTTTTAGAAACAAAGAATTGAAAAGATATAGGGAGGATAGAAAAACAAGCCCAAAACCATAGCAAACATGAAAATCAAGATGGTCAAGCCCATGGGCGACCACGTAGTGAAGTTCGCAAGATATTTCCCCCCGAGCGTGCAATACGCGTTCCCGAACACGCAATACGCATTCACGAACATCAAAAAAAGCATTGCGGGGGCGTGGCTAGCAGCCAAGCATGGCGGCAGCATAACGTAGGAGCTCCTGAGGGCACTGTGGCCTACCATCGATCCGACACACCAATCCGGTAAACAACCCACCTGAAGCGGCTGCGACGGGGACTGGGTCCGAAGCGGTAGATCCTGATCCGCTTTTGAGGACGAACGGCCGCTGCAATCTACACCGGCATTGTCCGACGCGGTTGGGCCTGCACTGGAGAAGGAAGCACCGGGCTAAAGTAAGCCTCCGGCCCCGGCGGAAGTGAGACCAAGCCGGCGTACTGGTGGAAACGACCCCCGGTGCCCGGCCGGCACCTCCGACCCACCCGCACCAGACACCAGACGTCAGCCGGACTGTCGGAACCAGGCGCTGCGGCCCTGGGAAGCAGCGGACGCTGAGCCTGCCGGTGAGTGCCCCGTCTGGAAGGAGGGGGTGTAGCCTCTCGGAGGCGGGCGGGAAGAAGCGCCTCAGAAGACTGCAACGGAAACCTTGGGGTGACGCCGAGCGGCTGACTAAAATACTCGGTACCGGACATTTCAATAGAAGCCACCGGCCCCCCCCCTGAGATTGTCAGACACCGAGGACAGGGGCCCAGCCTACGGAGGGAGATGGCGAGTGCCCCCGGGGGACTATCCAGCGCGCACTCAGGGGGGCAAGCTGGAACGGCAGAACAGCACTGCTCAGAGCTGCGGAGACGGGTGTATCGGCAGAGCCGGAGAGCTAGAGGGCGACCAGGAGAGCTACGACTTTTCTTCACCAAAGGACACTAATGAAAGGAGCAAAGGGGGACTGCAAATCTACCCAACCAGTACAACGGACCTAAACCACAAAGCTAAATACAAAAACATAACAAAAAAGGGAAAACACAAATAAAAACTTTAATAATTTACGATCAATGAAAAGTGAAACGGTGCTCTTTCCACGTCCATTATAAGGCCACAGTAGCGCCCGGGACTAGGGATTGGTACTACTGGCACCCCGCTGAGTCCCTGAACAGTCAGACAACACGCGTCCAGTACGTGAAACGTAGCGACACACTCGAGCCGGGAGGTCACGCCAGCAAGCACGCCACTCACCTGGGCCAAATCTTGGTACTCAGACCGGACATTGCACGCTCCAGAGACGGAGGGATTGAAGTGGCGTAAAAGTGCACAGGCTTCCGGCGGCAGCTCGAAATATAATATCATCAAGCTGCAACGGAGCGACGAAGGGGCTGATCACAGTGAGACTCGGACGGAGGGGCTCCTCCATCCACGCGACCACACTTTGCTCCACGGCACCCAACCCCGGACACAGCCTCCTCCGTCGTCCAGACACGGGAGGTTCGAGACCACGTCTTGTGGACCTCCCGACATGACGGGGAAAACAAACAGGAGTGGCTCAACGCAGGCCAAGCTAGACAAGTTCGCCTACAACCAACATGCCAGATCTCAGCCCGGCGGACGGACCTCCGCCGGGACCTCTAAGGAGGCGGAAGAAACCGCAAAGGTAACGTTGGAGGACATCATGAGAACGCTGTCGGATGTCAAAACCACGGTTGGATCTATCTCGACTGAAGTCACACTACTGCGAGCGGACTTTCAAAAAATGTCAGAAAGAGTGTCCCAGGTCGAGGTGGTGACGAAGTCCCTAGTGGAGGATACATCGGAGCTACAAACGGCCATGGAACGGATGGAGAAGGTCACCAGGCTGCTGCAGGACAAGCTGGACGACCAAGAAGGACGCTCGCGAAGAAATAATGTGCGAATCCTTGGCCTTCCAGAGACGGAGGGTAAGGGAGCCATGGACCTCTACGTTGAGGATCTCATCAAGACCAAATTACAACCGAAGGGGCTCTCCCACTTCTTCTCTGTGGAGAGGGCACACAGAGTCCCAGGCGGAATGCCCAAAACTGGTGCTGCTCCAAGGCCTGTGCTGGCGAGATTCTTTAATTTCAGGGACAGGGATGCCATCCTGCAGGCTGCGAGAGTCTCCCCCCCAGTCAAGATACAAAACGCTACCTTGGCCTTCTTCCCAGACTACACGGCAGAGGTGGCCAGACGCCGCAAATCGTTCACGGAGGTTAAGAAAACGCTGAGAGACAGGGAACTCCCATACTCCATGTTATTCCCGGCCAAACTGAGGGTGGTCGCCGAGGGTAAGACTTGGTTTTTCGACAATCCGGAAGTGGCCCGGGACTGGCTCGACGGTTGGCGACGGAATGGACGACAACGTCGCACAAGCAAGGAACAGCCCGACCACCGGAGCAGCAGCCAGCGGACTGCACAGATGGCTTCCTCGCCGCGTCGGGACGGCACGGATGGAACTGATTTTGAGGAGACGCAGGACCTCTTCGACTCGGGACAGCAGGCCCCAGTTTAATGACTCTCTATAGCGGAACAAGACAAGCGGAGACGTAATGGACCTGGGTACCGAAGCAGCTGAGTAAGGTGGGCACAGTTGGTGCCTGTAAGGAACTCATCGACCCCACGAGGAAGTAAGATAGTTGGGGAGGGACTAAAGCACTCTGCGAAGTTGGGGTCCCGGGCGGGGGTTTGTCCGGGGAGCAGGGGAGCAGGGAGGGGGGAAAGAGTTACAGTTATGTTATTCTTGTTCTGGTTTTTGTTGCTAGCCATCGCTCGAATTACACACTACACCATCTCCCACAATGGAACCGCACACTTACACTCTAGCCACGCCCGTCAGGTCTGCATTGCCATACATGCCGCATTAAGCAATCCATCAACCCACCGGTCCCATGGCCCATTCGCCACAAGTGCCGCCCGCGCGGACTGACCCCGAGACAGTAGCTGTGCCTCCTCTGCGCCTCTTAACCTGGAACGTCAGGGGCCTAGGGGACAAAATAAAGCGGGGATTGGTGCTGCAAGCCATAAAACGCCAGGGCCCAGATTTAGTCCTCCTCCAGGAGACACATATGGCAGGGACGACATGTAAAGCACTTGATAGGCGGAGCTATGAAATGGCAACGCATGCAGAATTCACCACCGGTTCAAGGGGAACAGGCATACTAATAAGAAAACATTCACCCTTTCTCATCACTCACCGCGTGACGGACGACCAGGGTCGTTTCGCCGCTATACACGGCCAATGGGAGGGACGACCGCTGAATGTTGTCTCTGTCTACATACCCCCGGCGCTTCACTCCGTGGCTCTGCCTGTCCTAGGTAAATTCCTCCTGGATCTGCCGGAGGGAGATACAATTATAGGGGGGGACATGAATGCCATACTGGACCCAACGGTGGACACTATGCCCACTAGGAACACTCCCAGAGGGAACACAGCATTACCTGACTTTCTAGAAGCCCTAGGCATTACAGATTTGTGGCGCCACTTACACCCCAAGGCGACTCAATACACTTACTACTCGGCGGTACATAACAGTCTATCTAGAATAGACTACTTCCTGTTCCTGGGGACAGGGATGGGATCGGTGGACAAGCTTGATATCCTGCCCAGAGGAATATCTGACCACTCACCACTCATTTTATCGCTCACCACCGGGGGCAAAAAACGCGCTAGAATCTTCCCCCTATTTCCGGCCTACCTGCAAATCCCTAAGATCCGGAAACAACTCAAATTGGCGACAACACGCTACTTTGAGGAAAACACGGGAACGGTGGCTTCACCATCGGTCTTGTGGGAAGCGTACAAGACGGTCCTCAGGGGCGCAGCGATAGCTTCAATAGCGGGACACAAGCGGGACTCCCGGAGAGAACTCGCGGAGAAAGAACTGCTACTGCAGGACGCTAACGCCGCCCATATGGCGGACCCCACCCCGGCCACAACACATACATTGCAACTACAACAGCAGCTATATCAGAATCACTTCAAACTGACGGTTCAGGGCTACATCACAGCCACTGCGCATAGAATCTACGATGTGGGCGACAAAGCAGGTAAAATGCTGGCATGGTTAGATAAACGAAGGGGGGGACCAAGGGGCATCCAAACGCTCCACACGACTGATGGCCGAGTACTGACACACCCGGAGGACATTGTTCACACTTTAGCTACTCACTTTCAGGACATATACACCCCGAAACATGTCATCACCGCCCCAATGGCATCGGAATCACTGCATGCAATTGGCGTCCCCACTATTTCCCAAGAGGCCCGGCTGGGGCTAGAGGCAGACCCGACGGAAGAGGAAATACAATTATCAATCCAGGCATTGCAGGCAGGCAAAGCGCTGGGCCCTAATGGGCTACCCGTGGAGTGGTACAAATCCATGGCATCGGAGCTTAGCAAACCATTGTTAGACATGTTTAAGGAGAGTAAAGACAGGGCGATACTACCGCTTGACCAGCGCATGGCGACGATCGCAACCATTCCCAAACCCGGTAAACCACAGACAGACTGTGCCTCTTACCGCCCAATTTCGCTGCTTAATGTGGAGGCGAAGGTCCTGGCCAAGATTCTTGCCACTCGACTGATGCCACACCTACAGACCCTGATCCACCCTGACCAGTCGGGCTTCATGCCTAATAGAAGTACAGCGTTGAACTTGAGGAGGGTTCATGGCGTCCTGGCCCGGGCGCACCTCCTCACGGAGGAGGCGGTCATCATCTCGCTTGACGCTAAGATGGCCTTCGACCTGGTGGAGTGGGAATACCTCTTCGAGGTTCTCGCACGTATGGGCTTTGGGCCGAACTTCTTAGCCTGGATAAGACTCCTGTACA
The DNA here is from genome assembly GCF_964261635.1 of Lissotriton helveticus. Taxonomy (NCBI): domain Eukaryota; kingdom Metazoa; phylum Chordata; class Amphibia; order Caudata; family Salamandridae; genus Lissotriton; species Lissotriton helveticus. The sequence continues at coordinate 179,612,151 of NC_136063.1, forward strand.
CACAACCGATGGCGCAGGTGATAGCAAACGGCCACACTTCGCCACCGTTCCCACTGGGCAGAGGAACCAGACAGGGGTGCCCTTTGTCACCGTTGCTGTATGCATTGGTACTTGAACCCCTGGCTATCCTGCTTCGAGAGACGCCCCTGTTTCGGGGCATTAAATGGGAAGACGGTGGGGAGGACAAGGTATCGTTATATGAAGACGACATGCTGGTCTATATGGTGGACCCTGACGCCGGGATCCCGGCCCTGTTGGAACTTTGTAATACGCACGGGAGGTCCTCGGGCTATACTTTGAATTGGTCGAAATCAGTGATATATCCGCTGACAGGCCTGGCACCGCACCTGCCAGCAGACTGCCCCTTAATGACGTCGTTGTCCTCCTTTAAATACCTGGGCATAGTGGTCACGCGGGATGCTACAGCCTTCTTTCACTACAACTTGAAACTGGAACGCCTACGTGCGGATGTGAAACACTGGACCGCGTTGCCACTGACCCTCCTGGGGAGAGCAGCCTTATATAAAATGATGGCACTGCCCAGGTTCCTGTATGTATTTGAAAACACACCTTACCTTGTCCCGCCACGGTATTTTCTGCAAATTACGGAGTTGGTCTCCAACCTGCTCTGGAACGCTGGCCCGGCTCGTATAGCATATGACAAGCTGGTGAAAAGCTGGTATGAAGGGGGCATAGCACTACCCAACATACAGCTCTATTATTGGGCTGCTCAGCTTAAAGTGATTAACCAATGGATCCATGCCCCGAGAACCGACCCGGCTTACCAAGCGGACTGGTCCCAACTAGGGACAGACTGTATGCTCTCGGTGCTCTATAATAGACACCAGCTGGGGCGCCTAACAGGCCCAACACGACACACAGCAACATTATGGCACATTGCACAGGCACGACTGGGGTGGAAAGGGACGATAACGAAACTGACACCGTTATGGGACACGAAGGCACTGGGATCCCTGAGGATATGCAAAGGGTTTACACAGTGGGACCTCATAGGCATCTCCACGGTTGGGGATATGTGGGACGGGGACACGGTGGTATCGTTTCCACAACTACAGCACCTATACGGACTTAGGTCAACAGAGACGTATAGATATGTCCAAATCAGGCATGCACTGCTACAGGCGATCCCGGCGGGCACGACCCTACCGGAATCATCACCCCTGGAAGATAGACTGCTCACTGATTTCATGCAACACAAGGCGACCTCTCTTACCTACAAAAAGATCATAAACAACCTAGCTGACCCCACACAAAAACTAAAAGAAAAATGGGAGGGGGAGGTAGGAGAAATGGATGAAACAGAATGGAACGAGGCGTTGGCCTCCCCAAGGGAAGTTGGAATTTCGACGAAATTCAGACTGGTGCAGCTAAAGATCCTACACCGCATTTATTATACCAGAACACTGCTTCACAAAATACACAGAGCTCCACACCCCTTCTGCCTGCGGGGATGCGGAGAGGAAGGCACATTATTTCATACATTATGGGACTGCACGCACATACAGGAATACTGGAGGCGGGTGCTACGTACCATCTCTCAAGCTCTTAAAAGCACTATTCTGCCTGACCCACGCAAATGTCTCCTAAATGTTTGGGAACCCAACGACTTGGGTAGGTACGGGAGGCTATGGGCTACGCTGGCTATGGCAGTGGCTAAGCGAGACATCGCGCAGAAATGGGGGGCTCCAGATCTACCCACGGCGAGTAGGTGGGCGAACAATATGGACACACTGATGGTGACAGAAAGGGGGGTCTATCTCCTCCGAGCCTCCCCCCCGGAAGTGGAACAAGGTTTGGATGGCATGGAATGTATATCGCGGGGACATCTGCGACCCGCTTCCGGAGGGAGAGGATCTAGACTCAGAAGGGGAAGATGAGTGAGGATGCGACTGGGGATGAGCGAAGCTGGGGGCAGGCCACGGGATTGCATTGCTGTATAGGGAGTGAATAGAGCGGGTTAATGCAACGGACCTGACTGCGGACAAAACGGGATGATAAAGTGTAAGTTCTGATGGCATACGTTGGGGGGGGGGTTGTTCGAGAAATGTTATACTGAATAGGAAAACAAGCTAGATACAGTCAATAGGGCGATAATTAATGTTACTCAAATGGTATGGTTAATGACAAACTGTATAGGCAAGCATGTGCCGCGAACACTGTTTAATGCAATTGTAAAGGAATCTTCTGCAACGCAATATGTACTACGAGAAATTTTACCGTTTAAATGCGACTCCATATAAGAACCGACCAAGCAATCATACCAAAGGAAAATACATCAAAAGATAAAAACGTACCACGAAATGTAATGTTGTACCACAATACATGTCTAAATTGCCTATTGATCAATAAAGAGTTTAAAAAAAAAAAAAAAAAAAAAGCATTGCGAACGGGCAGAACAAGCAACTTCGCATTCTTGTAGAACTCCGCGTGGCTCTCAGAGTTTCTTTACAACGTTACGGAATTCCGCGTAGCGCCGCTACTCGAGCTCTGCCCAGGCTTAGTCATGAGAGGTCCACCCCGTTTTTTCATGGGTGTTGGCTGGCTGTGAAGTTGCCATGGTTTACCGAAGTTTAGTGTTGTTGACAGCGGCTGACGGAGGTAGACAGGGTCAATCCAGGAAGAACCTGGAACTTAAAGGTTCTACAGAAAGTTTAGTTACTTGCAGGTTAATAGTGTTACTAAAGAGGGAGAGGAGTGTAAAGGTTGCAGTTAAGCAGCATTGGAGCAACTATAATGTTACTGAATTAAGTTGCTATGGGGGAGGGATATTTAGGGGTGGGGTAGCTTAACATAGGTGATCAGCATTGTATAGTGAGATTATAGTTTTGTAAGGCAGAGGTTTTTCCTCAACACCACCTTCAAAACAGGCACCTTCCCAGACGACTGGAATTGAGCAGAAGTCAGACCTTTGCTCAAGAAGACCACAGCTGACTTCAACGACCTCAAGAACTATCGGCCCATCTCGCTCCTCCCCTTCACAGCCAAGGTTGCAGAGAAAATAGTCAACAGGAAACATACACAATTCATTGAAGAGAACATCGTCCTCGACCCGTTCCAATCCGGATTCCGAAGCAACAACAGCAGACGACATCTGCAACCTCCTGGACCAAGGCCACTCCTCAGCCCTCATCCTACTCCTCCTATCAGCGACCTTCAACACTGTCTCCCACAGCACACTAGTCGCCAGACTACACGGCGCAGGCATACAAGGAACAGCCCTGGATTTGATCAGATCATTCCTCACCGGAAGAAGCCAAAGGATCAGGTTCCTACCCTTCCTCTCCGACCCCACAAAAATCACCTGCGGAGTCCCACAGGGTTCATCCCAGAGCCCCACCCTCTTCAACATCTACATAGCCCCACTCGCAGCCATGATCCGACAATACGGCCTCAACATCGTATCCTACACCGACGACACCCAGCTCATCCTCTCTCTCACCATAGACCCCACCACTGCCAAATTCAACTTCCAGAAAGGAATGCAAGACGTCACAGTCTGGATTACCAACAGCCTGCTGAAGCTCAACGCCGAGAAGACAGAAGTCCTCGTGCTCTGTACCACCCCTCCTGCATGGGACAGCACCTGGTGTCCAACTGCCCTCAGAAGCCTACCTACCCCCTCAGACCATGCCAAGAACCTCGGCATCGTACTCGACTCATCATCACTCACCATGACAGGTCAACGCTGTCACCTCCAGCTGCTTCAACAACCTCTGCATCCTCTGCTAGACCGTCAAGTGGATCGCCCCGGAGTAAAGGAAGACAGTCACCCACGTACTCATCACTAACAGACTGGACTATGGAAACACACTCTTCGCCGGCATCAACAAGTCCCTACTCCGCAAACCGCAGACAATACAGAACACCGCCGCCAGACTCATCCTCGACATCCCCTGACACGAACACATCAGTCAACACCTATCAACTCTCCACTGCCTCCCCTTGGAGAAAAGAGTCACTTTCAAAATACTCACTCAGGCCTACAAATGCCTACACAACAACGGACCCAAATACCTCAACGACAGAATCAACTTCCACATACCCAAAAGAAACATCCGATCTTCCAACACCGCACTGGCTGAAACCTCGCGCATCCACAGAGCCAGAGCAGGCAGAAGATGCTTCTCTCACATTGCAGCCAAGACCTGTAACGAGCTACCGGCAGACATCAGATGCACCCCCTCCCTGAACACCTTCAGGAAGACCCTCAAGACCTTGCTCTTCAGCTAAACAGATCTGTGGACCCCCCTCAGCTCCTTGAGACCCTCATGGGTGAGTAGCGTGCTTAAAACTCCCTGATTGATGGATTGAGGTTGTTTGTATTATGCACCTGTTTCAATAAGCAGCCTTTTTTCACACAAACTTGTTGTCATTGGTCTGTGCTGCTCCTCCTTTTCCCCATTGAGGACTTGGGGGGGTAGCCGACCATAGGGCTGTCTGCCCACAGGGTAATTTTGGGAAGGGTAGCAGTCAGATGAATGCTCAGGTTTGGCTGTGTTTGGGAAACATTTTGTAGCCCAAGAAATATATAGACGGATATGGTGGGTGACAAGCTACCAAATCGTCTTGGTGACACGTTGGCTGGTACCTGGCAGCTAGCATTTTTTCTGACCCTCCCATTCCCTTAATTTGGAGTTTTTAGTAAAGGTTTTTCCCCATCTCTTTTGGAGTACCCTTGGTGAGCTTTTTTGGAATAGATGTGCTGAAAGATGTTATCGGTTAAGTTGTTGATTTGTAGCAGACACATATGAGTTAGGCTGAGAAGTTGTCATGGTTTACTTAAGTTTACTGTTTTTGACAGCTGAGAGAGGTAGACGGGCTCACGCCAGGATAAGCCAGGAACATAAAGATCCTGCAGGAAGTTTAGTTAGTTAGAGGTTAATAGTGGTATTAAAGATGGAGAGAAGTTTAAAGGTCAATGTTTCAGTTAAGTAGCATAGGAGCAACTACACTGTAACTGAATGAAGTTGATATGGTGGACGGCCTGCCATTTGTTGGGGCCACACTCTGCCCAGTTACTTTCCCCTGGTGGGACTACCTGTCCCAGGGTTCTTGTTGCTGGTGTGGGCGCTGACGGTGAGGGTAAGCATGGCCATCGTGCTCATAGCGCTGCATATCCCCCCGCAGGCCGGGCCGTGTGCGGGTCACTCCCGGGCCAAAGACAGACCCGTCCTGCATCAATCAGCGACATGTACAGGCAGGACAGGACCACCCCCCTTGTCCTTACTGCTTCACAGTACAATCCGGCACTCATGTAAGACTTTAACCAGTCCTCTTTTTAGTGACCAAATGCAATCACAGCCTTTGACCAAGTCTCCCAGACCGCACTTGGAATTTGAAACTGATAGCTGTCTCCCTATAAAACTTAAACCAGGGCGATCCCTGAATATTGTTCAGCAGGGAGAAACTGTACATTACTCTCCATTGTTGACGAGGTTGCACTGTTGACACTTTATGGTTTACAGACTGTTGGGAGTATAATTGGCCTACTCTTGATTAATTCAATCGATAGGTGCATTGGTGTATTGGCAAAGGGTTGGTTTGTTTTGTTGCCCAGGAACTACTGTCAACCACTTGCCCACCTTGAACGGCCCAATATCACTATTGATAAGGAAAAGAGGGAAACTTATAAAGTCTGCTTGAGCGTAGAGAGGTACTAGGCGAGACACTTCCTTTTTAATATAAATTAAAAATTCATCATCATGGGCAAGCAGAAGGCTACAGAGGGACTAACTAAAGGGAAATTATCGAAGATGAGGAAAAGCGCAGCTGAGAATCGTACCATTGAAGAAATAGATGACCTGATTGAAGAGGTAGAGTCAATGTTAAGCAATAAATGCAAAACAGCTAGTAAATATGAATCAAAAATCACTGCCTTCCATGGTAAATGCGCACCTGGTTCCCAGATAGAGAGCACCTCAAAACCGGGCCAAACAGAAGCAACAATTGAGACCTCGTCAGGTGTAACAGGTACCCATTCACTAGCCATGCCTTCCACCTAAAGGGATTGTGATGTCCTTCAGCAAACAAATTACTGTGTCCTACGTTAGCTAATCTGCACCGCAAGAGGTAAGGAGGCCCCGTCGCCCACTATGTGCTCAAATAGGTGTCCCCCTTTAATCCCCATATTAGCGTTAGAAGATGATTTTGAGCATCCCTTTACACAGAACCCTAACTCAAATGTGCTTTCACAACATGATAAACAACTAGCAAAAGCTATTTCAGCCCATAGTTTGTCCAAAGTGCCTGCAAGACAGTTTACCTGGAGGGCAAATAAACGCCAATGCTCAACTAATAATTGAGCTAGTGCAGATATTATATGCTCTAACTAACGAGGTTGCTAATTTAAAAACATTAATATGGAATCTAAAACAACAAGATAATGTAGACAGGGATGCTGTACCAGAGGAATTGCGCGGAAGTCTGGGGAAGTGCCAGGCTACCCTCCAGGTACATGAAACCACCACACAAGGAACACAACATTCCAATTATATAGGTAAACAATTAGAGGGCTTGAGTGCAGATTTGCAAAACCAAAATCTATAAAACTTTATAAAAAATAAAAAAAAGGGATGGGAACGGTTGGCATAGGGGGATAACTAGTGGTTTTAAAAGAGCATGGTTTGAGAGACGGGAAGAGCATAAGAGAAGTATGGTGGGTGGACAACAGTACACTGATAATAACAAATTACTGAAAAATTATAATCAGCTTTTCGGTCTTGAACTGAATTTTCCCCCTTTTCTGCCCCCCTCCACCGTGCACCCTCCCCCCACCCAACACTCCCCACAGCGCCCCCTCCCCCACCCCAGTGACCCTCCCCCAACAATGAGGCAATAGGGCCTATTGCCCCTTGATGTGTGTGAGAGTACCTCCAGTGGCTATGGAGATCCTAATCAGAAATAGAAACAGAAAACCCTGAGATTCCCAAAATATAGAATAGGATAGTCACACAATAATCAAGTCTCTGTTATCTCAGGGTAATGAGTTCAGATATTCTTTGGCTGAGTCTTCCGTTGTAAAAAATCGATTTTGCCCTTTATAAATCGTTTTCAAAGTAGCAGGTTGCAAAAGGAACACTTGCACCTCTTTTGCCTGAAATGCAGGAATTAGTTGACGAAGTCGCCATCGGTTCTCGACAGTAGCATGACAGTAATCAGGGCGGACGAAAAATTCCACCCCCAGACCTGATCTCTTTTTGTCTGGTCGTGCAAGATCGTAAAGCAGCTGTCTAGCCAAGAAATTGTTGAAGGAAATTAAGATAGCCCGTGGATATCGAGCGCTTTGGTTCGCTCGTGCTGGTTGTGACCGAAATGGGAAACGGTGAGCCCATTGGATTTCTTGCACCCATTGCCACTCCTTAACTTCAGGAAATACAGCATTAAATAAATCTATAACGAACTGGCGCACATCTTGGCCTTCACGTCCCTCGGGGACACCCAAAATGCGTAAATTATTACGCCGTAGCCTGTTTTCTAAGTCAGTCAGCTTTGAATTAACATCGAACTTTTGAGCCTTAATTTCCTTAATATCACTTTGGTTTTGAACCATTTGATCTACGAGTGTAGAGATGCGACCTTCTGCTTCAGTCATTCTGTCCGTAAAGTCGTTACAGGATTTTGCTAATCGGCGGACAGTATTCTGTAGCTTTTTAAAGGCATTATGAGTTTTTTGATGGTCCGCTTTGGCCTCTGCACGTTGATCAGAAATGGCCTTCAATACTACATCCAATGCCTCCTGCGCCGTTGCACCCATATTATACACCGCCCCACCAGGTTGATCAACATTGGGATTATTCTCGATTAATGCCCATTCGGGAATTTCCATAGATCCAGAATGACCACCATTGTCGTTGACCTTATTGCCAGCGGTCAGGTCTGCCCAATTTGCATTCCCTTGCTCGACGGCAGTAAGCTCGAGAGATAGTTTCCCAGTATTTTCGCCATCATCCTCCACGTCTCCCTCCTCTTCCTCCTCCTCTACCTCCTCTTCTATATCCTCCGAGGCGTAGGAGTGCTCTGAATGTTCAGATATTGAGTCGTATTCACTATCCTTGCTACCAATCAGATCCCCCTCTCCAGAGTCAGCTATATTTTCTGTGTTAGAAGTCAGTGTAGGGGTAGATATTAAAATGGTAGTATGAATGGAAGCAGGTTGTATAGGCCTTGGGGAGACCACCAAATCTGATAATGCCTCAGTCAAAGTAGTATCTACCAGATTCTCGATATTCTCAATACTCTCAGTATTCTCATTGAGTTCTGTGCCTTCGATGCTCTCCTTTTGAGACTTGGTCTTATTTTCTGTATCCAATGTGGCCGCTTTTGTCTCTGACTTTGCAAAAATATCGTTCTCAGGGTGAACTAGTAATTCAACAGCAGGGGTCGCCGAGGCCGATACTATATATTATTTGGCCTGTTTGCTACAGAATATTAAGTTTGCTGTAAATGGGAATGACCCACCTCAATTTGAGGATCCTGATATTTTTTATTTATTACTTGGCCCACAAGCACGACAGATGCTTCTTCGTTTTTACGAACCCAGCTATTATAAAAGAACCAAATTTAAGTTGGTGCTCACTGCTTTTAAGGGCTGGCGTACGATTAGCAAAATTATGCACCTGCGTCGCATTAACTATCATACTCCCTGCGACTCCCCGGAACTGCTACCATCTGTATTTTGGGACTATAGAATGCATATTTGGGGTGAAAAAGGCTTAAAAACGGTTGGTTTGCTGTTTAAAGATGGTGTAATGTCATCCTTTCAAGAACTTAAAGATACCTATGCAATTCAACAGAATGATTTTTTTAAGTATTTACAGTTACGAGACTTTATTTTCAAACATTTAAATTCAATACCTATCCTGCCTAATGGGCTATTGGTAATACTTAATAAACCGATACGGATCGGTATTATATATAACTATCTACTCGAATTACATCAGGATGACCTTGTGTTGCAGGAGTCCAAATGGTCGATAAGGCTAGCTACTAGCTTTGTACCCTTACAAGATTCTATTAACACCGCGGCTGACATTATTCTATCGGCGAATTTACGTTCTCAGCACTATTAAACTGTATTTAATCTCTACCATACTCCTGCAAAAATGGCAAAGTGGGGCAATAGCTATAATGGGAAATGTTTTAGATGTCAAAATAACATGGCTGACATTGTTCATATATTTGCTGACTGCAGTGCGCTAAATTCATTTTTTGTATCCATTGTACAATTTCTCTCAAATGTTTTAAAAGCTGATGTCATAATATCCAGGGAAATGATTATCTTTGGTCTATCAAGTGACCTGGAAGTGTTCCTATCGTACCGCAAGTATAGATATTTGCTATTTATGGTGACGGCAGTTGCTCGCCTATGCATTGCCTCAATGTGGTTGAAACCGGAAGCTCCAACTTATGAGATGTGGAGAGCAAAATGTTATAATGTGTTCTACTTGGAATACAACCTATACTGTACTAAGTCAATTAAGAAAAAGCAAAGGGGGATCAAGGTGTGGCAGGCGATGATCGATCATATGGGGGCTGAGGAATGATGTTTGTATGTATCAAGATCAATGAAGGCTTACACGGTAGCATAATACTAATATTGTTTTATATTTGATAATCTTTACTTATTGTATTGCTTTTCTTTTGTATAAACTGTATAACTGTATTATGAATATGAAATGATATCGGTTTTGAACTGAACCAATAAAAAATAAAAAATAAATAAAAATAAAAAAATTATAATCAGAGGGGTTATTATACCTTGCCTATAAGAGGCATAGGAAAACAATCCTGGGACCAAGACCTACACACTGTGCATTTGAAGCCATACCTATTCATTAGACCACCACTAATCAGAGGAATAACGATAGTTCGCGACCAGTGGAATGGAAAGTCTACATGATGAATGTCCATAATACATGGATACATGGAATGGCGCAGAAATTATTACCATTTTTAAAAAAGGGGATCGTGGCGATACAGCCAATTATCTCCCCATTAGTCTTTTAGACATAACACAGAAGATCTATGCTAGACATATTTTAAATCGAATAAATTCATGGCTGGAGGATGAGTCAGTTTTATCTAAATATCAGGCGGGGTTTAGGAACGAAACAAGTACTATAGACCAGGTATTTAGGCTTTGCTGCTTGTACTGGAAATATGTCATAATTCGCAAGGGCCACTTGTATGTGACCTTTGTAGACCTGCGAGCAGCATTTGACCTAATTCCCCGCGATCTACTTTGGGAAACTCTGAATAGGCAAGGGCTGCCAGGCGAATTGTTAAAACTCATAATGGGCTTGCACCAGGAGAATTATGCTAAAGTTAGGTGGGACCAAATGGGGAACTTACAAACCCAATCCCCATAAAACGGGGAGTACGCCAGGGATGCGTACTGGCCCCCACCCTTTTCTCCCTATACGTAAATGACATTGCAGCCTATATGGAAAATTGTGAGAATGATTCGCCCGATTAGGAGGGGAACGTGTTGCGTCCCTCCTTTTTGCGGATGATACCATTTTAATTTCGCAAACACCGCGCGGCCTCCAGACCCTTTTAGACAGGTTCCAACAGTATTGTACTTTGAAAGGACTAGAAATCAATATAAAAAAAACTAAATACATGGCACTAAACCCGCACAAAACTTTTAAAAGAAATTTAATGTTAAACGGACAAAAATTAGACTACGAACATAGCTTTACATATCTGGGAGTCCTGCTAGATTCTTTAATGGGATGGGGCCCACAACTAGAGAAATTAAAACTGGTGTTTAAACAAAATTGTTTTCCCACATTGCAGAGACACAATAAAAGTGTCAATAAGGCGGTCACACCAGCAGTGGAGCTTTTTAGATATAAGGTCCAATCAGCCTCACTGTATGGGGCGGAAATTTGGGGGCCAGTATGTAAGAAAACTTTTGAAGTACTTGAGAATAAGTTTATTAGGGGTCTTCTAAAAATCCCTAATAACACTCCGCTGATTCCCCTATTTCTTGACTTAAACATTAAACACACAGATCATCATGCAATATTGAGACCAGTATTGTTGTGGGTCAGACTATGGACAACAATTGAACTATCAGATTATAAAAATGGCTTGAAAGAGGTCCTTGAACTTGATAGTGACAGGAAAATCTTTTGGTTTAAACATGTAAAAACCTGGCTAATCAAGCTAGGATTAATGCACTTCTGGAACGAGCCAGGTTCTTTAAACTCAGTTTCTAAGAAAATAGTCAAACTGTCGTTTTGGTCATACGTGAGCAACGATTCCGTGTACATAAGAACACATGGTCCTCTAACAGAAAAATTCCTTATGGTAAAAAATGAGGCATCTTTTGAACAATTTTTTGATGAAATCGAGCCACCACTGGCCAAAACTCTGTATTTGAAATTTAGATATGGCACGCTGAGATTCAAAGCAACAGAGAAAAGTTGGGGAAAGACAGATAATGACTACTGCAGTATATGTACCAACAATCAAAGGGAGGATATCTATCATATATTATTTTTCTGCCCTAGTTATGTAAAGGCAAGGAAAAGATGGATTGTCCATCTGTGCCGCAATATTGGTTCTATTTCGCATAGGGAAGCTGGTAGGATCCTAAGCACGGACACCAGCCAAGTATTCGTGTTCGGAATCAGTAAATTTCTATTGTCCGTTTACTATACTAGAAGGAAATTAAACCTTTCATTTTAAATAAGGAAACTGCCATCCTGATATCTTATAAATCATGAATTATGCCTAGCCATTTGTGTCTTCTCAAACTCCCGGTTGTTATAATCAATTTAATGTTTTTTTAATGTGATTTTAAACATTTTAACATATTTATGCATTTTTTGCGCCAAATATAAAATTGTATTCTGTGTGTCCGAATATGATGAAATGTTGCTCCTATAGCGGGGTGCTGAACCATAATGAACTGTAAGCTGTATATATGGTGAATTTTATCATGTTTTGTCATATTTTATAGCATCTTTTATGTTGCAAGTCAACGAAATAAAGATTAAAACTGACAACTGAATGTCCATAAACTCAACCTCTCTTCTTGGAGGAAGAGCGAAGAGTCACTAAAAACAAGGTTATACACTGGATAAGATACAAGCGTTACTGTTTAGCAGTAATACGTTCGGACCTATTGAAAGTGGAGCGCCTGTCTATTAAACACGCAGCCTATGATATCATACTCCTCACCTTAAAAACAAAGAGGTAAGTTGATAGATTAATAGCACTTGATCTAAGAACATGCCCTCCCCCTAGCACCTTGGTGAGATGCAAGCTGAACAAACCCAGTAGTGATATAGGAGAGAACCATCGAAAGCCCTCAAATTCCAGAAAAGTGCCCTATCCGGCCCCCTCTTAAAATAATCTGGAGGCAGTCAATTGACGTCAAAGCAGGACTTTGCCTCCTACCAATGTGATAGGCCCTCATGCTCCCTTATGGGAAACCTAATCTCAAATCAACCCTTACAAAACCAAAAAGATAATTCTACAGTACAGAGGGCGAATTTAATGGTAGACTCTGTACTAGCCAGCCACGTACCCAGGAACGAAGAAGCCCAGCTATTGGAAAAACACCTAGTATCATGGAATATAGCAGGGTGAAACAAAAATGAATAGACTGCAAATGGTAGGAATATATGAATCAATTCGATTTCTGCCTGTTACAAGAAACTTAAGGTTTGGAAACACCACATAAGCTGGGCTTCAAAGCATTCAGTGTCAGTGCCATTCCCTCAACAAGAAGGCAGAGCATCAGGTGGCCTGGTCTTATGGGCAAAAATCACCTTAAAACCCGAAATAACGAGCGTGGCTTGAGGTGTCAAGATTGCGGTCGCACTCTAAGGGTGCTCTGGACCCCTTCCGTCATCCACTTCGTATCTGCCCGTTTTCAGATGCCATCGGTCTCTGTCAACGGCCGCCACGGATCCCCAGCTTACCTGCCTTGCCCTGATTCCTTTGTGGAGCTATCCGGTGCCTTCACAGCCGTTGTTGGACGCCTTCCCTCCCGAGGCCTTGCTCCCCTAAGATGGCGGCCCCCTCACCGCCTCAACTCAAGGCCTGAGGCTCTTGTCTGAACGGCCCAGCGTGCTGGGTGCTTTCAGTGCCTGTTACTCTACAGCGGCGGTAGATTAAGAGGCGCCTGGGGCCCGGTGCTGTGATGGGCGACCCGCTCCAGTAGCCGTGATCTGTGGAACGCCGGGGATGGGCGTGGCCCGACTGCGCTGTGGGGGCTGCCTGTGGCCCGGTGCTGCCTGGGGCCTCCGTAAGGGACCTCGGCCTGGACCGCCGCCGGGGACGTCTGCCGGTGAGTGCGGGCCCGTTCATCGATGCTGCTGCCGGAGGGGTTGGGCTTCCCTCTGGCCTCTGCTTGATGCCTCCCCTGAGTCCCAGGTGGAAAGCAAGGCACACCTATGTCTCAAAGCTCACTGCCTGCCTTCAAAATGGCCGCTTGACCCCCCCATCCACATGGCCAGGACCATGCCTCAAAATGGCCACCACCAACATAGCCAGCACCCAACCCCTACTCCAAAAAGTGAAAACACACAACACAAATCAAATCACCACAATCCAATGCCATCCATCCATTTTCAGAAGGCTTATGCTGCCTGCTGGTGGTTTTCCGGTGCAAAATTGCATTTTTTACAATTTCGCGAGTGCGAGATTGTTGCTTCACGGCGCAAAAACCCACAAAATCCGCGAACAGACCGATTCTGGGCCCCCCTGGGCATAATGGATGACATCAGAGCACAGTGGGTGCAGGCCTATGGCACAAAGCACACAACTTACAAATGGCCCCTAGACCCCCACCCACACGGGACCAGACAATAAAATGGCCCCTACCCCCATAGCAAGCCCCCAACACCACCCCAAAAAGTCCTAAAACACACAAAAATCAGCACAATCCAATGTCATCCATGCCCTGGCCAGAATCATGTTAACAAAAATAATTTCAACAAAACAGTTGTATCATCCATGCACCCATAAATAAGCCTGGTGGTTTTCAATTCATGTGCAGCAGAATTGTAATTTTTACAATTTCGCGAGTGCGAGATTGTTGCTGCGCGGGACACGAGCAGTGCGAACACAAGCAAAAACACATCCTCAGCTCGCGAACTTGCAGATTTTCCCCCCAAAAAAGTCGAAAAAAAACAACACACACAAAAATCACCACAAACAAACAACATCGACTTACTTCTTTGTGAAATCAAAATTCGAATCCAAAAGTAATCCAAAAGGCCTCAAATCCAAATATCCAGCAGCAACCACAAAAAGTAATCCTTCCCAGTCAAGATCGAAATCAAAGTGGCCAGGAAATGGAGGAGCTTGCTGGACAGGAACAGGAAGTTGGAGACTGGGGCACTTCCTTCACCCCACCCCTATGGGAGGAGCTTGCTGGACAGGAACAGGAAGTTGGAGACTGGGCCACTTCCTTTACTAAGTAATTTTTGTACTTTCGCTAGTGCGAGATTGTTCCTGCCCGCGCCGCGGACCGCGAGCAGTGCGAACACAAACAAAAAATCCGCTTCGCGCGGATTTTGCGTATTCTCGCCGCATCCGCGAGAGTTCGCGGATTGCGGATTCTCCGAAAATACGAAAAATCCGCGAGCGTAACGGATTTTACGCCCATGCTTAATAAATATACCCTATACCCCAAAACCCAAACCTATCCCTAACCCTAAAAATACCCCTGTACGCCAAAACCCAAACCTAGCCCTGAACCCTATAAATACCCCAGTACCTCAAAACCCAAACCTACCCCTGAACCCTAAAAATACCCCTGTACCCCAAAACCCAAACCTACCCCTGAACCCTAAAATACCCCTGTACCCCAAAATCCAAACCTAGCCCAGAACCCTTAAAATACCCCTGTACCCCAAAACCCAAACCTACCCTGAACCCTAAAAATACCCCTGTACCCCAAAACCCAAACTTCGCCCTGAACCATTAAAATAACCCTGTACCCCAAAACCACCCCTGAACCCTAAAATACCCCTGTACCCCAAAACCCAAACCTAGCCCCGAACCCTAAAAATCCCCCTGTACCCCAAAACCCAAACCTAGCCATGAACCCTTAATATCCCCTCTACCCCAAAACCCAAACCTACCCTGAACCCTAAAAATACCCCTGTACCCCAAAACCCAAACTTCGCCCTGAACCATAAAAATAACCCTGTACCCCAAAACCCAAACCTACCCCTGAACCCTAAAATACCCCTGTACCCCAAAACCCAAACCTACCCCTGAACCCTAAAATACCCCTGTACCCCAAAACCCAAACCTAGCCCCGAACCCTAAAAATACCCCTGTACCCCAAAACCCAAACCTAGCCATGAACCCTTAAAATACCCCTGTACCCCAAAAACCATACCTATCTCTAAACCCTAAAACTACCCTTGTACCCCATAACCCAAAACTATATTTGAACCCTTAAAATACCCAAACACCCCAAAACATATACCTCAGTACCCCAAAACATATACCCCTATACCCATACTTACCTTATCCAAACATTAAAAAAAAACATACTTTTACCATTCATGCATTTACAACAAATGTTGTTGTAAATGTATGTGTGGTAAAAGCATATAAAATGTGATGCCATGCGTTATAATGGCATTGCGGAGTCATGGTACTTTCGTAATGAAAGTATGCGGAGTGATGGTATGCGGAAATAAAGTTGCGGAATAATGGGCGTTTACCCTCCCCCGGTAAGTACATTGGTGGCACGGCGGCCCACATCTCCAGCAACATACTCATTTTTTCACCACCGATTTGAAAAATGCACAGGTCTCTCTCATTGATGGCCAGCACCGACATACACTTTTATACACACTTCCCGCCGCAAGTTCTAGAATTGCGAACTTTAGAGCTGGGGAGCTACGTTCGAATCTCGGCATCAGCTCAACATCCTGTGATTCCAGGCAAATCGCTTTGTCTCCCCGTGCCTACCACAAATGAATGTGTTCTTCTGTAATGTAAATTGTGCTCATGCCATGTTGTCGAGTTCACGCTATATAATATTGCAAGGAAAAATAAAGTAGGGAAACTCGAGTTCACCCACTACTGAACGCGCACTCTTAAGTGCATCAGCAGTGCACTGTGAATCGGAGCGTTTCACAGGCCTGTCACAGATAAGAAATGCTTTCAAAACGAAATCCTACAAAACAATATACTACTGGCCGGCAGCAATTCATACCCGGACAACGTCGGGACAGGCTGCTAGTAGTTTATAAGGGGCGGTGAGGGGAGAGACAAGAGTAATATGCTGGCTGTGGAAAAAAAGGAACTATGGAATTATATGCTCTTGAAGCCTCAAGATTTTAAACTGGACTATGTATTTCACAAACATGACACATAATACACAACCATCTGTATATTCTTAGATTACAACACATTGTAGCTCAAACAAAAAAAAGCATGATACGTGGTGATGGGCACTGGCATGTTCTCTCTAAAGTTTAATTTGGCCCCGTAGAGTTGCTGATTGTTGAATTTAAGTGCTAAACTGGTAGTAATGTTGTTAATTTTTCCCATCCAGTAGTTATTTTTACAGATATTGTTTTTAGTAAAGTCTTTTATGTGCAATAAAAAACCTTTCAAAATAAACATAGATGCACAGATAGACGCACAAAAACGTGCAAGCACGGATAGAAAGAAACTTGTATACACAAACGCATGCATAGAAATGCACACATTTGGAAATAGCCAGCTGCAGCCACATCCACAGATAGATACAGCCACACAAGCATCCACACAAGCATACACACACACACACACACACACACACACACACACACACACACACGCACACACACACGCACACACACACGCACACACACACACACACGCGCACACACACGCGCACACACACGCGCACACAAACGCACGCACACACACATACAGGCACAAGCACATAGAAGCACACACACGCACTCACATAGACAAGCACATAACCAAGCATGCACATACATATACAGCATTAACAAGAGGAGATAGATTTACAAACTCACACATGCATGCAGATATATACAAGCACACATACACAGGCTCTCATATATACCTACGCATAAATGCACTCAGATACACATGCATGCAGGCATGCATGCACACACTCTTGTGTTTCTTGTCTCACTCCTGTGAGGTGTCTTGAATTAAATATTTATTCCACATTTTTTTGAAAATGTAAGCATTTGAAGTGCTTTGACGGGGCAGCTGATAGATGGAGATAACAATAGAGAGAGATGAGTGTATGAGATGGAGGAGAGCGATATCTAAAACACAGACGGGAGAACTAGAGATACAGGTTTAAAGAAACAAAAGATGTTAAGGCACAGAGAGCGCGAGGGGGCAACATGGGTGGATGGGTACATAGAGAGCAAGAGAGAAAGGGGAGACAGATGAAGACAGGTGAGAGAAAAGGTAGAGGTGAATGTGTAAGGTGAGAGAGAGGTGGACGGAGAGAGAGATGGGTCGACGGGTACAGAAGTAAGACGGAGCAGGAGAGAGCGTGGGATGAAAAGACAAGAGGAGGTGTAAGGTGAGAAAGACAGAGGTGAGAGAGATGAAGAGACAAAGGATAGGGACATGTGAGATAGAAAGAGAGAGGGAGGAGAGAAAGAGGGAGAGATTGTGAGACGTGTGGGCTGGCAAATTGGGAAAGAGGGAGGCTGGACGAGCGAGATTTGGAGAGGGAGAGAGTGATACTTAGAAAGAGAGCACAAGAAAGTGAATGAGAGATAGGGAAACAGGGTGTTTGATAGAGACACAGATCAGCCAGAATAAAATGTTTGCACAGAGCATGGAAGGTAGAGTGAGGAGCTGGGACAGGGTGTAACAAGAGAGAGTTAAAGGCACAGAGCCACTGCACTTTTCTCCCAAATACTGCACCGAGGCAGGATCTGAATCTACGGTTGAGTTTTTATTTCTCTTTGAGGTTTTTAGCAGACACATATGTTATGTTCTTGGTGTTTTGTAAAGCGCATGAATCACCCGGGGGCATCTCCGCGCTACATAGTTCAGTTGCCGAGAGCAGCGAAAACCCAGAGCATGTCATCAGTATAGGAAGGCTTTCAGAGGTTTCCTGAAGGTCAGGTAAGAAACATACAGCCAACAAGGAAAAATCTTTGCAGAGACTAATAGCATGTGTAAAATTATAATAAAGTATCAGGAAATGTACAGCACCACTAATACCAGTGTAGGGTGTAAGAGCATTTTACATCACACATATTACAGAAAAAATCAATCATAAGTGTGTAAATCACTGTTTAGAAAATGTTACATAAGAAAAAGCGCTACAAGGTGTAGGAGTCACATGACAACCATAATATTGGGCAGCATAGTGATTGGTATGGAGAAACACATTCTTAGCAGCAGGCACATTAACCCTCTGCGGTTTTTTTCCATGAGTCAAAACGTCCGAGATGAAATACCATCTGTCTACTAAGAACATTAATCACTGGAGTTATCATGCCATTTTTATTGTTGCCGAAAATTGGTGGAGGCCAGGAAGGAGGCAGCAAGCGCTCTTAAAAAAACATTTTATACTTACAAACACGACGCCCCCACCTGAAGTCCGTACAACCGCTGTCCGTGCAGATAACAGCAGTGGAGTGATGGGGCCGGGTAAGGGGGGATTTCAAGGGACGGTGCAGAACGGGAATTAATTACGTATGGAATTTTCCCTCTGCATCATCCCTCGTGATCCTTCTTTACAGCGCCCCTCTGGACCATCGCTGTTACCTGCACAGACTGCGGCTGGTCAGCACCTGGTGTAGTCACACTGCCCGAGAGCCTCCCTGCTCAAGGGCCCTGTGAACTCAGTGACAGTCACCGTCAGTCTAGGGTGTGCTGCTTCTTAGGCATGCCTTTAAGGCTGGAGGTGAACTTCTGAACGAATCGTAGCGGACAGGCTTTCAAGGTTAACAACCCACACTAGCCACTGCTAGGGTCAACCTGCTGGTGCTAACACACCAGGGCTTTTAAGATCTTGAGGGACCTTCTAAGGTCTAGTATGGGAATGTGCTCCCTTGGGGAAGAGTGGTCTGGTGGACTGGTCATGAAGGCTGAACATGGTTCCCCAGTTCCAAATTCAGCAGCTATTGGCAAAGCGCCAATATGCTGTCCCGCACTGAACAGCATACGTCCCAACTGAGAGAAACGTGCACTGCACTGACCCGCTATAAACACCCAGATGTGAAACAATTCAAATTACGCACTAGACAAGAGCAAAATGCTGCCTAAAAAAAATTAACAGCATCTTAGAAAAAAACAAACACTCATAGGGAATGTAAGATTAGGTAAAGCATGTGAAATGTAAGCAGGAACAACATGGTTACCTTTTTCTTTTTACACTACTTATTCAGAACTTAGTGAGTGCTTTTGCCTCAAAAGTTACGGCCATGACTTAAAGGCCCAGAAGGGACCGCTTCAATGCACATTGCTTATAGACCACGTTTGTGTATACAAAGCCGCAAAAATGCATTTTGTTTTCCAATTCATCCAACAAGCAGGTATTTCAGTACCTCCAGGAATATTACACTTTTCCACCCAGGGAAAAAATCGTTGTTCAAAGATCGAGGAGACAACAAAAGTAGCGCTTCGTTGCAAACACTGTAAAGTGGCGCTAATGTGTTTAGGTGTGAATAAATCAATCTGGCCACCTTGCAACCACTCTGTCTTGCTTTAGTTAGTTATTTTTCATATTTTGAAGGTTTTATTTCTCTCCACCCTGAGGCTGCACGAAAGGTGGAAAGAAAAGGAAATGCCTGATTCTTGAAGTCTTGGTTTTTACTACATGCGGAGGAGCGAGACAGAAAGAGAGGGAAGAGAGGGACAAAGAGGGGGGCCACTTCCAGCAGTGCAGTTGAGCTTTTCCATCTCCAACCCCCGCCCGCAGTCTGACTGACTCACGGAGTCAATCACGGCCCAAAAATAGGCCGCACTCAGCCCCAGCAAAACCGGCCCCCTCTGGGAAAAACGGCCTCCACACCATCCGGCCTACAGGGGGATTGGCCGGAATCGCCATTCAGGCCCTGGGAACAATAAATGAGCTGGAATAGGGCCTGTAAAAACGAGTGTCCCTTCAATGCATTAAGGTAAAAAATAATCTAATACTAATATAAATGAAAGAAAATGTAGTTAGCAACCTAAATGAAGTGCAAGATCAATATATTATTGGCATTGGGATATGCCGGTTACGACGGAAACGTAAAAAATGGAGAATTTATAAGCAAATACCCGATAGGTAAAGGGCTCTAAAAACTAGACCCTTAGAAATGGGTTTTGAAATGGTATGAAACCAGAAAATCCAGATACTTGCGAAGGACATTTGATCTACTTGTAAATAAGTTGTAGATATACAAAATCTTTCTTGATTACTTCTTTAGAGTGTAACTATAGGACAGGGTCACCACTCTATCCTTGAGGTTGGAGCATCATTGATGGAAGTTTAAGAATGGCTCAATACAGGGCGCAGGGTTTTCAGTGGGAACACGGAGGCTACATTGAGTGTGTTGCTTTGCATTGGAGGACTTGGTCCTGGTCTTGGTCCTGGGTGAAGTGTTGGCTTTGGGCACTCAGCATCTGCAGGGCAAGTCATCATTGTTGAAGTCAACAGGCAGGCTGGCAGGGTTGGCGCCAGGTCAACTACTGACTCTTCAGTTCCTGCAGGATGCAACTATTCATGTCTTTGGTCTTTCAGGTCAGCCGGATCTGTTGTTCTGGTGCCATGGGCTCCCTTAATTACTGAATTTAGGGGCATTAGGGGAGTGTAGGGTAGTAGCCAATAAGCTAGTGACCCTTGCGGTCACTACGCCCCCTATAGGACTACTTCCTAAAGGAAGTGGACATAACCCTATCTCACAATTCCTAAGTATGCCATCACAAAGAGGGCTACTAATGAAAAGTTGTGTCCACATGGGTTTGGGACACTGTAGGGGTGGTACTAGCCTGGTGGTGGCAGGCCTACCTGACTTACTCATTTTCATGCTTTGTCCAGGTGCCAAAAGGGCTCTAAACAAAGGGGGTCGGCTTCCTCTCCTTTGAGGGGAGCCAGATTTACATTTGAAAGGCAGCAGCTCTTTGAAGCTTGCCAGCCTATGGAGGCTATCAGCAGGTCATCTTGTGGGAGGGGTTCTGACACCCTTTTCCTAGAAAGGCTTTTGTTCTGGGACTCCTCAGAGCAGAATGCTCTCATGCTAGGAGGTCAGAACAGTGTCTCAGCAGTCAGGCTGGCAGAAACCAGTCAGCGAGCACACCAGAGGCTAGTAGGTTTTTAGGGGGCACCTCCAAGGTGCCTTCTAGGTGCATGTATTGGTAAATCCAAGACTGGATCAGTGTGGGTTTATCGATATGCGATGTTTGATACCAAACATCCCTATTTTCTTTTTTTTTAACTTTTTATTGTTACTTGAAAAACAGTGGTGTGCATCACAATCATACATTGAGAAGGCTTACAATTGTACCGTGGGGAATTCAAAGCAGGAAAAGGGTAGTTCAATACAAAAAACAGTATGCAATACAGTTCATCATCATACATTCGCCAATGCGAGTGGTTCATCGGCCCGGGAAATCTGGGGGGGGGTTTGCATATGTGGCCCCTATACTCGTTCCAGCTGGACCAAACATCGGCCCATTTCTTCGGGCATCCCCTAGCCACATAAACAGTCTTCTCCTGGAGCATGCACCAGTCCATATCTTTTTCCAGGAACGAAGCGTCGGTGGCTCAGCAGCCCCCCACAACCTATCAATGTTCCTTTTCGCTATCGCAAAGCCCAGCGTGGCCCAGGCCCTCCCGTGTGTAGACAGATCAGTTGGTTCCCATATATTCAGTAGACATCTCTTCGCCTCATCTCGGAGCTCCACCTCCCTCATGCAGCGGTGTATCCGCTGCCAGTAAACCTGGAGCAATGGGCATTCCCATAAGATATGGAAAATTGTCCCAATCTCACCACACCCCCTCCGGCAGAGCCCGTTCACACTGCGGCCCATCAGTTGCAATCTCGTTCTTGATATGTATACTCTATGGAGGATCTTCAACTGTATCAGGCGAATCCTGGCTGATATGGCCACTTCCTTAGGGGACGCTAGCGCACTCCTCCTCGTCTATTTCTAACCCATCGGACTCCCACTTTCTTTTAAGTTGTTGTAGTATATCCGGGGAGTTATTGATAATTTTTTTATATGTGAGGGAGATGGCATGTGAGGGGAGGTGGCCGTCAAGTAATCTGTCCTCTAGAGGGGAGGAGGCTAGGGGAAGCGTCCCATGGGGAATGGTGGAATGGAGGGCGTCGGACCTGTAGGTAACAGTAATGTTCTGTTTGTGCGACCTCATATGTGTGTTGGAGGGAAGCAAAGGAGACAACACCCCCGGCGCCCCATAGGTCTCTTATATGGGAGATCCCAATCAGGTCCCAATTACGGAACCCTTTAGTACGGCTTAGAGTGCCCAATCTATCGGAAGCCCATAGCATGGTCGCCATAGTCAAAATATCATCCCAACCTAGTTTCCGTTGTGCTATGTGCCAGATTTGTATCGATTGTTTGGTGGGCCCGGTAAGTGGGTACCTGCCTAGCCTAGAGTATAGTGCCGCCTCATAGTTTCCCCCGGGCAGGAGCCTTCAGTCCATTCCGAACCCTGGATCATTCCCGTCGCAGTATGTGCCCTGATTAATGGCCGTAAGATGGGCTGCCCAGTAATACTTACGAATATCCGGGAGCACTATACCCCCATCATACCAGCCGAACGTCAGCTTCTGCCCACAATAACTCTGAGCGTGGTTTCAAGAGATGCGAAGTACGACTGCGGCACCAGGTCAGGGTAATTCTGCAGGGCGTATAAAAATCTCGGCAGTGCCATCATTTTGAGGAGTGCCGCTCTCCCCAACAGCGACAGTGGGAGCTTCTGCCAAGAGGCCGAGTCCCTTTTGAGCCGTTGCATGGGTGGCTGGAGTTTTTTTTCATACCGGGTGGCGGCGTCCTTGGAGACAAAAATCCCCAGGTATTTAAATCTGTCAGTGGCAATCCTGATCGGGCAATGACTTGGGATCGTCGGGGGGTCGCCATGTAGAATATACATTACAGACTTGCCCCAGTTCATACTGTATCCCAAGTTTCTCTCGAAACTGGTGAAAATGTCCATGGCCACCATAAGTGACTTGCGAGGGTTCGTGAGATATAAAAGGATATCGTCCGCGTAGAGCGATATCCTGTCCTCCCAACCGTCTGCCCATCAGAGCCCCCTGATCGAAAGGTCTTGCCTGATCCAGGCGGCTAGTGGCTCAAGGGACAGGGCAAAAAGCAGGGGCGGTAGAGGGCACCCCTGTCGCGTTCCCCTTTCCAAACAAAAGACCCCCGAAAGTTTGTTATTTACGGTGACCTGGGCCAGGCGCTCAGCGAAGAGTAGCCGCACCCACCTTATGAATTCGGGACCAAAGCCCAGTTTCCGAAGGATCGCCATCATGTATGGCCTCTCTAAGGTATAAAACGCCATGGCAGCATCCAGCGATACCACTACTGCGTCCTCCCGAATGGTGTGGCAGCGTTCCAAATCGCCATGTAGTCGACAGAGATTGAGTGCAGTGTTGCGATGCGGCATAAAGCCCGACTGATCATGGTGAACCAGCATTGGGAGGACCTGCTTAAGCCTGTTAGCAAGAACCTTGGCCAGGATCTTGGGTTCAGCGTTAAGCAAAGAAATAGGCCGATATGAGGCACAAGAGTCTTTGGGTTTGCCTTCCTTCGGGATAGCCACAATAGTGGCGATACGCTGGTCTCTAGGTAGTACGCCCTGTTCCTTACTTTCCTCAAACATCCGTTTGAGATACGGGCTAAGGCCATGGGAGTTGAGCTTGTAAAGTTCAAAGGGGAGCCCGTTTGGTCCCATGGCTTTTTCCGAGTGGAGTTTGCAAATAGCACGACACAGCTCCTACGTCGAAAGCGGAGCCTCCAAGAGGGTTCCTGCAACTGCCAAGGACCACCAAATTGGTGATCTTCCCATTTCTTTCCAGGATAGGGTTGGACCCACTCCATTTGCTGTGGGCGGCGCTATGCAGTCTGTTTAAGCCTGATAACAGGGTGTCAGCAAATGTTCTTTCACTAGACCTTTTAATGAGGATAATGAGCAGGCAGATCTGAGAAGCTGGGAAGGATGGAAAAAGAAAAGAACTTTTGTGAATCAACAACATAAAGGCAATAAAGATGTATTCAATTCTTGTTTTGATCTGGTCACATTTGCTGTGTGATGGGAGACAGAGGTAAGAAGTCAGTTTACAATGACCTTACCTTCTCGGACTGCACAGTTCCAGGATTTTGTAAAGTGAACTGTCTGACCTGCAGTAAGAGTATGAAATAAAAGGATGAAGGGTATCAGGTTTTTCCTAACACACATTTAATTAGCTAATAAGCCAACTGTATAAACATCGAAATATATTTCAGTAGTTGTGAAAGCCCATTTTTAGGTCGAGGACCGCAGGCTGCGCTTGCGCAGTTCGGTGCGAAGATTTAACGTTTCTTAGAATGGGGCTTGAACCCGCCCCTCTTCTCCATTGGCTGGCCTCGTAAATGCTAGCCAGCCATTGGAGGAGAGGGGCGTCACTCTCTTCAAGCCCAGTCTTTTTCAGATTCGGGGGCGTCTTTTTTAGCTTCTTTCTTGTTTTCTTTCTCTCCTCTTCCCATTGGCTGGAATTTTACCTTCCAGCCAATGGGAAGAAGAAAGAAAACCACTCCCCTGAATCAGAAAATTACGCTGCTTTCTCCTAGTCATTTCTGCCTCGCCTCGGAGAAAGATGGTGGTGTCATGGCGTTGTGCAGGTAAGTTTTTTGCCATCTGTTCCCTTGTTGTGCGTATGTTCCCTCTTGCTTTCCGCCCCCCCCCTCGTTGTGCATCTGTTCCCTTGTGCGGCCCCCTCATTGTTTGTGCTTGCTCTCCTGCCCCCTCGTTGCGCCTCTGTGCCCTGCTATTGTATTGCCCAACGAGTCGCAATCCAATGGAGGCGAATTGTGTCAGGCGCCGGCATGGGGATCCCCCCCCTTTCCTTGCTTTATCTCCGAGCAGGTGCCCACCCGGCCGGATTGCTGCTGTGTCGATATCTGGTAGGGCCGGATGCCACCCCCGCCAGGAACTTTATATTTTTATTATAACGGGAGCCTATCCCGTGTTTTCCTTGCCCAAGAGTCTCCCCGGCCGGCCCGCAGGAAGTCAGGCAGCTCCGCCAAGGACATGGGCGGGCCACCAGGAGACCAGAAGGAGAGGAGGTGTTGGATCCCCCAGCCTGTCACCGCGAGAAGCAGAAGCTGGCATCTCCCATGGGGCTCCCGAGAGCCCCGTGGTGATCAGCAGAGGAGCCTGCGGCCTGTTCCGGCGGACGGAGTTTGGGGCCATTTTGTATCACGAGGGGGACTCCAACGTCTCGGGGGGCAGTTGTAATTTGGAGCCCCGAGGCTCCCAGTGGATATTTGGTTTATTTAGAGTCCACGAGGCTCAGGGGGCATTTTGGCAACTTCGAGTCCCCCAAGCGGGACTCCAACAACCTGGGCACAGTTCTTAAGAGCCGACGAGAGGCTCAGGGCACATTTGTTAATTCAGAGTCCCCTCTTTCCGCCATGCAATATTTTCCTTCCTTCCCTTGGATGCTGTCTTATGAGCTTTCCGTTAGTAACTGTCGCTGCTGATTTCTTTACAGAGGTGTGATGCTTTAACCCTCTGGCCCTTCTGTATTTCTGTTTGGTTTGTTTTTCTACTTACCCGCTAACCCCATTCGTAGGTCCAGTAACGCTAACCCCCGGATTGGATAGTAGCACCCCTCCCCAGTGTGCTCTGTGCAATAGGTGTTTGAGAGACTGGTCATGTTAGCAAGTATTTACAAGGAATAAATAAACAGTTTTATCCATTTGTGCTACATACATGGTACAAACTGACATCAAATGTTTTGAAGGTGAACTCCTTGCCTACTCGCGACTAGGAATTGAAAGCTTGGTTGTCGGTTCCAAAAGGATTACCCACAACTTTACTGAAAGTGTAGGAGCGCTGCGCATGTAATAACGAAACGCTGGAGTTCGTCCTTAAAATATTAAGACAACATTTTACACTCGGGCAGTGCTGTTGTATTGACTGTTTTTTAAACTTGTTTCTTACCACTGTCATAGGTCGATACATTCTGAAATGGAGGACACTAAACATCTAAACTACAGGTACTGTGCCACAAACGGCATTCTAGGAGTTAATTGATTTTCACCACCACGTGTCTCAGATTAAAGGTTATTTTCCATTATATGCTGAAGAGATATATTATATGTACATTCATTTAACAAAATATTTAAATGAAATAGACATGCTCGACCACAAGCCAGGCAACTCAAATTGAAGTATTGAGGATGGAAAGTATCACACCAGTTTGTTAATGTGAGGTTGCTTATAGTTGAAGTTATGGACTGGGCAACCACGTTTGCCAAAGTACTGTTGTGACCCCATCGAATATGTGCTACAGCTATGATAAAATCAAAATGACGTTGTGATTTCATTTGTGAATTCAATTAAAATCACATGAAGGTTTGTGTCATTGACCTGCTCACACCCCCTAATGCGCAGTATAGCGCTCGGCCTAACATTTTAGCTAACTTTGGTATTCCTGCCCAAAACAGTTATCTTGTATAGCATCGATGCCACTAGCTTTGATTCAGACTCACAGGAGAACATGATAGACACATTTTCGTTAGATATGCACGTGCAAACTACTCTGCCACTGAAGGAATGGGGCTCTGTGTGTGTGGGTGGGGGGTGGGGGGCTCTGTGTGTGGGGCTCTGTGTGGGTGGTGCTCTGTGTGTGTGTGGTGCTCTGTGTGTGTGTGTGTGTGGTGCTCTGTGTGTGTGTGTGTGTGTGTGTGTGTGTGGTGCTCTGTGTGTGTGTGTGTGTGTGTGTGGTGCTCTGTGTGTGTGTGTGTGTGGTGCTCTGTGTGTGTGTGTGTGTGGTGCTCTGTGTGTGTGTGTGGTGCTCTGTGTGTGTGTGGTGCTCTCTGTGTGGGTGGTGCTCTCTGTGTGTGTGGTGCTCTGTGTGTGTGTGTGTGTGTGTGTGTGTGTGTGGTGCTCTGTGTGTGTGTGTGTGTGTGTGTGTGTGTGGTGCTCTGTGTGTGTGTGTGTGTGTGTGTGGTGCTCTGTGTGTGTGTGTGTGGTGCTCTGTGTGTGTGTGTGTGTGTGGTGCTCTGTGTGTGTGTGTGGTGCTCTGTGTGTGTGTGGTGCTCTCTGTGTGTGTGGTGCGCTCTGTGTGTGTGGTGCGCTCTGTGTGTGTGGTGCGCTCTGTGTGTGTGGTGCGCTCTGTGTGTGTGGTGCGCTCTGTGTGTGTGGTGCGCTCTGTGTGTGTGTGGTGCTCTGTGTGTGTGGTGCTCTGTGTGTGTGGTGCTCTGTGTGTGTGTGGTGCTCTGTGTGTGTGTGGTGCTCTGTGTGTGTGTGGTGCTCTGTGTGTGTGTGGTGCTCTGTGTGTGTGTGGTGCTCTGTGTGTGTGTGGTGCTCTGTGTGTGTGTGGTGCTCTGTGTGTGTGTGGTGCTCTGTGTGTGTGTGGTGCTCTGTGTGTGTGTGGTGCTCTGTGTGTGTGTGGTGCTCTGTGTGTGTGTGGTGCTCTGTGTGTGTGTGGTGCTCTGTGTGTGTGTGGTGCTCTGTGTGTGTGTGGTGCTCTGTGTGTGTGTGGTGCTCTGTGTGTGTGTGGTGCTCTGTGTGTGTGTGGTGCTCTGTGTGTGTGGTGCTCTGTGTGTGTGGTGCTCTGTGTGTGTGGTGCTCTGTGTGTGGTGCTCTGTGTGTGTGGTGCTCTGTGTGTGTGGTGCTCTGTGTGTGTGGTGCTCTGTGTGTGTGGTGCTCTGTGTGTGTGGTGCTCTGTGTGTGTGGTGCTCTGTGTGTGTGGTGCTCTGTGTGTGTGGTGCTCTGTGTGTGTGGTGCTCTGTGTGTGTGGTGCTCTGTGTGTGTGGTGCTCTGTGTGTGGTGCTCTGTGTGTGTGGTGCTCTGTGTGTGTGGTGCTCTGTGTGTGTGTGGTGCTCTGTGTGTGTGTGGTGCTCTGTGTGTGTGGTGCTCTGTGTGTGTGTGGTGCTCTGTGTGTGTGGTGCTCTGTGTGTGTGGTGCTCTGTGTGTGTGTGGTGCTCTGTGTGTGTGTGGTGCTCTGTGTGTGTGTGGTGCTCTGTGTGTGTGGTGCTCTGTGTGTGTGTGGTGCTCTGTGTGTGTGGTGCTCTGTGTGTGTGGTGCTCTGTGTGTGTGTGGTGCTCTGTGTGTGTGTGGTGCTCTGTGTGTGTGGTGCTCTGTGTGTGTGGTGCTCTGTGTGTGTGTGGTGCTCTGTGTGTGTGTGGTGCTCTGTGTGTGTGTGGTGCTCTCTGTGTGTGTGTGGTGCTCTGTGTGTGTGTGTGGTGCTCTGTGTGTGTGTGTGGTGCTCTGTGTGTGTGTGTGTGGTGCTCTGTGTGTGTGTGGTGCTCTGTGTGTGTGTGTGGTGCTCTGTGTCCGCGAATACTCTCTACTACTCTATAATGCTCACCTATTGCCATTGTAAATGACAATACCATTTGTTTTAAAAAAAAAGTCATGAGCAATGCCAATAGCTCTACCTTTAATAATGCCGAGACCATTGCATTGTAAATGCTTGTTCATACTTCTGCGTGATGAAAAAAAACATTTTAACTGAATGAAAAACAAAATCAGCACACTTTACTTGGTGAGTGCAAATGATAAATACATTTTGGAAACCCAATGTTCATAGATTATTGTTAATATCTGAAAGGTAGTGTAATGGTTTTGCCCATTTCTTGGAAATGTACGGTCTGTAAATAACAGTGCACCACCACATCATGTTATAGAACTATATTTATTAATAGTGAGTGTTCAAACATGAACTGAGAAACACTGCTGCCCCTGCCCTGATGGCTACGCTAGCAGTAAGCTGAGAAGCAAGTCAGGGAACATGTGTACCCTATTTGTGGGCTAGATTCTTATTCCACATGGAGCAAACATTTAGCCTAATCAAACAAGAGTTTTTTTAGTACAGCCGAATTCCCGAACTCACATATTTGAAGGTGCACTCATGTGAGAATGAAGAAAAAGGCAGCTCTAAAATAAAATATTTGCCAATGGTCACACAATTTGAGACTAGTTTGCATGTCAAGCAGATTATTCAAGTTACTCGACCTGCAGGTCTAGTAACATTTTTATGATTTTTCAAGGCCTGATTAGAGGTCATAGCACGACTTTTAGCTTGCCCCTTGTGACCCTCGGTAGTCCATTTGCAATCTCTGTCCTGAAAACGCAGAGGTGCAGCACAGTATTATATTCAGAAGGTAAACAGGGTTTACAGCTCTATTCAGCTTCAGCGCTGAAATGGACTGGCCTCTGCTACTGGGAATACCATAAAGCAAACTTCCTCCTACTTCGCTACTAATGGACAATGCAGTTTTCAGATTGTTTCCTGCTCGAAAGGGGTGAGGGAAATGACGGGGACAGAGTGTCGTGGAGGGGTAGTGGGAGGAGACTGCTCCGAGACGCATTTTAGCCAACGTCTTGTGCCTGTTAAAATGAATTATCTGGGAAATACTCTGCGTTCTGCTGCAGCGAAAAAACCAACAGACTAGAAGAGTAGCAATGAAAGTCAGTCAATAAGATTATTTTTTAACCCATGATAACCTGTAAATTAGCTGCTGAAAGAAAACTAGTAAACCAGCAATTCGGTCCCCATTACATTTTTAATCTGCAAAGCCTTGCACATAGAAACTACGTCCCAGTACCCTCTCCAGTTCATCATGTGGACAGGTGCATTTGTTACAAAACTGTAACAACCAGGAAGGTTCTTAGGGGGCATGTGAGGTTTTATATAATCCAGCCTCATGAGTGAAGATCCACCCGGATTATAGACTCCAGAGTCTATATAGATGCACAAGAGTATCACTGACATTGTGAGACCAATCGTACTCCAGCATGCTAAGTGCCTACCCAGTATACCTGCAGCTGCTTCTCGGTGAGTGATTACCATTATGAACTAGAACTAAGAGGTAAACAAAGGGAGGTATCAAAAGGGGTCAGTCTAGGACCTCTCACCATTGTGTGGCTTGGAAACATTGTGGTTTAACACCTTCGCTGCGGTGGCTATTCCGCCGCAGCGCTAAGGGGGCGGGGGGCCGTGCAGCACGCCCATGCGGGTGACGGAACCACTCCATCACCAGCCTCGGTTGAGCTGTGCTCATGACGGAGCAGTTCTGTCATGGCCCCACCCGCTCAATAGAACGCACCGCGCAGGTGCAAAATCAGCACTGCGCAGGCACGTTCTATTGAGCGGGCGGGGCCATGACAGAACCGCTCCGTCATCAGCACAGCGCTACCACGGCTGATGACAGAGCGGTTCCGTCATCAGCACGGAAGTGGTGTATACCCCGAATATGGCTACACACCTGGCACTTGTTACCTTTTTAAGCCTATGATCACTTTCTAGAATTTTACATCTGGACCTGGCAGGTTAAATAATGTACTTCTAGTATATCGATGCAACTCTGTAATTTTTGAGCAGCAACTTAACGGTATGATTTAGTTACTTTAATGATATTTAAATGATATTGCATTTTTGTAGGTTGTCAGAGATGTCACTTCTGTTTTACCATCAGGGACAAAGGCCATGTGTTATCATCACCTGAAAGGATGTGTGATGACACATTCTGTGATGTCATCAGGTCAAAGGGCTCCTGATGTCACCTTCGCTACCCCTGACATTTTGATGAATTGACGGCCATGACAAATACCAACAAAAACCACACCAGATTTTTTTTTTAAACAAACATTGAGCACCGTAGGAAAATTTCCAGTTGACATAGCAAATACATTGGAGCAGTTTTCTGTTTTCTTCTTGTACACGTGTCCTTCATGTCTATTAATGTTATGCTTGCATAAACCAAAGTGATGTAGTCAGTATGTCTAAGAAACAGGAGTCCATACATGATACCAACATCGCATTTGGTTCGGTATGCAACATCTTTACAAATCACTCCTCTAACATATAATCCCTACCACCCACCCACCCTCTACCCGTCTCCAGGCATGTTGGTTCCTACTCTTCCCACAACCATGTGTATGTGCGGATGATCATGCCATTTTGACACTGAGCAATTATTTAAATCTTGATCTGCATACAATGGGTTTAATGTGGGGTAACCGTGATGCAGTGGGAGAAGATCTAGGGGCATATGATCAAGCAGGGCATTAAAATGATCGCTGTTTTAGCGGCAGAAAACTGCAGCTAAAGTTGCGATAATGGGCTTAATATGCCCTGGAGAATAGCAATAGAAGCCCATGTTCACACCAGAACATGGGTTTCTATTGGAATTCACAAGGCCATATTATCAAGCCCATTATCGCCGCTTTAGCTGCAGTTTTCTGCCGCTAAAACGGCGATAATTTTTAATGCCCTGCTTGATACTATTCCTTAGTAATTTAAAACCTTCTACCATGAGATCCCATTCCATGGGGGATGGGGTGTTTTCTTAATCCGGGCACCTCTTCGTGCCTAATTCCTCCACTTTCGCCCAACACCAGTGTACCACCACTTCCTGCCACATACATAAAGTGGTGCATCTAGGGGATTTCCATCTCATGGTGATGACTCGTATGGCCAATATAAGGGCTAGATGAAGGAAGCGCAGCTGGACCTTCATAGAACTTGTGCGTTTGCGGAGGCCCAACAAACACTACTGTTATCTACGATCTGCAAATGTGTAAATGTGTAATCTCCCCAATTGCGGTTCGGATCCCTGCCCAATAGTCGTGAAGTTGAGGGCAAGCCCATAGCATGTGAATACAGCACACCTCCTCGGATCTGCAACATGGGCAGTAGTGTTCGGTGACATGTGATATTGTCTCTTTGGAGTTAAATAGGATGTGTGTAATAACATACTTTGTATGAATTTAAATTTGGCATTGCGGGATACCCGCTTGGGATGCTCTAGGATACTCGCCCATGCTTTGTCAGTGATTGCAACTTTAGTTGCCTCCGTCCATTTTGTCCTGAGGTCAGTAAGTTGAATGGATGCCTGTGCCCGAATACCAACATATAACCATTTAATTAGATGGCGATCCTCCCCCATACAAAACAGTGAGCGGTCCAGAACCACATCCAGATATGACCACAATATTATATGTAGAAGGTATACAGGGCTTGCAGCCCTATTCAGCTTTAGTGCTGTAATGGACTGGCCTCCACTGCTGGGAGTACCATGAAGGAAACACCCTCCTCCTTTGCTACAAATGGACATTGCAGTTGGTCTCTTGCTTGGAAGGGTTGAGGAAGCTGACGTGGACAGAGTGGTGGAGGAAGTAGGGGAGTCTGCTCTGAAATGTATTTTAGTGAACATTCATGCTTGTTAAATGCATTCTATACATACACAACATGGGTTAATATACCATCAAAAGAATGGAAACTCAGCTAAATATACTACAGCACAAATGGAGAAAATCAGGAGATTAAGCTAACCATAGCACACTAGAGCTCTATTGCAAAGCCTACAAAAGAGCCATCAGAACCACAAAAATAAACCATTACCACACATGAATATCTGAAGACTGCCCTTCCAAACAACTCCATACAATTATAGCAGTATTCCATAATCCAGAGTGCCTAAGCACAGAAACACCCAGCCACAAGAATTCTGTGACAAATTTTCCAGATACTTGATCTCAAAATGTACAAAGTCTGAAAGTTACCTAAATAAAAACACAAACACCACAACAATGCCTAATAAAACAACCATAGAAAAAGACAACAATAACCATCCATCAGTGCATACCATCAATACTCGGTTTTAAAACGTTTCCTCAATATGATCATTGCAACCTGACCATTAGGATCACCATCAGATCCTGTACTGCAAGAATCTTTCACTCAACCTGTGCAGGAGAGGTAGCAAGATGCCTACTCAACAAGTCCCTGGAACACTGTTCATTCCCACCTGAATTAAAAAACATCTACGTCAGGGCCATATCAAATGGACAATTCTTAGGAAAATATTTTAAGAGAGCAATGTTTACTCAACTCTCTAATTTTACCAAACAATATGGCTTACTGTCAGACCAACAGCCTTGTTTCAGACAAGGTAGAGGCACAAAGTCAGCCCTTACATAATTGCAATTATCTAAAACTCGCAGTGGACAAAAACAGATCAACTGTCTCATTACTTCAGAATTCATCAGCTGCATTTGCCACTGGCCACCACCACACCCTACTGTAAAGACTTCACAATATCAGAATTTGTGAAAAAGATTTCAAATGGATTGCTTCTGATCTCAGACAAAGTGTAGTGCAAGTACGCCCTTTCACATCGTCCCAAAGAGTGCCTTCTACACAATAACCCCGGCAATATCTCCATACCTTGCATATCAACATAAACTGCAAGCCATCCTTACACTCTCAATCGCCAAAATTGGCTATGCCAATAACCTATAAATTGGTGCATGCGCATTCATTATATGCAAAATACAACTCATCCAAAATGCTGCTACAAGGCTTCTTCTCCACCTTCACCCAAGAGAACACAAACCCCTAGTGACCTATAACTAGAAAGGCAATGTTCAAGGCACTATGTACTGTCCACAGATTTCCCAAGGAAAAGCACTGCTATACCCACAAGTTAAAGTAAATTAAGCTTGTACCACTTACTATTGTATCGCCTTACCATAAGAAATCCGTAGGAGGCACTGCTTTTTCTGTACTTGTGCCATGCTCTGGAACTCCCTATCAGCCAGCATTCTAAGCACCCAAGAGCATACACACTTCCAAAGACAGATGGAAACTTGCCTATTTCCTAGATAAATGCATCACTTGCAGACGGGCAACAGATCCCAGAAAACCTGTCCTCAGTTTACAACCAATAAATTGCAAACAACTCAACCTGCAAACTAGACTGCTTTCATTATGTAGGTAAGCCAAAAGGGCTGAACTTTGGCTCGCCATGACATTATATAGTTATGTACTTCCATATATACATGCTATGGCCCACAGTAATATAAAAAGCATATTAGTATTCAGCAACAACTTGTAACTTTTTACTATCAAATTCACTTAATACATACTTGCTATGAGGGTGTCTATCACCAGCACTGTACAGCTAAAAACATCACCAAATGAACAGCATGGAATAAATGAAGAGATCTGTCACACATAACAGGACAGTTTTGATGGACTTTAATGTAGTCCATACACTGCAGGTCTAACATATCAATATAACCTGATCCCTTCTTTCCATCTCGCATAGGCACTCAGGTATAGGATGATAATAAAAATGCTCAAAGCTTTAGATCTCTCCCCTTCGCGTGTCCTGCAACCATGCCAGGTTAGGACCACATCTATATACAGAATTTCAGTGCAGTACACGCTAAGCAGATTAGCTCATAAAATTCTATAAAGGCACCTGCAGATCTGTACAAAGCTAACAGCATACTGAAAATCATAAAAATGCATATCTATCTTACACTTAATCATCCAACACACTGTTGCGCGCTGCGTCCCATAACACGATAACTGCACCTCAGGTATCACACATGACATCGCCACCCACATAGGATCAAAACAAAAACATCCTTCCAGCCACACACTCTACATGGTGCAGCATGCTACTCAAGTTGGCAGGTGCTTCTGCACCCCACATAGTAGTAAGCAGTATATAAATGCTGCAATATATTACAATACTCCCTATGAAGGCTCTTGTTTCATTACTTCAGTGACAGGAGCCCAGCAGTGACACCTCTCCACTATGTCCTTCAAATGGTTTTAGTCAGGGTCAGACAAGCCCTGGCTGCGATGGGTGTATAGTGTGCTTGTTGCACTAAGTTGTAATCCATGGTGAGGCACAGGAGCAGCAGATGACTTTTCAGCCTGAGCCCAACACACACACAGCAAACACATCATGGACAACAGTGAAAGCTTCCTTCTTGGCACATTCACCTGATACAGCACAATACTTGCAGTGCAAACCTCCTTCCACATACTAGAGGTAAAGTATGGACAGCCTGATCACCAGGGGGAGAGAAATGAAGGTTAAAATATTTTTTCCAGCAGTCACCAGGGAAGCTATATACAGGACAAATGCCCAATCCGCGCTAGGCATGAGAGGGTAGTGAACTCTACTAGAGCTACATGGCCATGAACGCTGCACAACAGAGGCACTCCTACAGTCCTGTGAGAGACAGGAAGCAGTCTTGCAAGTGGCTCAATACAGACAACCCCGTAAAGGTGTTATAACACAGTTGAGAGGCAACAAAACAGAGCACCCATTCAAACATTTGTACATAGGACACCAGGAGTCAATGAAATGAATACATCCTTTGATTGTTTCTGCGACTCGTTAATCAATTTCTTCTTCACTGTATACAGATAAGTGCAGCTGACATGTTTCACCTAGTTACAAGCCTGCTCCGGGTAAAATCATGTGTCAGGTCAAATGCACAGTTCTAAACAGACATGGCATTGCAATTGGCTTACAAATATTCCAAGAAGGCGCTTACGGCAGCAGTAAGCTCGAAAATTCTGTAGACTGCGGGTAGACTTAGGAACAGGCTTCTTTTGAGTGGGTAATGACATCCATCCATGTAGGGCCATATTCAGCAAGGAGTGTTCCAACAGTCAGCATTTTGCGTGTGTAATACTCAACCATAAAGCCATTAGGGCCAGGAGGGAGGAGAGGCAGTGTTGCGTAAAGGAGTGGCAATCCTACACATCACACTCCAACTTTGTTGCTGTCTGACGTGGGCAGCAGGAGCATTAAAGGAACTGCTGGTGTGAGGCCTGAGTATACTTGTGTCACTGGGGCTAGAAGTTAGTGCAATGTAGCATGGAAAGGAGACAGCCTCGGAAGGTGATAAGCTTGTAAAGTGGGTGCATGCTGTGCTGCTCTCTTGTGAATGGCATCACAAAAGTGGCTGCTGCAGGGCAAAGGAGTAGCACATTCAGACTTCGGTGCTTTTGCCTTGACGCTTCACTATCTTTTAGCTGCTACAGGTGCAGGTTCCTTGCCTGGACTGGCAATGTCACCCAAGCGTTTTGTAGGCAATAATGTGCTCTCACCAAAAGAACTCCGCTAAAGAACAACTAGTAAGCATTTCTCTGAAAGTACCATGCTTCAGTACACCACTCTTTGAAGTCCAACAGCCAAAAATGGTGGAAATAGTTGAGCAGAGGGGCCAACTGGACATCATTGTTTTCTTCCTCAACTTGTTTTTCCATGTTTATTGAATGCACACGCAACTGATCCAACTAACGTAACTGCAATTGATTCAACACTGTAACACGCCTTAATCCTCATTTAAAGCGCTCTGATACCTCCAGGTCTAGCCTGGACTTCCTCGTCTCCTCGCTGTGTCTCCTACCCCCTCCCCCATCTCCTCCCTCCTTCATTCTTTGCCTGCCTCCCCTATTCCTTCCCTCTCTCCCCCTGAATCTTTCCACCTACCTGCTTTGTTTATCCCAGTGCCTATGCTCTGCTCAGTCTCCCTCCCGTCACCCTTTTACATTATCCCCTTACCCTTCTACACGCCTTGAACAAATGGATCTAACTCGTAATTGACATACCTTCTGTAATAATGTGTAATTTGTAACCTATGCCACCCTACCAGCCAGACTCCCTATTATGGCACCCTCTAGTATGCCCTTGTCCAAAGAACTCCTACTCCCCTTGTTGGGGAGGGATCCAGCATCTATGCCCTGGAGTCTCAGCGACCCCGCTGAGAGAGTACACCGGGACAAGGGAATCACACACAATAGAAAACTAGAAATGATCCCTTTACCACGGGGAGCAGTCTCCCACCCAGCCAGACATCAGACACAGTTACTTCCTAGTCTCCTTGCTGTGTCTCCTACACCCCCACCACACCCTTTCCCTCCTTAATTCTCTCCTTGCCTCCCCCATTCTTGTCCTTTCTCCCCTGAATCTCTCCCTACTTGCTGTTTTTATTTGTGCCAATTCTCTGCTTAATCTCCCTTCCCGTTGCCCTTTTACATTACCCCCTTACCCTCTACACACCTAGAACCAACTGATGTAACTTGTAATTGACATACCTTCTGTAACAATGTGTAGGTTGTAACCTATGTAATTATACTCATGCAAAGCGCTCCGATACCTCTGTGTCTAGCCAGCGCTATATAAAACTCAAATAAATAAGCAAAGAGTTCTCTCCCAGCCAATCTATTGGCAAGCACACAACAGAACTAGCAACGGTCCTTGCATTATCTCATGTCGCGTAGAAAATATTTTTTCCTGAGTATTAATGCCATGAAGAAGAAAGTGTTAAAATAGAAAAGATTAAGACTCAATAAGCATATTTATTAGTAACAAAAACATTAAGTTTATTGACTTGGAATAATAGCAGTATTTGGATAGTTGGCCCTGAATATGCTGCAAGACGATTAGCTGAGCAGACAACTAGAAATACAGGGAAGAATGTTTCCAGCTTTATCTTGTGCAAATACCGCATAATAAACAATTGCAAGAAAGAATATATGCTTTATGAAACCATATGTCCTTCATGATCACAGTAGTAGGGACAGGCTTGCAGGATCTTCTGACTTCATGATATGTAAAAAAACATCTGAAAGACTTTTCCTCTAGCCTACCTGAGGGCCTTCTAGATGCTCTTTTGTCCTAGAATTTGGATTCAAATCGGATAAACTTCATGATTCATATCCTTTTAGATTCTACATGTGACCACACACTGATCCACCGCTCACAGAAGTGATGCAGAGGTTCTCATGTGGAGTTAAGAGGAATCTTGTTGCTGAATGGATTATGACACATGGACAGATTGAGGCCTAGGACTGATACATGGCAGTCTTCACAAAGGAAAGGATTTAAATAGTCTCTCATGGCAAAGGTCTATCAATTCAACAGTATAGACTATGTGTATTTCATTATTAATATCTCTCCAGGGACTAAGACTGATCCTAAAATCTCAGGCTTGACATTTCTAACTAGAGTAGACTGGAGTATAGAATAGCTTGTTTCAGTAGCCATGACTCCATGTCGGCCCAGTGGATGAAAGTCCCTATATACTCTTCAATGAGGTGCATTATTTAAGGATGAATGTCACCCAAACACCAGAATTGAGTGCAGGATTTCATAAATAAGGTCTCTCCACCCTTTAGGATTTGGTGTAGGATCTCGGAGTGAAGTTCTTTCCAAGCACTAGGATTAGGTGTAGGATTTCAGGATGAAGAACCACTCACTATGCACTATCATTAGGTGTATGTCTCAGAAATAAGGTGTCACATTTCTCCAGGATTTGGGTTCATGGTTTTAGAATGGAGGGCTTTCCAAACACTAGTATTAGGTGTATGATCTGAGGATAAGGGCTCTCCATGTACTCGGATAGGATCTCAGTACAAAGGCCCCTCCAAGCACTGGAAATAGCTGTGTGATTGGAGGAAGAATGTCTCTCCATGTACTAGGGTTAAGTGTAGAATCTCAAGCAGAAGGTTTCTCCATCCACTTCGATGACGGCATGAGCATATGATAAAGGCGCAAGTATATACTGGGACTAAGGGTAGAATTACAGTAGTAAAAATCTCTCCATAAATTTTTGGGATCTTGGTGAATGCCTCACCATACATGAGTGTAAGTGTGGCTCAAGAAAAAATCTCTCCAGACACTGGAGTTAAATTGTAGGATTTCAGGATAATGGTCTCCCCAAGGAACATTACAAATGGTGTTAAGATTGTAAGGTTGAGTTTCCCCCAATGTAATTAAGAGCATTGTCACTCAGAGGTAGAGAACCAATGACAGGAACATGTAGGATCAAAGATAAGATTTCCTCGATCACAGTAACAGATCAATGTCTTGTGGGTTTCGTTCTGGAGAACGCTGGCTCCTATAGAGCGGAATCTTCATCCTCTGCGGAAGAAAAAAAATGTGTTAATGGAGAAATGAGGAAACATGACACCAATGCTAAATGAATGGGGTAGGTAGGGTTAAGAAATGAGGGGTGTGTGTGAGTGGAAGGTAAGTGAGATCAACATACTCTAGGTGTGAGTAGGACAGGAGTCTGGTGTGGGAAGGAAGGCAAGCAAAAGTAGGATACACCATATGCCTGAATGTAAAAGTGGGCATGTAGGAGGAAGATAGCATGTGTGGTAGTAATAGTTTATGGTTTGATTAAAATCTAACCATATTAAAAAAGGAATAAAAACATCATGAGGGAAATCAATTTAGCCATAATTATAAAAATCACTGAATGTGATTAAAATAATTACATATTTACATTGATCAGAAACCGACCTTACATATTTCTACATTATATTAATTAAGGAAACATTCATTTCTAGGGCTGAAAGTGTGATCACATAGTATATGCCATTTTTATTTCCACTGCCCTCATGAATTTTACAAATAAACATTTCAGTGCTGTATCAGATGATTTAAAGCATGTTATCACAGCTTGTCTGCATGAACAAATGGCCCGCTGATTAAATGGTATCCTACATAACCTCCATCTTCGTTCCAATAAGGCTGGACATGTACAGATTAAATGAATGAGGTTTCTCTTTACCAAGTTCACCCAGCCTATAAGAGGTTGGTCTTGTTTATTGCAACCAGGGTATTGCGTGCACAAGGCCTGGAAGTATTCCAAATCGTGCTCTTGTGAACCTTCTTTTTTGTAGCGGGGACCATCCAGACTCTAAATAGTACTGTGATTTAAGCATTTTAAATTCATTTATAACCATCCAGGCATGCGACCTAGGTGCAAATAAATACTTATCCTTTAGTATTGAAATATTTGTTAAACATTTGATTTTTTTTTTTTATTTTTTTTATTTTTTTAACATTGCTGGAGCCAGAGGCTTTTCCTATAAAGAATGAATAGAAAAAACCTAGTGCCTCAATTAAATACTTCCATATTGGTGTCTATGGATTTGTTTGAACTTCATGCCAAAACGTTTGGTTAAACTGATTTGAAATATTTGATTTTATTCTTTTCCAGATTTTGGCGAGCTATCCTTTTTGTGCAAAAATTTGGTTTAGTGGCCCAAAGTCTAATCTGATTCGAGCTGGCGAGAAATTGTATTGAAGGTTAAAAAGAGATCTAAATATTTTAGCGAGAGTTACATTTAATGTTACTGCATCTCTACCCGTATTGTCTCACTTCAATACAAGATCGTTCATAAGTGTTCTGCAGATATTATTTCTTAGTAGTGGTTGGTGGCTAGGGCCTCCTAGTGACCTCTGTAATGAACGGAATGCCAAGAGTAAAGTGTCTCTTTCCTCTGTAGATCCATCTTATGTTGCTTCAAGGAGTCCTTCTCATCAAATATTACTCCAAGATATTTATATGTTTTAATTTGATCTAGTTGCCGTGTTTGTAGGAACAACTTACATATTTTAGCATGTGTGAAACTGAATGCAGATAAGAGACAAGGGTTGGATGTGAACAGAAATGTGAGTGGTAGAAATCATTAATGTCTAGATTACTTATTGGTAGTGGAACATAGGACTGAATATCGTATTCCAAAATCGATGGGACAGAATATTTTATAACAATAGGCCAAAGTACTAAAAGGTAAGTTCCTAGAGAAAGGTAAGTATTTAATAATCTTAACTCCACATCTATGTACCGTGAAGATAGATCACACCAAGGTCCGTATATGTGGAATTAGGTATCGAAAATTTATAGAAACGTAACTTTCTGACCTTCACAACTGCAAATAAAAGAACAATTGCAGTAGCAGAAGTGATTTTTTTTTAATATGGATTGCTAGGTACAGACTCCTCTCACAAAATGAGAAATGTAACAAAAAAAACTTGTGCTAGCCTTTCCCGACACCACTAAGCGATGGGACTGCTGACCTCAGTGGCTTCCAAGCAGCACATTCGGAGACAAGAACTAGCTCCCTTCCCTAGCCCAGCACATGAGCGGGAACAGTATCTCGGAGCACTGCACTGAAAATGTATCAGCAGTGTGAGATGAAATATAAGCACGTGCATTAAAACAGAGAAAGCGTCTAACCTTGAACTGGAAGTCTTGGAAGGGAGGGGGGTATTTATACCCCATAGCAATATAAATTAGAGAAAGGATCATACTGTGCTTAGTATGTTTTTCAGACTTTGGCCAAACTGTCTGGGATGGGGCCTCTACACTAGTAGGGAAGCCTGGGATCTGAGGACAGGCAAAGAGGTAATGGAGTACTCAGGCATTTGTCTGGATTCGAGGAATTACAGTGAACTCCGTCAACAACATGGAAAGAGTGGTGTGTCTTCCATCTCGTATACACCTTGGGACACTCCAGTAATACTAGGACTATCTTCCACTTAGTAACCAAACCCTCACCAGCAAAAGAGTAATATCTGGGATTCTGTTGCCAGTGCCATGCAGCACCAGTTGGGTAATCTGCAAGAATGCCCTATTGTAGAGACAGCTTGCAAACCTCTGGGAAGAAAATCACAAAGATTATGTATCATCCTGAACTTACCAGGCTCAGTGCCTCGGCTCCTCCAGGGACTTAAGTCGAGGATAGGAATCTGGTTGCAACGCACAAAATCTCGTGGGTAACTGTTTGCCATGAAGACATTTCTTGGCACTTCCGTGATCGCTGTGTTGTCACAGATGACTCTCGCCAGTGTGATCCTTTCCAGAGAGCGTCGTTGGGCACTGCTGAAAACACCGGGACTCTCATACCAAAACCTGTGTAGGAAAGAAAGTAACATATGGTGAAGGTCTGCTTACCATACGAGGCACATTTCAGAGACATTTCACACCAGTGCTATCGGCTACAACTGCCATTATCACATTCCTGCTAGTCCACGAGGAGTACACCAAGTAAACTCCAAACCTAGAATTTGCACTGCATGATAATATGCACATCCAGGTAGCCTATGCCTGAACCAGAACCACTTGCACAAGCACATGGCCAAATGTATTGCTGCAAGCAATTCACAAAAGATGACTTTGCATCATTAATGCCTTTACTCATGCACAGTATTACCCATAAGTGTGTAATCTTGCACTTGAGTAAACCCCTTTTATAGGGTGAGTGATATGCTCCTGCTATCAACACCTAGCATTATTGTACAGCTGGGAAATGTCAGATCAAATGGTAAAGTTCTCAGCAGAGTTTTGCCTGATCACCCCAGTCCAATACTGGACTAGAGATGAGCTTACAAGGGGAGTCCCTAGCACCACGGACCCCATGTTTGAGATGTGGGTTTCTTTTTTCAAAACAGCGCTTTTAGACCTAGTTCAATTGGGTTAGTGGCTGGTTCTGGAAGTTGCACTTTAACTGCTACACAGAGGTCAGGACGGTAAGAACCAGAGATTTGCAGAATCTGATACGAACAGTGTTTAACTGCTGTGTCATTTTGTAAGCATGTGTTTCTTCTCCTTTGTCATTACCAATCATTGATCACCCACCGGTCTTTAACCCCTTCCATGCTCATGACGAGCTCAGCTTGCCATGAGGTACGCCGGTCACACGCTCATGACGAGCTGAGCTCGTCATGTAACGTGGTATTTGCAAATCTTTAGCGCACAGCGGGAAAACGCTTAGCGCGGATGGGGTTAAAAGGACACAAACAGATCTAAGGAGGTCCATCCTGACATAAGCCTTAAGGGAACGCTCCACACACAAATTTACCTAAAGAGGTCTAGCTCAACAGACACAGGCCTGAAAGGGACTCTTTTTACACATATATACCTAAAGAGTTTTATCCCAACAGACAAAAATCTGAAGGGTATTTTGCCGACAGCTATATATCCAAAGAGGTCTATCCCAACAGACACCTGATGGGGAATTCTCTTTACAGATACAAACGTAAAAGGGTGTATGCCAACAGATACAGATCCAGGCTATAGTCCCAATGATAGTGTCTTCTTTATACAGAGGTACACAATCTGTTCCCAAAGACACCTAGCCATCTCTAAAATGTCCCCCCGAGGGCCTCTCACCACAGATCAAGAGCCACTACTTCCTGAGAAAGACATAGGGGTTGTTTGTTTACAGGGAGTTCAGCCATCTCTTCACACAAATACAAAATATTCTAAAAAGTGATGCACTTACCGGTCACCATCCCGGGCCACACGGAACTGGTTTCCAATGATGCAGGCTAGAAGAGGTCCAATTTTCCCACCAGGAACAAAAGGTTCTGCCACTCCTCCAAGCCAAATATCAATATTTTTGGGAGTCCCATAGAGGCCTATCAACTTTCTGGCGAGGTCACCATTATTCAGGACCCTTTGGAG
This sequence comes from Lissotriton helveticus, assembly GCF_964261635.1. NCBI lineage: Eukaryota > Metazoa > Chordata > Amphibia > Caudata > Salamandridae > Lissotriton > Lissotriton helveticus. Next base: position 179,655,388 of record NC_136063.1, read on the forward strand.
TTCTGCCAGATTTTGTGGCTCAGAGAGTCCACAAAAACGCCGCCACGCACCGTAATCTATTGTGAGGGATAGACAGTAGAGGATAGACAGAGTGGTGAGAATAATGTAATTTTCTAAATTTATACCCTGAAACAGCAATCAATTAAATTTGTATTGGGTGGTGGGAAGTTGAAAGAAACTTCCAAAATCACTAGTGTTGGTCAACATACCATTGCATTGTTGTACTAGGGGCACAGCTGTCAATTGTTCTCATGTCACGAATGACACCTTTAATTTGATTTGGCTTCTTACCAAACAAAACGTTGAATTCTGCATTATTTTTAATTTCATACAATTTTTAAAGTGAAACCACATGTCCCAGGATGAAAGGTGCATATAGTTAAAAGCATGGGCTGGCTGAAGGGATACAATTCTGTAATAAAGGAGTGTCAATGTAAAATCTTAGATCCCTGTGTTATATGCTCATTTTGAAGCCCATAGTGCGAAATGGCTTTCTGACCAAATAGCCACCCGGGTGCATGTTTCTTAATTTTCTCACTTCAATTGTTGATTCTTGCCCATTTATCGAAATATTAAAGTTTCTTCTTTGATTTAGTGTTCTTTGCATATGTCAGGCTGTTTGTTAAATATCTTGGTGCTAACCATCTTAAAACCATCTTTCATAACCACCGTAGGAGTTCACTAAAGGTTAGAGACCTCAGCCTGCTTTTTAAATGTTATTACCTTAACCACATTTAGGGCTGTTTTTCTAGTAAGAAAATACTTTCTGGTGAAATAAAATGGTACGGCACCGTTACTCCGAATCTTTTTTTCCCCGCAGACTTTCAATCCGCATACCATTTCTCCGCGAGGTCATTGACCTCACATACCATCACTCCGCATTTTTTCACAACGCAGCTGCATTTACCACGCATGCCTTTACAACGAATTAAGTTGTAAAGGCATGTATGGTAAATGCACATGCGTTGTGAAAAAATAATAGAATTCAAGACGATGGAACCAGGAGGAGTGTGGAACCACGACGACGAGTGAGGTAAGGGGGTTTGGGTTAATTTTAGGGGTGGGGGTCGTGCTGGGGTAGTGATTGCGTAGTGTAGAGTTGTGGTGGTTGTGTAGTGTAGGGTCGTGCAGGGGTAATGTTTTAGGGTTTAGGGAAGTGTTGTGGTGGTTGTGTAGTGTAGGGTCATGCTGGGGGTAGTGTTTTAGGGTTTAGGGTAGTGTTGTAGTGTAGGGTCATGCTGGGGGTAGTGTTTTAGGGTTTAGGGTAGTGGTGTAGTGTGTGTAGTGTAGGGTCATGCAGGGGTAGTGTTTTAGGGTTTAGGGTAGTGATGTAGTGTAGGGTCATGCTGGGGGTAGTGTTTTAGGGTTTAGGGTAGTGTTTGTGTAGTGTAGGGTCATGCAGGGGTAGTGTTTTAGGTTTTAGGGTAGTGTTTGTGTAGTGTAGGGTAGTGTATGTGTAATGTAGGGTAGTGTTTTAGGGTTTAGGGTAGTGTTGGTGTGGGATAGGGTAGTGTTTGTGTAGTGTAGGTAGTGTTTCAGGGTGTAGGGTAGTGTAAGGTAGTGGGTAGTGTTTTAGTGTAGGGTAGTGTAGGTTAGTGTTTTTGCAGGGTACTCACTTACCTTTAAAACATTTACAATGAGTATACCTTTAACATGCATGCCTTTGCATTGTAAATTTTGTACAAAAGACCGGAGTATAAACCCTTCAACCTTGTTGGGATTGTGGTAGAGAGATATATCTATATAGAAAACAATATCCCAACTGGTATTATTTCTGGACAAGTAAACAGGATATCCATACAGTATGATCCATCAAAGAACAAGGAAACTCATTTTGATTTTCATATGTGCCTAAGGCATCATTTTATCAGCATTTATAAGCAAAAGTAGGGCAATTGTAGTTACAGTTGATATCAGCACTGTAATTAATAAAAAACAAGTGACAGCCCAAAGATGTACAAGGTGCACGAGTGCAAGAAGTGGGTGACAGTACGGCGACACAAGTGACAGTGAAAACAGCGTGGACTGCGCGAAGCGTATGGTGATAGAATTATATACAGTGATTAATATACAGTGATTAATATACAGTGATTAAAAACAGACAAAGTGGTTTATCAAACAGTTCCATTTTGTTTTACAGTTTTTTCAAAACCACTAAGTACAGGGCGCCTAATGTCTTGCTGAAAAAATAGACGGCGTTTCGATCCATATGATTAAGGATCATCATCAGGACTGAGGGGCTGTAAGCAGTGCGATGAAAAACTAATTTGGAAGCAAAGCTGGGGTTCAGGCGGTAGAAGTCTCGAGGGACGTCTCAAGTCTGGGAAACTATTGTGCCCGTAGTATCATCCGAGTGCTAGGGAGCAAGGGTGGAGGTCAAGGATGTCCGGGGCCGTTTGGTCCGATCGGGGTAGAGTAGATCACGGGGTGGGAAAATGGATCTGTATATGAGGAATGGAGCGTGGTCGGGGAGTTTCTGTAATGTTCGGACCCTCGAAAGTGGTCGGTGACCGATCTCGGGATGGAAAGGTAGTCGAGGCGTTGCATGGCAATCCGGACCACGAGAGAAAGTAGCTTCCTCTCGTGGTCCGGATTGCCATAGCAACTCCCGCACAGCGCGCTTCACTCGCCTCCCGGACAGCGTTTCACTCGCCAGACTGAATTTCCCGATGACCGATTCATTCGCCTTGACTACCTTTGCCACTGGATTCAAGCAAGCCGGGCTGAAGACGGCTGTAATGCCAGAAACCAGTCCTCGGAAGCTTGTTTCCAGTCCAGGGAAGGCATGGCTTGGCAGTTCGGGCTGGACTGTTCCCATGAGGTACAGGGTCAGACTGATTTGCATATAGCCATGTCTGAACTGGCATAGTGGGCTAAAGAACGGTGATGGATCAAACCCAGATCTTTTGACTGGGTGTGAGTGTTTGATGCTCCGTCCATCACCACCTCCTTATGAATCGCACATTTTGATGGGCAGCAACACACTATCTAAAAAGCACTGTTTTACTAATGGCAAACAATGTTGAGCAAACAATGTTGAGCTGGGCAGCCAGTATTACTGCTGGGTATTTAATAATTTTCTAATAGGCACAGTTTTATTTTCAAAAATGGTGCTATAAAAATGTGTCGTTAACTCAGATTGTTTTCTAAACCTGGTTAGAAAATAACCGCACTGACAATGCTCTACTTTACTTGCTTGATGCAGTAAGAGGCCGGTATAAGTAGCAGTACTGCACTCCAACCTAACTGAAATGTCACCAACTGCTGCGGTCACGAACATTTTTAGGTAAAAGCCTTTACTTTCAGCTGAACAAGTCTGTTTAAGGCACATCTACAAATGAGTGCTCTTACTCTGGAGAACAGAGCTTCCCCAGAATTTCTTACCTGAAAACCATGTTGTACCCTAGGCTACTTACCTAGAAGGCTTAGCTCTCTATCTTATGGTTTAATGACTGAAGGCTCGAGTTTAGGAATTTTCCTCCCTCCTTCCCTGGTTTTTTACCTGTGAAGCCTTATTCGCTCTACCATTTGTCTTTTACCTAGAATTCATGTTCTCTGTCTTCTAGTCCCTGGTCTGTGAAGCTGTATTCTCTTCCATCTAGCTCCTTACCTGGGATACAAGTATTTGCCCACTCTGATCTTTGGGCCCAAATCTTAAAAGGGTCAATACCTGGGATTGCGTGCTCTCGGCCTCGTTGCATGTTGATCGCCGCTAGATCAAGTCCAATCCTCTTGAATTGTTTGAAAAGACGGTCTCGCAGTTCATCCACCACCATTTGATTCTGCCTGTTCAGCTTTGCACGATTTGACATGAGGCCACGGAGGACAGGGTCAATGCCACCTGCGAAACAATATGATTATTACATCTGTACTGTGATTGTGACAATTTAACTATATTGAGTGAGCAAGGACGTTAAAAAAAAAAAAGAGAAAAAACTAGTGTAGCTGAGACGTGGCCTGTATGATGGGAAATGAAAGCTACACTTTCTGGTTAGCTTTTAGTGGTAAGCATACCATGCATGGCCTTCTGATTGGATACTGCAAATACTTTTGCACAATATATGTGCTCATTTAATCACCTTGTAAATTTTGGGGCATGCCCCAGAAAATAGAGATTTGTTTTTAGAGAGCACATGTATGGTTTGTGCTTGGGTTATGCATGAGCACTTGCAATTTTTGCATTGACTCCATGGTACTGATCGTTTGGGGGTACTGAATTTTCCCTCTTCAACTTGAGACTTGGGTTTACACATCCATTTGTAACTGGACCGGTACATGGTTTTACCTTTTGGGTTTTTGTAATATCCCTTAAACCGCTGACTGGGCCATTAAATGCAGATTGTGGAGTTTCACTGTGGCTGTAAACTAGAAAAGGCACATTTTTAAAACCGTTCAGTGCAGCCAATCACATACCTCGGAAAGTTAGTGAATACTTATCAATGTTGAATCACCTTCGAACCTACACTTGGGTTTTTATTCACTCCATTTGGTCTTTTGAAAGTTCAGGTTGATTTCTCCTCACTATATAAAAAGCATTGCAATGCAATTCCCAGGGCCAATATTTGACACCAACTGGGTGTAAATGTGCTACACCCATGCTACGTACCTAAATCACAGCTTTAGGCTGTACGTGGAAGGATATACTCAAAGGATACTACCGTAACCAGTTGAAACCATCATACACTGATTTAGAGCTTTCATCAGGAACGGCCTATATTCTGCTGTAAGGGGTCTTTGTTATAACCTTTTAATACGTTTTGAGTTTCTTTCTCTGTCCTTTCGTAATGGTAATGTCTACGTATGTGCAGGATTCCAGGGATGCAATCAGTTTTTAAAAGACGATTGACTTTCACTCTACGAAACCGATCTTGATTACACTCAATATAGAACCTCTCTATATTGATTTCCTTCAAAGAGCTCCCTTAACCTCTGTAGAGGAATTTAGGTGGAAACCTTTTGATTGTAATACATACTCATGTCTTTCATGATGCAACTAATGGAAAAAGGCTATCAAAACATTTCTTCAACTACGATGGGAGCAAATCATGTACTCCTATTTTGCACGGAGTCTGGCAAATCTCTACAATCTTTCCTTTAAGAAAAAGGAAATGTTCCAGCCAGGTACCCCTTATCCAAGTAGCATCATGCTGTTTAGAAGCTATATAGATGGCATTGTAGTCTTTGGAGGGGATTTCTAGATAACCATCCATCTGAATAGAGCACCATAAAGATCTTTCTGACACGGAGACTGGATGGTGGTCTTCTTTCTACACTTTACAGAGTGATATATCCTAACTGATCAAATCAGGATCTACAGATATTGGTTAAATGGGACAGGGACTACAAACTGACCGTCAGTGGTTTAGAGTGTTTGGTTATTTTCATAAAGTATTCAAAAACACACGGTTCAGGCTCACCACATTAAGCACTTATATAGAACCTATCCCGACCAGTAGAGCTACATACCAATACTCCACCATTAAGCATATAGTTTCTCTAGATGTTATGTGGAGTGGACAGACCTAATCCACATGGCATGACTGAGTCAGATACTTTGGAATTGGGTAGTCCAGGTCTTTAGAGGACTAATGGACAACTAGTTAAATTAGAACTTAAACACTGCATTCTGGGCCTACACTCACAACCAAGAATGATGCACATGCAGTTCTGCTTGATGTGTCTAGGCTTAATTCTGATTAAAATGTGAATAGTGATCCTTTGGAAACAGGCAGGGGTTCTGAGATTTGAAGCAGAAGCATGTTAGTGACTAGGCATTAGGGGGAAAATATGCATGATTGCAGTAAGCACAGACGCCCTGGTGGGAGAAAACAGAGACACTGAAAAATTAGCATTAAGACTTATGCCTGCTTAGCAAATGTTAATGCGGTTAGTCAACAAGTTGAAAATTCTAAATACTAGGGGTGCTTAGGAGTTACGCAACATCTCTTATGTACTGACTGTGAACCCTTAGCTGTGCACAAGAAATGTCTGCCACTTATGTAAAACCTTTTCAGTTGCAGATAGCCTGTTGAGCTGTGACAAGATTTTGAAGTTCTTTAACTATGAAAAATTTAAATTAATAAACAAATAGTAAATCTACTTTTCAATATAATATATATATATATATATATATATATATATATATATATATATATATATATATGTTCACCTTTACGATAAGTTACAATATTTAGTAATTGATATTCCGGACACAATATTATTGCACATCAATAACATAATACTCAATATTTTGACATTCTATTAGGATGAGGCATTTTTTAGAGTAAATGTCTGGCGGACTGCACCAGTACCTTTGTAGGATGGTGGTATTTGCATATGGATTATTAAAATGTACCCCCCAAAAGTGAGGCAAGGAGTCAATACCCGCACACAATGTCTCCCTAGCATTCAAGTAAATTTCCATGAATGTTTTCAAAAGTTTAATTATGTTTTCATGATAGTTCACTAGCCTTTTAAAGAGCAATCCTTCAGAATGCTGGCTCTGCAACACTTAATGGTGCATCTGATCTGTCAAAAAGGGCGCTGAACTAGGACCATTTTTGATAGAGCTAGCTTGGCTGACACGGTGCTGGGGATGGAAGTGTGTGTGCCATAAACTGAGCTCTAAATTGGGAAGCTAAGCCCATAGATAAATTGGGCAGAGCCTTCATTGTCAGTGTCCTGTACATGTGGCTCATTGTGTTTGTAAGATCATATCCAGAGATGGCCACCCCTCATTGAAGATTATTGTAACAGGGAGTGGCCTTGTAAGAGGAGTCTTTAAGAGTTACCTTCCCACCCCTACAAGATGCTTTATCACAAATGTGATTCCTATGGCCGGTTTTGTTTAGTAGCCTCAGTTCGACAGTGCTGTGCCTCTGCTACCGTTTGTCAACATTACTAAGTTGGTAATTACTTCTAATTGATAGGTGTAGCCCTCCAAAATAACACATCACTGTCTGCTCATGACTCCATTGACATATGTTGGGCAGCCTTTCGGCAGATTCTGTACAACCCTCTGTCCTTTACCTCCTTGTAGTATATTGTGTGTGGAGGAGTTGTGTGGGCTGCTTTGGCAAGAAAGGTGGGGTACTTTCTTACCTTCCCTCACGATCCTCCAGCTGTTGAAGAAAGTCAGGTGGAGTGGAACTTCAGAAGCTGCCCCAGTCAGCGGGCGGTACCCATCCTCCAGGCGGTAGATTGTGGGCTGGATGGAGGCATGAGCAAAGCGGAAGGCAAGGGTGAACACGTTTGCTACTCGTGGGTCTACCGACTCATTGTATCCCCGGTAGGTACCAATAATTTGTGCAGCTGCTTCAGAGCCCAACAAAAGGGGGATGTAATCTTTGTAGGTGATTTTCTGGAAGAAAACAAACATTGCAAGGGTTTTACCCGATCTGGAACTGCATTGTGCCTACAGTGTTGCAGAAATATGCACATGGAAAGACTAGATGTCTCTGGTGATCTTTGTCTGCATAAATACAGAAAGGTGCTGAGGTAGTTTATGCATTAGGATAGCTATAACTGACCCCTTTAGGCCTGTGGTACAGAGTTAGAGTGCCTAGCTTATTGGCATCCGCTGCTTTTCAATGAGGACACGCTAATGTGAGATTAAATTTTCGTGGTCTCATGGTCAGGCATGCTTTGTGAACTCACAATGTTACACAGTACAGCATCACCAGCACAGACTCTCACTGTTACACAAGATTGTATCACCAGCACAGGTTCACTCTCATTCTTATACAGTACAGCATCACCAGCACATATTCACTCATTATTATATAGTACAGCATCACCAGCACAGGTTCATTCTCATATAGTACAGCATCACCAGCACAGGTTCGCTCTCATTCTTATATAGTACAGCATCACCAGCACAGGTTCATTCTCATTCTTATATAGTACAGCATCACCAGCACAGGTTCATTCTCATTCCTATATAGTATAGCATCACCAGCACAGGTTCATTCTCATTCTTATATAGTACAGCATCACCAGCACAGATTCACTCTCATTGTTACACAGTGAAGTATCACCAGTACAGGTTCAGTAACATTGTTCCACTGTATAGTATCACCAGCACAGGTTCACTCATTGTTACACAGTACAGTAAAGCTAGTACAGGAGCTCGCTCCCCATTACCAGCACACGGTCACTCACTGTTATAGAGTGCAGCATCAACAGCTGTTCATAGCACAGTATCCACAGCATATAATGCCTCTCACTTTTACTAAATACAGTATCACGAGCACAAAATAACTCACTGCTACACAATACAGGATAGTATCTCAAGCACAGAACTACTGTCTCGGTTACACAAATAACTCTGAAAATTAGACCGTCAATACAGTATCACCAGCAGTGGATCACTCACTCTTGTAAACTATAGTATAGTTTCACAAGGAATAGATCGCTCTGTGTTACAAAGTACTCTCACTGCTTCACAGGCTGTACAGTGTACCCTGCACTGTTTCACTAACATTATTACCCACTACAGTGTACTCAATACTAGATCATTACCATTGTTGCACTTGCGCGAGGAGGTTTCCACCCCGCTTGGAAAGGATTTAGTTTGCTCTTTGACTCAGTCACAAATAGGACTGTCCAACCAAGAAAGCTGCAGTGCAACAGGCTTTAAAGGTGGATGTACCATGTAGTACGGTTTAGCTTTCCGTGTTGGTCAGTCCTGCTTTTGTGCAATAACGAATAACATTCAACCTGGATACAACACTACAAATGCACAAGTTAATATACAAAACACGTCCCTTCTTCTCCCAGACACCTCTTGCAGAAGTAAATTCAGTCAAATCGTACTGTGAAATATATCTGCTGAAGTGGACACTAAATCTGGTGCAGCTAAAATTGTTGTCAGTATCTGGATGCATAAAACAGCCTCACAATAGTATTAGGCAAAGTCAGGCCATGATATTCAATCAGAAGTTCTCTTCTACTTTCAGGCACATTGTATGTGCTACACCCGCACAGATGATTGTTTTTTGGTGTTACCAACGCAAATTCAACAGTTTCAAATTCAGTCAAATAAATGTACTTTTTGGAATACCTGGAGAATGCCTCCTACAACTTTTCTGGCTTCCTGGTAAAGCATTTCTCCTGTCCATCGCGGGTTCATCCGCCGCAGCTCCCTGGCCACACGGTTGTGTTCTCGCATGAAAAGTGTGTGGAAGGCTGTGAGGCCTGGTTGCTCACTCGTCCTGGGATCGCCTTGATGTAAAGAAAAGCATTACATACAAGATTAGCAGTCCTGTCATTTAACAATAATTCAGAGCAAAGTATTATTTTCACCTCTGAGGTTGCATGGACGTCAGACTGGCAGGTGTTGGAAATGCCCATCCTTTGGGTGGTATTCCCCCAGATTGGGGCATTGGCTGTAGAACTCTTCGCACTTTGCCCTTGCTAACCAGTGGAAAAAGTGCCCGTGTTCCCTCTTTCAACATGATGAAATTGGCATACCCCTAATTTGCATATTTTACTTACCTATAAGTCCCTAGTACATGGTCCCCAAAGTGTATCCAGTCGCGGTTCGTTAAATCTCTCCAGTGGACTACAACCCTGATTGTGCTGCCACTGCAGTGTTACAGCAATCCCAACCTCAGGTCTACCCTTGGCAAAGCAGTTTTAAATCTGCCAATTCGACCTTTCAAAATACACCCTTTGGACAGACCCAAGTCTTCATTTGAAATACTAATAAGTCATCCCTATGATAGGGCTTAGTGCCCTTAAGACAATGTATGGTATTTAACATGAGGACATAAAAAGTTTAATGTCCCACATGGTGAAAACCCCTAAAAGCTATTTTCATTGTGGCAAGGCTGGCTCCTTCCATATAGAAACACTGGATTACTTCATTAAACTTTTTAATGCTAATTTTGGTTTCGTAACAGCAAAACAAGTATTCCAAAGACTCGTTTTAATAGTTAGACTAAATCAAAGTTAATGATGGAGTTGGACTTTACCTACTAAGGAAAAGGTATTTTTGAAAAAAAATTCACCTTTTCACTGCCTAAAGCCTGTAAGGCTGTAAGTAGCCCAACTGTCACCTGCCAGCTGATGGCTCCCTGGTAGTGAGGTTTAAATTGATCCCATGAAAAGGACAGGGACTTGGGTGTAGGTAGGTGTTCTACTTTCCATGAAAGGATGGCTTGAAAAATGTGCCCAGGCACTTGGTGAACCTAAAGGTCGACCTACCCTGTCTAAGGTAGATGTAGCTATCGCCTAGGCCAGACCATTCTGGATTGACCCTCTACTAAGGCTGGTCCCAATCCCTGCAGGAGAGGGAGCTGCCTCAGAACCACAGGGGAAGGGCTGGCCATTTCCATAGCCACACCTCTAGGTGAGCACAGGTAGCTCTGACTGGGGGAGACATGTTCTGCCATATTGGATTTAGGGAGAAAGGGCACTATGGGATTATTTGCAGTAGACCAAAAAGGAAGTGCTACAAAAATAGGTAGGTTGTTGGTAGGGTGTTGTGCACACACAAGAAAACCCAAGAATGTGTAAGGACCAATTGAAAGGACCAAGGATTGTATTATGTTATAGTGAACAAAGGTCCCTAAACAGAAATACAAAAATATAATTCACTGAAAATATAAAAAAAAAGCCCAGGAACCACCCAATCAACTTTTAAAATATCATCTTAATACATTTAAAAAAAATTATCCTCATGGGGTGCACTTGTAAAGGTATCAAACACACACACACAGGCAAAGAGTGAGTGACAAAAAATACACAGAATGAAAGTCACAACTCCATAAAACACAACACTGCTGCACCTATTAATTAATTCTATATAATAAGGCTGGTAAGAGTGATTAGGTTGACAACGTTTCCTACCACTCAAACCTAGGGATCAGCACCAAGCCAATACATTGTTTGCCTGGATACATAAACCAATATGACAAGAAAATAAATCAATATGAAAACCCTTAGGAAACATCGTCATGTACCATACAATGGCAGTATGCCAAGGGATTACATCGCCCAATGCAGACTCGCAGGGATATTCCAGTAGAGTGTGCTCCCCCACCAATTAAGTTCCCACACAGTTGATAGCAGGAAAACTATACAAAGTAATTTGTCATAAATGTGAAAAACCTGTACAAATCACTGGAACTAGTAAGCGGGATCGATACCCGATAAATAAATTCAGTCCTGGACACACCATGAATTCAAAGCCCGCCTTGGCACAGTACACAGAGAAGCAGTGTTGTGTTTTACAGAGTTGCGACTTTAATTCGGTGTATTTTTTGTCACTCAGTTTTTTGCCTGTGTCTGTTTTTTTATACCTGTATAAGTGTGCCCTATGGGGGTAACTACCCGTACATATTTTTTAAATGATGTATTAATAAAATGACATTTTAAGAGTGGATTGGACAGCTTCTATGTATTATTTATATTCCGTGTGGGGTATAATTTTCTATTTCTGCTTAAGGACCTTTGTTCATTATAACAAAAATATGTAGGGTCACCCCTGGGAACTACTACCCCTTTGCTTAGGAAGTTGCTAGGAGTTGCCCCAACCACAGGCTGGTGCCAGTCATAAATATAACAACCTCATTACCCTCCTCGGATCACCTCTAGGGCTTTGGAAGAACTGAAGAGGACTGGACCTTGCGTCTGGGACCAGAGAGCAGCACTGTAGACTGAACTTGCTCGATCTTATGTATCCAGAACAAAGAAGTGGACTCCAAGATTCATAATGCTGACCTCCTGATTGGGCTATAGGGATACACAAGCTTCAAGATTTTTTCCTGCATTTCCAGCTCACCAGTAAATTAACATGCCCTGGACTCTTCTGCTGAAGTGAGTATTGCTCAGCAAGTGCTATCCTTGTGGTCCTGGACACTTGGCTGGTGTCACAAAGTGTACTCCATTAAAAGTTTGCTGAAGCCTGAGACTAAAACTAAAAAAGTTTTGCTATCTTTTTGCCCTGAGAACCAGCGTGGGACTGGGAACAACCTGCCAAGCTGATCCATTGAGTTTGCTGCAGTCCTGATGTGTTCTCCTCCACAACAGCAAATCTTATTCAGTGGTACCGCCATCGACCAGCATCGGCCGTTGTCCAACCCTTTTCAACTACTGCCTGCAGCTTTTTCCCAACTCTAGAAAAGTTTGTATGTTCAGTGAATATATTTTTGACTTTGAACCAAGGTGCCACTGTATCCGATCAATTTCAAGAGCTATTTGAACGCAAAATCTGAACTTTTCCCACTTTCCCACCATAGTCAAATCCTTCACAAAAACGATGGACTTTGGCTTCCCGTTGATGGTGAGCACAGCTTTGACCACAGGCTGCTGACTTGCTTAAGCTGTTTTGGTCCATAAAAGTTATGTGCGAACCTAACTTTTTGACTGAAACAAATTCGGTCCTTGTATCCCAACCTTGCGCCATCACTTTCAACGTTAATACTCACCCTTGTCCCGGTCATGTGCAACCAGATGACTGGTTGGCGTATAACTCTTTAGCAATAATTTAAAATTCTAAATTAAAAAATGAATACCTCTGGTTCTTTGTATTTAGGTTGTCAATTCGGTGTCATTTTATTTATTAAATTCACTCTATTATTCTAAATTAGTGTGGGATTTTTTTAGTATTGTTTTTTTGACTTAATTATTGTTTGAATACTGCAAACGTAATTTACAAATTGCCTATAAATTAAGCCTGTCTGCTCTGTGCCATAGCTACCAGGGGATTGGACTCATGTTAGTTAAGTGACTTCAAGGGTTCACCTCCACAAGGATTATGGTAATTATTTGAGGTGGGTACTTCTCCCTCGCAATACCCCAATTTCTTATAAAGTTGGCATTTGAATCTGATGCTGAGGTTGCAAACAGTACGAGCATCACAGGTATATTAAAGGAGCACACATTCAGCTCCTAAAGAGGTATCTTGACTGTATTGACAGATAGGATATGCTTGCCATTGCACAACACACTGTCACTCATCAAATCGCCCTCTGGAAGATTTGAGCCACATTAGACCCACTGGGTATGGTTTAGGTCCGAGCTTGTATGGTTGGATTGGAAAGCAAATTTATCACCTATCATGTAAATGGGAACATCCTCATTGTTGCCAAAGAGATCTGCATCACAGTACCTGTTCCTTAGTTTTTTATTTTTGCTCCACCGGTCTTGTTGAAGTGCCTCAGACTTCTTGGTGGGTAGTACGATCAATTGCTGTCATTAACTGATCGGATTGACTAGGTCACTGTAGGTCAGTACTGATTCACTGATTTTGTGTAATGGTTGAGAAGGTCATCATTACTATAGGTGCTAGTTTCATGCCATCCCAGTTAACACCAACAAAAAGATCCAGCTATTTCGGTCTATCCAGTTTTACAAGGTTTCGATAGAAATAAACACATGACAGATTATAACATTTCTGCAGTCTGACAGTCACTAAAAAATGCAGGTTAAAGTCCTCTCCAGGGCCAACAGGTCTATCATGGGCAGTTCATAAAGAAACAGAATCAGGAAACCAAATTGGCCAACGATAAATGTGACTATTGGTAATATGGTTATCGCCACACTCAAAACATCAGTTCCAAAAGTTTTTTCTTTGTTCCTTTATTTAGGATATGTAAGTGTATTCATTCATCCATTTGTTCTCATATATCTAGATAATGAATGGCAAAGAAAAGGAGTCCTTAAATGCCAGCCATGAAACTGTGAGCTCATAGCACCATAGTTAAGGTATTCCTGAACATTGGCTGTTTCCCAAAGGTATTTTGTTTTGCGGTCTCACACAAGACTCTTGTTTATTTCCTTCATTTCACAATTAGACCTACTCTATTTTTTTCTCACTATAAAATCAGTTGAAATTTTAGACAATCTAAAAATAGTAAAAAAATAAATAAAGGCAAATAGCCGGAGGAATGAGAGAACTAAGGAGATCCAGGACTGATTGTACATTGATCACCCCATGGAGGCCCCATGATATCGTAAGCTTATGGCAACTGGCAGAACACTGTCTCTGAATAATGGGAATAAGGGTTGGGAAGGAGACCTTGCATTTCTGGTGCTCAATAATAACACAGACAAGTGAATATTTTCAAGCACATAAAGATACACTTCAGTGTTTTCAGAAATCATGAATGTTAATGGAGTGTACAAATCCAATGAAAGCATAAATGATGCTACTTGCCACTCAAAAAACATGGAATTCCCGAAGATCTGTTGGTTTGGACGCAGAAGTCTTCTCCCATGGTGTTAAAGGGAAGATGCTCTCGGCCGTTATCAGTAAATCTCTGGTTAACAGCCAACAACCCCAACTGGTTTGTCGGGTCCCTAAGTCTGGTTGCCAATGCCATATCACTTCCATACACTTGGCTTCCATCAATAAATGATGTCAAAATGTTAATCTGTTCACGGACAGTTGATCCTTCGTTGCAAGCTGGAGCAGAGCGAAATAAAGGAATGCAGTCACTTCTGTTTGAAATCCTTGGATCATTGGGAGGAATCTGCATTAAAAACATCACAGGACAAGATGGTTTGTTATTCTGATATATGATGGCAATTTATTATAGGACTATATGACATCTTAAGGTAAATGCACAAAGTCAGTTGCGATCTGAGTATAAATGCCTCTGGAGGAACTGGATATTTGGTATGTACTTGACCGATTTATCTAGGATAGAGCTTACCTGATGAGTTGTTCGAGGTAGAGAAAGGGCAGAGGTTTTAAGATTGTGGTTATTGGCAGTGGAGATATAGAAACGTCGTACAAAGTAGTGGTATTTTGTGGGTTGCTGGATTGTGAAGGAGAAGACGATACGGTTTATAAGTAGGTGAGGTGTGGGTGATGATTCTTTGCATTTATTAATTCAGGTGATTATTTAAACATGCCTCTATGGGAAAGAATAGATGGAGATCTTTTATGGCTTCTATGGATACAGCTTTGATTGTGGTGATCATAAACCTCCAAGGATGGGTTTTAAGAGGTAGATATATAGTGGATTGGTGTTCTTTGATTAGGCTACCAGAGATATAGGGGCACCAGTAAGAGAAAATTGATGTACAACTCGTATGAGAAGCTTTGTAAGAAACATTAAAAGCAGAACTCCGATAGCTCTAAGGTAGTTCCATGGATAGGGTAATGAAGAAGACCTTGACATCTTACATGGCATTTATTTATTTATTCAATCTTAAACCATTCTTTATTAGCACACTAGGCTACATTTAAATGTTGTTTTGCTAAATGGGAGATTCAAAGACTCTTCGATTTTGATATGAGATATTTCAGGTTCTACAGATAGGTTGTCCCAGGTGGCAATATATTAATCGTTGTATTTATTGGTTATTGGCATTGAATGTCTGGAAGGTCTTTGATAGACATTTGGAAAGTAACATCTCAAGGTTCCTTTGATGGAGCATCATTGGAGTGTTACTGGAGGTGCAGACATAGTGGTGGTTACTGTGGTTGCTCATTGGCAAAACAACGGTCAGATGACCCTTATAATTACAAGAGGGAAGTGTCTGACAGATAAAACTATAGCTGGGTTATCCAACATAAACCCGGAATTGCTGGATCAGTGCACATTTTCAGGATAGCTATAAAGTACGCACATTAGTTCTGTTTACAGTCAATATATGTAGATTTGTGGATATTCTGACTATCTACCAACAATCACACCCCCAGATTATAGGTTGGGCACTCCTGACTTATGCTTGGTTGCCATTTGAAGGCTTGATATCTTCATTTTCTTACTTCAAAATCAAATCTGGAATCTCTAATAAACACTTTGTATTTACTTCACACAGTTTGTAAATTCAAGAAATCTCCAGAAAGGATATCAGAGTGCGGTAAGTAACAATGTAACAGTTGGGTCCTCGATACAACAGTGAAGATTGTGCAGCCAGATAAGTCATGACCAATGCATTAGAACCCTAGTTTAAAGTTTAAAGATATTTTAAGAAGGAGAATTTTTGCATATTCTCCGAGAACCATCAGAGTGGAGGCGATCCAAATCTCTTCAAGTAGCGCTACGTAATTTAAGAGCTGGTTCCGAGAAAGCCTGAGAAACTGTTTGGCATCATTTTAGCCATTAGGAGAAGGAATCGGGTGCAAATTCCAGACCCTCTTCAGATTGAAAACTATTTTGTTTGGGGATTGTTCCATTACAGCTGTCTTGAAGATGACAGCCTTAATGGTACATTTAATTTTTGCATTATTGGATAGCTTCTGGAATAACTCACTTAACTAATTCAATTGTTAATTGATTGCATTAAGCATAGAAGGTGAGCAGCTAGAGGAAGCCTAATCCGATCAAGTGAACAGATATAGTACAGTAAACACTTGTCTGCATAATACCCTCAATGGGAAGCAAGGTGGTGCCTTGACACAGGTGTGGTCACAGTCCAGGCCCTCAACAAAGGTGGTTCTGGCTGGAGTCTCTGGAGAAAGGTCCAGGTCATGGTCTGCCCACTGACCAAACTGCATGAAGGTGAGTGACCGCTCATTATCCAGTGTGATTTCTTGGCTTGGAAACTGGACAATCTGGTTTGAAACCGCACGTGCCTGGAATAAAGAACAGAGAAAGGTGATGGCCCTCCTTCTACAAACACAAATTGCTTAAACACATTCTTAATTCTTCAGACTCTCATCTTCTAGAAAGGAGATCAACCCTCTGCTTACAGCTAGAAGGCCACTCCTTCCTAATCTAGAAAATAGAACATTTCCACTTCCTCTCAGAGTGACTTTCCTTTCCTCGTCTAGACTGGAGACCCCACACTTTCTCTGTAAGTGAGACCACAAACTACTCTCCTGAAGAATTGATCATCTCTATTCTTCTGGAAGAGTGACCCACCTTCTCTAAGGAGACCCGCACACACGTTTTTGAAGTGAGACCTATATTCTTCCACAACCAATAAGACTTCTCATTGTATTACTGACAAGAAGCCCAGTTTCTCATTCTCTGGAAGTGAGACCGCCTTCCCATTTCTAGCATGGCTAGACCCGTTACTCTCTCAAAGTGAGACCACTGCCTTCTCTGCTGGGTGTGTGAACACCCATCCTATCCTTTAAAAGTATTCCCTTGTTTTCAGGAAGTGGGTCTATCCTTTCCCCTTTTGGATGCATCATAATCTCTCCTTTTCCAAGCGTTCTCTTAAAAAGAAAGCACGCTATTTGTATGTGTTGCCACTGATCATATTCGTCTGGAAATAGGATCACCACATCCTGCTCTGAAAAATTATTTTCCTCCCCTCACCTGAAAGTGCGGACACCCTTCTTATTCTGGAAATGTGAACTTCACTGTTTTTCTTGAAGTGCGACACCCCTGCCCCATATCTGACATGAACCTAACATGCCATGCCATGAAGAGCCTAAAGATGAAACTTTTCTTTGGAAAGTGTCATGCAGTTCTATGTGCAGTGCCAAAGTTAGTAGCAAAACGCAAAAAAACGTTTTCAATGGAAAGTCTGATACTTAACCATGACTACACCTCACCTCCTGATAAAATATACATGTTTAGGTGAGTGAATATTATATATATTTATGAACCTACATGTAGATTTTCTAAATGTATCAGCTTTAATTCCTTTTTATTTTTCTCTTTATTGCTGTACTCCTGTTATGCTTGATTCTCAAAACGTTAGATTTCAACATAATATTTTGTGTTCACTTAAATAGCCATTTAATCTAGTTTAAATAAATTTTAATACTATTTATCTCCTTAACCCTTTTCCTATGCTTTCATTATTTATAAAATAAATACCTGCACTGATATGTGGAGCAAAGATGAACCCAATGTAATGAATCACAATATAAATGTAGCAACTCACCAGCTAAGTAATGATACTTGATATATTTTATGAGCGTTGTCATGGAGGTACACTGCTTAAGTGGTGATGTGTGCATGGAATGTTGTGAGTGTTGTGTATGGAATGTTCTCTGCGAGAGTCAGTAGGATCAGGAGGTTGAACAAACAAGCATTTGCTCCAAGTTGGGTGTCCTATCTACATTTTACTGACTACTTTCCCTTGGAGCATATGTGGCACCTGATATACACAAGAAGTAACCTGCCTGATTTGGTGATCCGTACTATGTACCCACTACAGAACGTGGTTTGTACAGCCCCTCTATTGTATGGTCTCCTGCCTTAAATCCTTAATCCGCACAAACACGCCAGTTTACATCCTCAAACTTGCCAATACTCTTTGTTCACTGATACTTCGAAGCTAAGACGTGCACAATCTCGAATTGATTCTTATTGCACAGAACAATTCTCTACTCCGCTTTTATTCCTGGAACTCTGTTACGCTTTGTTACTTTGTATGGTTTGTTTTTGTATGCCATGTTTTTACTAAATGTGCTATCATACCTTGCTCCCTATGTAAAAAGGTCTAATACCGTACCTTTGGTCTGGTTCCTGCTATAGAGAACTCTAAAAATAAAATAAAATTATGGTAGGCAGACACCTTCCCTCTTAACCACTGGCTCTACCATCAGTCATATCACAGAGCAGAAGCCCTCCAACTTCACCATAGGTCCAGCCCCTCATACTCTACCAGAGGAAGTGCAAATCCATTTATTCTTCTGGTCTCTGTCCATCCTTTGGGGAGGGAATGTCCATCTTCATATTCCGCTGGAAGCCAACGAGCAAACCCCCTGTTTGAAGCACCGAGAAGCGGATTCCTCCTACAACGAGAATGCAAGACAAATGCAACGAATGCTGGGATTAGGCACTGCTAATCTTGGTGTTAAACATTGCAAGGTCAACCATATTGAGATACCCACCTATAAAATGCTGCTGTGAAGAACAGTTTTTGAACTGAAAGTTTTGAGACATAGTAATAAAATAGTGTTGGGTTGAAATTAATTGAACAGAATGCAAAAGAATGTCAGGGAACACCAACTGCTATTCCATTATGGAGTGCTTCGTAAACACAAAATGGGTTCCTAAGGTAGAAAGTAAGAAGAAAAAGGAACTGGACAGAAAAACACTAAAAAAAAGTGAGTATTAGAATTTCAGAAGAAAATATTTATAACCACCACTATTAAGGTTCGAGACCAATTACTCTAAGGAGGCCTTGGATAATTTTTTGAAAGAGAGTGATGCACAGCGGTCTAGTTCTTTTGTTAAACATATGGATTATGCAGTAATTTTTTTTAATTTATTTTCCAATATCCTATAGCGCAAACGTGGCCCAAGGAAATGAGGGCACTGTACAAGAGAATGCTAACTAATGTGGACAAACAATAGAAACCAAAAGCTGCAGAACAGTCAAGAAGAGGCAATGGCCATTGGGTGGTGGAGTTAAGAGCAGTCAGTGACCAAAGAGTCTTCGAAAGAGGAGGAGGGCTTTAAGATCCTATTTTAAAGTAACCCTGCATGGGGGCTTTGTGTTGAGTTGGGTAAGAGTTGCAGATACTAGTAGAAATACTGAAGAAGGACTGCCTCTTATTTGAATATCAGGAGTTTGATTAGGAGGGATTCAAATGTCCTTGGTCACAGTTGTGCGCACTAGAGATTTGCAGTTTCTTAGCCTGAAAGGAGGATTTGGAGTTGTGCATGACTGAGCAAGGCGGACCGTCTTCAATAGTGCCCGTTCTTCAATATGAAGCCATTCACAAGTGAGAAGGATAAGAGATTGTCAGTTTTTTTGTACCCTGAAACAAAGAAAGAGGCAGTTTGAAGAACAGCTCTGTGGGAGGCCAGGTTAACTTTAGTGAAAATCAGATAGAAGGAAGTTCCCATAGTCCAATCTGGAGAGAACTAGTGTCCTGACTAGGGACTTAAAATCTTAGTTTGTGATGACCTGTCTGATCTCGAAGTAATCTAAGGTGGTAGCATGAGGTCGTAGACATCATCCAGATATTAGATTGTAGATTAAGCCAACTGTCAAACATGAATCCTACTCATTACGCATGCAACCCAGGAAAGACAGATTAAACCCGCTCTTGGACAGGCACACAGGACTGTGCAGAATCATTAAAAAGAGTTAGGTTTTAGTTGGGTGTGTTTTAGGTTGTGGATGGACATCCGCTTTTGAATTCTGGACAGGGTGTTAGTAAGTTATCATCAGCATAATGGTGATAGAGTATACCAGCATTACTGAGGATTTCTCAAAGAGTCTCTAGATAAACAGAGTATGAGACAATATTAATTCCCGAAGGATAAGGTTAACTTCACTTGATATGGAACTCACTGTTTTAATCACTTGGAAGTGGTTAGAGAGATAGGAGGTAATCATTTTAAATTTTTGCCTTGGTGCCCATTTATTCCTTCAGGATATTAACCGTATCAAAGGCATCTGAAAGGTATAGTAGAAGATGATGGCAGGGGTTTCTCTATTTGATTAAACAGAGTGCTTCCTCAAGCACTAGTTGTATTAAGGTCAGTGTGATGCAGCCCTGCCTGATTGCAATAGTCTAGGAGGTGGTTTTTCTGGATATCAAAAGTTGTGAGACTACCCAGCTTGCTCTCATATTGCGTAGGAAGGAATGGTTTATGGCAGGCCGGTAGTTCTTTAAGTTCCTTGAGTATGCACAGGCTTTTTTCAGAAGCCAGGAAACTGTCCAACTTTCAGACAATCTGGGAAGGTGTCTTGCATTGCTGACATTCACTAAAGTGGTCCAGAAGGGTAGCAGCTCTTTGGCAAACTCCTTACTAATGGATCGTTTCACAGTGCATTGAAGTGACTTGGCAGTTTAGTTTTGAATGGCTCCGTGTTCGATACTGCATCAAAGTCAGACCAGCATGAATGTGCCTTACAGGTGAGCTTTTGGTCATCACGATAAACAGATCGGGTGAAAGAGACCTCAATAGAATGCATTTACTTTGCAAAGAAGAAAACATTCTTCACACTTATCTTACGGACCATGAGCAGCGTTGGAGGGTTGGTTGTTTGACTGTTTAATCACTTGGAAGAGAAGCTTTGAGTGATTCTTGAAGTCATCTGATATACAAGAAGGACACATGGGGTTGCGAAATAGACAATGGCCACCACTTCCTGCATGAAGATTGGAGAAGGGCTGAAAGTGTGGAAAACAGGGCACTTCAGACTGGGAATTTGCTTGGAGAGAAGGAGGACACAAGCTCACCCAGGAGTAAAGTGGGCATCCCCAATAAAGTATAGATTAGTCCAAATATCTGGGTCCATGTCCTCTGTTCATCTCTGCTTAAAGAACATAACATCATTAAGAAAAATTTAATGAGAGAGGACTTATAACTGAAAATTAGAGATTCACAGCTTCCTGTGTCAGCCCTAAGTTACAAGAAAGCAAAAGACACACAAATGATGCACGGAATGTGTAACAAATAAAACATTCTCCCCAAGCCAAGAGATCCGGCTTATATTCTCTGTTCTTTTGCTCACCATGCCACCCCAGTTTAGACCCACCCATATGCAAATCAGTCTTGACCCTGCTCTTCTTGGGAACAGTCCAGCTCAAACTGCTAAGTCAGGTCCTCACTAGACCAGAAACAAGCACCCTAGGACCGGTTTGGGGTATCACTCCTCATCAACCAGGCTAGCATCAATTCAGTAGCACAGTGAGCCCTGGAAACATGTCTGGGTATGCCCGGCACACTTAGGGTGAACAAAGCAAATACAAGGAGATGATGGACAGGGTGCTGAAACTTTTCAGACACTCACCTCAGCGACAGATCTGGGGTAAATTCATTGTTCTTTTGCTCACCATGCCTGCATTCCATCCATCAATTGTTGCTACAGCATTTTTTGGACCCAAGTTGCAGCAGAATAACTGGGGAGGGGGAACATCTCAAGGCCTTCTTGAGTTTGCTTTGGGCTTGCCTTTGTTCATACAAATGTTTTGAGAAGCAGGTGAGTGAAGGGTTCCGTGTTTTTATTAGCTTTTCAATAAATCAAATTCCTCAACTGAGTCCTCATGCACTGGTTGTATTTCTCGGAGTGATGTTAATGTCTTTCCGAGAACCACATGAGGAAATTTTCCATCTAGCCCTATTAACAAGAGCTGTAATGTCTATGTGTTTGTTGGCAGGAAACTACATTGTCCCTGGGTTCTGTTGTCATTAGGTTTTCCAGTGGCCAGAGTGAATGAAATCTGAAAATGGTCAGAACAGTCCACCAGTATGAGGACTTTGGTGGACAAGGGGGTATCCTTTAAGATGAGCAGATCAAGAGTGTAGGCCTTAAAGTAGGAGTTTTAACAGCTTTGTATGAAAATGTTGTCGACAAGGAAAGAAGGCAATTGATTGACAGATTGACCCTGGATGTCACCCCAATACAGATGAAATAACCGAGTAAGATGCTGGCCTCAGGAAACAGTTAAAACATAATGAAGTTCATGCACTCTTCAATAAATTTGTTATATTTACTAGGGGGTGGAAGATGACATTTTGTCAGAGAGTAAATGCCTTATGAGTGAAGATCTCCTTTGATGGGAAGAGGTGGTACTAAACAGCATGACGTTTTAAGAAGCCTAATCCACCACCATGCCGGTTACACTGTTTAGGAAAAAACTGCTATTGGAGAAAGACGCTGAAGGACTTGGGTAAATTAACCGATGCATCAAGCAGGCCACCAACTTGATGGTATTGTTTCTGACTGCCTGTATTTATCTACATCAGCAGTCTTACCCGTGCTATGGTCTGATCGAACAGTTATGTTTAACATTTAATTAGCCCCCCCTTAATGCATCTCATAATAAAACGTGTCCAGTAAGGCTCTCATGCAATTGCCATCTGATAAAGGAGATAGAGCAGGACACCATCTTGTCAGAAACACAGCCTTGCACAAAATCAGATCCTGATAAAGCGGCTAGTCTATATCACGGTTGGTTGGAAAATGACACTGAAAATTTGCACCGACTAAACCCCATAGGAGGAACCGGGACACTCCCTCTTTACCTTGGCTCACAGAAAACCTAAGACTGCTTAAACAAGCATGTCGTAGGCAGGAAATAAACAGAGGCATCATTATGAGCATTCAAAAAAAAAAAAGAAATTAAAAAAAAAAAAAAAAAAAAAAAATTACTTATTTTAGCCTCATAAAAATTCGAAAAATCCAAATACTTCATTCAGAAGATAGAAGCAGCCAAACATTCCACAAAAGAACTTTTTGCAACTGTTAAACAGTTATCTAAACCTCCTGAAATGGGGTTTCAGGGAATGGACCAAACTATATATAATTCATGCTCTTCCTTTTTTTTGAGATAAGGTCAAGTCTGTTTTTAATCTTTTTTCTTCTAATCTTTTGACTAATCACAATGATTCGCAGACTAAAAATAATTAATGTCACAGTGACTCCCAAACTGTTAATAATGAATTTAATTTCTTTTGCTTAACTCTCCCAGGTTCAAACTAAAACCATCCTTTAGTAGCCAACACTCTTTCGGAACACGAACAGAAATCTTGAATCTTAGGATTAAGTCAGGAAAATTTCCCAGTTTCAAGGAAGATAGCTTATAGTCTTCCTTTAGTTAAAAAAGCACACCAAGATCCTTTAGATCCTGGGAACTACCATCCAAATTTCAGATTGCACCTTCCGCCGAAAATAATTGCAAAAGCTATTAATTTGCCGTTTACAGCCTTCATTGAGGACCAAAGCCACCTAGACCCTTGTTAATTCGGATTTAGGTAACATCACAGTACAGAATTGTCATTGAGATGTGCTTCGGAACAGATTAGATTGATGTTGGATGCAGGGAGCGGTGCAGTGTTGATCCTATTGCGGCATTTGACACTGTAAACCACCAAATCGTGCTGAATAGGCTGGAGGATATTGGGGTAAAAGATAAAGCCCCCTGCTTTGGTCAAATCATTTGTCAGACAGAATTCAGTTTGTTGCATTTGGCAATTTAAAAACGTCATCCTTCTCTCTCCCTTCCGGCGTCCCCCAGGGTTCGTCTCTTATCCCGACCCTATTTAACATTTATGTAGCCCCTTAAGCCAAACGTATTAGATCTTTTGGGTTCTCTGCAGTCACCTATGCAGATGATACCCAATTAGTGATCTCAGTATCATCTAATATTTCAGAGACAGCAAAGCGTTTTTACAACTGTATCCAGGAGATCGGAAAATGGATGGTCCAAAACTGCTTAAGTTGAATTCAGGCAAGAATGAGGTACTGCTTTTGGGAAGGACACTTTGTTTTGGTCCAAAGACTGGTGGCCATCTGAACTTGGCCAACTTCCATCACCAGTTAAGACGGTAAAAAAATCTTGGAGTTATCTTTGATAATCAACAGGCCTTCGAAGGGCACATAATACATTCACGTCTGCCTCCTTTACTATGAATCTTTTAAGAAATATCTTTCCCTTCATTCCAAAAGACCTGCAGAAAACTAATTTCCACTCTGATCCTCTCAAAAATTGACTATGCAAATGCTCTTTTCATAAACATTGGAAAAAAAGTCTAAATAAGCTTCAGGTCCTACAGAACTCAGCCGCTCGCCTTTTACTTGCCATACCCAAAAGAGAATCAGTATCAGCTGCACTTCTGCTTCTCCACTGGTTACCAATTGAGAAGCGTATACAGTTTAAGGCCCTGTGCATTGCTTAAAGGCTCTTCACGGGGAAGGCCCACAAGTTTTTAAGCTTTGGTTTCATTGGTATTGTCCGCCACAATTCCTTTGCTTAGAAACAGCATGCAATAGCATTATTCCTAGAGTAAAAAGAGCAAAATGGGGCGGGAGAGGTTTTATAGGCAGTACCTCCCATCTCTAGAACAGCCTTCCCTTATTCCTGAAAAAGGAAACAAACCTCCTCTGCTTTAGAAAAAAACGAAAAACCTGTTTTTTCAACCTGTAGGAGTCTCTAAACTCTGGCCAGCCTCCTAACCGGGTACTGCCCGGTTAGCAAGCTTGCGCGCCTAGACACCTTAGGGTAGTAGTGCGCATTTATTATACATTTTTATTTTATTCAAATTTCTGAACCGTTGGAGCTAGAAACTTTTTTTGTTAAAATCTGGGGAACTATACAACAGATGATGGATTATGTAACAACTGTGGCAGATCCATAATTATGCGGAAAAACCGAACCACCACAGTTACATAACTCCAGTGGCCCTTATAGCTCAGAGTGACCCACAGGCATTATATGTCAAAGGAAGCCATGCTGAGCACAGTTACCTGTTGTTGCATTCGCCAGTGATGGTTCTGTATCGACTGTTCGGACAAGCTGTCGGCATGGACTGATATGCACACCCAGTGACCTTGGAGACGGAGTGAAGCTGTTCGGCCGTGAGTATATCTGCAAAATGTTACAGCAAAAGTAGTATTAAATCATTACCAATCCTTCCACCCTTATATTACTCAATATATACTTTTTAACTCACTACATTTGCCAAACCCTTCCAATCCCGGTTTTGTTTCAATTCTATTTACCATGCTTGCCTAACTCAAGCACTTTTATCAAAATAATTTTTCCAAAAGAATCCTTAATTGGTTAGATTTGGAGCGGTTTTACTGGTCATCTCAAATTGTACCTTTATCTGCGAATAGTTTTGTCTTCTTTAAGTATAAAATGTACAAAGTGCATTCTGGGAAATGAAGAGAAATGGGGCACTGTACAAAAAGAATTCAAATAAGAATAGAAGGATATATGTTCGATAAACAAATGGATAGAATCTTTGGGAAAATGTTAAATGGATTACAAATTAAAAATGCAAAAATATACACAAAATCACAATAAAAATTACAAATATTGAGTAGAATAGATACTTCAAGTGAGAGGTAACTGGACGATAACAAAGCTGCAAAAGTCTACCCAAAGAAATGTATTTTAGTGCATTTCAAGAAACAATTACTGAGGAGATTGAGGATTTCAACTGACAGAATTTTAAAAAATATGTTCAACATCAGAACATGCTTTATTTGAAAACTTTTTTTATTGAAATGGGGGTAGGTCAACACAATATATGCCCTTACTGATGTTGTTATACCTCAAATGCACCAAACTAAAATATGGAGGCTGCGTGCCAGACCGACCCAGCGCTCTTACCAAGAGCAAAGTCTTTTTCAGTGACATTGTCTTCCACCCACCAACAAAGGCTTCTCTACCATCCCCTTTTCCCCTTTTTTTTTTGTCCTCATTTGCCTTGCCCTCCTCTCAGATAGCCGCCAACCACCTGGCGTGTCAAACTCCGAGGCGATCGAGATTTTGCCTAGCGCCCACTCGGTGACACGATTTAACAAGATTGGCAGTAGATGGACCTTGAGAGAAGAGGGAGATGGATGAAGCGGGATTGCACTTACTCCAACTAGGTATTTATACCTGTGGGACCAACCATGGAGCAGATGAGGGGGACCCGGGTCCTTGGAGTGGGATAGGCATAATCATTGGACCGGGGGGGGGGGGGGGGGGGGTGGGAAACCCCGGACACTATTTCCACTGAACCAACAAGTCCCAAAAAGCCAAGCTACGTTTGCTGCAGGCTCTGGCCAGGTCCACTTTAGATGTTTCATACATGGACGATAACCAGCCTGCATGTGATGGCGCCGTATTTTCCGCCCAGACTTTACAAATTTGTCTCCTGGCCAGCAACACTGCATTGAACAGAAAAGACCTTGCCTGACCAGTCGTACCGGCATCCAACCCAAAGAAGATTAATGGTAATGTAATGGATAGGGATGTATTTAAGATTGAGTCTAGGGTAACTTTCACTTCCTCCCAGAACCGAGCAACATAAGGACAGTCCTTGAACATGTGGACGTCTGAGGCCTCGATGTAATTACACTTGTTACACTTCTTGCCTGGGAGGAATTTGGATAGTCTCAGGGGTGAGAGGTAGGCACGATGAATCGTAAACAGCTGGTTACATCTCAGCCATGTTGGTTTAACAATTTTGTATTGGAGTGTGAAAGATTTTGTCCAGCTTGCGACGCACTGGGCGCCTAACTCTTCCCCCCACAAATCCTCTGGAAGAGTGAACTCCCCATCAGCTTCCTCCAACATACTCCAATACCACAGGGCCACCTCTTTGCCCCCCGCTTTTCGTTCCACCAACTGTTGTTCCAGGCAACTGACCTTCCCAAGTGGGATCCCTTTCCTACACAGGACCCTGACCCAACTATCTAGTTGTAGATATTTAAATCTAGAGATCCCAGGGCCCAGCTGTTCCTGTAGCTCCTCCCAAGGCCTCAATGACCCCTCAGCCAACAATTCTCCCCATCTTGTTATCCCTCCATCCCTCACCGGGATCGCTAACTTGTCTTTTAGACATTCTGGGAAACCCAGAGAATCCCACACCGGTGCATAATTAGAAAAATAAGGCAACCCTAGTCTTTTCCTAATCTGTACCCAGGCCTTCGCCTGGGACAGAAGAGTTTTTAACTTGACCTTTTTGAAAGAATTTTGGTCCCCGAATTTATACAAATATCCATCAGTTGGTAATGCAGCTCCTATGAGCATGGCAAACATAGTCCCAGCAGATGCATTAGATGGTGTTTCTAAAAGCATTCTGGAGTGGGACAACTGAAAAGCCCACGCATAGTACTGCAGGTCCGGCAAGGCAAGCCCCCCCTTTTCCCTCCTTCTCCTCAACTTCTTCCATGCCACCCTCGATTTAGAATTCCAAATGAGTTTCTCTCTCTGGCACTTGTCTAAGATTTTGACATCAAGAGCCAGGGGAATGGTGTTAAAAATGAATGTAAATTTGGAAAGGATAGAGATCTTTATCAGGTTCACCCTGCCCAAGATGGTAAGCGGGAGATTGGACCAAGATTTTAATAGCTTCCTGCATTCGTTATAGACTCTCTCTAAGTTGACTTGGGCAATATCACCCACTTCTTGAACTACCTGTATTCCAGCTAGCGCATGGAGTTGGTCACATTCAGTTGAAGATCAGGGATGTTCCACTCCATGATGTCAGTTTTACTAGCGTTGATCTCATACCCCGAAATGCGACCAAACTCCTCAGCCCTCCTAATAACCACGGGGAAAAATGTCATCGGATCAGACGTAAAGATAAGAATGTAGTCTGCATACAGTGCGACCCGCCTCTCCCACTCCCCGAATCTAAATGATGGAATATTTTCATCTCCCCTTAAGCACTGGGCAAATGGTTTGATGTATATATTAAAGAGGAGGGGAGAGAGCGGGCATCCCTGCCTTGTGCCCCTCTTGATTTCAAAAGGTTCTGTCAAGGCACCATTAATTAAAAGCCTAGCCGATGGGGCGTCAAACATGAGGGTGACGGCCCGACAAAAGTTCTCGCCAAAGTTGAACTTCTTCAACACTGAGGCCAGATAGGGCCAATTGACCCTATCGAAGGCTTTGGTCACGTCCAAGGTAAATGTAGCCAGTGGAAGAGAAAAAGCAGAGGCTATGTCTATTGCCCCCACAAAATCATACGTCAAGTCAGATAACTGACGACCTTTAATGAAACCCCTCTGATCTTGGTGGACAATTTCCCCTATTACTGACCCCAATCTTGCTGACATTATAGAGGCGAATATCTTGTAGTCACTATTTAATAATGATATTGGTCGATATGACCCGCACTTTGTTGTATCTTTCCCTGGTTTAGGGATCAGAACTATGGTCGCTTCCCCCCAAGATTTTGGGGGAGATTCCCAGTTCTTAAGAATCCCATTAAAAAGGGCAGTCAGTATAGGAACGATAGCATCACCCAAGGCTCGATATAATTCACCTGGCAACCCATCAGGGCCTGCTGCCTTCCCATGCTTAAGTTGCCTGACCGCTTTACTAACTTCGGCCTCAGAAGTTTCCAACTCCAGGCATTTACTCTGTGCTATTGAGAGATGGTAGGGGGATCTGGTCTAACTATGTATCCCCTGCCAGTTGATCGTTCGGGATATCTTCCCTATAGATCCCCTCAAAAAACTCCCTGAAGGCAGTTCCTTCTCGCCTGGGTAGACGTCCTGGCTACTCCCTCGACCATAATTTCTCTTATATAATTTCGGGCTTGATCAGCCTTAACCTTCCAAGCCAATAGCCTGCCCGCTGCCTCTCCAAACTCAAAGTGGGAGATCTTACTTGCCTCCCATCTCCTAGTCACTCTTTCTTGAAGAATAGCCTCCAATTGGTTCTTCATCTCACCCAACTTTCTTTGCTCGTCAGGCGACCCAATTAAGGGCCCAAGCCTCTGCTTGATCAATTCCATTTCCTGCTCCATGCTCTTAATCTTCTCCCGGTACAATCTGTGCCGGTGGGAGGCTCTGTTTGTGATGCATCCTCGCAAAAAGGCTTTCAATGTCTCCCAAACCATAACTAAGGCTGCAGATTCTAGATTGATCTTTAGGAAAGAGGTGGTCTTGCTTATCAGAAAGCTGACCTCTTCTTCCAATAGAATCATACGGTCAAATGACCAGGATGGATGTTTGATCTGGGCATCAAGTTTAAGAGTAAATAAGAGAGCTGAATGGTCAGACAGGTGGGAGGGAAGATAGTTTATCCCGCCCAAGGAGTTCGTAAGGTGGTAGCTGAACAGCGCGAAATCAATCCTTGATTTAGGTTTGTATTTGAGGTTCTTGAAGGACACTCCCAATTTTTTTCCCGCCCTTTCCCTCCACACATCTGCCAACCCCAGCTGTGTCATAATTCCTATGAGGGTCTGTCTAGATTTGGGGGACGTGCAGGCTCTGGAATTGGTAGATTTATCCATTTTTGGGTTTAGCACGATATTAAAGTCCCCTGCCCAAATTATAGTGTCTTGGAAGTCCACTCGATGATTCCTTATAACCTCCAAATAAGACGGGTCATCCACATTAGGCCCATAATATCCAACCAATATACACACCCAGCCATTAATAGAAATTCTCGCAAGAAGCCACCTCCCACTCTGATCCTCCCTAAAGTCCAAAATCTGAACCTTCGCTGATTTTTTGCAGAGTAGGAGTACTCCTCTAATGTTGGCATTGTGGGTAGTGCATATAAATTTATCCACCCATCTCTGCCTTTTTAAAAGTGTGATGGCCTCTGCTTTAAGTAGGTGTGTCTCCTGGATGACAATGATCTGCGCAGGGGAGTCCCTTAGATATTGTAAAATGCGATCTCTTCTGCACCTCACGCGCAGACCATTGACATTCCAAGATAAAATTGGAACAGAGGTCATAATTTAATTCTCTACCATCCCTTTCTAAACTCTGGGAAAGGAGAATTGAAGGAATTTGGCTTTCAGGAGTTATGTTCTGTTGGTCATAGGCTTTGGTCGCACGTAGAGGACTTGGGTCTCTGCCCAGGATTGCTGGCACAGGTTGAAGTGAGGCAGAGTCTACATTACAACAAGACAGTAGTTGCAGTGAATGTCAGGTCTTCTAACCCATTCCAAAATGGACACCGATCTAACAGGGAATCCCTGTTAGGAATTACTTTGAGCTTCCCCACATTCATATTTATAGTCAACATATTCTGTTCTCTTACTGGTTCCACTGAACAGGATGCTAATTGTTGTACTTCTTTCATATGCAGTACAGTCTATTGTTGGTAGTACTCGGTCTCTTATGGTTGGGCACACTCTGAACGTGGTCTACGTGGTTGTATTGAGCCTCCTCTGGTTGTTTAATATCTAAACATTCTCTCTTTGGTTGCAGTAGACAGTCTTGTGGTAGCTTTACTGAACATTATCTAGTTGGCAATAGTTATCAATCTCTTACCGGTTGCACTAAGCAGTCTGTCAGTGGTGTGTTAAAATGAACAGATGATCAGTGGTTGCATCTGACATCCTGCAGTTGGATACCCTCTGATGAGTCTCACTGGTTGCAAAGGGCAGCCTCTTTCCAGCTCTATTATATAATATCTGATAATTAATGCTAAACAGTCTCCAAGAGGGTATACCAAACAGTCTGCCAGTGGCTGCACAGGGCGCCCTCTGGTTGGTTAGACCGAGCACTACTTTGCTAGTTGCTGGTTAGTGAACAATCACCTCCTAGGGCTATCCAACAGTCTCTTACCTGTGATATTGAAGGGCCTCTGGTAGGAGTTCTCCACCCTCTCCTTCAACAACTGGAAGGTGGTCTCCATATAATCCGCTGCCCGGATGGCGGTCCTGCTGCCTGCCACCGGCTGCTTGAAGAAAGCCATGATGTCCGAAGGCGAGAGGCTCCCCTGCTTCAGTTTGTTCTTTAAACTGGGAAGGAAAAATATAATTTGGGTCTGGTCAATTTGTTGTGTCTTCAATTTTTAGTTAAATGTGTCAATTGCCAGTGCTGCAAATGAAGACATTGATCTACACACCGATCATGAACAGCACCGCAGCAGTGCAAACCTCATGGCCGAGGAATAAAGCTACATGTCTAAAAGTTCGGATTCACTTTTATGTTTATCAAAGAAGTGAGCTTTGTAGTGCAGTTACTCTTTTCATGGTTAGATATGAAACTAACGAGTGTACCCCTTTTTCCCCTTGTTTTTTTTGTGAAACTAACTTTTCTAAAACAGTGTGTTGATTGCATGCTGTAGCTCCCCATTAGGAAAGATTTTCAAATTGTGAGCTTCGACAGAAGGTTCTTGAAGGCAAAACATTTATCCTAAAACTAACGTTTTCCAGATAAGTGTTGACAATTTGAATTTCCGATGTGCGAAGAGTCTACACATTCTTAACCAGTTTAATACTAATGTCACCAGGGCCGGACTGGGAACAAAAACCGGCCCTGGCAAAGTGCACAGCCGGTCCCCCTTCCCCTCAGGGGGTTGGAGGTGCTACTGCGCTCTTTGCCTGGGCCGGTTTTCTGCAGATTGTTGCAGGGCTGCAAAAACAGCCCTGTAACAAAAACGGCCCCCAGGGGCCCAAAACCAGCCCCCACCATTGCAGCGCACCGGGGGATTGCCCGGTGCCCGCAACGGCCAGTCCGGGCCTGAATGTCACTGAGAGCTCTTGACCAGTCCTCCTCCGATCCACCAATGGAATCAAATATTAGGAGCAGATTATCTGTGTATTGTAGTAACAGGACTATCACTAAATAACTTTTTTGCTCGGTTTTACCGGCCCACCATTAGTCTCAATATGTGTTTAAAAAATTGGAATAGTCAATACTAAGGTCCACGTTGAGTGCCCTGCAAATGCTGATTTGTGCACAAACAGGAGTTTATGCCTTAATCAAGATGCCTGGTTTTGCAATAACAACAACGCCCACTTAATTTTACCCGCACAATTTTTGCAGCTAAAACCTCAGTGGAATTTGTGAGGTTAATACCATCAAACTCCTACTATGTGTCAGACGTATTTTATAAGCAATGTAGCTCTCAGATGTCTGTCTCCTATCTCCATCACTCCTTGCTTTCCTGCTCCTTTCTGTTTTTTCTCTTCATCACTGTTATGATATGTAGGGCCTGCAAAGAATTATTTGGTCTAAAAGCAAGTGGACTAATCGATGCTAACTATGTAAGCGATTTACTAATGTGTTCTTGTAAAAAAAATTAAGAAAACATGTTAAAATAAAAAAATACCATCAAACTCCGAATTTGCAGCACTAGAAAAAGGCAGCAGCTGCACGGAGTTTCAAGCTAGCCTGGCTGATATGGGGAGATACCCCAAAACCGGTCCCAGGATGCTTGTTTTCCGGTCCAGGGAGGACCTGGCCTGGCAGTTCGTGATGGACTGTTCCCTTGGGGAGCAGGGTCAAGGCTGATTTGCATATGGATGGGTCTAAACTGGAATGGCGTGGTGAGCAAAATAACGACGGATTATACTTATATCTGAGACTAGGGGTGAATGTTTGACAATGTTCAGCATTCCACAAAGAACAGCAAGATGGCAGTGAGGAATAACTAGTTGCACTACCCAAGCTATACACCAAAGTCACGGCAAATTCTTATTTGCATATGCTGCCCACCTGTTAGGTCCACTGCCAATGAACCATGAATATACAAGAATTAGGAGAATAGAGAGGCAACAGAAAGAAACAGGCGAAGAGTATACAAAGAAAATAAATATTATTCTTTCATAAGACAAGTGATAGTCCTTTAATGACATACACAGGTCATTTTTATTGCATCCTTGAAAATTCTCTTGATAAAAAGATGATCGAATAAAACAGCCAACACGTTTCGCCCAGGTTGTAGTGTACACTCTGATATGTGACACTAAACGAAGTAGAATTACGTTTCCGACCCGGTCCTCCATTAGACGCCCAGTTCTTCCCGTCAGGGCAGTGTTAGACAATCACACTACTCTTATTGAGTCGAATCGAGATACTCAGAAGACCTTGAAACTTTTGAAAAGATATATTGTGCCCATCACTGGTGTATTTTTCTATTCCTTGTCCAACACAAGGGTGTTTCCTTAGAAAGTATTGGATACTACTTCCTTCATGAAAAAGTTCAAAACATTGGGATCGACTTGTGAACTCAACGCTGCTACACTAGCGATTTCCTGTGCATTTGCCCTGAGGAAGCCCAACCTGGGTGAAACGCGTTGGCGGTTTTGTAGGATCATCTTTTATCAAGAGAATTTTCAAGGATGCAATAAAAATGACCTGTGTATATCATTGAAGGACTATCACTTGTCTTATGAAAGAAAATTTTTTTTTTTTTTGTATACTCTTCGCCTGTTCTTTCTGTTGCCTCTCTATTCTCCAATTTCTTGAATGTTCAGCATTCCGTCCATCATCTTTTTGTGTTGTATATCCTTATATTGTGCCCGAAAATATCAATACCATGGGGTTTGGTTGTTACTAAGTGTGATGCTGCATTTTTTTGATTTTCACACCACAGAATGAGGACTAACGTGGTAATACTGCATATTTTGTCCTCATGTGTGGTTTATAAACTCAGTTGGTGCAATGTTTTTGCCGGCACTAATTCCACTAGATTTTACGGGGTAAAAATGGTGAGGTGAATCACAGTAAAACTCAAAATACCAATTTGGTGCAAAGTGCCCACTGGTATTGAGGGCCAAAGCAGGTCATGTCATGAAACGGGTGTACAGTTACTGAATCCTACAAAGTTGGAAAGCTGGCCTCAGGGAAAAGACAGTCCTACATAATCTCTGCGTGATCTCTTTAGGTGTGAGGAGTGGAGTTAGCAGTCAGGATATCAAGATCTGAAGTAAAGTAGGAGTGGCATACTTCACCAGCAGAGATAAATGAGGCACAACACACGACGGATATCCCATTAACCATATAAGTACCTTAGATTATCCTACACTTGTAATAAGGTGAACGGGATAGCCACCAACTTTGTGACAGAGTAATCTGTCCTCTACACTAAATTAGGCCCATAGTATCACCAGCAGCAATTAATGCTTCGCCGTCAGAGAGAGAAGAGGTGTGACATGGAGGGTAGACTAAGCCACCCCACAAACACAGAACAGACAAATTATCACCAGCAGCAATGAATTCTTCACCATCGGAGAGAGGAGAGGTGTGACACACCTGGAGGGTAGACTAAGCAACCGCACATCACAGAACAGACATAGTATCACCAGCAGCAATGAGTGCTTCACCGTCGGAGAGAGGAGAGGTGTGACACATGAAGGCTAGACTAAGCCACCCCACATGCACAGAACAGACAGCAACAACAGCGGTGGTGCACGCTTCACCAGCAGATAGATAAAGGAAGAAGTGGAGCTCGTTAAGAGGTGGCATATAGAGCGAATCTTGTGGATTTATGGGAATTCCGATTGAGGAATGACAGATTCAGCCAGGATGGAAGCTCCAAAGGGCTAAGTTAGAATTCAGGCAGTCAGGATTGCTCTAAAAGGGCAGGTCAGAGTTCAGAGTCTTAGCAATGATAGGATTTCTAGCAGTGATCTTTGGTGAATTCTCTCTTCACACTAACAGTGATGGCAGCTGTAGAGGGACGAGTTGAGACATTAAAGGCCAGACAACGGTAGTTGCCTATTTTGAAGGGGCAGGTTCTAAAACCTGTTATGATGGCAGCTCTGAAAGAGGATCTTGGGTAGTAGTGGCAGCTCTGAATGTGCAGGTCCGAGAAGGTCAGAGACCAAAAGACAGGAAGTGATGTCAGCTTATGTAGCTATAATCAGTAATACCCAAACCTTCGTGACTCACGTTTGGCGCGTGTGCTTGTAGGCGGCATCCACCAGGTGCTTGGCTTCTTCAGCACACCTCAGAATGAAGGAAGTCTCCACCTCTTCATGCCCATCTACAAAGATGAAATTCAAATTAAAAACACAGTGGTGCCATTTTAAGAAGAGCCTACAGTCTGACACGTATCTGCAAGTGCTGCTGTGAAACTAACAGTACCTACCTGAATTCAGCCTGTGTAATGAAAAAACAAACAGCCTTTTAATTTGCCCAGTGCATCACGCTATATCCAGCAGAAAATACAATTTTCAATAATCTTTCTCACTGTCTCTGCACTGTCAATCCCTTTAGTACCCATGGGTCATCCACTACCAGACCCAATATGTCTCACCGTGCCACTGCCGGCCTCGAGGAGACATTAGCTCTACTCATTGTAACATTCATTGTAACTGACAGTCAGTGAGTCCCCTCCTGCCGGAAGTCACGGCTGCCTCTGGCCTCTACCCTCCCACGGTCACCTTTCCGCTCAGGAGCTCAGTCCGCACAGATCTCACCCGCGTCCAGCAGTCTAGAGCCCAGAGTGTCCTCGGCAGCTGTCTCACCCCCCGACACACAGGGCACTCTCCAAAGCGGGTGCACTAACTCGGGGGACAACCTGTAGACTATAGGGTAAAAATATGGCAGGGCCGACTCCACCTTTCATTCTGCACAGTTTCACCAGCATGTTTCAGGAACGAGCGCTCAGGGGCGAGTAGGGAAGAAGGACGGAGGCTGCAGGGCAAGGCCTTACCGTAGAAAGAAGATGCTGCTGTTTGCAAGAAGCCCAGTGCCAGCAGCAACCGGAGGGCAGCTCTCACGGGACCCATGGCTGAAAGACAACAAGAGACAGAGTTAGAGGCGACCTTCGCGACACCTCACCTACCCCCGGCAGCCTGGAAGAGTGGGGCGCTCGGTCCCCAACACCCCAAGCATCCCCGCCTCCACCTGACCCCAGTGCCTGGCAAGGCTCGCGCTGCAGGGGGCGCGGCTGCTTTCCAAGAAGGGTCGTGACCTCCCTGCCGTCACTTGTGCCCTGTGATGGGCGTTAAAGATGGTGAACAGGGCCTGGTTCCAACAAATGGGGGAAGCCTGACCCCCGGGGGTACACACAGGGTCACAGAAGAAAACGAGATTCAGTGCCAATCACAGGGCGAGATGATGTGCCAGCCTGGTACAACCCTGGCATAGGGCCAATGCGCCTTGTACCGGTGCTGCATACAGCGCTATGTGTGTGAGTGTGAAAGAGTGTGAGTGCGAGCGCGAACGAGAAAGAGAGAGAACGAGAAAGAGAGAAAATGTGACCCTCTTCCCTTTTTTCACTGCGTGATCTTTGGGATTTTGACTACTAGTGCTTCTGTAGCTTAAACACGTTTCTTATTCAGCAGTGCACCTGGCAACAGCTTGAGGGGACTATTGTAGTTTCTCAATATTGATTTATTGATTTTATTGAGCAGTGTGTGATATACAAATACAAACTCTTCAATAAGCACATTTCATCCCTAATGACATCTTCTGGTCTTTAGATCAGTAGACTTTATTTAAATGCATCATCACTAAACACCACCTACAGTTCAGATGACATACTAACCATAAGTGCAATTTAATTAGTGAACATTATAGTACTCAGTCGCAGCTAAACACATCTTGCAGTGAAACAGGTGAATAACGTGCTTTCACTTTCTTAAAGGGGAAAGATTAAAAAAATCAAAAAGTGGAAGCTGGAATAAACAGACTCTTTCTATATATTTATTGACCATTTTTGGAGTTAGTGGAACGTTATCCCGCAAAAGACTTTCTATAAGAGCTTTGCCTGGGGCATATTTTTCGTATCATTCCCCAGTTTCCTGTAAAATACCAGAAGAATGTTGGCCCCTACACGAGTCGGGGATCGTTCTGAACAGAGGAGATGTGGTAGAATTGGAGTAGAAAGTGGCTTGTGGTTCTAGGCTATGAAAAGTGTACTTGAACACTTTTGTTGGATTTCGAATTTTAAAATATCCTCCTGTCAAATATTTTCCGCTGTCTGGCAAACTTTCCTGACCATGACGATTTCTTTGGATTATATTTAATGTAATCAGTAAAATCCAAGGCATACGTGAACTACATAATTGTGATACTCTAGTTCCTGGGTTAGGAGCACAGTGCGCCCTTTCAGTTCCAATGGATTTCAAGGGCACCAGGTTATTTCCAGGTGTGTAGTGCTTATGAAAACAAACAGTACCCGCTTATATGAGCTACCTGCACACAGACTAGTAGTTTTGGATAACGGGGTGCAATAAGGAGCAGTGGTCCACCCCAAAAATGTCTAGGACCAAATGTGCCTATATCTAGATACCTCACTGAAATTGCTTAATCATCTTAAACTTTTTTAATTATCCATTGCTTTCGCTATCAATTTGCAACATTTCCTCATTTTAATTCTGGGGCAGAGTACCTGAAAGTTCATGTGAAAATGGCTAGAGTACCTATTTTACAAATTAGATTAATGCACGAGTTATTAAAAACAGTTATTATGTACTGTTTGAACAAGAATACCTTTTTGACTCATGGATTAAGTGGATATATTCATTTATTTACATTAGTAGTGCCCAGAAACTCTTGTTAGGTAACAGTTTCATACCTTGTGAATCGTGTATTCTTTAATTTATTCCGTGCTGATTCCACAAAAAGTTGCCCTGTTATTAGATTGTCCACAGGTGGTTATTTGTGTGAATTGAAGCTTTGTCTTAACTCTAGTAAATTTGTCATACAACTCTCACACAAGTAAGCAAGATGTGCTGGTTTGTCTATTCTGGTAATTACACACTCCCA
Source organism: Lissotriton helveticus (assembly GCF_964261635.1). Classification (NCBI taxonomy): domain Eukaryota; kingdom Metazoa; phylum Chordata; class Amphibia; order Caudata; family Salamandridae; genus Lissotriton; species Lissotriton helveticus. Next base: position 179,693,125 of record NC_136063.1, read on the forward strand.
TATTTGAGGAATGATTATCATGAACCACATGCACAAAGGATCCCTGGGTTGTGTGCCCTGCTGAGGATGCACATTGGTGTTACAGATGGAACGGAAGGTCCATTCTAAAACACCAAATGCACACCCCTTCTTGGCGCAGGTGGGCATTAAAATGTGATTGCTTCCTTTGCATAGGTGCATGGTCCCTTACTTAAACAAGTTACTCTACCTAAGAGAATGCTCTAGATAGCTGAGGTGTGCATACTGGCAAAAATGCCATTGGTTCAAACTGGGTTTCTGCCACCCAGGGGGTATACATCCGGGATGGGTAAAGAGTCTCACAAAGACAAGTGCCCGAAGGAGGAAGGGGTGTGCACACACTCCGACTCCGAGAGTGCAGTAGGAGCTTTGTGGTGCAAGAAAGAAGTATGGTCGGGATCAGTTGTAGGCCGCCTTTGTACCCGGCAACTTGCCATTTGGCAGACCGTGCACAGTCCCCGTCAAATTAAGAAGGCCAAAGCGATTGGCCACCCCTTGCAGTCAAAAATAGCCCCAATGAGCCTAAGACAATCGTTAATCTCCTTTACTAGTACATCTTAAAGGGTTAAATCCACATCATGACGCTACCATTTTGGGTATTCAAACCTCAGGCTCAATATTGCCAGGTTTAAGGAGTCCGTTTCAGAAAATACAAAGCCATCATGAGTGTTTCCACACGTTTTCAAATTTGCATCTTATAGGATTCTATGTGAGAACTAGTCTTGGTGCCACGACACACATACTAGCAACGCATGAAATGGGATACAGAACTGCAGGGTAGTCCCCGACCCAGTGTATCTGCTTGAGAAGTGTCTGTACTCTCCCATTACACCCCTGACAAGGAGAGCCTTTGGACTCACTTTAAATTAAAGTAGTGCGGGTACTAGGTACCTGGCTATACTGTAACCTGCCTAGTTAAAAAAGAGAGCTTTAGACCTTCGGTTCATGTGCACTTCCGGTTAGCTGGTCTAGCCTAGGCCTCCCATACCCAAGACTGACGCTCCCAGGCCTAGACAGTGCACCCATAAATCAGATCTGGCCACAGCAAACAAATAGCTCTCTGGCAGCGAGATAGGGCTTGGAACCCCTAATAGCTTGCGGTGTACGTCGGGAGGTGGCCACTTACCAAGCTGCACTGAATTAGAACTACTGCCTGGGTTTTAGTATTGGTTTGCGAATTGTTTTAGAAGTCACTAGTAGGAACGGTTGTATCGTAGTGCGTTGTATCCCGGGCCAGGAGGCTGCTTGGCACGAAGAACGTAGATTAAATGTGAATCTCTTCACGCATTAAATAAAGTGTTCGATAGCGTTCTGCCTGTTTTTAGGCACTCTCAGTTCTGGGAATTGAAGCACGCAAGCAGAAGCCGCATGTGCGGATCTGGTAATCTAGAAGGGCACAATTTAAAATGCCACGTGCAGTGTCGGTGAATGGTCACTGAATAGAAGAAAAAAACACGTTAACAAAGGGTTAAACCGCTGTACTAGCGGGAAATACCGGTGCACAACCATGCCTGTGCGTATGCTGAAGAGTATAACCTATTAGATGAGGAATCCTATCCGGCTGGGATTTTACCACTGGTCAGTTTGCCCGCAGTGGGCCTGCTAGTTGCCAAGTCTCATCTCCTCGCAATGAAACTGAATGGTGCAGCCCCAACGCCACGAGGTCAGGGGTGAGTAAGTAGCTGCACAATTTTCGCACCCCGATATCAGACGCACATACTGCAGCAATTATCTGGGCCACATTCCTTCGCATTTGGTGTACTCACCTGTGGACGGCAGTCTGCAGACAGGGGACATTAACTTATGGGATGCTGCTCTCTCTCCTGGCTGTCCCCGTCTGTCTCCCTCTCAGTCCTCTAAATACCTGCCTCGACCTCCACTCAGAATCACGCGCACTTTTCTCCCCAATGAGCATGAACATCACTGCGAGGCAGCCAGCTGACCATCCCACCCGAAAAAAAAAGCGGCGCGCAGACGCAAAGGCAGTGACATCTGCGTGCTGCGCGCCGCGATCATGGTTGGTCAGGTGACAGTCTCAGGTCAGGTGGTGTAGGGGCGTGAGTGTAATTTAGATTACAGTGTCTGCCTGTAACAGCCTGTTGAAGGAACTGAAGGAGAGGTGTGGCGCAGCAGCCAGAGCCACTGGCACCGAACCGTGGGGCTAGCAGTTCGATCGCTGATGCCGGCAGCTTGCCATCATGTGACTTTGGGCAATAGGTCACTTCATCTCCCGGTCGGCCCCAGCGCCTGGGTACCCTTAGGGGTGATACGTCGCGCTTCACAAATATAGGATTTGGCTTTATATTATTTCGGTTTTACGTTCCTTTTCTCTGCCAGCAAGGAGGTTACATCTTCGTCCACTATTCAAAAAGGGCAACATCAAACATGTAATGGTGGGAGTTAGCTACATCTACCTGTGTCAGGATTTGAAGTTAATTAAGTTCTTGGACACAGCTCAGACCAGACAAGAGTAGTTTCTTAGATTAATTCCATAGGATCTGAATTTCCTCCTTACAAGAAAAAATAGATGTCAAGGGAGAGTCAGACAATACCTAAAAAAATTAGCATTGCCATATATGTAAATTCACCGAAATGCTAGTATTAGCAAAGTGACTTCACCCACCTTTTGACCTCAATTACACTACAGGAAGTGACATCATCAGACCTTTGACTCTGAGCCTCAGGAAATGATACCACATAACCTTGATGCTACTGACATAACAACAATGTATGTCACTAAAGCCTAATGTACAACTCAAAGAAAAAAATGCACTGATAAATCACAGCGTGATTCACAAAAAAAGAGATAAAAAAAATAATAGTGATCATGCCCATCGAGGGGCAATATTTTGAATATGAACTGTATCATTGGCTTGACTTACCCCTTAACATTAACAAGTTTTGATTCATGATCACTTATAAGTAATTATAAGACCTGCAAAGCATAGAGGTGGTTGGTTTTGTTCAAAACAACCGTAGGTATGACCTTGATACAGCCTTACCATTTTACCACACTCATGCAATGAAATAAATCATGAAAAGAACTGTATAGATATTTGAATACATAGAGGGACTGGACTTTGGGTTAGCTCTCTTGATCCAGTAGTCTGTTCCTGTTCAACAGGAGGAAGAGGTGTTGCGCTGCAGCTAGGGTGACTGACTCCGGAATCTGGGGATCACGGTTCGATCTCCAGCACCTGTGGCAGATTATCCCAGCACTGTGAGACTCTGGGCAATAGCTTGCTTAATCTTCCCGACAGCCCCTAGCACCTAGAGACACTTACAGGTGATTGTGCGCTTTACAAATGTCGAATATTATTTTTTATTCACATTTTGCCTAGACCCACTGTTAGACCTGACATCATTGGCGTGAGTCTCCCTTCCATTTTGACGGATTGCCTCCTCTGTTTTGACATATTTTTGCTGGTTGTATGTTTTGGGCCCTGTGCCACTGCTAATCAATGCCACAGTGCAAGTGCTGAAGATCCTATAGGGCTTTTTGGTCAGTTATAGCACTGGGTGCACTGCCTGTTTATGCGCACAAAAGTATAGTGTGCAAGGTTTCTCAGGTGCAAATCGGCGAGTGGAAAGGCCTTAGAACCACTCAGATTGAGTAGATGAACTACCAATTTCCTAACTGACCGGGTTGCCGATGCACTCAAAACACAGTATACAGATTGTTATGTAACAATACAACACATAGTATAGAACACAGAGTGACAGAAGTTTTTGACAGAAACTCCAGTGGAAGGGTAAATCGTGGAGTCTTTTAATGGAGTATACAGCCAGCCGACACGTGTTTCATCGCACTCGCGAATCCTCAGGGCTAGATGGCTGTTTCAAAATCAGAAGGTCGCGCAGCTGGTGATAATTCCGACCCAGCCGGGCCCTTGACCGTTGGTGCGCAATCAAGCTTGAGATAACAGGGTGGGATCCCCAGTTCAATGTTTCGTAAAGCTAGTTCTTTGGTGCCCGGAGATCACAGCGTTTTCGTTTCAGATAGTTGAAAACGTAGGACAAAGTATTGTTTGGTCCAAACAGGAACACAGCCCGGAGAGAGGACGCGCTACACGCCGCTCCCGCGTTAATACAGCCTGGAGTTTCCCGCCACTTTTTCAAGTCGTACTCGACATGAACGCATAGCAGTACCTTAATAGAACAATACTTTGTCCTACGTTTTCAACTATCTGAAACGAAAACGCTGTGATCTCCGGGCACCACAGAACTAGCTTTACGAAACATTGAACTGGGGATCCCACCCTGTTATCTCAAGCTTGATTGCGCACCAACGGTCAAGAGCCCGGCTGGGTCGGAATTATCACCAGCTGCGCGACCTTCTGATTTTGAAACAGCCATCTAGCCCTGAGGATTCGCGAGTGCGATGAAACACGTGTCGGCTGGCTGTATACTCCATTAAAAGACTCCACGATTTACCCTTCCACTGGAGTTTCTGTCAAAAACTTCTGTCACTCTGTGTTCTATACTATGTGTTGTATTGTTACATAACAATCTGTATACTGTGTTTTGAGTGCATCGGCAACCCGGTCACAGTGCAAGTGCTCCCTATGTTAAATTGAGATACTAATTGGTTATTCCATGATTGGGTTCTTTGATCTACTGTCAGCCCCTAGTACAGTGCACCATGTGTGCCAAGGGCTTGTAGAGCAAATGCTGCTAGTGGGCTTGCAGCACTGGTTGTGCCACCCACAGAAGCAGCTTGTAAAGTGTGTCTCAGGCCTGCCATTGCAAGGCCTGTGTGTAGTCTGTGACTACCATGTCCACTTGGCCAAGTGCACCCACTGGCCAGTCCCTAAACCTTCCCTTTGCTTCATATTAGACACCCCTATGGTAGGCCCAAGGGCAGGGTGCATTGTAAGTTTAAGGTAGGACATGCTCTGATGTGTGTAGCATGTTCTAGTAGTGAATTACAGCCATTTTCGTTTTTCACTATTGAAGGCTACCTGTTCTCATAGATTAGGATGGGCAGTGAAGATTGTTACATCCCTACAATCCTAACTGACTCAGGGAACATGGTAGAAATTCGAGTTTAGTATGCCTGAACTCAGAATAATAAAATACATCTTTTAGTGAAGTTTATTTTAATATTCTGTGTTTGCAAATACCACTTTTAGAAAGTAGGTATTTGCTTGCCTAACCATTTGAGCCCGCCTCTGCTGACTTGTGTATTACTTGTCTGGGTTTGTGTGTGACAGGGCTGGGGAAATTCCAGGAGAAAGTCTGGGACAGCCCAGTAGTGAATAGGGAGATTTACCTCCAGATGGGAGGGGGAGAGTGCACCTGGGACCTGAATAGGGCTGGGCCTTCCCTCCACAATGCTGGCTCAACCCCCTGTGGCTTGTCTGATGTCTCTGCCCTGCACAGTGAAAGGAGAAGGGGAATCCTGTCAACAGAGTACTCCAAAGCTGCATCTTCCCTCCCCTGTGCTGGCTCCACCTCCTGTGGGGCGTCTGATGTTTCTGCTCTGCACAGCGAAAGGAAGAGAAGAGTCATGTAAACACAGTGCTCAGGAACTGGTTTAAACTAGGCAGAGGCCTCTCTGCCTTCAGAGAAAAAAAGATTTTTTGGTATAAATATTGGGACCCAGTCCCACAGACTTTAGATCACTTCTGGAACAAGAAACCTTAATGCCAAGGAGAAGAACCAAGGAAGCTGCAGAAGTTTGGACTGCCCCTCTGCCAGTGTGTTGTTTGCTGGGTTGGATTGCAGTGGTTGCTTCATTGCCAAGGGAAAGGAGAAGGAACTTTGTAAGGACTTTCATCTACAGAATATTCTCCAAGGGCTTGAACTGTGCTTGCTCAGTCTCAGGGCCAAAAGACTTCACCCCCAGCTCCCTCCTGAATTTCCTTGCTGGGAATTCTGAATTCAGTCACTTGCGTGCCGCAGGGAGCCGGAAGCGCGATGCATCGAGAGAAGCGTGTCGTTGCCACAGCTAAAATCATTGCAACGCCGGAGAAGCGAGAGTTTGTCGCATCTCCCTGGAAGAGTGTGTTCATCGAAGCTGTCTGCTGTCGCATCACCGGAGAAGCGCGACGCATCGAGAGAGCTGTCATCACATCACCGGAGAAGTGCATCACAGGGCCTGTCATGGCTCCAAAGTACAGAGTCGTCGCAAGGCTGCCAGGGCGTCATCGCATCGTCATCGCATCGCCGCATCAAGGGCGCCATCTTCACGCATTGCAACTGGATCATCGCATCATCATCGCATCGCATCAAGGTGCCATCTTGCGCACCGCAACAGGTCGAGAATCTACGCTTCACCTCCGCACCGGTAAGGCTCACGACGATTCCCCTACTCTGCGCAAGCATTGAGGAAGGACGCAACCGTTCCCCCAGGTCACGGAACGGACTCATCTCCCCTTCTGCGAGCCTTTTTGTTTACTTTGCTTGCCGCATCAAAGAAATTTGTTAAGAACTTTGTTGCATTCACCATGAACTTGAATTAAGAGACTTTTATCATCTTTTAATAACCTTTAGTATAGTATTGTGGATTTTTGTCGTTTGTGGTCTTGTGTTTAAGTCTATATAAATGTAAATGTAGTATACTTGTAAAGCGGACACCTGCCCCAGCAACGGGGCGTCCCGGCGCTGTATAACTCTGGGGAACCCGTCCTGGCTTTCCCTGTGGGATGGTCCCTTGCTGGGAGTCCCCAAGGTGGAGCCAGGCATCCCCGGAATTGGTGGGGCCGTTGTGGAGATTAGGCAAGCTAATGCCCAGAGTTGCCGAGTGGAACCCCTGATTAGAGTAAGCACCGAAGCGAGAATTATCGAGTCCGCTGACCAAGGTCCACGACCCTGCCGCGTCGGGAATTGAACCCTGGTCCCAGGCTGACTTCTGCTCTCAGGCCTGCCGCCTCTAACCAGTGAGCCACACTACTCCATATAAAGAATACCTATTTTTATAAAACCTGTGTTGTGTCCATCTGTAGTGTTATCACTGTATTACTGTGTATATTCACAAATGCTTAACACACTGCCTCTGAGATAAGCCTGTCTGCTCGTGCCAATGTACCAAGGGGGTGAGCAGGGGTTATTAAAGGAGAGTAATCCCCTTGTCCTGACTTAGAAGTAAGGGTCCCTATTTGGAAAAAGGTGATAAACATTGCCAACTAGAGACCCCCAGATCTAACACCCACTGAAGAGCATACCGCATGGTGTTCCTGAACAAAGAGCAGGCGTTTCATATTTCTTTTGTTTATGGTGTGCCTGTGCCCCTCCTTGTTTTTGGAGTGACGGGCCTGCACCCTGCTCCATCCTACAACAGTGACTGTGTGCGTGGGTTCCCGGGAAGGAGTCACAGCCACGTATTCTGTCTCTGCATCAGTACACCTCATATGCCCTTGGAGGCACACCAGTGGTGCTCTGAAATAAGGCATACAGCGTTAGTATGGTATATACTTGACCCTACTCAAAAGTGATCGTCCATTAAGAGATAGGGACTGTGGGATCCTTGTTGCCATACATAAAACTATAAAGATATAAAAAGACAGGGCTGTGGAATCAATGTTGCCCACTATAGAACTGTCAACCTTCTCGGAGGTGGGGCACCATCTTCCCTCAGGTGTTTTGATGCAGCAATGCCTGTTTTGCCATGTAAATATGCAGAGGTGGGTATAGACCCCTAGACAAATGGTTGGCACTCTCTACCGTAAATGTTCCAGCAACTGTGTTCTCCTTAGTAACTGTGTTATGTATACGTGTCCCAAGACTTGTGCAAATCTGTCATTGGTGGGAAAATCCAAGAGCTGGTTCAAGAACATGACCTTACCCTGAAGCAGGGACATTTAAATAAAGTATATCAATGAATAACTGGATCACTTATAGAGAATCATTTGACAATATAAATATCAACAAATTGAACTAATTTTAGGGCATCTCTAATGTAAAATGCATTGCTTGATGGAAATGCCAGCTGGAGAACAGCACACTTACTGCATCCCATGTTACCTTCACCTTCATCGACTCTAATTCATGTATTGGAATTTGAAAGGCTCCTTTAAGGTACCACAGCTATTTTCTGAGGGGAAAAAGCATATTTGCTACACATCCCTTTTTTGATCTGTTGAAGGGTGAGGCAGATGCCAGGTCAGTGTGGTAACTGGCAGCTGACTGAATGGCTTTTGAGAGAAGCAGAGGAGATGCCAGGATCATGTCAGTTTCATGTGAATCTCTTTCACAAATAGCACTATGCTAAGTCATTCCCAAGCTCTGTCAGTTCCATCTGGACAAAAAATCCCAAATAGCTTGGCTATAAGAGGATGGCTTCTGCACTGTGCTACTATATTAGTGCACACAATCTAAGAAGATGTTCACAGGACTCCCAAAAATATCTGCTTCTGCTGCCTCACAGACACTGTAGCTGTGGAATGAATAAAATACTTGGAGACTGATGTGTAAATGGGCTGAAAAGTGCTGCAACCTAAAGGTATCAACTCTGGACATGATGAGTGCTGGCAGTGGATGGGGCCTGATTCACAGACTTTTTAACACATCTGTTTCTCTTAGGCCCTTAATGGTAGTTTGCAGGAATTTGGTGCATACATTTGGGGGATAAAGGAAGAGGCGGGCATATCTCAGCACCTAATTTACTATTCAGAGTGTTTTTCCCAGAACAGGGAATGGTGCTTTCTCCCAATTCTGAGACACATCAGCTGACATGTCCAGCCTTTTTGGAGCAGGTCGAAAATGTCAGCAGGTGGAGTTGTAGAGTGGTGGTAAGGACACTCTTTGGTGAGCTTTGTAAGGTCCCCTAGTGTAATGTTCTGCACAATGGAAGGGCAGGACACGCAGCCCAGTGCGTTGCCACTGGTCCTGGACTGTCCTATTTCTGAGGGGCTCGTGGTAGGTTGGTCGGAGAAGGGATATGGAACCTGCTGCCTGGGAACTTAGTGGCCTATATATGGTAGCGCGTCATCATTATTACATTAGGTAAAGTGGTCCATGTCTGACGCAGGACTCTCATAAAGATTTATGAAGCCACAGAAAGCCCCCCTGCATGGCTTTGAGTGGCCTCATAAATCACGAGCAGGGAGAGGCAGCGCAAATTGCTCCGGCACCTCACTCTGCGTTTGGTAGGCATTCCATAGGCGTTGGGTTTTTGTTACATATAACACAAGTGCAACAGGAGTGTTGTTGCACTTGTCTTCTAATGCAATGGCACTTGTGCGTGCCTCCTGTTTGTGCGTAGTCTACCTTGTATAATGTAGCTGTGTAACCAAGAAGCACGTAGTTTAAATTTTGCGCGCTTGCTTCATGTTACATGTGCAATATTCTGATACATGGATAGCGTGTTTTAGACCGTTACGGGGATATATATATATATATATATATGTACAAAAACCTTCAAAAAAGAAGAGTCTGAGGCCGCTTGGGGGGAACAACGGAGAACCTTTAATGCAGCAGAAGCGGTCGGGCGTATGCATTTCGGCCGTGTATGGCCTCCTCAGCGCCCAGCATGTCAACAGGAAACGCCTCTCACAGTTCTGCCCCACCTATTGTAGTAAGTGCAAAGTCCAGCTCCTCCCCCCAGCCATGATCAATGTCACCTGCTGAGGTAAACCAAGTGGGTAGGAACTGCAAATCCCAGCATGCAGTGTTCTGCTGGGTTTGTCGTGTCTTGGCGGGGAATGGCAGGGCTGAAAGAAAGCGCTGAAACCGATGTCCCACGTAGCCTGCCACAAGAAAAGGGCTCCTCGCGCCCCCCAAAGACGCACAACCAACTAGTCCAGGTTCCTTGATTCACGGGGACCCGTGCGACAGTGCGCCAGGCCCGGGGTAGAGTGCAGTGACTCAGCCACCGTGTTTCTTCCTCCCAGATGTGCTGGTGGGCTTGATCCAATCCGAAGCCTCGGAGACAGGGTCAGATGCGCCGGAGCACATCGCAGCCAGTGGGAATCAAGCCAGCAAACGTGCGGCGGCCCCAGAAGCACTAAACTGGCAAATTAGTGCGGAAATATGTACAAAAACCTTCAAAAAAGAAGAGTCTGAGGCCGCTTGGGGGGAACAACGGAGAACCTTTAATGCAGCAGAAGCGGGCGGGCGTATGCATTTCGGCCGTGTATGGCCTCCTCAGCGCCCAGCATGTCAACAGGAAACGCCTCTCACAGTTCTGCCCCACCTATTGTAGTAAGTGCAAAGTCCAGCTCCTCCCCCCAGCCATGATCAATGTCACCTGCTGAGGTAAACCAAGTGGGTAGGAACTGCAAATCCCAGCATGCAGTGTTCTGCTGGGTTTGTCGTGTCTTGGCGGAGAATGGCAGGGCTGAAAGAAAGCGCTGAAACCGATGTCCCACGTAGCCTGCCACAAGAAAAGGGCTCCTCGCGCCCCCCAAAGACGCACAACCAACTAGTCCAGGTTCCTTGATTCACGGGGACCCGTGCGACAGTGCGCCAGGCCCGGGGTAGAGTGCAGTGACTCAGCCACCGTGTTTCTTCCTCCCAGATGCGCTGGTGGGCTTGATCCAATCCGAAGCCTCGGAGACAGGGTCAGATGCGCTGGAGCACATCGCAGCCAGTGGGAATCAAGCCAGCAAACGTGCGGCGGCCCCAGAAGCACTAATGGCAAATTAGTGCGGAAATATGTACAAAAACCTTCAAAAAAGAAGAGTCTGAGGCCACTTGGGGGGAACAACGGAGAACCTTTAATGCAGCAGAAGCGGGCGGGCGTATGCATTTCGGCCGTGTATGGCCTCCTCAGCGCCCAGCATGTCAACAGGAAACGCCTCTCACAGTTCTGCCCCACCTATTGTAGTAAGTGCAAAGTCCAGCTCCTCCCCCCAGCCATGATCAATGTCACCTGCTGAGGTAAACCAAGTGGGTAGGAACTGCAAATCCCAGCATGCAGTGTTCTGCTGGGTTTGTCGTGTCTTGGCGGGGAATGGCAGGGCTGAAAGAAAGCGCTGAAACCGATGTCCCACGTAGCCTGCCACAAGAAAAGGGTTCCTCGCGCCCCCCAAAGACGCACAACCAACTAGTCCAGGTTCCTTGATTCACGGGGACCCGTGCGACAGTGCGCCAGGCCCGGGGTAGAGTGCAGTGACTCAGCCACCGTGTTTCTTCCTCCCAGATGCGCTGGTGGGCTTGATCCAATCCGAAGCCTCGGAGACAGGGTCAGATGCGCCGGAGCACATCGCAGCCAGTGGGAATCAAGCCAGCAAACGTGCGGCGGCCCCAGAAGCACTAAACTGGCAAATTAGTGCGGAAATATGTACAAAAACCTTCAAAAAAGAAGAGTCTGAGGCCGCTTGGGGGGAACAACGGAGAACCTTTAATGCAGCAGAAGCGGGCGGGCGTATGCATTTCGGCCGTGTATGGCCTCCTCAGCGCCCAGCATGTCAACAGGAAACGCCTCTCACAGTTCTGCCCCACCTATTGTAGTAAGTGCAAAGTCCAGCTCCTCCCCCCAGCCATGATCAATGTCACCTGCTGAGGTTAACCAAGTGGGTAGGAACTGCAAATCCCAGCATGCAGTGTTCTGCTGGGTTTGTCGTGTCTTGGCGGGGAATGGCAGGGCTGAAAGAAAGCGCTGAAACCGATGTCCCACGTAGCCTGCCACAAGAAAAGGGCTCCTCGCGCCCCCCAAAGACGCACAACCAACTAGTCCAGGTTCCTTGATTCACGGGGACCCGTGCGACAGTGCGCCAGGCCCGGGGTAGAGTGCAGTGACTCAGCCACCGTGTTTCTTCCTCCCAGATGCGCTGGTGGGCTTGATCCAATCCGAAGCCTCGGAGACAGGGTCAGATGCGCCGGAGCACATCGCAGCCAGTGGGAATCAAGCCAGCAAACGTGCGGCGGCCCCAGAAGCACTAAACTGGCAAATTAGTGCGGAAATATGTACAAAAACCTTCAAAAAAGAAGAGTCTGAGGCCGCTAGGGGGGAACAACGGAGAACCTTTAATGCAGCAGAAGCGGGCGGGCGTATGCATTTCGGCCGTGTATGGCCTCCTCAGCGCCCAGCATGTCAACAGGAAACGCCTCTCACAGTTCTGCCCCACCTATTGTAGTAAGTGCAAAGTCCAGCTCCTCCCCCCAGCCATGATCAATGTCACCTGCTGAGGTAAACCAAGTGGGTAGGAACTGCAAATCCCAGCATGCAGTGTTCTGCTGGGTTTGTCGTGTCTTGGCGGGGAATGGCAGGGCTGAAAGAAAGCGCTGAAACCGATGTCCCACGTAGCCTGCCACAAGAAAAGGGCTCCTCGCGCCCCCCAAAGACGCACAACCAACTAGTCCAGGTTCCTTGATTCACGGGGACCCGTGCGACAGTGCGCCAGGCCCGGGGTAGAGTGCAGTGACTCAGCCACCGTGTTTCTTCCTCCCAGATGCGCTGGTGGGCTTGATCCAATCCGAAGCCTCGGAGACAGGGTCAGATGCGCCGGAGCACATCGCAGCCAGTGGGAATCAAGCCAGCAATCGTGCGGCGGCCCCAGAAGCACTAAACTGGCAAATTAGTGCGGAAATATGTACAAAAACCTTCAAAAAAGAAGAGTCTGAGGCCGCTTGGGGGGAACAACGGAGAACCTTTAATGCAGCAGAAGCGGGCGGGCGTATGCATTTCGGCCGTGTATGGCCTCCTCAGCGCCCAGCATGTCAACAGGAAACGCCTCTCACAGTTCTGCCCCACCTATTGTAGTAAGTGCAAAGTCCAGCTCCTCCCCCCAGCCATGATCAATGTCACCTGCTGAGGTAAACCAAGTGGGTAGGAACTGCAAATCCCAGCATGCAGTGTTCTGCTGGGTTTGTCGTGTCTTGGCGGGGAATGGCAGGGCTGAAAGAAAGCGCTGAAACCGATGTCCCACGTAGCCTGCCACAAGAAAAGGGTTCCTCGCGCCCCCCAAAGACGCACAACCAACTAGTCCAGGTTCCTTGATTCACGGGGACCCGTGCGACAGTGCGCCAGGCCCGGGGTAGAGTGCAGTGACTCAGCCACCGTGTTTCTTCCTCCCAGATGCGCTGGTGGGCTTGATCCAATCCGAAGCCTCGGAGACAGGGTCAGATGCGCCGGAGCACATCGCAGCCAGTGGGAATCAAGCCAGCAAACGTGCGGCGGCCCCAGAAGCACTAAACTGGCAAATTAGTGCGGAAATATGTACAAAAACCTTCAAAAAAGAAGAGTCTGAGGCCGCTTGGGGGGAACAACGGAGAACCTTTAATGCAGCAGAAGCGGGCGGGCGTATGCATTTCGGCCGTGTATGGCCTCCTCAGCGCCCAGCATGTCAACAGGAAACGCCTCTCACAGTTCTGCCCCACCTATTGTAGTAAGTGCAAAGTCCAGCTCCTCCCCCCAGCCATGATCAATGTCACCTGCTGAGGTAAACCAAGTGGGTAGGAACTGCAAATCCCAGCATGCAGTGTTCTGCTGGGTTTGTCGTGTCTTGGCGGGGAATGGCAGGGCTGAAAGAAAGCGCTGAAACCGATGTCCCACGTAGCCTGCCACAAGAAAAGGGCTCCTCGCGCCCCCCAAAGACGCACAACCAACTAGTCCAGGTTCCTTGATTCACGGGGACCCGTGCGACAGTGCGCCAGGCCCGGGGTAGAGTGCAGTGACTCAGCCACCGTGTTTCTTCCTCCCAGATGCGCTGGTGGGCTTGATCCAATCCGAAGCCTCGGAGACAGGGTCAGATGCGCCGGAGCACATCGCAGCCAGTGGGAATCAAGCCAGCAAACGTGCGGCGGCCCCAGAAGCACTAAACTGGCAAATTAGTGCGGAAATATGTACAAAAACCTTCAAAAAAGAAGAGTCTGAGGCCGCTTGGGGGGAACAACGGAGAACCTTTAATGCAGCAGAAGCGGGCGGGCGTATGCATTTCGGCCGTGTATGGCCTCCTCAGCGCCCAGCATGTCAACAGGAAACGCCTCTCACAGTTCTGCCCCACCTATTGTAGTAAGTGCAAAGTCCAGCTCCTCCCCCCAGCCATGATCAATGTCACCTGCTGAGGTAAACCAAGTGGGTAGGAACTGCAAATCCCAGCATGCAGTGTTCTGCTGGGTTTGTCGTGTCTTGGCGGGGAATGGCAGGGCTGAAAGAAAGCGCTGAAACCGATGTCCCACGTAGCCTGCCACAAGAAAAGGGCTCCTCGCGCCCCCCAAAGACGCACAACCAACTAGTCCAGGTTCCTTGATTCACGGGGACCCGTGCGACAGTGCGCCAGGCCCGGGGTAGAGTGCAGTGACTCAGCCACCGTGTTTCTTCCTCCCAGATGCGCTGGTGGGCTTGATCCAATCCGAAGCCTCGGAGACAGGGTCAGATGCGCCGGAGCACATCGCAGCCAGTGGGAATCAAGCCAGCAAACGTGCGGCGACCCCAGAAGCACTAAACTGGCAAATTAGTGCGGAAATATGTACAAAAACCTTCAAAAAAGAAGAGTCTGAGGCCGCTTGGGGGGAACAACGGAGAACCTTTAATGCAGCAGAAGCGGGCGGGCGTATGCATTTCGGCCGTGTATGGCCTCCTCAGCGCCCAGCATGTCAACAGGAAACGCCTCTCACAGTTCTGCCCCACCTATTGTAGTAAGTGCAAAGTCCAGCTCCTCCCCCCAGCCATGATCAATGTCACCTGCTGAGGTAAACCAAGTGGGTAGGAACTGCAAATCCCAGCATGCAGTGTTCTGCTGGGTTTGTCGTGTCTTGGCGGGGAATGGCAGGGCTGAAAGAAAGCGCTGAAACCGATGTCCCACGTAGCCTGCCACAAGAAAAGGGCTCCTCGCGCCCCCCAAAGACGCACAACCAACTAGTCCAGGTTCCTTGATTCACGGGGACCCGTGCGACAGTGCGCCAGGCCCGGGGTAGAGTGCAGTGACTCAGCCACCGTGTTTCTTCCTCCCAGATGCGCTGGTGGGCTTGATCCAATCCGAAGCCTCGGAGACAGGGTCAGATGCGCCGGAGCACATCGCAGCCAGTGGGAATCAAGCCAGCAAACGTGCGGCGGCCCCAGAAGCACTATATACATAAAACAACAAAGTGCCCGATGCTTTAAGAGGCACACGACAGTTCCGCGCCCTTCGGGCTTCCAATTATAACATGCCTTCCTGCTCCTCTGTGTTAACTTTGCCGACGCGTTTCATGGAAAACCACCCCCTTCTTCATGGGCAATTTGCGGACGATATATATATATATATATATATATATATATATTACCTACTGGCGGTCGCCAGTAGGTATATATAGTTAGGATTTTTTCTCTATGGGTTTTTTGAAAATTCTATGTCTAATAACTTTGGCGTTTGTGGACGGAATTGGCTGAAATTTTCAGGAAAATGGCACATTTTGTTTCTGAGCAGCCCCTGAAAATTTTGGGGGGGTTCGTCAAGGGGGGGCCGAGAAAAAAGGGGGGTCCCAAAACGCGTTTTTCCCATGTTAATTTCCATAGGGCGGTTGGCCTCACTTTTAGCCCGAACGGCTGAATGGATTTGAACGAAACTTGGCAAAATTGTAGGGACTGGTAGCCCGATGTGCCTTTTGTAGGTCTCAATATATGTGCTCCAGTGGATTTTGAGAAATTAACGTTTAAAAAAAGATATATATCTGTAACAGCGGACCGGGCAGCGCTCTGGTTCGCGGACTTTTCGCGCAACGGAGCTTTGTGAAGCGAAGCTGATTGGTTCTCCGGCGTCTGTCAACATTCCAAACAGTCCGTAGCGGCCGCCATCTTGTCTCTCGGTAGGATCGAGAGACAAGAGGAGGTCAAAACAAAGGGGGAAATAACTATAAGGGGGCATAGTAGATCCTCGCTGACCCCCTAGGTTTGATGTGGAGGTTTTAACAGGGCCCCGCGGGGCAAAAAAAAATAATAATAATAATAATCGAACGGCTGAATGGATTTGCACGAAACTTGGCAAAATATTAGGGACTGGTAGCCCGATGTGCCTTTGCTAGGTCTCAATATATGTGCTCCAGTGGATTTTGAGAAATTAACGTTCAAAAAAAGATATATATCTGTAACAGCGCTCCGCTTCGCGTAACGGAGGTTTGCGAAGCTGATTGGTCATTCTGTCACTGGGCTATAGTTGGGCTACATCTGGCTGATATTTGGGCTACATTTGTTTTTTTGTGTGTCTGGCGGCCATCTTTGGGCTACATTGGGCTACATTGGGCTTCATTGGGCTACATTCGGCTAATTAGCAAATAGCTCATCGCAAACTAGGAATGGTAAAGAATCGCTATTTATTCCTTAAAGTTCGCTATTTAGGAAATGCAAAAAACTTTGATGATACATATGGCGGTTCATCTCTAACAAGATAAGAAGCATAGGGATACATTTATGATGACTGGCGCATCACCAGGGATGTGTTAGTCATTCTGTGCTGCTGTTCCGTCACCTATGGTGTGCTGCATTTACAATGCGGCGCATCATGGGGCAAAAACAGCACAGATGCGTGATGTATCTGTGCCGTAAAGGTGGCGTATTGCTGGAGTTGTATCGCAAGTGTGATGAAGCTCCAGCAAGGGTCGGGGGTGCCCCTGTCGCAGGGTTTCTGTTCTCACACAGAACTGTGGACAGAGGATTGGAACCTCGGCGAATGCATTGCTGGAGTTGTATCGCAAGTGTGATGAAGCTCCAGCAAGGGTCGGGGGTGCCCCTGTCGCAGGGTTTCTGTTCTCACACAGAACTGTGGACAGAGGATTGGAACCTCGGCGAATTAGGGTGTCCCAAAACTCACGTTAGTAATCAAAAACTCCTTAGCAAGCTAGGTACAGTGTCACATTGGATATAACAAACTCTCAATGTTTAGACAATCCAGAATATGAACTTATAGTACCTCAGGATACGTGGAACTCATGAACAGTCGGTCGTTATAGATTTCTTAGAAACCAGAACATGGAGTTAAGAAGAACAGATGTGTATTTGAAATGTTTATTTACTAATGCCGTCTTCTCAGGCGTAGTACCTTAGATAATAAAAGTACACATATTATCAGTAGCAAAATTACCAGCATAGTTACTAGTACATAAAAAGTTAATGGTGATAGTATGTTAACATGCTGTAAATGAATAAGAGTTAGCAACACTTATAAGCAGCCGCGGGCCGTGGAGGGAGTTACGGTGAGGCAGGGAGGCGGGGAGGGGGAGAAGCAGGGTGGAGAATAAAAGTACACATATTATCAGTAGCAAAATTACCAGCATAGTTACTAGTACATAAAAAGCGAATGGTGACAGTATGTTAACATGCTGTAAATGAATAAGAGTTAGCAACACTTATAAGCAGCCGCGGGCCGTGGAGGGAGTTACGGTGGGGCAGGGAGGCGGGGAGGGGGAGGGGCAAGGTAGAGAGGGCTCCACCCTGCTTCTCCCCCACCCCGCCTCCCTGCCCCATCGTAACTCCCTCCACGGCCCGCGGCTGCTTATATCTCACCCTCCCTAATACACATATTATATTATTTGCTAAGAAGGTCTCTTTGTGTTGGTTTAGGGCGTGCCCATACTTTAGTGTCTTAGATTTGAAGGAATCACATCAGCATACACCAGCTCTCTCTTCATGTGAACCGCATCAACTGTTGTGTATGTGTGTTCGGCAAAGCAATATAAAACCCGCCTCATGCCCAGAATTGGCAGAAGTTGCACTTATGTTATGAGTATGAAGTCGTGGAGATCAGACCTCATAACAATTCTGTATCGTGTTGTTCTTGAAACTTTAGCACTCGCTGTACAGATATAGTTTAACAAGTAAAGCAGATAGTAGACCAATAACATATTATTCTCATGTAAACCACGATGAACTACTAGGTGGAAAGCTAAAGCAACAACTAAGTGTCGTGTGCAGAAGTTGCAAAAAAGGAAAAATGGCGTTTAAACCGGTAATGAGCCCATGCTAACTTAACACGGTGTAAAGATATCCAGGACCTAGATGACACCTCCTCATGATCCGGAAACGAACTGAATAAGATAATAGAAGTGCCATCTCATGAGAGCAGATTGAAAGTTTATATGTGGACGGTCCGCAAGGTAAAGCATTAAAAACTAGGAAAATTTAATGCTAAAGAAAAATAAAACAGCCAAGTACTTTATCGAGTCTTAAGCCAATAGGCAAGGTAAATAATAAAAACTTGACAAATAAGTCAATGAATTGTCAATGAAATGCTAGTACTCAGCATATCAAACATGAAAAAGGTCTATGACATAACTGTGTATGCAAAATAAGCTGCAACAGCCTCCAATAGGAAGTCACCGTCTTCATCCGAAAACAGTTCAGCCATCCAATTTAAAAGCGGAAAAGAACATACGTGCTCTCCCAGCACCGGATCCTCTATCACCATCAGAGGACAGCTCGGTGGGTTTTCAAGAAAGCTCTGTTCCAAGAAAGACTGTGCTGCCGCCAGTAAATTCCAGGGACCAAGTAGTCCATGCATCAATGCCACAGCCATAATCCTTTCGCCAGGACAAACCAACTCGTGAGTAATGATAGGAGTCATCAGCTGATTAAAGTCGACGTCAGGAGAAACCGGTCCGCAGAGACACAAATCAATGGCCCAATCGAAATCACAGGTCAGGCAGTGAAATACAGGCTGGACACAGGTGAAGTAGGAGAATCGAAAAGATAATCCATATGCCGTGCTTAATATCGCCAACGGCATTGTGCCATAATATTCTAGCATGCGATTGCGGAACAGTGTCAGCAGCTGCAGGGTGGGAGGTTGCATAGGAGGGACATCCATATTTAAAAATGTAAAAAAGCACAAGAGCGTCCGCTGGTAATGCAAGTAAAAATGCCAATCCACGAACCAGAGTGCATAAAATAGAATGAAAGGAAGCAGGGATGACTCCAAAGATTTTCTCAAATGAAGTCACGAGACCACTGGTAACAACTTTAAAAAAGTGCGCCAGGGACTTTGTGGAGGATGCGTTAAAGATAGTCGGAAACATGTTGCTGAAATTGAAAGGCAAATCTTAATTGAAAAGGGTGTGCACCTCTGTACGGGTGTTCGCTATGTGAAGTACGAAAGTTTCACGGGCCGAACTCAAGGCCACCTCTCTCTGAGACAAAAGAGCTCTTATTCTTGCCATGCCGTTGAAACGTGTCCCAAGGTTGGTATTTGTGGCCAGATTGAAAACTCCCTATGTTCATGTGTGGGAGGAAATAGAACATTTCTGCAGCAAATAACCCGTTCACTTACTGTTACGATAAAAGGAATACTTTTAATTAACTCAGAACAATCTTCATTATTGAGCATCAAATAACTACCATTTTCCAACAACTTGAACGTGGGGATGATAGCAGGAACTGGCGTGCCTTGCAACACGCAAGCCATATTTGGTCGGTGTTTGTTGCATGAACCGTGTAACTGTATGTGCCTACACATTAGTGAATGATCTGGCGTCTCAGTGCATTCCTCTCCATTCAGATAAACTTCTTGATCATCTTTGAAACATCTGTATGTGTATGGAAGCGACCAGACCTCATGAAGAAAAGCACTACCTAAAGGTTCATAACGACCTATTGGTATATATTTCATACAATTTGAAAACTTATATAAAGCAAAAGGCAGCGTTATTAAACCGTGGATAAGGCATGTTGCCAAAAAACCTGCAATCCTCTGCTGATGATGTCACTGAGCATGTCATGAATGATGTAATATGTGACATCATCAGCAGTGGATTACGGGTAATAGTATCTCTAGTTTACTCCCCTATAGCTGTCTTTCTTTTAACATAAGTGTCTGTTTCCTTCCCTTATACTTACTGTTTTTGGTTCGCTTCCGGTTCGCGTACCGGCGAGCGAACTGGGAAGCGAACTAAGAGAAATAGAGGTTGGCACAGTTCCAAATATTGTACCAATTTTTTAATAACGGGGAGGTAGTTCTGAAAAGAACTTTTTTTTTTATTTTTCTGAACATTTTTTTACTGTTTTTGAATTTTTCGGAACAGTTTTATATTTTTTTGGGTTTTTCTTGGAGGGGGCAATGAAAACGATTCATTGTAAAGGGCTCAACAGGAGCAACAAAACAAAAAAAAGAAGTATTTATTATTTTGGGCGTTTCGGACAAACTTGCATATGATAGTCAATAGCTCTGTTGATCAGAGTGATGCTTTTTTGTCCGTAGGAAATGAATCCATCGCAAAATGCGCAGATGTGTTTTACATCACCAAATCTCATTTGTATATTTGGCACCATCTCCCTGCCCTCTGGTCCCGTTACTTCCGGTACAACAGATCTTCTGGCCATAATAGGGAGATTATCTAGGTCGTTCCGAAACTGTGCAGCACTGTAGTTGTTAGGATGCCACCTAGTCATATGGCGATGCATTGTGTAGTTTCCGAAACTGTATTTTTTGTCGGTCCCTCTGGACAGTCTATCTTGACATATAAGGCAAGTTACGTATCTTGCATTTACTTTTTTCTGACCTTTGGGAATTTTAAAAAATTGCCAAATGAAGTTTTCTTTCCGGTGAGACGTCCTGGGCTGCTCAGGCAAAAACTGCCTCTCTTCGTGCTCGTCCTCCTGTTCCTCTTCTTCTTCTTCTTCTTGAATTATAACTTGAGCAGGTGGTCCACTCTTCCTTGGATGTGGTGGAGGTGGTGGGGAAGCACCAGCTGAAGCTACTAAAGAAGCCATTGCTCAGTGATCACAAAGGGTCTTTCTCTCACAATGATGAAAGTCAGAGTGAGGAAAGAAGGAGGGATTTTCATCATTTGGGAAAAACAAGAGTTCTCAACCAATCAAAAGTGTTCATTTTAGATTATATGACCTAGTCTTACATCATTAGGAAACCAAAAGTGAAATGAACCAATGAAAAGTGTTATTACCAAGTCACATGACTTGCTGTGTTTACGTTAAGCGCTTTGCAGGGCCTCCCGGTTTGCTTCCAGAAACCTGCGCTTTGCGACTCGCTTCGCGTACCAGTTCGCTAACGTAGTACGTCATATGACGTATCACGCGACAACGTGAAACGTCATGCGGACGGGAGGCGTCACGATGTTGTTTTGTAACGCGCCACTTGCGGTAAAGAAACGTTTACCGGCTCGCGGTCTATTTCGCGGCATCAAGGTCAGCTAACGGGAAGCTTCCCGATTTGCGAAGCAGGAACGAAGAAAAAAAAATATTAAAAAAAAAAATTATTCATAAACATATAAAATATATTTTTGGATTTAAAGAAGAATACATTTTACAGCTACAGATATTAGCTGTTAAAAAACCAATGAAATTCACAGAAAAAACCATAGGTTATGGACCATATATAGTTAGGAATTAGCATTTACAAAACCTTGAAAATTCACTGAAAAAACCATAGGTTATAGACCATATATAGTTAGGAATTAGCATTTACAAAACCTTGAAAATTCACTGAAAAAACCATAGGTTATAGACCATATATAGTTAGGAATTAGCATTTAAAAAACCTTATTTTACTCACACAAAACCATTGAAATTCCATATATAGTTAGTTGCACTAACTATATATCGCGCACCCGCAATCCACTGCTGATCATGTCACATATTACATCATTCATGACATGGTCAGTGACATCACTGATGACATCACTGATGACATCTCAAATGACATCACTGATGACATCACTGATGACATCTCATTTGACATCATTCTTGTGCTAATACGATAAACCTCTTCAGACTCTAATATAACCTTAGATACACTCAGTGTATACAGACACTCACACACTGCCACTCATCCATGGAGTTACTCACACACCCAGTCAGTCATGCAAAGAAACAATCTCACCTCCATTTCTTCAACTATACAGTTAAACACACCTTACTTATTGAAACATATACTAACACATATTTACTCTCTTATACAATCCCTGATACAAGTTCACAATGATCGATACAACCACTCACTCATTCAGTGGCTCTCATGCACAGTTATTTATATATGCCAACTCTCACATGTACTGTGTTTTACATATGTACTTACTATGACATGTAGCATTGAGATATCCATTCACTCATCAATACACTCATGCACACAGTCAACTGCCCATGTAGCTGTTTCCACATGCACTCTTGAACTCATACACCTAGTGAATAAACTGCTCACACATCTATGCATAGAGTCACACACCTCCCAGCCACCCCCACACAAACTCAATCTCCCATAGAAATACTTGGGCAACCAATTAATAACACATATAGCCTCTCGTATAGCTAATGATCAACACATGCAGCAGTTTACAGAACAACAGACATAATGATGCACAAATTAAGACAGTTTAGTCACTAACCCATGCATTCAGTGAGACACATTTAATCACTCACTCATACAGTCAGTCATGCACCTACTAAATCCTTCATCCAGACACTTATACATCCACTCAAGACATATTTTAACTTTACAGAAAAATACAGTCACTGGATGTTGTCATCAGTGATGTCATCAGTGATGTCATTTGAGATGTCATCAGTGATGTCATCAGTGATGTCACTGACCATGTCATGAATGATGTAATATGTGACATGATCAGCAGTGGATTGCGGGTGCGCGATATATAGTTAGTGCAACTAACTATATATGGAATTTCAATGGTTTTGTGTGAGTAAAATAAGGTTTTTTAAATGCTAATTCCTAACTATATATGGTCTATAACCTATGGTTTTTTCAGTGAATATATATATACATATATATATATATATATATATATATATATATATGTCCCAGAGTGCACCGCCAGTGAAACTCACCTGACTTTTAAAGTATTTTCCAACTACGAGTGACACCGCCATGCAGGTACCAACTTTAAATACTCTAAACACTTTGGATAAAAATGTGGATTTCCAGCTGTTACTACAATTTCACTGGCGGTGCACTCTGGGACATGTATTTCCAAACCAGTCACGTGAGGAACAAGAACTTAAAAGCACACAGCAGAGCGCAATTAGCATTTTGAAAGCTGTCCTTCTACCTGTGAGCAAGGCCGGATGAGGCCGAAACGTTAGGTGCAGGAAGGAATCTGCAGTGCTAAACGTGGAATAAATGCCGAAGTTGCCAGCAATGGGCCTCTTGTGGTTTTTGTGTTTGTAATTGATGGGCTGCTCCGTGCCCATTGTGAAGAGGCCGCCCTGAAGGGTTGGGGGCTCCAGTAAAGAGAGACTTGGCTTTGGATATATATATATATATATATATATATATATATATATATATATATATATATATATATATATATATATATATATATATATATATATATATATATATATATATATATATACATACATGTGGAGGAGCAGTTTACAGGAATTCATTGTATGCTGTACTCATGGTCTGACATGAAATAAATCATCAAGCTGTACAATACCAATTGACTCCTGGTCATTCTTCTGATACCTCGCAGTGATCTTTTCTTACAGTTTTCCCATGCAACACCCATGGAATTTGATGCTGCCTCAGATTGACAAAGGCATGTAAACATGGGGAAGTGTCAAATCCATACGTCTCCTGAGGTGGGGAGACGTAAAGAGGAGGAATATGTTAATTTCTCCCAGTTTTTTCCTCTTTTCCTGCGTGCTGCATTCTACAGTGCACATACAAAGATAAAAATTCATCTCAGGATTGTGCAGGAAGTTGCCCCTTCCTGCAAAAAAACAATCCTGCCTGCAAATAAGGCACCCTTGCACCATGGTGCAAGGTTGCCTACATTCACAATAGGCTGCCAAA
Organism: Lissotriton helveticus; assembly: GCF_964261635.1. Lineage (NCBI taxonomy): Eukaryota > Metazoa > Chordata > Amphibia > Caudata > Salamandridae > Lissotriton > Lissotriton helveticus. The sequence continues at coordinate 179,716,764 of NC_136063.1, forward strand.
ACAACACCAATGCAGGCAGTAAGGACCGGAATGCACCGCATTGCTTAAATATGATGCATTCCAGGATTTTCACTTTGGTGCCTTGCTGTGCTGACCTATGCCAAATGCCATAAATGCCATACATGAGGCCCTTAATATGCTACCTTCAATGAGCTGCACAGGCTGGGCAGAAATCAAGCTGTGCATATACCCTCAACCTCAGCCCTTCTGCCAGTAGCTACTTCAATGGGTACACATCCACACTGGGTGAACTGGGGCGAAGCGTCTCTGGGCCCCAGCAAATATCAGGTCCAGAGTTTGCAGAGCTCAGATTACTATTAGCTGAGGCACAGAATATTGATTGATAGAATTGCTCTCCGAGTTACCACTCCAGGTGAAATGCAGCCTCGTATAAATGAACACGATTCACTCATACATGCTAACAAAGATCAATAGAACACTATTAAATAAACTTATACAACTAGATCAACATTACACACCAGCACACATCCTATTCACTTATGCAGTCATTCTACTCACTTATGCAAACAGTTGATCATACTTATATTTACTAAGCTACACACTTACACAAACACCACTTTATTTATTGATATAGATAGTAACTCATACTTAGTGTGTTATAAAATCACTATTACAAGTATACAGTTATCCATACGTCACTCATACAATCACTGAGTCTTATGTATAGTTATTTATATACAACAACTGTCACATACACTGCTTTTTATATTTCTAGTTTCTTGGACATGTATCATTGAGAATTATATTTACTCATCACCACACCCATAAATAGATTCACTCACCCAAACAACTGTTTCCACATACAGTCTTAACCTTATATCCCTACTAAATCAACTATTTACACATCTTTGGACAGTCACACACCTCCCACCCAACCACACATACATTCATTCACTATCCCTTACAAATACTCACTTAACTAATTAATAACTAATATAGACTTTCACATATCTAGTAACCAACTGTAGTTTACACAACAAGAGATAGAGTGATACAGGTATTCCCAAAGTTTAATCCCTATCCCATATATTTACTGAGACACTTTAAATTCGTCACTTAGACAGTCAATCACATTGCTACTAAATCGTCCATTCAGACACTTATACATGCACTCAGTCTTCAAGACAGATTGCTATGTGTGTATATATATATATAATACTTATTTAAATATCGCACCAAATCACATTCACTGGATGATGTCATTAGTGATGTCATTCAAGATGTCATCAGTGATGTTATCAGTGATGTCACTGACCATGTCATGAATGATGTAATATGTGACATCATCGGCAGTGGATTGTGGGAGCGCAAGTTATAGTTAGTACAACTAACTATAACGAGGGAATTTCTATGGTTTTGTACGAGTGAAATGTCCAACTAACTATAACACCCCTAAAGCCTATGGTTTTTTCAGTATATATATATATATATATATATATATATATATATATATATATATATATATATATATATATATATATATATATATTTTTTTTTTTGCCAGTAGGTATATATAGTTAGGATTGTTTTCCATAGGGAAACCGCAACATTCTATTGGGAATAACTTTGGCGCCGGTTGAGGAATCTTCCTGAAATTTTCCTTAGCTTTGCCTCGCGGCGCTCCGCTCCTTCCCTGAAAGTTTGGGGGGAATTCGTCAAGCGGGGGCCGAGATAAAGGGGGGTCCCAAAACGTGTTTTCCCCATGTTAATTTCCATAGGGCGGTTGGACTCACTTTTAGCCCGAACGGCTGAATGGTTTTCCACCAAACTTGGCAAAATTGTAGGGACTGGTAGCCCGATGTGCCTTTGCTATGTCTCAAGATATGTGCTCCAGTGGTTTTTACGAAAATTAACTTTGAAAAAATATATATTGGGCTACATTGGGCTATATATATGTTAGAGCCCAAATGTAGCCCAATGTAGCCCAATGTAGCCCAAAGATGGCCACCAGAGACAAAAAACCAAATGTAGCCCAAATATCAGCCAGATGTAGCCCAACTATAGCCCAATGACAGAATGTCCCAGAGTGTTCTAAAGAACAACTAGAGCGCTAACAGTCTTACTTATGACAAAAGTATGGCACACCTGAAGTCATCTTGATTGGAATAAAGTGTTAACACTTAAAACATTTAATTTGCAAAGGAACAAAATGAGGGGGTTCATTTTGACATAGAAATTATGATTAGTGCTGAAGAAAGAAAAATGAGGGCACATTTTGAGTGACTTCTCAAATCCTCTTATATTTCATTAAAAAAATTCTGATATGCAGTCTCCCAAGATGGCCACCAGAGACAAAAGAGCCCAAATGTATCCCAAATATCAGCCAGATGTAGCCCAACTATAGCCCAATGACAGAATGTCCCAGAGTGTTCTAAAGAACAACTAGAACGCTAACAGTCTTACTTATGACAAAAGTATGGCACACCTGAAGTCATCTTGATTGGAATAAAGTGGTAACACTTAATACATTTAATTTGAAAAGGAACAAAATGAGGGGTTTCATTTTGCCATAGAAATTTTATATATATATATATTCACTGAAAAAACCATAGGTTACACACCAGTTATAGTTAGGAATTAGCATTTAAAAAACCTTTGAAATTCAATGAAAAAACCATAGGTTTCACACCAGTTATAGTTAGCTGGAAATTTTACTCGCATAAAACCATTGAAATTCCCACGTTATAGTTAGTTGGACTCACTATAACTTGCACGTCTGCAATGCACTGCTGATGACGTCACATATTACATCACTCATGCATATATTTAAATATTTAAACATTACTCGCTAATATATGTATTCACTAAGATACACCTAATAAGCCAGTTAACCAATCAAATTTTTTTTTTAAACACTGAAAAAACTATAGGTTTTAGGCCTTATATAGTTAGGAATTAGCATTTAAAAAACCTTTGAAATTCACTGAAAAAACCATAGGTTTCAGGCCTTATATAGTTAGGAATTAGCATTTAAAAAACCTTTGAAATTCACTGAAAAAACCATAGGTTTTTGAAATCTGCTGATTGTGTAACACACCAACATATAGATGCGGTACCCTCACTTTTCATTGACAGCATGTATGAGTGAATCCATAGGTAAGTGATTAGATGTGTGTATACATCTATGAATCATTGAGTGGATTTTTAGATACTTGTATTGCTGTGACAATGGATTTAAATATGATACTCTGTATTTTACAAACAGTGATGAAAAATTGTAATAGTGTATGAAAAGGTGTATGTGATTGTCACGTGGATGATGTCATCAGTGATGTCATCAGTGATGTCATTTGAAATGTCATCAGTGATGTCACTGACCATGTCATGAATGATCTAATATGTGACATAATCAGCAGTGGAGTGAGGGTGAGCGAAATATATAACTAACTATATAGGAGCAATTTCATTGGTTTTGTATGAGTAAAATGTCCAGCTAACTATAACACCACTAAAACTTATAGTTTTTTGAGTGAATTGCAAAGGTTTTTTAAAAACGAATTCCTAACTATATAACTCCTGAAACCTATGGTTTTTTCAGTGAATTTCAAAGGTTTTTGTAAATGCTAATTCCTAACTATATAAGGCCTGAAACCTATGGTTTTTTCAGTGAATTTCAAAGGTTTTTTAAATGCTGATTCCTAACTATATAAGGCCTGAAACCTATGGTTTTTCAGTGAATATATATATATATATATATATATATATATATATATCCCACTCAGGCAACATATAGAATAGATTTTTCACCCATGCACAGTATTCAATTATTTTTTCCAGAGGAACATAATCCATCATAATTAATTGCAGACATTGATTCACCATCCTTCCAGCATTAAAGGTTACGTTTTTCCACTTCATAGGTCGAGTCAACTTCAGTTTGCAATTTGTACTAGGCTATCCCTGCCACCGTTATGTTTTATTTTACTTTAGCATTGCTTATCATCATCATGGTTTCTTGTTTTCAGTCTTCTTCTTGTGTACTGTACTTCTACTCCTCGTTCCACAGTCTCCCTCAGGTGACTGACTATCTTATTTTCTTTTTTTTGAAAATGCTACTGTCTACTATTGCTACTCCCACCACCATGGCACATTGGGAAACCAAACCATCACCATGCAGCTATCGCTTCGCCTAAACATCAATCACAGGTAAGAGAAGACGTGTGGGGGAGGCATTAATGTATATACTAAGGAAATGAATTAATTCACACCTCCACATCCTTATTAGTAGATAGGGGTTTTAGTTGCAGATTGCATAGACTAGGAGGAGAGACTGACCATAGTAGGATAAGTGAGGGTACCGCATCTATATGTTGGTGTGTTACACAATCAGCAGATTTCAAAAACTGCCTGGGGCCTTGCAGCAAAGGAGGAAACAAGGCGAAGTAAAAAAGTATCCCCCCAGAAAAGATTTACATTATATGTATTGTAAAACTATAAATAATGTATTATTCTAATAAATAAGCTAGAAGAAACCTACAACACCTGACCCACCCCTCTCCCTAACCCCAACCAATGTCCAGTAAATGTCCATGTCCAACTCCAAATGTCCATAAGAACAACACCCAAATTTTCCCAACATTCCCACCCTCTCCCCAACACATCCCACTCACTAAAAAAAAAGATTTAAAAAGGGGCCAGGGTCAAGAAAAGTGAAGACTGAGGACTAGCAGCGGACGTGCCGAGTAGTGCGCTCAACGACCTCCTCCAGCATGGCCTCTAGACACACCATCCTCAGGAGCATGCAGCGCTGAATGTTCCTGCTGGAACAACAGGGAGGGCAGCAGTGGTTGATGATGAGTTGCGGTAGGCGGCTGCTAGAACATAGCGCTGTACCACCGAAGGCACGGAGGGCCTGGCTGGGGTCCGGACATTGGAGAAAGATATAGTTACCGCCTCCTCAACCAGGAAAACCAGCCAGTGATATTTGGCTCGGATGGCCTCCAGCTTCCGTTGCCATGTCTTGGCTGCTAACTCCTGCCTGGTGGCGGGTTGGGAAGGAGTAGCTATATCAAGAAAGAAAAAAGACAGTTGTAACCAATATTCTTAGCAAAACAGTAGCACAAAATACACATAAAATTATAGTTGTATGGTAGCACTAGCAGTACATAACATTTGTGGTATCCTCACTTTCTTGGGCCCTAAGATTTGGATGTGAAGAATGATGATTAGACTTTCAGGCATTGCACACTTATGGAGTAGACAAGTATTCTTCTTCTTTCTCTTGTTTGGCTAAATTAATCTTGTAGGCATGCCAGCTCAGTCAGCTTGAGCCCTAGACAGACATAATTGTGTCGCAGATTCACATTACTTTACTACTGAATGCAGGTGGGGCAGTTGTACTACACAATAATCTATTTTTCCATTATGGCCATACTCTGTTAAATAAATTGCAAACGCTCAATTTCACTTTCACCCTGACTACAACAAAAAGGCACATGATATATGCTTACTAATATGAATGATGATGATATACGGCACAACGTCACGTGATGATATTGACGTACTACTATTGTTTACCATGCAGCCGATAGGCCACCCATGGCTGACATGGTTAAAATGATATGGGTGGGGAGCGGGAGTGGGCTTCGGAGTGGGAGTGTGGCGATTGATGATGAGTGGGTACATACACAATATATATGTTGTGCTTGCAAACTACTGTGAGTCAAGGGAGTATTCTGAAACATTTATCATTGCGTTGCTCTTCTAGCATTATTTTATTATTCACCCTTGGCTTTGCTACTATTTTCCCACTTTTCTGCCATCTTTGCAGCAAGTTCCTTCAGAGGTCAGTACGTTTGAGAAAGCAGTACTTAAAGAATATGAATCTAGAATGGCTACTCCTAAGAAGACATATTGTAACATCTCTAACAAAGAAAGAAAATGCATTGAAGAATTGGGGAATGATATTGAAATTACAATCAAGCCTGCAGATAAAGGCGGTGCCACCGTCGTTATGGATACTATGGTTTACCGTGGAGAATGTCTTCGACAATTGCATGATCCCAAATTCTATACTAGAATTTTACAGGATCCAACTACGAGATTGAAGACACAGATCAAATCCTTGGTGGATGAAGGTAGAGAGTCCAATTGGATCACTAAAAGTAAAGCTGAATTTTTGATTTAAAAACATCCGAGGGTGCCAGGATTTTATATTCTTTCTAAAATACATAAACAACAAAGACCGCCACCTGGACGACCTATAGTGTTGGGTATTGGTTCGGTTTTGGAGCCATTATCCAAGTTTGTTGATTATTTTCTTCGTCCTATTGTGACCGAAATGCCATCTAATTTACAAGACTCAAAACAGGTATTTACACTTCTGGATACAGTGTCTTTTGAACCAACTGTTAATAGGATGGTGACCTATGACGTAGAATCGTTATATACGAACATCCCACAGGAGGACACGCTACACATAATAGAACAGCTATTGGAGAGTCATCCGCTAGAAGCTCAAACGCCCAATTCTTTTGTTATGCAATGTGCCAGATTCGCGCTTAAGGAGAATTATTTCAGCTATGAAGGAGACCTGTTTTGGCAAACTACTGAAACTTCTATGGGCAGCACTTGTGCCCCAAGCATGGGGAATCTGTATATGTATGGTTTCGAAACCAGGTTTATTTTTACAGCTGGCCACCCCTTTGTACAACGCCTCAAATTGTGGAGACGATACATAGACGACATCCTGGTCATCTAGGAAGGTGACCAGGAGTCTCTTGATGTCTTATCAAATTGGCTTAATGATCAAGATCCTAATTTAAGATTTACTGGTGAATCTAGTAATAGGAATGTTTCCTATCTAGTTTTAAGACTCTACCGTAAGAACGGTAAAATCCAAACTGAGTTATATCAGAAACCGATGGCAAGGAACTCTTTACTTAGCTACCACAGTTTTCACCCACGAGCCTTATTGAATAATGTTCCGATTGGTCAACTTTTAAGGCTACGGAGAAATTGTAGTGAAGTTGAGAGATATAAAATTCATGCACAGATTTTAAGTGAAGAACCCCTTGCAAGGAACTACCCCTCTAAATTGGTGTATGGTGCTCGAAAGCGAGCCCGTAATAATAATAGGGAGGCACTTCTTGAAAACTATGAGAGAGTTGCAAACAAGAAGCTAGTGTGTGTGACAACTTTTAGTAACCTGATTGAGAACATTAAGAGAGCAGTTAACAAATCATGGCATATCTTGAATACAGGGTCTTTGACCTTGGATAAACCACTTTCTGCACTGAAACGTAGTAGCAATCTTCGTGATATGCTAGTACACACTAGACCCAAGCCACAACAACAAGGGAACATACAAACTACGTTATGGGGAGCCTCACCAGTTGTAGGACATTTCCCATGTGGGGCATGTTCTGTTTGTCTGTTTACCAAACAAGTGACAGAATTGGACTTGGGCTTAAGTACACCATGGCGGTTAAATTCACACACTGACTGCAATACGAGTGGTGTAGTGTATATGATCTTGTGCCCGTGTTCACTCATTTACATTGGAATGACTACACGGAAGGTGAGACATAGGATGGTGAACATCGAAGTGCTTTTCGATGTAAAAAGACAAATACCCGTATGACAAGACACTATGCAGATATGACACACACTGAGGATGATTTTGTTTGGTTTATCATTGATAAACCTAAATATGACGTTAATATGGGGCACCAAGATAAAGTACTCTTACGTAGAGAACAAAGATGGGTGTTCGGTTTAAAGAGTCATATCACGGGATTAAATACCACGGGATATCCCTTGGAACTTGCATTAGATATCCCATTGTATTGTTTTTCTGACATTGTTCAACATATAAACAAAAATAGGGGTATTTTACATAACCATCATACTGTTTTTATACTCCCCTTTATACTTGTCTGTTTTGGATATTTTTCCATAATACCGTGATTAGGTTGTCTGTCACTAAATCTAAACAAACAAATATGTTGTTTTACTGAACATTATTGACTGGCTTATGGCGTTGCAACATGTTTCTGACATTGACTTCTCTATCATGATTAAATATGGGCATGCGTTTTTACTAGCGTGTGCTAGGACTACGTATCCCATAATGCTTGGCAGACTTAATTTATACTATCCCCTTACTTCACGTTTATTTTTACTTTTTGACCTGAGAGTAAAGTGTGGTCAAATATTATTCTAAGGAGACTTTCAATATGAAGTTCGGTGGTGTCGACAAATACTCCAACGCGCCTTTTTGACCCGTAAGTCACATTCATTGTTTCCGGGTCGATAGACGTTCGGCAGCCTGAATACGGCTTTCGCGATCACTCGGCCTCCCCTTCAGGCCTCTTTTCCGAGTGATGCACATGAGGAAAGCCGGTGAGTGTTCCTTGTCCGTAGGGAGACGCTTTGTTTTACGTGTTTAACATTATGTGAGACTTGGAACGTGCCGCCGCATGAGTGCTGATAGTAATTATGGTGTAGATTATGTGCTGCTAAAGTATGGCGACTTTTTGAGACATAGATGATTGTTTCTCCTATCATGTTCTCCCATATAGTTTCAATGGGGAGGAGGGCAAAAGAGACATACGATCAAAATGTAGATAATGTATAGTATGTTACTTGAAGAAATAGGATGACTGTTTATATGAACACAGTATATGAACACAGTTAAGCCATATAGAGTCTTGAGTGATTATAGTGTGAAGAAAGTTGATTCACATTGTTGATGTTTGTTTTTTAAAGATTCCCAGTGGTAGATAAGAGGACCTAAATGAAGGTAGAAACAGAGATTTGATCTGCATATGGTGAGATTAATTAATTCATTTGTGTTGTAGTGGGTGTCATGTCATGTGTTCTGACACTTTTTTCACTTGCACTTGGGCACAATTGTACTAAATTGGTTTGTGATCTTGAGATTATGATTTTTGTGTTACAGAGGGCGGACCATACTGAAGCTGGTCTTGCAAGTGTTTATATCAACAAATAAGTATGTTTTTTTAGATTTATATTCACGAATGACAAGACACTGTTCCTGAAGAATGCTACGAATTTATATAATTTAGCAGAAACATGTTGACCTAGTCAGATAGGGTACATCTATATCCCTACTGTTACACTGTTTTTAAGTCCATCAATTGGGGATATTGAGTAAAGTTATTTTCCCTATATTAGGTGGTTTTAAAACACATATTATTTAGCACTCTGCCCCTCACTCACACATTACATTGGCATAGAAAACACCTCATGCTCCTCTTCCAAGGGAGACTTGTAGCCCATACTGTGCACCTTGCGGGCACTGTGCGTAAGAGGGGACTCAATGATGAAGCATGTCATCGCCTGGGTGAGAGAGGGTTCTCGTCTTTAACAAGCAAATGCCGTTTGTTTTGTATTGCATTGTTTTAGTTCACTTGGTGCTCTATTCATTTTCTTTGACATAACCATCTGATTTACCTTTTGTGAGAAATAATCAAAAACCTTGAACATTCCTTGTTTATTCTTCCCAGGGTTTTTTCATTTATCATTGCATTGCTCTTCTAGCATTTTTTTATTCTTCACCCTTGGCTTTTCTACTCTGGCACAGTTTAATTTTGTTTTACATTTTCTTTATCCAGCCTGACTCTTCACCTATGATACCATCCAGGCATCCATCCATCCAAACAGGGCTATCATTCTCAATCTCAACAAACCTTTCACCAACAACATACATTTGTCATATAACCACCACCCATGCGTCCTTGCTTGCCTTTGAGTTTGACCCATCAAACCCCCTGGAGGATTCCTTTCACCCATACAGTTTCACCCATCCAGGCAGGCATCCTTTCTTTCACCTTTCACCCATCCTTCAACCACCCATTCATCCTAACAGTCACTTATATGCATCTCCCGGCCCCTTCCTTCACCCACACATCCTTCTCTGCCAATAATATATTACATGTTATCTGACTCTTTGTCTTCCTCATAAACCTTTCTCTGCTGAGTTGAAGATTGAATAGGAGAGGCCATTAGTTACTCAACTCCCACTATGCTAATGTTAAGTAAAGGGTGTATTCTTCAACTATTCACAACAGCTTAGTTTCAGCAGCAGTATTGTGTACACCCTTGCAGCGAGTGTATTCATCATTGTCAATAAGTAAGGAATATGACTTACCACCACCCGCCACTGCTGCAGTCTCACCCCCTGCAGCTGCGGCATCCGCTCCCTCCGGAGTGGCGGCACCTTCTCCGCTGAACCCGGCATGGTGGTCGGTACACCTGAAAAAAACATTTCCCATTTTTTAAATTCCATATACGCCTCCCCTATTTATTGTTTTCATTAGCAAGATTGAAAATACAATACAAACACATCACTACAATTTGGGTACTAGAGTAGAGTAGACAGTATGTTCTATCAAAAATTTATAAAATCAGTTTGGGCATTTCGTTTAGTGGTAATTTTTTAAAAGCCTCGCAAGAAGAGGACGATCCAAATGACTGGACTCAGTGGCTAGAGCAATTGGTGCATCTGATTTTTTTAAAAGAAGGAAAAAGTGGCCAACTGGACGGACAATTGGACATGAGGTCTCTCTTGGTTGGAAAATAATGGTGCTGTCCTCCTCCTCATACTTCTTTCCAGCTATGGTGCACGGTAGTCAGTTGTTTTATTTATTTATTTATTTATGCATTTTTATATAGCGCAGACTTTACCCGAAGGTGTCAGAGCGCTTCACAATAGGAACAGAACTGATACATGAGAACATTACAAGTGAGCAAAATACAAAGGCAAACGTTACATTAAATGAAGCAAAATTACAATTGTGCGCCAACAAAGTATAAGAGGTAGTAAACGGTGCATTACAAAAGTGACAATCGTGAGTCAACAAAATACAAGAGGTAGCAAACGGTGCATTGCAGGAGGAAAAAGTGACGTGTGCAGGTTACAAAAAGCGTACAAAATAAATATAGAGGTATAATACTGCAATATATGGAGGACACTCCAGCACAAGAACAAACGTTACATAGGCACTGGTGGCACTTGTGCAGGTGTCGAAACAAACAAATGTAGGAGGTAGAAAACAGTGTGTTACCGGAGAGAGTGACGGGTGCAAGTCACCCACGAGTCCCAGACACAGGAGGAAGGACAATACTGCAATAAGAGGCAGACTTTCAAACCACAAGAACACACTTGCAAGACACTTCCATAGTCAAAATAAAGTAGGTTTTTCAGTAGTTGAAGGGCTTCCTTCAGATAGCAGAGAGGGCATGAATTACATTTGGAAATGTCTTTGAAGAAGGAGAACTTTGAGGTCAGATTTGAAGGCTTGGGAGGAGGAGGTGGTCCGGAGCTGAGGCGGTAGTGAGTTCCAGATTCTCACTGCGCTGCCTGAAAAGGATTGGGCCATCGATCTCTCCTTCTTGAAAGTGGGAGATTCAAGCAGTAGATTTTCTGCATTTCGTGATGGTCTAGAGCCTCCAGAGAGTTTCAGTTTATTCGCCAGGTAGCGTGGAGAGGAGGAGTGCAAGGCTTTATGGGTGATGCAGGCAGTCTTGTAGATAGCTCTCGCCTCGATGGGGAGCCAGCGGAGGGAGGATAACATGGGAGTGATGTGGTCGCTTCTTTTGGCCCCATAAATGAAACGAGCTGTTGAATGTAGAACAGACTTAAGGGGGGATAGGTGGGATTTGGGGAGGCCAGTCAGAAGAGAATTGCAGTAGTCCAGTCTGGAGAGGACCAGCGATTGGACCAGGGTTTTGAGGTCATGCACCGGAAAGAAGCGGCGAATCCCCCAAAGAAGGCGCAGTTGGTATCGGGCAGACTTTGCAATTGAATTAATGTGGGAGAGTAGATTGAGTTTTGTGTCGAGTATGACACCAAGGGATTTTGCGCTGTCGACAATGATGGGATTAGTGTGCAGCAGATTCATCTGGTCCATCCATGATTGCACCGGGGGAGGAGAGAGTGAGGAGGAGAGGAGGAGGAACTCAGTTTTGGAGGGGTTCAGGATCAGTTGATGTGTTGACATCCAGTTATGAATGGAGTCGAGGGTAGAGCTTAGGACAGAGAGATCGTGCGTGGAGGCAACCTTGAGGTAGATTTGAGTGTCGTCAGCGTAGAGGTGATATTTGACCCCAGATTTACTTAGGAGATTTCCCAGAGGTTCCAAATAGAGATTGAACAATGTGGGAGCAAGAATAGAGCCTTGGGGAACACCTTGACCCACCGCCAAAGGAGGTGAGGGACTGTCCTCTATTTTGATAATTTGGGATCTATCAGAAAGGAAAGAAGCAAACCATTTAAGCACGGTGCCTTCCATGCCCATTCCACGTTGAAGGGTGTTGAGGAGGGTGTTGTGGTTGACAGTGTCAAAGGCTGCCGAAAGGTCAAGGAGAATTAGAAGACAAGACCCCCCCGAGTCTAGTATTCTCAGCGCATCATCGATCACTTGCAGCAGGGCAGTTTCAGGGCTGCAGTTTTGGATGAAGCCGGACTGAAAATTGTCAAGAAGATCATTTTCCTTGATATGACGTGAGAGTTGTTTCGCAACACATCTTTCTGTGATCTTCGCAAGAAAGGGTAGGTTAGTGATGGGGCGGAAGTTGTTGAGGTCATTCGCATCCGCAGTGGGTTTTTTAAGCAGAGGGGTGACCTGCCCAGATTTGAAGGGAACAGGGAGGGAACCTTGACAGAGGGAGAGGTTGACCAGAGTGGTCCAATAAGGAAGAGAAAGGGTATAGAAGTCAATGGCAATGGCACTGGGGATGGGGTCGAGCGAGTGGTTGGAGGGCTTTGTTTCGAGGATGCACTTGAGGAGGACATCTTCAGAGATGGGGTCGAAGTTCTGCCAGATGACTAGTGATTTGCGCTCCTCTGGAGGGGTAGGATGAGCGACCTGAACCACAAGTGATTTCACTTTTTCGTCAAAGAATACAGCGAAATCAGCAGCTTTCTTTGTAGAATCCTCCAATTTGGAGGTTGGGGGAGAGTAGTTAGAGGTCTTGATGAGATCAAATAGTTTTTTGGGTCTATTTTTGGCTGAGTCAAGTAGGGTTCTGAAGTGTGATGCTTTCCCAAGGAAGATGTGCTTGTGGTACTCGGATCTTGCTGAACGAAGCGTGGCCAAGTTCTCGGTGGAGGGTGCTTGCCTCCAATGTTTCTCCAGGCGTCTTAGGTGCTTCCTTTCTTCATATAGGGATTTGCTGAACCAGGGTGCTGAGGGAATGGGCCTTTTCTTATTGCTTTGGAGAGGAGCAACGCTATTAATTTCGACTGCAAGGACTGAGAGGCATTGTGAAGTGAGATCATCAACATCTAGGTTCGGGTCTAGCCTTGGAAGTGACAGCAAAGCTGATTCACAGAGGGAAGCAGTGTCAATGTTTTTAGCGTCACGGAACCAGGAGGTAGCCCTCTTAGGTTGGCCAAGAGTGATAGAGTGTGCTAGGAGAAGAGAGAATGGAATGAGGAGGTGGTCAGACCAGTCTACGTGAATAGGGGGAACGATAGAAAGCATGCCTGCTTTAGAAATAACAAGGTCCAGGATAGAACCCTTAGAGTGTGTTGATTCTGTGCAGTGTTGGGTGAGATCGTTTGTAGAGAGGAAGGAGGCCAGCCCGTTCGCGGAAGAGTCTTGCACGGAGCCCCAATGGAGATTGAAGTCACCCACGAAGGTCTGATTGTCACTTCAGTGACAATCAGTTGTTTAGTGTTCACCATCAAATGCTGCTAATAAAAAAAGTACTAGGCCTAGACGAGAAAAGTAAAATACACTGCTTTGGCGTATCCAACGTGAGTGACTGTCATTTTCACTGATTGAGCATGAGACAGTAAAAGAAAACCTTCTCATCTCAACAAACACGCGTAGAATACATTACGTGGGCATGAAATCTGTACAGCAGATTAGTACTAATAGTAATAGTAGTAGTAAGGAGCCCTTACTACTACTAGTTCTAGTAGTAGGACCAATGGGTTCTCCGAGTATTGCAGTACCACCACTAGGCAATCCACAAAATATTAAAGGGGAGAGGGAAAGCTGCGTTGAAAACCAGAAGAAAGCAAGCTACAGAGAGATTAATATAGAGTCAGAGGCAGTTTGATTTTATGTAAAAAAAATAAAAACAGACACTAGATATATAAATACCAATGTTAGTAGGTAATGGACCAATAACAAGAATTTAGAAACAGATAGATCGAAGAGGATTTGGGAAAAATAGAATTAGCTCACGGAAATATTAGAGCGGTAAAAGTTACGGAAAAATATATTCATAATATTAACAACAGGAGGACTTACTGGGCCTAGCAGAGCCATCGGCATCTGAGGCCGCATTCAGGCCCTGGGAGGCCCCTCCGGGTGCCACCTCAGCAGACCCAGTCTTCCTCTTCTTCTTGCCCCTGGATGCTGATCATGTAAGACATAATTAAAGAGACAAAAAATTATTGGTGTTAAATAATCACTCCAAAAAGATTTTTAGACAGGAAACAGCAATTGCAATAACATTGACTTATCCTAAATCAGATCGACAAGTAGTAGACTAGTATCGTGGTTGCGGACTGTCCTTATTACACAGTTCCATTACGATTCGTGAATCTAAACCTACATAGCCCGCCTATTCAAAAGACTTTGGAATGAATTGCAAAAAAATTATATATGCTTCTAAGTTCCGATCTCATTCGCAATCATCTCTCAACCTGCTTTGACGGGCCAATTCTCTAAGTCTGCATTTGGTCTTCTTAAATGCATAGATGGACGCATGCATATTGCATACACCAAATTGGATGGTTGCTATTCACTCACTATACAAACTACAAAAGGTTTTCCTAGTACTGAGGTCATGTGAGAGGACGTGTCATGCAGGCAGCTAAATTACCAAATAATACTAAGTAACTAACTAACTAACTACCAGTCTCTTAGTGACAGGACAGCCTGACAGGACAAAGGAAAGGAGTCTTTCTAGTCTGCATTACCTAATTTAAGTTCTCTAACCTCTCTGTCATAACCAGCCCAAGCGAGCTCAAAGTTGCAAACAAGTAAGATTATTAGCTCCTGTCTAGAAGAATAACAATCACATAATATAAGATTTTTAAACGTAACGTACCTGCATTTAAGCAGCAGCAGCATTCTTGATATTTGGGAATAAAAAATGATTTGCAATAACACAGAAGAGAACAAAATAGTAATATAATTAGCTACTCACCAAGCCCCGGGACCTCAACACGGCAACGCCCTCTACGCCGGAACCACCGCCAAGCTCCAGAAGAGACTCCAGCGGATCCAGAACGCCTCAGCCAGACTCATCCTCGACATCCCCCGACGCAGCCACATCTCCGGACATCTGAGAGACCTGCACTGGCTCCCCGTCAACAAAAGGATCACCTTCCGTCTCCTCACCCACGCACACAAAGCCCTACACGATCAAGGCCCGAGCTACCTCAACAACCGCATCAACTTCTACGCTCCCAAACGCCACCTCCGATCAGCCAGTCACGCCCTCGCCGCCGTCCCCCGCATCCGAAGAACGACAACAGGAGGAAGGTCCTTCTCCCACCTGGCCGCCAAGACCTGGAACTCCCTCCCGACCGACCTGCGCCTGACCCAAGACCACCTCTCCTTCAGGAAGAAGCTCAAGACCTGGCTGTTCGAGCAGTAGCAGCACCCCCCCCCCCAAGCGCCTTGAGACCCTCCGGGTAGGTAGTGCGCTCTATAAATGTCCTTGATTGATTGATTGAACACCTAGCAGGTCCAGCAGGTCCTGCTCCCGGTCCAGGATGTCGGACTACCAGTGCATCAGTTGGCTATGGGTGAGTCGGATCCCAGAGCATTAAAACACTGCCCGGAACACCCTCGCCCACTTCCGGTGATGCTCCCCGAGCCCGTAACCGGACCCAGGCCTGCCGCCTGCTACCAGGGTAAAGGGGTGGTCACAAAAAACCTAGTGCAGCCACCTCCACCTTGTAAAATATGGCCCAGGTCTGCAGCCTTCCGGGCGATGCCTTCCGCAGCTCACACTCCTCCTCTTCTCCTGCTTCTTTGCCATGGTTCTGGGGGCAGAAAAGAAAATGTACGAAGTAAGGAAGTGAAAAAAAAAGTAAAAAGCAACTAATAGAAAAACAGTCAGAAACGCATTAAAAAACACACACAAAAAGTAGAAAAAAATGCAAAATATACACTCAGGAATAGAGAGGTGTATATATAATACCTAAAAATGATCGGAAAAAATGTTTTAGAAAGAAAGAATTGAAAAGATATAGGGAGGATAGAAAAACCAGCCCAAAACCATAGCAAATATGAAAATCAAGATGGTCAAGCCCATGGGCGACCACGTAGTGAAGTTCGCAAGATATTTCCCCCCAAGCATGCAATACGCATTCCCGAACACGCAATACGCGTTCACGAACGTCAAAAAAAGCATTGCGAACGGGCAGAACAAGTAACTTCGCATTCTTGTAGAACTCTGTGTGGCTCTCAGAGTTTTTTTACAACGTTACGGAATTTAGCGTAGCGCCGCTACTCGAGCTCCGCCCAGGCTTAGTCATGAGAGGTCCACCCCGTTTTTCATGGGTGTTGGCTGGCTGTGAAGTTGCCATGGTTTACCGAAGTTTAGTGTTGTTGACAGCGGCTGACAGAGGTAGACAGGGTAAATCCAGGAAGAACCTGGAACTTAAAGGTTCTGTAGAAAGTTTAGTTACTTGCAGTGTTAATAGTGGTACTAAAGAGGGAGAGGAGTTTAAAGGTTGCAGTTAAGCAGCATTGGAGCAACTATAATGTTACTGAATTAAGTTGCTATGGGGGAGGGATATTTAGGGGTGGGGTATCTTAACATAGGTGATCAGCATTGTATAGTGAGATTATAGTTTTGTAAGGCAGAGGTTTTTTCTCAACATCGCCTTCAAAACAGGCACCTTCCCAGACGACTGGAATTGCGCAAAAGTCAGAACTTTGCTCAAGAAGACCACAGCTGACTCCAACGACCTCAAGAACTATCGGCTCATCTCGCTCCTCCCCTTCACAGCCAAAGTTTCAGAAAAAATAGTCAACAGGAAACATACATAATTCATTGAAGAGAACACCGTCCTCGACCCGTTCCAATCCGTATTCCGAAGCAACAACAGCAGACGACATCTGCAACCTCCTGGACCAAGGCCACTCCTCAGCCCTCATCCTACTCAACCTATCAGCGGCCTTCAACACTGTCTCCCACAGCCCACTAGTCGCCAGACTACACGGCGCAGGCATACAAGGAACAGCCCTGGACTTGATCCGATCATTCCTCACCGGAAGAAGCCAAAGGATCAGGTTCCTACCCTTCCTCTGCGACCCCACAAAAATCACCTGCGGTGTCCCACAGGGTTCATCCCAGAGCCCCACCCTCTTCAACATCTACATAGCCCCACTTGCAGCCATGATCCGACAATACGGCCTCAACATCGCATACTACACCGACGACACCCAGCTCATCCTCTCTCTCACCATAGACCCCACCAATTCCAAACTCAACTTCCAGAAAGGAAGGCAAGACGTCACAGTCTGGATTACCGACAGCTGCCTGAAGCTCAACGCCGAGAAGACAGAAGTCCTCGTCCTCTTTACCACCCCTCCTGCATGGGACAGCTCCTGGTGGCCAACTGCCCTCAGAAGCCTACCTACCCCCTCAGACCACGCCAATAACCTTGGCATCGTACTCGACTCATCATCACTCACCATGACAGGTCAACGCTGTCACCTCCAGCTCTTTCAACAACCTCTGCATCCACTGCTAGACCGTCAAGTGGATCGCCCCGGAGTAAAGGAAGACAGTCACTCACGTACTCATCACTAACAGACTGGACTATGGAAACGCACTCTACGCCGGCATCAACAAGTCCCTACTCTTCAAACTGCAGACAATACAGAACACCGCCGCCAGACTCATCCTTGGCATCCCCTGACACGAACACATCAGTCAACACCTATCAAGTCTCCACTGCCTCCCCTTGGAGAAAAGAGTCACTTTCAAAATACTCACTCAGGCCTACAAATGCCTACACAACAACGGACCCAAATACCTCAACGACAGAATCACCTTCCACATACCCAAAAGAAACATCCGATCTGCCAACACCGCACTGGCCGAAACCTTGCGCTTCCACAGAGCCAGAGCAGGCAGAAGATGCTTCTCTCACATTGCAGCCAAGACCTGTAACGAGCTACCGGCAGACATCAGATGCGCCCCCTCCCTGAACACCTTCAGGAAGACCCTCAAGACCTTGCTCTTCAGTTAAACAGATCTGTGGACCCCCTTCAGCTCCTTGAGACCTGGCGCACTGCCCTTCGTCATGTGCAATGGGACCGGAGGCTTACCAGACAGACGCCGCTGTGGACTGGAACATGGCTGTGGGAGGTTTTGTCCTTGCGCGATTTTCGCCGCTGGGAACTAGTGGGGATCTCACTGCTTGGAGACGTGTGGGTGGGGGACCACATTCGATCCTTCGCTGACCTACAGCAACGTCACACTCTTCTTCCTTCCCAATTTTACAAATACCTCCAACTCAGACACGCCCTCCGCACTCACATTCCAACTTCCACTTCTCTCCAAGAATGCAGTCCCTTGCAGGCCCAGGTGATGATGGGGAACCTGGGGAGGTGGGGCGGGGGTCTCCCGGATATACCGGTCACTGGTAAACAACGGTCCTGCGTCCCTAGACCGGCTCCGGGCATGCTGGGAGGGGGGGTCCCTTGGAGGGGGCGGATTGGCGGGACACACTTATGGCCCCTAAAACCCCAACAACATCTGCCAGGTTACGCCTAGTCCAACTTTACTACCTCCATGCAGCGTACCTCACTCCGGCACACCTTTTCCGGGCCCGAATGCGACCCACCCCGACCTGCACGCGCTGCGAGTCTGCCCCAGCAGATTTCTATCACATGGTATGTCAGTGCTCGGCCCTGGCATCGTTCTGGGGAGGGGTGGAACGCGAGCTTACACAGGCCCTGGGATGGGAGGTGCCCCATGACCTGAAGCGCTTGCTGTTGGGAGTGTTTGATGGCCTTGATGGCTCCAGGGCAGATAAACGTTTCCTGGGGACGGCCGTGGCGGTGGCGAAAAGGGATATAGCTGCGCTCTGGTCTCAGGCTAAAGCACCCACCGTGCGGAAATTGAAGAGGGGGGGTGGATTGGTGTGGAGCGCAGGAGGAGCGCCACTTCGAGGCTAGGGGGTGCCCCGAACTATTCAGTAAAGTGTGGGGTAAATGGTTTAATTTGCCACCCATGTGAGAGTTTGAGTGATCTTGTCTGTCTCCTCTGTATTGGGAATATAACATCTGATCCAGTCAAGCTAATTTCCTTTGTCAAAAGTGTGGGATGTAATTTCTTCATTCATAATGCTTGATCTGCTACCAATGAATTTATTCGCTTTTGTTTTTAAAAATCAATAAAGTTGATTATCAAAAAAAAAAAATCCGAAATAACTCATTTGGAATTACATCCTGGAGATAAAAATAAAAACATACAATAAAGCAGAAATGTATCTACTAAATATCTACAATAGACCAAGATCCACTAGCACGGAATCCCCAGTGATAGACCAACAGGACAATTTCCTAAGATCTATAGATCCCAGGTGAACAGTAATCGTAGGGGGAGATTTTTATTGTAAAGTTGTACCAGTCGTGCGGTTGTAAACCATTTTGGAGGAAGAGGACATGGCCAGCGGTGTCCTGCCCTTGGCAGTCGGTACCGTCGTACCACCGTAACGTGCACAACCGCAGTGGCCCAAATGGTCCGACTAGTTTCAGGGCAAGGATTGAGGGCCTGTAAGGGCCGGTTGCCCTCAGGTAGACAGAATGCTTACACATTCAAAAGAGGTCTTTCCAAGGGTAGAGTTGATTACATAATGGTTATTGCCAATTCATGGGGTAACTTAATCAAATCTAAAAGTAGAGGCTTGAGAGAACAGTGATCATTTCCCACTGTGCTTAATAATGGTGGGATCTCTTTTTGAGACTTGGACTTCGGGAATCAATGTTAATGTTAGAAACCCTTTCCAATCGATAGTTAGTAACAATCATAGAGCTTTAAAATGGCCATCTATTGAAGGCAATCACAATGCTATGATTAGGACCTGTAGCATTGTCTCAGACGTCCTTGTCACTTTTTTAGATAAATCTACACAGGAGATTCCCATTGTACAGATCCATTGCACTATGGAAGATAAATTGAAACTGATCTGGAGTAAAATCCCCAGAGAACATGAGCCAGCTAGGGCGACTAACTGCCCCTCATACAACCACTGGTACAATAATGACTGCCGCAAAGCTAAGACTAAACTGCCCGAGCCCGCAAGGGTAGATTGGGTAACCCACTGTCTTTCAATTTATCCAAACTCAGCAACTGGATAGAGGGAAACAACATTTTAACACAGCGCCAAGCTGGGTTCAGAGCGAACACAAGCACAATAAACCAGGTCTTTAGACTTCTATGTATAGGTTGGAAATACACTAATCTAATTTAGGGACACCTGTTGAAAGCATTTATAGATCTGAAGTCTGCCTTCAATATTATCACTAGAGATTCCCTTTGGCAATTCCTTGAAATTCAGTGAGTCCCTGAAGTTCTTCTGACACAGATAGTCCGATTGCATGAAGATAACGATGCGAAGTGTGGCAGGGTATGCTCAGACATGAGTCCCTTGCTCACTTTGCCACTGGATTCAAGCAAGCCGGGCTGAAGACGGCTGTAATGCCAGAAACCGGTCCTCGGAAGCTTGTTTCCGGTCCAGGGAAGGCATGACTTGACGGTTCGGGCTGGACTGTTCCCATAAAGCACAGGGTCAGACTGATTTGCATATAGCCATGTCTGAACTGGGGTGGCAGAGTGGACTAAAGAACGGTGATGGATCAAACCCAGATCTTTTGACTGTGTGTGAGTGTTTGATTGGTTCAGATGCTCCGTCAATCACCACCCCCTTTTGTACCGCATTTGGACGCCATAAGTGTGGCAGGGTATGCTCAGACATGAGTCCCTTGCTCACCTTGCCACTGGATTCGAGCAAGCCGGGCTGAAGACAGCTGTAATGCCAGAAACCGGTCCTCGGAAGCTTGTTTCCGGTCCAGGGAAGGCATGGCTTGGCGGTTCGGGCTGGACTGTTCCCATGAGGCACAGGGTCAGACTGATTTGCATATAGCCATGTCTGAACTGGGGTGGCAGAGTGGGCTAAAGAACGGTGATGGATCAAACCCAGATCTTTTGACTGGGTGTGAGTGTTTGATTGGTTCAGATGCTCCGTCCATCACCACCCCCTTTTGTACCGCATTTGGCCGCCATAAGTGTGGCAGGGTATGCTCAGACGTGAGTCCCTTGCTCACTTTGCCACTGGATTCAAGCAAGCCGGACTGAAAACGGCTGTAATGCCAGAAACCGGAACTCGGAAGCTTGTTTCCGGTCCAGGGAAGTCATGGCTTGGCGGTTCGGGCTGGACTGTTCCCATGAGGCACAGGGTCAGACTGATTTGCATATAGCCATGTCTGAACAGGGGTGGCAGAGTGGGCTAAAGAACGGTGATGGATCACACCCAGATCTTTTGACTGGGTGTGAGTGTTTGATTGGTTCAGATGCTCTGTCCATCACCACCCCCGTTTTGTACCGATAACGATGCCAAGGTCAGATGGGGGCCCAGGGGTGAGCTTACAGAGGAGATCCCTATAAGGAGAGGAGTATGGCAGAGATGTGTACTGGCTCCCTCACTTTTCACACTATACGTAAATTATGTTGTAAAGCATTTCCAAGGGTGTAAAGTCGATTCGCCAAAGTTAGGAGGGGTGCCAGTACCGGCTCTACTATTCGCCAATGATACAATCTTGCTATCACAAACCCCGAAGGGACTAAAAAATCTGTTAGAGTCTTTTATCAAATATTGTGTTTCAAAGAGCCTTGAAATACACTCTGGTAAAACAAAATACATGGCCATAAAACCACATAAAGCCTTTAAGAAACACATTACAGTTAAAAATCAAAAGTTAGAATATGTGTTCAGCAACTTCCTTGGTATCACACTAGACACTAAACTGACGTTGTATCTACATTTACATAAAAGCAAGGCTATCCTACTTCAGAAATCCATACCAATACTAAAAAAAACACTAGAATAGTGTAACCAAGGCAGTGTCTCCGCCCCTTGAGGTCTACAAATACAGGGAACAATCCGCAACACTTTATGATGCAGAGTTCTGGGGGGCAACAAGATGGAACATGTTTTCAAGGGAGGGAAATAGGTTCCTAAGAATGTTGTTACGTCTGCCTGTATGCACACCCATGATTCCTACCATTCAGGACCTCAATATAAAATGCATAGACCAACAGGCCATACTGAGACCTCTGTTATTCTGGGTCTATTTGTGGACCACAGAAGAACTTACAAACTGTAAAGAGGGGCTAATCGAGATTTTGAGACTCGACCAGCATTCAACACTGTAGTGGGTTAGACATGTGCGTTTACGGTTTTGCAAACTAGGTATAAACTATTTTTGGGATGCACCCAGTTCACTACCGCCACTTTCAAAAAAGATTTTTAAAGATATATATTGGACGTATATGCAAAACCGTATTCATCACTGTACTGAAATAGGTAGGCTAACATCCCAGTTTTTATTAACAAAACCACTCACCCTTTTTTTAACAATACTTTGACGAAGTTCAACCGCAATTGGCCAAGTCTCTGTACATGAAGTTTTGTTTTGACGTCCTACAGATTAACTGCATCACAGCCAAATGGTTACGCAACAATAGTGATGATAGAGAGGCCTATTGTCGCTTATGACAACTCAATGCAGTGGAAAATTACTCCCACCTACTATTTAATGGCCAGCGTACGCCATCCCTAGGAAAAAATGGATTAAACCTATTTGTCGAAATAAGGTCGGAATAAGGTCACACTCAGGAGCTATTAGGATTTTTAAAATGGATACATCCCAGAAAATAGTTTTTAGTGTAAGTAGATATTTATTTGCTGTTAATCTAATACGTAAGGGGAAAGGCATTACATTTTACCCAGTTGCTGCTGTCTATATTTTAAATGTTTTA
Source organism: Lissotriton helveticus (assembly GCF_964261635.1). NCBI lineage: Eukaryota > Metazoa > Chordata > Amphibia > Caudata > Salamandridae > Lissotriton > Lissotriton helveticus. Next base: position 179,739,777 of record NC_136063.1, read on the forward strand.
ATACTGTATGCTGTTAGAGTATGTAGGAGCACTTTTCAGCATTTAACCTTTATTAATCTCTGCCTTGAACTAATATCCTGTAAATGATAGAAAATCACATAACAGCATCAGTATCAAAATCTACGTTTTCATATTTACAATCGATGTATCTGCTATTTATTCTAAAAACTATTTTTTTAATAATGTTTTTATTGAATTAAACATGGAAGGCGAGAAAACATGCAGTTTCAACATCATAAAACATATACAGTGCATATACAGTCAAGCTCAACTAGTATATCAGCTACAGAGCAGTAGGAATTCAACTAGAGTGGGCACAGCAATACAACATCATACATGCAAGTAATTACAACTCTCAATCTGAGGAGACCTCCTCCTCGTTTAGTTGTGGGGGCTCACATATATCACCCCTAAACTTATTCCATGCACCCCATATTTGCTCCCACTTCCGAGGGCAGCCGCGGTGGACGAACACCGCTTTTTCCGCCACCATTGCATCATCCATGTCCCTGCACCAGTCCCTTAGCGTAGGCAGCGTGTCAGAGCCCCACAACCTGGCAACATTACGTTTCGCCATCATCATGGCCAACATGACCCAATCCTGTTGGCGATGAGTCAGGTCGTTAGCTTCCCATACATTCAACAAACAGCGCCGGGGATCAGGCAGAAGGGAAACAGTTAGAGTCTGAGAGATGGTACGCATCACAGCAGTCCAGTACATTGCCACCCGATCACAGTCCCATATAGTATGATAGAATGTCCCTTCCTCCCCGCACCCACGCAGACAGTACACATGCGACGCCTTCCCTATCTTGTATAAAATCGTTCTGGTGTAGTACGTGCGGTGTAATATTTTAAGTTGGACTAATTTGAGCCTGGAGGGGATAGCCGTTTCCCGAGGGGAGGAAAGGGCCTCCTGCCACTCAGAGTCATCAAATTTGCCAATGTCTCGAGACCAATTCAACCTCAGCTTGGACGTCATGTCAGGAAGGTTGTTAACCAACTTTCGATATGTAAATGATGTTGCTTTGTTTGTCATATGTTCCATCAGTAACCTATCTTCAAGAGGGGTAGATTCCTGCAGGTCCATCCCCACCGGGATGGCTGTTTGCAGCGCATGCCGAATTTGGATATATCTGAACCATTCCACCTGCGCCATATCATAATTTGTTTGTAGGAAGGAAAAGTCCACCACCTTGCCTTTCTTCCAAAGGTCTCCCACCACTGAAATACCTATGTTGTCCCAAGCCTGGAACCCTTTACTGTTGCGAAGAGAACCCAACCTGCATGAGTCCCATAATGGTGTCATTTGCGTGATAAGATCAGAACATTGAAAGCGCCTATGCGCTTTGTACCAGAGTTGCACCGAGTGGCGTGTAGGGCCCAATAGGTCCAAAGGCACACGGCGACTGTAGAGGTACCCATCAGTCCTCTAGCCTCCAAGTACTGTCTGTCCGCTAAGTATGCTGGTTCAGTCTGTGAGGCATGTAACCAATAATGAATTTGTTTGAGGTGGGCTGCCCAGTAGTATAATTCGATATTTGGGAGCGCAATGCAACCGTCATACCAGTCCTTTACCAGCTTACCTTGTGCAATGCGCGCTGGTTTTCCATCCCATAATAAGCTAGAGACCGTTGCCGCGATTGCTGTGAAATAAGAGGTCTGGACCGGAAACGGCGTATTTTCCATGAGATACAGGAAGCGCGGGAGTGACATCATTTTGTATAAGGCCGCTTTGCCCAGAAACGTGAGGGGGAGGGCCCCCCACACCTTCACATCTCGTTTGAACCGGTCCAATGGGGGCTTAAGATTCAAAGTGTAAAAGACATCTGGGTTTAACGTAACATAAATACCCAAGTATTTGAACGCCGACCCAGTAGGTCGTAAAGGGCAGCTCGCAGGAAGCAGAGGTGGGAGGCCGACAAGAACAAAGAGGATAGATTTGGACCAATTAATCCTGTAGCCCGACACTCTCCCAAATTTTTCACACACATTCAGCAGTTCTAGAATGGATTTTTGGGGGGAAGTGAGATAAATAAGTATGTCATCTACATATAGAGATATGCGGTCTTCCCATACTGCAGACCACCGGATTCCTTTGATAGAGGGTTCCCACCTAATCCAAATCGCTAACGGCTCTAGAATCAGTGCAAATTATAAGGGGGATAATGGACATACCTGCCTTGTCCCGCGGCCGAGTGGGAAATCCCTTGAGATGTGTCCATTGCTGCCACGTGGGCCAGGGGTTTGGCGTAGAGCAGACGAACCCAGGTGCAGAACTTAGGGCCGAAGCTCATGTGTTGAAGCACTGCGAACAGGTAAGGCCACTCTACTGTATCGAACGCCATAGTGGCATCTAGGGAGAGGAGGACAGCAGGTTCCTGTATATATTCCCGGCGGGCCATAACCGCATGTAAGCGGCGCAGGTTGAGCGCTGTACTGCGATGCGGCATAAAGCCAGACTAATCTGGATGTACCAAGGTGGCAAGATGGGGGGCCAATCGCAACGCCAATAATTTGGCGAGGATCTTTGGCTCTGCGTTTATTAAGGAGATTGGGCAATAGGAAACACAAGTCGTCGCAGGCTTGCCAGGTTTATGGATCGGAACAATCGTGGCGAGGCGTTGATCCCTAGGCAGTTCCTCAGCTTCTAGACTACCAAGAACATATTCAGGAGGAAGGGGGGCCGTCGTTTGCACGGTTTTCTTATATAATTCCACCCAGCGCCTTGCCAGACGCGAGCGCATAAGTCGCCTCTTGTATTTCATCAGAGATGATGTCCGCCTCCAGTAGGAGTACCGCTTCTGGGGAAAGGCAAGGGATCGTCAGATCTTTGATATAATCGTATGTTCCTCCACCGTGTAGGACGCTTGGGGAGCATCAGTGTTTTCAAAATGATCGGCCAGGAGACCAACTATAGCGTCAGGATCTGAGGTCATAGACCCCGCGGGGGACGTAAGCTGTGCAATGACTCTACCCGCTCTTTTATTTTTTTTGTCCAGCCAGGCTAACATCTTCCCTGCTTTATCCCCTAACTTATAAACTCTATGGCGGGTCGCCTGGAGTGCTTTTTTTGCCATCTCCCTCTGATATGTTACATATGCAGTTTGTTTAAGGCGAATCTCCTGGGCAGCCCCCGGGAAAGGGTGAGTTTCCTGCTCCGTTATTGCGGTGGCCAGGTCTTCCTCAAGGGCGTTTAGTTCCCTCCGCTGTGCTCGCTTATGGCCGGTAATAGAGGTCATCGCCTGCCCACGCAGGACTACTTTGTAGGCCTCCCACAGAGAACTGTGGGAGTCCACAGAGCCGGTATTTTCTAGAAAAAATTGCTTGGTGGTTTTGGCAAGATCCTTCAAAAGGGGGGCAACCTGTAGATAGCCCGCATGAACAGGGAACATGCGCCGCCTATGCATACGGTGGTGTGTGTATTTTAATAGCAATGGGGAGTGATCAGAAATACCCCTGGGGCGAATATCCGCCTCTTCAATGCCTTGTAAGCCATCTGCCGACATCAGAATGTAATCAATCCCGGTGAGACAATTATGGACCGCAGAATAAAAGGTATATTGTCTGTCGCCGGGGTGTTTGTACCTCCAGCAATCCGTAAGCCGCAGGGCCTCCAGAAGTCCTAGCAGTCGCCCCCCCCCCTCGTACCACTGGTGTGGCCGGGTATCTATCTATCCCGTCATCAATGATATCGTTAAAGTCGCCTCCTATCACCAACGTCGCCATAGGCAAAGTCAGTAGGAATGCCGTGAATGCAGAGTGCGCCGTCGCCTGTAGGGTAGGTGGGATGTATACAGAAACAAAATTAAAAAGACGACCCTCCCATTGGCATGTAATGGTCGCAAAGCGGCCCTGGTCATCAACTCGCGTCTTCTGGAATACTAGCGGGAAATTTTTCCTTACAAGGATCCCTGTTCCTCTAGAACCCGAGGAGAAGTCTGCATGTGCCACCATCTTACACCCCCACCTGTCCATCGCCTCGGAAGCAGAGCACACTAGGTGCGTTTCCTGCAGCAGACCCACCGCTGGACTACATCGTTTCAAGCATTTCAGCACCAGACCCCGCTTCACCCTGTCTCCCAATCCCCGGATGTTCCATGTCAAGACGGTTAGGGCTGATTGATGGGAAGGTTGTGTTTGATGAGTCTCAGGTGTACCTGTCACGTGTGTAGCCATCTATGGTGGAGAGTTGTGTCGTGCAATCAAAGATGAACCTGACCTGCAATGCACCTTCAGTAGAGCAGCGTGTCACCCTCACAACCATACAAATAACAAAAACAACGAAATGCAACAACTCAGTTACCCCCTCACCCTGTGTCCCACCCACCCTCCCTGCCTCCCTGCTTAGCGAACCTTCAACTGCCCGCCACCCCAACTCAGTAGAGCGCTTTTCCCCTCCCATAACCCAATACTTGATTGTCGGGGAAAAGAGTTCAACGAGGCTCCAGCCCTTTAGAGCCCCCCAGTCCTGTCCCAGTCCAGAACCACAGAACGGCGATAGCGCGGTTTTATACGGGACCGCCGTAGGCATCGGGAGTCAGTATTGTCAGGACAATGGTCGTTCCTTTTCTTGTAGTAGGACTTAGTTTGTGTCGGGGCTTCTGGAGCTAAGAGTTCCTGCAGCATCTTCGTCTTCTCGGTGACGGTGCGATCTGTGCCTACGATCTGAGCGGCCCACAGTCATGTGCTGCCTCGGGCGTATCAAAAAACCATGTCCGGTCATCCGTCACTACTCGAAGTCTTGCAGGGAAGAGCATAGAGTATGGCAGCTCCTGTGCCTGAAGTAACTTTTTAACTTCAAAGAAGCTCCGCCGTCTTCTAGATACGGCCGCCGTGTAGTCCGGGAAGAACGTCACAGTGGAATTTAAAATACGGATGGTGAGAGACTCTTGCTGCTTGTAAAATTGCATCTCTGTCCCTGAAGTTGAATAGCCTGGCGAGCACTGGTCTTGGGGGCGCTCGCGGCTTGGGTTTGCCGCCAGGCACCCCGTGGGCACGCTCCACCAAGAAGAAAGTAGAGAGCCCCTTAGGTTGCAGTTTAGTGGTAATTAGGTCCTCCACGTACTAGTCCATTGCCTGGGCACCTTCAGACTCCGGAATACCAATAATTCTTACGTTGTTGCATCTTGCGTGCCCTTCCTGTTCGTCAAGCTTCTCTGCAAGTAACTTGTTCTCCTTTTCCAGCTGGGCGACAGAGGTCTGCAGTTCCGAAGTGTCCATAACTAAAGATTTAGCGACTATCTCCACTTCTTTCACCCTATCCGCCATCTTGTTGAGGTCAGCTCGTAGCAGAGAAATGTCCGTAGAGATAGTGCCCACCGTTGTCAGCACATTCGCCAGAGCCCTCATAACGTCTTCAAGAGTGACCTTTTTTGTTCCCTCGCTGTCCGTTGGTCTGCCCTGAGGTGGCAACGGAGAAGAGCCCTTATCGTATCCAAACTTATCCAGCTTCTCCTGCGTAGTGTGGTGTTTCGGCCCTCTGCCCACCTCTGCGCACAATATCTGAAAACCAGACCAGACTTACGTTCTTAAGTGGCAGGAGTCCGACTGGCGCCCCAAAGTGACCTGTCACAGTTTGTATCACTGCAGGAGTAGGCAAAGTAGGGAGTCCCTCCGTGAACCAGCGTGATGACAGCAGTCTTCACCTATCCAGATGGGATGTAGCGCAGGGTATGGTGCAGCCTCTGTCGCCAATTCACACCAGGGTGTATCCCCCAGTCTCCCCCGCCACCTTCACCCCCAGCCGGGCACCGCGCAACACTCCTCCAGGTGCCAGGATCGCCATGCTGGGCTCCGGGTGGCCCCCTGAGGGGCTATGGTGCAACGCAGGGCAGCGTGGACGGTAATCACGCCTTAAGCAGCGGTTGTTAGATCCGCAACGGTGGGAGGAATAGGGGGCCTCAAGCATGCCACAGCTGCAGCCGTCATTGGTATGCTGTACCTTCTCTTGCGGTCGGCAATGGGAGCAGGGCCTCCTAGGCGGCAGAATCAGTCATCCGTGTTGCAGCGGAGCAGGCACCAGACGCTGTAAAAACTCACGATATAGGGCCAGCACAGGCGAGGAGCGCAGACCCTCCCCTAGAAGGTACAAGGGGGGAGGGGCGAGGGCGCCGCTGTCGCACCCCTAGATGGCAGTGGCATCTGGCTCCGCACTGAGGTGTATTCCGTCCAGGACGGGACCTGGCACTATGTCCCCGGTCTAGGCGTTTCAAGAAGGCCGCTTTCTCTCGGTCGGCCGCTCAGGCAGAAGGCAGCACCCGATTTTTACCGGAGTTGTACAGGACAATGCCGCTTGAGTTCCGACACAGGTTACAGCCGTCGGGGCATCAAAAGAATCACGGATATCTGTACGGATCAGTGTAAAGGGCAACGGTGTCCTCGGAGCTCAAAGGCTAAGCGGCCATCTTGTTCGGCCGGTAGCCACGCCTCCTTCCTAAAAACAATTTTGAGTAAATTGATTGCTACTGGAAGTTTATCGGCATGATTGTTTTTGACTTAAATTATTATGCATTTATGGATTGTTTAGACTTGCATTTTTTATGGTTATTAAACCGAATAAAGATTATTGAATTGAAGTTGCTATGGGGGGTATTTAGCAGAGGGGGTAGCTTAACATAGGTGATCAACGTTGTATAGTGAGGGTATAGTTTTGTAAGGCAAAGGCCCAGGTTGTTTGTAATGTGCACCTGTTTCAATAAAGCCACCTCTTTCACACAAATCAGTGGTCTGTGTCGCTCCTCCTTTTCCTCAAAGGGTATCTTTGAAAGCCCCCTCCAAAGACAGTGGCATAGCAAACGTGGCTTGGTCCCCAGTGCAAGCAAATAAAATGGATGCCCAAACCCATTCTGGATAGTAAAAAAAAAAAACAATAATTGGGCTTCTTTGGGTCACTGCACTTATGGCACCACTGGTAACTACGCCCCTCTCAAAAACAAAACATGCACCAGTTCAGGGAACCTGTAGGTAAGTTGTGTCTACGTGATGGAGGACCGCACCTTGGTAGTGCCAGAACCCTGGTGGGCTAACTGAAGCCGCGGAGCAAAGAATGCTGTGGTGGGTAAGTTACCCGCCACCCTCCCTCTCCCCTACCCGGGCACCTTCAGACCTGCTAATGACAAACAGTTCTCATTGATGTATTGAGCGCTCCCAAGAATAACACAAACCACCCTAAGTGAAAAATAAAAGTGCCTGAATTAGCTTCAGCCAGGACAGGTTTCACACGTTTATGCAACGGAACCTAGCCAGTTTGGAACATATCAGCACCTTCCTCAGAACTCTGGCAAGTGGCAGCTGGTGGATTTTAAATGTGGCAGAGCGAAATCAGAAAAAGTAGGGGAGAGGGCAGAACATTTTTTGGTTGAAAACATGTAGTTGTGAACAATACTTTCTGCCAGCAGTTGTTTTTTACAATTTTCAAAAAAATGTCTGGAGCACTACTCAAATACAGGGAACAATCAGCAACACTTTGTGATGCAGATTTCTGGGGGGCAACAAGACGGAACAACATGTTTTCAAGGGAGGGAAATAGGTTCCTAAGAATGTTATTAGGTCTGCCTGTACGCACATCCATGATTCCTACCATTCAGCACCTCAATATAAAATGCATAGACCAACAGGCCATACTGAGACCTCTGTTATTCTGGGTCCATTTGTGGACCACAGAAGAACTTACACACTATAAAGAGGGGCTAATCGAGATTTTTGACTTGACCAGCATACAGCACTGTAGTAGTGGGTTAGACATGTGCGTTTACGGTTCTGCAAACTAGGTATAAACTATTTTTGGGATGCACCCAGTTCACTAACGCCACTTTCAAAAAAGATTTTGGAAAATATATATTGGATTTTTAAAGATATATATTGAACGTATATGCAAAACAGTATTCACCACTGTACTGAAATAGGTAGGCTAACATCCCAGTTCTTATTAACAAAACCACTCCCCTTTTTATAACAATACTAGGACGAAGTTCAACCGCAATTGGCCTTTGACTTTTATCATGTGTTTTCTGCCTGCCCCCCCCCCCCGGGACAGATTAGCCTTTTTTTGGCCTTTCTGTCCCCGGGGGGGCAGAAACCCCAACAAGAGCCAGGGACTTGTTCATATTAGGCATGGGGGCGATCCCTTAGGCAAGGACCACACACTATTTTTTTGGGCACTAGTGGCTGTTTTCCGCTTGCCCTAGGGGCAGTTTGACCTGTTTATTAGGCCAATCTGCCCCCGGGGAGGGGGGGCAGACAACAGTCTCAGTCACTGAATCCAGTGATAATTGTTTTTTTTTTTTAATGGAATCAACCCCTTAGGCAAGGGTCGCCTCCAAGGGGGTTAACATTTGTCTATGTATTTTCTGCCCCCCCTGGAGACAGATGAGCCATTTTTGGGGGGGGGGGGGCTTTCTGTCCCCAGGGGGGGCAAAACACCCCACTAAAGCCAGGGATTTGTTTTTAGTGCATGGAGGCGATCGCTAAGGGAAGGATTGCCCCCTCACTTTTTTTTATACTTGTGGCCAGATTCTGCCCCCCCCACACCCCCGACCCCACTATCCCCAATAGGGGTGGGTCAGACCTACTTGAAGACACATCTGCCTGCAGGGTAGAAAACCCACTTGCACCAGGGATGTGTATATATTTATGTTATGGCTTGGCCCCTTGGGTAAGAGTTGCCCTAATGGGATTGGGCATCAGTTATTATTTACTTTTGGCTGTTTTTCTTTCCCCCTTGGTGGCAGATTGGCCATTTGAGTAGTGACATAGCGTGTTATAATGTTAATTGTTTTATTTCTTTTGAATTGTGATTGTATAGTTTTAGTTCTTTTTATTCTAGTTCGAGCCTTTTGACTGTTTTTCCGGGTTGGGGTTTCATTACTGGTGATTCTGCAGTTTGTGTAGTTGCAGGTGTTTGGTAAGAAAAAGTTGTTTGTACTATTTACTCTAAATGAGTTTCATTTCCCTGCATGAATGTCTTTTTGTAAATTGTGTAATAATAGCTGAAGGTTTAACTTCTGTTTTATTGAGTGTGAAAAACTTTTTGCATTTGTGCTTGATGTGTATTTTGTTGTCTTATGAGTAATTGGTTTTGTTTTTTCTTTCTAGTGGGATATCGTTGGTTTTTACTGTGTCTCTGCAGAGTAGGTGCTGGTGAGTGTAGCTGTCTCTTGGAAGTTAATCTTGTAGTTTTTGAGTATATAGATCTTTGTGATAAAGCCACACTTTGTTTACTTACAAATTTTGCACAGTGAGTTTTCTGTCCAAGAGTAATCATCAGGTGATGAAGCTACTGTCAGTGCGGATGTAGCTACTCTTAGTGCGGATGAAGCGCCTGTTTAGAGGAGGAGATTGATGTGCCAATAGTGCAGCAAGAGGCATCTGGGCTGCAGCCTGGAACTGCAAGGTTTCCCATTGGAAGTGCTGACCTCTGGGTTGCCCCAGGCATGGTGCAGCCAGCATTGCCAGACTTTACTGGTGTTGCAGAGTATGGAATGGATACTGAAAAGTTTTTGCCGATAAACGTTTTTCAGTTGTTTATGGACGATGTATTTTTGGCAGAGATTGTTGTGCAGACTAGTTTGTATGCTGAACAGTATTTGAGAGACAACAGTGCTAGGCTTAGGTCCCACTCTAGAGCTACTCTGTGGACTCCCACAAATCTGGATGGGATGAGTCGATGAAGTTGAAGGGGTTAACATTTTTGATGGGCTTACTAAGGAAGCCATCAATGTCTTCATATAGGTCTACTAGTCCCTTTATGGCAACGGCTATATTTCCGGCAGTCATGAGTCGTGATAGGCATTTGCTTTTGCTTCGGATGCTGCATTTTTTTGATAATGGTTTAGCATTACTACAAGATCACCCTGATTGTAACCATCTTTTTAAGATTCGACCTGTCATTGATCATTTTGTAGATAGATTTTCTGAGATCTATGCTTCAGGGAAAGAAATAGCAGTGGATGAGTCTATGGTCTTATTCAAGGGCTAGTTGGTTTTTAGGCAATACATTCCTAGTAAGAGGGCACGCTATGGAATTAAGCTGTATATGCTGTGTGACAGTAGGACTGGAAATGTCTCTAATTTCAGTGTGTACACCGGTAAGGGATCCAGGATTAACCCCCCTGGTTCTCAGTCCACTTTTGGAGTGACTAGGAAAATTGTGTGGGAACTTGGTAGATGAGTTTTTTAACAAAGGTCACCATTTATATGTAGATAACTTCTACACTGGTGTGCGGTTGTTCAGGGAATTGGCCAAAGTGGACACTGTTGCTTGTGGCACAATTCACTCTAACCGTAAAGGTTTCCCAAAAGAACGTGTTTGTCAAAAGCTTGTGCGGGGACAGTGCAGTGCGCTGCGATGCGAGGAGCTACTAGCTGTGACATTTTCAGACAGGTGCAGTGCTTTCATCATGGATGGTAGTCAGCATGTAGACATCTCTTCTGTCGCTGTTTGAGGTCACATTGCTGAAGTGCGCAAACCAGTGTGTATTTTAGACTATGATAGGCACATGGGTGGTGTTGACAGAGTAGATCAGAGGTTGGAACCTTACGCTGCTCTTCGTAAGGCTTACATTTGGTATAGGAAGTTGGCTATCCATCTTTTCCACTGTGCCACCTTTCATGCTTTTGTTGTGTTCCAGGATTCTTGTCCTGAGTCAAAGATGACTTTTGCTAAGTTTCCGGAGTCTGTAATTGGCAGCCTTGTTGTAGTGGAACATGCAAGTGTTCCTAGAGTTGGAGTGGTGGAGGATGTGGCTAGATTTGAAGATCGCCACTTTTCTGATCACATTCCTCCCATGCCCTGAAAAGACTTTCTCAGTAGGAGATGTAGAGTCTGTTGGCAATGAGGAAAAAACCCTAAATGTGATTGCGGTGTGCGTAGGCTGGTGGTGTGCGTGGACTGGCGCTTGGCTGGCGGTGTGCGTGGACTGGTGCTTGGCTGGGGGTGTGCGTGGACTGGCCTTTGGCTGGCTGTGTGCTTGGACTGGCGCTTGGCTGATGGTGTGAATGAACTGGATCTTAGCAGGCAGTGTGTGTGTGAACTGGCACTTGGCTGGCGGTGTGCATGGACTGGCGCTTGGCTGGCAGTGTGTGAGTAGTGACTTGCTGCAAGCCACTATATACACTGGTAGCCAAACACCAGTCCACGCAATCCGTCAGCTGGTGTGATTAGTGTGTCAGACATGTGGGCGTGTGAAAGTAATGCGCCCTTGAATGGCGCGGTCTGCTGATGTGAGTGTTGTAATGTGATGGGCCCGTGGCTGGCAGTGTGAATGGTTTTGTATGTGTCATACGTATGAAAGGTGTATGAATGGCCTGTAAAGAGGTTGGTGCCTTGTCGTGGCTTTACAGCTCACAAGCTGTGAGTCAATGGTTCAGTTTCTCGTCCTTTCAAATATTAACAGTGCATTTTATTTTTGTGAACTCTCTTGTTAATACACTGACCCATCACTCACCCTCGTGCCAAATCCAAGATATGTATGTATGCTTGAGGAATATATGGTTGTGCAGTAATATTTGTCTTTTCTGTCTTTCTCAAGCAGGGTGTTCCTTGTCCCTTTTTGTGAATGTTGTAATGTGTTGGTTCCGTGCCTGGTGGTGTGAATGGTCTTGTGTGTATCACATGCGAAACGTGAGTGAATGGCATGTAAACCGGTTGGGGCATTGATGAGGCTTTACAGCTCACGAGCTGGGTGTCACTGGTTCTGTTTTTTGTCCTTTCAATTATTGACAGTGCATTTCATTTTTGTGAAATCTCTTGTTAATAACATTATTATACTGAACCATCACTTGCCTCATGCCAAATCCAACCATTATGCATGTGTGTTTGAGGAATCGATGGTTACGCAGTAATATTTGTCTTTTTTGTCTCTCTGACAAGGTGTACTTTCCATCTAAGAAAAACCTACCAACTCTAGATATTCTTGTAAACTAAACACCCATGGAATTAAATGGTGATGTCTATCTTGTGGATCCCAACACGTTATCTTACCCATAATGTCCTGCAAACCTAAAAATGTGACTGTCACATTTTCCTTGCATTACTGTGCCAAAATGTTCACGCTTCAGAAAGAAACAACAAATTTCCTACCACCCTGCATTTTCCCAAGTCCCCCGTTAAAAATGGTACCTCACTTGTGTGGGTGGGCCAAGTAGCCATGGCAGGGAAGGGCCCAACACGTATTGCGGAGACATAAAAATTACCTATTTTGAAAGGACCTGGTTTTGCAAGGGGTGGTTGTTGTATAATATTCCTACCTTTGTTTCCATGCTTTCTCTTGCATTAGCCCTATGTCATTTATTCTAGAATGTAGGTGGCCCTGACTCATCCTAGCATTCTGGGATTAGACAGTTTGTGCCTGGCCAGCTAGCGTTGAAGTTACCTTCTGTTATGCTCTAAACCTGATGTTACTCACCAGAAGCCTCAGAGTGACTTACTACAATTTTGGCGACGATTGCTGCTGGTCAGTTGTAGTCATGGTGGCTTCTGATGATTCCTAGATGATCTACTTCGTCGTGGTGAAATCGTGTGGTGAGAGCGAATTGGACAGAAAAGGTACTTCAAGGAAAAAGAACCCATCGGGTACAGTGGTCACTTGAGTTATGGGCCTTTTCATGTAGCGGGCACTAGGCCTACCCACACAAGTGAGGTACCATTTTTCTCGGAAGACTTTGGGGAATGTACGCAGATTCCAAAACATTCCACCACAGAAATGTGAGAAAAATTTGGGTTTTTTGACAAAGTTTGAGGTTTGCAGGGGATTCTGGGTAACAGAACCTGGTCAGAGTCAGACAAATCACCCCATCCTGGATTTCCCTGGATGTCTAGTTTTCAGTAATGTATAGGTTTGCTACGTTTTCCTAGGTGACGTCAGAGCTAGGGTTTAAAATTTACAGCTAGTCACTTTGCAAAAAAAGTGTCAGTTTTCACTGTAAAAATGAAGTGTGTCCTCGTTGTGTTTTGAGCTGTTTCCTGTCGCGGGCTCTAGGCCTACCCACACAAGTGAGGTACCATTTTTATCAGGAGACTAAGGGTAAAACGGAATTGTAGAGCAACTGTTATTACCTATTGACTTTTGACGCATTTCTGCCTTCCAAATGAAAGACGTTGTGTAAAAAAGAAGTCACTTTGAAAAATGTCCTATAATTCTCATGGGTATAGGTACGCACAATTTCGGAAATGTGCAAATAGCTATTGTTTCTACACTCTATATTTTGTTCCAATTTAAGAAATACATAGGTGTCTTTCATCCCGATTTTTCACTAGATATATTTTCCCAAATTAATTGCTATATACCCGGTACATAATAAAATACCATTGCAAGACTCTGCTCAGTTATTGGCTTTGGGTTAATTGGGATCTTGGTGAACCGCAAAGTCCTATATATCCCCCACAACCAAAATTGTCCAGCAAATGTAACGGTATATTGCTTTCAAACATTTGTCATAATTAGAAGAATTTACAGGTGAAAAAGTTCGCAAAAATGACTGTTTTTTTCAACTTATTTTCAATTTTACCTAATTTCAACTGTTAGTTTCTATAAAGAAACCTAGAAGGATCTACACAAATGACCCCTTGCTGAATTCAGAATTTTGTTTACCCTTTCTATCATTAACTGGAATAAACCTGATGTTACTCACCAGAAGCCTCAGAGTGACTTACTACAATTTTGGCGACGATTGCTGCTGGTCAGTTGTAGTCATGGTGGCTTCTGATGATTCCTAGATGATCTACTTCGTCGTGGTGAAATCGTGTGGTGAGAGCGAATTGGACAGAAAAGGTACTTCAAGGAAAAAGAACCCATCGGGTACAGTGGTCACTTGAGTTATGGGCCGTTTCATGTAGCGGGCACTAGGCCTACCCACACAAGTGAGGTACCATTTTTCTCGGAAGACTTTGGGGAATGTACGCAGATTCCAAAACATTCCACCACAGAAATGTGAGAAAAATGTGGGTTTTTTGACAAAGTTTGAGGTTTGCAGGGGATTCTGGGTAACAGAACCTGGTCAGAGGCAGACAAATCACCCCATCCTGGATTTCCCTGGATGTCTAGTTTTCAGTAATGTATAGGTTTGCTACGTTTTCCTAGGTGACGTCAGAGCTAGGGTTTAAAATTTACAGCTAGTCACTTTGCAAAAAAAGTGTCAGTTTTCACTGTAAAAATGAAGTGTGTCCTCATTGTGTTTTGAGCTGTTTCCTGTCGCGGGCTCTAGGCCTACCCACACAAGTGAGGTACCATTTTTATCAGGAGACTAAGGGTAAAACGGAATTGTAGAGCAACTGTTATTACCTATTGACTTTTGACGCATTTCTGCCTTCCAAATGAAAGACGTTGTGTTAAAAAAGAAGTCACTTTGAAAAATGTCCTATAATTCTCATGGGTATGGGTACGCACAATTTCGGAAATGTGCAAATAGCTATTGTTTCTACACTCTATATTTTGTTCCAATTTAAGAAATACATAGGTGTCTTTCATCCCGATTTTTCACTAGATATATTTTCCCAAATTAATTGCTATATACCCGGTAGATAATAAAATACCATTGCAAGACTCTGCTCAGTTATTGGCTCTGGGTTAATTGGGTTCTTGGTGAACCGCAAAGTCCTATATATCCCCCACAACCAAAATTGTCCAGCAAATGTAACGGTATATTGCTTTCAAACATATGTCATAATTAGAAGAATTTACAGGTGAAAAAGTTCCCAAAAATGACTGTTTTTTTCAACTTATTTTCAATTTTACCTAATTTCAACTGTTAGTTTCTATAAAGAAACCTAGAAGGATCTACACAAATGACCCCTTGCTGAATTCAGAATTTTGTTTACCCTTTCTATCATTAACTGGAATAAAGTTGAAAGCACAAACAATATCAAAAGTAGGCTATGTCCCAGTAAAATACCAAAACTGTGTAAAACATATTGATTTTTCTGACAAAAGTCTGTCAAACCCTGAAAGCTGGGAAAATTGTGATTCCAGCCCCACAAACCCTTTGTTGATACCATTTGCAGGAAAAAAACTATTTGCTTTCATTTGCAGCACTGTTTTCACAATTAAACAAAATATAAAATTAGCTGTATTTTGATACATTTCTGGGTCCCCTCCAGGGGAATCCTCAAACCCTGGGTATCTTTAGAATCCCCATGATGTTGGAAGAAAAGGAAGCAAATTTGTGGTGGATACCTTATGTGGTCGTAAAGTTACAGGGGCCTAAGTGTGAACTACCCCATATAACCAAAAAAGGCTTAGCATGAAGGCCTAGCAGCGAAGGGGTTAACATTCAAAGTGGCTTAGGTAACACAATAAATGTCACTACCACAATTAAAATGGGTAACACTTTCCATCGATCTCAAGGGGGTCAAAATTGGGTGGTAGGGGGGCGTGGCTAGCAGCCTGAGAAAATGGCTGCAGCCTAGGGAGTCTCCGTTGTCCGCCTACCTTTCCCGCAGATCCGCACATTAATCCAATGGCTTTTTCCACTTCTAAGCAGTGCATATGGTGTCGGAAGAACACGTGCCTTTGATGTTCCTGGTCCAGATTCGATTGAGTGCTCACTGAGGCAATGACGACGAGCATGGAAAACATGGCCTATCCCTGTGGTGCAAGCCGGAGACTGAAGTTCGCATAGAGCCGGCTGCTGCACTCACGGCAGTCCGGTGATCAGTGAGAGCAGAGCACAACACCGGGGCTGAAGAAGGCGGCCCGGCAAGGCTCTGATGCAGTTTTTCTCACAGGGATTGAGGCGGCTGGCGGATAACTGTACGTCGCAGGGGAGGGCTGAAGTAAAAGCTTAGACTGCGCTTCGGAGCGAGTACGCACCTGCAGCAGGCCAGACCGGGTAGCAGCGAGGCGAGCCAAGACAACAACAACGTGATGGCGGCGGCTCAAATGTGCACCCTGGTGGATCGGCTAGCACTGGCAGACGGCCAGTGAAGCGCCAAGAACGGAGGTAGGGAGTGACCCCCGCCTGGAGGGTAATTAATCCTGGTGCTCTGCTGGAGGGGTGCGGGCGCCCCACAACATGCAGTCGCATTCAATGCGCAACAATAACACTGGTGCCCGGTAGACAAGCGGGAAGGGAGTACATGATCCCAGCAAACCATCACCACTCACACAAATAGCGGGCCTGCCCTAGAACATAGAAGCAACATCAAGCAATCATCCTAGCGGCGTAAATAATCTGTTGGTGACACGCAGATACAACGAAGTGCCGGGGATGGAAAACCCGAAAGGCCGCGTATCAATGGCAGCGCACTGGCAGGCAGCGGCGAGTGCCACCCCAGCTACAGAACATAGAAGTTCACCGTACTTGCCGCCACGATGGGCAGCAGAAGCCACAAGGGCCCGAATCAAGCCAAACTTGAGAAATATGCCTACACTAAAACACAAGCGAGATAATCGGGGGGGGCTAGAAGGAGCTATGATCCATTCAGCTTCCTTTTGTATCATTCAAAATCAATGAGAATGGATCACTTGTACCTGCAACCAGGGTTCAATATGTTCCATCCGTCAATACTCAACAGAGT
Source organism: Lissotriton helveticus (assembly GCF_964261635.1). Lineage (NCBI taxonomy): Eukaryota > Metazoa > Chordata > Amphibia > Caudata > Salamandridae > Lissotriton > Lissotriton helveticus. Next base: position 179,756,293 of record NC_136063.1, read on the forward strand.
ACTAGTGTTTTTTACTAGTACTCTGTTGAGTATTGACGGATAGAATATATTGAACCCTGGTTGCAGGTACAAGTGATCCATTCTCATTGATTTTGAAATGACACTAAAATACAGTCTGAACTCGCAGGACACTACACCTGCGCTAAGCTCTAAGGCCACAGAGAAACAAGAGATCACATTGCAAGACCACATTTAAATAACGTGCATGCTTCCCTGGATTCCTGTATTGGGTCTCTTTTAGTGGAACCTTTCAACCATCCGAGCTGATTTCAACAAAATGTCCGCGAGAGTATGGGTGGTGGAAACCACGACAACGGCACTTGTGAGCGATGCATCCACTCTCAAGAAACTAGTTTGTCAGCTTGAGGTGGACAACAAGCTGATGGCCGTTAAGCTTTAAGACCAGGAAAGCCGATCGAGGAGGAACAACATTCGCCTCATAGGTGTGCTGGAACAGACAGGTGGCCCGGCCCTCAACCTCTTTGTCGAAGACCTCTTCACAAAACACCTCCAACCACGGGGCCTCTCCACCTATTTTCTGTGGAAACGGCACACCGAGTCCCGGGAGGAAAACCGAGTCCGGGGGCGCCTCCCAGACCCATTCTTGCCCGTATTTTTGACTACCGAGATCGAGATGTGATATTACAAACTGCCCGTACCGCCCCCCCCCCCACCACATCTCGATAACAGTACTATCACAATCTTTCTGGACTACACAGCGGTGGTCACGAAGCAGCACCGTAGATTCCTTGATGTTAAAAAAGCACTCAAAGACCGTGGACTCAAATATTCAATGCTGTTCACTGCTAAACTGAGGGTAGAGGCCGAGGGTAAAGTGTGTTTTTATCTGCACCTGAAGACCCTCAGTAATGGCTGGAGGTTTGGCGCTGGATCTCGAGGTCAGATTGAACTGGCAGAGCTAACGGACAACGTGTGAGGGATGAAACGCTGGAAGATCCAGGAAAGGCAGAAGAAATGGTAAGACTGTCACATGCCAGTGGAGGAGAATGAACACAACTATGATGCAGAGGAAAGCGGACACTGCTGGACCAGCGGACCTTAAATACCTATCGACTGGATAGGCCAGACTCCAAGACACCACCGCCGTGTAGTTGACATTGTGAAGGACAATTTTTGGTAGACGGCTGTGGGATCACATAATTTGTCTTTTAGATATCTCACTATGCAACAGGGTTGCATCTTTATTGCACTTACCACTTATGGCGGCATGGCCACTAAGATATGCGATGATGTGAGGGGAGGTAATAAGGGACTGCGGACGATTTCCCCCCCCCCATTATGGTATTGGGAAAGGGCACCAAGCACTCTGCGCAGTAGGGAAGGTGGGTAGTTTTAAGTCCGTCATGCAGGGAGGCAGGGAGGTGGGAGGGTGGGGGGGATTGTTAATTGATTTTTGTGTTTTGTTGTTTACAGATTACATAAGGGCAGCGGTTAGACACCTTCATTTATGCACTAGGCATCTGACATATTGCCAACACATTCCAAGTGCTATGCGTGCAGGATATGATAGAAACAGAGAACTCCTGATTGGGGGAGACTTTAACGCCACAATCTGCTGTGCTTTACACCAACAACCCCCCAGAGACCACGGTAGTAGGGCTTCCCGACTTACAGGATTTCTTGAAGCACTCTGTCTCACAGATGCTTGGCGCTTCCACCACCCCTTGACTCAGCAGTTCACGTTCCATTCAGGGGCCCATAATAGTCTCTCACGGATAGACTTCTTAACGTTGGCGGATAGTACACAAAATATGATAGAAATGAATACCCTACTGAGGGGTATCCTAGATCATTCCCCAGTGATGCTAACATATACATACAAGCGTGCAAGTCAACATCACATTTACCCCATATATCCCGGATATCTACACAATCCCAAAATTGTCAAAGACTTCACTACCACAACGCAACATTACTTTCATGAAAATGCACAATCCATTTCCTCCCTGGCAACCCTCTGCAAGGCCTATTAAACAGTTATCCGTGGCCAAGCCATCACCTCTATTGTAGGTCACAAAATCAAAACGAAGAAGGAGGTAAAGACCCTGGAGCTAGAATTGACCCATGCAGAGGAGCTCCATGCCCACAACACAACGAATGTGTCGGCCCAATCTCTAGATCTTAAACATCGGAAATATATGGGATACCTAAGGGAAACTGTTCGGAACAGGCTACAGGGTACACAGCATAAAATATATGAAATCAGAGATAAGGAGGGAAAACTTCTGGCCTGGCTCAATAAGAAAGAGCGTGCTAATCGGTGGATCGCACAACTATGAGTAGAAGATAATGAGACCATAAGAGACCCTCAGGGAATAGTAAATATAGCCAAACATTTCCAACAGGTATATACACCAACATCCACTACGACGATTGAGGAAGCACAGGCCATCCTTAAAGATATTAAAATGCCCAAACTGACACCACAGGTGGTCTTGACACTCGAAGCTGACCTCACAACGAATGAACTTCAATTAGCTATAGGTGCTATACAGTCAGGGAAGGTGGTGGGGCCGAACGACATACCCATTGAATTCTAAACAAAACAGCTACTCCTATAACTCCGTATCTTCTGACTATGTATCTAACTAGTCTGGAGGCTAGGGAGTTCCCGTGAGATTAACGTACTGCCACCATAGTGACGATTCCTAAACCGGGTAAACCTCCAGAGGAATGTACCTCATACCGCCTAATATCTAGAATTAAAGCAAAGGCTAAAATTCTCAATAAACGCCTAGCAATTAGATTAACCCCATCTGACTGCCCGAATACACCCAGCCCAATCTGGCTTCAGACCAGGTAGGAATACAACCCTTAATCAGAGACGTTTACATGGCGTGATGGCACATATACCCCTCATCCAAGAAGCAGCCGTCATTCTCTCCTTAGACGCCCACATGGCTTTTGATATGGTGGAGAGGCCCTTTCTCTTTGCAGTCATGAAACATTTTGGTTTTGGCCCCAAATTTAGTGCCTGGGTGAACCTGATGTACTCGAAGCCCCTGTATCAAGTAACTGCAAACAGCTATATATCAGAGGATCTAGCCATTACTGTTTCCCCTTGTCCTTGAGCCACTGGCTGCTTGGATTAGGTGGGAACCGACTATGTGGGGGCTTTGTGGGGCGGGTGGTTGGGAGGACCGTATTTCCTTATATGTCGATTAGGTTTTGTTATATATGGCATCTTCCAGACAGTCCAGCCTTGTGCTCCTGAATATATGTAACTTGTATGGTCAGGTCTCTAGATACACCATCAATTGGTCCAAATCGATTATATATGTATTTCATGGCCCACCAGCGCAACTCCCGAGGGGATGTAATTTGCAGATAACAGAAGGAAGTTTTAAGTATTTGGTTATCCATGTCACGCCATGGTTGGAAGACTTTATTAAAAAAAAATCTCATGCCACCCCTGGAACGTTTCAGACGTGATACAATACATTGGCAATCCCTGCTGTTGACATTTCTTGGGAAAGCAGCACTTTTTAAACTGATGGCGCTTCCCCGGTTGCCCTGGAGAATACCTCATTTCCTGTACCACCAAGTTACTTTAAAGCGATAGCGGCGGAAGTCTCTAGTTTACTCTGGCACAACAAACCGGCATGCATCGCTATGGACAAAACGATCCGGGGCTGGTACGAACGGGGGCATTGCGCTTCCGAATGTACAGCTATATTAATGGGCGTCACAGTGGAAAGCACTTAATCAGTGGATACATGCCCAGCAAACAGACCCTGCTTTTAAAGCAGACAGACATACGTTTGGAGAGTGGGGCATAATGAGAGCGCTATACACTAAAAAGCGTACTACTCCACTAATCGGACCCATGGCACATACAGTCCAGGTTTGGTACATTGCACTTAAGAAAAACTAGGTTGGAACGGAGTTATAACCCAGCTCACTCCACTCTGGGAAACAGCGACTGTGAAGACTTTCGGAATAATAAGGGTTTACACTGGTGGGATTCTATCGGCATACCTACGGTGGGTGATTTATGGGTTAAAGGTGAGTTAGTTACCTTTGATTACCCCCAGGAACAAGATGAGCTGGTGCCCTCTGAAAGATTCAGATACATGCAGATCAGAGACTCACTCATGGTGGTTATACCAACTGACACCCCACTTCCAGAGGCCTCCCTCCTTGAGGATAGGTTGTTGACCGAATATATGGATAAGAAGGCTACTTCTCTCACTTATCACATACTTGTTAACAATCAACCTAACCCAATGCAATCCCTACGCATAAAGTAGTCTAGCGAACTGGGGGAATTAGACGACACAGACTGGCAGGAGGCTCTCTCATCGCCACGTGAAGTAGCAATATCCTCCCGACTGAGACTGGTACAATTGAAGATATTACATTGCATGCATTATACCAGGGTAATCTGACACAGAATAAGGAGCTCCACGAATCAGTTTTGTCTGAGGAATTGTGGGGAGGAGGGTACGTTCTATCACACCATATGGCAGTGTCCGCAGATAGTGCCCTACTTGGCAGCGTTAATGCAAACTATTTCTCAAGTAGGTGGAGTTTCAGTTATGCCAGAGCCCAAAAGATATCTATTTAATATTTGGATACCTACTGATCTTAGTCCCGCATCACAAGATTGGGCGACCCTTGGAATGATGTTCGCCAAACAATAGCTCAATTATGAGGATAACAATTCTCCCCAGCTTTCCATGACTGGTGCAAGGACATGGATGGGGCCATGGTGGCGGAGAAGGCGACATATGTAAACCGTGGATGTCCCAAAAAATGGGAGAGAATATGGGGAGCATGGAATAAATAGAGGATATATTTGCACTCCGCCTCTGACAGCATCTGATGTAGGTTCTGAGTGAGGGAGGTGGTGAGAAAATTAGGTGGCTTGTAACCTTCCATCTTATATTCACTATACTGACTGTATTGTTGATATGGCAATGGGAGATGTGACCTGAAAGTATTTTTAATGCTTCAATCTGTAACCGCTTTTATTTTACCCTGTTATTAATAAACAGAATTAAAAAAAAACAAATGAGGTGGTAGATACTGCAAGAGGATATAAAAGGTCCCCAGCCCTATAAATCTTCAGAAGATCCATAGCTCCACCCTGACCTGAAGCATCAGGAATAGTTCAGGAAAGAAAAGGTCCCAAGTTTTTTAGTACTGATCTCCTATGCTTTTACTGCAGATAATGTGGACATGTAGTTCACTTCTGTCTTTAGAAAAAAAAAAAGATGAAGAGTCAATGTATATTAGCTTTGGGTACCACCGAGTCTGTTATACCAGAAACAGTCACCAGAGATATAATTTGCCTATACAAAGGGTTATTCCAGTCAGGCCTTACTGGATACTGGAAGTAAACAGTCTGTAATAAAGACTACATTTTTTGACCTGACTAAATAGTGCCTCAATAAAAGGTGCTGATAAAATATGTACATGGTGACACTTAGGGATACATCTTGGAACAGTTAGAACTGGGTGAGGTCCCCAACTTCTGAGAAGATATGTTTATTGGAACCAACACACCTCACTTTTATTCCTTCCTCACCAAACAGCTGAAGTAGGAAGAGTTAGCTTAGGCACCAATTTTCTCAAGAACACCTTACATGTTCTGCATGTAGAAACTACAAATATAGCAAAGAAAGAAGGGAGTAGAAAAATAAGGGCCCACCTGAATTTCTAAAATGCTTGGCCCAGGAATCCTGGAGAGAAGACAGAAATGTTAAGATGATCCACCATTGCTAAATGCCTGAGAGTAAGCTACAGACAATTAAAATTAGGACCTATTTCCTCATAAACAGAGGACTATAATATTTACAGTTACTTGTACTTACATCTTTTCAGGAGGAGGCTCTCTTTCTAACAGACACATCCATCTGTTAGGGGGACAATGTGGGCCCAATAAATATAGAAAACCATATCAGATACTTTTTACTGGCCTAGGTTGTTATTGCATGTAAAATGATAAAGCTTGCCCACTAACCACAAACAGAAAATATGTGGGTTTGGGATTGAAATATCCATGGGAACTAAGGAATCAAATAACATGTAACTCAGAAAACGTGATTTACTTGATCACTTGCCCTTGTGGTTTACAATTTGTTGAAATGACCACAAGACGGGTCAAGATAAGAATATTAGAACACATGAGTAACGTACAGTGTCAAAAAACAATGAGGAAACTCGTGGAGCATTTTGTGGAAATGAGTCACACTGATAAAGATCTGAAGTGGTTAGTGATAGACAAACCATACGTTCCCACAACTACAAGAGATAAAACAAGATTGCTGTTCATACGGAAACAAAAATGGGTATATAGACTCCAAAGCAGTGAAAAAAGACTGAATAACTCCACCCCTGGCACAATCTGATAAATACATGTTAAAGAGTATGAGATCGGTGGAAAAAATAGATACCTATATGTTCTCCGACTGATTTGTGAAGTTGAAATAACATGATAAGGGGATGCTATTAGAGGAATGAAAAACTACGTTCTCATTAGGTCAGGAAAACACGGCAATAAGAGCACGCTAATAATTGTTATCTTTAGATCAACCTGAAGGGGGAGACATTCGAGGAATTTGACATAACAAATATAATGAAAATATGGCCCAGGACAACTTGGTCAAAAATAATAAACAATAAGGAAGATTGCAACAGGATTGGGTTACCAATATAAAGGTAATTACATGAACATTAAAGATTAATGATTATCCCCCGGGCTGCTACCGAGCCACACCGAGACGCACCCACGGATCCTTCAGCTGCCACTCCTGTAAGTTCGCCTGCAACCGGACCCACGCCACACCAGCACCCACCAAGCCAAACACCAGCACCACCCACCTGAAGTGCATCCTGATTAACACCCGCTCCGTCCACAGACACGCCGTCGAGCTCTGGAACCTGCTCGACACCACAGACCCAGACGTCGCCTTCCTCACGGAAACTTGGATGAACGACTCCTCAGCGCCCGACATCGCCATCGCCATCCCAGAGGGCTACAAGATCACCCGAAGAGACCGCGACAACCAGACTGGAGGAGGCCTCGCCATCATCTACAGGGACACCATCCGCATCAAGACCAACACCGACGACACCCTGACAACCGCCGAACACCTGCACTTCCAGATCCACACGGACCCCAAAACCACCCTCAGAGGCACCCTGATCTACCGACCCCCGGGACCACGCACACAATTCAGCGAGGACATCGCCGACTTCATCAGCCCGCACGCCCTCCCCTCTGCCGACTACATCCTCCTGGGGGACATCAACTTCCACCTGGAGAACAACAACGACCGCAACACCACCACCCTGCTCGACAACCTCGCCAACCTCGGTTTCAAGCAGCTGGTGTCCACCCCCACCCACCTCGCCGGACACACACTCGACGCCGTCTTCTCATCCAGCAAAGACATCACCTTCAGTCACACCACCGGACTCCACTGGACGGACCACAGCTGCGTCCACTTCACCTTCAGAAGAACGACGATCCACCACCACCAGCAACAGGTTGCTCGAAGAAGCTGGAACAAGATCACAGCCGACCAGCTCGCCGCTTCCCTGAGCCAGCACCCTCCCGCCAGCTCAGCAAACCCCAGCCAGGCCGCCGACAACCTCACGAAGTGGATCAGCAACTGCGCGGACGAACTCGCCCCACTGAGGACCCCGCCCAACAGACCCGGCAGCAAGAAGGCCCCATGGTTCACCGACGAACTCATGAGTTCCAAGAAGAACTGCCGAGCCCTCGAGAAAGACTGGAGAAGGGAACCAACTCCGGACAACATGACCACCCTCAAGCTTGCCACCCGGAAGCACCACCAACTGATCCGCGCCACCAAGAAAACTGCATTCAAGGACCGACTGGACAACAACGCACACAACTGCAAGGAACTCTTCAACATCGTGAAAGAGCTCTCCAACCCCAACGCCGGAAACAACGACATCACCCCTTCGCAAGACCTCTGCAATTCCCTCGCCTCCTACTTCCACAACAAGATCGCGGACATACACAACAGCTTCAGCACTCAACCGACGCACGCCACGACCGAACCACCGCCCCCCACCACTACCCTCCGCGCCTGGACGCCGATCAGCACCGAAGACACCGTCCGCATGATGAACTCCATCCACTCCGGATCTCCAACCGACCCCTGCCCTCACCACGTCTTCAACAAGGCCGACGCTGTCATCGCACCCCACCTGCGGGACATCATCAACACCTCCTTCGACACCGCCACCTTCCCGGAGAGCTGGAAGCACGCCGAACTCAGCGCCCTACTCAAGAAACCTACAGCGGACCCCACCGAACTCAAGAATTACCGCCCCATCTCGCTCCTCCCGTTTCCAGCCAAAGTCATCGAGAAGATCGTCAACAAACAGCTGGCCACCTTCCTCGAGACGAATGGATCCCTCGACCCCTCACAGTCTGGCTTCCGAGCCAACCACAGCACCGAGACCGCCCTCATCGCTGCCACTGACGACATCCGAGCCCTGATGGACAACGGAGAAACAGCGGCCCTCATCCTCCTAGACCTCTCCGCGGCTTTCGACACTGTCTGCCACCGCACCCTAGTGCAGCGCCTCAGCAACGTCGGAATCCACGAGAAGGCACTGGAATGGATCATCTCCTACCTCGACGGAAGAACACAGAGAGTCCGTCTACCACCGTACAAGTCAGAGGCCACCGGAGTCATCTGCGGCGTCCCTCAAGGATCCTCGCTGAGCCCCACCCTCTTCAACGTCTACATGAGCCCCCTCGCGGCCATCGCACGCCAACACAACCTCAACATCATCTCCTACGCCGACGACACCCAGCTGATTCTCTCCCTCACCAACGACCCCGCCACCGCCACAGCCAACCTTCACGAAGGGATGAAAGACGTAGCCGAGTGGATGACAACCAGCCGCCTGAAACTGAACTCAGACAAGACAGAAGTCCTCATCCTGGGCTCCTCGCCCTCCGCCTGGGACGACTCCTGGTGGCCCCCCGCCCTGGGCACCGCACCCAAACCGACAGACCACGCACGCAACCTGGGCTTCATCCTGGACTCCTCCCTCTCCATGACCAGACAAGTCAACGCCGTCTCCTCGTCCTGTTTCAACATCCTGCGCATGCTACGTAAGATCTTCCGGTGGATCCCCACCGAAACCAGGAAGACGGTCACCCAGGCCCTCGTCACCAGCCGACTGGACTACGGCAACGCCCTCTACGCCGGAACCACCGCCAAGCTCCAGAAGAGACTCCAGCGCATCCAGAACGCCTCGGCGAGACTCATCCTCGACGTCCCCAGACGAAGCCACATCTCCAGACACCTGAGAGACCTGCACTGGCTCCCGATCAACAAAAGAATCACCTTACGGCTCCTCACCCACGCACACAAAGCCCTACTCAACCAAGGCCCAGGATACCTCAACAGCCGCCTCAACTTCTACGCTCCCACACGCCACCTCCGATCGACCAACCACGCCCTCGCCGCCGTCCCCCGCATCCGAAGAGCGACAACAGGAGGAAGGTCCTTCTCCTACCTGGCCGCCAAGACCTGGAACTCCCTTCCGACCCACCTCCGCCTGACCCAGGACCACCTCTCCTTCAGGAAGAAGCTCAAGACCTGGCTGTTCGAGCAGTAGCAGCACCCCCCCCCCCCCCCCCCCTCTAGCGCCTTGAGACCCTCCGGGTGAGTAGTGCGCTCTATAAATGTCTTTGATTGATTGATTGATTGATTGATCTTTGGACTTCCTTATCGTAAATATTAACAATATATCAAGAAAAATCTGATAAGTTTGAAGGGTGAACCCCGAGACTGATAATTGAACTGTCCCCAGTAGCGTTTTAAGCCCATTTTTTCAGACGGGGCACACTGCAATAAGATGGCCACTTTTAAATTCAGAAATTTACGGCATCTTAAAATGGGTGTGAAGGAGCAGACTAAGTGAGCTGAAGGTCAGAGGTGACCGGTTTAATTGAGGCCGGAAACACCACTACCTTGAAGAAGTATGTTTGGTGTTTGTGTGTGTGCAGGTGCAATAGAATGAGAAATAGATAGATGATAATAGCTTCGCATTGGTGATTGCTAGGGATCAGACTCGATAGGAACAATCAGGGCCAGACTGGGAACTGACAGCAGCCCTAGCAAATTTCCCCAGACCAGCTCCCGTCCCGCGTGTTGCGTGCATGCACAGCGAGCTCGCCCGACCACTACTAGGAGGGTTTGGGGGAGTTCTCCCGAGAATTTTTTTAAAAAAGACAGACCAAAATGGTGCATTTTGAAACACATTTTTCGTTACATTATATCAACTTTCAAAGCACAGTAAATAGTAGATGATGACCTTAAAGTGCAGCAGGTTATCCACCCAGTCATATGTGTACCCATAGACATTCTTACAGAGACCACCAAAAATAGACTGAAACATACAAACCTCTATTAGTAAAGGGGGCAGTGATTTTGATCTGTTTTAATCGTTTTTGAACATTGTAAGAAATTTGGTTTGTTGGTCGACTGTGGGTATGACAGGGGCGGCTTATCCATTTCAGTGGAGGAGCGTCGCCCCACAAAGAAGAGCCCCAGTCCAAAGCTGTAAAAATAACAAGCATTTGCAATGCAATGGGTCTTGCAATTTTTGAAACTTAGAGCTCTTGGTGTTAGAAATTACAATGGTTTTTAATTTTGTTTTCTATATATAGTGGAGTGATGATATTTGCATAGAGCTATTTCTATTCATTGTGGAGCTGGAGAACCAGAAAATGGGAAATCTATACTAATAAAGAGAGAGCCCAAACCTTTGAATCTCAGGAACCACAGCACCAATCACAACACCCAATACAGCGTTGGAAAGGGTAGTTGTAGCAGAAGGACATACGCTATGCAGACGCCCACCATATACATTTAAAAGGTAAAAGAACCGTGCCAGCAAAGTAGTCCCTTGTGGGCGTGTCTGCGTTGTGCTGTGGGCGTGTGCTGGGGGCGTAACAAACGCTGGGGGCATGTGGTACGTTCCGCCCTTCATGCCATGTCTCATATCGTGTGCTGTGGGCGTGCGCTGTGCGTGTGGGCATGTGCGCGGCGTGGGATTACGGAAAGAAAAGCGAGCGTTGTGCCCAATATTTCATTGTTTTTTCTTCCCAGGTTCTGTACATTCCAGCTCCGGGTGTCCACCCTGCTCCCTTTAAATACCCCTGCACCCAATAATCATAACCCACCCTTACTCCTTAAAATATCCCAACACCCTTAAACACTACCCCATCTTAACCCTATAAATATACCCTGTACCCCAAAACCCAAACCTATCCCTAAACCCTAAACCCTAAAAATACCCCTGTACCCCAAACCTAGCCCTGAACCCTATAAATATCCCTGAACCCTAAAAATACCCCTGTACCCCAAAACCCAAACCTACCCCTGAACCCTAAAATACCTCTGTACCCCAAAATCCAAACCTACCCTGAACCCTAAAAATACCCTGTACCCCAAAACCCAAACCTACCCCTGAACCCTTAAATACCCCTGTACCCCAAAACCCAAACCTAGCCCCGAACCCTAAAAATACATCTGTACCCCAAAACCCAAACTTAGCCCTGAACCCTTAAAATACCCCTGTACCCCAAAACCCAAACCTACCCCTGCACCCTAAAAATACCCCTGTACCCCAAAATCCATACCTATCCCTAAACCCTAAAACTACCCTTGTATCCCATAACAGAAAACTATATCTGAACCCTTAAAATACTCAAACACCCCAAAACATATACCTCAGTACCCCAAAACATATACCCCTATACCCATACTTACCTTATGCAAACATTAAAAAAAACATGCTTTTACCATTCATGCATTTACAACAAATTTTGTTGTAAATGTATGCGTGGTAAAAGCATATAAAATGTAATGCCATGCGTTAGAATGGCATTGCGGAGTCATGGTACTTTCGTAATGAAAGTATGCGGAGTGATGGTATGCGGAAAGAAAGTTGTGGAATAATGGGTGTTTACCCTCCCCCGGTAAGTACATTGGTGGCACGGCGGCCCACATCTCCAGCAGCATACTCATATTTTTTCACCACCGATTTGAATAATGCACAGGTCTCTCTCATTGATGGCCAGCACCGACATACACTTTTAGACTCACTTCCCGCTACAAGTTCTAGAATTGCGAACTTTAGAGCTGGGGAGCTACGATTGAATCTCGGCATCAGCTCAACATCCTGTGATTCCAGGCAAATCGCTTTGTCTCCCCGTGCCTACCACAAATGAATGTGTTCTTCTGTAATGTAAATTGTGCTCATGCCATGTTGTCCGGTTCACGCTATATAATATTGCAAGGAAAAATAAAATAGGGAAACTCGAGTTCACACACTACTGAACGCGCACTCTTAAGTGCATCAGCAATGCACTGTGAATCGGAGCGTTTCACAGGCCTGTCACAGATAAGAAATGCTATCAAAACGAAATCCTACAAAACAATATAATTCTGCCCGCCAGCAATTCATACCGGACAACGTCGGGACGGGCTGCTAGTAGGTTATAAGGGGCGGGGAGGGGAGAGACAAGAGTAATATGCTGGCTGTGGAAAAAAGTAACTATGGAATTATATGCTCTTGAAGCCTCAAGATTTTAAACTGGACTATGTATTTCACAAACATGACACATAATACACAACCATCTGTATATTCTTAGATTACAACACATTGTAGCTCAAACAAAGAAAAGCATGATACGTGGTGATGGGCACTGGCATGTTCTCTCTAAAGTTTAATTTGGCCCCGTAGAGTTGCTGATTGTTGAATTTAAGTGCTAAACTGGTAGTAATGTTGTTAATCTTTTCCCATCCAGTAGTTATTTTTACAGATATTGTTTTTAGTAAAGTCTTTTATGTGCAATAAAAAAACCTTTCAAAATAAATATAGATGCACAGATAGACATACTAAAACGTGCAAGCGCGAATAGAGAGAAACTTGTATACACAAACGCATGCATAGAAATGCACACATTTGGAAATAGCCAGCTGCAGCCACATACACACATAGATACAGCCACACAAGCATACACACACACACACACTAACGCACAAACACACACATACAAGCACATAGAAGCACAGACACACACTCACATAGACAAGCACATAACCAAGCATGCACATACATATACAGCATTAACAAGAGGAGATAGATTTACAAACTCACACATGCATGCAGATATATACAAGCACACATACATAGGCTCTCATATATACCTACGCATAAATGCACTCAGATACACATGCAGGCATGCATGCACACACTTGTGTTTCTTGTCTCACCCCTGTGAGGTGTCTTGAATTAAATATTTATTTCACATTTTTTGAAAATGTAAGCATTTGAAGTGCTTTGACGGGGCAGCTGATAGATGGAGATAACAATAAAGAGAGATGAGTGTGTAAGATGGAGGAGAGCGATATGTAAAACACAGACGGGAGAAATAGAGATACAGGTTTAAAGAAACAAAAGATGTTAAGGACAGAGAGCGCGATGGGGCAACATGGGTGGATGGGTACATAGAGAGCAAGAGAGAAAGGAGAGAGAAAGGGGAGACAGATGAAGACAGGTGAGAGAAAAGGTAGAGGTGAATGTGTAAGGTGAGAGAGGTGGACGGAGAGAGAGATGGGTCGACGGGTAAAGAAGTAAGACGGAGCAAGAGAGAGCGTGGGATGAAAAGACAAGAGGATGTGTAAGGTGAGAAAGACAAGTGAGAGAGATGAAGAGACAAGGGATAGGGACATGCGAGATAAAAAGAGAGAGGGAGAGATTGTGAGACGTGTGGGCTGGCAAATTGGGAAAGAGGGAGGATGGACGAGCGAGATTTGGAGAGAGAGACACTTAGAAAGAGAGCACAAGAAAGTGAATGAGAGATAGGGAAACAGGGTGTATGATAGAGACACAGATCAGCCAGAATAAAATGTTTGCACAGAGCATGGAAGGTAGACTGAGGAGCTGGGACAGGGTGTAACAAGTGAGAGTTAAAGGCACAGAGCCACTGCACTTTTCTCCCAAATACTGCACCGAGGCAGGATCTGAATCTACCATTGAGTTTTTATTTCTCTTTGAGGTTTTTAGCAGACACATATGATGGAGCAGGTTAATGAACAATATTTTGTTCAGGCTTGTGAAGCCAAACTTCCATAATGTTTAATACAACTAATATGTTTGCTGCATGTTATTAAATCAACCTAGAATAAACTGTGCAACATGAACATATAGGACTAACATCATGCTTATTTGTGAAAAATGCAAAAAGAAATAATACAATAATTATTGTCTATTGTCTTTGTCATGCTGCTCTCAAAAATAATAGCACGTGCTTTTAAATGTGCTTTTGTTTTGTCTTTTTTGTGACAAATGTATATGCTGCTTAAATGTGCTTTTTGCTAGGTAATATAAATAATGGGTTAACACTTAGCAAAGGGGGTGGGTAACAGAACAAATGTCAATTCTTTAATTAATTGATGTTTTATGTTTGTTTAAATAATAGTTTTCCAAATGAAGCTTAGAGTTGGCTGCAGAAAAAGAATGCATTTTAAAAAGTGACGCAAGAAAAAGTGGCGCAGAAAATTGACGCTTTCTGAAAAAGAGGCCTGCTGATGTAAAGCCACAAGAGAAAACTTATTTTGAAAAAGATGAGAAGCCTATAAACTTTTATTGTGAAAAGTTTTGCAAAGAACTGCCAAAGGCGACTCTGTGGAGAGGTTTGTTATTGTGCCACATGAAGCTCAGAACGGACAGGCTCAAGGTTGAGAGGAAGAGCCGCGGCATTTTTGTGCATTACATGTACATCTTTGCTACAAAATGTAGCAGCCTAAGGGAGTGTCGCCAGGACTTTGTGCATGAACAATGGGTTAGTGAAAAAGCCCGGACATGAGGTGGAAGATGTCACAATTTACTGTGGCATGAGGTGGTTCAGCCAATGGGGAGCCAGAATTCAGCTGTTGGAATGTGAAAATAGTTAGTTTAGCCTTAGTTTTAGGGTATAAGAATTGGCTCAAGGAGCAGACATTTGCCTACGCTTCTTGATTCCAGAGGGTCGTGTTCTGCTGATGGACGAACGCACGTAAGGACAGGAGATTTTAATAAAGACTTTGTTTTCAGGCGATGAGGGTAATAACAGGGAATTAGTTAGGGTTTGGAGATGCTCATTTTCACTTATTTCTATTAATGAATAATATTTCTTAAATGAAGCTCTCTTTATAAATGCTGAATAACCCTTTCTTTATGACATTTTCTAATACATGTTTAATAAAGTTCCAAAACCTAAGTTTTCATGAATATGTTTGAATAAACTTACTAAATGACAAGCTGGTCTTGATTATTGTGGATAGTTTAAACAACATATATAGATCTAATCGCCTCATGATTCAGTCGCTCTGTTGTTTAAGCAAGAGAGAATTTTTGTTGATTAGGGCAGGAAGATCTGTTAAATAGTGCAAAATCCAACATCACCCGACTTTGTTGAATAATTAATAACGTGTAGTGGTTAGCAGATGTTGTAAGGCCAATAAAGTGAACCTATTTTTCTTATTGGGATTAATTTAATAAAGGTGAATATTTAAAAACATGGATAATTATTATTTAAAGAAAGAGAAAATGTTTTTTGGTATCAGAAAATGAAAAATGTATTTAAGCATGAGGAAAAGGTTGTTGCTACATGTGTGAGCAAATTAATGAATAAACAGGTGAATAATGAAGTAACTAGTAAGCATAATGAAGATACTGATAATAAAGATACAGTTTTAAAGGACATATATTTTAAAAGAACACCATCTCCCACAAAAGAAATAATTTTTAATGAAAATTCGATTCCCAAATTAACAAATGAAAATTATAAATGAGAAAGTAGAAATTATTGATCAGTGTAGAAATGGTAATGTGTCTACAGACCAAGGCAGAAGTTCAAGTTCGAGCAAAACCCTAGAACAGATTAATGTAACCCCAAGAGTTTCAGTTCAAATTATTAGAGCCCCAGCCCAGATACCTATAACAGAAAGGTATGATGAGATGCCTAGTACTTCTGGAATTAATATTCCTGGTCATGTAAATTCTACAAATGATTTAATTGAACAGTTAACCAGAAACATGGAAGTAGTAACAGTTCCTGTAATAATTGGACCTGTTTTCCCAGTGCTTAGAAAAGATGAAACTAGTTCCACAGCTTTAACGGTCCCATTAAATTCTAAAATTGAAAATGTTGCTGAAAAAATTTATTCCAATGTATCTGAAAGTCAGCCAGTAATGATTCCAACTAAATAAGAGAGAGTGATGACTCCAGCTAGTGAGGACTCTGAAGTTGACCTGATTGTTCTGACACAGCCTGATGAGTCAAAATTAAAGATTGTTTTAGAAGAATTAATAATTGGTACAATCAGTACAGACAGATTAAAAACATATCAGGATGATGAATTGTTATTTCTCTGCAAAAGCATTACTTGGAAAACAAAAAATAAGTATGATGCTCTTGAAGAAATGGCTTTTGATTTAGAAATTGATTTGAGTAAACAAAAACTGTTTCAGAAAAATTACAAAATTGATTTAAATGAAAGGGACATTGAAAGCTTGAACAATACAGGTAGAATTGCCCATATAAAAGATTTAATTTGGACTTTGAGAAAATGGGGTAATCTGAAAGAATGGAAAACAAATTGGACGAAGAAAAAGGAGAAGGAAAAAGCAAATGTAACTTTTGTAAGAGAGTGAAAAATTCGCCGAGAAATATCATTAAGAACAAATCATGGTGTCCACAGATGCAAAATGAGATAAGAGAGCTGAATCAACAGCTACAAATACAGCAACAGGTGGTGATTCAACAGAATGAGATACCTCCGCCGCCATTTCCAAATTATGTTAATGAGCAGAAATACAATATAAATACAGGATTCAGTGGAGACCAGGAAAACAGACCACAAAGAATAAATGTACTCCCAGTATCTTGGAATGAATCTGATGATCTTTCGAGTGAAAATATCCAAGTAATAGATATAACTGATCCACAGATTAAAACCAACTTGACAAATGACCATGAGTGTCAGGATGTATTAGAATTTTACAGAAAGCCCAGACAAGACATTAAGGATGTTCCTTTACCAATATCCGACTATGTGCTATTTGTGAATGGTTCATGTTTGAGAACAGATGATGGTATATTGAGTGCAGCTTATTCAATATGTACAATTGCAGAAGTGATTGAAGCTTCTTGTCTCAAATGAGTTCGTTCAGCTCAAGTACCGGAATTAATTGCTTTGATTCGTGCATGTGAGATGGGTGAAGGACTGAAAATTACCATAATAACTGATAGTGAATTTGGATATAACATAATGCATGACTATGATCAACTATGGTTACAAAGAGATTATTTAAACTCTATAGAATCACCTATAAGAAATGCTATTTTGATTAAGAGGTTGATAGATGGAATTGAGCTTCTTGACCAAATAGCAGTGGTGAAATGTGTTGTAAATGGAGAGAAAAATTATTATGTCTCAAAAGGCAATGATATGCAGGTACCAGTGCTAAGTTCTGTGCTAGAGAGAGGGTTGCAATCAATCGGGAAAAATTTAATGAACATGTTTCAAGCATTCTCAAATTAATCTTTGTAATTCAGACATGGCAAGAATTAAAACAATTACAAGATAAGGCAGATGATGAGGAAAAAATTGGATGGCTGAGACAGGGTTGTAAACAAAGAGAAGGTGATAAGATTTGGGTTTACAACGATGACAGATGGGTCATGCCAAACAGCATCATTTCAGATATGGCTCGAATGTATCATGGGGAGGGTCATGTAGATCGAGATGACATAATGAAAATGTTCAGAAAGACATGGTACAATTCAAAGTTCAGATTAGTTGCAGAGTCACTCTGTCAAAGATATCTGACATGCCAGAAACACAATCCAGGTCAAAAGACAATTGAGAGTTTGTAAACTATAGGCCGGGAGGGTGGTCCATTTACAAGTATTCAAATAGATTTCATTGAAATTCCCCAACATAACGTATTGAGGTATGTCCTAGTTATCATTTGTTTATTTTCAAAATGGGTAGAAGCTTTTCCAACAAGAAAGAATGACAAAATTACTGTGGCAAAGTTGCTTTTGCGTGAATTCATTCCACGTTATGGCTTTCCAGTGACTGTAGAAACTAACAATGGAACAAGAATTGGAAATGAATTAAATGCAGATGGTTTGTGAAGCATTTGGTGTTGAACAAAAAATACATTGTGCATAAAGACCGGAAGCATTAGGAGATGTTGAACAAGTAAGTAGCTCTATTAAGAATAGACTTACAAAATTGTGTGAAACAACAGGTATGAAGTGGACAGAAGCCTTGCCACTTGTGTTGAGTACTCTAAGAAACATACCTGACAAGACAGGTTTGAGCCCTCAAGAAAAATTGATGGGAACGATCATGAGGCAAGCTTTTGTTCCAGCAAACAAGTTGTTAAGTATAAATGACAGTGCTATCTTAGACTATTGCAAAAACTTATCTGATGTGGTAACTACTGTATTCAATCAAGTGGGAACTGAAGTGATCTCAAAGGAGAGCGAACAAGGACATGATTTGATCCCAGGTGATTGGGTTAAAACAAAAGTGTACAGAAGAAGAAATTGTCTAGTACCCAAATGGCGGAAGCCAAAACAAATAATTCTGGTAAGAACAAATACTGTAAAATGCAAAGGTATGAAAAGGTAGATACAGGTCAGTCATACTTTGCGTGTACCACAATTAGAAAATCAAGACGAAGAGGATACCACAGATGATTCAGACTCTGAAGAAGATGATTATGAAGAAAATCCAGAACTTGAAGATCGACAAGAAAGTCAACATCTGGAAAATGCTGATGTGAATGAAACATCAAATGAGAAAATAGTAATAGAAGATTCTGAAGATGAGAAAACTGAAATTTTGCTAGATCAAGTAACAGAAGAAAAAGAAGAATCTGATCAAGAGATTCAAGAAATTCAAGAACCAGATCAGGAGAATATCGAAAAGCAGATTGAAAACTCTGGAAATAAGAACAAAAATTCTGAAACTGGGAAGTTAGCAGTAATTCCAGAAGAAGAAGACGAATTACCAAGTACCAGCTATAAGGATGATGTTCCAAACAAAGTATTAAAACTGCTGATTAGAGAAGATCGTGAATCAAAGAAGAAAACTGAAATAATGAAATTATTCAGCAGAAAAAGAAAATCAGCTGAAGACACAGAATCTGAAACTAGTGACAATGATGATTATGTAAATAAGCCGAGAAAGAGAACTTGGAAAATTGAAAGTAATTTGACAGAACACAAGAAAAAAATCATTAATAAAAGAGATGAGAATATGATATACAAACTGGTAAATAAAGAAGATAGTCAAACAATTGGAGTTAAAAGTCTAGAATACAAGTTGGTGAATAAAAATGAAGAACAAGTGAATGAAATTTCAAGTCAAAGCAAAGAAGAGCTAAATGAAAAGTTCCAAAAAGAAGGAAAAATTGAAGTGTTAAATAGAAGAAAACAAATGAGAGTGGTCAAAACAAATCAGAAAAATAAGTCATCAAGGCAGTTCAATATAATATTTCCACCTGTAATTGAAAGTTTAATTGACTAGGTCGAAGAGCTCTTGTTAGTTGACTAGGTCGAAGAAACTATGTTTTAGTTAGAAAAAGAAACTTTGTTGTATGACCTAGGTCGAAGAAAACATGTTTTAGAATTTGAAAACTTAAAAAAAAAAACAAAAAAAACAGAGGGGGTATATACTAATTTTTCAAAATTAAAATTTTTGTTTTGTTTTTTAGAGGGGACAATGCTCAGATTAATATTTGTTTTGTTGGTGCAAGTCAAAAATGTAGATACCTATAAATTCATTGGGGTTGGGGATTTAAAGGTGGAAAGGATACAATTTAGTTGAATAAAGAAAGGGTAAAGGAAATAGAATTAGAAGAATTTAGTAGAACTCAATATGAGAATTGCAGAAATATGGATGAAATTAGGGTTTAAATACTAATCCTGAGTAAGCCTGAAACATGTTCAATAGAAATAATTTGTGAAATTCTTGGGTGGTGTTTGGTGATTTTAAAATCACCAGATGAGGGAGTTGATGGAGCAGGTTAATGAACAATATTTTGTTCAGGCTTGTGAAGCCAAACGTCCATAATGTTTAATACAACTAATATGTTTGCTGCATGTTATTAAATCAACCTAGAATAAACTGTTCAACATGAACATATGGGACTAACATTATGCTATTTGTGCAAAATGCAAAAAGAAATAATACAATAATTATTGTCTATTGTCTTTGTCATACACTAACTGATGCTCTCAAAAATAATAGCATGTGCTTTTAAATGTGCTTTTGTTTTGTCTTTTGTGACAAATGTATATGCTGCTTAAATGTGCTTTTTGCTAGGTAACATAATGAATGGGTTAACATTTAGCAAAGGGGGTGGATAACAGAACAAATGTCAATTCTTTAATTAATTGATGTTTTATGTTTGTTTAAATAATAGTTTTCCAAATGAAGCTTAGAGTTGGCTGCAGAAAAAGAATGCATTTTAAAAAGTGACGCAAGAAAAAGTGGTGCAGATAATTGACGCTTTCTGAAAAAGAGGCCTGCTGATGTAAAGCCACAAGAGAAAACTTATTTTGAAAAAGATGAGAAGCCTATAAACTTTTATTGTGAAAAGTTTTGCAAAGAACTGCCAAAGGCGACTCTGTGGAGAGGTTTGTTATTGTGCCACAGGAAGCTCAGAACGGACAGGCTCAAGGTTGAGAGGAAGAGCCGCGGCATTTTTGTGCATTACATGAACATCTTTGCTACAAAATGTAGCAGCCTAAGGAAGTGTCGCCAGGACTTTGTGCATGAACAATGGGTTAGTGAAAAAGCCCGGACATGAGGTGGAAGATGTCACAATTTACTGTGGCATGAGGTGTTTCAGCCAATGGGGAGCCAGAATTTAGCTGTTGGAATGTGAAAATAGTTAGTTTAGCCTTAGTTTTAGGGTATAAGAATTGGCTCAAGGAGCAGACATTTGCCTACGCTTCTGGATTCCAGAGGGTCGTGTTCTGCTGATGGACGAACACACGTAAGGACAGGAGATTTTGATAAAGACTTTGTTTTCAGGCGATGAGGGTAACAGGAATTAGTTAGGGTTTGGAAATGCTCATTTTCACTTATTTCTATTAATGAATAATATTTCTTAAATTAAGCTCTCTTTATAAATGCTGAATAAACCTTTTTTTATGACATTTTCTAATACATGTTTAATAAAGTTCCAAAACCTAAGTTTTCATGAATATGTTTGAATAAACTTACTAAATGACAAGCAGGTCTTGATTATTGTGGATAATTTAAACAACATATATAGATCTAATCGCCTCATGATTCAGTCGCTCTGTTGTTGATATGGGCCTGGTATTGTATGATAAGTTTGATGGTAGTAGGTAGAGTCATTTATGCAAAATTTTGGTAGGAGCGCTGGATCAAATTTGTTATGTTATGTTATTGGTGTTTTGTAAAGCGCATGAATCACCCGGGGGCATCTCCGCGCTACCTAGTTCAGTTGCCGAGAGCAGCGAAAACCCAGAGCATGTCATCAGTATAGGAAGGCTTTCAGATGTTTCCTGAAGGTCAGGTAAGAAACATACAGCCAACAAGGAAAAATCTTTGCAGAGACTAATAGCATGTGTAAAATTATAATAAAGTATCAGAAAATGTACAGCACCACTAATATCAGTGTACGGTGTAAGAGCATTTTACATCACACATATTACACAGAGAAAATCAATCATAAGTGTGTAAATCACTGCTTAGGAAATGTTACATAAGAAAAAGCGCTACAAGTTGTAGGAGTCATATGACAACCATAATAGTGGGCAGCATAGTGATTGGTATGGAGAAACACATTCTTAGCAGCAGGCCCATTAACCCTCTGTGCTTTTTTTCCATGAGTCAAAAAGTCCGAGATGAAATACCATCTGTCTACTAAGAACATTAATCACTGGAGTTATCATGCCATTTTTATTGTTGCCGAAAATTGGTGGAGGCCAGGAAGGAGGCAGCAAGTGCTCTTAAAAATACATTTTATACTTACAAACACGACGCCCCCACCTGAAGTCCGTGCCAACCGCTGTCCGTGCAGGTAACAGCAGTGGAGTGATGGGGCCGGTTAAGAGGGGATTTCAAGGGACGGTGCAGAGGGGAAATTAATTACTTATGGAATTTTCCCTCTGCATCGTCCCTCGTGATCCCTCTTAACAGCACCCCTCTGGACCACCGCTGTTACCTGCACAGACTGCGGCTGGTCAGCGCCTGGTGTAGTCACACTGCCCGAGAGCCTCCCTGCTCAAGGGCCCTGTGAACTCAGTGACAGTCACCATCAGTCTAGGGTGTGCTGCTTCTTAGGCCTGCCTTTAAGACTGGAGGTGAACTTCTGAACGAATCGTAGCGGACAGGCTTTCAAGGTTAACAACCCACACTAGCCACTGCTAGGGTCAACCTGCTGGTGCTAAGACACCAGGGCTTTTAAGATCTTGCGGGACCTTCTAAGGTCTAGTATGGGAATGTGCTCCCTTGGGGAGAGTGGTCTGGTGGACTGGTCATGAAGTCTGAACATGGTTCCCCAGTTCCAAATTCAGCAGCTAGGGGCAAAGTGCCAATATCCTGTCCCGCACTGAACAGCATACTGCGTAACTGAGAGAAACGTGCACTGCACTGACCCGCTATAAACACCCAGATGTGAGACAATTCAAATTACGCACTAGACAAGAGCAATATGCTGCCTTAAAAAAATTAACAGCATCTTAGAAAAAAACAAACACTCATAGGGAATGTAAGATTAAGTAAAGCATGTGAAATGTAAGCAGGAACAACATGGTTACCTTTTTCTTTTTACACTAATTATTCAGAACTTAGTGAGTGCTTTTGCCTCAAAAGTTAAGGCCATGACTAAAAGGCCCAGAAGGGACCGCTTCAATGCACATTGCTTATAGACCACGTTTGTGTATACAAAGCCGCAGTACACATTTTGTTTTCCAATTCATCCAACAAGCAGGTATTTCAGTACCTCCAGGAATATTACACTTTTCCACCCAGGGGAAAAAACGTTGTTCAAAGAGCGAGGAGACAACAAAAGTAGCGCTTCACTGCAAACACTGTGAAGTGGCGCTAATGTGTTTTGGTGTGAATAAATCAATCTGGCCACCTTGCATCCACTCTGTCTTGGTATAGTTAGTTATTTTTCATATTTTGAAGATTTTATTTCTCTCCACCCTGAGGCTGCACGAAAGGTGGAAAGAAAAGGTAATGCCTGTTTCTTGAAGTCTTGGTTTTTACTACATGCGGAGGAGAGAGACGGGAAGAGAGGGACAAAGAGGGGGGCCACTGCCAGCAGTGCAGTTGTGCTTCCCCCCCGCAGTCTGACTCGGACTCACGGAGTCAATCACGGCCCGAAAATAGGCCGCACTCAGCCCCAGCAAAACCGGCCCCCTCTGAAAAAAATGGCCTCCACACCATCCGACCTACAGGGGGATTGCCCGGTGCCCGGAATCGCCATTCCGGCCCTGGGAACAATAAATGAGCTGGAATAGGGCCTGTAAAAACGAGTGTCCCGTCAATGCATTAAGGTAAAAAATAATCTAATATTAATGAAAGAAAGAAAATGTAGTTAGCAACCTAAATGAAGTGCAAGATCAATATATTATTGGCATTGGGATATGCCGGTTACGGCGGAAACGTAAAAAATTGAGAATTTATAAGCAATTACCTGATAGGTAAAGGGCTTTGAAAACTAGACCCTTAGAAATGGGATTTGAAATGGTATGAAACCATAAAATCCAGATACTCGAAGGGCATTTGATCTACTTGTAAATAAGTTGTAGATATACAAAAACTTTTTTGATTACTTCTTTAGAGTGTAACTATAGAACAGGGTCACCACTCTATCCACGAGGTTGGAGCATCATTGATGGAACTTTAAGAATGGCACAATACAGGGCGCAGGGTTCTCAGTGGGAACACGGAGGTTACATTGAGTGTGTCGCTTTGCATTGGAGGTCTTGGTCCTGGGTGAAGAGTTGGCTTTGGGCACTCAGCATCTGCAGGGCAAGTATTCATTGTTGAAGTCAACAGGCAGGCTGGAAGGTTGGCGCCAGGTCAACTACTGACTCTTCAGTTCCTGCAGGATGCAACTATTCACGTCTTTCGTCTTTCAGGTCTGCCGGATCGGTTGTTCTGGTGCCAGGGGCTCCCTTAATTACTGAATTTAGGGGCATTAGGGGAGTGTAGGGTAGTAGCCAATAAGCTAGTGACCCTTGCGGTCACTACGCCCCCTATAGGACTACTTCCTAAAGGAAGTGGCCATAATCCCGTCTCAGAATTCCTAAGTATGCCATCACAAAGATGGCTACTAATGAAAAGTTGTGTCCACATGGGTTTGGGACACTGTAGGGGTGGTACTAGCCTGGTGGTGGCAGGCCTACCTGACGAACACATTTTCATGCTTTGTCCAGGTGCCAAAAGGGCTCTAAACAAAGTGGGTCGGCTTCCTCTCCTTTGAGGGGAGCCAGATTTACATTTGAAAGGCGGCAGCTCTTTGAAGCTTGCCAGCCTATGGAGGCTATCAGCAGGTCATTTTGTGGGAGGGGTTTTGACACCCTTTTCCTAGAAATGCTTTTGTTCTGGGACTCCTCAGAGCAGAATGCTCTCATGCTAGGAGGTCAGAACAGTGTCTCAGCAGTCAGGCTGGCAGAAACCAGTCAGCGAGCACACCAGAGGCTAGTAGGTTTTTAGGGGGCACCTCCAAGGTGCCTTCTAGGTGCATGTATTGGTAAATCCAAGACTGGATCAGTGTGGGTTTATCGATATGAGATGTTTGATACCAAACATCCCTATTTTCTTTTTTTTAAACTTTTTATTGTTACTTGAGAAACAGTGGTGTGCATCACAATCATACAGTGATAAGGATTACAATTGTACCGTGGGGAATTCAAAGCAGGAAAAGGGTAGTTCAATACAAAAAACAGTATGCAATACAGTTCATCATCATACATTCACCAATGAGAGTGGTTCATCGGCCCGGGAAATCTGGCAGGGTTTGCATATGTGGCCCCTATACTCGTTCCAGCTGGACCAAACATCGACCCATTTCTTCGGGCATCCCCTAGCCACATAAACAGTCTTCTCCTGGAGCATGCACCAGTCCATATCTTTTTTCCAGGAACCAAGCGTCGGTGGCTACGCAGCCCCCCCCAGCCCCCCCACAACCTAGCAATGTTCCTTATCTCTATCGCGAAGCCCAGCGTGGCCCAGGCCCTACCGTGTGTAGACAGATCAGTTGGTTCCCATATATTCAGTAGACATCTCTTCGCCTCAACTCGGAGCTCCACCTCCCTCATGCAGCAGTGTATCCGCTGCCAATAAACCTGGAGCAGTGGGCATTCCCATAAGATATGGAAAAATATCCCAACCTCACCACACCCCCCTCCGGCAGAGCCCGTTCACACTGCGGCCCATCAGTTGCAATCTCGTTCTTGATATGTATACTCGATGGAGGATCTTCAACTGTATCAGGCGAATCCTGGCTGATATGGCCACTTCCTTAGGGGACGCTAGCGCACTCCTCGTCTATTTCTAACCCATCGGACTCCCACTTTCTTTTAAGGGGTTGTAGTATATCCGGGGAGTTGTTGATAATTTTTTTATATGTGAGGGAGATGGCATGTTCGGGGAGGTGGCCGTCAAGTAATCTGTCCTCTAGAGGGGAGGAGGCTGGGGGTAGCGTCCCATGGGGAATGTTGGATTGGAGGGCGTTAGACCTGTAGGTAACGGTAATATTCGGTTTGTGCGAGCTCATATGTGTGTTGGAGGGAAGCAAAGGAGAGAACACCCCCAGTGCCCCATAGGTCTCTTATATGGGAGATCCCAATCAGGAACCCTTTAGTACGGCTTGGAGTGCCCAATCTTTCAGAAGCCCATAGCGTGGTCGCCATAGTCAAAGTATCAGCCCAACCTAGTTTCCGTTGTTCTATGTGCCAGATTTGTACCGAGTGTTTGGTGGGCCCGGTAAGTGGGTACCTGCCTAGCCTAGAGTATAGTGCCGCCTCATAGTTCCCCCCAGGTAGGAGCCATCGGTCCATTCCGAACCCTGGATCATTACCGTTTCAGTATGTGCCCTGATTAATGGCCGTAAGATGGGCTGACCAGTAATACTTACGAATATCCAGGAGCGCTATACCCCCATCATACCAGCCAAACGTCAGCTTCTGAAGGGAGATACGGGGTGCCCCTGCCCACAATAACTCTGAGCGTGGTTTCGAGAGATGCAAAGTACAACTGCGGCACCAGGTCAGGGTAATTCTGCAGGGCATATAAATATCTCAGCAGTGCCATCATTTTGAAGAGTGATGCTCTGCCCAACAGCGACAGTGGGAGCTTCTGCCTGGAGGCCGAGTCCCTTTTGAGCCGTTGCATGGGGGCTGGAGGTTTTTCTCATACCGGGTGGCCGCGTCCTTGGAGACAAAAATCCCCAGGTATTTAAATCCATTGGTTGCGATCCTGATCGGGCAACGACTTGGGATAGTCGGGGGTCGCCATGTAGAATATACATTACAGACTTGCCCCAGTTTATACTGTATCCCAAGTTTCTCCCGAAACTGGTGAAAATGTCCATGGCCACCATAAGTGACTTGCGAGGGTTCGTGATGTATAAAAGGATATCGTCCGCGTAGAGAGATATCCTGTCCTCCCAACCATCTGCCCATCGGAGCCCCCTGATAGATAGGTCTTGCCTGATCCAGGCAGCTAGTGGCTCAAGGGACAGGGCAAAAAGCAGGGGCGGGAGAGGGCACCCCTGTCGCGTTCCCCTTTCCAAACAAAAGACCCCCGAAAGTTTGTTATTTACGGTGACCTGGGCCAGGGACTCAGCGTAGAGGAGCTGCACCCACCTTATGAATTCGGGACCAAAGCCCAGTTTCCAACGGACCGCCATCATGTATGGCCACTCTAAAGTATCAAACGCCATGGCAGCATCCAGCGATACCACTACTGCGTCCTCCCGAATGGTGTGGCAGCGTCCCAAAACACCATGTAGTCGACAGAGATTGAGTGCAGTGCTACGATGCGGCATAAAGCCCGACTGATCAGGGTGAACCAGTGTTGGGAGGACCTGCTTAAGCCCGTTAGCAAGAACCTTGGCCAGGATCTTGGGTTCAGCGTTAAGCAAAGAAATAGGCCGATATGAGGCACAAGAGTCTTTGGGTTTGCCTTCCTTCGGGATAGCCACAATAGTGGCGATACGCTGGTCTCTAGGTAGTACGCCCTGTTCCTTACTTGCCTCAAACATCCGTTTGAGATACAGGCTAAGGCCATCGGAGTTGAGCTTGTAAAGTTCAATGCGGAGCCCGTTGGGTCCCATGGCTTTTTCCGAGTGGAGGTCGCAAATAGCACGACACAGCTCCTCCGTTGAAAGCGGAGCCTCCAAGAGTTCACGCTCCTCCTCTGAGGGCCGGCAGACGAATATCTGCCAGCAAATCAACAGAGTCCTCCTCAGGCCGGTCCGACCCTCTACTATAAACCTTCCAATAGCGCCTCTCAAACTCCGTTACAACCTCTCGGGGTTCGGTTATGATCACTCCAAACATCCCTATTTTCAGTGAAGCCATCATGTAGATGGGGGAACTCGTTTTCACCAGTGTCCAGCACATGTTCTAAAATGACTTCCTTGGTGACTTGCACAGTCAGTAATGGATGTAACCAAACCCAGTGCATATCTAATCATGCAGGTATGCCCTCACATGTAATGCCAAGCACCCTGCCTTAGGGCTGGCGTGCCTGCTCAGGGCTGACTTACAAGTACTACATGCAGTGTTAGGGGGTCTGGCACACAGGGATGTGTGTCAGGTTGTGTTTTCACTTTTGGCTGCACCATAACACACAGCCTGTGATATCAGCACTGAGTTTGGGGAGGGGTCACTTATGGTGATGCAGTTTGTACTGCAGCACTTGGGGGACCCTCTTTAGTACCACCAGCCCTAAATACCAGGAGTACCATTTACTAGGGACTTATAGAGGGTGCTAAAGGTATTGCTAATCTGGGGACCTGGTTAGCAGGCACCCTATGCACTTCCAGTTGAAATCACATCATGGACCAGACAAAAAGTGTTGATGACCATGTCAAAAAAGAGTACTTTCCTAAATAACCCCCCAAACTAAAGAGTATGAAACAAACCTTTCTCAAGAGATGCCTAATTTTCTAAGTGAAAGAACCTTGAAAGGCCATCTACAATGGCATGGTCAGTCCCAGGTTAGTGTTCCTTTGTTAAGTCAATACCCAGTAAAGAAATGGACCATGTCAACAGTTTGTGGTTTTCACCTTTTATTTGCATTGGCTATCCGAGAGGCCTGTGGTTAGTTTGAACAAGGAAGTGAGAGCTAAACAAGTATGGCCTCAACGTCTTCAGGGACATAACCACAGGAAATGCTTCCTTCTCAATGGTACTCCAACGCTGCTCCCTGAGGAGTAACCTCCTGCTAATGAAACCAACAGGTTGGTCATGGCTATCATCATTGATCTGGAATGGGACTGCTCCTATGAATCGCTTTCAGAATAGGTGCGTAACACATTGCTCCCTTCGGAGTGTCAAAATACTTTTGACAGCTCATTGTCCAGTTCACTTTCTTTGGCATATTCTTAGAGGTCAATTCGGGTGGCGGGGACAATGATCCCATATCCCCTCACACACCTCCTATAGTACCTGGTCAAGCAAAGGAATGCCCTGACGTGAGTCTGGGTGGTTGGAGCTACCCATTACACAATTTTCTGTATATTGGGTTAGAAGAGTTGAACTTGAACTACACCTATAAGGTGACCCAAGTATACAACTGACCCTGCTCTAGCTGGCACTTGCTTGTCATGATAGTAATCCCTGCACTTCTCATAGACTCAAGGACCTTACTAAGGTGGATAAGGTGATCCTACCAGGTGAAACTATAGACAGCAATATCGTCAAGATAAGCTGCACAAAAATATTCTAGCCCATTAAGGACTTTGTTCACCAACCTTTGGAAGGTGGCAGGGGCATTTTTTTTGTCCAAAGAGCATAACGTGGAACTGATAATGCCCATCTGGCGTCGAGAATGCGGATTTCATTTTTGCTTCAGGTGTCAGATTAATCTGCCAGTAACTTGACGTCAAATTAAAAGTAATGAGATACTGGCTGCCCCTAACATGTCAATTATTTGTCAGCCCTAGGAATTGGGTGTGCATCTGTCTTGGTTACTGCATTGAGTCCCCTACAGTCTATACACAAAACCTCAGATTATTTCTATCACCTTGGGTGTAAGGTTGGGGACTAAAACAACTGGGCTGGCCCAGTGGTTCTCAGGTATTTCCATGACCCAGCATCTTGCTTACTTCAGCTGTGATGCTCTCTTTGACATGATCATACTGCCTGTAGATCTAATTTTTGACAGGTAGTCTCTGTCCAAGTCACGTGTATACCACTTAGTCTTACCAGGGGTCAAAGAGAAGAGTTCCGCATACTGTTGGCAAGAGACGGGGTCTGAGAAGACAACTCTTTCCACTGACCCATCTTTAGGATGGTTATAGCTGGTCAGGGAGAAGTTTACTCACTCCTTCCTGGTCCTCATCTGTGACCGTCAGCATGGTCATCTCAGCCCTGTCATGGTAGGGTTTAAGGCAGTTTACATGGATGAACCTTTTGGGGTTTCTGCAACTGACAAGGACCACCAAATTGGTGATCTCCCCGTTTCTTTCTAGGATAGGGTTGGACCCACTCCATTTGCTGTGGGCGGCTCCATGCAGTCTGTTTAAGCCTGATAACAGGGGGTCAGCAAATGTTCTTTCACTAGACCTTTAAATGAGGATAATGAGCAGGCAGGTCTGAGAAGCTGGGAAGGATGGAAAAAGAAAAGAACTTTTGTGAATCAACAACATAAAGGCAAGAAAGATGTATTGAATTCTTGTTTTGATCTGGTCACATTTGCTGTGTGATGGCAGACAGAGGTAAGAAGTCAGTTTACAATGACCTTTCCTTCTCTGACTGCAGAGTTCCAGGATTTTGTAAAGTGAACTGTCTGACCTGCAGTAAGAATATGAAATAAAAGGATGAAGGGTATCAGGTTTTTCCTAACACACATTTAATTAGCTAATAAGTCAACTGTATAAACATCGAAATATATTTCAGTAGTTGTGAAAGCCCATTTTTAGGTCGAGGACCGTAGGCTGCGCTTGCGCAGTTCGGTCCAAAGATTTAATGTTACTTAGAATGGGGCTTGAACCCGCCCCTCTTCTCCATTGGCTGGCCTCGTAAATGCTGGTCAGCCATTGGAGGAGAGGGGCGTCACTCTTCAAGCCCCGTCTTTTTCAGATTCGGGGGCGTCTTCTTTGCTTCGTTCTGGTTTGCGATCTCTCCTCTTCCCATTGGCTGGAATTTTACCTTCCAGCCAATGGGAAGAAGAAAGAAAACCACTCCCCCGAATCAGAAAATTACGCTGCTTTCTCCTAGGCATTTCTGCCGCGCCTCGGAGAAAGATGGTGGTGTCATGGCGTTGTGCAAGTAAGTTTTTTGCCATCTGTACCCTTGTTGTGCATCTGTTCCCTCGTGCTTTCCGCCCCCCGTCGTTGTGCATCTGTTCCCTCATGCCGCCCCTAGTTTGTGCTTGCTCTCCTGCCCCCTCGTTGCGCGTCTGTGCCCTGCTATTGTATTGCCCAACGAGTCGCAATCCAATGGAGGCGAATTGTGTCAGGCGCCGGCGTGGGGATCCCCCCTTTCCATGTTTTATCTCCGAGCAGGTGCCTACCCTGCCGGATTGCTGCTGTGTCGATATCTGGGAGGCCCGGGTGCCACCCCCGCCAGGAACTTTCTATTTTTATTAGAACGGGAGCCTACCCGTGTTTTCTTTGCCCAAGAGTCTCACCGGCCGGCCCGCAGGAAGTCAGGCAGCCCCACCGAGGACATATGCGGGGCCACCAGGAGACCGGAAGGAGAGAAGGTGTTGCATCCCCCAGCCTGTCACCACGAGAAGCAGAAGCCGGCATCTCCCACGGGGCTCCCAAGAGCCAGGGAGAGCCCCGTGGTGATCAGCAGAGTAGCCTGCGGCCTGTTTCGGCAGAGGGAGGGGCGCGAGGCACATTGAAAAGAATCCCAGTAGCAGGGACCACAGAGGAGCGGCGCTGAGGAGCCCCCGCCCCAGTGAATGGGGACCCATTGTGTTCATTTGGGGGAGAGGGAGGGCGTCGGGGCACATTCCCGGTGCCCGCCCCCCACTCTCCCACCCCCACCCAAATACTTGTTTATACTTCTGTGTGATGAAAAAAACATTTTAACTGAATAAAAAACAAATCAGCACACTTTACTTGGTGAGTGCAAATGATAAATACATTTTGGAAACCCAATGTTCATAGATTATTGTTAATATCTGAAAGGTAGTGTAATGGTTTTTGCCCATTTCTTGGAAATGTACTGTCTGTAAATAACAGTGCACCACCACATCATGTTATAGAACTATATTTATTAATAGTGAGTGTTCAAACATGAACTGAGAAACACTCCTGCCCCGATGGCTACGCTAGCAGTAAGCAGAGAAGCAAGTCAGGGAACATGTGTACCCTATTTGTGGGCTAGATTCTTATTACACATGGAGCAAACATTTAGCCTAATCAAACAAGAGTTTTTTTAGTACAGCAGAAATGCCGAACTCACACATTTGAAGGTGCACTCATGTGAGAATAAAGAAAAAGGCAACTCTAAAACAAAATATTTGCCAATGGTCACACAATTTGAGACCAGTTTGCAGGTCAAGTAGATTATTCAAGTTACTCAACCTGCAGGTCTAGTAACATTTTTATGATTTTTCAAGGCCTGATTAGCGGTAACAGTGCGACTTTTAGCTTGCCCCTAGTGACCCTCGGTAGTCCACTTGCAATCTGTCCTGAAAACACAGAGGTGCAGCACAGTATTAGATGCAGAAGGTAAATACGATTTGCAGCCCTTTTCAGCTTCAGCGCTGGAATGGACGGTATACACCCGTTACAACGCATCTTTTACTCCGCACTACCATTACAACGCGACTTTTACTCCGCATACCATTACAACGCATTGCGCTGGGGGGCGCTCTAGGATAGGGAATAAGTATAATTTACTATCCAACACCTTCCCTAGGGTCCACGGGGACTGGAGTTAGAATAGTAAATTATACTTACCACTATCCAGCGCCCCAAGGCGCTATGCGTTGTAACGGTATGCGGAGTAAAAGTCGCGTTGTAATGGTCTGCGGAGTAATAGTATGCGTTATAACGTCATACATCCGGAATGGACTGGCCTCTGCTACTGGGAATACCATAAAGCAAACTTCCTCCTACTTCGCTACTAATGGACAATGCAGTTTTCAGATTGTTTCCTGCTCGAAAGGGGTGAGGGAACTGACGAGGACAGAGTGTCGTGGAGGGGGGAGTGGGAGGAGACTGCTCCGAGATGCATTTTAGCAAACGTCTTGTGCCTGTTAAAATGATTTCTCTGGGAAATACTCTGCGTTCTGCTGCAGCGAAACAACCAACAGACTAGAAGAGTAGCAATGAAAGACAGTCAATAAGATTTCATTTTTTAACCCATGATAACCTGTAAATTAGCTGCTGAAAGAAAACTAGTAAACCAGCAATTCGGACCCATTACATTTTTAATTTGCAAAGCCTTGCACATAGAAACTATGTCCCAGTACCCTCTCCAGTTCTGCAACAACAGTTCATCATGTGGACAGGTGCATTAACAACCAGGAAGGCTCTTAGGGGGCATGTGAGGTTTTATATAATCCAGCCTCATGAGTGAAGATCCACCCGGATTATAGACTCAAAAGTCTATATAGATGCACAAGAGTATCACTGACATTGTGAGACCAATCGTAATCCAGCATGCTAAGTGCCTACCCAGTACACCTGCAGCTACTTCTCAGTGAGTGGTTACCATTATGAACTAGAACTAAGCGGTAAATAAAGGGAGGGAACGGGTCAGTCTAGGACCTAGCACCATTGTGTGGCTTGGAAACATTGTGGTTTAACACCTTCGCTGCGGTGGCTATTCCACCGCAGCCCTAAGGGAGCGGGGGGGCCGCGCAGCACGCCTATGCTGGTGACGGAACCACTCCATCACCAGCCTCGGTTGAGCTGTGATCATGACAGAGCGGTTCAGTCATGTCCCCGCCCGCTCAATAGAACACACCGCGCAGGTGCAAAATCTGCGCCACGCAGGGGCGTTCTATTGGGCAGGCGGGGCCATGACGGAACCGCTCCGTCATCAGCACAGCGCTACCGCGGCTGATGACGGAGCGGTTCCATCATCAGCACGGAAGTGGTTAAGGTGTATACCTTGAATATGGCTACACACCTGGCACTTATGTTTCCTTTTTAAGCCTATGATCACTTTCTAGAATTTTACATCTGGACCTGGCAGGTTAAATAATGTACCTCTAGTGTATCGATGCAACTCCGTTTGTAATGTTTGAGCAGCAACTTAACGGTATGATTTAGTTACTTTTTTTATATTTAATATTTAAATGATATTGTATTTTTGTAGGTTGTCAGCGATGTCACTTCTGTTTTACCATCAGGGACAAAGGCCATGTGTTATCATCACCTGAAAGGATGTGTGATGACATCCTGTGATGTCATCAGGTCAAAGGGCTTCTAATGTCACCTTCGCTACCCCTGACATTTTGATGAATTGACGGCCATGACAAATACCAACAAAAACCACACCAGATTATTATTTTTTTAAACAAACTTTATTGAGCACCGCAGGAAAATTTCCAGTTGACATAGCAAATACATTGGAGCAGTTTTCGGTTTTCTTCACGTGTCCTTCATGTCTATTAATGTTCTGCTTGCATAAACCAAAGTGATGTAGTCAGTATGTCTAAGAAACAGGAGTCCATACATGATACCAATATCGCATTTGGTTCGGTATGCAACATCTTTACAAATCACTCCTCTAACATAATCCCTCCCTCCCACCCTCTACCAGTCTCCTGGCATGTTGGTTCCTACTCTTCCCACAACCGTGTGTATTTGGGTATATGCACCGCTTGGCACAACGTACTGTTGGTGTGCGGATGATCATGCCATTTTGACACTGTGCAATTATTTAAATCTTGAACTGCATTCAATGGGTTTAATGTGGGGTAACCGTGATATGCAGTGGGAGAAGAACTAGGGGCATATTATCAAGTGGGGCGTTAAAATTATCGCTGTTTTAGCGGCAGAAAACTCCCGCTAAAGCGGCGATAATGGGCTTAATATGCCCTGGATAATAGCAATAGAAGACCAGAACATGGATTTCTATTGGAATTCACAAGGCCATATTATCAAGCCCATTATCGCCGCTTTAGCTGCAGTTTTCTGCCGCTAAAACTGCGATCATTTATAATGCCCTGCTTGATACTATTCCCCTTAGTAATTTAAAACCTTCTACCATGATATCCCATTCCATGGGGATGGGGTGTTCTTAATCCGGGCACCTCTTCGTGCCTAATTCCTCCACTTTCAGCCCAACACCAGTGTACCACCACCACTTCCTGCCACATACATAAAGTGGTGCATCTAGGGGATTTCCATCTCATGGTGATCGCCCGTATGGCCAATAGGAGGGCTAGATGAAGGAAGCGCAACTGGACCTTCATAGAACTTGTGCGTTTGCCCAACAAACACTCTAGAGTGTTGTCTACGTTCTGAAAATGTAAAATCTCCCCAATTGCGGTTCGGATCCCTGCCCAATAGTCGCGAAGTTGAGGGCAAGCCCATAGCATGTGAATACAGCCCACCTCCTCGGATCTGCAACATGGGCAGTGGTGTTTGGGAACATGTGATATTGTCTCTTTGGAGTTAAATAGGATGTGTGTAATAAAATACTTTGTATGAATTTAAATTTGGCATTGCGGGATACCCGCTTGGGATGCTCTAGGATACTCGCCCATGCTTTGTCAGTTATTGCAACTTTAGTTGTCTCCGTCCATTTTGTCCTGAGGTCAGTAAGTTGAATAGATGCCTGTGCCCGAATACCAACATATAACCATTTAATTAAATGGCGACCCTCCCACATATAATACAGTGAGCGGACCAGAACCACATCCAGCTATGACCACAATATTATATGTAGAAGGTATACAGGGCTTGCAGCCCTATTCAGCTTTAGTGCTGTAATGGACTGGCCTCCGCTGCTGGGAGTACCATGAAGGAAACACCCTCCTCCTTTGCTACAAATGGACATTGCAGTTTTCAGTTTGTCTCTTGCTTGGAAGGGTTGAGGAAACCGACATGGACAGAGTGGTGGAGGGAGTAGGGTAGTCTGCTCTGAAATGTATTTTAGTGAACATTCATGCTTGTTAAATGCATTCGATACATACACAACATGGGTTAATATAACATCAAAAGAATGCTTAATATACTACAGCACAAATGGAGAAAATCAGGAGATTAAGCTAACCATAGCACACTAGAGCTCTATTGCAAAGCCTACAAAAGAGCCATCAGAACCACAAAAATAAACCATTACCACACATGCATATCTGAAGACTGCCCTTCCAAACAACTCCATACAATTATAGCAGAATTCCACAATCCAGAGTGCCTAAGCACAGAAACAACCAGCCACAAGAATTGAGACAAATTGTCCAAATACTTGATCTCAAAATGTACAAAGTCTGAAAGTTACCTAAATGAAAACAGAAACACCACAACAATGCCTAATCAAACAACCATAGAAAGACAATAACCATCCATCAGTGCATACCATCAATACTCTGTTTTAAAACGTTTCCTCAATACGATTATTGCAACCAGACCATTAGGATCACCATCAGATCCTGTACTGCAAGAATCTTTCACTCAACCTGTGCAGGAAAGGTAGCCAGATGCCTACTCAACCAGTCCCTGGAACACTGTTCATTCCCACCGGAATTAAAAACATCTACGTCAGGGCCATATCAAATGGACCATTCTTAGGAAAAGATTTTAAGAGAGCAATGTTTACTCAACTCTAATTTTACCAAACAATATGGCTTACTGTCAGACCAACAGCCTGGTTTCAGACAAGGTAGAGGCACAAAGTCAGCCCTTATATAATTGCAATGATCTAAAACTCAGTGGACAAAAACAGATCAACTGTCTCATTACTTCAGATTTTATCAGCTGCATTTGACACTGGCCACCACCACACCCTACTGTAAAGACTACACAATATCAGAATTTGTGAAAAAGATTTCAAATGGATTGCTTCTTATCTCAGACAAAGTGTAGTGCAAGTACGCCCTTTCACATCGTCCCAAAGAGTGCCTTCTACATAATAACCCCAGCAATATCTTCATACCTTGCATATCAACATAAACTGCAAGCCATCCTTACACTCTCAATCGGCTATGCCAATAACCTATACATTGGTGCATCCGCATTCATTATATGCAAAATACAACTCATCCAAAATGCTGCTACAAGGCTTCTTCTCCACCTTCACCCAAGAGAACACAAACCCCTAGTGACCTATAACTAGAAAGGCAATGTTCAAGGCACTATGCACTGTCCACAGATTTCCCAAGGAAAAGCACTGCTATACCCACAAGTTAAATTAAGCTTGTACCACTTATTGTATCGCCTTACCATAAGAAATCCGTAGGAGGTACTGCTTTTTCTGTACTTGTGCCATGCTCTGGAACTCCATCAGCCAGCATTCTAAGCACCCAAGAGCATAAACACTTCCAAAGACAGATGAAAACTTGCCTATTTCCTAGATAAATGCATCACTATCAGACGGGACACAGATCCCAGAAAACCGTCACAGCCTCACGCTCAGTCCTCAGTTTACAACCAATAAATTGCAAACAACTCAACCTGCAAACTAGACTGCTTTCATTATGTAGGTAAGCCAAAAGGGCTGAACTTTGGCTCGCCATGACATTATATAGTTATGTACTTCTATATATACACATGCGAAGGCCCACAATAATATAAAAAAGCATAACATGCAGTTTTCAGCAACAACTTGTAACTTTTTACTATCAAATTCACTTAATACATACTGGCTATGAGGGTGTCCATCACCAGCACTGTACAGCTAAAATTAAAAAACACCAAATGAACAGCATGGAATAAATTAAGAGATCCGTCACACAGGACAGTTTTGATGGACTTTAATGTAGTCCATACACTGCAGGTCTAACATATCAATATAATCTGATCCCTTCTTTCCATCTCACATAGGCACTCCGGTATAGCATGATAATAAAAATGCTCATAGATTTAGATCTCTCCTCTTCGCTCGTCCTGCAACCATGCCAGATTAGGACCACATCTATATACAGAATTTCAGTGCAGTACACGCTAAGCAGATTATATCATAAAACATTCTATAAAGGGACCTGCAGATCTGTACAAAGGTAACAGCATACTGAAAATCATAAAAATGCATATCTATCTCTTACGCTTAATCATCCAACACACTGTTGCGTGCTGCGTCCATAACACGATAACACACATGACACAGAAACGCTACCCAGATAGGATCAAAACAAAAACATCCTTCCAGCCACACTCTACATGGTGTAGCATGCTACTCAAGTTGGCAGGTGCTTCTGCACCCCACATAGTAGTAAGCAGTATACAAATGCTGCAATATATTACAATTCTACCTATGAAGGCTCTTGTTTCATTGCTTCAGTGACAGGAGCCCAGCAGTGACACCTCTCCACTATGTCCTTCAAATGGTTTTAGTCAGGTTCAGACAAGCCCTGGCTGTGATGGGTGTATAGTGTGCTTGTTGCACTAAGTTGTAATCCATGGTGAAGCACAGGAGCAGCAGATGTCTTTTCAGGCTGAACCCAACACACACATAGCAAACACATCATGGACAACAACAGTGAAAGCTTCCGTCTTGGCACATTCACCCGATACAGCACAATACTTGCAGTGCAAACCTCCTTCCACATACTAGAGGCAAGTATCGACAGCCTGATCACCAGGGGGTAGAGAAATGAAGTTTAAAATATTTTTTCCAGCAGTCACCAGGGAAGCTATATACAGGACAAATGCCCAATCCGCGCTAGGCATGAGAGGGTAGTGAACTCTACTAGAGCTACATGGCCATGAACACTGCACAACAGAGGCACTCCTACAGTCCTGTGAGAGACAGGAAGCAGTCTTGCAAGTGGCTCAATACAGACAACCCCGTAAAGGTGTTAAAACACAGTTGGGAGGCAACAAAACAGCACCCATTCAAACATTTGTACATAGGACACCAGGAGTCAATGAAATGAATACATCCTTTGATTGTTTCTGCGACTTGTTAATTTCTTCTTCACTGTATACAGATAAGTGCAGCTGACATGTTTCACCTAGTTACAAGCCTGCCCTGGGTAAAATCATGTGTCAGGTCAAATGCACAGTTCTAAACAGACATGGCATTGCAATTGGCTTACAAATATTCCAAGAAGGCGCTTACGGCAGCAATAAGCTCCAAAATTCTGTAGGCTGCGGGTAGACTTAGGAACAGGCTTCTTTTGAGTGGGTAATGACATCCATCCATGTAGGGCCATATTCAGCAAGGAGTGTTCCAACAGTCAGCATTTTGCGTGTGTAATACTCAACCATAAAGCCATTAGGGCCAGGAGGGAGGAAAGGCAGTGTTGCGTAAAGAGTGGCAATCCTACACATCACACTCCAACTTTGTTGCTGTCTGACGTGGGCAGCAGGAGCATTAAAGGAACTGCTGGTGTGAGGCCTGAGTACACTTGTGTCACTGGGGCTAGAAGTCAGTGCAATGTAGCACGGAAAGGAGACAGCCTCGGAAGGTGATAAGCTTGTAAAGTGGGTGCATGCTGTGCTGCTCTCTTGTGAATGGCATCACAAAAGTGGCTGCTGCAGGGCAAAGGAGTAGCTCATTCAGACTTAGTGAAGCGTCCAGGCAAAAGCACCTATCTTTTAGCTGCTACAGGTGCAGGTTCCTAGCCAGGACTGGCAATGTCACCCAAGCGTTCTAGGCAATAATGTGCTCTCACCAAAAGAACTCCGCTAAAGAACTAGTAAGCATTTCTCTGAAAGTACCATGCTGCAGTACACCACTCTTTGAAGTCCAACAGCCAAAAATGGTGGAAATAGGTGAGCAGAGAGGCCAACTGACATGGTTTTCTTCCTCAACTTGTTTTTCCATGTTTATTGAATGCACACGCAACGGATCTAACTGCAACGTAACTGCAATTGATTTAACGCTGTAACACGCCTTAATCCTCATGTAAAGCGCTCTGATACCTCCAGGTCTAGCCTGGACTTCCTAGTCTCCTCGCTGTGTCTCCTACCCCCTCCCCCATCTCTCCCCTCCTTCATTCTTTGCCTGCCTCCCCTATTCCTTCCCTCTCTCCCCTGAATCTTTCCGCCTACCTGCTTTGTTTATCCCAGTGCCTATGCTCGACTCCGTCTCCCTCCCGTCACCCTTTTACATTATCCCCATACCCTTCTACACACCTTGAACAAATGGATGTAACTCGTAATTGACGTACCTTCTGAATAATGTGTAATTTGTAACCTATGCAACCCTACCAGCCAGACTCCCTATTATGGCCCCCTCTAGTATGCCCTTGTCCAAAGCACTCCTACTCCCCTTGTTGGGAAGGGATCCAGCATCTATGCCCTGGAGTCTCAGTGACCCCGCTGAGAGAGAGTACACCGTGACAAGGGAATCACAAAATAGAAAACTAGAAATGATCCCTTTACCGCGGGGAGCAGTCTCCCACCCAGCCAGACATCAGACAGATACTTGCTGTGTCTCCTACACCCCCACCACACC
This sequence comes from Lissotriton helveticus, assembly GCF_964261635.1. NCBI lineage: Eukaryota > Metazoa > Chordata > Amphibia > Caudata > Salamandridae > Lissotriton > Lissotriton helveticus. Next base: position 179,796,137 of record NC_136063.1, read on the forward strand.
CTTTCCCTCCTTGCCTCCCCCATTCTTGTCCTTTCTCCCCTGAATCTCTCTCCCTACTTGCTGTTTTTATTTGTGCCAATTCTCTGCTTCATCTCCCTTCCCGTTGCCCTTTTACATTACCCCCTACACACCTAGAACCAACTGATGTAACTTGTAATGGACATACCTTCTGTAACAATGTAAGTTGTAACCTATGTAATTATCCTCATGTAAAGCGCTCTGATACCACTGGGTCTAGCCAGCGCTATATAAAAGTAAATAAATAAGCAGAGTTCTCTCCCAGCCAAACAAAACAAGCAACGGTCCTTGCATTATCTCATGTCTCGTAGAAAATATTTTTTCCAGAGTGTTAATGCCATGAAGAAGAAAGTGTTAAAATAGAAATCGAAAAGATTAAGACTCAATAAGCATATTTATTAGTAACAAAATAACATTAAGTTGATTGACTTGGAATAATAGCAGTATTTGGATAGTTGGCCCTGAATATGCTGCAAGACAATTAGCTGAGCAGACAACTAGAAATACAGGGAAGAATGTTTCCAGCTTTATCTTGTGCAAATACCGCATAATAAACAATTGCAAGGAAGAACAATATATGCTCTATGAAACCATATGTCCTTCATGATCTCAGTAGTAGGAGCAGGCTTGCAGGATCTTCTGACTTCATGATATGTAAAAAACATCTGAAAGAGACTTTTCCTCTAGCCTACCTGAGGGCCTTCTAGATGCTCTTTTGTCCTAGAATTTGGATTCAAATCAGATAAACTTCATGATTCATATCCTTTTAGATTCTACATGCGACCACACACTGATCCACCGCTCACACAAGTGATGCAGAGGTACTCAGGTGGAGTTGAGAAGAGGAATCTTGTTGCTGAATGGATTATGAGACATGGACATATTGAGGCCTAGGACTGATAAATGGCAGTCTTCACAAAGGAAAGGATTTAAATAGTCTCTCATGGCAAAGGTCTATCAATTCAACAGTATAGACTATAAGTGTGTTTCATTATTAATATCTCTCCATGGACTAAGACCGATCCTGAAATCTCAGGCTTGACATTTCTAACTAGAGTAGACTGGAGTATAGAATAGCTTGTTTCAGTAGCCATGACTCCATGTCGGCCCAGTGGATGAAAGTCTCTATATACACTTCAATGAGGTGCAGTATTTAAGGATGAATGTCACCCAAACACTAGGATTGAGTGCAGGATTTCATAAAGAAGGTCTCTCCACCCTTTAGGATTTGGTGTAGGATCTCGGAGTGAAGTTCTTTCCAAGCACTAGGATTAGGTGTAGGATTTCAGGATGAAGAAGCACTCACTATGCACTATCATTAGGTGTACGTCTCAGAAAGAAGGTGTCACCTCTCTCCAGGATTTGGGTTAAGGATTTTAGAATGGAGGGCTTTCCAAACACTAGTATTAGGTGTATGATCTGAGGATGAAGGCCTCTCCATGTACTCGGATAGGATCTCAGTACAAAGGCCTCTCCAAGCACTGGAAATAGCTGTGAGATGAGGAAGAAGGTCTCTCCATGTACTAGGGTTAAGTGTAGAATCTCAAGCAGAAGGTTTCTCCATCCACTTTGATGACGGCATGAACATATGATAAAGGCGCAAGTATATACTGGGACTAAGGGTAGAATTACAGTAGTAAAAATCTGTCCATACATTTTTGGGATCTTGGTGAAGGCCTCACCATACATGAGAGTAAGTGTGGCTCAAGAAAAAAATCTCTCCAGACACTGGAGTTAAATTGTAGGATTTCAGGATAATGGTCTCCCCAAGGAACATTACAAATGGTGTTAAGATTGTAAGGTTGAAGTTTCCTCCGATGTAATTAAGAGCACCGTCACTCAGAGGTAGAGAACCAATGACAGGAACATGTAGGATCAAAGATAAGATAAGACTTCCTCGATCACAATAACAGATCAATGTCTTGTGGGTTTCGTTCTGGATATCGCTTGCTCCTATAGAGCGGAATCTTCATCCTCTGCGGAAGAAAAAAATGTGTTAATGGAGAAATGAAGAAACATGCCACCAATGCTAAATGAATGAGGGGAGGTAGGTAGGGTTAAGAAATGAGGGGAGAGTGAGTGGAAGGTAAGTGAGATCAACATACTCTAGGTGTGAGTAGGACCGGAGTCTGGTGTGGGAAGGAAGGCAAGCAAAAGTAGGATACATCATATGCCGAATGTAAAAGTGGGCATGTAGGAGGAAGATAGCATGTGTGGTAGTAGTAATAGTTTAATATTGATTACAATCTTACAATATTAAAAAAGGAATAAAAACATCATGAGGGAAATCAATTTAGCCATGATTATGAAATCACTGAATGTCATTATAATTATTATTACATATTTACATTGATCAGAAACCGACCGTACATATTTCTACATTATATTAATTCAGGAAACATTCATTGCTAGGGCTGAAAGTGTGATCACATAGTATATGCCATTTTTATTTCCACTGCCCTCATGAATTTTACAAATGTACATTTCAGTGCTGTATCAGATGATTTAAAACATGTTATCACAGCTTGTCTGCATGAACAAATGGCCCGCTGATTAAATGGTATCCTACATAACCTCCATCTTCGTTCCAATAAGGCTGGGCATGTACAGATTAAATGAATGAGGTTTCTCTTTACCAAGTTCACCCAGCCTATAAGAGGTTGGTCTTGTTTATTGTAACCAGGGTATTGTGTGCACAAGGCCTGGAAGTATTCGAAATCGTGCTCGTGAACCTTTTTTGTAGCGGGGACCATCCAGACTCTAAATAGTAATGCGATTTAAGCATTTTAAATTCATTTATAACCATCCAGGCATGCAACCTAGGTGCAAATAAATCCTTAGCCTTTAGTATTGAAATATTTTTTGTTAAACATTTGATGTTTTTTTTTTTCATTGCTGGAGCCAGATGCTTTTCCTATAAAGAATGAATAAAAAAAACAAAAAACTAGTGCCTCAATTAAATACTTCCATATTGGTGACTATGGATTTGTTTGAACTTCATGCCAAAACGTTTGGTTAAACTGATTTGAAATATTTGATTTTATTCTTCTCCAGATTTTGGCGAGCTATCCTTTTTGTGCAAAAATTTGGTTTAGTGGACCAAAGTCTAATCTGATTCGAGCTGGCGAGAAATTGTATTGAAGGTTAAAAAGATCTAAATATTTTAGCGACAGTTATATTTAATGTTACTGCATCTGTACCCGTATTGTCTCACTTCAATACAAGATCGTTCATAAGTGTTCTGCAGATATTTCTTAGTAGTGGTTGGTGGCTAGGGCCTCCTAGTGACCTCTGTAATGAACGGAATGCCAAGAGTAAGGTGTCTCCTTTCCTCTGTAAATCCATCTTATGTTGCTTCAAGGAGTCCTTCTCATCATATATTACTCCAAGATATTTATATGTTTTAATTTGTTCTAGTTGCCGTGTTTGTAGGTTCCACTTACATTTTTTAGCATGTGTGAAACTGAATGTAGATAAGAGACAAGGGTTGGATGTGAACAGAAATGTGAGTGGTAGAAATCAATGTCTAGATTACTTATTGGCAGTGGAACATATGACTGAATATCGTATTCCAAAATCGATGGACAGAATATTTTATAACAATAGGCCAAAGTACCAAAAGGTCAGTTCATAGAGTAAGGTACGCATTTAATAATCTTAACTCCACATCTATGTACCGTGAAGATATATATCATCAAGGTACGTATATGTGGAATTAGGTATCGAAAATGTATAGAAACGTAACTTTCTGACCTTCACAACTGCAAATAAAAAGAACAATTGCACCAGCAGAAGTGTTTTTTTAATATGGGTTGCTAGGTACCGACTCATCTCGCAAAATGAGAAATGTAACATTAAAACCTTGTGCTAGCCTTTCCCGGCACCACTAAGCGATGGGACTGCGGACCTCAGTGGCTTCCAAGCAGCACATTCGGAGACAAGAACTAGCTCCCTTCCCTAGCCCAGCACATGAGCGGGAACAGTATCTCGGAGCACTGCACTGAAAATGTATCAGCAGTGTGAGATGAAATACAAGCACGTACATTAAAAAAGAAAAAGCGTCTAACCTTGAACTGGAAGTCTTGGAAGGGAGGGGGGTATTTATACCCCTTAGCAATATAAATTAGAGAAAGGATCATACTGTGCTTAGTATGTTTTTTAGACTTTGGGCAAACTGTCTGGGATGGGGCCTCTACACTAGTAGGGAAGCCTGGGATCTGAGGACAGGCAAAGAGGTAATGGAGTACTCAGGCATTTGTCTGGATTCGAGGAATTACAGTGAACTCAGTCAACATGGAAAGAGTGGTGTGTCTTCCATCTCGTATACACCTTGGGACACTCCAGTAATACTAGGACTATCTTCCACTTAGTAACCAAACCCTCACCAGCAAAAGAGTAATATCGGGGATTCTGTTGCCAGTGCCATGCAGCACCAGTTGGGTAATCTGCAAGAATCCCCTATTGTAGAGACAGCTTGCAAACCTCTGGGAAGAAAATCACAAAGATTATGTATCATCCTGAACTTACCAGGCTCAGTGCCTCGGCTCCTCCAGGGACTTAAGTCGAGGATAGGAATCTGGTTGCAACGCACAAAATCTCGTGGGTAACTGTTTGCCATAAAGACATTTCTTGGCACTTCCGTGATAGCTGTGTTGTCACAGATGACTCGCGCCAGTGTGATCCTTTCCAGAGAGCGTTGTTGGGCACTGCTGAAAACACCGGGACTCTCATACCAAAACCTGAGTTGGAAAGAGAGTAACACATATGGTGAAGGTCTGCTTACCATACGAGGCACATTTCAGAGACATTTCACACCAGTGCTATCGGCTACAACTGCCATTATCACATTCCTGCTAGTCCACGAGGAGTACACCAAGTAAACTCCAAACCTAGAATTTGCACTGCATGATAATATGCACATCCAGGTAGCCTATGCCTGAACCAGAAACCACCTGCACAAGCACATGGCCAAATGTATTGCTGCAAGCAATTCACAAAAGATGACTTTGCAGCATTAATGCCTTTACTCATGCACAGTATTACCCATAAGTGTGTAATCTTGCACTCGAGTAAACCCCTTTTATGGTGTGAGTGATATGCTCCTGCTATCAACACCTAGCATTATTGTACAGCTGGGAAATGTCAGATCAAATGGTAAAGTTCTCAGCAGAGTTTTGCCGGATTACCCCATTCCAATACTGGACTAGAGATGAGCTTACAAGAGGAGTCCCTAGCACCACGGACCCCATGTTTGAGATGTGGGTTTCTTTTTTCAAAACAGCGCTTTTAGACATAGTTCAATTGGGTTAGTGGCTGGTTCTGGAAGTTGCACTTTAACTGCTACACAAACAGAGGTCAGGGCGGTAAGAACCAGAGGTTTGCAGAATCGGATACGAACAGTGTTTAACTGCTGTGTCATTGTAAGCATGTGTTTCTTCTCCTTCGTCATTACCAATCATTCTTCTCCTTTGTCATTACCAATCATTGATCACCCACCGGTCTTTAAAGGACAGATCTAAGGAGGTCTATCCTGACAGATATAAGCCTTAAGGGAACGCTCCTCACACAAATTTACCTAAAGAGGTCTATCAGACACAGGCCTGAAAGGGACTCTTTTTACACATATATACCTAGAGAGTTTTATCCCAACAGACAAAAATCTGAAGGGTATTTTGCCAACAGCTATATATCCAAAGAGGTCTATCCCAACAGACACCTGATGGGGAATTCTCTTTACAGATACAAACGTAAAAGGGTGTATGCCAACAGATACAGATCCAGGCTATAATCCCAAAGATAGTTATAGACAGAGGTACACAATCTGTTCCCAAAGACACCTAGCTATCTCTAAAATGTCCCCAAGGGCCTCTCACCACAGATCAAGAGCCACTACATCCTGAGAAAGACAAAGGGGTTGTTTGTTTACAGGGAGTTCAGCTATCTCTTCACACAAACATACAAAATATTCTAAAAAGTGATGCATTTACCTGTCACCATCCCGGGCCACACGGAACTGGTTTCCAATGATGCAGGCTAGAAGAGGTCCAATTTTCCCACCAGGAACAAAAGGTTCTGCCACTCCTCCAAGCCAAATATCAATATTTTTGGGAGTCCCATAGAGGTCTATCAACTTTCTGGCGAGGTCACCATTATTCAGGACCCTTTGGAGTTCTGCCAGATTTTGTGGCTCAGAGAGTCCACAAAAACGCCGCCACGCACCGTAATCTATTGTGAGGGATAGACAGTAGAGGATAGACAGTAGAGTGGTGAGAATAATGTAATTTTCTAAATGTATACCCTGAAACAGCAATCAATTACATTTGTATTGGGTGGTGGGAAGTTGAAAGAAACTTCCAAAATCACTAGTGTTGGTCAACATACCATTGCATTGTTGTGCTAGGGGCACAGCTGTCAATTGTTCTCATGTCATGACACCTTTAATTTGATTTGGCTTCTTACCAAACAAAACGTTGAATTCTGCATTATTTTTAATTTCATACTTTACATAAACTTTTAAAGTGAAACCACATGTCCCAGGATGAAAGGTGCATATAGTTAAAAGCGTGGGCTGGCTGAAGGGATACAATTCTGTAATAAAGGAGTGTCAATGTAAAATCTTAGATCCCCTGTGTTATATGCTCATTTTGAAGCCCATAGTGCGAAATGGCTTTCTGACCAAATACCCACCCGGGTGCATGTTTCTTAATTTTCTCACTTCAATTGTTGATTCTTGCCCATTTATCGAAATATTAAAGTTTCTTCTTTGATTTAGTGGCTTTGTCCTTTGCATAGGTCAGGCGGTTTGTTAAATATCTTGGTGCTAACCATCTTAAAACCATCTTTCATAACCACCGTAGGAGTTCACTAAAGGTTAGAGACCTCAGCCTGCTTTTTAAATGTTATTACCTTAACCACATTTAGGGCTGTTTTTCTAGTAAGAAAATACTTTCTGGTGAAAAAAAAACGGTATGGCACCGTTACTCCGAATTTTTTTCCGCAGACTTCCAGTCCGCATACCATTACTCCGCGAGGTTATTGACCTCGCATACCATCACTCCGCATTTTTTCACAACGCAGCTGCATTTACCATGCATGCCTTTACAACGAATTAAGTTGTAAAGGCATGTATGGTAAATGCACATGCGTTTTGAAAAAATAATAGAATTCAAGAAGATGGAACCAGGACGACCAGTGAGGTAAGGGGGTTTGGGTTAATTTTTTAGGGGCGGGGTCGTGCTGGGGTAGTGATTGTGTAGTGTAGAGTTAGTGTAGAGTTAGTGTAGTGTTGAGATGGTTGTGTAGTGTAGGGTCATGCTGGGGGTAGTGTTTTAGGGATTAGGGAAGTGTTGTAGTGTTTATGTAGTGTCATGCTGGGGGTAGTGTTTTAGGGATTAGGGAAGTGTTGTAGTGTTTATGTAGTGTCATGCTGGGGGTAGTGTTTTAGGGTTTAGGGTAGTGGTGTAGTGTTTGTGTAGTGTGGGGTCATGCGGGGGTAGTGGTTTAGGGTAGTGATGTAGTGTGTAGGGTCATGCTGGGGGTAGTGTTTTAGGGTCGTGTTTGTGTAGGGTAGCGTATGTGTAGTGTCGGGCAGTGTTTTAGGGTTGTATTTGTGTAGGGTAGTGTATGTGTAGGGTAGTGTTTTAGGGTTTAGGGTCGTGTTAGTGTAGTGTGTGTAGGGTAGTGTTTTAGGGGTTAGGGTAGTGTTTGTGTTGTGTAGGGTAGTGTATGTGTAATGTAGGGTAGTGTTTTAGGGTAGTGTTTTAAGGCTTAGGGTAGTGTTGGTGTGGTTTATGGTAGGGTAGTGTTTGTGTAGTGTAGGTAGTGTTTCAGGGTTTAGGGTAGTGTTAGTGTAAGGTAGTGTAGGGTAGTGGGTAGTGTTTTGGTGTAGTGTAGGGTAGTGTTTGTGTAGGTTAGTGTTTTTTGCAGGGTACTCACTTACCTTTAAAACATTTACAATGAGTATACCTTTAACATGCATGCCTTTGCGTTGTAAATTTTGTACAAAAGACCGGAGTATAGACCCTTCAACCTTGTTGGGATTGTGGTAGAGAGATATATATATATAGAAAACAATATCCCAACTGGTATTATTTCTGGACAAGTAAACAGGATATCCATACAGTATTATCCATCAAAGAACAAGGAAACTCATTTTGATTTTCATATGTGCCTACGGCATCATTTTATCAGCATTTATAAGCAAAGGTAGGGCAATTGTAGTTACAGTTGATATCAGCACTAATTAATAAAAAACAAGTGACAGCCCAAAGATGTACAAGGTGCACGAGTGCAAGAAGTGGGTGACAGTACGGCGACACAAGTGACAGTGAAAACAGCGTGGACGGCGCGAAGCGTATGGTGATAGAATTATATACAGTGATTAATATACAGTGATTAAAACCAGACAAAGTGGTTTATCAAACAGTTCAATTTTGTTTTACATTTTTTAAAATTTTTCAAAACCACCAAGTACAGGGCGCCTAATGTCTTGCTGAAAAGTCGACGGCGTTTCGGTCCATATGATTAAGGATCATCATCAGGACTGAGGGGCTGTAAGCAGTGCGATGAAAAACGAATTTGGAAGCAAAGCTGGGGTTCAGGCGGTTGGAGAAGTCTCGAGGGACGTCTCAAGTCTGAGAAACTATTGTGCCCGTAGTATCATCCGAGTGCTAGGGAGCAAGGGTGGAGGTCAAGGATGTCCGGGGCCGTTTGGTCCGATCGGGGTAGAGTAGATCACGGGGTGGGAAAATGGAGCTGTATATGAGGAATGGAGCGTGGTCCGGGTGTTTCTGTAATGTTCGGACCCTCGAAAGTGGTCGGTGACCGATCTCGGGATGGAAAGGTAGTTGAGGCGTTGCATGGCAATCCGGACCACGAGAGAAAGTAGCTTTCTCTCGTGGTCCGGATTGCCATAGCAACTCCCGGACTGCGCGCTTCACTCGCCTCCCGGACAGCATTTCACTCGCCAGACTGAATTTCCCGAGGACTGATTCATTCGCCTCGAACACCTTTGCCACTGGATTCAAGCAAGCCAGGTTGAAAACGGCTGGAATGCCAGAAACCGGTCCTCGGAAGCTTGTTTCCGTCCAGGGAAGGCATGGCTTGGCAGTTCGGGCTGGACTGTTCCCATGAGGTACAGGGTCAGACTGATTTGCATATGGTCATGTCTGAACTGGCATAGTGGGCTAAAGAACGGTGATGGATCAAACCCAGATCTTTTGACTGGGTGTGAGTGTTTGGTTCTGATGCTCCGTCCATCACCACCCCCTAATGTACCGCACATTTTGATGGGCAGCAACACACTATCTAAAAAGCACTGTTTTACTAATGGCAAACATAATGTTGAGCTGGGCAGCCAGTATTACTGCTGGGTATTTAATAATTTTCTAATAGGCACAGTTTTATTTTCAAAAATGGTGCTATAAAAATGTGTCGTTAACTCAGATTGTTTTCTAAACCTGGTTAGAAAATAACCGCACTGACAATGCTCTACTTTACTTGATGCAGTAAGAGGCCGGTATAAGTAGCTGTACTGCACTCCAACCTAACTGAAATGTCACCACCTGCTGCGGTCACCTTCTACACGGACATTTTTAGGTAAAAGCCTTTACTTTCAGCTTAACAAGTCTGTTTAAGGCACATCTACAAATGAGTGCTCTTACTCTGGAGAACAGAGCTTCCCCAGAATTTCTTACCTGAAAACCATGTTGTTGTACCCTAGGCTACTTACCTAGAAGGCTTAGATCTCTATCTTATGGTTTAATGACTGAAGGCTCGAGTTTAGGAATTTTTCTCCCTCCTTCCCTGGTTTTTTACCTGTGAAGCCTTATTCTCTCTACCATTTGTCTTTTACCTAGAATTCATGTTCTCTCGGTCTTCTAGTCCCTTGTCTGTGAAGCTGTATTCTCTTCCATCTAGCTCCTTACCTGGGATACAAGTATTTTCCCACTCTGATCTTTGGGCCCAAACCTTAAAAGGGTCAATACCTGGGATTGCGTGCTCTCGGCCTCGTTGCATGTTGATAGCCGCTAGATCAAGTCCAATCCTCTTCAATTGTTTGAAGAGACGGTCTCGCAGTTCATCCACCACCATTTGATTCTGCCTGTTCAGCTTTGCACGATTTGACATGAGGCCACGGAGGACAGGGTCAATGCCACCTGCGAAACAAAATTATTAATATGATTAATACATCTGTACTGTGATTGTGACAAACTATATTGAGTGAGCTAGGACGTTTAAAAAAAAAAAAAAAAAAAAAAAAACTAGTGTAGCTGAGACGTGGCCTGTATGATGGGAAATGAAAGCTACACTTTCTGGTTAGCTTTTAGTGGTAAGCATACCATGCATGGCCTTCTGATTGGATACTGCAAAAACATTTGCACAATATATGTGCTCATTTAATCACCTTGTAAATTTTGGGGCATGCCCCAGAAAATAGAGATTGGTTTTAGAGAGCACATGTATGGTTTGTGCTTGGGTTATGCATGAGCACTTGCAATTTTTGCATTGGACTCCATGATACTGATCGTTTGGGGCTACTGAATTATCCCTCTTCAACTTGAGACTTGGGTTTACACATCCATTTGCAACTGGACCGGTACATGGTTTTACCTTTTGGGTTTTTGTAATATCCCTTAAACCGCTGACTGGGCCATTAAATGCCGATTGTGGAGTTTCACTGTGGCTGTAAACTAGAAAAGGCACATTTTTAAAAGCGTTCAGTGCAGCCAATCACATACCTCGGAAAGTTAGTGAATACTTATCAATGTTGAATCACCTTCGAACCTACACTTGGGTTTTTATTCCCTACATTTGGTCTTTTGAAAGTTGAGGTTGATTTCTCCTCACTATAAAAAAGCATTGCAATGCAATTCCCAGGGCCAATATTTGACACCAACTGGGTGTAAATGTGCTACACCCATGCTACTTACCTAAATCACAGCTTCAGGTGGGAGAAAACAGACACTGAAAAATTTGCATTAAGACTTCTGCCTGCTTAGCAAATGTTAATGCAGTTAGTCAACAAGTTGAAAATTCTAAATACTTGGGGTGCTTAGGAGTTACGCAACATCTCTTATGTACTGACTGTGAACCCTTAGCTGTGCACAAGAAATGTCTGCCACTTATGTAAATCCTTTTCAGTTGCAGATAGCCTGATGAGCTGTGACAAGATTGACGTTTTCCTTAACTATGAAAAACTAAATTAATAAACAAGTAAATCTACTTTCCATATATATGTTCACCTTTACGATACGTTACAATATTTAGTAATTGATATTCCGGACACAATATTATTGCACATCAATAACATAATACTCAATATTTTGACATTCTATTAGGATGAGGCATTTTTTAGAGTAAATGTCTGGTGGACTTTGCACCAGTAACTTTGTAGGATGGTGGTATTAGCATATGGATTATTAAAATGTACCCCCCAAAAGTGAGGCAAGGAGTCAATACCCGCACACAATGTCTCCCTAGCATTCAGGTAAATTTCCATGAATGTTTTCAAAAGTTTAATTATGTTTTCATGATAGTTCACTAGCCTTTTAAAGAGCAATCCGTCATGATGCTGGCTCTGCAACACTTAGTGGTGCATCTGATCTGTCAAAAAGGGCGCTGAACTAGGACCATTTTTGATGGAGCTAGCTTGGCTGGCTCGGTGCTGGGGATGGAAGTGTGTGTGCCATAAACTGAGCTCTAAATTGGGCAGCTAAGCCCCTAGATAAATTGGGCAGAGCCTTCATTGTCAGTGTCCTGTACATGTGGCTCATTAAATTTGTAAGATCATATCCAGAGATGGCCACCCCTCATTGAAGATTATTGTAACAGGGAGTGGCCTTGTAAGAGGAGTCTTTAAGAGTTACCTTCCCACCCCTACAAGATGCTTTATCACAAATTTGATTCCTATGGCCGGTTTTGTTTAGTAGCCTCAGTTTGACAGAGCTGTGCCTCCACTACCGTTTTTGTCAACATTACTAAGTTGGTAATTACTTATAATTGATAGGTGTAGCCCTCCAAAATAACACATCACTGTCTGCTCATGACTCCATGGACATATGTTGGGCAGCCTTCCAGTAGATTTCCTGTGCAACCCGCTGTCCTTTACCCCCTTGTAGTATACTGTGTGTGGAGGAGTTGTACGTGCTGTTGTGCAAGAAAGATGGGGTACTTTCTTACCTTCCCTCACGATCCTCCAGCTGTTGAAGAAAGTCAGGTGGAGTGGAACTTCAGAAGCTGCCCCAGTCAGCGGGCGGTACCCATCCGCCAGGCGGTAGATTGTGGGCTGGATGGAGGCATGAGCAAAGCGGAAGGCGAGGGTGAACACGTTTGCTACTCGTGGGTCCACCGACTCATTGTATCCCCGGTAGGTACCAATAATTTGTGCAGCTGCTTCATAGCCCAACAAGAGGGGGATGTAATCTTTGTAGGTGATTTTCTGGAAGAAAACAAACATTGCAAGGGTTTTACCCGATCTGGAACTGCATTGTGCCTACAGTGTTGCAGAAATATGCACATGGAAAGACTAGATGTGTCTGGTGATCTTTGTCTGCATAAATACAGAAAGGTGCTGAAGTAGTTTATGCATTAGGATAGCTATAACTGACCCCTTTAGTCCTGTGGTACAGAGTTAGAATGCCTAGCTTATTGACATCCGCTGCTTTTCAATGAGGACACGCTAATATGAGATTCAATTTTCGTAGTCTCATGGTCAGGCATGCTTTGTGAACTCACAATGTTACACAGTATAGTTTCACCAGCACAGACTCACTCACTGTTACACAGGATTGTATCACCAGCACAGGTTCACTCATTCTTGTATAGTACAGCATCACCAGCACAGGTTCATTCTCATATAGTATAGCATCACCAGCACAGGTTCACTCATTCTTGTATAGTACAGCATCACCAGCACATATTCACTCATTATATAGTACAGCATCACCAGCACAGGTTCATTCTTATATAGTACAGCATCACCAGCACAGGTTCATGCTCATTCTTATATAGTACAGCATCACCAGCACCGGTTCACTCTCATTCTTATATAGTACAGCATCACCAGCACAGATTCACTCTCATTGTTACACAGTGAAGTATCACCAGTACAGGTTCAGTAACATTGTTCCACTGTATAGTATCACCAGCACAGGTTCACTCATTGTTACACAGTACAGTAAAGCTAGTACAGGAGCTCGCTCCCCATTACCAGCACACGGTCACTCACTGTTATAGAGTGCAGCATCAACAGCTGTTCATAGCACAGTATCCACAGCATATAATGCCTCTCACTTTTACTAAATACAGTATCACGAGCACAAAATAACTCACTGCTACACAATACAGGATAGTATCTCAAGCACAGAACTACTATCTCGGTTACACAGATAACTCTGAAAATTAGACATTCAATACAGTATCACCAGCAGTGGATCACTCACTCTTGTAAACTATAGTATAGTTTCACAAGGAATAGATCGCTCTGTGTTACAAAGTACTCTCACTGCTTCACAGGCTGTACAGTGTACCCTGCACGGTTTCACTACCATTATTACCCACTACAGTGTACTCAATACTAGATCATTACCATTGTTGCACTTGCGCGGAGGTTTCCACCCCGCTTGGAAAGGATTTAGTTTGCTCTTTGACTCAGTCACAAATAGGACTGTCCAACCAAGAAAGCTGCAGTGCAACAGGCTTTAAAGGTGGATGTACCATGTAGTACGGTTTAGCTTTCCCTGTTGGTCAGTCCTGCTTTTGTGCAATAACGAATAACATTCAACCTGGATACAACACTACAAATGCACCAGTTAATATACAAAACACTTCCCTTCTTCTCCCCGACACCTCTTGCAGAAGTAAATTCAGTCAAATCGTACTGTGAAATATCTGCTGAAGTTGACACTAAAGCTGGTGCAGCTAAAATTGTTGTCAGTATCTGGATGCATAAAACAGCCTCACAATAGTATTAGGTATAGTCAGGCCATGATATTCAATCAGAAGTTCTCTACTTTCAGGCACATTATATGTGCTAAACCCGCACAGATTGTTTTTGGTGTTGCCAACGCAAATTCAACAGAGTTTCAAATTCAGTCAAATAAATGTACTTTTTGGAATACCTGGAGAATGCCTCCTACAACTTTTCTGGCTTCCTGGTAGAGCGTTTCTCCTGTCCATCGCGGGTTCATCCGCCGCAGCTCCCTGGCCACACGGTTGTGTTCTCGCATGAAAAGTGCGTGGAAGACTGTGAGGCCTGGTTGCTCACTCGTCCTGGGATCACCTTGATGTAAAGAAAAGCATTACATACAAGATTAGCAGTCCTGTCATTTAACAACAATAATTCAGAGCAAACTATTATTTTCACCTCCGAGGTTGCATGGACGTCAGACTGGCAGGTGTTGGAAATGCCCATCCTTTGGATGGTATTCCCCCAGATTGGGGCATTGGCTGTAGAACTCTTCGCACTTTGCCCTTGCTAACCAGTGGAAAAAGTGCCTGTGTTCCCTCTTTCAACATGATGAAATTGGCATACCCCTAATTTGCATATTTTACTTACCTACAAGTCCCTAGTACATGGTCCCCAAAGTGTATCCAGTCACGGTTAGTTAAATCTCTCCAGTGGACTACAACCCTTATTGTGCTGCCACTGCAGTGTTACAGCAATCCCGACCCCAGGTCTACCCTTGGCAAAGCAGTTTTAAATCTGCCAATTCGACCTTTCAAAATATACCCTTTGAACAGACCCAAGTCTTCATTTGAAATACTAATAAGTCATCCCTATGGTAGGGCTTAGTGCCCATAAAGACATAATGTATGATATTTAACATGAGGACATATAAAAGTTTAATGTCCCACACGGTGAAAACCCCTAAAAGCTATTTTCATTGTGGCAAGGCTGGCTCCTTCCATATAGAAACATTGGATTACTTCATTAAACTTTGTAATGCTAATTTTGGTTTCGTAACAGCAAAACAAGTATTCCAAAGACTCGTTTTAATAGTTAGACTAAATCAAAGTTAATGATAGAGTTGGATTTTACCTATTAAGGAAAAGGTATTTTTGAAAAATCACCTTTTCACTGCCTAAAGCCTGTAAGGCTGTAAGTAGCCCAACTGTCACCTGCCAGCTGATGGCTCCCTGGTAGTGAGGTTTAAATTGATCCCATGAAAAGGACAGGGACTTGGGTGTAGGTAGGTGTTCTACTTTCCATGAAAGGATGGCTTGAAAAATGTGCCCAGGCACTTGGTGAACCTAAAGGTCGACCTACCCTGTCTAAGGTAGATGTAGCTATCGCCTAGGCCAGACCCCTCTGGATTGACCCTCTAGTAAGGCTGGTCCCAATCCCTGAAGGAGAGGGAGCTGCCTCAGAACCGCAGGGGAAGGGCTGGCCATTTCCATAGCCACACCTCTAGGTGGGCACAGGTAGCTCTGACTAGGGGAAGAAATGTTCTGCCATATAGGATTTAGGGAGAAAGGGCACTGTGGGATTGTTTGCAGTAGACCACAAAGGAAGTGCAACAAAAATAGGTAAGTTGTTGGTAGGGTGTTGTGCACACACAAGAAAACCCAAGGATGTGTAAGGACCAAGGATTGTATTATGTTATAGTGAACAAAGTTCCCTAAACAGAAATACAAAAATATAATTCACTGAAATATAAATAATGCCCAGGAACCATCCAATCAACTTTTAAAATATCATCTTAACAATAAAAAAGTTATCCTCATGGGGTGCACTTGTAAAGGTATCAAAAACACACAGGCAAAAAAGTGAGAGACAAAAATACACAGAATTAAAGTCACAACTCCATAAAACACAACACTGCTGCACCTATTAATTAATTCTATTTAATAAGGATGGTAAGAGTGATTAGGTCGACAACCTTTCCTACCACTCAAACCTAGGGATCAGCACCAGGCCAATACAATGTTTGCCTGGATACATAAACCAATATGACAAGAAAATAAATCAATATGAAAACCCTTAGGAAACATCGTCATGTATCATACAATGGCAGTATGCCAAGGGATTACATCGCCCAATGCAGACTCGCAGGGATATTCCAGTAGAGTGTGCTCCCCCACCAATTAAGTTCCCACACAGTTGATAGCGGGAAAACTATATAAAGTTGTCATCAATGTGAAAAACCCGTACGAATCACTGGAACTAGTAAGCGGGATCGATACGATAAATAAATTCAGTCCTGGACATACCATGAATTCAAAGCCCGCCTTGGCTTCGCTGTATCCGCACAGTTCACAGAGAAGAAGTGTTGTGTTTTACAGAGTTGTGACTTTAATTGTGTATTTTTTGTCACTCAGTTTTTTTCCTGTGTGTCTGTTTTTTTTATACCTGTATAAGTTTTCCCCATGGGGTAACTACCCGTACATATTTTTTAAATGATTTATTAATAAAATGACATTTTAAGAGTGAATTGGACAGCTTCTATGTATTATTTATATTCCCTGTGTGGTATAATTTTCTATTTCTGTTTAAGGGCCTTTGTTCATTATAACAAAAATATGTAGGGTCACCCCTGGGCACTACTACCCCTTTGCTTAGGAAGTTGCTAGGAGTTGCCCCAACCACAGGCTGGTGCCAGTCATAGATATGACAACCTCATTACCTTCCTCGGATCACCTCTAGGGCTGTGGAAGAACAGAAGAGGACTGGACCTTGCATCTGGGACCAGAGAGCAGCTCTGTAGACTGAACTTGCTCGTTCTTATGTATCCAGAACAAAGAAGTGGACTCCAAGATTCATAATGCTGACCTCCTGATTGGGCTATAGGGATACACAAGCTTCAAGATGTGTTTTTCCTGCATTTCCAGCTCACCAGTAAAAAATTAACATGCCCTGGACTCTTCTGCTGAAGTGAGTATTGCTCAGCAAGTGCTATCCTTGTGGTCCTGGACACTTGGCTGGTGTCACAAAGTGTACTCCTTTAAAAAAGTTTGCTGAAGCCTGGGACTAAAAACTTTTTGCTATCTTTTTGCCCTGAGAACCAGCGTGGGACTGGGAACAACCTGCCAAGCTGATCCATTGAGTTTGCTGCAGTCCTGATGTGTTCTCCTCCGCAACAGCAAATCGTATTCAGTGGTACCACCATCGACCAGCATCAGCCGTTGTCCAACCCTTTGCAACTACTGCCTGCAGCTTTTTCCCCATGGAGGAAATCCCAACTCTAGAAAAGTTTGTATGTTCAAAGTCAAAAATATATTCACTGAACCAAGGTGCCACTGTATCCGATAAATTTCAAGAGCTATTAAACGCAAAACCTGAACTTTTCCCACTCTTCACTTTCCCTCCTTAGTCAAATCCTTCACAAAAACGATGGACTTTGGCTTCCCGTTGGTGGTGAGCACAGCTTTGACCACAGGCTGCTGACTTGCTTAAGCGGTTTTGGTCCATAAAAGTTTAAGTGCGAACCTAACTTTTTGACTGAAACAAATTCGGTCCTTGTATCCCAACCTTGCTCCATCACTTTCAACGTTAATACTCACCCTTGTCCCGGTCATGTGCAACCAGATGACTGGTTGGCGTATAACTCTTTTGCAATAATTTAAAATTCTGAATTCAAAAATGAATACCTCTTGTTCTTTTTTTTAGGTTGTGTCAATTCAGTGTCATTTTATTTATTAAATTCACTCTATTTTTCTAAATTAGTGTGGGATTTTGTTAGTATTGTTTTTTGACTTAATTATTGTTTGAATACTGCAAACGTAATTTACACATTGCCTCTAAGTTAAGCCTGTCTGCTCCGTGCCATAGCTGCCAGGGGATTGGGCTCATGTTAGTTTAGTGACTTTAAGGGTTCACCTCCACAAGGATTATGGTAATTATTTGATGTGGGTACTCCTCCCCCTCAACTAATACCCCAATTTCTTATAAAGTTGGCATTTGAATCTGATGCCGAGGTTGAAAACAGTACGAGCATCACAGGTATATTAAAGGAGCACACATTCCGCTCCTAAAGAGGTATCTTGACTGTATTGACAGATAGGATATGCTTGCCATTGCACAACTCACTGTCACTCATCAAATCGCCCTCTGGAAGATTAAAGCCACATTAGACCCACTGGGTATGGTTTAGGTCTGAGCTAGTATGGCTTGGAAAGCAAGTTTCTATCACCCATCATGTAAATGGGAACATCCTCATTGTTGCCAAAGAGTTCTGCATCACAGTATCTGTTCCTTAGTTTTTTATTTTTGCTCCACCTGTCTTGTTTAAGTGCCTCAGACTTCTTGGTGGGTACTACGATCAATTGCGGTCATTAACTGATCGGATTGACTAGGTCACTGTAGGTCAGTTCTGATTCACTGATTTTGTGTAATGGTTGAGAAGGTCATCATTACTATAGGTGCTAGTTTCATGCCATCCCAGTTAACACCAACAAAAAGATCCAGCTATTTCGGTCTATCCAGTTTTACAAGGTTCCGATAGAAATAAACACGAGACAGATTAACATTTCTGCAGTCTGACAGTCACTAAAAAATGCAGGTTAAAGTCCTCTCCAGGGCCAACAGGTCTATCATGGGCATTTTATATAAAAAAAAAAAACAGAAAATCAGGAAACTAAATTGGCCAACGATAAATGTGACTATTGGTAACATGGTTGTCGCCACAAAACATCAGTTCCAAAAGTGTTTTTTTTACTTTGTTCCTTTATTTATGATATGTAAGTGTATTCATTCATCCATTTGTTCTCATATATCTAGATAATAAATGGCAAAGAAAAGGAGTCCTTAAATGACAGCCATGAAACTGAGCTCATAGCACCATAGTTAAAGATATTCCTGAACATTGGCTGTTTCCCAAAGCCATTTTGTTTTGCTGTCTCACACAAGACTCTTGTTTATTTCCTTCATTTCACAATTAGACCTCTATTTTTCTCGCACTATAAAAATCAGTTGAAATTTTGGACAATCTAAAAATCGTAAAGAAATAAATAAAGACAATAGCATGGAGGAATGAGAGAACTAAGGAGATCCAGGACTGATTGTACATTGATCACCCCCTAGAGGCCCCATGATATTGTAAGCTTATGGCAACTGGCAGAACACTGTCTCTAAATAATGGTAATAAGGGTTGGGAAGGAGACCTTGCATTTCTGGTGCTCAATAATAACACCGACACAAGTGAATATTTTCAAGCACATAAAGATACACTTCAGTGTTTTCAGAAATAATGAATGTAAATGGAGTCTACAAATCCAATGAAAGCACAAATGCTACTTACCACTCAAGAAACATGGAATGCCCGAAGATCTGTTGGTTTGGACGCAGAAGTCTTCTCCCATGGTGTTAAAGGGAAGATGCTCCCGGCCGTTATCAGTAAATCTCTGGTTAACAGCCAACAGCCCAAACTGGTTTGTCGGGTCCCTAAGTCTGGTTGCCAATGCCATATCACTTCCATACACTTGGCTTCCATCAATAAATGATGTCAAAATGTTAATCTGTTCACGGACAGTTGATCCTTCGTTGCAAGCTGGAGCAGAGCGAAATAAAGGAATGCAGTCACTTCTGTTTGAAATCCTTGGATCATTGGGAGGAATCTGCATTAACAAGGACAAGATGGTCTGTTATTCTGATATATGATGGCAATTTATTATAGGACTATATGACATCTTAAGGTAAATGCACAAAGTCAGTTGCAATCGGAGTATAAATGCCTCTGAAGGAACTGGATATTTGGTATGTACTTGACCGATTTATCTAGGATAGAGCTTACCTGATGAGTTGTTAGAGGTAGAGAAAGGGCAGAGGTTTAAGAGTGTGGTTATTAGCAGTGGAGATATAGAAACGTCGTACAAAGTAGTGGTAGTTTGTGGGTTGCGTGGATTGAAGGAGAAGACTCTGAACCTCGAACGAGCCTGGCTCCTCAACCGGACCACCGACCACATGACCGCCCTCAAACACGCTACCCGCAAGCACCACCAGCTCATCCGCACCATCAAGAAGAAATCCCTGATGGAACAACTGGACAACAACACCCACGACAGCAAAGAGCTCTTCACTATCGTCAAGGAGTTCTCCAACCCCAGCACCGGCACCAACGACATCACTCCGTCACAAGACCTCTGCGACTCCCTCGCCTCGTTCTTCCACCGCAAGATCGCTGACATCCACAACAACTTCGGCGCCCCACCCACGCACCCAACCGTCGAACCAACGCCCCCCTTCGCACCTGGACCACGGTGACCACCAAAGACATAGCCCGCACGATGAACACCATCCACTCCGGATCACCGACCGACCCCTGCCCACACCAAGATCGCCGACATCCACAACAGCTTCGGCGCCCCACCCACGCACCCAACCGTCGAACCAACGCCCCCCACCGCCACCCTTCGCACCTGGACCACGGTGACCACCGAAGACATAGGCCGCACGATGAACACCATCCACTCCGGATCACCGACCGACCCCTGCCCACACCACGTCTTCAACAAGGCAGACTCCACCATCGCACCCCAACTCCGGAACATCATCAACGCCTCCTTCAACACCGCCACCTTCCCGGAGAGCTGGAAGCACGCCGAGATCAGCGCTCTCCTGAAGAAAGCTACAGCGGACCCCACCGATCTCAAAAACTTCCGCCACATCTCGCTCCTCCCTTTTCCTGCTAAGTCATCGAGAAGATCGTCAACAG
Organism: Lissotriton helveticus; assembly: GCF_964261635.1. Lineage (NCBI taxonomy): Eukaryota > Metazoa > Chordata > Amphibia > Caudata > Salamandridae > Lissotriton > Lissotriton helveticus. The sequence goes on from NC_136063.1 coordinate 179,816,806, forward strand.
ACAGCTGACCGCCTTCCGAGACGAACGGATCCCTCGACCCCTCGCAGTCCGGCTTCAGAGCCAACCACAGCACCGAGACCGCCCTCATCGCAGCCACCGACGACATCCGGACCCTGCTCGACAAGGGGGAAACAGTGGCCCTCATCCTCCTGGACCTCTCCGCTGCGTTCGACACGGTCTGCCACCGCACCCTAGTCCAGCGCCTCAGCAACATCGGTATCCAAGAGAAGGCACTGGAGTGGATCATCTCGTTCCTCGCCGGAACACAAAGAGTCCGCCTCCCCCCATTTCGCTCCGAGGCCACCGAAGTCATCTGCGGCGTCCCGCAAGGATCTTCACTCAGCCCCACCCTCTTCAACATCTACATGAAACCTCTCGCAGCCATCGCACGCCAGCACAACCTCATCATCTTACGCCGATGACACCCAGCTGATACTCTCCCTCACCAGAGACCCCGACACCGCCAGAACCTGCCTACACGAAGGGATAAAAGACGTCGCCGAGTGGATGAAGGACAGCCGCCTGAAACTGAACTCTGACAAGACGGAAGTCCTCATCCTGGGATCTTCGCCCTCCGCCTGGGACGACTCCTGGTGGCCCCCAGCCCTGGGCACCGCACCCAAGCCAACCGACCACGCACGCAACCTGGGCTTCATCCTGGACCCCTCCCTCTCGATGACCAGACAAGTCAACACCGTCTCCTCATCGTGCTTCAACACCCTGCGTATGCTTCGCAAGATCTTCCGCTGGATCCCGACAGAGACCAGGAAGACTGTCATCCAGGCACTCGTCACCAGCCGACTGGACTACGGAAACGCCCTCTACGCCGGAACCACAGCCAAGCTACAGAAAAGACTCCAGCGCATCCAGAACGCCTCCGCCCGACTCATCCTGGATGTCCCCCGACGCAGCCACATCTCCAGCCACCTGAGGAACCTGCACTGGCTCCCCGTCGACAAGAGGATCACGTTCCGGCTCCTCACCCACAAGTCTCTCCACGACCTGGGCCCCAAGTACCTCAACGACCGCCTGACCTTCTACACGCCCACCCGCCAGCTACGGTCCACCAGCCTCGCCCTCGCAGCCGTACCACGCATTCGAAGAGCCACCGCTGGTGGAAGATCCTTCTGTTACCTGGCTGCCAAGACTTGGAACACACTCCCCATCCACCTTCGGCTGACCCAGGACCATCTCGCCTTCAGGAAACAACTCAAGACCTGGCTGTTCGAGCAGTAGCATACCCCTCCCCCCAAGCGCCTTGAGACCCTCCCGGGTGAGTAGTGCGCTATACAAATGGCATGATTGATTGATAAGTAGGTGAGGTGTGGGTGATGATTCTTTGCATGTATTAATTCAGGAGATTTAAACATGCCTCTATGGGAAAGAAGAGAGATCTTGTATGGCTTCTATGGATAGAGCTTTGATTGTGGTGATCATAAACCTCCAAGGATGGATTTTAAGAGGTAGATATATAGTGGATTGGTGTTCTTTGATTAGGCTACCAGAGATATAGGGGCATCAGTAAGAGAAAATTGATGTACAACTCGTATGGGAAGCTTTGTAAGAAACATTGAAAGCAGAGCTCTGAAAGCTCTAAGGTAGTTCCATGGATAGGGTAATGAAGAAGAAGACCTTGACATCTTAGATGGCATTTATTTATTCAATCTTAAACCATTCTTTATTAGCATACTTGGCTACATTTAAATGTAGTTTTGCTAAATGGGAGATTCAAAGACTGTTCGATTTTGATATGAGATATTTCAGATTCTACAGATAGGTTGTCCCAGGTGGCAATATATTAATGGTTGTATGGATTGGTTATTGGCATTGAATGTCTGGAAGGTCTTTGATGGACATTTTTTTAAAGTAACATCTCAAGGTTCCTTTGATGGAGCAACATTGGAGTGTTACTGGAGGTGAAGACATACTGGTGGTTACTGTGGTTGTTCATTGGCAAAACGGTCAGATGACCCTTATACTTACAAGAGGGAAGTGTCTGACAGATAAACTATAACTGGGTTGTCCAACATAAACCCGGAATGGCTGGATCAGTGCACATTTTCAGGATAGCTATAAAATACGCACATTAGTTCTGTTTACAGTCAATATATGTAGATTTGTGGAGATTCTGAATATCTACCAACAATCACACCCCCAGATTATAGGTTGGGCACTCCTGACTTATCATGCTTGGTTGCAATTTGAAGGCTTGACATCTTCATTTTCTTACTTCAAAATCAAATCTGGAATCTCTAATAAACAATTTGTATTTACTTCACACACTTTGTAAATTCAAGCAATCTCCAGCAAAGATAGAGTGCTGTAAGTAACAATGTAACAGTTGGGTTCTCAATATAACAGTGAAGATTGTGCAGCCAGATAAGTCATGTCCAATGCATTAGAACCCTGGTTTAAAGTTTAAAGATATTTTAAGAAGGAGAATTTTTGCATTTTCTCCGAGCACTATCAGAGTGGAGGCGATCCAAAGCTCTTCAAGTAGCGCTACGTAATTTAAGAGCTGGTTCTGAGAAAGCCCGAGAAACTGTTATGCATCATTTTAGCCATTAGGAGAAGGAATCGGGTGCAAATTCCAGACCCTCTTCATATTGAAAACTTTTTTGTTTGTGGATTGTTCCATTACAGCGGTCTTGAAGATGACAGCCTTAATTGTTCATTTAATTGTTGCATTATTGGATAGCTTCTGGAATAACTCACTTAACTAATTAAATTGTTAATTGATTGCATTAAGCATAGGTGAGCAGCTAGAGGAAGCCTAATCCGATCATGTGAACAGATATAGTACAGTAAACATTGGTCTGCAGAATACCCTCAATGGGAAGCAAGGTGGTGCCTTGACACAGGTGTGGTCACAGTCCAGGCCCTCAACAAAGGTGGCTCTGGCTGGAGTCTCTGGAGAAAGGTCCAGGTCATGGTCTGTCCACTGACCAAACTGCATGAAGGTGAGGGACCGCTCATTATCCAGTGTGATTTCTTGGTTGGGAAACTGGACAATCTGGTTTGAAACCGCACGTGCCTGGAATAAAGAACAGAGAAAGGTGATGGCCCTCCTTCTACAAACACAAATTGCTTAAACACATTCTTAATTCTTCAGACTCATCTTCTAGAAATGAGATCAACCCTCTGCTTACAGCTAGAAGGCCACTCCTTCCTAATCTAGAAAATAGAACATTTCCACTTCCTCTCAAAGTCACTTTTTCCTTTCCTCGTCTAGACTGGAGACCCCACACTCTCTGAAAGTGAGACCACAAACTACTCTCCTGAAAAATTGATCATCTCTATTCTTCTGGAAGAGTGACCCACCTTCTCTAATGAGACCCCCCCACGCACGTTTTTGAAGTGAGACCTATATTCTTCCACAACCAATAAGACCTCATTGTATTACTGACAAGAAGCCCACTTTCTCATTCTCTGGAAGTGAGACCGCCTTCCCATTTCTAGCATGGCTAGACCGGTTACTCTCAAAAAGTGAGAACACTGCCTTCTCTGCTGGGTGTGTGAACACCCATCCTCTCCTTTAAAAATATTCCCTTGTTTTCAGGAAGTGGGTCTATCCTTTCCCCTTTTGGATGCATCATAATCTCTCCTTTTCCAAGCGTTCTCTGAAAAAGAAAGCACACCATTTGAATGTGTTGCCACTTATCATATTCTTCTGGAAATAGGATCACCACATCCTGCTCTGAAAAATATTTTCCTCCCCTCACCTGAAAGTGCGGACACCCTTCTTATTCTGGAAATGTGAACTTCACTGTTTTTCTTGAAGTGCGACACCCCTGCCCCATATCGGACATGAACCTAACATGCCATGCCATGAAGAGCCTAAAGAAGATGAAACTTTTCTTTGGAAAGTGTCATGCAGTTCTATGTGCAGTGCCAAAGTTAGTAGCGAAACGCAAAAAAACGTTTTCAATGGAAAGTCTGATACTTAACCAAGACTACACCTCACGATAAAATATACATGTATAGGTGAGTGAATATTATATATATTTATGAACCTACATGTAGATTTTCTAAATGTATCAGCTTTAATAAATTCTTTTTTTCTCTTTATTGCTGTACTCGTGTTATGCTTGATTCTCAAAACGTTATATTTCAACATAATATTATGTGTTCACTTAAATAGCCATTTAATCTAGTTTAAATAAATGTTAATACTATTTATCTCCTTAACCCTTTTCCTATGCTTTCATTATTTGTAAAATACTTACCTGCACTGATATGTGGAGCAAAAAGGAACCCAATGTAATGAATCACAATATAAATGTAGCAACTCACCAGCTAAGTAATGATACTTTATATATTTTATGAGCGTTGTCATGGAGGTACACTGCTTAAGCGGTGATGTGTGCATGGAATATTGTGAGTGTTGTGTATGGAATGTTCTCTGTGAGAGTCAGTAGGATCGGGAGGTTTGCTCCAAGTTGGGTGTCCTATCTACATTTTACTGACTACTTTCCCTTGGAGCATATGTGGCACCGGATATACTGCAGTAACCTGCCTGATTTGGTGATCCGTACTATGTACCCACTACAGAAAGTGGTATGTACAGCCCCTTTATTGTATGGTCTCCTGCCTTAAATCCTTAATCCGCACAAACACCACGCCAGTTTACATCCTCAAACTTGCTAATACTCTCCGTTCACGGATACTTCGAAGCTAAGACGTGCACAATCTCAAATTGATTCTTATTGCTCAGAACAATTCTCTACTCCGCTTGTATTCCTCGAACTGTTACGCTTTGTTACTTGGTATGGTTTGTTTTTGTATGCCATGTTTTTACTAAATGTGCTATTCATACCTTGCTCCCTATGTAAAGCGGTCTGATACCGTACCTTTGGTCTGGTTCCTGCTATAGAGAACTCTAAAAATAAAATTATGGTAGGCAGACACCTTCCCTCTTAACCACTGGCTCTACCATCAGTCATATCACAGAGCAGAAGCCCTCCAACTTCACCATAGGTCCAGCCCCTCATACTCTACCAGAGGAAGTGCAAATCCATTTATTCTTCTGTTCTCTGTCCATCCTTTGGGGAGGGAATGTCCATCTTCATATTCCGCTGGAAGCCAACGAGCAAACCCCCTGTTTGAAGCACCGAGAAGCGGATTCCTCCTACAACGAGAATGTAAGACAAATGCAACGAATGCTGGGATTAGGCACTGCTAATCTTGGTGTTAAACATTGCAAGGTCAACCATATTGAGATACCCACCTATAAAATGCTGCTGTGAAGAACAGTTTTTGAACTGAAAGTTTTGAGACATAGTAATAAAATAGTATTGGGTTGAAATTAATTGAACAGAATGCAAAAGAATGTCAGGGAACACCAACTTCAATTCCATTAGCTTAGTAAACACAAAATTGGTTCGGAAGGTAGAAAGTAAGAAAAAGGAACTGGATAGAAAACACTAAAAAAAGTGAGTCTATTAGAATTTCAGAAGAAAATATTTATAACCACCACTATTAGGGTTCGAGACCCATTACTCTAAGGAGGCCTTGGATAATTGTTTGAAAGAGCGTGATGCACAGCTGTCTAGTTCTTTTGTTAAAAATATGGATTATGCAGTCATTTTTTAAAATTTATTTTCCAATATCCTATAGGGCAAACGTGGCCCAAGGAAATGAGAGCGCTGTACAAGAGAATGCTAACTAATGTGGACAAACAATGGAAACCAAAAGCTGCAGAACAACAGTCAAGAAGAGGCAATGGCCATTGGGTGGTGGAGTTAAGAGCAGTCGGTGACCAAAGAGTCTTTGGAAGAGGAGGAGGGCTTTAAGATCCTATTTTAAAGTAACCCTGCATGGGGGCTTTGTGTTGAGTTGGGTAAGAGAGTTGCAGATACTAGTAGAAATACTGAAGAAGGACTGCCTCTTATTTGAATATCAGGAGTTTGAGTAGGAGGGATTCAAATGTCCTTGATCACAGTTGTGCGCACTAGAGATTTGCAGTTTCTTAGCCTGATAGGATTTGGAGTTGTGCATGACTCAGAGCAAGGCGCACCGTCTTCAATAGTGCCCGTTCTTCAATATGAAGCCATTCACAAGTGAGAAGGATAAGAGATTTGGTCAGTTTGTTTGTACCCTGAAACAAAGAAAGATGCAGTTTGAAGAACAGCTCTGTGGGAGGCCAGGTTAACTTTAGTGAAAATCAGATAGAAGGAAGTTCCCATAGTCCAATTTGGAGAGAACTAGTGTCCTGACTAGGGACTTAAAATCTTAGTTTGTGATGACCTGTCTGATCTCGAAGTAATCTAAGGTGGTAGCATGAGTTCGTAGACATCATCCAGATATGAGATTGTAGATTAAGCCAACTGTCAAACATGAATCCTACTCATTACACGTGCAACCCAGGAAAGACAGATTACATCCGCTCTTGGACAGACACAGGACTCTGTGCAGCATCATTAAAAAGAGTTATGTTTTAGTTGGGTGTGTTTTAGGTTGTGGATGGACATCCGCTTTTGGATTCTGGACAGGGTGTTAGTAAGTTGTCATCAGCATGATGGTGATTGAGAAATCCTCAGTAATGATGGTACACTCTAGGAGTCTCTAGATAAACAGAGTATGAGACAATATTAATTCCTGAAGGATAAGGTTAACTTCACTTGATATGGAACTCACTGTTTTAATCACTTGGAAGTGGTTGGAGAGATAGGAGGTAATCAAATTTTAAATTTTTGCCTTGGTGCCCATTTATTCCTTAAGGATATTAACCGTATCAAGGTCATCTGAAAGGTATAGTAGAAGATGATGGCAGGGGTTTCTCTATTCGATGAAACAGAGTGCTTCCTCAAGCACTTGTTGTATTAAGGTCAGTGTAATGCAGCCCTGCCCAATTGCAATAGTCTAGGAGGTTGTTTTTCTGGATATCAAAAGTTGTGAGACTACCCAGCTTTCTCTCATATTGCCCAGGAAGGAATGGTTTATGGCAGGCCGGTAGTGGTTTAAGGTCCTGGAGTCTGCACAGGCTTTTTCAGAAGCCTGGAAACTGTCCAACTTTCAGACAATCTGGGAAGGTGTCTTGCATTGCTGACATTCACTAAAGTGGTCCAGAAGGGTAGCAGCTCTTTGGCAAACTCCTTACTAATGGATCGTTTCACAGTGCATTGAAGTGACTTGGCAGTTTAGTTTTGAATAGCTCCGTGTTCGATACTGCATCAAAGTCAGACCAGCATGAATGTGCCTTACAGGTGAGCTTTTGGTCATCACGATCAACAGATCGGGTGAAAGAGACCTCAATAGAATGCATTTACTTTGCAAAGAAGAAAACATTCTTCACACTTATCTTTCGGACCATGAGCAGTGATGGAGGGTTGGTTGTTTGACTGTTTAATCACTTGGAAGAGAAGCTTTGAGTGATTCTTGAAGTCATCTGTGATATCAGAAGGACTCATGGGGTTGCCAAATGGACAATGGCCACCATTTCCTGCATGAGGATTGGAGAAGGGCTGAAAGTGTGGGAAACAGGGCACTTCAGACTGGGAATTTGCTTGTAGAGAAGAGGAGACAAGCTCAACCAGGAGTAAAGTGGGCATCCCCAATAAAGTATAGATTAGTCCAAATATCTGGGTCCATGTCCTCTGTTCATCTCTGCTTAAAGAACATAACATCATTAAGAATAATTTAATGAGAGGACTTATAACTGAAAATTAGAGATTCACAGCTTCCTGTGTCAGCCCTAAGTTACAAGAAAGCAAAAGACACACAAATGATGGACGGAATGTGGAACAAATAAAACAATCCCCCCCAAGCCAAGAGATCTGGCTTATTTTGCTCACCATGCCACCCCAGTTTAGACCCACCCATATGCAAATCAGTCTTGACCCTGCTCTTCTTGGGAACAGTCCAGCTCAAACTGCTAAGTCAGGTCCTCACTAGACCAGAAACAAGCACCCTAGGAACTGTTTGGGGGTATTACTCCAAATCAACCAGGCTAGCATCAATTCAGTAGCACAGTGAGCCCTAGAAACATGTCGGGGCATGCCCGGCACACTTCAGGTGAACAATGCAAATACAAGGAGATGATGGACAGGGTGCTGAAACTTTTCAGACACTCACCCCCAGCGACAGATCTAGGGTAAATTCATTGTTCTTTTGCTCACCATGCCTGCATTCCGTCCATCAATTGTTGCTACAGCATTTTTTAGACCTAAGTTGCAGCAGAATAACTGGGGAGGGGGGGGGGGGGGGGAACGTCTCAAGACCTTCTTGAGTTTTCTTTGGGCTTGCCTTTGTTCATACAAATATTTTGAGAAGCAGGTGAGTGAAGGGTTCCGTGTTTTTATTAGCTTTTCAATAAAACAAATTCCTCAATTGAGTCCTCATGCACTTGTTGTATTTCACATGAGGACATTTTCCATCTAGCCCTATTAACAAGAGCTGTAATGTCTATGTGTTTGGTGGCAGGAAACTACATTGTCCCTGGTTTCTGTTTCTGTTTTCATTAGGTTTTCCAGTGGCCAAAGGCCAGAGTGAATGAAATCTGAAAATGGTCAGAACAGTCCACCAGTACGAGGACTTGGTGGACAAAGGGGTATCCTTTGAGATGAGCAGATCAAGAGTGTAGGCCTTAAAGTATGAAGAGTTTTAACAGCTTTGTATGAAAATGTTGTCGACAAGGAAAGAAGGCAATTGATTGACAGATTGGCCCTGGATGTCACCCCAATACAGATGAAACAACAAGAGTAAGATGCTAGCCTCAGGAAACAACAGTTAAAACATAATGAAGTTCATGCACTATTCAATACATTTGGTATATGTACTAGGGGGATGGAAGATTTTGTCTGAGAATAAATGCCTTATGAGTGAAGATCTCATTTGATGGGCATGGGAAGAGGTGGTACTAAACAGCATGACGTTTTAAGAAGGCTAATTCACCACCATGCCTGTTATACTGTTTAGGAAAATACTGCTATTGGAGAAAGACGTTGAAGGACTTGGGTAAATGAACTGATGCATCAAGCAGGCCACCAACTTGATGGCATTGTTTCTGACTGCCTGTATTTATCTACATCAGCAGTCTTACCCTTGCTATGGTCTGATCGAACAGTTATGTTTAACATTTAATTAGCCCCCCTTAATGCATCTCATAATAAAACGTGTCCAGTAAGGCTCTCATGCAATTGCCATTTGATAAAGGAGATAGAGCAGGACACCATCTTGTCAGAAACACAGCCTTGCAAAAGATCAGATCCTGATAAAGCGGCTAGTCTATATTACGGTTGGTTGGAAAATTACGCTGAAAATTTGCACCGACTAAACCCCTTAGGAGGTACCTTGGCTCACAGAAAACCTAAGACTGCCTAAACAAGCATGTCGTAGCCAGGAAATAAACGGAGGCGTCATTATGAGCATTAAAAAAAAAAAAATACAAACTTATTTTAGCCTCATAAAAATCCAAATACTTCATTCAGAAGATAGAAGCAGCCAAACATTCCACAAAAGGACTTTTTGCAACTGTTAAACAGTTATCTAAACCTCCTGAAATGGGGTTTCAGGGAATGGACCAAACAGTATATAATTCATGGTCTTCCTTTTTTTCAAGATAAGGTCAAGTCTGTTTAATCTTTTTTCTTCTAATCTTTTGACTAATCACAATGATTCGCAGACTAAAAATAATTAATGTCACAGTGACTCCCAAACTGTTAATAATGCATTTAATTTCTTTTGCTGAACTCTCCCAGGTTCAAACTAAAACCATCCTTTAGTAGCCAACACTCTTTCGGAACACTGAACAGAAATCTTGAATCTTAGGATTAAGTCAGGAAAATTTCCCAGTTTCATGGAAGATAGCTTATAGTCTTCCTTTAGTTAAAAAAGCACACAAAGATCCTTTAGATCCTGGGAACTACCATCCAAGTTTCAGATTGCACCTTCCGGCGAAAATAATTGCAAAAGCTATTAATTTGCCGTTTACAGCCTTCATTGAGGACCAAAGCCACCTAGACCCTTGTCAATTCGGATTTAGGTAACATCACAGTACAGAATTGTCATTGAGATGTGCTTCGGAACAGATTAGATTGATGTTGGATGCAGGGGGGCGGTGCAGTGTTGATCCTCTTGCGGCATTGGACACTGTAAACCACCAAATTGTGCTGAATAGGCTGGAGGATATTGGGGTAAAAGATAAAGCCCCCTGCTTTGGTCAAATCATTTTTGTCAGACAGAATTCAGTTTGTTGCATTTGGCAATTTTAAAACCTCATCCTTCTCTCCCTCTTCCGGCGTCCCCCAGGGTTCGTCTCTTATCCCGACCCTATTTAACATTTATGTAGCCCCTTAAGCCAAACGTATTAGATCTTTTGGGTTCTCTGCAGTCACCTATGCAGATGATACCCAATTAGTGATCTCAGTATCATCTAATATTTCAGAGACAGCAAAGCGTTTTTACAACTGTATCCAGGAGATCGGAAAATGGATGGTCCAAAACTGCTTAAGTTGAATTCAGGCAAGAATGAGGTACTGCTTTTGGGCAGGACCCTTCGTTTTGGTCCAAAGACTGGTGGCCATCTGAACTTGGCCAACTTCCATCACCAGTTAAGACGGTAAAAAAATCTTGGAGTTATCTTTGATAATCAACAGGCCTTCGAAGGGCACATAAATGCATTCACGTCTGCCTCCTTTACTATGAATCTTTTAAGAAAGATCTTTCCCTTCATTCCAAAAGACCTGCAGAAAACTAATTTCCACTCCGATACTCTCAAAAATTGACTATGCAAATGCTCTTTTCATAAACATAGGAAAAAAAGTATAAATAAGCTTCAGGTCCTACAGAACTCAGCCGCTCGCCTTTTACTTGCCATACTCAAAAGAGAATCAGTATAAGCTGCACTTCTGCTTCTCCACTGGTTACCAATTGAGAAGCGTATACAGTTTAAGGCCCTGTGCATTGCTTTCAGGGCTCTTCACGGGGAAGGCCCACAAGTGTTTAAGCTTTCGTTTCATTGGTTTTGTCCGCCACAATTCCTTTGCAAAGAAACAGCATGCAATATCATTATTCCAAGAATAAAAAGAGCAAAATGGGGCGGGAGAGGTTTTATAGGCAGTACCTCCCATCTCTAGAACAGCCTTCCCTTATTCCTGAAAAAGGAAACAAACCTCCTCTGCTTTAGAAAAAAAACAAAAAACCTGTTTTTTCAACCTGTAGGAGTCTCTAAACTTTGGCCAGCCTCCTAACCGGGTACTGCCCGGTTAGCAAGCTTGCGTGCCTAGACACCTTAGGGTAGTAGTGCGCATTTATTATACATTTTTATTTCATTCAAATTTCTGAACCGTTGGAGCTAGTTTTTTTTTTTGTTAAAATCTGGGGAACTATACAACAGATGATGGATTATGTAACAACTGTGGCAGATCCATAATTATGCGGAAAAACGGAACAACCACAGTTACATAACTCCAGTGGCCCTTATAGCTCAGAATGACCCACATGCATTATATGTCAAAGGAAGCCATGCTGAGCACAGTTACCTGTTGTTGCATTCGCCAGTGATGGTTCTGTATCGACTGTTCGGACAAGCTGTCGGCATTGACTGATATGCACACCCAGTGACCTTGGAGACGGAGTGAAGCTGTTCGGCCGTGAGTATATCTGCAAAATGTTACAGCAAAAGTAGTATTAAATGATTACTAATCCTCCCACCCTAATATTCCTCAATATATACTTTTTAACTCACTACATTTGCCAAAACCTTCCAATCTCGGTTTTGTTTCAATTCTATTTACCATGCTTGCCTAACTCAAGCACTTTTATCAAAATATTTTTTCCAAAAGAATCCTTAATTGGTTCGATTTGGAGCTGTTTTACTGGTCATCTCAAATTGTACCTTTATCTGCGAATAGTTTTGTCTTCTTTAAGTATAAAATGTACAAAGTGCATTCTGGGCAATGAAGAGAAATGGGGCACTGTACAAAAAGAATTCAAATAAGAATAAAAAGGATATATGTTCGATAAACAAATGGATAAAAAAAACTTTGGGAAAATGTTAAATGGATTACAAATTAAAAATGCAAAAATGTACACAAAATCACAAATATTGAGTAGAATAGATACTTCAAGTGAGAGATAACTGGACGATAAAGCTGCAAAAGTCTACCCAAAGAAGTGTATTAGTGCATTTCAAGAAACAATTACTGAGGAGATTGAGGATTTCAACTGACAGAATTTTAAAATATATAGTTCAACATCAGAACATGCTTTATTTCAAAACTTTGTTTATTGAAATGGGGGTATGTCAACACAATATATGCCCTTACTGATGTTGTTATACCTCAAATGCACCAAACTAAATTATGGAGGCTGCGTGCCAGACCGACCCAGCTCTCTTCCCAAGAGCAAAGTCTTTTTCAGAGACATTGTCTTCCACCCACCAACAAAGGCTTCTCTACTAACCCTTGCTAAACTCTGGGAAAAGAGAATTGAAGGAATTTGGCTTTCAGGAGTTATGTTGGTCATAGGCTTTGGTCGCACGTAGATGATTTGGGTCTCTCTCTGCCCACGATTGCTGGCACAGGTTGAAGTGAGGCAGAGTCTACATTACAACAAGACAATAGTTGCAGTGAATGTCAGGTCTTCTAACCCATTCCAAAATGGACACTGCTCTAACAGGGACTCCCTGTTAGGAATTACATTCAGCTTCCCTACATTCATATTTATAGTCAACATATTCTGTTCTCTTACTGGTTCCACTGAACAGAATGCTAATTGTTGTACTTCTTTCATATGCAGTACAGTCTATTGTTGGTAGTACTCGGTCTCTTCTGGTTGGGCACACTCTGAACATTGTCTACCTGGTTGTATTGAGCCTCCTCTAGGTGTTTAATATCTAAACATTCTCTCTTTGGTTGCAGTAGACTGTCTTGTGGTAGCTTTACTGAACTTTATCTAGTTGGCAATAGTTAACAATCTCTTACTGGTTGCACTAAGCAGTCTGTCAGTGGTGTGTTACAATGAACAGACGATCAGTGGTTGCATCTGACATCTTGCAGTTGGATACCCTCTGAAGAGTCTCACTGGTTGCAAAGGGCAGCTTCTTTCCATCTATATTATATAATATCTGATAATTAATACTAAACAGTCTCGAAGTGGGTATACCAAACAGTCTGCCAGTGGCTGCACTTGGCCCTCTCTGGTTGGTTAGACCAAGCAGTACTTTGCTAGTTGCTGGTTAGTGAACAATCACCTCCTAGGGCTATCCAACAGTCTCTCACCTGTGATATTGAAGGGCCTCTGGTAGGAGTTCTCCACCCTCTCCTTCAACAACTGGAAGGTGGTCTCCATATAATCCGCTGCCCGGATGGCGGTCCTACTGCCTGCCACCGGCTGCTTGAAGAAAGCCATGATGTCCGAAGGCGAGAGGCTCCCCTGCTTCAGTTTGTTCTTTAAACTGGGAAGGAAAAATATAATTTGGTCTAGTCAATTTGTTGTGTCTTCAATTTTTAGTTAAATGTGTCAATTGCCAGTGCTGCAAATGAAGACATTGATCCACACAGACCATGAACAGCACCGCAGCAGTGCAAACCTCGCGGCCGAGGAATAAAGCTACATGTCTAAAAGTTCGGATTCACTTTTGTTTATCAAAGAAGTGAGCTTTGTAGTGCAGTTACTCATTCCATGGTTAGATATGCAACTAACGAGTGTACCGCTTTTCCCCTTGTTTTATGAAACTAACTTTTCTAAAACAGTGTGTTCCTTGCATGCTGTAGCTCCCCATTAGGAAAGATTTTCAAATTGTGAGCTTCGACAGAAGGTTCTTGAAGGCAAAACTGAAAGACAAACATTTATCCTAAAACTAACGTTTTCCAGACAAGTGTTGACAATTTGAATTTCTGATGTGCGAAGAGTGTACACATTCTTAACCAGTTTAAGATATGTCACCAGACTGGGAACCAAAACTGGCCCTGGCAAAGTGCACGGCCGGCCCTCCTTCCCCCCCAGCGGGTTGGAGGTGCTGCTGCGCTCTTTGCCAGGGCCGGTTTTCGGCCGATTTTGTTGCAGGGCTGCAAAAACGGCCCTGTAACAAAAACGGCCCCCAGGGGCCCAAAACTGGCCCCCACCATTGCAGCGCACCAGGGGATTGCCCAGTGCCCGCAACGGCCAGTCCGGGCCTGAATGTCACTGAGAGCTCTTGAACAGTCCTCCTCCGATCCTCCAATGGAATCAAATATTAGGAGCAGATTATCTGTGTATTATAGTAACAGGACTGGATCACTAAATAACTTTTTTGCTCGGTTTCTACAGACCACCATTAGTCTAAATATGTGTTTAAAAAATTGGAATAGTCAATACTAAGGCCCACGTTGAGTGCCCTGCAAATGCCGATTTGTGCACCAACAGGAGTTTATGCCTGAATCAAGATGCCTGGTTTTGCAATAATTACAACGCCCACTTAATTTTGCCCGCACAATTTTTTGCAGTTAAAACCTCAGTGGAATTTGTGAGGTAAATACCATCAAACTCCCACTATGTTTGAGATGTATTTTATAAGCAATGTAGCTCTCAGATGTCGGTCTCCTATCTCTATCACTCCTTGCTTTCTTGCTCCTTTCTGTTTTTCTTTCTCTTCTTGACTGTTATGATATGTAGGGCCTGCAAATAATTATTTGGTCTAAAAGCGAGTGGATTAATCGATGCAAACTATGTAACCGATTTGCCAATGTGTTCTTGTAAAAAACATGTTGAAATTAAAAAAATACCATCAAACTCCGAATTTGCAGCGCTAGAAAAAGGCGGCAGCTGCACGAGTTTCAAGCTAGCCTGGCTGATTAGGGGCGATACCCCAAAACCGGTCCCAGGATGCTGGTTTTCCGGTCCAGGGAGGACCTGGCCTGGCAGTTCGTGATGGACTGTTCCCTTGGGGAGCAGGGTCAAGGCTGATTTGCATATGGATGGGTCTAAACTGAAATGGCGTGGTGAGCAAAATAACGACAGATTATACTTATATCTGAGACTAGGGGTGAATGTTTGACAATGTTCAGCATTCCACAAAGAACCGCAAGATGGCAGTGAGGAATAACTAGTTGCACTACCCAAGCTATACACCAAAGTCACGGCAAATTCTTATTTGCATATGCTGCCCACCTGTTAGGTCCACTGCCAATGAACCATGAACATACAAGAATTAGGAGAATAGAGAGGCAACAGAAAGAACAGGCGAAGAGTATACAAAAAAAAATAATATTCTTTCATAAGACAAGTGATAGTCCTTCAATGACATACACAGGTCACTTTTATTGCATCCTTGAAAATTCTCTTGATAAAAGATGATCTGGGCGAAACGCGTTGGCTGTTTTGTCTGGTTGTAGTGTACATTCTGATATGGGACACTAAACGAAGTAGAATTACGTTTCCGACCCGGTCCTCCATTAGACGCCCAGTTGTTCTTCCCATCAGTGGCAGTGTTAGACAATCACATTACTCTTATTGAGTCGAATTGTCGTGTATTTCTATAGGTTCTGAATCAGTCCCCCTATTCCTGACCCTATTCTGGTTAAACTAACTATCAAGTTAACTAACAGTCAGCCCATGAGGCATGAAAACCCCCATGATGCAGATACCGTTATCTGACGCAGTCACACTACGGCACAGGAACGTGTTATCTGATTAGGTCATAACGCTTGAGATCTAATTAGACAAGCGACATTCCTCCAGCCCCTGATAAGGCATACGACGTTCTCATAACAAATCAAACCTATGACAACCTGGATAATCCGTGCGGCCATTGTTTTGATTTCACAGAGAACTTTTGCAAAAGAATGTGCTAACGAGCAAGTCGTATGACATCTTTATTGACGTACCTATGTCCATCCTTACGTCAATCTCGGCACCTTTAAGGTATAAATATTGCCGACCTTGCCCTATGCAAACACACGCGTGGTGACAAGACGGAGCAGCCATACTTGCCGAAGCCGAGAGCAGAAGCAGACCCCGCTGGCAGCAGCCCCGCCTTCCTGACGCGCTGAGAGACGCGCTGCTATCTCAAGCCGAGAGACCCAGCACCGGCGCTTTCGGGCAGCCCTCGCAGGCAGCCTGGAATATCGAGAGCAGAGAAAGAGATACCATTCCTCATTCATCCTAACTTCCAGGTACAGAACTGAATAACCCCTCACAGAGAATTCTTTAGTTATTCACTTGGCAAAAACAAACTTAACTTAAACTGTAACTATCTATTCCCGCCCACGCATTAGACTTAGGTCAGGTACACGGGGTAGGCGTATTTAGAAACACCAGTTGAGTACGTTTAGTCAAATGTATATGTGTATGTAAATATATTTTAATCATTTTAAACATCATATGGCTCAGAAACCATATCAATGTTTTTACAGTATTATTTTATACTATTGCTTTTAATGTATGCACTTTACTTAACTATAAGTATTGCAATAATATCGATCCATTTCTCATGTATGAGAAAAGAGACTGATCAATAAATAACATCTTTTATTGAACACGCCCGTCTCTTCCTTTTCTCTACATTCTGATGAGACTAAGAATGCACGTACTGACTGAGTAAAATAATTGCCTTGTGCTCACACGACTCTCGAGATTGACTCTTGATTAGGGGAGAGCAAAGTTGTCATGTTCTATGGTTGTCAGAAACTAAATCCCTTCTTGTCTAATCAGGGGAGGTAATTCTTTCCTGAACATTCGAGAAAGTTTCTAGCGAACTCTGAGCTTAGCTGGCAAACCCAAAAATTAAGTCTAGTATCGACAGTAGTAGACCTAGTTAACGTCTGGCCTAGGCCTTTACTGCTGTAGGTACTATTCCAATGCGCAGAGCCTATTGGGAAGATAGGAACTACACTACAGAATCGAGATACTCAGAAGACCTTGAAACTTTGAAAAGATATATTGCGCCTATCACTGGTGTATTTTTCTATTCCTTGTCCCAACACAAGGGTGTTTCCTTAGAAAGTATTGGATACTTCTTTCTAAGGAAAGTTCAAAACATTGTGATCGACTTGTGAACTCAACACTGCTAGACTAGCGATTTCCTGTGCATTTGCCCTGAGGAAGCCCAACCTGGGCGAAACGCGTTGGCTCTTTTGTCTGATCATCTTTTATCAAGAGAATTTTCAAGGATGCAATAAAAATGACCTGTGCATATCATTGAAGGACTATCACTTGTCTTATGAAAGAAACATTATTATTATTTTTTTTGTATACTCTTTGCCCGTTCTGTTGCCTATCTATTCTCCTAATTCTTGAATGTTCAGCATTCCGTCCATCATCTCTTTGTGTTGTATATCCTTATATTGTGCCCGAAAATATCAATACCATGGGGTTTGGTTGTTACCAAGTGTGATGTTGCTGCACTTTTCTGATTTTCACACCACAGAATGAGGACTAACATGGTAATACTGCATATTTTGTCCTCATGTGTGGTTTGTAAACTCAGTTGGTGCAGTGTTTTTGCCGGCACTAATTCCACTAGATTTTACTGGGTAAAAATGGTGTGGTGAATCACAGTAAAACTCAAAATACCAATTTGGTGCAAAGTGCCCACTGGTATTGAGGGCCAAAGCAGGTCATGTCATGAAACGGGTGTACAGTTACTGAATACTACAAAGTTGGAAAGCTGGCCTCAGGAAAAAGACGGTCCTACATAATCTCTGCGTGGTCTCTTTAGGTGTGAGGAGTGGAGTTAGCAGTCAAATTATCAAGATCTGAAGTAAAGTAGGAGTGGCATACTTCACCAGCAGAGATAAACGAGGCACAACACATGACGGATATCCCATTAACCTTATAAGTACCTTAGGCTATCCTACACTTGTAATAAGGTGAACGGGATAGCCACCAACTGTGTGACAGAGTAATCTGTCCTCTACACTAAATTAGGCCCATAGTATCACCAACAGCAATGAATGCTTCACGATCAGAGAGAGGAGAGGTGTGACACATGGAGGGTAGACAAAGCAACCCCACATCACATAACAGACAGTATCACCTGCAGCAATGAATGCTTCACCACCGGAGAGAGGAAAGTTGTGAAACACAAGGGGAGGGTAGACTAAGCCACCCTACATACATAGAACAGACATAGTATCACCAGCAGCAATGAATTCTTCACCATCGGAGAGAGGAGAGGTGTGACACCTGGAGGCTAGACTAAGCCACCCCACATGCACAGAACAGACCGCAACAACAGCGGTGGTGCACACTTCACCAGCAGATAGATAAAGGAAGAAGTGGAGCTCGTTAAGGTGGCATACAGAGCAAATCTTGTGGATTTATGGGAATTCCGATTGAGGAATGACAGATTCAGCCAGGATGGAAGCTCTAAAGGGCTAAGTTAGAATTCAGGCAGTCAGGATTGCTCTAAAAGGGCAGGTCAGAGTTCAGAGTCTTAGCAATGATAGGATTTCTAGCAGTGATCTTTGGTGAATTCTCTCTTCACACTAACAGTGTTGGCAGCTGTAGAGGGACGAGTTGAGAGATTAAAGGCCAGACAACGGTAGTTGCCTATTTTGAAGGGGCAGGTTCTAAAACCTGTTATGATGGCAGCTCTGAAAGAGCATCTTGGGTAGAAGTGGCAGCTCTGAATGTGCAGGTCCGAGAAGGTCAGAGACCAAAAGACAGGAAGTGATGTCAGCTTATGTAGATATAATCAGTAATACCCAAACCTTCGTGACTCACGTTTGGCGCGTGTGCTTGTAGGCGGCATCCACCAGGTGCTTGGCTTCTTCAGCACACCTCAGAATGAAGGAAGTCTCCACCTCTTCATGCCCATCTACAAAGATGAAATTCAAATTAAAAAAAAACACAGAGTGGTGCCATTTATAAGAAGAGCCTACAGTCTGACACTTATCTGCAAGTGCTGCTGTGAAACTAACAGTACCTACCCAAATTCAGCCTGGGTAATGAAAAAACAGCCTTTTAATTTGCCCAGTGTATCACGCTATATCCAGCAGAAAATGAAATTTTCAATAGGCTCTCACAGTTGCCGTGGAATTCTATACACAAAAGCGTGGGAAGAGTGAGGGAGTAAACCTTTCCAGTTTATTAATAAATGTATCCATAGGTCCTTGAAATCAAAAAAGACAGGTCAAGAAAGAGCGAATTAAAGAAACAGAGCAAAGCCAGGAGAAAAAGCAAAAAGTTGGAAGGGAAAAGGTGGTGTGGAGACAGGGAAAGGTAAAAAATGCTTAAGGAAAAAAGTCAGGTGAGAAGTAGGCAAAGCTACATGGGGTCGATGGGAAAGAGAGTAAACAAAACAACCAAGGGAAAAGGAGACACATACAGCAGATTTTTAACAAGTGTTGAAAAAGCTCACCGGTCTCAGTTTTTTTAAATAAGAATTGGAAAAGCCAATACATATGGTTGTAACTGAAAATTAGCTTTGCTAATGCTGGTTACTAGCGATGTCTCCAATCAGAGGTAAGACCTTTCTGTAGAATCCTGCAGTATCTTAGGTAGTTACTAGTGATCACTTGAGTCAGAGAAAAATTCCTCCTGCAGTAGTCTTCATGGATTCAAAAACAAATCATGTTTCTGTTGCAGACTGGAGTACCTTTGGTCATTTGTAGAGGTCACTGTAGTAAGAAACAGGACTTCTCTAGCAGGCTGCAGTACCGTAGGCGTTTACAAAATATCAGGCTACAGGAGCATGGGTTAGTAAACCGAGGTTCGGGACTCTGAAACAAATTATTTCAGGAGCAGGTGGAGTATTTTGTGTTATTACTATAGGTTCTGGAATCCATCACAAATAGTTTTCTGTGGCAGTTTGCAGTACCTCAGATCGCCACTAGAGGTTCACAGAGTCCCCCTTTTCTGGAGTAGACTGCAATACCTGAGAACCAGTCAACGGTGGTCACTGTACACGCTTCGGCGTGACTCAGGGCACTCATGAGTCGTGATGCCCCGACCAGGGATGGCCTTGGGCATGGGCGAGCTGAGCTCAGGGCGCCGTTATTCAGAGGGACTCATCTGGGAACTGCCTGAATTAATGTCATGCAAAGAGCAGCACGTCCATTCCACTTGATCTCAGTCGAGCGAGTCCCATTTAAGACTTTGCAATCAGCCCTTAATGTACATCAGTGCAGCCATATATCACCCATTCATAACAGACACCTCCCTCACTCATGGCAAGCACATCTCACCGACTCATAGAAGGCATATCTCACCCAGTGGTCGAAGTGGGCGGGAACGGCAGGGCACGGCGTGCCCCTACTGCTTTAATTCTGTAGATTCAGTTCCCCTACTTTTTTATTATGAACATGTGTCCCTGGATGTCAGAAATATTCTGTTCGTAGACGGGTGGGGAGCAGAGAAGGAAAAGGTCTGTCTTACTTCCTGCCCAGACAAAACAAGGAAGGTGTCCGCTTCTGCTCTGCCCCCTTATTTACCCTCCTATTCCCTCTCGTTCTGTCTAACTCCTTCTCACTTTTCCGAAAATCATGAATCAAGAAATGGTTCTCACCGTCTCTTCCGGTCGTCCATTTTTACCCCTGTGAAATGGATGCAAAATAGAAAACAACTTTTGCTGAAAATGCAGTTTTGACATTTTTCTATTCCAAAGTGCAGCCTCAGAAATAAAATGTTCAAACTCTTAAAAATAATTAAATAAGCAAGTGTGGGTTTGGCTTCCCTGTTTACATCACCACACCTAATAAATCGCTCCCATAAGACCGTCATTTTAAGGGCATTGTATGATTTATATAGTGAAGAGCGGGACAGAAAGAACCAGACTAAATGCACGGTTGTAAAATATTTGGCCTACTCTGAACCACACATTAAAAAACCTGGCCCACCGTACAGATATTTGCGTTTGCATCTTGGTAGATGGGTAAGGGGTTTACTGTTTCGTTTCCGAGAGGGGAGTATAGTTAATCTACTGAACTTCCCTCTGGGATACAATAAACATCTCGAAACCTTAAACTGCCCCTGTAACCCTGCCATGAAGCAAAGTCTTATGCATTTCCTGTTCTTCTGTGGTTTTTATAAAAAACTCACTGTACATTATCTTATGCCCTATTGTAAGAAAAATGAATTGACTAATTTTAAATTGGCACTCCGGTCTTTCCAGGTATTGGGATCAGACGAAGTTATTTTTAGGATGAGCTGTTTTTTCAAAGCTGCTGTCAGATCGAGAGTCACCCTTAATATCGATGCATAATTATCGCACACTGCACTTTCTATTTTGCACTTTCTTGATAAAAAATTTTTTAAATCTACTTCTCTTTATCTTTTGTAATTATGTGTAAATAGATAATATTATAACAATGTGATGTCCGTCCTTTTTTTAACAAAGGTTTTAAAATAGTGTTTTTAAACAGTGCTTTTTAAATAATATTATAAGATATTCTTTTCTCTTAATAATTTTTAAATCTATCACTAGGGAGGGACAAATCTGGTATAGTTGTGAAATTGTAATGGATTTTGATTTGATTGTGCTCGTTTTTCCTCGTACTATTCTCCAATTGTAACTATTGAATTGAATTTTTTTTAAATGTTTTTTGTTTGTACTTTTATGGATGTTTTTTTTATTCCGAATAAAGATCTTTTGACTTGACTTGAATTAAATAAAGCAAGATGGAGTGTTCTTAAAGTGGCCAGATAATTTTTTTCAAACACCAACACATTAGCGCCACTTTACAGAGTTTGCCAGTAAAGCGCTACTTTTGTTTTCTTGTCTCTTTGAACAGCATTGTTTTCCTCCAGTACCTGCTACCTGGAGGCAAACCCGGCGCTAGGCTTGGGCAGTGTGGGCTGTTGCCCAGGGCCTGGCACTCTGCCTGCCAGGATGGGGCCCCCCACAATGGCAATTAACACCCCACTAGTCCTAGTGTATGTCTGGCGATCAGAGTGAAAGAAATGCTTCACAAACGGGCTCATGGGAGGGGCCCCCCCCCCTCATGAGGCCACTGAGGGATGGTGAGTGAAGGCCTAGGGGAGGGTACACCTCTCAGGCAGCCAGTTCAGAGACTCGGCAGGGCACCCATTGTCAGCACTTTAGCCCACACAGGTTTAACTCAGCCCCCAAGCAATTCTCACACCTTCAGTTCGAAATGGGCTGTACAAGTTGCTTGGAGTGGTGGCTGAGACGAGGAGCTGCGGCCCAAGTGGAGTCTGCACAAAGCAGCTTCCCTGAGATCAGGTGTCACTTCTGTAGATTTCAGGGGCCTCCCACATTCCCTTTTGCCCAGGGCCCCGAAAATCCTAGGACCGGCCCTGCCTGGAGGTACTGCAATACCTGGTTGATGGGTGGATTGATAAACGAAATGTGTACGGCGGCTTTGTGTTCACAAATGTGGTCGTTTGAAACCATAATGTTTACGTTTTGTAAGCATATAGGCAGTGGACACTGAAATGGGTCCTTTCTGGGCCCTGTAGTTATGTCCTTAACTTTTCAGGCAAAAATACTTGTTGATTTCTGAATAATGACTGTAAAAGCGTTACGTTCACCATGTTTCTGCTTACATTTTACATTCTTTATTAAATCTTTCATTCCTTATGAGTGTTTGCTTTTTCCAGGATGTTGTTACCTTTTCTTTTAGGCAGCATATTGCTCTTGCCTAGTGTGTAATTTGAATTGAGTCGCATCCAGTTATTTATAGCAGGTCAAATTGGATTGTAGCTGAAGGCAGTAGGAGTTTCTCTCAGTGGGGCAGTATGGTGTTCAGTGAGGGAGCAGATGTAGCACTGGGGGCAGAGCTGCTAAATTTAGAACTGGGGAACCAGGTTCAGCCTTCATGAACAGTCCCCTAGACTGTCTGCTGAGGGAGCACATTCCCATCACAGACCTTAGAAGGCACCAGAAAAGCCCTGGTGTGTTAGCACCAGCAGGTGGACCCTAGCAGTGGCAAGTGTGGGTTCACCTTGAAGGCGTGCCCACCACAATCCATACTGAAGTTCACCTCCAGTCTTGCGGGCAGGCCTACGAAGTAGCAGATCCTAGAGCAAAAGTGACTGTTACTGAGGTCACAGGACCCCTGAGAAGTGAGAGGAGCTGGCTCTAGGGCGGTGCGAATGGTGTGACCACAACGCGCGCTGACTTTGAGCGGGGCGTTTTATATTATGGTTTTAAAAGCACTTGCTGCCTCCTTCCTGGCCGCCAGCTATTTTCAGCAATAATAAAAATGTCATGATAACTGATGAATAAACTTCTTCCTAGAGCGAGATTGGAGATTTTTCTAGTGGAAGTTTTGACTCATGGAAAGATAGCGCAGAGTGTTAATGTGCCTGCTGCAAAGAAAATGTACCAGGCCCATCACAAAGTGCACATATTGTAAATAGGTCAGTGGGTTACTGCTTTTGTCAGTGAGATCCTTTTGCTCCTTGCAGTTTATAAGTCAAAATCCTAACAAACAGTGAGCTATTCACTTTCATCTAAGAGCTGCATACAAACTGCAAGGTATAAAATAGAGTGGTATGGTTTTTTTACCTAAGCCTTTGATTATCCTAATGTTGCAAATAGTGTTATTTTTGATACAAATCAATAATGATTTTTAAAGAGAACCCCTAATCATGGTATTAAGTTTTAAATTCTGAGTTGGTGTTTCTCCAGGCGAATCACTATTAAACTATACTGTCTACTAGTATGGTGATCATGTGACTCCTACACCTTGTAGTCCTTTGTCTTATGTAACATTTCCTATACAGTCATTTACACACGTAAAATTGATTGTCTATGTATATTGCGGACGACAAACTCCATGGCTCGTAAACAAATGGCTCGTGCTTCCGCTTTTATGCATTTTTGGGACATTCTGTGATGAAAATAAATTCACAAAGTGGAATATGTTTCTAAGGTCAATAGCTCATATTAATGGTTATATAATCCTGTGTTACCATTGGTTGAATTACATAACATAATAAGCTGTAACTGGTCAGTGAAATGCCACACAAATACTAAAGATTGGGATGTTTTTCCGCATCCTGGCCACACCTCTAACTCCGCCCACTGATCCAATGCTCAGGTTAATCCCGCCCTCTGATTCTCCACCCACAGTTCCCCTAATTTTTTTCCGACTTCGACCACTGATCTCACCCACCCACAGCAAAGCAGACACATCTCACCCACTCTTAGCAGCCATACGTCACTATCAGGCGCGCAGCACCCATTGGACTCACAGGGCTTCAGCCCCCCCTCCTCTCCCCGTCGTGTGTGGTAGCCCGGGATGAGACAGCTTCCCGGGTGCACACACAGCCGCACCCGAGCATTTCACAGGTCTTTTAAAGACCATTAGCATGTTAACGAGGCTTTGTTGTTGTTTCACCCCTTCTAAGAACCCCTGCTGCTCCACTCTGCCTATTGCTTAAAGTTTCAGCACCCCCGAAATGTTTTCTTAGCCACCCCCCCTCCCGCGCCTCTGGTCACCATTCATATCAGACACCTCACTCACTCATAGCAGGCACATTTTACCCACCCACAGCATAGCAAACATCTCACCCACTCATAGCAGGCGTATCTCACCCACTCATAGCAGGCGTATCTCACCCCGACACCGCCTGTCTCTGCACTATCAATCCCTTTAGTATCCATGGGTCATCCACTACCAGACCCGACATGTCCCACCGTGCCACTGCCGGCCTCGAGGAGACATTAGCTCTTCTCACTGTAACATTCATTGTAACATTCATTGTAACTGACAGTCAGTGAGTCCCCTCCTGCCGGAAGTCACGGCTGCCTCTGGCCTCTACCCTCACACTGTCACCTTTCCGCTCAGGAGCTCAGTCCACACAGATCTCACCCACGTCCAGTAGTCTAGAGCCCAGAGTGTCCTCGGCAGCGGTCTCACACCCTGACACCAACAGCACAGGGCACTCTCCAAAGCGGGTGCACTAACTCGGGGGACACCCTGTAGACTATAGGGTAAAAATATGGCAGGGCCGACTCCACCTTTCATTCTGCACAGTTTTAGCAGCATGTTTCAGGCACGAGCGCTCAGGGGCGAGTAGGGAAGAGGGACAGAGGCTGCAGGACAAGGCCTTACCGTAGAAATTAGATGCTGCTGTTTGCAAGAAGCCCAGTGCCAGCAGCAACCGGAGGGCAGCTCTCAAGGGACCCATGGCTGAAAGAAAACAAGGGACAGAGTTAGAGGCGACCTTCCCAACACCCGACACCTCACCTACCCCCGGCAGCCTGGAAGAGTGGGGCGCTCGGTCCCCAACACCCCAAGCATCCCCGCCTCCACCTGACCCCAGTGCCTGGCAAGGCTCGCGCTGCAGGGGGCACGTCTGCTTTCCAAGAAGGGTCGTGACCTCCCTGATGCAACCTACCTGCCGTCACTTGTGCCCTGTGATGGCCGTTAAAGATGGTGCGCATATCGAGAGAGAGGACTAGAAAGCTAGTCCGAGTCCCTGTAGTTTATATGTGTTATCAAAAGAGACTAGCTTAAATATGACCAATATTGTTAGGACTCTGATTAGATTTGTCATGGGCACCTTGTTGGTGAGTTCATGAAGCCCTCACCCACCAACCTGGTTGGTGGCATGCTTAATCATCGGGCCCACCCAGTGACACCTAATGTGTCCCGGGTGTGCTGCGACGCCTTGTTACAGCAGAGCTGGTATTTTACTGAGAGTGCAGTGTGAGGTGTAAAATGCAGTGCGAGTTTGGCGAGGGTCCCAGTATCCGATGGTAAATTAAATTTTAATAACTAATCACAGGGCGAGAGGATGTGCCAGCCTGGTACAACCCTGGCACAGGGCCAATGCGCCTTGAACCAGTGCTGGAGTTGCATACAACGCTATACAGAAATAGGTCTATACCATAATAATATAAAAGGGGTAGGGGGGGGGCTATGTCTATGTCCTCTCTCTGACAGTCTCTTATCCCCGCTGCTCTCGCTCAGACAGGGTACAGACAGGGCGAGTCTCTTACCTGCTGGAAGGTGGACTATACAGTGTATGGCCTCAGTTGCTGTGCTCTCTGACTGGCGCCGTGCAGAGACAACGATTCCCTTTGTTTTTATGGACCCAGTGACTCGTGACTCAGGCAAGAGACCCCCGCAGTCACCCCCTCCCCTTTCCCAGGTCTCCGGGGGTCTTGCATACCGGAGAAAGAGGAACACACTGACCAGACTTCGTGACACAATCACGACACGCGTGTGAATACACACTACAGAAGCTGACCGTGAACACACCGGCGCTGACCAGGTCGGCCCAGCACACGGCATATTCACCTCACAGGAGCGACGCTATCATTAGTGCAGTAGGTGCAGTGGCACAGGAGCCCAGTGTGAGGGGCCCATTGAACCCACTATGACTGTCTGTTACTATCCGCTTTGGGCTCGAGTGGCATTTCCCTGCTTGCACTAGTGCCCATGACACATTTGTAACTCATTGAAGCCTCAGAGCTATGTGGCAGGTTACGAACTCTCATGATCGGGCTATAGAAATGTTGCAAATAATTAATACATCGAGTTGAGGCAGCAAAGAAGGAAAACGCAAAATTATACCATTTCCACCCCCTTCCAATAAGTTTACATTGGAAATTGTTTCTCTGAGGTATCTTCTCTTGGTCCGGGGGAGGGCTTGGTTCCTGGGCAGTATCCCTCCTCCGCTCCGTTGTTTCCCACAGTTCTTCTGGGCCCACAGGTACCATTGCCCTTCGAGTGGATTACCAAGTAACCCCTGAAGGAAAGTAGTATCGGCTTCTTATGGTTACCCCCACTTCTTGCTTTTGTCACACTGTTTTTGGCTTAGTCTAACTGGGATCCTGCTATCCAGGACCCCAGGCTATCTGCTTTCTCCCTTAAATTGCAATGCATGTACTTTAGGTACACTCCAGATTGGATTCTGGGGTGCCCTCATCAGTCCCTAGTATATGGTACACCATGTACCCAGGGCCTAGGTACCCCAGAGGCCTCCCATGGGCTCCAGCATGTATTATGTCACCCATGAGAGGCCATCAACAATGACACAACAGGCCTGCTGCTGCAGACTGTGTAATATGGTACTTGCACCACTTACTGAGATATAGGTTCCCTATATCTCTCTAAATCACTACAATGAAAGTCTGCATTGGGGACACATTTGGTGTCCCAGTGCATAGTCTGCCTCAAACCCGCTCTAGGAGCCATTGGTTGCTGCTGTGGCGCAAAACTGGACAAAGGACGTGTGTAGCCACCCCTCTGTCCTGCCCCTCCCACAGGAGGGTCCATAGAATCTATCCAACCCCTTCCCATGGGTAAAAAGTTGGTTACCTGCTCACAGGACTTTAGATTTTACCTGTACACAATTCTGCTAAGAAGAGACCAAATACTTCGACTGCCTGCATGACTGAAAAATCTCCCTTGGAGTAAAGGATTTACTTCCCTGCAAAAGCGGGCACCTAAACGCATCTACCCAGTTTGCTTCTCCCAAGCTCCTGCGGACTCCAAGGATTTCAGCAACACAGAAGGTGGGTTCTCGAATGTCACTGAGGTCAATCTACCCTCTCTTGACTCCAGGGGTTCCTTTGCTAAACAACACAGTGAAATATCACTAAAAGCCATGAACCTTCAGGTGACTTTCTAGGCTCTCAAAAAAACTGTCCGGTCCAAGTCTATCACCATTACTGGAAGGTATGAGAGCATAAATCGGGCCAACTTTGTCGTATGGTATTGAAATATTTAGAGGAAAACTCAATGCTAACCTAAAACAACATGTGACCAAAATCTATTAAAAAAAAAAAAACCTCTCCACATGCCTAAATCTGCTTCTGCAGCACAGATCAGAACTGGGTCTTTTAAACTACAAATTTGAATACTGGCTCTTATTTGAATCTGTGCCACAAACTAAGGCAAGCAGAGCCAGGTACCCTGGAGTCACTACTCTGGTCAGACATTTCTCAGAAAAACCCAGGAGGGGTCATATGGCTGTTTCTTCAGGGATGCAGTTAACCAATTATCTGTGGGCGAACTATGGGATCTCAACCCTAGTAAGGCAGTTTTTAAAACCAGTATTAAGAAACGTACCCGACTGAGGTCCCGAATGGCTGACAAAGCTCATTTTGCTAAACGCAAGCATGCCTGGGCAATAATGAATTCTTATGTGCTGGCCACTCCCCTCCCCTATCTGTCTTGCACTTATCCCTTGTATTTAAAGCTTAGCTTCTTGGCTCTTAGACTGGGTGACTAGCAATTTCTAAAGGATTTACCTCACTGGCGTCGTACGTCAGGGGATGTAATGTGCAGGGGGTGTGGTAAGGTGGCCGAGACTTTAGAGCACGTGGTCTGTCTTTGACGAAAATTTAACGTCGAGTGGAATAGGCTGGGAATCCGGACCTGCAGGCAGGCAGTAATTGCAGCTCTGAAGCCAGAGAACACAGTTTTAAATATAGGCCTCATAACTTATACGCTACGCATACCTCAACGGGCAGTGCTGGTCAACTTTTTTATATTAAAGGTATACAGTCTACTCTAAACCGCACTTTTATTAAATGCTGCTATAACTGGTTATACTTTACTGCATCTTCCTACAACCTGCTGCTAGTAGTTGTCTTCCGACTGTACCCATCAGCATAACACCGCTATTGTTAAGTCCTCAAACTTCTTTTTTGCCCAAATGCCATTGTGGTTACAGTTGCTGTGTATATTTTGCCTTCAACACATAACGTTACTGAAGTCCGCAAATGGAATTCGAAAGTTGTACATAGTGTTTTTATGCTTTGCCATTTTAATAATTTGTACTGTCGTTGGTATCTTCTGACCTGTACTTTTATAGATATTTTATATCTAAATAAAGTTATACTTACATACCCTATCAGAGATTCTGAGACCAGCATCCCTCGTGGGGACCTTGCAACCAAAACCCCTGTGCACAGCATATTTTTGCAGTTTCATACCCAGAAGTTGGAAGCACGTCCAGGTCAAACCCATCTTAAAAAAGCCTTCCAGTGACCCTACTCTCCCGACTAACTACCAACCTATTTCTTTACTGCCCTACTTTGGGAAGGTACTAGAATATTTGGTGAACAAGCTTCTCACTACCTACATTGAAACGCACAAGCTCCTGGACCGGTCTCAGTCGAGGTTCCGCACCGCTCATGGCACAGACAGCTGTAATGGGGATGGTGGACAATATTAGACTCACTAGATAAAGGTGATTCCGCAATTTTTTGTTCTATTGGATCTGTCGGTGGCCTTTGACATCATCTCCCACAGCATTCTGAAACATCGGCTGTGGGAGATAGGCGTCAGCGGCAAGGCCCTATCCTGGTTTGAAAATTACCTGGCGGATCGCCTCAATTTCATTAAGGTTGGTTGACACCCTCATATCTAGTAGTCAGCCTCTTACCGTAGGAGTCCCTCAGAGGTCAATTCTCAGCCGCATGTTATTTAATTTATACCTAACTCAGTTGGCCAATATAATAAAATGTCATGGTTTTACAACAGTGTCGTATACCGACGACACTAGGGTGCTTATCACCTGTAGCGCTGATTTCTCCAAAACATGTACTAGATTCAAAAAGTTTACGATTGACATCAGCAAATGGATGTGTGACCACAAACTCCAACTGAACAACAGCAAAACGGAAATCATTCGGTTTGGTAAGGCCAATGAAGTTTGGTCACAGGGCTGGTGGCCCCAAGAACTGGGACCCTGCCCCGCACCCAAGGAGGTGGTTCGTGATCTGGGAATCATGATAGATTGTTTTCTCCATGAATACCCATATTAACCAAGTATCCGGCGTTTGTTACGGAATCTTGCATACATTTTTTAAATGGCTACCTCTGGAAACCAGAAAGCCACTGGTGCAAGGTTTAATTATAAGCCGCTTGGACTACGGCAACGCCCAGTTTACAACGATCAATGAGTGTTTACTCTCTAAATTACAAACGCTGCAGAATGTTGCAGCGAGACTGGTGCTTGGCCTTACCCCCAGATCAGCCGCTATGCCGAGCCTTAAGCAGCTACACTGGTTGCCAATTCGCCAGAGAAGCCATTTTAAAGTTCTAAGTCTGACCCACAAACTTCTTTACAGCCCCAGGCCAGCATATCTTGCAAAAAAACTGGTCTGGTATCATCCTACCAGATTATTAAGATCTAGCTCAAAATCTCTCCTAGTTCAGCTACGGGTTCAGACGTCGCGTAATGGATGTAGGTCCTTCTCCTATGTGGCTTCCCAACTCTGGAACAAACCGCCCCCCGTCCCCCCCCCCCCCCTCTTTTGTCAATTACCAACCACCGAGCCCCTGGTCACCAGAAGTGACCCAGACTGTCCCCTCTGCTTTCAGGTTCCTCTCCCCTTGGATTCAGGCTTGGATTCCACCGCACACTCTTCGCAGTCCTGGCAGCAGTACTTCTTTGCAGCTCTCCATTGAAAATGACGAAGGTTTCCGACACCACTTGACACCTATGCACCTGGCTCCTCTGGGATAGGTAACACTGGTACCTCGGTACTCCCTGGTGGGTTGGCCTTAGAACCTCCTATGTTCCAAAGGGTTTGTTTGAAGTCATCTTAGAAGTGTCCTCAACTTGTAATTTTCCAACCTCGAATTTCCCGTAGAATTGTACAAAGCACACGTCCGTGTTTCCTCACTGCACCCATCCTCCAGGGGCTCCCTGTGTCAATCCTCTGGGTGGTTCCTTGGGGTCCAGCAATTCTATGTGCTCTAGGTACTGTGTCTAGTTGTTGTTGTACCATTTTTTTTTTTTAGTACATGGTTCGGTCTCCCCTGGAGCCCGCTGTGTATTGAGCTATTTACAAATGTTCTATTGATTCATTATTGTGTGCTTTCTGCCCTAGTCTCGTGTAGAAACTAAGAGTGGCATATTAAATACATATTTTTATATAAACATTGTGCGTTTCCCTTTTCATTTAGTCATTTAGGAGGTGAGATTCTGGTAAAACAAGCTGCTTTCATCCCTCCAAGATTAATCCCGAAGGCTGCTCTCCATAGCTACCACTAGGATAGCTTTCAATAAAGGTTATCTTTGACCTCATACATCATAAGGGTTGTGTGGACTGGTACCCACTTTAAGGACCTGTGCAAATAAAGGGCAGATAGGGAAATCCTTGCACCATGCATTGGCACTGATCCTAGATACACAAAGCAGATACTGTTGGGAGCTCTGTGAGGGCAAAGGGCCCACTTCATAGGCTTTGACTCTCAAGGGAAACAAGGTCAATGTGCACTCTTGGAGGGTGGTGGGATGAAGGTCGAGCAGCACATGCGTCACTCACAATAATAAACAGATTGTTACAGCAATGGTCTTTCTTTTATAAGCAGGGAGGAAACGTTTATTGATATTAAGCAAACAAGCTCGGTAAATTAAGAAGTTCTGTGGCTCTTATATTAATTCCGGTATCCTCGTGATCAAGTTTCTCCGAAACCAGGGCTCCAATCATACATGAATTTAACCTTGGATTTAGCCAGGCACATGCACTCTAGAGCCCTCTGGGGATCCTACAGAGGAATCACACGGTGTCAGTGTTGGCCTTGGGCGGGTCTTAATTGCAGCTTGCAATAGTCACATGAGGGATGCCGGATCCTAAGTGCAGTTTGACTCAGGTTGCAGGAGGCTCAGAGTGGTGAGAGACCACTAAGCGGAGGGCCACTTCAAGGGTTGTACACAGGCCTCACATCTGTGGGGGTGGATGGTTCCATAATGAGGACGGCCATCTCACAGGGGGCCTCTTGCAGGGTGCAGGGACTTGCAGTGGTGTCAGGCACCTTGAGGGGTGTCCCTCCCATGGTCACATGCCAATTTCAGGCCAGCACTGGTTTATGGAGCGGAATGCTTTGGATGATCAGCTTCGAGAGGTCCTGGACCATAAAGGGTCAACCCCAATCTCTGTCTGAGACAGTAGCACATAGCAGCATAGCAGCCCAGGTTTTAAAGCTGTGCCAGTGGAAGACAAGTTCTCAATGCACACCACAGTCTAGCTCCTTCTCAGCAGTGATCAGCAGCACAGATCTCAGAGTCCTAAGGATTTAGCCCGTGCCTTTTAAAGGAAGACAGCCATTCATACTGGGACTGATTATCTCCTTTCTGCAAGAGTGGCCCACTTATATCCAGTCCTAGGCACAGGCGTATTTACAAATGCCCATTCAAATGCAAAGTTAGCCCTAAACGGTTGGTGGGACCCAATCATTGTATGCTGAGGGCTAGATTTCTCAAACTTTCACGCAGCACAGCACAAGACACCTTGATGCTCTGTGTGAAAGAGGGAGGGCAGGAACGCGCCATATCTGAGAAGATACGGCACATTCGTGTGCATCTGCCTGCACTGCCGCGCAATTAGCAGCCCAGAGCCAATGCAGGCACCCATGTGCCATAGAGCAAGGGTGTCTGCATTAAAGGCAGGATTGCTTTTGCGTGGGAAGGGACACCTACCTGCACATAAACAATCCTTTTGGGCATTTTCCTCTTTCTAGGTGTGCTGCAATTATAATGATGGATGCAAGTGAGCATGAATTAGCTGTGGTTCTGTTACAGCAAAGAGAATCTACAGAGGAAGTAGTTGCTTTTGCTATTCATAGGCTTAAAGGGCCTGATCCCTCATGTTCTGTATTAGAGCGTGACGGCCTAGCTTGCTGGTGGGTTGTCGACTATTTCCATCAGTATTTGTGGAGATTGGAGTGTGTTAGGATGGATAACAAGCCTTTGGTTGATTTGTTTACCACAATAAGTGGTAGTAGGTTCATGACCAGAATTGCCAAGCGGCAATTTAGGTTGCTTGAGCTGCATTGAATACACACCTGGAATAAAGAATATAATGGCTGATTGGCTTTCTAGATTGCCCTTGAAGGACGGTGAAGAGAGTGTCATTATGGATGATGAGAGAAGTGAGCACCATTTTGACAATTACCAATTATTCTATTTCAGAGCAAGAGTGGACGGTTGTGGATTATGTGAATCAGGGATTGCCAACTGGTAAAATATCTAATGCTGAATTGGATTGTTTCCATCATATGGTTTCGAAATTGGATATTGTCAAAGGATTACTTCGTTGATTGGATGCTTTGGTTGTGGATATAACTTTCAGGACTGTAGAGCTTGTTCATGAAGGACTTATTGGATTGCGAGCCATGAAAAGGAGAGTGAATGAACTCTTTTGGTAGCCAGGAATGGATAGGTAAGTAGAACAATTTGTTATGCAATGTAGGTCTGTGTTGGTAGAGATAAAAACCCAGATTACTGTTTCTAGTCCTGTGAGTTCAGTCCCTGTGCCGGATAAGGCTAGGTCCAAACTGGCTATTGATATAATAGGACCTTTACAATATGGTAAGCCAAGTGAAGGAGGGAGACTACACCATTCAGTTGTAAAGGCGTCTGAGGAAGGCCCCAGAGGCCGAAATGCATTACGCCACGCAATGTGTGAATAAAGGACTCCAGAGAGAATCCCCGCTGTGTCCTTGGGTCATTCAGGAACAAGTGGCCTCTCCTGTGATATAAATATAGATATATATAAAACCTACTGGCGGTCGCCAGTAGGTAGTTATAGTTAGGACCTATTTTCAATAGGAAATCCGCAACATTCTATTTTGAATAACTTTGGCGCCGGTTGGCGAATCTTTGCGAAATTTTCAAAACTTATGGTCAGCTCCGGTCTGCTCCTATCCGGAAAGTTTCACGGTGATTCATCAAGCGGGATCTGAGAAAAAAGGGGAGTCCGAAGACGTGTTTTCCCCAAGCAATTTCCCATAGAACCTTTAGCCACAGCTACAGCCCGAACTGCTGAACGGAATTGCACCAAATTTGGCAAAGATGTAGTCCTCGGTTCAGACTTGTGCCTTTTGCTTAAATGGTGTCAATCTGCTAAGTAGTTCCTGAGAAAATTACAGTTAAAAGCATGTATATATTTCTATGGGCGCGGTCGAACCGCAGACCCTGATTGCACCATGAGCGCACCCTTCTGATCACACGCTGAATGCTAATTGGCTGTCAAGTGGTTGTCAACATTTGAAACCAGGAACTGTTGGCAGCCATTTTGTGCCTCGGTAGAAGCGAGGCTTAAGAAGTAAGTGTAATATGTGTGCAAAACGTAGAAAGGGGGCAGGGTAGAAATACTTTTACCCTCTAGACCGGCTTAGGGGGTCCCAGAAGCACCCCCAGGGCCCACATTTTTTTTAAAAAGACCCAGCAGGTGCGTGTAGGGTGCGCGGACTCTAGCGTAAAAACCCCCCAAAATTAAGCTTTTTTTAGAATTCGCACAAAAAAAAAAAAAAAATGGGAGGGGTCCAAGGTCCCCAACGCTGCGGGGACCACCACACCCCCGGGGCTTTATGTATTGTGGGAGGGCCGGCTCCTGCAGTGTCCCGGGGTGTCCATCCCACCCTCCCATAGCAAGGAAATCTGTGCTCTTTCAAAATCTAAATCGGATTCCTTTTTTACATGGGGAGCTGCATGTTAGTAGCTCCCCAAGTGGAAAAACAATGCCGGCTCCCAAACGCGTAGAAGTTGTGCAGCAAAGGCGCTGGAGTCGCGCAACCTACAGATTATGAGTCGTGCATCCAGCGTGTGCACACCCGGGGGCTGCACTGAGCGAGTGACTTCTAATTTTACTGAAAAAAATAGCTCCTATAAGTAATTTGTAATATCCCTGGGGACCCTATACCCCGGGTCTTATAAAAGATGTTGGGGACCGTGGGGGGAGCCACAGTGCCGCCGGCTCCCCGTGTACTTCGGGAGCCGGCATTGCTTTTCCACATGGGGAGATGCTAACTTGCATGTGGAAAAGCAATCTGGTTTGGATTTTGAAAGTGAGAACAGATTTCACTGCTCTGTCTTTCAAAATCCAAACCAAGGGGCATATTATCAAGCAGGGCGATAAAAATTATCGCCGTTTTAATGGGCTTGATAATATGGCCTTGTGAATTCCAATAGAAATCCATGTTCTGGTTTGAACATGGGCTTCTATTGGAAAGTGGTGCAAGGGTGTTGTAAATCTGGTTTGGATTTTGAAAGAGAGCAGGGTGAATCTGTAGGGTAAGTGCAGGTTAGTGTAGGGGTAACAATCACTATTCTAACTCCAGGGGGGTGCATCTGGACGGTATGTGCTGGATAGTGTATCAGTAAAAAAAAATATTCCAACCCCAAGGTGGTGCACAGGGCCAGACTGCGAAATAAAAGCAGCCCTGGCAAATTTTGCCAGACCAGCCCCCATCTGGCGCATAGCGAGAGAGCGCAGCAAGCAGGCCCGACCGCTACTAGGGGGGTTTGGGGCGGTTCTCCCCTACCCCATCAAGAAAATTTTTTGGGAAAACGACTGACCAAAATTGTGAATTTTACAGCACATTTTTCATTACATATTCAAATTGTATCAACTTTCACAGCACAGTAAATAGATGATGACGTTACATAACATCAGGTTACTCACCCAGTCATATGAACACAGACAGTGTTTCAGAGAGCATCAAAAATAGACAAGTAGTGAATCAGAGAGAGCATCAAAAATAGACAAGTAGTGAATCAGAGAGAAGTAAAAGTGAGACCAGCCCCCACATGGTGTGTAGCGAGCAAGAGCAACCACTACTAGGGGGTGTTTAACTTCACCCCCCAAGAAAATTTGGGAGACAAATGCCAAAAAAAGCATTTTTCATTACATATTAGATTGTATTAACTTTTAAAGCATAGTAAATAATTATCTTATAGAGCACCAGGATACCCAGTTATAAATCACAGACAACATTCCTACAGAGAACACTACAAAATGGAGAGCGAGAGACTGCGCGAGAGAGGGAGAGCGAGAGACTGCGCGAGAGAGGGAGAGCGAGAGAGCAAATGAGAGAGAGAGGGAGAGCGAGAGAGCAAATGAGAGAGAGAGGGAGAGCGAGAGAGCAAATGAGAGAGAGAGGGAGAGCGAGAGAGAG
This sequence comes from Lissotriton helveticus, assembly GCF_964261635.1. NCBI lineage: Eukaryota > Metazoa > Chordata > Amphibia > Caudata > Salamandridae > Lissotriton > Lissotriton helveticus. The sequence continues at coordinate 179,852,562 of NC_136063.1, forward strand.
AATGAGAGAGCGAGAGAGAGAATGAGAGAGAGAGAGAGAATGAGAGAGAATGAGAGAGAATGAGAGAGAATGAGAGAGAGAGAGAGAGAGAGAGAATGAGAGAGAATGAGAGAGAATGAGAGAGAGAGAGAGAGAGAATGAGAGAGAGAGAGAATGAGAGAGAGAGAGAATGAGAGAGAGAGAGAATGAGAGAGAGAGAGAATGAGAGAGAGAGAGAATGAGAGAGAGAGAGAATGAGAGAGAGAGAGAGAGAATGAGAGAGAGAGAGAATGAGAGAGAGAGAGAATGAGAGAGAGAGAGAATGAGAGAGAGAGAGAATGAGAGAGAGAGAGAATGAGAGAGAGAGAGAGAGAGAGAGAGAGAGAGAGAAAGAGAATGAGAATGACCCTCTTCCCTCTTTTCACTGTGTGATCTTTGGGATTTTGACTAATAGTGCTTCTGTAGCTTAAACACGTTTCTTATTCAGCAGTGCACCTGGCAACAGCTTGAGGGGACTATTGTAGTTTCTCAATATTGATGTATTTATTTTATTGAGCAGTGTGTGATATACAAATACAAACTCTTCAATAAGCACATGTCATCCCTAATGACATCTTCTGGTCTTTAGATCAATAGAATTAATTTAAATGCATCATCACTAAACACCACCTACAGTTCAGATTAACTACTACCCATAAGTGCAATTTAATTAGTGAACATTATAGTACTCAGTCACAGCTAAACACATCTTGCAGTGAAACAGGTGAATAACGTGCTTTCACTTTCTTAAAGGGGAAAGATTAAAAAAAATCAAAAAGTGGAAGCTGGAATAAACAGACGCTCTTTCTATATATTTATTGACCATTTTTGGAGTTAGTGGAACGTTATCCCGCAAAAGACTTTCTATAGGAGCTTTGCCTGGGGCATATTTTTCGTATCATTCCCCAGTTTCTTGTAAAATAGAAGAATGTCGGCCCCTACACAAGAGCCAGGGATCGTTCTGAACAGAGGAGATGTTGTGGTAGAATTGGAGTAGAAAGTGGCTTGTGGTTCTATGCTATGGAAAAAGTGCACTTGAACACTTTTGTTGAATTTCGAATATTAAAAATATCCTCCTATCACAAATATTTTCCGCTGTCAGGCAAACTTTCCTGACCATGACGATTTCTTTGGATTATATTTAATGTAATCAGTAAAATCCAAGGCACACGTGATCTGCATAATTGTGATGCTCTAGTTCCTGGGTTAGGAGCACAGTGCGCCCTTTCAGTTCCAATGGATTTCAAGGGCACCAGGTTATTTCCAGGTGTGTAGTGCTTATGAAAACTAACAGTACCTGCTTATATGAGCTACCTGCACACAGACTAGTAGTTTTGGATAACGGGGTGCAATAAGGAGCAGTGGTCCACCCCAAAAATGTCTAGGACCAAATGTGCCTATATCTGGATACCTCACTGAATTTGCTTAATCATCTTAAACTTTTTTAATTATCATTGCATCGCTATCAATTTGCAACATTTCCTCATTTTAATTCTGGGGCAGAGTACCTGAAAGTTCATGTGAAAATGGCTAGAGTACCTATTTTACAAAGTAGATTAATGCATGAGTTATTAAAAACAGTTATTATGTACTCTTTGAACAAGAATACCTTTTTGACTCATGGATTAAGTTGATATATTCACTTATTTACATTAGTAGTGCCCAGAAACTCTTGTTAGGTAACAGTTCCATGCCTTGTAAATCGTGTATTCATTAATTTATTCCGTGCTGATTCCACAAAAAGTTGGCCCTGTTATTAGATTGTCCACAGGTGGTTATTTGTGTGAATTGAAGCTTGGTCTTAACTCTAGTAAATGTGTCATACAACTCACACACAAGTGAGCAAGACGTGCTGGTTTGTCTATTCTGGTAATTACACACTCCCATATTTGAGGAATGATTATCATGAACCACATGCACAAAGGATCCCTGGGTTGTGTGCCCTGCTGAGGATGCACATTGGTATTACACATGGAACGGAAAGTCCATTCTAAAACACCAAATGCACACCCCTTGTTGGCGCAGGTGGGCATTAAAATGTGATTGCTCCCTCATTTGCATAGGTGCATGGTCCCTTACTTAAACAAGTTCCTCTACCAAAGAGAATGCTCTAGATAGCTGAGGTGTGCATACTGGCAAAAATGCCATTGGTTCAAACTGGGTTTCTGCCACCCAGGGGGTATACATCTGGGATGGGTAAAGAGTCTCACAAAGACAAGTGCCCGAAGGAGGATGGGGTGTGCACACACACTCCGAGAGTGCAGTAGGAGCTTTGTGGTGTAAGAAAGAAGTATGGTCGGGATCAATTGTAGGCAGCCTTTGTACCCGGCAACTTGCCATTTGGCAAACCGTGCACAGTCTCCTAAGACAAATAATGGACTCTGGCACCCACACTCCCCGTCAAATCAAGAAGGCAAAAGCGATTGGCCACCCCTTGCAGTCAAAAATAGCCCCAATGAGCCTAAGACAATAGTTCATCTCCTTTACTAGTACATCTTATAGGGCTAAATCCACATCATGATGCTACCATTTTGGGTATTCAAACCCCAGGCTCAATATTGCCAGGTTTAAGGAGTCCGTTTCAGAAAATACAAAGCATTCATGAGTGTTTCAACACGTTTTCAAATTAGCATCTAATAGGATTCTATGTGAGAACTAGTCTTGGTGCCACGACACATACTAGCAACGCATGAAATGGGATACAGAACTGCACGGTAGTCCCTGACCCAGTGTATCTGCTTGCGCTTGAGAAGTGTCTGTACTCTCCCATTACACCTGATTACACCCCTGACAAGGAGAGCCTTTGGTCTCACTTTAAATTAAAGTAGTGCGGGTACTAGGTACCTGGCTATACTGTAACCTGCCCATTTAAAACAGAGCTTTAGACCTTCGGTTCATGTGCGGCTTCCGGTTAGCTGTTCTAGCCTAGGCCTCCCATATCCAAGACTGACGCTCCCAGGCCTAGACAGTGCACCCATAAATCAGATCTGGCCACAGCAAACAAATCGCACTCTGTCTGGCAGTGAGATAGGGCTTGGAACCCCTAATAGCTTGCGGTGTACGTTGGGAGATGGCCACTTGCCAAGCTGCATTGAATTCGAACTACTACCTGGGGCCTTATTTATGAAGGCCTTGTGCCGCCGGTGCGTCACTTTTTCCCCATTTTAAAAGTGGCGCACCGGCGGCGCAAGGCCTTCCTAAATAAGGCCCCTGGGTTTTAGTATTGGTTTGCGAATTGTTTTAGAAGTCACGTAGTAGGAACGGTTGTATCGTAGTGCGTTGTATCCCGGGCCAGGAGGCTGCTTGGCACGAAGAACGTCGATTAAATGTGAATCTTCTCTTCACGCATTAAATAAAGTGTTAAGCCCGTTTTTAGGCACTCTCAGTTCTGGGAATTGAAGCACGCAAGCAGAAGCCGCATGTACGGCTCTGGTAATCTAGCAGGGCACAATTTAAAATGCCACGTGCAGTGTCGGTGAATGGTCACTGAATAGAAGAAAAAAACACGTTAACAAAAGGTTAAACCGCTGTACTAGCGGGAAATACCGGTGCACAACCATGCCTGTGCGTATGCTGAAGTGTATAACCTATTAGATGAGGAATCCTATCCGGCTGGGATTTTACCACTGGTCAGTTTGCCCGCAGTGGGCCTGCTAGTTGCCAAGTCTCATCTCCTCGCAATGAAACTGAATGGTGCAGCCCCAACCCCACGAGGTCAGGGGTGAGCAAGTGGCTGCACAATTTTCGCACCCCGATATCAGACGCACATACTGCAGCAATTATCTGGGCCACATTCCTTCGCATTTGGTGTACTCACCTGTGGACGGCAGTCTGCAGACAGGGGACATTAACTTACGGGGTGCTGCTCTCTCTCCTGGCTGTCCCCGTCTGTCTCCCTCTCAGGCCTCTAAATACCTGCCTCGACCTCCACTCAGAATCACGCGCACTTTTCTACCCAATGAGCATGAACATCACTGCGAGGCCGCCAGCTGACCATCCCACCCGAAAAAAAAAGCGGCGCGCAGACGCAAAGGCAGTGACATCTGCGTGCTGCGCGCCGCACGTGTACAACAACATCATCATGGTTGGTCAGGTGACAGTCTCAGGTCAGGTGGTGTAGTGGCGTGAGTGTAATTTAGATTACAGTGTCTGCCTGTCACAGCCTGTAGAAGGTACTGAAGGAGAGGTGTGGCGCAGCAGCCAGAGCCACTGGCACCGAGCCGTGGGGCTAGCAGTTCGATCGCTGGTGCCGGCAGCTCACCATTATGTGACTTTGGGCAATAGATCACTTAATCTCCCGGTCGCCCCCAGCGCCTGGGAACCCTTAGGGGTGATACGTCGCGATTCACAAATATAGGATTTGGCTTTATATTATTTCGGTTTTACGTTCCTTTTCTCTGCCAGCAAGGAGGTTACATCTTCGTCCACTATTCAAAAAGGATAACATAAACCATGTAATAGTGCTGTGAACTTCTGCTTTAGAGTGGACACCACCTGCATGTTTAAGTCCGTGGTCTCTTGTATCTATGCAGCATGGAATATCACGAGGGCCTTGCCCAAGTAGTAGAAAGCTCAAAGTGCTGCTCCTAAAGTTGACCCGAATCTTACGTCATATGCTTTGTGTAGTGTTTCACATGCATATTTGGGAAGAAGAGCAGAGCAGGGGGGTCATGTATGATTCTCGAGTTGTTGACATTTTGTTATGAAACCTCAAGTATGTTATTCCTGTTTTTTTGAGGTTTAGTCACAGAAGTGCTTTCATTAGTGTCCATCTCAATGCATGAAGCCCTTTAATGGGGACTTACGGGGACCTCCAGTTGATGTAGAGAAAACAGCAATGTTTGTCGCTATTTGATTCATCCTGGCTTCTGTTTTGATGTTTTAACAAAACTGTACACATGAATGACCTGTTCGCTTAATGTACAGTTTAGATGGCCTTGTTCGCTCAAGGGAACAGGGTGTTCAGAACAATTACTGAGAAGAAGGTGTGTATTAAGGGATTTTAAGTGTGCCCTTTCATTGATTTGAACTGGAGTCATGAAATTGTGTCAACTAAACAACAGCCAATGCAGGTAACATTAAAGCAGGGTATTATGGCGTCATTTAGATGTAAAGGACAAGACTACATCATTTTGCATGTTTCATAATTGTCCCTGGTACCTACTTCGTTACATGCATAAAAGTGTCTTTTTTGTCATTTGCTTTTTAACAGATTGTCAAATGAATTCCCCAAAGTAGATTATTTTTGATGTTATGAGGTATTGAACTGAGGATTTTATTGTTTTTATATTGTGTGCCTTAGAGTTATAAGCTGCAACAATAAAGTTGAAACACGTGGCATCATTAACACTTTCATTGACACAGTGGACAGGTGTTCAGTCTCGCTTTAGGAGGTGACACGGGCATATAGGCCAGGGCAGCAGCACAGGTTCACTTCACCAAATAACACATGGAATTAATTCTACACTGGACCGAAACACATCACGCAGCAGAACACCGGGAGTACAAGCAGTGATAAATCGCAACAAACTGAAAAGGCGACAAAACCCTGAACGTGCTTGGAGTCGGTTTAAAGGCTCTGAACAAATAGTGTTGTTCTAGATTTTGGGACTAAGGGTGATCTTTTACTGAGAAAGAGTCGCTGCCACTCGAGTCAGCAGACTCATTTTATTTGGTATTGCACGGCCCGACGCGGCACCAGCCTGACGTGAGCAGCTTATAACAAAGCTTCTAAAGGCTCAGTCAGGCTGTATATTTAAATGATATTTACAAGTTGTACAAGTAATACAGACCTGAGTAAGTCATGGCCATGACGAGTCTCCGGCCCTCTCTTTGTAATGAAGATTTCGTGTGTGCAGACAGTCTCTCTGAGATGAAGACTACGAAAGCTCTGACTTTGGTCAGGGCGCTGCCTGCAGCAAAATGAGGCTGGCACCAATTAACGGGCCGCACAGGCAGCAAAGCGAGCAGTGTGCGCCTCACGCACACACGCACACAAGCCCGCCTCACGAGTGACTACTTCCTGTCTCCAGGATCTCCACTATTGGCAAATCAAATGTACATTGTTACAGCGACATGTGAAACCATGTCAAGTGAATTCAGCCGCCGATGAGTGACTCATGTTACTTCACGGAATGAAAATCGGCCCCAGCCACAAAACCGCCCCTCTGGCAGAAAACCGGCCCCCACCCCCTCCAGCCTACAGGAGGATTGCCCAGTGCCCACAATTATCAGTCCGGCCCTGGTGGTGCATTTGTAGGGTATGTGCTGGATAGTGTATAAGTAACAATTACTATTGCAAATCCAGGGGGTTGCGTCTGTGGGGTATTTGCTGGATAGTGTATGAGTAACAATTACTATGAAAAAGAAAGGAGTTAAAGGAGAAGGAGACACGCACTTTCACTGTCAACCTGGACGAACAGAAAGTGACGAGAGATGATTTCCGACGTGTTTAGCTTGGTGAGCCTGAATTAATTATTAAATGGGGTCTGGCAGAAAAATGCGTACTTATTCTGCAAGAAGTCTTTCGGGGTCTTGCGAAAGCAAGTCATCCTCAATAATTCGCATCGCACTACACTTGTTATGCAAATGTCGCACATGTTCTTTTTAACTTTGCAAGTGAAGTAAGGAGCGGCAGACAGTGGTGAAACGTAAGTCAGGTGATTGATTGCTAATGCAGCCATAATGTTAGTGCCGTGACTGATAATTTCCCCGTTAATTTTTTAAGGATTTTTGATTATACTTCACCTCGCAAACTTTATTTAATCAAACACACGTGTGTTTGATTCCAAAGCGTTCTTTTAAACTACCCTTTTTTATTGTTATTATTTATTGTAAGCAACAATTGCTTCCCCCTGCGTGTACTTGCAAGGTCATCTGATTTACTCGTATGTTAAAAACAGAAACTTTCTACACCTCTTTTTCATTGGTTGTGAAGCATTGTAAGAAGACGTATTACTGACCAATCCCTTTCCTTGCGCAGACTTTCAAAAACATTTGATTGGCTGTTGTGTGGTTAACTCTACATTACTGAACCTAAGGTTGATTGGCTTGTTTTTTCTACATGACGTTACGATACCCTCACCATGTACGTAGCCCATTTTGTGACGCGCTTTATTTTACAATGCGTTTTAGAAACTAGATGTGGTAGGGTGTTTTTAACTTAAACTGTGTACTCTGTTTACAAGTTTGTTGACTGTAAAGGTATTTAAAAATATTATTCTATTTTCTATTCTATCATAAATGTGCTGACTTTTTCCTCTTTAGCGTGGAGTACTTTGTCCTTTCATTAAATGTATAATTCTTCAAACCATCCTTGAAAGAAAAATGCACAAGATTTCAAAATGTTTTTATTGAGTCTTTTATATTCATCACATGGGTGTAATGCAAAATCTTTTTTTCATTCATTGGTATCACGCGTTAGATCATATTTTATTTCATTTTATCATAAGCACTCATTCCTTATGTTTACATTATATAAGTGTTGCCCCATCATCTTTATTTAAATGTTTGGGCTTGTTTTACTTTCAGATAAAGTAGAATAGAAGTGCTATGACAAACACTCCCTCACTACTTCATCTTTCTTTTTTTATGTACAATTTATGTCATTATTAAATTTTCTTAATCATATTTAAAATTTGAAAGCATTATTAATTAATATTTGAAGACACAATTATATTATTATTGTTATTTTTTTAAATGTGCTTACAATGATAATCCTCCTGTTCTTCACGAGTAAAAATTGGTAAAGGCACTACTCAATATAAATACTTTTATCCCATTTTCACTGTAGAAGTTACAGTATTTTCCTTTATTAAAAAGTATTTTCTTTTTGCATCAGTAGGGTATTTATAGTACATTGTTCAATCATTAAGAAATACTTGCATGCAAAAAAATTATTATTTATTATTCTTTCAAATCCTCTATTGAAAGTCATCCAACTCCACTTGAAGGATCATAAAGTTGAATGTAAATGAAAATATACATTAACAATATGATCCCTCTGTGGAAATGAAAGATAAACTCAAGATGATACCATCGTTCCTAATCATTACCTTGCACGTAGTAATTCCTTAATTAACCTATATTTCTTGTAACGGTTCTTTCGTCAACTCGTTATCATATTCCATTTCAACCTAAACATACTACGTTTTATAATCATTTAAATATTTTTGCTTTCTTTTTAAAAAATATCAAACATATACCCATTCACATCATTTACCTCCCTTCGATATTCTTTCCTTCCTCTGTCGTAATTCGTCAAACTCGTCTGGAGGGGACATAATGTTTTATGTATTTTTAAATATACATTAACAGTTCCCTCTGAGAAAATGAAAGATATTCTCAAGATGCTTCCGCAGCCCCGAATCATTACCTTGCTCGTAGTTTCTTCACCCGTATTGATTCTCTGAAACAAAACTAATAATCCCACGGGTGTGGTTTATATACTTTTTGGTTACTTAACACTCTATGGGATCAATTAATTGCTCCTCCCACTTTTAACTCACGTTTTTCAGTTGACAGGTGTTCTCATTTCCACTGTTTTAGTACGTCACATGTTTATCTAAACGTGCCTCTTTCCATACTTTTTAACTTTCGTATAATTTCTAAAATGCTTTTTTTAACCTTGTTTTTCTTATTAAAGCATTTCTATAGGTTACTTTTTTTGATACGCGTATTAACATTCATTCCCCTTTTTTTTCCGACTTATTATTCTAGTAACTTCCATTTTTTTAAAACTTTTTTTTATTATTCTTCATTACCTTAAACCCCTATTTTCCCTGCATCCCGTGCCTGAGATACTCTCTATTAAACTTCGAGTATTCTAGTGCGTGATGCGTACAAAAGAGCACGTTTCTTTGACAGACAGCATCTACTAACACCTCAAACCAAGGAGCCCCAATCCAGAATGGTCTTTGTAACTAGACATTCTACTATGAATGCGAAGCTCCAACAGATCATTTTCTCTAACTGTCATATTCTCAATGCAACAAAACCCAAAGAAAGCCAACTGGCTAAGCCAATGTTTGCATACCGGAAAAACAAAAACCTAAAAGACTTGGTAGTAAGATCAAGAATGGAATCTAACACCAAAACAATCCCTAGGCAAAGAACGCTTACTGATCAACAACCCTTGATAGGCAACTATAAGTGCCTTAACTGCACTGCTTGCCAATTTGCAGTTGAAACCAAAGAACTGAATTTCAACAATAGGAATATTTGTTCCCAAACTCTAACTAACTGCAAAACCACCAACGTAGTGTATCTCTTACTATGCCCATGCAATCAGGGCTACGTTGGTGAAACAGCTAGGATGATGTCCACACGCCTATCAGAGCATAGATCAGCCATTCGCACAGGTAAACAACTAGCTCCCTTAGTCAAACATTACCAAGAGGCCAAACATAATCCTAATGATATTCGTTGGTTTATTTTAGAAAAAATCAACAAAACATCTGGCACTCTTAGCACTCAGGTGCGCAAATGTCGTGAGGTATACTGGATTTTTACCTTGGAAACATATACCAAGGGGATGAATAACGAAATTCCATGGGACCAAGTACTTAAATACAATCATGGCTAAAACTAGTCATTGCCCCTAAACTGTATGGACATCTTCTAGAATCTTTAATATTCCCACACTAAATTTGCCACTGTTCAGCATGTACTATCACTTATTGGTTGTCCTCCTTGAATCAAGTTGGACAGTCCTATAGTAACACAATATATCCAATCAGGAACCACTATGTGCCTGCCACTCCAACATGTCCGCCGACTCTTAGTGCCACATCAAGCAACATTACCTCGAACAGCAACCATTATATAATACAGCACATGTCCAAGTAGACATTCAGACAGTGACCTTTTTGACCTTATCACGCCTAGAGTCATGCATTTGAAAGCCACTGGTATGTTTATTAATCGATCTATTGAACCAATGAATATATACTCTACCGTTCCAATATGGCGGCGAGTTTACCACTAGGACTTAGGACGTCTACAAGCATAGTCCTTCCTCTACCTTCATGCCACTCTAAACACCCACACGCATTGACCACTCACAGTGAGCAGCCCGGCTTAAATTCAGTTGGCGCCATTGTTTCTATCCCTCCCGTGATCGCATGCAGACGGACGCCGACCAGACCCCACGATTGGAACACGATTAAAATAAAAATACCAGGTAAGCACTTAGATGCACAAAGGCACGTTTCACGAACTGGTGCCCCGACATGCCTTATATGACACAGCCTAATACCCACCATCTGGCTCCGTGTCTCTTCCCTCCCCTTCAGTTACCCCATACGCCCACGTACTGCTGACAAGAGGACGGCAACCATCGGCTCACACCGTGAAGCCGACAGACCCCGCGCAGGATAACGCGCTGACGCATAATCAAGGTAAAAACGCTTACAATAATTAACCAGCCCGTAGTAGGGAATAATAATCTAACAAGAGGAGTCCCCACTAAACACTTTACCTTTCCATACCCCCTGTTGTATTTAGAGTGCCAGTGCGACGACGTACTGCTAATAACGGGACGGCAACTGTCGGCGTCTGCTCTGCAGCTTCCAGATTCCCTCTGCGATACTTCGTTGACGTACCTTTAGGTAATAACGAAGAAGTAAACAATTAGCCCCGAATAAGTGAATGACATTCTGACCAGAATAACCTCCACTAAATACTCTAATCTCTCCATGTTCCCTCTAAATACTTAGATTGCCAATGTGACCAGAACCGTCAACAGACCCCAATTTATAGAACTACTAGATCGATTCACCAGGTACTTATTTGGCTCTTAAATACCATGTCTGTTCCCCTCTGCACGAATCTAACTTGTCTAATCTCCTAATATATATGTATTCTGATACACAGGTCATCTATACATCAGCTACTAGATACCCACAGCATGTAGCTTCTTGCCAATTAAGAGCAACTCCACAGGTATTATTTCAATTTAGTTTCTTTCTTACAAGCCCTGACACTAATAGTAGAATTTATTTAAATCTCTAAAGCGGTCAATTTCTACTCCATAGCTTAAACACCAGAGGCTACTCCCAAATAACAAGATATGTGAAAACTGAAGTGCAGAACATAGACTAACGATATACTGCACAGGTACCCTCTTTATTTGGCGAATTTTGCATAGTCATCACTGCTATTCATTTGGCAACTTGTGTATAACATGCTTGAACTCTCACCCTTTGGGTCATTCATAAATACGCCCCCTTATTGTTTTAATTTATCATTTAATCATAGCTTAAATCTTCAAGATAGATCATCCTTCATCCTGCACAACCAATTCAACTTTACCTATATGAGAACCAACATTCAACCACATGTTCAGGTATTACTTTCATCTATCCTCCTTCTCCTTCTTTATCTCTGCCTCGCATCCTCCCTTCACTGTTATATCCTCTTACATATCTCACGGGCCCTTCCCTCCTTAGTTTTAATCTCTACCCTTAACAAAGCTATGCTACCTTAGAGTGTTATCTCAGTTACCACTTGAGTCCTCTTCCCCACTCTCTCCCATCGTCAAATATGCTAAAACTTTTTTGTCAGATAAACAGCATAATTGTGTTTGTTTTTGTTACCCAGTAAATGCTTTAATCCAAAACTGGTAACATATTGTATATAACTGTAAATATTAGGTCGGGTTCTTGTTCTTGTTCTCTTTAAGGCATTTATTGCCCTATATTTTATCACTGTATAAATGTATCACCATAAAGTGTGTATTGTATTTTTTGGAAAATGTATATATCTAGGACTTTTCACGGACATTGACAAGCACTACTATTGTTTATATCTCTTAATTATGTACAGGTCCACTTGGATATCTACATGGCTCCCTGATGAAGGCCTCCAGCCGAAACGCGCGTAGATGATATATTCAGCCATGTTTTAATGTATAAATATCTTTACAATAAGCCTTCGCATAGATCCCAATTCTAGCTACACTATTATGAAATCTGTATAGGATCTGACAATATAAGTCTGTATATGTAGATAACCAGTCACATATATAATGAAGGCATGCACACAACAATCATGTACATCCAAATGACAACTGTGCTTTTTAATTATAATGAAAATTTAATAAAATAATTTTGTATCATGCTTTTTGTCCTACTATAGTCTGTGCTGTCACTTGTCCGTCTCTGTCCATGGTCTCTAACACTAGTTCCTAATTGCTTTTTTCAAACACTGTATTTATCCCGTATTAGGAACTCTAGTCGGGGATACCCCCTCTTTCTTACATACATTGTCTCCACAGCCTGTCTGTGCGGGGGTTTAGTTAGTCTTATTTTAGTTGGTTCTTGTTTTGCCACTTTGAACCTGTACCTTTTTTATCCTACTTCTGTGCATTATTGACACTGGTTCTGTCCTAACCTTTTTTTCTCTCTCCCCCCCACCCTTTCATCTGTCACTCCCACACACCCTGGGCCCCTTGTTCCTGGGTTCTACCCCCTCCCTATCACTTACCCATTATGGATAAATTACCTACGTTTGGGTTCTCTGATGAGGATTTCATATCCATGGTAGGTGAATTAGCCACCACTGATACACCACTGTGTTCCAATTTACAAAATACTGAATACCAACAACTGCTGGCCCTAAAGAAAAAAACAAAAAGAATAGAATTGCATGGCCACTTCATGCTTCAATATTTAAAAGCGGGAGTTATTCCACAAGGCCTACGGGTCAAAAATATACCGGGGCTTTTTGTTCAGATAAGAAGATTTCTAGAGAGATGGTCCCTTATAGCAAGTAGATGCTCACGGGATCTCATGATGCTGATTGTAGAGACTGCTAAACACCTAGTAGAGACTCTCCTAACAGAAATAACAGAATTAGAGCTCAAACTTAAAAACAATACAGCAAAGGACGACGCAATTAAAAAATTGGAGGAAATGGAGAATGACCTACAGTCATATAGTGACTATCTCCTAAAAAGGAAAACAGACAAACTCAAAAAAGATATCCAATACTTTAGCAATGAGAAAGTCTACCCCTATCTAGCAGATAACTACTACCAGCCAGAACCACTTGGCGATAACAGCTATGCCTCCAATCACTCCACCGCACCTAAAAAGGTCACTACTTTTTCCAACACATCAGGGTCAGACAATGAGAGTAACACCAGTGACCCAGACCAGGGAGCACACCAAAGGGGAGGACCAAACAGAGGCAATAGGCCTTTTTTATCCAGGCGAGGGAATCCTCAGGGACGCTGGAAACCCAGATACCAACAACGATACAGAGGCAATTCCCAACAATACAACCAACATTACCCGCCGCCTCTGAACCATCAATACCCAGGCCCCCTCATGCAGACCTATCCCCCTCCACCTCAGAACTACCAGGAAGCTCCAGGAATCTATCCCAACCCCAACCAATTTCTAGTGACCCGCCATGCACAGTACTGGCGCGACTAGAACAAATACCCATTTTTAATTTGAGCAGTAAGTCCTTAACCCATGCAACAGAAAAACTACTAACTAAAGGCCTCTCTTTCGTGCCTCATTGTAATATCAATAGATTTGAACTCTTCAAAGATCTTATGGCCTTTTTCAGGAAGATCCGACTTCAAAACTTTTTTGAATCAAGAACCACAGAAACGGAAATCACCACCAACCTATCAGGCCTTAAACCCGCTTCCACTTTCTTACCAACTTTAGAGCAAGTATCGCCGGAAATTGCCACATTTGAACATGTAGTGTATAACAAACTCACAGCAGCAACTAAATACATAGCACCCCCCAACTTTAACATCTCTTACGAAGAACATTTAGCTCTTGCACAACTAAAAACAGATAAAACCATCACGATTAAATGTTGTGATAAAGGGGGAGGCATTGTGGTGATAGATACAAACCAATATATATTGAACATGGAAACACTATTACATGATACCAATCATTATATTCCAGTTCAAAAAGATCCGACCAAAAGAGTCCAATCCATGATTCTGTCCCTAACCACCAAGGCCCTTGACGACAACGCGATATGTGAGAAGGAATGGCAATTTCTTAATGTTTGCCAACCAAAAATGGCAGCAGTATATGGGGTCCCAAAGATACACAAAAACAGTCATGATCCACCGTATAGACCCATAGTCTCTACTATTGGATCCATTACGGAACCCCTATCGAAGTATATAGATACCATCCTAAGGCCTCACATAGCAAAAACTGCATCCCACATAAAAGATACAAGAGATATTATCAATATCGTGGAATCCCTCACGTTTGACCCTGAAAAACAGTGGTTAGCAACAATGGATATAGAGGCACTATACTCAAATATTCCGCAACTAGGAGCTATTAAAGCTGTCTCATGGTTCATTGACACATATCACATTGACTGTCCAAAACTATTTATCCTGGACTGCCTAAAAATAGTTCTATCAGAGAATACTTTTGACTTTAACGGCTCACTCTACCAACAAACCAAAGGCGTCAGCATGGGGGCTTCATGCGCACCGACGGTAGCCAACATCTATATGGCTGAGTTCGAGTCCAAATTTATATATAATGAGGTTGCCCCCTTTAGCGAGTCCATCACATCATGGGCTCGCTATATCGACGACATCTTTTTTATTTGGACCTCAGAAACAGAATTTCTATCTACGTTTGTATCATGGCTCAATTTATGCGACACAAACATGCGTTTCACTGTCACATCCAGCCAGAAACACGTTGAGTTCTTAGACATTAACATCATCAGCAAGAACAACCATCTCAGCGTGGATTTATATGTCAAGCCGACCGCCCGGAATACATTGTTAGACTATACCAGCTATCATCCTACAATGCAGAAATCAAGCATCCCCTTCAGTCAATTCCTTCGGGTTCGAAGGAATTGTTCTTATGTCACAGATTTTGACACAAGGGCAACCGACATGAAGCAGAAATTTATATCTCGTGGATACCCTAAACGCCTAGTGCGTGATGCGTACAAAAGAGCACGTTTCTTTGACAGACAGCATCTACTAACACCTCAAACCAAGGAGCCCCAATCCAGAATGGTCTTTGTAACTAGACATTCTACTATGAATGCGAAGCTCCAACAGATCATTTTCTCTAACTGGCATATTCTCAATGCAACAAAACCCAAAGAAAGCCAACTGGCTAAGCCAATGTTTGCATACCGGAAAAACAAAAACCTAAAAGACTTGGTAGTAAGATCAAGAATGGAATCTAACACCAAAACAATCCCTAGGCAAAGAACGCTTACTGATCAACAACCCTTGATAGGCAACTATAAGTGCCTTAACTGCACTGCTTGCCAATTTGCAGTTGAAACCAAAGAACTGAATTTCAACAATAGGAATATTTGTTCCCAAACTCTAACTAACTGCAAAACCACCAACGTAGTGTATCTCTTACTATGCCCATGCAATCAGGGCTACGTTGGTGAAACAGCTAGGATGATGTCCACACGCCTATCAGAGCATAGATCAGCCATTCGCACAGGTAAACAACTAGCTCCCTTAGTCAAACATTACCAAGAGGCCAAACATAATCCTAATGATATTCGTTGGTTTATTTTAGAAAAAATCAACAAAACATCTGGCACTCTTAGCACTCAGGTGCGCAAATGTCGTGAGGTATACTGGATTTGTACCTTGGAAACATATACCAAGGGGATGAATAACGAAATTCCATGGGACCAAGTACTTAAATACAATCATGGCTAAAACTAGTCATTGCCCCTAAACTGTATGGACATCTTCTAGAATCTTTAATATTCCCACACTAAATTTGCCACTGTTCAGCATGTACTATCACTTATTGGTTGTCCTCCTTGAATCAAGTTGGACAGTCCTATAGTAACACAATATATCCAATCAGGAACCACTATGTGCCTGCCACTCCAACATGTCCGCCGACTCTTAGTGCCACATCAAGCAACATTACCTCGAACAGCAACCATTATATAATACAGCACATGTCCAAGTAGACATTCAGACAGTGACCTTTTTGACCTTATCACGCCTAGAGTCATGCATTTGAAAGCCACTGGTATGTTTATTAATCGATCTATTGAACCAATGAATATATACTCTACCGTTCCAATATGGCGGCGAGTTTACCACTAGGACTTAGGACGTCTACAAGCATAGTCCTTCCTCTACCTTCATGCCACTCTAAACACCCACACGCATTGACCACTCACAGTGAGCAGCCCGGCTTAAATTCAGTTGGCGCCATTGTTTCTATCCCTCCCGTGATCGCATGCAGACGGACGCCGACCAGACCCCACGATTGGAACACGATTAAAATAAAAATACCAGGTAAGCACTTAGATGCACAAAGGCACGTTTCACGAACTGGTGCCCCGACATGCCTTATATGACACAGCCTAATACCCACCATCTGGCTCCGTGTCTCTTCCCTCCCCTTCAGTTACCCCATACGCCCATGTACTGCTGACAAGAGGACGGCAACCATCGGCTCACACCGTGAAGCCGACAGACCCCGCGCAGGATAACGCGCTGACGCATAATCAAGGTAAAAACGCTTACAATAATTAACCAGCCCGTAGTAGGGAATAATAATCTAACAAGAGGAGTCCCCACTAAACACTTTACCTTTCCATACCCCCTGTTGTATTTAGAGTGCCAGTGCGACGACGTACTGCTAATAACGGGACGGCAACTGTCGGCGTCTGCTCTGCAGCTTCCAGATTCCCTCTGCGATACTTCGTTGACGTACCTTTAGGTAATAACGAAGAAGTAAACAATTAGCCCCGAATAAGTGAATGACATTCTGACCAGAATAACCTCCACTAAATACTCTAATCTCTCCATGTTCCCTCTAAATACTTAGATTGCCAATGTGACCAGAACCGTCAACAGACCCCAATCTATAGAACTACTAGATCGATTCACCAGGTACTTATTTGGCTCTTAAATACCATGTCTGTTCCCCTCTGCACGAATCTAACTTGTCTAATCTCCTAATATATATGTATTCTGATACACAGGTCATCTATACATCAGCTACTAGATACCCACAGCATGTAGCTTCTTGCCAATTAAGAGCAACTCCACAGGTATTATTTCAATTTAGTTTCTTTCTTACAAGCCCTGACACTAATAGTAGAATTTATTTAAATCTCTAAAGCGGTCAATTTCTACTCCATAGCTTAAACACCAGAGGCTACTCCCAAATAACAAGATATGTGAAAACTGAAGTGCAGAACATAGACTAACGATATACTGCACAGGTACCCTCTTTATTTGGCGAATTTTGCATAGTCATCACTGCTATTCATTTGGCAACTTGTGTATAACATGCTTGAACTCTCACCCTTTGGGTCATTCATAAATACGCCCCCTTATTGTTTTAATTTATCATTTAATCATAGCTTAAATCTTCAAGATAGATCATCCTTCATCCTGCACAACCAATTCAACTTTACCTATATGAGAACCAACATTCAACCACATGTTCAGGTATTACTTTCATCTATCCTCCTTCTCCTTCTTTATCTCTGCCTCGCATCCTCCCTTCACTGTTATATCCTCTTACATATCTCACGGGCCCTTCCCTCCTTAGTTTTAATCTCTACCCTTAACAAAGCTATGCTACCTTAGAGTGTTATCTCAGTTACCACTTGAGTCCTCTTCCCCACTCTCTCCCATCGTCAAATATGCTAAAACTTTTTTGTCAGATAAACAGCATAATTGTGTTTGTTTTTGTTACCCAGTAAATGCTTTAATCCAAAACTGGTAACATATTGTATATAACTGTAAATATTAGGTCGGGTTCTTGTTCTTGTTCTCTTTAAGGCATTTATTGCCCTATATTTTATCACTGTATAAATGTATCACCATAAAGTGTGTATTGTATTTTTTGGAAAATGTATATATCTAGGACTTTTCACGGACATTGACAAGCACTACTATTGTTTATATCTCTTAATTATGTACAGGTCCACTTGGATATCTACATGGCTCCCTGATGAAGGCCTCCAGCCGAAACGCGCGTAGATGATATATTCAGCCATGTTTTAATGTATAAATATCTTTACAATAAGCCTTCGCATAGATCCCAATTCTAGCTACACTATTATGAAATCTGTATAGGATCTGACAATATAAGTCTGTATATGTAGATAACCAGTCACATATATAATGAAGGCATGCACACAACAATCATGTACATCCAAATGACAACTGTGCTTTTTAATTATAATGAAAATTTAATAAAATAATTTTGTATCATGCTTTTTGTCCTACTATAGTCTGTGCTGTCACTTGTCCGTCTCTGTCCATGGTCTCTAACACTAGTTCCTAATTGCTTTTTTCAAACACAGTATTCTAATTTATATCCGAGTATTAATTTATTTAATTCCATTACTCCGAATTTTAGTACATTTATTTATCTAATATTTTTAATTCTTCTTTATACACTGCAAGGGATACTGTTATTTGTCTAGAATCACACTGTGAATCAGTGTCCATTTGGGAAAATTGAGAGAGAGAACATAACTCACATAAGTACATGTACTGTTGCAGTGAGTTAGGCTTTAGGGCATGTAGTGCTTGAAACTCCTATGCACTATGCATGTAGTAGACTAACGACCTTCACACTTGTGTTTCAGGCCTACAATTCCACAATTAGTATCCTTACACTCCAGCAAACACTCTGGGACTGCTTTTACAATCCCATAGTGACTATTTCAGTAGCATGTAGTATTCCTTTCAGTGAAGTCCAAGGGATACTGGTATTTGTCTAGAATCTAGAATCACGCTGTGTGACCTGACCTCAGGACACCCCCCACGCCGCACGGCTCGTCAGCTGTAGTGCGTCGCCCCTAGCATCGGTGCCCCTCACTGCTGCTCGTGGTTCTCCCCGCTGCTGCCCCTCGTGACTACTGCTGTTCTCCCTTGTCTTGTTGCCCGCATTTGTGAATTCCTGATTTGTGCCCTCTTGCTCTCTCTTGTCTTGTAGCCCCTTTTGTGATCTCCTGGATTTGAGCCCATCACATTGTTGTTCTCCCTTGTCTTGTTGCCCGCATTTGTGATTTCCTGATTTGTGCCCTCTTGCTCTCACTTGTCTTGTAGCCCTCATTTTGTAATTTCACGGATCTGAGCTCGTCGCATTGTACCCCGGTGTGCCCCCCTCCAGCTTCCCGCCGCCGCCGCTCCCACGCCGTCGAACTCTGGAACCTGCTCGACACAACATCACCAGATGTCGCCTTCCTTACAGAAACCTGGATGAACGCCTCCTCAGCGCCTGACATCGCCATAGCCATCCTGGACGGATACAAGATCACCCGGAACGACCGTGTCAACCAGACTGGAGGAGGCATCGCCATCATACACAAGAACACCATCTGCATCACGACCAACCCCGACGACACCTTCACCGCCGCCGAACACCTTCACTTCCAGATACACACCGACCCCAAGACCACCCTCAGTGGCACCCTCCTCTACAGACCCCCGGGTCCACGCACCCAATTCAGCGAAGACATCGCCGACTTCATCAGCCCGCACGCCCTCCCCTCCGCCGACTACATCCTCCTAGGGGACCTCAACTTCCACCTGGAGAACAACAAGGACCGCAACACCGCCACCTGCTGGACAACCTTGTTAACCTCGGACTCAAGCAACTGGTGAACACCCCCACCCACTACGCCGGCCACACTCTTGATCCCATCTTCTCCTTCAGCAAGCACATCTCCTTCAGCCACTCCACCGGACTCCATTGGACAGACCACAGCTGCATCCACTTTAGCTTCAGAAGAACCACGACCCACCACCACCCGCAACAGGGTCCTCGCAGGAGCTGGAGCAAGATCAACCGCCGAGCAACTCACCTCCTTCCGCCAGAACCCTCCCGCCAGCACAACGGACTCCAACGAAGCAGCCAGCAACCTCACACAGTGGCTCACCAACTGCACAGATGACCTCGCACCACTGAAGGACCCTCCCAGCAGACCCGGCAGCAAGAAAGCCCACTGGTTCACCAACGAACTCAAGATCTCCAAGAAGAACTGCCGCACCCTCGAGAAAGCCTGGCGCCACAACCAGACCCCGGACAACATGACGGCCCTCAAGCACGCCACCCGCAAACACCACCAGCTGATCCGCACCACAAGAAGACAGCATTCAAAGAACGACTGAACAACAACGCCCACAACAGCAAGGAACTCTTCAACATCGTCAAAGAGTTCTCCAACCCCAGCGCCAGAAACAACGACATCACTCCCTCGCAAGACCTCTGCGACTCACTCGCTTCGTTCTTCCACCGCAAGATCGTCGATATACACAACAGCTTCGGCGCACCAACCACTCACCCAACCACCGAACCAACGCCCCCCACCACCACCCTCTGCACCTGGACCCCGATCAGCACAGAAGAAACCACCCACACGATGAACACCATCCACTCCGGATCACCAACCGACCCCTGCCCCCACCACGTCTTCAACGAGGACGACTCCATCATCGCACCCCAACTCCAGGACATCATCAACACCTCCTTCAACACCGCCACCTTCCCGGAGACCTGGAAGCACGCCGAGCTCAACGCCCTCCTGAAGAAACCAACACCGGACCCCACCGACCTCAAGAACTACCGCCCCATCTCGCTCCTCCCTTATCCTGCCAAAGTCATCGAAAAGACCGTCAACAGACAGCTTGCCGCCTTCCTCGAGACGAACGGATCCCTCGACCCTTCGCAGTCCGGTTTCCGAGCCAACCACAGCACCGAGACCGCCCTCATCGCAGCCACTGACGACATCAGATCCCTGCTCGACAACGGGGAAACAGCGGCCCTCATCCTCCTGGACCTCTCTGCAGCGTTCAACACTGTCTGCCACTGCACCCTAGTACAGCGCCTCAGCAACATCGGAATACGAGAAAAGGCACTGGTGTGGATCATCTCGTTTCTCGCCGGAAGAACCCAGAGAGTCCGCCTCCCCCGTTCAGATCCGAGGCCACCAAAGTCATCTGCGGCGTACCACAAGGGTCATCACTCAGCCCAACCCTCTTCAACGTCTACATGAGCCCCCTCGTAGCCATCGCATGCAAACACAACCTCAACATCATCTCCTACGCCGATGACACCCAGCTTATCCTCTCCTTTACCAACGACCCCGCCACCGCCAGAACCAGCCTACACGAAGGGATGAAAGACGTCGCCGAATCGATGAGGGACAGCCGCCTGAAACTGAACTCAGACAAGACGGAAGTCCTCATCCTAGGATCATCGCCCTCCGCCTGGGACGACTCCTGGTGGCCCCCTGCCCTGGGCACCACCCCCATCCAACGGACCATGCACGCAACCTGGGCTTCATCCTGGACTCCTTCCTCTCGATGACCAAACAAGTCAACGCCGTCTCGTCATCATGCTTCAACACCCTGCGCCTGCTCCGTAAGATCTTCCGATGAATCCCCACCAAAACCTGGAAGACGGTCACCCAGGCACTCGTCACCAGCCGACTGGACTACAGAAACACCCTCTACGCCGGAACCACAGCCAAACTTCAGAAAAGACTCCAGCGCATCCAGAACGCCTCCGCACGACTCGTCCTGGACATCCCCCGACACAGCCACATCTCCGGCCACCTGAGAGACCTGCACTGGCTCCCCGTCAGCAAGAGAATCACGTTCAGGCTCCTCACCCACGCACACAAGGCCCTCCACTACCTGGGTCCCAAGTACCTCAACAACCACCTGACCTTCTACGCACCCCCCCGCCAGCTACGATCGACCAGCCTCGCCCTCGCCGCCGTACCACGCATCCGCAAAGCCACCGCCGGGGGAAGATCCTTCTCTTACCTGGCAGCCAAGACATGGAACTCCCTCTCGATCCACCTCCGGCAGACCCAGGATCATCTCTCCTTCAGGAAGCTACTCAAGACCTGGCTCTTCGAGCAGTAGTGGACCCCTCCCCCCCCCAGTGCCTTTAGACCCTCCGGGTGAGTAGCGCGCTATACAAATGCCCATGATTGATTGATTGATTGATTGAGTCAGTGTTCATTTGGGAAAGTTGAGAGAGAATGATTTGGTTGGTTGATGTGTTTGCAGTTATATAAGTGCATGTACTCTTGCAGTAAGCCAGGCTTTAGGGCATGCAGTGTTTCAAACTCCTATGCATTATGCATGTAGTGGTGTAACCACGTTCACATTTGTGCTTCAGGCCTACAATTCCCCAGTCACTATCCATATACTTAAGCAAACACAGTGTGGCTGCTGTTGCAATCCCATTGTGACTCTTTTAGTACCATGTAGTAATTCATTCACTAAAGTAAAATGCAACCAATTAAGAATTCCCCCAGTGTTTTTCCTTATATTACTGTAATCATTCAGTCAGTAGGCATGTACTCATGCAGTGAGCCAGGCTTTAGGGAATGGAGTGCGTCAAAGTGCTATGCATCATGCATGTAGTGGTGTAATGACCTTTACATTTGTGCTTCAGGACTACAATTCCCCACTCACTATCCATACCAGGGGTCTCCAACCAGTAGCTATGTTTGTTTCCAAAAAAGAAATTCAGGTTTACAATGAAGAAAAAGTGACGTTCTTTTCAGGACAGGACTTCTCCTAAGGAAGGTCTGAGAAGAGTAATTAAAATGGGTAGGGTTCTTCAATAGTTAGAACAGTAAGTGTTATAAACCAATCAAATCTCTTTTTTTTTTGTCACATGGGATCCGCATTGGGTGCGTACACGCAGCACGCACCTAGCGCGACTTCGCGAAATTGCATTTAAAAGTAATATAAATGTATTAAAACGAAAAGAATATAAATTTTTGTTGCCGTAATATTTTTTATTAAATACATATATATATATATATATATATATTCACTGAAAAAACCATAGGTTATAGACCATATATAGTTAGGAATTAGCATTTACAAAACCTTGAAAATTCACTGAAAAAACCATAGGTTATAGACCATATATAGTTAGGAATTACCATTTACAAAACCTTATTTTACTCACACAAAACCATTGAAATTCCATATATAGTTAGTTGCACTAACTATATATCGCGCACCCGCAATCCACTGCTGATGATGTCACATATTACATCATTCATGACATGGTCAGTGACATCACTGATGACATCACTGATGACATCTCAAATGACATCACTGATGACATCACTGATGACATCACTGATGACAACATCCAGTGACTGTATGTTTCTGTAAAGTTAAAATGTGTCTTACATATTGAAGAATGAGTGGAAGTATAAGTGTCTGGACAAAGGATTTAGTAGGTGCATGACTGAATGTATGAGTGAGTGATTAAATGTGTCTCACTGAGTGCATGGGTTAGTGACTAAACTGTCTTAATTTGTGCATCATTATGTCTGTTGTTCTGTAAACTGCTGCATGTGTTGATCAGTAGCTATATGATTAACTATATGGGTTACTGATTGATTGTCCAAGTATTTGTATGGGAGACTGAGTGTGTGTGTAGCTGGCTGGGAGGTGTGTGACTCTGTGCAGATCAATGTGTACTTGTATCAATGATTGTATAAGAAGGTAAGTATGTGTTAGTATATGTTTGAAAATGTAAGGTGCTCTATGTTTAACTGTATACACAAGAAAATGGAAGTGTCATTGATTCTTTACAGGACTGACTAGGTGTGTGAGTAACTCCATGGATGAGTGGCAGACTGTGAGTGTCTGTATAGGTGTATGAGTGCATATGATAGTGTTGTAAAGATGAGTGATTGTATGTATGAATGATTGTATGGGTGAATGAGTGAATGTGTGTGTAGACATAGGAATCAGTGAGTGCGTATGTAGTAACTAGTATTGGTGTGTCAATGGTTTCAAAAATTATACTCTGTATTTAACACTGGGTGAAACAGAGGTTATATTAAAATGTGAGGAGATGCATTGTATTGTCACATGAATGATATCATCAGTGATGTGGTCATTGATGTCAAATGAGATGTCATCAGTGATGTCATCAGTGATGTCATTTGAGATGTCATCAGTGATGTCATCAGTGATGTCACTGACCATGTCATGAATGATGTAATATGTGACATCATCAGCAGTGGATTGCGGGTGCGCGATATATAGTTAGTGCAACTAACTATATATGGAATTTCAATGGTTTTGTGTGAGTAAAATAAGGTTTTGTAAATGGTAATTCCTAACTATATATGGTCTATAACCTATGGTTTTTTCAGTGAATTTTCAAGGTTTTGTAAATGCTAATTCCTAACTATATATGGTCTATAACCTATGGTTTTTTCAGTGAATTTCATTGGTTTTTTAACAGCTAATATCTGTAGCTGTAAAATGTATTCTTCTTTAAATCCAAAAATATATTTTATATGTTTATGAATAATTTTTTTTTTAAATATTTTTTTTTCTTCGTTCCCGCTTCGCGAATCGGGAAGCTTCCCGTTAGCTGACCTTGATGCCGCGAAATAGACCGCGAGCCGGTAAACGTTTCTTTACCGCAACTGCCGCGTTAGAAAACAACATCGTGACGCCTCCCGTCTGCATGACGTTTCACGTTGTCGCGTGATACGTCATATGACGTGCTACGTTAGCGAACTGGTACGCGAAGCGAGTCGCAAAGCGCAGGTTTCTGGAAGCAAACCGGGAGGCCCTGCAAAGCGCTTAACGTAAACACAGCAGGTCATGTGACTTGGTAATAACACTTTTCATTGGTTCATTTCACTTTTGGTTTCCTAATGATGTAAGACTAGGTCATATAATCTAAAATGAACACTTTTCATTGGTTGAGAACTCTTGTTTTTCCCAAATGATGAAAATCCCTCCTTCTTTCCTCACTCTGACTTTCATCATTGTGAGAGAAAGACCCTTTGTTACCAGTGAGCAATGGCTTCTTTAGTAGCTTCAGCTGGTGCTTCCCCACCACCTCCACCACATCCAAGGAAGAGTGGACCACCTGCTCAAGTTATAATTCAACAAGAAGAGGAAGAAGAGGAACAGGACGACGAGCACGAAGAGAGGCAGTTTTTGCCTGAGGAGCCCAGGACGTCTCACCGGAAAGAAAACTTCATTTGGCAATTATTTAAAATTCCCAAAGGTCAGAAAAAAGTAAATGCAAGATACGTAACTTGCCTTATATGTCAAGATAGACTGTCCAGAGGGACCGACAAAAAATACAGCTTCGGAAACTACACAATGCATCGCCATATGACTAGGTGGCATCCTAACAACTACAGTGCTGCACAGTTTCGGAACGACCTAGATAATCTCCCTATTATGGCCAGAAGATCTGTTGTACCGGAAGTAACGGGACCAGAGGGCAGGGAGATGGTGCCAAATATTCAAACGAGATTTCATGAAGTAAAACACGTCTGCGTACATTGCAGTGGATTCATTTGCTACGGAGAAAGAAGCATCACTCTGATCAACAGAGCTATTGACTATCATATGCAAGTTTGTACGAAACGCTCCAAATAATAAATACTTTTTTTTTGTTTTGTTGCTCCTGTTGAGCCCTTTACAATGACTCGTTTTCATTGCCCCCTGCTCAGAAAAATTCAAAAAAAGTAAAAAAATGTTCAGAAAAATAATAAAAAATATATAAAACAACAAAAACAATAAAAAAAAAAGTTCTTTTCAGAACTACCTCCCCGTTATTAAAAAATTGGTACAATATTTGGAACTGTGCCAACCTCTATTTCTCGTAGTACGCTTCCCAGTTCGCTCGCCGGTACGCGAACCGGAAGCGAACCAAAAACAGTAAGTATAAGGGAAGGAAACAGACACTTATGTTAAAAGAAAGACAGCTATAGGGGAGTAAACTAGAGATACTATTACCCGTAATCCACTGCTGATGATGTCACATATTACATCATTCATGACATGCTCAGTGACATCATCAGCAGAGGATTGCGGGTTTTTTGGCAACGTGCCTTATCCACGGTTTAATAACGCTGCCTTTTGCTTTATATAAGTTTTCAAATTGTATAAAATATATACCAATAGGTCGTTATGAACCTTTAGGTAGTGCTTTTCTTCATGAGGTCTGGTCGCTTCCATACACATACAGATGTTTCAAAGATGATCAAGAAGTTTATCTGAATGGAGAGGAATGCACTGAGACGCCAGATCATTCACTAATGTGTAGGCACATACAGTTACACGGTTCATGCAACAAACACCGACCAAATATGGCTTGCGTGTTGCAAGGCACGCCGGTTCCTGCTATCATCCCCACGTTCAAGTTGTTGGAAAATGGTAGTTATTTGATGCTCAATAATGAAGATTGTTCTGGGTTAATTAAAAGTATTCCTTTTATCGTAACAGTAAGTGAACGGGTTATTTGCTGCAGAAATGTTCTATTTCCTCCCACACATGAACATAGGGAGTTTTCAATCTCGCCACAAATACCAACCTTGGGAGCAGATTTCAACGGCATGGCAAGAATAAGAGCTCTTTTGTCTCAGAGAGAGGTGGCCTTGAGTTCGGCCCGTGAAACTTTCGTGCTTCACATAGCGAACACCCGTACAGAGGTGCAGTCCCTTTTCAATACAGATTTGCCTTTCCATTTCAGCAAGATGGTTCGGACTATCTTTAACGCATCCTCCACAAAGGCCCTGGCGCACTTTTTTAAAGTTGTTACCAGTGGTCTCGTGACTTCATTTGAGAAAATCTTTGGAGTCATCCCTGCTTTCTTTCATTCTATTTTTTCCACTCTGCTTCGTGGATTGCCATTTTTACTTGCATTACCAGCGGACGCTCTTGTGCTTTTTTACATTTTTAAATATGGATGTCCCTCCTGTGCATGCTCCCGCCCTGCAGCTGCTGACACTGTTCCGCAATCGCATGCTAGAATATTATGGCACAATGCCGTTGGCGATATTAAGCACGGCATATGGATTATCTTTTTGATTCTCCTACTTCACCTGTGTCCAGCCTGTATTTCACTGCCTGACCTGTGATTTCGATTGGGCCATTGATTTGTGTCTCTGCGGACCGGTTTCTCCTGACGTCGACTTTAATCAGCTGATGACTCCTATCATTACTCACGAGTTGGTTTGTCCTGGCGAAAGGATTATGGCTGTGGCATTGATGCATGGACTAATTGGTCCCTGGAATTTACTGGCGGCAACACAGTCTTTCTTGGAACAGAGCTTTCTTGAAAACCCACCGAGCTGTCCTCTGATGGTGATAGAGGATCCGGTGCTGGGAGAGCACGTATGTTCTTTTCCGCTTTTAAATTGGATGGCTGAACTCTTTTCGGATGAAGACGGTGACTTCCTATTGGAGGCTGTTGCAGCTTATTTTGCATACACAGTTATGTCATAGACCTTTTTCATGTTTGATATGCTGAGTACTAGCATTTCATTGACAATTCATTGACTTATTTGTCAAGTTTTTATTATTTAGCTTGCCTATTGGCTTAAGACTCGATAAAGTACTTGGCTGTTTTATTTTTCTTTAGCATTAAATTTTCCTAGTTTTTAATATTTTACCTTGCGGACCGTCCACATATAAAGTTGCAATCTGCTCTCATGAGATGGCACTTCTATTATCTTATTCAGTTCGTTTCCGGATCATGGGGAGGTGTCATCTAGGTCCTGGATATCTTTACACCGTGTTAAGTTAGCATGGGCTCATTACCGGTTTAAACGCCATTTTTCCTTTTTTGCAACTTCTGCACACGACACTTAGTTGTTGCTTTAGCTTTCAACCTAATAGTTCATCGTGATTTACATGAGAATAATATGTTATTGCTCTACTATCTGCTTTACTTGTTGAACTATATCTGTACAGCGAGTGCTGAAGTTTCAAGAACAACACGATACAGAATTGTTATGAGGTCTGATCTCCACGACTTCATACTCATAACATAAGTGCAGCTTCTGCCAATTCTGGGCATGAGGCGGGTTTTATATTGCTTTGCCGAACACACATACACAACACTTGATGCGGTTCACATGAAGAGAGAGCTGGTGTATGCTGATGTGATTCCTTCAAATCTAAGACACTAAAGTATGGGCACGCCCTAAACCAACACAAAGAGACCTTCTTAGCAAATAATATAATATGTGTATTAGGGAGGGTGAGATATAAGCAGCCGCGGGCCGTGGAGGGAGTTACGGTGGGGCAGGGAGGCGGGGAGGGGGAGGGGCAGGGTGGAGCCCTCTTCACCCTGCCCCTCCCCCTCCCCGCCTCCCTGCCCCACCGTAACTCCCTACACGGCCCGTGGCTGCTTATAAGTGTTGATAACTCTTATTCATTTACAGCATGTTAACATACTGTCACCATTCGCTTTTTATGTACTAGTAACTATGCTGGTAATTTTGCTACTGATAATATGTGTACTTGTATTATCTAAGATACTACGCCTGAGAAGACGGCATTAGTAAATAAACATTTCAAATACACATGTGTTCTTCTTAACTCCATGTTCTGGTTTCTAAGAAATATATAACGACCGACTGTTCATGAGTTCCACGTATCCTGAGGTACTATAAGTTCATATTCTGGATTGTCTAAACATTGAGAGTTTGTTATATCCAATGTGACACTGTACCTAGCTTGCGATACAACTCCAGCAATGGAGGCACAGTTACATCACGCATCTGTGCTGTTTTTGCCCCATGATGCGCCGCATTGTAAATGCAGCACACCATAGGTGACGGAACAGCGGCACAGAATGACTAACACATCCCTGGTGATGCGCCAGTCATCATAAATCTATCCCTATGCTTCTTATCTTGTTCGAGATGAACCGCCATATGTATCATCAAAGTTTTTTGCATTTCCTAAATAGCGAACTTTAAGGAATAAATAGCGATTCTTTACCATTCCTAGTTTGCGATGAGCTATTTGCTAATTACAAATTACCCATTCATTTCCTTCATTTCCATAGGGCGGTTGGACTCACTTTTAGCTCGAACGGCTGAATGGATTTCCACGAAACTTGGCAAAATTGTAGGGACTGGTAGCCCGATGTGCCTTTGCTATGTCTCAAGATATATGCTCCAGTGGTTTTTACGAAAATTAACTTTGAAAAATATATATTGGGCTACATTGGCCTATATATATGTTGGAGCCCAAATGTAGCCCAATGTAGCCCAATGAAGCCCAATGAAGCCCAATGTAGCCCAATGTAGCCCAAAGATGGCCGCCAGAGACAAAAAAAACAAATGTAGCCCAAATATCAGCCAGATGTAGCCCAACTATAGCCCAGTGACAGAATGACCAATCAGCTTCGCAAACCTCCGTTACGCGAAGCGGAGCGCTGTTACAGATATATATCTTTTTTTGAACGTTAATTTCTCAAAATCCACTGGAGCACATATATTGAGACCTAGCAAAGGCACATCGGGCTACCAGTCCCTAATATTTTACCAAGTTTCGTGCAAATCCATTCAGCCGTTCGATTATTATTATTATATTTTTTTTTTGCCCCGCGGGGCCCTTTTAAAACCTCCACATCAAACCTAGGGGGTCAGCGAGGATCTACTATGCCCCCTTATGGTCATTTGCCCCTTCGCTTTGGCCTCCTCTTGTCTCTCGATCCTACCGAGAGACAAGATGGCGGCCGCTACGGACTGTTTGGAATGTTTACAGACGCCGGAGAACCAATCAGCTTCGCTTCACAAAGCTCCGTTGCGCGAAAAGTCCGCGAACCGGAGCGCTTCCCGGTCCGCTGTTACAGATATATATCTTTTTTTGAACGTTAATTTCTCAAAATCCACTGAAGCACATATATTGAGACCTACAAAAGGCACATCGGGCTACCAGTCCCTACAATTTTGCCAAGTTTCGTGCAAATCCATTCAGCCGTTCGGGCTAAAAGTGAGGCCAACCGCCCTATGGAAAACTCAATGTTAAAAACACGTTTTGGGACCCCCCTTTTTGCTCGACCCCCCCTTGACGAACCCCCCCCAAATTTTCAAGGGCTGCTCAGAAACAAAATGTGCCATTTTCCTGAAAATTTCAGCCAATTCCGTCCACAAACGCCAAAGTTATTAGACATAGAATTTTCAAAAATCCCATAGAGAAAAAATCCTAACTATATATACCTACTGGCGACCGCCAGTAGGTAATATATATATATATATATATATATATATATATATATAAATTTTTTTGTATGTCGAAAAATTTCGCGGAAGTCGCGCGCCCACTGCGTTGAACATGTAGATGACGTCATTGGAAACGTGCACTCATGGTGTGGTGTGATACGTAAATGTTGCGTATGCGCTTGAAGTCGCTTGCGGGTCACATAGCAATTGCGAATGAAAATACGCACCCATCGCACACCCCTGCAGAGGGATTGTAAAATGGCAGTTACGTTCCGCACAGTAGTTGAGAAAGATGCGTTTTGCATGCACGACTCCACAAAAAAATTGAAGAAAAAAGAAAATGTTATGAAAATATTAAAAAAAATATAATAAATATATATATATTACATTTCTAAAAAAAATATTAAAAATGTGTAATGTAATCTAAAAAAGTAAGACATCTAAAAATAAATAGATTTAAAAAATGTAGTAAATCAGTATCAAAGAAATAAATATAACAATTGATACATTTAAAAATTGTCATTGAAAAAATCTTTCAAAATCACTGAAAAAAACCCATAGGTTTCAGGCAGGTTACACTAGGGAATTATCTTTTAAAAAACCTTCGAAATTCACTGAAAAAAACATAGGTTTCAGGCAGGTTATAGTTAGGAATTATCATTTAAAAAACCTTCGAAATTCACTGAAAAAAACATAGGTTTCAGGGGTGTTATAGTTAGCTGGACATTTAACTCGTTCAAAACCATTGAAATTCCACTGTTATAGTTAGTTCAGCTAACTATAACTGGCGCGCCTGCAATGCATTGCTGATGATGTCACATATTACATCACTCATGACATGGTCAGTGACATCTTTCATGACATCACTGATGACATCTATCACAAATGACATCACTGATGACATCACTGATGCCATCATCTAGTAAATGTGTGTTTTTCTGAAAATTAAATATGTTTTATATATGTATATTTCAATGTCGATGGAAGAATAAGTGGGTATATAAGTGTCTAAATGGATGATTTTTTAAGGGCTGCACAGCCCGAAACGCGTCGTCGTGAGAGGTGATTAATAAAATACTTTTTGCCTGAAAACTTTGCTGCAGAGGCCTGAGTCTCCTTCCTCGCCAGGGGCTTTCTGGAAGTGGTTGGGGTTTTCTTCGGATATATATATATATATATATATCAAAATTTCAAACGGGTAAAAGACATCACTGCAAGCCGGTCTGCATATCTCATGTCTCGATATAAAGCCTGACGCGTTTCTGAGCCTTCGCTCGTCTTCTGAGGCTCAACTTGAGTTTCTTTGGCACTTTGACACTCCCACTATTTAAACAGTTAACCGCCCTCAGATGGGCAAACTCCTATGAGTTGAACGTACTGCTTTGTGGGACTTGTAGTCTGTGTCTCTTCCCTGTATGGGTGCGTCTCATTCTGCCATTTCACATCCCTGGATGGGCCCCGGGATGCGGGTGTCCATTAATCCCTCGGCTGCTGCTTCACTACCGAGGCTCCGCAACTTCCGACCCCCGTAACCCCCAGTGTTCTCGGGGGGGTGCAGACCTTCGTGGCTGGGCGACCACGTGTAAATGAAAGCTCCAAGGTGCCCACAGGCAAGGTAGCACTCATCCAGCAGCACTGCAATTTCAAAGAAACTCAAGTCGAGCCTCTGAAGACGAGCGAAGGCTCAGAAACGCGTCAGGCTTTATATTGAGACATGAGATATGCAGACCGGCATGCAGTGATGTCTTTTACCCGTTTGAAATCGCAGTGCTGCTGGATGAGTGCTACCTTGCCTGTGGGCACCTTGGAGCTTTCATTTACACGTGGTCGCCCAGCCACATCAAATGTATGATTTTCAAAATTGAGCTATTATAAAATTGTATATGTTTATATTGGCCCTCTAGTGGGTCTTTTCCGATTTTTTGGTGAACGTGCTTCTAAGTTGGGCAATTTCTCAATGTATTGTTCCCTCTGGTGGGTGTGTATCATGACTTTAGTGCAATTTAAACTCAGGGGTGGCTGGTGACATTTGAAAGTGGTGGGGCGTAAACTAATTTGCATATTGCACCGCAGCGAGCGAGCCCGAACCACCTTGCATCCATCCATACATCCACCCATCCATCCATCCACCCACCCACCCATCCTGCATCCATACATCATTCATTCATGCATCCACCCATCCATCCATCCATCCTGCATCCATCATTCATGCATCCACCCACCCATCCACCCATCCATCCTGCATCCATCCTGCATCCATCATTCATTCATGCATCCACCCATCAATTCTGCATCCATCATTCATTCATGCATCCACCCATCCATCCATCCTGCATCCATCCTGCAGCCATCATTCATTCATGCATCCACCCATCCATCCATCAATTCTGCATCCATCCTGCATCCATCATTCATTCATGCATCCATCATTCATTCATGCATCCACCCATCCATCCTGCATCCATCCTGCATCCATCATTCATGCATCCACCCATTCATCCTGCATCCATCATTCATTCATGCATCTACCCATCCATCCTGCATCCATCATTCATTCATCCACCCATCCATCATCCATCCTGCATCCATTCCTGCATCCATCTACCCATCCACCCACCCATCCTGCATCCATCATTCATCCATCATTCATTCATCCACCCATCCATCCATCATCCATCCTGCATCCATTCATCCATCCACCCATCCATCCATCCATCATTCATTCATGCATCCACCCATCCATCCACCCATCCATCCACCCACCCATCCATCCACCCATCCATCCACCCATCCATCCACCCATCCATCCTGCATCCATCCTGCATTCATGCATCCACCCATCCATCCATCCATCAATTCTGCATCCATCATTCATTCATGCTGATTTTTGCAGAGCCCCAATAATAAGTTCATAAACCGTTTTTGCTGTGAGTAACAAAGTAAGTAAGTAAACAAAGTGAATGGGCGCCGCTGCGCCGACTTTTGCCATTACAATAAATATTAATGTTGTTAAATAACCCGGAAACCAATTTGAAACCAATCCTCTGAAACCTCTCTGGTCAGTGGTCACCCATAAAAACCTCATCACTGTTACAGTGAAAATGTGGCGTCTAGGATGCAACGTTTATTAATTCCCAGCAGTCGGAAAAGGTGGCAGCACTTACGTTTAATCTTGGAGTATAACTATGTGTCGACTCGCCACATATCGTACCTTGTGTGTACCCACACGCGTTTCACACCCTAAGCATATGCAAATGACCCCCTGACCCGTCACGGCTGGCATGAAGGGGCGAGAGTTAATTTAATTAATAGAATTTACCATGCATCTCCTCCAGTCCTGCGAACTAACTTCTCCCCGCTCTTTTCTTTTGCCGCTCAACAGGAAACTAACTGCAGTGCCTAATCACAAATCAGGAGATTGGATGCGACGGGGGGAGAGGGAGGGGGCTGGCATTTGATAGGGCATGGGGCGACATAACGAAAAACACGTCACCGCCCCAACATGAGCCTATCTTTAGACGCCTGCACTAAAGTAGGCATGCGCAGCATACCTAATGGGTCGTGAATGTGAGTGAGGGGCAACGCTCCTCACTCACATGCGCAGTCAGATGGCCCATCTTCTGGACTCCTGCTCTAGCGGCTTGCTTGCCTACGTGCGCTGTGCGTTGAAAGGCGCACTTTCACAAGTGAAGCACGGGCCGGCCTGGAAATGTAAACAGAAGAATTCTGAAAGCAATTCATCTGCTTACATTCCTGTTGCCGGCCGGAGTGAGCTGTTTCGTTTGCGGGGCGCTGCCCCGGCGCCCCAATGGACCAGCCGCTACTGTTTAAACTGGTCACTATTCCACTACCTTCTGAGGAACCTCATTTTAATGCTCCAGTGCCTGTTCACTCGGAGACATGGTGTCCTATTATCCTCCCAGCTAGCCCTACATAGCCCAAAGTGTGTGTAAGAAAACAAAAAGTGAATTAAATTAAAATTAAAATTATGTTCTGAAAATGCGTGAAGCTTACTCTCAATTAAAGAATAGGGCGTATTATGAGAAATTGAAATACAATCCAACAAAGAGATGGAAAGAAGAATTTGACATCAAATTGGATAATTGGTTGTAACAGAATTTACTAGGTGACGATGAAGTAAAGTATTTAAAAACAGAGCACCCAAAAATGGCAACAATATACTTTCTTCCAAAGGTTCATAAACACCCCACTAAACCCCCAGGGAGTCCGATAATATCGGCCAAAGGAGCATTATTGGAACCCATGGCCAACTACCTTGATGTCTACCTCTTACCCTATGTGAAGGGTTTAACATCATACCTACAGGACACAGGCGATCTATTGAGGCGTCTACAAGAAACCCCATTGCAGACCACGTACAAGTTAATCACCATGGATGTTGTATCCTTATATTCTAGCATTCAGAATGACATTGGTCTTAAAGGATGTGAATATTTCTTGTCCAACAGAAACATCCAGTATGCAGAACACAACAATATGTTACTGCAAATGATCCAACTATGCCTGGAACAGAACACATTTTTATTTGGTGATGAGATGTTTCGCCAAGTGAAAGGTACGGCAATGGGTTTTTCCTTTAGCCCTTCGTATGCTTGTCTAACGATGGGCCTATGGGAAATGACCTGGGCATGGAAACATGAAGATGATCAGTATGTAAACAAAACGATAGCATGGTTAAGGTACATTGACGACCTGCTACTAAGTTGGGATGGAACCAGGGAAGAATTTGCAGAGTACTTCAAAATATTGAACAACTCAGATTTCAAATTGAAATTCACGTATGACATGAGTGAAGAACATGTTGTGTTTCTGGACACAGAAATTTACATCCTTGATAATGAAGTACAGACCACCTTGCACCACAAGAGCACTGAGACAAATGCAATGTTACATGCTGAAAGCTTTCATCAAGTAAGTTTGATTAACAATGTACCCTGTGGCGAGTTCATTAGGATAAAGAGAATTTTTCTAAAGAAGAAGAATGGTTGAAACATCAGAATCAAGCACCAGAACGCTTCAAGAAACAGAAGTATAACTCTGGGGCAATTGAACAATCTTTGCAAAGAACTTTGAATAGAACTGATCTGCTAAAAGCAAAACAACCTAAACAAGAGGAACATAAGATACGATTGATAACCACTTACTTCACAGCCAATCAACAACTCATGAGGATAATGCGTAAGAACTGGCATATTCTACACATGAATACAACAACGGCAAAAATAGCAGGAGACCATCCAAACATTACTTATCGGAGGGCAAGGAATTTGAGGGACAAACCAGTCCACAGCCACTTTCAATTCTGGAGCCAATGGCACGGGCTCACAGACAGTGTGCAAGCCACCAGCATGATTTGGTGAGCAGGTAGATACAGGCAAGGGTTGCCGAGCTGCCACACACCATAACAAGCACACTGCAAAATCAAGTGAACACTTGCAGATTTATAGATGCATGGGTGACTATGTACAGCTTTACTGATATTTTTCCATATTTAAATCAGCCCCTGTCTAAGGCAGGTGTGGGTGTGTTTTCTAGGTGAGATGACACAAATTGCCCTTGTATTAAATGGGGATGGAAAGCAAGGAAATATTTTGTGGAAAATATATTGAGGGTCATTTAAGGTTGGGCGGGTGTGGGAAGACCGAGAATGGTGTGGATAGGCAGGAGCATCCACAAATGATGGCAACTGTCCAGCTCCATCAACTTCTAAAAGAGCCGCTTTGCCGGTGGCAAAAACGTTACAAGGGCTTAATCCCATCTCCTTTACACCTACGCATACGCCTGAGGAGAAAAGGTTATTCTCCATCAAGGTGATGGAATAAAATACTCTGTCACCCTGTGAGAGGGCCCAACCTCCACATTAGAGATGTCAGCCACCCCTGGGGACATCTCTTAACATTGGCAGGAACCACTGTCGCACTTCCTGTCACTGTATTAAACGTTTGACAGGCGACTCAGTAAAACATGGCGGCCATCAGTAAAAATTTTAACTTGCTTTTTCGAAAAAAGATCCCGAAGCAAAACAAAAACTAAAGCTGATGGCCCATACCCTATGAGAGTTTTCACACATGCTATAGGGGTTATTTAAAACAGTTTACTGACCCTTACTGCCAGGTTTTTCACAACAGTAAGAGAGATTGAAAACTGTCCATTCGACTGATCACTCTAAATTGGGGAGGTGATGGAATGGCCAAACTTTCGGTGGTCTGTACTCCGTTGGGCCAACGGACAAGTATGTCAGCAACAGAGCTGGAGTGGACTCCATCGCTGACATACTTAAGGTCTGACTGGCTGCAAACCAGGCAGGGGCGCCAACAATTTGACGGAGAGAATTCTCTGCCACAAAGACGATGGAGTATCCTCTATGCCAAGCTCTAAACCAGGGCTACTGAATTTACCATCTGGTGGAAATCCCACATTTTTATATTTACATCCCACATTTTTATATTTACACATCAAAGTTTTCCTGGGATTGTTTGTGAGCTCTAGAGTAGTTGTATAGATGTTTCAAACACAGGAGAACTTCTTTTGGAGCAGATTTCTCAGGCTTTTTGCGGGGGTAATCAGGCACATCTAAGAATACATAGATAAAAGGTCTGCCTATTTTTGTCATGTAATTTTACACATTTCACAGTATTTCCATAAACAATTTGCAAAATGAAATGCAAATATGCTATTATTTTGAAAAATGATTTGTCGTTATCTTGCATGACATTTTTACACGAGGACACACTCGCAGGTGACAGATGCATGCAGAAAAAAAATGTCTCTGCAGGGCATTTGCTGTTGAAGCCAGTCTCGTACATGTGAACATTACACAAAATTTTGTAACAAGATTTCAAAAATTTTTATGACTTTTTCATAACACAAAATTTGGGAAACACACAAACAAATTTTGCCTGCAAAAATTCAAATGTCATGTAGGCATAAGTAAAAGGTGAGATTTGGCAGCAATAGACTAAATCACAGTTAAAGAATATAAAATCATATAATGAAGGTGTATGATACAATGTGATTTGGAGCAGAAGTTGGCATTTCACTGAAAGTATTTTTGTGCTTCAATATGTTTTAATGTGTTTTACATCAGTAGCACGAACAACTAAAGAAAGGTGTTGACAATACACCATATGCTTGCAAAATCCCATGCAGAGTTTATGAAAAAGCAGTCACAATTATAATATATGTTGTAAGAAACTGGGAGCATTAGTTGAGGAGGGTAACTACCCACCTCTAACAATAGTCACAGCTCTTGTTAGGGTGAATCATTAAAGTCACTAAATTAACCTGAGATCAATCCCCAGGCAGCAATGGCACATAAAAGCCACGCTGAACGTTGAGACAATGTTTAATGTATTTATGCATTAGCAAAGCAGTAAATGAAGTCAAAACACAATACCAGGCAAAGTTCTACAATATAGGGAAAAATAGGGTAAACAACATGGTATCAAAACAACAAAAATCCAATAAGTGGAACTAGAGATGTGATTTTTTAAAGTTTATGGTTCAAAATAACGCAAACAATTGTTCAACGCCAACCATGGTCATCTGGTTGTGCTTGACTGGCAGCTAAGTTAAGACTGACTGCGATGGACTGAGAGTCAGATACACAAACTAGGTTCAACCCAGTCAGAAGCTTTATCTTCTGAATTAGATTCTGAACTAAAAGTAAAAAATCATCAGTGGTGCAAGTCAGCAGGCTGTGTCCAAAGAAGGCTCCACGGATGTCGGGTAGCCACTTGATGAGGTCCTGGTAAAGCTGTTTACTTTTTTGGTGGGAAAGCTCTAAGAGGGGGGAATTTGAATTTCAGCCAAGGAAGGTCCCTCACCCGTCATATACTTTTAGCACTTCTTCCAGTAAAGATTTCTGCATTTGGACTTACTAACTTTTTTAGAGCTTGGATTTTTCTAGCAGGACAAGGCTGCAGGCTTTACCTGAACAGGACTCCACAGCTGGGTACCTTCTCCACAAGGTCCATGTGAAACGGATTTGCTCCTTTGATAAAGCTTCAAGCAGGAGCAACCTGAATCTTGAGCCAGTGGCAATGATCCTTTGTCAGATCGGCTCAATAGTTTGGTCCCAGCTGGCCACCCTCCCCGTGATTTTAACGATTCCTATGAAGGCGCAAACTGTGACCTACCTCATTAGTATTAATGAGGTAGGTCGATTTGCGAGCCCCTACGTATCGCGAAATGAAATTCTAGGCATTTCATACACTTGAAATAGTGATTACCTACTTGCAATTCGCTGATAATAGCAATTAGGCAATCACTATTCCAAATCTTGATACAAGTGGCCCTAAATGCAGTGAGGCATAGTCACAAGACCCAAGAAGCAACATAGCAAAGAAAGAGTCATGAGTCATTATTACATTTCACAAAAGTAGCATAGCGGTACATCCAATGTAAATCCGTATTTGTAAAGCACAAACTACTCACCCTGATGGGCCTAAAGGCGCTGGGGGGGGGCATCATGGAAATTAAGTGACCTATTGCCCAGAGTCACATGGTGCTGAGCTGAGCTGCCACTGGAACTGGGGATCGAACCTTGAACCCTGTGATTCGAAGTCAGCTGCCCTGGCCACTGAACCACACCTCTCCATTGGGATTTCCCCTACAGATATAAGAAATATTTATGTAAGAAAGTCCAATTGCTTGTCCTACCAGCGTGTTGCCCCAAAGCATTGTGGTCCATGAAGTAAGCATCAGCGGGTGCACCTCTGCCAGAGTCTTGAGGAAAAATCACTGTCGCGTTGGCCATCCCTGGACACGTGTTTCGAGGTTGTTACCTCTCGTCAGCAGGGAATAGATATATATGTAGGGGTGCTGCGTAGGCTGGCAAAAAATATTCTCAGGTCTGGTACTGCTCGTGGCACGCAGGTGCGTAACCCGGGCTCGTCAGCCCCACCAGCTCAAGAGAGCTTGAATATAAAAGAAAGTCCAATTGGTCGCACACTGCTTGTCCTACCAGTGTGTTGCCCCAAAGCATTCTGCTCCCTGAAGTAAGCATCAGCGGGTGCGCCTCTGCCAGTGTCTTGAGGAAAAATCACTGTCGCGTTGGCCATCCCTGGACACGTGTTGAACTCTCCGGTTTCCTGTGCTACTTGCACTACTAATTCCAGAATGCTGAGGGGCGACCCGGTGGAGAGGCCAGCAGTGTCGCGCCCATCTTTGCTTTTTACTTAAGGGCTTTTGCGAGCCTCCAAAGCCAACGGGCTTTTTGGGAAACGCACCTGCATGCCGAGCAGGCAACGAAGCCCTTGACGGATCTACGGCGGCTTTCTTCACCACCCCTGAACTTTATCTCTACTGATGAGGGATATTAATCCCGAAACCCGGGCCATGTCTCGGGTCTAGAGATTACCGTACTTTCTAGAGCTGATTTGCACCAACCAAGGTGATACACTTGGAACTCTCCGGTTTCCTGTGCTACTCGCACTACTAATTCCAGAATGCTGAGGGGCGACCCGGCGGAGAGGCCAGCAGTGTCGCGCCCATCTTTGCTTTTTACTTAAGGGCTTTTGCGAGCCTCCAATGCCGACGGGCTTTTTGGGAAACGCATCTGCGTGCCGAGCAGGCAACGAAGCCCTTGACGGATCTACGGCGGCTTTCTTCACCACCCCTGAACTTTATCTCTACTGATGAGGGATATAAATCCCGAAACCCGGGCCATGTCTCGGGTCTAGAGATTACCGTACTTTCTAGAGCTGATTTGCACCAACCAAGGTGATACACTTTGAACTCTCCGGTTTCCTGTGCTACTCGCACTACTAATTGCAGAATGCTGAGGGGCGACCCGGTGGAGAGGCCAGCAGTGTCCCGCCCATCTTTGCTTTTTACTTAAGGGCTTTTGCGAGCCTCCGAAGCTGACGGGCTTTTTGGGAAACCCACCTGCGTGCCGAGCAGGCAACGAAGCCCTTGACGGATCTACGGCGGCTTTCTTGACCACCCCTGAACTTTATCTCTACTAATGAGGGATATAAATCCCGAAACACAGGCCATGTCTCGGGTCTAGAGATTACCAAACTTTCTAGAGCTGATTTGCACCAACCAAGGTGATACACTTTGAACTCTCCGGTTTCCTGTGCTACTCGGACTACTAATTCTAGAATGCTGAGGGGCGAACCGGTGGAGAGGCCAGCAGTGTCGCGCCCATCTTTGCTTTTGAAGAAATATTCATGTAATGGACCTAGGTACTCTCAATGGACTTCTCCATCGCTCGGTATGACTGCCATGAGGACCATATATTCTCCCATTTCCTTGGTCACCCGCTACTCGGGTAAATCGTTTTAAAATATTTGCTCGCAAATAGTCCTCACCATTCGTAATTGCTCTGGGTATCATTATAACTCATTGTTGTTGTCCATTGTGCCACTTTAGCAAGATGCCTGAATATGCAGATTAGTACTGTTTGCTCCTGAACACAATCCCTCCAATACGGTGGGCCAGCTACGCTGTCAAGAGTGGGCACAGAGGGTGAAAAACGATGGATGGCAAAGCTACAAACAAAATAAATAATGCTGTGTGTCAAATAACCTGATTTATTTCCCAAAATTAAGGACAACTCTGCAAAATTACTTCACTTATTTGAAATATGGTTTGAAGGTATCTCACATGCAATTTTCAAAAGCAGGGATGCCTTGTGGAGAAAAAAAAGTTCAATGAAATGTCCGAAGGGTGGTTCTAGCAGAAAATAGTTCTTGATAAATTAGGTTCTGCTTGAAACAGACCCAAAAATGAACTACGGTTGGGTTATACAAAACTTTGTGAATTTCAGCAATTTCCAGCTAAATGAAATTAGTGAAATTCACAAAAGTAGCTAACATTTTGTATGGGCCTAGCCATAATACTGGTAATGAATTGCTCAGAAGGAGGCATCATGTTATGAACTAACACAATCCCTCACAAAGGAAGGTGTTCCTAAAAGAGTACATGTAAACTGAAAGGTAACTGGTGCTGTGCGTGGTCATCATTCTCATCCAACATCTGCACTAGAAATAAACATTAACTTTAATGCCCTCTGTATACACTTCACATCCACATACCAAAAGAATGTTATGAAAATAGGAAAATAACTCCCTTCTGTCATCATCAAGCAAGGGCTAAAACTAGAGGTGGAACAATCATTTAATCAATTTCTTGTTAACTTTGCTTATGTAGGAGCACCAAGCTGTTAAAATGTTTTATTACTCGGGGCCTCTAGAGCTAACTAGTAAAATGTGTGCCCGGCGCAAAAAGCATTCGTTTCATGTGTGTTTGGTGCTTTTGCCCGATTTACAGATTAGCACTGAAATCGGGAATGACATATGCAGCTGGTAACTGCGCCAATTTTCAGTGCATTGTTTCTAGTTGCACTGCGATTTAGATATTAAAATACTACAGCCTGTAGGTACTTGTCTGTGCAGAGTAGTTAGTGCAATTTTCAGTCAACTCCTGGTAGATGCTAATGAGACAATCGGTTGGTCAAATTATGTTTGCAGCTGCTTAAACACAGGCGTTTTGGATTAAATGACAATTTATAGATACTGGGAAACAGTGGCTATTTCCGTGTTGTACAAACTGTAAATATGTCGCTAATGATTTATTTATTCATTAGCTGGATGGCTATCAAAATCAACATACTTGGTATCGCAATCAGTATACTTGTGTTGTCTCAATAATGATCTTGGTAGAACCAATCGTGAATTATCAGAAAGTAGGCAGGAGTTGTAGACCATCTGAGAGGTTCCAATGTCATATAGAAGAGGTAAGAGATGCATATTAGAACACTACAAAGAAGTACCTTTATTGCCGCTCCAATACCAGCCCCCTTGATTTAAAAGGGGGTGTGCTTATGTTATGTAAATGATGCAATGACAGCTTTTTGAATGGAGCACCAAAAGCGAAAAGAAAAGATACTGGGGCAGATTTACAATAACAGGCGCATCCCTGCATATCAGCAGGGATGAGACAGTTATTGTGCGCCGCAACTCCGCCACCCTGAATGCGCAGCATTTACAATGCGGCGCACCATGGGGCAAAAACGGCACAGATGCGTCACGCATCTGTGCCGTAAAAGCGGCGCTTTGCTGGAGCTGCGTCGCGCTTGCAACGCAGCTCCAGCAATGCTCTGGGGCGCCATATCTCCACAATGCTGCGTCAATCCTTACGCCTGCTTCAAGCAGGCGCAGGGTTTTGACGCAGCATGGGCCCAAAAGTGACTGAGTGATATCTTGTAGATTTCACTCAGCCACTTTTGGGAGGCGTTCCTGCGCCGGAACGCCCCCCCCCCCTATGATGGTACGCCTCCTTCTGGTGCAGGGCTTTACAACGTGACGCATCTGGGAGATGCGTCACGTTGTAAATACCCCGCACCATGGCGCATCTTTTGCGCCGTCGCTGCGTCACAAAGTGATGCAATGGCAGCGTAAAAGAGGCGCAGGGGTCTTGTAAATCTGCCCCACTGTGTCCATACGTAGTAGGCCAGCACTAAAGATGCTGTGATTGTTGGAATAACTACCTTAACCAGTTGTAGAAACCGACCCCTCACCACGGGCACCAGCTGCACCCAACTAAAAGTGAAACAACACAGAGCAAACATGTGGGTTGACTATCTGGAGACACCTTTGGTAGGAATAAATTCAATGTCAAAATAAGTAGAGCTGCACATGGGGGCCTAATCTAGCGGAGTTCTTCACTGTATTGTCTCCAGGATGAAAAAACCCACAGATGCATTCTTACCTGGATTTAACATAAAAACATCAATTGAAGGACGCTCTATTATGTCCACATTCTAAATCACTCCCTCAGTGCTGGCTTCAAACCTATCCAGAACAGGCTATATGGACACAGCTGTTTTTCCAGCGATGTTCCATAGAAAACGGCGATACTGTTGATGATAGGGGCCTGTGGTCTTAGCCACACAATCGACCCCTCATGTTAAGTATGCCTTAGTCAGGAATTTAACAGGCGTTAAATTCCTGCATTAAGGCATACTTAACGCTATTGCATATATCGCTACCCTTCCTTGATAATATTGCGAAGCTGCCTTCGCGATATTTTACCTGGTTGGTTTCACAGCCACGCCTACTTTGTTAGTCATGCTGGAAACGGGGGCTAAGTCAGCAAAACACACGGTAGCTTGTCCTTGTTGATTAGGTGATAAACTTATCACCGCTTTATGCCCGAAAACGCACGCTAAAGCTGCGATAAGTTTATCGCCTGGCCTTGATAATATGCCCCTTCGAAGGCAACAGACTCTAAGATCCTTTGGCACAAAGGGCCATTTTATCAAGAATGGCTATAACATTATCGCTGCTTTAGTGGCAGGAAACTGGTGCTAAAGCGTCGATAAGGGGCTTGATAATATGCCCTTGTGAAT
Source organism: Lissotriton helveticus (assembly GCF_964261635.1). Classification (NCBI taxonomy): domain Eukaryota; kingdom Metazoa; phylum Chordata; class Amphibia; order Caudata; family Salamandridae; genus Lissotriton; species Lissotriton helveticus. The sequence goes on from NC_136063.1 coordinate 179,895,964, forward strand.
TCTCATAGAAGCCCTGGTTCACACCAGAACCTGGGCCTCTATGGGAATTCACAAGAGTATATTATCAAGCCCCCTTTATCGCCACTTTAGCGGTAGTTTCCTACCGATAAAGCAGCAATAAAGTTATCGCCGTTCTTGATAATATGGCCCAATATTCCTTGGCAGCACTGAGTGTTGGCACTGCTGTTAGTCTTAAACATTTATGCAAGAAAAAACGTTTGCTTGTTACTACTGAGGTCACACGTCAATATTGGCAATAATAGGAAAAAAGTGTTTAACTTTTATATTATCTAGCGATCACAAGGGCATCACAATTTCCAGGAAGAAGTATGAGTCACTCATCTGCGCACTCAGATGCATTCGTACAAGTGTATGATGATGTAAAAACATTGCAATTATATGAAAGAAGAGAACGCTTATAGATACTCTCGCCTCGCAGCACAGAGTCAACTTGACAGCATCGGAACAGATGGAAAAGTGGAAGCACTGAATGAAGCATCTTTTGTCACTAGACTGAAGCATGAACCCGTGGTACTCACGCCATTGAAAGTGACACCTATTGAACAGAGGAAAGCGAAGACCTCTTTTGTACAGTAAGACGTGGCTCATGTCTGAATGTGTACTTTCAAAAATGCACCAAGGTCACACCAGGCTCACAGGCGCATGGAAAGATGCAGCAAAGAAACAGAATAATGGAAAGCTAAGAACGACAATGACACGAAGATGGAATGGAGAGAGATAAGAAATAGATGAACAAAGCATAAAGCCACACATATTAGACACTTTGCTATAAATAAATAAATAAATAATACAAAATAGACGTGATTGCTGGGTGATCAGTGCTATATTGGGCATATATGTATATTGACCTTTGTTTTGGAAATAACAAAAAAAAAATTAAATCCCAAAGTAGTAGTTTACCAACTATACTGAGATTGATGCTATCATGAATAAACCAAAGTCCCTCTGTAGCAGTAGCATTTCCACTCAGCATCTTGAACTGTGGAAAATCTTCCCACATTTGGACTACAGTCCCACAACTTTCATAAGGCTCTCGAAAAAGGCACTGACAAGGTGGAAAGTCTGCAGAACCAGATGCATCAGTGTGAATGCACCTTTAAAAGGTCACCGTAAGGAACCACTAGTGAATTTCAAAATACTTTACTTCTTTATAATAGCAAATGTGTGGGTAGGGTAAAAATATAAGTTATTCTGTAGAGTGATGTGACAAAATACCGAGTTGCAAATATCGTAATACATTAGTATTGTATCAAGAATATAATTAAATAAATTGTGTCACAGAATATCGCTGTCAAGAATATTGGGGCAGATTTATAAGCCCCATTGCCAAATTTTTTTTAATAGCGCACTGCATTACATGACTGCATGTTTCTATCACACGTGTGGCCTTTTCAAGCTAAGTATAGCGCGCAACATGACCGCATGTTAATTTACACGTGTGGCCAGCACTTGCCACACAGCATGCCACTTGACCGCATGTTGATATTACACATGTGGCCATCCCTTGCTATACAGCGTGCCACTCAACTGCATGTGTGGGCATCATTTGTTCAAATCAGCGCGCCCAAGTTCACCAAGGCTTCACATGAAGCCAGTTGCAATTCATTTAACGCGCTGCATGTCCCGAGCCAGCGCACTACGTCGACAGCATGCGCTGCCACTTCTCCTTGGCAAAGTAAACCATCACTGTGGTAGCCACCAAGACAACGACTACAGCATCTTTTAAGATTGCATTTTATGTTGCTAAAATGTATGTGTCTTGTCTTGTCCTTTCTTTCCCCAACAGGTTTTTTTGACAAGTATCTGTAAGTAGGCTGAAACTCAGACCACACACCTTAGCAAGTGTGTAGGCACTTCACTTTTTTCACATGGCTATTTTCACCTTCGCCACCCACTAGTCTCACTAGCCCGGTCCTGAAGAAAACCCTTCCATACATTCTTTTATGGGCTGAAACATGTAGACCACATCACATAGTCAACTAAGGGTAATACCCTCCTGGTAGTTGCACCACATATGTTTAACCATATCCTGAGCCACCATTAACACATTTCACAGACAAGGATTCTCAGAGATATTTTTGATAAATTTCCTGACACATCACATATTCACACCACCTTCGCTGTAATCAGGCATTGTAGCACAACAGGGGGGCCCTCGGCCTCCTGGCTGGGACCCCAATGATGACGCATGACACCAACCAGGTAGGTGTGTGAGGGGTCTTTTAAGTACACCTCCATGTACTTACCACATAAGTGATTGTAACACATACATGTAGTGGGTGTGTCCACATTGTTTAGTCTAGCATTACATCGGGGATAAGGACGTAACCCGCATCTCCCTTGCTCTCTACTTGTTTTCCTACGGGAGCCCTAATGCCCCCACGGTCCCAGCCAGCTCCCCACTGCCTGCGGGAGCCAGAATGGCTTTTGGGCAAGGGGAGCTGCTAACATGCAGTTCTGCTTTGCTTTGTTCAAGCGAGAGCAGGTTTCCAGCTCTCACTTCAATGAAGCACAGCAGAGTTTGTTATGACAGGGCGGGAGCTGTGCTTCTATCCTGTCATAGCAAACAGTAATGTCCTCCAGGGGGTGGGCACCCCAGGACATTGCAGGAGCCGGCCCTGGGGGACCGTGTTCCCCAGGGCCAACAAGGTCTCCAGGACGGGGTCCCCCATCCCAACATGCATATAGCTCCAGGTAGGTGGCGATCCCCAGGCTGTGGCGTCTGCTACAGACCCCTGCATTTACATATTCAATGCTCCCGGGAGGAGGTAGTCCCCTAGGCTTGGAGGGGCCCATGAGGCCTCCCACATTTATTAACTCAGTGCCCCGTGGAGGTGGTGGTCCCTGCGGGGGATCACCCGACGGCTGTGGGGGCTGTGTGGCCCCACTGCATTTCATGATCAATGCCCCGGGAGGTGGCAGTCCACGGGGCTTTGGGGGGCCTGCAAGGCCCCCGCCCTTAACAATGAATGCCCTGGGGAGGTGGCAGTCCCCGGGGCTGCGTTAGGGGGGCAGCAGCCCTCCCATGCTTTAAAAAATAATAATAATAAGCCCTGGGGTGGCAGAACCTGGAGCTCCGGGGGCCCGCTAATTAATTTGGCATTGACCCCGCGGACCTGGCCCACCCGGGGTCTTTAGGAAACGAAGCACAGGTGCCTGCGCTTCATTTTAAAAAAATGTTTTGGGTTGGATTTATGCACCCAGCGTGAATTTGGCTAATTTAAAAAAAAACAAAAATGCTTTTTTTGGCCCTGTTGGTCCCTCTGGGACCTTGTGAGTAGGCCTAGGGGGTCGGAGTGTTTCGACCCTGCCTCCTTTTCTTGTTTTTAATCTTTTTTTTACTGTTTTCTTGTGGCTCGTTTACCGAGTCACAAGATGGCTGCCAACACAACCTGGTCTAGCATGTTGGCAGCCAATCAGAATGAAGCTCGTGCTCAGGAGGAGTCGCAAATCCTCCTCGGTGCTCAAATATCGCTATTCTTAATTTTTGAATTTCTCAGGAACTACTGAATGGATATACACAATTTAGAAGAAAGCACGCTTTCTGGACCAAGACCTACCTATTTACCAATTTTGGTGTAATTTCATTCAGCAGTTCGGGCTGTAGCCGTTTTAAAATTAACATGGAGAAAATACGTTTTGGGACCCCTCTTTTTTCTCAGCCTCCACTTCACGAATCACCCCATAATTTTCAAGACAGGACTTGACCAGAGTGATCCTTTTTTGGGAAAATTTTGCGAAGATTCGTCAAACGGTGGCAAAGATATTGGCAAAAGAAAAAACTTTTTTTGAATAGAAACAAGGTCCTAACTATAACTACCTACTGGCTACTGCCATTAGGTTACATATATATATATATATATATTCACAGAAAAAACCATAGGTTATAGACCATATATAGTTAGGAATTAGCATTTACAAAACCTTGAAAATTCACTGAAAAACCATAGGTTATAGACCATATATAGTTAGGAATTAGCATTTAAAAAACCTTATTTTACTCACACAAAACCATTGAAATTCCATATATAGTTAGTTGCACTAACTATATATCGCGCACCCGCAATCCACTGCTGATCATGTCACATATTACATCATTCATGACATGGTCAGTGACATCACTGATGACATCACTGATGACATCTCAAATGACATCACTGATGACATCACTGATGACAACATCCAGTGACTGTATTTTTCTGTAAAGTTAAAATATGTCTTGAGTGGATGTATAAGTGTCTGGATGAAGGATTTAGTAGGTGCATGACTGACTGTATGAGTGAGTGATTAAATGTGTCTCACTGAATGCATGGGTTAGTGACTAAACTGTCTTAATTTGTGCATCATTATGTCTGTTGTTCTGTAAACTGCTGCATGTGTTGATCATTAGCTATACGAGAGGCTATATGTGTTATTAATTGGTTGCCCAAGTATTTCTATGGGAGATTGAGTTTGTGTGGGGGTGGCTGGAAGGTGTGAGACTCTATGCATAGATGTGTGAGCAGTTTATTCACTAGGTGTATGAGTTCAAGAGTGCATGTGGAAACAGCTACATGGGCAGTTGACTGAGTGCATGAGTGTATTGATGAGTGAATGGATATCTCAATGCTACATGTCATAGTAAGTACATATGTAAAACACAGTACATGTGAGAGTTGGCATATATAAATAACTGTGCATGAGAGCCACTGAATGAGTGAGTGGTTGTATCGATCATTGTGAACTTGTATCAGGGATTGTATAAGAGAGTAAATATGTGTTAGTATATGTTTCAATAAGTAAGGTGTGTTTAACTGTATAGTTGAAGAAATGGAGGTGAGATTGTTTCTTTGCATGACTGACTGGGTGTGTGAGTAACTCCATGGATGAGTGGCAGTGTGTGAGTGTCTGTATACACTGAGTGTATCTAAGGTTATATTAGAGTCTGAAGAGGTTTATCGTATTAGCACAAGAATGATGTCAAATGAGATGTCATCAGTGATGTCATCAGTGATGTCATTTGAGATGTCATCAGTGATGTCATCAGTGATGTCACTGACCATGTCATGAATGATGTAATATGTGACATGATCAGCAGTGGATTGCGGGTGCGCGATATATAGTTAGTGCAACTAACTATATATGGAATTTCAATGGTTTTGTGTGAGTAAAATAAGGTTTTTTAAATGCTAATTCCTAACTATATATGGTCTATAACCTATGGTTTTTTCAGTGAATTTTCAAGGTTTTGTAAATGCTAATTCCTAACTATATATGGTCTATAACCTATGGTTTTTTCTGTGAATTTCATTGGTTTTTTAACAGCTAATATCTGTAGCTGTAAAATGTATTCTTCTTTAAATCCAAAAATATATTTTATATGTTTATGAATAATTTTTTTTTAAAAATATTTTTTTTTCTTCGTTCCCGCTTCGCAAATAGGGAAGCTTCCCGTTAGCTGACCTTGATGCCGCGAAATAGACCGCGAGCCGGTAAACGTTTCTTTACCGCAAGTGCCGCGTTACAAAACAACATCGTGACGCCTCCCGTCCGCATGACGTTTCACGTTGTCGCGTGATACGTCATATGACGTACTACGTTAGCGAACTGGTACGCGAAGCGAGTCGCAAAGCGCAGGTTTCTGGAAGCAAACCGGGAGGCCCTGCAAAGCGCTTAACGTAAACACAGCAAGTCATGTGACTTGGTAATAACACTTTTCATTGGTTCATTTCACTTTTGGTTTCCTAATGATGTAAGACTAGGTCATATAATCTAAAATGAACACTTTTGATTGGTTGAGAACTCTTGTTTTTCCCAAATGATGAAAATCCCTCCTTCTTTCCTCACTCTGACTTTCATCATTGTGAGAGAAAGACCCTTTGTGATCACTGAGCAATGGCTTCTTTAGTAGCTTCAGCTGGTGCTTCCCCACCACCTCCACCACATCCAAGGAAGAGTGGACCACCTGCTCAAGTTATAATTCAACAAGAAGAAGAAGAAGAGGAACAGGAGGACGAGCACGAAGAGAGGCAGTTTTTGCCTGAGCAGCCCAGGACGTCTCACCGGAAAGAAAACTTCATTTGGCAATTTTTTAAAATTCCCAAAGGTCAGAAAAAAGTAAATGCAAGATACGTAACTTGCCTTATATGTCAAGATAGACTGTCCAGAGGGACCGACAAAAAATACAGTTTCGGAAACTACACAATGCATCGCCATATGACTAGGTGGCATCCTAACAACTACAGTGCTGCACAGTTTCGGAACGACCTAGATAATCTCCCTATTATGGCCAGAAGATCTGTTGTACCGGAAGTAACGGGACCAGAGGGCAGGGAGATGGTGCCAAATATACAAATGAGATTTGGTGAAGTAAAACACACCTGCGTATTTTGCGATGGATTCATTTCCTACGGAGAAAGAAGCATCACTCTGATCAATAGAGCTATTGACTATCATATGCAAGTTTGTCCGAAACGCCCAAAATAATAAATACTTCTTTTTTTTGTTTTGTTGCTCCTGTTGAGCCCTTTACAATGAATCGTTTTCATTGCCCCCTCCAAGAAAAACCCAAAAAAATATAAAACTGTTCCGAAAAATTCAAAAACAGTAAAAAAATGTTCAGAAAAATAAAAAAAAAAGTTCTTTTCAGAACTACCTCCCCGTTATTAAAAAATTGGTACAATATTTGGAACTGTGCCAACCTCTATTTCTCTTAGTTCGCTTCCTAGTTCGCTCGCCGGTACGCAAACTGGAAGCGAACCAAAAACAGTAAGTATAAGGGAGGGAAACACACACTTATGTTAAAATAAAGACAGCTATAGGGGAGTAAACTAGAGATACTATTACCCGTAATCCACTGCTGATGATGTCACATATTACATCATTCATGACATGCTCAGTGACATCATCAGCAGAGGATTGCGGGTTTTTTGACAACATGCCTTATCCACGGTTTAATAACGCTGCCTTTTGCTTTATATAAGTTTTCAAATTGTATGAAATATATACCAATAGGTCGTTATGAACCTTTAGGTAGTGCTTTTCTTCATGAGGTCTGGTCGCTTCCATACACATACAGATGTTTCAAAGATGATCAAGAAGTTTATCTGAATGGAGAGGAATGCACTGAGACGCCAGATCATTCACTAATGTGTAGGCACATACAGTTACACGGTTCATGCAACAAACACCGACCAAATATGGCTTGCGTGTTGCAAGGCACGCCAGTTCCTGCTATCATCCCCACGTTCAAGTTGTTGGAAAATGGTAGTTATTTGATGCTCAATAATGAAGATTGTTCTGAGTTAATTAAAAGTATTCCTTTTATCGTAACAGTAAGTGAACGGGTTATTTGCTGCAGAAATGTTCTATTTCCTCCCACACATGAACATAGGGAGTTTTCAATCTGGCCACAAATACCAACCTTGGGACACGTTTCAACGGCATGGCAAGAATAAGAGCTCTTTTGTCTCAGAGAGAGCTGGCCTTGAGTTCGGCCCGTGAAACTTTCGTACTTCACATAGCGAACACCCGTACAGAGGTGCACACCCTTTTCAATTAAGATTTGCCTTTCAATTTCAGCAACATGTTTCCGACTATCTTTAACGCATCCTCCACAAAGTCCCTGACACACTTTTTTAAAGTTGTTACCAGTGGTCTCGTGACTTCATTTGAGAAAATCTTTGGAGTCATCCCTGCTTCCTTTCATTGTATTTTCTGCACTCTGGTTCGTGGATTGGCGTTTTTACTTGCATTACCAGCGGACGCTCTTGTGCTTTTTTACATTTTTAAATATGGATGTCCCTCCTATGCAACCTCCGACCCTGCAGCTGCTGACACTGTTCCGCAATCGCATGCTAGAATATTATGGCACAATGCCGTTGGCGATATTAAGCACGGCATATGGATTATCTTTTCGGTTCTCCTACTTCACCTGTGTCCAGCCTGTATTTCACTGCCTGACCTGTGATTTCGATTGGGCCATTGATTTGTGTCTCTGCGGACCGGTTTCTCCTGACGTCGACTTTAATCAGCTGATGACTCCTATCATTACTCACGAGTTGGTTTGTCCTGGCGAAAGGATTATGGCTGTGGCATTGATGCATGGACTACTTGGTCCCTGGAATTTACTGGCGGCAGCACAGTCTTTCTTGGAAGAGAGCTTTCTTGAAAACCCACCGAGCTGTCCTCTGATGGTGATAGAGGATCCGGTGCTGGGAGAGCACGTATGTTCTTTTCCGCTTTTAAATTGGATGGCTGAACTGTTTTCGGATGAAGACGGTGACTTCCTATTGGAGGCTGTTGCAGCTTATTTTGCATACACAGTTATGTCATAGACCTTTTTCATGTTTGATATGCTGAGTACTAGCATTTCATTGACAATTCATTGACTTATTTGTCAAGTTTTTATTATTTACCTTGCCTATTGGCTTAAGACTCGATAAAGTACTTGGCTGTTTTATTTTTCTTTAGCATTACATTTTCCTAGTTTTTAATGCTTTACCTTGCGGACCGTCCACATATAAACTTGCAATCTGCTCTCATGAGATGGCACTTCTATTATCTTATTCAGTTCGTTTCCGGATCATGAGGAGGTGTCATCTAGGTCCTGGATATCTTTACACCGTGTTAAGTTAGCATGGGCTCATTACCGGTTTAAACGCCATTTTTCCTTTTTTGCAACTTCTGCACACGACACTTAGTTGTTGCTTTAGCTTTCCACCTAGTAGTTCATCGTGGTTTACATGAGAATAATATGTTATTGGTCTACTATCTGCTTTACTTGTTAAACTATATCTGTACAGCGAGTGCTAAAGTTTCAAGAACAACACGATACAGAATTGTTATGAGGTCTGATCTCCACGACTTCATACTCATAACATAAGTGCAACTTCTGCCAATTCTGGGCATGAGGCGGGTTTTATATTGCTTTGCCGAACACACATACACAACAGTTGATGCGGTTCACATGAAGAGAGAGCTGGTGTATGGTGATGTGATTCCTTCAAATCTAAGACACTAAAGTATGGGCACGCCCTAAACCAACACAAAGAGACCTTCTTAGCAAATAATATAATATGTGTATTAGGGAGGGTGAGATATAAGCAGCCGCGGGCCGTGGAGGGAGTTACGATGGGGCAGGGAGGCGGGGAGGGGGAGAAGCAGGGTGGAGCCCTCTCTACCTTGCCCCTCCCCCTCCCCGCCTCCCTGCCCCACCGTAACTCCCTCCACGGCCCGCGGCTGCTTATAAGTGTTGCTAACTCTTATTCATTTACAGCATGTTAACATACTGTCACCATTCGCTTTTTATGTACTAGTAACTATGCTGGTAATTTTGCTACTGATAATATGTGTACTTGTATTCTCCACCCTGCTTCTCCCCCTCCCCGCCTCCCTGCCTCACCGTAACTCCCTCCACGGCCCGCGGCTGCTTATAAGTGTTGCTAACTCTTATTCATTTACAGCATGTTAACATACTATCACCATTCACTTTTTATGTACTAGTAACTATGCTGGTAATTTTGCTACTGATAATATGTGTACTTTTATTATCTAAGGTACTACGCCTGAGAAGACGGCATTAGTAAATAAACATTTCAAATACACATCTGTTCTTCTTAACTCCATGTTCTGGTTTCTAAGAAATCTATAACGACCGACTGTTCATGAGTTCCACGTATCCTGAGGTACTATAAGTTCATATTCTGGATTGTCTAAACATTGAGAGTTTGTTATATCCAATGTGACACTGTACCTAGCTTGCTAAGGAGTTTTTGATTACTAACGTGAGTTTTGGGACACCCTAATTCGCCGAGGTTCCAATCCTCTGTCCACAGTTCTGTGTGACAACAGAAACCCTGCGACAGGGGCCCCCCCGACCCTTGCTGGAGCTTCATCACACTTGCGATACAACTCCAGCAATGCATTCGCCGAGGTTCCAATCCTCTGTCCACAGTTCTGTGTGAGAACAGAAACCCTGCGACAGGGGCACCCCCGACCCTTGCTGGAGCTTCATCACACTTGCGATACAACTCCAGCAATGCGCCACCTTTACGGCACAGATACATCACGCATCTGTGCTGTTTTTGCCCCATGATGCGCCGCATTGTAAATGCAGCACACCATAGGTGACGGAACAGCGGCACAGAATGACTAACACATCCCTGGTGATGCGCCAGTCATCATAAATGTATCCCTATGCTTCTTATCTTGTTAGAGATGAACCGCCATATATATCATCAAAGTTTTTTGCATTTCCTAAATAGCGAACTTTAAGGAATAAATAGCGATTCTTTACCATTCCTAGTTTGCGATGAGCTATTTGCTAATTAGCCGAATGTAGCCCAATGAAGCCCAATGTAGCCCAATGTAGCCCAAAGATGGCCGCCAGACACACAAAAAAACAAATGTAGCCCAAATATCAGCCAGATGTAGCCCAACTATAGCCCAGTGACAGAATGACCAATCAGCTTCGCAAACCTCCGTTACGCGAAGCGGAGCGCTGTTACAGATATATATCTTTTTTTGAACGTTAATTTCTCAAAATCCACTGGAGCACATATATTGAGACCTAGCAAAGGCACATCGGGCTACCAGTCCCTAATATTTTGCCAAGTTTCGTGCAAATCCATTCCGCCGTTCAATTATTATTATTATTATTTTTTTTTGCCCCGCGGGGCCCTTTTAAAACCTCCACATCAAACCTAGGGGGTCAGCGAGGATCTACTATGCCCCCTTATAGTTATTTCCCCCTTTGTTTTGACCTCCTCTTGTCTCTCGATCCTACCGAGAGACAAGATGGCGGCCGCTACGGACTGTTTAGAATGTTGACAGACGCCGGAGAACCAATCAGCTTCGCTTCACAAAGCTCCGTTGCGCGAAAAGTCCGCGAACCAGAGCGCTGCCCGGTCCGCTGTTACAGATATATATCTTTTTTTAAACGTTAATTTCTCAAAATCCACTGGAGCACATATATTGAGACCTACAAAAGGCACATCGGGCTACCAGTCCCTACAATTTTGCCAAGTTTCGTGCAAATCCATTCAGCCGTTCGGGCTAAAAGTGAGGCCAACCGCCCTATGGAAAACTCAATGTTAAAAACACGTTTTGGGACCCCCCTTTTTTCTCGGCCCCCACTGGACGAACCCCCCCCAAATTTTCAAGGGCTGCTCAGAAACAAAATGTGCCATTTTCCTGAAAATTTCAGCCAATTCCGTCCACAAACGCCAAAGTTATTAGACATAGAATTTTCAAAAAAACCATAGAGAAAAAATCCTAACTATATATACCTACTGGCCAGTAGGTAATGTATATATATGTGAATATATATATGTATATATATATATATATATATATATATATCCAAAACTATGCAGAAACCCCATTGAGAGTGACGCCTCATGAAGATGAAATATTATGCCGACTTTATTGGAAACATCAGTATCCACAAATTGCACGCCAGACGCATTTCAGGTAAAGTCCCTTTCATCAGTGACGTTTCAATAGCAAATGCTGGCTGAAGGCGCATGCTGAATAGAGCTCCGTTAGTAATCCCCTGCGCCGGTGGGCGTTGCCTCCTGCGAGGTCTGCTGGGCGATGTAGTTCTCTTCTATTACTCCCAAGTGGGTGCGCCTGCACGCCAGCATGAAAATAGGCCAAATAAATGTCAGTTTCCATGAAAGCACCTGCCCTGCTTTATGTGCTGTTCACCCGGACTTGGGGCTGGAATCCCCTGCAAGAATCCAACTCCGTCTTTGCTCCACAATGGCAGCACCACCTGGACGCTGCCATGGATCCGCTAGTGCGACAGGCTCACTCTCGCGACCGGGACGGCCGCTTCAAATCCAAAACTATTCAGAAACCCCATTGAGAGTGACGCCTCACGAAGATGAAATATTATGCCCACTTTATTGGTGTAAGACAGCCTGCCAACAGTAGCTGTCTTGGAATATATATATATATATATATATATATATATATATATATATATATATATATATATATATATATATATATACACAAGCCCTTCCGAGGGTGAAATGCGTCACAGCGGGTTTATGACTTGAATAAACCTCCCATTTTGCTGCCAAACTCTTGTGGATTCTTGACGTCAGAAATGGTCTGAGAGCACGAGTGGATATCCATCTTCTTGAGTGCCTGGCTGAACCAGTCCGGTATGGTAAGCAGGACTGTTATGGAGCTTTCAACTTTCGTGAAGGAGAAGAGAAACAGAAACGATATTGTAGAGTCAACGAGAAGGACAGAAGGTAAGCTTCATGAGGAATGTGCCACGACTCAGAGACAGAGAAAAAGAATAGGCTGCTGCAATCATTCATTATGACTCATGCATGATTAATTGAGATGTGAGAGCAATTTTACAACCAATCCCAGACAAGTAGCTGCATGTACCTGCCTGATCAATCTCACAACTGTCATCATAACATTTAGCTGAGTGCATGCATCATGTGATGATGTGAAAACACATGTCTGTCTCCATTTAAATTACAACAGCGTCCCGACCACCACAACATAATAGAGGAGTTTCATATATGAGCCAGCACACACACTCAGTAGCATTCCCAAATCAACACACCTCTCTCCAGTCCACAAAGCTGAATAGGTCTCTTAGAGTCATCATCATGTCGGTTTTCCTTTGAAGTCTATAGCTTCCTTCTTTGGGCTGCTGAGGTAGTGCCGCCTTGGGTCCTTTTTGATTCCAGATAATGAATCAGTCTAACTCCGTCCCAACCCAAATGAGATTGAGAGAGATAGACCTGCAGTGCACTGCTGTCGATGAACAAGGAGACAAAAAGTATTTGAGTTTTTGTGTAGGTTTGCATTTGTTAACTAAACTGACTGGTCTAGTGTCTGAAGAACCAGAAAAAAGACAGCAAGGAGGAGTAGACCCTGAAAGTAAATCTCGTGTGAAAGGGGCTATCACCTTCAGGAGAAATCCCCCAACATGCCCCAAACATTGCAAACCATCAAAATTAAGTTAACAAATTAGTTGAACATACTCTCTCACTTTCTGCTGGCACATGAATCAACAATCATCACTCACAATTACTCAAAAATATATCACTCATTGGTGCAATAGTTACCTGCACCATTCCAAGCACAGTGGCACACAATTGTATGCTCTCATTTGCTGGAAGCAACACATTGGCAGCCTTATAAGTCAAATGATGTTTACTAGAGCAGCTCTGCTAGCAGATGACATAAAGAAGGATAGGCATGGGGCGGAGGCAGGCAATGCTACAATGTCCTTGAAGGGAATTGGGACACTTCTTCACTGCACACTGGTCGCTCCAATCCAGCCATACATATGCCTAAAATGGTGGGCCTGCATAAATCAGACACAAACAAAATATGCAATGTTCCTCTTGCTGGGATATGTGGGTCACATGGCCAAACAAGAAGCAAGGAGGCATGGACAACAAAGAACACATTCAGGCCTATGGCATAAGCACACTAGCTGGCTGCACCAAATGGTTGCCGGCCACAAAGTCAACCAAAAACTAGCAGACAGGCATGGATGCAAAAAACCCCACATGCAGGGCGATGGCAAAATAAACATGAGATCGGTACACAAAATAGCCATCAGCAACAAGGTCAAGCAACAACAACAAGCAAGAAGGCATGGACACAACAAAGAACACATGCGGAAAGGAACACTGTCGAGCTACCCAATATTGTTGCCAGCCACATGGTCAAACAAGAAACAAGGAGTCTAGACAACAAAGAATAAATGCAGGCCAATAGACACAGATGATACAAATTGCCACTAGCCACATGGCATTAAGAACAAAGCCGAATGGTGGCCTGTGGCAAACACACCCACACCAACTGGCCAGACAAAGGAGGGATGGTAACCCTGAAGAAAACACTACGATTATTTTAGCAATGTCAAAAACAAAAATTAAGTGAGCTGTACAAATTTTACTACAACACACATCCTCCCAATGCATCAAATATTAACCCACGAAAATACACGTTTTGCCCTAAATAATGTGAAAAACTAAAAAAACACATTGTGAATTTAATCCAATGCCATCCCTACCGTAAATTATGTTTTAAAACAAAATATACTACAGAAACAGTTGTTTCATGTATCCACGACTAGTACTGGGTCTTTTGGCTGGATGACCCATGGGCAGAACTATGCAACCTTTTTTCCTAACAAAAGATAACAAATTAAATTCAATAAAATATCAAGGCCCCTACTGTAACTCCAGGCCACCCACCACAATCAAATTAATGAAATCTTATAAAAGTACAAATAAATACGGGTGCACACCCTCTATCAAAAAAACAGCTCCCTTATACAAAGGTTTTTCAACGTGTGATATCACAAAAACAGAGTCCTTAACTCCAATGGTATATATGCAGCAGACAAAGTGAGTGTTCCTTCACCTTGAAATCTAAAGACAAAGTGACCAGAAGAAAGCACTGGGAGGAGCCAGCTTTACAGAAACAGGAAGTTGGAGTCTCTGGGGCACTTCTTTCTTGTTGAGAAAAAAGTAAAATGTAAACAATGCTTCTTGCACAAGAAAACAAGGTCCATTGGAGTAGAATATTAACTCGAAAACGTCTATTTGAGTAGATTTGGCTGCTTCTCTTGTTTAGAATCTGCTTGAGATGCAGTGACTCGTGCTCGCCAGCGCCATGAAAATGGCATTGAAAGGCTATATGGCGACTGGAAGATGCGCAAAAGGGCAACAAATCTTCCATGCACTCGCCAGAGCCCGTCAAATCTCGTCCCACTTGCAGGTGCCCACCAAAGCAAGTCTTAGATGTGCCAAAGGAAAAAAATATTTTGCCAGATGGCAGAATTTAGTGGGAACTCCACGTTACATGCATAGCACAGACTTCCCGAATTCCACCACCTCCGCGAGCGCAATTATATTTCTGCCCACACTACTAATTGTTACCAGCATTAAAAGAATGGTGAAAGAGGAGGGGAATAATCCAACCATTAAAATTATTCCAGTGATTATATAAATATATATATGATAAGGATACATCTACCTACCACTACCTATACTATAGAGAGCATAATGTGAAAGCGCACTGCCAGATCGCTTGGAGCGAGCCTAACCCTCCATGAACTGTGTGTGATGTCTTTGGAAGCCAGTTTGGTGTAGAACAGGCCACCATCCTTTGCAGGATAGTGATGAGAACCAGCAAGGCTGGAAATCAGTCATGGGCAAACATCCAGTATGATCCATGGAAGTGCTCCTTTGGCGAGCTAGGCTCAGAAGCAGTTTATATAATAAAAACTGGCACCATTTCTACTGTGCCTGAGGTCCACTGCTAGTGTTATTGTTTGTCTGTCTGATTCTGAGCTGTCTCCTAACGGAGCACAAAATGCAAGGGCAACATGCTCAGTGTACTTTAGCCTTGAACAAAATGTAGTGTTGTAATAAAATACTTACAAAGAAAATGTGCTTGCAAGGAGAAGACTTTCTGAGTACATTATCATGTACATGTAAAGTATGTAAAAGGTTAAGGTCTAAAAAGATGTCAACTTTAAATGTGTATGTAAAGATGGATCCTTTTGTGCACTGATCCTATTGAACCCCCTGTTAAACCCCACAACACCAGAGACGGTTAGAGGCCCTAAACGGCAAAGGCATAAAAATGCCGAATTTCTAAGAGTGCCATTTTCAAAATTGTAATTTAAATTCCGACTTCACCATACGTTAGGATTTTTCTTGCAATTCCAAAGACACCAAACATGAACTGATTCAATGCTCCCATTCGGACATTAGAACGTATTCAATATAATGAAGTAACTCCAATGTAATCCTATGAGAGCGGTAGGCCTTGCAGTACTGAAAAATGAATTTAAGATGTTCTACCTACCAGGAAATGTAAAACTTACAAGTACATGTCCAAAAGCAAACAGTTTATTTTGCCAGGTGAAAATAGCAGTTTAAACCCATACACACACAGGCTGCAATGGGAATCCTGAGACATGTTTAAAGGGCTATAGGAATGACTCTGTCAATACCAAATAAACTTATCCGTTTAGGGTCTTGATTATGAACTTTGAGCCAAGCGATAGTTAACATCTAAGTTTTCAATTGCCTTCAATTGTTCCTAAATAATATTCAGGGTAGGAAAAATTGTGCTCCCCATGCACTGCACTTTACATGGACATTGGATTACATAGACACAGGAGCAGCCCATGCAGGTAAGAGCGGTGAGGCGTTAGGCCGTGTTGGGGGGGATTCGACAGATGACGATGAGGGAAAATTAAATAAATAATTAATGTGTCTGTCAAACTTCCTCCCCCCCATCCTGCCCACCGCTCTTACCTGCATGGACCACGGCTGTATAGACACCAAAATCACTATTAAAAGTAATACATTTAGAAATATTTCTACACCTATCATTTGGTAACATATATCCTTTCTTGCTTTCTGAAGTGGTGCATGCTTTACAGTGCCCACACTTTCTAAAGCCTTGCATCCTCATTATCCATGTGTGTTTTTCAGTCCGGAGCAGTATTGGACTGGTCTGTCAGGTACTCTGGAAACGACAGAGGGGACGGCTAGAAACATACAGAGTGTGAGCCGGTTGCTTTTGTCCTGTGGGCTATGATGTGACAAAATATATTGGCCCCCATACTGAACCTTTCAAGCTGGGCCATCTGACAGTGCCAGAGTGCAAGAATGTCCAATAGGCCAGTCCCACACTTGTAATGAGTTGTAACCGGACAGGACTGTGCTGATGACTGGTTCAGTGCCCTATTGTGGACGGAAGTAAGACTAAAGTGTGTCAAGTAGATTGTTGTCCGCATTATATAGATTTGCCATTGTCATACACCCTGTTCATTTGGTAAGCCTAACTTGCGATTGTGTTATGCGTGGTATCAGAACAGTATGTTTGCAGCAAGGCTGCACAGAGCCTAAAGTGAATAGTTGATGCTTTTTTCTATATTATATCAATACACTGAAGAAGGTAAAGATCTTAAAACATGCTTAGGCTACATACTTAATTTGGTATTCTGGAAAGTTTAGTGTGATGTGCTGCGGTGCATGACCCCTTCTCTTTTGTGCATGTTTGTAAAAACATGTTTTAAGAGCTGGTACTGGTCCCATGTAGTGGTCCCACAGACCACTGCCTACTTCTTAAATAATGCGAAATTTCTGAAATCACGAGAATTACGCTGGCGCCATTTAAAGTAGATAAACACTGAAAGAGACATACACGCAGGAATTCGATTTTCTGTGCAGTGTTGTACTTTGAGGCTTATTTACTGAAGGGGTGCGATATCCTTACAAGTGGTTTTCGAGGGTTTGGACCAGCAAACTGCAAAAGGGCCCTTTGTACAGTCATAAACACAAGTATTTATTTTCACTACATTAATGTTCATGCAGTCAGCTCATAAATTTAAAGTTATTAACTTTGTTGCCCTGCAGTACAACCTTTACCATTCACCTGCATTTTGTGGGGTTGAACCCTCTGACTTTGTCGTAATCCTTCTCTAATTTTGGAACCTTGAAGAAGTATGTGCGAGAGTAGTGTTTGTTTTAGAGATGCATACTGTCTATCGTTTGATAGGCCCGCAGATGTTGGAAGCGTGATCACAGATGTTTATTTGTGTCTATAATTCGTTTTACTGATGGCAAGCTTGGGACGCGCCAGATGGACAGCAATGTCTGATTGGAGATCAGGACGTTTTATTGACGCTCACTGTGCTACAATTACAACAGCGAGTGTTTTCGTTCCCTGGCCTCAAATCCTGGGTACCACATTTAAAGGTCAACTCTTCTGCTGCGTTTAACTTCCTTGAAGCCTTATTCAGGCTAAAATGCAGGCCCCAAAGTGATCACAATCCATTGATTCTGCTTTGAAACCTCCAGGACCAGGCCTCTATGAGTCAAATTCTACTCGAATGGTCCAAAGCCATAAAATCACTTTAAATTGAAACAGAAAAAATATCATAAGGTTACAAGATTGCAAGGAAACAGATGTCTATCCTTCTAGTTCAAAATGGACAATATTACATACTATGATATTAGATGCACCTGCCAACAACTTGGAGCAACAACAGTTTAAAATGCATAAGTTTGAGGAGCTATTGTTACAAACAACTCTAGAAAGAGAGTAGCAAAATAATCCTGTTTCTGTGAAATTTGTTAAGGATGGTCAGGATTGGTATGATGAGGAGTGTGCAAAACTGAACAAATTACTGTCTCTGGTCCTAAAGAACTGACGTGTAGTTCAAGCAAATAAACAGCTTTTTCTAGAGAAAAGGGAACAATATATGGGGCTTCTAAAATAGAAATATAATTATTTCTCACATAAGTTATGGCAAGAACTGCTGAACGCAATATCTTCACGAAATGCGAAGAAATTCTGGGAAATCATTAGAAGCGGTTGTGAGGATCCCCCCAAAAACCTGGAGCTGAAAATCAGCCTGTAAACTTGCGTAGACCATTACAGCACTCTGTACAAAAATTACGCCGAGCCTCTGTACAGTGGGCCATGATACTAGCACCACATTATCAAACATCAGCAGCTCACAACCAAAGTGCCAGTGGGAAATTGGGAGGTGTAGATCAGAAACGGTATCTAGAAAGAAAATAAACACCCATCAATTATTCAGGCTTAAAAAGGTTTATTTTATACCAGAGATTGCCAATGATATATCCTGTATATCTCCAGTAAATCCTACGATCCGAGGGCAATAGCAAGAATTTATTATAGAGGTAGTCGTGCAAGCAACCAAGGTGCAACATTCTCATGAAGCTGAAGGCCTGGACAAAATTCCATCAGATCAATTTGAACCTTTAATACCATTTGGTCCCTAAGAGACATCCCACAATCGTGGCTGAAATCAATAATCATGCCTATTCATA
The DNA here is from genome assembly GCF_964261635.1 of Lissotriton helveticus. Classification (NCBI taxonomy): domain Eukaryota; kingdom Metazoa; phylum Chordata; class Amphibia; order Caudata; family Salamandridae; genus Lissotriton; species Lissotriton helveticus. Next base: position 179,914,833 of record NC_136063.1, read on the forward strand.
AAAAAGGCACAAGAGACCTTGTTACTTATTACCGGCCTATTACACTACTTGATGGCGTGGGTAAAATATTTGGAAAATTACTCTTATCCCGCTTACACCAATGGCTAGAAGAATTGAATTTCATAACACCATGCCAAGCTGGTTTCAGGAGGGGCCAGAGTACGATGGATCAGCTTTTCAGACTGAATATAATTTTCTCTAAATATACACGCCTCAAAAATTCACCAATCTACCTGGTCTTTGCCGATCTTCAAACAGCCTTCGACAGCATCAACCACCCCACGCTATGGCAAATGTTAAATAGCATGAGCATTCCTGATGACATCTTGATGCTCTTAACTGCTTTGCATTCTGGCAACACCACAAGAATTAGATACAGCACAAGAGGCGAATATTTAATTGAAATACCAATCAAGCGAGGTGTTAAACAGGTCTGTGTCTTAGCTCTGACTCTTTTTAACTGCTATATAAATGATATTGTTGCAGACCTGAAAAACCTCAATCTGAATGTACAGAAAGGAGGCAATGACTTCATCCCAATCCTGCTATTCGTGGGCGATGCGGTATTGTTGGCCAGAATGGAGATATCAATTCATTGTCTATTGGAAGGTTCTGAGTCCTTTTGCACGGCAAGGAAATTATCTATTAACATTGATAAAATAAAATATATGATCTTGAACCAAAAGAAAAAATTGTGAGCCACTTTCAAGTTTTACAATACATACTTGAATCAAGTATCCACTTATGATTATCTTGGTATCCGATTGGATGCTAAATTTAAGTGGTCCCAACAGCAGTCAAAAAGTACCATCACATTGGCCCTGCAAGCTGGAGCAGTAATGAGGTTTGCAAATTCATCTGGTAAACATTCAGTGAAATCAACAATGCTGGCATACAAAATGAAAGCAAATGCTTCCTGTATAAATGGCACTGAGGTCTGGGGATACAAGAAAAGCACCGAAATACAAACCACTGAAAACAACTTTATTCAATGTTTACTACTTCAGGGGCCTGGTACACCATTGCAGGCTTTGAGGACGAATTTAAGAATAGCAAAAATTGAGGAATACTTTGCATTGGCTCCACTAGAATATTGGCTTCACATATGGTCCAGGGATGAACTGTTATCATATAGATTTACTTTGCAAGACATTATGAAGTACCAAGATTATCATAAGCTACTGTGGTTTGCTCATTTGGTAGATGTTCTGAACAGAATTGACCTAAATAAATATTGGCATCATCCTGAAATGTTCACAAAGGATAGGTATGATGTGGTAATGAAAGCATACTTGCACCACAAACAAATTTGAGCCATCTAGTTGACCTGTCAAATCGCCACCTTTCTTTTAACCAAGATCTGGCCCGATTGATTGCCTCAATGAGACCTTTATCTCAAATTTAGATGAGGTACATTACCAGTGGCTTCCGTGACTAAAGGACGTCTGAAAACATCAGATGACGGATTGGAACAGTACCCCTGCCCCCTGGGAGGCTGGGAAAACGCTATCACATTTTCTTCTGCTGTGCCACTTTACGTACCGCATTCGTAGATACTATTTGTGACCAATCTTTCCTACCTTTAAGATCAGAACCTGCTAAGAAGCGGAGGCTCTCTGTGTGAGAACCGATGATAGAGCTATCGTAGAGGCTGTTTCATCCTCTATTGATACCGCATGGAAACAAATATTAGATGTACACTCAAAAATGAACATTGACAGGCAAGTCTGGACAATCTCCAATGGATTCGCATCAGATTAGGATAGCACCCAAGCACTTATACATCATTATGTATTTACTGTGTATTTATTAGCTTGATTGTTGGAAGAATGCGCATTGAAAAATAATGGGTCTAGCAAGACGAAAGCTTGCCTTTAAAGCCCATTGTTTTTTACTGTACCAGGGAAAGATCTGAAGATATTTAATATCCGCATGAGGAATAGGAGGTAAACTTTTAACGTAGGAATATGATGATTTTAAAATAATAACACAATTTTTGAAGGAATATTAACTGCATTGTAGTATTTTATGCGTGGAAATGCTGATGAAAAATTGTGTTGTATATAGAATTTTAATTGTTATGGCAGTTAAGCTGAAAACAATAAAAACATTGTTGTTGTTGAGGTCAAATTAACCTTCGAACACTGCGTTTTTCTTATTGTATCAGTGCCGCCAACATCTAAAATAAAAAATGAATTGCAGCAGGTCCTTTAAAAAGTGTAAAGTAAATGTTTCATAAATTTGGGTTCCATAGATATTATTCATTCATTTTTGGATTTTAAGGCCAGACGAATCACGAATAAAGACAAACTAACATATTTAACCTTTCTCTGCTAGGAACGCCGGAAACTGAACAGTATATTCCATTGTTCAACAATTCGCTGCCTGTGCAGGTTACAGACTTCATTACTTCCCTGCCTGTCAGTTTCCCCTGATATGGCGAGTGTCACCCTCTTTTCAGTCCTATCCATTTTCCAGACAAATGAAATGTATTTTTTTACTTCAATGGGGTCACCCTATTTTCACACATTTATCAATAACTCTCAAAAACTGTTCTTTCACCAAGGACTTGAAGGGGATCACCCTCTTAAGCAGCTGACTTCGCCCTCTTTGGAGAGGCAACACTTTGACAGGTTAGCACTTCATAAGGATGCCAGGTATAGTGAGGGACAGTAAACCTAATCACTTCCGGGTCAGGGTGCTCTGGCTTTCGTTCACAAATGTTTGACCTTCTGTCGAGTTTACTTAGGCCGTTAGTGCGCCTGACAGAGAACAGGTAGCACTTGGGCACCAGCCAACCTAGCTGCCCTCACATTCAGAACAAGCACAGCCTGGTCAGCAGCACTGCATCACTTTCACACACACACGTCAGTCATAGTCTGAGGAGCAGCTCTGCAAACTATGGTCGCCAGCGTTTTGGATGTGGGCATCTGTGAAAGGCTATGTTGTCTCTCAGTTGGCCATCCATGGCACCTTGTGCAATGAATACCCCCTATTGCTATTAGCAGCTGAAAAAGTAAATGCCTTGATATTGCTGCTTTGTTTAAAGAAAAGTAATCTTACTGATTAGAAAAATCCTGCCTCCCTGTCACAGTTGGAGAGGTGCAGGCTAACAGCGGCTGCGAAGTCTTCTTGGCGGATTAATGCATTGCCAGTGTGTGGTTGACTGTACAGTTTATGATGACTTCTCACTTACACTGATTTGGTAGGACACTTTGGCCTAGATGTATCAAGATTCCATTTTACGAATCTGAAATAGCGATTTTTAGCGAATCGCTATTTAGAATTCGCAAAATGGAATGTATGTAAAAAATTGCTTTTTTTTAGCGATTCCTTCTTAATCTTTATTTGCGAATTCGCATTTTGCGAATTCGCAAATAAGGAATAATTTCCCATGCATTCCTATGGGCCAGGAGGCCCATAGGAATGATTGTGAAGTAATTCTCAAATTGCGAATTCGCAATTTGCTAATCGCAATTTGAGAATTATTTCAAGGGTGCAGGGGTGTCTCATGGACACCCTGCTGCACCCCTGAAACGTACATGTGTGTGCATATGGCACACATACATGCCCTATGGGCATGTATGTGTGTCACATGCCACCTTCAAAATTGTCATATTTTGGTTTTTGAAAGGATATCGCAAATTAACACGAACCTCAAATTGGTGTTAATTTGCGATTCCTTAACCTGAATTCGCAATGTAAAAAAGTTTCATACATGGCATTTAAGGAATCGCAAAATTGCGATGCCATGAGCTCTCTTGGATACCGATTTCTTGTCCTTGATAGCCGATATGATCTTAATTGATTTTGTTACTACTTTTTTGAAGACCGGATGGCTTATTGAAGCATTCCAAACGTCTGCCAGACCGAAGACCTGCAGGGAGTTCTGAAGGTAGACATTAGCTGGAAATTTTCCTGTGCGGGACAGCTCTAGCCATAGTTGATTATTCAAGGACCCTGTCTCCCGAGCTCTCATTTTGTGCCAACTCTTTAAGAAAGCTACCTGCCTTTCTATTTGCTGTTTCTGGATTCCAAATTCTAGCCCTATTTGAGCTGGTGAGTCGTATTTTGGGAGCTGGAATATTGCATGATAGGAGGTAGCGATTATGCTGTCAAGAGTGGCAGCATCTCTTCCTGTCATGGATCCCGTAGGTGATGACTGGCTGTAGTTTTGCTCGTAGGACTTTTAAAAGGGGGTCTAAAGTTAAATCAGGCAGCAATTTCTTCAGGGGTTTTATAGCCAAGCAGGTCATTACTCCCTTCCTTCGTAATGCTTCAAGCTGTGATTTAAAAAATTGTTTTTATCTAAAAGTATGCCCAAATACTTGTAGGAAGTTACTTGGTCCATGCGTTTGCCTTCCATGTACCAGCTGGGATTTAACTTCTTTTGGTGGTTTACACTCATAACGTTCGATTTTTTTAAATTTATTTTTAATGCGTTCCTTATGAGAGAAATTATGGGTGGAATCTAAAAGGTGCTGAAGTCCTATTGGTGTTCTGCTAATCAGCACTAGGTTGTTGGCGTAAAGTGCGTTTGTCAGTACCATGGTGCCTAGGGAGTGTGAGGAGCAGGCATCCAGTTCTGCCGGCAGGTCTGCCAGGAAGAGGCTAAAGAGTATAGGGGCATGGACACATCCTTGCTTTAAGCCCTTTCTTGTGGTAATTTTTTTCGAGAGATGCCTTCCAGCGCTTAGTTTGATTCTGACCCATGTGTTGGTGTGCAGCTGTATAAGTTGGTCTAGGAGGGTTATCGGTATCCCCCATTCGTTTAGCTTTGACCAAAGTTTAGATCAATCTACGTGGTCAGAAAACGCTGAATAGTCACCGAAGCAAAGGTACAAGGGGTGTTTGCCTTGCTACGGGGCATCCATGAGCATGGTTAAGGCCATAATGTTAGTTATAGGTCCTTGACCTTGACGAAAACCCGTTTGGGTCGTTGACATAATGCTATTTCTTGTGGAACAGGCAACCAGATCTTTAAGTAAAATACAGGTGTGGTATTTGCCTCAGTGTCAATCAAGGCTATTAGGCGATAGTTGTTTGAATCGGATCTCGCCCCTTGCTTGAATATGGGACTGATGATAGAGCCTCGCCATTACTCTGGGGCTTCTGTTGTTCTTTTTGCGTGCCCTATTACTGGGACTAGTGCATTTCTCCAGAAGTCAGGGTCCTGTTTATATTGCAACGGAGGTATGCCATTTGGTCCTGGTGCACCTGCTTGTTTGCCTCTAAAGATTTGTTTGCATATATCTTCATTCAGGGTTGTTGTTTGCACATCATCTAGATGTATTGGGCAGTCATGGGTTGATGGAGAAACTACCTCAGGCTGTGGTCGGTTCGATGGTTCTGTGCCCACGTCATATTGGGACTTTTGGTTTCTTCCCTTCCTAAAGGCTTTTTTTGTGACAACATGGCTCGGGAGGCCTTGGGGGAAGGATGCTTCTGGTACTTGATCATTGAAATGTTTAGATAAGTAGTCTACCCAGGTGACTTTGGTGATGTTGGAAGTAATGCCTTGGTGATTGGGATGCTGCAATCTGTTGACAATTTGCCAGAATTTAGCACTGTTTTTCTGGTTTGCTTCGAACTTAAGTTTTGCCCAAAGTTTGTCGTCTTTTGCTCTTTTCTTCTCCCATCGCCTTCGTTTTAGTGAGGTCCTTATCTCACGGAGTGTGCATTGCAATTTCCGATTTTTGGGGGATTTGCGTAGTTGCTTAAAAGTTTGATTTATAGTTTGTTTTAGTTTTTTAGAGTTAGGACTATTTTGTGCATAATTTGAAGTGGTTGCCACTTTCCTCTGTTTCTAGTCGTTGCGCTGTGAGTATTTGTCTCCTAGAGGTTTGACAAATATTTCCCAGCTTTCTATTGGAGGGGTTGAGTTGACTTGCCCTTGGTTGTATAGAGTTTGGGCGTCAGCTGCTTATGTGTCTATATTATTGAAGTTGCAACTTATTCTTCTTAGGTTGGTCAATTCCTCCGGCAAGATGGAGTAGATGGTTTATGGGTTTTGACAGGCTCCTGTTAGAAGATCCAACTCTTGTGGAAAGTGATCACTAAAATCGCTGTTACCGATCTTGAAGGTAGCTACTTTGTTAAACAGGGTCAGTGTCGTAAAGGTGAAGTCTAGATATGACGATGTGGTAGTAGAGTGGTATGTGGCTGCTGGTGGGGTATCGTCTTTACACTGCCCATTATGGGCTCTCAAATGTAGGTGGTCTAAGCCCCTAAGTAAGGTCATTGCTACGCTTGGCAGTTTTGAGTACTGTGTTTGACATTGTGTTGGAAATCACCTTGCTCTTGAGGGTTAAATCTTCTTCCTTGGTAGACCCTAGAGAGTGCATGTTAAAATCACCAGCTATGACTATGAGGTTTGTTGATTCTTCTTCCATTAGTCTCTGTAGCGCCTGTAACAGTTCTTTTGCTGCTTTTGATTTTTGTTTTGGATAAACATAAGGGTTTATTATTATGATTTCCTGCTTAAGGTAATTTAGTGTGAGAGTTACCTTTGTTCCTTGGATGCTAATTGGTGGAGTTAGGTATATGGTTACAGGAAGTAGCTCTCCTATTTTTGTTATTGAGGCAGAAAGCTGTAAGCCCCCCGAGTGGCGACCAAAGGCTGACATTTTTGCTGCCTGCAACAAATAAGTGGCGTAGCCTTGCATGTCTAGGGGTTTATCTTCCGAAGTTTCTTGAAGCAGAATAATATCAAAAGTAGTCAGATAGTTTATGAACTCTTGATCGTGCATCTTTGGGGCTAGGCAGTTAACGTTCCAGACACATACGGCTATTCTGTTGCGTTCTGTATGTGTAAACTGTACTGAGTCTGTCGCCTGTCATTGTGGGCATACCAGTTCTATTTGCTGATGTGTGTTAGTCAAGTTGTTAAATGTTGAAATGAACAGTGAGTCTAGGGGAGCTTGAGTCGATTGCAGAGTGATTATCAAGTTTGCATTGATTGTAATAACTAGTGTACTATTTCTTGCTCCTCTCAAGACTGAAAAAGTTGTCTGTCTTGAGTTGGTTATATCTGCTTTAAGGAAGGGAGCTGGGAATAAGGGTTTAGGGATAGATTCCAGGTCTATCCCCTAATTTGTAAAACTTGCCCTTTCCTGTAGGATTCTGCCTGCGACCTCCGCGGTTCCCCATGTTGTTCTAGTTGCTTCTGTACTCTCGGTGTTGTTAGATGGTAGAAATTCAACTGACAGTAAGTCAAAGGTTTTGATATTTGCTAGATTTGGGATGGAGTGTAGAAGCCAAAGAATATTCCCCCTGTTTAGTGTGTCCATTCCGCCTCTAGATTTCTATTGAGGGTGAAGTATTAAAGTACATGTCTCTTCGGCCATCACTGTTGGCTGATCTTGTATCTTTGTGCTGTTATCGATGGTCTCACTATGAGCAAGAGTTCCTTGGTTTTGGAATAGCCTTCTTGTATTGTTGTTTGCACTATCTAGAATGAGCCCATAATCATGGGTGTTTTCTTTGAATGGTCCGAGGTTATAACCGTAATTTGAGTTTTCTGTGTGGTTGGATGGAGCGCTGTCTTTAACATGCGCTTTATTGTTTTTCTCGTGATTGGGACACTAGGAATGGTAGTGCCTCTTTGGATCCTCCCAAGAAATTCTGCTGAGTGATGTTATTGTTTGGTGTGTTCCTTTGAGTGACACCGTTCTACCTAGTGAGGCTGGTGACGCCTCTTGCCTCTCGTGTATACTTATTTGGTGCGCCTCCTGGGTGGAGGTGGTTGGTGGCGGATTCCTTTCATGTTGGATCGCTGTTTCTGCGCACGTTCCCGTTTGTTTGTTGCTGGAACTTAGTTGGGAGCTTGTTGTGTTTTGCAGCTGTTTTTTGATTATGGCTCGTGCTGTTTGCTTTACTTTGCTCTACTTCGTTTTTTTTAATCATTTACTAGTTCTGTTTTAAGTAAGCCTGCCGGGCCGGATTCAGATGCATAATGCACCAGGACTGTGGGTTTCTTATTCCTGCCTTTCCTTTTTTGCTTGCATCCTGATCTTGTTGTTATGTTTTGCTCCTGGGAAGTTTGATTTTACTTGGTCCTTGGAGGGCACTGCTTCCTTCTGATTGGGAGTCACTAGTTAGTGGTATGGGCGCTGGCGGCTGTGCACTGAGTGATGTTGCTTCGTCCTTCTGAGCGCCTTTATTCTCTATTTTCTGTGGTGCTGTTACTGGTTTCAGAGTCGACAGTAGATCTGCCAATGTCGTTGGTAGCGTTTATAGTTTGTCCACTATCGGGGCAAATAGACATTCTTGTTGCGCAAGTTGCGTTTTCAGGGCCGTTGCCTGCCCTCTCTTTATTAGTCCGTTCAACTCTCCTAGCTTTTTGTCGATCCCCGAGCTAAAATCGGCAAGCGACCGTAATACTGTAAGCTGAAGGTCCCTTTTATGGGATTGGTACTGCAAGGCAGTGGTCGAATATATTGCATGGAGCTTAGTAATGATTCTCAAATTAAGGTTTTGTTGTTATGTCCTGTACTGTTTCTTGCTATTTGCGAATCTTTTGATCCACCAGTAGGGCTGAGTGTATAAGGGGCGACTAGGTCTTTCCACTCTTGAGAGGCTAGGAAAGACATGTCGCAGTTGATGGCGGACTGGTTATCAGTCTGTGGCAGTTGTCCCTGCCCAGATTGCGTAGGTCCCTTTTGCTTGTAGAGGACTGGTAAGTCTGCCAGAGGGAGTATGTTGTCCGTGCTGATGGTTGATAAGGTAGGTGATGAGATTTGTAGGGGGAGGAAGTTTGATTGTAGTGTCTGAGTCCTTGAGTTTTGATCATCCGGCTTGTCTGGTGGTGATACTGGCCTATAGGGGGGTTTTGAGGCTGATCCCATATCTGGAGTCGCTTGTTGAGCTCGTTGAGATAAGAGAGCTAGGAGGCTAGGTCCTTGGCCTGGAGTGTTCTCTGCAGTATGACTGGGGAATTGGGTGTTCTGTGGTTCAGAGCGAAGTCCTGGACCCAATTGCTAGTCAAGAGTTGGGGATAGCTTCTGTGTTCCCCCAGTTATTATCTTGATTTGTTGGAAGATAGGTGTTCCAATTTGAGCTGTGTTTGAGCTTTCCGCTGAGTTATTTTGTGGTGAGCTTGAGTTATTATTGGTACTGTTCTCTTGATAATTTTTTGGGGGAACCGGTTGTCCTAGTTGTCCTAGTTCACATTTAGCCACTTTTGTTGTGCGTGTATTCGTCATGTCTTCAATTCCATGGCTTGCTCCAAGTTGATCATTAGTTTCAAATGGTGAGCTTGTTTGGGATGTTTCTTCGGAATAAATTTGTACTAAAGTTTTCTTCGCTGCCAGTGGCTTGTGGTCTAAGCTGTTTGTTGCTAGTAGTAAAAGAGGGGATTGGAGCCCCTCTATGGTGGCGCTCTTAGAGAATATTACTGTTCCAGGCTCTTTCTAGCATGAGAACGTAGTATATATTTTTGGCTGGAATAAGCAGGGGTTTCTCTTTGTCGGTGTTCCTTCTACTTTGATTAGATCTTGATCTACCGAGCGGAAGCTCTCTGTGGCATCTTTGAGCCTTGTTTCAACTGTTGGGCGGCCTTCCAGGGGCAAAAATATGCTACTGTTGCAGGCTATTGGTGCAAGCTGATCATGAGACTGTCTGCCTTGTCTTCCGTTGAGATATTTTGTGTTTCTTCAAGTTTCCCGTGTTTTGTCTTTAGACTTCCTAGGTCATGATCTTGAGGGCTGCTGTCCCTATGGTCTATCCTGGTGACAATCTCGCTCTTCCGTTTTGTTGATGTAGATTCTTGACTTGGATTTGTTTTTGTTTTTGATTTTGCCAGAGCTTTCCTTACGCTGCCCGATCTCATGACTCTCAATTAGATGGTCAATGGTCAGTGATTCTTTGGGCGGCTCAGGTCTTTTCAGGTCTTTTCAGGGCGGCTATGTTAGAGCTCAGTGAGAAACACGTTGGCTTATCTGTGAGAGCCTTTCGGGAGACTGTGGTGTCGGTTTTCAGTTGTCAAGCAGTTGTGCGGATTCTCAGGCCAGATATTGCTTGCTGTCTGTCTATCTATCTATCTCTTTTTACTCGTGAGGGCTTTAGCTGCGGGACCTGTAAGGGACCTGCGAGGGATTGATTGAGAGAACAAATGGACACACTCTCTTGACAGGATGCCTCACTCTCCTGATGGCCTCTTAAGTGGAACCAGGGTGAGAGATTGGAGTTAGTGTTGCAGGGGTCTCGCAGGTCTCTCTGTAAGGCCGGTCCTACGCGGCTGCGCTGTTTTTGGCGGTCTGCACTGACTGACTGGCTGGCAGACTTGGTGTGGTTTTTTACTTTAGCTGGGACCTTAGGCCTTGATTTTAACACTTTTTAACGCCCCAGGTTGAGGTCAAGCATGGAGGGCAGGAAGATGCTGGACTGTGGCAACCCTGGACCCAAAGCCGCTCCTCTCAGTGCTCCTATGCACTGCTTAGACCCACCAGCACCCACCTGCAGTCAGTTGTCAGTCATTCATGGATTGTCTTCAAGGGTGCGACAAGTCCGCTGGTCGCAGGTTGCAGTGTCCGGGCAGGTGAGGGAACAGAGGGATAAACAGATGGAGAAACAGCTCTGGGCTCGGGGCAGCACTCCTTCACCTTCACCTACAGCGTTTTTGGCCTTGTAGGCTCAGCTTACTGCTCACGGCGTCATCTCTCGCCTCTCTCTACTCTTGGCGGCTCACAGCTGCTCTTGAAAACCCCCTCTCCCTTCCGCTCTATTTGTGCTCTGTTGCGCTCTGCTCGCTCCGGTCCCGGTTGATGCGCAGCTTTGAGGCCCACCGCAGCGAGGAGCGGCTTCTCCCGCAGCTGCTAGGAGCAGAGACTGGAGCAGAGAGGGGAGGACAGATGGCTGGGAGCCTGGAGAAGGAGGTAGCAGCCCGAGCTCGGTTTTTGGCATTCTCGCACGGCATCTCTTTCCACTAGCTGCAGCTCAGACTGCAGCCCAAACTGATGGCAGCGTGAAAAAGACGGACTGGAACCTGACTCCTGGACAAATGAGCAACGTCAACCACCTGCCTATCACCTTGAAAAAGGACTACCGCCTGGCTATCACCATCAAAAAGGACTACCGCCTGCCTATCACCTTGAAAAAGGACTACCGCCTGGCTATCACCATCAAAAAGGACTACCGCCTGCCTATCACCTTGAAAAAGGACTACCGCCTGCCTATCACCATCAAAAAGGACTACCGCCTGCCTATCACCTTGAAAAAGGACTACCGCCTGGCTATCACCATCAAAAAGGACTACCGCCTGCCTATCACCATCAGAAAGGACTACCGCCTGCCTATCACCTTGAAAAAGGACTACCGCCTGGCTATCACCATCAAAAAGGACTACCGCCTGCCTATCACCTTCAAAAAGGACTACCACCTGCCTATTACCTTCAAAAAGGACTAACCACCTTTCTTTCACCTTCAAAAAAGACTACCACCTGCCTATCACCTTCAAAAAGGACTAACCACCTGCCTATCACCTTCATAATGGACTACCACCTGCCTATCACCTTCATAAAGGACTACCACCTGCCTATCACCTTAAAAAGGACTAACCACCTGCCTATCACCTTCAAAAAGGACTACCGCCTGCCTATCACCTTCAAAAAGGACTACCACCTGCCTATTACCTTCAAAAAGGACTACTACCTGCCTATCACCTTCAAAAAGGACTAACCACCTGCCTATCACCTTCAAAAAGGACTACCACCTGCCTATCACCTTCAAAAAGGACTACCACATGCCTATCACCTTCAAAAAGGACTAACCACCTGCCTATCACCTTCAGAAAGGACTACCACCTGCCTATCACCTTAAAAAGGACTAACCACCTGCCTATCACCTTCAAAAAGGACTACCACTTACCTTTACTGTAATTGGAACCCTCTGCAACCCATGTATCCTGCTACTGTTGTAAAGCGCGCTGATGCCTTCAGGCCATGTCCACGCTATATGAAATTGCAGAAATAGGAAATAAAGCAAAATTATGACATTATAACTACTACTGTCTGAAGCCTCATCCTTTAAATGTGTTGTAACCTGTCCATGCATGCTCTCACTCACCCTTTCACCCAATCTTTCATCCATCCAAAGTTCATTATCCATTTATGCATGCACACGGACAGTCATTCATCTAGCTAAACAACCAGACACAGAAATTTTCCAATCAACAGACAAGTACCTTGACTTCTAAAATGACCAGACTTATTGTCTGTGCCAATGCTTGTTAGTTATGTCCTGTCAGTGCTCGGGTAACACTTCATGCGTCGAAGCATCAGTCCTGGCTGTCACGGGCATGTTTAATCCACTATCGCTGACACTGGAACAGAAGACAACGTTGCAGCCTCCTCAAGGTTTTGATTCCTTGCTTGCTACTTGATTATCAGGCACAGAAATCCAACACTTCAAACTGAAATATTGTTTTTCTCCACACATGGAAGAACCACAGCACAGCGGTTTTGCAGAAATATGTATCTTGGCTTTACAGCAAGAACAAAATAATCTCACAATAATTTTGCTACAAAGCCTCAGCGGCAGTTGAATGGTAATAACTGGAAAGAATAATGAATCAGCATCAAAGGCTATTAATAAGGAGCAAGCATGAAAAATGTTCAGATTTCTGTCTTTGATGAAAAAGCGAAGAATTAATGACTATGCTTGGAACATTTCTCAGTGGAGGGGTCTGCTAAAAGGAGTGAGACATAGGAGTGGTGAAGAGAAAGCTGCTAGAAGGCCACATTTTGTTAAGCTTGAGCAGGAGAAAGATTGCTTACTCATGAACCAACAATAAATGCGTTCGCTGATTGGATCTTGTGTCTTTTGGTAAACAAAGGTCCATTGGGCCAGCTCTTAGGGTCCAGCGCCTTCTTTTGAACATAATATCAGAATGGCAAGTTAGCTGAAGAGACAGTGGAGCGTGTGACTAGCCCTTAAATTGGGAGCAAAATTAGGCCCAGGCATCAAAAGAAAAAGGGGCCCACATTTGTGGATAATGACCTTTCATGAAATGTTGATTAGTTTTGGGAGTAATTTTGGGAAAAATCTCTGATAAATTAAGCTTTCAAAGCTCACGTGGTCAGTAGCACTGGCCAAGACTAGACACACGTTATTCTACTGCAACTCAATCAATCAATAAAAACTTCATTCGAATCTTTGTTGGATTCATCAAAGTACATGCAGTTTAAAATGTATATTCACATTTATAAGAATATAAAAATCTTTGGTTAAGAACTTCATCAGCCCACATTGTTAAGTAACTCCTCTTAATCATGAAGTACATTATATCCAGAGCCATCCTTCATTCTGTTTCATAAACAAGTTGGTCTAAAAATTTTAAGGATTTCCTTCTTTGTAAGGCCCGAGTTATAAAACTAACAACAGCACTACAGATGAATTCATTTTCGAGGGTACATATAAATTTCATGGCATCCTTATAGGAAAATAATTTCTGTGAGATAAAAATAGGACGTAAAAATTGTTTTCTAATATCTTGGTAAACTTATAAAATAACATAAAATGCACTGTTGTTTTGTTGGTTTTTCCCTCACATGGTCATTTATGTTCTATTTTTTGCCATTTATTCAGTTTGGGGAAAGCCACCAATTTATGGACTATACCCAGCCGCAATCATATCAAATAAAATCTATCCTGCATGTTTGTAACTTTTACCAAATAGTTTGGGAGACCAAGTGACTAGATCTCAACCCCATATCTTAATATGCTAACTTTTCCTTCCTCTATCCCGGCTCTTACTTGGCTTACTCTCTCCAAGTACATTTTCTTCACATCATTCTTACCAAATTGTAGTATGGCTGTGGGGTTTCTTACCAATAAGTCTCAGTTAATGGCCTTTAATAGGCTGTCCAAATAAGCTAGCCAAGGTATCTTGTTTGTGTTCTCTAGAGCTAGACAGTCCATGATAACATCCCTGCAACTCATGAACAGGTCACTTCAGCTAATCTTGACGCCTACACATTTCTCTACTTCAGGTGCCGGAATGTGTTAGTCACCCATTGGTCAATTAGTCTGCTCGCCCCCCTACCCAAAAGATCCCTGAAAGTCCTGTATTATATCAGGCCATGACCCAGAGAACCATGTGCATCCTTTGTGTCTGGAGGCTTCTGTTCACCCTCAAGGAACCAGGGGCCTGTCTCTTTTAGTTACCACTGAGGAGACTCTCTGCAAGCGATGCTTTTGGGGATTGCACAAAGCTTCGTACCTAATGTCTTTTGTATTGTGCATAGAGACTTGATTTGAATCTGGAAAAACGACAGGAATTCACTCCAAATGCCTTACTTTATCTCTGTCCCTCTACCTTTCTTACTTGCTGTGTCCACCTCTCTCGTACTGACTGTCACTTTTTTGCCCATCCCTCTAGTTCATCCCTTTTCCCTCATACAATGCTTCTTTTTCTCTCCTTAGTGTCTGTCATTCTACCTATGTCCTTTACTTAGTCTCTCACATTTCCCCTCTGTTTTTTCCTATCTTTCTCTCTGTCAACAAACGCACTCTCTCTCTCCCACTTCTGTCTCCCCTGTGGGCTTTTTCTTTCGTTATGTTTATATCTCTCATGCCCTTATTTCGTATGTATTTCTGTATCGTTCCTTGAAATTTTATTTCATTTCTCTGTCTTGCAAGCTTTCCTTTTTTCTCCTGTCTTGATCCCTCCTGTCAGCCTTTATCACCTCCATCTGCCATTTGAATTCCTTTGTACTATACCTAATGTTATATTCTCATGTGTCCCCTTAAACCCTTGCGCACTGGTTTATTTACCATGCTGTGCAGGAGAACTAACCGGCGGGTGGGATTTGGACAGCTCCAGGCCATCATTCCTACACGCCAACTGTGACACATGTCGGCCGGCAGCCGTCATGAGCATGCAAGGGGTTAATTGCTTTGCTGTTGACTGTAACAGAAAGTCTCCCTGTGCCCGAGGCTGATTTTAAACTAAAGGATAATCCACAAGTGGAATTTCCTTTACCTTTCCATCCCATTGCTGCAAGAAATACCTCTGGTGGATTGTAATCTATATTTAGCACTACCTCCTGCAATGCCAACGACCTCTAAACTAAGCAATAGACTGCGGGAGAGAATTAGGATAGGGAATTTTAAGTAGCAACCATCCTTACTTTTTTTCATAGACCAGGAAATGTTTGACACCCTTTTCTGCTTTCATCTACATCATTTTCTTCATCATTCACTTTTCATTTGTAGTTTGATATAACACTACCCAAAGGTATTGAAGTGCTTTAATGGACACATTCATTTTGTTTTTAGGCACTGGGATATTAAGTGATATTAAGTGATCACCCGATGCTGAGCTGACGCCAAGAGTCAAACATAGTTCTCAACTTCCAAAGTCGGCAGCTCTGGCCATTATACCACGTCCTCTATCATGATCTGTCTCACTCTTCTCTACTTTCGCTTTCCAGCTTTGTTTCTATCTCTATCCGTGTTTATCCTTCTCTCCACAGTCTTACATCACATTTCCCTAATCTCTTCCCCCTCACTCCTATCGGTCTACATCTCTAGCATTCTTATCCTCTCTCCTCTACCCTCCATTTCTTCCTCCCTTGATTTCCTTTTCCTCTTCCAATATTTTTGTCATTCTTCCCCACTCTGCTGTCTCACTTCTTCATTTGTCATGCTCCATATCACTCTCCTGACTCAATCCATTTTGTCACACTCATGCCATGTCTATTCTCCCTTCCCTTTGTCATTTTGCCCCAGAATGAATGTTTTTCATAGTAATGCTTTTTAAAAAAAATAATTGCTTTGTCTTGTCAAATTTGTTTTTCTTTTTGCTAATTTGGCTGTTTGGATTGTTTTCTATTTTCTTTCAGAGGTGAACAGAGGTCCCTTCCAGGGTTTTAAGAAGACAAGGTGGGAGCGAGCACCTGGGGAACATCTGTCTGCTGCTGGAGACAAAAGTAGAGCCTCCTAGATGGTCACCACTCATAATCTGTTTCCCTGCACAGGCCCCTTTCACCCCAGTCCCAGGTAACATTACTGCTAGCTGTGATGCTCAAAAAGAAACATTGTCATTCTGAGAGACTAGGGACTAGAGGAGACCCACCACATGCTCTCCCTGCTTAGTTTGGCCCATTGTCCTACTGCACAAAACAATGAGTCAGACATTCTCTTTACTTAGTTATAAGAGCTCCCATCTTCCCTGTAGGGCTGCAGCAACATTTAGGGTGAAGTGCCAGGGTGCAAGCCGGCCCAGGCAAATGTGATTTGATCTGCAGCTCAAAAAAACAGCGCACCAGCTGCCCTTAGCCTCAGGCTCCTCGAGCAATGGCCGATTACTCGCCCTGCCAAACTGATGCTGTCTAAAAATAAGAAAAGCCTTGAATCTTGCTGCCATGACATGCAGTGACAACCGTGTGGTTGCAGGGAAATTTAAGTTTCAAGAAAATGTGAGTGAGAGAGTGCAAGATAAGAATGGCAGGGAAGGTAATGTTGCAGAAATGTGAGAGCATCCATGCCTTTGTTCAAGGGGTTCGCCACAATCCTTTGCAATACGGTTGTCTCTTACCCCAGATGGGCCTCCTTCAATCTGAACAGTACCCACCCTAAGTACATTCACGTCAGCATTTTCAGCATCTTTAACACCTGACCTGCAGCTGACCGTCATCCATGGAGGAAGATTGTTCATAAACGTAATTACATAAGCCTCAAGGGGCATGACTGTCATGTGTGTACTCGAATTTCCTTATTTCATTTTTTTTTCTATGGAAGCAACAAATGGCATGAAGTAAAAAGACCACCACATTCAAGAAGAGAGACAACTAGACGAGAAACATTGTTGGGGCAAGGGCACAAATATCACATGTGAAGTCTTTTGGATTATTTTCTTGTTAGTATGCACACTTTCTATAAAACTGAGAATAGGTTCATAACAACAGACACATGCAATAATTTATGCTTTGTCTTTGGCAGCTGCTGCTCCAACGGGAAGGCAATTGGATGCTGTGCTACTTCTCTGTCTGTGCCATCTCGATTTGGAATCATCTTCCAACTGAGAAATACGTCTGATGAGACTTCCTCTCACACATCATTAAAAACCCATCTGTTAAGCCTAACTCTTTATAGTCACGGGCCAGTATTTGCCTTATCGTCGGAACCTCTCTGAGTACCCGAGCCAGTATGGACCATTTCGCTTACAATATATATATATATATATATTCACAGAAAGAAACTATAGGTTTTAGGGACGTTATAGTTAGAAATTAGCATTTAAAAAACCTTAGAAATTCACTGAACATGTCATAGGTTTCAGGGATATTATAGCTAGTTGGACATTTCACTCGTATAAAATCTGAGAAATTCAGCCGTTATAGTTAGTAGAGCTAACTATAACTCCCGCTCCTGCAATGCACTGCTGATGAGGTCACATATTACATCACTCATGAGATGCTCAGTGACATCATCCAGTGACTGAGTGTTTCTAAAAAGTTTAAGAATGTTTTATGTATATATACCAATGTATATTGAAGAATGATTGGTTGTCTGAGAACCTGTATAGGTGCCTGAATGTCTGTGTGGGTAGGGTGGTGTGACTCCCTGCATGGATGTGTGAGTCGGTGACACACTGGGTGTATGCATTTATGAGTGCGTGTGTTAGGGAGTGTATGGGTGAATGAGTGTACGTATAGCTGTGTTGGTGAGTAAATGTATGTCTTAGTGGTATATGTGTAAGTAACTACATATGTGAAAGGCAGTATTTGTGAGTGTTGGAGTATATAAGTGAGTATATGTGATAGTGAGTGACTGTGACAGTGGCTGCATGAATAAGTGTGTGCTTATGCAATTAATTGTTAAATACAGTATGTATCTGTATGAATAAGTGACATGGTATGTGTATAACTGTATAAGTGAGGAAATGGCAGTGTAGTTGTTTGGGTAACTGACTATGGGGCCGATTAGGATGGCAGACGGACTTTGTCCATCCGCCATCCCGTTGTAAGAAGGGACCGTCCGCCACAGGGGCGGAGGTCCCGTGCGGCGAATTAGGATGCATCCCGCCACAGTGGCGGATGCATCCCACATTTTTAACATTGCGGCGGGCGGTGCTTAAAGCACCGTCCGCCGCAATGCTAAAAATGCATGTTGTGCGTTTCAAAGCACAACATGACAGGCACCGCGCGGTGCCTGCCATGTTGTGCTTTGAAACGCAGGCCCCCATGTGCACTCCCCACACCCCCTTCACCCTGGGGGCCCACAACGGGCCCCCAGAGCAAAGACCGTATGCCTTTCCATGGCGGCAATGCCGCCGTGAAGAGGCATGAGACCGCCGGCATCGTAATATGGTTGGCGGTGTCTCGGAGACACCGCCACCATATGTAGCCACTTTTTTCCACCGGTCGCAAAAGCGACCGGCGGAAAAAAGACGGACAGTCTTGCCGTCCGCCGCAGACTCCCCTGCCATCCTAATGTGGTGGGGGGTCATTTATGTCAGGATGGCGGTCGGATTGCCCCCGCCGGGCCGGTGGTGGCTACCGACAGCCCGGCGGGGGCAATCCGTCCGCGATCCTAATCGGCCCCATAGTTTTTGAGTAACTCTTTGGGTGTGTGTGTGTCTATATGGATGTATGAGTAGATATATCAGTGGCTGTATTGATGAATGACTGCGAGTATGAGGACTATATGGGTTAGTGGGTGGATGTGTGTGTAGACGTATGAATCACTGAGGGGGTAAGTAATAACTGCTATTGGTCTGTCTATGGTTTTGATATTGGTAGTCTGTATTTTAGTGTGGGAGTACAAAAGGTTTTATTAGGGTGTGAGGAGGTGCATCTGATGATGACGTGTATGATGTCATCAGTGATGTCATTTGAGATGTCATCAGTGAAGTCACTGAGCATGTCATGTGTGATGTAATATGTGGTGTCATCAGTAGTGCATTACAGGGGCGCGAGTTATAGTTAGCTCTACTAACTATAACTGCTGAATTTCCCAGGTTTTATACGAGTGAAATCTCCAACTAACTATAAAATCCCTGAAACCTATGGTTTTTCCAGTGAATTTCTAAGGTTTTTTAAATGCTAATTTCTAACTATAACATCCCTAAAACCTATAGTTTTTTCTGTGAATTTCAAAGGTTTTTTAAAGGCTAATTTCTAGCTATAAACTAGCATTCGCGTTTGCAGAGTGGTGGAGAAAGGTGAGCGTGGCCTCCAAACACCTATTAGCAATCCCACTGTGTGGGATTTACTGGAGGTAACAGGAGGGGTAATTAGCCCCCAACATCAACCTTGGGGGCCAACTACCCCTTTTATTACCTCCAGTGAGTCCCACACAGCAGGATTGCTAACTTGTTATATCAGGCCCATTCCCTTCCTGCACCACTGTGCAAACGCACCACCTGGCCCTTTGTAAGTTGGGGCATTAAGTCCCCCTGAACCCTGAGGGACCCTGGTGGCCAACTAGCCCACCAGGTACTTCCAGTAAGTGCCATAGAGCTGCGTTGCAGAGAGGTGTTCCGAGGCCATGCCCCTTTTTACACCACGCAGAAAACGCGGCTTCTGGTGCACTCCTGCTCAGAGGAGGAAGTCCATTTGTGTCTTGAGGTCCTCAGGACACAAGAGGACCTCATCGTCCCACCAGCAGTGCACCAAGAGGCGTGTTTCTAGAGTGGTGTAAAAAGGGGCATGGCCTCGGACCACCTCTCCGCATCGCAGCTCTGTGTAGCTTACTAGAGGTACCTGGTGGGCTAGTTGGCCCCCAGGGACCCTCAGGATTCATGGGGACTTAATCCCCCAACTTACAGCACGAGAGGGGGCTCGTTTGTATGCTTGTTATATCAGGCCCACCCCCTCCCTGCACCACTGTGTAAACGCGCCCCCTGTCTTGTGTTACACAGACAGTGAAAATGAACAAATGTCTCTCATCAGCATGGCAGCCATATTGAAATGTACAAATACCTACATAATGCTATTACCACTCAAAAAGGTAGAGGTGCTGTTGTGATAACAATTACATATGTGAATTGTGCCCCATTGGGCTTTGGCCGATATCCACAGCAGTGACCTTGATAAACGTAAACAGCCTAAATAGAGCATAACAATCAAAGCTGAAATCTCGGCAAAATAATAAATAAAAACACAATAACAAAACTGTATAAAAATTATATAGGAATTCCTAATTTTATTTGGCCCCATTGGGCCCAAAAAAATCAATTGAGTCAGACATGTTGTTATTGAAAGTCACAAATGCAGTATCAATAAGCTGCCTAAGCATAATTTGTGTGAATTTGAATCTACTGTGGGTGACGAGCTCTTAGGCAGTTTAGTGACACTGTATATATGTATACATATATATATGTATATATATATATATATATAAATTTATATATATATTATATATATATTACCTACTGGCGGTCGCCAGTAGGTAGTTATAGTTAAGACCTAGCTACCATAGGAAATCCGCAACATTCTATTGGGAATAACTGTGTTTGCATGTGATTTTCCAAAATTTTGGCCAGCTCCGCTCCACTCCTTCCCTGAAAGTTTCGGGGGGATTCGTGAAGTGGGGGCTGAGAAAAAAGGGGGGTCCCAAAACATGTTTTCCCCATGTTAATTTCCATAGGACGGTCTGACAAGTCTACAGCCCGAACCGCTGAACGGAATTACGCGAAACTTTGCCAAATTGTAGGGACTGGTACGCAGATGTGCCTTTGCTATATTTGGTGAAAATTGTTCCAGTGTTTTTTTCGTAAATTAACTTCAAAAACACATATATATCTATAGGCGCGCTCCCAGCGCTCACCGGTACGCGTACCGGGGAGCGCACCCGGCCCGCTATGGGAGTGCGCAAGCGGAAAGCTGATTGGCTGTCAGATGTCTGTCAACATTCTAAACAGTCCGGAGAGTCCGCCATCTTGTGTCTCGGTAGAATCGAGACACAAGAGGTAAAAAAAAAAGGGGAAATGATTAAAAGGGGGCAGGGTAGACACGCCCTGACCCCCTAGGTTTTCTGAGGGGGGCCTAGAAGGACCCTGAAGGGCACAAAAACTAATTTTTTTCCAATTTTCCCGGAGTAAGCGCTGTGTGCATTCCCATGTACGCTCACCGGTACGCGCACCCAGAGCGTACCACAGGGAAAAACCATTGAAAGAAAATAGTGTAAAATAAGAATTTGGAGTGCTTAGAGGTAGGGTAGCTCTAAAAAGAGCTGTTGTGTTATGTGAGTGATTTAAGTACCGATGCAGAGTCTAAAATTCACTTCAATACAATCACTTCCCTATTACTTCATAAATTAGAAATAAAATGAATAATATGTCAACTAATTTTGAATTTGTAAATATTAATTTATTGTTCAGAATTTTCATAATTAAATAGAACTTGTAGCATGTCTTCATCTGGAATTTCCTCTTCAATCATATGATCAGGAATGGCCTCATTAAAAGTGTGCCATGATGATTCTATTTTATACAAACATTCGATTAATTCTTCGTCAAGAGATTCATCCCAAAAATTATCCGTGTCATCTTGAATTTCAATAAATATCGTTGAAATTTCAAATGAAATTTTCTTGGTCTCCTCATTTGGATTCATTTTAATTTCACATTTCTTGCTGTAAATTGGCGAAAAAAGTAATCACTTTCAATTATCGTTTTTAGTAATACAGAACATAAAAGTAGCTTAATCAAGTATTTAGTTCTTTAAATTAATTGGGCAATGTATAGTATCAGACAGGAACTAGAAATATAAAGCACTGCATGTGATGAAGCGAATCTTAAACAATAATTATAACAGAAGGACTGTAAATAACTAATAGAAAACATTTTCCAAATTATCTTTAAGTGTACAACATAGTTCCCCTTACAAATTAACAACTCACCTTTTTGAAAGTAGAAGAGTTAGTACTGTGTTATTCTAAGTCCAGCAATTGAGCACCCAAATTTTCTCTCAAAAGTACCTCAGACTGGCGTATCACAAAATGGCCGTGTTTTCCTCTCATTTAAGATATATACATAACCAATCAAATGTCATCACACACAAATTCCAAACTAAAGTAATATTTTGATTGGTTCTAAATTTCAATACTTTTAAATGTGTTTTCCCCATGCAATTTTCCAGAGGACATTTAGACACGGCTACAGCCTGAATGGATGAATGGAATTACACCAAAGTTGGCAAAATGATAGGTACTGCTATGTAGTAGGGCCTTTTCTATATTTCTTTGAAATTGCTCCTGTGGTTTTTATGAAAGGCAACTTCAAAAAAACATATATATCAATAGGCGCGCTACGAGCGCTCACCTGTACGCGTACCGGGGAGCGCACCCGGCGCGCTACGGGAGTGCGCGAGCGGAAAGCTGATTGGCTGTCGGATGTCTGTCAACATTCTAAACAGTCCAGAGAGTCCGCCATCTTGTGTCTCGGGAAAATCGAGACACCTGAGGTAAAAAAAAAGGGGGGAATGATTAAAAGGCTGCAGGGTAGACACCCCTGACCCCATAGGTTTTTTGAGGGAGGCTTAGAAGGACCCTGAAGGGCCCAAAAACTTTTTTTTTTTAATTTCGTGGGGTAAGCGCTGGGTGCGTTCTCAGGTGCGCTCTCTGGTACGCGCACCCTGAGCGCACCACGGGGAAAAACAGTGTAAAAAAATAGAGTAAAAAAATATTGTAGAGTGTTTAAAGGTAAGTTAGCTCTGAAAAGAGCTGTTGTGTTATGTGGGTGTTTTTTGTACCTACAAGTAGGTACCAATGCAGAGTCTCAAATTCAAGAGGAAGACTCTATTCCCCTCATCTGTAAAATGAACACCATCTCTCCTATAGATGCCTTGCATGTTGTTACGCAAGTTGTTGTGGTAAATGGAACCCATACCATAGTCTATGAGGAAAGCAGAAACAGATTTATTTACATGTTTCCTTGCTTTCTCAATCTGTGGACAAAATTGGTTGGACCAGTTCCATTTTTGCCTTTGGTAAATATTAGAAAATACCAAGGCAGTTTTTGAAAAAAGTGACATCAATTGCCCAAAGATGTCCTTTAAAAGCATTTCCAGACCTACCCCAGTCAAAGTGCCCAAGTCATTTCCACCACAGTGCACAATTATGAGGTCAGGCTGTGGTAAATGCATAAAGGATTTTAACAATGGTATCAATTGGTGACGTTTTGGTAGCTTTACGGAAATGCAAAATCATTTTCATTCGGAAAATCAAAAATACTACTTTTATAAGTATGGTACTGAATGTCTTGCATTATAATTTAGTTTTCATACATATTGTTTTTTACGAATGCAGAAATAGCGCTCTCGCTGTGATCTCGGGAGAGCTTACCGGTGGGCCCACCCTGAGCGCTCCAAGTCAAAATGATACGGTTAAGCTTACAGGTGCGCGCACCCAGAGCACCCCAGGACAAAATTATTTTTAAAAAAACATGAAAAATACATTGAACAAATAAATAAAAAATAAAAAAATAATAATTAATAGTTATAAAAAACAGCTAATAAAAAAAACAGTTTAAAATCGTAGGTTGCAAACTCGAAATATAAAGGAATTGTTTTTAAAAAACCTTTGAAATTCACTGAAAAAACATAGGTTTAACACTCGTTATAGTTAGGAATTACCATTTAAAAAACCTTTGAAATTCACTGAAAAAACCATAGGTTTCACACCAGTTATAGTTAGCTGGACATTTTACTCATACAAAACCATTGAAATTCCCACGTTATAGTTAGTGGGACTCACTATAACTCACGCACCCGCAATCCACTGCTGATGATGTCACATATTACATCATTCATGACATGGTCAGTGACATCACTGATGACATCACTGATGACATCTCAAATGACATCACTGATGACATCACTGATGACATCACTGATGACATCATCCATGTGATAATACAATACACCTCCTCACACTCTAATCTAACCTATGATACACTTAGTGTTAAATACAAACTACCATTCCTGAAACCATTGACACAGTAAAACCACTTTCCACATACGCACTCACTGATTTCTAGGTCTACACACACATCCACTCATTCACCCATACAATCTTTCATAAATACAGTCACTCATCAATACAAGACCAACATATGCACTCATACACCTATGCAGAGACTCACACACTGCCACTCATCCATGGAGTTACTCACACACCTAGTCAGTCATGTAAAGAATCAATCACACTCCCATTTCCACAACTATACAGTTATACACACAAAACCTTGCTTATTTAAACATAGGCTAACACATACTTACTTTCTTTTACAATCACTGATACAAGTACATATTGATAGATACAGTCACTTATGCAATCACAGGCTGTTATATATAGTCATTTATATATGACAACTCTCCCATGCACTGTGTTTTACATATGTACTTACTTGGACATGTAGCACTGAGATATCCATTCAGTCACCAACACACCCATGCACACAGTAAACCGCGTATACAGCTGTTTCCTCATGCACTCTTGAACCCATACACCACGTGAATCAACTGCTCACACATCTATCCACAGAGTCACACACCTCCCAGCCACCTCCACTCACACTCACCCTCACCTACAAATACTTGGGTTATCAATCATTAACCCATATAGCCAGTCATATAGCTACTAATCAATACATGCAGCAGGTTACACAACAACAGACATAATGATGCACACATTCTAACACTTTAGTCACTAACCCATGCATTCAGTAAGACACATTTAATCTCCCACTCATACAGTCAGTCACGCACCTACTAAATCCATAATCCAAACACTCATACATACACTCATTCTACAATATGTTAAACACATTTTAAATTTTAAATTTACAGGAACACACATTTACTGGATGATGTCATCAGTGATGTCATTTGAGATGTCATCAGTGATGTCATCAGTGATGTCACTGACCATGTCATGAATGATGTAATATGTGACATCATCAGCAGTGGATTGCGGGCGCGCGAGTTATAGTGAGTCCAACTAACTATAACGTGGGAATTTCAATGGTTTTGTATGAGTAAAATGTCCAACTAACTATAACTGGTGTGGATTTCAAAGGTTTTTTCAATGCTAATTCCTAACTATAACGAGTGTTAAACCTATGATTTTGTCAGTGAATATATATGTGTGTGTGTGAACAAGAGTACGCCAGTACTCGAAACGTTGCATTTTGGAAGGCACTCGGAATAAATAACATCTTGCCTGGATAACGTGGGGTCTGTCTCTTCTTTCGCCGCTGCATGTGGAGGTTTGAAGATTTTGCAAATATATATATATATATATACACGAATGTATGTCTGTCTGTCTGCCTTTCTGTTTGTCCTTTATGCATTACTACACCATTCATCCGATCGCCATGAAACTTTGGGAAGTTGTTGAGAACATTCCAGCGACGGTTTCTGGCATAATCTTTTTTCAAATAAAGGCCCCCCAGGGCCCTCATAATGTTTTGAATATTGCACAGAATTACAAAATTCATCAGTGGCTCAGTGCACATGCTATATTAGCAGCTACGAACAACGATGTAAATGCCATCAATTTCAGCATTCAAAACGGAATACCAGGCAAAGTGACAACTTGTAAGTCCATCGATACTGTGATGAATCAAGACGAAGTTGTCAATTACCCAACGGAATTCTTGAATTCACTGGATTTGCCCGGTATGCCGCCGCACATTTTGACATTGAAAATTGGCGTGCCTATCATTCTTCTCCGAAACATCAACCCACCACGACTTTGCAACTGTACAAGACTTTCGGTGATAAAGATGATTAACAATGTCATCAAAGCACAGTTTTGAATGAATTTTGAATTCAAGGGAGAAGATGTACTGTTGCCACGTATTCCAATGATCCCAACAGATATGCCATTTGAATTCAAACGTTTACAGTTTCCGGTGCGACTCGCTTTTGCAATGACTATCAACAAAGCACAAGGACAATCGCTGCAAGTGTGTGGACTCCATTTGGAGAATCGGTGCTTCTCACATGGACAACTGTATATGGCCAGCTCACGCATCGGGAAACCTTCTGATTTATTCGTGTACGCACCAGACGGAAAAACAAAAAATATCGTGTATCCACAAGCACTCGAATAAATAAATAGAATTAAAACGACACTTTGAAATGTTTTCCATATTAAAATGAATGTTTCACTAAAAATGACACAATGTAAATTGAATGTTATCATAACAAGTTTCCTTGAATTTCCTTTCTTCTGAGATCGCAGCGACTCGCGATGGGTACGCAAGTATATATATATATATATATATATATATATCCAACCGTATGGCTCCCTTTCTTTTCCGTATAGGCGCTGCAAACGTGGCGGCGTCACTCCTGCGGTTGAGCCCAACCGCTCTATCTCCCAACAACGATTCCTCTAGGTAGAGGAAACTCGGAGTCGCAATCAATCAATCGTAATCCACACACGATAAAGTTTCAGAAAATGTATTTTTCAATCCATTGGGGTGTAAAAACGAAGCAATAACCAACGCGTTTCGACAGCCTCCGCTGTCTTGATCACGGTCAATTGGTTCAGTGCATTCTCACAACTTATATTTGAAAACAATTTGAAAATAATAAAGTTGCATACAAAGTCACTCCCCTAATGGGGCGTTTCCAGCCCTACCACTTCCTTTGTCCCGCCCCTGATGTTGCAAAGCTTTATGGGCATGGTAGTCACTGTCTAATTTATCACATGAAATCACCATATCACATGTTATCAAATTAATCAAAATACATCGCAAGTTGCTGTAAATTCATTATGAGTGAATGTGATTTAATATTTTTCTTCTCGTTTTGATACACTATGTGTTGTTGCCCTCCAGTGGGCTTAGATTATGTAATTAAGTGACTATCTCATTCTAATGATAATCGAGGGGTTGGTAGGTGGTGGGGGAAGGTTCCCAAAATTGGGTGAGTTGCTGTAGCATTCTTAAGGGAAGTGAATAGTGAAGGATTTGTTGCTAAGGTTTGTGTGAAAAAAGGGTTTAAAACGGGTTACGTCAGCAATTTATTAGTTTTGTACTGTTCTCATAAAATTACAAAATTACAGGTGTATATACAGTTCTTCCGACTGGTTGAGACCAAAAGGGGTCATTGTCCGAAAGTTGAGAATATGTCTCGATTCCTTTTGCCGTAAAAGTTTTTCCTTATGTCCTCCTCTGTCAGACAAAGACATTGTTTCTATGCCCCAAAAACGCAGCATTTTCCAGTCTCCATTATGGTGGGCCTCCATATGTTTAGCAACTGCGTTGCTCCTGTCCTTGTGTACTGTCGCTCGGAAGTGTTCCAAGATACGTTTTTTAAGTTCGCAGATGGTGCTGCCGATGTATCTTAGTTTGCAGGGGCATTCAATCATATAGATTGTATATTGGCTGTTGCATTTTATGCATTCCCTGATTTGCCATGTTTTCTTGTTAGGCATTGTTATTTCCCTAGTTGGTTTGGCGATCTCACACGCTTTACAATTGTAACATTTGACGAAGCCCTTAGTTTTCAGCCACAATTTCTTCTTTTTTGTTGTTTTGAAGTGGCTGTGAATCAATTGGTCTTTTAAGTTCTTGGCCCTTCTATATGTGATAACTGGGTGATTACCCATTTTTTTGCCAATTAATGGATCCAATTGTAAGATTTTCCAGTTCTTTTTTAGGACTTGATTTATCCTGCTTGATTCTTGGCTGTAATTTAGGATCAGTCTGATTGGTTCTTCATCTTTTGTGACCTGATTTATTTTCTTTTTCATGCAATCCGATCTTGATTTTTGATTTGCTCTTTCCCAGCATTTTTGAATGGTTTTCTTGTTATATTTTCTTTTTTGGAAGCGTTTGATGGTCTTTTCACTCTGCCTCTTCCATTCCTTTTCCTCACTACAAATTCTCCTGAGGCGGAGAAATTCTCCATATGGTATGCTGGATATCAATGTTCGTTGGTGGAAGCTTGTAGCTTCAAGAGTTGCATTGGTGGCTGTGTTTTTCGATGAAGCGTTGTTTCCATGTGGTTATTACTAATATATACTTCTGTGTCCAAGAAAATTGCTTTTGTTTTGCTCATGGTATATGTGAACTTTAGACACGGAGTACTGGTGTTTAATATTGCAAAATATTCCTGGAACTTTGCTTCACTTTCATTCCACACTATAAACAGGTCGTCTATAAACCTTTTCCATGTTACAATATGTTGGGTGTATTCCTGATGTTTTTGGTTCCAGGCTATTGTCTCCTCCCACCAGCCCATAGCTATGCACGCATAACTTGGGCTGAAAGAAAAGCCCATTGCGGCTCCAATATGTTGGGTGTATTCCTGATGTTTTTGGTTCCAGGCTATTGTCTCCTCCCACCAGCCCATAGCTATGCACGCATAACTTGGGCTGAAAGAAAAGCCCATTGCGGCTCCATTTTTTTGACGATACATCAGTTCCCCAAACATGAAAATGTTATTGGTGAGAACATTGCTGATCATTTCCATCAACATCTTGTTGTGGTCTTTGTAATGAATGTTGCATTCCCTTAGAAAATATTTACATGCATTGAGGCCCAAGTCGTTATCAATGTTAGTATATAACGCCGTCACATCCATCGTAATCATTAGAAAATGTGGTCGCCAGGTTAATTCTTTCAGGATACATAAGAAGTCCGTCGTGTCTTTTATGTAAGATTTAAGTTGTTTTACTTAGGGGCTCAGATAGTAATCAATGAAGTTGGCTAGTGGTTCAAATAATGAACCTTTTGCTGACACAATGGGTCTTCCTGGTGGTTTAGTGGGGTCTTTGTGAACTTTCGGCAAGAAATATAGTGTTGCAGTTCTAGGGAAATCGACCGTCAAGTATTTCTTTTCATCAAAATCCATTAGGCCTTTTGCTTCCCATAGACCTAACTTTTGGTCTAATTCTCTTTTGATTTTGTCCAACGGATTTGTTTTCAATTTCTCGTAATATTGAGAGTTATTCAGTTGTTCCATGGCCTCCGCCATATATAGGTCCCTGTCCCACAACACTATGTTACCCCCTTTGTCCGCCATTTTTATCTCAAAGCTTTGATCATTGCTTAGAGATATTAATGCCTCTCTTTCTTTTGGGGATAAATTGTCCTTACATTTCATTTTAGAAATTTTATATAAGTCATGGCTGACCCCTTCCTGGAACATGTATATCTTGTTCCCTGGTGTTAGTTGTGGATAGAATCTTGATTTTGCCTTCAGATTGCTAGTTCCTGCTCCCAATTGAGGTATTACTGTGTTTAATTGGATTTCTTTCCCCTCTTCCGCGTTTATGTTTATTAGAGTCAAATATGTATCCGCTTCCTTTGCCAGTAATGTAGATGTTAACTCATAACGAGTTTTCTTGATTTTGGGTTTATTTTCTCTTTCCATAAAGAACTTGGCTAGTTTTATTTTTCTGATGTATAGATACATATCAATCCTGGTGTGAGCCATATCCATTCGTTGTGTTGGACAGTAATTGATTCCCCTTTTTAAGAGTGAGTTTTCTGCTTCCGTGATTTCCCTTTTTGAGAGATTTATTATTTGTAAATCCTCATCTATTTGCCCTTCTTCTGTTTCATTCCCCGGGTCTCCGTGCCTACTTTTTCGTTTGTATCGGTTTCTCCTCTAAGTTGGTTTGGTTGGTTTGAGCAAAGAGTGGCATGGAACACGGAAAACTATGAATTTCGAGAAAAAGTCGTTCTATGCCTCTGTTTCATAGACGACCTTTTATTCATATGGAATGGCACAGAAGTTGAATTTGAAACCTATTTTGACAAAATAGCCAAATGAAATTAAAATTTACCTTTGAGATTAATCCGAAGTGAGTAGTAATCCTGGACACGGAAATATATGTGGAAAACAACTCCATTCAAACAACTTTACATAGAAAACACACTGCGACTAATGCGACATTTCATGGAGAAAGTTTTCACAATGAACCTCTAAAGTGGAGTATCCTGTATGGGAAACTTCTGAGACTGAGAAGGAACTGCTCAGAGAATAAAGAATTTCTAAAACACAGTTTACTAGCAGAAGATCGATTCCTCAAGCGAAAATATCAGAAAAAGGTCATCACAAAAAGCCTGCAAAAAGTGAAGAATCAAAAGTACCAGTAACAACTTGGCTCCAGAGGGAAGGCTTTTGGCCCTGCAGACAATGTAATGTAAGCAAAATTGCAACACCAACTGAGTTTGAGATTGACAGGGGAAAAAAATGTAAAATCAGACAATATCTGGCATGTAAAATCACCCATGTAGTATACTTGGTAGAATGCCCATGTAAGAAACCCTACATTTTAGCACAATCTTTGAAGTGAAAAATAGGATCCTGGAACATGTCCGAGCCACAATACACAGAGACCTATCAAACGCCATAGCGAAACATATGGGTAAATACCAGGGAAATGGGAAATACTGAAATACTGTGCCCTGGAGCAAATACCATAATCTGAGAGAGGAGGGGACCGGGTGAGAACCTTGAGACAAAAAGAGTCCCGCCATATTGTAACATTCAGATCTTTTGACCCCAGGGGCCTTAACCAAAATGAGGAACTGTATGTACACCTGTAACTGAACAAAATGAAAGTGCGCTAAAAAATCATACTAGAATGAAATATGAAAACACTCACCAGAGAGGAATAGCGGAGCTAAAGGGGAAAGAAGTGAAATTACCTCATGACAATATGGATCATCCCAAGAAAAAGGAAAAGAAAGAAGAAAAAATATCAATGTGGCATAAACAACAAGT
Organism: Lissotriton helveticus; assembly: GCF_964261635.1. Classification (NCBI taxonomy): domain Eukaryota; kingdom Metazoa; phylum Chordata; class Amphibia; order Caudata; family Salamandridae; genus Lissotriton; species Lissotriton helveticus. The sequence continues at coordinate 179,945,528 of NC_136063.1, forward strand.
GAACTGAAATCACTTGTAAATTGTAAATATACACCACAAACACTTACCTGAGAGCATGGACTAAAAGCAAATTACATGAAATGGTAAAATAGACACAAAGCATTTATGGCCAAATACATTACTTATTTAACTTTGCACTTAAGAAACACTTGCACTATAAATATCTTTTCACTATTAACTTGCATTATTGTAAGTTAGCTGTAGAAATGGACCACAATCACCAGAATGCACTATACCTGAATATGGAAAGTAAATGGTAGCAAGTAGAAATAAAAGATGTCTGTTTTGAAAGTGCAGTATCCCATGAACAAGCCTTGTGGACAAGGTAAAACGCGTTGGGTACGGCATTGCTTCTGAAATAAAGCCGCCTTAAAATCCTGAAGATACGTGTTAGAGCATTTTTCCTTAATCAGAACCATCCTGTCGTAGGGCAGAGGTTTTTTGGTTTAATCGTAAATATATATATATACTAGCTTGCGCGTTGCTGCGATCTCCGAAGAAAGGAAATTTAAGGAAACTCATCATGATAACATTCAATTTACATTGTGTAATTTTTATTGAAACGTATTCATTTTAATATGGAAAGCATTTCAAAGTGTCGTTTTAATTCTATTTATTTATTCGAGTGCTTATGGATACACGATTTTTTTGTTTTTCCGTCTGGTGCGTACATCAGTATTCGAAAGATTATGAGGGCCCTGGGGGGCTGGTATTTAAAAACATTTTATGGCGGAAACCTTCGTGGGAATGTACTTGACAACTTCCCAAAGTTTTATGGCGATCGGATGAATGGTGTTTTAATTCTATTTATTTATTGGAGTGCTTGTGGGTACATGATTTGTTGTTTTTCCGGCTGGTGCGTACATCAGTATTCGAAAGATTATGAGGGCCCTGGGGGGCCGATATTTAAGAAAATGTTATGCCAGAAACCTTCGCGGCAGTGTACTCAACAACTTCCCAAAGTTTCATGGTGATCAGATGAATGGTGTAGTAATGCATATGCCAGAAACCTTCGCAGCAGTGTACTCAAAAACTTCCCAAAGTTTCATGGCGATCGGATGAATGGTGTAGTAATGCATAAAGGAAAAACAAACAGACAGACAGACAGACAGACATACATTCGTTTATATATATATATATATATATATATATATATATATATATATATGTATTACCTGTTGGAGTTGCGAGTAGGTAGTTACAGTTAGGCCCTAGTTTCCATACGACAAGTGTTTTTTGGGGGGGGAAATAATTCTGGCGCTGTTTGATGAATCTTCATGAACTTTTCTAAACTAGTAGGCACCTGAATTCAGCTGCTGTGTGGAAAGTTTTGGGGTGATTTATCAAGCAGGGGCCAAAAAAAGTGGGGGGGATCCCAAAACACGTTTTCATCAAACAAATTCCCATAGGGATTTTAGACACCACTACAGCCTGAACCGCTGAATGGAATTACACCATATTTGGCAGGAAGCAAGCTTTTGGTCCAGAAAGAGCCATTTTTCTGAGTTGGTGTAAATCCATTCATTAGTTTTGGAGTTTTTAAACACAACCATTAGCGGCCATGGGGACCCCCACCTCCCCGGTGGCAGCCTAATTTATAAAAAGGGATTGGGGGCTGCGCGGCCCTCATCTTGGACCAACACCTTCCCAGGGCAGGACTTGCAAATAGAAAGGAGGGGAGCATGGTTGCACCCCTCCTGGAGCCATTAATGGCCCTGGGGACTGCCACGCCCCAGGGCCAGCTCAAGATGTCCTGTGGTGTCCACCCTCTGAACATAGATGTTTGCTTTCGCTTGGTAGAAGCTTTGTAGAAGTTTGGTAGAAGCTCCCGGCCCCAAGCAAGAACAAACAGTAAATTTTCTCCCAGCCAGGGACTGTGGGGGGAGAAGTACTCCTGCGCTGTCAAGAGGGCAGGAAAACAGATAAAATAATTGCTCTTGCGTGGAGGGAACAGCATTTTTTGTTGCTCCCTACATGTGGGGATGGGGTCTTGAGGCTGAAATCGGCACAAGGCCCCTCTCCCCTTCTGGGCCCTGGGATGAGGTTCCTTGGGACAAAATCAGCTCCTAAATGTTCTTTTAAGGGCATGTTACCTTTTTTTTTTAAATATAAGTGGGAAATGTTTCCTTCAAGTTCACGTCACAAATTTGAGCATGCAGCTGTGGGAAACTATTTCACACATTTTCAGTTCACTTACCAAAGTGTTAATTACAGCAATTAACCACAAAAACAGGTTTCATTTTTAGGGCAAACCTCAAGCAGCGGAAAACTGATCTGCACTCTTCTGCAGTTCAGAAAGTCAAAATACCAGTTATCCAGGAAAATGATGTTGGACACACACTCTGAAAATTTGAGATAACATTTCCTTTAATTTAACTCAGACAAATGTTAGTTTTTTTTATGTTGCACAAATTTCCAATTCATATCTGAAAGAAAAAAAGTGTTTTCGATTTCTAACTGTACCAAGTTTTATGAAAGTGAGAGGAAGTAAGTTGCCAGTGCATGGGTTATACAAAACTTAGCAATCATTTGGAGAGTGATTGCTTTGACATTTACACTCTCACAGACATTGAAATTTTATTTTGAATGAAAGGTTATTTTTCACTTTTGTCAACAATGTGCAGATTTTCTTTTTACACGAGTCTGTTATGTTTTCTTGCAGAAGGAGCAATGTGATACTTCCATTGAACTTCTGAAAATATATCTCCTCAAGGGCATTTGAGATATCTTTGTGGCTCTTTTCTAAACCAGCATTTAAAGTATTTGCAATCTCCTGCAGTTGCACAATAGTTCTAATGTGTGTGACGTGGGTATATTTTCCTCTCTTTCGAGATCTGTATGGACTCTAATTGAGAAGGTAAAATGACAGACCTACACCAGAGATGATGACTGCTGTGAAAAGCCGCACTTTAAGTCTCAAACTGCATAGACTGTGTTCCTAACCTATAATTTTTGCTATTGTGCTTGAAGGTTTCTATTCAGCTGGATAGTTAGCACCTTGCACAACTAAATGCAGAAGTAAAGTGTTTTCCTATCGCGTAAAGGCCTCTTATTTCTCAGGCAGTTTCAGACATTGAAACTGGACTGCGCTCTGCTCTTCCTCCTAACATTGTACCTTTTTTTGGCGCCAACAGAAGTTTTTGATGGATGCACGTTTCTCGGGTGGGGCCTACTGTATCCAAGAGTGAAAAGTTGAGGCCAAGTCCAGTGGCCTACCATCAGCTCAACGTCTGGCACCTCCTTGGTTGGGATTCTGTGTTTTTCTGTTTTCATTCAAATTTTACGTTTCTGAGCATTGCTCTGTGATATGAAAGCAGACGGAAATACCAATACTGCTTCCTGCATGGTTTTCAAGGGGTGGTATTATTGCCTGATTTTTGTTTCAGTTAAAATAGGGAAACACATGCAGAATCAAACATACTGCCATCAGTCTATTTCCATCCTCTTATACTAATGCTTAAGAAGTGTTACAGGGTAAAAAACTGAATGGGGGAAAATCACTAGTGGGCATTATGATCACACATACCCAAATACTAGGATTTGTGCAATCACTGTCTGCGTCTTATCCTACGTAAAAAGAACAATTGATGGACAGAAGGCAGAACAATGTCCTAGATTCAACCCAGTACAGAGAGCTGGGCCTAAATCCATAGTTTTTTAGCTCACCATGCCATTCCAGTTTGGACCCAGCCATATGCAAATCACTCTTGACCCTGTGCCCAATGGGAACAGTCCAGCTGACCTGCCAGTCCAGTAGCCTGGACTGGAAGCAAGCATCCTATGACCAGCTTCTGGCTTTCAGCCCTCATCAGGCAGGGTAGCTTGACTCCAGTGGCATGGAGAGCACAGGACCCACGTCTGGGCATATCCGTCCCACTTGTGGTGACAAATGCAAAAAGAACAATTGATGGACATAATGCAGATCAATGTCATACATTCACCCCAGTACAGAGATCTGGACCTAAATCCATCATTTTTTGCTCACCATGCAATTCCAGTTTGGACCCAGCCATATGCAAATCAGTCTTGACCCTGCGCACAATGGGAACAGTCCAGCCCAAACTGCCAGGCCATGTCCTCCATGAATTAGAAACAAGCATCCTAGGACCGATTTTGGGCTTTCAGCTCTCATCAGCCAAGATAGCTTGACTCCAGTGGCATGGGGAGCATGGGAGCCACGTCTGGGCACCCGTCCAACTCGGTTGACAAATTCAAAAAGAACAATTGATGGACAGAATGAAGAACAATGTCATACATTTACCCGAGTACAGAGATCTGGACCTAAAACCATTGTTTTTTTACTCACCATGCCATTCCAGTTTGGACCCAGCCCTAGGGAAATCAGTCTAGACCCTGCCTCCAATGGAAACAGTCCAGCCCAAACTGCCAGGCCAGGTCCTTCCTGAACTGGAAACAAGCATACTAGAACAGGTTTCAGACTTTCAGCCCTCATCAGCCAGAATAGCTTGACTCCAGTGGCATGGAGAGCACGGGACCCATGTCTGTGCATACCCGTCACACACAGGTAACAAATGCAAAAAGAACAATTGATGTACAGAATGCAAAACAATGTCATACATTCACCCCAGTACAGAGATCTGTGCCTAAATCCATTGTTTTTTTGCTCACTATGCCATTCCAGTTTGGATCCAGCCATATGCAAATCAGTCTTGACCCTACACCCAAAGGGAACAGTCCAGCCCAGACTGCCAGGCCAGGTCCTCTCTGGACTGGAAACAAGCATACTAGAACAGGTTTCAGGCTTTCAGCCCTCATCAGCCAGGATAGGTTGACTCAAGTGGCATGGAGAGCACAGGACCCACGCCCTAGGCATACCCGTCCAACTCGAGGTGACAAATGCAAAATGAACAATTGATGGACAGAAAGCAGAATAATGTCATACAGCCAGTACAGAGATCTGGGCCTAAATCGATCTTTTTTTTGCTTACATGCCATTCCAGTTCGAACCCAGCCATATGCAAATCAGTCTTGATCCTGCACCCAATGGGAACAGGCCAGGACTGGTCCTCCCTGGACTGGAAATAAGCATCCTAGGACAGGTTTTGGGCTTTCAGGTCTCATCAGCCAGGATAGCTTGACTCCAGTGGTATGGAGAGCACGGGACCCAGCCTCTGGGCATACACGACGATGCTTGTTTCCGGTCCAGTGAGGACCTGGCTTGGCAGTTCATTCTTTACTGTTCCTTTAAGGCTCAGGGTCAAAACTGATTTGCATATGGCTGGGTCTAAACTAGGGTGGCATGGTGAGCAAAAGAACAATGGATTTAACCCAGATGTCTTGACTTGGGGTGATTGTATGATTCATTCAGCATTCCGTCTATCATTTGTTTGCATAGCACTTTTCACTGTAAGTGGGATGTATATGCCCAGACGTGGGTCCCTTGCTCACTGTACTACTGGATTCACGCTAGCCTGGCTGATGAAGGGTAATACCCAGAAACCGGTCCCAGGTTGCGTGTTTCCGGTCCAGTGAGGACCTGGCTTGGCAGTTCGGTCTGGACTGTTCCCATGAGACACAGGGTCAAGACTGAATTGCATATGGCTGGGTCTCAACTGGGGTGGCATGGTGAGCAAAAGAACGACGGATTTAACCCAGATCTCTTGACTGGGGTGAATGTATGAGTCATTCAGTATTCCGTCCATCGTAGTACTTTTCACCCTAAGTGGGATAGGTATGCCCAGATGCGGGTCCTTGCTCACTGTGCCACTGGATTCAAGCTAGCCTCGCTGATGAAGGGTCATACCCAGAAACCGGTCCCAGGATACTGATTTCCAGTCCAGTGAGGACCTGGCTTGGGAGGACCTGGCTTGGCAGTTCGATCTGAACTGTTCCCATGAAGCACAGGGTCAAAACTGATTTGCATATGGCTGGGTCTAAACTGGGGAAGCACGGTGAGCAATAGAATGAAGGATTTAACCCAGATCTCTTGACTGGGGGTGAATATATTATTCATTCAGCCTTCCGCCCATCGTTTGTTTGCATAGTGCGTCTTATCCTGACATTTTTTACACGCTTAGAATGAAGGGCTTTGATTTCACTTTAATGTCACTAACATTAACCCTCTAAAGGCTCATGTCACAGCACTGATGGTGAAGTAGAGCATGTGCCAAAACCGACCCTGCATGCCTTACGAGGAAGGGTCTTTTGCTGCTGACAATGTCATGTATGCTACTGATGTGCAACATACAATGTCAATTGCATACTACTGCAGTGGACCAGCAGATGCTGCCATCAGCATGCAGAACAGTGGCTTCTCCTTGGACTCTCTCACATTTAGTATACCTCCCTTGATTCCTACAGCAGGGGTACTTTCCCAGAAGCTGGTGTATGGAATTACATAGGCTCATCGGCATCTGTACAGGGGGCCCATGGTCCCCCTGTACAGATGCCGATGAGCCTATGTAATTCCATGCTTTCTTTGCAAGTGGGCCAGGCAGACAGACTGTATGCATGATTTTTTCTGTGTAAGATCAACATGGCTTATCGCACCCTATTAACAGGACAACATCACTGTACATCAAGAAGTGGACGAGGAGTAGGCAAATGGCTAGGGACACAGAGACACCATTTCCCTTTACTACAGAGTAAGACTACTTAGAACATCACTTTACAAGGTCTACTGCCTGGAGAAAACTGGTTAAATGGACTTCTTAAAAGTTCACTTTCAAGAATGCAACAGCAAATTACAAACACAAGCCTCCTAAATACTGTCTGCCCTACACTAAGTTGACCTGGTGGTGAGTGTGAGATATGCCACGCGGCATAATGTATTTTGCTGTTACTGCTGCTGATGTCTTATTGATTATGAGCTACTTCTAGAGGGAAGGCCCGCTGCCATTCCAGTGTTGTGAAGCTTGAGGTGAATCTCAATTGAGATATGATGGTCATGGCGGGACTGAGGTTCACATGTTACACACAAAACTTGAACAAGTGCAGCACCAGTCAAGTAATGAAGATTAACATAGGCCTCTCTCGACAACACTAGGATGATGCATTTTGTCTACATTTTGCAGAATGACTGCCAGAGGCGTTAGTTGTGAGTGCCACATTTACATAAAAATTCAATAAATGAACATTTTGAAAATATATGATTGTCATGTGTGGTGTAGCCAGGATCTGGTCATTTTGATAAACTAAAATACATACAATGCCGAAACTAGTAAATAGTGTCTACTGCTTGATTGCTTCAACTTTCTGCAAACAGACATAATCGATTGAAAGCATACTTTTTCACAGTAAAACGTTTATTGTATCTGGAATTTCCCAAACTACTGACATGTCAATACCCTTTCCCCTCCTAAAGGATCACCGGTACAATTAACACACTAGATGCAGTAAGAAAGATTTGAAGAGCTCTGCAGCAGTGCATCATTGCCCCTTTTACCAGAGTTGGAACTAAATAGCTGAATAATGTAATTCTCCTGTAAAGCTGATAGGTCTGGTCTTCCTGATGGATGATAACACTAATCATATAAATAGCATAAGGCATTCACAGGGGGTGGACAGTCCATACAGATTAACAGGCAGAAGTAAAGTAAGCATCTAATTAATAAAAAAGGATAGTCACATTTGTATTTTTACTAAAAAAACTAAAATTGGGGCCACAATAGGTGTTTTGCTTGTGGCACAGGTTCTGGGCATTTAGTCTAATGCTATCTTTTCCTGCCTCTGGTGGTCCCACTCATTTCTAAAGTACACAAGACCATGGTTTGGCTTTTGCTGAGTAGAGGAAAATACACTGGCGCATTATATCATTTGCCATATATTCAGAATACCACTTCATGGGTACATGCTTTGCGTTTTCTTGTGCCTCTTCTCTTGCTGCCTGCCATAATGTAATACATTGTCTTGGTAATTAAAGAGTGGATAACAGGGATACATGGTAGTTGCAATTATGGGACTGCACACTTTATAGCCATTGTAACTTCTTTAATGCAGCCATCTATACCACCAACATTTCCAATTTTAAATAGTGTGCTACCTAAGTATCAGCCAACCACAAAGGTACAGGGAACACTGATAATATGGAATAATATTTTTTGTTCCGCGTTGGCTACCCTGCGCTTTAAAACCAGATCCAGTTTTTGGGGATAAAGAAGCCTCTCCAACGTAATGTGGCATGCTGCATCATCAGCCTCCTACCCCACCCTTTTAAGATGATACTAGCAGAGTGACCTCCACTTTGTGAGGGAGTTCTTAGATAAAGGATGATAGCTGGATAGAGGGGGGACATTAAAATTACCTTACTATAAACCCGTGGGAATTCTCTTTATGGGTGGGTATCATAGGTATACATAAAACCCTACAAACAAAAAGGGAGTGGTTTTACGAGTATAATGGCCAGTGCAACTACTTTAGTGCCGACATATTTATGCCCATAACTGATGACCTATGAAAGGTCCAGAGCATTCACCAGGGTGATTAAGTTACATCATCCTATATCTTAATGTCCCCCATGACTGCCCTGGACCTATACAATTGCTGAGCACATCTACATGCTGATGAAAGAAGGATTGCTTACCTCCACCCTGCAAAGGTGACACATAATATTTATAATAGAGGGCATTTTCTGTGAAATAAAATATAGCATGCATGTTCCACAATGGTGGCACTGCAAAAGACAAGCTACGCATGTGAAAAGGTGATTCTGAGGAAATAAAGGATAGTCATGCATTCATTCAGAATGAAGGACTTTAGGCTAGCTTCTCTGCTGGGCACTTTCCATGACGAAGTAAGTGAATGGACTCTAGGTTGGCGATGAATGCTGCATGCTGTCTCTTTCTCTTCAAGTATATAATGCTCGCCTTCCCTTTTTAAAACATTTGCAATCCAGCACTAATAGCTATTTGCTATATTTACAATTGGCAGTGTTTACTAAACCTATCAATGGACCTACTGACTCTTAGGAAACATTTGCGTATTTTGGACAAACTTCCCTGGTTGCTAGGAACTAACTCATTTATACAGGTGGGCAGCCATATGTGTTATTCCATTAACAACATGTACAACAAAATATCACTCGTTAACCATCTTTCCTAGTCCTTCCAAGGAGAAATTATGATAACTAATTATGGTATGAGTCTTCTGGTCCCCTGCGAGTCCTGTACTGTGCTATTGTTATAAGGAAACTTTATCATGGTCTAAGTGTGTGACTACAGGAAGTGCTCACCCTGGTCCTGACCATGTTGAAAGCACCAGCCCAGGATGCACGACTGCATGCATGACTTTGTTTATTTCCACAGAATCACTTTTTCACACTTGTAGCATGTCGTTTGCAGTGTCGTCATTGAGGAACATGCATGCTGACTGCACTTTATTTCACAGAGAATTACCTCTAGCATAATTAATATGTGATACGATTCTCCACCCCTAGACTAACACCTATGCATGGTGAAGGTAAGCAAGCCTTCTATCTCCTGGATGCAGATGTGGTTACCAATTGCATAAGGGTCCTATATCTTAATTGCCCCAATACTTGACCTGGATCTTTCATAGGTGGTAGTGGGCTACTTGGACCCTAGAGACCCTCACCTTAAAATGGCCACAGGGTGTGTTTACACAGTGGTGAAGGGAGGGGACGGGGCCTTAGGTGACGTGTGCAAAAACGCCCTGTGCCGCGTTTTAAGTTGGGGAAATAATTCTCCTCAATCCTGAGGGAACCTGGGGCAACTAGGGTTGCAGAGAGGTGGTCCAGGTCGTTCCCCTTTTTACACCTCTCTGCAACCCAGCTCTGTGGCACTAACTGGAGATACCTGGTGGGCTAGTTGGACCCAAGGGACACTCAGGATTCAAGGGGACTTTATCCTCCAAATTAAAACGGCCACAGGGTGTGTTTGCACACGTCACCTCAAGCCCCTCCCATCCATGCACATGTATTATACATGAAACTATCAATTGTGAATTCACGAGAATTGTAATCATGTAATTTACTCAGAACAAAGCGATACCAAAGGGGATGATGGACGGAGCGTTTGAACAAATCAAACACTCACCCCCAGTCAATTGATCTGGGTTTAATCCATCACCATTCTTTAGCTCATTTCAGACATGGCCATATGCAAATCAGTCTGAACCTGTGCCTCATGGGAGCAGTCCAGCCCGAACTGCCAAGCCATGTCTTCCCTGGACCGGAAACAAGCATCCTGGGACCTGTTTCGGCCATGTCTGAACTGGGGTGGCAGAGTGGGCTAAAGAACGGTGATGGATTAAACCCAGATCTGTTGACTGGGTGTGAGTGTTTGATTGGTTCAGATGCTCCGTCCATCCCCACCACCTTTTGTACTGCTTTGTTCACCATAAGTTGGCAGGATATGCCAGAAACCGGTCCTAGGAGGCTTGTTTCCGGTCCAGGGAAGGCATGGCTTGGCAGTTCGGGCTGGACTGTTCCCATGAGGCACAGGGTCAGACTGATTTGCATATGGCCATGTCTGAACTGGGGTGGCAGAGTGGGCTAAAGAACGAGTATGGATTAAACCCAGATCTGTTGACTGGGTGTGAGTGTTTGATTGGTTCAAATGCTCCGTCTATCACCACCCCCTTTTGTACCGATCTTCTCAGAACAATACATTTAAGATAGTTCAGACAGATTTATGTGACAAAATAACATCTTATAATGTGGTTGTTTTATATAATTTAAAATAACTTATTATGTTAATGGTCACTTAATGCCTTGTCTCAATTGCATAAGAATTTTGGATAACTGTCCTTTTTTAACAAATTGCAATGTGATCAATTGTAAAATCTTGTTAAAAACAGTGTAATCCGGCAATAACTCTTTTATGTTTATGGCTGCCATACTAACGTGGGATACCACAATCTGCACTTGTCACTTTAAAATGAAGCGGAAATTAGTTTGCCATGTCATGTGAACAAGGCTCGTTCAAGCCAAAACGCGTAAGGGTGACGATGTAATAAATCGCTTTGGAAGCACCTACAGAGTGGTCCGTATCCGTATTTGGAGATATCCTGGAAATAATGGAAAGAAGGTATATATATATCTGGAGCTACGTGGGATACCTGCAACGTTTGGTCGGAGCATTGTCTGCAACACGTCGCCCCCCCGGTGCTACTAATTTCCACATGGAGGTAACTGGCACATGGGAAGAGAGGAGGCAAGATCGAATTGTCTGAGAAGGGAGACTGGAAGTGGCTTAGAACCCCCCAAGCGGCGGTAGTGGTGTGGGGAAAACTGCCAGCCTGGACTGGGACATCACATGGTGTGCTGAGAGGCCCCGTTACTGAATGGGCTCTCACAGAGGACTCCAACACCCACAATGCAGCAGCTTCCATGGTATAATACGTTCATGGTATAATATCCCAGGTAACTCTGGTAAACTACCCATAAACAGGAGGGTATTTGATAAGGGAATGTTCAGGTTAAAAATATTAAAAATCCTCAGACGTGAGTCTCTTACTCACTTTGCCACTGGATTCAAGCAAGCCTGGCTGAAGACGGCTGAAATGCCAGAAATCGGTCCTAGGAAGCTTGTTTCCGGTCCAGGGAAGGCATGGCTTGGCAGTTCGGGCTGGACTGTTCCCATGAGGCTCAGGGTCAGACTGATTTGCATATGGCCATGTCTGAACTGGGGTGGCAGAGTGGGCCAAAGAACGGTGATGGATTAAACCCAGATCTGTTGACTGGGTGTGAGTGTTTGATTGGTTCAGATGCTCCGTCCATCACCACCCCCTTTTGTACTGCTTTGTTCGCCATAAGTTGGCAGGGTATGCTCAGACGTGAGTCCCTTGCGCATGTTGCCACTGGATTCAAGCAAGCCCGGCTGAAGACGGCTGAAATGCCAGAAACCGGTCCTAGGAGGCTTGTTTCCGGTCCAGGGAAGGCATGGCTTGGCAGTTCGGGCTGGACTGTTCCCATGAGGCACAGGGTCAGATTGATTTGCATATGGCCATGTCTGAACTGGGGTGGCAGAGTGGGCTAAAGAACGGTGATGGATTAAACCCAGATCTGTTGACTGGGTGTGAGTGTTTGATTGGTTCAGATGCTCCGTCTATCACCACCCGCTTTTGTACCGATCTTCTCAGAACAGTACATGTAAGATAGTTCAGACAGATTTATGTGACAAAATAACATCTTATAATGTGGTTGTTTTATATAATTTAAAATAACTTATTATGTTAATGGTCACTTATTGCCTTGTCTCAATTGCATAAGAATTTTGGATAACTGTCCTTTTTTAACAAATTGCAATGTGATCAATTGTACAATCTTGTTAAAAACAGTGTTATCCGGCAATAACTCTTTTATGTTTATGGCTGCCATACTAACGTGGGATACCACAATCTGCACTTGTCACTTTAAAATGAAGCGGAAATTAGTTTGCCATGTCATGTGAACAAGGCTCGTTCAAGCCAAAACGCGTAAGGGTGACGATGTAATAAATAGCTTTGGAAGCACCTACAGAGTGGTCCGTATCCGTATTTGGAGATATCCTGGAAATAATGGAAAGAAGTGATATATATATATCTGGAGCTACGTGGAATACCTGCAACGTTTGGTCGGAGCATTGTCTGCAACACGTCGCCCCCCCGGTGCTACTAATTTCCACATGGAGGTAACTGGCACATGGGGAGAGAGGAGGCAAGATCGAATTGTCTGAGAAGGGAGACTGGAAGTGGCTTAGAACCCCCCAAGCGGCGGTAGTGGTGTGGGGAAAACTGCCAGCCTGGACTGGGACATCCCATGGTGTGCTGAGAGGCCCCGTTACTGAATGGGCTCTCACAGAGGACTCCAACACCCACAATGCAGCAGCTTAGAGGGAGGAGCGTGAGGTGCTTAGCAGTCCCTAAGGTGGAGGAGGGGCAAGAAATCACCTGATGGGAAGTGGTCATAGCAGACATCTTTAAATCAACTGACCCCCAAGAAAATGAAAAGCCACAGAAACAGGCACTGATGAAGCTAATGGAAAGCAGAAACGCGTCTGCCGAGGGTTTCTTTGGACTTTGCACACAGAGCATTTTAATATTAATAAAGCCTTTTCCAGTTTATCCCGGAGCTGTGTCGCACTCTTTTCTCACCTGAAGGGAGCCTGGTCTGTATATATATATATATATATATATATATATATTCACTGAAAAAACCATAGGTTATAGCCCATATATAGTTAGGAATTAGCATTTAAAAAACCTTATTTTACTCACACAAAACCATTGAAATTCCATATATAGTTAGTTGCACTAACTATATATCGCGCACCCGCAATCCACTGCTGATCATTTCACATATTACATCATTCATGACATGGTCAGTGACATCACTGATGACATCACTGATGACATCTCAAATGACATCACTGATGACATCACTGATGACAACATCCAGTGACTGTATGTTTCTGTAAAGTTAAAATATGTCTTACATATTGAAGAATGAGTGGATGTATAAGTGTCTGGATGAAGGATTTAGTAGGTGCGTGACTGACTGTATGAGTGAGTGATTAAATGTGTCTCACTGAATGCATGGGTTAGTGACTAAACTGTCTTAATTTGTGCATTATTATGTCTGTTGTGATGTAAACTGCTGCATGTGTTGATCATTAGCTATACGAGAGGCTATATGTGTTATTGATTGGTTGCCCAAGTATTTGTATGGGAGATTGAGTTTGTGTAGGGGTGGCTGGGAGGTGTGTGACTCTGTGCATAGATGTGTGAGCAGTTGATTCACTAGGTGTATGAGTTCAAGAGTTTATGTGGAAACAGCTACATGGGCAGTTGACTGTGTGCATGAGTGTATTGATGAGTGAATGGATATCTCAATGCTACATGTCATAGTAAGTACATATGTAAAACACAGTACATGTGAGAGTTGGCATATATAAATAACTGTGCATGAGAGCCACTGAATATGTGAGTGGTTGTATGGATCATTGTGAACTTGTATCAGGGATTGTATAAGAGAGTAAATATGTGTTAGTATATGTTTGAATAAGTAAGGTGTGTATAACTGTATAGTTGAAGAAATGGAGGTGAGATTGTTTCTTTGCATGACTGACTAGGTGTGTGAGTAACTCCATGGATGAGTGACAGTGTGTGAGTGTCTGTATACACTGAGTGTATCTAAGAGGTTTATCGTATTAGCACAAGAATGATGTCAAATGAGATGTCATCATTGATGTCATCAGTGATGTCATTTGAGATGTCATCAGTGATGTCATCAGTGATGTCACTGACCATGTCATGAATGATGTAATATGTGACATGATCAGCAGTGGATTGCGGGTGCGCGATATATAGTTAGTGCAACTAACTATATATGGAATTTCAATGGTTTTGTGTGAGTAAAATAAGGTTTTTTAAATGCTAATTCCTAACTATATATGGTCTATAACCTATGGTTTTTTCAGTGAATTTTCAAGGTTTTGTAAATGCTAATTCCTAACTATATATGGTCTATAACCTATGGTTTTTTCAGTGAATTTCAATGGTTTTTTAATAGCAAATATCATAAACTGTCGAATGTCAAGTACGTGGTAAGTAAAAACATTTTCGTGTTTATGCACACTGATCTGCTTTGAATGCTGCTCCCCACCCCTCATTTCTATTAGGAGTACTCTCTCTTTGCAGATAGTGAAGGGTAGTTAACGCAGGCCTTTGCCCCCGTTGTAATCCGTCGTGCCTGCTTCTCTCTCCATTTGATTGATTGTTCTCTTTGGTTCATTCTCTATTTACAAACAAGCACAGAGTCGCAATACTCTGTTTAGTCTTTGCAGATAGCGAAAAATCGTGTAAAAAAACAAAAGGAATCGAGCAAAATCAGTAGGCCACTAATGGGATCTCTTTTTGACCTCGCTAAAATAGAAACATTAGGAACAACCTGTTGAAAATAGCAATGTGTATGTACATAAGCGGCGTTCATTTGTGTTCACAGTCCCCTTGTTGATTGTTTGAATCGAGCATTGAATTGTTCGAAGTTGGTTCTCTTAAGGATCTTCTCTGCCTGCAAACGAGGAAGAATAGGAATATTCTCTCTCCCTTTGCAGATAGTGAAGGGTAGGTAACGCAAGCCTTTAACACGTCGTACCTATTTCATTCTTCATTGATTGATTGATTGTCCGAACATTGACTGTTTGGGAATTAGTTCTTTTTGGAGGTATTCCCGGTTTGCAAATAAACGTAGGAAAATCTTTACAAGTAGTGAAAGGGTACGTAATGCGGACCTTTCTCCCCCGTTGTAATCTGTCATGCCTATCTACTCCCCACTGATTGATGCACCTGTTTCACCCGGACCATTTACTAGAGATAGGTCATCTGGCCCGACCAGAGAGCACCCCTAGTGAAAAGGACATATGCAATAATAACGAAGTGATCACTGTATCCTGTTAACAGAAACTTTAGCATGAAACAACCTGGAAAGAAAAGAATAGGAAAACGAAAATCAGTAGGCCACTGATGAACATGAACTTTTATTAAACAACGAACAAAGAAACGATAACATAACGTAATGATAAAACCTATTAATGTCCTAGAAACAAGAAAACGTTAAAATATGCCAGTGGTGAGAGACCAGAAAAACAGTAAGAGAAACCAAATCACCCCTCGCTGTCCCACCGCCTGCCACGCCAAAAAAATCGATAGACTAGGGAAAATGCAAGTCAGTAGAACATCCGCCCCCACTCTGGAAACTTCCAAGGTGGGGCAGGGTTGCGGCTACGCCCAGCCGGGAGCAGCCCATATAAGGCGGGTCCTGCTGCCACGCCTCGGCCAGGAGATCCTAACGTAGGGTGTAGCCGGAGGAGAGGCCGAGGCCAGCGGGACCCGGCCAGGGGATTGCCTTTACAACGCTGAACAGTTGCAGGGGGGGGAATGTCTCCTCGACCCTCCCCTCTCTCTCCCAGTCCGGCCGCGGTGGCCCTTGAGAGTTGCAGGTAGTCCCGCCACATGCTCTTCCGGTCCGGCCACCAACGGTCGGGGGGCCAAGGCCGACGGGATCCGGCTGCAGCCGATAAACCAAGAAACCCGTTCATGGGGCCAGAGCCAGGGGCGTCCGGCCGACATCTACCGGAAGCCCGGCCCGAAGACGGACGGGACACTTCTTCTTTCTTGAATAATGGCTGCGACAACACTGGGGGGGGATGTCTTGCACATGCCTCCGACCCCCCCCCCCTCGTCCTCATCGCCTGGTCCGGCCATAACAAATCTCAAGCGAGACGCCGTGGGGTGCACTGGGAGGGAGAGACGGTGCGAACAGGCCTCTCCCGCCTCCCCAGATGGAGGCTTCCCAGCTGCACCCTCAGCGCTCCAGGCGCCCGGAAAAGGGTTCTTCCACTGTGGCCATGCTGCAACGTCTCGCCCGGCAGGGTGGAGCCCATCCGCTCATTTGACCCCGCGATCGCCAGTAGCTACCGAACTCTCAAAATGGCGGTAGACCTGGCAAGAGCGGGCCCAGCATAAAGAAATGGCCCGGTCACTGGTTGACTCCACCATCGTAGTCCTCCACGACCTTGAAGATTCTAGAGGAGCCGCGGGAGTCTCCGACCCCCGATGGGGAATGACTGCCATGATCGCCCGTGGAGTGACGAAACTGTATCCGCGGGACGTCGGCGCTCCCATGCTGGCGCCAGCCTCACTTTGAATTACTAGAATCCTGCAGACCTCAGTTCCGGTGAAAGCACAGTGTGACCCGGTAGGAAAAATTGTTGCACCCCCTCCCCTTTTTGACTGATAGTTCAAACCACCGATCCTTTCCTTTGCCCTTTTAACGGAACTTTGGACTGCCTCCCCCTCTTTTACATTTTCTAGAGAAAACAAAACATTAACCACTACATTAGCATAGCAGTTGACACCAGAACTGTTTTCAAATTGAAAACCAACAACATCTTCAACAGAATCCTTTTTGTTTCTGCTGTGACCCTGCTACAGCACAGGCATTGTCCCCAGCAGTAATTCTGCAATGCCGGTAAGAATAGCTGTGGTGCCTACTGGACTCACTCACCCCCGCGGCGCCCCACGCCGTTATTTGCTGGGCGGCAACTTACTAGACATCACTTTCGTGCCATCTAGATTTCAGCGCGTTCTGCTGCCTTGGAACTATTCGCACAACAGACTGCTACTGACGACCCACCCCCAGGCAACATCTTCAGAATTTTCATAATTTGAAAGAACTAGTAACATGTCCTCATCAGGAATTCAAAAGAAATTGCCACGGTCTCTTCGTTGTTTAAATGTTTTTACTGTTTTTGTTTTGTTGTATATATTTATATGTTATTAAAGTTTTATATTCCTACTACTTTGTTGGAGTGCTATATATTTTTAATGTGACACATAATTGTAAAAACTTTGATGTACAAAGAGTCATTCCTGGAATCTTCCGCTTCAGGCTCGGTCCCCTCCCCAATCACAATACAGGATGGTTTTCAGATAGTAGGAACACGTGTGGTGTGACGGATCTCATCGGGTGTGGGCCTTGATCTACTATAACTCCTTTGAAGAGGGGTGATTCTTTACAGCTGGGGCCATAAACTACATCTGCAGGGCTAGGTGATAGCCTGGACAATCGGACACAGAGGAAGAGGAGTGTCAGAGGGTGCGGTAGTGAATAGGGCAAAAGGGAGGTGTCGGGCGGGCACAGAGTGTGATTTTCAGGGAAGAGCAGCGCAGATGGGGGGAGGTTTATTGCCGATGCATAAGACAGAGAGCGGGGGTGACCAGTGCCTGGGGAAGATGCTTGCGAGGGTGGGGAGCCATGCTACGAATCGACAGCGTGCAGAGAGTGGGTCTGCTCAAGGCATCTAAAATGGCTGCCGTGCACGACAAAAGTGTGGCATTTCAAAAAAGGCAAGATGGCGCAGACAATGTTTTTCAACACTTCCTCATTTCCTTCCAATCGAACGTTAACAGACGTTGGTGCATATTACCAAAGTTAAGCGATATTTATCGCTAACGATGCTTACCAACGAATTTTTTACCGCTAAGCATCGTCAGAAATTATCGAAGATAAACCTTGCTATTATCAAGGTTTATCGCAAATGCGATAATAAACGGCCGCAATGCATGAATATCGCTAAAAAGTCAGCGATATTCATGCATTACCGAGCTAATGCTCTTAGCCATGTTATCCACCTCCCATTGGATAACATGGCTAAGAACTGCTCAGGGCAGGTGTTACTTTTTGGAGATATTCGCGCTTAGCGCGAATATCTCCAAAAGTTGGTAATAGGAGATAGATATCTTGCATGTTGTAATGCAAATTATTGTGGTATATGGAACTCATACCATAATCTCTCAGGAAAGCAGAAACTGATCCTTTTGGGACCGCCTAAAAAGGCCTAGGGGGTGAGGGGTACTCTACTTTGCCCCCTTTTCACGTTCCGAACTATTTTATTTTACTCTCTTCTGTAATTACACAAAAAATAGCAGCGATAAGATGCATCGGAGACACACAGTGAGAGAAAGGAGGCCGGAGATGAAGAAGAGATGTCAAATACACATTGGAGATAATATAGTGGCAGAAGGGAAGTAAATATGAGTAAACTTACCATGTAACATAAAAATGTTGCACTCTATACTATAAGTCTCATTTTATACTACAATCACTTCGCTACAACCTCATAAATTAAAAATAAAAATGAATAATGTCTCAAACAATTTTTGATTTTTAAATATAAATTTATTTTTCAGAATTTTCTAAATTTGAAAGAACTAGTAACATGTCCTCATCAGCAATTTCCTCATGAAAAGTCTGCAATGATGATTCTTCTAACTCTATGGTCTCCAAACATTCGATAAATTCGCCATCAACAGATTGATCAAAAAAATCATTCAAGTCATCTCCTCCTTGTGACAATATTTCATTATTGGTGCTGTCAATTTCAATCAATGTAGTGGAATCATTCAAGTCATCTCCTCGTGACAATATTTCATTATTGGTGCTCTCAATTTCAATCAATGTAGTGGAATCATTCAAGTCATCTCCTCCTTGTGACAATATTTCATTATTGGTGCTGTCCATTTCAATCAATCTAATGGAATCATACAAGTCATCTCCTCCTTGTGACAATATTTCATTATTGGTGCTCTCAATTTCAATCAATGTAGTGGAATCATTCAAGTCATCTCCTTGTGACAATATTTCATTATTGGTGCTGTCCATTTCAATCAATCTAATGGAATCATACAAGTCATCTCCTCCTTGTGACAATATTTCATTATTGGTGCTCTCAATTTCAATCAATGTAGTGGACAATTCAAAAGAAATTGCCACGGTCTCTTCATTGTGAGCCATTTTATTTTGAAATTGCTTGCTGTAAATTGCAGAAAAAAATAATCACTTTCATTTATCGTTTTTAGTAATACATAATATAAAACTAACTTTATCAAGTATTTAGTATAACAGAAGGACTGCAAATAAATAACAGAAAACATTTTTCAAATTATCTTCAAGTGTACAACATAGTTCCCCTTACAAAGAAATTGCCACGGTCTCTTCATTGTGAGCCATTTATTTTGAAATTGCTTGCTGTAAATTGCAGAAAAAAATAATCACTTTCATTTATCGTTTTTAGTAATACATAATATAAAACTAACTTTATCAAGTATTTAGTGTAACAGAAGGACTGCAAATAAATAACAGAAAACATTTTTCAAATTATCTTCAAGTGTACAACATAGTTCCCCTTACAAATTAACAACTCACCTTTTTAAAAGTAGGAAAAGTGTTAGTACTGTGTAAATCAAACACCAGAAATTCACCACCAACAATTCCTCACAAATGTACCTCAGACAGTAGTATCACAAAATGGCTGTGGTTTCCTCTCATTTGACATATATACATAACCAATTAACTTTCATCACACACAAATACAAAACCAAAGTAACATTTTAATTGGTTCTAAATTTCAACACTTTCAAATGTGTTTTCCCCATGCAATTTTCCATAGGACATTTACATACGTCTACAGCCTGAATGGCTGAACGGAATTACACCAAACTTGGCAAAATGGTACATCAAACCTAAGAGGTCAGGAAGAATCTACTATGCCCCCTTATGGTCATTTCCCCCTTCGCTTTGGCCTCCTCTTGTCTCTCAATCCTACCGAGAGACAAGATGGCGGCCGCTACGGACTGTTTGGAATGTTGACAGACGCCGGAGAACCAATCAGCTTCGCAAAGCTCCGTAACGCGAAAAGTACGCGAAGCGGAGCGCTGTTACAGATATATATCTTTTTTGGAACGTTAATTTCTCAAAATCCACTGGAGCACATATATTGAGACCTAGCAAAGGCACATCGGGCTACCAGTCCCTAATATTTTGCCAAGTTTCGTGCAAATCCATTCAGCCGTTCGATTATTATTATTTTTTTTTTTTTTTGCCCCGCGGGGCCCTTTTAAAACCTCCACATCAAACCTAGGGGGTCAGCGAGGATCTACTATGCCCCCTTATGGTCATTTGCCCCTTCGCTTTGGCCTCCTCTTGTCTCTCGATCCTACCGAGAGACAAGATGGCGGCCGCTACGGACTGTTTGGAATGTTTACAGACGCCGGAGAACCAATCAGCTTCGCTTCACAAAGCTCCGTTGCGCGAAAAGTCCGCGAACCGGAGCGCTGCCCGGTCCGCTGTTACAGATATATATCTTTTTTTGAACGTTAATTTCTCAAAATCCACTGAAGCATATATATTGAGACCTACAAAAGGCACATCGGGCTACCAGTCCCTACAATTTTGCCAAGTTTCGTGCAAATCCATTCAGCCGTTCGGGCTAAAAGTGAGGCCAACCGCCCTATGGAAAACTCAATGTTAAAAACACGTTTTGGGACCCCCCTTTTTTCTCGGCCCCCCCTTGACGAACCCCCCCCAAATTTTCAGGGGCTGCTCAGAAACAAAATGTTCCATTTTCCTGAAAATTTCAGCCAATTCCGTCCACAAACGCCAAAGTTATTAGACATAGAATTTTCAAAAATCCCATAGAGAAAAAATCCTAACTATATATACCTACTGGCGACCGCCAGTAGGTAATATATGTATATATACATATATATATATATATATATATATATATATATATATATATATATACATACATACACATACATATATATATATATATATATATATATATATATATATATATATATATATATATATATATATATATATATATATATATATATATATATAATACCTACATATTAGATTAAGAGTATTATATTTTTGGGCTCAATATTCTGTAATACAGCCTTCCAGTGAATCTCTTGCTCTCCGTTTAACAGGGATTTTCCATTGCATGGGAAGGGCAACTTTTGTACAGCAATAATATTAAAAGTGCCTTTCAAGCGCTAATGTTATCTTTTCCAAGTTGGGCTTCATTGTTATTCCTCCGAAGAGTGCAGGCTTAAGAAGCTTTATTGATGTATTATATGGTACAGCATAGGGCAAGATGTAATAATATTATGAATAACAAACATATGTAATAAAAAGTCATGTCATAAAACATATCAGAAAGCTATTTTCAATTTTTAGCGATTACATAGAGGGAAAAAGGGAGGGGGAAGGGAAAGGGAGAAAAAACAATATGCTCTGTAAATGAAGATAACTAACAATAAATACTCAAAAGAAATAAAGAAGATACAATCTACATTTTCCCATAAAATATTACAATATGAATGATATTAAACAGGAGAGAAAAGACAAAGAAATAAAATTAAAAAACCAGGAAACTCATGGAGGTTGTACATTTTTTGATCGGTTACCAGAGGTGTGAGAAATAGAGAAACTATTTAAATAAACAGTTAGGGATAACCAAAAAAGATCTCCTTTTATCTGTGGGTTACAGCGGGAGGCAAAAGCTCAGTCTAGTCTATGACAGTGGCATACATTGTTCTATCAAGATTTCATCGAGAGCTTATTTGGGCATTTCCAATTGAGTGAGATTTGTTGAAAAGCTAAAGCTAAAATGAGGTCAAACAGCTCACGTTCATGGTATAATATCCCAAGTAACTCTGGTAAACTACCCATAAACAGGAGGGTATTTGATAAGGGAATGTTCAGGTTAAAAATATTCAAAATCCAAGGCCAAATCTGTAACTAAAAAGAAGCTACAGGAGGACATGGAAAAAGGAGATGATAGAGGTCAGCCAAGGGATGGTCAGAAGACCAGCAGGCTTTATTGTTGGAGTGCGTAATATTGGCAATGGAAGTGGGAGTGAAATAGAGTCTATGAAAAAGAAAAAATATAGATTGACTGGTAGATGCTGATCTAGATATTTTGAAGGATCTGGACCATAACTAGCTCCAAAATTAAATGCTCCATTCACAACCAAAATCCGCCTCCCAAGCAAGCTCTGTCTTAGTCTTAGAGCGTTCTGGGTCAATGGAATTAAGAGATTTATAAATAAGAGAGGCCTTTGGAGATACTGATAGGAATCTAAGATCCTGGGTAGATAAAGAATCTTCAGAAGGAAGAGAATAGAAGTCTTCCAAAAGTGCTTCCATAAGTAATGAAAACTTATGCAGAAACGAGCGAAGATATTTAAATTCATTTTGGAACTGCGGAAAAGAACAAGGAGAAGTGCCATCAAATATATCTTGAACCTAGATAATGCTTTTTGATCTCCAGGAACTCCAGAATAATAAAGGTCTATTATTAATGATGAGAAAATGATTGTGCCAAAGAGGAGAATGTAAATACATGTTCCTAGACATTCTCTTTGGTTGGCAACAAGGTCTTAACATTGAGCAAGTATGTGTAAATATTGGGAGAGATGTGAGACTAGTCTTGGCTGTGAAAGCCAGAACTTCCAGAAAAGAGAAAGGGGAACAGAGGCATTGCTCAATACTTACCCGTAAATGGGAAATAGGAGAAGTATTCACTAAAAGTATTCACTTAAAGCAAATAAGAGGCTTTTTTTTTTAAGTCAGAAGGCTTTTTAATATAATTTAAAATTTGGAAAATGTACCCCTCCAGTAGATTTCTGTTTTCTAAGATGGGATAAAGAGATTTTGGATTTTTCATTGTTCCACAACAATTTGGAAAGTAGGGAGTCAAGTTTTTTTTTAAATATATAGAAGGAATGTGGACTGGAATTATTGAGAGAACATATAACATAATAGGGGTGATCATCATCTTGATAGAGTCAAGGCAACCCCACCAGGGAAGAAATAGAGAATTCCAGGAGGACAGTAGTTTGGAAATCCGATAAAAAATTTGTTTCATACTTATTTTAATTGAGTCTGAAATAGTGTTGGTGAACCAAATCCCAAGGTATTTAATTTTAGAACTATTCCAATGAAATCCAGTTTGATCAAAATGATGTTTAGAGCAGAATTTAGATATGGGCTCTCTGTTTTATCCAAGTTGATTTTATAACCCGATACTGCCGAAAAGTCTGAGAATTCTTGTAATAATGGGGAGATAGAACATGCTGGGTTAGATATGAACAGTAAGATATCATCATTGTAGGCAGAGAGCTTCAAATGCTGATCACCATATGAAAAAACGGATATTAAAGTGTTGTAGCGGATGCGAGCCAGAAAGGGTTCAAGAGAGAGAATAAAAAGGAGGGGAGATAAAGGGCAACCCTGTCGAACACCATGGTGAAGTGAGAATCGAATTAGACGAGACCATTAACTATAGTGGAAGCAGTAGATGTCGTATAAAGTAAAGAGACCAGGGAGATGAATTTAGGTCCACCCATGCCAACAAGTGACTTAAATAAAAAAGACCATTCAACTCTATCAAAAGCTTTTTCTTCATCAATAGATATTGCCGCCAGGGAATTAGATAGAGTAGATGCCTTGTTTAGAACGTTGAAAAATAACTTAGAGTTATCAGAGTTTAATCTGCTTTCACAAAACCACATTGTTCCGGGCCAATTAGATGGGGAAGTAATGATTCCAGACATAATGCCAAAAGTTTAGCAAAAATGTTATAGTCCACATTTATTAAGGATTTGGGACGATAATTTTTGCAGAGTTTAGGATCTTTACCTTCTTTGTGAATAAGACAAATAGAGCCTTACAAGAAAGTACCGCTTTGCCTTACCAGTGGAACAGAAATATTGAAATAGGTTAAAGAGTTTGGGGATTAAACAGTTTGAAAAATGTAAGTAAAATTCTACTGAGAAGCCATCCGGGCAAAGGGATTTATTTTTCTTTAGTGAATTAAGAGAACTAGTAATCTCTGGAGAGAAATATCCGAGTCTAAAGGATCAAAATCAAGATTAGTGGATAAAGGAGGTGGAATATTTCTTAAATAATTATCAATAAGAGAATTTGATGCAGGCATTTCTAGAGTATATAGATTAGTGTAGAATGTTGTAAATTCATCCAGGATTTCTTGATCTTTAAATAGAAGCTTCCCATCTGCTGACTGGATAGAATCTATCAATGTTCTCTCTTTTCTAGTTTTGAGGCTATTAGCTAAGAGTGATCCAACTTAATTGCGAGCTCCATAATATCGGGCGCTGCTACAAAGTAAAATAGTAAAATAGATGATGCATTATCAGTGGATATCTAGTTAAATTCTAGTATAGCACGTGCAAATTCCTGCACGGTAGAACAGATGAGGAGGTGTAAAATTGATGTTCTAAGTGTTTGATATTGGTTAATAAAGCATTGTGTTGAATATGAGTGTATTTCTTTTTCCTGGCTACAAAGTCAATGATAAATCCACGGTCTGTGGCTTTAAAGTTATCTCATACCAAAGTGGGGGATATAGAAGGACCTTCCTTCAAAGAGAAGAATTCCTCCGCAAAGGAAGTGAAGGAAGATGAAAAAGCTGGGTCTTGTAAAAGAAAATTGTTAAATCGCTATGTAGAAGATTTGGGTTGTGAGCGGAGCAGATCAAAATCAGCAATCACCGGAGCATGATCTGAAATTAAAATAGGTTCAATTGAAGACGAAAAAAGATATTGAGCTAAAGATTTGGTAAGAAAAATGTAAGCCTGTCGGGAAAGAGAGTGATGTAGTGGGGAGAAGAAAGAAAATTCTGTTTGATCTGGCTTACAGTCTCCAGGCATCGACTAGATACATTTGTGTGATTTTACTATGGAATTGTTTATGGGGAGTGAAACGTACCTGGGATTTACAATCAATGAAGGCCCCCAACCGCCTCCAAGAATAAAAAATTCCTCTTTGTGCTGCATACATTTGTTTGTCATAGCAGGCCAGAAAGTATAATCCGGTTGGGCCGGACCATAAATATTAAGTACAGTTAAAGAAACATCATTAATGATCACTGTAACTAAAATCCATCAACCAACTGCATCTATTTCTTGTGAGACAATAGAACATTTAAATTTTTTGTGACATAAAATAATAACCCCATTCTATTTGGTAGTTGAAGGAGAAACAAAAACAGAACCTACCCAATTACGTTTGAGTTTGACAGCTTCAGCTTCTGATAAATGAGATTCTTGTAATAATACTAAGTCAGGATTATAAGAGGCTAAATATGAAAGAATGATATACCATTTTATAGGATTAATAAAACCTTTTACATTCCATGTAACAACTCTGAATGCAAGACAAAAAACATACAAGTCAAAACAATGGAATTGGCATTAGTGAAGGAGTATAGAAAAAGCAATAGGCCAAGCCAAAGAGTAATGTAAATCCGTATTTGTATAGCGCGAATTACTCACCCTCGTGGGTCTCAAGGCGCTGGGGGCTGTCATGGAAATTAAGTGAGCTATTGCCCAGAGTCACATGGTGCTGAGCTGCCGCCGGAGATCGAACCATGAACCCTGTGTTCTGAAGTCAGCTGCCCTGGCTGCTGCACCACACCTCTCCCAGTAGAGAAAAAGTATGTTTGAGAGAAAAGAGGGAAGAGTAGAACAGAACATTTTATTTTATAGTACAAGAAAGAAAAGGATATCTGCATAACGAAAGCAAGAAGGGAAGTAGAAAGAGAAAGGATGAAAGGAAACAAAAGATTGAAAAAGAAATTATGAAAAAGGGAAATAAAAAGCCAAAAAAGAAGACAGTACATCATATCCATATAGGACGACTGAAGAAACACACCTGTAGGGGACAAGAATGAAATAACACTAGGGTGGTGACGACACATGAGAGAATGACACACTCGAGACGAGGTAGTCGGGCCACACCAGGGGCAAAGGCGATAACAATAAGGAAATGGACCAAACATGTTAAGTACATCATACAAATCTGCCAGGATTAAAAAAAAACAATATAGGAAATATCAAATACCTATTGTCTTTTAAACGACATTAACATTGAGCAATACAATAAAAACAAGTAAGTACAAACTAATCAACCATTGGCAGGACCAGCAATGTTCATGTTACTCAAAGAGTGAGATTGTATGAACTTCTTAAGTTCCGCAGGATCCTCAAATGACACAGCATTGTTTCTGAAAGTCACCTTGAAAATGCAGGGATGGAAGAGGCCATATCTGGCTCCAAGAGAATGGAGAGGAGCTCGACGGTTGAGAAACTCTTTTCTTCTAGCTGCAGTGGCAGTAGAAACATTCTGAGAGAGGAACACTCTTTGGCCCAACCATGATATTTGACGTATCGCCTTAGCTGCAGAGATAACTGACAGCAAGTCAGTACATTTTAAGAAGAGAATGATAACACCTCTAGGCTTGGTCGGAGATGTAGACAACGAAGAGCGAGGACCAATTCTGTGGGCTCTCTGAATGTTGAGCGAGGTAGAAGAAGGCATATCCAACAACTTTGGCAGGAACGAGGAGAAAAAGGAGACAGGGTCTTCTCCTTCCAAAGCTACAGGCAAACCGTAAATGCGTAGATTGTTCCTCCTATTTCAGTTTTCCAAATCCTCAGTGTGCTGTTGTAGCCTTTGCATCTCTTTTTCCAAAGAATTGATTCTCTAAGTTTCGCCTTGGACAACTGAAAGTTGCTGTTTCATTACAGATACTCTACTTTCCATTGAAGACCACTTTTCATCTACGAGCTGCATTTTGCTATTCGTTTCCTCTACAAAAGGAAGCAAAGCTCGAATCTCCTCCAGCAACAGTTCCAAGGAAATAGGTGGTGACGGCTTCTTAGGAGAAGGAGGGCCATGTTTCAACCGTTTTGAGGCTGAAGAAGGTGAAGAGGTCTTATTTCTAGCAGACTGTGATGAAGAAGTACGAGGAGAAGCTACACCAGGCATTTCTTCAACAACAGATGATTGTGTTGCTACTGATGAGTGAGAAACAGATCTTGTCGAAGACTGCTCTTTAGAAATAAATACAAATTGTGGTTTTCTTAATCTATGCATAAAAGGGGATCCATGAAGCTGCATGGAAATAGTAGAAGCCAAGTTCTAACAGTAGTTGCACCTCGAGATTACTATCACAAAGTAACATACAGCTTCTGTGATATTAAACCTCTCACAAATAAGTATTGAAATGTAACATTAGGCTGAAATGCAATAAACATCGATAACAGAGCAGTTACTATATATCGGGGACCAGGGCATAGTCAGAGTAGAGTTGCGCATCCATAACCAATAGGTAAATTCCTTGTTTAGGAGAGGTTGAAGTTAGTTGAACAGAAGATATTTCCCATCTTCCTGAAATAAATTATGATTTCCTCAGTGCTTAGGAGCCTTTAAAAGAACCATAAAGGACATATATTCTGGCTTGAAGCATTAGGACCAATTTCAACCTTAGGTTGGAGAATGAGGCTGCAGGGGTTCCCATAGCTCTGCAAGAATCAAGGAAAAAATGCCAGAGAAAAGTTTCCCAGCGCGCTGAATGACAGGCACTTACTTTAATGGGAAAAACAAAATGGTGGCCATTCTGTGAGGAGACACTCCGATATAAAAAATGGAGAGAAGTGCAGCGCGCTTCATTATAATAGGCAGCCCCTCATGATGACTCTAAGTTCCCCTGTATGAACATCCATTTTCCGAAGTTCAAAGGGTGCTGAAAACGCACCAAAAGACCGCGAGTTGTCCCGGGTGCGACGGAGCTACCCGTCAAGCGGACATTTTGAGTGGCGCCAAAGCCACGCCCCCAGTGCCCTCATGTTTTATACAAGCATTGCCAATGTCAGTACGTCTGGTATTAAAGGAATGGTGTATGGTAATGTAAATCATTACAAGTGGATAGTATGGGAATGTTTATGTATTTGCATGGAAGCAAAGAACTGTAGATTATTATTAGTACATGTTAAAAGGTCAGGTAACAGTTTCACTGTCAATCCAGACTTGAAAATCCGTGTAAGTTAATGACTGCCCCCCTTTCACCTGTGCTGCTGCCAGAGAAAAACATCCTAACTTATCTAGTTATCTAAGACACTATAATCGCATTACAATAGCAATGGGTGCCACTGAAAGTCCAAGCTCAGGTAGCTTGATAAATAAACAAAAGGATCATAACTGTGTTGAAGGCAAGCACGTTTTGGGTGAAGCACACAACCACTGCCGAATCAAAACATGTATACCTGGCTCCCAACATGTGGGCGGAGCAAAAGTCCCTCTCCTGGTATTTCTCAATGAATTGTCTGGTGACAACTGTGCTGTCAAGCCAAACCATAAGAACAGGATCACGACAGTGTGTTAGTCTCACAGGGATCTGTGCTTTGGGGCACCTGTCCACACACAAGGATAGTGTGTTCCAAACCTTAGATATCAATCCTTGCATATGTAACATTCTCCAATGGCACTCAGCACGGGGTGTGTTGAAGACCATAATCTGTGGCTAGTACTCAAGTATTGCTACGTGTTGTGTCCAGGGGGAACTTAGAATAGATGGAGGGGCACATTTCAAGCAGTTGTTTAAATTTATTGTTAAAAAGCAAATCACTTAAGCACATTTTGTTAACAAGTGTTATTATTGCTTGCAGAGAACAGTAAATAATAAACTCTAAAAATTGGCATAAAAACTTCAATATATGAAACATTATCGTTAGAGAACTGAAAAATATTAATATTCTCAAGCCATCATTAGCCAGGTTTGGAAACGTCCCCTTTTGAAAAAATGTGAGCACACCAGCACAACTGGATCGTTGTGGACCCTCGCATGAGGGGAGGGATAGATTGCAGTATAAAGAGAAGATGAGGATTTCAGATTTGGAGGTAGAATAGAGTGGTGTTACTCCGCTATAGGAATAGTATTTTGAATGAAATGTAACTGGAGGATTTTAATCAGTATTTAGAGTTTCTGTCAAAAATCGAGGATTGTTAGTTACCAATAAACTTTAAACCAGGCCCGTAGGATATGTCTGCCCTTTTTTTCTGACTTGAAAGGTCTTCGGCCTTAAATCCCCTTGGTACTGGGGGATGTATTAGCTCCACCTAGCAGTGGTCTTGACCAACACAACCTACACCTGGGAAGAGTAGTTCCCTCCGATGTGGGAAAATCCAAGGATCTATTTTAGATATTATGAGTCCCAGTGCCAGAGGGACAGGCTTCGACCTCCATTCCAGGAGGCAGTTAGTTGCCTTGAATTTTGACCCTCTTCTCTGCCAGTGATGACTGAGGGGAGAGGTCAAGAAGAAAAGGCAAATGCAGTATGTTTGCCCAGCTAGCTAACCACACTGTGAGAGACAAACATCCAAGAGGGAAGTCCAGAATTCCTTTTGATAAAATACTGCCAACTAACTGAAATGGAAGAAAGACTCAGGGGCATATTTATGAGGACTGGCGCATCCCTGCATTTCAGCAGGGATGCGACACTAAAAATGCGGCATGCAGGAATAGCCTTGCACCACCACAGATGCGTTGCATTTACAATGCAACACACCGTGGAGCAAAAATAGCCAGATGTGTGTCGCATCTTCTGGCGTAAGGGCAGCACATTGCTGAAGTTGTGTCGCAAGCGCGATGCAAATCCAGCAATGCTCAGTGGCGCCCTATCCCTAACATGCTGCGTCACTCTTTA
Organism: Lissotriton helveticus; assembly: GCF_964261635.1. Classification (NCBI taxonomy): domain Eukaryota; kingdom Metazoa; phylum Chordata; class Amphibia; order Caudata; family Salamandridae; genus Lissotriton; species Lissotriton helveticus. The sequence goes on from NC_136063.1 coordinate 179,975,351, forward strand.
CGCCTGCTTCAAGCAGGCTCAGGGTTTTGATGCAGCATGGACGTAAAAGTGACTCAGTGAAATCTTGTAGATTTCATTGCGTCACTTTTACGGGGCTTCCTTGCAATGGAACGCCCACCCTGTGTACATTATACCTGACGCACGTATAATGTAGCGCAGGGCTTTACAATGTGATGCATCTCACTAGATGCGTCATGTTGTAAATCTGTCGCATGGAGGCGTATTGTTTACAACGCCGCTGCGTCATCGAAGTGACGCATCGGTGTTGTAAACATGTCGCAAGGGGCTTGTAAATCTGCCCCTCAATTTTGATAGCCATAGAGATAATGCCACCATCGCCGATGGTGTGGCTGCTTTCTAACTGGTTGGGAGGGTAAATGACTAAACTGTAAATGCTCACCCTCCCCAGAATTTGTAGGTGGATGATGTGGAGGAAGATAGTTTGGAAGATAGCTTGCCCATAAAGAAAGCAAAACTGTTCGGAAGTGGAATATATCTCATATCTCTGCATGTGTAAATGTACACTGTGTATAGTGATCAAAATGCTATCACGTGGGCATTATTAGAAATTCACAAAATAGTTTCACAACACTCTTGGAACATGTGCCTGTAAGAGCTTCTCCCTAAAGCAACAAGGGCCAATCCCAGAAGAAAGTCTGAAGCAGGAACCAATCAATGCAGTGCAAAAATGATTGCAAATATCTCAACAGGCATATTAAGTGAGATCAGTTTGCATTTATCGACAGCAGAGTAGGCTTCATATTATTATGCAGTTTATTGCAGTTGCCTGGATTAGATCTGGAGAGTAATAGTTTGTTTATGCATTTTTTTTTGTTTTGTTTGTAAATATCTACAAACGGCTGGTAGCCATCTCGGATGAGTCGATATTAGCATACAAAATATATATCATGCGATGGAAAGGGTTTTCATAGAGTAACATTTGATATGACGTGGCATAGATAGAAAACGAGTAAGCTTGTTTAAGATCTGCCAAACAAACCCAAAGAAATTTGCTTTTGTCAATGTAAAGTCTGTTTCATACTTTCTGCTGAGTTAGGGTCCGACACAAGGTAGCCCCAACGATATAACGCTATTTAGCAAGTATGCCTTTATGATATCATTTCAGATAAAGAAGTATTTCTAATAAAATAAGTAAAAAGTAAAAATGGAGACCAAAGAAATGATTTATTCGAAGTGATGAGACGACCTAGAGAATTACTACTAGAGATACTGAGAATGAGAGTATTCCTTCATTTAGATATCTGGGTATGAATTAAATAAAGCCATTTTAAGGGAAATGTGTTAAGACAGAGTCAAATTACCAGGACGGATCTAAAGGTACAGGTTACCAGATTAAAACACCTTAGGAATTAAGGGGTATATTTACAATGTCTGGCGGATCTCTGCAAATCAGCAGGGATGCGCCAGAACAGATGCGACACGCAAGTCTCTCCTTGCGCCACCACGGATGCGTCGCATTTACAATGCAGTGCACCATGGCGCAAGGATAGGCAGATGCATGTCGCATCTTGTGGCGTAAGGGCATTGCATTGCTGGAGTCGCGTCGCAAGCCCAACGTAACTCCAGCAATGCACAGGGGCTGCTTATACCTAACGTGGTGCGCCACTTCTTACACCTGCTTCAGGCAGGCGTAAGGTTTTGTCGCAGCAGCCTCGGAAAAGTGATGCTGTGAAATCTGGTAGATTTCACTGCGTCACTTTTACAAGGTGTTCCTGCAGCCGAATGCCCACCCTGCGACAGAACGCCCACATGAAACCTAACACAAGTTTCATGTGGCGCAGGGCTTTACAACATAACACATCTCCCTAGATGCATCATTTTGTAAATAAGGCGCAATATGGTGCATGGTTTACGCCGCTGCTGCGTCACAGAAGGGACGCAACAGTGGTGCAAATATGTCGCAAGGGGCTTGTAAATCTGCCCCTAAGTATTTCAGATGTGACAAATTCTAGTAGGAAAAAGATCAAGGAGATACGCTATGGCTAGAATAGGTTAGTGACGTATCCATGTTCCAAAGGGAGTTCACTGATTAGCACCACAAACACCTCCAGCTTGCATGACCATAAATGCTGTTGGCATGTAACTCTACTCTTCTTACTGTTCATTGTAACTGATCACTGTGAGAATTCTACCTAAATATGTACAGCTCAGAAAACAACCGACTTCACAAAATACAAAGCTTCTTATCAGTATGGCTGCAGCACAGACAATCCATGGTCAGGTTCTTGACCATGCACACAACATGTCCAAGACGCACCCTTCTTAACACGCTATGAAATTACCTTGCCACAGAATGACAAATGTTCAGCTGGTGCACTTCCGACCTTCGTAACCACTCACAACAAGTGAGGAACAATGAAGAATTATCACAATAGGTTCCATTCTTTCTCCCACTCTTTTCAACATATACAAGGAACCACTTTGTAATGTCTTGCAAAACTACCAAACTTATGGCAATGAACACTGTCCTCTCAATTGTTGTCAATTTTAATTCCTTACATTTTAAATTGTGATAAATAATAAAGCGAATAATACAAGCAATATGTTGTTGAAGTGCACCAAAATCGTAATTCTAGAAGATGATTTCAATTCACCTGTCCACCTTAAGGCCATGTGCAAACTGAATTATAGGACTGCCCCTTCTCATTGGTCATTCAAAAAGGAACCAAAACAGCTAATTTTCAGTCATCACCGCTTCACTTGAATGTCCTTAGGCCCTGCTTCTGAGATGTTACTGCAATTGCTTTTCTACTTTTCATCTTCTGTAAGGGTTGGGAGGCAGGGTTTACTGGTAAGTCGAATCAAGGCTACCATGTGTTAATAGCGGGTAGAGTAGTTGTTGGTGCACAACAAGTGTCAGTGCGTTCTGGAGGAAGACTATGCTCTCATGAAGGATATTCTATGCATTAAAACCTGAGGATGAACTAAAACATTCTGAAACCCCAGTAATCTCGTGAGTGTTGCAGACGTTGGTGAAAACCCAGACAGTCAAGTATAATTTTCCTTGGCTTTGACAGTGCTCTTGCTAAAGATTCCAGCTTTGAAGTTGTTGGAACCAGGACCATGTTATGTTATGTGATGTTAATATGTATTTGTTATAGTGCACGTCTCCTCCCAGAAGGGACATCTCAGTGCTGAGATAACAGAAGAGCCAGGAGCTGCAATTTAAAACAGCCAGGTTTTAAGCTGCTTCTTGAAGCCAGCGAATTCAGTTCAGGCCCCAATGACCAAAGGGAGTTTGTTCCAGTGGTACAGAGCCGGTTGTGAGAAGGCCCGTCCACCATATTTAGATGGGCTATTTGGATGTGCAGATGCATCAAGGGCTGAAAAGGAGCTGATTTTTTTATCTAAGGTTTCGATCTGGGCAATAAGGTGTCAATGTGTCCTGTAGATATTTAGGACCCTTTTTGTGTCAGGTAGAAGAGTTTGAAAATTGCTTTCTTCTTTATGGGAAGCTAATGCATTGCTCTAAACCGGGGGACTGAAGAGGTGCCTGGTGGCTGTTTATTAACAAGTCGGGCTGCGGAATTTTGAACTACCTGCATCTTGGCATGGAGAGATGCGTTTGATGCTACTACGAGTGCATTTCCATAGTCGGTAAGCCAGTGTAAGGCAGTGCCATGTATGCATATCTCCAGAAGGCGCAGAGTCAGAATAGGGTGTAACACCATGGACCAGATGTAGGTAACTCATTTTTACCGACTCTAAAATACCGATTTTTACCGAATCGGTATTTTAGAAAAGGGAAATGAGATGTAGGTCAAAAATCGGTAAAAAATACCGAATCTGTAAAATTCGGAAACCCCGACTCGGTATTTACCAAATCGGTATTTACGGATACGGCAAATACCGATTCGGTAATTCACATGCAATCCTATGTGCCCGGAGGCCCATAGGAATGCATTGAATCTACCGAATCGGTATTAACCGAATCGGTAAATACCGAGTCGGGGATACAAAATATCAGGCTGTTGAAGTTACAACCAATCACGTGCCTCCACCCCGGCCCTCAGCCAACCAACAGAGCAATAGACCAATCCTGTGCATCCACCCCACCCCACAACCAGGAAGTGGCCAAACCCATGCAGGTGCAGTGTACCTGATCACACAGGAGAGCAGTTACACAGAGACAGGCTGTTGTGAAGCAGAGCCCTGCAGGACATACAAATGGATCCCCAAAACTCTCAGAGGGAAGGTGCAGAGAGGAAGAGGAAGATGAAGTTCAGCACTGGTGAGCTTCAGGTGCTGGTGGAGGAGGTCCTCAAGCACTACCCAAAAATCTTTGGAAAGCAGTCCCTGCAGGTACCAGAGGCTGTCAAGAGGAACACCTGGCTGGGGATCCAGACCAAAGTAAATGCTATAGGAGTGACCACCAGGGAAGTGGACGATCTCAAGAAGCAATGGTACGATCTAAGGATCATTACTAAAAAAAAACTGGCAGCAAGAAGTAAGGAGGCCAATGCTACAGGTGGAGGGAAGAACAGGGCACCTGCTCTCACGGACCTGGAAGAGCTTGTGGAGTCTACACTGGAGCCAGAGTGCGTTGTGGGGATTGGTGATGCAGACAGCTCAGCTCGAGCTGCAGCTAAGAAAGGTAAGGGACATGTCCATCATCCCACACCCCCTGCCTGTGTCCCTCCCCCAATGTGGCTATGTGTTGAGGAAATCCAGTACTGACTTCAGTATTCACCTGCAATGCATTATGGGAGTGGTAGTCATAAGAATACCCATATGAGCAGTCAACATGAAATGTTGTCAGGCATGCCACACAATACAATCAGAGACATGGGAGGAGCAGGAAATAGTGAAATAATAATGTTATTTAATAGTGATTTACTCGGTGAAAGCACCACTAAGACACTGTCCATATCTGTCCACAGGGGAGACATCACGCAAGTCACTGCAGGTGAGGGAGAAGACACATCCCCAAAGGGATAGGAGTGAGCAAGAAGGCAGGGATGCAGGGCCCAGCACTGCAAGACCTACAGCACCCTGTTCACAAGCAGCTGACACACCAGAGGCAGACGACACCATGCAACTTGAAGCATCTCCAGTGCTCCTTGACTCACCACAACATGAGTCACAACAACCAGACACACCAGCAGACACAGAGGTGTCAGACATCTGCAGGCCCGTGAGGCATGAGGGTCCCCCACAAAGGATCCTACAAACATCCTCCGATGGGGAAAGGGAGTCAATACAGCCAATGGCAGGAAATGCACCAGGTCGTACATCCACTCCTGTCAGGCGATCCGGAGGCACAAGACGTCGTAGGGTCCGGGAGTCAAGCGTCAGTGGCCGTGATGAGGATGTCTTCCAAGGCCTTGAGACCACAATGGTCAAGGTGCAGCGCCTGCAGGCAAAAGGAATAAGTGCAGTGCACAGACAAATGCGCCTTTTGAACACAAATTTCACTGACATGAACAAGGGAATAGCATCAATGGCAGACAGCATGAGGGACATGGCAGATGGAGTCAGGGACATGTCTCAGTGTGTGATGACACTCTGTGAGGAACTACGAGAGGACCGTGCACAAAGGCGCAGGGAGAGCCATCGTACGCACCAGCAGACAAGGGGCATGCGCCAACTTGGAACTGCGACTTCACTGATGTGACGCCGTTCAGTTGCGATGCAGGAGGGGCTGGTGCACTGCTGTACTGATCTCACACGGGGGATGGGGAGAGTCACTACAGCAATGGAAGTGCTGCTGACAAACCAGTCAGCCACCACAGGAGCAGAAGGTGTCGGGGACACAGATACCCCTAGTAGCAGGAGCAGCACCCCTGTCCCTGAAGTAAGGAGGAGCAGCAGACGTCAGAGTGCCGGCGCTGGCACAGCAGACTCGGAACTAAGCCAACCTCAGGCATCACGCGGGGCTGTTCATGGGCGCAAGCAGTGAGTCTGCCATATTCAGATGGACATGTGAGGGTGAGGTAACCCCCGTCCACACAGTAGTGCTAGGCACACTAGAATGTGTCATTTGTGGCTTATGTCATTTCAACGTAGTGCAAAATAAACTACGTGCATTGAAGTACAACACGTGCTTTGTCTCTATACTTACTCAGAAGTAGTTGTGTGTGATTTCTGCCCGTCTCTGTCTCCCGTCTGTGGGTGTTGGTACTCCTACTGTGTTGGCTGCTGGTAGTGCCTGCTCATTGTCATGGTCTTCATAGTCCTCCAATTCCACCTCTGTGCCCCTCTTAGTTGCGAGGTTGTGCAACATTGCACAGGTAGCAATTATCTTACAGCATGTTACAGGTGAGTACTGCCGTGCCCCCCCACTTTTGTGGAGGCAGCGGAACCGGCTCTTCAGGAGCCCAAAGGTGCGCTCAATGATGTTCCGGGTGGATTTATGTGCCACATTGTAACGTCTCTGGCTGGGGGTTGTGGGGTTGAGGTAGGGTGTCAGTACGAAGGAACGGAGTGCATATGCACTATCCCCTAAAGTGAAAGAAAAAAGATACATTACTCAGAGGCACACATTGACATACGTCTGCTTCATCTATCAAGGGAGTGTCACCCATTTATTTACCTATTTGGTATCCTTCCCCGAATTCACCCGCTGTCAGGCGGGTATAGATCCCACTGTTTTGGAATATGTATGAATCGTGGGTGCTTCCTGGGTATCTGGCCACTATATCGGTGATAATGTACTTGGCATCACAGATTGCTTGTACATTGATTGTGTGTGATGACTTCCTGTTCCTGTATATGTGCTCAGCGGCAGCTGGGGGGCAAATGGGGATTTGGGTCCCATCAATGCAGCCAATCACATGTGGGAAATTTGCCATGAGGTGAAAGTCAGTCTTGGTCCTGAGCAAGTCCGCATCAGTGTCTGGGAAGTGGATGTAATGCTCCATTCTTTGCATCATGGCATCCAGGAACTTTCTGAATAAACGCGACCGGCAGCTCTGGGACACCCCACCTACCACAGGAACTACACTCTGGTAGCTACCAGATGCAAGGAGGTGTATGCTACAGAGCACCTGCACATGGGGTGGGATGGCGTGGGCCCTTGGTCTTGGGTGGTCCCTGATCAGGTCCATGATGATTTGGGGGTGCAGTCAGTATCTTTGCAGTATCTCTGGCTCTGGCTGCTCCTCCCTTCTCCATTCCCTCTCACCTGCTGCCTGTAGCCTTAGCTGTCTTGCTATGACGTAGAAAGCCGCCATTCTGGTTCCAGTGTTGCATTTTGGGGCCTTTTTTTATAGGCTGCACCTGATTACCACCTGCTTACAATCCATGTTAAATACCGATTCATAAATACCGAATTTTTTGAGAAATTCGGTAAATTATGGCTCACCTACATCTCGATGGTGTTGTTTTTTCCATTTCTTAATTTCCGATTCGGTAATTTCACCGCATCGGAACATTTACCGACTCGGTATATTCTCCGATTCGGTAATTTTACCGATTCGGAACATTTACTGACTCGGTATATTTTCCGAATCGGTAATTTTACTGATTCGGTAATATTACCGATACGGATTATTTACCGAGCCGGTAATCTACCGATTTGGTATTTTTTCCGAATCTGTAAATTTTGGGCGAACTACATCTGAATGTCCAAATACCGGTCGGTAACGGCCGAAATTACCGATTTTCGGCCGTTACCGACCGGTATTTGGCTACCTACATCTGGCCCCATGTGTTGTAGATTAGTGATTCAAGTTTTTGAATGAACAGTTATTTACTTAAGGATTTCTGAGAGACTTTCTGGTTTTCCAGAGAAGTATTCTGGAACATCTAGTCAATAAAATAAAAAAACATTGAACCTGAATTATTTTGTGGTTCTATAGTTATAATTAACTGTGATGAACATTTTAGGATCAAGCGGTATGAGGTAGGTGATTCATTATATGTTAAAGACAGAGATTACAGTGAGTTGACGACCGCAAATTAATTTTGTGGTTGCACTGCAAACAGATCTTTTTTTTATAATCAATTTTTATTGGTTTTTTTCAGACAAGGAAATACCAGTGGTAATCAAATACAGCATATTACAGTAGTTATAGGACATCATCACATTATATTTCCGGATGTGTGCACTTTGCAGTCCATGATCTCACAAGGCCCAATACAATACATATAGTTCGCAAAATTAATTAATTTATTTATTTTTAGACTTTTATAGAGCACGGACAAGACCCTTGCGGGTATCAGAGCGCTTTACAGAACATGGGGATAATAATAACACACATACAGGATAGGTCAATGAAGTGTAAATAATACCATAGGGCAAACAGAGCAAGGCAGTAAGAAGCGACCTGATGAGTGAAGGTAATACAGTAAAGGTAAGTAAGTCAAATAAAAATAACATCATAGAGAACAACAAAAAGCAGAGCAATAAGGTGCTAGACAAGAGCGAGCTGAGGAGACATGGTAACGACAAATAAATTGATTAAGTTGAATAGTTTGATACCATGTACGTATGTTCTTGCGGAGTCATAGGTCTGTGTTTAAAAGAATTTTGCCATAAGAATGCCTTTCACTTCCCGTTTGAAAGATGCAGTGGAGGGGTTCAGTCTTGTTTCCGGGGGAAGGGCATTCCATATCCTGGGCGCAAATCCAGAGAAGGATCGTTTGTATGTTTTTTTCTTGTTGAATCTTTGTGGCTTCAGTAGGAGGTTTTCCGCACTTCTTGTGGATCTTATCCCACCGGATATTGTGAGCTTCTGTGTGAGATAGCTGGGTGCATTGTGATGTATGGACTTATGCGTCATGCACACTATTTTCAGGTGAATTCTGGCTTCAAATGGCAGCCAGTTTAGAGATTTAAGGTCAGGGGAGATGTGGGCCCTTCTTTTTGAGCCTGTGATGAGTCTCGCTGCCTCATGGGTAGAGGCTCTTAGGGGAGCCTTAGAAGCTGTGGGGAGACCACTCAGCGAGACACTTCCATAGTCCAGCCGAGGGAGAACTAGAGCTTGAACTGCCATCTTGAAGTCATTAGCCGGTAGGAAGGGTTTCAGCTTCCTCAGTGTATTAATCTGAAAGTTTGCTCCCTTTGTTGCGTTACTAATGTGTTTCTGCATATTGAGGTTGCAGTCAAGTGTTATACCCAATGATTTCGCTGAGTCCACAATAGTTGGTTGAAAGTTGAATGCTGTAAGGTGGTTGATCCAATCATGCATTATGCGGACTTTGGCAGGTGGGGCAAGTAGGAGGAATTCAGTTTTTGAGGCATTCAATTTGAGGTGATTCTCTGCCAGCCATGTTTGGGTGGCCTTAAGGGTAGTGTTAGGCAAATTGATGTCTTCAAGAGTGTTGATCTTAAGGTAGAGTTGGGTATCATCAGCGTACATGTGGAATTGCACGTTGGACGCTTGTAGCAGATCAGTGAGTGGTTCCATGAATAAGTTAAAAAGTGTTGGTGAAAGCGAGGATCTATGTGGTACCCCTAGCTCAACTGGAACAGGGTTAGATAGGGTGTTGTTGAGCTTGAATTTTTGGGTCTGGTTTTACAGAAAAGAGGTAAACCAGTTAAGCACTGATCCAGATAGTCCCATTCTGTGGTTCAACATATCTATCAAGTTATTGTGCTTGACCTTATCGAAGGCTGATGAGAGGTCTAGTAGGCATGTTCCGTTTTGATCAAGTATTTGTAGAGCATCATCATTGATGTGTGTCATGGCTGATCCCGTGCTGTGATCTGCTCGGAAGCCGAATTGGTGTTTGTTGAGAAGGTTGAAATGATCAATATGTTTTGTCAATTGGTGGTGAACACATTTTTCCAGAAGTTTGGCCAGCGTGGGAATATTTGAGATAGGTCGGTAGTTGTTTAGGTCCATAGGGTCAGCTGTGGGTTTCTTAAGGATGGGAGAGACCTGCCCCACCTTAAGGGAGTCAAGGATGCAACCTTGTAGGAGTGAGCTGTTGATGATTTTGGTCCAGAGAGGGAGAAGCAATGGGGTAAGTTCTTTAACCGCATTTGCGGGGAGAGGATCGGTGAGGTGATTGGCAGGCTTCAGGGCATTGAGAAACTTGCCATAGCTTCTTCAGTATAGGTGTTAAAGGATGACCATATTGCATCATTTTTTAAAACATACTTTGAAGGTATTTGTAGTGCTGCATTTGTGGTAGAGGGGAGGTTTTGCTGTGTGGACAAGAGTGAGAAATTAGATCATTGAAGAGATCTTTCTTGATGTTCTCAGTCTAAAGATTAAAGAAGATAGAGAATTCTTCACATGTGGGTTGTGGATGAGTTAGGTCTTGTGGACGTAGAGGTGGGTCCTTAGATTGGGTTTTGATTAATTTGAAGAGTTTTTGGTCGATTTCTTGCTTTGTCAAGTTGGTGACTGAATAAGTCTGCTTTAGTGCGCCTGATCTTTTGATAGTAAACATTTCTCTTTCTTTTTAGAGTCATGAGGAGCTTGGCGGTTGGGACAGATCTCCAGTTGCGTTCAGCAGTTCTGAGAGAACGTCTATCATCGTTAAGTGGACCATTGAACCAGGATTTAGAGTCTTTCATGGAAACTCTCTTTAGTTGAAGGGGAGCAAATTCGTTAATTATCGAAGTCATAGAGTTGAGATAAAGGTTGGTGAGATCATGTACATTGGAGGCACCAGCAGGGGGCAAGAGTAGATTGTGGCTGGAAATGGGTAACGTGTTTGGGTTGAGTTTTTTCCAGTCTCTTTTCCATACTTTAGGTTTTTTGTGGATTGAGCCGAGTTGAGTTTCAACTGTTTCATTGAGAAAGAAGGTGATGGTCTGACCAATCACAGGGGAGGATCGACTCCAGGTGCGTGGAAACGCTCCTGGAGATTATTAAGTCCAGAGTTGCGTCTTTATTGTTTGTAGGGCTGTTGCAAATTTGATTGAGGTATAGAGCAATGAGGGAGTCCACCCCTCTGCACCACTTTGTTACATTAGGTGGGACAGGGTTATTCCAATTGGCAGCAATGTCTCTTTTAGCTACTATCATGACTGTATTGAGAAATAGTTTATCAGCCCTGGATCTGTCCAGCCCATCTGAGATTCCCAGGAGTGTGGGGGTATTTTGGATCATTTTGAGGAATCTGGGAAGGATCATCATTTTGAAGAGAGCAACCCTCCCTAGGGGGTTAAGCGGCAATGTCTGCCATTTACGGAAGTCATCTCTGGCTCTCTTCACTAACGAGGTGACATTAAGTGACCAGGCGAGGTCAGGGAGCAAGGCCACCCAGATTCCCAGGTATTTGAATGATTGCCACCTGATAGGTATCGTGGATTGCCAATCGAAGCAATCTCTTGATATGTGTAGAGGGACCAGGATGGACTTGCTGGGGTTGCAGGCCGGAGACCTGTCCGAAGGAGTGCAACGGCCAGAGTCACAAACAGATCTTAAAGAACATCCATGGGAGGAGGTGCATATATAGATAGTAGTTATCTTATTTTATTTATTTTTATTTATAAAGTTTTGTATAGCGCAAACAAGATCCAGAGGTATATCAGAACGCTTCACAATATAATGGAAGGAAGGACAAAAATGCAATATCCACATCAAGTAAGAAAAAAAAAAAAAAAAAAAAAAAGGTATTCACAGATTACAGGACAATTGTACCCAGTAGGGTAACACAATCAGAAGGTGTAAGTGGGCGACAAGTTGGGGTCAACAGTACGTAGTAAAGAAGAGCAGTAACAAATGATGGTACAATGAATAGTAGGAACGATTACAACAGGCAAGTAAAGCAAATCCCTCTTATGGTAAGAATTTGTTCATTAGGAATTTTTTGGCTTCCAATTTGAACACTGTCATTGAGAAGATTATAGGTATTTCCGGTTGAAGGGAGTTCCATATATTCGGGGCAGCGTCGGAAAAAGCTCTGTGACAAGTTCTGTTTTTGTTAAAAATGAGTAGTTTCAAGAGGAAGGTAGGGGCGCTTTTTGAGGCTCTTACCCTTCAGGATAATTCATGTTTTGGAGCCAGGTACAAGGGAGTATTGAAGTGAATGGCTTTGTGCGTCAGAGAAGCAATCTTCAACTGAATGTGTGCTTCATAGGACAGCCATTTGAGAGATGTTAATACTGGGGATATATGCTCGTTTAGTTTGGTATTTGTAACCAGTCTCGACGCAGCATTTAGGGATGCCCTTAGTGGATCCAGGGTGTATTTGGGAAGGTCACAGAGGGTAGCACTGCCATAGTCTAGCCATGGCAAGACGATCACTTGGACCACATGCTTGAAATCATTTTGTGGAAGGAAAGGTTTGAGGTTTCTGAGTGATCTCATCCGGGGATTTGCTCCCTTACATACATTGCTGATATGATTTTTCATGTTCAGATGCTTATCCAAGGTGATTCCAAGTGAGTTGGCTAAGTCTCTGATAAGATGAGTGCAGTTGAAAGCAGTGAGGTGGGTCAGCCATTGGTTTAGTTTGGGGATGTGGTTCGGAAGGAATATGAGCAGGAATTCCTTTTTTGAAGTATTGAGAAGGAGGTGGTTCTCAGTTAACCAGTTTTGAGTAGATGTTAGGTTGGTGTTGAGTGAGAGGATGTTTTTTGAGGATGATATTTTCAGATAGAGTTGCGTGTCATCTGCATACATGTGAAAAAGAATGTTCATGGAGGTTACTGAGTTTGCAAGAGGTTCCAAGAAAAGGTTGAAGAGAGTAGGAAATAGGGCGGACTCTTGGGGGAGATATGTTAGTTATGTCCTAGATTACTAGGAGACATGTCAGTTATGTCTTGCAGCATCAGAAATTTAAGTGTAGATACCTCTACATATTAACGATGGTGGAATAAGTTATAGTTCACATAGAAACGTGGACTAGTTCTTAATTTAGTACAACAAAATTTGTTCACTTACTTATCCAGTATCTCACAGTGATAAGGAGGATGTAAAGCATACATAACGCATAATCTAGATTACTTGCTTTGTTTACTGCTTTTTCCATTACTCGTCTCCAGTCTTCATTTCACTTTGTGTTTTTGGATGTTAACTTCCAGTTTTTGGGTATTGTGAAAGGATGGTAATTTAAGTGCTCCTTTCTCAATCCCCTGACTTTACGTCAATGGCAGTGGCGAGCAGAAACTTCAGAATTCCTAATTTCGAAAGAAACTATTATTTTCTCAAACCTCTAAATGTTAAATCAGTGACTCTACTTACTTCTAACTCTTCCATTCATGTAATCCAAAACTCTGTTTGTGTCATGTTGTGAAGCATTTAAGAATCCTCAATGCATTTCAAGTCTATCTGGCATTTGATTAGCAGAGCCACCCCTTTTAAATCTGTGTGTTTAAAAGAACTATAAACATTTTATCTACCTGCCGCCAGTATCAAATCATACTTGTTTTACCACTTGTCATAACAGTCAAGCTTAAACAATTAAATTCCTATTTTGACTCAGCAAAAAGTCTTTACTTTTGTATGAGTTTCCAGCTCCACATGGCCACCAACATCAATGCATTCCTTCTGTCTCCACATGACAGAGTTCACCACCTACGAATATCTTTGTTCACCGTAAACAAATCAGAATCATAACTCAGGGCTTTCATTCTTTTTCAATGCTCTGTTGGTCTCAAAGTATAGTTGCAATCTACAAATACCTATACCTATGTACCTACCTCAAATGTGATTGTTCTTCTTCATCCCAACTTGTCTTTTCTCGTCAGTGTTTTTACTGTGTTTTTTATAGTTTGTCTCTGAAGTGCTTACTTTCTCTGGTTATTGTGAAATAGAACATGCAGATTCAAGCGAGTCATTGAATCCTTGTGGATATAATACACTCAATCTGTTTCTCCAAAAGCTATCTCTCCTTGAGAATACATTCCCCTTGTCCGTACCTTTGTATCATATTATATGTCATTAAATACAGAATGTACCAAAGCCAAACTCACTTTGTCTTCAACCTCCTAACATCTACAGCCTATGGCAAGGACTTTAGCTTCATTAATCTAAAGTCTGAGTGCATGGTACCTCTGAGGTTCAATGACCCCGATACCATTTTCAACAGATGGTCCCATTTCTATTCACCTATCAGTTCGAAGGCGCTGTAGATCTACTTCCACCCATAATCAATTGGTCTTTTGGGTGTATCCCCTCTATTTTCCTGATAAAGACCCGGCTCCTAAGTGTATATACACAGGTTGAAGAGTCGACATCTGTATAAATCATGAGCTTGATTAGACTCACTGCTAAGGGGCGGAATGAGGAATTGTGTATATAACAGCTCTCATTTTAGAAGCTCCCATCTTTGAAATACGTATTGATGATTAGTTTTGTTCTGATCTTACTTTCACGAGCACTGCATCATTTTTACTTGTCGAACACCCATATGTGATGCATTCCTTGCCTTGCATTTCTTAATGCAGTTTGCTTTGGTTAACTGGCGTGTTGCTATACATCAATGCATAACTTATTAAGGGCAGTGGCGGCTCCTCTGCTAAGGCATTGTAGAGTCGCCCCACGGCTTCGCAGCAGTGAAGTAAATGAAACATAAAATGATAATGACTTAGGTTCTTATCATTTTATGGTTCCTTCTGCTGCAGCTTTGCGTTTGGGGCAGGGTTGCTCCGACTACAGAGGAGCAGGGAAAGAGTGATTTTGCCTACTCCTAAGCGCACATGATTGTTTGGCCGGCCCTCTTGAGCTGGCCAAACATTCATGCGCACTTCGCATCTTCTCAATGCATGCTGCATTACAGCCTGTGTGGAGAACATGCCCAGGTCCCCAGACCAATCACAACGCTGCACAACAGCATTGTGATTGGCTATCAGGAGGCTGGGAGCCAGATGCTTCCTGCATCCTGCTGCAGGACCTGAGTCAGAAAGAAGAGGATGGAGGAGAGGCAGCAGCTGGTTGGCCGGCTGTCACATGTTAGTGTTTCTTTTTTTATAACTTTTTTCATCCCCCCTCCACTCCCCCGTCCCCACCACCACCCGGGTCTGTTAGCAGCCAATACTGGTTGAGGGGATTCTTTGGACTCCCTAACCAAGGAAGAAAATGCTGTTGATTAAACACATTTCCGACAGGATCATGGAGTATTTGTATGCATTTCTTAATAGGTCACTGGAAAGTCCTCTACTTTGGAAACCTTGTATGACACTATATTAAGGTGGTATGACCTACAAAAATATTGCATCTACTACATCGCCTAACGTCATCATGGATGGTATAAATTTACATTTCTTAACTAGACATCTACACTGTAGTTACCTTGCAATGTAGTGGTTAGGTTGATGTGATTAATTCAGTGTTTTTGTCATGAGAAACATTGTAAGTGAAATAGAGACCCTGTACAGCTACTCTGTCCTACTCTGGCCTATATGTTTGAGTAATCCTGTACCAATAGGTGTAGCCTCACACATACAGTCTTCTAGTCATGCTGAGATATATGTGCACTAGGGACACTGAAACAATAGGTGCATTGTCACACATACATTCTTCTTGTTTTGCTGTGCTATATATATGTGTGCGAGCAACCCCATATACCAATACACTTGCACATACACTCATATATACACTCTTCAAGTCTTGCTGTGATATATGTACATGATTGGTATTTATACAATCACCAATTTCTTCTGGCATGAATCACTCTCGAAATGAGGGATACATCTGTTTGACAACTGGGCATTAAATGTGCTGTTTCTCAAGGTTTCTAATTCCCTCGCACTTCTGCTAGAGCCATATGTCAAAAGAATTAAACCCGTAAAACCTTTGACAATAGGTGCACAATCTCCCGGGGATTTGGTAAATGTCACTGAAAACTCTACGTAGGAGGAAGCCGTTGAATTGTTGTTTTTTTATCTTGATTCTGTTTCATGTGAGACCTGATGCTAGCTTGCCACTTGTAAAATCATATTAATTGGACTATTAAACATATTTGAATACCAAATTCAGCACATTCAAGCTATGCGGAACTCTTCTGTCTGACGTCTAGCTGTGACGGTGCTAAGGAAGCTTGGCATAGTTTGGTTGCATGGCAGATTTGTTCCATTTATAGTGCCGATATAGGCAATCCTTCCCGGAACATGAACATAGCATTCACTGTAATAAATAATCACACAAAACCATGTTTGTTCGAAAAACTGTTTGCTGCATATTTATTTCATACAAGGAGTATGCCAATGTGGTGGGTTAACTTACGGGCGATCCAAGGGCAGGCAGCGGTGACTGACCTAAGCTGACCTAAGCTGCCCTGCCTGCCTGCCTGTTGAGCCAAACTGCACCGTGGCCAACTCAATCGGTGCTACCATTTATTGGGGGAAATCTTCCCCTTAAATACCGTGGACCACCAGTCCATTACTGTACACATGCCTTTTTAGGGGTGGAGCGTTGCAAGGCAAGCCCTCCATTGCTCAGGCTTACAACCACCTGAAGGACCAGGATCCTGCCGTACTAGCGTTTAGCCTAGGGCACCCCTATTGTGCTCCTGACGAGAGTACCCTATGTACCAGTCAGCCTCCAAATTGCCCTGTAACTCCACCAAAGCCCTGGATGTGGCAGCTGTCATATCTGCCCCCCCCCCACCATTGCTGGCTCATTAACCTCCTGCCACCTGCAGATACCAGTCCTTCTAGCTGGACCAATTCCCTATCTACCTCTGGCAGGTGTGCCCCATCGCTAGCGTTGTGTTGTCCTCACCCAACTTTACTCTATTGGGGGATTTTAATCTGCATTTGGACGACCCTTACAACACAGCAGCCAATACGCTCCGCTCTAGCCTTTCTGCTCTCGATCTCCAGCAAAAAGGGTTTCATATAACCCACAACAGAGGCCATCTCTTGGACCATATTTACAGTAACAGCGACGATCTTACAGTGCTAACCCCCATCCCGCTACCCTGGACCGACCACTTTTTAGTTCCCTTTATCTGGCACACATATTCTTTCATTCCCACTTGTCACCCTGCCAAACAGCGAGGTAGGAAGTGGTCCTCACTCCCCCTCCCTGAATGGGAAACTGCCCTGGCTAGAGATCCCCCGAGGAAGGCACCGAATGCTAATACGGCAGCCAGCAATTTCGATGGCTGGATCTCCTCTACACTGGACATGGTCCTCCCCGTGCGAGCCACCACAGTCACTAAAAGACCTAAACTTGCTCCCTGGTTTACACCCAACCTCAAATCCAAGAAACTGCTCTGTCGCAAGTACGAAAGAGCCTGGAGACAAGATTACTCCCAAGACAGGAAGCCAGTTATAGAGCGGCCATTAGGCTCTATAAACAGGAGCAAAAAACAGCACAAGCCTCCTACTACGGCAGTAAAATCGAGGCCGCCGCTAATGCCCCAAGGGAAATTTTTAAAATCGTCAAAACCCTTACCTCACCCCCAACCGAATGCCCCTCCTTGGAGGGCGCTCAGGACCGCTGCAACAATCTGGCTGACTTCTTCTCCCCGAAGATCCAGACTATATACTGTTCTTTTGGAGAAGTTGACAACACTCTGGACCCCTTTCCTTCTCCTTCCCTGCCTACTGTCACGCCTTGTCAATTCCTCTCCTGGACACGCCAGCGCTGGATAAACTTATCCCTCAGATCACCTCTGGCTCACCCAATGACTCGGCACCCCCCCAGACCCTTCTTAAGGTAATGGACATAATTCGCCCGGTTGTACTGGACGTCCTCAACACCTCCATCACCACAAAATCCGTACCCCCGTCATGGAAGTGCGCGATGGTGAGGGCTCTGTTGAAGAAGCCCAATTTGGACCAGAGCAACCTAGCGAACTACCGCCCTATATCCTTGCTCCCTTGGCTGAGTAAATTACTTGAGAGGCACGTGAATAACACCTTGACGAGCCATTTGGAATCGAATGGTCTCCTGCGTGCCTCCCAAACAGGGTTCCGCCCTCGACATGGAACGGAAACCGCTCTTTTAGCGGTAACGGAGGAAGCTAGAACCGTGTTGGACCAGGGTGGAAAGGTCGCCATTATCCTACTCGACCTAAGCGCTGCGTTCGACACAGTTAACCATGTCACGCTTTTACAACGTCTGGCGGACTTGGGTGTGTCGGACGCAGCCCTGGAATGGCTAACATCCTTCCTGGCTGACCGTTTCTTCCAGGTCTTCGAGGGCGAGGTGGTATCTCTTAAACATCCTCTCAGATGTGGGGTTCCTCAGGGCTCCTCCCTGAGCCCCACTCTGTTTAATGTCTACATGGAGCCTCTAGACAGGATAGTCCATCCCTTCGGTGTGCGTATTGTCACCTACGCAGACGATACCCAACTGGTGGTCTCCTTAGACCACCAGGAGGGATCGTCTAGCACCTTAGGCTCCTGTTTGGAGGCGGTCTCCAGATGGATGCAATCCTCATGTCTAAAACTGAACGGGGAGAAGACAGATGTCATCCTGTTGGGCAATCCTTCCCCCTCGGGCTTTGCATCCTCCTGGCCTCCATGTTTAGGCCCACCCCCCACGCCTAAACCCCAAATAAAAAGCTTGGGGATTTGGTTTGACACCGACCTTAACTTCTCGGTTCAAGCTACAAAGACTTCGGCTACCTGTTTTGGGCTGATGAGGATGCTTCGGAGGGTGCTCCCTCTGCTCCCTTTCCAGGCAAGGAGGATCCTGGTCCAGGCCCTTATACTATCCCGCCTGGACTATGGGAATGTCCTCTACATGGGAGCTCCTGCCTATACCATCCAGAGGCTCCAAGTCACCCAGAACAGCGCAGCCCGCCTACTTTATAACCTCCCCCGTTGGCAATCAGCGAGGAATGCTTTAAGGGAACTTCACTGGCTCCCTATAGCCGGAAGAATACAATTTAAGGCCATGTGTATTTTACACAAGGCCTTCCATCGTACCGGCCCCGCAATTCTTCAGTCACTGGTCACCCCCTATGCCCCACCTCGTTCCCTTCGTTCCAGCTCCGCCCAGCTGGCTACTCCCTTCAGAGTCAAGAGGCTCGTTGGGGTGGCCGCTCCTTCTCACACACTGCGGCAAAATTCTGGAACTCCCTTCCTCTGCCTCTGCGAGAAACTGTAAACCATTTCTCTTTTAGGAAAACTCTAAAAACTCACTTGTATGCTTCACTCTGCTGACCTACCTTGAGCCCTCGCTAACTAAGTCCCTGTCATAAGCGCTACGAGGCCTCCGGGTAGTTAGCGCTATACAAGTGCTGTTTCAATTCAATTCAATTCAACCATGTGGTGTTTGCACTAAAGGGGCCATGTCTAATTTACCAAGTTCTTCCTATTTTATTGATTTTGAATTTGAGTTAAAACAAGCCCTCCTGCTTCGGTAGGAAAGTTTGATGGCCTTCCAGGAAGCTAAGAACTACTGTTCTACTCTTTACCCAGAGTTCCTAAATATGACCCTCTGGTGCCCTCTGTGCTATTTTGAGACTTCTGTTTGGGTTGGCTGAGCCCTGTATTTACCCCTCACTGCCCAGGCCCCAAATTCAGGATTTGCTAGTAAGCATAGAGGTGTCCACCTTCAAGGCCATTAGTATTTTTTCTTAAATAAGTTATTGTTTGTGGCCAACACAATACCCTTATCTTTATCCGCTAACCTCCATTTGTATAGGTCTACAGCAGGGGCAAGAAATAGGACCCCTGGGGGATTTAAAACACCATCTCTCTTAGTAACCACAATTCTGTGTGATACAATCCATTGCACACTGTGTGCAAATTTGTGCATTTTCATTTGGGGGATGACTAAGCCCCTGTTTGCCCCCATTACTTGGATGGTCCCAAATGTCAGGTTTCAGACTGATGACCATGTGCCGCACCAGCAAGTGAACATATAGAAATGTATTGGATTAAACTGTGTCATGTCCTTTCGAGGACGCCTGGTGATCCTGTACCTCCTAAAACAAGACAAAGGTGGATCTAAAAACAGAGGGTGAGTCTTGAGGTCCTCCAATCGTACTCCAAATATTCTTATACATATCATGCCCTTATAGCCTGCAACCCATTAGCCTGACTGCAATCTGCAGATGCTGTGTTGCCATGCTGGTGTCCCCACCCTAGCACATGTATCCCATAGCCAGACGTTTGGTAAAGCAAAACCAGTGTGCAGAAAAGATACCAAGGCTTTTGGATAGTGGGAACCAAGTGCAAAACATATGAACAAAATGTACCTGCACCTTCTTACTTAAGAATGCAAGATGTGTTCTGGTGATAGTCGGCATACCTGCTCCAAACCCAATTGCCCAACACTATTGAAGCCACCGCACACTTTTTGGAATGACAAACTAACACAACCCACCTGGCTGAAGGGCTGAGGGTTTTATTAGCTTAATTGCAGGAACCCTTTTCCCACTCATCTTTACAGTATTCGGTCATCATTGCCTGCAAGCCCGTCACCATCTGACTGCGATCTTAACTGCTGAGTCACCTGCTGATGTCTCCACCCTAACGTGAGAAGCCCAGTGCTAAACTTCTGCTAATGTATACCAGAATGACGACAAGTGGATGGAAAAGCCTTTGGATGGTGAGGACAGGAGAACAGTATGTACGGAATCCAATCACATTCTAACTGCAGAGTTTATGTGGATGCTCTGCTGCCGTACCGATGCTGCCACTCTGGCTTGGTTTTTCACAGCACCCAAATTCTGATACAGATATTGCCGGTATGCAGACAAGGAAGCTTTTTGCTGGAGAAAAATTGGGTAACTGAAAGCTCAAATATTGCCTGCCCTCTCCTAAATTATGGAAATGTGAATTGCTTTAATACACTTTGCCAGCCATTGTCCTTCAAACAAGTATTCTCCACTCCTTTATAACCCTGCCCTCTTTCAAAGGCAACCACTCCTACATCACCTGGCGCTACCTGCCGTAGGACAGTCTCTAACTTTAAGAGAAGTGTCCTGTGGTACACTCTGGTTTTGCTGAGAGCACATTCCCCTTAACTAGCCACTAAGTTTGCACCTCAACCCTTTTATTGATGCAACTCTATTGAACCAATATTGTGTTTTGTCCAGTACCAGTGGGTACTTGGCTTTTGTGCATCACCAAGTCAGTCACTTGGTTAGTTTAACCTTATTAAAATCTTTACACTTCTCTGACTGCAATATTGAAGGAGTTGTGGCCCCAGTCCCAGTGTTGATATTAATTGACATTTAAAGCAGTTTTTGTCTGGGCATGTCCTCCCATTTGACCTCTCCAGCTGGGATACCTAACTTGATCTGCAAGCTGGGATACCTAAACTGCTCCTTCTCAGAGGTAATTGGTAGTAAACCCATGATGAGGACCGTGCGGCAAGAAAAACCCACCATGTGTCCATAGTTCCATCTTGTGATACCTCTGCTAGCTTGGCTAACCCATCTGCTCCTATTCAGTTGTAATTTAGTAATTCTTGGCGCTGACAACTGCAGGGGCCTGTTACCGGACTGTGTATATGTGGCCCAGGATTAACTTAAACAATCGGCTTGGTGTGGATGGGTCGTCAACAGTGCCTAGCTGTATTGCAATAACTTTGTCAAAGCAACTCCTGACAAGAAATGCCTGTGCCCGCCTTACTTTCCTCTCTTCCGGTTATCTCTGTATAGCGCTTGTTGAGGCATAACATAACACTTGCGTATTTGTGAAGTGCAAGTGCTCCCGTAGGCATGTTGGCTCTGAATAAGAGTTATTTGTTAACCCGCTCACAGATACTCATTTTAACAACCTCAGAAGGATGAAAGGTTTATTGAACCCAACAGGGTTAGATCCTACGACCATGAGGTCGAACCCACCACCAGACCCAGCAGATAAATCGGTCCAGGTTTTCTTTGCCATTGGCATGACCCTCTCTGTGCCTTTTGAACTCACCCTCAAGTGGCCATTTGGCTGACACCCCTGCGGGACCTGGCAGTCCTATTTAACCTTCATATCCTTACAGGATAGCAACACTGACCACTGAAGATGCCATGGTGCATGAGCATCCACTGGTCACACTATTTAATACAATGATTATTTAACTTAATTTAATGCAGTGTATATGAATAAAATGAAGCACAGGCAATTGAAAATTTCACACCTGCTGAAAATGTTAAACATTTTGGACTTGTCCGTGAAAATTAAGTTAGTTGCCTTAGTTCAATTTGTGTGAGCAGAGCAAGTGCATCAAATAGAATGAAGTATGGATGATAAGTGACCCCAATTGAACTAAGACAGAAGCTCATTGCGGGTGGGTAGTCCAAATGTTCCCTGGCTGTGGTGGAATTGCCCCCCCCCCATGAACAGCAACTACTGAACAGATCTGCTCACACTCCCGAGACGGTATAAATATTAACAGTGTGAGTGGCCAATGACATCAATGTCGGAGTCTAAGATTCCCAGTTTATGTTTTAACGCAGCCCACCTTATTGTGGGTCCTGCAAGGACACCTCTGCCTCACTGAGAGTAACCTAGATACTTCCCGCTTAATGTACTTGCATGTCACTCAAGAAAGACACCTAGTAACAATGGTATTGAAGCAGAGACGAAAGAACATGAATTCATATTTTCAAATTAAAGGAGGGCAGGTACAAGTACCACATAAACCCAGGTATTAGAAGTGTGATAATATGGTGTCAGAAGCCCACAAAACCATTGGGCCCCATCCGCAATGCAAGGTTTACTACTTCGTTTCACAATAGGAACTCTTCTGACATAAGCACTCTGCAGTCTTTCAGCCTGTATAAGAAAAGTGTTTTTAACTACAGCGCTCTTCACTTTAGTTCAACAATGATGCTCCTTGAAATTAAAATAAGGGTCTGAAACCATCCTTGCACATATCCTGATCCCAAGTCATAACCCCAACTGCGAAAAAGATTCATCCCTTATCACCGGGCCCCCCTGGTCACAGCAGAATAATGTTTTGCTCCATCTTTACAGTGGCATCATTCCTTCCATAAAGTAATTAAAGACAAAGTGTGATCACCCATGGTGGTACAAGCAACAAAGTGCCCAGTCAAAAGAATAAAATAAACTGCACTCCCCCACTCCGAGCAGTATGCCCACATGGCATACGGCCTGCAGATTGGCTGGGACGGAGAAGAGGCTTGCAGCATAACTCGGTCTCTCCTCCCTGATTGCAGCGTTCCTAAATTACACATGTAGGGGACCAAATAACGCTGTTGAAATACCAAACGGGAAATTCAATAATAATATTTACTAGGCAACAAACTACCTATTGAACATAAGGTTTCACAGAAACAATTAATAAACAGGGCCTCAGTATACTAACACAGCAAAAAAAATAAGAAAATATATATATTTTTATTTTGTTTCAGTGCATAAAAATCAATTGTTAAAACTAAAGCAACATCAGCATACAAGCATACCAAATAATACATATATCAATAATACATTAAAAAACATGTGTTTAATGTATTATTGATATATGTATTATTTGGTATGATTGTATGCTGATGTTGCTTTAGTTTTACCAATTGATTTTTATGCACTGAAACAAAATAAAAATATATATATTTTCTTATTTTTTTTGCTGAGTTAGTATTCTGAGGACCTGTTCATTAATTGTTTGTGTGAAACCTTATTTTCAATAGGTAGTTTGTTGCCTAGGAATTATTATTATTGAATTTACTGTTACTTTGTCCTAGGAACATTATCTAGACTCAGGGGGTCCCTTTTATTACATTGAAAATACCAAACGGAACCAGGTACTACCTCAACTATCTCAGCCCTCTGCCACAACCAATAGCTCCAAAGCTCGAGATGTCAAACTTGGTTCTCTGCCTGACCTCAAACGGTGACCGAAGCTCACTTTGAACAATAAAGCTGATCATGCCTTCATTTACGATCACTAGGTCAAATATCAGTCCTCACTGCCTAATAACATTTGACCCACTTGCTTGTCTCCTAACATGGGAAAATAAGGTTAAAGACACACTGTAACCTGCTCACCAATGGGAAAAATATGGAAGAAGCACACTAGAGTGGTGAAAGGACAGCATAACCTCCCCCTGGCAAGCCGTATTTATTCAGGTGACTGAACACAAACTTTCAGATCTTCATCACCTTACTTGCTGGTCCCACTCTGAGCTTGGTTACCAATAGTTCAGAAACCATCTGGAAAGCCCCGAATCATGTTGGGTGGAGGTCTCCAGAAATATTGGTTATCTTGATATAATTCGTACTTAACCAACAATATCTTTGGGGCAAAATTCTCTAGGCATACCAGCGCAAGACAAACCTCCACCTAGAGAGAGCCCCAGTGAGTTCGACGACAGTCACTCACACATTTATCTTTTCTTACTAACAATGCTCTGCAACCATAGCACTGCAAATAACCCCTATGTGAGTAAGCAAAAACAGGGTCCATTCCACGGTGTGCTGAGAAATCCCACACTTTGAAATGGGTCACAGCAAGCAAGCAGCAAAATAGTGTGCTGGCCGGGCTCAGTGCTTTGCAGAGTTGGGTTGCCTGTCTTGGAAAAGGCCTTATTTGAAGAAGTCCTAAATTTCGTGAAAGTTGATTCAACTTCTGAGTATGGGCAGGTGGCCTCTTTACATTATTCTGCCTGTTCATGGCGTTTTACCACCTCCAATCCAATCTAAATGTAAATGTCATGAAAGACCATATCAGGCTCCTCATTCTCTAAGCACCACCAGCAAACAGAGTCAGTCCCAGCTGCACTTTGAGGCTATCAGATTGAGCACGACTTTGTAGTCTTTAAGGCAGCGGTTTGCCGCACTTTGATTACTGTAGGTCCCAGCATGCCAAACTGTCGAGCAAACCCAGGGACCCTATGCAAAACAAAACAGTGGGACAGTGCCACATGGTAGCCTAAGCACCCCATGAGGATAGATCAATAGCATCTGCTTAGGGTTCTTACTGCCAGCATATTGTCGCCATAAGAGGGACTTAACCCTTCCTGCAAATCCAGCAAATAAGGATGAGCCGCCTGCCCCGTAGACGGCTCACACCAATTGCTCATCCCTTTGCCTTGGAGCCACTGCCCTGGCACTAGACAAGCAGCGCAGTTTGTTCCCCACTCGTGCCCATCCACGCATGCTTCTGAAACACCCAGAAGCCTTAATCCATTCAACAAACATAGCCCGCCTCAGTTGGGGCAAGTGTTGAACTGAGAGGTAGCTCTCCATCTAAGTGCACGTGAACAATAGCGCTTCCCTTTGCATATTACCATACTGGGAAACTGCAACTACCACCCCACAAAGGGGGGATAAGACCAGACTCACCGAATTTCCCGGTGCATCGGAGCTACCGCCGGGCTCAGGTGCAACACTACACCAACAGTAAGCATGGACACGGCGTGTCCAGCGGGGAACAAAGAGGGCTGTTGGATAGGAGCCAGGGGTACAGGATAGGAAGGGTCAGTGGTTTGCCGCGCCATCACGCCCAGCAGGCGCAACCAGAACAGAGTGACCAATAGCTCCACGGAGGAGAGGCGGCAACACCTGATGTTCTCTGGAGTCTCCCATCTAGGTACTAACCCGGCCCAATCCTGCTTGACTTCTGCCCAGCCAGTGCATGGGCTTACCAGCCCAAGAGACGCAACCTCCCATCAAGCCTGTATTTGTCATCAGGGTGATCGCACCAGGCAGTCTCGCATCCGGGAGTGGCACATACTACCCAAATTACGTGTCCACCTCTGAGTTCGCAAGCACATCAAAATATGGTTAGATGCCGTAAGTGGTAGTACATTAACCGTATATGTGTTATAAATGCCACTTGGACCCCTTCCGTCCTAGCCTAGCCTTCTCTCCTTTCAACTACACATAAGAGGAGTAAACGGCTGGGGCGAGCCCACACCCCCATCGGCGTGACGCCCGGGGTAACAAGTTCAAATCACGTAGCCCCATCATTACTTACAGGTAAGGTGGTGCACTGAACAGGCAGCAGCCTGAGCCAAGCAACAGCTGGATGTGCCTTCCCCACTGGCAGGTACTCATCTCAGGAAGCCCCGAGTTTTACAGCTAGGCCTGGAGTACCACACCGCCTGTCCAAGCCAGCAGCGGCTCGCTGTTCCGAATCGGGCACCGTTTCCAAATCAGGCCAGCCATCTCGAAGCCCGCCCGGTGGCTGCCTGGCAACTCCCCCAGAAATGGGTGCCCCACTAATGCTGAATTGAGTAGGCTATGCAACCGGGAAGTAGGGTGGCATGAACTCTGCTGCCTGCTCGCCACCCCTGATACTTCCTTCTCCGCCCATATTCGAAGCTGCTGAGACACCATAGGCGGGACACCGCAGAGGAGAAAAGAAAGGCAGGGGCATGCACGAGTGAGAAGTCCTTCCACACAGAGAAGACGGTACCCACGGGAGGAGATGTACTCACTGCAAATAATGCCGCACGAAGGCTCCAGACCTGAGTGACCCACCTGATAAGCAGCCCGCGCAAGGCCTTCCCACGGGGCATTGCCATGTGGATCACAATGAATGCCAGGTAGGGGCTTTGAGCGCCACCGAACCCTGTTACCCTATGCTCACCTCGTAACACACGGTTCACCCGCCAGCCTCTGCACCCTCGATGTCCACCGTGTAACGCCGATCGTGACCAGACAGGATGGCCAGGAGGGCAAAGAGGAAGGCCAGTGGGCGGGAGCAGGTATAAATACCTCACCCTGACACATTGGGTGGCGGAAGTGACGCGGCCCTGGTGGCGGATTTTGGGGGACACCCCTTTGGTCCCCAGGACAGGAGCGCGGGGATGTGCCGAATGCGGCACTAAAGTGGCTGTACTTTTAGATGGGCTCCCTGCGTGCTCTGCGGGCAGCCTCATATTCTCCATTTGATCCTTAGGTTTTTTGCATGCAAACACTTGGATTTAAATTTCTTGTAAACTGCAAATCTGTCATCTGTGATATATGTTCATAATTTGCTCCACTCAGTGTAGTTAAAAACAATTATTTTCAGTTTTATTACAAGCATCTCTCCCATTCATATCTACGTAGCTAAAATATCCAGCCATTGAGGGACCTTCTCTGGGTGCAAAATCCAAATTTCTACCACTCTGAGAATTCCCATCAAAAGTCAATGTCTTCACTGAGACATCGTCCAGTGGCTATCTGGTGGCATGGAGCTCTCTTTAGCTACATCCTGCTTGCTTACCCCGCTGAAGATTTTTGTCTTCCATTTCAGAGACTAAGGCCCACGGTAAAACTTCGGACTGGGTCAAAACTTGTTTCTGTATTTAACCCTCAACATTAACTTTTTCCTAGAAATTAGGCTAATGCAACCAGATGACCGTGGTTGGCGCGTGGCGCTTTCTGGCACTATTATCACAATAATACTTTGTAAATTCATAACTCCAGTTTCCCTTTTGGGATTTTTTTTTCATTTTGGGGTCATGTTATTTATTAAAATGTATTCAAATCAAATTTTTTATATTGGCTTTGGATTTTTCTTAGTAATGCATACATAGTTTGCACACTGCCTATTCGTTATGCCTGTCATCTCTGTGCTATAGCTACCAGGGGATTGAGCTCAGGGTAACTTGTTTACTTTAGTGTTTGACCAAGACAAGGGTTGTGGCAATTACTTGAGGCGGGTACTCACCCCGCCAACTATTACCCTGTTTCCTACGATTTTCCACCATTCCATTTTTTTTCTTCCAACCGAAATCCTGTAATATCACAGCCAGCTGAATGCAGAACACTAAACCTACCTTGTTTGTGGTAAATCAGCTTACAAGTGGTTGTTTTGTGGAAAAGTAAATTTTGCCATGTTCTGTGTCCCTACGTGTCATCCATCATATGTTATGTGTGCATGATTAAATATGCATATGCATTCCCCATGTTCGATTAATGACGCAATTACAGTTGTGTCCACCTCTAGTATGTCAGTTTCCAGTCCTCGTGAATACTACGTATATCAGGCCTATGTAAAGCTACGTTGCCACGTTTCTCAGTGTGCACGTTATTCTATTATAAAGTCCCCGTTTCTAGGCCTCAAAAGGGTCTGGACACCAGATTCAGCTCCTGTCTCCTGAAGCCTCGCTGAGGAGCGATACAGCCCCCACCTGTATCCTCGACCCTTCACTTACTTCCTGCCTCGCAGTGCCCGGCTCACCATGGCTCAGTCTCTGAGTCTGCCAAGAATATGTTATGATTCCAGTTATCAGTTCAGTCCTCCTTCTCTGCATTCCTAAGCTACTGAATCGCATCAATAGTTTCCGTCATTGTCTAGCCTTCACGTCTCCACGTTAGAGAAATACTGCATTTAATGGTCATTTAATATTCTTCATCACGCACTACATGTAGAATAATGCATGGTCCAGTCTTAGAATCAAGTCAGCCTTTCCTCTCCTGACTTCTAGTTTATATCAACATGTTCTCTAAACATCAGATACTAGATACTGTTTAGGTACATGTCGCCCTGACTCTCCAGACTTCAGTCTCTGCTCCTAGCACAGAGTTCATAGCCCCCAGCTTCTCCTAGTAACACGTCACTGCTAGTTTGCGCGCACCATCAGGTTAGAGGTCCCGGCTCCTTAGGTAGCCCCCTCCATGGTTTCCGCCCATTCATGACATATTCTGTTACGTTTGCATCACATGTCTATGTATACGCCCAGTTACACCTACTTTCGCCCTTATCTTTCGCGACTGCTACGCGTCACGCCTTCTGCTCCACCCACTGCTACGCCTACTGCAATGTAATGCTATGTGTTTGCGTTATGTATATATGCTCATGTATTGTTATTAAAAGTCAGCGCGCTCATCCCAGATCCAGCCCCAGCAGCTGCTGGGCCCTGCCATCCTATTCCTATGCAGGTTGTCCTGTTCCTGTCCTTATGCTGTATTAAACCTGCAAAACTCCTACTACCTCGAATCTTGACTCTTATTTATTGAGCTATCTGTTATGATATATGTCTAGTCAAAAAGAGAGGTATTATTTATTTATTTACCACAGTTTAGAGACTGGTTCATGACTTGCTACCCTACTTATGTGGTTCCTGCCATCCATTATACTCCTGATCAGTACAGATTTAACAAAGACTGCCCTATGCTGTCTTTGTGATAAATCACTTTTTCTCCATACTTTTGTATTGGGTGGGGCAAGTTATCTGTGAAGTTTAAATTACTACCCAAATACTGTATGTGGTGACAAATGCTACTGCTATTTCATTGGGACTTTTCTTTGATTAGTTAGATACTCAAATAACAGTTTTTTTTACATTGAATGGCTCTGGATACTGTCTTGGCTAGCAGAGTTGTGTAAGTGCAATAGTGGGCTCTGAATTTTGCACTTGTATCCCAATTTCCTCGTTTAGTATCCATGAACAGATAGAAAATATTAGAGATGGCGTCATGGAGCTAAATAAAGTCCAAAATGGACTTGTCCTACAGGAAAACAACATTTGGTTCTGGATGAAACAAATTTTCGGTGAATGGAGGATGTACATTGTTTTTAATAATCCTTGCAGTATTCACCTTTTTCATAAGTTTTTATATGTATGCATATGCACTTTACAACATCTCACAAAAAATATAGGTGCGTCCCATTCATTTCTATTCCATTTAACTGCTGGGTGAGGCGAAGGTTTGCCCCTATGGACTGCAATATTGCCATTTTTTCTCATTTTTGCATAATAAAGATTTTTAGACTTCAAGTGGGCTTGGAGCTACTGTCTCCGTTCACACCTGAACCTAACCCATACCCTTTGACTGTACCTTGATCACAACCTAAATCTGATCCCATGCCCCTACCCTAATTTATTTCCGATGGGTTCATGGTAATAACAAGGTAAAGTCGACGAGCTAAAGGTCAAACAGCGCTGTGTTGACGAGGTTATCATAGGTTGCCACCTGTTAATACTGAAAAACCATTTCACTCTATTTGGATGTTTGTGTTCCAGACTATGAAAATGTACACTGTTGGTCCAGGAGTTATTCATTAAGTTTGTTTCTCACACAACATAACAGGCATATCCTTAGTATGCATGTACACTCCCACGGGCTCTCTTAGCTGATAACCAATTTTTACTGTTGTCCCACATAAAAATACTCATTTATCAACATCGAAAAGATACAAGACAGAATGGACCTACTGGGGTTCAAACCTGAGACCATAGGATCAAATACAGAACCCTGTGATGAATGCTTTAGTCAATAAACTACTTTCAGGCCCCAGTGATCAATTCCTCATATGTCTGGTAAAGAACAAGCATTAATGTTAAAGATCAGTATGTGCTCCAGGGCTGTATAATGCAGGGATGCCCAGTGCCTACTTAATTAGTGTAACTTCATGCAGCAAGGGTAATGCTGAAATCAGCTGAGTGTATGCTCAAGTTATCTTCCTGCATACAGATGAAACCCTCCTATATGAACGGAATCCAAGCCATGATGCTCACAAAGGAGAAGGAAAACTTCTAGTTGATGTCTAGACCACGTACTACCTGGGACAAATCCTTATTGCATTCACAGGCAATGAAGTTGCACGTGCCTCATACTGACCTTCGCCTAACAAAGATTCAATGGTATTCAAGTACGGCTAAGGTCCGTGTACAAGCCTTCATCCACATGTCACAAGATGGAAGGCTGTGACGTTTCACTGTGCATGCTCCAAGTCACTCGTCAGCACAAGTCCAGGTGTATGACTGTCTCCTCTGTGACGTGACAGATCCTCTGTGACATGGGAATGCCAAGCGTAGACTGATGTCGCGGCTCGTGCCCTCTGGACCTTACGGTTACTCGCTCAAGCCGCGAACAAACGTTGAGTCAGTTGCCTGAGTCTCAAAGCTCGAGGGCGGACTTTTTTTTTTTTAAAACACGCACTTCAAATAAAATCGAAGACTTTGTAGGTCTGAGAAAGCTCCAACACTGTGACGTCTCACTGTGGCTCAGTCTTGTACATTTACCACAAAGCATTCCAGCAATATCCCTCTGAAAACTGCCGGTCCAAATCAAAACACAATAAAAATTCACACCAAATCCAATGCTGTTAGATCACATGAATGCTCCAAAATAAACGTCGCCCTCTGCTTACAACTACATGCAGATGCCTCACCAATTTTCAACTTCAAAGCAGTCAGTAAGAAGGCTTCATATACACTTATTGAAATCTGTTTCAGCACGTCTGGGCACACAGATAACAGGCTTGCTGGCATCAGTTCATCAAGTCCATTGATGTCAAGAAGGTCAAATGCCACAGACTGCAGGCTGTCCAGGTGATGAGAGACTCTTGTGGGGCTACAGGGCATTTACCTTCCTTAAAGGTGCAGGTTTCTTCACTTCAGTTCTTTCAGCAAGTTTTAAATAGACTTCATCTTCCACAACACGTAGGTTCTTTCTTCAAACCGTCACCAGTGTTGTAATGGTAAAAGAAGTCCAGACAGCTGTAGAGCAAATTGCAAAAGATGGTTTATTAAGGCTTAGTTGCAGGTTATCAAGATGGTAAGTTTTAGGTAAGTAGGTAAGTATGTAGAAGATAGCCCCAACAGGGGCAGCCTCCTTGCTGCTCTGCCTGCACACTCCAATTGACACTCAGCACCTCACCAGATGCCCAAGCATTCAATTACATCACCAAGCATTCATCATTCCACCACATCACCAAGCACTCCAGCACTCATCCTGGCTGAGCAGCGGGGAAGGTGTAACTAAGAAAAGGGTGTATGGCAACACTCACGTCACAACAATCATCTACCCCTAAAGGTGTATAAAATCTACTGCAGCTTGGATTCATGATGGCAGAGAGTCATAATAAACGTGCCTCTTTCCTCTGTCTATGTGCCCACCCTTCTTAAATGGTCTTTTCAGTTATCCCTGATTAGTTGCCAGCACTCTGTCTAATTATTTGCCAATGTCACAGCTGCCCTATCAGACCTATCTTGTAGAGAAGGCTGTATTTAACCAGTTGTGGCTTTTACTGAACCAAAGGCTCCTCTACATCGAGGACAAAGGGGTTTCCGTTCTGCCTACAGTACAGAACTTCCTTTGCTAACTACTCTCTATGCTAAGCCGACAATAACATCTCTGCCTCTGTAATCCATGTGGATCTATAGGCAGTATTTGACACAGTGGTCCATCAAGACCTACTACATAGGATGTCAGATTTCGGAATCGGAGATTCTGCAGGTGTCTAATTTAGTGACTACTAGTCCAATAGATATTTTTAGGTTATATTTCTACCCGCTTCATCCTCATATAGAACTTATCCTTATGGAGTTCCTCAGGGTTCCATTCTCTCACGTTTACCTTTTAACCTGTATATGATTCACTTGCCTCATCTAACCAAATCTTGATGGTATGGCCTTTAACTTTACACAAATGACACACACATAATAGTCAAAATCTCGGGCAGTGCCCAGTTAGCAGTGAACAACTTTTCGACTGACTAGATAAAGTTAATTGAAGGATGAGACATAATCATTTAGAAATGAATAAAGATAAAACAGAAATTCTGTGTCCTTTGAACCAATCCCCATTTTGGGAATTACATTTCTTGCCCCTTTCTTTAGGTCAGAAATCAGAACCAGTCCTAAAAGTGAACCAATCTTGGAGTGAAAACAGTGTTAGCGTATATCAGTCTCGATTTTCCTACACTGGATGCCGAAAAAAAAAAGTAAAGTTTTTAAGTTAATGTGAAATTCAGAAGAGGAATTTTTCAGTGGCATCATCCCACTAGAGATCTCTGCTCTAAAGGCAATTTCTTACTCAGGATTCCCTTGTTTCGCTTAAAAACCATGGGCAGAGGACCTTTGTTATTAGCTGCTGCCTGGTGGTGGAAGCGGGTGCTATTTCAATCAACCAATCAGGGGCTTGTAAAGCACGGCTACTCTCCCACAAGGTTCTCAAGGCGCTTGTAGAGGGGAGGCTGCTAGGCAGACTTGGATAAGAATCAATTAAAGAGCCAGGTCTTGAGGTATTTCCACAATTGAGTCAGTGGCGCTGATTGCCTGAGGGGCAGGGGAAGGGTGTTCCAAGTCTTGGCGGCGAGGTAGGAGCACAATATTCCTCCAGCTCTGGTCTTTTGGATCCTGTGGATAGAGGAGGGGGTGAGTTTGGAGGATCTGAGTTGTCTGTTGGGTGTGCGGAAGGTGGGGTGGTGGTTCAGGTACGCTTGTCCTTTGTTGTGTAGGATCTTGTAGGTGTGAGTGAGGATCTTGAAGGTGACTCTCTTGTCGCCTGGAAGCCAGTGGAGTTGTCAGAGGTGTTGCGTTATGTGGCTGTGGCGGGGGATGTCAAGGATCAGTCTGGCCACTGAATTTTGAACATTCTGTAGTGTCCTGAGCTGTTTCTGGGTGGCGCCGGAGGAGATTGCGTTGCCATAGTCGATTCTGCTGGTGATGAATGCATGGGTGGCCATCTTTCTCGATTCTGAGGGGATCCATCTGAATATCTTTTGAAGCAGGTGGAGAGTGTGGAAGCAGGCTGAGGGAACTGCGTTGGTTTAGTGGTTCATTGTGAGAGAAGAGTTGAGTATGATTCCAGGGTTACGTGCGTGATCCGTCGTGGTGGGTGTAGTGCCCAACATGAATGGCTAACAGGAGTCGTCCCAGGCTAACACAGTGGATCCTAGGATGAGAACGTTGGTCTTGTCTGAGTTGAGCTTAAGGCAGCTGTCTTTCATAAAAGTAGCGACAGCCTTCATTCCATTGTGGAAGTTGGTTCACTTCTGGCAGTC
Organism: Lissotriton helveticus; assembly: GCF_964261635.1. NCBI lineage: Eukaryota > Metazoa > Chordata > Amphibia > Caudata > Salamandridae > Lissotriton > Lissotriton helveticus. The sequence continues at coordinate 180,008,803 of NC_136063.1, forward strand.
AAGTGTTCATTGGTGAGGGAGAGGATCAGCTAGGTGTTGTCGGCGTATGAGACAATGTTGAGTCTGTGGCTTCTGATGAAGGCTGTGAGGGGGGCCATGTAGACGTTGAAGTTGGTGAAGCTCAGAGGATGAACCCCGGGAGACTCCACATCTGTTCTCCGTGGGTTTTGAGAGGAATAGTGGTAGTCTGACTCACTGGATCCGGCTGGTGAGGAAGGAGTGGATCCAGCCCAAAGCCTTGTCAAGGATCCTCGGTTCATGAAATCTGGTGAATAGGGTGCGGTGGTGGAAAGTGTCGAAGCGGTGACAGGTCTAGTAGGATGAGGGTTGCAGTCTCGCCCCGGTCGAGGATGGAGCGGATGCCTTCCATGGCAGCGAGGAGGGCAGTCTTTGTGCTGTGGTTGCATCGGAAGGCAGATTGAGAGGAGTCCAGGATGTGGTTAGTTTAGATGAACTCGGAGAGTTGGGTGTTGATGGCCCTCTCCATGACCTTGGCAGGGAAGGGGAGGAGGGAGATTGGTCTGAAGTTCTTGAGATCTGATGGTTCTGAGGAAGGCTTCTTCAGCAGGAGTAGATCTTGTTGTGTTTTCAATTGTTGGGGAAGGTGGGGGTTTCCAACGACCAGTTGATGGTGCGGCAGAGCTGAGGGGTGATGGCGGCTGCTCTGTAGAAGATCTGGAACGGGCATGGGTCCGTCAGGGCCCGTGAGTGGATGCTCTTCATGGTCTTGAGCTTGTCCTCTGTTGTGGGCGGGGTCCAGCAAAGCATGGTCTGTTGAGCGGTGGCTTGGTTGAGTGCAATGGGGCGGGCATGGCGGCCGGGTCTAGGGTGTCAAAGCTGTCGTAAATCTTCCTGATCTTGTGGTGGAAGAAGGTCCCTAGTTTGTCAAGAAGGTCTTTAAGGGGGGAACGTCTGTGGTGTTCCTCTTTGGCCTGGTGAACTCCTTGACGATGGTGAAGAGTTAGTTGCTGTTGTGTGCGTTGACTTTGATTCTGTTTTGGAGGGCTGTTTTCCTGGTGGTTTTCAGGAGAAGGTGACGTGCGTTGATGGCGGTTTTAAAGGTTGCTTAAGTTTCTGGGGCTTTGTTGCTTCTTCATTTCTTCTCAAGGCATCTGCCTGGCGTGTCTGGACTCGTGGAGGGTGGGTGTGAACTAGCAGGCCGCCTTGGATCATTATTTGCCTGGTCTTCTCTTGAGGGTGTCAGTATGTCGGCGCAGTTGGAGATCCATTGGTGGGTGTTGCTTGCTGTGGTGTTGGCATCCGTGGACATTGGCAGAGTGGTTGCGTTGAGGGAGTTGACAAGGAGGTCTGCGGTTGCCTTGGTCCAGTAGTGGCTGGAAGGGCAATGATTATGATGGTGCGCAGTGGGTGTGTCGAAGGCGAGGTGTACACAGTGGCGGTCAGTCCAGGAGAGTTTGGTGGTGTGGCTGTAGCTGATGTTCCTGCTGGCGGAGAAGACAGGGTCAAGTATGTCTCCGGCTGTGTGGGTTGGTGTGGGGTGACTGGCTGCTTGAGTCAGATGTTGGTGAGGTTCTCCAGGAAAGAGGCAGGGTTGTGGTCACTGGGGTCATCCAGGTGGAAGATGAGGTCCCCGAGTAGGATGTCGTCGGTAGATGCAAGGGCCTGGTGTGCGATGAGGTTTATGTTGACGTCGGTGAAGGCCGGTTTGGGGACGGGGGCTGTGTAACCAGGGGCGCTGGTTGAGAGGTAGAAATGGGCAGTAGACGAGATTTTGTCAACAAGGGGTTTATTGTTGCCAACAATTGATCCGAACAGTTAGATTTCAAATAGTGTGATCGTCGCGGGGATCTACTCCGGCTGCGTCTCCGTTGACGGACTTTCTCCTTCTTTCTGCATCCCTCGGGGGTCTGTGGGGTGGGTTCTTCTTCCTCCGAGTCCGTTGCGGTGGGACGGGAGACTCTCCCCAAAAAGGTAAAGAGAAACAAAGGACTGTGAGACGTCTGCACACGATATTTACACAGGGGTAGGGAGTGAGGGAGTCCACCAGTGCTCTATTATACAAGGTGTGCTGAAGTGGGGTGGTCAGGGACCGTGCTCAGGGAAAAGGGAACCGGGAGGTTTAGGTAACCCGTGGTTTGGTACCTAGTGTACCTCCAGCCCCCACCCAGCCCCGCAAGCGGTCACGCACCTGGGTGAGCCACGCACCTCCCCTGGGTGAGTGGCTGGGCGGCTCGCAGGAACGTAGGCCTCCTGGCTTTCCTCCGTTCTTGTCAGACGCCGACTCTGCTCTCTGCAGGCTTCTCTTCTCCTCTACTCCCCCGGCTTCCGATGTTTCTGACCGCTCTCTTTCTCCTCCGGTGTTCTCCGCTCCTCTTGCTTCGGTTTCTCCTCGTCTCCGCTCTGTCTCTTCCTGCACCTCCGTTCTCTCGCCAAACTCCTCCTCCGTCCTCCAGGTGTACAAGCACCTCGTGGTTTCCGGGTCGTCCCCTTTTGTAGTACCTGTGTTGAACGCCGGCTCTTCCCACTCCGCCTCTCTCCATGCTTTAAAGGGCCATTCCTCCTCGCCCATGTCATCGGAAGCGCAAGTCTCAAAGTCCTGTTGGGAAGGAAGAGAGAGAGAGGGGAGGGGTGAACAATCCGTTTGGCGTTTCTCTCCACACTCCGGGTCGCCCTGCTGCATTGTGGGACTGGTAGGCGGCATGGACGGGTGTTCTCCATGTAGCTTCCGGTACACCCCGTTACAGGCTGTTAAGTGAGGGTGCTGTGGGGTGTGGTATTAGGGTTGGTACGGATCTGGAAATTATGGTGTTCCATGGTCGTTGTTGAGTCATTGGAGTGCGAGGTCAGTCGGATTGTGCTTTGTGGACAATGTTGATGCCTCCTCCCGGGTGGCTGAGGTGGCCCTTGCAGGTGATATTGTATCCGTCAGGGATGGTGATTGAGAAGTCTGGTCTGGAGCAGGTGTTGGTCCAAGTTTCCGTAAAGAAAGTGATGTCAGAAGTGGTGGCATCGTGAAGGTCCCAGATTTACATTGAGGAGGATGCAGTTGAGGCGGACGGATGCGCTGTTGGTCGGCTGGGCTTTGAGGGGAGCTGGTGTGATGGTGTGGCTGAAGGTGCAGTTGCAGTTCCAGCAGGCAAAGGGTCCATGGGTCTTCTTTGGTGATGCTAGGCGGAGGGTGCTAGTTTCATAGCGTTGGGGGGTTCGAGAGACAGGGTCCCTGGTGTGCGGCATGGTCCAGGCACAGATGGGGGTAGATGGGCTTGCCCTTGGCATGCCAGCGGCAGGATCGCCATTAAGTAGTGCTGCGGGGTGCTGAACAGCTAGGAGGCGAGAACCGCGGGTAAAGGACAGTGGAAGGGGGGCAGGCCTCAGTCATCACAGCAGCAATGAGGGAGAGTGCAGCAAAAAACAGGAGAAAACAGGCCAAAACTGCAAAACAGCCAAAGAAAGCAATGGGAAAGCAAACCAAGGGCGGAGGCAGAAAGAAGAAAAGTAACAGAGAGATAGATCCATAGGGGGGATCAGGACTCGGGCATGCCGCCGAGTATGGCGGTCACTCTGGTTCCCAGGAATCCAGGATGGGGCGGGGTCACTGCGCACAAGAAGTTACGCGACGGCTCCCCTCCTTACAGCTGCACCTGATTGGGCGTTTGGGGCGCTTCCAGGTCGTACAATGGATATACGGCGGGGATGCCGGTTTCAACCGGCTCCCCGGCCGAATGGGCACTAAAGGGGCTGTGGAGCGGCAGACCGGTCTCTTTCTCCGCCGCTCCACAGCCTGATCAGCCCTGGAGGGCCTCAGGACCCAGGCCTTCACTAGGGGTTTTGAACTCCTGACCTCTGGGTCAGAGGTGCTAGCAACAGCAGGAAGGGACCACAGCTACCAGATGGCGCTGCACTGTGGAAGGAGCAAATCCATTTAGGGTAGAGGACAGGGTTTGATTGGTAACGTAGGCACTGGAACAATGCCCGAGGGGCTGGTGTCCAGTTCCAGCTGTGGGCTGCTTTTTTGAGCAGTATGGGGGTCGATTTGGGTGGTTTTGCGTTGTTCGGACACCGCCAACGGCACAGTGGGTGCCTGAGTGGCCATTCTGGAGGCAGATGGGCGGCCATTACCTCTCTTTTATCAATGGGCAGAGGTGTCACCCCCTTTTTCTCGGTGGGCCGGCCCAATAATGTATGCATATTGAGCCGGGGAAGGGGGTCTGAGCAGAAGTGGCCTCACTTGTTTTCAGGTGTGTTTCACCTGTGTAAACTAATCTGTGCATTCCCCCCCCTTTTTTAATAAAATTTCGCCCTAGCAGTGTTTTGTGGAAAAACAATACGCAAATGTGGGCCACTTTTTTTTAGCGTGCGAGGGACGATTTTTTATCCCAATTCAACCCTCGTAGAGGAAGACAATTTAATCAATGTTCACAATCAGCTAAACACTTGCCTCTTCTCCTAATGCCTACATTTGCTCATCTTGCAGCAGACAATTCCCTATAACAGTTAGTTCTGCGATTCTTGTGTGTTGTAGCACCAAGATACCCCTAGTTGGTGAATGTATGCTCTCTATAAAAAATAAAATAAAAAATAAAGTAAACTAAGTTGCAAAATTGCTGCAAAACTACTTTTAAAGAGGGCATCTGTGACTTCCGACAGTACTGTTTGTTTACCTTTGCGAACCGTGGGCAGATTTAAAATGGCCACCGAGAGGTGACCGACGGTCTAATTCAGAGCTAAACTACCCAGCCGATCTTTGACAAACAGGCTTTCATTTTCTGCAGAAGGATGTTTGCGAGCACTTAAAATCATATTCTATTTAATATGTGAAAAATAAATGCCAGGCACACAAGAATTCCTCAGCTTTTGATCTGGTAAATTGGCTTCTGAGAGCCATTTTAGTCTGGATTTATACATTTATCTTTGAGAAACACAACATTAAAATTATGCGCATACTAAACGAGGCTGCTCGGAACTGGGACAACGGAGCGCTTTTCTAATTTGTCACATAGGCTTTGTACGGCGCTGGCTCGCTATCTTATGCCTGAGGTTTCACAAAAGTACTTGCTGTCTCTACAATACGCTGCACTTTCACAGCAGCCAGTGAAAAGAATGGTATGAAAGGAGCTCTGAAAACTGATAGCACTTTGAGTGCTTTGATAAATTACAGTGGAGTCAGCATCCAGCCCGCTCAATGTTTAGCAGGGTACTATATGCATTTATTAGAATTCTATTCATTGTTACTTTAACAGAATGATTGCTACATGACCTGAACAAAAGTCACACCAAGCCTCATTAGAGCCTTTACGCCCCCTTGTCTTCCATTGACTACATTGGATGATATTGTCTCCTACTGTAGTTGATCAAATCGTATACCTTCCTAAAGCTGGAATAAAAACAAAGATGGTACAGTGATAATCTGAGATCATATAAACAAAAATATTAAAATGCTCAGACAGTTTGAATATGATCAAACCCAGTTAGCTTCAAGCAGTACTAATAACATCTATTCAGTAGCTAAAGGCTCTATTTCAAAATACAAAGGATGATAAAATGCTAAAAGGAGGAGCCACACACGTAAATGTAATCTGTAATTTGTCTCTAAATTATCCACCTACTGTCTTCTTCGCTCGACACTGCATTACCTCTTCATACATCTTCCCTAACCCAGTCCTTACACGTGGGATGTTATCGTCAAACTGCAGAACAAATTCCCTAGTCAACAAATTAATTCCCCCAAGATGGCCGCCATTTACCTAACCATCATCAATAAAAGGTAAACCGTAACACAAATTCCATTCAAAATATCAAGCATAGTAAAAACACAACAGACACCATACCATAATCAATTCCACCTCCGTGAGAGAGTGTGGGCACCTGGCTGTGTCAGGGAAGACCAGGACTCAGAGTAAAGAAGATTTCCGGTAAGTAACCGGCACATTCCAGACCACCCAGAGCGAATATTCTGCTAGACACTTGCTAACACACAACGCCGGTCTTTCCTCGACAGCACCCTCGATGAAACTAAATTTAGTGACCCCTAATCGTTCTCTTCCATTCCTTTCATTGTAGCAAAAGGAGAAATACATGGGAAAAATAGGGTAAATGGAGCATGGGGAGCAAGCAGACAAGAAATAGCAACATAAGTGTGGGTGGGGCAGAAAAGTACATGGTTAAGAGAGAGCAACATGGATGGGAAAGAAAAGCACACGAGAGAGGCCGCTAAAAACATGTTCACTCTACGGAGTGCTGAAATAAAAAGAAAAAAGTAGTTACCTAAAAGCAAGTAATGGAAGCATAGAAACCTACCTATCAGAGAGATGGTAAAGGGGATATGATCCATATGAGGGACAAACACAAGATTGACAAGATGGGACACAAAAAGTTATCAAATAAGAAGCAGGAAAGTTAGAGTGATAGGGGTGCCAAACAATGGTAAGCAATAAGCAGGCTTCAAGTCCCTGTATGTTCTTGGTAAACCCATAATCTGTCTTTTGCAACCAGGCAGCTTGCGCTTTCTGGTAGGCTCCACCTAAAAAGAAGGATTTTCCTAACAGTCCTCATATTTGTGGTAATTGTAGGATATCAGATGAAGACTCTAGTGCTTGGAAATTGACATCCAAAGGGGTGAGAGAGCGCCATGTCATTTTGAAAATTGTAGGGGTGCACCATATCTCCCGTAGTCAGCACCCACATATTTAGAGGGTATACTAATGTGTGTTTTAGAGATATAACAGTAGGTTGGGAATTTGTACAATTCATTCATGACGATGCAATTTAATGATGCATTCATGACAATGCAAATTAATGTAGAGCCTTAACAGGAGTGTAACGTTTTATATGAGGTAGAAATACTATTAACATGTGTATTGTAGGATTAATAAACGTGCCATATTAGGAGTTGCACGTGTAGGAGATAGAATGTGATGTTTTTATTTATTTATTTATTTGAAAAGTTTTATATAGCGCTGGCCAGACCCGGAGGTATCAGAGCGCTTCACAAGAACATAAGAAAACGTAGAAGACAGTTAAACCGGATATCACAGGCAGCGAGCAAATACATCACATTATAACATAAGCGAGGAGAGGAGTAAGGGTGAAAAACTGGCTATTTCAACAATGTAGGGGACAAGAAATAGAAACATAATATACACGGGCAATAAATTAGTGTTGGAGAAGCTAGGAATGTAATAAGCAGTGGGTGAGTGTAATGATGGTACGGAAGGAAAACTGACAACACGAAGTAGGGGGAAGAAGAAAGTTCAGTCTGTGTGGCGGTAGGGACCCCAGTATAAGTTGAGAACGTGGAGTTTGAGGTCTTTTTTAAAGTTGAGGTAGGTGGGGTTGCAGCGTAGGTCAAGAGGGAGGGAATTCCAGATGCTCGAAGCATAGCGAGCGAGATAGGGTGGATTTCTTTTTTAGCAGTGGGTGAAGGCGAAGGAGTGAATTGGTTTTAATGTAGAGAAGGACTTACGTTTAGAAATTAAATGTAAAATTGTCTTTGTAATGTAATAGGGTGCATTGCTTGTAATGCATTTAGACATGTAAAGGCCTGGGACATGAAGAAAAGCCAGTAGAGGCCTAACTATAATTTCTTTAGTTAGCATTGGTTATTCTTGTGAAAGAGCTGCTTGTTGGGAAGGGTGCTGTTCTCAGCGAATATTGAATTGTAACTTTGGATGTACACAAGGTTGCTTCTTGCGTATTCCAGTTGCAGGTGCAAGGCCACGGAGCTTGTTAGGTAGAAAGATCCATTGTTTGGAAGTTAGGCCGGTAGGAGTGAGGACGAGTAGGTACCAGAGGAATGTTCATCTGCAACATTTGGTGAGAAGGTGCCTGGGATCCAAGGACACCTCAACAGACGCTGGATGGAAGGATGCCATGCAGGAAAAATCCGAAGACCAACACCATTCCAGGGGGCGTGCCTTGGGCTGTCTACGAATTTGGGAGTTTTGTATTAGGGACACACCCCGAGGGTGGAGAGCAGATCTTGTCAGGAGGTTGCTAGAACAGGATGTAGGCAACTTAGACAGCATTGAAGGAACTTAGGGCAGAGTGGGGTGTAGGAAGGAGCATCTTAGAACAAGCTCAGTAGTTAGTCTACTCACTTGAGAACGTGAATGCACTTCTTAGGGAGTCTTCACGGCTAACACCTTTACTCTTGCCTAAAGGGAATTGTTAAGTAGGGATGTCACCCTAGAGTTAGTGTAGGGGCAGAATAACCTTTTCTTTCTTTTGTAAATGCAGTCCAGACTTCAAATAGGAACGGCGATTGGATGCCTGATGTTCCTAGAATTGACTTTGCTTTTTATTCCGAGTCGTCTGAGACTCCTTCGTAGGATTATGTACGTCTTAGTGCCAGTCTATTTCTTGAACCTCTTGCTGAGGTGCTTGTATGTCCAATTATTTTTGGCTTTGTAATAAATTCTTAACTTCAGTTCGTAGTCAGTGGTTCTTTAAATTGAATTTTATTGTCGATTTGCAAAGCTGTTTAATTATGAGCTTGGAAACCTCCCCTCTACACTTCTTAGCAGACAAAAAGGTCCAGTCGACCTGTACTGGGATTCTGGAGAATTGATAAGGTAAAAATCTAGATAAGCATCCCAGCCCCTTCAGTGCTTATAGCTAATCTCGCTTAGTCTTTCTGCATTGTACTGGGATTTTCAGGATACACAGCTGAAAGAAAGGTGACAATGCCTTACTTAGGTATGTTGTGTTACAGTAGGTATGATAATCAGGTTCCTCGTAGTGACTCAGAAAATGTACTGTCTGATCTCATTTGTTCACGCTGTCAGGGAGAGAAATAATGGCACTCAGGTACCTGGCTCAAGTTGTGGCAAACACAAAGATAATGCCAGAAAACGTATGTAACTGGGTTCTCTGCTCTTAAACACATCGGGTATAGCCGAATCATAGTGGAGGAAAAGTTGGTGAACCTAACAGTTACCTAGAGTTCTGTTTCTCAGTAAGACCTTCTGACTTGGAGCAGAAGATTGTCAAGGGTGGTAATTGCGTAGTCTTCACATCATGTCTCTGTGAGACCAACTAAATCAAAAATAAATTCAGAATGGAGGTTGTGGAAGTGATGGGAATGCCTCAAGGCACAACAGGTGGTAATCTGGTATAGTTTCAGGTAGAGCTCAGGATTTGGGACAGGTGCTAATGCCTGAAATTTAGAGTGTTCAGGTACCAAATGTAGTAGTTCTGTTGTATTGTTGTTGGTGGGTAATCCAACTGAAAGTGTAGTCAAGAGAGTGGGTGTCAAGAGAGTGCTAAGCACATTGGGGCTGTAGAGGAGGAATATGGTAATGCAGAATCGTGAGGGAGTGGCAATAAGGCCCGGGCGAAATGTTGATTATGTCGGAGTAATCTGAGTAGTTTTAGTAACTATGCATTACTTTTGTGATGCAAAATTACTGAAATTACACAATTATGATAGCTTGTGTGATTAGAAATCATTTGGGGCAAATGTCCTACTGCAGTATCACAGAAACAACAACCTAATAGAGAGTGAGCGTCTTCTGGCTACTACTTTTTGTGCTATGTAGCATTTAGTGCTATTTCCTTAGCACAAATTGCATCCTCGAGCCCAAGAAAAAAGCACTAAAAACTGGATAACCCTTCTCAGATTATTTTGCATAATTGCAAGTAATTTCATAGTACTCACAAGTAATTTTGCTAGAGCGAGTTATGCCAATTATACCCACCCCTCGTGGCAATGAGTGGTGGTCATAGGTAGTGGGTGTAGTGGATGACAAAGGCAGCTTGGTGTTTGGGTGGGGTTTGACGGATATAGGAGTGGTGCATTCAGCAGCAGTAATTAGATTTATCTCTTGAATACTTTGCAGACTGTAATTGCAGGTCAGAAGGACCCTGTCCTTGGCTTGAAACACAATGATTCAGTTTCAGTAAATGTTAATGGCAAGTTTTATGAAACCTCAGAGTGAGACATAGATATGGAAGCATCAAGCCTGTGACCACCTTTGGTTTTTGAGTGGTTGAGTTTAGACTCAAATGTCTCTAACCAGCACTCCACGTTGGTTGCAAAGAAAAGGTTGGTCTTGTTTAAAAGTTATCTTTAAGAGTTTCAGGGTGTAATCCCTTAGTGGCATTATTGTTAACCAGGGTGCCCATTTAATTGAGCTTTTTGGGGACCCAGAGATAATGATGATCACCTATTCAATGATTTCCAGTGTTGGGAAACTTCCCTCTTTGACCAATTAACTCTAATCTGAGAACGCAGATACAGACTCAATACTATGAAGATTGGTCAGAATCAACAAAGTGTATTTGGATAGAGCAAGCAGAATGTTACTGGCATGGAAATACGACTTCTACAGCAATGCCTTCTACTCTATTACCCTGAATAATTGCTAGCCCCAGTTGTTCAACAGCCAGTAAAAATAGCAATGGGAAACGGGGGAATGTTGCCTAGTACTAATTAATATATGCATATAACAAAAACTCCCCACAATTGATCTTAGTCATTGGTGATTTATATACCTGCTGTAATCTTCTGATAAATGCCAGACCTATCCTGATTTTGGCATGATACAAAATAGGTAACCCTATTCCACACATTCAATCGCTTTTTCTGAGGACAAAAAAATATGCTATTCTCTGATGTGTATCTTTTAGAGTTTGCTATAAAATGTATGAGAGCGTCCTCACGTTGTCAACCTGGTACAAAACACACCTGTACTGGATCTATAATTTGTTATGATTTTCTTCAGTCTATAAACCAGGACTTAGGTGAGGATTTTGATATCTGCGTTTAACATGGACATAGGCCAGATCTTTGAATAGTATAAAGGGTCCTTACCAGGCTAGGGTGGAGAGTAATTAAAGCTCTACTAAATTCAGTCCACAGACCTTGGGTGTCATCTCCTTTTTTTAACATAGCATAGAAAATAGCCCCTATCTGAGCGTCATTAATTTTGTAAAATTCTATAGGAAAGCCATCCTCACCTGGTGAATTCCCCGTTACCATGTCCTTGATAGCCTCTTGTATCTCATTTAAAGCTACTTCCCTTTCCAGTTCTGTTTGTAGGTCTTCGTACATGCAGTGTAATTTTAGCACGCAAGAAAGCTATCTTGTACATAGTTGTTGTGAGTGCTACAAATAGGTCTAGTACTATGCAAATAATTTTGATCTGCCTATTGGCTTCATGAGTAAATCCACATTTGCATTCCTAATTATTGGAATGGAGCAGGAGGCCTCCTGCTGGCTTGACTGCATTGTAAACCTTCATCCAGCCTTCTCACCAGATTCATACTGTTTGGCCCTTACACATGATAAGGTGTATTAAGCCTCTGTTATGAAGAGAGTACTATGGTCATTTTGAGCTGTTAGGGAATCTTTCAAAATGCCCGGTACAGATGAACTTTTCTGGTTACAATAAGTGTTCAGATCTTGGCTTTCAATTATTTATGTATCTCACCTCTATGTCTGTAATGCAGAGCAGCGTGCTGCATCAGTTCCCAACTAAGCACTGATTTACCTGCCGCCCATAATACTTGCGCTGACTTTAATAAATCGTTGTTCATGTCAAGTTAATCATTCAAGAGACCTTGCAAAAGTCATTTTTCCACATGCAACAAATATCTGCCTGTGGCCGTTCGCCATAGTTAAGACAGCCCTGCCAAGAACCACACATCAAGCGTTAGACTGACGCATTTCAGTGTGGTGGGCCGCATCACTTCACTGAAATGCAAAGTCACGCATTATGGAGTCTCCTCAGCTGTCAAAACAGGAGTGCTGCTAATGCACCATCACCGACTGAAATTAAGTTGGAGTGGCAGCGGCGTCACTGCGGGTTTACTGAATTACCGCTTGTCGGCTCGCTCCCTGGCAGCTGCTGTAAAAGTAAGTGCCTGGAGTGACTGGTTACTATTCCTAGTTACTTAAGCTGCCATACTAATGCTTTATAAAAATGTGCCTTTAGCGCGGCAGGACGGGGTGGGTCATTAATGTGACCAATCTGCTTCCCCGTCTGTCCGCGCCGTTAGTCATAGTGAGTGCTGCAAGGCAACACTAACTCATTTATGGTCGGCTCAACACTAACTCATTTTTGGTCGAGTGAGCCTCAGTCAGCGGCGTAGGAGACACTAAAATTCTGGGGGGGACAGGGACAACCTTGTGAACTTTCCAGTGACCCTATACAAATCACCGCCCGTTAAACAAATACAATCGCATACTTTCGAAGTGAAATATTAAGAAAAGCAGGCATGTTGTCACAGTTTTCATTTATGCTTTATTGTTATTTACATTCATATAGTAATATGACCAAATGTTAAAAAAACATGTATATGAATCATCTTGATGCACCAAGCAAACATAGGTGGCTGACTTAGGGTGAGGGCGTCGTGTTTGCAAGTGCATTATGATTTGAAAAGTACCTGCTGCTACATTCCTGGTCTCCAGCAATTTTCAGGCAACAATAAAAATGTGAAGATAACTTTGGTGATTAATGTTCTTTATTGAGAGAGATCGGAGGTTTGTCTAGTGGAAGTTTTGACTCTTGGTAAGGTAGACACAGTGGGTTAATATGCATGCTGCAAAGAATGTGTACCTCGCAGATCACAAAATGCATATCATGTAAATTGGTCAGTGAGTTACTGCTTTTGTCTGAGAGATTCTGTTGGTATTTGAAGTTTATAAGTTAAAATCCTAACATTGAACAGTGAGCTATTAACCGTCATCAAAGAGCTGCATGAAAACCTCAAGGTATAGATTAGAACATTAGTATTTCCTTATCCTGATGTTCGAAAACGAGTTAATTAGGATAGAAATCAATTCTGATTATTAAAGAGAACCCCCCAACCATGGTGTTATGTTTTAAATTCTGAGTGTGTGCTTCTTTAGTGTTGCACAGCCATCCTGCGCCCTGGGCACTCCCCAACGTTTTGCTGACTGGTACTGGTGGTACCTGACTCTGACTGACCCTGGCCTCTGCCTGAACAGGCACAGGGCCAGTGCTATTCTGAAAGAGACACTTAAAGATACTGTGAAAACACCTACATACACTAGGGTGCACTATGGGTTAGGGTACCCCTATGATTGGCATGACCTCTCCTATAAGGCCCTAGTTCATAATAGGGAGGGAGATTAGAACTACCTTTAAGTCCCTAGAATATATTAGGGCATGACAGTTTAAAGGCCAGCAGCCCTTTCCGCGTTTGCATGTGTGCACTGCTGAAGCCTGAGGTCAGTTTAAAAGTAGCCCTGTGTTGTAGGACTGCTTTTAACATGCAAATTGTGCCCAAACTCGACTTTTGGGCTTGGGGAACTCATAAATTGATCAACTACAATGCTGGGGCAAAATTAAGTGGGAACAAAAATCCACTTAACTATGGCTGTATCATATTTGCCACGGTACACAACCTTTACAACGCAACTTTTACATCGCAGAGCCTTTACAACGCAACCATTACAACGCAAACTATTACAACGCATTGCTCTGGGGGGCGCTCTAGGATGGGGAATAGGTTAATTTACTATCCAATAACCTTCCCTAGTGTCCACGGGGACTGGAGTTGGAATAGTAAATTAAACTATTCACTATCCAGCACCCCAAAACACTATGCGTTGAATGGACTGCGTTGTAATACTTGCGTTGTAAAGGCATGCGATGAAAAAGCATGCATTGTAATGTCATACATCCATTTGCCACATAATACATCATCTGCTGCATAATCTAACGATTTGACCCAAAACAATTTTGTAGCTCAAACGGTTCAAAAATTACTAAAAGAAATGTGACTTATGTTGCTGTGAAGAGTAGGGCCCTTTGCAAAGGTTGACTGGTCACCTTTCCCTGTGCTGCATTTGTATGTTACACAGGTACTAATGAGGCAAAAGCTTTGCAGAGGCTGTTAGTATGTATAAGTATCATAAAATGCACCGCATTACACTGCAGCCTTTTTATTGTTGCATCATTTAGTCAACATTGCAACATAATTTTGGCCTCCATTGCTGCATAACTCCAGTGGCCCAAAAGAAGGCTGCACAAGTTAAAAGTGTTTGTGCATGAAGCAGAGACCATGAAGTTTGCAAACTTAGGGGCTGATTACGAAGGCAGGTGGACTTCAGTCCGTCTGCCATCGAATCGGGGAATGGGACCGCTGGCCTTCAAGGTGGCGGCCCGACGATAGGCATTACAATGCAACCGTCACTATGGCGTTTGCAGTGCCTATAAGTTACATTGCAGCAGGTGCTGTTGGCTGCATCATCTGACGCAATGTAAAAACTGACATGTCAATCAATCAATCATAGCATTTGTAAAGCGCACTACATACCTGTGAGGGTCTCAAGACGCTAGGGGGGTGGGGGAACTGCTACTGTTCGAAGAGCCAGGTCTTGAGGAGTCTCTTGAAGGTTAGAAGGTCTTCGGTTTGTCGTAGGCGGATGGGGAGGGTGTTCCATGTCTTGGTGGCGAGGTGGGAGAATGATCTGCCACCGGTGGTCACTCTTCGGATGCGGGGGACGATGGCGAGGGCGTGGTCTGTGGAGCGGAGCTGGCGGGCGGGGGTATAGAAGCCGAGTGGTCTGTTGATGTACGCCGTTCCGGTGTTGTTGAGTGCCTTGTGTTCATGGGTGAGGAGCTTGAAGGTTATCCTCTTGCTGATGGGGAGCCAGTGCAGGTCTTTCAGGTGGGGTGTGATGTTACTGCAGGGGGGGGATGTTGAGGATCAGTAGTGCGGAGGCATTCTGGATGCATTGCAGTCGTGACAGGAGCTTGGCCGGGGCTCCTGCGTAGAGTGTGCTGCCGTAGTCCAGTCTACTGCTGACAAGGGCTTGGGTGACCGTCGTTCTAGTTTCGGTGGGGATCCACTTGAAGATCCTGCGAAGCATGTGGAGGGTGTTGAAGCAGGTGGAGGAGATGGCGATGACCTGCTTTGTCATGGAGAGTGTGGGGTCGAGGATGATCTCTAAGTTTCGTGCGTGGTTGGTGGGTGCTCCTAGTGCCTTTGGCCACCATGAGGCGTCCCAGGCCGATGGGATTGAGCCGAAGATGAGGATCTCTGTCTAGTCAGAGTTCAGCTTCAGTCGGCTGTCCCTCATCCAGTCGGTGACAGCCTTCATTCCTTCTTGGAGGTTGGTTTTGGCAGCGTGGGGGTCCTTGGTGAGCGAGAAGATCAGCTGGGTGTCTTCGGCGTATGAGATGTTGTTTAGGTCATGCTGTCAGGCGACGTGGGCGAGTGGTGCCATGTAGACGTTGAACAGCGTTGGGCTGAGGGATGAGCCTTGGGGTACGCCGCAGATTATCTCAGTGGTTTTGGAGCAGAAGGGGGAGGCGGACTCTCTGTCAGGTCCCATGTCTGGGGTTCCCTTACACCCCCAAGGGACCAGAAGGGGGACAATCTGGACTTTCTTTGCTCCAGCAGGAGAAGAGGAGCACCAGAGACACAGCATAGAGAAAAGCTGGAGCAAAGCCAGGGAAGCCAGGTCCCTGCAAACTGCACCCGTTTTAGGCCAGGGGGTCCCCTATAAATACCCCAAGTGGCTGGAGGTCACCACCAGGAGTGAAATGAGCCAAAAATTGTTGAAATTGGCCCCTCAGGGCCCTCTTTATGGCCAAGTAAATATTGAGACCTTGGACCCCTTGAGGGCAATGGAGCACATGGGGCTCAATTACCCATCTGAAACCCCACCCCTGGGGTGAGAGTAGGGGCAGCATTGATTTGGCCAGGGGAGCAGGCATGCGTGGGCCCCCTCCCCATGCTCCAATTGCCCCTATGTCCTATGGGGGTTAACATAAGAAGACCACAGGTCCGTCCCAATGATAAAGAAAGAAGCTGGTCTGACAGGAGGTAGAGTCGGCTAAGCAATAAGGGGACCCGTGACCCCATTCCCAATGTCAGGAAGGCATGTCGGGGTGTTCACCTTTCACTGTGACTGGGGGGGGCAGGCACAGCCCACTATCCACACCTCCCACCCACACTTCCTGTGGAGGAATGCTTGGTCTGCTCCCACCCACCAGGAGCAGTACGGGCGGGAGCATAACTCACCCGATGCCAGCTCCGGCAGAGTGCAGGGAGTCGGCGAGTTTGCAGGAGCATTGGGACTACGCCCACAGCTCCCGATGAGTACAGAATGCTTGAGGTGTCCCAAGTGGGACTGGGGCACCCTCCCAACCAAAACCAAGGAAAGCCATGCAGCACAAGGGCACACTCACAAAATCAAAGTATCTGGAACCGCTGTTCAAATGTTCCTCCTGGCTGGGTGTGCCCCCATATTGCACAACCCAGCTTATTTTATGAATAAAATTGTGCCTTAGAGCAGGGGCAACATAAAGTTACTTTTGGAGTGTTGTGGGGCGGCAAGAACACTGAAACCCTCTCCTCCTTGACTGGTTTTTTAGAGTGATCCTAAATTTCTGAAACTGAAAAAGCAAGACCTCCAGAATGTCTCACTATTATTTAAAAGCAATTCCAGGGCTGGAACTTTTTTTTATTTAGCCTGGGATTGTAGTGCCCTCTAAGGTTTGGTTCAATGGTTGAATTTAATGTGGTCTACAGGTGTGTAAAAAGATTCAGACATATGTTATGTTGATTTTAAAGTCTTATTGGAAATGTATTGCTGACAGAGATAGTTGATAAACCTTGCAATGCTTTATTGATTTCAATGACTGTAATGGTGATTTTCATCATGGTGTTATTGGTCTTAATAATGCTGTCAGTCCCTGATACAGCCAATAGGCTTGTCTTATATGCTTAATTTTGCAAGCCTGGCATGCCTTCTGTTATTGTTGTGATGGCCCCCTGACAAAGCCTGTAGGCTTGCCTTATTTAAAGTGATATCTCCTGTATTGCAATGTTCTATCTGGGTGTATGCGTGGGGGGAACACTGATTGTAGGGGTCATGACACAGTAGAGGTCCAATTGTATTGCAGAATGTCACCTAAGGTATTTTCAATCTGCCTGATTTATATATTTGTAAATGAAGGCACAGTATTTAGAAGTGTGTGAAATAAATGTACTTTATTTTTTCAAAGAAAAGGCACTGACTTGACAATCATTTATTGAGTGTTATAATTGCGAGCCACAAAATGAAGATTAATAGCTTCCTCTGATAAGACTTTTGGACAGCTCTGCTTCTCTACCCTGACAAAGTCAAGTGCTACAATGGGGTGCTTAGTTGCTGGTAAGGGGAAATTGTGGACTATTACATGTGCAAGCCTCACATACTGCACAGCTAATAACCCAGTGTCTTTCGCCTACTATTACCAGTGCCTTCTCTCCTTAATAACTTTCCAGGGAGACAAATTAGCCTCTTGAGCCAGATCAATTGAAGGATGCTTAGTTGCCACATATGCCTATGTCTTTTAATGTGTCAAGCTATTGATGTGTAAAGAGAGAATAATCAGATCATTGGCATTTACGACAGGGGATTTCATGGACCTTACCCTCTCTGCAAGGTCACTCCAACATGCTTTGCCTTCGCACTCCTACTTTTACTGATTTAGGTTTTGTATGCCTTAGGACTCTGGGTACTTTACCTGTGCTAGACAGTGCCGAAGTGCTTGTGCTCTCTCCCTTAAACATTGTAAAATTGGCTTACACCTGATTGGCATATTTAATTTACTGGTAACTAAGCTGTAGAGTGGCATACCATATACCCAGGGCCTGTTAATTACATGCTACTATTGGGCTTGCTGCACTTATTGTGCCACCCACTTAAGTAGCCCCGTAAAAACATGTTCCAGGCCTGCCATTGCAGCCTGAATGCAATTTTACACTGGCAATTTGACAATCCCCTTGCCAAGCCTTAAATTACCCTTTTATTGCATATAAATTACAACTAAGGTAGCTCCTCTGTGGCACATATGGCAAGGTAAATTGTAATTAAAAGTTTGGACATGTACCTCTAAGTTTTACATGTCCTGGTAGTAGTGAAAAATTGCTAATTTCATTTTTCACTACTGTGATCCTTACCTCTCCTATAGGATAACATTGGGTTGCCCTATTACATTTAATATGCGCTAACATTCGATTGGGAACAGGTAAGCATTTTGTGTTTGGTGAGTGAAAAATTGTAATTACAAATCCTCTTCAATGGTAAAGTCAGATTTTAAGTTACAATTTTGAAAATGCCACTTTTAGAAAGTTGATATTTTCCTGCCCTAAACTATCTAGTGGCCACAGCCTCTCCTGGATCACATTACTGGGTGCAGTTGGCAGTTTGACTTTTTATATTGCTCCCATACAGTAACACAATAGCTGGAATGGGAAGGCCTGGATGGGCCGTCAATTGGCAGAATGAGGGGTAGAGATAGACTCAGCCCCACTTGCAACTGAATAGGCTGTGCCCTGTCCTCATACAAAGGACTTGCCACCACTGCACTGTTCATGTAGCCAGCTTAGAGCCAGGGCAGGGGAATGAGGAAACTTCAAAGAATTCAAATAGAAACCTCTAGAAATTTTCCCTACTTCAAAATGCACCTGCTATAAAAAAAGACCCTCAGATCCACCCTTCAGTTCATTTTCTGGATTTACGGTAGGATTGTCTGCTGCAATGGCATGCTGTGTACTCCCAAGGCTGCTTTGCTGCCTGGAGCTACCTGCAGCTTGCCATAAACCCTCTGAGGCTTGCCCTGCTGATTGAGCACTGCTTCTTCACTTGTAATCAGGACTACCAGAGTGACTCCAGAGGCTAGTTTGCTGGCTTCCTTTTCAGAGCCTCAGGGACATAACAAGCTCCCATTCTCTTGAATCCACACCTGGACCCAGCCTGAGTGAGTCCTAACCCCCTAAGTAGTTCCCCGCCAGTCCCGGTGTTGGCGCTATGGGTGCCCAGATAGCTAGAATTCAAACTTGGGACTGCCAATATTTTTGCCTAAAAACTGCTCTGCAAACCTAGAGAAGGCTGGGGCCAACCTGGTTGTCTATCGTCAGTCGACTTCACTTTGCAGCAGCTGCGTTCTTCCCCACAGCAGCAAATCCTGTTCAGGGGTCCCTCGGTGAAGGGGTATCTGGCCTCCTAAAATCCTTATTGGCTACAGCCTAAAGCTTCGTCCTGCTGAATACTTTTGACTTTCAAAGAAGAGAACATAGAAATCCTCTTTGCAACTTCATCCAGAGGCTCCACAATGACGTCACCCCATCCTCAGACACTTCCTGCTGCATTGCACCAGTGAACTTAACCTGCTCAGAACATTCTTTTCAGAACCGCAACAGGACATCTGTACAGCCACTATATAATAGTTCTTCCACCAAATGTATATGTGGGTGGACCAACAGTGGAGACAACTCCATCTCCACCGTGGCCAAACTTCTCTGATAACCTGACAGAGTAAGGGCCATCGAGAAATGGCTATATGTTCTCCAGCCCAATTTAGATGGGTGGACATATAGCAGTTTTTTACTGCCTGTCATTGCCAGAACAACCCTGGAGGAAGGGGCAGTGAAAAACTAAAAATGCCCCCTTATCATGGGAGATGATTCCCATGGTGAGGGGGGTATTGTTTTGAAACTTTACCATATGGCTCTGTCATGTTTGGCAGATCTGTATGGCAAAGTTCCTATACATTCACAAGAACTGCCTTGACGGCAGACGGGGACTCCTCACAGTAATTTACTCTGTCGCCTTAACAGAGTTCAGTCTGTCTGACAAATATTAATTCAGCCTCTTAATCTCTTCCAGATGGTTCTATTGTGCGAGGAAGGCTTTGGTTTCCTTGCTAGCCAGCACAGAAATGTACTTGGCCAAGCAGGATGGTTTAAGGCCTACACCTAATGCAGGCCTGAGTGAGAGAAATATGAGCAAACTTAAGAAACAATAGGTAGTGCAACAGTTATTAAATCAATTCTATATTTACAATGGTGAATAGCCATGCATACATTGAATTTCTTCCTAGGCCCAGCAAGTGAAATTTTACTTTGGTGCAACTTTCGCATGCAGTGTAAATACAATTAAGCACTACAGACTTAAAATATAGTAAAAAAGAAATTAGAACATTTCTTTTAAAATTCTGAATTGTACAGGCCATAAACAATTTACTAAAGAACCTGTCTGTGACTGGCTACATGTGTGCAGTTACTGGGCTGAGTTAGTCACACATGCTCAGTCTGCTCATACATGTACACGGGGGTACACAGGTGACCACATGCAACCAGTCCAGAGCCTCTTGCCCCAGCTGCACAGCAGTAAACCTTATTTTAAAAGGTGGATACTGGAGGTTAACACTCACATTCATTTCACCAGAGCTTAAAGTGAGTGAAACTCAGTCAGCTTCCCTTAAAGTGGTGAATACAATCTTAAGAGGGCTGACCCATTTATCACACTACCTAACCTATGCCCATCTCTGTAGTGTGAATAATATACACCTGCACAAAGGTGGAGGGTTTGTAAAAAAAGGGTGAGCTTATTATTATTGCATCTTTTGTAAGGTCTTTTTCTCGTGGCCAGATACTAATAACACTTGCGCTTACCACAAGGGACTTCTAGCATTGGCAAAAGGAACTGCAGTCTGCCTTAACGAAGTACCTGATACAGTTTCTGGAGAGCATGAAAATGTTAATGCCATTGTTTCTTTTCAAATAGTAACATATACGGGCTTTGCCAATGTGTGTTGAAACTATGAAAGCCTGATATAGTACATCATATGACTAGCTGTAGTACTTGACAGTCCCATTATGCTTGCTGTGTTTATGCTTTGCATATTCATGGATTTGGTAAAAGATTGTAGTTGCCATTCGACTTTGTGTGAGTCAAGACGAAGGAGTGGATTTAAAGTTTGATGAATGATAGATGCCAAACAGCAGATATCTATGAGCTCTAAATGGGACATCTTAATAGGACACCCACTTCTAGAACCTGTTCTTGATCATGCAAAACTTAGAGGCATATTTACAATAGAAGTGACGGAGCATGGCATTAGCCTTCTGGGCTTAACGCCCGCTCCACCTCTTCTGAAACACAGGGCTGCACCATATTCACAACAATATGGTGCATCCCTGCGTTTACTCCTGCGCTGGAGCTAAATTTAGCTGCCCGACACCAATGCAGGCACACTTGCACCATAGCGCAGGAGTGTCTGTGTGCAGGGGAATATTTTTTACGTGCAGCAAGGTGTCTCTTCCTGCACATAAACAATATTTAAATGGTGTTTTGTAACTTCTATGTGTGCTCCTAAATGCAACACACATAGAAGTTGGAAAATGTCATTTTTTTAATGATTGTTTATGTGCAGGATGGGACACCTTCCTGCATGTAAACAATCAATGGTGTTGTTGCTGTTTCCATGTGTGCTGCACAATGCAGCACACACGGAAACAGTAAAAACAAGGAGAAATTAAACATTTCTCCTCATTGTGCCAAGGTAAGACCAGGTTTTCCCTGGTCCTAATTTTGTCGCAACCCCATATTTATGCCACCCTTGTGAATAGGGGGCAGCTTCAAAATCAATGGGTGTTGTGGCGGAACTCCCACCATAATACCCATTGCATTTCCCTTTTACGCTAAGTGTAGCGTGAAAGGGGGCCTTATTTACAAGCTAAATTAAGTGACTTAACATTGTCTTGTAAATAAGGCAATGCCCCTATCGCCACCACAACATCATGAAAAGTGACGTAGTGGTGCTGATAAGGGCTTGTAAGTATGCCCCTTAGTACTTTAAAGTCTTCCCTCAAACACGTTAGTACTATGAGGTGTCATCCATAATGCAAACGTCAGCACTTTAGAGGTAGAAATCGACCAAGCTTTGGTGCCATCTTCTGGCCCTTTTTATACATCTTAATATAAAGTCAAAGGACGATCCCTGGACAAGTTAATATAAGAGAATCCTATAACACTCACTAGCAGTATATAATTAGAATAATATCGGGATCACTGATCACAGACTAGTTTGTAACGTTCACAATTTTTTATTATTAAAAAACATATATATTAAATAAAATTTCAGTATGAAGTCAATTATACTGAAAACATAAAATATACAAAAGGAATTCTTTTATATACACCAACACACCACAATATGCAATGAAATTAAAAACAAAAGGACATTATCATGTTAAGCTATACAGCACAATAATTGAACAAATACACATTTTCTAAGATAGGCAACACACTTTTCATCTTAGAAGAAAAAGATAGACGAAAAAAGGAGAAAACCCCACATACAGGAAAAAATACCTAATATTTAAACAGATAATTCAATTCAACCGCCTTCAAAGTGATATACTAAGATTTCTGGTATTACAATATGCAAGATATCCAGAATCCCAGAGGCTTGAATTTCATATAAGGAAAAAAACGTCGACGCGTTTCGGTGTATCAAACCGTAGATGTGGTTACACCTTCATCAGGACTAAGGATGCTCGTTATATGTGGCAGTGTAGATCAATTTTTTCACACCGCCTGGGGATGGGAACAGTTCAACCTTCACTCTGGTCCAATCGTTTTTAAAGAATGGTTTTGTGGAATATTTCTTCCTTCACTTATTTGCTCGAACTCTCGGTTCCCTGGTAATGGATTATTTCCTCAATTTTAGTGCATACGGGAACCCTTTTATTATCAAAGGTGTCCCCTTCCCCGTGGTTCGCTTTATATTTCTGACTCGTATCTTGCTTCGTGATAAGAATTTGTAGATATTCACGTATGTCTTTTAGTTCTTCATGCAGTGCTCGCCACGGGTACATCCCTTCTAGTATTTTCCGTAACCATTCTTTAAAATCGATCGGACCAGAGTGAAGGTTGAACTGTTCCCATCCCACTGGAGGCGGTGTGAAAAAATTGATCTACACTGCCACATATAACGAGCATCCTTAGTCTAAGCAAGGATATCTGTTGACTGAATGAGATGACCCTAAATGAAACTGTCCTGATGAAGGTGTAACCACATCTACGGTTTGATACACCGAAACGCGTCGACGCTTTTTTCCTTATATGAAATTCAAGCCTCTGGGATTCTGGATATCTTGCATATTGTAATACCAGAAATCTTAGTATATCACTTTGAAGGCGGTTGAATTGAATTATCTGTTTAAATATTAGGTATTTTTTCCTGTATGTGGGGTTTTCTCCTTTTTTTCGTCTATCTTTTTCTTCTAAGATGAAAAGTGTGTTGCCTATCTTAGAAAATGTGTATTTGTTCAATTATTGTGCTGTATAGCTTAACATGATAATGTCCTTTTGTTTTTAATTTCAATGCATATTGTGGTGTGTTGGTGTATATAAAAGAATTCCTTTTGTATATTTTATTTTTTCAGTATAATTGACTTCATACTGAAATTTTATTTAATATATATGTTTTTTAATAATAAAAAAATTGTGAACGTTACAAACTAGTCTGTGATCAGTGATCCCGATATTATTCTAATTATATACTGCTAGTGAGTGTTATAGGATTCTCTTATATTAACTTGTCCAGGGATCGTCCTTTGACTTTATATTGTCCCTAGTACCCTGTTCCCTGGAACTTGTGGGGTCTTCTCTCAATTTATTGACTTGGCCCTTTTATACATCTGCCAGATAAACAATTCTAAACCAATTTAAACATGATAGAGCCTCCTTCTTGCCCCCTGCTCATAAATAAGACAGAAAACAATTCTCAGTGAAGCTACATAAAGGCAATTGTGAATGTATCTTATTTTAACTGAACTGTTACTCAGTACACCTTAATTACTGATCAGATCAAGATCATCCCCTATCTCCTACCACTTTCCCCATGCACTGAAACCTGCCTAATGCTACTTCTCTTACACCAGGAAGGTCTGCACTACCATTTTCAGGATCACGTTCTCCATCCTCAGAACAGTAATGACTATAGAACTCTCCGGACAAGTAACATGTGATCTTAATCTAAACCATTATCTGATGTTTTCCCAGCTCTGACAGTATGTTCCTATACACCACTCCAATCACAATACATCCTGTCGCTCTTTGATTTGTCCATCTGCGTCTAGCTCCCTCTCAGACATGGATCCTGTTTCACTCGATGCAATAGACACATACCTGGAATCCGACAGCCACAATGCCCATAAAATTAAATACCCACTCAGTCTAACTAAAAAGCCCTCAAAGAACTTCAAACACAGACTTCTTAATCTGTAGCCAGAAACCCTAATCTCTGACCCCCATTACTGCGCATCTAAAGGAACCTTAATAAATGTTCTCATCTTCTACACACAAAAAAAGAATCCAATGGAGGAAAGCCATCTACTCTACGCTCTTGATCTCTACATCCAGGAAAACCTCGCACAGCCTAAGACTATACGTTGCTCCCTCACCCATCTTCAATACAAAAATAATCATCTCCATTTATAATAATGGGAGAATCCTCATCCAGTCATCAGATCGCAACCTAGATCTATTCAACAACTTCTTCCCCATCATAAAACATGCAGTATCTGACAAAGGCTCAGCACCCTCTCTGGATCGTCCTGGATCTGTACACGACCGCCAGGCACCCCAAATATTATCCTTGCTCAGGCTAGCCACATTAAACAGTTCACTCTTATCCTCTACACCCACCCCCCCATAGCAATCAGCCCACACAATACCATCTCCTCCATACCCCCTGATGGACCAGAGTCTTTCCCATCAAATCACCAAACCAATAGGCGCTCACAAATCACTGCGACATCAAGGGTCACCGAGTCACACAGCAACTAAAATAGCTCCTCCATTCCGATCCCACCCCCCAATGTCAGAATACAAGAATAAAGCCATCTCCAGCTCGACCTCCCCCTTACCTTCACGCTCAGACCAGCACCAACCCAACTACACAATCCAGAGTACCCGCCTACCTCCCGGCCCCCTGACCCAAGCCATGGCAATGCCTCAATAGAATCTAGACTTGACAAAATTTCCCCCACGAGCCCTGTCAGACTTAAGGATTCGCTATTGGACAATAACATATACTCCCTTCTCCTCACATATAATCCTGCACACCACGAAAATCCAGACATCCTGACTCCCATAATAACAATTGCCTCGAACCCACACAGAGAGCATAGGCCTAACTCCAGTGAAGTAAATAAGTCTAACCTTAAGCAGGTCCCTATTGTACCGACAACCTCAGTAGACACCAAACCACACCAGAGATGCATGCTTCTAAATTGCAGATCGGCCATGAAACACGCATTGGACATTGCTGACCTCATCTATGCCCACAATCTTGACCTCTTACTCCTAGCAGAAATATGGCTAAATGACTCCTCTGCACCAAACCAAGACATATTTGTCCCACCTCGCTATGACAGTATAAGATCAGACAGACCGAATGGACTGGGTGGAGGCATTGCCTTCATACACCACATTGACCTAGCAGTGAATCAGTTGCAAACCGTTGAGTTAGCCGCTTGTGAATGCCTTTGCATAAACATTGCGAGTAACAACAAACCACTATGTACACCACATGTGACCTACCACCCTCCACGCAACAACCTTTCGTTCATCGAACAAATCATGGAAATCATTACTATCAACTTAGGACAACACTGCTTCCAGATCTTCCTTGAGGACTTTAACCTTCATTGGAATGATCCTAATGACCCCTCAGTTAACCGCCTAAAATCCTTTCTAGTGGCCCTTAACCTGAACCAAATCTGTGACAGCCCTATGCACAAGTCGGGTGCGACCCTGGACCTAATCATTGCTAAAGCAAACTCCATTCAACTCGAGTCTATCCTCCCATGTGACTGGACAGATCACCACTGCATCATCTTTCTCATCACCGAATCAGTGAGGATACATAAACCACAACTTAAGATACTAAGACAACGGAAAAGGATCACTCACGATATAGACCTTAATGACTTGACATCCCTCAGCAATAATGTTTTGCCTCCTCCAGCGGACATGTCTGATGCCAATGACCTTACAAACCACTACAACTAATCCATTCTTGATACAGTTGCGCCTTTGACACTAACCGAATGAGTGTGGAGATCCTCGTCATCCCTAGAACACCTCAAGCACCTACTATCACTGAGGAACTCCTACAATAATCCCATCAGAAACTCCAAAGCAAATTTCTTTAGAGTTCAACTAGACAAAGCGAAAAATCATCCAAGAAAACTGTTCGAAATCATCAAACATAAATCTAATCAAAAACCCAACCCCTGCACAATGGGATCACTTCTGCTGCCAAACTGCAACGTATCTGCCTCCTTCTTTCTTGAAATGTCGTAAAAGATTGAAAGTGATCTCCAAACAGCAATTGAGCTGCTCCTGATGATACTCCCGAATTGCCCAGGCCAGCATATGATTGTTCAAAAATGACGCGTCGTGGGACACTTTCAAAACCTTTGATGAAAATGCCATTCTTTATATCTTCACAACACTTAAACTGTCGAATCAGTTTTGCGACCCGCTACGAGCTAACATCTTTAATGAGATTAAAACTTCCTTACTCCCTCTGTGGACTCAGATAGTGAATGCTTCCCTACTCCAAGGGGCTTTATCAGACTGCCTAAAATCAGGGCAGGAAACCCCATTTCTAAAAAAAACCAAAGCGGATCATACGAACCCCGTCCCATCTCCACAATTCCATCTCTGGCAAAGCTCCTTGAGAAATGCACACATACCCAGCTATGCAATCACATTAATCAGTTCCACCTTAGTGACCAATTCCAATCTAGTTTCCGTCCCGGTCACAGCACGGAAACAGTCCTCACCCACATAGTTGATGACGCACTTAAAATGCTAGATCATAACACATCTTGGTGCCTAATCCTCCTAGACCTATCCTCAGCCTTCGACACGGTCAAACATGACAGTCTCCTTGAATTGCTTGAACACAGAATGGGATTATCAGGGGTTGTCCTAAAGTGGTATGCCTCATTTCTAAAAAACAGATCTCAATGAATTAAGGTTGCCCAATCCTTGTCCACTACCACTCCTTTAGAGGTCCCCTAGGGAAGCACCGTATCACCTACTCTCTTTAACCTGTTCATGGAACCTCTTAACGAAATTCTGAAATTTTCCAATGTACAATACCACATGTATGCATACAGTACCCAACTGTACCTTAAAATCCCTCGAGGATATCCGTCTACTCAACACGACTCTCCAAAAAAAAAAACTGGCTAAGCAGAAACCACCTTAAAGTCAACTCGCTCACAACCGAATTCCTTTTAATTGCCCCACCAAAAAGATTCTTAAACACCGAGGATTGAATGAAACACTTGACAGTTTTCAACTGCCTTCCAAACATCACAGATTTCATCAGATCACTAGGAATTATACTTGATAAGAATCCCAACATGAGTATTCTAAGAAAAATAAAACCCTACCTCCCCTGCGATGATCTTAAATCAGCGGTGCAAGTGCTAGTTATCCCCAGATTCGAATATGGGAGTGCTATCCTATGTGGTCTGCCAAGATTCAAGTTGGCTCCACTAAGGGCATCCCTTAACTCTGCTGCAAGGCTTATCACTGGATGGAAAAGGTACAGCCACATCACTCCCGATCTGAAGGCACTAAACTGGCTTCCTTATGAGGCAAGTATGCAGATGAAAACTGCTTGCATGACCCACAAAGCCCTTCTCCTCAATACACTGAAGTACCTAACTGACAAACTGGAACTGTCTGGTGGTGGCAGATCATCTAGAAGTACTGTTAAAACCTCAAAAAGTTAGAAAAATGAAAACCTACAAGCAAGCCTTCTCAGGATTGGCCCCTAGAATCTGGAACTCCATGCCCCCTGAAATCCAACTGATCCCTTCAATCACTTCATTAAGAAAAGAAGTCAAACTGTTTTTATTGAACAAATCTCTGACCAGAACCCACAAACTCATTCTCTGGATACTGATCTGACATCTGGTTTATAACTCATTGTTCCACTCCTGATTTGCAACGGACATCATCAGCCTTTATGTTTCGTGGTTATTTATTTTCTACTTATTTAACTAATCTGTTAAGTGCTCTGATACCCTATAAGGTCAAGTTTGTGCTATATAAAACTTTATAAATAAAAATAAATAAAATACAAAAGGCAGCAGTCTGGTGTACCTACCATCATGAAAAAGGTGGACACCGTAGAATCTGTTATAGATCATGTAAAGGTTAATATTATAAAACCTCTCCTCAGGCATACAAAAGTGGGCATTCTACAGAGTCATTCATCGTCCAAAAGTCAGTCCACTTCAGTGCCCCCCATTGTTACAGTCAGTATTTTAGAGTTTGGCCACCAACATAAAAAATATTGCTTTATTTAAAAGCATGTCAGTATACGTGCGGGGTCGTACACAGGTTATGTTGGCTGACAATGATTTTGCAAATAGTCCATACTTAGTACAAGCCTCCCCTGCTGAAGGAAGTAACCCCATTAGGGCCACCCGGGTCACTCACGACTACCTCTCAGCATTCCATACAGATGGCGAGTAGGTCAGACAGTAGAGAATACAACCCAAGCATATATTTTTTCAGATACACTTGAGTGGAGCCCCGTCTGCCCAGTCGCTTAGGGGTGCTGCAGAGAGGACTGACTTCAGCAAACATAGCGATACATTATGTACAATCAGCACCAGGAAAGACCTGCCCCTAATGGAACTTTCCAGGCACGTGCGGCTAACACAAAGAAGTACAGTAGGATGAGTTTTGATTCTGAGGCCAGGCACATGGTATCTCTTAGCCAAGGTCATCCTGGTCAGGCCTGCAGGCTAGACTAGTGGGATAAAACCTTGATTTAGTCTGAAAGGTATGCGCTAATAACCTTGGAGAATGAAACTTTTCACCACCTGCTTTACCAGGAGACAATAAGCAGTCAATGACATGATTCAAAATGGCAGCTGAACATAAAATGGTGCAGCGAATGCTAACTTTTACATGACTGCCTTCAGGTAAGATGTAGCCAGGCCATAAATACTGGTAAAAAGCTGCGTATCATGTCAAGAAGGTGCAAGAAACGTGCAGCCGCAGTGGACCCTGAATACCAGCACAGCCGTCCACACAAACATTCCCACAAGAAATAGTCCTTCTTTTAATTAAAAACTTCATAGGGTCGCGAACTGTTCAGCCTCGATGCTGTACGCCTACACAGCTCTGCCATGTCTGTTCGGCAGCATGCAGGGAAACAGTCAACACCTGCCAAAGACTTCCAGTGACCTTCTTCTCTCAGACGAGCGTATCCATCACGCGCCTGCTCTTTGTGCTGTGTCTCCCGGATTTATGTGGTACTTGAAGATTATGAATTGCATTAAATATAGATATACTGGCATTCCTGCCCCAGGGACTTTCCTACTTTTCACAGCGCAGTAGCTAAAGACTTTGTTTTCTTGACACGAGAGCTCTGAGAGTTCATTCTCTGAGGAAGAAAATGACGCACTAAGTTACTTTTATGAGAGCGCGAGCGGAAGGCTACACGATGCTTCCACTTTCTGACCAAAGTAATTTTAAAGGACGGAAAGTGTGCAGCCCAACTGCAACATGTATTGTGTGAGCATGTGTTTGTTTTTTACATCAATTCAAATTATCCATTTCACAAGTGTGTGCTGCAGCTGGTGTACATGGTCGAACATGCTTCTAGGCATAATTGTGTACAAGGAAATCTATGGTTAAGTGCTTATCAAGACACAATGAAATTAATTAGATTTTTGCATTGCAGAACGCATAGCACTAGGGGGCTTATTTACAAGCCACTGTGCGCCGACGTAACGTTGCTTTTATTGATGATCTGACGCTGCACAGTGCAGTACCATATCTACAAGACCACGTAAAGCCACCCTGCGTGGCTTTTCATGGCCTTGTAGATATGGTGTGAGGCAACGCAGCGAAGCGGCTGAATTGCCCCACACTGTCTCAGGGAGGCGTTACAGTGGGTGTTCCCACATAACACCCATGGCATTTGACACATTACCAGATTTACAACGTCCTTTTGAATGCATCAAAAGCCTTCGCCTTCCATGGGGAGGCTTAGGGCAGGCACAATGAGAAGAAATAACTTTATTTCTCCTTGTTTTTTCCTCTTTCTATGTGTGCTTCATTCTGCAGCACACATAGAAGGAAGAAATCACCTCCATCGATTGTTTTTGTGCAGGAAGGTGCGAGGGTGCCTGAGTTGGCGTATGGTAGCACCACCCCCTTTTGTACAGCCAATTGTGCACCAGCACAGAGGAAGAGGACAGGAATGTGCCATATCTCAGATGGGGTGCATTCCTGCCCTTTTCTTTTGACGTCTGGCAGTTCCTCAAGAAGGCTTTCGGCCCTGCCCTACGACAAAACTCGCAAATGAGGCTCTTAGAGTGCAGTTTACAAAGAATCCCTGGCCCACTATCGAAAATCTGTCACAGTTGAAGAATTCTAACTGGCCTCTGTTCCTAAAATTTGCTTGTGTAGATTTTCAGGTTGGAGCTGTTCTTTTGTTTTTGGCTTCTCTGGTAAAGCTCTGCCTTTAATGTGTGTGCTTTTAATTAGGGTAAATTACCTGCAATGCATTTATGAATATTCAAATGCTGGAGGATTTATTTACGAGTGGCCTGCCCTGCCCGCGCATCATTTTGTATGACAATTTGGTGGCTAAAAAACACCTCAATCATGTCTATGAGGCCTCTTAAAGCCACTTTGCGTGGCTTTAAATAGCCTCATAGATATGGAGTCAGACAAAGCAGCGCAAGTTGCTGTCTTGTCTTACTCTGCGTTAGGGAAGTGTTCCCTGGGATTTTGACGCTTCCCTAAATTTGCAACATCATGTAAACCTGGGGAAAATCCAAATCCTTACACCTCCCCAGAGTAGGTGTAATGAGGTGAAATGTTATTACTTCTCCTTGTTCTTTTCCTCAATCTATATGTGCTGCATTCTGCAGCATACAAAGAAAGAGGAAAACACCTCTCAGGATTGTTTTTGTGCAGGAAGGTGCCTCTTCCTGCACAACGACAACCCTGCATGCAATGCCGACAGCAGACGCGCAGATGGGTGCCTGCATTGTCTCTAGGCAGTTCATTGTGTGCCAGCGCAGAGGGAATGGACAGGAATGCCCCGTATTTTATAAATACAGTGCATTCTTGCCCTTTCACATTGGCGTAGGGCAGTGCAGCAAGAAGACTTGCGTCGCTGCCCTAAGCCAAGTCCTCATAAATGAGGCCCTGAGTCTGTATCACATGCTCTTGAGGGAACATTACTGATCTTACTGTAGGTTAGATGTTTTTGTTTCTGTTTTGGCCAAGCACCCCAAACCAGCAAGTGAAAGCAGACTCAGAATCGATCTGAAGGGGTGCCGTACAATGTAATCTTGATGGATCTGTAAGGCCTCTTTTCTTAGGCCACCAGAGGGTCAATGTTAGTTGCACAGAACAATTCATCTGGTGAAGTTTCTTATGCAACTCAAATGACCTCAATACACCTATACTGTTATAGTATTAGTGATGGAGCAAGGTTTCATACGTAACAAAACTTGCTTGGACTCAGCCCTCTTAAAATAACATGTAATCTGTTAATCAATATGTTTTGTCCTACTAATAATTGCACCACACGACATTTTTAGCATCTAAGTGAAGCTTGTCTATGTACTTTTACTAACAGTAACTCCAGTGTCCAAAAATTGCCGCCGAAAACACTCGAACTTTACTGCGCTTGCGTCTGCCACACCCACGTGAGGTGACGTACATTCTATTTGGAGGGAATTCTTTGCAGCTGCGCACTAGTGCCAAGATGGCCGCTTCATGTCTCACACACTAATGCTTATGCTGCTGCTTAAACTAAAACTTGTTCACGCTGCTTAACTATTAATGCTATATTTAAAATGAAGTAATGGGAATAGAGTAGACATAAGTGGTATACAGTACATTCATTTATTTTCGCATTTTAATGTTTCTCTTTGACTTTGCTGCTAGCTCGCATTTGGGCCTGAAGAATGATTGTAACGCCATATTGAAACCACAACTGCGCATGAGCCTACGTACCAAGAGTCCTCGAGCAGTGGCATTGAACTAATGCCAATGACAGTCTTGCCTACGATACGCCTGGGAACTCGACCCCGTGAACTTCCAAGAGGAAGACAGCTTGCAAAATTGTTTTAACATTGTATAAATTGAAACTAATATTGCTGGGTGGAATAAAAACTCATGAGAAAGTAAATTATGGGCGGGAACCTTGATCATTATTATTGAAAGACAAATGACTTCATACTGGTTTGGTGTGATGACCTCTCCTTGCCTTTTGACCAATCAAATGAAGTGAATACACAAATTTGCAAATCTGGCAGGTGGTACACTGCCCTTGAAAATAGAATAACTAAGGTAGGCTTAGTCAGTTAGATTGTCTGACTTGTCACAGACCTGTCACTGACCCAACGTATGCTGAAGAAGAATCGAGAGCAGAGTGCTAGTCTAGCACTCTGTCAGAGGAATTGGGAGTTTTGCTGAGAGAGAAGATTCGATGACCCAGTCGGGGTCCGGCTGTTAGCCGCAGAGAGGGGTGTGACGCTGGCGTTGCACTTAGCTGAGGTTACCTGTCCTGTCCTGACCTACACCTGTCCTAATCTGCACCTGTACTGTCCATTTTGCACCTGATCTGTGGGGAATCCTATCTCTCTTCTGTATCAGCCCGTGGCCAGGGTTGGTCCTCGCACCATTCTAGGTAAATATAAATCTGTGTGGGTATGTCCTTGTGCTGTTTTCCCTTTCTCACCCTTCCCAGGTACCAATGTCTATAGGCTCATCCTTAAAGTCTCACAGTACTATTGCTATAATAATTATTTTCCTACTTGAAAGAATTTTTCTCTCATTTGTATGGTTTATAATACACACAATAGTGCATAGATAAAGAGTTTAAACTTTTCTACCGAGTCAGTGGTTATTTCATGAAGGTAAATGCTTATGTTACTACCTATTATTCTAACTCCCTTTTATCCCTTGGGACTTTAAGTACAGGTGATAAGGATTGGTAAGTGAAAGTGTACAGGAATAAGTCCTAAAGTAAATAAAAGTTCTGATAGGCAGGAAGTCTAGCCAGGATTACCGGTTCAAGGTGTGAATGTTTTATGGGCCCAGGTGAGTATGGTAAACTGAGATGGTAATCCTGTGCGCGCCATCATTAGTCAAAATAGGATTACTACCTAACAGAACATAGGTTTGATATTGTAGTGTAGTTCCTATATTCCCAATAGGCTCTGCGCATTGGAATAGTATATCCTATAGATTTGACGTAGGACTGAAGACGACTAGGTCTCTACCGAAAATACTAGACTTAATTGTGAGTGCCAGCTTGCTCAGAGATCACTACAAACTTTCTCGAATACACAAGAAGGGATTAGTTTCTGATAACCGCAGAAACATGACAACTTTGTTTCCCAAGAATAAGAAATCTTTCTCTAGAGTCACAGAAACAATAGATAGTTATTTCACTCAGTCAATCGTGCATGCTTCGTATCATCAGAGGTGCAGAGAAAATAGAGACGGGCGTTTTCAATAAAAGAGTATTTATTGAACAGTCTTCTTTCTCATGCAGAGGAAATGTACTGCTACAATCGTAACACTGGTTGCTAAGTATAATGCGTACAGTACGAAGAGTATTATAAAATAATACTGTAAAAGCATGATATGGTTTCTAAGCCATAAAATACATAGAATATATACATTAATAAATAAAGACTAAAAAGTACTCAACTGGTGCTTCTAAAATACACCTACCCCGGTGTACCTAACCTAGGTCTAGTACAAGAGAAGAAGTAAGTGAGGTATAGCTAAGTTTCAGTATTCTTTTGCCAAGAATCTAATCCAAGAATTCTCTAAGGGTTTAATCAGCTCCGTACCTTGGTTTAGAATGAAGGAGGTCTTATATCTCTCACTCAGGACTCGAATTCCCAACAGCCCGCAAGGGTAGGTTGGAAACAATGGAGCTGGATTTCTCGACAAGAGAAAAGACAGCGTCTCTCAGTGCGTCTGCTGGAGGGTCGGCTTCCTTAGGCACTTGCTGCAGCAGGGCGCGTTGGGCAAGTAGATAGTCGAACTGCTCCAAACCATCGTGTGTCTGTTTGGGGAAGTGTGGGGATATTTATACCTTGAAGGTGCTGAGTTTGACGTAAGGTTGGACATAATAACGTCATCAAAGACTTAGTTCTTTGAAAACTTCATGAGTTCTTGGATAAATCAATATTCATGCAGGGGGAAGTCTCTGACTGCTGAAGGCGGGCTTTTCCAAGAAATCGTAATAGATTTTCGGAACTAGTGGAAGTAGCCAAGTCGTATTAGGACTACTTAAGCTATGTCTTAATATGGGTATGATTTCTATGCCTACATAAGGATAGGGTGATTATACATATATATGGGCATGAATCGGGAAAATTACACTAGGGTCCTAAAACACTATACAACACCCACTGCACGTATTATGTCTAATATTACTAAATCCGTAAGCATCTAAAACATAACATAAGCATGTGTTCACAATCATACCCTACAATACACAAAATGCATTTGATAAGGTTGCACATGAAAAAAATGAGCATTTGTATAGTACACATATAAAAGCAAAAGTCGTCATTCAAAACATGCAGTATGATGTTGGCAAAGCTAACTGAATGAATCATGTAATGACATTTATGAAATGGCTCGAAGTTTACAGAAGAAAAGTCGAGACCATTCCATAGTACAATATATATATAAACTGTTATTGTTTTTTTTTTCAGAGGACAAGGTCAAATACTGTCTCTAGGAAGTGTTGAATTTCTTGTTCTCTAAGAATAGTTCTACTTTAAGCAGATTACTTTGTGCCCCCCAAAAAATGTTCTTTTAAGTTCATGGGAAAAAGTCCAAATTAGGCGTTGAAAAATAGAGTTCCAAAGCTTTTTGGAATGATTGTTATGAAAAGTTCATGGAATGCTGTGTGCGAATTTCAAAAGTTATTCTCGGTGTCAGGAGAAAACATCAAATCGTCTAAGCTGGCAAAGAAATCGTCTACCAGGGTAGGTGAAAGTGTAACTACTTCATGAAGCAGATCAATTGTGTACAGATGAGAAGCATCGCCGTCAGTTGCCGCGTTAGCAATGTTTATATCAGATTGTTCCTGTGTGCCTGTTGTTCCTCGTATCTCACTTCCAGTTGGATTTGCTGGTGAGATCTCAATGAATGCCGTAATCAGGATTGGTAGCCGTTCGGGGCAACACAACACGTGAGCCGTTACCAGACCCAGTAATGCGTCTGCATACGTTGGTATTCAGATTTCTTAAATGAGCCAAGCCAAGAATCTGTGTAATCCTGTCACGATACCGCATGGCTAGCTGAGCTTGGTCCATGGTAGTCTGGGTATTGTTGGTGACTGAACTTGCCATATCGGAGCAGAATAAACAAAAAAAGAATTCCTGCTACGAGTCCCAAAATGAGAGGCAGGCCGCCGAACACAGAGTGCACGAAATTTGGAAAAATGCTGAGGACTGCTTCAAAGGGTGCTAACAGTCCCAAAAAAACTTGTCTTAAATGCATGTGCAAAGCCACTGGTATCAGCCACTGGTATAAGATTTGACATAACATTTCTGCGAAATGTACTGGGCAATTGGTTGATAATAATGCATGTATCTCTGCAGAAGTCCTTGCAACTTGCAGATCATACGTTTCTTTAGACCAGGTCAGTGGCACAGTTTTTTGCAAAAGAATGTCTTTCATTCTGCTTAAAGTATCAATTCTTATAGAAGAGATATTCAGTGAAGGCCATAACGCCGACTTCCTGTCTGTCTTGCTTTTTGGATACAATACTTGCATACAACAATTGATCCTGGCTGACACACTGACTAGATACGCTTTCCTGGCAACATACCACAACAGCTGTAATCATTGACCATAACGTAGCTGCCATTGGAAAGCTGCCTGAAAATTGGTTCCATCAATGCTGCTAGTGAACCGTGAAGGTGGAAAGAGAGGTGATTTGAAGAACCTTCGCAGGCTCTGTGTAGAATACATCCCTTTGCATAAAAGTGTACAGCTTAGTGAGTTAAAAAAAAATTTTAGCCTCCTTTCCCCACTCCAACATTTGTGTATATGGTAAATTCCAGGTTGACTTAATGTATCCTTTACCCAACCTTTCATACAGGCGTGCTGGTATATACTGTAGACAATACTGAAATTGGAAAATCGTGACTGGTATCTTGATGGTGCAATGTATTATCCATTCTACGACTGGTTTCTCAGAAACAGTTAATGGTAATCTTTCCAGTTTTTCAATGCTCAGCACCGTATAGTCTGCTCCTCTTTGTGCCAAAGAGATTTGTTTATCTGTAAGGTTAAAGACAGTAAACAATGACGTGGTATTGATTA
Organism: Lissotriton helveticus; assembly: GCF_964261635.1. Taxonomy (NCBI): domain Eukaryota; kingdom Metazoa; phylum Chordata; class Amphibia; order Caudata; family Salamandridae; genus Lissotriton; species Lissotriton helveticus. The sequence continues at coordinate 180,044,945 of NC_136063.1, forward strand.
GATGCCATGGCACGTAGCCTGAACGCAGATTTTGTAACGTCCAGCCTAGCAGCATTATAGAACGTAATTGAGACAGGCCATATTGTAACATTAGCAAGTCCTGCTGTATTATGTCAACGGCAGATGATAAAATGCTGTCCAAAGAAAAAATTCTGGAGGACAGAGTTGTTAACCCATTGTCCACTACAGAGAGAGCTTTCTCTAAATGAATACGATCAATTTCTCGTATTTTTTCTGCAGTTTCCATTTGCGTGATTTTCCATGCTTCATTGTAAGCAGAATATATATTTGACGTTGTTTACGAGGCCCTAGTAAGAAGTCTCGCAAGTCAACGCCTTCTTTAAGTAAAGTTATGTGTTGTTTAATTTCAGGAAGTGTGGATTTCTGTAGCCACTCAAGGTATAGTTTTCCTACACTGTATGTGGTGACTATCCCTGGATGTTGTCTCTGGGAATATCTTGGGTCTGGCCTGGTTACTTTGAACCCTTGTGTTTTGTTCAGGAATCTATCTTGACAGTTATTGGTGTCTGTGGGCCAGATTAACTATTTTTTCCAATCAGGATTAGTTCTGTTTTGTTGTAAAATATATTTTACGTCTACCTCCTCATCTGAAGTTAAATTACTGTCAGTTGTGGCTTTAGGTATGGATGGTGTGTTTAAATCTTTTATCTTAGCTATGCCAAGACATGATGTTTGTTGAACAGTGTCATTTAAAAATATAATTTGTTCTGGGATAATGCAGGCTAGGAACAAGGCTTCTGAACCATGCAACTGCCAGTCTTTTGTGCCCCAGACAGTTTTTGTCTCAATGTTGTCATTCCAAAAGTTAAATCCTAATGTAGACAGCTGAGCATAAAAGTTTGAAGAATACATTTGCTTAGTATTAGTCAGCATGTTTTTCATTCCTGTCTTATTCACATTTTTTAAATAAAATGTTTCTGTATATTTGACATTAAACCCTGAGAAGTATGGAAACTTTTCATAAAATGTTTTCGAGCTGCTTTTTGGCTGTGTTGGACAATGTTCCCATTGATTATAAGTAAAAACATTTCTAGGGTTTGCAGATTTGGGCAAATAATGGTGACCATAATGATTATAACAATACATTTCTTCATAACTTGATGAACCTTCTAAGTATTCTGGTTTTGTAAATTTTGCTGACAAGTCTAAATCTGTCATCATGTTATTAACAGTTTCAAAGTCCCAATCATCAGAAAAAGTGCTTGGTGAGACAAAATCACTTAAAGAAACCCTAAATTGGGGGCCGATTAGGATGGAGGATTTTCCGCCTCCTCCGGGCCGGCGGAAGCCACCACCGGCCCGGAGGAGGCGGAAAATCCTCTGCGGAGTCACCAAAGACCCACCGCCGCATTACGATGGCTGGTGGGTCTTGGTTTCTGTCCGCTGCTTTTCCGCCGCGGTCGGATTACAACCGCGGCGGAAAAGCTCTCATTTGGCTGGCAGTGTCTATCAGACACCGCCAGCCAAATTAGGATGCATTTGTAAACATGCTTTTCCGCGGCGGTTTTTCCGCCGTGGAAAAGCATGTGTACTTTTGATTTGGGGGGCCCGTTGCGTGCCCCCAGGGTGTAGGCAGGTGGGGGGTGCACATGGGGGGTACCTATGGTACACCCCAGTATTTACATGCACAAAGCGGCAGGCACCGCGCGGTGCCTGCCGCTTTGTGCATGTAAATGTTAAACATGCACTTTTAACATTGCGGCGGGTGCTGCTTGAAGCAGCACCCACCGCAATGCTAAATATCCAGGATGTGACCGCCAGAGTGGCGGTCACATCCTAATTTGCACGGAGGGACCGCCGCAGGCCATGCGGACGGTCCCTCCACCCCTGGGATGGCGGACGGACGCAAGTCCGTCCGGCATCCTAATCGGCCCCTATGTGTGGAATCTTCAATAGTTCCACCGGGCCATAAATGTCATAATCAGTTGTGTCCCATGCTATACCACCAGGTATAGGAACGACTGTGATGTTCACTGATGACAGGTCTCTTCGTTCACGATGAGATGACTTGTAAGATTGCAGGAGCAAGTTGATGTTCTTACTTGCTGTGTCCATTGTACTTTATTTTCCATCTATCATTTTTCCCAAACTTAAAACAAGAATGAGCCAGAGCAGGAGAAAAAGTACACCTAACACAATCCAAAATTCAAACCAGATATGTTTTTTTTCAAGCTGATGAAAGGGTTCTGTTATTTTTTCTTTAAATGTTTTATTTGCTGGCGTAGTTTCAGGTTCACTGGGATCCTCAGAAAATGTATCAAAGTTGATGAAATAGCCAGAGGCAGTTCTGTCAATTGTTAGGATTGCATCCGGATTTTTCGGAATCGCTGGAGCTGTTTCTTCCTTTGTCATATTAGTATAGTCAGCGGCTATATCATTGTAGACAGGTGTTTCTTGACCAACTGTTATTTGGGTCTCAAGAGGTACAAGTACCATGGCTTTGTTGCATAGTTCTTCTTTTCTTACTGCAGGTTTAGCAAAGGTGATTAGTCTTTCAGTTTGAACCTCTTGGATTATAGCAAGATTTGGTCTTCTGCTACATCTTGGGAGTCCACTGGGCCTACTACTTATTATCGGCCACATGGTGTGATTTTACCAGGTTGATGGACACGATTATGTTCTCTCCCTTTTTCCAGCAAGTGGCGGTAGTAACACTGATCTTGTTCCAAGGATTGCTAAGACAGGTACTGCTTTTCTGTAAGAAGGCCCAAATTCCTTCTTTACCGCAATCTTTTCCCTGACTAGATCCCCAATCTTTGGAATCCAGACAGGCCTTGCTGGGACAGGTGGCTTTTCTTCAGAGCTCATTCGCTTTTGTGTTGTGTTACTCAGACTTCTTCTTGTTTCCTTTAAGTGCTGTAAAACAGCCAAACAGTCTTTGATATCAAAGGGTTTCTGTTCCACCACTGAAATTTGACAATCAAGATCCTGGATGAGCATTCCAGTACCAAATAGTAATTCATATGGAGTGATTCCCCCCAGAGAATTTCTTGGCAGATTACTAAGACTACGTTGGACATTTATTAGATGTTTGACCCACCTGTCACCCGAACCTAATACCCTAGCTGTTATAGATTTCTTTATGTTACGTTTTTTTCTTTCTACTACCACATTTCCCTCAGGATGGAATGTACTTGAGTACCGCAATGCAACATCCAAGCTAGCCATGGCCTCTTTGTAAGCTCTAGAGCTAAACGCAGGACAGAATGTAGCGTGCCGATTGCATATGTGCCGATAAAGACTCGCAAATCTTTTATAACAGTTCTGGCGTCAGCCGAGCGCTGGGGCCATATCCAAATGAATCTTGTCCTAATAGTTGTGGGACCGCATCCGTCCATGGTGACGTCTGCGTGTGGAAAGTCTAATGCTGTCTAACAGTGGTGTCTGTACTGGGGTGGCTACACTGTAGTCAGGTACCTGGTGGCTTTCAAAGCTATGATCTCTGTAACAGATATCACAGTTAATTCCGAATTTGTAAACTTTGACGCTCATTCCCGGCCACCAGTACATCTCTTCTAATTCTATTAGAGATTTTAAGATCCCTTGATGTTTCAGACCCTCTCCCATATGTGCTTTGTGTAACAAAGCACTTCTCTGGTTCCTGTTTGTAATTACTCTATCCCCCACTTCAGGGATTCAAGCAAAAGGAACGGAGTTTGCATCAATTATGTATGTATATCCGAGTGCATATTTTAGAGCTAAAGCTGCATAGCTGCCTTTCATTGAGGCATTCACTGCTAGCATTGTTTCACCGTTTATTTTAGTTTTTGAACGAGTGATTGCAGCTACGGAAGCCATTTGCACAGCTGCCTTCTCAACCTCATCAGCCAAGGAATTCCCTGCAACGTGAACGCAATCACGCTGATGACTCAGTGTAGGAATCATGTGAGTCTTTCGTAGTTCTTTTTGTAATAGAACTACTTGTTCCAAAAGCAATTTATGCTTAATTGTGCCACCTTTTGCATCTTTGAAACCGTTTTGAACCCAGTTCTGCAGATATTCATTGTAAGACTGGACGCAGTAATACGAATTGCACACTATGAGTGTGGAGAATTCACGATCGGTATTTTCAAGCACCATCTTGAAAGCCTGTAGTTCAGCTCGTTGAGCTGTACAGTCTCCGAGTGATTGAGTTTTAGTGACCATAGGTCTAAATTTACCTTCGCGCCAGCAACCTTTAACAATCGTGCACGCAGCACTATAGGCTTTTTTACCCCCAATTGCGGGCTGTGCTGATCCGTCCGTATAGATTATACAGCCGTAATGTTCTAGAGGTAGAATTTCAGTCGGCAGAGGACATTCTAATTCGTATTGTAGAAATTCCTGTGTTTTCAAATAGGGGTCAAAAACGTATTCAACGCCTGGCGCAGCAAGAGAAATAACCCATTGTATCCATCTTGGATGTAGAGCTTTTGCATTTGGAATGCTTGCCTATGTTACTGCCTCTAAGGCAGGTACAGGTGTACCGATTTTAATGCACTTACCCTGTGCGAGGGCCCTCTCCTTTGCTACAACAGTCTGAACCGCTGTCAGAATTTTTTCTGTTGAGGTGAATTTCATTTCGGCTTGTGTGATTTGTAAGTTATTGGTACCTTTTCACCTTCATTAAAGGTTATGTATGTGGCCACATCTCCCTGGGATGATTCGAATCACAAGATTGCACACGTTGTCGCGTGTTTGTAACTGTGTTTTTGCTAACATGTCAGTTTGTACTGAACGCAAAATTTCTGTGTGTTCTTGAGTCCAATTGGTTGATTTGAAATCAGGTTTTATTAGTTCGTAGAGAGGTCTAACCCTTTCTGCGTAATTTAGAACATAAATTCTTCCAAAATTCAGGAAACTTAGAATTGACTGTAAGTTCTTCAGCATTTTTGGAGGTTGAAGCAGTGCACATTTCTCTAGAAAGTTGGCTGCCAGGCTTTTGCCTTCACTTGATAACTCGTATCCTAAGAATAGGATGTTGAGGTGGGCAATTTGTGATTTCTTAAATTGAATTTGTACCCTTCAGAAGCGAACCCAAGTATTATGGTGTTCACTCTTTTCAAGTGTACGTCCAAATCATCGTCTGTAAGATAGATGTCATCAACATAAGATAATGCCTCATCATCATACGTTTGTAGTAACTCTGGCTGAGAATAAACCTGGACTATTCTTGAATGACTGGAGGTGATGGCAAAATTGTCGCTGTGTCCCCATGAAGGAGAAAGCGGTCAAATACCTGCTTTCTGGTGCAATGTTTTGACAGAAGAAACCATTTGAAATATCTAAGGTTGTTTTATATTGTTTGCGCACAATGTTATTCATCAGTGCTGCACTATGTGCATTTAGTATTGCAAAAGTTTTGAAACAAGAGTTTAGATGTCTGTAGTCCAAAACTAGACAATACGAATTGTCTGGTTTGGAGACAGGAAACAAAGGATTGTTCATGGATGAGGTGCATGTTTCAATCACCCCTTGGTATTCAAGTTGATTTAAAATCTCCCTGACTTGTTTTTTAGCTTCCTGTTTTACAGGATATTGCCTTTGCATTGTTGGTTGAGTTTTCAACTGGATTTTATGGTGAGGGGAATCCTCATCATATCCTACATGATTTTTGTATAATGCTGGGGCCTGGGCTACAGCCCATTTCCTGGCATAGGTGTATTTTTTATGAATTGGAATGTGATATGAGAAGGCTGGCATAATTATCTCTTCGCCATGTGGGCACTCCCTGACAAATTCAGGTGGCCAGTCTTGTTCAGCTAGAAGAATGTCATAACCCTTAGATAGCTTTTCCCAAAAGAGTGCTTTTATTTTCCTAGTTATGTCCCCCTCCATCCGGAGTGTTACTTCATATAACTTATGGGGTACACTAACCCTGGTATCGGCAGTTTCAACCTGAATGCATTCATTCAAGTCCACTATCTCCAGATGATCCTTCAGGATCTTGCGAGCTATGGTGACCTCTACTACGCTGTCTAGCATTGTCTGGGCCCACTCCCCGCTCTTGAGTTGTGTCCTCAAGATCCTCGGCATGTCTGATCTTTAGACTTGCTACCTTTTTCTTGGTGAATTGAGTTTTCTTATTTTTTGGACCGTGCTGTTCGTCTTTGGACTTCACGCGTTCTTCTTTTTGTTCTGATCGTCCTCTTCTCTCGGATTTTCTGTGAGAAAGTCTGAAAGGTACGAGAGGAACGTGTATCAATATCTTGATATCTGTCAGGTTTTCTCAAATTATCCCTATTGCTAAGGGTATATCTCTTTTTAGAGGGCTCCTGTTGACAAGACCTTCCTCTGTAATGGGAATGCTTCTCTCTAGGAAGTGTCTGTTTGGTGTTTTCCCACTTCTTTTTAGGAGTAGTGAGATTATGTTTAATAAAAACTTTTTCAGGATTTTCAGTTAGTTGGGGTTTTACTGATTTTCCACCCAAACTATCTCTATCTAGTTCTTCATAGGATTTTTCAATAATTCTGGCAAGCTCATATGGTTGCTCAGTAATATCTGTTTCTTTTAGTTTTTGGCAGATCACACCGGATGCTGCTTCACCTTTAATGTTGGCTAATAGTATAGCCGAGACCTGTTTGAAATCTTTTAGTAACTTCATACCAAGATTTAAAGCAGGTTCTGATCCGTATTCATTTTTAATCTGTCTTAGGACGTCTGGTATTACCGCCACAGATGGAACACCATGTGTTTTTGTGTAGATTGAAGCAAAGACTGTACCCCAAGTGTTGCAGTCCTCTACATGTGGTGCAATCCCCATTGGTAAACAGATTGTCAGAATCCTGTGTTTCTCATGAGGTGTACTATCAGGGAATACTGCCTCTATTTGAGTAATTTTTTGTGCTAACTAGAATGGAATTTGTTCCCGTTTTGCAGGTAATTTACCAATGACTCACTGTATAGTCTGTGGTGTAATTTTGTTTGTGTTCCCCTGATGAGGGGTGTGCTGTGGAATCCTTATAGTAGGTTGAACTGTTAAAGTCTGCATGACATATTGAACCAATTGTCTGTGTATTTTTAAAAGCTGTTTTAGCTGAGCTAATAGTTCTGGACCTGTCATCCTTTCAATGTCAGTATGTGGTGTATAGCTGGCTAGTACCGGCCATGTTGCACCTGGTCTACCTAGTGGACCGAGCCTGGTAATGTGATTTTGATGTTGTCGGTCGCCATTAAACCAGAGCTGATGCTCTTGGTAAGTTAGTGGAATTTCATCGTCACTCTCCGTCATTTTGTTGACCGAAAGTTTGCAGAGCAAGTTTCAAGGAAACAAAGATTAGGTGCACAATATTTTGGAACACTGTATCCTTCAACGTTGAACAAACCAAAAACTAATACATAGGATTTTCGTCCTACTCAGTTATGGCGGATATTTTATCCTTTAACCCACTCCAGACGTCTATTGGAGTACTTTACGGGAAAAAGGTGTCTCTGTGAAAAGCACGACTGAGTTACTCTAGTATCTAGCGTTAAATTATCGCCTTACCAAACGTTGGGCACCATGTAGTGTAGTTCCTATATTCCCAATAGGCTCTGCACATTGGAATAGTATATCCTATAGATTTGACATAGGACTGAAGTTGACTAGGTCTCGACCGAATATGCTAGACTTAATTGTGAGTGCCAGGTAGCTCAGAGATCTCTAGAAACGTTCTCGAATACACAAGAAGGGATTCGTTTCTGACAACCGCATAAATATGACAACTTTGTTTGCCAAGAATAAGAAAACTGTCTCTAGAGTCGCAAAAACAATAGATAGTTATTTCACTCAGTCAATCGTGCATGCTTCATTTCACCGGAGGTGCAGAGAAAATAGAGAGACAGGCGTTTTCAATAAAAGAGTATTTATTGAACAGTCTTCTTTCTCATGCAGAGGAAATGAACTGCTGCAATCTTAATATTGGTTGCAAAGTATAATGCGTACAGTACGAAGAGTATTATAAAATAATACTGTAAAAGCATGATATGGTTTCTAAGCCTTAAAATACATAGAATACATACATTAATAAATAAAGACTAAAAAGTACTCAACTGGTGCTTCTAAAATATGCCTACCCCGGTGTACCTAACCTAGGTCTAGTACAAGGGAAGAAGTAACTGAGGTGTAGCTTAGTTTCAGTATTCTTTTGCCAAGAATCTAATCCAAGAATTCTCTAAGGATTTAATCAGCTCCGTACCTTGGTTTAGAATGAAGGAGGTCTGGTATCTCTTTCTCAGGACTTGATTTCCCAACAACCCGCAAGGGTAGGTTGAAAACACTGAAGGTGGATTTCTCGGCAAGAGAAAAGACATCGTCTCTCAGTTCGTCTGCTGGAGGGTCGGCTTCCTTCGGCACCTGCTGCAGCAGGGCGCGTCGGGCAAGTAGATAGTCAAACTTCCCCAAACCACCGTGTGTCTGTTTGGGCAAGTGTGGGCATATTTATACCTTGAAGGTGCCGGGTTTGATGTAAGGTTGGACATAATAACGTCATCAAAGACTTAGTTCTTTCAAAACTCCATGAGTTCTTGGATAAATCAATAGTCATGCAGGGGATGTCCCTGACTGCTGAAGGCGGGTTTTTCCAAGAAATCGTTGTAGATTTTCAGAACTAGTGGAAGTAGATGAAGCCGTATTAGGACTACTTAAGCTATGTCTTAATATGGTTATGATTTCTATGCCTATATAAGGAAAGGGTGATTTATACCTATATATGGGAATGAATCGGGAAAATTACACTAGGGTCCTAAAACACTATACAACAATATGTCAAACCACATTCCGAATGTAAAACAGTCAGAGACCACACCTTTCAGCAGGAATCTTTGTAGTTTAGGAAAGGTTGATTTGTATACAAAATAAAGCACAGCTCTGGACATTTATAGAAAATGATTATTGCGAGCGGTCTTCGAAAGTTGTTGCTCCATACCTGTATTTATTTCATGTCTTTGGACAGTTTCAATAACCAGTTCAGAGACCCATTTCTTTTGTAAAATTAGAATTCCTTGTGAATTCCCATAGAAGCCCATGTTCTGATGTGAACATGGGCTTCTATGGGAATTCTCAAGGGCACATTATCAAGCCCATTATCGCCGTTTTAGCGGCAGTTTCCTGCTGCTAAAGCAGCGATAATTTTAACGCCCTTCTTGATAATATGCCCCCTAGGAAGTGAGGCTATTAAGTTTTAGAGGTTTTGCTTCGAGGAATTCAATGTATGGACATCATCTAAAGGATAAATCTTCATGTACGTGTGAGCGTCATCTGCATATTAGTGAATGGAGAAAGCTGATCTCCCATCTCATAGGCTGCATGTTGAAGCTGAACAGTGAGCGGGTTCATATGAAATCCTGGGGAAGTCAGAAAGTGATCAGAGAAGTGGAAGTCCCCATTCGGACCAGATATGTAGGCTTATTATGAAGAATGAGTGGAACAGGCCTGGTTCATTGCCTGTGCACCCAATGCACAACAAAAATGAACCTCTCATTATTGAATAGATCAAAAGCCACTGAGAGGTTGATCAGAAAAAAATTCAAGTATACCCCTTGTCCTCTAGGAAATGTATTTCATCCAGTATTTTCAGGGAGGTGGTTCCAATGCTGCACCCTTGCTGAACCCAGAATATTATGGCAAAAGGTTCTTATTTTTAATCAAGGTGCTTTGGTACACATTTTTCAAATGCTATGGTAAACCATGGAAAGTTTGTGACAGCAGAAACGTTTTCTAGTTTTTAGCAGCGTAAAGTGACCTGTTTCGAAGGTTTCCAGGAAAGGCTCCAGCTTCAAGTGACATATTAATCAGTTGGCACCAGTCCTTGCAATAGAAAATAAGGTTCACTACGATTATTGGTGAGTGCAACAGGCGTAATTCATTCTAGCATAATTACCGCAAAATTACTTGCCAAATATGTGTAATTACGTGAGAAGCATAAACCCACATTTATCCTCATTTTCTTAGTGCAAACTACACTCTCTCATCCAAAATTGGCTGGAGGATACATTTTGTGATAAGTAAATAGCACTAACTGCTACATAGCGCGAACAGCAGTAGCCAGCAGCCGCTGGCACTTTCTTACTTTGTTGTTACTGTGCTCCTCCAGTAGGATTATTGCCCCAAATTCCTCTTAATTACTCAATATGGAGTAATTGCATAATTCTGCTACTTTTGCATCACAAGAGTAATGCTTAATTACTGAAATTTCTCCAGCGTAATAACATTTTTGCCCAGGCCTAATTTGAATGATTCTGGTATCAGTGTGATAGAATATATGTCTAAACTCTTTTTGTTCTTCGGAAATAGATAGATGCAATTGCAGAATTTTGCCCACATTTTGTTCTAATATTTTTAGGCAGGTACCTGAAGGGCGGTTTATGGTGCCCCCAAGTTTTATGTGGAAGTCCGTAGCAATATATTTCTAGAGTATAGAGAATCTTGAGAAGTAGCATAACCATCTACCTCCTCCAGGGAAGGTTTTGTTTGATTTTTGAAGTGGTATATGATATTCAGATTAATGTGAAAAATTCCATATAAATATGTGAAAAATAATTAGTATTTGATTGCTGAGTATCATTTGCCCTCCCCCTCTTAATTAGAGAAAAACGAGGTATTAATTAAATGATGAATATAGAACATGACATGTAAGTTGTTGCTTCCAATTTCTTCTGGGGTTCGTTCTTAAGCAAGGCAATAAAAACTCGCAGGTTACTTATCGAACAAAAATTGTCTGGACAAATCTCCTTCGAGGCTCTGTCTGTGCTACAGCATTGAAATGGCCTCATGCCAGAATGCAGATGTCAGCCTCTGCTGAAAGGAACAAGGAGGAACCTGTCTAGCAGCCAATCTCTTCAACCTCTGTACTGCACTGGTTATGACTAGGCAAACTGATTCCATAAAAAACACCTGCGGAACTGGTCCCTAATAGTGAAAATGCTCCAATCGCCTCCCATAGCTGATCTCTTCAAGGGATGTGAAGGACCAAAAATATAAATATAAGAAACAATATTAATATAAGAATAATTACTTCCTCATGTGGGTGCCAATATGTACCAGTTTTAATAGAAACACGTTTCCAAGAGTACTCCTACGAAAATATGATGAATATTTTCAGAAGTCTCCTCGAAACGTTTTCTGAAGTCTTTTCTTTGTTCATGCAAAGTCAGTTAGTTATGAGCGTACAACTGTATATAGTGCACTTGTGCAGTCCAAAATGTTTTTCCTGTGAGTATCATTCCACGTTTATCTTTAATACCCGTAGAGATGTATGTTCCTCAACACCACCACCTATTTTAGGTGTCCCCCTAGCATTCCGATCAAGGGAATGGATTTGTGCCTTTTCAGGATTAAATCTCTGAATTATTTCAATGGAGGAATGTCTTGTGGACAAGTTGGTGAATACCTACAAACTCACCAGTGGGTGGGTGTTGGCCAACTTTTCGACGTGTCCCTATGCTGGTAGAACCACTGTTTGTATCTAGGAGAAAATGTACTTGTGAATTGTTTCCCCTGCAGGATTAATATTATGCTTCAGTAGGAACTATTTACACACCTTTTATGAATTTCAAACGAACATAGGTTACTACCACGAAGTAAACAAAACGTAATACGCTTACCACACATACACTGCCAGGACTACACTCATAACGCACAGATAATTACTTAAATTGCATGTACCACTATAATACATACAAATACAATGCATTAAAACGGACTTATAACACATTTATTTACAAACTCTCACACACCCTCCACACACACATAAACTTTCTGTAAATGGCTCAAAAGTGTCCTCAGTGACAAGATGAAGAAGCGCTGGAACTCCAAAGGTTGTGTAAATGGTCTTTATTTTGTGACGTGTTTTGTGGTTCAGGTATATATCTGTCTTTGAAACCTGAAAAAAACGTCTATTGTGTAAACTATCAATCCGTGAAAACCTAAAACCCCTTGTAACTCTTATGTCACACTCATCTTTGAAATCTAAAAAGAATTACATGACCTTACATGTGTTGTAGTTGTAATGCATTGTAACTTGCCATGTTGCTGACCTCATTGCAGTGTTAAATGTCTACGTTGTACGGACGTTGTAGTGCTCCCTCTTTGTAATGGTGTAGAACCTTTCAAAAGTGATTTTGCAGTCCCAGACGGAATCATTTACACATTGCTCACACACATTTAATTTCCACAAGCAAATGACCTTGCAAATCAGGCTCCAGATTCATTACTCTCACTCCTGGTTTTGAATATGTAAATAAATCACTTTAGTGTGCTAAACCAAACAAGGGAGTCTCTTTCCACCGAGTTATCATATGAATCTTAAACTAACCCCCTAAATCAAAATTCTATTTATTATATCTTCAGTATCATCAATTCCTATGAAAAACTGAGTGCCTGGCAGCCATTTTGTAATAGGGAACTTGTCTACCATAGTGTCAAGTGCCATGTCCTTATGCTTCATGATTGACTGCAGATTCTACACAGGCCAGCTAATCAAAAACTTGTAGATGAGATTCCAATGTCAAGTTCTCCCACTGAGAGGAGTTATAGGCAATATTCCAGAACATGACTTGTAAACTATTGTCCAGGTACTAGTGATGTCAGTTAGACTATGTACATTAACTGTGATGTCACTGTGTTCCACCTCAGCTCACTACAGGATATCACAGACAATCTCAAATCCCTGACAGATTTTTGTGCTCAAGATATAAGAGTATGTACTTCTGGAAACCACAAACTGTACAAGACTATTAGTGTCATACTTTTTTTCAGGATGCAAAACAGAAATTTAGAACATTCTACTCACACAGACCCCTCAATGTCATACCTCATCAGCTTGATAGAAGAAACACCATTCATTGTTATCAAGAATTAGTCAGCCACTAGTCACACCCGCATTTTGTACCTGCTCCTTCGTTTTGCACGGTGAATTAGCGCAACTGTTTTTGCTACACTTAGTGAATGTTTTACTATGGTCAGGCTAAGGCTGTTACCACGTACCAATGGTGGATGGCTAATGTGTCCTCATGTAATGCAACTGGTGCTATGTAAAGCGCTCTGATACCAGACTCAGGTCAAGTTCGCACTATAACAAAACTCTATTAAAAATATAATAATAATGCCTCTCTTCTGGTCCTCAGGATGCCCTGTCCAAATGTCACTGCTCATTTCTCCATGCTGATGGTTCTATTCTAAATACAAATGTCGAATACATCTAGGCATCACTATCTCTCGCCTCAGAAGGGTTTCCTAACTTTTGTTATTGCTGAACATGTAGACTTGACGTGTTCCTTCATGCTACATCACCCAATGTGGTCCTATCCCTACAACAACTACCAAACGTGGCAAGTAAGACACCCATTCCCATATACTATGACCAACATGCTAAGGACTGTTATTTTTAAACATATTCCCAATCAATACAGATTGCAAAGCTCTAAAGGAAATTTAACAGGAATGCATTAGATTCGTGTGGACAAGGAAACCAAAACTTGGGTAGCAAAGTGAATTCTAGTACCATCGTCACCAAAGGGAGAATTTGCATTCCCTGACATAAAATATTACAATGATTCTTAATTAAGGTTGTTGATGGGATGAACCCAGATAAGATACAATAAACATTGCGAACATATGCACCAGGCAGTAATTGGGAGTCCCTTATATGATGTTTATGGTTTCCCACTAAAACTATACCTACAAGGCTGCATGCGAACATCATTGCCAGCACACTGCTCGACATTCGGGTCTCTTTGGCCCTAGATTACCAATTGATCATGTACCCATCGTCCTACACCATACATAACAAATATGATTTTAGCTCAAAATTAACAGATAACAGTTGGAGGGCTTGGCTAGAAGGTGATTGCCTATTGTTAACACATCCATACTTAATGTGAGAGATCAGATGATTGAGGGCTGTAAAAGGGAATATGGAGTAGGGAGAAAACGAACATTAAAATGCCAACAATTAAAGCACTGGGTGACAAACCGACCAAATACAATTGCAGCCACAGGAGCCACTCCAGCAAATTTCGAGAAAATACTAGGTGGCATGAAAGGAGTGGTATCATAACTATATAAACTTCTTGAAAGCCTTCTTGAGAGACACCCAAAGATTTAATAAATCTGTATTTCAGGAAGAAGCAAGATTTAAAATAATGACCTCTAGGTATTTTAGACCAGACAGATTTAAAAAAATGGTATGAGGGGGCGTGGCTAGCAGCCGACGAACATGGCCGCAGCCTAGAGAGGCTCTGAAAGTCCAAGAACCGACCGATGCAGATCCGACCAGTTATACGGCGGCACAATTGCATGCAATTATAGGAAATGGTAGCGGACGACCCGCGCTACCAAGCGATGCAGAGTTGAAATACCGTGCTGACCCCTTGTAGCAGTGGCAGCGAAGACCCCTGAGGCAGTTTAAGTTTAAGTTTAAGTTTGAGCATTTATATAGCGCACTACTCACCCAGAGGGTCTCAAGGCGCTTGGGGAGGGGGTTCATTATTTGTCGAATAGCCAGGTTTTAAGTTCTTTTCTGAATGAGATGTGGTTCTGAGTAAGGCGGAGGTGAGAGGGGAGTGAGTTCCAGGTCTTGGCAGCCAAGAAGGAGAAGGATCTGCCGCCCATGGTGCATTTTCGGATGCGCGGGACTGTGGCGAGGGCTTGATTGGACGATCTTAGTTGGCGGGTGGGTTTGTAGAAGGATAGTTGAGTGTTGAGGCATTCGGGTCCTAGGTTGTAGAGGGCCTTGTGTGCGTGGGTGAGAAGACGGAACGTAATTCTCTTGTTGACGGGAAGCCAGTGGAGGTCCTTTAGGTGTCCGGTGATGTGATCTCGGCGAGGGATGTCCAATATGAGTCTCGCTGATGAGTTTTGGATGCGTTGGAGTTTTTTCTGTAATTTTGCTGTGATTCCGGCGTATAGTGTGTTACCATAATCCAGCCGACTCGTGACCAGTGCGTGGGTCACAGTCTTTCTTGTTTCGAGGGGGATCCAGCGGAAGATCTTTTTGAGGATGCGAAGTACGTTGAAGCAGGAGGATGAGACTGCATTAACTTGTCTGGACATCGAGAGAGAGGAGTCTAGGATGAAGCCAAGGTTACGTGCGTGGTCTGTGGGAGTGGGTGCTGTGCCCAGAGCGGAAGGCCACCAGGAGTCGTCCCAGGCAGAGGGTGAGGATCCTAGGATGAGCACTTCAGTTTTGTCTGAATTGAGTTTTAGGCGGCTCTGTTTCATCCATTCGGCTACTTCTTTCATGCCTTCGTGAAGATTGGTTTTGGCGGTGTTCGGATCTTTGGTGAGGGAAAGAATTAATTGGGTGTCGTCGGCGTAAGAGATGATGTTGAGGTTGTGTTGGCGTGCGATGGATGCGAGTGGGCTCATGTAAACGTTGAAGAGGGTGGGACTGAGTGATGACCCTTGTGGTACTCCGCATATGACTTCTGTGGCTTCTGAGTTGAATGGGGGAAGTCGGACTCTTTGAGTTCTCCCGGCTAGGAACGAGGTGATCCAGTCCAAGGCTTTTCCTTGTATGCCGATGTTGCTGAGGCGTTGTATAAAGGTGCTGTGGCAGACCGTGTCGAAAGAGGCGGAGAGGTCGAGTAGAATGAGGGCCGCAGTTTCTCCGTTGTCCAGTAGTGTTCGGATGTCGTCTGTCACTGCAATGAGGGCAGTTTCGGTGCTGTGTTTGGCTCGGAATCCGGATTGAGATGGATCGAGGGAGTTGTTGGATTCAAGGAAGGCGGCGAGCTGGTTGTTGACGGCTTTCTCAATGACTTTGGCCGGGAATGGGAGGAGGGATATGGGTCGGTAGTTTTTAAGTTCAGAGGGGTCTGCTGTGGGTTTCTTCAAGAGGGCGCTGAGTTCGGCGTGTTTCCAGCTTTCTGGAAAGGTGGCAGAGTTGAGCGAGCGGTTGATGACATCACGAAGATGGGGTGCGATGATGGAGTCAGCTTTGTTGAAGATGTGGTGGGGGCAGGGGTCGGTTGGCGAGCCAGAATGGATTGAGTTCATTAGGCGGGTGGTGTCTTCAGTGGTTATTGTGTTCCAGGCGCTAAGGTAGTTAGTTGGTTGAGTGGTATCTGAGGGGTGTGGGGAGGGTTGATCGTTGGGAGTGTTCTCGAAGCTGTTGTGGATGTCGGCGATTTTGTTGTAGAAGAAGGAGGATAACGCGTTGCAGAGGTCTTGGGAGGGGGTGATGTCATTAGATGCTGCAGTGGGGTTGGTGAATTCTTTGACGATGTTGAAAAGTTCCTTGCTGTTGTGGGTGTTGTTGTCGAGACGATCTTTGAATGCTGATTTCTTGGCGGATCGAATCAGTTGGTGGTGGTTGCGGGTGGCTGCCTTGAGGGTGGCCATGTTGTCGGTGGTTGGGTTTTTTCTCCATGTTTTCTCCAGGGTGCGGCATAGCTTTTTGGATTGTTTGAGATCATCATTGAACCAGGAAGCCTTTTTGCTGGCTGATTTGATCTGGTGCTTTTTCAGGGGTGCTAATTCGTCCGCACTGTGGGTGATCCATTGCTTGAGATCGGTGGCCGCTTGGTTAGGGTCCAATGAGAGGGTGGGAGGATTTTTGTTGAGTGATGAGAGGAGTTGGTCGGAGGTGATTTTGTTCCAGTTTCTCCGAGGGATGGGTTGTGGGCGGTTGGGGTTCAGGGTGGTTTTGTAGTTGAAGTGAACACAGCTGTGGTCCGTCCAATGGAGAACTGTGGTGCGATCGAAGGAAATGTGCTTGCTGGAGGTGAAGATAGGGTCGAGCGTGTGTCTGGCTACATGAGTGGGGGTGTCAACAGGTTGTTTGAGTCCGAGATTGGCCAGGTTATCCAGAAGGGTGGAGGTGTTGCTGTCGTGTTTGTTTTCAAGGTGGAAGTTGAGGTCTCCCAGCAGAATGTAGTTCTCGGAGGTGAGGGCATGTGGGCTGACGAAGTCGGTGATGTCATCGCTGAATTGAGTGCGGGCTCCTGGAGGCCTGTAGATGAGGGTGCCTCTAAGTGTGGTCCTGGGGTCAGTGTGAATCTGGAAGTGGAGATGTTCGGCGGCTGCAAGATTGTCGTCGGAGCTGGTCGTGATTTTGATGGTGTTCCTATGGATGATGGCGATGCCTCCTCCTGTTTGGTTGGAGCGGTCTTTGCGGATAATCTTGTAGTTGTCCGGTATGGCTATGGCAATGTCGGGTGCTGATGATGTGTTCATCCATGTTTCTGTGAGGAAGGCGATGTCAGGTGACGTTGTGTCGAGTAGGTCCCAGAGTTCGGTAGCGTGTTTGTGGACCGAGCGGGTGTTAAGCAGGATGCACTTCAGGTGGTTAGAGTCGGATCTGTGTATGGAGGAAGTGGATTTGGTGAGGGTTCTGAAGCAGTTGAACTTGCAGGAGAAGCAGGCGAATGGGCCGTGGGTACGTCCTGGGATGGCTTCGCAGCATTGTGGTGTGCGTCCGGGGTTGAGGGCGAGGAGAGTTGCGGCATCGTATGTGTATCTAGTGGGCTGGGTACGGCGGGGGCCAGGGGGTCTGGCGCTGGGCGCGGTCCAGGCGCGGACGGGCGTAGACGGGCTCACCTTTGGCGCTCCTTCGGCGCGCATGGGGCGCGACCGCTGCGCGTGAACGCTGCGCGCAAATGCATCTGTCATAAGAGGATGGTGGGGGGGAGGGGCGAGGGAGGGGCAGCTGGGAGGCGGGTGCGTGGGGGGAGCCGGGCTGGGATCAGGGCACAACAACAAAACAACAAGATGGCAGCTAGTCAAAAGGCGAACCAGGGCGAGATTGGGGGCACAGCCCTGCCGGCGCTAAGCAAATGTTCAGAGGTACCGGCCCAATGAATAGATTAAATAATTCAGGCAAAGCGGGCAGATCACAATTGTATAATGAATGCGCAGCCGTCTAGCGGTGAAAGCGCTACAGAAATGCAAAGCGAGTGTTCAGGCAGAACTGAACAGTAAGCAGTGTGCAGGTAAATAATGAGGAGGCACACAGCAGTTAGGCAGAAGCGCTACGATACCACTGGTCTGGCAGGGAGCAGCGTGAAGGAGCGACCGCTTCTGTGGAGGCAGGACGGTCACAGCGCTTCCAGCGTTCGTGCAGAGCCTCAGTATCAGTGGGAGGGAGGGGCAGCTGGGAGGCGGGTGCGTCGGGGGAGCCGGGCTGGGATCAGGGCACAACAACAAAACAACAAGATGGCAGCTAGTCAAAAGGCGAACCAGGGCGAGATTGGGGGCACAGCCCTGCCGGCGCTAAGCAAATGTTCAGAGGTACCGGCCCAATGAATAGATTAAATAATTCAGGCAAAGCGGGCAGATCACAATTGTATAATGAATGCGCAGCCGTCTAACGGTGAAAGCCCTACAGAAATGCGAAGCGAGTGTTCAGGCAGAACTGAACAGTAAGCAGTGCGCAGGTAATTAATGAGGAGGCACCCAGCAGCCTATCTCCTCGCGACAGACCGGGGCCTAAAGTGTTGGGGAGACCAACAGAGGTGGAGCGGCAGAGCGGAGGCCCACCTGCACACAGTACACAACGGGGAAAAAAAAAGGACAGACGAGCCGACAGAGATCCCTACAATACGGCAGCATTCTGAAGCAGACTGTGCTGCAGAGCATTGGTAAGCCCTGCCACCCGTGATATCTACGCAACTCCCCGGGTGCACCACGGCTGGGATCCAACTCAGCGGTCGGCGCGGGCGGGAGAGCACGCTAGGAGGCTCCCCCCCTTTTCATACTGTGACCCGGGAGGAATATTTAAGAGGCACAACAGAAGCCCATAACAATAGTGACAGCACCATTACATCGAGGGGCCCCAGACTCGCAGCGCACCACAGAGGATTGATTAGGTGGACACCATCTTGTCAGGGACACACATCGCTGTGGTGCACACTCGAACATTAATCCCTGAGCTGGCCTAGGGAAGGATCCGCCTCTTCGGGCCCCCCGGACACTCAGACAAGCAGTCCCGGTGGGGACATTAAACAAGACGCAGCAGGCACATGCATAAGTCACTGCAGTGGGATGCCATTGCTACGCACCAACCCCAGACGTGGCGCAAGATAAAGGCCAGGATCAATACATCCTACAAGGGAGAGGGACGCTCCCAAGGGACAGTGTTTCTCCATCCTGGCACTGAGCTTAGTCAGGCATGTGGACCAAGCACATGAGATCACCATCCAGCTGGGAACAACTGTGAAAGCACCGAGAGAGTGGAGAAAGGGTGGGAAAGCCGATAGGTCGTGAGGACCTGCCTTACCCTCTGGCTGGCGGCGGTGACTACCGCCCTTGATCCCAGGACAAGTGCGCGCTCATTCCAGCAGCCAGGATGAGTAACAAGAGTACGAAAGGCCTGAATCAGGCTAAACTGGATAAATATCCCTACTCCAAAATGCAGACGAACCCAGAGAGTAAGGAAAGCCAGCCTGCGCCCAGTGAAACTAGTGATGCGACACAAAAAGTCACCCTACAGGACATTATGGCCACTCTGACCAAAGTAGATACACGCATTGGGGCCCTCACGGTAGAAGTCTCCCTGATCCAAGCGGACAATAACAAACTGTCCACTAGAATAACAGAGGTGGAAGGAAAGGAACTACAACAACTCTGGTATCGGACACGACCATTCTTAAAAAACAAGTGACCCAACTCATGGCAGACAACAAGCTGATGGCAGCGAAGCTGGAAGACCAAGAAGGGCGATCACGGAGGAACAATATGCACCTTATTGGTGTACCGGAACGAACGGGTGGCCCAGCCCTTGATCTCTTTGTCGAAGATTTCATCACCAATCACCTCCAACCGCGAGGCCTATCCAACTACTTCTCCGTTGAGAGGGCGCACTGAGTTCCCGGGGGAAGGTCGAAACCGAGAGCTCCTCTGTGCCCCATTTTGGCCCACATATTCAGCTTTCGAGACAGAGACACTGTACTGCAGGCCGCACGTGCCGCTCCCCCGATACGCATTGACAATGCCACAATCACCATATTTCCGGACTACACGGCAGCAGTTTCTAAGCAGCGTCGAGGGTTTCTTGACGTGAAGAAGACCCTTCGTGATCGCGGAATCAAGTACTCCATGATGTTCCCGGCAAAGTTAAGGGTGGAAGCAGAGGGGAAAAGATGGTTCTTTATGACACCAGAAGACGTGCAGGAATGGTTGGAGGGATGGCGAAAGGCCACACCATTGGGACAGGCAGGAGGACTCGAGGCACACCGTGGAGAGCACATGAGAAGTGAAGAACAAGAGTGAGAGAATCTACTAGATTACACCCGACATTGAAACAGAACTGGAATGAACATTTCAAAGTGAGGCACCCAGCTGGACTTTATGGACCTCTTGCACACCGGGGACATGGTCCCCTTGGGCGGACCACAGACCACGGGAGGATCCTGATGTCCTACTACAGAGACTAAGGGACAGTGCCGCTGCGACCTATCCTGCTTGGAACAAAGATTGGATTAGATGGGAACCGATGCTCCTTGGGATAAAGTGGGCGGAAGGGTGGGAGGACTGCATTTCTTTGTATACAGATGATGTTTTGTTATACATGGCCTCCCCTAAGCGCTCCATTATGGTGCTCCTAAATATTTGTGAACTCTTTGGCCGGGCGTCTGGCTATACCATGAATTGGTCCAAATCAATCTTATTTGTGCTTCATGGCCCCCGACCGCAACTCCCCAGAGATTGTCTGCTGCAGATTGCTGAGACCACATTTAAGTATCTGGGTATTCATATAATGGCTAATTCGGAAAATTCTTTAAAAAGAACTTAGTGCCTCCCCTAGAGCATTTCAAACGGGATACGATACACTGGGGCACTTTACCGCTGACATTGCTGGGAAAGGCAGCGCTTTTTAAAATGATGGCGCTTCCTCGATTCCTGTACGCTTTGGAGAATACACCAGTGCCGCCTAGTTACTTAAGGGCGATAGCGGCGGAGGTCTCCAGTCTGCTGTGGGGAAACAAACCAGAGCGCATAGCGCAACACAAATTTGTCAGGGGGTGGTAAGATGGCGGCATAGCTCTTCCGAACATACACTTTTACTACTGGGCAGCCCAGTTGAAAGTCATCAATCAGTGGCTCCATGCCCCACAAACGGACCCCGCGTTTCAAGCAGATAGAAATGGACTGGAAAAAGAGGGACTTATGTGAGCACGTTACAACAAAAAACGGCCCCCTTGCTACTCGGACCTACAATCCATACAGTCAACATATGGCATGCGGCCCACGTTAAATTGGGCTGGCAAGGAGTAATAACCCAGCTTACTCCGCTTTGGGATACACGGCGGCTTGGGCAACTCAAGAACAGTAAGGGATTTGTCCAATGGCATGCAATCAGCATCTCCACGGTGGGTAATCTGTGGGACAAAAGGGAGGTGATCACATTTGAACGTCTGCAAAGGCAATATACCCTGGCGCCCTTGGAAATATTCTGCAGATTAAACATGCACTGCAAGCAGCCTTACCACTGGGCACTGAGGTCCCGGAAGCCACTCCGCTAGAAGATAGGCTGTTGATTGACTACATGCATAGGAGGGCCACTTCCTTCACCTACCGAAAGCTAGTTGATAACTTACCTGATCCTACTGCGGCACTCAGGGAAAAATGGACCCGAGACGTAGGGGAACTCAATGACACTGACTAGCAGGAGGCACTAGCCTCCCCACGCGAGGTAGGAATACCATTGAAGCATAGATTAGTACAACTCAAAATACTACATCACACCTACTACACTAGGCTAACCCTCTGCAAAATAGGGACAATTCAGCATCC
This sequence comes from Lissotriton helveticus, assembly GCF_964261635.1. Taxonomy (NCBI): domain Eukaryota; kingdom Metazoa; phylum Chordata; class Amphibia; order Caudata; family Salamandridae; genus Lissotriton; species Lissotriton helveticus. The sequence goes on from NC_136063.1 coordinate 180,066,658, forward strand.
ATGCTGCCTATGAATGTGTGGGGAGGAGGGTACATTTTATCACACCATATGGCAATGTCCAAAAATTTAAGCCTACTGGGTAAAAGTGATGAGAATGATATCACAAACAGAGGTGTAACTGGTGCCCGAGCCCAAGAGGTGCCTATTGAATGTCTGGGAGCCTAACAAACTTACTCTTCCAGCACAAGATTGTCCCATACTGGGGATAATGATGCAAAGTGTAATATTGCCCAAAAATGGGACTCGGAAAAGTCACTGACGCTTGCCGCATGGTGCAAAGACATGGACTCCGCTATCGTAGCCGAATAAGCAGTTTTCGTCAATCGTGGCTGTCCTCAAAAATGGAGTAGATATGGGGGCTTGGAATAAATTTAGGGGCTACATCTCTGGACCGCCAAGGGTGCAGACAGACGAGGTATCTGATGAGGAGGGCGGAGGGCCGCTGAAAGAATAATACTTGTACTAATACCATGCTTTTTGTACGGCGGAACTTCATGAGGTGTAAAATGGTGAAGGAGTATGTATCAATGAACTGCAATGTAAGAAGGTGCTTTGTGATTGAATTATGCCCTGTTCAAATAAAAAGTGTAAAAAAAAAAATGGTATGGAAATGTCCCGAGTAGGTCCTGGAGACAATGTGGAGGTAGAGAAGACCCACCACAGAACCAGTGGGAATATTCCTCACACAAACTTATTGGAAAGGTGTCATGGCTGTAATTAATGAAACTATGGGACATCAAATTATGGATGGTCGACCACTAACTGTATTAGCATTGAAACCCAATTCACTGAAGAATGTAAAAAAAAAGGCACTAATCAGTCAACTCCTGAATACAGCAAAAATGATAATTGCTCAAATGTGGGAGCAGGTACATTTTCCAACCATACATATGTGTTACAGAAGAGTTTGGGACACAATGGTCGTGGAATGCATGTCAAAGTATGTAGTCAAGGGCAAATGTGATTTCCTGGCAACCTAGCAGCCATGTTTGATCTATATGGACAAACATTGTAGAGAGGTCTCATGCCGCCTAAGTCCACGCGCTTTACACATATTTGGGTGAATGTGTATGTTGAGATGGAATAGTCCTCTTTATGGTCTAGGGCGTGCACCCCTGCCTGAGATGCCCATCTGTACTGATGTCTGCATCCCTAACACTGATTTTTGTTGTCAAGGCAAACTCAAATCTTGCATGTGCGCCATTACATAAGCCTGTCTCAAGGATTACAGTCTTGTTGGAGAAAACGGGGGTGCCCAAAGCGCTACCCTCATAGGGTTGGAAGCCTACTTCCTTCACCAGGAGTCAAGTAGCACAAGTGCAGTGGTGACAGCATACTGTGCAGTGATCAGTAGGAGTGAACAGGTCCTTTTTAGGTCGAAGCCTACCAGACAGCTCAGCAGTCAGGTTTTCTGACGACATTTGGGGACATTAGAGAATCTTCCCTGGGAATCCATTCTGTCCATTGTTTACCATTGGCTTTGTGGTCTGTATTGGCCTACTTTCTATTTGCTTTAGGCTGTCCAGCATGAGTTCGCTCCTCCCTTGCCCAAACCCTGTTAACTGTATTCATCCACTTGTGCTTCATTTATGTTAACAGGCCTTTAAATCTTGTTCTTATCTTGTCACATTTGCTGTGCATTCAAAGACAGAGGTCAAATGTCAGGCTCTCTCTTCCAGGGAGCTTGGTATTTACTTTTCTAACTCTGACTTAGAAGTGAAAGCATTTATGTGACAATCACGCTGGCTCCAGGGAGTGCTGAGGTTGGCTGTACAATGTTACTTTTCTATAGCACACAATAACATTTATGGTTTACATTTCTTAATTATTATTTCAACCAGGAAAGCAGCATAGCAGTGCATGCATTATGGTGTCATATCCCACACAATAAAATGTAAATGTCTGTAAATGAACTATACAGATATTCCAGAATTAGAAAAGCCCAAACTAAGCACATTTTTGGGTAATTTGGTAGTTTGGTGGTGGAAACAAATATTTTAAAACAAGAAAAAACTGTGCCTCGGCACTCCTGATGTCCTTGTTTTAGTCTTGGCCAGTAAGCACAAAAATCCTCAAAACAAGGTCCTAAACCTGCTCACAAACACATGTCAGTCTTAGTGAATCATACAAGAAATGTATTTGATCATTGCTGAAAAGGTTTTATTGTCCGATGTCAATGCTTCACTTTGCAATCAGAGATCATTTTTCAATTATTGTATATATCAGTCCAGTATAGTAACATATCAGCCCAGTATAGAAACACAAACAATATTTGAACAGATGGAATTCATGTTCCTAATGTTTCCTCTGTGTCAAAGAGATGATGGCAGCCGACATGTGTTTGATTACTCACTGTAACTTCTTCAAGGCTTCAATTCTTAAATGCTCCCGCTATTCTAAGTGAGGAACAGCATACAAAATCTAAAATGTACAGGAATCTCATAAAATCCTTATTTGAAAAGGCATCCAGATTTCAAGAAGTCATATAACAGATCCACATGAGAATTCAAGCATTCTCTGGAGGGCTCCTGGAAAAGTATGTCCAGATCCCAGGTTCAAATTGTATACAGGCCACTGTTGAACATAAAATTGTCAACCCTTACGTGGGAACGTGGTGTCTACGTTTAGATAACAGAGTTTTTTAGACAATATCTTAAAACCTGCATAATGTATACATAAAGTGCACAAGGGCTATGATATGCCGTTGCAATATCTATAAATAAAGTGCACAAGGGCTGGAATATGCCCCTAATCTTCTGCGAACCCGCTGATCGTTGCTTCGTCCAGTCTGGTCCTGCAACGCAATGGTATTTTTTAAAACGATTGTTAGACCTGTCATCTTTGGCGTGAGTCTCCTTCCCATTTTTGATGGATTGCCTCCTCTGTTTTGATATATTTTTGCTGGACTTATGCTTTGGGCACTGTACCACTGCTAATCAGTGCCACAGTGCAAGTGCTCCCTAAGTTAAATTAATGTACTAATTGGTTATTCCATGATTGGGTTATTTGATGTATCTGTCAGCCCCTAGTACAGTGCACCATGTGTGCCCAGGGCTTCTAAATCAATTGCTGCTGGTGGGCTTACAGCACTGGTTGTGCCACCCACAGAAGCAGCTTGTAAAGTGTGTCTCAGGCCTGCCATTGAAAGGCCTGTGCGCAGTCTAGCACTGCTATGATGACTTGGCCAAGTGAACCCACTTGACAGTCCCTAAACCTTCCCTTTGCTTCATATTAGACACCCCTATGGTAGGCCTAAGGGCAGGGTGCATTGTAAGTATAAGGTAGGACATGATCTGATGTGTGTAGCATGTTCTAATAGTGAATTACAGCCATTTTCGTTTTTCACTATTCAAGGCTACCTATTCTCATAGGCCAGAATGGGCAGTTCGATTATTACATTCTTATAATCCTAACTGACTCAGGGAACATGGTAGAAATTCAAATTTAGTATGCCTGAACTCAGAATAATAAAATACATCTTTTAGTAAAGTTGTTTTTAATATTCTGTGTTTGAAAATACCACTTTGAGAAATTAGGTATTTTCTTGCCTAACTATCCAGGTCTGCCTCTGCTGGGCTGTGTATTCCTTTTCTGGGTTTGTGAGTGACAGGGCTGGGGAATGCCAGGAGACAGGCTGGGGCAGCCCGGTGGTGAATAGAGAGATCTGCATCTAGATGGGAGGGAGGAGTTGCACCTGGGACCTGAATAGGGCAGGGCCTTCCCTCTTCTATGATGGCTCCACCTCCTGTGGCTTGTCTGATGCTCTGCCCTGCACTGTGAAATGAGAGGAGGAATCATGTCAACAGAGTGCTCCGAGCTGTATCCTCCCTCCCCTGTGCTGGCTCCACCTCCTGTGGGGCAGCTGATGTCTCTGCCCTGCACAGTGAAAGGAAGAAGAGAGTCATGTAAACAAAGTGCTCAGGAACTGGTTTGGACTAGGCAGAGGCCTCTGTGCCTTCAGAGAACAAAGGATTTTGGGGTATAAATATTGGGACCCTGATCCCAAGAAATTAGATCACTTCTGGACAAGAAACCTTCATGCCAAGGAGAAGAACCAAGAAATCTGCAGGAGTTGTACTGCCACTCTTCCAGTGTGCTGTTTGCTGCGTTGGCCTGCAGTGGTTGCTACATTGCCGAGGGAAAGGAGAAGAAACTTTGTAAGGACTTTCATCTACAGAATATTCTCCAAGGGCTTGAACTGTGCTTGCCTCCTGCTGAAGTCTCAGGGACAAAAGACTTCACCTCCACCGCACCGGTAAGGCTCACGACGAGTCCCCTACTCTGCGCAAGCATTGAGGAAGGACGCAACCGTTCCCCCGGGTCATGGAACCGACGCATCTCCCCTTTTGCGAGCCTTTTGTTCACTTTGCGTTACGCATCCAGGTACTTTGTTGAGAACTTTGTCGCATTTACCAACAACGTGAGCTAAGAGAATTTAATCATCTTTTAAGTAATCTTAAGTGTAGTATTGTGGATTTTTGTCATTTGTTGTCTTGTGTTTAAGTCTATATAAAGAATACTTATTTTTATAAAAACATGTGTTGTATCCATCTGTAGTGTTATCACTGTTTTACAGTGTATATTCACAAATGCTAAACACACTGCCTCTGAGATAAGCCTTGCTGCTCGTGCCAAGCTACCAAGGGGGTGAGCAGGGGTTATTAAGGAGTGTAATCCCCTTATCCTGACTTAGCAGTAAGGGTCCCTACTTGGACAAAGGTGAATACCATTGCCAACTAGAGACCCCCAGATCTAACAACAATCAAAACAAATCAAAACACTAGGTGATGACATTTCCACACGTTATTGTTTGTGCACTGTATACTTTTATCAGTGAAACCGTGTGTCTGTGCAAATATAAATAGATTTTAATTGAAGATGTGTTGTCTGTAATGGAAATATGTTACAACGCATGCATTTTCTACTCTAGGCTACTCCACTTTACTCTGCACCAGTCCATGCCATTGTTGCTCGAATATGAATTTACCTTGAGAAAACAAAGGCAAGAGGCATTTGGCAAAACAGGAAAAGTTGGTTTAACAAACACTACAGGTGGCAGTGCAGCATACAGAAACGGATCTGATGACTGACTCAATGTGCAATCATTTTGAATATCTTTTTACACACTTCTTGAAGCATCATAAACCAATTCAAAGATTCTGTTTCAGTAGTGGAATGTCAGTCTTGTCATGATGCCATAAATTACTCCCAACTGATGACAAATGCAGGTGGGTCTCGACCTTGAGTGGACACAGCGAGAGAATGGGTAACATGTATAGATGTTTGGCACGGGGAGCGCCTGATCGCTGTGTATGTAGAGTATGCTGTGTCCTGATTGGCTGAGTGTTTCTAACTTCATGAGGCATCTAAATTAATGGTGTTTTGGGAAAGCGCACAACTCTGGCCTTGTGCATTTTGATTGGGGCCAATCTCCTAGGACGATTGTAGTGTGGCTGCCTATCTGTGGGACTAATCTGTTTTTTTCTGTTTGTGCACTTGTTCTGGATATGTGCCACCCCACCTGTGATCTGTCAATCAGTAGCCTCAGGCCTGGGGCACAGGCGCTGTCCGACCACGTATTTCTGACTTGGGGTTTGATGGAGAGGACATATTGGGGCATTTCAACAACAGTGATTCAATTTTGTTCTGGTACATACACGTATCATTGCGTACATTGACATCAATATTAACATCCCCCCCTCTAGTTGAACTTTCAACTACATCATTAACCCCATACTTCATGACTGTCACATAGTTGGAGTCTTGTCGTGTTTCAGTCTTAACTACTACTACTTCCCTAGCTACTTGCATTCTACTCAATTTGAGGACTTTACAGCAGGAAACCTCCACTTGTAGAAAACCACACAAAACAGTAGAAAAATAGGAATAGGCAGCAATGACGTGCACAGTCCTGTCACCCGCTGGGAGCCAGGAAAAACAGCCGGAGTACCAGTCCTGCTTGGGAGCAACTCCCTCCTTATGCATGTTTGTTTGGAAGCAATGAAGTGTTTGGATGGCAAGAGTCAGAGTCCCATTGTTCATGGTTTTGCCTGGGATGAATGTGCAACAGGAATCACTAATCTTGGCACATACCCCACCCTCCATTGCGATCATCAACTCCAACACTTACCTATGTTGAATTACCATGAGGCTGACGGCTCTTAATTCTTCCCTGATTTCATTAAGGCTGAGCACAGTACTGTTCATCATCTTCATCAACTCCCTTCTGGTTATTTACAACCAGCAGGCGTTTGCTTTTGTCTGCACTGTGAAGAAAGGTATAGACCCTCCGGCATTGACTAGTATGTCCGAAAACAGTCTACATTATTCCGGAATGTCCTTGAACTCCAGCCAAAGTAATCAGCAGTTCTTTTTTCTCAAGTCTGATGTCAAAGAGTTGTTTTTTCTGTAGTGGATGCTGGTTCAACTTGTACAGATCTTCTCCAGGAATGACCAGGGTAGGGGTGTGTATTGGTTCCAGAGAGCACAGGCCTCGCCATCTGGGAACAAGCTGGGTGTAGGAAAACTCACCGCACTGCCAGTAGGTATCCATCAGCATGGAGCTGTCCCATTACATATCCAGTACAGGCAGTATTTGCTACAGTTCTCATTAACGCAGAGTGAAACCGTTCCTTTTCCTCTGAAACAGAAGAAATACAGTGTAAAGTTCTGTACGATTAGGGGTTGCCCCTTCCCTTCCAACCACATCCACCTATCTATCTCAGTGTCCCATATTTCCTAACGGTGGTTATCTATACTGATATTTAACCCTCCCCTGTGACACTCATTTCCCTTCACATCATCGAGGTGGATGGCCCTACACTGGGACACTGAAAATCTGGCATCCATTTGTTATTGAAGAAGACTGCAGAAGAGACGCTAAAAGCCACCCTGGAACCACAGACTGAAGCAGCAGTGGACGTGTTTGTGCAATGGTGCGGTGGCTTTGCAACCTACAAGAATATTTTTGGGGAAAGCCATGGGGCCAAACGATGCCCTGCCTGAGCATTCTATCTAGCTCTTTTTGCATCTCACTAGGATCGGTGAAGAGGTATAGTGCTGTGGGATTGGTCTTGTAATGGGTCACGTTCACCACTAGTCTATGGGGTTCTACTCTGTTGGGTTGTATCTTTGCCCTAATCCTACATAGGTGCAACAGGTGGGGAAGGCATTTCTCTTTTTCGATTGCTATCTCTTGGGAAAAGTAAAGCCTGTCTGCACCTACCGCATGTGGTGTGAGCAAACAGATGAAGCATGACCTGGCTGATTTCTGGGCACCCACGGTGGTAATGTTCTGTTAAACTGTGTTGTGTAAGAGTGTGCTGTGGAGTATGTATGGAATACTAGTGTTGTACTTAGTGTAATTATAGGTGAAGTGGGAGAGGCCCCTAAGTAAGCACTGTGCAAATGTTGGTGGTGGACTTCATTGGACCAGGCAGATCTTTAGCATCATATGGATGTGGCCAAGTATACAGTAAACAGAAGGTATACAATTGTACAATAATACATATTTGTGGAACATTGCCCGTCTTGGGGATGGATCAAGGAAAGATGTCTAAGGTCTTACGGTGATTGGGAGATTTTTTTACCTTCGACTGTGTTCAACAGTTTGATAAAATAGTGAATTCTTTGCCTTGCCCACTTGGGTCTTTGTTAGGATTATGAAAGTGGTTGCTGGAGAGATAGTTGGCCGCTGTAAGTGTGGTACACTTTTGTGGCTCAATTGCAGAACCGTTGTATAAGAACTGTTGTTTGTTGGCTATGTTTTAGAAAATATTTGCATCCTTATGTGCCATCATCAGTCATTCTTGGGGATTCCTGTGCCTTTTCCTTTTAGGGGTCCTCATCCTCAAGCCCACCCCCTCGGCCTGGGACGACTCATGGTGGCCGATCACGCTGGGTCCGGCATCTACACCACCCTGACCATGCACGCAACCTAGGATTCATCCTCGACTCCTCCATGTCAAAACAGGTCAACGCCGTCTCCTCCTCCTGCTACAACACCCTCCACATGCTCCGCAGGATCTACAAGTGGATGCCCACCGAAAGCAGATGAACGGTGACCCAAGCCCTCGTCAGCAGCAGGCTGGACTATGGCAACGCACTCTATGCAGGAATCCCGACCATACACCTGCGACGGCTACAATGCATCCAAAACGCCTCCGTCCGGCTAATCCTCAACGTCTCCCGCCGCAGCCACATCACCCACCACCTGAGAGAGCTACACTGGTTTCCCGTCGACAAGAGGATCACCTTCAAGCTCCTCACCCACGCTCACAAAGCACTCCACAACACCGGACCAGCCTACCTTAACAGCAGACTCAGCTTCTACAACCCTACCCGCCAGCTCAGCTCGGCAAGACTCGCCTTCGCCGCTGTCCTCCGCATCCAACAAGCAACCTCGGCGGTAGAGACTTCTCCTTTCTCGCCACCAAGACCTGGAACACGCTCCCCACCCACCTGCGGCAGACCCAAGACCTGCTCACCTTCAGAAGACTCCTCAAGATCTGGCTCTTCGAGCAGTAGCGGCACCCCCTTCCTCAGCGCCTTGCGACCCTCACGGGTAAGTAGTGCGCTTTATAAGTAGATTGATTGATTGATTGAGGGGTGTTGTTAGACTTGACCCTTTTTTGCAGGGTCATCCCTGAGCTTTTTGCCTTCCACCTGATATTTTTTCTGACCGGTGTTGGTGGTTTTAGGACTCTAGGCACTTTATCACTGCTGTCCAGTGTAAAGTGCATGGGCTCTCTATGATAAAACATAGTAAGATTGGTCTACACCTGTTTGGAGAATTTAATTTACCTAACAATCCTCTGTAAAGTGGTATCTCATATACCCGGGGTCAGTAAATTAAGTGCTACTAGTGGGCTTGCAGCGCTGCTCGCGTCACCCACCAAAGTAGCCTCTCAAACCTGTCTCAGACCTCTGCCACTCCCTGACTTCTACAGTTTTAACAGGATTGGAACCCTATGGGGTTTTGCGGTGGAGCCCCCTTAAGATTGGGGCCGTTTGTATGCTAGCGGTCAATGTGGCTCCCTCAAGGGTGATCTTTTTTAATTGGTGATGGACCAATCTGGCGGTGTCTCTCTGGGCTTGCAATTGCATTTCCCTGTCCTTTTTCTGTATCTTTTTATAAGTGTAATATGTGGGCATGTATTTGCCTCCCGGGTTAGGTGTCTAAACCTACTACGCTGTCCAATCTGCTTTGTATTTCAGGGAGCAGCCCTTTTTGAGGATGTTGTAGAAAAATGCGACCTGGGGGCCTGTATCAGTCCAAGGCTGGCCTATCTCTTGTTCCCATTGTTCCCTCATTCTGTCTAGAAAGTCTGTTATGGTCTTCCCAGGCTTCATGCTTTCTGCCATCAATCCTCCTACATGTTGACAATCAGGGAATATTTTCCTCAGAGCCGCCCATATTGGGTGTCTGAATGAATTGAATGCAGCCCGCCATGCTTTGTATATGTCAGCCTGACTGCTGGGATGCTGGATCAGGTTAACACCGTGTTAGTCTGCTCTCGGATGTGACTGCTTATCAGACATTTGACATCGACTATTGCTAGGTTTATCCCTGCGGTTTTCTTCTCCACACATGGGATCCAGTAACAGTAACAGGCATATTTTGGCTTGGGGAAGCACTGTGGGCTTTCCTCTAACGCAGCGCTTCCATTTCCTTGGCAATCCTGCATGTAGGGGAAGTTCCACTTTGGATATCCCCCTCCATGCAGGATGCAGTCCTCTGTTTTGAATGATCCCTCCTTCGGCCAGGGCCTATCATACTGGCCCTCCCTTTTTGTCCAGCAGGCCATAAGGTGGCAGAATGGTTGCTCAAAAATCTCGCATTCCTTTCTGTGTACTGTCTCCCTTGGGGTCAGTTAGTCTAGACCCCGCATCCGGGGTGAGCATAGGGTGTCTTTGACGCCGCAATTCTCGTGCGCAAATAAAGGTGCCATGTTGCTGCTCCTACGTCTTAATTGGGGCTGCGCCAGGCTACCTTGATCTCTTATCAGCCTTCCTTCTGCTTCTGCCTCCTCTCTGAGTGATGCTGTATACCTAATGCCCTCTTCAAGTAGAGGGTGCGCTGCCCTGTTTTCTTGTTGGGTTCCCAGGGTGAGAGCTCGCTCTTTCGCCATCCTTAATTCACGCCTCTCCTCTAACTCCCACCTGGGTTATCTCATTCGTTCTGAGCTAGATGCTGTTTTTCTCAGTAGAAATTTGCCCTCAAACTTGATTTCTGTTGTCCCCTCGATTGCCTGAGCTGTGGCTTCCCCTTCATTATCTGATTCCGGAGGGCCTGGGGCGTTCACCTGGGTGAGTAGGAGTGCATGTTCTCCGTGACTTTGGAGTTCGATGAGGCAAACACTATGGATGGAGGACGAGCTTTGGGGAGCTCTAACACTGAGCTGGGGTGATGCTGAGACTGCCTTGGCCCTTGTTGGCGTCCCTCATCTAGATCTGGTAGTTTGTTGCTCACTGGGGTCCCTCCGGCACTCTCGACTGGTGGATTGGTATTACCTAATGTGGGGATGGTTGGCATTGGGGAGAGCCACACCATTCCTACATATGGTGGGGAGGCGTGGACGCCTTGGTTGTTGGTGCTAGAATAGGATTGAATATGGACCCCAAAGACAGCCCATAGCTCTAGCAGTGCCTCTCTCCTGGACTTCCTTTGTCCTACATATTTAGTCTGAATGTGTATTCTTGTGTGTTCGATTATGTTGGTGTCGAAGGTTACCCCCTCTGTCCAGAGGAACGCGTGTGCCTTAGTGTGCGTGCCATTCACTGCAATTTGTGATAAATATGTTTATGTGTGGAGAATTTAGTTTGCATGTGTTTTAGCAGCGACTTCATGATAGCTGGAAACTTTTTAAGGGACTGATACGCTCTAGCATTTTGGGATCAATTTACACTTGATCCTACTCTGATTGTTGGGGAAATAAATATATGGGGATTACTGGTTTCAGCTACTTCTATGAGCTCAATACTATTTTGATAGCTGCATTAGTATAGATATTCAACACAACAACATAAAATGCATATGAAGGATCCCAACCTGAAATAAAGTGCAATGGTTAGTTCAAAACATGTGAATTCAGTAGAAAAACAACAGATATGGAAAATGAATGTACAAATTAGTGGTGCCTTTATGAGTACATTAAGTCACAAACAAAACACAACACTCAAGACAATACGTGCATTTGTAAAAATTTACCAGCACCAAAGCATTGAGAATACATCAATGCATAATCAAAATGAAGAATGAGAGAGAGAGAGGAGAGAAAAAGAAATAAACTGACAAACAAAAAATGTTGACTTTGTCAACAAAATAATACCTCAGCCCTCTCCTTAGTGCATGCTACCCAGTGACGAGGGGAAGCTATGTGCGGTACATGGGACTAACAGCCTGATTCATGAAGCGAAATAGCGCCCGCAATGGCTGCGAAAACGCAATTGCGGGTGCAAAACACGGAATCGGCATTCAAGTACGAAATAGCGAAATCGCTAAAAAATAATAGCGAGCGGAATAGCGATTACTCTGTAAAAGTCGCAGACTCCGGGAAGTCGAGCATTAGCGATACTGAAATAGCGACCAACCACGGAATCTGCGAATTGAATAGCGAAACGCAATATTGTCTCAATCGGCATTCATGAAAGAAATACATTAGCGAAAAAGCGCTAAATCGCACATTTGCGCGGCGCAATTTAAGGACAACTCAAAGCAGGTGGTAACCATAAAAGCCATGATTAACCAAAATTTGGAAAACTGTTAGCCAATCACCAACAGGTCCAGGCCTGACCAATCACACATAAGGACATTCAGCAGCAGCAATAGGCGTTCCACAATGCCTGGGATGTACATGGTGGTGAGGCGGCGAAGGCTACAGCGAGCAGCACGGAGGAGACGCATGAGGCAGGCAAGGATTTACCGGCAGCGGGTCACCTTGCTGGGGCAAACCAGAGAACAGATTTATGCTAAATACAGGCTGAATGGGGAAATGATCACCTGGCTGATACAAGAACTCGACCCCATCATGCAGCACCCAACAAGGCGAAACAATTCTGTGCCCACACATGTGCAGGTATTGTGCAGCCTGCACCTCCTGGCATCCGGCAGTTTCCAGGGCATAGTAGCCGCTGCTGGGGGGATATCCCAGCCCACCATGTCACGCTGCCTCCACACTTTTGTTGACGCCATGCTCACCCAGCTCCACCGGCACATCACATTTCCCACGAGCCAACAGGATTTGGACCTCACAAAACTACAATTTTATAATGTTGCCCATTTTCCCCATGTCCTTGGCTGCATAGACTGTACCCACGTCGCCATCTGCCCACCAGCTGGCACGGAGTATATGTACCGCAACAGGAAGTCGTACCACTCCCTCAACATACAGATGGTCTGCAATGCCAAGACCATCATCACTGACATTGTGGCCCAGTACCCAGGGAGTACCCATGACTCCTTTATCTTCAGGCACAGCGGACTCCACACACGACTGATCAGGGGAGAGTTTGGGGAAGGACACCTACTTGGTAAGTACACTTTGTCGACAATGTCACATTGCTATGAAGTAACTGCGCTGCACAGGCAATCAACATCTGCTCCTCTCATTCAGGTGACAGTGGCTACGCCCTACGGGAATACCTCCTGACCCCTTACCTCAACCCTGCCACACCTCAGCAACGCCGCTACAATGTTGCGCACATCCGGACAAGGAACTGTATTGAAAGGACATTTGGCCTGCTCAAGAGCAGGTTCCGTATACTGCACAAGACAGGTGGGGCCATGTATTACAGTCCTGCAGCGTGCTGCCGCATTGTGGCTGTCTGTGCAATGCTTCATAACATTGCAACCAAGCGCCGGATACCAGTTGACATCTCAGGCAGTGAATCTGAGGGGGACGACCGGCCACCAGCACATGCGCACCATGCACGCGGGGAGAACCCAGCTGAAGGCCACAGACGTCGCAACCACATCACAGCTAACAATTTCTAGCCCACCCCCTTCCCCCACCCCACATATCACAATTGCATGCAAACTGTAATGATTACACAAGGCGTATGTGTGCAGCAAAATAAATGTATTTGTTTGAATCACAAAAAAAAAAGGGTCATGGAAACAACTATTTACAAAATGCAGTATTCATGCATACTGCATGAGACGGTTCATGGCAGGCTTAACTTCAGCCTGCGCCTGTGTCCCTGACACAATGTCATTGGCGCCTCCGGCGCACAATTCCCAGGCGCCTGTGAGGCTCTTCCTCATCCTGGGCAGCTGTAGCAGGCGTAGCCCTGGTGCTGCGCCTAGGTGGGGGGGCCTGCGTGGCAGAGTGGCTGCTGACACTGGAGGCACCCTCACTTGCATCATCACCCCCCACAATTGCCGGTAGCACAGGTGCGTGCAGTGCGGTGACGGCGGTGGTCAAGTGCTCCAGCACCCGGGTAATATCCTCGCAGCACTGGACCAGTTGGTGCTGCTGGGTCAACGAGCGCCGCGCAAGCAGGGAGGTGGCATTTGCCGAGACATAATTGGAGCGGCTATAGGTGGACAGCCGGCTCAGCAGCTGGTGGTGGCGCCTGCTTGCAACACTGCGGTGCTTCACCAGCGCTGCAGTGTTGTCTTCCATAGCCGCCGTCATGCGGTCCATGGCCGCCGTCATGCGGTCCATCCTCTCGCCGACTCCAGCCACATTGCGGCCTATCTTATGCAGCTGGAGCTGGATGGCTCCTTGCTGCTGGGACTGGCGCTGGTGTATGCGGAGCATGCGCCGCTCCACGCTCATGCAGGCATGGAGATGCCCATTGCCCCGCCTGCTGTTGGGCCGCTGTGTAGCGGATGTGGCTGGCCCAGATCTTATTGGACGTGCTGCAGGTGTTGTAGCAGCTGGTGTTGCAGGTGCGGCAGCCACTGGAGGCACATTGGTGGGGTGCCTGGCTCTGGCAGCCGGTGGGCCTGCAGATGTTGTAGCAGCAGAGGCGGGGGGCCTGGCCTTGGCAGCCGGTGGGCCTGCAGATGTTGCAGCAGGTAAGGTGGGGGGCCTGGCTGCTGGTGTTGGCGCTGCTGCAGGGGCTGGTGGCTGGGTATCAGGTAGGGATTCCTCCTCCTGGGCCTCCTCATCGATCAGCAGCCTCTCACTGTCACTGCTATCACCCGCACCTGTGAGGGTAAGTGGATACTCATTAGGTGCATGTGACTGTCAGACGTGCAGATGTTACATGCATGCTGGGTGTCATTCCCTGGGTGGCTGTGTATTTGCGCACTTTGGAACCTTTCTGGCCGCATTGTGGTACTACTACATTGTGGACATACTACGTCTCCCACAATGCTTCAGGGCATTTCCTGATGCACAACATAGGCATGACTAAGGGCCAATGAGTGAGCCTATTTGGTCAGGGGCGGTCATAGGGGACAGGGTCGCAGTCGCATGCCACTTACCTTGGGTGTCTTGGGTGGGGCGGGAGGAGTCCAGAGGGGTCACGCCAACACACGCCTCCCTCTCCAAGGTGTCCTCTACCTGGTCCTCCAGGGGGGTGTTGGGTGGGACAGTCGGTCCACCACCTCCGGTGCCTGATGCCTCACCAAGGCGCTCCGCCACCCTCTCCTTGGCACGCCCTCGGAGGTCGTACCACCGCTTTTTAAGCTCCTCCAGAGACCTGTCCGCAACACCCACAGAGTTGACACTGGAGGCAATCCCCACCCAGATCCTCCTCTTCTCCTGCTCTGGGACCCTCCGGGAGTTGGCACCAAACAGCTGGTCGTGGTTGGCCACCACCACTTCTATAAGGTTCTCCAGCTCCTGTTCGGAGAATTTCAGTTTGCGCTTGCGGCCAGCGCTGTGGCTGGGGCCTGGCTGGGGTTCGTCCGACATGGCGGTCGCTATTTCGGCGGGGTTGTGAGTCGCTAACGGCGGTTTAGCGGCAGCTTTCGGTCGTGAACACTCGACTGATAGCGTCACTGTGTTGTTTGGGGGTGGGATTTGGCTGCTTCCTGGTTGTGATGTCATCACGGTGCTCGTAATGCGTCTTCCCGTTTTCCAGATCCCGCGAGATTGCGACTCGCATTCCCGATCGCACGGGATTGCGAGTCGCTATCCCGTGCGATCAGGATTGCGAGTCGCTATCCCGTGCGATCGGGATTGCGAGTCGCTATCCCGATCGCAGGTAGCCGGAAATAGCGATTTTTCTGCGTTTTTTGTCGGTCGCTAACGGCTTTAGCGCCCGCGTGCGAGTCGCTATTTTTTCCCCGAAAAGTACATGAATGCCGTTTTGCGTTTCCTCAATAGCGAGTCGCTATTAATCGCTATTAGGGACACGCAAAACGGCCCGTACATGAATCAGGCTGTATGTGAGCCCAATAGTCTGTTAATATCAGCTCAGAGACAAAGATAACAACAAATTTCATGGAAACAAATAACAACTTGACAACCACAGGCCCTCCTTGGCCAAGTGCAAGCTACATCAGAGGATGTAGCCTTATGCGGTCGACCTCGAAGCTAGGGAACCGGGTTAGTTTCTGGGCAACAACGCTCAATATCTTGTGATTCTGGGCAAATCACTTACTGCCTGATTCATCAAGCCGAATTGCGCTCGCAAAGGGCCAGATTCTGAGAATCTGGCCCTTTGCGAGCGAAATTTTAGCATTTGGGATTCATCATCCCAAATGCAAAAATCGGTAATTGCTAAATCGCTAAATTGCGAGGAATTACATTTAAGGAATCTCTATTTGAGATTCCTTAAATGCAATTCATGAAGCATTTGAAAATTGCGAAAATGCAATTTTGGGCCGCTATTTACCGAGAGGTCAGACCTCTCGGTAAATAGCAAAAACTTAGAAAAATGCTTTTAAAAGCATTTTTCTAAGTTGCATGTTCCACACACACATGTCCTTTAGACATGTGTGTGCGCAACACCTGTTTCAATTTGCATTTAAGGGGTGCTACAGGGTGTCCTTTGGACACCCCTGGCACCCTTTAAATCGCTATCTTATTTGCGAGTAGCAAATTGCTAATCGCAAATAAGGAATACTCCCCATTCATTCCTATGGGCCTTTTGGCAAATAAGGAATGTGTAGGAATCGCTATTTATTTAGCAATTCCTACATGAATACCGTTTTGCGAGTCCTTAATAGCGATTCGCTATGAATCGCTATTAGGGGCTCGCAAAACGGCCCGTTGATGAATAAGGCTGTAAGTCTCCCCATGCCTAACAAAAAATGAATGTGTCCATCTGTAACAAAACTGGTGCACATGTAAAGTGCTCTGATATCTGTGGGTCTAGTTTGTGCTATAGAAAAGTCTAAAAAAAAAAAAAACGAATCTCCAAGCTCCAAATTTTCCCTAATGTCCGAATTACACCCTATATCACACCCAGGAGTCATGCTTACCACCTGTGTTACACCCAGCGGTCCAAGCAAATAACACCTCTCACTTCTTTCGGATACCAGCAGTGTTAAGAAACCGCTGGCACTGTGAAAATCCTTTTACACTAAAAAATAAGAACATGGGGCTGGCCCATATCGCACCCAAGGCCTATGCGTACCATCTGTATCACGCCCAGTGGTCCAAGCGACAACCAATATTTACCTTTCCTACCCTGCTGAGTATAGGAGAAAGGAAACCTCTGCAGGAGACACATGAACAGGACAACAGGTCAGATTTCTGTCAGTGGCAGGGTGCTCAGGTTAAATTTTTGCACTTCTTCCTAGTTTGCCATGGTTGTTCACTACTACCGGAGAGTGTAAGACTTGTTACAGGTTTAACAGGTCACTGGAAACTCAGTGCTAAAACCGCTGCAGTGCTAATCTAAGGTACAGCGTGCGGCCCCGGACGGACCCGACGGAGCCCGGACCTCGATAATGGCTGCCTCTGCGGTGAGGAGCGTGTGTGGCGCGCCGCAGAGCTTGAAGCGGCATCAGTGCTGGGAGCTGCTCCCACGGAAGTCGGGACGGGGTGCGGGACCCCGCGGGGGAGTGCTGGTGATTTCTGGCAGTGGAGCACGGCCGGCGGGCTGCCCGCTGCAGAACCTGGGGTAGCGTCCATGCGTAGCCAGTGGTGAGAGGCCTGCTCGTGCCCTGGTCGTGGCTGCCAGAGGGCAGAGTGAAGGCCCGTATTTCGCACAGTGCCGGTGGGGACTGGGCGGCCTGGAAGCTCCGCCCCCCCTACACCCCCTCCCCCCACTGAAGGACAGTGGGGTCCTGCAGTTCCTGCTGATGGTGGAGGTGAGGAGTGGTGGTGGGCAGGGGCGGACCTCTGCGTGAGATCCCGGTGATGAGGAGTGGCCCGATTTCATCCCGGCGGTTGCTGCTTGGCGGAGGCGCGTGGGCCCGGGACCTCAATTACTGCTACTTGGCGACCTGCCTGACTGCTGGCTAATTGCCCCCTTTGAGGAACTGGGGTGACTGGGCAGTCCCGGAGCCCGTAGCAAGGTAGAATGGTGGTGCACCACAGCATGGTGGTGCAGTGGGAGTGATCCTGGGGCCTGGTGAGGAGGTCCCTGAAGAGCCGGGGTGTTGCGGCCTACCGTCGCCCTGGTGGTGTCGGCCTGGCGGCGCCTGAAGGACTCGCGTGGCATCCCCGATCGGGGCACCCTGACGGAGGGGTCGGTGGTGAGTAGTGGCGCGTCAGGGCCTGAGGAGACCCAGAGGTGGCACGTGGGTTGGCCTGGGCTACGCTGAAGAGTTTGCAACATCGTCATAGAGGCCGGAGCACGGCGTACAGGGTGGTCCCGGCCGTGTTTGGGACTGGAGGACAGTTGGCCAGGTTACGAAGGACACCTAGGTGACCTGTGGGGTGAACGCTGCACACGGTACCCCCCCACCTACCGACAACCCAATCCCCTGAAGCGGTATTCTGGGACGAACGCTCTGGATATGGGGAAAGACAGGCCCACGCGAGGAGCCCAGTCAATAAAATCATGCAATACACTGTCCCAGGCCCGACGACGGTGGAGCGACTCGGAACTGATCGGGAGATGGGGGCCCGCCAGGATGCAGCAGCATGGGACAAAGCCGATATCTTGGAGGCGATCTGGGACTCAAGGGTGGCAGTGGAAACCAATAAGTAAGGGATGGCAATGGCCATCAACCATTTGCGTCTGCACCTCCGGAAGGTGGCGGACTGGGTTACAACCACTTAGAAGGACTTGGGCGTACTGAACTACGAGGTTCGCCCGTTGAAAGACACAGTGGCGGCTCTCCAGGAGCACACGGCCCGGCTGGAGGACAGGGCGGAAGACGCAGAAGGGAGGTCCAGGAGGAATATTCTTTGCTTCTTGGGATTTCCGGAACGGGCGGAGGTGCCAGCAGCGGACCTCTTCCTTGAGGACTGGATTGGCAAGGTATTCCCTGATCTGCACCTCTCCAAAATGTTCGCAGTGGAGAGGGTGCACAGGACACTTGGCCCGCCCCAAAAACCGGGATCCCCACCTTGGGCCATAATAGCCTGGCTATTCAATTTCAGGGACCGGGACACGATCCTTCAGCACATCCGCAACGCTGTCCCCCCCAAATTCGACAATCATGACATTCATATCTTCCCGGACTATACAAGGAAGGTGCAAGATCTCAGAAATGATTTCCTATGGGTTAATAGAAGGATGCAGAGCCAGAACATTAAATATAGCCTGCTATTCCCGGCCAGACTCCAAGTGCAGCACGGAGACAAGACGCACTTCTTTGTTCATCTGTCGGATGCGGATGAGTGGATGGACTCGCTGGGTCTGGCAAACCATGACCGAACGCAGGACTGGCAGGAACAGAGATGCGGAAGTGGGAGGCGGCGGAACTGACGAGGTGGAGAGAGAGCCCAGCACCCGGGAAGAAATAATCCAGAGGAGGGGGGGACGTATCACGGTGGGACCGGATGGCACTCTTCGGGCGGAACTGAAGGCGCTCCAGACCCAGAACCAGTTCTCCCCATTATGTTTGGTACAGGAAACACAGGCGGAGTCTGGAGGTGCCCCCAGCCCGGCCGTGGAGGACTCAAGAGACAAATGACTGATGGGCCCGGTGGTTAGAGTCAGAATAGTGGGGTCATAGACACTGTGAGTATCCCTTTTTCTTTATGGCCCACGGGAGGACTATCCAGGCCCAAGAGACTTGCATAAGGAGCCATTCGCCCAGAGACTCAGGGGGAAATAGGGGGGGGGGGGCTTGTAACCTGCTTTCTAACAGTGGTTACACTATTGCGCCAACTATTAACTCAACTGGCCGGCTGTAGAGTGCTGAGGTGGTCGGGCTAGACCTATGGTCTGGCCGGGCTGCGCGGTGCCAGTCAGTCAGCTGCACGACACTTGGGGGGGTGAGTGGGAGTTCTTAGGACTTGGGAAAGTGAAATTTCTGTGTTTTGGTATTCATTGATTACAAATTGAGGAGGGGTATAGGGGGGTGGAGCTTTGGGGTGGGGTTCTGAGTCCTCTGGCCAGTCTTGGGTTAGGAGAATGCAGTACTACCGCCGGTGGGTGGGGGGTGTTGGGGGTTCTTGTCATGGTTTTATTGGGGTTGCTGCCGGGTCTCATTGTAGCTTTATTGCAAGACACACAAGATGTTTGATTTTGCGGGGGTCACACTGCCGGGTTCTGGGGGGTCCCTTATCTAATAGAAGGGTGCTGCGGTACCACCAACTACTAACGAATGGCGGGTGATGCACAAAGATATAAGTTCATAACGTGGAATGTCAGGGGACTCAATAACATGATTAAGAGGATTAGGGTGGCCACTTACCTCAGGCACTATGGAGTTAGCATAGTCTGGTTACAGTAGACACACCTTTGGGGAGACTGCCTCAAATATGTCCAACGTAGATGGAGGGTGCAATTTTTCGCTACGTCTCACTCAGGGTTTGCCAGAGGTGCACTGATTTGGGTGGCGGCGGGAGTCCCCTTCAGGGCCATACACACTAAGCAGGATCCGGTGGGGCGGTTTGTGATAGTAATGGGGACGCTGGATGGGCGTAGCTTATGCCTGGCCAATATTTGTGCTCCGAACTCCGATGAGGGGGATTTTATAAGGCGGGTGCTGAGACAGTTAGACCTGGACCCAGACACAGAACTACTTTTTGCAGGAGACTTTAATTGTGCCCTTGATGAGGATTTGGATAGGTACCCCCAAAAATTGGAAGCAAAGCCTAGAATGAGAGAAGCGATGGGCCAGATGCTTCAGAGCTATGGCCTACTTGATACATGGAGGCACAGCAACCCTCCCAGTCGAGTGTATTCGTGCCACACGCCTGCTGCCAACACCCATAGTCGACTGGACTATGTTTTTCTTTAGGGAAAGGCAATGCATCGAGTAGCGGGGATCCAATATTTGGCACTATACTTGTCTGATCACTCACCCCTCCTGCTCACCTATTCGTTAGACAGACCGCGGCCTAAGATCCCATTGTAGAGGCTCAGCACGGAGGCTCTGGGTGACCCGACCTACAAGGAGGCTATCTTATGAGGGCTTGAGGCGTATCTGGAGGTTAACTGGGGCTCGGCTGGCACGAGGGTGACTGAATGGGATGCAATGAAGGTGGTAATCCGAGAGATCTGTCTGTCCACGGAGGTGGGGGTAAAAAAGGTGGTGGAACGAGATCTCCGCCGGTATGAGGATCACCAAGCGGTGCTCGTAAAAGACTTCCCCACGGATAAGGAGAGGCAGCCTGACTGGACAGCCACACGCCAGCAGCTGGGGGATACATGGGCCGCACTCGGTAAATTTAATAGAACTGCCAGCAGGCGGAGATGGCACATGGAGGGCGACAAAGCTGGGCGATTGCTGGCACATTTGATTCAGGCGGAAACTCAAGCCCACCCGATTCTGACACTGCAGAATGATAGAGTCCAGTTGGTATATACCCAACATGAGATCAATAACGTCCTCCGGACCCATCTCTGTAAAATATATTCTGAGTCTCGACCCCATATGAGTCCTGAGGGAGTGGAGGTGTACCTTGAGGTGTTGCAACTGCCCTGCGTGGATGCGGATAGTCAGGAGGACCTGGGAGGCCCCCTACGGGAGGAAGAAATACGAGCAGCGATTGCTCAACTGAAGACAACCAAGTCCCCCGGGATGGACGGATTAGCCATCGAATTTTATAAGGAGTATAAAGGGGTCCTGATCCCGAAGCTCCTAGAAATCATGGTAGAGGCCTACGACGGAGGCTCACTCCCGTATTCAGCTATGATAGTTTTGATCTCCAAGCCGGGTAAGGTTCCCCTTCTTCCCGGTTCGTATAGGCCTATATCAATGCTGAATGTGGATCTGAAAATTATCAGTCAGGTACTGGCAAGTAGGCTCCTCCCTCACCTCAGACGGCTGGTCCATGATGACCAGTCGGGATTTATTCCGGGTCGGAATACACTGCGCAATATTCGTCGCCTGGCCCATGTAATGCATGCTCTGGAGGAACGAGCCCAGCAGAACTCGACATCGAACAAGCATTCGACTCGATCCGTTGGGCTTATCCTTGGAAGGTACTCTTGAAAATGGGAATAGGGGAAGGGTTTGTACGGTGGATACAACTGCTTTATGCACAGCCAGTAGCCAGGGTCCGCACGGGGAGATGCGTGTCAGACATAATACCCATAACGTAGGGGACGCGCCAGGGGTGCCCGCTCTCCCCACTACTCTTTGCCCTGCTGCTGTCATGTCATCTACGCACGGTGCTGGAGGGACAGGGCATACGGGTGGGAGACATGGAGCACATGGTGTCACTGTACGCTGACGATGCGTTGATCTACTTCAACCGGCCGTCGCAGGCGCTGCCGACTCTGATAGCCTCACTGTCGTAGTTTACGGCTGCTTCGGGGCTTGCAGTTAATAAAACAAAATCACAGCTTTTCGTGATTGGGGACCAGACCGACTGGGGGGGGGGGAGGTCCACTGCATGAAGATGGGATTTCTGTGGGTAGAGGACAGGACGGGTATTGATTTGGGGGTATGGGGGGAATTGGGGGTATGGATAGGACGGAACGTGACGGACTTCTTCCAACATAACCTGGGAGGATAATCCGGGGGCTGAAAGGAAGTACCGCCTTTTGGAACACCCTTAAGCTTCCATTGATGGGGAAGATTGCCCTTATAAAAATGGTGGTCCTCCCGCGCTGTGTATACACAATATAGGGTTCTTTCTATGAACTGCCGTACCGGGTCTTCAGGGAATTGGATTCCCTGTTGATCCTATTACTGTGGAATGGGAAGTGCTGCAGGGTGAGTCTAGAGGTTCTGAAACGCAGGTGGGGCAGGGGGGATTAGAAGTCCTGGATCTAGAACTGTATTATTTTGCGTCACAACTGCAACATGCGATAGCTTGGCTAGATACGGATCCATCTTGGGAGAGGTCCTTTATGGAAGGTACATACTGGAATGAGCAGTTGGGAGAGCTGATGTGGCGGGTAGCGGGGCGACGGGACAACGGCCCTCTGCTGGTACGGCTGGTGGCCACGATCTGGAATCGAGTGGCACACCGCCTAATTGGAGAGAGGGCGTTCGCCCCTGAGATGGATCTCTAGTTGATGCCGCCCTTTGCCCGGGTAGAACAGCTTATGTCGACGGACAAATGGAAAGAGGGGGCTGCCTGCTGCTGTCCGACCTTTATCCGGACAACAAATTCATTACCTATCAGGAGGCGGTGATAGCCTTTGAGCTGGGACCAGGGCAATTTCTGCAATATGCCAAAATAGCGGCGACGGCGCGGCAATTATGGCCATTGTTTCTGGAAGCCCCGGTGCACACCCGTACTCTGGTTACCATGATAGCGATGGCAGGGGGACATAAGTTTGTGACTCATATCTACAGGGCTCTGAGGGAGGATGAAAAGTTGGGTCCCCTGGCGATAGAACACAAATGGCAGCAGGTGTGTCCGTAGTAGATTACCCCACGAGAGTGGGAAAAAATACACAAGAGTGTGCGGAAGGTGTCAGTGAGTAATCGCTTCAAACAAATTCAATATATCATTATACACATGACTTATCTTTCACCCGCGAGACTCCAGGCCATTGATAGCACTAGGGACGCACACTGCCCGAGATGTCGTAGTCCACAGGCAGATTTCATACATATGGTGTGGGTGTGCCCTAAACTACAATGATATTGGGGCGGTCCTGATGGAACTGACGAGAGGGACGAGGTGGATGGTGGAGATGGACCAGCGGGTGTGTCTCCTGGGCTTGATCCCTCGGGATCCTAAGTGGAAAGTAAGCAGGCAATTTTTAGGTCTCGTCCTTTACCATTCCGAAGGAATGGGAAATGGCCGAGAATTCAAGTGCTCGAACTGATTGTCAAACCACCGCTTTTTTTCGTGGCGTTTTCTTCGAGTGCACGTACAGGCACGCGCTTTTGGCCCATACACTTTCATGGCCATCTGTTCCTGTTCCTCAATGTCCCTCCCACCCTTCGTTTGATCTTGCCGCGAGTTTAGGCTAATGGCCCTCCCCCAGCACAGAGCGCGCATCGCGGCCGCACAGCACATCAAAGGGCTTCTCCCAGCGTGTGCTGTGCAGCTTCTCCTCCCCTAATTATGTGGCCGGCCGTACTTGTGTTTCCTGGCCGCTTCCCGGCCGCTCTTGTATTTAATTAGCAGCAGCAGCATTTCTCCTGCGCCAGGCCACATCAAAGGCTCTGTGCCACTTTCACCCACACAGCAACACTTACAGACACGCAACGCCACTCACACCCACGCAAGCCCACTATCATCCACGCAACACCACACTCACCCACGCAACGCCACTCACCCAAGCAACACCACTCACACACGCAACCCCACTCATCCACGCAACCCCACTCATCCACGCAACACCACTCATCTAAGCAACCCCACTCATCCACGCAACGCCACTCATCCACGCAACGCCACTCATCCACGCAACGCCACTCACCCATGCAACGCCACTCACCCACGCAACACCACTCACCCACGCAACACCACTCACCCACGCAACCCCACTCATCCACGCAACGCCACTCATCCACGCAACGCCACTCATCCATGCAACGCCACTCACACATGCAACACCACTCACCCACGCAACACCACTCACCCACGCAACACCACTCACACACGCAACGCCACTCACCCACGCAATGCCACTCACTCACGCAACGCCACTCACTCACGCAACGCCACTCACCCATGCAACGCCACTCACACACGCAACGCCACTCACTCACGCAACGCCACTCACACACGCAACACCACTCACACACGCAACGCCACTCACACGCGCAACGCCACTCACACACGCAACGCCACTCACACGCGCAACGCCACTCACACACGCAACGCCACTCACATGCGCAACGCCACTCACATGCGCAACGCCACTCACACGCGCAACGCCACTCACACGCGCAACACCACTCACACGCGCAACGCCACTCACACGCGCAACACCACTCACACGCGCAACGCCACTCACACACGCAACGCCACTCATACACGCAACGCCACTCTCGCACACAACGCCACTCACACGCGCAACGCCACTCACGCACGTAACGCCACTCACACACGCAACGCCTCTCACACACCCAACGCGACTCACACGCGCAACGCGACTCACACGCGCAACGCCACTCACACGCACAACGCCACTCACACGCGCAACGCCACTCACACACGCAACGCCACTCACACGCGCAACGCCACTCACACACGCAACGCCACTCACGCACGCAACGCCACTCACACACGCAACGCCACTCACACACGCAATGCCACTCACACATGCAACTTCTGAGAATCTGGCCCTTTGCGAGCGAAATTTTAGCATTTGGGATTCATCATCCCAAATGCAAAAATCGGTAATTGCTAAATCGCTAAATTGCGAGGAATTACATTTAAGGAATCTCTATTTGAGATTCCTTAAATGCAATTCATGAAGCATTTGAAAATTGCAAAAATGCAATTTTGGGCCGCTATTTACCGAGAGGTCAGACCTCTCCGTAAATAGCAAAAACTTAGAAAAATGCTTTTAAAAGCATTTTTCTAAGTTGCATGTTGCACACACACATGTCCTTTAGACATGTGTGTGCGCAACACCTGTTTCAATTTGCATTTAAGGGGTGCTACAGGGTGTCCTTTGGACACCCCTGGCACCCTTTAAATCGCTATCTTATTTGCGAGTAGCAAATTGCTAATCGCAAATAAGGAATACTCCCCATTCCTTCCTATGGGCCTTTTGGCAAATAAGGAATGTGTAGGAATCGCTATTTATTTAGCAATTCCTACATGAATACCGTTTTGCGAGTCCTTAATAGCGATTCGCTATGAATCGCTATTAGGGGCTCGCAAAACGGCCCGTTGATGAATAAGGCTGTAAGTCTCCCCATGCCTAACAAAAAATGAATGTGTCCATCTGTAACAAAACTGGTGCACATGTAAAGTGCTCTGATATCTGTGGGTCTAGTTTGTGCTATAGAAAAGTCTAAAAAAAAAAAAACGAATCTCCAAGCTCCAAATTTTCCCTAATGTCCGAATTACACCCTATATCACACCCAGGAGTCATGCTTACCACCTGTGTTACACCCAGCGGTCCAAGCAAATAACACCTCTCACTTCTTTCGGATACCAGCAGTGTTAAGAAACCGCTGGCACTGTGAAAATCCTTTTACACTAAAAAATAAGAACATGGGGCTGGCCCATATCGCACCCAAGGCCTATGCGTACCATCTGTATCACGCCCAGTGGTCCAAGCGACAACCAATATTTACCTTTCCTACCCTGCTGAGTATAGGAGAAAGGAAACCTCTGCAGGAGACACATGAACAGGACAACAGGTCAGATTTCTGTCAGTGGCAGGGTGCTCAGGTTAAATTTTTGCACTTCTTCCTAGTTTGCCATGGTTGTTCACTACTACCGGAGAGTGTAAGACTTGTTACAGGTTTAACAGGTCACTGGAAACTCAGTGCTGAAACCGCTGCAGTGCTAATCTAAGGTACAGCGTGCGGCCCCGGACGGACCCGACGGAGCCCGGACCTCGATAATGGCTGCCTCTGCGGTGAGGAGCGTGTGTGGCGCGCCGCAGAGCTTGAAGCGGCATCAGTGCTGGGAGCTGCTCCCACGGAAGTCGGGACGGGGTGCGGGACCCCGCGGCGGAGTGCTGGTGATTTCTGGCAGTGGAGCACGGCCGGCGGGCTGCCCGCTGCAGAACCTGGGGTAGCGTCCATGCGTAGCCAGTGGTGAGAGGCCTGCTCGTGCCCTGGTCGTGGCTGCCAGAGGGCAGAGTGAAGGCCCGTATTTCGCACAGTGCCGGTGGGGACTGGGCGGCCTGGAAGCTCCGCCCCCCCCTACACCCCCTCCCCCCACTGAAGGACAGTGGGGTCCTGCAGTTCCTGCAGATGGTGGAGGTGAGGAGTGGTGGTGGGCAGGGGCGGACCTCTGCGTGAGATCCCGGTGATGAGGAGTGGCCCGATTTCATCCCGGCGGTTGCTGCTTGGCGGAGGCGCGTGGGCCCGGGACCTCAATTACTGCTACTTGGCGACCTGCCTGACTGCTGGCTAATTCCCCCCTTTGAGGAACTGGGGTGACTGGGCAGTCCCGGAGCCCGTAGCAAGGTAGAATGGTGGTGCACCACAGCATGGGGGTGCAGTGGGAGTGATCCTGGGGCCTGGTGAGGAGGTCCCTGAAGAGCCGGGGTGTTGCGGCCTACCGTCGCCCTGGTGGTGTCGGCCTGGCGGCGCCTGAAGGACTCGCGTGGCATCCCCGATCGGGGCACCCTGACGGAGGGGTCGGTGGTGAGTAGTGGCGCGTCAGGGCCTGAGGAGACCCAGAGGTGGCACGTGGGTTGGCCTGGGCTACGCTGAAGAGTTTGCAACATCGTCATAGAGGCCGGAGCACGGCGTACAGGGTGGTCCCGGCCGTGTTTGGGACTGGAGGACAGTTGGCCAGGTTACGAAGGACACCTAGGTGACCTGTGGGGTGAACGCTGCACACGGTACCCCCCCACCTACCGACAACCCAATCCCCTGAAGCGGTATTCTGGGACGAACGCTCTGGATATGGGGAAAGACAGGCCCACGCGAGGAGCCCAGTCAATAAAATCATGCAATACACTGTCCCAGGCCCGACGACGGTGGAGCGACTCGGAACTGATCGGGAGATGGGGGCCCGCCAGGATGCAGCAGCACGGGACAAAGCCGATATCTTGGAGGCGATCTGGGACTCAAGGGTGGCAGTGGAAACCAATAAGTAAGGGATGGCAATGGCCATCAACCATTTGCGTCTGCACCTCCGGAAGGTGGCGGACTGGGTTACAACCACTTAGAAGGACTTGGGCGTACTGAACTACGAGGTTCGCCCGTTGAAAGACACAGTGGCGGCTCTCCAGGAGCACACGGCCCGGCTGGAGGACAGGGCAGAAGACGCAGAAGGGAGGTCCAGGAGGAATATTCTTTGCTTCTTGGGATTTCCGGAACGGGCGGAGGTGCCAGCAGCGGACCTCTTCCTTGAGGACTGGATTGGCAAGGTATTCCCTGATCTGCACCTCTCCAAAATGTTCGCAGTGGAGAGGGTGCACAGGACACTTGGCCCGCCCTAAAAACCGGGATCCCCACCTTGGGCCATAATAGCCTGGCTATTCAATTTCAGGGACCGGGACACGATCCTTCAGCACATCCGCAACGCTGTCCCCCCCAAATTCGACAATCATGACATTCATATCTTCCTGGACTATACAAGGAAGGTGCAAGATCTCAGAAATGATTTCCTATGGGTTAATAGAAGGATGCAGAGCCAGAACATTAAATATAGCCTGCTATTCCCGGCCAGACTCCAAGTGCAGCACGGAGACAAGACGCACTTCTTTGTTCATCTGTCGGATGCGGATGAGTGGATGGACTCGCTGGGTCTGGCAAACCATGACCGAACGCAGGACTGGCAGGAACAGAGATGCGGAAGTGGGAGGCGGCGGAACTGACGAGGTGGAGAGAGAGCCCAGCACCCGGGAAGAAATAATCCAGAGGAGGGGGGGACGTATCACGGTGGGACCGGATGGCACTCTTCGGGCGGAACTGAAGGCGCTCCAGACCCAGAACCAGTTCTCCCCATTATGTTTGGTACAGGAAACACAGGCGGAGTCTGGAGGTGCCCCCAGCCCGGCCGTGGAGGACTCAAGAGACAAATGACTGATGGGCCCAGTGGTTAGAGTCAGAATAGTGGGGTCATAGACACTGTGAGTATCCCTTTTTCTTTATGGCCCACGGGAGGACTATCCAGGCCCAAGAGACTTGCATAAGGAGCCATTCGCCCAGAGACTCAGGGGGAAATGGGGGGGGGGGGCTTGTAACCTGCTTCCTAACAGTGGTTACACTATTGCGCCAACTATTAACTCAACTGGCCGGCTGTAGAGTGCTGAGGTGGTCGGGCTAGACCTATGGTCTGGCCGGGCTGCGCGGTGCCAGTCAGTCAGCTGCACGACACTTGGGGGGGTGAGTGGGAGTTCTTAGGACTTGGGAAAGTGAAATTTCTGTGTTTTGGTATTCATTGATTACAAATTGAGGAGGGGTATAGGGGGGTGGAGCTTTGGGGTGGGGTTCTGAGTCCTCTGGCCAGTCTTGGGTTAGGAGAATGCAGTACTACCGCCGGTGGGTGGGGGGTGTTGGGGGTTCTTGTCATGGTTTTATTGGGGTTGCTGCCGGGTCTCATTGTAGCTTTATTGCAAGACACACAAGATGTTTGATTTTGCGGGGGTCACACTGCCGGGTTCTGGGGGGTCCCTTATCTAATAGAAGGGTGCTGCGGTACCACCAACTACTAACGAATGGCGGGTGATGCACAAAGATATAAGTTCATAACGTGGAATGTCAGGGGACTCAATAACATGATTAAGAGGATTAGGGTGGCCACTTACCTCAGGCACTATGGAGTTAGCATAGCCTGGTTACAGTAGACACACCTTTGGGGAGACTGCCTCAAATATGTCCAACGTAGATGGAGGGTGCAATTTTTCGCTACGTCTCACTCAGGGTTTGCCAGAGGTGCACTGATTTGGGTGGCGGCGGGAGTCCCCTTCAGGGCCATACACACTAAGCAGGATCCGGTGGGGCGGTTTGTGATAGTAATGGGGACGCTGGATGGGCGTAGCTTATGCCTGGCCAATATTTGTGCTCCGAACTCCGATGAGGGGGATTTTATAAGGCGGGTGCTGAGACAGTTAGACCTGGACCCAGACACAGAACTACTTTTTGCAGGAGACTTTAATTGTGCCCTTGATGGGGATTTGGATAGGTACCCCCAAAAATTGGAAGCAAAGCCTAGAATGAGAGAAGCGATGGGCCAGATGCTTCAGAGCTATGGCCTACTTGATACATGGAGGCACAGCAACCCTCCCAGTCGAGTGTATTCGTGCCACACGCCTGCTGCCAACACCCATAGTCGACTGGACTATGTTTTTCTTTAGGGAAAGGCAATGCATCGAGTAGCGGGGATCCAATATTTGGCACTATACTTGTCTGATCACTCACCCCTCCTGCTCACCTATTCGTTAGACAGACCGCGGCCTAAGATCCCATTGTAGAGGCTCAGCACGGAGGCTCTGGGTGACCCGACCTACAAGGAGGCTATCTTATGAGGGCTTGAGGCGTATCTGGAGGTTAACTGGGGCTCGGCTGGCACGAGGGTGACTGAATGGGATGCAATGAAGGTGGTAATCCGAGAGATCTGTCTGTCCACGGAGGTGGGGGTAAAAATGGTGGTGGAACGAGATCTCCGCCGGTATGAGGATCACCAAGCGGTGCTAGTAAAAGACTTCCCCACGGATAAGGAGAGGCAGCCTGACTGGACAGCCACACGCCAGCAGCTGGGGGATACATGGGCCGCACTCGGTAAATTTAATAGAACTGCCAGCAGGCGGAGATGGTACATGGAGGGCGACAAAGCTGGGCGATTGCTGGCACATTTGATTCAGGCGGTAACTCAAGCCCACCCGATTCTGACACTGCAGAATGATAGAGTCCAGTTGGTATATACCCAACATGAGATCAATAACGTCCTCCGGACCCATCTCTGTAAAATATATTCTGAGTCTCGACCCCATATGAGTCCTGAGGGAGTGGAGGTGTACCTTGAGGTGTTGCAACTGCCCTGCGTGGATGCGGATAGTCAGGAGGACCTGGGAGGCCCCCTACGGGAGGAAGAAATACGAGCAGCGATTGCTCAACTGAAGACAACCAAGTCCCCCGGGATGGACGGATTAGCCATCGAATTTTATAAGGAGTATAAAGGGGTCCTGATCCCGAAGCTCCTAGAAATCATGGTAGAGGCCTACGACGGAGGCTCACTCCCGTATTCAGCTATGATAGTTTTGATCTCCAAGCCGGGTAAGGTTCCCCTTCTTCCCGGTTCATATAGGCCTATATCAATGCTGAATGTGGATCTGAAAATTATCAGTCAGGTACTGGCAAGTAGGCTCCTCCCTCACCTCAGACGGCTGGTCCATGATGATCAGTCGGGATTTATTCCGGGTCGGAATACACTGCGCAATATTCGTCGCCTGGCCCATGTAATGCATGCTCTGGAGGAACGAGCCCAGCAGAACACCCTAGTATTTCTCGACATCGAACAAGCATTCGACTCGATCCGTTGGGCTTATCCTTGGAAGGTACTCTTGAAAATGGGAATAGGGGAAGGGTTTGTACGGTGGATACAACTGCTTTATGCACAGCCAGTAGCCAGGGTCCGCACGGGGAGATGCGTGTCAGACATAATACCCATAACGTAGGGGACGCGCCAGGGGTGCCCGCTCTCCCCACTACTCTTTGCCCTGCTGCTGGCATGTCATCTACGCACGGTGCTGGAGGGACAGGGCATACGGGGGGGAGACATGGAGCACATGGTGTCACTGTACGCTGACGATGCGTTGATCTACTTCAACCGGCCGTCGCAGGCGCTGCCGACTCTGATAGCCTCACTGTCGTAGTTTACGGCTGCTTCGGGGCTTGCAGTTAATAAAACAAAATCACAGCTTTTCGTGATTGGGGACCAGACCGACTGGGGGGGGGGGAGGTCCACTGCATGAAGATGGGATTTCTGTGGGTAGAGGACAGGACGGGTATTGATTTGGGGGTATGGGGGGAATTGGGGGTATGGATAGGACAGAACGTGACGGACTTCTTCCAACATAACCTGGGAGGATAATCCGGGGGCTGAAAGGAAGTACCGCCTTTTGGAACACCCTTAAGCTTCCATTGATGGGGAAGATTGCCCTTATAAAAATGGTGGTCCTCCCGCGCTGTGTATACACAATATAGGGTTCTTTCAATGAACTGCCGTACCGGGTCTTCAGGGAATTGGATTCCCTGTTGATCCTATTACTGTGGAATGGGAAGTGCTGCAGGGTGAGTCTAGAGGTTCTGAAACGCAGGTGGGGCAGGGGGGATTAGAAGTCCTGGATCTAGAACTGTATTATTTTGCGTCACAACTGCAACATGCGATAGCTTGGCTAGATACGGATCCATCTTGGGAGAGGTCCTTTATGGAAGGTACATACTGGAATGAGCAGTTGGGAGAGCTGATGTGGCGGGTAGCGGGGCGACGGGACAACGGCCCTCTGCTGGTACGGCTGGTGGCCACGATCTGGAATCGAGTGGCACACCGCCTAATTGGAGAGAGGCCGTTCGCCCCTGAGATGGATCTCTAGTTGATGCCGCCCTTTGCCCGGGTAGAACAGCTTATGTCGACGGACAAATGGAAAGAGGGGGCTGCCTGCTGCTGTCCGACCTTTATCCGGACAACAAATTCATTACCTATCAGGAGGCGGTGATAGCCTTTGAGCTGGGACCAGGGCAATTTCTGCAATATGCCAAAATAGCGGCGACGGCGCGGCAATTATGGCCATTGTTTCTGGAAGCCCCGGTGCACACCCGTACTCTGGTTACCATGATAGCGATGGCAGGGGGACATAAGTTTGTGACTCATATCTACAGGGCTCTGAGGGAGGATGAAAAGTTGGGTCCCCTGGCGATAGAACACAAATGGCAGCAGGTGTGTCCGTAGTAGATTACCCCACGAGAGTGGGAAAAAATACACAAGAGTGTGCGGAAGGTGTCAGTGAGTAATCGCTTCAAACAAATTCAATATATCATTATACACATGACTTATCTTTCACCCGCGAGACTCCAGGCCATTGATAGCACTAGGGACGCACACTGCCCGAGATGTCGTAGTCCACAGGCAGATTTCATACATATGGTGTGGGTGTGCCCTGAACTACAATGATATTGGGGCGGTCCTGATGGAACTGACGAGAGGGACGAGGTGGATGGTGGAGATGGACCAGCGGGTGTGTCTCCTGGGCTTGATCCCTCGGGATCCTAAGTGGAAAGTAAGCAGGCAATTTTTAGGTCTCGTCCTTTACCATTCCGAAGGAATGGGAAATGGCCGAGAATTCAAGTGCTCGAACTGATTGTCAAACCACCGCTTTTTTTTGTGGCGTTTTCTTCGAGTGCACGTACAGGCACGCGCTTTTGGCCCATACACTTTCATGGCCATCTGTTCCTGTTCCTCAATGTCCCTCCCAACCTTCGTTTGATCTTGCCGCGAGTTTAGGCTAATGGCCCTCCCCCAGCACAGAGCGCGCATCGCGGCCGCACAGCACATCAAAGGGCTTCTCCCAGCGTGTGCTGTGCAGCTTCTCCTCCTCTAATTATGTGTCCGGCCGTACTTGTGTTTCCTGGCCGCTTCCCGGCCGCTCTTGTATTTAATTAGCAGCAGCAGCATTTCTCCTGCGCCAGGCCACATCAAAGGCTCTGTGCCACTTTCACCCACACAGCAACACTTACAGACACGCAACGCCACTCACACCCACGCAAGCCCACTATCATCCACGCAACACCACACTCACCCACGCAACGCCACTCACCCAAGCAACACCACTCACACACGCAACCCCACTCATCCACGCAACCCCACTCATCCACGCAACACCACTCATCTAAGCAACCCCACTCATCCACGCAACGCCACTCATCCACGCAACGCCACTCATCCACGCAACGCCACTCACCCATGCAACGCCACTCACCCATGCAACACCACTCACCCACGCAACACCACTCACCCACGCAACCCCACTCATCCACGCAACGCCACTCATCCATGCAACGCCACTCATCCATGCAACGCCACTCACACATGCAACGCCACTCACCCACGCAACACCACTCACCCACGCAACACCACTCACCCACGCAACGCCACTCACACACGCAACGCCACTCACCCACGCAACGCCACTCACTCACGCAACGCCACTCACTCACGCAACGCCACTCACCCACGCAACGCCACTCACACACGCAACGCCACTCACTCACGCAACGCCACTCACACACGCAACGCCACTCACACGCGCAACGCCACTCACACGCGCAACGCCACTCACACGCGCAACGCCACTCACACATGCAACGCCACTCACATGCGCAACGCCACTCACATGCGCAACGCCACTCACACGCGCAACGCCACTCACACGCGCAACACCACTCACACGCGCAACGCCACTCACACGCGCAACACCACTCACACGCGCAACGCCACTCACACACGCAACGCCACTCATACACGCAACGCCACTCACGCACACAACGCCACTCACACGTGCAACGCCACTCACGCACGCAACGCCACTCACACACGCAACGCCTCTCACACACCCAACGCGACTCACACGCGCAACGCGACTCACACGCGCAATGCCACTCACACGCACAACGCCACTCACACGTGCAACGCCACTCACACACGCAACGCCACTCACACGCGCAACGCCACTCACACACGCAACGCCACTCACGCACGCAACGCCACTCACACACGCAACGCCACTCACACACGCAATGCCACTCACACATGCAACGCCACTCACACGCGCAACGCCACTCACACGCGCAATGCCACTCACACGCGCAGATGGCCGAGAATTCAAGTGCTCGAACTGATTGTCAAACCACCGCTTTTTTTCGTGGCGTTTTCTTCGAGTGCACGTACAGGCACGCGCTTTTGGCCCATACACTTTCATGGCCATCTGTTCCTGTTCCTCAATGTCCCTCCCAACCTTCGTTTGATCTTGCCGCGAGTTTAGGCTAATGGCCCTCCCCCAGCACAGAGCGCGCATCGCGGCCGCACAGCACATCAAAGGGCTTCTCCCAGCGTGTGCTGTGCAGCTTCTCCTCCCCTAATTATGTGGCCGGCCGTACTTGTGTTTCCTGGCCGCTTCCCGGCCGCTCTTGTATTTAATTAGCAGCAGCAGCATTTCTCCTGCGCCAGGCCACATCAAAGGCTCTGTGCCACTTTCACCCACACAGCAACACTTACAGACACGCAACGCCACTCACACCCACGCAAGCCCACTATCATCCACGCAACACCACACTCACCCACGCAACGCCACTCACCCAAGCAACACCACTCACACACGCAACCCCACTCATCCACGCAACCCCACTCATCCACGCAACACCACTCATCTAAGCAACCCCACTCATCCACGCAACGACACTCATCCACGCAACGCCACTCACCCATGCAACGCCACTCACCCACGCAACACCACTCACCCACGCAACACCACTCACCCACGCAACCCCACTCATCCACGCAACGCCACTCATCCACGCAACGCCACTCATCCATGCAACGCCACTCACACATGCAACGCCACTCACCCACGCAACACCACTCACCCACGCAACACCACTCACCCACGCAACGCCACTCACACACGCAACGCCACTCACCCACGCAACGCCACTCACTCACGCAACGCCACTCACTCACGCAACGCCACTCACCCACGCAATGCCACTCACACACGCAACGCCACTCACTCACGCAACGCCACTCACACACGCAACGCCACTCACACGCGCAACGCCACTCACACGCGCAACGCCACTCACACGCGCAACGCCACTCACACATGCAACGCCACTCACATGCGCAACGCCACTCACATGCGCAACGCCACTCACACGCGCAACGCCACTCACACGCGCAACACCACTCACACGCGCAACGCCACTCACACGCGCAACACCACTCACACGCGCAACGCCACTCACACACGCAACGCCACTCATACACGCAACGCCACTCACGCACACAACGCCACTCACACGCGCAACGCCACTCACGCACGCAACGCCACTCACACACGCAACGCCTCTCACACACCCAACACGACTCACACGCGCAACGCGACTCACACGCGCAATGCCACTCACACGCACAACGCCACTCACACGCGCAACGCCACTCACACACGCAACGCCACTCACACGCGCAACGCCACTCACACACGCAACGCCACTCACGCACGCAACGCCACTCACACACGCAACGCCACTCACACACGCAATGCCACTCACACATGCAACGCCACTCACACGCGCAACGCCACTCACACGCGCAATGCCACTCACACGCGCAACGCCACTCACACGCGCAACGCCACTCACACACGCAACGCCACTCACACGCGCAACGCCACTCACATGCGCAACGCCACTCACACGCGCAACGCCACTCACACGCGCAACGCCACTCACACTCGCAACGCCACTCACACGCGCAACGCCACTCACACGCGCAACACCACTCACACGCGCAACGCCACTCACACACGCAACACCACTCACACGCGCAACGCCACTCACACACGCAACACCACTCACACGCGCAACGCCACTCACACGCGCAACGCCACTCACACGTGCAACGCCACTGACACGCGCAACGCCACTCACACGCAACGCCACTCACACATGCAACTCCACTCACACGCGCAACTCCACTCACACGCGCAACGCCACTCACACACGCAACGCCACTCACACGCGCAACGCCACTCACATGCGCAACGCCACTCACACGCGCAACGCCACTCACACGTGCAACGCCACTCACACGCGCAACGCCACTCACACGCGCAACGCCACTCACACGCGCAACGCCACTGACACGCGCAATGCCACTCACACGCGCAACGCCACTCACACGCGCAACGCCACTCACACGCGCAACGCCACTCACACGCGCAATGCCACTCGCACGCGCAACGCCACTCGCACGCGCAACGCCACTCGCACACGCAACGCCACACACACACGCAACACCACTCACACACGCAATGCCACTCACACACGCAACGCCACTCGCACACGCAACGCCACGCGCACATGCAATGCCACTCGCACACGCAATGCCACTCGCACACGCAACGCCATTCACACAGGCAACGCCACTCACACAGGCAACGCCACTCACACAGGCAACGCCACTCACACACGCAACGCCACTCACACACGCAACGCCACTCACACATTGTGGGTGCAGATTGTGGGTGCAGATTGTGGGTGCAGATTGTGGGTGCAGATTCAGAGAAAACTCAGCAGCACCACCACCATTGCAATGCAATAGGTCTCGTTTTAACGCAAATTTAAGCTATAGGCCTTGTAAATGGCAAAGCCTTTTATTTATGTTCCAAAAACCAGAACGCAAAAATAAAGGGCATAATCATTTACAATGCTAATAGTTCAGACTCGCGTTATTGCGAGACCTATTGCATTTTCAATGCTTGTTAGTGTTGGTGCTGGTTGGAGCCCGGTGATGCATCACGATCCACTGGTTGGCGCAACGAGGCCCATCACACACGATAATGGAAGGCAGACCTGCGGGAATGGGCACTGCCGGAGGAGGGGAACATGCGGAACACTAGGAGGGATGGCAAACTACCTGAGGTCCTACTGGCGTTGGGGGAGTTGGTGGGGTTGGGGAGATGGGGGTGAGTTTTTTCCTTGTTCATTGCCTTAAGTTGTGGTGCGTTTGAACGACACTGCAGCTGCAAACTTAGTTGCCAATGGAAGCTCCGCAATTTTACCTATGGCTATATGACTGATCTGGCATTGTGGCTCCACTACGAACCACCTCAGCGGAGGCGGTCCAAATGTATGGCTGTAACTTGATTGTTTTCATGATTCGGAGATACAAAACTAATAAATAATTTTTTTTTTTAAACTCCTCTAGCACTGCAAGGAGAGTGGAACAGGAGTAAAAGGCCTAAACCCCCATGTGCCCCACAGCCCTTTGAAAGGGGATAGCAGTATACTTCCCTAGTATACTATTGCTAATATACCAAAATAAGACCTGCAGATGGGGCAGAGAAGTAGAAGGATTGGAAACTGCAATATTAGTCTGCATTTGACAAGGTAAAGTTTGAGAAAAATTTAAAACTTCAATACAAATGGTTCAATTGGAAATTAAAGGCCTGATGGATAGTTTGGGAAAGACGGCACGGCATCGCAAAGGCAACAGAGTAACCTTTCCGCTAAACTGATGCTCTTGCCTCATTTTGAGTCAGGCGGACATCCAGTATGTCGACAGCAGAGGCTACTCCATCTCTGCCACCAAAATACAACTGCGGTGGCCAGACAGAGTCAGAGTAAGGGCTGTCAGAGCTTTGCCCATTTGTCCGCCCACCCTATTTAGAGTGGGTGGAGAAAGGGCCAGTTTTTACTGTCCATCTCTGCCAGGTAAAACATGGGGATAAGGGTACTAAAAACTGTCTACTTAGGAATTTTCTTTTTGAAAACAAAAAATAAAACCTTGACCGTTTGTTGCACGTTCTATCATGTTGACGGAGTCATTGGTCAAACTTTCAATGCACAGCAAGAAATATCCGCTGGACCCTCAGACATCCCAAAATTTGGTGGGCGAGTACTTCCTCAGGGTAATGGAGTACTTTTCTCTGTCTCCCTGACGAAATATATATCCATCCTCCAAACTCTTAATCAGGCCGTAAGTTCACCAAACCCTCCATGATCAACACTGTAGTATTTTATCGCCATTTAATAATCTATTTTTATTGCATGCATGTGACTATGTAATGCTTTCTAGAAGCTCCCATAACCCATCAACCTTATCACCTGCCTGTGCTCTCAGGCATTCTTCCATTCATCTATTCATGCACTTACTCTCCAACTAAAGCCTACACACACTCACTCAACGAATCATACATCTGTGAGCACAAGCAGCCATTTAATATCAATCACCCAAATACTCACCATTCACCCAGATATTAACCCATGCACTGACATTTCCACCCTAGCAAATACTCGCACATTCATCTATTCACTCATCCATATGATTAAATCTCACTTTCACCTACTGACTGATTGTACCCACTTGCCTATCAATATAGAAAGCCATATCTATTGGCTTTGACAATTCTTATTTTAATGTCTCAGCATCCAATGAGCTGTAGTTATAACTCTTTCAGGCCTAAATTATCAAATTGGAACGAAGCCCATCCAATGCCATAAGCAAAACTGCACAGCAAGTTGTCCAAATGGAAATTGTTAATTTGGCAGTGCTAGAATCTCTATATTCTTTTGATGGATTTAATGGCTTAAGAGAACCGGCTCTATTAATAACCCACTTAAAAAGGAACCAAGTAAGGCATTTCTTTCTGTGTCAGTCACATATTCTGAATAATTACAGGCTAAAAGCAATCTCAAATATTTGTGGCTGTCCCTGCAATCATGAAAGAACTGTTAGGCTCAAAAAGTTTAAACAATCAGATTGAAATATGTGAGTGAAACACTAATTTATGTTGAAGCAATGATCGCGGAGCAGATTTGGGAGCCTCAGAAAGTTCTTTTTTTCCCTCGGAAGCGCAGCACTAAAGTCATTTAAATCGCGCACTTAAATCAACGCCGCATTTCAAAGGAACTCTGCAGGCCTGTTGCTAAAGCCCTAAGTCAGGTGCAAATAAAAAGAATTCTGCAAGCAGTAAAAACTATTCATTGGATTGGGTCGGTCGGTAATTTGAAACGGATTATTTATCTCTCTCCCAGCAGTTACAGCTTTGCTTTCATCAAATATAGACTTTTTAAATAACCAATTCCCTTGCAGTAAGCTCTCTTTTCATTAAAAAGGATCATTTTGAAAACTCTGAAAAATGTTAGCAACTGTACTCTACGTCTTCTCCTGTTGGCGCGGAATGGTTCTAAATGTATAACTCTGTAAGTAGAGTTTGATTTATATATTTATTTAATTATTTTTATTTTTTGTGTGCAGCGCGTTCACAGCACCTTCTTATGAAAAGGCAAGGGAGGTAACAAAGTGGGTGGGTCGTCAACTAACAGGAATGTATATACAGCCTGATTCATCAAATTCCCGTTTTGCGAGTCTGTAATAGCGATTCATAAGGAATCGCTATTAAGGACTTGCAAAACGGGATTCATGTAGGAATTGCAAAAAATATTGCGATTCCTACATGTTCCTTATTTGAGATTAGCAAATTGCTAATCGCAAATAAGGATGCGATTTCAAGGGTGCAGGGGTGTCCAAAGGACACCCTGTAGCACCCCTGAAATGTAATCTACATTGGTGTTGCGCACACACATGTCCAAAGGACATGTGTGTGTGTAACATGCAACTTAGAAAAATGCATTTAAATGCATTTTTCTAAGTTTTTGCTATTTACCGAGAGATCTGACCTCTTGGTAAATAGCGGCCCAAAATTGCAATTTCGCAATTTTAAAATGATTCATGAATTGCATTTAAGGAATCTCAAATAGAGATTCCTTAAATGCAATTCTTCGCAAATGTGCGAATTCTTTAATAGCGAATTTTGCATTTGGGATGATGAATCCCAAATGCAAAAATTGCACTCGCAAAAGGCAAGATTCTGAGAATCTTCAGCCTTATTCATCAACGGGCCGTTTTGCGAGCCCCTAATAGCGATTCATAGCGAATCGCTATTAAGGACTCGCAAAACGGTATTCATGTAGGAATTGCTAAATAAATAGCGATTCCTACACATTCCTTATTTGCGAGTAGCAAATTGCTAATCGCAAATAAGGAATAACTCCCCATTCATTCCTATGGGACAAAAGGCCCATAGGAATGAATGGGGAGTATTCCTTATTTGCGATTAGCAATTAGCTAATCGCAAATAAGATAGCGATTGAAAGGGTGCCAGGGGTGTCCAAAGGACACCCTGTAGCACCCCTGAAATGCAAATTGAAACAGGTGTTGCGCACACACATGTCCAAGGGACATGTGTGTGTGCAACATGCAGCTAAGAAAAATGCTTTTAAAAGCATTTTTCTAAGTTTTTGCTATTTACCGAGAGGTCTGACCTCTCGGTAAATAGCGGCCCAAAATTGCATTTTCGCAATTTTAAAATGCTTCATGAATTGCATTTAAGGAATCTCAAATAGAGATTCCTTAAATGTAATTCCTCGCAATTTAGCGAATTAGCAATTACCGATTTTTGCATTTGGGATGATGAATCCCAAATGCAAAAATTGCGCTTGCAAAGGGCCCGATTCTCAGAATCTGGCCCTTTGCGAGCGCAATTCGGCTTGATGAATCAGGCTGCTTGCCCTTTGCGAGTGCAATTTAGCTTGATGAATCAGGCTGTTAGTGCCTTGTAGTTGCATTTAAATAGCGCTTTCTAGCCCCGAAGAATTACCATGGTGCTTTGGAATGATGGTAGCATGCTGTTCCGTAGATTGTGCTTGTCTAGGTGGGTGTAGGTTTGCTGTCTGACCTATGTTTGGTGTCATGCATATATCCGGAGAGGTAATCTTATCGTGTCACATGCAACCGCCCTTTGGCCTAGAGACGAGTGAAGAGGAGAGATAACTCCACATGTGCTTGAGTCATACATATATAGACAGTAGCGGCTAGCACAGGTAAGAGCAGTGGGGCAGTGGGGGGTGGTCGGGGGTGGTGGAAGTCAACAGACGATGGGATAAGTAATATTAAATAAATAAATCAAAACCAGTTACTTTGCGCTCGTCGCGTCAGCAATGTAGTGAGCGCAAAGTAAGTAGTTGACTTCTGCCACCCCCATCCTGCCCGCTTCACCGCTCTTCCTTGTGCGAACCGCCACTATATATAGGAAGTTTTTTCTGGTATTTGCATAGGTATGGACTGGAGACATCTATTTAGGAAGAGCTAGGTCTTTGCCGCCTTTCTTAATTCACAGTTGTCTTGGATGTTTTTGATCTTTGTCAGAAGGGAGTTACAGGGACCAGCTGTTTGGACTGAGAAGGATGCTCCACATGTGTAAGACTCCTTCAGGGGGGCAGTCTAAAGTTCAGGGCTCTGCAGTTTTGTTGAATGACGGATGGTGAAGTGCTGTAGGTAGCTTTGTAAGCATTATGTAGTGCCTTGAACGAAGAGTGCCTGGCCCCTGGTATCCGATGGAGCCTTTAGAGGGATGGTGTGCTGTGACCACGCAGATGTAGTTCTGTTCGTTGTCTGTCTAATCAGTGTTGGGATTCATGGGAGTAGGAAGAGGGGTACTCACATGCAGCATCCATTTGCAAAGTCCAGTCATGATAGACATTGGTATTATGGTATCCTGGAGATTCTGAAGAAAAAATGTGCTGGGGGGATTTTTAGTTTTTAGAAGGTGTGTCTCTTGAAGGACAAATGATAAACCGGATTCTGTGATTCATCCCTGATTTCTTTCTTCAGTAGATTCTGCCTGAGGTGGGCCAAGTTCCTGTAAACAGAAGGTCATAGACTGGAAGTTCTTCCATTCTCTGCAGGGAAGGATTGAGTCCAATGTCAAGTGGTCCATCAGCATAATCTGAGTTTTTTTTCTGAATAATATGCTACTACAAATATAATCCTTGCTTCCCATGGAAGCCAGTTTAGGTCAGGATTGGTGAAAAGTGATCAAAATTTCTAGTGGCAGAGATTAGTACAACTATTGAGTGTAACATGGTTTCAGAGGAGCAAAGAATGAAAATGCTTAGTGGTATCCCTGAGTTAATGCCGAAAAGAGTTAAAGTGAAAGAGGGGAGTAATGTGATGATTGATATGCATGAGTCGGTTAAATGAGATGCGTGGTGGTGGACTCTGTCAAGGTTGGTTGAGACGTCCACAAGTAGTAGGGCATCACCATCTCAAGTTCTGCAAACAGTGGTCTCTAGGTCATACCCAGTGCAGAACAGGGCGGATGTGGTGCATCTTCAACAAAAAAAAATCCAAACTTGATGATTAGAGGGTAGTTAGATTTCTTCCATAAGAGCTTTTTCTTGCTAAATCTCCCTGTGACCACTTTTCTAGGCCTCACCTTACAGCCTGGCACCGGTCCAGTATAGCTGGGATTCTTGCTGCACAATGAAGTACTTCCTGATGCAGACCAGATAGATCATGTGGCCAGGGAACAGGGTGTGAGTGTTAGAGGCAGGATTTCCTGGATATTTGTGGTAATGTAAGCAGGTCCTGCAGGTGTGTGATCAGGGACAGTGGATATTGGCAGGAGGGATCGGGGAGGCGGGGGCTCTGGGCTCAACGAAAATATAGAACAGTAAAAAAAAAAAATGTAAAATGTTTGTATTTTATATAGCGCACTTCTACCCGGAGGCCTCGTAGCGCTGTATTCATACCGCTGCGGAACCCATCCTGGCTTTCCTGTGAAATGTCCACTCCTGGGCACCCCCAAGGTGAAGCCAGGCATCCACAGCGCTGCTGGGGCCGTAGTGGAGATTAAGCAAGCTATTGCCCAGAGTCACAGAGTGGGACCCATGATTAGACTAGGCACCGAGGCAAGAATTATCAGGTCCGGGGAAATTGAGCCCAAGACCCGCCGAGGCGGGAATCGAACCCTGGTCCCGGGCCAGACCTCTGCATCAGGGTCTGCCGCTCTGACCATTGAGCCACACTTCTCCACGGTACATCCCCCTGCATACATCAAGAAAAAAACATGCAAAGGAATATTCAGTACTTTTTGTGCAAGTGAATACGCACCATTCCACCCCTCTTCATGGCAAGTTTAAGATCTGTGGGTCAGATTGATATCTTAGAGAATTATTTTCCGAATAGCTCTCCATGGCAGGGTATCTTCTAGGTTTCACAGTCTAGAATTACAATGGTGGCAATAGATGTCAGGAATCTGGATTGACGGACTGCTTGTGATCCAAATCCCTGTATCAACCAGCACGTTTTCAGTGAATTTCTGAAGCCTGGATAATGTCTTTGGTGCCAATGGGCAAGGAATGTGAATTTCATATGAACCATGAGCATGAAGTATACATTTCTAATTCCCTACTTCACTCTATATTTTAAGAATAGAAATAAATATGTATTTGACAGCTTCATCCCAAAAGATTTAGCGGCCACAGGTCCTGTGAAGCTCAGCACTGTTTTGCTTATTTATTTATATTTAAGACAGTTTTCTACAGTATAGACCACACCTCACAATGCATCAAAGGGGTATATAAGTTGGGGCAAGAAGCATGTTATAGGTATTTGTAAGTCCTTCAAAGCATAGTGAAAGACTTAAATTGAATATTTTTTCAGAGGATAATGCATAAATATGGTAGTAGTCAAATTATGTGGAGCAGACAAACCTCTATAAAATGTCGAGAAGTAAGAGGGACTAAGTTATTATTGGATGAGGGAGCAATGAAAAACCACTTCAAAAGATAACCTACAGAAATGCTGTAGTGTAGGCAGTATTGTTTTAGGCAATGAGTGGATTTAACATCTTCTCCTGGACCCATGGAACCCAGAGGCACTGGTGCAGGTTGTGTGTCAAATATACTGTTGTCCCTTGAATCTCAGAGGCTGGGTTCTACTGTAAATAGTCAAGTGCCTGCTTTTAAGGACTCCACTTTCAAGAAGGAGCGATGTGAACAAAACCACTGCTGTCTCTTGTAGGGTAGTGTGGTAACTGAATCATCACAGATCATCACATATGGAAATGTTGATATTTCAGAAATTACAAGTTGATTAATCAACATTATTAGATGCTAATGAATGACTGACGAGTCAGGGGTGGCCTTAGGCATGTGCAATCTGTGCACCTGCACAGGGCCACCAAACCCCAGGGTCCACCACGCCAATATATATCATTAATATAATAATCCTCTGAGAATGGATACATATTTGCATGCCAGCCCCTGGCAGGGATTTGGCAGCCTCCGGCTCTGTTCCACTTCCAAACACCCTGACCCCCCACCCCCTCTTCACTGGCCTCCGTGCTCCGCCCCGCCCGGACCCCCTCTTCCGGGGCCCTCTACCTACGCTCCCCGCCCAGGGCCACCATGAGCCTAGAGCCGCCCCTGGACGAGTGGTAAGACATTCCAAATAATGAGAGCATCAT
This sequence comes from Lissotriton helveticus, assembly GCF_964261635.1. NCBI lineage: Eukaryota > Metazoa > Chordata > Amphibia > Caudata > Salamandridae > Lissotriton > Lissotriton helveticus. Next base: position 180,110,764 of record NC_136063.1, read on the forward strand.
TGAGAACTTTAGAGAATGGGTAAACGTCCACTGAGTTCCACAGCAGTCTGGTGCTACTTAATAGATTCTTGCCAAATGCAGGATTTTCACACTTAAGAAGGAATTTAATCCAAGCCCACCATGTCTGCACTGATATTCTGTTAGACTATCCAACTAGAATTGTTTTTATTTCTCCGTGGCAGGGTGGAGATCTATCACAGAGCCATCTTCTCAGTTATAATTGGGGTACTTGTCAGACGTCAAAAATGGTAGGCAAGTGACAATTGTGAACAACATAATGTAGCAAACATCATTTCATCACTGAGGCCCAATTTAACTTGCCAGTGGGCTGCACATGTGAGCTGTGTTCCAGCTGTAAGATGTTATGCAAGTGGAAGGCAAGGCCGCATCTGACTGCAAATGAATACCAAGGCAGGTGGCAGAGATGGACGATGGAGTTTGGAGGGATGGCCTGGAGCCCTGGGGGATGATACTAAGTGGACTCGAACAGATGGACCTTGCTGGTCAGGAATTGGGGCTAAATGAGTGGATGATGGCATGACACGTACAAGGGGTGGCAGTGGGGCAAGGGACACCATTGGGAGAGGGGTTCAGACATGAGCAGTCTCTAAGTAGCATCATAGATGCTAAGTAGCATCAATATGCATCATAGTATGGTGATGCATACAGTGAAGGTGCATTATGTCGACAATGTGGGAGTAAAGAGAAAGGATCCAGAGAAGTTGGCACCAAGGGAATTCTTTTTTGGTGTTCCATATTGTGTGTATTTTAATGGGTGGATGTCTTGACTGATTAGTATATGGCTGCCCCTCTGTGCCATCTTAATGGCACAGAGGGGCAAGACAATTAAGGGATGGAATGCACACCAAGGAAATACATGTGATTCAGGTTGATTGAAGCATTGCTACCCATCACTTTTTATTGTATGTGTTGGAAGGAGCATAGAGTGAAGGACTGGACTATTTAAGGCCCAGCGGTGCCAGGGGACAACACCTGAAACCTTCGTGGTTTACCTGTTCTGGCGCACTAATGACAGAGACACGGGACACTTCCTTCGGCGTCAAAGATCAGCGTTTATTACTGCAGGGAGGCAAAAGTCACAAGAAGTACAACAGAGTGTAGGTTCTGAGAGTCTGCTTCAAATTTGTAAATGTGGATCACTCTTTTATACACGTTTTCGACATTGCACAACATACGGACAAAAGGTTACAACTCAGTTCCCACAGTAAACTTCAAAAGGGCTTCTTTCATGTTTGCAGAACCCCGGAACATAATTGCAGTAACATTGCCGGTTCCCAACTGTAAAAGCACATCTTCTCACCGTTAGGCACATTCCATTCTGGTTGTAAACGAGCAAGAGAAAGAGACAAGAACAGCTGCAAGGAAGACAGACATCAGTAGAGAAAAGAGTGTGAGGGTAATATCGGAAGCATGATCACAGGATCAAAGGATTCGATCCTAGCACATGCACGGCTGAAACAATAGACCGGCACGGCAAGATTACTCTCGAGCGGAGCCATCTGCCTTTCAGTGTCATTCCCCTAGTCATAAAAGACGCACACAAGGAATATGCATCTTCCGTAAGGTTTGGGAACTAAAGGGTCATGAGGCGGACAGTTGCCTGTTCGCTGACTACGTGAGGGCAAGAAACAAAATGGATGCCGTATCTAAAATGGAACCCGAGGGTTCAGATGTAGAAACACGTAAATAAGGCAAACCCTGCCAAGTAGTGTAGCGAAAACGCGTACGCTTACTAAGCTCGTCATTTACGGTTCATAGATACCAAACTTGCCCATATTCGATCATGCCCAAAACACCGTAACGATTCTCACGGAACCTCAGACGCTCCTTTTGCCCTCATGTAGGCAAGCATTAGTCGAAATCAGAATCGATCTCAATATTCATCAGATCATTCAGGTGTTGCTGGAACATTATCTTATCCATCAATGCCTCTTTGGTAACAGATGGCCTTCTTATACACATAGTAGCACAAAGGCCACATAAGGCAGGACCACACTGCACACAAAGACAACACGTGAACAGAAACGTCACAACAATCCCTATAATCATCAGAATCTTCCAACCCCAGGTTGACATCAGGCCCCAAAACCATCCTAGAAGCGTCCAATCTCCCTCGTCCACGTGAATGGACTCTGAGATTTTCTGCAACTTTGTGATGGCTTGATAGACAGTTGGAGCATTATCAGGTATAAAAATGCAACAACTTGAATGGATGACCTTACACACACCACCTCTATCTGCTAGTACAACGTCTAGAACCATACGGTTCTGTAAAGTCATAAGCCTATCTGCTTGAAGCTCTGCTGTCAGGTTACCAAGGGCGCTTGCAGTTATGTTAGCAGTCGATTCAACTACACGAGTTAACTGTCTCAGATTCCTGCTATTGACCATAGGGCCCCAAAACGGTAGGAAACCCTTAAAGAAGTCTCCTGCTTCTTGACCGGCAGTATCTTCTTTACTAACAACGCCTCTCACAACTCTAGTCTTGTGATAATCTGAGGCAACAGTGAAAGTCGGAGGTAGAAGATTCGCGATATAACAGGTGCCTGAGAAATCACGAGGCAACCATGTATAAGCACGATCGTAACACACAAAATAGGTACCCTTGGCAGTCAAAAAGACAGGGGAAGAGAGCATCGGTAAGACATACGTCTCAGTACAAGCACTCTTCCCAAACTGAGCTCTCGGATTTCGGCCATGACCTTGCAGACAAAAGCGGCCTAGGTGAGGTACAATCCAGATTGGAGACGAGCTCTTAAGCTGTCTATCACCCACTGAGATACTATATTCAGCCTCACTCAGATCCTTATATGCTCGCACCTCCTCCTCTGGGATAAGCGATGCATCAAAAATGTCTCTATCTAAATCAGCAATAGCTATCGCCAAAGACTTGTGGTACGGGCCAGGACCAAAGCTTGCTGAGCGTGGCTCTCGATGGGGGTAGGAATCTAGTGCACTACGGAACATAGTTTGGAATGCTCGAGCTGACCCTTGGGAGCTATATGGAAGAACCAAATACGGAATACCCTTATCCATGGTATGTGGCATTAACCCACACACCCAACAATTGGTAGTATTCATCACCAATTGATGCTGATGCAGGAGTTGAACAAAGGAATTATTCATAAATTCTGCACGTCTGACTTGTTCATGTTGAGGCAGAAGATGAAAGGAATGAGGAGAAACAGTGGAGGAAAAATTCAGATCATGAGAAGGAGGAGTAGGCGAAATGGAAGGCAATAATAATTGAATCCCAAAATATACTCCACCCACCAGTAGCATGGAAACAGTTAGGAACAACATAAAAATCTGAAACAAAAAACATTTTGTGCGAAACAACTTATACAATGTAGATCTTTGCGCCGACATTTTCTCTCTTTTCGACAGCATAGTAAATTCCATCCTCTAAAGACCGTCCGTGACGTTCTTGACGCACTTTGTTCTGAGTAGCGATTATCAATTCCCAGGAGTTCCCAGAAATCGACAAAAGAAATCGACCTAGTGTCAATAACTGCTAAACAGAAGGAAGTACCCGCACGGCCCTACGGCCAACCCAGATGATAGGTCTTATAAATTGAGCATTCAATTTAATATGAGTCTCTTAGCTGCACGAAAAGAAAAGGATGCACATAATATAAAATGTCCACAATATTCAAGGCAAATGTGAGGGGGTAATGTAAAATCAAAAAATAATAAAAAAGGGTTTTTATTTGTCCTTGTTGCGTGATCGAAGAAAATATCGACTTTTCCCGGGTCGAGTCTGCTCTTCAAACAACGGTTCAGATGGCAAAACAGTGTTCGATTGCTCAGGTAATTGTTCAGAACTTGAACTCTCCAATGCTGCTGAAAAAGGGTTAACTTCGGATGGTTCAACAGGGGTGTCTGATTGCACTAAATTGGTCTCTACAAACTGGGCATCACTAAATGGCACATAGTACGGGGGAGTACTGGTTTCAGACGAGGCAATTCCTTTCTTCACCCACGTATCAGCTGGCAAGGGAAGCGGTACCTTTTTTGTGTGGCTCGCATGTACCCAGTGCTTCCTGCCTACCAGCCGAACTGCAGTCCTCGTTGCCAGTAGCACCTGATGGGGTCCCACGAACCTCGGCTCAAGATTTCTTTTTCGTCCAAAGTTGCGGGTAAGAACCCAATCACCTGGTTGGAGCCGATGACCAGGTCCCTCTGTTTGTGCCAGTAGTGCCTCAAAGACCTGTTGATGAATCAAACTCAATTTAGCAGTCAGATCATAGAGATAGTCAATCAACATTGGATATTCAAGTCTGTCAAATTCTTTAGGCCTCGGAACCCCCCAAACATTAGCAGGACGGCCGAACACAATCTCATATGGGCTAAGCCCTACTCGAGAGTGCACGGTCGCCCTAGTCGATAAGAGAGCTAAAGGCAAAGCATCCGGCCACGATAAACCAGTCGTTGCCTGGATTTTAGCAAGTTTCAGTTTCAGGGTGCCATTATATCCTTCCACCAAACCTGCCGACTGAGGATGATTAGCACTATGAAATTTTTGATTTATGCCAAGACCACGACAAACACTCTTCATCACGCTTCCCACAAACTCACTTCCGTTGTCCGACCATACAATCCGAGGCATTCCATACCTAGGGAAATACTCTTTGAGCAAAACTTTTGCTGTGGACAGGGCAGTATTATCCTTTAGGGGGTAAGCCTCAATCCATCTGGAGAACGCACAAACTACAACCAAGACGTACTTTAAATTATTGCATCTCTCCATGTGGATGAAGTCTAACTGAATAATTTCAAAGGGACATGTGGGAGGAGCAAAATGGCCAGGTGGAGTGGGAGTGCCCTTGCCGGGATTATACATCAAACATACCATGCAATTCTTGACCACTCTCTCCGCACACTTAGTAATCCCATCATTCTTCCATACAGGAGACAACAACTTGCATATGCCTTTCGAGCTAATATGTGCTGTACCATGAGCCATTGTAACAACAGCAAGCACATATGCATCCGGTAACATCCATCTCTGCTTTTCTGACAAATCCACCCAACATCCATTCTCGTCTAACTTCCCAGTACTTTCTTTCCACTGAGTCTTTTCCATATCAGTAGCCTCATTCTGTATCTCCTTCACACTCTCAACTGTGTCTTCACACATGCTAGTCTCCGCTGGCCATCTCACTGAGCTCGCAACATACATACGATTTGTCAGATCTCTAGCCGTCTCCTTCGCAATCTCATCCGCAAACGCATTACCGCGACCAACATCATCCGTCACCTTCCGATGCGCACTACATTTGATTATTGCCACCTGCTTAGGCAATTTAAGTGCGTCCAAGAGGTCATTCACAAGCTGTCCGTGCTGAATCTTCGTACCATGTGACGTCAAGAATCCTCTTTCTCTCCACAATCGACCAAAACTATGCGCCACACCAAAAGCATACTGGCTGTCTGTAAACACATTCACCCGCTTTCCTCTGGACAATACACACGCTCTCGTTAAGGCTATCAACTCAGCCGCTTGAGCCGAATTCTGACTCAATCTCGCAGATTCCACAACCGTACTCAATGTTACTACAGCATACGCAGTCGTCACATCACCATTCGGTAACTTAAAACATGAACCATCCACATACAAAGTACCATCAGGATCTACCAATGGAGTGTTTTTCAGGTCAATACGACCTTTCGTCTCTTCTTCAGTTCTTAAGTAGCAATCATGTGGTGCTACATCACCTGATTCCATGTTGATCGGCAACAATGTTGCTGGGTTCAACACATTGCAACGTTTAATCCTAATATGACTTGCCAAAAGCGTCAGCTCATAGCCAGACAACCTTGCACTCGTCAAGTGCTGAGTTTTTGTCCGGTTCAAGAGAGTATCGACTGCATGTGGGACCATCACCGTAAGCATATTATCCATGATTAGACCTGCGGACTGTCGAATAGACACCGCAGCTGCCGCTGTTGCTCTTAAACAACTCGGCAAGGCTCTAGCTACTGGATCTAAGGTCGAAGAGAAATATGCACATGGACGTTGTTTATCGCCAAATTGTTGCGTCAAGACACTCAACGCACAACCATCCCTCTCGTGAACGTATAGTGTAAACGGCTTACTGTAGTCAGGGGTACCTAACACAGGAGCCGAACACAACGCATCACGTAATTCAGAAAAACCTTTCTGACACTCTTCAGTCCAAGGCAAAGGAGTCGGAACATCCTTGCACGTGAGAGCTAACAATGGTTTCGCTAGCAATGAAAAATTCGGAATCCATTGTCTGCAGTATGACGTAATACCTAAAAAGGCACGTACATCTCTCTGAGTTTTTGGCACAGTCATTCGAGCAATTGCTGCTATTCTCTCTGGGGTCAACCTTCTCCCTTCTTTTTACAATAAGTGACCTAAGTAGGTGACTTCTTGACAACAATATTGCAGCTTAGAAGGTGACACTTTGTGATGTAAGTCACATAAATGGCGTAACAATGAAACGGTAGCAGTTTTGCAAATAATCTCAGTATCAGCAGCTACCAACAGGTCCTCAACGTACTGAATCAAAGCCGCACCCGTCGGCAACACGAATGCGTCAAGTTGACTTTTAAGGGCTTGACTGTAGATCGATGGACTCTCACAATAGCCCTGTGGTGCGCGTTTTAATCTAAAACTGCGACCTCCTAATGTGAATCCGAATAGGTCTCTGCTTTCCTCAGCGATCGGAATACTAAAGAAAGCATTCTTTAGGTCGATCACCGTGAACCAGGAGGCAGAAGCTGGAATCAGGGTCAGCAAGGCCGTGATATCAGGCACCACAGGAAACTGTGGAATCACGATTTTATTCACATCTCTCAAATCGATTATAAAACGGTACACAGGGGGTTTAGATGGGTCAGTTCGTTTCAAAATGGGTAACACAGGACTATTACACACATTTCCCCGAGTTTCTTCAATGACATCCCTCTTAATCAGGTCATAAACGATCGCTAATAGCGCTCGCTCACCATCGAGAGAGATACGATACTGAGGTATACGTGGCAATCGCACATTTGGTTTTAGTTTGATCACATAAGGTGGGATGTCCAATAGACCCACATCATTGGGACCTGTGGCCCATAGAGACGCAGGAAGGGAGCTCAATTCCGGTGGGAATTTATGGATCGACAAGTACATAGGAGAGATTACTCTCCGACCTAATGTAAGCTCCACTCCTTCAGGAGAGCAATACAAAGTCGCATATAACCGTTTTAACAAATCCAGACCCAAAAGATTCTCACCACAACCAGTAGATAGAATCAATGGAGCCTCCAGCTCACGAGGACCAATCGTAAGGGGCAAAGGGCTAGAGACAGGATTGCTAACCGGGGCGCCAGAGAATCCAACGGAAACATTCGTTAAGCCAGACAAAGGTGCGCCAGGGAGTTTGGAATGCATGATGGAACTTTTTACTGCACCAGTGTCCAACAGAAAAGGCTCAACTACGCCAGATGTGGCAACTGCGACGTAAGGCCCTCTCTGATCAACCGGAACTGACACTACTCCCTCTCTTTGTCGATGGCTGTCCTAGTAACGGTCGTCTGCCACAATCTCATGTTCAACGTAATAATCGTCCACATAGTACTGTGCAGATTTATCGGACCCCACATTTCGCTGGTCGAAACAATTATTTGCGTCCGATGAAACAGTAGAGCGCTCATTATTTTGAAAGAAACCTCGACCTCTACCTCGAGAGGCCTGTTGAGGACCACCACGACCTCCCCGAGTCGAAACATTATTATAACGATCACGTAAAGCGGGGAAATCGAATTTTATATGGCCCTCTCTTCTACAATATGCACACTGATTATACCCAAGCGTAGATCTAAAGTCAGAGGAGTCAGAGCGCGACTGCATCCTAGTGGACTGGGATCGTGGTCGATACTGCTGTTGCGAATCATTTTGATTCGAACGTGGAGGATATGCCTGCTGCAACAAAACCTTTGTTTTGAGCTCCTTCGTTTTCTTGTCTGCACGATCACTTTCTTCCTTTTCCCTATTCTCATAATATTGAGCCGTCGCTAATATCTGTGCGGTGGTCGAAACAGCCCATGCACTTTCTGAATTTTTTAATTTGTTGCATAGGTCAGGCAGCAAATTTAACACAAACTTGTCAACAAATAACCGTTGGCCTACTTCGGTGCTCATGTCCTGACCACTATGATCGACAAATGCCTCCTCGAATCTAGTAAAGAAATCCGAGACACTCTCGTCTTTCTTTTGCTTGCAAGCCGATAATTTATCCCAATTCACCTTCATCGCTGGCATGAGCGTTTTCATAAGTGTAATGATTTTCTGGGGGAGATCTAAAATTAACTGCTCAGGCTTAGCCCCACCAACTTGTAGTCCATCAGCCGCTATTAATGCAGCCCAATCACCACCTAACTCATTCACATGATTCTCTTGGCGAATTTTCGCCCAAATTGGTTGCGGTACGACATTACCAAACAGCATATCGATGTCAGCAAGGTTCATAATAGAAGCCTCCACCAATTGAGATAACTCCTTATAATAACCTGCCGGATTCTTGCGTGGATCAGGCAAAGATTGTTTCACCTGCAAAACTTCTGATCGCTTCCATGGGAGGTGTATCAAAACTCTCTGAAAGTATGGCAGAATCACAGGATTAGCTTGCGGATCACCTGGCATGTACACTGGCGGAACCTCTCTCATAGGATACTGACCAGAGTTCGTTTTCTGAGTATCGGAATCGTCATCAAGCGACACTCGAGAAAACACTGTGCACCATAAAGCTAATAATCGCTCTAATGCACGTCGTACATCTCCACCTACAATCATGCAGTTCGAAAATTGACTCTGAAGGTCAGTCATATCGGGCGGTACAGTATCTAAATCATCATTATACCATTCTCTCAAAAAGTTACACATTTCTTCAAACACGAATCTCTGAGTGGGCTCATTAAACTGAGAGAATGTATCAAAGACCACGCACGGAGGGTAGTTAGCAGGGTGTCTAAACCATCTACGCGCCATAGTTACCAACGTGGCACTCTCCCTTCCACCAGGGATTTGACTTCGCCTCTGAGGAGTTTCAGAGACATCGGATCGAAATAACGATCCAGAAAGTGGGGAGTAAAGAGTAGCGACAGTATTAGGGATACGATTACGAACAGAAGGAGAAAAAAGAACAGGAGCAACAACATTAGAAGTGGACGTAGGGACAGCAGAGGTAGCCGAGACGGCTGAGATAACAGGAACAATTGACTGAGGAGGTACAGGCAAAGGAGCAGTGGGAATAAGAACAGGTGGTGGGACAAACGTAGGACCAACAAAGGGCTGACCAGCAGCCGCTGGAACGACAGGAGGAACTACAGGAGGAACTACAGGAGGAACTACAGGGGCTGTAGCACCCTGTGCATGAGGCGGTGGCGATTTCATCAAATACGCTAACAGGGGATCCTCCTTTGAATCCTCTTCATTCTTATCAAGACTAGTTGGTAAAACCGGATAACATTTGTCTATCCTCATGTGATGTAGTCTAGTGGAAACTTCTATTTCTTTTTCTGCTTTATCTCGCTGACATTGTTGTACAACTTGCATTATCGGGACGATACCTTCTTTTCGATTCTTTTTAAGCTGTTTGATTTCCTTCTGTTTGGCCTCTTTACGCCATAACCGAAAGGAATCAAACATAGCGGGCCTAGCTTTCTTTTTAAACAATTTAGCGTCAAGATTATCTAAAATCGTAAGATCAAAACTTCCATGTGGTGGCCAACTAAGGACACCATCTTTTTTCGTATAACGGACCCAATATTTATTATATATAATAGGGCCCACACCATGTCGACTATAGAGCTCATATATCGGAGTTCCAACTGGAGGTATCGGACACGAGTCCTCCAACCGGGAATCAGTGTTATAACATTTAAAGAAACCAAAGAAACCACTATGGCTAGGCATCGTGCACACTAACCTAGTATCAAACTTCAAGGGTTATCGAAGCGCTAAATCTTCGTGAAAGACAAAACCCTCGGTTTTTGGCAATTGCAACTGTCAAATAACAACTAAGGACCAACAACTAAGAACCACAAATGCAATGGAACCATGCAAACAACTAAGCACCAACAACTAAGGACTGGGAGCGACCCACAAATACTTAACTGAGAGCTCGATGGCGTCACCAGGAAGGCCCGTCAATCGTCTCGCCGTACGAAAGGACTACGCCAGGCGCCGAAAACAGGTCGACAGTCAGGGCATCAGTCCGTCGCAGCCGTCAGGAGGCGGGAATCTTCAAGGGAAAAATCTTCGGACCACTTATTCCGACAGCAGGATCGATGAAGCGGGGTGCACCTTCCCTCGGAGATTTCACACGAAGTTCCTCACAATCGTCAGGCTTTGGACCGGTACCGCTGATGTCGCCCCACGTTGGGCGCCAACTGAAGGACTGGACTATTTAAGGCCCAGCGGTGCCAGGGGACAACACCTGAAACCTTCGTGGGTTACCTGTTCTGGCGCACTAATGACAGAGACACGGGACACTTCCTTCGGCGTCAAAGATCAGCGTTTATTACTGCAGGGAGGCAAAAGTCACAAGAAGTACAACAGAGTGTAGGTTCTGAGAGTCTGCTTCAAATTTGTAAATGTGGATCACTCTTTTATACACGTTTTCGACATTGCACAACATACGGACAAAAGGTTACAACTCAGTTCCCACAGTAAACTTCAAAAGGGCTTCTTTCATGTTTGCAGAACCCCGGAACATAATTGCAGTAACATTGCCGGTTCCCAACTGTAAAAGCACATCTTCTCACCGTTAGGCACATTCCATTCTGGTTGTAAACGAGCAAGAGAAAGAGACAAGAACAGCTGCAAGGAAGACAGACATCAGTAGAGAAAAGAGTGTGAGGGTAATATCGGAAGCATGATCACAGGATCAAAGGATTCGATCCTAGCACATGCACGGCTGAAACAATAGACCGGCACGGCAAGATTACTCTCGAGCGGAGCCATCTGCCTTTCAGTGTCATTCCCCTAGTCATAAAAGACGCACACAAGGAATAGGCATCTTCCGTAAGGTTTGGGAACTAAAGGGTCATGAGGCGGACAGTTGCCTGTTCGCTGACTACGTGAGGGCAAGAAACAAAATGGATGCCGTATCTAAAATGGAACCCGAGGGTTCAGATGTAGAAACACGTAAATAAAGCGAACCCTGCCAAGTAGTGTAGCGAAAACGCGTACGCTTACTAAGCTCGTCATTTACGGTTCATAGATACCAAACTTGCCCATATTCGATCATGCCCAAAACACCGTAACGATTCTCACGGAACCTCAAGAGAGACCATTCTACAGATGCTTCTTTTGGAGAAGCCGGACATCCAAATATAGAGGTTTAACCTATAATTGAATGATCCTTACTATAAATTCACTAGAGGGGATGCAGAGTGACCCAAGTCCAGAGATAGCCATAGTGTCTCAGCATTGTTGTTGTTTTCAGATAATTGTAGAATACAGCCAGGCCAAGTGGTATCTCATAGTCTGCATTCAGTGATACTGCAGACGGAAATGGCAGTCATGCTTAGGAGTGTAAGTCGTCAGCATCAACACACTGCAGTAGTCATCATATCTGATCAGCTGATTCCCCATCATGTTGCACATGAGAGATTACCAGAGCACACACTACATGAATAAATTCATGTTAGTAGTGTTTGCTGACTTCATATACAGTACAGCCTAGAGCTCTGGAAGAATATAAATGTATGTTTGAGGGAATTCGGTTTTTTAAGGGATATTTGGGTTGAAGGCAACACTGCATCTTGTCTCTATGTGGATGAAAACCAGACTCTTCCTTAAGTGTTCTTAATTATAAAGAACTCTGGCACTTATTCTTTGGTTTGGATGCTAGGTCAGATGCTAGTGGTGGCTGAGCAACAGGCCTGTCTTCACCTGGAATCACCTGGCTGAAGCACAGCTCACTAAATTAACATGTCTGAGCATTTCTTGAGTTTTCGAACCAAAGATTTCATGGTGAGCGTTGGGTATCTGAACCAGTGCCCCTCTCCACAAGACGATCACCAACAATTAAAAGTCAAGTGTTGGTTTCACAATCACATGATAAGCCTCTGAGAATTTAAAAGCACAGCTTGGTAATGACAACTAATATCAACCATGACTGCTTTCCTCTCCCGCTCCAGTCGAGTTTTAGTCCAGGAGTGAGCAAGCACTCTCTCTTGAGAGAGAGAGAGTTAATGAGCGACTGAACAAGCAAGCGAGGGAGTGAGTGAACACATGAGTGAATTAGAGCACCATTAAGGTGGCGGGCAGACAAGGTCCGCCCGCCACCGTAACAGTATGCGGGGCCGCCCACCAGGGGTGTGGTGGACCTGCTGTGCCTATTATGCATATTGAACATTGTGGCGGGCGGTGCTTCAAGCAGCACCCGCCACAATGTCAAAGATGCATGTTGTGCATTGGCATGTACAACGTGGCGGGCACCTTGCGGTGCAACTGTCCAACCCTCACCCCCCTGGGGCCCGTAACGGGCCCCCAAAACAATCTCCGCCAGCGTTTCCATGGCGGCATCGCCGCCATGGAAAGGCCTTTCACATTTCCCATGCTAATATGCAGGCACCTCCACCATATTAGCTCCCTTTTCTGCCCGGTTGGCAATACGACCGGTGGAAAATCGTCGGACGGTGTTCCCATCCACCGCGGTGTCCCTCACCATACTAATATGGTGGGGGGAGAACAAGGGAGATTTGGCAGGCGGATCACCACCACCGCCGGCCCTACAGTAGCGATCCGCCCACAATGCTAATGACCCCCTTAGTGAGCAAGGGCTGAACTCACTATGAGAGTAAACTTGCGAGTGAACAAGTATGTGAAGAGTGACTGAGTGAGAGAATGAGGAAAACACCAGGGGTGGCTCCTCCGTTTGAGCGTCGGAGCGTCACATCACAGTCCGTAGCTGAAAAATAAAATAGTAATAAAATGTATTTATTACCATTTTGTTTTTCAGCAACTGACCCATCCTGAACTGAGTGACAGGACGGAATGAATGTACATGTCTCTTTGGCAGGCCGTCTTGCTAAGGCCAGTCAGACATAAGCATTTTAAACTTTTCTAACCCAGCTGTCTAAGACAGAGAAAGTGCAGGCCTCCACTGCCCTTGAGAGCACTGAACGAGGCCTTTCCAACCAATCCTGGCGCTGCTCTCATGCTGGAGAGAGCAGTGTCATACCTTGGTTAGGGGAGTTGGCTAGGTCCAGTGGGAGGGAAACGACCGGTAAAGGAGGATATTGTGTTGTGCATCAAGGTAAGTGTTTTTTTTATTTATTTGAGTCCCCTCACCCCTCCAACCCACTGCCCTTGGTGGCCTTGAGAACTTCCACCCAAATTGGTCTTACCGGCTTATGGGCCAGATGTACAACCCTTTTTGGAGGCCGTAAATGGGAGATCAGTCTGTTTGCAAAAAAGGTTCCAGGCATGTACAAATGCTATTTTGCGAGTCACTGAATGTGCGACTCTCGCTATTAGGAAGGGATGTCCCTTCCTAGTAGAGAGCCCATGTACTTTTGTTTTGCGACCATATTACAATCCCAGTTTACCACCTACTTAAAGTAGGTGGTAAACCACTCGGAAATGGGAGTGGTCCCAGGCACCCTGCCTGCCCTTAAAAAATGAAAATGAAAAGTTTCATTTTTCTTTTTTAAATGCTTCCCATTTTTCTTTAAGGAAAATGGGCTGTATTTAAAAAAACCTGCTTTATTTAAAAGCAGTCCCAGACATGGTGGTCTGCTGACCCCAGCTAGGCCACCGTCCCTGGGAGTGCTAGCCATTCCCAATGGGGTCGCACATTGCGACAGCTTCATTATTATTCATGAGGCATGCAATTTGCAACCCCTTTGGGAATCACAAACAGTGCCTGAGAAACTGTTGTACATTAAGTTTAGCGTGTCACGAATTGTGAGTCGCAATTTTGCGCAATTTATTACTCGCGAAACTTAATGGTTGTACGTCTGGTACTACCTCTGTTAACAAACCAGCCTGTTTCCTCAAGTGTATGTATGGAATTCTGTCCATTTCAGAGGTGTCTTTTTGATGGTCTGCTCAAATAACCACAATGTACTAAACATTTTCTTCACCTTTTTCCATTCTGCTTACTTGGCTCTGCTATAACGCTTGTCTCTGTGTGATCCCTTCTGTTCAGACTCACTTTTTAGAGATGTCCTATCATTTTTTCAACGAAATGGGCTCAGCACATATTCAGTTTACATGTGTGCATGTCATGTACAAACACTCAGAAACATATATATTCCAGTAAGTGCGTACGAATGGTGTGCAGCCTGAACATCAGGGGTGTTTGTCAATGGCCCGAGCCAAGCGTGCCGAAATCCAAGGTACTTCTGCAAACAATAAATCACAAAATGGCACTCCAAGTAGTGTTGTGTTGTTTATTCAGCACAGCAGATCAAAGTGTGTATAGCGTCAGACGTGTTTTGGCTTCTGAAGCTTCTGCTTGGCAAAACGCCAAGGACACATGCGGGGTCCTCTCTGTCTGATCAGTTGCTGGTTCAAGAATATTTTTTCAACAATTGAGGATACTATGTGGTGACCATTGACAGCAGTCACAATACTAACCCTGAGGAAGTCTATGGTTAAATCCATAAAGACGAAACACGTTTTGGCTAAAGCTGTGGCTATAATTTATTGATGAACGTTGGAGTATTGATTACCATACAGGAGATGGAATAAAGCAAAGAAGAACAACATCAAAGAAAGCTGTGTGGACTTACATGTGTTTTATGTTGTGTATTCATGCACGCGTAAACGCTCGCGCATTCACCTTGCGTGACTCGCGCTTGTGTTTCTTTTCAAGTGTATCTCGTGATATGTTTATACTTGAATGTATGTACCTCGCTACACTGCACAGTTTGTTAATGTACTATTCAATGCCTTAACTGTTACTGTTAAGTCAGTTACAGCTGACTGTCCGGAGCCTTCAGATGTGTCCCAGGGAGTGCTTCTTAATCTACAAATAAACTTACTTTTACCATCAAGATTTCTGTGGATGTTTACACTACAATTTGGCGACGAGGGACGGAGCATTTTTGGACCTTTTAGAAGCATTTCCTGGTTAATTCAACATTTTTAACTCATTTCGATGAGCATCGGAAAACGCTACTAAATACTTTCAGGATTTCCTGTACCTACAAGTTTAACGGAAACTAACGATCCGAGGTTTTGAATCCATTTACCTGTTCTTTTCTGCTTGTTCAAGCACGTCTCTACAGCAGCTTACCTTCGCGCTGATGAATATCATCTCCATCTATGCTGACGTGTAGATGATTTTAGGCGGAAGCGATTACTGCACTTCCTTCGAGACGCTACTCTCCGTTTGCTGATTAAGGAAAATAAAAGAGGTGACTTCATTTCTTTTTCCCCGTTTGTATCTAAAAACAGTTTAAAACGGTGAAATTCAGCTTATTAACTACGGAGTGGAAGCTGAAAAGCAGAAAAACGACTTCTTCATTTTTCTTTTGTGTGTTTTATTTAATTCAATCTTTAATTACCAAGTGAAAACGGAAAAGCGTCCTTATTCTTCAGGAACCGTTTGACTGTTTCTTCAACAACCATTTACAAGTACTTTATTCTTCTCATTGGAATTACTCAACAACTTATGATGAACATATATATTTAATGTATTTCATTCATTTTTTTATTTATTTACAAGATATACAGGTTGTTAATACTGAATGTAATTTAACTTTCTAATCTTCACCATTATGTGTGCTCAAGGTTACACTCTTTCTCCACCACAACGTTATTGGTCAGCTGTTAGTTCTCCTTGTATGCCTTGGATTGAATGGAAGGCTTATTTCTTAAATTATATTGAAACCTTAGATGCCAATGGTAAGATGAAAGCTCCAGAAAAAAAAGGTATTTTTCTACACTGTTTGGGACCTGAAGGGTTAAAAGCCTTTAATCAACTACCTACATCACAAGCAAGTGGTGATATGAATGTCTTTGATAAGGCTGTATATGATTTTGACAAATACTGTTCTCCCAAAGTATGTATAGGAATTTCTAGGTATAAGTTTTTTCAGAGGAAACAGTTAAATGAAGAATCTGTTGACAATTTTGTCTCTTCTCTAAAAACTCTAGCATTAGATTGTAAATTTGGTAATTTACAAGAAGATCTTATTAGAGATCAGGTAGTTATGCACTCTAGTAATGAAACTATACAAGAAAGGCTATGGATCAATGGTGATGAAAATTTAGATTTTGTAGTATCCATTGTAAGAAAAGCTGAACTTTCCTGTAGGAGTGCACAACAGGTTAAAGGCAAAGATGTTTCGGTTAGTAAAGATGTTGTTTCAAAGATTAATCCCAAATATGAAAGTAAGAACAGAGATTCTTTAAAAAAGAAACAAACTATTTTCCCAAAAGGAAACTCTGAGGATTTTAAAAGTAACTTAAAGTGTTTTAGGTGCAACAGCAGATCACATCTAGCTAATAACAAAATTTGTCCTGGTTTAAAACAGAAGTGTTCAAATTGTGGTTTAATGGGACATTTTACCTCTGCTTGCAGAAAGGGTAAAGTTAATCAAAAGGTGAAATGTATTGAGCAAAGTGACAATAGTGATGATGAAGCTTTCACAAATGAATCTAACAACTGTTCCTTTGTTCTAAACATAAAAGAGTCTATGATTTTGAATGTAAATGATTCCAATATTAAGAAAAAACCATTATGTGATATGGTTATTGGGGGTGTGAATATCAGCATGTATGCTGATTCTGGATCACCTTATTCCATTGTGTGTGAATCTGTCTGGAAAAAACTGTTTGAGCAAAGATTAGGCAGCCATTTAGAGAAAAGTGACATCAATCCTGAAGGGTACTCTGGTGGAAGGATTGACATTTTAGGGTTCAGAAATTTGGTTTTCAGATTTAAAAACAGAAAGTGCATTGCAAAGTTGTATGTCTCAAAGAAGGGTCCTTCGGTACTTAGCTGGTTCGACCTGGGTAAACTTGACATCATACTGAATCCTAATAGTCCCAATCCTGTGATGTTAATTGATGAGCAGAATGGAATTTCTTCTCTCATGTTAAATAAGTTTCCTAATGTTTTTTCAAAAGGCATTGGGAAGTTAACCAATTTTAAGCATGAAATTCGTTTAAAGGTAAATGCTTGTCCAAAGGTACACAAAGCCAGAAATATTCCCTTTGCTGTTAGAGAAGAAGTAAAAAGTGAATTAGATGCCTTAGTGGAAGGGGGCATAATAGAAAAGATTGAATCGTCTGAATGGGTTTCGCCCATAGTGGTTGCCAGACGAGCCAATGGCAAGGTAAGACTTTGCATTGACCCTCGCCATCTCAACAATAATATTGTTGTAGATCAGTTTCCCCTTCCCCGCATATCTGAAATGCTATCTGTTGTTGGGTGGTCAAAGTTTTTTTCAACCATCGATTTATCTGCTGCCTACCACCAGATAGAGTTAATGAGAAAAGTAAAGACCTAACTGCATTTATTACACCTTTTGGGTGTTTCAGATTCAACAGGATGCCGTTTGGTTTGGCGTCTGCAGCAGCAATTTTTCAGAGAGTTATGCAGGACATTTTAAAGGATTGTAAATATGCTATCTGTTTTCAAGATGACATTTTGGTATTCAACGATGACAAAGATAAACACATTACTGCTTTACATGAGGTCTTAGGTGCACTCAATGCACATGGCCTTACCATTAAGTATGAGAAATGTAAATTTGGTGTTCATTCTGTAAATTACTTAGGCCATGAACTTTGTGAAGAAGGGATCAAACCCAAACCTTCTCTTTTAGAAGCCATTAAGTCTGCTCCTCATCCTCAGTCTAAGGATGATGTAAGATCCTTTTTAGGATTAGTTGAGTTCTATGCCAGGTATGTCCCTGATTTCTCGTGTAGGACGTATAACATCAGACAGTTGATTAAGAATAGAGTTGCTTTTGAATGGACGAATGAGTGTGAGAAGGAGTTTTGTGATGTAAAGAGTGCTATTTGCTCCGCCAATGCGCTTTCTTGTTTCGATCCTTCTTTGCAAAATATCATCACCACTGATGCTAGCTCAAAAGGGTTAGGTGATGTGTTTACCCAAAAAACGAATGAAGGAAAGGAAGTCATTATTGCACATGCTTCCAGAGCTCTTACTCCTGCTGAAGAAAAATATTCAACAATAGAAAGAGAGACATTAGCATGCATTTGGGCTTTGGAACATTTCAGGGTGTTTGTTTGGGGTAAGGAGTGTATACTGAGGAGTGATCACAAACCTTTAGTACGTCTTCTCACCACCGAAGGTATGTTGAGAGCCTCAGCTCGCATTGCACGCATGTCCATGCGTTTGCAGGACTTTATTTATGATATACAATACGTACCTGGTAAGGAAAATGTATCTGCTGATTCTTTGTCTAGGATGCCCTTACCCATTCAGGAGGATTTGCACAATGAATGGGATGATTTCCAGATTGCCATGATCCATGATGAGGGTCCCATTTCTATTGATCAGACTCTGTGGAGAGAGAAATTTGAGGACGATATGGTTTTGAAGAATGTAGCTAATTACATCACTAGTGTTTGGCCTGATAAAAAGCATCTAAATTCAGAGTTGAAAAGTTTCTGGGAAGTAAGATCAGAGCTTTCATGTTGTGAGAATATCATCAAAAGAGGTGAACGTATTGTTCCACCAGCAGGTGTGAGGAAAGTTATAGTCTTACAAGGCCATGAAGGTCATAGTGGCATGGTTAGAACTAAACAACAAGTTAAACATTTATTTTGGTGGCCAGGCATGGATATGTTTATTGAACGTTTAGTTAGGAATTGTGTTGTTTGTGCAAATTCTGATAAGTCTTTAGTTACTCTTAAACCTAATATGGGTGTGCATACCATCCCTAGCAATCCATGGGAGACTATCGCGATAGACATTATGGGTCCCATTGGTTGTGAGTCTAAGTATGTCATTGCGGTTATTGACATTTTCTCTAAATGGCCAATTATCAAGATTGTA
Source organism: Lissotriton helveticus (assembly GCF_964261635.1). Taxonomy (NCBI): domain Eukaryota; kingdom Metazoa; phylum Chordata; class Amphibia; order Caudata; family Salamandridae; genus Lissotriton; species Lissotriton helveticus. The sequence goes on from NC_136063.1 coordinate 180,129,792, forward strand.
AATAAAATAGATACTGATTCGGTGTTATGTTTTCTAGATAAAGTTTTCATTGAAGAAGGACTACCAGTAAGGATCATTTCTGATAATGGAGTTCAATTCAATTCAAAGAAAGCCAACGATTATTTTTTAAGACTTGGCATAGCACATTCCACTACTTCTTTATATAATCCTAGTGGAAATGGAGTAATAGAGAGATTCAATAGAGTTTTGAAGGGTGCTATACAGTCTGTTGGTAATGATGACAAGAAATGGGAGGTCGAAATTTTTAGAAAAGTCTGGATGTACAGAACAACCATGAATTCCATGACTGGATATTCCCCTTTTGAAATCATGAGGGGAAGAATTCCTAGAACTAAAGTGAATCCGTCGTGGTTGGTAAAATCAACTTCTTCAAATGTGGATTTGGGAAAAGTTAAAGAAAACCTTGCTCACACCCATTGCACAAATAAAAAGTACTTTGATGAGAAATTTGGCTCAAAAATGGATCCTAAAGTAGAAATTGGAATGATGGTTAAGGTAAAAAAAAACCTGGAAGGTCAAGAAAGGTGAAAGTTCGTTCATGGGTCCTTTTGAAGTGATTGAGGTATTAAAAAATTCAGTGAGATTATCAGACAACAAAGTTTGGAATCTCAGTAGGATTGCTATTCTCAAGGCAGATAAGAATGTTTATTGTAAAGAACCTACTTTGGTACATTCTGATCTATCATGTTTAGATGAGGATTTGAGTGGAGATGTAGTTTGTAGTGATATGACTGTAACACCCTCTTCCGGTAGTTGCAATATCAATCAGGATTTGGGTGTCCAATCTCTTTCTCAACCTCAATCTATTCTCAGCAATAGTGTTTCTTTACCCAAAAGAACTACAAGGAAACCCAAGTGGCTGTCAGATTTTGTTGCTTACATGATAGGAAAAGTTTAAATTTAGTTTTTTTTGTTGTTGTTTTTTTTCTTCTTTTGTTTCATTTCATAAGGGGGGAAGGTGTGTTGTGTATTCATGCACGCGTAAACGCTCGCGCATTCACCTTGCGTGACTCGCGCTTGTGTTTCTTTTCAAGTGTATCTGGTGATATGTTTATACTTGAATGTATGTACCTCGCTACACTGCACAGTTTGTTAATGTACTATTCAATGCCTTAACTGTTACTGTTAAGTCAGTTACAGCTGACTGTCCGGAGCCTTCAGATGTGTCCCAGGGAGTGCTTCTTAATCTACAAATAAACTTACTTTTACCATCAAGATTTTTGTGGATGTTTACACTACATTTTACTATATGATTGTTGCTCAGGATATTGATTTTGTCTGATACATATGTGTGTACAGTGGTCTACATTTTTGACAACGCGGGGTGGTCGTTTGCAATACCCTTTGAGCACTATCATTAAGAAAATACTGTGTTATATACTTAGTTTTCATGGCCCTCTGCAGCACATACCCCACTGTCCATTCTCATGGACTGCATATCCTTTTTAGCTGTCAAATAATGTCTTCTGTGGTTTGTATCAATGTATTATTATTCACTTTAACTGCTCTGCACATCATTAGCTTTAATTAGCATTTTGTCAGATGAATAGTTTTTAGAAAAATTATTTCCTTTTATTGATTTTTTCATTTGTGATACAGAACTGCTCCAATGTTACTTCAGAGTACTTTGCATTTATGGGAAATGGAGTAGTTAGCGAAGATCTGGAAGTGAGGGAATCAAAAATTCAGAGAGAGGAAACATCATTGCACATCTGTATTTTGCCTGTGTGGCATAAAGTATGAATTGCATGGCTGACCTTAGCCACTTGGCAACTTGGCAACCCATATGTCGTCTTAGAGTTGGAAATGTAAGTTAGTGATCAAACATATAGGAATTTTGACAGGAGGCATATGGTCTTGAAATTGGCATGTGTGTGGTCAAGTGATTGACTCCTTTAAGGCCCAAGGGGTGCAAGCATCAATTGTGCAACAATCTAAACTAAAAGTCCTAGCTAAAGGAAAATTCTTTGTCTTTACGGATCAATCAGAGGCTCTAATCTTTTTGGAAGATCTTATTGCTACGTAAAAGAAAGGAACACTGTAGTCACAAGTTGGAATCGCATTATAACATGATGTTTTATGTGATATCCTAGTTGAGGTAACCCTAGGGCGAGTATGAGGTGAATCAGGAGACGCAAAGGATGCAATAAGATGGCATCCATAGAAAATAGAGAGGAGGGAATAGTGAGATCAGTGTTGTTTTTCTTCCTTCGGGGAGAGGGGGGGGCCTAGGAGAAGGTTGGGTGAAGCATTCAGAAAAAAGAGAGATCTTAGACAAAGCTTCATTGTTTCAGAATATGAATATACTTGGCAGAGAAATTGTCATTATAATATATTATGCACTTTTGGTGGAGAATGAGCACTAGACACTGTATGTTTTTTATTAGGTATATATATACTTCCTTGCACTTAACATGTCAGCTGCTATTATGATCTGCTGCTTAGCGATAACATTTGCATACGAGACGGCCATCCTCCGGGAAGTAGTTTTTTGGGATGCTATGCTGCCAGAAAATGTATCTTAGGTACCTATGTTAGTGTAGTGTTATGTTTCAGCTGCTATCTAGAACTGCAATTTGCATGCTTTGCACAATTTGTATAATTGCACAATATGCACTTTGTTAACTTCTAGAAAGAAATTGTATACGAAGGGCTTCTATGCATGTTATCCTTTATCCCTATTAGGGTCAGAATCAAGGCTGGGATGGCACGCTCAACATGTTATAATTAATATCTAATTAAACCTCTGGCCCAGTTCCACGCCAGCTCAAGTTACTTTAAGCACCCCAGTCAATGTTGAATGATGAATAAGAATAAACTAACAATTATGGGCCAGATGTAGGTGGGTAAATACCGGTCGGTAACGTCGAAATTCGGTAAATTTCAGCGTTATTGACCGGTTTTTAGCCATTCCTAATGTAGGTAAGGAATCGGTAAATAATGAATCGGTAAATACCCATTCCTTAATACAAATTCCTTATTGCTCTTGCATTTAAGGAATCGGTAATACCAATTCCTTAAATGCAATATAGGAAGCACATTGAATAGTGCTTTTGAGCCTTAAGAAATCAGTAATTTCCCTTAAAAAAGCGCTTTTTTGCTTTTTTTATAGTGCTATGTGGCACACATCCATGCCCTTAGGGCATGGATGTGTGCAACATGTGCACACATGCACATTTCAGGGGTGCAACAGGGTGTCCTTTGGACACCCTGGCACCCTTGAAATACCTCCAGTTTTTACCGATTCGGTAATACCGAATCGCTAATACTGAATGTCTTCACATTTATTCCTATGGGCCTCTAAGCCCATAGAAAGGAATGGGTAGGTATTCCTTATTACCAAATCTCAATTACCGATTCGGTAATAAGGAATATTAAGGATTCAGTATTTTAACCGAATCTTTACCTACATAGGAAATACCGATTTCTTAAAAGCGAATCGGTAAAATTCTCTATTAAGAAATCGATATTTCTCATTTACCTACATCAAGCCCTATGTCTCTTAACGCTAATGGTATAAACAACAGACATAAGGCGTATGCTATAGATAGCTGGCTTAGAAGGCTTTATCCCGATGTAATCTTCTTTCAAGAGACGCATTTCTGAAGTTTACAAGATGCTAGCAAAATTCTTAAGAACTGGGCGGGTTTTTATTGTTCATCGGTTTCGGGCTTTGCTCAGAGAGGAGTGAGTATTTTTTTAGGCAAGCATGTTCAATTTCATGTCAACGCATCACTCTCAGATCCAGGTGGAAGACGGACATTTGTTCATAGAAAACTAAACCAGTTAGAATGTATACTGGCCACAATCTATGCTCCAGTAACAGATGATCCACTACCCATTCTACAACTAAAACCAGCCCTATGAGGCAATCCTGGTCAGATCATAAGGGGTGGGGATTTTACATTTTTACAGGATCCCTTAGTTGACTCAACAAACCTAGATCGAAAGCAAAATAAACCCCAAATCTCCATCGCCCTGTCTAGTTTTAAATTCGATTTATATATAGTAGACCATTGGCGACTTAACAACCCAGCTAAGAGTGGGCACTCGTGCTACTCGGCAAAATACGATTCAGCTTTGCGAATAGATTTTTTCCTGACCTCACATAATCTTCTGGTTAGTAAATACGAACATATTTTAAATGCCTTTTCAGATCATGCCAAATTAAAATGGAAGTCATGGTAGGGAGTACAGACGAAAGTGCATCAAGAAGATGGCATTTTAATAAGTTTAATCTATCAAATGACCTGTGGTGTACAGAATTAGAATCCGAGATCAGTTACTTTTTTTATATGAATAAAGATTCTGCCCCAAATAATATATTCTGGGACGCATTTAAAGCCACACTAAGAGGCATAATTACCTCTAATGAGATCCCACAAAAAGGGCTAAAAAAGAGGAAAGGTTGAAGATTGAAACAAGACTTGCTCACGCAAATCAGGAATATATCAGAAACAGGGATCCTAAAAATAGTCAGGAATTAGTAGAAGCAAAAACACAAATGAGAGAATTCTACTATGATTTAGGTGAAATGGGAAGCAGAACCTACCTTCAAACAGCCTATGAAGATAGCGAATATACAGAGAAGCTTCTGGCGTGACAGGCAAAAGAAAAACAGGTTCGCAACATGATTGAAAGAATATGGAATTAATCTACTAAAACACGCTCAACTAGCACGCTAGATATAAGGGAGGTCTTCCTCAAGCATTATAAGGAGATTTACCAGTCAGACCACCTCGCACCCTTGGAATCCATTCGTGATTTTTTGCACAAGCTTCCAATCCCTATTTAACTTTCAAGAGGAATACTTATCTGATTTTACAAAGGAAGAACTAGACCTAGTTATAAGCTCTTTGTCTAACTATAAGGCGACGGGGGATGATGGATTTCCCGCAGAATTCTTTAAAAAAGTCGCTGCTACTCTAAATACTGAATTTTTTAATTTCGCAAACCATCTACTACAAGGGGGCAACCCTCCATTATCCTTTCGCACTGCAGTAGTAGTCAGAATTTTAAAGAAGGATAAAGATAGTGAGAACGTGAGTTCCTACAGGCCTATAAGCCTTTTAAATGTTGACTACAACATTTTTTACAACAGTTGTCACTAATAAAATAAACAGATTGGTAGGTTCACTTATTGGGATGGACCAATGCGGCTCCATACCAATACAATTTTTTTTACTAGAAGCATTAGATTTTTTTAACATAACAAACTGCAGCCCAGGTCTGGTTTTTAGATGACGATTTTGGGAAAATTTGGTTTATAAATCTAATAAGATGGCTCTACATGAATTTACAGGCCCACATTTGAATCAACTCTGTAAATATAGATGCATGTCAAATAAACAGAGGCACCAGGCAAGGGTGTCATCTATTTCCAATTTTATTTGTGCTATTTATAGTACCACTAGCCAATAGCAATTAGACAGAAAAAGGCGTACACGATTCCCGTTCAAGGGATGACAAATATAAAACTTCATGTAGATGACATTGTCCTCTTTTTAAACTCAGAAACAGACACCCAGGAGGAAATTATGAGGATTTTCTCAGACTTTCAAGCAATAGGTGGTTATAAAATAAATAAGTCTAAAACCAAGATCATACTGTGCAACTGTTCGATCAATTCTCTGTTGCCAGAATTCAGGCCAGTATACAATACTCACCCGAAAAGATATTTAGGGATTTTTGTGATAGAAAAAGTATATCTATTACATTTAAACTATATTCCATTGCGAAAAAAAAGTGGCACTAATTTGTATGTCTATTCTTCCACTATCCAATTTTCTTTTTAGCGCAGCTCCATTTGCACTACACACAGCTTTTTTTAAAGAGGTATATAGCATGCTCTCTTCCTTTTTATGGTCAAATAAGATACCGAGACTGGCACTCAGCACTTTAAGTCACTCTGTTGCAGAGGGGGGCTGTCTCTTCCAAATATTAGGTGACTTTTGCACATCATAGTTTTAGATTTTTCTTTTTGGACCCTGAGAAGGCAGACAATTTCTTTATGGAATTTTTTTTTACGGAAGATAATATCGTTGACCCTACAAGAATAACTAAGTTCCCAAAGAGAGTATGATATAAGACTCTCCAATGGGTACTCAAGCAGAAAACTTGGTATTCCAAGATTCAATAGTTCTACGATGCTGTCCCATTTTTTTACGGGGGAAAGATGTTTTTTAGAGACTAGGGGGCCCATTAGGATGGCGGGCGGATTGCCCCAGCCAGGCTGGCGGGGCAATCCGCCTGCCATCCGCACCTATATTCCCCCCGCCATATTAGGATGGCGGGGGGACCGCAGCGGACGGAAAGACCGTCTGCCACTTTTCTGCCCCGATCGCAAGGCGACCGGGCGGAAAAGGTTTAATATGGTGGCGGTGTCTAATAGACACCGCCAGCCATATTATGATGGGCTGCTGTGGATGCCTTTCTGCGGCGGCGATGCCGCCACAGAAAGGCATGCGGTCTGCACTCTGGGGGCCCCCTACGGGCCCCCAGAGTGAAGGAGAGGTGGGGGTGCACACGGGGGGTACCTGTGGTACCCATCTACATTTGCATAGACAAAGCGGCAGGCACCACACGGTGCCTGCCGCTTTGTCTATGCATATGCATTGATGCATTTTTAGCATTGTGGCAGGCGGTGCTGAGAGCACCGCCCGCCAAAATGCTAAAAATGCAGGATGTGCCCGCCACTGTGGCGGATACATCCTAATACACCCCATGGGACCCCCGCCCTTATGGCGGGCGGTCCCAATCCCCGTGAGGATGGCGGACAAGCAAAGTCCGCCCGCCATCCTAATGAACCCCTAGGACTCTACAAAAATGGGAAGAAAACAGGTATGTAGAAATTAGGGGTTTTATTATAGGCAACTCCTGGAAGCAATGGCCTGAAATCGAAAAGATGCTCCTGCATTCTAGAACAATATTAAAATGGTCATTTATTAGAATAAAACCCCTGTTGGAAAAATTCAATATAAAAAATACAATTCAAATTGCTGAGCTCAATCTGCAAGGTCTTCCCAATACCCTATTTTTACCTTACCATATGTTTATAAGCATTTTATCTATCCTTTAATTTTATACTACATGCCTGTCCTCTTTTCGTTTTTGGTTCTATAGGGTTATTGAAAGAATGTAGAAGTATGTATATGCCTAATATTAGATATTCAGCACTTTGCATTGTGCACTTTAACTGAATTACAATCTATAGTTTTATTCTATGACTCTAGTGTCTTATCTCTGCAACAGGGCGATGGGTAAATTACTTAGGCTATAGCAATACCTAAATGTTTGTCACTTGCACGTTATAAGGTATTTTCTTTTTTTTTTAACAGGGAAATGTGAATGAGCGGTGAATTATGTTTACTTCTAAATGTCTAGCATTTTGCACTTTATACAGTACCTATTCCTGTTATGTAATGCTGCCGTTTTATGAATATTTTGAACTGTTTTCACTATGCACTTTATTCTGAAATCTTTGCAGCGTTGAAAAGGATTGATGAGATATGTTTATTTTTTAAAGGTTTAGCACTTTGCACTTTATATGGTATTCATCCCTCATATGCAATGCTGTAATGTTCCCTTATATATCTTCTATTGACATAGGAATTTGAATATTCTGACTTGTTCGTAATATGGACTTTTATTCGACAATGTTTGTAGCTCTGTAATATGTATGAACTCTCAATAAAAAAAATCAAGAAAAAAGAGAGAGGAAATTCATTGCACGTCTGTTTTTTGCCTGTGTGGCATAAAGTATGAATTGCATGTCTGACCTTAGCCACTTGGCAACCCATATGTCGTCTTAGAGTTGGAAATGTAAGTAAGTGATCAAATATGTAGGACTTTTGACAGGAGGCATATGGTCTTGAAATTGGCATGTGTGTGGTCAAGTGCCTGTGAAGTGGCATTAACCCCTTCGGTGCTCATGTCAGATTGGTTCTGTCATGAGCACCAGTGCTCGTGTGCTCATGATGGAACCATTCTGTCCGGTGCACACTAGCACAAAATCCCTCTGTAAACAGCAGGGGGATTTCGTTTTCTTTTGCCGCGGGAGGTGGATAAGAGCTCATGAGGTATATTTTGTGTTTCCAATGTAAAGAGGATTGCTAATATGGCGCGCTGACATCATTACATTGAATATGAAACTGAAACCTAGTTTCAGTTTCACTGTTTCGGTGCTCGTGGGGCTATCTCAGCCCGAGCACCGAAACACATGGGAGAGGTATCATTGGAAAGGGGGAAATTTCCCCTTTCCAATGGTACCTGTCCCTAGTGGATCCCTGCTTGGGGATAGCCGCAGAGGGCAATCACCAAGCAGAGATCCACCAACTAGACACTAGTGAGGGGGGGAGCGGCCCCTTGGGCAAGGGCCTTTGCTTCCCCCCATTTGTAAATGTGTATATTCAGTCTTTCTGCCTCCCTCCGGGGGGGGGCAGAAAGCACCCTAGACACCAGGGATTCTTTTTTTATAGTTCAGGGTTGGGAGCTGCCCAGAATGGGCATGCCAATGCCCCCAACCTCCTCCCCAAAAATATCAAAGTCTTTCTGCCCCACCCAGGAGGCAGATGAGGCAATAGCCCCTGATCTGCCCCCAGGGGTGGCAGAAAACCCACTAGGTACCAGAGATTATTTTTTTTTATATACATTGGGTTGGGGAAGCCAGGATGGGGTGTCTCGTGTGGCTCTTACCAGGTTCTGTTACCCAGCATCCCTTGCAAACCTCAAACTTTGTATACAAAAACACCTTTCCTCACATTTCTGTGTAGGAAAGTTCTGGAATCCAAGGGCAGCAACAAACTTCCATAAACCAAGCATTCCAAAAAAGGGTCCTTTAGAATTCTCAAGACGTTGGAACAAAAAGGACAAAAACTTGGCGTGTATACCTTATGTGGACAAAACGTTACAGGGGCTGAAGAACAAACTACCCTAAATATCAAAAAAAGGCCTAGACATCCAGACAAGAATGCAGTGGGCAACATTGTTTTTCTCTCCTTGGTGCTTGCCCATGAGAGAGAAAGGTGAGCCTTGGGTGATTCTACTGCAATGGTTAAATCATGATGACTACTGCCAAAATGAGGATGAGTCTATGACACAGGAGCAGTAAACACATGATACTGCAGAGTATGCATAGGTGTCGAAGGTGTTGAGTATGATGTTGGTAAAGTGCAGACACAATGATTGGTATTGATCCAGGGTGCTCAATGGCATACCTTTGTGGACATAGTCAGGAAAGTGGCCATGAAGACTGACATAACAAATAAAAGGGAATTGGAGGCACCTGAACATTGCAGTACAAATTCGGCACTGGAAGAATGACCACTGAATATTCTATTGTAGATCTGAGTATGCTCAATTGTGTGTATTTACATTTCCATGTTAAAATTGTTACAGATTTTTAGCGTGGGTACCACCTATGCATTGATGAAAGTCAAATACAGTGCACACAGGTGATATTAATTAATATGGGTAAGAAGGATGTGAGTTACACCAGTTATACCTGGTTCGACAGGAATGAAGTGAATAATTCCTCAGAAAACAATGTTTTTGAGAATTGGTCCGAGCATATTTGGTGTATACCCATATCAAACAGTGGCAGGAGGCTGATGAGGAATAATACCCAGGCCTATTTGTGGTTCATTGCAATGTTGAATTATCCTGCATAGTTGTTCAGTCTGCATGGTTGTCTTAGATGAGGAAGGTTGTTTGACCAAAGGTTTACGATACCTGAATTTGCAGCTTTAATATACAAGATTGGAAGAATGCTATCTATCTTTTGAAATAAAATGCATTTAATCCAATGCCTTAAACCTCAAATGCATTTTCTCCTACTCCTATCACCATTAATCCTACTTTCATGTGAATGACACTAAGATTTAAATCAAAGGAACTGGTCATTTGAAGAAAGCTGAGATGGGGTCGCGGAGTAAGCAGTGGGTTACTGGGGGCTACTGGGCTTCAATGTGCAACTGGCAAATTTTCACTGTGCTTATGTGTGACATTTCAATGCACTGAAGTATATATAATAAGAGAAATTTCAGAAATGAACCCAATGTTTCTACAATGCAATTGTTTAAAAATATCCTTAAAGCAGCACTCATGTTCCTGAAATGCCTATGCATGTGGGACATCATGTTGTGCCAACAAATCTTAGGCAATTATTACAGCAGATACTGACATTGAGTTAGAATCTTTTTTTAAAACTCTTCTTCAGTAAGTATAAAAGCAAATGTAGTTAATTTGAGGTTTAGTAACGTCATGCTTATGACTGCTTGTTACAAAGACACCATGACCCCATTCCTGATGTTTGATCAACCAGCATCAGGTGTGCTCATTATTATTCAAAGACTATAGTGCAGCAGTTATAATAGGAAAGGCCAGCTGTAATCAAGTTGGATTTCTCACATAGATTAATATGCTACAATGGATAGTATCCCACTAAACAATCATGTCCAAAGCATTCTACTGAGCAAAATAGTGCACACCTTCTCTGTGATTATTTAATAAGTGTGAGACAAAAAGGAGATGATGGACGGAGTGCTAAAACTTTTCAAACACTCACCCACAGTCACAGATCTGGGTTGGCTGGGTCTGAACTGAGGTGGCGTAGTGAGCTAAAGAACGATGATGGATTCAACCCAGATCTGTGACTGGGTGTGAGTGTCTGATAAGTTTCAGCGCTCCGTTCATCATCTCCTTGTGCTTGCTTTGTTTGCCCTAAGTTGGCAGGGTATGCCAGACGTGGGTACCTTGCTCACTTTGCCACTGGATTCAAGCTAGCCTGGCTGATGAGGGGTATTACCCCAAAACCAGTCACAGGATGCTTGTTTCAAGTTCAGGGAAGACCTGGCTTGGCAGTTTGGGCTTGCCTTTTCCCATGAGGCACGGGGTCAAGACTGATTTACATATGACTGGGTCTGAACTGAGGTGGCGAAGTGAGCTAAAGAACAATGATGGATTCAACCCAGATCTGAGACTCGGTGTGAGTGTCTGAAAAGTTTCAGTGCTACGTCCATTATCTCCTTGTATTTGCTTTGTTCGCCCTAAGTTGGCAGGGTATGCCAGACGTGGGTCCCTTGCTCACTTTGCCACTGGATTCAAGCTAGCCTGGCTGATGAGGGGTGTTACCCCGAAACCAGTCACAGGATGCCTGTTTCCAGTTCAGAGAAGACCTGGCTTGGCAGTTTGGGGTGGACTTTTCCCATGAGGTACGGGGTGAAGACTGATTTACATATGGCTTGGTCTGAACTGAGGTGGCGAAGTGAGCTAAAGAACAATGATGGATTCAACCCAGATCTGTGACTGGGGGTAAGTGTCTGAAAAGGTTCCGCCTTGTGTTTGTATTATTTAAGAAGTCTCAGATATATCTGACGTTTAATGTCGAACTTCCAGGATATACGGGATTTTTTTGGCTTTCAGTTATGAATCTCTGAAGCAAAATGTGATCTAAGGGTGATTGATGACCTACTGCGCATAAAGGGCATCATTACAAAATGTAAATCTGGGTATGCCTCAAGTTCCATGGATGTTGCGTGGGAACACTCACAGCAACTCCCATGGAATGTCCCTTTCAAATAGAGTTATGTCTGAAAGGGAAGCAATTTACAAGGCCTTGAAAAGTCACTCACTGGCGGTGCAATGGGCTTGTAAATAAGTCTCAGAGCTTAATTTGTAAAACAGTAAGTGCTGAGGCCCAATGTTTTGCTCAAAAAGCCCTTGGCCGGTCCTACCAAAGGGTGCAGATTACCAAGCTGTTAAATCTTGATTACACATCATGATCTTTATGCAACACCAGACACTCCCAGGCCCCTTTATCTCACTCTTCCAGGAGCTTTGTCATCCCTACTTTCTCATGTTGTCACTTATTGTCCATCTTTCTTTTTCTCCTTCTTTTCCCTTGTGTGTTTTTTCTTATATCTTGCTCTGGGTCAAAGTTTATTGAGGTCAAATAAGTGCTGGTCATAAAAAATGAGTGATGCGGGCCCCACTTGCAACCACCAGCTCAAATGAAGACAATGTGCACATTATGATTGGTTTTTATAACTGAAATGAGGGGGAGGGGGTCTTATTTCCTTTGCTTGTTCTATGCCTCATTTGGGAAATAAAATAAAATACACATATTCAAGTGCCACTGCACCTGCTGAACTCCTGATATCAACGCCACTGTTTGACAGACTTTTTCTCCATAGAAAATGTAAATCATCTCCCAGCTTTCATCAAGCTGGAGCTCAGAAGATTAGAGCTCGAAAAATATCTTTCTTAGCCACAAGGCATTTGGGCTGGAGCAGTATTTCTCACACAAATTTAGCAGTCATTTGAAGACATTGATCTATAGAAACTCTTTTTATAAGCATCCCCATGGTTTAATACCTATGCAGCTTTTCATGTGTAATATAAATGCTGCTTGGCATTTGTAACTGAGCTCCGATGCCCCCCTGACTGCCTGGGCAGGCTGCTACTGGTGCAATAGGGGGTGGGTGGGTGGTGGCAGTACCAGTCTCTCCCCTCTTGTGTTTTAGTAATCAGTTAAGGTCACCGCTCATACAGGGCCAGAAAGTCTCTGAGCATCACACGTAACAGAATGTCCAACTTTTTCTTTAGGTGCTGTGGCGCCCTATCACAACCACCCCTATGCGTATCCATAGCAACCTCATCTCTCCTTAACCTGAGACGCTTTGACTGCTGGGCACACGCAGCATTATATGATGAACGCATGCATTGACTTTAAATACACCGCTGTCCTCGAGCAATGGAAGAGGTCCTATAGAAATGACTCTTGCATGTCACTGCAGGGGTGCAGGTACAAGCCCTGAATTTTGTTGGTCTTGGCAAAGATGCCAGTGGTGGAAACTAGAGTGTTTCATTTCTGCTGTTGTGAGGCCACCATACAGTAGCCCCTCAAACTGAGAATGAAGTACCTCATTTAGCACTTGACTCTCACAGTAGTTAGTGATGGATGGAGATCAAAGGCTGATTTAGGGTGTTGCAGTGGAATAGAAACGTAGAATTAGGCAGACAAAAATGTAATATTCAATAAATCATTGTACATTGAGTGTTTTTTTTCTTTTAAAAGGAAAAGGACTTAGTGTATGCAAAACTAAATACTGCACACAAATTTACAAATATTTACAAAATGGCAGATGGAAAAAACAATTAGAAAGCTTCAAAAAGAGCATTGAAAGCTTCAAGGGATGTGCCCTAAAGAAAGTCATACATGTTAACTAGTCTCCTTGGGTAGGATCCTCCGCATGGCGGAACGTCGCTCCACTGAGCAGGTCAAAAAAGGAAAAAATAAAACGATAACAACTCATTGTTGTTATCATTTTCTTTTCCATTCTTGCTTAGTGGGGTAGGGCTGCTCTGTTCAGGGCAGGGGAGAAGTGGTTTGCAAACTCCAAGTGTGCATGCCGCTTTGGCTGGCCATCTTGGGCTGGCCAAACCGCCAAGAGAACTTTGCATGTCACTCATTCTCAGGAGAATGGTAAGACTTGCGCGGGCCTGCAGAAAGTACCTCATGGATGGCGCTGGACATCAACCATGGCTACCGTTAGAGACCGGGCCCAGGCATCTGCTGAGGGCTTTTCGGAGCTCATGTTCCAGCTTGGCAACATGCTGGGCCTTCATGCAGCACTGGAAGAGGCTCTAGGCCTAAACCCAGATGCAGAGCAACAGATGTTTTCCCGATCTGAATCCACCTTGCCCTGGGCAGTGACATACTGTGGGCCCAGGGTGCTGCCATGGGTGGGTGCCTTCTACCTTCATTGAGCCTGGGACTGGGGAGCCAAGGAGGGTTAAGCCCAGCCCACATTACACGCTTCCCCACGGACCTTCCTGGGAAGTCCATTTTCCTCGACTATTAAGCCCTGTGAAGTGGGGGCTTACAGAATGCTGAGCGGGACAAAAGTTGGAGTTAGCCCTGTTGGCTGGCCAGCCATCTGGCCGCCCAGTCCACTGAGCCGTCTGCTCACACACCCTGATGAGCAGATGGCCCAGGATGACCCAGCAACCTGATTTCCCGGGATGACCAGAACCAGGTCCCAGTCACACAGCAGTCTGACGAGGACAAAAGTGGCATGCACCCTGAGGCCAGTGTTCGGGAGTCTCCTTCCTGGGGCTGCTTGCCTTCTGGCAACTTGTGCGGGAATAAGGGGATTCCAGTCCTGCCATCTGGTCACCCTGCTGACCCGCAAGGTATCCTGCCACCGTCCTTGCACCCAGCAATGCAGGGCAGGACGCGAAGGCCCCCCATGCCAGTCAGCATGTGGTGAAGTTGGCCTCCCACGGGCATACATTCTCCCTCTGCATCTCTCCTGCTGTCCTGGCTCAGAGGTACCCAACCCCAGGTGTGGTAGATGGGGTCTGCATGCATCTACGGATGGAAACAAAAGCTTGGCTCTGGGCATCAGAGGATGACTTTCAATAGATTGTAGCGAGGTAGCTGCTCTTTTACTTACAAAACCCTGACCCAGAATAAGGTTGTCTATGAATGATTTAGCACTGGGTGCCCCACAAACTAGCGGGGAACTAAGGGTGATGGAGGTGGCCCCCTTCCTTCTGCACTCCGGTCCCCAAGCGAGTAGCTCTATGCACCGCCCCAAGAGGCCAGCTATCCCAGGCCAACCAAGGCTCCACAGCACTGCGGTATTGTTACGGCTTAGGGGGGATTCTGACTTCAAGGCATTCAGTCATAATCCCACAGATAGTAGTTTAGCCCTATAGGCTCGTCAGCCAAACACATACACCAAATGTCTGAACCAGTGGTTCCTTATGTACTGAACTGGATTACTATTGCTACAACACATCATCAGTAGGGTAAAGCTAACCTGTCTCACGACAGTCTAAATCCAGCTCACGTTCCCTATTAGTGGGTGAATAATCCAACCCTTGGTGAAATCTGCTTCACAATGATAGCAAGAGCCGACATCAAAGGATCAAAAAGCAATATCATTATGATCACCTGGTCACCATAAGCCAGTTACCATTCTGACACCTCTTGCTTGAAACCCAAAAATTCAGAATGATTATGAGGCACAGCTTTCACGGTCTGTATTCATGCTGACTATCGAGATCAGGTGAGCTTTTGCCGTTCTGTTCCACAGGAGCTTTCTGTTCTCCCTGAGCTCGCATTAGGATACCTGCCTTATTGTTTGACAGGTATACCTACCCAGTCAAACTCACCTCCTGCCACTTTCTGCAGAGTGGGCCGTGCCAGGCTGGTGCATGACGCTTGGAGACAGAAGCAAGAGCCCCATGGGGCTCACCCCTCCACCTCGCCGGGTAAGTAAAAAAACAATAAGAGTAGTGGTATTTCAGCAGCAGCAGGATGGCCTCACACTCATGCAACACCTCTCATGTCTCTTACCAGTGCCATATTAGAGTCAAGCTCAACAGGGCCTTCTTTCCGTGCTGATTGTGTCAAGTCTGTTCCCTTTGCTGTGGTTTCTCTAGATATTAGGTAGGGACAGTGGGAATCGTGTTCATCCATTTATGCACGTCACTAATTAGAAGACAAAGCATTTGTCAATTATTGTACCGCCATGCGGTGACTCATTCTGAGGTATTGCTGATGCCCATTAGAATCATATCAATCTTGTTTCCAACAACACAGCTTTTGTTCCAGAGTACAGTTACACTTAAAGCTGTCCTTACAGGAACAAGAATCAAGCATAGGATAGAGATAGATAGATACACCTCCCCAGTACTACTCTACGAATATAAATTGTCTACGAACTATTCTGAGAAAATTAAGGTATGATTAGCAGGACATTATTAAACATATGTAATATGTACTGATTATGTGTAAGTAATTACGTGAAATCAATTCTGATTTGAACATATATCAATTATCAAGATGTACACTGGTGTATCTAAATTCATACACGCACAACTATAACAATAATACTGAAACTAGTGGCTAAACTTTCCATATTCTAAAGCTATAGTTAAATTATAAACATGTTAACTGTGACGAGCTTTATAAGCAAACTCTAAGATGTGTTATCTATACAAGATTGAAATATCAGCAAAGAAAAATTCTTAAAACAGTATACTAACAAAGATCAAATATGTGTGGTGCAAAATAGTGTACATCTGAGTGTTAAGTTTAACAGTTAATTTTACATGAATACTTGGCACATTTTAAGAGAATCCAATAAAGTAGTAAGATAAACAATTTTCTTAAATGGGAAAGACATTTGCAAACCAAGATAAGCCAGAGCAACATCAATACACTGAGACCAAATATCCCGACATCCTACAATAAAACCATGGAATTTCACAGTAGAGCAGTTGGTGAGATTTTTGATTTCCTGTGATGAATCCTGACAATGTTTAACTTTACCCTCAAATGCTACTTCAAGGGAATTTTGTGATTTTTCATTTCAAAATGGGACATCAATCAGCAAAGTATTACCATCCTTTGTAAATACTACATCTGGTTTTCGTAGTTCACCTTGCCTGTTTTTGACATGAGGTTCCCTATATGTCATTCAACCACACCTTTTCGCTCTATGAATGAGAAGTTTTAAAATGTTGTTATGTTTTTTGCGCCTTAAGTTCTTGGTTTTAGGACATGTACCTGAAATGTTTGCAATTGTTTCACAAACATCTTTCCAACATCTACAAATAGGAAATGTTCGATTTCTACTTCTAGTGATCGTTTATCTGGTGTACAAAACATTTGCTCGTAGCCTAAGCCCAGATTTGTATTCGTTTTCCTTTAGCTTGTTATGTTTGCTAATCGAGAAATTCAAGTTTGGATTGTTCTATAACTAGTTTATACCATCACCCTGGAGAAGGAGATTTTTTCATTTCTCAAACTCCTCTTTCCTCCAATCATATGCTGCTAATGACTGCAAATCATAGGCCAGGAATCTACTGTTTAGAATGTTAAGTTTGTGGGCTTTGATGATATTATCTGGAGTTTCTCTGAGGTATGGTAGATTGTTGATTTTGTGGCGTCCAATTGTTGTATATAGCTTTGGTAAGCTGAGGCCCTCATATGATATTTTGGAGTAGAGGAGACCGTTGTATGTGTATGCAGGTAGGTAGGTGGAGGAAGTGTTTGACATATTTCTTTATTTTTTGATCCAGTATGATTAGAGTTTTTGCATCTGTGCCTGCCATTTCCAATTTAAATGACAATTTAGGAACCAGACACTGGCACAAGATGTTGGATTGAGTGGTACATTGTCAAGTTTTTGGTGTGTGGATCATAGTTCAAGGTATCTCTCACTGTCACATGGATGAATGTTCTCAATATCTTGTTTTTCAATTTGCCATGGTTTTCAGTTACTCACCAGGATTTTATGGTGACATGAAAAAAATGTGTGTCTTTTTCATATTTAGTTTTAAACCTGTTGTTTTACTTAATTTTTCAATGATTTTCAGATTAGTACTCATTCCTTCCCAGCTGCTGCTGAGTAATTCTATATCATCGGCAAAGGCTAGATCAGTGATCTGCCCAATAAGACCATCTGAGCTGAATGTGAAGCCCTTTTCAATTTAATGAAGACCACATATTAGGGGCTTCATGGCAATGTTAAATAACAGTGGGAAGGACAGGGGAGCACCCGTAGGCCTGGCAGGGAGGTGTCCCCACTGGAACCCAGACACAGAGGTGGGCACTAGAGGCAGAGTGCACAGGCAGCCATGGGACACAACAGGCAGCCACATGTGACATGCAGCCAGGCACCCCGTGTCAAGCCTAGGGCAGATCTGTTACCAGCCTCCACCCCACCAAGGTTAGGCTCACCAGCGGTATACCTCTGTGACAGGACCGGGGTTGGGATCCTGAAAGGGGCAATCCGGGGTCTAACCATATGGGGGGGGGGGCGAAGGGAGCAGAACTACTCTGTGACGCCCCCAGCCGCACCCCTGGGAATCCTCAGGGCGATTGATGAATGAGCGACCCTCAGACAGTCATTGCCCTGGTGGAACCCGGGGCTGCAAGGAGTGTTCGAATTGTTGATGAGCAATGTGTCCTGCAATTCACACTAATTCTCACAGCAGATGCGGGAGAGGCGGAAGGAAGACTGTCGTCCTTCCATCCGCCACACGCACGGCGAGATGGCCCGGCGCCCCATCAAAACTTCCTGTCATTATGCCGCCACCTCCTAATCTTAGACCCTTGGCTGGTATAAGTGTGCACTCCACCATGTCTAAATCTTCAAGAACTGGACTCCAGGTGAAAAACAAGAGTGTCGCAAAAAGTGACGCTCAGGTGGCACAATGCCCTTGTAAATCTGCCACTACGCTTCCTTTCTGTTACACCTACTTTCATATATTTTTTATGTTGTGTAATAGTTCTCTCTATTTATATCATTATGTATGTCTCCTATGCCTCGCTGTGTTCCTATAACTCTCCAGTTGCAATGCTTCCTTCACAATCACCTATAAGCGGATGTATGACGTTACAACGCATGCTTTTACCCGCATGCTGTTACAACGCAGTTTTTACAACGCAAATCTTTACAACGCATAGCGGTTTGGGGTGCTGGATAGTGTATAGTTTAATTTACTATTCCAACTCCAGTCCCCGTGGACACTAGGGAAGGTGTTGGATAGTAAATTAAATCTATTCCCTATCCTAGAGCGCCCCCCAGCGCCATGCTTTGTAATGGTTTTCGTTGTAAAACCTGCGTTGTAAAAGCACTGCGTTGTAAAAGTTTCGTTGTAAAGGATGCTTCCCCTATAAGCAATTTAGTTCCCGAGAGTGTGCATTATAAGTCAAATTATTAGAACTCAAGAATGATTCAAATGGCTCATGCTCATTGGATGTGAACCTTCAGATATACAATGGCAAGGGAATAGTAGGATGAGATGTGCAATATTTGTATTTTTATATTCAGTTTGGGAGATTGCATGCAGGGCATGGAGCATGTTTCACGTGGCACATAAATGCAAGCTTTACATTGCTTCTGCCATTAATGGATTATATAAAAAAATCCAATTACAGAGATGACCAAGTGGGGGGTTTGACTATGCATTACGCTATATAAATGTTCTGTGCTTATACTGTGACTCATTAATCCAGCCATTATTTTCAGCATCATTCTCTTATTAGGCCCTAACTATGGTTAAATGAAAGCAGAATTTCTGGGTGGAATTACAAGTTGGTTGGCCTTCTTGCACCTGTATTTTCTAGATTGTGGAACATTGGACTCAGTTTTGAAGCTTTGGCAAAAGGCTGCATTGCATTCCATTCTTCAGTCTCCACCTGGCCCACATGCAATGCATGAGGGGAGCTTGTAATGCTTTTCCTGCTAAGCAACATTCCCCTCTTTTCTGTCCCCTGCCCTTCTTTCCTCCCCACTTCTCCCCACACAGGAGTCATTTCAGACCTTTACTATCCGCTTAGAGCAGGTGGCAAACACCTGTTTTAAACCCCCAGGAATGGGGAATTGTGTGTGGATTTCGGCCCAGTAATTACAGGACTTCAGGGTTATTCCCCATTCCGAGTGGTCTAACTCATAATTGCAGAAATTATGTTTGGAGATATCGGTGTCCATTGTCAGGGCCCAAATAGAGAAAGAGATAAATATATATGGCCCGATTCACAAAGGCAATCTGAGACAAAGTCAAAATTTACGACTTTTGATATTTACAGAGGTCATTTATGATTCGTATCTACATCCGCAGTCGGGCCAGAATCTTCAGCTCGGGCTGGAATCTCCACACCCAGGCCAGAATCTCTGTCTGGAAACTCCATACCCCAGGCGGAATCTCTGGCTCGGGCCGCATGAAGTGCAATCAACAGGACCGGAATGTAATTTTTACCAAAAGGACCATTAGGACCATGAGATAACTGGTAGACGAGGTCATACAAATAAGTTTGGGCATAGGAAAGGGTGTGGCCAGACACTACATCAAATCCCATCCCAGAAAAACTTGCTCCTTTGCATCATGGTACATATAGTCCACAATGTCCCCTCCCCTCAGTGTGTTGACTGTATTGTTGCACCAAAGTTTGGAGTAATACTACGCCCCTGCAAAGTGCATAGAGGACCTCTCACCAGACCCATAAAGGAGCTCTCTGAGCAGGAGGAGCATTCCGCCTGTAAACAGTGCTGGAGTGGCTCTCCCTGAAGTTCAGGTTCCTCTGACACCGAGGGGAATGCGGGGGCTAATGTTACGCCACTGCAGAGTATGTTCTACGGCATACTAAAAACTGCATACTTTTAACAGCCTGTTTGCATTCTGCAGCTACATATGAAAGTAATTGGATCTTTCTGTTGAAAGAGAAGCCTTTAATTATTCTGAAGAAGCCTAGGTATCTGCAGCATTTGTCACTGTGACTGATTTGTTCTGACACTGCCTTGAATGAAAGTAACTATTTTGACATTTTTTGAGGTGTATTTCTTCAAACTACTATTTGACAAGAGTGTGTGCTTGGATACTACTATTTTTTCCTGGCTTTGATGAATCAGCAAACCTGGTTGTTACATGCACCTATGGTTACAATGGCATTTTGTCTGTCTAGGGAACTTACAAATATTGTAGCTGATAGAAAATGGCACCATTGGCAAACCATACAAGCAGCACAGCTGCGTCTTTGCATTGCAATATAAAAATATCTCCTTCCATTTAGTGCTGCCTAGTTCACCTCTAGCAATGGCTGCTCCTGAACTAAGCCGTATAACATTGTTGCTACATAGAGAAAGAAAATATCCACACATCACATGATCATCTCAACTCCTTCCTCTCATCCAAGCCTTAAAGGAAATGGTCATCCTCAGTGCACCCTGAAATCTTTTCCAAAGCTCTGCATGAAACCACACAAATTAGAGGCTGTGAAGACTAGAAGGAGGAAGGGGGATTCTTGGGGTTATTTATGAGTACACTTGTTCTGTGCAAGCTGAATTAAAGAGGCATAAAGCACTGTGTTAATTTGTGGGATCAATGCAAAATTGTGCGGTGCCACACGAGTACCCAAGCAGTGCTTAGTGAATAATCCCACTGAGTAAAGAGGATTACAAGTAAAACATCAGAGCAATATCTACTCATTCCTTTTCTCACCCCAGAGCATAACCTGGAGGCTATGGAACTATGGGGCACATGCATCATTGTAAATACCGCAAATTGGCGGATTAGCAGAATCTGCCCATTTGCGAGCGGTATTTCTGCATTTGGCATGCATCAACCCAAATGCAAATTTGCAATTTAAGTAATCGTAAAACTAGCGATTACTTAAATTGAGAATGCATTTAGGGAATCGCAAATTGCTATTCCCTAAATGAAATGCATGATGCAATTTTAAATTGTGATTCCACTATTAGGGATCGCAAATTACCATCAATTTAAAGTTGATGTAATTTGTGAAAACGTTCCGTGATTTGAATACGAACACAAGTAAAAACTACCCAAATGATTGGTTTAATGGAATACATAGGGAATAATAATGCTCCATGGGAGGTGTAGTAAAAAGGGTAGCACAGTGCATATGGTTTGGTTTATGTCATTGGCCGATGGAGAGGAAGGAGTTTCTTTGAGCTACCAGTTAAGAAGGGGGATTTTCAACAGTGAATGTACGTTTGCAATGTTAAATGGAGAAAACATGGTTTGGAAGGAAAACGTAATAATGAACGTATGAAGGGTGAATGATGGGGTTGGTCATGCATATTGTTTTACCCATAAAGTCTGGATTATTGAAGTATAGATAAGGAGGGTTTCAAATCGAAAATTGCAATATATTGAATGTGAATTTTGTGGGTTGGGCGAGAGGTCGTAGAGCATGCATTTGCGCATAGAGGGAAAACGTCGATTAGAGGCTCGGGACAAAACAATGACATGATTTGTTGTGTATTTAAACGTGTACTTTTAATCTAATCATATTATCTAATTGATTGAGTTTTTGCATGGAAAAATTGATACCATCGAGAGGTGGGTCCTGATTGAAATAAAAAATGTGCAAAAGGACATCTCAAAATTATTGGAACTGGTTACTGCCTTTCAGCTGCCAACTGTATCAAATACGTTACAGAATGTAAAATTAAATAATAGAAGTGATGTACATGTTGGTTTAAACAATATGACCAATATGAATACTCTAGAAAGGGTCAGTTCCTTACACCCTATTGATACATATGAGAAGGAAGCACATGTTTTACCCACACAAAAATTCTGGGATAACTATAGGGGAAGAACGGAGGTCAAGTTCAACTTGGAAGGCAACGTGATATCTCTTTAAGTTTACCCCACAATCTACCCCATATGTGATAGTTCTAAAAAAAGTACCTAAATTGTCTGGAAACCATATTGGAACTTGGAACTCCTTGAGAAATAGGGTGATTCATTGGTTTTCTGTGAATATGACTTGTAGTATTGAGCGTTTATGACACAAAGTTATCACGGTAAGAAGGGTGAGCTGGGTGGGCAAATCAGTAAAGATGTGTGAGGGAGATTGTATAGTAGTAAACTTTTGTCAGCCCTATGTGGTGGGCTCCTTTTTAGAAGATGTTACAGCTAACCAGGACTGGCAATTTAATTGTAATAAAGAAAATATTACTGCATTACCCCATGGATATTTCTATAGATCCAGAATGGACTTACCCCTTGGTCGAGCCCAAGCTAGCACCAGTAATCAAACACATTACATGATACCACCTATGCCAAATAGGATTGAACCATTAAGGAGGTGCAGTGAAATGGACTGACTGGGACAAAACATAGTATGCCCAAATGATGTCGTACAGTATGGTTATAATGCAAGAGCCCATGTTAGTATTTCGAAAGAAACAGTCTATATGGACCAGACACAAACTTGTGAAGGTATTGTAAATATCACCAGCCATTGTTGTGATCATGTAATCTTTGTAGAATCTGAGACACAAAGCTTTAGAAATGAAATTACCACGCCTATCAGTGCGGTCGATTGTAATTCTCCTTCCCATATATTGCAGGAATCATTACATATAATGACATGGAATGTTGCAGGGGTAAGGAATAAACTGTGTGATATCTCTTGGCTTAAAAGTATACAACATTGTGACTTGGTATTAATACAAGCAATGTGCCTTACAGAAGAAAAAAAATATTAATGGGTTTAAGACCATTTTTACCAAAGTGACTCCTTCAAAGGCAGGTAGAGCAAGTGGAGGCTGGGCAGTATTAATATCAGCACAACACTTTCAGTTTTTACTTTTTTCAATTAAAGGAAAACAGGATATGATAGTGATTAACTTTTATAATAATATTTGTAATAGTTGAAGACATGAGATTATTTCAATATTAGAGGAAAAGCTGGCCAATTTTACAAAGAGTGCAGGAACCAACTGTTTTTTAATCTGGGCAGGTGATTTTAATATTGAATTTTGTAAACTTATCTCAGGGATTCAATGCGGTTATGAGAATGAAATAGGCGACAACCCTTCACATTTCCCACATAATAATTATGGGGAAATTATAAATTATGTTATGTTTAAGTATAATCTGAAAATTATGGAGATGGACGCCCGAGAGGGCGCCCGAGAGGGAAGGTGTATAACTCATACATTTCAGGGAGCTAGGTCATCTTCATGCATTGATCACTTTATAATTTCAAGAAATTGCAGGCCTCCTGTATATAAATACAGTGTACAGCCCAGCCTACTAAGTGACCATCATCCTTTGCTACTAACATTAAAATCCCCACTCTTTAAAATAGCTGAACCGTGTGTCCACGCTACAGATGTAAAGACACAGGGTGAAAATGGGATTTCTATTAAAAGGTCGGGAGTCGATCCCACTGCTTTTTCAGAAAGGATAGTTCAAAAAAGTAATCACCATAAGGTAACATGTTTAGACAATTCATCTAGTAGCACTGATATAGTCATGGCCTTTTCAAATATCTCGGCTGTAATCGCTGGAGATTTAAAACGCAAGCCTAGGATAAATAGGGTACACTGTCCAAGATGGTTTAACCAGCAGTGCTCTAGACTACATAGGGATTTAAAGGTAGCTTTAAAAGCTATTCCCCGGAATAGGGAAGATATTAGTACCCTGCGGAAATTATATGAACAAGCTTTAAATCAAAGAAAGATGGAGATTAGAGACAACGCCAGGGACAATTTGATTAAAGCTGCCAAGACCAAAGATTCGATACTTTTTCGGAAAACTTTGGATCAGCCACTTTTTAAAGATACCCAGTCTGCTAAAATTGATACAGTAGTGACTCCTGAAGAGTGGTTATCCCATTTTGAAGCTATTTTTAATGTAACACAGCAGTGTAATTCAACAGTTGAGAATAATAGTATTATTTTATTAAATAATACCAAACTAGAAAGTAATAGTCATGAGGAGATTAGAACAGCCAGTGGCGGATCCTCCATGGGGGCGTTTGGGCGCCGCCCCACTGCTTTCTCGCCGTGCGAGAAGACAGGAACAAATAGTAGAGAACTACCATTTGTTTCTGCCTTCTCGCACGGCGAGAAAGCAGAAGTTCCTGCTTGAGAGAGTGGGAGGGGTTACTCGAGGGCAGGGGTAGTGGCTTTCCCCACTGTTGGTAATACTGTCTGTTTGGGCAGCCTGAGAGGCTGTCCAAACAGACAGTATTAACTGTATTAATAACAGCGGGCAAGCCGCTCCCCCTGCCCTCGAGTAACCCCTCCCACTCTCCCTGTTCTCTGTATGCTGCAGCATACAGAGAAATGACGTGGGGTTGGGGCAGCCGGCCGAACCAATCTCATCGCTGTGCTGTGGTGTAGGGAAGGGAGGCTGCCTGGCTTCCTGCGTGACGACGAATTCAAGAACAGGACGGCGGGAGTCGGGACGCCTGGAGTCGGAACTAACTTGAAGGTGGGAAGGTACGGTAAGTTAAGTTTATTGACTTTGATTGTTTTATTATTTTATTTAAAATTATCCCACTTCCCCCCCATCCCTCCCCTCGGCAGCGCGACAACACCATTTCCACCCCCCCACCCGTATTGCCGGCGACGACTGTGTTTGGCCCTTTCCATTTCTCACATCCTTTTTCGTTTCTCTGTGACTGTGAGGATTTTTTTCTGTTGGATGTTATCGTTAGAGAGTTGCGATTTGCAGTGCTTGTAAAATGCCATTGCTGTGCCCGCATGATTGAGGTCTTCGGAGGTAAAGCATGTGAGGGATGCTTAACTCTGGGCATGTTGTTACACAGAATTAGTGCATGTCTCGTTGCGCACAAGGTCATCTGACTGTCCCCATTGACGATAGATAGAGCACACATGCATGCGTAATATATTTTCCTTGCCCCTTGAGGAGAAATTGCTGCAGTTACTAAAATTAAGGTTGAAATGCCATCTTCCAATTATTTTGCATTGATCACCTATAATATGTAAGGGTGTATTTATTTTATTTTATATAAATAAATTGAAGCGCAGTGTCATCTTGGTTGGACTGGTTTGCAAATCCACATGTTCAGAAACACTAGCTTTAGTTCGAAGCATCATTGGAGTTCTAAAGCATGCATGTTCCTGTGAATGCAGTCAAGTCATTTCCGAAATGTCCGT
Source organism: Lissotriton helveticus (assembly GCF_964261635.1). Lineage (NCBI taxonomy): Eukaryota > Metazoa > Chordata > Amphibia > Caudata > Salamandridae > Lissotriton > Lissotriton helveticus. The sequence goes on from NC_136063.1 coordinate 180,155,276, forward strand.
GTGCACGTTTTCTCCCATTTTGCTCAGCTGGTTGTGGGGCACTTTGCTCTTAGTTACGCCTGTGCTTAGATCAAAACGGTTTAGGTTTTCACTGATATTTAGTCCAACCCGTGAGAGCTTTACTGGCAGGGACTGGGACATGTAATAAACACGATCATTACGGTGTCGCAGACTCATCTGTAATCACGGGTCAGTCTCTCTGAGCCTCTCTCTAATATATTTTCCGTGTATATTTAAATGCTCCGGCACGTTAGGATAATGAGTCGGGCCCCATGGGGATTGAAAACGAGCGTTTAGTAGCAGAGGATGCTGGATTATTTCCCTTGCCTGTAGGAGCTTCCCATTTGTGTGCCCATCTTGCTCTTGTGCACCCACAATTACAGCAATGTTAATTCCTCCTGTCAAAAATGGGAATAAAGTACTACATTATAGACACTGACCCCAGTCTTCCAATGCACTGAATCACTCGGATGCCAATCAACCACTCGTCCAAAACTTTTACGCCTCCCCACTTTCAAATTTCACCAGCCGCCACTGAGAACAGCCCTTACGAATAGCGCCAGTGGGAAAGCGGCAAGCCCCGACGGGGTCCCAATTGATGTTTTTAAACACAATATGGATTTTTGGGTGCCCATTCTACATACATTTTTTAATGCACCTATTAATGGGGTGATACCTGCAACCTGGGCTGAGAGCATGATAGTCCTCATATTTAAAAAGGGCGATAGAAGTAGAGCGAGCAGCTATCGCCCAATATCCCTCCTCGATTCATCATCCAAGGTAATGGGCAGAATGATGCTGGCCAGATTGGAACACTGGGTAAAAGAAAAAAACATCTTATCTGTAGCCCAGTACGGTTTCGGAAGGGGCACTGGAATGATTGAGCAGTGTCTGAACCTTGAGCTGCTGATATGAAAATATACCCTTGCAAGGGGTGGCTCTCTTCATCTTTGCTTTGTCGACTTGTCAAGCGCCTTTGATTTGGTAAATAACTCAAAGTTATGGCAGACTTTAGAAGGGATTGGCACCCCACAGGATATTAATAGTTTTTTATTGCAAATTTATGCTCGCCTGACCTCGAAGATAAACTTCGGGGAAAATGGGAAATGAACAAAGCACTTACAGCATTACACACAGGATAAGACAGGGCTGTACTCTAGCGCCCCATTTATTTTCACTTCATATTCACGGGGTTGACTCATAATTACAGAACATCGACGCCCCTAAGGTTGGTAAGCGGGTCACCTCATTATTATTGTATGCCTATGATGCTGTCCTAATTTCTAGGACAGTATACAGCCTACAATTATTGATGGATAATCTTGCCAACTTTATGATGGAAAAATATCTAAAAATTAATATGAGTAAAACCCTAGTCACATCATGCGGGAAAAGGAATATTAAGAGTAGATCACATTATATTGATGGTATACTAATAGAGAGGACTTTTAACTTTTCATATCTGGGTATCCTTTTTAATAGTAAGGGAACGTGGAATGCTCACGTAAATTTATGTAAAATGAAATTTGTGGAATCTGTTAAGGCCATTTTTAGATTTTTCCCAAAAATTTGTAAAAAAACAGTTTGGGAAATCTTAAAATTTTATGGGGCAAGGTGCATTACCGGGAGTTGTTACAGGGGTGCCCTTTGGGGCTTGGCAGATATTTATACTACATAGGAAGACTGACACTCCATATATATACAATCCAATTAGTTTAGCTGCTCTAACTTTGTGGCACCGCATTTGGACTAGGGCAGAGACACATTTTACGAGGGATATTACATTGTATTGTCTGACCCAAGATCATTGTAAGAAAATAACTTGGTTAATCTATATCTGCGGTCTTCGAAATTAATGTAATTTGGCTGTGAATCTGAAGACACCTGAAGATATTCAAAACTTTAGTAAAAGAGAATTAGAAAAGAGGTTCCTCAATGCTCGGGCTTCATCAAGGGATGTTGTCTCGAGTACTGAATCATGTATATCTTTTCATCTTGAAGGGCCAATATCAACGGGCATTTTTATAACTGATGTACCACACAGATTTTATCTAACTAGATTAAGGATGATACGTGCCACTATCATTTTGTATTTCCCAAGAGGGACAAGTGGTGCGCTAACTTACCAAAATGTCAATGTAATGGTAGGTCTCTTCAAAGTACCCTTCACTTTTTACTTTTTAAAATTTGTATAGGGTAATTAGGAAAGCTTTTTTATGACCCATTTTTAGAGCAAATAGTCTATATTCTTTTAAAGCTGCTTTTAATTATATCCAAAACTTGGAGAATGTATCAACTTGTATTGTGGTAATTTGCTTTATATTGGTGACCATTAAACAAAGGAAGGATCTTCCTTATTTGGAAAATTTGAATTATGAAAAAGATTAGACTGTATTTGTTAGAAGATTTCCTTGTAATGTACAAGAGGATAAGGCTTTCTTAAAAATAATCATTGGAACAATCGTACATAAATGTATTTTATTTCATATTATAGTATGCTTTTATGGACATTTTGCATGTGCCGAATAAAGCTTGATTTGATTTGATTTGATTTGACTGATACTGGTGGTTACTGGCTCTGCTAACCAGGCCCAGGACCCGTGCTCTGTTTAAAGGTATATGGTAATTGGTGTAATTACAATTGTTTCAGACAACCTAACTATATGGTAGGGCATGTAGGGTTAGAGACCTCAGTGGACTTAGTGCACTTAAGGGTGCACTGCTGTGGTGTCTGGTGTCATTTTAAAGCCAGCCATCCCTTGCAGACTTCTTTCAAAATAAAACTGTGTTCAAGTTTGACTTTGGAATAAAAGTTCATCCAAAGTCTAAAACTACCTTTTTATTACATATGTCATCCCTAAGGTGTGCCCTGGAAACCCCAAGGGTAGGGAACCTTGTTATAAACTGCAGGGGTATAGTACAATATGTTTTATATGCACTGGTGAGGGAACAACAGCCAAAGTCGTTTTTCCCCCACTGTAGTGCTGCTAGCTCCATAGGCTAACATGGGAAGACTTTATTAAACTTGAATAAAGTCTAACTTTTGACAGTAGTAGGCCAGACACATAATTCAAATTAGCAAAATATTAGTTACAATAAATCCAACAACTTGCCAAGGTCAGATCTATTATAACTATTGCAGGAAAGGAGTGTTATGCATAATTTCCTGAGGTTACCTAAAGCAGCCCTGTAGCAGCTTTTTCTTATTGGCCAGCCTTTAACTGCCTGAGCCAAGCTTCTCCCTGATTAGATGTGAAGAGGTTGAGTGCTGAAACAATACAGCCATTTGTTGGGAGGAGATTTGGTGCCTGGATAAGCCAGAGACAAAAAGAAGACTGGGGTGATGAACTGGTTTTCAAAGGTAGAAGTATAGATGCCAAAAGACCCAGGCCAGCCCCCACTTCCTTGATTCCCAGCCAGATGACAGACCCTCTAATTAGAATAAGAGAGGGCTGAACATGGGAGTGTAGGGAAAACTTAACCAAACCTGTGGGTTGGGTTAGCCAGACCTGAGATTTTGTCCATTTTTATTTTGCTGAGATGTGCATTCTAGGACAAAAACATCCACAACTTCCCAGGACAGAAGGTGGCAATTTGAACCCCATTGGTTGGAGTGTCCACCTCTGGCCAGCCTAGAATGTGGAATAAATATGCGAGAGCTTCAAGAGCCCCTCAGATCCCTGCCTGAAAACATCTAGAGAAGGACTACCCTGCTGGACCCTTGAGCTGCACTCAGAAGGGCTGAGCCTGCTGCACTGTAAAGACTCCACAACAGAAGGACTTTGCCTGTCTTAAAAGATATGGAGTGGAACTGAGCAGCAACAGGTAGACAAGTGCTGGATGAATCCACCTGCAACATCCACTTCAAGGACAACTCCAGCTGACCACTTTAAAGATAAAAATATCTTCTATTTTTTATTTGGTGTTGGATTTTTATTCTCAACTGACTGCTCAACACAATGCTACCAATGTATGAGCAAGGATTGATTTACTGAGTCTTGACTGGACATTATTTGTGATTGTGGTGTTATTAATAGTGTAGTTACATATGTTTACCTACTAATAAACCACCTTCGAACACATAGCTACCCTGGGATCGGCGTAAGGTTTTACAAATAAGCTTGACTGGATCCAAGACAGTTTTTGCAAGTGAATTACAAGGTAAGGCTTCCACATAATACACCTAAATCCTCATACTTACAACGACTGAAAAGCTGGAACTTTTTTTCTCATTTACTTTGTTCAATATTGCTTTAAAGAATCAAAAAGAACATAAGAAAGTGAGAAGATTGTTTTGTTTGTTCTGGTCTCAAATTGAGAGGATGAGATACAGCAGACACTGTAAAATTGTCTGCTGTAGGGATGCACTGCTAATTAACACCTTATTTGTATTAGTTGGCTTTTGGTTTGCTTACTGATTCATGTGGGAAATGTTTCAAATGATATGATAAATAATACATAAACTTGAAATAAGTATAAAAAGATTAGAGGAATGACATCACTACATTAAGAACATAAAGAACATTTTGCTAGTGGTTTGAAGGATGATGTGTATACTAAAATGATTAGGTAGATGTGGATATCATGAAAATCAATTGTTGCTATGTGTGTTCTTACTTTTCTGCTTCAGCTGGGGAAGGAGCAATTCATGTGCATTTAGGAATGTCATATGTGCAGTCCTGTAAAAGCTTGGTGGCTTTTTTAAATCACAATGAGTTCCTTTATTTGACAGACTTCAATGTGTTTTCAGAGAAATTCTGTATTGATGAGAAGGATAAAAGAATCATGCATGGTGATTGCACAAAACAGATATAACCTGAATAAAGATTGTTTATTTTCACTGAGTAATGAGGAGCCTGATTTTATTAGGGAATATAATGAGAGAGAAGTGAAATTATTGAGAAATTTAGAAAATCAAAAAATTGCTTTGACAGAAATTAAAGAGGAAGAAGAATTTAGTCTCTCACATATGTATCCTAGGTTGAATAGAGAGCTGGAAAGAAAATGTGAGATGTGTATGGAAAAGCAGAATCCTAGAGAAAAGGGAAAAGAAGAGTTTGTAGGAGAGAGTGTGTGTGATCAATCTTATGAAGTAAGTGGAGATTTGTTGTCTGGAGAAGAACCTATTATGAGGATAATGTATTATGCTTGCTGGAGGACCTACTAAGAAATTGGGAGGGTTCATGTTATCTGGCTTTAGTTTCTTCCTAAAATGTGTCATAAATATGAACAAATGAAGAACATGACAAGAAAATAGTACAACAAAGTTTTGGAAAAGTGGTTTTAGATATTTTAGGAGCAATGATTCATTCCTTCAATGGGTGAGGCAATGAGTGTGGTCATGAATGATGTAAAACATGTGCGATTGTTTACAATAGTAGATAGGCTAGCCATAGATACAGCAGAAGCTAGCAAATGTGGAAATGGTAGCAATTGGAGCAATGGTTATGCAGAACATTCTTGCCTTGGAAATTACCCTGGCGAAGAAAAGTAGAGCTTGTGCAGTCATTCAGGCAAGAAGGATGTAACTACATACTTTGGGAAGGGGTAGGATTCTTGGTAAGGGATTAAAGGAATAGCTTTAGCAAAGTAGGTGAATGGTGAGATGGTATTGGTGGTGGTGTTCTTCAGACAATTTTTACATCCATGATAATTAGACTGATTTGTCCAATTACTCTATTGCTGCTACTAAAATTGATAGAGTGAGGAATAATACATATAATAGTAGAACTAGATGCTATAATAAATTGAGAAAAAGAAAAACATTGATGGATGTGGAACTGGGGGATTACAAGAATTGAGTGTATCAACAGCCAAAACAACTGGAAGAAAATGTACGATTAGCTAAAAAGATGAAAGTTTAAATTAAATAATTAAGTAATTGTTGACTACTAAAATTATTTTATAAGGTTTTTGTGATTATTACATAATAACTGGAAGGGGAGCTTCTGTAAGATTTTTCAGATGTGCAAATTTTACGTGACAAATAATTTCAGTGAATTAGTAAAATGATACATATGAGAGTAACGATAAATTAATGATTTGGCACATGAAATGAGGTGATTATTTCATTTAGAAGTATAGAAAATATTGTGGTAAAGTTGTGCTATATTTGCAATGTGAGATGCTGTTTAATTTAATTGGATGCAGTTTCTGGAGTTCTGTTCATCTTACTCCTGCTCTTTTCCCCCTCCCAATCAGTAGCCCTCTGAAAGTCTTCTCCTCCAATATTTTCTACGGAATATGGCAATGATATCAACATATTGAAGTAATAGAAAGAATAGAAAGTTTGTATTATGAATTAAACATTTTTTATTGGTGCCTAAAGTATAATTTTGATGGATTTCCACTGGAAGTTCCGATGTGAGTGTGCAAAAGAACACAACTTTATGGGCTATTGTTCAATAAATGTTTCATATTGGATTGAACACCTCTGGAGTCTAGTTGCTGAGGAAGTAAGCAGAAAATGTCTTTAACTTTAAGAAATGGGATTGTGTTAGTTTAAGTAATTATTTGTGATTTGGCAGAGTGCACTAACCATGATAATACCATCCTGAATTTACAGTTTTAGGAATTAATATATATAGAATGTGTATAAAGCCCACGTTTTGGAAAGAGCGGGTCCCACTTCTAATTTTCCACCCGAGATCCTGACTGAGTGTTCTGAGATATTTATTTTTCACTAAGATTTGTCAGCACTTTTCATGAATGTGACATTTAGAATTTAGATGGCTTTTCATTAATTGACTAGGGTTTTGTTCTGATTTATGATTCTGTATTTCTGTATTACTGAGACTTCGTTACAAAACCTTTTGAATTCATTTGTAATGTTCTATTAATAAATCTGTATTAAACCTTCAAAATGTAACTTTATCTAGAACTCAGTTCTTCAGTGGTCCCAATTTCTTAAATGGTTTTACTTTGCTACTTTGTCTGACTGAAGAGAGTGGGTCTTTTACTGCAAGATCGATGAAAAGGGTTGCGGGGCTGAACTGCCTGAAGCAAATATTGTTTTTTTTTATATTGGGGTTCAAGTAATTATTAGTGTTCAGCTCCAACAAAGGTACACCCCTAAATGCCAGAAGGAGAGTCCACCCCCCATTTCTGAAGGAAAATGCAAATGATAAATCAAACATACCATAGTACTCCAGGTATAAGTCATCTTCTAGCTTCTACAAAATGTACCCCTCTTTTTTTGTGAAAGAAAGTGATGCTGGGCAGGTACATGTGGATTGTATTTTTCAGACTCATTCTGAGGAGATGAGATTCAATCTCAGATTGTTTATGTGCCCAACAATAGCAAACCAATGCTGTTGTCTCTGTGAAATAAATACCCCCACTTTAGGGATAAACCCAGGTCCTAAATAAAGTCATAGTTGTCAGAAAATGGGGAGATCAATTAGAAAGAACCCAAGCATTGCCAATCTATAATCTAAGTTGCTGCCCTAAAAGACTTAAAAAGTGATGGAGTTGAAGACAGGGCAAGAGGCTTCAGTCAAGGGAAAACCTGAGACAATTCCTTTTTGAAGTCTACAACTTAAGAGCTTGAAACCTCCACTGTCCTCGAAGGATCCTTGAAAAAGTTTTCTACAGCTCACAGGATCCTCAAAGTGGGAGAAAGAGAAAGCAGGATCACAATTGCCATCAAGGTCTGACCTAAACAAAACCCTGGGAAAGTTCCTTTCCCTGACATATGACTGAAAGAAAAATAATGAATATGAATAATTTAAAATAATTGAAAATAGAACTTTAGTGTTAAAGCACTACAGGATGCTTGCAATAAAGCTGCTACATTCTGGATGAACCTATCTGGTGAAGAATGGGGAAACATCCTTTAAAACGCAACTTTTACCACGCAGTGCCTTTACGCCGCAACTTTTACAACGCAACTTTTACAACGCAAACCATTACAACGCATTGTGCTGGGGGGCGCTCTAGGATAGGGAATAGGTTTAATGTACTATCCAACACCTTCCCTACTATCCACGGGGACTGGAGTTGGAATAGTTAATTAAACTATTCACTATCCAGCGCCCAAAAGCACTATGCGTTGTAAATGCATGCGTTGTAAAAACAGCGTTGTAAAGGCATGCGATGTAAAAGCATGCGTTGTAATGTCATACATCCTGAAGAATGGTCTGCTTTACTGCCAAAACAAGAGATGCAGCTGGTAGTTTATCTTAACAGCCAGGAGGGGACTATGAAGCAAGGTTGGGGAATAGGTAGAATCCATTCTGGTTCTACAGCAAGCTCACAAAATGTGGGAGCCCATCCATCCTCATATAGACAGGAACCAACAGCACAGTAGATAATATGTTCTAGCAAAGGCAAGAGAGGAACGAAATAAGCAAAGTATACAGAGGGCAAGAACACTACAGGCAAGGTGACCAAGGCGATACCAGGATATTCACCCAGTCCTCTTCTCCTTCCACAACCTGGACATGAAGCAACCCAGCATGGAGTTGACGAAGTCTCAAATTTGTCCACTGGTGATGCCAACCTCTGACAGGTAGCATAGAAGACCCACAAAAGTCCTGGAAAGATGGGAATATTCTTGACACCTGGCCACCCTTTGTACATACAACTGATGTTGAATTCGATGTATATGTTCAGATCTGACTCTCCCAAGAACATTTGTATCAGCACTGAGGCCAAGGCTGGTGAACTTGTCCTTCATATAAGATTGACAAAAGCTTTTTGCCACTGTCTTTCCAACAGACCAAGACAGCCAAACTGGTGAGCCTGGGCATAAACAACAAGAGGGGTATCTGACTGACTGCTAGCTCCATCCAATTTGAGGATTCATTAAGGTCTAAGCTTCTCTACATGCCCTGAGTTGACTCCTGTCTCAAGGTCAACCCAAGTCCAAACTGCTGGCAGCAGTACTACATAGTCAGGGCATTGAGTCTGAGAGACACTTTTCCAGTGGAATTCCAGGGTATGATAGACCACTTCATGGCATCCATGATGGCCAGGCATAATTTTAAAAGGCTCTCAAAGTCCTTGAACCATGGATCTGAGTAATGCAGGAAAAATGTGAATCATTGCCTAGGGCACAATTATCAGCTGCAAGACCTAAAATGAGACCATACGTCACCCCATTTCCAATTCAACAGCTCTCATGGAGACACATCTTCAGGAAGCCCAACATGTACCACACCCCTTAGACATGGAGCCACTGTAAGGTTGAGGTAGATCTCGGGCAGGTGAGTGGACAGTCAAGACAGCAATTTGACAGCCCTGAGAGAATGCAGGAACATGGCAATGTAGTTCAGATTGTGAGCAATCTAAGCTGAGACTTCTCCCCAGTGAGGAGTGAATAAAGATGCTGCTTCGGATAAACTGTGCCCCTGTCATACAGATTTTATTTTCTAGATGGGCATTGAAAAATCAGTCATCCATATGAGGGTGAACCATTTCCGGCTACTGTGGAGAACCTCCACCAGTAGTAGTGCCAGAATCTTCATAACAGTGAAGGGGAGGAACAGAGCCCAATGGTTATGTCCTTGAATCCCAAAACAGAGACACTCAGTAATTTTGATATAAGGGTCAGTCAACAACATGAAAGTGAGCATCGTGTAAGTTCAGAGATTTCAGGAAGCCCCCTGGATTAATAACTGCCAAGGACTTCTAAACAATTTTGATCTTAAAAATAGTTGCAACGTGGTAGTTGACCCTCTCCAGGACGATTATGAGATGTACACTATTAGGGGGCTTCTGCACAAGTAAAACCTTAGAGTAAACACAATTTCACTACTCAAAGATTGAGTTTGGGAGGATAGTTCTCTTTTACACAAACAACTATATCACTAGAATTTCTATGGGCTGGTGTCAGTAAATTAATCATTCAAGAATTCAATCTCTAGAGCAGATAAACTGGGAACAGTGTCACACCCACATAGTAAGGAACACAGACATTCTGGCTACCCTGGATCACCTAATCACCACTTGGAGGGAAGTAAGACTGGAACCAGGTAGTCAGGCAGACAAGAATGCAAGCCCAAATTGCAGCCATCCATAAAAAAACATTGCATATGTTACTGCCACCATGCCAAGAAGAAGGTTAAGTAGGAATTCATAAGGGAATTTCTTGTCCAAAATGGCAATATATGCTAACATCAAGACTAGCTGCTAGACAAATTAGAGATTGAGGATCTAGATGCTAGATGCTGGAACTCAAAAATATCCAAATTGCATCTTGGCAATGGATATTACTTTATCAAGAACTGGGGTAAAGAGTCTCAGTCTGGGTACCAACATTCAGATAAAAAGATTCCAGGTGTCCTCATCATGGGGAATTCTGAAATTGATCCAAAATTGATGAACTAATGCCCAGATGCTCTTTGTTAAACTGAAGATCCAGTTTGCATCCTAAATATTTGAACACAGCTGGCAAGAACACGTCATTCACACTCAATAACATCACCATCATACTGAGGGGAAAGCCCGGAGGACACAGAAGAATCAGTCCAAAAAGAAGAGTGGAGAGGAAGGCACACACCCTTAAGCTATGTAGGAATTTGGAAACGTTGTGGCTGGTGCTTACATCTGGACCTCTGACAGAACAGAAGTCCTTGCAGCTTGCAAAAAGCTACCCCTCTTGTTACTATCATCACCTGTGTTGTCTGTGGTTGCGGAGGAAAATGGATTACTTGATGATTCATAGTTTAGTTCTTCACCAGAGAAAGGTCAAATGGGGTTTTAATAACCCCTCAAACCACCCTCAGCTTCTCACTCCTGATAGGTGATCAAGTCACTGTATGACTCACAAAATTAAAATCTGCCACTGTACTTGCTTAGAGGCAGACACAATACAAAAACACTACATACCTGCTCTTTCCATCTGTACTGGAGATGGCATACGGTGCTTAACGCATGACCTAGAAAGACTTATGCCATCAGAAACTTGAGAAAGATGTTTCCGCCTCAAGGACATCCCTGCCTGGCTAACTCACAATCACCGTATGCTAAATACACTCAACGGAATTCCTCCTGATTGACCACTAAAATCCCTCTCCCTCCATTCAAGACTAGCTCAACTGTACATCATGAGTAGTTAACTCCACTAAATAACTAGGCAAAACTCTAGACAAACATGTGAATATGCAAGACAACATCACTGCCACAACTAGAGGAGCCAATCACTATCTCAGTACATAAAGGAAAATCAAACTGTTCCTGCCTCCTGGTGACATGCAGCTAGCAGTCCAATCCCTATTTATTTCACATTGAGATTATGGAATTGTGACCCTGGCAGGGTTTCCCAAAGCTAGACTGGCCCCTCTAATTGCTACTCTGAACTCTGCGGCTAGACTAATCAGGGGATCAAGAAAACGTGATCACATCACACCAAACCTAACTCACCTCAAGTAGCTCTCACTCAAAGCAAGGATCTGTGTCTAGATAGTCTGCTTGACGCACAATGCACTTCATTATAACTCTCCAGTTTAATTGGTAAAAAAACTCGCACAATCTGGTTTGAATCGGACTCTAAGAAGCTCAAACACACTACTACTGAAAGCACAAAAATTAAAAAAGAAGAAAACTTATCACTGTGCCTTCTCTGGTCTTGCTCCAAGAATATGGAACACTCTTCCTCCAGAAATAAGAGCAAACCCTTCGACCATCTCATTTAAAAAATAAGCCAAATGATTGTTCCTGAATAGCTACCTGCAACAATAGACCTGAAGTCACCCCAAACTAACATTTATTTCATATTTACAGCACAGGTCTATCTTTCAACTATGCAATGATTTCATTCTTAATATCTAATATGGTTGCATTACGTTTGTTTAACTTCTTTTATGGTTAGTATGTTACACCTTCACCTGCTTCTCTTGTCTGCTTATACGTACAGCACTCTGAAACCCTGTCTGGTCATGTTTACGCTTTATAAAACTATTCAAATAAATAAATTGATGGCATGTAGCCCTTAAACTCTTGAATCCATCTGAAAGTCACTTTCAGGTTAATGGGCAGGATTTCTTTGTCCCATTATTCACTGCCTGGCAGCACACTCCTTTCACCACCATAATCCATCGGCTAATCTATGGCTATACTAGCAAACACAAAGAAAAGGAAATCAGGATAGCCCAATCAAGATCACTTCTAAGTAGGAGCTTGGCCCCATTCTGAGTCAAAGTGCGGGCAATCTGAGACATGCAGACAAGAATCCACTAAAGCAGACCATAGACTGGCCCTTCTATGAGACATGCTTGTCGCAGGATAACACGCTGGCAGAAGTCATTTTGAGTGCAAAACCATTCCTGTAATGATGGTATTTCTAAGGGGGACAAACCATGCTCCATCGGTCTAGTAAAGGTGGTTTCTCCACATAAGAGCAACTGGAAACACAGCATTCAAAGGATAAAGCACCTGAAACCCCAAAGGAGTATATTTTTTACATTGTGGAACTTGGTTAGTGTCACTAAAGTGACGCTAATAAGCACAAAAAATTATTTATCAATTTCACTTTCCATGACAAAATCTTTTTGCGTAGGGAAGTACCCTACAAATAACACAAAGCAGCACGAAGCATTCCTTTGCATTACTTAGCTCCAAGGGGGTGATACATGGGTGGTATATGGGCGATGCCTTGCAACCACCAATGCCTTTTGATGCAAAACACTAACTACAAACAATTGTAGACAGGGTTTTGCACCAAAGGTTAACGCCATTTGAAAGACGGCGTAAGAGCAGAAATGTTTTTATTTCTCCTTTCCTTTCATACTTTGCATGCGTGCTGCACTGTGCAGCACACATACAAAGTGTTAAAAGTGTTTGAACTTGTCTAGGCATAATATTTTAAACAGGAAGGATACTCTTCATGTACAAATCCTATGGTGGACTCAGGCACGCACTTTAATGATATGAAGATAAGGTGTGTGCCTGGCGCACGGCAGCTGAAATCAGTGTCGGTGCTGGGGAGAGGGGAGATGAGAGTCATATCTCTGAAGCTATAGCGCTCTCCTGCTCCCTCCCTGCCATGCAACGCAGTGCAGCATTTTTGGCTGCTGCGCGACTTCTTTTGAAAATCTGCCCCAATAATCTGATGCTCTGCTTGGCTGGGGGTCAGTGTCATTTTGCCTGTCCTGCGTCAACCCACTATGCTTCCTTACATTTCTGGTCACTTTATTGCCTCACACTGAAGGCGTCTTTAACCCCTTGGCCGCGGCAGTAATTCCGCCGGGGGTGAGAGGAGGCCTCGCGGCACCACCATGCTCGTGACGGAACCACTCCGTCACTAGCCACGGGTGCGCTGTGCTTGTAACGGAGTGGTTCCATCACGGCCCCGCCCGCTTAATAGAACGCGCCGCGCAGGTGCAAAAGTGATGCTGCGCAGGCGCGGCGGCCGGGCCGTGACGGAACCATTCCGTCACCAGCACAGCGCGTCCGTGGCTGGTGACGGAGTGGTTCCGTCACCAGCATGGATGTGGTTAATAACCAGCTCTTTAGATCTATGCTGATCTGCGTTATATAGTACTGAAGCATTTCTATATATACCTCTAGTGTTTCTCTGTGAACATCTATATGTTCCTGCCCAGCCCTGAGTGCCAGGCTGCAGACCCCAGCTCTGGGTGTTCTGCTCGGCTGCTCTCTGCACAGCCGCCGGTCCATCCCCAGGCAGCCTTCCTGAGTGCTTTCTAAATTGCAGTGGAGCATAATTATGAGCTGCATATTGTTTCAGACTGCTTGTTAAAATAGAAACGAGCCATTTCAGACACAAAAAGTCCTTAATTCAATACAGGGAGATTAGCAAAGCGCCATCAATTTAAAAGTCCTCATTGTGGAGGGGAATCAATGCGCTGCGGAGAACGCCAGGGATATTCCAGGCAGCCGAATCAAGGAGCATTGAGAAACGAGGGGGACTACTGTGCTAGTCGTCGTGCTGCTGGACCAGTTATGCAAAGCATCCTCCCACGCTCAGCTTTTCAATGTTTTCAAATGTTAAAAAGAATCTGCTCTCTGCAACAACAAAAAGACCCTGACAAAAATACCTCCAACTAAACGAACAATATGTGTGTTCTCATCCTTGCATTTTTGGGTGCTTGTCATGCAGATCATTTTTTTTCAAGCAAATTATATTTCCTAACATGTTTATATTGATACATTAAAGTCATAACGAGTGGAAAGTGAAGTCTAAAGGTAATATATACAATATACTAACTTGCAGTGCCTTTATGACTATCATTTATCCCGGTGAAACAACAGAGGGAAGTGAGGTGGGAACTTGCAGGGGGGGCATTAATGTATCCATCAAATAAAGTTGCATTGATTCCTCTGAACAGGGTCTAACTAGCCTATTGCCTGTCTGCCAACGCTACATCATTGTCTACATGATATCCGTGGCATGGTGTAGGAAAAAAACATGTAGTAGACACAACTTTTGTGGTGGGTGCATCTTGCCCCCTCCTTGTGGCATTTAGCTGTAATTGCTTTCAATCGGATGCGAAAAGAGCAGCCTGGGAGCATTTAAATTGTACACAATGAAAGGAAATCCTTTGTCCAGTGTCTCACAATACACACCTGAGCCACCACCACAGCCGTATCTAACCACCATCACTATGATTAGATAGTCCTGTGATATCTGCAGATGGTTTGAGCACTAGACCCCTGGCCGTGCATGACTTGTCCCAAATGCCTGACCCATAGAATGGCATTCCCAGACTAGATGGTGTAGGCCACAGCTCGGTTGGAGCCACCACCAGCATTCCCAATGAGGAAGCAGTCCAGATTTGTCCAATCTAGGGGGCAACCAGGTCCAGCTGTGTAACACCTTCAAGTTGTTGTTGTACTACTTTATTCGAAATTTACATATCATAAAAGTACAAACAATACAAACATAAAAACACGTGTTTAAAAGATCTAATATTCAATGCATTTCTTACCATAGTATAAAAAGATAAAAATCAGAATATTAACATTTAAAACAAGGGGATTCGATAATACATTAGCAGCAGTTGGTGTATACATCAGTTTTGCAGCTCAGCCTATCTCTTGTCCTCAGCCAACAGTCTGGCGCGGATGAACCACGCGCTGGCTAGATATTTAGCGACCCCGCATACAACTAACATAGATGTAACATCTGACAAGAGCATGCGCAAGGCAGTTCTGGACTCTCTCGCACCCAACTCTCTACATACCGGTTTTAACCATTTTGATCTAGGTCTTTTATAAGCCCTACAAGCAAACAGGAAGTGTGGAAGTGATTCGCTTGTACATGGGCATCCTGGGCAGCTAAGTGAATGGGAGTGTACCCCCCTTCATTTCCATCCCTCAAGAAAGTTTTTCAAGGGTAGGGTCCCGTATCTCATTTTCAGGAAGAGAGACCTATCCCTTGGGTTTTGAATAAAATCTAGGAAGGGCTCAAGTTTTTTACTAGCTTTGAATTCCATGAAGTTGGTTGTTAATGCCCCCCACTTTGCATGTTTTATTTCCTCCTCCTGAACCCAATCCCAATATATTTTTTTGATGATTTGCTTGTGGGGAGGGGACTGGGTGATCCAGAATTCTCCCAAACCTAGCTTCAAAACCAGCTGCTTAAGTTTGGTTAACCACGGTATCTTGTTCGCACTGTTCAGTGTGATCAGCTCATCCAGGACCAACGCATAATTTGCCAGTTCTGGCATCCTTCACAGGTGCACCCAGAACAGCGAGGGGCGAAGGCGCACCACGTCTGCAATAGAATGTTTTCCCATGTCTAAATAGAGAGGTTTTAGAGGTGTATAGAGGGGGAGAGCATCCAGATCCCTCACAAACTTGTTCTCTGCCCTTACCAGGTCAGTGGTGTTCTCACCTCCCCACAGCTCTGAACCATAGACAGCAGAGGCAACAGCCTTGCCCTCATATGCTGCCAGAGCTGGGCCTACAGGTCTGCTAGTGGATAGGCGCTGATTTCTCAGGATTGCTCCTGAGACTCTTTTGAGGTTTAGGAGCATCTTGGCCACATGGGCGTCCCATTTCATTTGGTTGTTGATCCTGACGCCCAAGTAGTCAAACTCCTCCACCACCTCAAGTGGATACCCATTTAGAGTTATATGCACTTTCCTTGCCTTCTTTTGAGCTGACAACACCATCAATTTCGTTTTGGCTGTGTTGACAGTGAGGCCCCTCTCGTCGCAAAACAGGGTAAATCTATCCAGTAGCTTCTGTAATCCAGTGGGGGTTTTGGACAGGAGGAGGGTGTCGTCTGCAAAGAGTAGGGTTGGTGTTTTCTCCCCCGCCAGGACTGGGGCATCCGCAGAGTCCTCCCTCAAATGGTCCACCACCCCATTAATAAAGAGGGAGAACAATGTCGGAGCCATCACACAACCCTGGCGGACCCCCTCTGCACAGGCACCCTCCCTGTTAATTGCCCTTGGTCCCCCCATCTGATCCTGGCATAATTTCCCTGGTGCAACCTTACAATCAGCTCCAAAAGGTAAGTAGGGAACCCCATATCAGAAAGCACCTTCCACAGCTTTTCACGTGGGACTAGGTCGAATGCCGTTTTTAAGTCAATGAAATCCAGGTATAGGCTGCCCTTGGCAACGGACACCGTCTTCCAATATACAGCACAAAACCTAAAGACCTGGTCAATTGTTCCCATGTTCTGTCTAAAACCGGACTGAAAATGGGAGAGAATCCTACCTTCCTCTGTCCAGGCTCCTATTCTTGTAACAATGACCCTGCCAACTACTTTCTGAATTACATCAATTAGGCTTATTGGTCTGTAGTTGGCAGGGTCCTCCCTATTACCCTTCTTGAATATGGTCACTACCACCGCGCCCTTCCATGACTCCGGGACAGGATGTCCCTGGAGTAGCAAATTCATTAGGAGGGCGATGAAGTCCGACCATAATTCAGGTGCGTACAAAAGTAGGTCGCCAGGTAGCCCATCCGGTCCAGCTGCTTTGCCTGGGCAAATATTTGTGATGGCCTCTTGTACTTCCCTAGCGAGAAAGGGTTCAGCTATGCCAGAAAGCTCTAATACAAGGGTGTTTGCTGGCACTGTGCCTTGCCCTGTAGGTTCTGCCTCACAATACAATTTTGCGAAGTGCAAGTACCATTGGTCTTCAGTGATATGGCTTGACATAGGTCCTGCACCCCTTTTCTCATAACTGTTTATTAGGTTCCAAAACATGGTGGAATCTTTCAAACAGGCCGCTTTTTTGAGTTCTTGCCTGTAATCTTCCTCCCACTTCTTTTTAGCCAGTTTAATGGTTTTCTGATAGTCCTTGTGGGCTTCCCTTACAGCTGATGGGTCTTTGTTCCTAATTGCAGATGCAATCGCCTTTCTCTTAGCCCTGCAACCTGCAGTGTACCACGGGGTTCCCTTCTTTTCGAAATTACTCTTGGGGGGCCCTCTATTCGCACCCATCATGAAAAAAGCCCCAATCTTCTCTATTAGGTTTTTATAGGAGTCAGCTAATTTACAACTTGGTTCAATCGTCTTCATGGTCTCAGAAACCGCTAAATCAGTTGTTCCTGCTTGTACTAACTCCTTAATGCTAGAGAGTGTATATTCATTGCACCGGACATTGTTCCATTTTAGCTTTCGATTACAGTGCGTGAGGGTTACTTCTTTAGAGAGCATTGATGGGCCATTCCTCATTACCACTTCGTTTCGCCCTTTAATTTTCATACAAAGTGGATTGTGATCACTATCCTGTGTTTGCAAGACCTCCATATCTATTAACTTCCCCCAGGAGCTAGTGTCGAGCAGAATATAATCGATGCGCGATGGGCAGGATAATCTTTTATATGTCATCGCCCCATTGGGGTCTGAGGGTGTCCTCCCGTTTAGAGCACGTAGTTTGTGTTCTAGCGTTAGGGCATTCAGTTGTATCGCTCTAGCGGACCATTTCTTAATGGGGGCCAGGTTTAGTGGAGGGATGGACTGCCTCATGTCCTCAACACTGGCTCCCGCCAGATCTTCTTCAGCTAGGGGATCATATGTACAGTTCATATCTCCACCTACAATAATGGTGGCCAGGGGGTGAATGCCTGCTAGAGCTGACTCAAGAACTGCTATTGTTGGGGAGATTTGGCCACCCGGGGTACCCCTGGCATATACACAGAACAGTTCTACTGAGGTAGCTACATGGGGGACTTTAAGGAAAAGGTGGAGTATATCATCTGACGGTAGGCTGTGCACCCTTATTTCCCAATTTAGGGCCACACTGATCCATATATGGAGGCCGCCAGAAGGGTGGCCTCTCCCTACCGTAGTTGCCGGTATAACGTAGGTAGCGTAACCATTTTTGTGGAGTGGGACCATGCTCCATGTTTCTTGGAACAAGCAAATCTCAAACCGGTCGACAAGTTTGTTCCATTCTGGGCTATCCAGTTTTTTGGTGAGGCCCGCTATGTTCCAAGAGATAAGGTTAATTGTTTTTGTGTTCTCATCTAAACGTTTGGTAGGAGCTTGGGGCTCTAAGTTTTCCTCCATTAGGCTTATCTGGGTTGTCTCTGGGTCCCTACACTTTCTACCCATACCCCAAGCGGCTTCGTTAATTGTATCCTCCTCCCCTGCTTCAAGGTCATTCACATTGGTCTTATATACGTGCTCAATAACTCCTAGTGGATGGATATATGGTAAGTTATGAGGTTGCATGCGATTCCCTAGTCAGTCGTTGTTATTAAGATTTGAATCGTCGCTAGTACTGACTTTGGACCATGAAGGAAACTGCCTAATTTGTATGTTTGAATACGCAGGGGGTGAGGATCTATACTCAAGCAACACTAAGCTTTCTGCCAATGCCATGTTATCCAATTGGATTTTAATGCAATCGGTTGCTGAGCTAAACAAGGACAGTCTTGAACCTTTAAACAGGTCCTCCCTAATCACTGACCTGCACCCTCTCACGTGGCGCAGCCAGTGAATGGCTTTATTGCATATGGAATCTCTACTCTCATAGACATTGGGTTTTAGCCTCGGTACCCCTGTCATATAAATGGTGGTGTTCCTGGGTTTATGTAGTGTGATGCTGCAGCCGTAGGTGACTTTGGACCCTCTCGTAACCAGATCGTATGGCTCCCTTAAGTCTCTTTCGTTTTTTCTCATCCCCAGGTGGTCCTTAGCTCCAATTGGCAAGCCCTGCTGCATTGCAGCCTCTAGATAGGTGGTAGGTTTGTTTGTGATACATCCAGAGGCTGGCCTAATGTTCTCATTTAGAGGTTTTTTTTTGGCCACATAGCCTCCTGTTGGCCTAGGACCCATTAAAGGGGCTGCTTGCTTAGTGGTAGGTTTAGTGAAATTAGACCTCCGCCCTGGTGACTGGGGAATTTGGGTGCCCAACAGCCCTGTTACTTTGCGGCCAGCAGCTGGTTTTGCTATTTCTGATTCAACATTTTTTAGGGTTACCGCTGAAGTTAGTGGCTGTGGGATACTTTCAGCGTCCTTGCCCCCCTGCTTTGTTAAATCTATCAACATTTTCTTAATTAGAGCTAATTCTGCTCCCAGCGACCCCAGTTTCTTTAGAACACTTCCTTTGAAGTTCTGGCAACTCGGGCAATCAACTGTGCTCCCTAGAGATCGTTTTCTTAGGCTGGTGCTTTGTTGCATGACTTCGCACAACTCTCTAGATTCCCCTTCAAGCACAGCAAAACTATTAGTGCATAGAACCCCCTCTTCTCCCACCAACTTCTCCCCCCCTAGATCAGGGACCTCAATAGTTTCAGGCGGGATCTCCCCTGTTCTTGACTTGTCGCAACCCTGAGGTGTTTGGGCGATAGGGGATGATGGTGTTTGAGGAGGAGGGTGGATTTCCGCCACGGGGCTTTTGGACAGTGCATTTTTTAGAAAAATGCCAGGCATTACTTTGTTCTTTTTCAGAGTTGCGTCGTTAGTCAAACTATCTAAGCAGCCCAACTCTTCTGCATTCGGTGCCCCCTTCAATATCTCCTCGCACTCCTCTACCATTAGGTCAATACTAGAAAGCACACAGTTTGATGCAGCATGCTGGGCTTTAGATTTATTTGCCTTTTTCCCTTTTTTTGAGTTCGCAGTGTCATTTCCCCCCTCAGTTGTTTTCCTTTTACCCATTTCTGAGATAGTACCTTAACACTTCCGTAAGGACCTGCCCCCCGTTATTTATTTATTTATTTATTTGTACAGCGCTCTGTTACCCGTAGGTGTCCTGGCGCTAAGTGTTACTCCTGAGGTAGAGGCAGGTTAGGGAATCAGATGGTAAACAGCCATGTCTTTAAAGCTCTTCTAAAGGGCATGAGGTCCGTCATTTTTCTGAGGGCGTGAGGCAAGGCATTCCAAGCTTTGGATGCACCCAGCACAAAGATTCTGCCTCCCCAGCGCGCTCTCCTAATACGAGGCACCGTGATCAACCCCATGTCAGCTGATCTAAGATTTCTAGTCGGATGGTACCAATG
This sequence comes from Lissotriton helveticus, assembly GCF_964261635.1. NCBI lineage: Eukaryota > Metazoa > Chordata > Amphibia > Caudata > Salamandridae > Lissotriton > Lissotriton helveticus. The sequence goes on from NC_136063.1 coordinate 180,175,643, forward strand.
AAAGTACCGCCGAAAGAATAAGGGTCCCTTGCCTTGTAAGGACTTGAATACTAGGCATAATGCTTTAAAAAAGGATTCTCTTTCGCATTGGAAGCCAATCCCCAAAATAGCCTAGCAGCCGCATTTTGTAGTACCTGCAATTTATTGAGTACCCCCTGTTGTGCACCAAGAAATAGACTATTGCAATAATTCAACTTTGCCATGACCAACGTTGTGACCACTGTTTTTCTGTCGCTGCCAGGGATGAATGGAAGGATCTTACAGATGGATTTGAGCAGGTAGGCCACCGAGGAAGATAGTGCATTGACCTGGGGACGAAAGGTAAGTTGATCATCGATCAACACCCCAAGGTTTTTCACCTTCACTACTGGGGTGGGGGCCTTGCCCATCTGGTCTGGCGACCAGCTTGGGCTCCAGAAGTTAGTGTTTGAACCAAACACTATAACTTCGGTTTTAGCCGAGTTTAATTTAAGGCACTTAACTGCCATCCAGTTTCCAACCACCAGCATCCAATCCTGGAAATTCCTTGCTACATCTTCTTCCGTCCCTGGTAGTACCGACACCACAATCTGGGTGTCGTCAGCATATGATGTAAGATCAAAACCATGTGCCCGAATTACTGGAGCCAATGAGCTAACGTAAACGTTAAATAACGTAGGGCTCAAAGACGAGCCCTGAGGAACTCCGCAGGGCAGGATGAAGGGTTTTGACTCATAGTCTCCTAAGGCCACACTCTGGATTCTGCCGGACAGGAAGGCTGCGAACAGTACCTTGATGACACTCGAACCCTTGTGTGTTGGTGTACCAGTTGTCAGGGGGATGGCCCAGCCCTGCCCCTGTCTGTCCCGGACTGTCACAGACTGTCCGCCCTTTGTCCGGGCTTCGTCCGGCGCGTCCCGCACGCGTCCTGCGCTGCGGTAGGCGGATGGCGTTTATCACGAGCTGGTGGGCATGGTGGCGGGAATCCGCACAGGTGGGCTCACGCACGGACTCCTAGTCCCTGGAGTCCCGTGCGGCGTGCGGCGTGCAGATGAATGCCCCCACAAATGGACACGGCCTCAGGAGTTTCCCACTCTCCAGGGGATGCAGCAGCTCCAAGCACGGTGATGTTAGCAGGCGAAGCGGGACACCTTCAAGTGTAAAGATGTTAGAAGCACTTCTGGAATGTATACGAGATGAGTAGAAAGTACAGCAGTCCATTCATCTCCAAAATATTCTATTTGTCCATTTGAATCCCGCTTCACAACATGAAGTGGACACACACTATCCACCAACCAGTTTGATAGTTGTCAATACTACCAAATCTTACTGTTTTTTAAGCACAATTTAACACATGGGGATTGGAATTTAAGGGATCCCTCTGTAAGCATTTGGTGTAAGCTTGTGATCCTCTGGAGACCCACCATTCCCAGTGAATAGTTTCATTTCCAGTCAAAACTCTGGCATTATCCAAGAGTAGTGCTGAGAAACGGGGCAAGGGATCAACTCTAAGTGCTTAATGGGCCATCTTCCAGACAGTCGAGATAGGATTAACCTAAGCTGGAGGCAGACACTTGAGTATATATGTGAAGGATACTCCCCAGGTACTAAGCAGAAGGATTATTTCTATGATGGCCTGCTGTGGAGGACTTGTAATGTTCGGCATAAAATATGACAGCTATTGCAAATGGTGATCCAGGTGGTATGAGTCTATTTGGGGCAAGTGAAATCATCCTGACCATCGTATGTGCCTGTAATTTGCATGGTTTTAGTCTCAGAATCTGACCTTCACATATAATTGGTTTAGTATCTGTTTTGATTTTTGATAGACTACATATGTACACCAGGCCTGGGAGCACATCAAAGATATAGTTTTACCTGGAGATTACGACCATCTTCACTTTCTGAACTCTGCCTCGAAGGGAAAGATTAAGATGAGACTAGCAAAGTCATTTAGGGGCCTATTAACAACGGCCAGTGATAATTATCGCTGGCCCACATAGCAATAGAAATATTATCTCCGGCTATCCTGAAAATTATCGCCATGATAACGCTATATTTACAATGCATAGCGCTATGGTGATAATATTTCAGCGATAGCGGTGTTTACCATGGAACATCGCTGGTTTTCCAGCGATGTTCCATGGAAAACAAAGATAACATTGCTGGTACGACCCTTTGGTCGTATCAGCATAATCCACCTATTAGTATGCCTTAGTCTGGAATTTAACAGACGTTAAATTCCAGCGTTAAGACCGAGGTAGCACAATTTTTGTTATTGCTGCACCTCCTTGTTAATATCGCGAAGCTGCCTTCTCAATAATTTCATGTTTAGTTTTCACAGCCACGCTTTCTTTGCATCTCATTAGCGACGCGAGGCAAGGCTGTGAAAAAACGGGCTCCACATCAAGGAAACACGCGCTAGCGTATCCTTGATGATATTGCGATATAATTATCACCGTTGACCGCCCGAAAATGGACGCTAAAGCGGAGATAATTATATCGCCAGCCCTTGGTAATATGCCCCTTTCAGTTTTCAACACCAGAGTTGTGAGAGGCAAGATATTTTATAGAAGTAGGTCTCCATCTCAACTTAAACCCACTCACAATAGTTTAGATAGTAGCAAGCAACATGGGTAGAGCTTTACATTTTCTCTAATTGATTTGAAGTCTCGATGACTCTACTGTAGATATTACTGCTGGTGAGGAGGGGGCAGGAAATGTAATCTTAGATAATATGTCATCTGCATAGAGAAAAACTTTAAATGGTCCAGCCACAGATATCCTCAGAGGAGCTAATTCCTGCTGTCTAGGTTTCTAATACACATAGCTGTAGGAAGGGAAAAAGAAGGCATTCTTGATGGGTTCCTGTACCTACAGTTATGGGCCCCAAAAGGAAGCTGGTGAAGTCGATTTGACCAACGGAGGCTGTATAAAGTCAAAATATTTTAGAAATTTTAGAAATCAATTTCTTTGTGGAAAATACTAGTCCTGATGATGGTCTCATAGATGTGAACAAGGAAGACCGAAACGTCGACCAATACATCATCTCCACAGCATTTGTGCACTGAAAGAAACCTTTTTACATTTATGAATTGGGTCTTCTTTAATTACTAATGGAGTTGATGACATGTTATGAATTAATGAGTTAATATATATGTACAGCTATTCATGACTTTTTATTGTATGATTGATTCTTGTATAACCCTGTGATTCAGATCTTTTGATTCCTTCAAATACAATTTTTTCAGATATAATTAGTTTGCTGTGTGCTCTTTTCAACTCTCCTCGCTTTGTGATTCATTGAATGTATTTTCTGATCCACTTTTGAATGTATTAGTTATCCTATGGATACAAATGGGTCTAATTGATTGATGGACCCCAGATTTGACATACACCAAATTAAGTGTACTTAGTTAACAAACAAAATCCCTTGTAGCCTTTCATTTCCTTAGTGCAACATGCACCCTGGCCTCCAAAATGGGCCCAAGGATGAATTTTGCGCTCAGAAAATAACACTAATTGCTAGAGGACACAAACAGCAGTAGCCAGAAATCACCGACTCTCTTTTAGTTTGTTGTTCCGTGCTCCTTCTGTAAGGTTTTGGCCTAAAAATTACTCTTAATTGCTCAAGCTGGCATCATCACGTAATTTTGGTAATTTTGCATCACTAATTATTAATGTCTCTTTCCCCTCAAGGCCTTCGGATAAGCTGATTGCAAATGGATAGCCATGTGCTTACTTGTTAGTGTGAAGTAAAGGTTTAAACCAGGTGACAGGCGTTCGAGTCCGATAACTGTCTGACAAAGAATAGCACATGCTGAAGGTGCCTTTCTTTAACAAGAAATTGAACTTTAGTTTCACAATTAGAGGGTTTCAGCATTTACAGCTAGTTACACATAAATTGAAGCCTGTAGCATTTACTGGGGCATTGCTATGGCTCCAGGGAGAATTATAAAGCCTTGAAAGCTGAAGCTGTAATACCCAACATTTTCCCAGGACAATATTTTCCTAATTGCAGATTATCACTATCAATGTAAAATGATGCCTGGGCGTTAGCTCCCTGTAAAACGCACTCAGTGGGTTGACAGTGTGTAGTATCTGTAGCCACTTATCCTCTCAAGAATGACTACATTGTATACGGGAATCATAACCCTGATGCTTGTTAAGGCATAGCAGTGGACTAAAAGTCCCACCACAAAGCTTTAAGGAAAAGCATACTCGTGTTCCTCAAGTCGAACAGTTACAAACAGCAAGATAACTTCATTTTAGTCTTTTTCGCGTGTTGTTGCATTCAGATTATGTCGCCACCCAATAATTATATGTGGCTTCTTAATAATGCCAGTGGCATGTATCTTTAAATTGGTCTCTTTGTGTTCTCATGTGCCTTCATGATACCAGATCTTAATATCTCAAGCAAGCTTGTCACAGTTAGTATATTCTTTTTTTTAATTTTTTTTTAATTTTTATTTTTTTATTTCAATTTTTTTAAAATTAAAATATAGATATACATATCAGAAGATGATGTGTATATATACTGAAGCACCTGGAACCCTTATGGGGTGATTAGCCACGCTTTATAAACCCTGATTGATTGATGTTTCAGAGTTCTAGGGATACTGGTTTGTCAGTGGCATGTGGCAAGTCCTACTGGGTAAAATTCGAAGGGGCATATTTACAAGGGCCATATCTCCGCTTTTTTGGCTTTTAAAGCCAAAAAATGCGGAGATAAAAATATCGAGACTATTAACAAGAGGGTGCTAACATGCATTAGCGCATGTTAGCACCCTTTTTTTCCGACACCTCCCTTTGCATCTCTAATGAGATGCAAAATGGGCGTCACTGGGCAGTACAACCTTGTAAATATCGCTGATGTGCACACCGCGATATTTGCAAGGTGGCCCACGCATTTTAGCAGACATTAGGTTTCGGCGAAAACCGCTGTTTTCGCCAATAACTAACGTCTGCTAAAATCATGACAACCCATACCTAACATGGGGGTGGATTCTTGTGTTATGGCCACATGGTCGTATCAACAAGCATATCTCCCTTTTGCAGGGAATATCGCTGGAAAACCAGCGATGTTCCATGCAAAACAGCGATCACCCCGCTATCGCTGGAATTTATATCGCCATTGCGCTATGCGTTGTAAATACAGCGCAAGCATGGAGATAAATTCCAGTGATAGACGCCGATAAATATAAAAGCGCTAAGTGCGCTTTGCGATATTTATCGCCGTCTGTTGTAAATATGCCCCTTAGTTGGCTACCAAAAGAATAAATATCATAGTTAAAATATTATTTAGCACATGAGTTTCTACAGGCTTTTAACACCTTCTAGGATGGTGAAAAAGGCTCTCCCAGGATAGGAGAGTACCAGACCACCAAAAAGACTAAGCCATCTCTAAGTCTAAGGAAACCAGCAACCCCTAAAGAGTCTCCTTGAGTCTAGATTGTTTGAAGTAGTAGCTGCAAGGGCTAAACACGTATCAAAAAGGTGAAGGTGGTGTAGAGGGTTTAACCTCCAATCAAGTCATCCTAGTTTCAAAATGGTAATAGTCTGCTAATATTGGAAGAGCATTTTTTCCTAAGTGTTTGGAGGGAAAAAGATCAAACTGTAGATTTTGACTGTCCAGATGTGTATTGTGTACCTAATGTCCAACAGCTACAAAACAAGTACAAGGTTGAGCACTACACAGGGCTTTTACCAGCTTCACCTAACATCTTGGAGGACTGACCAATCATATTGGTAATGTCCATCTGTCCATGCAACCACCGGTTTCTTTTATGAAGGCTTCATTTATGAGCTGTGCATGGACCCTTAGCCTCACCGAAAGCTCTGACTATGGCTGGTTATTTCTGGTCATGACCTGTAGCACAGACACACAATCTGGAATTTGGGGGGTGCATGAGCATAACACTCCACACTCATTTGTGCAAAGTTCATTCCAGGAAAGGAAAGACTGGCATTTCTCTGGGAACATAAGCCGTGCTTGGTGAAAGACGTCCCTTCTTTGGAAGACTCGCTGAGCATTGATGCCTGGATGCAAAACTAGATTTCGCAAGCATCCACTGAATTGTACTGATTTTGGAAATGGCAGTAGCCATTATGAAGTTAACAAGTACAAGTTTCCCTGTGGTTCAGAGATTTCCTGCCATGCAATCAAGCTACTTGTTTCTTACAGCCAGGATCTTTGTGTATTTATTTGGAAATGCGTCTAGTGCAGCCTGGATCAAAAGAGGCATGAGGATGCTTCACCTGGAACATGCTAAACTAAAAGAAGGGAAACAGTGTGAAAAGGAACGGGGGAAATGGTACATAGATAAGAGCAATGAGAGAGATCCATTAAGGTTGCCTTTATGCAAACAAAGGATTGGAGAAGGAATTGTTTTAATACATTAATTTTTAATTTTGGTCTAAATGCCAGAAAGGGTCTTTTTAAGGGTACCTGGGAGGGAATTCCATACCGTACTCTCTGCTACTGTGGAGGATGGCTTTCTTTTAGAGAGGTATAGAATTGGGTATTTTGAGGAGCAAACAGTCCTTGCTTTTTAGGCTTTTGTCTCCACCTAATACGGTCCAGTGTTTGGCTATGAACAGTGGACTCTAGGGATTTATAAGTGAGGATGCAGAGTTTGAGGCAAATCCTGGCTTGAAAAATTAAGGCCATAAAGGAGTGATGTCAAATTTCCTTTGATTTAGGTCAAGTGAAAATGTGATTCTGGCTGGTAAGGTGTTTGTGAAGTCTAGTCTTAAGATGATAGGAGTGTGTACTACTGAGGTCAGTTTATCAGGGTGGATTAGGCAGATTATGTCCATCAATATATGAAAATGGTAGTTCTCAGTTTTGGCAGTTCGCACTTTCTCGAATTTCCACTAGAAGATGGTATCCTGAGAGGAAGTGGGGCAACCCCTTTAGTCAACCTTGTTGCCAGACATTGTGAAAACTTGAGACTGTTGTTTCGGAGAAGTGTTTTGAGTCAGAAATGAATATGTAGAAGCTAAGGAATCAATTGTGTTTTGGGAACAACCTTGAATAGTTTAAGGCACTGTTTCAGAGATAAACCTTAAGAAAGTATAAACTATATTTCTCTTGCACTTTGGATTTTAATCTAGAACAAGAGTGACCCTCATCATCTTAAAGACTGTTGATAATTTCACAATCTATGTATTGTATTTAAGTTTAAAAACACCTTTGGTACATACTACAAACTGAGCGTGTGTACTCAAAAGCTCTAGGAGCACCTATGATCCATTATCCAGGGGAGTTGCATTTGCCATGGCTAGCATGTCGGACCCAATGCAAAGATACTGTATTCATGTTATTAATTTTGTCTTTAGATATCTACCACGAACTAGCAGATTTCAGCACTTGCAGAGTAGATGTCAGCAACCAGCAAAATGACCAGTCAAAGTGATGATGTTCTGTTCAGCACTTACTTTTACCATTCCCTTTCCCTGGATCTACTGGTAACCAATATACTCTATTGAGTATAGTTGACTGTATGTACAGATAAGTGTAGGAAAGTACATTGTTCCCTTTGGAATGGGAATTCAGGTTAGTCAGTGTAATACGACATTTCCTCAGCACATACATAGGCAAGCAATGCTGTATACACAAAGCAGGAGTGTAGGATCAATTGTATTTAGGGATATCGTTTTAGACTGTAAAGCTCTCTTGCAGTGGTTACAAGAAAAGATGAATTCCAATATTCAACTAAGCTCTCTTCAACTGAAATACTAAACCACCATGGCATGGAAAAACTTTGGGTTGATCATCGCCTCAGTAGACTGCTAAAAATAAGAATTAGCAAAATAAGAACTGGACCAGCATTAGTTTAATGATCTTCAGAACACTGGCGGTGGGAAACATCCAAGGAGACCTACTAGAAAATAAAATAAAAGGGCATAATGTTGTAGACTATAAATTCATTAAAGTTTCAAGTGTTCAAAAAGGCCTTATTAGGAGCATGAACCCACTGATAACCAAGTGAATACATTTTGTTTAGGTCATATTGTGTCCAGCCTTTAATTCACTCAAGTATGGCATCTACCTGCTAAAATTCTGTAGCACTGGATGCGGGTCAAATTACTTTTCTTTTTATGTTATTCTTCAGCATAACATCCTTATTTCCTGCCCAGGAATGGTTGATCAGTAAAGCAGCCATTTTATCACCTTCAGTGAATGTGTTCACGTTACACAACTTCTCAAGTCCATGCATCCAGAATATCATATCAGCCTCAAGAGTGAAGTTGAGAACTAGGGGGCACATGCATCAACCTAAATACCAATTGTAAACAGGCCGTTTAGCAGAATCGGCCCCTTTGCGACCGGTATTTAGGCAATTGGGATGCATCAACTCAAAGCCCATTCTCAATATAGGTCGACGCAAATTTTGCGATTATCTAAATTGCAAATGCTTTTAGGGAATCGCATATTGCGATTCCCTATTTGGGATGCATCAAAGCCTTTCCTAAATGTGACTTCGCATTTAGGAAATGCTAACTACCATCAACTGCAAGTTGATGGTAATTTGCAAAAACTTTGAAAAATGCACAGAAGTGCATTTTTCAAAGTGCCATGTGGTGCACACATATGCCAAATTTTGGGGTGCATCAGGGTGACCTTTAAGGCCCCCTAGCACCCTTCGAATTGCATTTGCAATTTGCGAGGTCCTAGTTGGTACTCGCATATTGTGAATGGCTTCCCATTCATTCCTATGGGCTTCTAGGTCCATAGGAATGAATGGGAAGGCATTCCTTAATTACGATTTGCAATTTGCGGTTCGCAATTAAGGAATTTTAAGGAATCGCAATTTTTCACCTACACCTGGACAGTATCATGTTCAGGTGTAGGTGTAGCATCTCTCAGGACACAGACTGAATTGTTAGAATCAAGGAGAATAAACTAAAAGATGTGTTATTGTTCCACTGAGGTTCATGTGAATTCAAAATTGGTCATCCAACAGCAACATTACTTCCACAGGTTATGAAGGAGAGGATAGAGCAGTACAAGTAGATTTACAGAAGGGGGAAATAGCTATCTTTATAGAGTAAAGATATCCATATGCAGCACCTAACAAAGCTAGGGCTACATACAAAGGAACCCCACACTACAGTAACACCCACTTAATTGCTTTGATTGCAACAATCTCCAAAACTGAACCAATGAGGTTTGAACTTACTACCTTACCAGTGAACAAGACAAGGAGACACAGAATGCAGAAAAAGCACAGGAAGCATATGATGATTATAGTAAGAGGGGTGGTGGGATGTGTGCAGTTAGCAACAACCTTGCATACAAAGAGTATAGTAGTACTCTGGAGCAAGTACCTCACCAATACAGCTTAGGAGCAGTGAGTCTTAAGCAGGTGTTGTTGTACTTACAAATATGTGCATCTGATTGCAATTGTATTTCGAAATGGTTTTGCACACATTTATCTACAATAATCTGCAACATACAGATCTACTTTGATCTAGAGATTAGAAAGCGGTCTACATTGGTCGACCGCCTTGCAACCAATACCGCAAGGGCACTAACTGCTATTAATACCCAACTTGTGATAATTAAGGCAATGGTTTTACCAAATAAACATGCTTTAGATATCTTATTAGTGAATGAGTGCATGTTATGTGTCCAGCAGTGCTACACTTACGTTCTTGACAAGAGTCATGAGATTTATAAGTTTGTTACTAATATATCAAATGTTTCTAAAGATTTTAGGGAGTTGGCAGCCACAGGTGCCTAGGAGGCAATAGGGAAAGGATGTTTTGGAGTTGGTAGATGGCTTAGTGACATTGGCAGTAGACTTTTGAGAGCCATAGTAACCCCTCTACTGATCTTTGCAATTTCTGTGATGTGCTTATTTATTTTCCTAAGGGGAATTAAAGTAATGAATGCAAAGAGTGGATCAAAATGTAAGGGAACAATTGCAAAAAGGGAATGGAAAAAAATAGGCAAAGCTTGAAGAGTTGCAGCGTCACCTTTATTATGAGCCCAGGGTTTTAGGTAGGCCTAAACGTAAGCAGCTCAAAGCAATAACTGGTATTTGAAACAGTCGCAATGGGATTTAGGACTGTAATGTGTGATGACTCGCAGAGTCACCTGATGGCCAATTGATGGCGATTCTATTTCTGACTGCTTTTGCACACCTTTATTTACATTAATCTGCAGCACACATAGGTGCACATTTTGTGATATTCACTTAAAGGTGAACTGGTAATGTAGGCTTAATTAAAACAAGCATTAGCATAGCCAATAGGTCTCGCCTTTGGAACCTTATAAGTGTTTAGTTATCCAGCACAATATCCTTGGTGCAACAACATCAACTGTTGCACGGCTAAACACTTATAAGGTCCCAAAGGTGAGACCTATTGGCTCTGCCAATGCTTGTTGTATGTATGCCTTCCGTGATGGTTGAGAAGCGCATACATGCCTGTTCTTGGTGATAGAACACAGTGACTTGCTGCTCTCTGGAGCAGTACAAATTTGCCCACGTCTTCAATCAACAGTTTTCATTTACTTGGTGCTTACTGTGTGCCTATGTGAGTTGCGCGAGTCCGCTATTCCAGCTGGTCGACAAGGAGTATCCTGCTTGGTCGCTTTTTAGACTCACCAACAGATGGAAGTGAGAGAGAAATGGAGCAGTGGTCTTGAGTATATAGAAATATGTTGGAATCGACTGGCTTAGTTCACATTAGGGATTTGGGGCTTTCAAAGTCGGTACCTGATACCGTTCCAGTTTACATCGATATTAATAGTTAAAATAATCTGATTTTAACAACAACTTTATCGAATCAGTTGGTTAGATTGTAAGTGATTTGAAAATGTGTATTTGAAAGGTAATTTATTACACTTCATTTATTCAAACTTCCATTTATGGCGATTTTTTGTTACTTTTTGTTAGTTAAAACCAACACTGAAACATGTCTCCACTATAACACTGAAAGACCGGTGCCGAAGCTAGGGTGAGGTCTCTGCCCTGGAAACAGCCCCTGCTTGCATGGTTGTAACCCCCTTTGCATTTAAAATCTCTGGGCCTGCAAGTCTTCCATGCCCTTGACCTATGGTGGAACTGTTGGCACCAAAGTGGCTACTGCAAATGTATGTTGAAACTTGGGCTACATTTTCCACACCCACATGTGACGGGTCCCTGGTGCGCCGGGGGTTTTCATAGTGGGCTTGGAAAAAAGCCTCCAGAAATATTGGTGGTCTGGCCACAATATACTGGAAATCTGATGTCATGCCATCTCCGACTGCATCACATCAGGCCTGAAGTGTTCCAATAACAGAGCTGCCGATGACCCCCTTCCCTACGCTCTAAGGTGTAGGGGAAAGTAGCAATGAGTGGACAGGACCCATGTCCTCTCCTGTGCTGAACACTGGCTGGCAAATATATAGATACATCCTTAAACATTTCCTACCAGGTCATGAACATGAATTAACAGGAAAGCAAAGTTCAGAACGAATGGATCTGGAGAGCTAAATTTCCTTAAATTTGCCTATTTTTCATTAACTGAGAGTTGGTGTTCTGCTCAGTAGGAGACTGCCTAGACTGTTTGTTAGCTCTGACAGCAGTCATTGAGACATTACAACTCAAATGTTTTAAAGGATTACATTTTGTAATGAGAGAGAACTACGGATATTATGAGTACTATAATAAGGAAATTAGGTTAAAGTTTCATCTAGGTATTTCTGACTTTTATGTTTTTGCAATACCAAAAAAACACAGCTTGTCTGTGTGTCCTTTGGGCTGTATATCCACGGAAAAGCTACGATATAAGGAATGTTATGGTGCAAACCAACCAGTGCTTAATTGAAGCTGGTGGTTGAGGCAGTTGACATTACCCTTCTTTTTGTGTGCTGGGGTTAATTTTTTATCTTTTTGGAGGGGGCGGGGTTATATAGTGCGAACTAGACCAGAAGGTATCAGAGGCATTACATGAGCACCAGTCACGTTACATAAGGACACATTCATTTTTGATAGGCGGAGATTCAGTGATTTGCCCAGAATCACAGGTTGTTGAGCATCCCTGTCGAGACTCGAACCCGGTTCCCCAGCTCCGAGGTCGTCCACCATAGGCATTAGGCCACATCCTCTCCCTTTAGGCTACGACTCACAGCAAGAGAGAGAGGCAGACAAGTTAGAATGGAGGAAGAAAAGAGTAAAACAGCGACATGGGGTCATATCTGGGATTAAAAAGAACCTGCACGAATGGTGGTCCGGCAGCACCACCCTACACACATCATTGCTGAGCGAAACTGCCGGAAAGAAAAGTGTTTGGCTGACAGCCTTTAAACTTCCAAGGCGCCTGTGGAGAAGGAGAGATGACCTCAGCCGTTGTGAAATGGCCACACCAGTGTCCGCCCCGGTGTTTTCATTGTGCACTGGCTCGGGTGTTTGGGACACAGGGTGCCCCGGAAGGGAGCTTTGTGGGAGAATAAAGCTGTGTGGGAGAGAGGATTTCTCTGGGCCACGGCCCTATGTTAGCAACTCGCTCCAAGGCCTTGTTCGCCCATGACAGCGCCTAAAGCGCAAGGGCATCTTGTTGCCTTTTTTGTCCGATGCGCTTCAGAGGATAGAAGAGTTGAGGTAAGAGAACAAGAAAGAACAGTGCGGGGAGTGGGCCTTGAGTGTGAAGCTTGGCTTAAGTGCTCGTCTGACCTCGTCTGAACTTGTTACTGACTCGTGGAAGGGAAACACGGGTAAAAGTAAGGTCGTCATGTCTCAGAATGTACAGTAGCTTGCTAGCGCCTAGGGTACTCATCATGGATAAGGCGGGCAATACAAATACAATTACTAGTGAAAGTGTCGGCAAAAGTGAAAGTGCAAAAGTGAAAGCGTTTCCCTTGCGGGAGCGAGCAGCGCCAGGAGCGATAATTGCTAACACATAGCGCCAAAGCTCTCTTCCGCAATGGAATCGCCTAACGTGCACGCGTTGCTATTGAAAGCAATGCAACGCATACCCGTTTTTAGGATGAAAAAAAGGGAAGCAATTCCAAAAGGTATTTTTCCTATGCAGGGCTTGCACGCAGCATAGGTGAGACCTAAAAATGTCTCACTCTCATGTCTTTTCTGTCTGCTGCGTATTTTTCCTCAATCATATTGCAGGAGCCAAGCTATACCAGTCAACATTTCTTGTTTAGGTACCATGTGAATGTTTATCTCTGTATGTGCCTTGGGGAGTAAAATAATGAGTCCGCACCTGCAAATGCAAACATCCTAATTAAATTGAATCATCCCACTACAGACACCCAGCTGAAGGTCATGCAGAAAAAACTCCACTGTGTGGTAGTCAGAGAAGAAGATGGAAACCTTTATTATTGCAACATGGTCGATTCTGATTGGTTCTCTTCATGGGATTCATAGGGAATATAATTCAAACTATGCATTGATAAGTTAGTTTAAAATGCCTTTCCACTCTCCTTAGAGGAGACTCTTTCCTTAATAACGCCCAAAAGAGTTAGATTCCTGGGCTCGCCCCTTTCTCACGTGTCTGACTTTATACTTGAATCATTTGTTTTTCCATTTAGAGGCTTCTCATGCTAACACCTTCGGCCTGTCTTCTTGCCACATAACCTACTTTTCTAGTTTAGCAAATAAGGTAACTGGCCTTCATAAGAAATTGTGCCCGTCTTGATTTACTTTCTTATGATATCTTTAATTAGTTTGACCTTGTATTTGCAATTTTGAATTGATTTGAATCATATTGATAATTGGATATTGTAATTATACTGATTAGTGAATTGAATGATTTGAGTTTGTAATTTGCTAATCTGCTAATAACCCTTCAAGCTTTACAAATCTACCACTTTCCATCAGTTGTTTGGGGGACAAATGTGCCAGTTGTTTTATGCCTCTGTCCGGTACTAAAGGTCCATCCACTTGAGTACAGATTGTATTGAAGTTTGCACCAGCAATCCTGACAGTGCAAATGTGCTGCAACAGCCTGGCGCCTTCTCACAGCAGCTAGAGGGTGAGGGCATCCATCATCACCAGTGGAGCCTCCAGTTCTGTTCCCCATGACAGGAGATGTAGGCAAAGCATGTTGCAAACAATCCACAATCTTCTGAGTGAAGTCTGCAAAGTCTCATGAGAATATGATAGTGGCCATTTTGGGCTGGGCTGGGCTGATATATTTACACCTCTCCCAATGCTGGCTTTGCAGCATAAGGACAATGTGTGCCTGAGACCAGAAATAAAAAAACTGAGCAGAGGTTCCATGCAGAGTATTACAGCAGCATGTGATCTGCCAGCATCACCCATAAGAGAAAGTACATGGACCAAAGCAGCAGATGAAACTTCTGTGATTCTAATGTATGATGGGCCATGGAATCCTGGGTGGTTAAGATTAAGGGGTTTGATTAATGTTTGGTACTTATTATAAACTCATCTTTATCCGTGGAACAAGTAAGCCAGACACTTCAATGACCTGAGCTCTACATGAAGAATGTGACTCCAGCAACTGCACTCTTGTGTAATAGCAAGTGTTTTATCATCCCCATCTCCTGTCCTCTTGAGCTGTCACCATGTGTGCTTTCAGCTGGATGACAAAGGCCTAGCTAGAGGTGATTAAAAACCATTGGATGTTTGGCATTGCACAGGAGGCTTGAAACCTGTAATAATAGTATACAAGAGGTTCTCACACATGCATCTTAGATCCAGGGGGCTGGAGACGAGCACAGTCATGAATAATTATATGGATTTATAAGCTCTAGCCAATAAACCACTGCACTAAATTAGAGGTGCAGGTAATATGGCATTTATCCCGTAACTACCTCTCTTCTGACAGCAGCCATTATTTGTGTTATGCTCTGTACATGGGTATTGCAGTTGCCCAAGTTAAAAGGAGTTCTACTTTTAGTACAACTTCCAAGAGCGCCCCCCACTATTGAGAATTCACTCGTGTTAAAAATTGGGTTATAAATTAAGAAGGGTTGAGGACCACTCAAATGATAAACACAATCCTTGTCAGGGTGAACCACAAAAGTCACTAAAATAACCTCTGCTTAACTGTCAGGCTTAACTTAGAGGCAATGTGTAAAGTACTACTGCAGCACTTCAAACAGTACTAAAGTGAAAACATAATACAACAAAAAAAAACAATTTAGAAAAATAGAGTACATTTAAATAATAAAATAGCAAAATCAGTCAAATTAATTTTTGGAGTTTTTATGTGAAAATAGTGCCAAGAAGCAGAAAGTGCCACAAGTGATACTCATGTTACACAAGACTGGGGTAAAGTCACAAGGTCAGGCCAACCACGATGGGCTGCAGGATGAATACAGGGACCACGTTAGTCCGAATGAAGAGTTATCTCTCAAGTCTGCCACAAAGGGTGCTTTCCATATTGGCAGGGACTGTGAGAAGGAGGCTTTAGGGCAAGGAGCAGGTCATGCATCATAGATGGTCATTGCTGTAGCACAAAGAGCTGGTTGTTGCTGGATCTTTATGTTGACAATCATCGCAGGGTATCACTGTCGACTCAAAGTGCTGATCTTTCATTGCCAGTCATTGTGGAAGGTCACTGTGGATGTGAAGAGCAGGTCGCACTGGAGCTTCACATTGGCGATTATTGTGGGTGGTCGATTCTCAGTGCAAAGAGGTCAGTTTGCGATGTTGAGGAGTCCAAAACTACTGTGACTGAAAAAGAAATTCAGGAGGAGTTCACAGTAATGCCAGCCAAGGGTCCAGGACCTAGGTCACACCTCTTTTTGATCAGGCCTCACTCCACAGAGGCGAGCAGCAGGGCTCAGGTGTGGAAACTAGCAGAGATTGCTGTTAGCATGAGCTGAAGCCATTTTGTTTGTAGCATCCATTTTAGTTAGCCATGTGTTTGCCATGTGCTTCCCCGTCTTTGTTGTTGCCTGCTCCTCTGTTATGCCTGAGTCATCCTCTATAGTTAACTCCTTCAGCACTGAGCCTGAGCACTGCACATGCTCAGAAAGGCTTGTAGCTGCTAGAATGCATCTGTAACAGACTTAACTGTCAGGATAATTTAACTGTTGTTAGCAATTATGTAGCTCCTCCCACTCTGTTGACTAAGTGATGCTCATGTATCCTTATATGTAAATAGCTATTTTTGTGTTCACTTGTACTGCCTCTTTCTGAACCTACATTCTTACACTGCAACTATCACATTAAATAAGCACCATGGTTACTGTACTCCATGTGCTGCCTCATACTTTGTCTGAGAGTTATGTATCGATGTAGCTCCATTCATGAGGTTTATTAAACTATTTCTTTAATACTACAGCTTCCGTGTCAATCTCTATTTTGTCAGTCTAAAGGACTAGTGGGCAAAGAATGGTGAACCCCTGCACCGGTGAGCCTCTGAAAGGCTCACCCCACACAGGCAGCTCCAGTTGGTGCTGGTCAGCTGAGTCGTGGCTGGGATGACTCTAGAAGCTTGTTGTGTCTCTGTAACTCACTAAGGGGGCTAGTAAACTGACCATTGACGCCATGCTGGGTAGCCTAGGGTCAAGGCAAGCAGGTCCAATGTTCCTTCTTTAAGTGGCAGAGCAGTTCCTCTTTCTCAGAATGTAAGGCAGTCCTTCTTCTGAATCTTCTATAGGTCCAGTAGTGCTCTGATGAGAGGTTCTGAAGGTCCCACAGTTATACCTGGTGCATCTCATTCCCCTTTCCATGGTCTTGTCTTTAAACTGTCTAGAGTGACAAAGGCAAGGGTAGGCCTGGTATCAGGTTCCTTTGTGTGAGCTGCAGACAGAGCCCTTTGAGGTGTAACAAGACAGTGTACAGCTTCTCCCCAGCCATCCTGTAAGGAAGACCCACTGCCCTCACATTTAGGTTTCCTTTGTCTCACTGTTTGAAAGCAATTCACAACTCACCACAATAGAGCCATTCACAGTCATGTAACCGGGACACTGGCAGAAAGGCACTGTTGGGTTGGACAAAAATGTCATACTTAAACGTAACATTTTCAGGCCAGTAACTGCACTGCAATGGCAGGCATGAGACATGTGTAAAGGGCTACTTAGAGGGTGTCGGAATGAGTGCCACAGCCCACTAGCAGCATTTAAGTTAGAGTCCCTGGGAACATGTAGTGTCATTTACTAGGGACCTATAAGTAATTGATATATTAATGTACCAATCAGGTACTGGTCAATTTTATTAAGAGGGAGAACAAGCACCTTTATCATTGGTTGGCAGGGAAAAATTGCACAGAGTCCTAATAGCCAAGTAAAACTGGTTCAACAAAGGAAGGCGAAAATCTGGGTCAATGCTGCAGAAAGGGCCAGGTCCAACAACTACCATTACCATAACATTGAATCCACCATATAGAAAATACAGTGCTGACAATTAAACTACTTAGACTAATGAAGAAGTCCAATCATAGCTATCCAGGTAAGGGGGAGAGTAAGTATTATTGTTAGGTTAGGATCAGAGGTTGGATAAAAGATAAGGGATAGTGTTAAGTTTAGGTCAAGGGATAGTGAAAGAGGTTTGATTAGGTGTGGGATAAGGTAGGTGTGTGCCTATCCATAGTCTTACAGTCATGATAAGGACTAGTCTTCACTTTAGAATTAGTGGTCGTGTTTAGGTTTGGAATAGGTGGGAGATAAGGTAGGTGTCTGCCTATTCTTATAGTAAAGGTAAAGACAAGTGTTAGGTTTATAATTAGTGGTAGAGAGAAGATTTTGAATAGGTGGTGGATAAGTTAGATGTGTGCCTACTCTTCGTTTTACAGTAATGGTAAAGACGAGTTTTCTTTTTAGAATTAGTGTTAGTATTTATGTTTGGATTAGGTTTATGACATTGGTTTGGCTTAGGCTATGGTTTGGCTTCGAGTCAGAGTGAGTTTCAGGGTTAGGTGTATAGTTAATTGTATTTAAGTGTTTAAGATTAGTCTTAATGTTAGCACATTTAGCACTGTAGTCAGTTCGTTGAAAGTAGAGATATTCTCATAGTTGTAGTTCTGACGTGATATTATTTACTAGTGATATTTTCTGTGTAAGGACATTAAACCCTGCTAGCCAACTTATAAAAAAGTTAAACTCTAAAGGAATACATACTGACTCAGTCAGAATGGTGAAAGGAGGAGAAGGACTGGAGTCTGCCAGCAGCGTCCAGTCCTTACTGTGGGACAAAACTAAACACATGCTATATGCCCACTTTAAAAAATATATTCATACAAGTCGTTCTATTAGAAATAACATCTGTCATGTTTTTCACAATCCAGAAAAAGTGTTTGAATATTGCAATAGAGTAAGAAAGCGATAGTTTTTATTTACCTGAATCTCGTTGTGTGTTACCTATCCTGCGGTTCAACATTCTCTAGCCCGGCACAGTCACTCCTCGCTGTTCTATCCAAATGCCACAAGAGAAGCAGAGTAAATGCAATACTTGTGTTGACACCTGCAATAAATACAGGCTGAACTGGTGTGACTAATCACAACACAGCATGCTCTGTCAGAACAAGGATAGCTGTCATTCTTCTTGCATGCCTCATAATTGTCAGCATCAGTACTCACATTTGGATTCGGTTCAAAAAGCCATGTGGGTTAAAATCCAAAATTTATCAGAGTGACTTTTGATCTCAAGATCTCAAGATGTGACCAAGACTATTTTACGTAATGACGTATTGGGTAAAAATAAATAAATAATGTTGTGTGATGAAGAAATCATTTTTCCCTGAGTAAGCATGTAATACCTATGGAAATACAGGTGTAACAACTATTTACTAATGAAAGCCTGATGGGGGTAACAATTACTATGAGGAATGATCAAGAAGTGCCTGGCAATGATGAGAGCCTCTACAAAAAGTTGTTGAAATTAGAAAAAGATTACAGAAATAAAATTTCCAAGTGCTGGTAGAGTGCTTCCTTAAAGGGTATGTTTCATTGGCATGAGTACCAAGAGGATTATGAATTTTAATTACACCTAACTGCCAAAATTTCCATCCTGAGATTTTGAAAGAATGGAAAGAGAATAATTAAAAAGTTTGCTTGCCATGGTATATATTTTAATAAAATATGCAATGAAGGACAGGGGAGAAATCATGGGACAAATTTAAGTACTGAATTAAGTAGTGGAGAAGGATGACAAATTAGATTATGTTTAAAGATTCCATATAGGAATGGAGGAAAAAATTGAAAAAATGAAGTAAACAATAGAAAAAAGTCCATAAATACTAGAAAGATAGAACGCACTGAGAAAGGACTGATATATAAACATGTAAAAATATATGATACCATCTGCAGAGAAAGAGTAGGAGAGCAAAATAGAATGACAAAGCATATTACTATAAGTGGTATGAGTTCGGAGCTTGACCAAGAAGAAATTGTAGGATAAAACATGTCACTTTTTCAGGGTTAAAAAGGGAATAAAAGCCACAAACGAAGGAAAGGCCAAAGAAAACACAAAAAAGGAGGCAAGAGAGGAAGACAGTGAGATCAAAGATGAACACCAAAAGTACTTGATGAAAGAACAGTAAAAGGGTCACACATAAACATGAGGGCTTACGCTAATACAAACAGACAATAACAAGATGAAGTGACAACAAGTATTGTGTATAAGGTGCTCAGAAAAGAGGGGTAATGTAGTGTGTGGCCAAGGGCCATCTACATGGCAGAAGCATGCAACCAGCTTGAGGAGAAGCAATGCTACATTAAGACTGATAAATGAGAATATTTGATGGTAACACAAGACTATTTATGTGAACTAGCCAAATAGAGAGAAATGGGAATTTTAAGATGGGACGAGTACAGGTATTTGAAAACTGATCATCCTAGGTTACCGGCATTTTACTTAATTCCTATAACACACAGAATGTTACCAGTCTACCAAGAAGACCTATTATAGCATCACAAGGATGCCTTTTTGAGAACACAACCAAATACATTGACAACTTTTTTTTACCGCAAACTACACCCAAAGGTATCAGAGCAGTTTACATGAGAACCAGTTGCGTTACAGACGGACACATGTATTCCACTTCCTCAAAAACTTTGTTTCAGACACATCAGACTTCCTAATGAAAATTTCCGATGGGAGAATAACTTTATTATGATAACATTGGATATGCTAACATTGTACACAATTATAGTACATGAAGACAGTCTGAGAGCAATTACACATTATCTTAGAGCTGGACCATTAAGAATTTACCAACACACTATTTTTGTTCTGAGAATGAGTGAATTGTGTTTGACCAAAAACATATTTTTGTTTAATGCTACGTTATACCTACAGCAAAGAATGTACAATACAAGTATAAAAGATAACAGGTCCTTTTCAAAATAGAACATTCTACACCTAATAAAAAACGATCGGACCTGTAGATTTATCACCACTTGTAAAAAAAACAGCACCTAGCAGTGAGAGGATTGTTTAACTGATACCGACACACTAGAATTTGGTAAAGAGTAATCTGCTTATAGGATCAGACATGACAAGGAAAACTCGAACCAAGTTTAGAAGGGTACATGTCAGGTTTGCTTTTATTCATTCCAGATCGGCTCAGATGGTATTTTTCCAATCCAAAGCTGTAATACTGTGCCTGGAGTGGTAAAAGTCTTTAGTCAATTTACAGTTTGGCATGGAGGGCCGTGTGCTACTTTATGCTTAAATACTTTGCTGTAAAAATGGCAAAAGACTATGGGCCAGATGTAGGTAGGCTTTTACCGGGTGGTAACGGCCGAAAACCGGTAAAATCGGCCGTTACCGAGGAAATGAGATGTAGGAGGCCGGAAAATACCGATGTTCTTAAAATCCGAGTCGGAAACATACCGACTCGGTAAGAATAACCCGGTAAAATTACCGTGTCGGAATCTACCGTATACATAAATACCGAGTTCGTATTTTCCGACTCGGTAAATCAGAAACGGTAAAATAAGCCTTGGAGATGTAGGTAAGCCCAAAAATACCGATTCTGCCGAAAAACGGTATTTTTAAGTCGGTATTTACCATGCATTGAAAGCAGGTGGTAACCAAGGGAGGGCTATAAAAAAAGTCCCAAAATGCACCTCAGGACCCATGATGGCGGCTTTCTACATCATAGCAAGACGGCAGAGACTACAGGCAGCAGGACAGAGAGAATGGCTAAGGGAGGAACAAGTGTACAGGCAGAGGATAACACTGTTCCAACTGACAGAGCCTGAAATACTGCAGAGGTACAGGCTACACCCAGACACCATCAAGCAATTGATCAGGGACCTACACCCTCTCCTGGACCACCCAACACCCAGGGCCCATGCCATCCCACCTCATGTCCAGGTGCTATGTAGCTTACACCTGCTGGCCTCAGGGAGCTACCAGAGTGTGATAGCTGTAGTGGGTGGCGTGTCCCAGGGCTGCCTGTCCCGCTTCTTCAGGAGGTTTCTTGACGCCATGATGCAGAGGATGGGGCATTATATTAAATTCCCTGTTACACCGGCAGATTTAGCCAAAACCAAGACTGACTTTTATCAACTGGCACACTTCCCTCACGTGATCGGCTGCATCGATGGCACCCACGTCCCACTCTGTCCACCTGCAGCCACAGAGCACATATACAGGAATCGCAAATCGACGCACTCCATCAACGTCCAGGTCATATGTAATGCAGGTAACCTCATCACTGACATCGTAGCCAAGTTCCCCGGAAGTACCCATGATTCATACATATTCCAGAACAGTGGAATATACACACGCCTACTTGCCGGAGAATTTGGAAATGGATACCTGCTAGGTAAATCACATTGACACACCCTGACACTCACATCAGATCTACGTCTCAAGTACTTGCAATTAATGTCTATCTTTCTCCCCCTAGGCGACAGTGCATATGCCCTGCGGTCCTTCGTGCTCACTCCCTACCTCAACCCATCCACCAGGAGTGAAAGGCGATACAACGTGGCTCACAGATCCACACGAAACGTAGTTGAGCGCACATTTGGACTCCTAAAGAGCAGGTTTCGCTGCCTCCATAAGAGTGGAGGTGCACGGCAGTACACCCCAATCATCTGCTGCAAAATAATAGCGACCTGTGCAATGTTGCATAATCTCGCCACCAAGCAAGGCACTGAGGTGGAGCTCACATTTCATGAGGACATTGATGACGACCCAGAGGTGGCAGAGCCCCAAGCCACAGTGGCAGCAGCAGCTACAGATGGGAGACTGAGACGGGCAGAGGTTACACAACAATATTTCTGAGTGAGTAAAGAGACACAGGCATGAATGTAACTTTGTGTAAGTAGTTTAATAATCACTACGCCACAGCATTGTTAGCTCACATTGGGCTCACTAATACTAACACTCCATGAGTGTGTTGTCACGGTTCACACCACCGTGACTACAGCCTTGGGTGGAGTGCAAAGTCATTGTTTGTGGCCACGGGCCACAGGGCGGGGCTGCTGTGGCTGTGAGCCTATGTCCTCACGCTGGCCTGTCAAACTTCCCCCACGCCTGCCACTCCTCCGTAAGTCATGCACAGGAGTGCTTGCACCACTCCTGCTGGTGGACCCCTCGCTTTCGGCAGCACAAGTGTCGCCTCCAGTGCCAGTCTGATGCGCGAGCACTAGCTCCATGGCAGTGGTCATCCTGGCCATACCTTCACTTAAATTGGTGCAGCACTGCACTATGGCATCCTGCATCGTGACTGACCGTCTGCACAGCAGAGTGGTAGCAGTTGCAAACCTGTTCAGGGCCTTGGTTTGCTGGCGCACATCCACACGGGCCTTGCGTCTCTCCAAATGGTCCCTGTCCAATTTGTCACACAGGACAGTCATGCACTGTGTGATATCTGAAATTCCTGACGCCATGGATTGTATGCCTTCTGCCATGTCCCCTATGCCCTTGCCTACTGCTTCCAGTTTATTGTTAGTTGTGCGTGCGTGCCTCTGAACCCCCATCATTGCTTTTGCCTGCAGGCGCTGCACCTTCACCATGGTGGCCTCCAGTCCGCAGAAGACACCTTGGACTTGCCGCACATCCTCTACCTCCCGTGGCCGTCGCCCTCGGACACTGGCCCGCGTGACTCTGGGACTGGGCTGCTGCTCGGTGTTGCCTCTGTCCTGTGTGTCACCCTCCACCTCCTCCTCCTCCGATGATGTTTGCAGTATTCTGCGAGGGGGCACATCATGGCTCCTGACTCTTCCCAGCACTGGGGATGGTGATGTGGGGGTGGGTGATAGTTCTGCCGCTCCTGTGTCCTGACTACCAAATAGGAGAGGGGAACTTGGATATTCAGCAGTTGCCTCCTCAGGTATCGGGGCAGCCTGCTCTTGGTCCTGCCCTCCGTGAGAAGTGCTAGGTCCGGCTCCTTCCCTCCTCTTCTCTCTGACCTCAGCTGTGCTGCGCTTTGACTCTCCTGTGGACAGACATGGACATTGTGTCAGTAATGTTGTTCACCTGTGTCATGAGATTAAATACACTTCTATTGCACATTTGCCTGTCTCTCATTTGCCTATGCTACTTGTCTGTTGCTCCCCTTGCTGCAATGCACGCTGACTGCTCTGAGGTATCTACACATGACTACATTTCCCAGGATGCATTGCAGGACATTAGTTAAACCTGTTGTGGAGTCTGATTTATCCTGTGAGGGGAATAGGTAAAAGGGTAAATGATATTGTTCCTGCATCTTACCTGCTTTCTTTGCTCCTCTTGCTGAGCTGTCTGCGTCTCCTATTCCGTGTATACATTCCTTCTCAAGGGTTGTAGCGACCATCTCCTCAATGTCGGTGAGTCTGGGGGCTCTGTTTCTTCCGCCTCCTGTAGCAGCACTTTCCTTGCGGTGGGCAGCAAGCTTTTTTTTGGTGATTATGCGGATGTCATACCACCGTTTTTTTAGGTCTTCAAGGTCACGGTGGGTGACACCAATGGCATTTACCTTGCCTTGTATGTCCAACCAGGTGCTGCGCTTGATTGATTCAGCAACATGCAGAGTTTGCTTTCCAAATATTTTCCCATAATGTCTGACAACCTCCGAAATCAGCACCTGCAGTTCCTCCTGGCTGAACTTCTGCTTCCTTTTGCGCTCAGCAGCTTCTCTCTGTGCCTCCTGGCTCTCCATCTTGCTGTGTAGTTTGTGTCAGGAAAGGCTGCTCCACACTCTGTCCTCCTGCTCTCCTGACTGTTTGTTTCTGCACCTGCATGGGCGTGGCCTGTCCCAGGTACTGGGGTGTGGTGCTTGGATCTGATTGGTTAGTTCCCCTGTGGCTTGGAATTTGGGTGTGGTTGAAGTACCTGATTGGTTCACAGGCACACATGTTTGTCAGTTTCAAATTCTTCGGCGGATAGTTCCGACACGGTAAATACCGGGTCGGTTTTTCCCGACTCGGTATTTTCCGGGTCGGAAGTTGCCATTCATTCCTATGGGCCATGGCACCGGTGGATCGGTTTTGGTTTTTCCGTCTCGGATTTTACCGTGTAGGTATATTCCGAGTCGGTAAATACCGTTTCCGAGTACCGACAGGTTCCGAGTCGGTATTTTATACCGTCATTGTTACCTACATCTCATTTTCCTCCTCGGTAATACCGAGTCGGTATGACTCGGTATTTAAGAGGTCGGTAAATATTATTTACCTACATCTGGCCCTAAATCCCTTTCTAGCTTGGCATGGATGGCACTGTGCTAAACCTATGCTTAAAAACTTTGCTAGAAAACAGACATTTGAGGCGAGCAGATTCAGAGTGTCACTGGTGTTGTAGGGTGCTCTCTGCAGGATCTGCTCTCCACCTAAACCTGGGAAGTATCCAGTGTTCTCTGTTTCTTTTTTGCATAATTTATGTGGCACTCTAAGCCTGAAAGCGTATTGTTTTCTCTTATACTCGGCGCTACCTTGTGTATGAACAAAGATAAACCTCTCTAAAGAGCTATAATGATAACTAAACACATGTCAGGGGTTGCTTTTTTCATTCCAGGTTGGTTTACGTGGTATTTTACCAATCCAAAGCTGCAATACTGTGCCTGGAGTGGTAAAAGGCTTTTATCAATGTACTGCTCAACATGGATGGCACAGTGATATTCCAGTGCTTAAAGTCTTTGCTGTAGAAATGACCAAAGACTTCGCTGCTTTCTAGCTCATCATGGATGGCACTGCGTAATCCTAAACTTTAAAGCTCTGCTACAAAAAAAAGACTTTTGAGGCAAGCGGATTCAGAGTGTTGCTGGTGTTGTAGGCTGCTCAATGCAGAAGCTGCTCTTCACCTAAACATGGGAACTGCCCAGAGTCTCTTGTTCAAGGAAGGGAACTAGGGGCATTTAAATTCTTTATTAATTAGGTCCAGCATACATGCCCTAACAACAATGAAAACAGAGTGGTATGCCGTTCCTAACAAGTGGTGCAGCAAATGGTAAAAGATCAAAGGATATAACCCATGTGTGAATGGGCAGGAGAAGAAGTTCCTCCTTTCGGAAAAAGACCCTCACTCACCCAGCCAGCTAGGTATCTTGCTTCATCATCGTGTCTACTCCTTACCGGGTCGGTGCTGCAATACCCGATCAGGCACCCGTGATGGGGCCTTCTTGGTGGAGATATTTATTCCTAACGCCGTTGGGCGCAGTGTGTGTGAGGTCCCTAAAAATTGTATATAGTGTTGGTGAAAGTAATGTGTAGCGATGTGAAAATAAAATGGAATAGTGGTCCACTCAGAACTATTTTAATGAGTTGTGGTCACTACCCAGATTAAAACCAGATAAAGCGCACACTCCCACTCTAAGGTATGTGAGATAATGTGCTGGTGAAATAGGTCAACATGTTTCTTGCCTGTTATCTATTAATGGCAATTCTTCAGGGCCGGAATATGATCTACCTACACTTTTTGGTAGTGGTCACAAATACAGTGAAGAGACGACCAACGATACAGCACCCTAAAAAGTGGTACCTGTAGATCTATACCAAAACCCTGATTGGGTCAAAGGCTAACGGCATAGTGTACCGGTCGAAGAAGACACTAAAGTGTAGTGTCCGTTTTGTCGCTTGAAACCATCCGTATTCCTACCCATTAGTTCCTACCGGTCCACATCACATCCCTACACATTACTTTCACCTACACTATATATAATTTTTAGGGCCCTCACACGCACTACGCCCAATGGCGTTAGGAATAAAGATCTCCACCAAGAAGGCCGCATCACGGGTGCCTAATCGGGTATTGCAGCACCTACCCGATAAGGAGCAGACCCGATGATGAAGCAAGACACCTACCTGGCTGGGTGTGTGAGGGTCTTTTTCCGAAAGGAGGAACTTCTTCTTCTGCCCATCCACACATGAGTTATATCCTTTGATCTTTTACCATTTCCTGCACCACTTGTTAGGAATGGCATACCACTTCTGTTTTCACAACTACCCAGAGTTATCTGCTTCCTTTTTGCATAATTTATGCAGCACTCTATGTTATGTTATACTTAATTTGTAGAGCGCACGTACACCAGATTGGTTTCATGGCACTCCTCTGAATGGAGTTAGAGTGAGATGTTGCTTGAATGCCTGTCTAAATAACCATGTTTTTGGGAGTTTACGAAAAGTCATGAGGTCTGTGCAGGATCTAATTTCTAGAGGTAGAGAGTTCCAATATCTGGGACCTAGTGTGGAGAACCTTGTACACCAATTGTTTCCGTTTAAAGAGGGGTGTAGTCAGGAAGTGCATATGGGCAGATCTCAGGTTGTGGGTCGGAGTGTACCTGTCGATGAAGCTAGTGATAAATTTAGGGTTTCTGTCATTCAGAGATTTAAAGATAATGCATACCACCTTGAAGGCTCATCTCTGGGTTATAGGGATTCAGTGTAGTTTCTTCAGAAGAGGAGAGACGTGTTGGGGCCTGTTTTCCTGAAGAATCAATCTGTCTCCCTGGTTCTGTGCCAGTTGGAGACGATGGATGAGTTAAGCCTGGATGCCAAACTATAATGAGTTGGCGTGGTCGATGTGGGATATCACCATGGCAAGTACTGCCTGTATTTTTGCTTCCTCTGTAAGTAACCTGCTGATTTTCTTTCGTTTTTCTTAATTGAGAGAAGCATGTTGAAATTACGAATCCTATTTGAGTTTTCATGGTAAAATCATTATTAATTATGACTCCCAAGGTTTTGGTAGATGTGGAAGGAGTGGGAGGCTGTCCCAGCTCTTTAGGCCAGAAACGGATGAACAGCATCGTCATCTGGAATTCGTGAATGGCGGCAGGTGAGTCTAAGCCTGAAAGGATATTGTTTGAATCTATCTATCTGTCTATCTATCTATCTATCTATCAATCTATCTATCTATCTATCTATCTATCTATCTATCTATCTATCTATCTATCTATCTATCTATCTATCTTAGTTCATATGCACTGGAAAAGTCAAAGGTTAAAGTAACGTTACAGTTAGTTGAATATGCAAGTGACAAAATTAATGTTAATGTTTTTACCTATACAAAACACATAAATTCACCAGTTATATTTAGCATAGCTAACTATAATCTGTGCCCCCGGCATGCACTTTTTATGACCTCACATATTACATACCTCATGACATAATTTATGACATCACCGATGACATCGGAAATGACAACATTGATGACATCTTCCAATTTGTGTGCGAGTTTGTTTTATAGTTTACATAGTGGTGGGTAACTTCTGTATTACGTCTCTACCTAATTTTGTACTGCCTGTGTACAGCTAATGGGTGTCAGTGTTTACAAAACGCATGTGCTTCTAATGCATCATAGGTGTGTAGAGGTATTGAACATGTTATAAATCTTTGTATTGAAGAATAACTCTGTGAGCAGAACACAGCTGATGACTTGTGTCCAGTATGTTCCATGCAAGTTTCTTCCTTCTTCTTAAAAAGTTTCCAACTGGGCAAAGATTCTACGTAGTATATACTAAGTATTGTCAGCAGCCTAGAGTTATTAGACAGAATTGTCATGGCATGACAATTTCAACATAAAATAGAAGCCTGTGTGCATCAGGTAGTAACCCTTGTAAATGTGCTGGTGTAGCTTCAAAAGATGGGATATCTGTAACATTTTCACCACAGTATGAAGGCTGCAGGTTGTCTGATCTTTAGAACCATCAGACCGTGATTATGTTCAGCGAATAGTACCTTTTTTGATAAGTGCTACATAGTGTAAAGTGGTGTAGCTGTGGCGGCACTCTTTTTGGGGGCAGTGGAGGTCAAGTCATGTCTGTCAACTACCACTACCTCTCCACCCCCCTAGAACAAGTCGCCCATTGGCCGACAGACATCAACCCCCCACCCAGGACAAGTTGCCCATCGGCTGCCAAGCCCCCTTTCCTGCATCGGGCGGCAAAGTTAGGGTCCACCCCGGGTGGCAGTAGGTCCAGCTATGCCACTGAAAGCGTACATTGTTCTAAATAGATACTTTTTAAATACTATGTGGTGTATTTCTCACGAGAGGTTCACTGTCTGAAAACCATGTGGTACTGATAAACTCTCTCCATAGATTAAACACTGCTTATAGTACACACTTTTCTATCTCATATAAACTTCATTCCTCTGTGTAGGTTTGGCGACTGTGAGGGGTTTGATATAGACAAAAGCTGTCCATAGTAAGGCATTCATTTTGTAACTGATATTGAGGGTCATAGTTATCAAAGGGTTGCATCGCTTTTGCACCACGCAACTGACTGCAAAAGCGACACAATCCTTAAGATACAATTTATCATGCCATGCAAGGCCACCTTGCATGGACCTGAGTGGATTGATAAATCCAGAGTGATGCAACACTGCATTACGCTACTCTACCCCAGGGAGGCGTTCCCTGTGTGGTGCATGTGAGTTCCCTTGCAAAACCCCTGGATTTTGAAGCCAGCCCAGATTTAGAATAAGTGGTAGACCTGGGAATGCACCGAAACTGCTATGCCTCCCCAGGTGCGCTGATATGAGGAGAAATATGCTAATATCTCCTTGTTTTAAATCTTTCTAAGTGTGCTCTACTCTTAAGCACATATAGAAAAATGAAAATGCCTCAAGGGGTTGTTTTTGTGCAGGAAGTTGCCCCGTTCTGCACTAGACCAATCCATCTAACAACGCAAGCACACTTGCACCATGGTTCAAGATTCACGGTGTTGGTACTTGGCAGTACATTAGGCACCAGTGCTGGGAAAAAGCAGGAATGCGTTATATTATGTTAAATACATTGCATTGTTCTCCATTCCCCTCATGCAGCACAGCAAGGTGACTTGCTGCGCTGCTTGACATCTTGAAAAATATGGCCCTGAGTATCTTGATGAACTAAGCTTTCTCTGGACAGTTGTATCCACATTGAACAGCATGTGTAATGAGGGTTTCTCATATATCTGTGGTTGATTGTTAATGTTAACTAGGTTTCCAGTTAAGTGCATGGTATGGGATAGGGTCAATGTTGCATGGTGAGGTCTCAAGTTATAGTTAGATCTGCTGACTGTAATGGTGAATGTCTGTGCTTTTTTGAGTTAAAAACGCTACCTGGGAAAATACTTTTTAACCTAACGAGAAGGTCACTTTAACCTTTGTCTTTTCAGTGAATTTCTACGTGTTTTTATATAAATTAAAATTTATTTAACGTTCATAACTATAACGTCACTTTAGCGATGGTTTTTTTCAGTGAATTTCCAAGGTTTTTTTTAACGCAAAGTAATATTATATCACCATACATTAAGCCAACGTGGAGAAGTGTGGCTCAATGGTTAGAGCGGCAGACCCTGATGCAGAGGTCTAGCCCGGGACCAGGGTTCAATTCCCCGCCTCGGCGGGTCTTGAGCTAAAAAATTCCACGGACCTGATAATTCTCGCCTCGGTGCCTATTCCAATCATGGAGTCCCACTCTGGGCAATAGCTTGCTTAATCTCCACAACAGCCCCCACAACGATAAGGATGCCTGGACTCCACTTTGGGGGTGCCCAGGAGTGGACACCTCACAGGGAAAGCCAGAATGGGTTCCGCAGCGTATTTGTACAAGTGCCTTGAGACCCTTGCGGGTGAGTAGTGCGCTATACAAGTATCAATTTACATTTACATTTAACCCCCGCCATGCACGGCCTTTGGTCGTATGCAGCAGAAGTTAGGCCACAGGGCCTGGCTGCAACCAACTCCTCTCAGAAAAGCAAGCCCACCCGATGCACACCCTTCTGCTTGCGATCAGGACCTGCAAATAACCCTTCGTGGGCAGACAACCCCATCCATGCACAGCTTAAGTCTGTGCTCTGCATGTGACTGGCTGCAGGACCTAGCGGGCAGTCAGGCCCAACA
The DNA here is from genome assembly GCF_964261635.1 of Lissotriton helveticus. Classification (NCBI taxonomy): domain Eukaryota; kingdom Metazoa; phylum Chordata; class Amphibia; order Caudata; family Salamandridae; genus Lissotriton; species Lissotriton helveticus. The sequence goes on from NC_136063.1 coordinate 180,205,794, forward strand.
ATTGACCCTCCATGGGCCATGCAAGGCCTTCACCCAGGCCCTGTGTCCAACCCATCCCAGGTAGCCCGCTTCTGCTGAGGTAAGATGGTCACATGGCCCTCCATTCCTATGCAACTATTGGCCCCGGGGACCACATCCCCGGGGCCAAAAATTGTTATATTAGGGGAGGGGGTGTACTACCCCAACCCCTTGTCCAAATGGGCTCCAGGGACTCCATTACTAAGGGCCATACACTAATTATGGGGAAGGGGGTGCGTGGCTCCCCTCGCCAAGCTTTAATAGGCCTTAGGAGGCCCTGGGTAACCCATGGCCTAGGGCCATAAAATAATTAGGAAGGGAGGCATGTGAACCCCCCCATCTGAGCCTTAAGAGGCCCCAGGGAGTCCATCCTCTGGGGCTAAAAACTGTTATTTTCGGTAAGGGTGCATGTGGCTCCCCTCAGTGAGACTAAATGGACCAGGGGGAACCCCTCCCCTGGGGTTAACTGCTAATAATAGGGGAGGGAGGCATGTGGCCCCTCTCACTGAGCCTTTAGGAGCCCCAAGAACCCCATCCCCTGGGCTAAACCACTAAAAATGGAAGTGGGGCAGGCGTCCCCCAACCTGAGCCTTATTTGGCTGTGGTGACCCCATCCCCCAAGCGACATTCTGTTATTAAGAAGAGGACATGCAGTCCCTTTCTCAAGCCTCTTTATGCCCCGGGGACTGCATCCCTTTGGGCCAATTTGCAATATTAAGTGAAGGGGTGCTTGTGGCACTCCCTCCCCAAGCCTTCTTTGGCTCTGGGAACCCCATCCCTCTAATCTAGAGGTGGCTGTTCCGAGGCCCACCAGGGCACCTACAAACCACTAGTTGGGGGCCAAAAGGGGAGCCCAGGGCCCAGGGCCCTGCGTCCCCAGCCGGGTCCCTTCATGCTGCGGGAGCCAGCATTACTCCTGCCTGGAGAGAGCAGCTGTCTTTACATGCCCCATCCAGGTGGGAGCAATATCTGTTTCCCTGCCCCATGGAGTGCGGGCAGAGGAACAGAAGTCTGCTCCAACCAGGAAAACTACTCTGTTCAAGGGGTGGGCTCCCTAGAGTATTTGAAATGGAGTCTCCCGGCCTTCTAAGGCTGGGGGTGCATTTTACCGCTCAGGTAGGGGGCCGTGAAGCTCCCGACCATATTTTGGAGCAATTACCCTGGTGGATGGAGACGCCAGAGCCTTTTAAGGCTCAGGGAGGGGGTTGTGCTGTCCCACTCCTCTCTAATATGCAAATGGACCCTGGGGGATGGAGTTGCTATGGCCTATAAAGACCTGGGGAGGGGGGGCTGTGGGCCCCTCACCTTTTTGCAAGCATTGACCCCGGGAGATGAGGTCGCTAGGGCCTAATTTGGCTACAGGAGGGGGTCCCCAGTCAATCATCCCAAATATTTTTTTTAAATATCAGGCCACCATATTTCTTTTTTTGCTGCAACCCCATGGGAATCTCGCGAGTTCGCTACAAAGGCAGCTGATTTTCTTTTATTTTGGGCTGAGGAGGTGTCCCTTTGGGTCCCCTTCCCACATGGCGTAGGGGGCAGCGTAACTCTACCCTGTACACTTGTATATTTTTTTTTAGTAATTGCAGGACAGGCCACTAAGTCCCACAGTCCTGTAATGCTGCCGGCAATGTAATTTTTCATGTTGCTGACAGCCAGTCAGAGTTCTCACTCCAACAGGAGTCTGTCACTGTGGGAGAGGATTGGGAAAAGGGAAAATAACTCCCTGGGCCAATCAGAAGGCTCTATTCTTTAAAACTGAGTTTGAGGGACTCTTGCATGAGTCCCTCAAACCCACCTGTACAGATATACAAATATTTTTACACATTAATTTCTCAAAAACTACTTAACCAATTTACACTAAATCACAAAAAGCACGCTTTTGTAATTTGGTAATCCTTGCTAGATTCTCTCTTAGAGGAACATGAAAGGTTTAGTTGTCTACCAGGTTCTTGGAATAAAAAAGCAAATCTATGAAACATACATAGATACATAAATATAAATATACATACATATAAATACATATATACTTTATTGCCCTCTGAGTGATGCCATTTTTCCTGATTACTTGCACATCTGTCTGAAAATGAGAGCACTTCAGTACATCACTGTACAAGTATTCATATGCAGCTTAGTGCTGTTTTAAACAAGTTGAACTGTACAAAGCAGTCCTCACCAGACTTGTGCTATTCCTTTCAACACTGCAGAGCATTGCTACAGTATAACAGTTGTTGTGGCCTAAGGATACATTCCATCATCTTGCCTTCATTGCCCTGGTGCAAAATGACATGAAATGTGTTAAAAACATTTAAACCCCACAGAAAAGTGCTACAAAAGTGCACCTCTCCCGCACATGCACACAAGCTCCAATCAGTACCTCTGAGTGGCACATATTTGCTGGAATCAAATCTGGTAAATCAAGTGGTATTCCCTATCAACCTCAGATATGACACATGGTAATGCTATATGGGGAGTGATGCCAGGGGTGGGGCAGATGATTAGACAGAGGCACAGCATAATCTAATGTTTAAAAGTATGTTTATTAGAAACAAAGATTACAAGCAGTAGCCTGAGAAGCACCGCGAATACCGCTGTAAGGGGAACGGCTGTCCAGGACTCCATTGCCCAGCAACCAGTGGGGCTGTGACGCTTCTCTCCGGGCCCGGAGGAGCGATAAAGTTTGTGGCGGGCTCCCACAGCACGGGAAGCCCGAGAAGCACAGCGAATACTGCCATGAGGGGTACGGCTGTCCAGGACTCCATTGCCCAGCAACCAGTGGGGCTGTGACACTTTTCTCCATGCCCAGAGGCACGATAAAGTTTGTGGCGGGCACCCGCAGCGCGGGAAGCCCGAGTAGCACTGTGAATACTGCCGTGAGGGAAACGGCTGTCCAGGACTCCATTGCCTAGCAACCAGTGGGGCTATGATGCTTCTCTCTGCGTCCCGAGGCATGATAAAGTTTGTGGCCGACTCCCACAGCACTGGAAGCCTGAGAAGCACTGCGGATACCGCCATGAAGGGAACGGCTGTCCTGGACTCTATTTCCCAGCAACCAGTTGGGCTGTGATGCTTCTCTCCATGCCCAGAGGCGCGGTAAAGTTTGTGGTGGGCTCCCGCAGTGCGGGAAACCCGAGAAGCACCACAAATACTGCCGTGAGGGGAACAGCTGTCCAGGACTCCATTGTCCAGCAACCAGTGGGGCTGTGAGGCTTCTCTCTGCATTCAGAGGCGCGATAAAGTTTGTGGCGGGGTCCTGCAGTGGGAGACACGCTGGGCCTGGCTGGGCCGCATCTCTTGGTTCCGTGACTGGAGGTACCAGTTAAGCACAAGTAATGAGTAAGGAAAGGGGTTGGATTGCTGGGGGGACACTCGTTATCCCTATTGAATCCTGCTTTGCATACATTGAGAACTTACGCACTACATTGAGATTGGGAGAAAGAAACCCATGCCTAAGTGCACTGACACCACACTAGACGGCTTCCTGCAGAAGGCTGTAGGGGCCCTGAACAAGGAAATCGAACTGGCCGAATGCAGGCTCTCGCTCGGCCCATCACCACCATTCCCAGTCTCGAACATGCGCCCTGCCCAGTTCGACCCCCTTATAACTGCAGAGGACACTAATCAACTAATATCTGTATCCACCCATACTGCACAAGAAGACCCACCAACTGTACTTTCACCCACCTGCATTATATTGAACCAGGGTTCTACAGGTGGAGAGCTAAAAGGCAGGGGATTTGTAACTCCAAAAAACACAGAGGACCAAAATGTGGTGGGGGGAAAATGGAAGCGTATTGACCTGACTGTAACCAGCACTGATCAACGGACCTTGGGCGATATGCCAAGAACAAAGCAAAACCCCCCTACTTCAGGGGGAAAACCCTGAGGTGGAGCAGGGTCTGTAAAGACAAAGACGTTGCCTGATGTCAGCCCTATTTGGTAAAATAGTGTCAGATTCCCTGGAACCCATTTTATCCCGGCTGACCCGAATAGAGGAGCTGCTGGGTCACTTGCTGTCGTCACAAGGGAGCATAGTGAGGCAAAGTGGTCTCAATGAAAGAGGTTCGAAGGTTAATGGGCCGACAGAGAGGGGTGAGAAGGCCTCCCGTGGAGTTCCCGAAAGTGGAAGGATAGCCGCAGAAGGACCTATAGCCAGAGGTGTAGAGGTCAACATTACAGATTTATACCAGGATAGGGATAAGCGCACAGAGCCTGAAACAATCCCACAAACCTAGACAAATGGAGAGGAGAGAAGGGTCATTAGTAAACATAGGGATCAAAAGGTACACAATCCCCAGAGTGTTGAAAGCGATTCTAGAGGGAATACAGGGAGCAAGAAAAGGTTGAATAGGGGCTTTGATTCAACCAGGCAGGACGAAAATATCATATTAAATCTCCCCTGGAGTGTGCTCCCTACACTTTGGTCCTGACAGGGGTCCCATATGCACCACCCTGTCACCGCTAAAGCTACCAGAGCCTCAGTAATAAATTCGACTACTGGTGCGCCATCAAAATCCAGTCTCAGGAAAACAGGCGCAATCATTTTATAATGGCAAGGCTGGTAAGCTGGTTAGGGAAAACACAAAAAGACAGAGAAGGAGATTGTGTGGTCCTGAACTTTAATGAAGAAAGATGGGTGGATTTTGCCCTATGTCATCTTAGAGACCCCCTCTTGGAGCCCATACAGGCCCGCCCACTAGGCTTCTTTTACCCTCCCTATCAAGAGAGAAGTATACCTCGCCTACACCCTCAGAATAGACACCCCATCCTTCAGTTCCCCACATGTTTCCATCCCAATCGCTTTGAGGCATTGTCGGGTTTGTCAGAAATTGACTAACTACCCCTGGCTCCACATATCTCAAGCAGGATATTAAGGACGGGGGTAATCAAAGACATCCTTTTCCCAGGGGTCAGAATAGAAGGAAATAGATTGGGGACAAATCATTTGGAACACCACATACTTAAATTACCTGATACTTTTCCCACCATCAAGGCATTGGAGTCTGTGGACATATCATCTAGCCACTTAACGCCACATAATTCAGGGATGCAGGGTCACGGCTCAAACTCCTTGATTGTCAGTCATAGGGAGGACGTAGGTATAAGGCCACTCAAAACTCACCCTTTACGAATCCTCGCCTGCAACATCGCAGGCATTCGTTCGAAATTAGAAGATGAAATGTGGTTAAAGTATATAAATGGTTTTGATATCATCTGAACTAGATGGCTTCTGATCCCTAAATATCCATGCACTTGCCTCTCCAGCAGAGAGAGCAAAAGGAGGATTAGCATCACTGATTTCCCTTAAATACAGGTCAATCAAAGCGAAGTCCGTCATAGACTCACCCTGGTATCAACTGATTATTATTAAAAAAAAATTGATAAACACATTTTTATTGATTTCACAATAAGCACCAGCCAATCATCACAACACCTTGATAACATAGGAAGATATGCAATGTTCTGAGCAGCCCATATGACAAGGGCGTACAAATTCAACAAGATAGATTTTTGAGTATCCCCTGCAAGGTTAAACCATGCCCCCCAACGACTTCCCCCAGACCCTACAGTACTTCTTGGGACAGACACATGCCTCGTACATGGTCTTTTCCTGTGTGGCGCACCAGTCGACTCCGGCTCGCCATTTCCCAATGGTGGGGGGGGTCAGGGCATTTCCAGGCAGTTGCTATGTCTCTTTTAGCCACCACCATTGCTGTGGTATAAAACAATTTTTCATTTCTGATCCCATCCAGTCCATCTGTGATGCCTAAGATCGCATGCTTCGGTTCATGTGAGATATCCCACCCCAGTACATTGGTGAGTTCCTCCTCAATATCTCCCCAGAAGCACGCCAAGTGTGGACAGGCCTATACCATATGGAGAAAGTCGGCGGGTTCGTGACCGCATCTAGCACAGGCAGGGGTCGGCTGGAGTCCTGCATGATGCAGGCGCGCGGGGGTCAAATAGGCAGCATGTAGGAAATAAAGCTGTACCATGCGCAATTTGGCAGTGGTGGTAACTGTCCTGGGGGCCATAAGGCCGTCACTCCAGTCTTCCTCCTCCAAGGTGCCTACCCAATCCTCCCATTGAGCCCGCAGCCGATGTAAGGATGTTGGAGTGTTGTTAATCAGTGTCTGGTAAATGCGAGAGATGCCCCCCTCCCCAGACCCCCCAGCATGATTTGTTGGGAGCCGTGTACCAGTCATGAGGTGCGCTTGAAGAGCATGGCGCAGCTGTAAGTATCTATAAAACTGCGAATGGTGTAGGGAATGTCTAGTTTGAAGATCTTGAAAAGAGCGCATTTGATCACCCACCCATACATCACCCATTTGAGAAATACCTATAAGGTCCCAGGACCGAAAACCCTGCAGCTCATTGACATCCCTGAGCCAAGTGCCCTGCCACAAGGGTGTACATTGGGTCAATGTGTGTGTCCACTTTGTGTGGCCCAACGCGGCCCGCCAGGCTAGTTGCACAGAACGTGTCACCTCTGGCAGATGAGATGAAATAGGCTCCCCATACAGCATCGACTGGACATTGGACAATACCAGCACACTGAGCTCCAGCCTATATGCCGTATCGGACCAGCCCCCATTAACCAGTCATGCAGAGATAGCAGATGCGTGGTCAGGTAGTATAAATATAAATGGGTCATCCCTAGGCCCCCATCAAATGAAGGGATCCTGCAGACACCCTGAGCCAATCAGGCCCTCCCCTTCCCCAGAGGAATTTAGAAGCCATGCTGTCAACCAGGTCCTCAGAAAGTTGAGGGGGGTATTCTGGAGCATGTACAGGAATCTGGGGAGAATCACCATTTTGAAAAGTGCAACTCTCCCCATGGGGTTCAGAGGCAATGTTTGCCATTTCAGAAGGTCCGCCTTAGCCCTTTTCACCAGAGGAGTAACATTAAGAGCACACCTGAATTCAGGGAGTAAAGTCACCCATATCCCTAGATACTTAAATGATTGGCGGCGGAGCGGTATGGTGGACTGCCAGTCAAAACAGTCTCTAGACATGTAAAGGGGGACCAGGACCGATTTATCGGGGTTGAGCCAGAGGCCGGGGGCCCGCTCAAAGGACTGGAGGATCTGGAGGCAGTGAGGGCCCGACCTCGCGGGATCCGCTAAATAGATGAGGACATCGTCTGCGTAAAGAGCAATTTTGTCTGGTTTTGTATTGGGCCATTCCCAACCCTGCACCTGTCCGCTCAAGCGTATCAGAGCCACCAGGGGCTCCATCACCAGGGCAAAGAGTAGGGAAGAAAAGGGGGCAACCCTGACTCGTTTCCCTGCAGATCAAAAAGGGTTCTGATAGGGCCCCATTCACCAGGACACGCGGCGTCGGACGGGCATACAGTACGCGGATTAAATCCCGAAAGCGGGGCCCGAAACCCATCTCGGTCAGGACATCTTCCAGGAACCCCCAGTCCACAGAATCAAAGGCTTTCTCAAAGTCTACCAGGAGGAGTGCGAGGTAGGGGGACATCAAGTTACGGTGGGCCAGGGCAGAGTGTAGCCGCCGCAGACCTTGTTGGGTGCCATGCGAAGGTATGAACCCATATTGGTCTGGGTGGAGCAGCGTGTGTAAGTGGGGTTTGAGGCGCTGAGCTGATTTTGATTTTTAATTTGTTTCAAGTCAAGACCCTTTTAATTAATTGGTACTATTATGTTTTTGACTCAAATAGTTGTGATAATATTGTAAATCTTAAAGAGGAAATTGATACGATCGCGGGGAAGTGGCAGCCCCTGTGTATCTATTGGGTGGGGGATTTTATTTGCTCCATATGTTGGCATAACACAGATAGAGTATGTGGGTTACCGGACACTGAGTGTCAACCCCTGGATGCATTTTATACACACTCCACAGGGAGATGCCTTAAATGAAATTATTATAGTGGATGATTTACTTTCTGTGGACATCCTAGTCAGTAACACACTAATTAAATATCCCACCTCATGGGCAGAGGGAGTGAAAGTGTCATTAACTTTCTGCTAATATCCGTAAAATCTGCCTTCGTGGTGGATAGTTTTGAAGTGGAGCCCAAAAATGCCAGCGACCATAATCGCCTCCTTACATGTAATTGCCGAGGAGGAGGAAGGCGATGGCCGCCACCTCAAGTATAACCGAAATCAAGGGGTGAGAACCAAATGGAATAAGATAAATTCCCCTCAATTTGAGGAGAGCATTGTCAAAGCAAACGTAAGATCCCTACTAAAATTCTTAGACCATGTTTCCCCCACGGAAATGGTTATACAGGGATTCGAGGGAATCTGTAGGGACGTTTCCCGAAATCTGACAAACACAATAGCATCATGAGGACCTAGGGGGACCAAATGGTTCAACGCACAGTGTTCAAGGGCCCAAAAGGGTTTTAAAAAGGCACTACACACAATTCCTAGGGACAAAACCCTAATCAATAGTGCACGGCAGGCTTACAAGAGCATAGTAGCGTAGCTGAAGCAAGAACTCAGAAAGCAGGCCTGGACAGATTTAGAGAGAGGTAGCACACTCAAAGACTATAGGAGTTTTTGGGAGGTAATAAACTGCCCAATATTCTTAGAGGATAAAAGTGGAATGGATTCACTAATACCAGGGAAAGTGTGGGAATCTCACTACACAAAAATGTTTAACTCAAAGGGTATCACTAGCCAGAAAATAAGGCCATGACGTCCCCGTAAATCAAGTTACTGTACACCTCCTGAGCTCTTCCCTATCAGTGAGTGAGGTTGCAGATGCCCTCATGAAAGGCATACAAATTAAAGCTGCAGGGCCTGATGGGGTACCCCTCAACTTATTTAAAAGTAATATCCAACTTTGGGCACCCCTTCTGACAAATGTTTTTAGAGCGGCTATAACTGACCCCATTCCAACTTCATAGAAAGAGGCCATAGTGGTACCCATGTACAAAAAGGGTAACTAGGATGACCCCGGCCTGTTATAGGCCCATTTCCTTAATTGACGCTACATTGAAGGTGTTGGGAAGGGTCATCTTGGCGCATCTTGAGACTTGGGCAGATTCATCCGGGCTAATATCACAAACTCAATATGGATTTAGAAGAGGCATGGGGACAAATGAACAGTGTCTCAATTTGGCCCAGAATATGGGCAACTACATGAAGGCAAGGAAGGGGTCAATCCATCTTGACTTCATGGACTTGTCCAGCGCCTTCGATACGGTCAACATGGGAACACTGTGGTCCATGATGGGTGAAATGGGTTTCGAGGAACACCTCATTACCTTCCTGCGTAGGCTGCACACATTCACTACGGTAGTCATACGATTTGGTCCAGGGGGAGAGAGGACCCGACCCATTGTTTCCACAGAGGGAGTCCGACAAGGGTGCATATTGGCCAGACCCCCCAGGATATAGCGGCATGAATTAGCAAATTTAGCGGCACAAAAATGGAAATTTAGCGGCACAAATATGGAAATTTAGCGGCAATTTTGCGGCATTTTATGTGGCCATTTTTCCTACAACAAACACAAATATCTTACTTTTTTTTATTATTTAACAACATGAAGCACACGCACACACCCCCACACACATCTTCTACCATCTCTCTCCTTTCTACCCGCTCTCGTGCCCTCTTCTCTCTTCCCCTTCTGTTTCCTCACTCACTCATCTTCGACCGCTCTGCTCTCCTCCTCTCTTTCTCCCTGTCCTCTCTCTCCATTCTCTCTCCCACATTTCTGTCTGTCTCCCTCTTTCACTTTTCTCTATCTCTTTCTTATCACCCCCTTTCTCCCCTCCCTCCACACTCTCCTCCTCTCTCGCCCGCCTCTCTTTCCTTCATGTCCCCTTCCTATCACCCACACCTTCTCTTTGCTTCTTCGCTCTCCCCATTTTCCAACTCCTCTCTCCTCCTTATCCTCATTCCTTCCCCTGCCTTACCTTCACCTCAGTTGTGCTTATCTCCTGCTTCTCTCTCGCTGCTCTCCCACCTCTCATTCCCAATTATCTCTCTCGCTTTCTCTCCCACTCCTTTTTTCTCTCTCTCCTTACCCTGTCCCTCACTGACCTCTCTCCTTCTCACTCTCACTGATCTTTCTCACTGACCTTTCTTTCCCTCTCTCTCCCTCATTCACCTCTATCCCTCCCTCTCTTTCTCACATCACTCTCTCGCTCTCTGATTCTCTTTCCTCTCTTCCCTTCTTTCTCCTCACCCCATCCTCCATATGTCGCACCCCATCTCCTTCTGTTTCTTTTTCTTTTCTCTCTCTCCCTCTCTCTGATTCCGTTTCCTCTTTCTCTCCCTCCACTCTCCTTTTCCTCACTACCCCCTAGCTCTGTATCTCTTACCCTCTCTCTCTCTTTCTCCTCAATTCCCCTTGTTCCCCTCACCCATCCTCTCCCTCCTCTCATTCTCACCCCCTCTCCCGCTCTCTCTGTTTCCCTTTCCTCTCTCCCTCCACTCTTTCCCCTCACTTCGCCCTCTCCCATTTTGTAGCTCATACCCTCTCTCTTTATCCTCACTTCCTTCTCTTCCCCTCTCCCCTCCCCACCCCGCTCCGTAACTCACCCCCTCTTCTTGTTTCTCTTTCCTGTGTCTCTCCCTCCATTCTCTCTCCTCACCTCTCCCTGTTTTGTATCTCGTAACCACCCCCCCCCTTTCCATATGACAACTACTGCCTATCCCTCCCCCGGGTGCTACAAACTGCTTGCCAATGCTTAATGTTTCCAGCCTCATTTGCCACCCCTTACAAATGAGCTCCCAATATCACTCCTCCGATTGCCTCGCTTCTGAAATGGAAAAAAAAACAAAAGCAGCTGTTCTGCCGTTCGAAGCCATCCTGGGTTTATTTAGGCGCTTCCATTACAACCTGGACGTGGACGCGCTGCTCGGAGCCGGAAGCTCGCCTGTTGGGCCAACAAAGGCTTTGTCTGCTCCCAGCAGGCGAGACGAGCAGCCGCGTTCATTATCACCCGCAGCATTATTAAGAATCCTCCATCAGGCCCCCTAATATCCGGCTGCAGAAGAGGGTGCAGTTAAAACCCTTGCTCACAGTAAAATCACTACCGTACCTCATGCCTGCCGTGGTGCACCACGCGATCATGTGATGCATCTTTGCGACCTAGTCAGACCCCCCCTCGACCTCCTCGCTCCTTCTCGCTGCAAAATCTAAGGCGGAAACGGCAGAAACGGCAAATTTCGCGGGCTTTTGCCCAAATATCGCGGCACTTCCACAGATCAGACGATTTCGCGGTTTTTTTGCATATCGCGAAATCGCGATAAGCTGGAGGGTCTGATTGGCACCCTTTCTCTTCCTCGTGTATACAAATGGCCTAGAATCAGTCCTCAGAGAACAGAAATTTGACCTCCCATAAATTGGTGTCTTTCCGGTCCCATTGTTGTCATATGTGAAGGACACAGTTTTAATGGCTCTAACTGCAAATAGCCTACAAAAGTCCCTGAATACATTTACTGATTTTATGTTAGCCTTGGACCTAAAAGTAAATTTCACCAAATCTTATATTAGGGTCTGTGGTCTAAGCCATACTAAATCAAGAAAATTTACTGTAAAAGGCAAGCAAGTGGATAAGGTCTCTAATTTTAATTACCTGGGGAACATTTTTAATAATAAATTGAACTGGGACCCCCTTATTACATCTAGGGTGCTGAATACTAACCGCACTGTGGAAGGCCTTTTCCGCTCCACATGCAAGCTAGGCCATAAACCTGTAGCTGAAATTATCACTTTATATAAAGCAAAATGCTTGTCTATTGCTACTTACGGGGCTGGAGTATGGGGAGCTCATAAAAGCACTCAACTGCAAATACTAGAAAATATGTTTTTAAAAAGATTGTTGATGCTCCCAAAAAGCACCTCCACAGCATTCTGCCATTTGAAGGTAGGGATGGGCTTTATTGTAGATCTGATCAACATTGCCCCGTTGATTCTTTGGGCCAAAGTCTGGCAGTCAGAAGACTTAAAGCTCACAAGGGCGATTATTAAGGATTGTATGGCCTTGGATAATGCCGAGGCCATCCCCTGAATTTGCTATGTGAAAGGAAAGTTTAACGAAATAGGCCTAGGACACTATTACGATAATCCTTCTAGCATCGACATAAATATGAAAACAATCATTAAAAATGCATATTTTGTTGAGCTTGATAATTGTGACTAGCATCCAGGGCTGCACCCCCACATAGAACAGCAACTTTCTCAACAACAACAATTTTACTTTACCATGAACTCGCACTATAGATTTTTATTGACTTGGTTTCGGCTTGGCACATTGCACTTTTTGGTGGTTGGTACAATAACCTTACTTTTTGCCCCTGTGATAGTTCAGCACACCAAAGCGCTCTGCACTTTATTCTTTTCTGTGCACTTTACAAAGAGCCAAGGACATGGTTCCTTACCCCATTTTTAAGAAAAGCTCGCCCCCGCAATTACCAGTAGGGTTTCAACCTCCTACGTTCATTGTCCTCTGAAGTTATTTGCTCTGCAGTATTAAATTTTATCAGAATTACACTTTTAATAAGGAAACGGTATGAATTGTAAATGAAATGGCTGTTTGACCTTTTTAGCAACTTGACTTTTATAACTTTTTTAATAAAAAAACTTTTTGGAACTTGTGAGTCAAACATGTAAATTTTATTAATTTTGTAGGTATGTATGTATGTACGTTCTATTTATTTTGTCAATCTTTTGAGCCGAATAAAGTTATTCTTGACTTGACTTGACAAGCAGATAATGTGTTACAATTCAGCATTAGCATACAATTGAAATTATCAACATAATAATTATAGAAGGAAGTGAGGGGTATATATATATATGGTTCTGATAATTACAAAGAGAAAGTAGAAATGGGTAGATAACAATAGTGATGAGAACGAAGCAATGATATTATCATTCAGAAGAAAGGCAAGGAAGTTGGAGAACTTCTTGTTCATTAGGTGGGAGTGCAAAAGATGATTTTGCAGATTTGTCTAAGAAATTAGTGACTGGGGACTTTGAAACTAAACACTTTACAACAAGTGATACAGGGGGAATGTGTACAGTATCCAGCCTGTGGTTACGGCAGACTGCATACCACATGCTTTAAACAATAGCTTGGTGAGATCCTTCCATTTATTGGTATTTGTTGAAACGCAACTGCTAGTAGCAAATCCAGTAATCGTAAATTAAATTAAATTGTGACCCAATCATGAGATAAACTTCCTCACAAAACATTAGTAATGGAGAAGTGTACATTAGAGTGGAAGAGCGTGTTGATCTGATTTCAGATTTGTTTCCAGAAATCATGGATGAGGAGACATGTGAAGAGTACATCTTTTAAGTCTGCATGTTCTGAGGAACATGTCCAACATGTATGAGAGAGGTCTGGGTAATGTTACAGTAGATAGAAAGAGTCTGTTATATATGGAACAATGTTTATGTGGTGTTTGCTGCTTTTGGGGATTTCCTAAGTTTTGTCCACATTTTTTCCCAAAGTAGAGCAGGCCTGTCATTTTTAATTAATTTTCCTAAACTAACTATGTGCTTGTTTTTCCTCTATCAGCAGGACTATAATGTAAATGACAATAAATAGTGGAGGCTTTTAGGTGATTAGTAGAGGGTAAGGTGGATTGAGAGAGAGATTAAAATTGATTCTAAGCAGTAAATATGCTGTTTTGCATGATCTTAAATTCATGTTGAAAGGAGGATCGGTTGTCTGGGAGGATGTTATCTAACCCAAATCAAACCTTTCTTTCTCCACGTTTTCCAGTAGATAGTTTTGTTCTCATGGAGTATAAACCTATTATGCTAAATAGTAGAATTAAGAAACATTTGAAGATGAGTAGGAGTGTAAGGCAGTATAGTATCTAATAATTTACAGGATAATTAAAAATAGATAGGAGTGGGGAGGGCTTGTGGTTTGTGTGTGAAAGTTAAATATTTGTGAAAGAAGAAGGCTGACAAAAACACATTTTCAACATCAACCCATAATGGGTGGTAGGTTGGAGAGTCTAAAATTCAAAATTAGGGAAATGTATGCCACCTTCCAATATAGGGTGTACTAATTGTAATAACAATATACAAAGTTTTTTATTGTTCCAAAGAAATGACATAAGTATGGAATTAATTTTGTTTAAGAATTTGAGTGGTATTTTTAATGGAATATTAGAGATAGTGTATAGAATAATGGGTATTTACATCATCTTGATAGTATCAAGACGACCCCACCAAGAAGGTTGTACAGGATGCCCTCTAATAATTAATGAGGTTAACTTATGTATGGATTTTTTTATGTTTAATAAGGCGGGCGCTTTAATAGGTTGAGTGAACCATAGGCCAAGGTACTCAATTTGTTGTGAGTTTCGGACAAAAGTGGATGTTAAAAAGTCTTGTTTTTAAGTACATTTATTTAGCAGCAAAATTTCTCACTCATTAATCAATTTTATAACCAGATACAAAAGCATAAGAAGCAAGTTTATGTAAAAAAGTTGTGAGGGAAGATTGATTTTGTGAAATAAATATCAAGATATCATCAGTGTATGCTGCCAGTTTAAGCTGCTGATCCTTGTAGGTGCTCTAATGCCAAATTAAAACGGAAAGGTAAAAGAGGACATCCTTGTCTAACCCCTCTACCCAAAGTAAAATATGTAGCAGTGAGGCCATTCACAAATATGGCTACCTGTGGGAATGTGTAAAAAAAGGGATATCAAGGTAATAGTTTTTAGCCCAAATCCAATCCATTTGAGGGTATAAAAGCGAAAGGACCAATAGACTTGGTCAAAAGTTTTTTTAGTGTCTAGGGCTATTGCTGCTAAAGATTCAGACGTATGAGTGGATTTTCATAAAACATCAATAAATAGACGTGTTATCAGAAATACATCTTCCTTTGACAAAACCTGATTGTTCTTTACCAAGAAGTTCAGGGATGACGGATCTAAGGGCCAAATTACGAATCTGGCAGTCCGAGGCCCATCAGACCTGTGGTGGCAGCGACGGTCCACCCGCCCAATTATGACTTCGACATTTGCACCATAATTGGACCACCGGATCTTCCAGGGAACCGCTGTTACCTGGTGGTTTTGTGGCAGTCAGGGACAAGTAATATGCAGGTGGTGCCACCATGCATATTACAAGTTTTAGGGCAGCCAGCAGTTTCATGGAGGTCTTTCCTCCATGGAAAGGCAGGCGGTCCTGAGAAAAAGTGGACCTTACAGGGCCCCTGTGCCCCCTCAGCCTGGGGATCCATGCAGGGGGGCACACCATGTGTACCCTTGTGTGTATGCACCTACGTTCTTGCACAGCATGAACTTCCAAGTCCATGCCGTTCAGGAACCTCGTCAAGTTTGAAAGGCACACTGAAGTGGGACCACCAACCAAACTGCAAAAGTGGTTGTAATCTGGATAGCTGGGCGGGTGGCAGCGCCATTCGGTGGAGCGGTGGCACTGTGTTTGGCACCACTCCGCCACAAGTCGGATTTTGACCCTACGTGTAGAGTTAAAGCTTTTGAGTAAATTGTATAATCCATGTTGTCAAGTGAGATAGGTCTATATTTTTTACAATAGTGACGATCTTTTCCCTCTTTCGGAATAAGACAAGAAAGGATCCAGTAGATTTGTGTAAATGTGAGAAAAATGTTATAAGAGTCTGTAATTTAGGGAGAACTAAATTGAAAAAAAAGTGTAAAGAATTCAACTGTGAGACCATCTGGACCCATGGCTTTATCCTTTTTAAATGTGTTTAATGCCGCCTCAGGTTTCCAGCAGAGGGTAGCAGAGAGCAGTAAACTGAGAGAGCCAGTCCGCCAGTCCGCCAGTCCGCCATCTCACCAAGCAGAGAGCAGCAGCAGCTTTCGCCGCACTGCACTGCAGCCACGCCGCGCTAAGTGCCGAACCTCCCCCCTCCCCCCACCTGGAGGAGGAGGAAGCAGCAAGGAGACCGGGGTGTGCGGCGAGCGTCGGCGGACGGACAACCGGTGAGCCTGTGAGCCCTGTGACCGCCGGTGAGTTGCGAAAGAACCGTGGAGGTCCCAGATCACTGTACAGAGGACTGCCATTGCCCGGCTGCAGCCCCGGGCGGACCTATCGCCTGCAGCTCGGCTTGGCGTAGGCGGGGGAGCCCGGAAGCGACCCGGTGCAGGACTGCTCTTAGCGCTGTAAATTGCAGTGCATAACAAATCTTCGGCTCTGGTCTAATAATCATAGAAACGGTGTCTTCTACACAAATGTTAGTAATGGATTGACTGTCTAACTGATTGTAGTGGCCACAAACACTTTAGAGCAGCAGAGGGCTGCAGAGAGCTGCACGCCAGACTAAGCGACTTAACTGTGGACTGCGGGCCGCGGGTCTCTAGGGAGAGTGTGTGCTCAGTCGTATCCTTGCCCGTCCAAGTCCTGGATAGGATCGGCCGCAGGTCCGGTGGTTCGGAGCAGTGTGGATATTGGGGGGTTTGTTTGCTCCGTCGCTGGTAACTATAACGTGCTTCTCCTGGGCTGTTGTTGGCCTGTCACCTGGTGGCTTGCAGTGGCTCGTGGTACCTGCAGCTCTGGTTTCATCACTCTCGTGCCGCCACAGTTTCTGGAGGGCACCAGGAGGGCACCAAGGAGCTGCAACAATCGCGGAATCGCAATGGAGTCTTCTAAGCCGCTTAGGAAACTGCCCAAGAGAAAGGGCACAGTCTTACGTGTTGTCTCCCCGGAGGCCAATCAACAGCAGTTGCCCGCACACCAGGTCAAATCCCCTCAATCTGGTGGCTCATTGTCGCAACCTCGGATTAGCGACTTTTTTGACACTGCTCCTCAAAACAGATCTCAGACAGGCCCTTCCTCCACCGCAACATCCCAGCAGGATACCGAAACAAACGCGGCCACCTTGAGCCATGATAAATACTCTGATTCTTGCCCTGCTCACCTCGAAAGTTTACTTCCGGAATATTCTCACTTATCATCGCCTAATGCTCTGGTCTCATCTGAGCACCTCCAGTTAAGTCCGCTCTCCCGGGATGTTGAAATAATGTCACAGACTACCACCACAGCTTCTCCAAGTGTATCTCCTATGGGTTTGGGTTTGGGGAACCTAACAGCCTTAGACTTGGACTCAAACTCTACAATTCTTACTGCAAACACCACCATAATAAACTCTGCGCCCAAGCTACAAATCCAAGCACAAGTTCACGGCGAAGTGCCATCTACCCCTCCAGAATATGAAGACAACCGTAATGAGGTAGATGGGACTTCTATGTCTACACCACAAAGCACCCCAAGTCCGGATCCCCTCCAAATCACTCAGAAGGTCTTTCAATCACTAAAAAATAGCCTAAAGTTTGAAAGCCCCCTGTCATCTAAGCGATTTCTGGCCTCTTTAGAAGCCCGAATTGAAGACTCTCTTGCTCATACACCGGGCCTTAGCTCACATCCCAACTCCTCCAGTATTATGCAAGATGACCAAGAACTACCTGAGTTTGTCTCCCAGGGATCTATAAACTCTATTTCGGTCTCACTGACATCACTCCACGTAAAGCAAGATGCAATTGCTACAGCTTTGCTTTGGCAATCTCAGAAAATGGAACTGCAGGTTGACCTAATTCAAACCTTGGCCTCAACATTGTCCGACCTGGGCTCCAGATTAAGCTCTCTTGAAAGGTCTGCAGGGCTACAGGATAAAACGAACATCTGTCCCTGCTCTCCAATAATAAATAAACTTTCCGTCCTCCCAGAAATCTTGGGAGCATTATTGGACAGCATGAAGAATAACACCAACTGAAACGGATTAGTGAATCTCCCCCAAGAGCTCCAAACCTCTCCCTCTCTCGAGGAGTCCTTAGACGCTGAAACATTAGCTGGCTCTCCATTTGGGAGAAAGTCTACCTCCCCGTCTCTCAAATCTGACCCCAACAGTTTGGTCTGTCTGTCTCGGGGGTCCAGCTCAGGCAACCTTCAAGCGGACCCGGAACGCCTTGACCTGAGCTGCCCTGCACTGACGAAACCAGCAATGAAGCGGCCCAACCTCACTAATACAATCCAGGAAAACACGGCTCACACTTCATCGAACCTCCCAACGAAACCTCCCTTGTCGAGGAGGGAGAGAAAGAAATTGAAAAAACAAACTAAGAAACAACGTTTAGCAAAAAGAAGAGTGGGTTTTGACGGGCCAGCAGCTCCTAGCACCTCAGATATTAAATCTAAAGGCCTTCCTTATTTTCCAATTTTCAATCTGGCTTCTAAACCCAAGACGAAAACCACCGGGACAAGTATGATCCAGGTTTGCATCAAGGATACCTTAGAAAAAACAGGACCACCGATAAAGGATCTTCCAGTGGGTATACCTCCGGCTCTTGAAGTGACTGAACTTCAAGCTACATTGGCAACGTTCGGATCCCTGCCAAACAAAATCAACGGTACACCTTTTTATGACTCAGGCCTTGGGAGCGTGAACACAACTGCACAGCCCAAGGCAGCTATGCAAGAAGCTCGGAGCAGCCAAACTAATGGCCAGGCCCTGGTAAATGTTTGGACAGGACATCCTCAAGCCGTACCTGAGGAAGTAGCGATGGGCTGCTCCACGTGTCATCTACCTGAGCCAACAACTAACATCTGCTGGGACTGGGCTATACAAAAGCAGAGGCTTCACCAGCCCCAACTTAATCATGTCCCGGGAGCACAAAATCTCCAGGAGGTGACTAACCATTTATCAGGAGCACAACTGCAACAACTGGCGGGGCATGTATCCTCAAGTAAGTCAGGAGTCTGAACCATGAAAGCCCGGAAAAGGAGGCTGAGCTTGTCTTCCTTCCTCAATATGCCCATAAGGGCCCACATGACATCCTCAACAGAAATAATCTGCTTCGGCTATTCAAGAACATTCCAGCATTGTCCGGGATCAATTCCTCAGATCTTACCTTGGTCAAGTTCTTTACAATACAAGGTAAAGGGGGCTCAGAGGCAACCATGACAACGTGGTCCCAGGAGTCCACAAGGGATGCAATCCTAGGCGAAGCAGGCACATTTGAAAACTGGGGAATTGAAATATGGGTACCAACTCAACAAAAATATCCTCACGTTCTCCTTCCATCGTACCCAGTAAGGAAGCATATTAGCGTGCTGAAAGGGTCCCGGGGTGCAACCCACGCGTGGCTCCCAGAAGCTACGAAAGCAGACAACTTTATAAACATCTCATGTAACTGCAATCATCGCCTGGTGAGCTGCAAAACGAGTCGCTCTGTCCGTGCTGCCGACGCATACCACGGGCCCCCCCATCCAGAGCCTTCAAGCACTTCTGCCCGGCAGTGTTCCTCCTAACGGGGAAGCCAACTGGTCGAATCATAATCTCACTATCACGTCCTGGAATGTGGCTGGGCTAAAGTCAACATTTGCTTCTAAATCAGCCGTGGAGTACCTGAATAAAAGCGATATCATCTGCTTACAGGAGACGTGGTCCCTAGCTCCAACACCACTTCTCGGCTATTATGAACTTTTTCAAACAGCAGCTCAGGCCAAATCACACGGAAGACCCTCAGGGGGCCTCTCTATTTACATCAAATATAGATGCAAGATAACGGTGACCCCTATTCTTCGGAACTCAATGACATGCCAGACAGTATTAATTAATGGCCTATTACCTTCAGGCAGGGCTCAACCTATGCTTCTAATCAACTGCTATCATAACCCAATGAAAACCACAAAAACAACCGCTATAGACCGATTGATTAAGCAGCTGGCAGACCTGTTATTGGAATTTGCATCAGCAGAAGTTCTGCTAATTGGGTATTTTAACATCAAAGGTCTGGTTACCAATGTGGGTCCGGCCCTCAGAAGCAAAGAACAAGAAGCCATGATTACATTCTTAACCAATCACAATCTTTGCTCCGCAAAACAAATTAGATTAGAACAGAATCCCGGGACTCATTTTCCACCAACCTTTAAAAACATCTCCACAATTGACTATATTTTCCTTTCACCGTTTCTAGGAAATAAGCTAACCAAGATGGAAATTCCCCTCCGTCACGAGAGTGACCATAACCCTTTAACGGTAACAATGGAATTGTTAGTGCCAGCTGCTGCGAAAATAACAGTTGTGGGGCACTCGACGCTGGCTGAACTCCATACGCTAGTCAGGAAAATCAAATGGGATTCAACAGGCTCTGACAAGGTGAGCACTTGGCTTTCAGGAGAGACTCCTAATTTAATGCTCAGTTCCCCAACAGACTTACATCATCGGTGGGACAGCGCAATCAGAAAACTGCAAAATCTTTTAATGGGACCCGAGCCCCAACAAAAATCTTACGAGCTACGCCCGAAGTGGATATATGACCCAGAGTTAATCACCAAAAGAAAAGCCCTAAGGAGGGCTGTGCGTTCGCATAAACAGAATGGCACGGCGCTCTCGGCCCACAACATGGCATTACTGCGTAAGTCCTTCAGGAAATCAGTATGGGCCGCAAAGAGATTAAAAGAACAAAAAGAGTGGATAAAAATATTCGCCCTATTAAAAGGCAAGAATTTATCCCAGTTCTGGAACTATATGAACAAGCTCCGCTCGTCGAACAACAACAGAGGGAACGCAGCTCGTGAAGAAGTCTGGGCCCAGCACGTAACCCAATTATACGGCAGTGTCAAGCCGGACCCCGTGGTGACTGATTTAAGAGACAATGTCGATCTAACGAAGATCGTACGCCATGAGCTGACCTCTGTAGCCGAAGTCTCCAAATTTCTGAAGGTAATGAAAAACGACGGAGCTCCTGGGCCCAACGGCCTTCCGGCAGGGGTATTTAAATGTGCACTGGAGGAGTGGGCCGAACTTCTTGCCTCACTATTTAACAATGTGTTTGTGACCCGCCAGCTACCAGACTTTTGGCTTGGCTCGATCTTATGCCCCATCTTCAAGAAGGGAAACCCCATGCTCCCAGCAAACTACCGCCTTATCGCCCTACTAGATCTTGAGGCGAAGGCATACGCCCGGTGTCTTCTTAAGCTCTTAGAAGATTGGGTAGCAGAAAATAACATTCTACCTTATTTTCAAACAGGATTTCGCTCCTCAGCCTCCACCATAGATAATATTACAACACTTGCTTTTTTGAGTCATCAGTCGGCACAAAAAAACCACCTTCCTCTATATTGCTGCTTCATCGACTACAGTGCAGCCTTCGACAAAGTGTCTCGCGACACTCTATGGAGGAAACTGGATAAATGGGGGATTCCACAGAACCTGCTAGGAGCCCTTATCTCTCTGCACAAGAACACCTGGGTGCGAATTAAAATTGGCCCTAAGACAGTCTCCAGAAAAATTGCCACCAGAGACGGTTTGAAGCAGGGCTGTGTTCTCGCCCCGCTTTTGTTCAATCTTTATACTGCCGACTTGGGAACATATCTGAAGAAAAGCAATCTACTTCCGCCAAAGCTGGGTCCTGCTAAATGGGATCTGTATATTTTACAATATGCAGACGACATTGTCATAATGGACCACACAAAAACGGGGCTTCAACGAGCATTAAGCAAGCTTCATATATATAATATGGCCAACGCACTAAAAATCAATGAAGAAAAGACCAAGGTGATGATATTCGGCAGATGCAAGAACAAGAGAAGTGTAAGGTGGCATATTGGGCCTGTAACGATCACCTCAACAGCAAAATATAACTACTTGGGAGTATGGTTCTGCGAGACTTCAAGATCAACAGCTCATTTAGCAGCTATGAAAAAGAGAGCAGGTGCAATAACATACTCCCTGACTCGACTGAATCAGTCTCTGAGCAGCCCTTCAGCAGAACCGATCTTGAAAGTGATCAAAGCCACATTACTCCCCGCCATAAACTATGGGCATTAGGCCTTTCCCGGTGCATGCTCTGTCAGTCTTGACCACGCCCAAGTTTCCATTCACAAAAAAATCTTTCGTCTCCCGAAATTCATTCAGAGGGTGAGACTACGTCTGGAGTTGGGCCTACAAAGGCAATCCATCTACTGTGAGGCAGACACTTTGAAATATTTTATAAGGTCCCTAAAAGCAGCAGATACCACCCTAAAATTCTGCCTAAAAGAGATCTTTACCATCCCTGGAAATCCGTGGAATCGTCAGATTACAAAGGCCATCAAATCATTAGAGATTGACAGTTCCCTGCTAACTTCAGACACAATTCCATACTCCGTGTGGAAAAAAGTCATCAACAAGCAGGTGAAACTAATCTCCCATCGGATGGACCTAAACGCTTTAAATACTCCAACTGTATTGCTTCCTCTGAATGTTTCATACCAGCCTGGGGTACCGCAACTTTACCTACTGGCCAATCTGAACGCAGTTGCACGGACAAATATAATGTTTACGCGCCTTTTAGGCCTGTGCTCTACGGCCTCTTACAGATGGGCCCCTTTAAAGGAGGGGTGGGCTGCAGACTGTGCTCATACCATAAGGAATCATGGTCGCACCTTCTGTGTTGTTGCCCTGCCATGGACGCCCCCAGAAGGCATTTATTAAAACCTTTATTTCTAAAATGGGGCACCAGGTCATGCTGGGAGGCTACATCTCTGCGTTTTACCTCTACAGACATTCAAGCGCTTGCTAGGGTCGGAAAGTTTGTGAGACTCTTGGCTAATTTCTTATTACCCTCCCCGGCTACTGCGCTTCCTGCCCCTCCCATCCAAAAACTTATTACTGACTTTTTTTGTCCGCTGGTTTAGCACCTCCTGTCTTAATCTTTTTATTTTTATATTTTAGAAAGCAACTTAACATTGGTAGTAATAAGACCGTTTTTAAATGTACAGATCTTTCCTTTTGAAAAATGACAGTGTATTTCTCCAGTTTCGTCTTTTTTGATGTGATAATTGTGCTAATACGGATTTTTATAGCGATGGTTTTAAATAACTATGCTAAACAAATAAACAAACAAACACTCTGAAGCTTTATCAGTGTAACATCAGATTTTAATTGGCTTATGGCTAAGTTGAGTATTAGAAGATGTTTAGATTGTGGATAGGTGAGTGACAATTTCATGGTGAGAGGAAGAATCCTCTGGCATGTCTAGTGCTTTTGAAAAGTGAACAAATGTAATTAAATTTCTGAATCTTTAAGTTTAGGTACCTGATGAATATCTATAAAGTATTCAATTTAACGGTTATTTTTTAATTTTAAGGTAGTTTGCTAACTATTTTCCAGATGTACTTTTGCCCCCTTAAACTTTTGCACAGGATTTTAGCAGATATGTTGAGGCATTGTCCATAGATAATTTATTAAATTAAAATGTAGTGTTATTAACTTCTTGCAGACAGTCTTTTGATTTGGAATAAGAGTGTTCCAGGTTTGAAATGTTTGACAAAACTGTTTTAGTTTGAGTACAAGATTATTTTTTCTTTGTAGATATGCAGTTAATTATGGAGTTGCAAGCTGAGTCCTTCAAAACATCCAAGATGGTGTGAAGAACAATGTTATCCATTTGATGATTAAAATTGAGGAATTCATGAAAAAAGAGGTGAAAGATGAGGTAAAGGATCTATGTAAGAGACATGAGTTGTTAAAGCTTAATTTTGTAGTGCCATTTGGCTTTTGGAAGAATTTATAGTTGTATAAATTCAGGGGCATGATCGTATATTACATTGGAGCCTACATCTGCCGAGTGTAAGGTCTGAGATATATCATGTGTGATAAATATGTGATCTATTCTTGACTAGGTTCTGGTGAACTGGCGAAAAATATGTATATTCTCTCAATGTGGGATTATATAACCTCCATGCATCAATTATATTTCTCTGCTTAAGGGCACAAACTAATAATGTTTGTGATGTATTTTGTGTATAAGTGGCCGTAGGGTTTCAATAAAAGAAACGTGTCACCAATGTGGATACAATCACCAGCAAAATAGAAATTATCTTCTGGATATTGCATCAACTTTTGGGTAACATGAACCGCTTTGCCGTGGTGCAAATTCTGCTGCAGTGTGGTGGAATTTTACACGTGCGCAGAACGGACAGACCCCGGCTGTCCGACGCACACGCCCACCATTGCGTCGGACAGCCGGGGGCTGTCCGACACATCGAAGAGGTTAGACCAAAATTGACAATCAGTAGTAGTGTGACCATGAACATTAAAAAGAGGGACTGGAAATTTGTCAATTAATAATGTGGTTAGTTACCATTGTCTGCCAACATCAGACTATTTTGAGATATCAATTAAATACGAAATGATTTATGACATAAAGTTATAACTCAATTTATTTTCCATGTCCTGGAAAAAAGAAAACCTCACCAACCCAACCCAACTTCAATTTCAAAGACTCACTTTGTGTAAGATATGATTCCTGTATGAGCGTGATACGTGCACCGAGTTTTGATAAATGGGTCAAAAATTGTTGTCTTTTATTTGGAGAGTTTAGACTTCAGACATTCCAAGACACAATTTTCAAAGACAAAAAAGAATAAAGAAAATAGTTAGATCAGACATATTTAATTGGGAATTACTCGAGAACCATGTAACAGCAAATGACTTTGGTAAAACAAGGGGAAAACGTTGACTAGATACATAAAGAGTAAAAAGGTAGTGAATTGGAGAGGGAAGCGGATAAGAAGGAGAAAGAAAGTGAAAAGGAAATGGTTGAAATCAGTGAGCGGATAGAAAGAGAAGCACTAGTAAGGAAGAAAAGAGAAAGTAAAACACACCTAAACATTTCAAAATGTATGGGGGAGGTGAAACCACATGGAAAAGACAGCATGTCTGGGCTCAAGGAGGAGTGTAGACATGAAACAGGGAATGAAAGCAGGCAAAAAATAGGAACACAATACCTGCAAAAGAGAAAAACAATTAGTCGATAAAATTGACAGGTAAAGGTGTACATTTTCTGTAGCACAGGCATATTATATCAAAACAGCAGTATTACCAATTGATAAAAGTCAAGTTAGGTTACTGAGACCAACAATTAAATAACCGAATATTTTATCATGAAAAATCCAGGATTTAAGAGATCTCAATGTATCCATGTTCTCTACTCTGCCAGTCTCAAAACAAATCTTCAACCTGGTGGGATCATCATATGATGTTGTTTTATTCTTGTAGGTCACTTTAAATAAACAGTGATGGAATAAGCCAAATCGAGAAGCAAGAGAGCAAAGTGCTGGTCTCATACTGAGAAAGTCTTTGGGTCTATCTGCTGTAATTTTATCCTAGTCTTGTGAAAAGTGCAGAACATTACCTGACCATGAAAAAACGTTTAATCAATTTAGCTTCTCAAAGGACTTTAAGTAGGCCAGTATACTCCAGGAAGTAAAGTATAACTCTTCTTGGCCTTTTAGAGGTGGAAGTGGGCTGATACCCTAATCTCTGTACACGTTGGATATTAAGTGAGGTTACTTCTGGCATATTTAGTAATTTAGGAAGAAAGGATTTCTGTTTTTGTTTTCAAGGTTTTCAACCTGTCACTGTAAAGTAGAAACTTGTACCTAAAAAGTCTTCACTTTGATGGTGGTGGTTTTAAAAGATGTATAGTATTGTTCATCTGTGGAAAGCCTTTCTTCCATTTGAGAACATCTGTCACAAAGTTTTTAAAATTTTCCATTTGTCTTTCCATGTACGGGAGTAAAGTGCAAATTTCTTTCAATAAAAGATCCATTAAAACAGAAGGAAGAGATGTTGTGGCGGATGGTGGATCTTTTTAAAGATGTTCTGTATATGCTCTCACAGCAATCAGTGACAGAGGAGCTGCAACAGAGTTGGAGGAAGAGGAGTTACCTCTAAGTAGAGATGCGGTTAAATCTTCCAGCTTGGAGAATTTGGAAAATATAGAGGAGTTTCTAATAGTCAATAGTGTTTTGATTTGTTTCAGTTGTCCCATAAATATGTTGAATATAAAAAGAAATGGAGCCATAATTTGTACCAAAGTTAAGGAGAGCACATAGGTGATATTTGTTCTGTGGTATTTGAAGCCTATTAAATGTAGTTTGAAAGACCTTGTTTCAAAAATAGAAATCACAAATAGACATGGCTCATTGGTTTTACCATTTTTTAAGCTGCAAGGTCAAGGTCACTTTGGGCGCCATCTTGGGTAGGGGAAGGATCGCGGTCTAGATGATCGTCGATCCCGCCCTCCCAGGTTACTAAAGGAGTGCAGCCCCGCCTAATCGAGGTATTTGCCATACTCTCTTTCACCCTTGAGGCGGAAGCCGGGGGCCCTTCAGCGCTCTTGCTGTCTTTTTCGAAATACTGCTATTTGTGCTAACTGCTGGCTAATGACTTAAGATTACCTGCAATTTGTACTAACTGTTGGTTAATGATTTGAGATTACCCGCTTTTAAAATCTGTATATATTTTAACAGGATAGATTTTACTTATCCAGTTAGCCTGACCTGGTGTGAGACTTAAGTCGCCCAGGGCGGCCTCCTTCCCCCTCCTCAGCCGATCAGAGCGCCGCTATTACCAGGCGCTGGGCGCTGAACTCACTTTGGGCGCCATCTTGGGTAGGGGAAGGATCGCGGTCTAGATGATCGTCGATCCCACCCTCCTCCCGCCCCTTACAGTGGATATAAACACCAGACACACCCGTCCGCGCAGCGGGCGGGCGCAGCGGGCACGCCGGCAGCGCGCCAAAGGCGCGCCAAAGGCAAGCCCGTCTGCGCCCGTCCGCGACCGGACGGGACCAGGGGCCACCCCCCCTGTGCAGCGTGGACCAGAGGGCAGTCAACCGATATGGTATGATACAGCCACATTAAAAAGTCTTATGGGGCCCATTAGTGATGCCTGCCGGCATTCCATTCATCCTAATTCCACCACGGGAATCTGTTCCCACTGTAAATTTTCACTTTCTAGTCAGGAGGGTCAACTCCACCCTGCTAAAACCTACAAAATGTTTCTTTTAAATTGCTGCTCATTAACCAAACACGCCCTGCAAATGTCCCTCCTGTTAGAGGAGAGTGACCCTGATGTAATGTTTTTAACAGAGACATGGCTGAAAGAAGCTTCTGACATGGATATTACCTCTATTTTACAAATGGGATACACGTTGCAAAGGCAAGATAGACCAGAAGGCAGAGGAGGTGGCTTAGCCATTCTTTTAAAAAACCACTACCTCTGTAGGACTTCATCGGCCGCCATATCTAATTGTGAAAGTTTGCTCTTTACTTTGGACTTTTCACCCACAGTCTCATTCTCTGGTGCTCTTATTTACCGTCCCCCCAACCAAATAGGTGAATTTATTGACTCACTCCAATCTAAGATAGCCGACTTAGCGGTTAGTAGACCCTATTTCTCGATATTAGGGGACATAAATATTCATTTAGATGACCCTAACAACTCTACGGCCAGGGCATTTCTGGACAATCTGGCGGCTCTTCAAATTGTACAGAAGGGCTTTGAACCCACTCATGAAAAGGGCCATCTCCTTGATGGGGTGCTTAGTAATGATCACAGATTGGAAGTAGGGAGTCCGTTGCCTCTTACATGGACAGACCACTATCTAATACCTATACAGTGGACACCAGCTATGCCACTACAGCCCTCGCCCCGCACTATCCTACAAGGGAGGGACTGGTCCAAAATTTCCTCGGATCAATGGGCCAACTTGCTCTCCTCTGCTCTCCCTCCAAATGAGACAGACCCTGCATTGCAATACGAGAACTACAACAACTGGCTGTGTGCAGCCCTGGACTCTATTGCACCTATCAAAGCCCTCAAAGAAAAAACTAAATCCAAGGATTCGCCTTGGTATACTCCCCAACTTAAAGAACTAAAGAGAGTGTGCAGGAAACTTGAAAGAAATTGGAGGATCTCCCATAGCAATATAGACAAAACTACGCATCTTGAAGCTATCAAACTATACAAAGCAGAAATTAGATGCACTAAAACATCATATTTTGAGGAAAAAATTAAAATCGCCTCCAACTCTTCTAGAGAAATTTTTCGGATAGCTAAATTTCTGATTGATACCCCTTTGTCCCCACCTGACCCTAGTAAAGCTCAGGCTCGCTGTGATAGTCAAGCTGAATACTTTCACAGCAAAATACAGAAAATTGTCTCTGCTTTTGAACCACCTAACTTATGTCAGGACATAGGAACCAACTCACCTAACACCAGCACTCCAAAATTAGAAGAATTTCCACTGTTGGATACCAACTTACTTGGGGTCATCATGTCAAAAATAAAATCCGGATCTCCTGCGGATCCTGCTCCCCCCTGCCATTTAATAACAATTGAAAATACCATCAAACCAGTTATCCTTAATATTTTAAATGCCTCCATTACCACAGGCCTAGTGCCCACAGCGTGGAAATGTGCCCAAGTTAAGGCTCTACTGAAAAAGCCCACCCTAGATTCTGAGGACATGGCTAACTACCGGCCTATTTCTCTCCTTCCATGGGTCAGTAAACTTTTGGAAAGACATATTAACACGTCTATCACCCAATTTTTAGAAGATTATCATCTTCTCTATGACTCCCAAGCCGGCTTTCGTCCCAAATTGGGAACTGAGGCGGCTCTTTTGGCGGTAACTGAATTGGCCAGGAAACAAATGGATCAAGGCGGCACTACAGCAATCATGCTGCTCGATCTTAGTGCCGCTTTCGACACTGTTAACACCAGCATTCTTCTTCACCGCCTCTATAAAATGGGAATCTCAGGGAAGGCCATGGATTGGCTCCAGTCTTTTCTGGAGAATCGCTCATTTAAGGTTGTCGAGGGCACTACCCATTCAAAATGCTGGCCCTTGGATCAAGGTGTGCCCCAGGGCTCTGCCTTGAGTCCAACACTTTTTAATATTTATATGCAGCCTTTGGCTGATATAGTGCACTCGTTCGGCCTTGGCATAGTGACATACGCCGATGATACGCAATTAGTCGTATCTATGAATCAGGCGGACTCCTCTTCTTCAAACTTAAGCAACTGTCTAGTAGCGGTTGCTCACTGGATGGCTATCTCGCACTTAAAATTAAATGGCGAGAAAACGGAGCTCCTGATGTTAGGCAACTCAGCCATTCCCAGCCTTCTCACGGATTGGCCCCTGTGTATGGGGCCCCCGCCACAACCCAAGCCCCATATAAAGAGCCTAGGCATTTGGCTGGACACTAATCTTAACTTTCTGCAGCAAGCTACTACTCTGTCCGCCATATGCTTTGGGCTCATGCGTATGCTGAGAAAGGTGTTACCACTTCTCCCTTTCGAAGCCCGCAGAATAATGGTGCAAGCCATTATTCTGTCCCGCCTGGACTACGGGAACTCCTTATACTTAGGGGCTCCTACCTCCACAATAAGGAAGTTGCAGGTGACTCAAAATGCTGCAGCCCGCCTTCTATTAGGCCTCAACAAACGGCAATCAGGTACCATGGCCCTGAGGAAACTGCACTGGCTTCCTATAAAAGCCAGAGTGTTGTTTAAATCCCTGTGTTTCATGCACAAAGCCATGCGGAAGACCGCCCCCACTATGATCTGCTCTCTAGCGGAACCCTACCTCCCTCACAGATCTCTGCGTTCAAGCACTGCCTTTCTAGCTACTGTGAATAAGATCAGACGCACTAGATGGGGTGGACGCTCCTTTTCCTGGAATGCTGCTAGGGAATGGAACTCTTTGCCCACTCTCCTTCGCAGTGAACCGAACCTTTTAAAATTTCGGAGGAATCTGAAAACCTATCTGTTCATCTAATTCTCCTCCTCTCTCTTTAGTATGACGGTACTTAGCGCTACGAGGCCTCAGGGTTGTTTGCGCTTTATAAAACCCGGTTAATAATAATAATAATAATAATAAAGTAATAGGAATTTGTGCAGGCGGTGAGTATGATAGAGGAAACACCATAAAATACTATGTGCTCACTATTCAATATGTCAAGGAGCTGAAATATTGTGCAAGTATAATTATATATATGTACAGGAAGGCAGACTTGAGTGCTCCAGCTTGTGCCTTCAAAACAGAGTCATTGTAGAAAGAACTGACAGGAAACTAGTTGAGTGCACACCTGGAAATGGCCATGGAGTCGGCACTCCACTTCCCACACAATTCCATCTTCACAAAATGGCAGGTGTGATGATGAGAGCCTCGTACTACCACAGAAAAATATAGTGCGCATTCCTCCTTGATGACGAACATAGTAAAGACAGGTGCATGGCAATAATTGGAGATCTGCACTCCAAAACATTGAGTCACCAAGAAGTAAAGCTGCCACAGCGTCGCAATGCCCTTATATCATCCGGAGGAGTGCCACTCGGATGCCGCAATCTTCCTCAGGCATCAAGCCATGCCCCCGGCACAATATAATTTAATAGATAGAGGGTTGGGATAGGGTGAAGGGAAAAAAGAAATATTAATCCCTGTGGGATTTGATTCATGCAGGAACAGCAAATAAATATTAAGCATTGAGGTTGAATCTGTATGTGCCTGTCATCCCAAGCAACAAAAACTACACTGTGCCACAGAGTGCTGTTTTCTAATCAATCTCATTATTTATTGTAGTGAAGACATTGTTAGCAAAATGAAAAAGGTCTTTCAAGGCCCCATTTTCTTGCCTCTCCTTTAAGTGGGAAATAAGCCTCTACCCCTTTATCCTCCAAATAAGAATTAAACAATAGGAAGTGCATTTACCCAGGCCACAGCACCCAAGATGAATTACTTTATCCCAGGCTTACGAGGCTTTAAGAGGAACTGATCTATTGATACATAGCCAAACTTCCAGGCTGTGTTGTGCTCATAAACATTTTTCAAAATACAAGGAGGTTGCAAAAATAATTTATGTTGTTGCTACATATATATGTTAGACAAATCTTTGGAACTGTTGCCTCCTGAAGAACCTATCGACCATTACTGAAAAAACCTGCCATTTACCATATCCACCATCACCATGCCCGATTGAAATATGTTGCCAGTAGTAGACATTTAGAACGTAGAATGGGATGAGAGAGAAATCAGACACCTGCTATCACCACTCATATTTGTCACTCTGCTGGATACTGATGCCTGAAGGTTGAAGGTTGAATTTGTGGTATCTAGAATACCATTATCAAGGTAGTGCATCTCACCCTAACACTAGAAAGAACATACATTAAGAGTATCTCTATGTAACAAACTCTGCGCTCTTGTGTGAAGCTGGTGTTCTTGAACCTGAAGCCAAACAATATTTAATAAAGGATATGTATTGACAGACCCTTCTTCCCTGTTGTCAAGACTGCCTTTTATGTAAATATAATAAATAATCAGCAATGTTCTATGATTCTTGTTAAGAGTAGGGGTGGACGAAACTGGCGCAATTTGGTCTTTTATAATCATGTGGAATTACATAAACATTATGCAAGATTATGCAGATTTACACAAGATAAATCTCGTGGAAGTTGCCCCAAAAAGTAATGCTAGTGACTCCGTTCATGCTCAAAAACAGCATAAATGGTACGTTGCATTGTGCGAGCATGCACTCATTGGGCCTGAGCCACAAAAGTGAACTTACATGTAATATTTTTTTACTACTTACAACCCTTGCCCTACCCTCTGTAACTAGCAACCACTAATGGGGTTCTTCAACATACACCAAAAACAACAATCCCTCCTTTGCAAGAGCTTCTTTTCTTACCTCACTAGATAACGCAAGGCTTGCTGTGTCACCTATAATCTGCTCATAACTTAATGCAGGGTTTTGCAAAGGGCTTCCTTAATGCTGATTTCTTTCTAAAAAGGATTGGTGCGAATGGGATGGTCCTACACTGGTTCACATCCCTTCTACAAAACTACCCTCAACAAATAAAAGTAAACAATCTGACCTCTAAGACAATGGCAATAACCTGTGGTGTCCCCAAAGGCTCTGTCCTCTCACCAACTCTGTTCAGTATCTACCTGGAGCCCTTTAGCATCATTCTCAGCCAAGCAAATGTCCACTTCCATCTATAGTTAGATGACACCCAGCTCTACATGGAAATCTCTTAACTAGGAGATGTACAAGGCTAAATGCCACCCTCAAAGAAGTCCAACTATGGCTATCTCGCAACCACCTAAAACACAACAAAGATAAGACAGAAGTTCTTCTCATATCAAAGGCAGAACAGTTCCCCCAGATGCAAGAATGGCTAAACGCCTTAGACGCTCTTAACTGCAATCTAACCCTATCTGACTCTGACAAGTCTCTTGGAATCACATTAGACTCTAAACTGACCATGAAAGATCATATAAAGAATAGTGTGAAGTATGCCTTCCACAACCTGAAACTTCTTAACAAAATCAAACCCTACCTACCGCCAAATGATCTTAAATCTGCAGCGCAATCGCTGGTGCTGTCCAGATTGGACTACAGTAACTCCACCCTCACAGGCACTGTGAAATCCCACCTTGCACCTCTTAAAACCCCTCTCAATGTAGCCACCAGAATGGTCACAGGAATTAAAAAATATGACCACATCTCTTTCCTGAAAGAACTGAACTGGTTTGCAATTGCAGTACACTGCAGCTACAGAACCGCTTGTCTTACTCACTCACAAAGCCCTTCACACTGGAAAACCAGCCTATCTAGCCTCAAAACTCAAAAAGGCAGTTCAGTCGAGAAACCTAAGAAGTTCAAACATCTGACAAACATCTGACACCTTATTCCACCTAAAGCACACAAACAAAAGCCCCTAGTAGCTCCTTCCTAAGCAACTCCCCTAAAATCTGTAACTCTATACCTACAC
Organism: Lissotriton helveticus; assembly: GCF_964261635.1. NCBI lineage: Eukaryota > Metazoa > Chordata > Amphibia > Caudata > Salamandridae > Lissotriton > Lissotriton helveticus. The sequence continues at coordinate 180,238,358 of NC_136063.1, forward strand.
ACATCAGGACGAACCCCTCCTTCCGGAGCTTCAAGAAACAGGTAAAGGGTCTCCTCCTCATCCAGCATCTAAATTAGTGGACCTAAACGGACCAACAAGACAGGACCTTTATTTACCTCCCAGTTTCTCCCCTTACCCTCTCTTGATAATATATGCAAATATACAATGCATCTTCATTCTTCTGGCATTGGGGGTGCAGGGCTAAACAACAAAGATGAATCATTATTGAGCATTCTTCTTACAGACTAGATGGTCTGTAAAAAATAAAATGTCAATATTGGGGAGTCAAGGTAAGTATCATGATGCCTGAGGTGCAAGAGGGCATGGGCTGATGCAATGGTGTGCAACTGATTAAGAAGGGGGGAGAATGAATATTACACCACCAACCTCAAACTACTAGTTTCATGTACCCAGCTGATTACTCAAACAACATTTTGCTGTGTCAAGTCAAGTAGACCATAATTCAACCACCTAAATTAGAGTTTGCCATTTGAGGCACTACTTTACAGTTTCCTAATCAACCCACCTGTCAAGTCGACATGAGTAGGCCTCTTTGAGTCCTCTTTTTTCTCATTAAAGAAGATAGCCAATGATCCCTCTTCAGGTCATTGTCAACTGTACTTTAAGATTTCACCAGAAAGAGTTAGACCAGTAGTGTTGAGCAAGAAAATCAAAACAATGTGGACATTTGTTTACACTTGCAAAATAAAATGACTGGTATCAGAAGAACCTAGAGATGACGGACTTGAATTAACTAAAGCAAAATTAAAGTAATAATCCCAGTTAAACGTGAAAGGCGATAACTGATGCAGAATATCCCCCCCAAACATTACATTATCATGTGTAGCTTACCGGACCCTCCCATCCACTAAAACATTAAACGATTTATGTGGTAATACTAATTAGTGAAAGTAAGGTACCTGTTTCAAGTGCAGTGTCCATTTACTTTCCTGCCTGTCTTCTCCATGGAAGTGATACACAATAGAGAGCTTTCTTTTAAATCTTCACTGCCAATACAGCAAGGGAATGAAACATAGGATAGGAATGGGATGCATCTTCTTGTTATTTAACTTCTTTTTAGGAAATACAGGTAAATGACCATCATACTTGGAAGAAGTACTGACTTGCACCCAAAAATTAGCTTTGCCATGTCTGCCTTGTTACAAATGTGTCAGTCGTCACCCCTATTTTCTGTCATCAGCCACTGGGATATAGAATTGCCTAGCAAGGATGCTTTGGAATAAGATCAAAATGGCTGACACTGTGGCCAATATGTGAGTTCAGGGTTTCCTGGGAAAGATAGTCATGTTGTTGGGCGATGTCCCTTCACACATTCTTTCGGCAAATGGCGCTGTCATTTTGTGACAACCATCAGCCTTTCCATTCTCCAAATTAATTTGGCAGGAGTGAGTTTAGAGTATTGTGCTCACTTGCTCGGCTAGCGAGGAAAAATGAGCCGTGATTCTTGACACTTGCCCAGACATTATTAAAACCTGGCTGCCCTCAGTGTATCTGAAACTCAACCTAATCAAGACTGCATTTTCTCAATGTTGGAAAATCCTTGTAGGTCTTTCATCAATGGGTATTCCATGTACGTGTATCTGCCCTTCAGGGACCACTTAAAGACATAACAAAACAAAAAGCATTGTTCCAGATTTTATTACTGTGCACAAAACACGATCTTCCTTTGATACCTCTGTACTGGGACTGTCTAATCCATGTACTAAGACATAATCGTATCACACACTAATAGTGTCAAACGTTGTTCACTGGTCTCCTTAAATCCTCTCGATATCAATAAAAGCCATTCTTCAGCATTGTCTCCGCTAGTAACCAACCAAAGAAAGTATGACCACATCTCCCTCAGTGGTGGCTGACCACGGTACAAGTGGTAGGGTGGCAAGGGGGAGTGGACATAAATACATAAAAAATAGAAAAAATAAATTAAAGAAGTGTGACTGACCTGACGCTGCGTCTTCCTCCTCTCCCAATCCCTGAATGCTCCTCCGCCATAGATGAGGAGCCACCCCTGATCTCCCCTACCTTGAAACAATGCTTCGGCTCCTTGTGTCTACCAAACTCCACCTATGTGAATCTTTTGTGATATCTCGCAATTTAATCCTGACTTCCTTGTTTTTAATGCTGACCCTGAAGCCATAGAGATCTGTCAGGCAGAAGAAGCAGTCTAAATATGTGGGATGTAGTCAGTCAAGGCTTTGGGGTGCATGCCTCCGCTGCCCCAGCAAAAGAGAGTTCAACCTGCCAAGCTCTAAATGATTCCCCGTATTCTTTGCATGCCTCATTTTACTGTGAAATTGTGTCTCTGATATCTGCATTTGCACCTTTGTTGTCCTCATTTAACCCTAAAAATATCTCAGCATCTCTCTGTGCTCTTACATATTGACTATGTACCAAGCTGAAACATACAGGGCTCATCTGTCCTTTGGGCCTCGACTTTATTAATACCCCCTAATAACATACATTTTAAAATACTACTCAACACTGGAACATGACAACTTCGTCCTACAAGACACATGCTATTATTTTTTAGTGCATGTGAATTTTATTTTCTGTATATTTTGGATAGTCTTTTGGGGTTTTCTCTGCACATAAATCGCCACCACTTGTGGTGTCCTGTTGCTTTGTAGATCTAATGAAAACGGCTCAACGTCTCTACTGTTTCATGAGATTCACAATGTACTGCAGTGGAAATTTTAGGCACTCAATGTTCAGAAAAGTTGTACTTATTTCAGGAGCCCAGCAACCTGAGCATTGTACAGATTAGTTTGTTCTGTGCCCAATCTGACAGCACCCCACCAGGCAAATAATATGTAAAACGTGAACGCGATGTGCCAAATCTTAAAGTGCTCTCTTCACATTTTCAAAGCCAGAGCTTTCAGTTTGTTTTATATTGATATTTTCAGAATTTCACCTGTACACAAATACTTATTTTCTATTTATCTGTACTGGATTATCTACAGATATAGGTACCGGGGGCATGTGCACCAACAGACAAACCTTTACCCAAATGTAATTTTATTGTGGATGACAATACCGCAGCCACTACATTGCTTGCCATTACATCACAGAGTAAGTATGCATGCACTATAGTTATTCAAGGTCCACTTACCTAAACACATCATGCTATGTAGTGTTTAGATTGATATGGTGGTTGTATTTTGTGTTATGGGGTATGTCACATTTGGTATTGCCTCTGTACTGTAACTTGATTTCATTTATTTGTCCACCTGGAGTTTTTATATTCAGGTTTAGAATGCCACTCACCTACACCCTACATAAAAAATGTGGCTGTTATTTTCCTTTCCACAAGCTGGATGCTCATTTGTTGCTACCTCTTGAACAAGTAAATGTACATGTTTCTGGGATGGTAGTGTATGGATAAACAAGATGTTTGAGAATACCTACAAGGGTTCGGGACACCGACTGTCTCAGACTCACAGCTGCAATTTGAGGGGAAATTAAACATACCATTTCCAGTAGGAAGTGAAATCTGCAGTCTGGACTAAGCATGGGCGGATTTTGCGAATTGGCAATCCGCGAACTTGCGTATTTACGGATTCGCAATCTGCAAAATCCGCGAACTCTCGCGAATTTGCGGATTTTTTTTTCTGTGTTCGCAAGGGTTTCTGCCAGTTCGCGAGGGTTGTGTACCAGTTCGCAATTGCGAACTTATTTGTCGGCTCGCAACGGCCGCGACTATGTTGTTTCTACGTCTGGTTCATCATCACAGGTTCACAGCACCCTCTGTTTCACCACTGCCACCCTCTGGTACACCCATGCCACCCTCTGGTACATCACTGGCACCCTCTGGTTGGTTTATCACTGTAGATTATGGGGGTGAAAAAAAGCAAGCACACCTGCCCTGCTTCAACTGACATGAATTAATTTGGGGTTGATTAATGTGTCACTGAATTTAAACTTCCAGTCTGGCTGGCACCTGCTTCCTTATCTGTAATTTGCTTTCTGTTGCAGTGCAATTTTTTTTCACAGGACCTTTGTGGCCTACTTGTAGCTATTCTCTGAGCCTGCTGTGAGGGTAAGAGCAGGGTCATAGAATAGTTGCAAGTAGGCAACTGAACTCTGAAGGGGCCCCTCAGGAAGCACTACAGGGAATGGTTACTAATGATAAGATTGAACTTTTGCACCTGCTGAGTGCTTTCAGTTTTGCAAAAATCCAAATATCCAGCAGCATCCACAAAAAGTAATCCTTCCAGGTCAAGATCCAAATCAAAGTGACCAGCACATGAAGAAAGCACTGGGAGGAGCCTGCAGGACAGGAACAGGAAGTTGGAGACTGTGGGGCACTTCCTTCCTCCCCCCCCCCCTTCCCCCCCAAAATGGACTCCTTGCAAAGAAAAAGTGCAGGCAAATGTCAACCTGAGGAGTTATTCTGATAAAAATCATAATTTACAAGGTTTATGCTGCCTGCTGGTGGATTTCTTGTGCGAAATTACAAATTTTGCAATCTCGCAATTGCGAGATTGTCGCTGCCCGCCACATCTACGTGTTCGCAAGTGTTTACTCCCGCGAAATTGTATAGTATTCTAGTTGGCAAGTGCGACCAAGCAAAAAATCTGCTTCGCACGGATTTTACGAATTTTCGGCAAGTTCCCGAGAGTTCGCGGATTGCGAATTTGCCGAAAATCCGCAAAATCCGCGAGCGGAACGGATTTTACGCTCATGCTTAGTCAGGACAACACACAGATTCTAATTCTGTGAATCAGCTACTTGGGAATCTAAACTGATAATCCAGTTTATTGTATTGAATACAAAAGATTTTTTCAATCTGGCCCTCAGCGCCCATAACGGAAATGCCCCAGTTCCTCAGACTGCAAATAATTCACCTCTGATTTCCTGAGCACAGACAATCACCAAATCCCAGGACAACAAATGCTTTACTACTCAACAGGTAGCTACAAAGCACCCTGGAAAATGTCACTGGTTCCATTTTGTACCTGGCAAGCATACTGCAGTATGCACAGGCACCAGGGGCCCGATGTAGGTAAATCTAATTTACCACTTCTAAAATACCGAATCATACCGATTCGGTATTTAAGAAGTGGTAAATTAGAGGGGAGGAAATGCAGGTAATTCTGATTCGGTAAATACCGAATCTGTAAGATTCGGTATTTACCGATTCTGTAAATACCGAATCGGTATCCCCCATTGATTCCTATGGGCCTTGAAGCCCATAGGAATCAATGTGGAATACCGAATCGGTATTTACCGATTCGGTAAATACCTATTCTTGCAAGGGTGCAGGGGGTGTCACTTTGACACCCTCTAGCACCCCAATTACAGGCTTGTGTGCCATGTGGCACACAGACATGCCCTAAGGGCATGTCTGTGTGTCACATGGCACAGGTGTGCATGCACAGATGTGCATGCACACCTGGATTCGGTATTTTACCACCCAATTGGATTGGGTGGTAAAATACCGACTCTTGAAGGCCTGTGGCACTCTTCAGAGTGCCACCTACATCTCTATTTACCGATTCTGTACATTTACCGATTCGGTATTTTACCGAATCGGTAAATGTACAGAATCGGTAAAATTACCGATTCTGCACTTAAGTAGCCCCCTACATAAGAAAACCGTAATACCGGTCGGAAACGGCCGAATTCGGCCGTTTCCGACCGGTATTAGGGCTCCTACATCTGGCCCCAGGTGTCTTAAGAGCGTTGGTAGAAGAAGTACATTCCCGTTTTACTTTTTTCAAAGATGTCCAGCATCCCATGCAAGAACATAGGAGCAAAAATAGCAACTACCAATGTATTGTTGATGTAAGTATGTGTTGGTAAATGTACTACTCTTAACTACACATATGTGTACCTCTAGAAATAAACATGACCTAATATTGCTAAGGTGCATACGTGAGCAATTAAGTATTTTAAAAATATACTTACCTGTATATACTTAACATATTGATATTTTGGTTGTTGCTATTTTTGCCATCGCTTTTTGATAGAATGATATTTAAAGCTCAGTATTCTGTTACCATATCCAAGCCAGGGGTTTTGCAAGCATATCTGTAGAGAAACTTGTTAAATAGTCCAATACTTTGGGGTCTGACACAGTACTCAGGATCAAGGTTTCAAGCAGGATATGATTATAACAGCAGCTGCACCTGGTTAAGGGCGGAGGAGCCCCACCCCTCCACCCTTTTCTGATGCAATAAGATGTCTAGCAAAGTCATCCTATCAGAGACCCCTCATGTGTGGGTCAGGCAGCCAGGTGCTGTAAATGCTCTAAATGCGCTGGATGCTGGCTGACTGAGCCAAATTTGCCAGCCTGAAAATTTCACACCCCAGTGGGCGTGACCTCCTCAGTCTGGCAAATTCTACTGTGAGCCTTCCCTTCTTGTTGAGGGGGAGAGTCATTGCCAGACTCAGACTTGGGAAATTCAGTTTTAAGCCCTGAAGTGCCAATGGCCCAGTGTTGATCAGTGATGTTCTTCACAGAGTGAAGTGGGGTCTGCAATTCTTACTGACCCTATGACACTCTGTGAGGAGGGATGGAAGGTCCTCTTCTCATTGGCTGACCTTTTATATGGTCAGCCAATAAAAGGAGGCAACGGGATCTTTCTTCAGTCCCTTCCTCAAGGAAACAACAGAGGTTCTCCTCCCAAGATCACTGCTGTTGCCCTGTAACGTTTTTTTGTAATGTTGGGTTTCGTGCGTGTGTCTATGTATGAATAATTGTGTATTTTGGCATGCATGCATGCTGTGAATGGATGTGTAAGTGTGTATGTGCTGGGTGTAAGTGTGTGTTTGTGTCTGCAGTTTTATCTTCTGCCTTAGAAGATTTTATGGAAGACCTAATGGTCAATGGGAATAGGGCAAGATGCTGAAGCTGACAAGAGTCCCTGAAAGTCAGAAATGCTAGTAGTAGGGTCATAATGAAACCTAGAGATTTGGTGCTGAAAGTACAGAGTGGGATAAAAAATGTTTTAAATAGCTTGCAAGGGAACATTTCCTTTGTGCTGACACTGCCTTACCCCACTCTCAAGCCCTCATTTCAGACTTGGATATATACCAAGGAGGGAACAGTCGTGGAAAATTTACATACTGATCATGCCGCACATTTGATACAATGTAGAGCATAGGGCGGTTTTCCGGCCAGAAATATGTTGTGAGAATGGTGTTCTTAAATACATCGCCATTGGTTGAAATTTGTTTTATTTTATTTATTTATTTATTTATTTTTAAAGTTTTCCATAGCGCGGACCAGACTCAGGGTAGGGTATGAGAGCACTTTACAGAAAGTACATAGAATGCATAAAAACAAGTAACAAGATAAAAGCAGTAGATAATATCAACATGTTTAGTCAAAAGATCGGAGGGGCACTGGCAACAAGGATAACTGATCAACAGAATTGAAGGTCTCATTTAGGACACACTCACACAGATCAACTGCTCGGCATTTGAGACTTGTAAATGGATAAGGCAGGGGAGTGTATATTGGAACGCTGGTCATTCTAGGAAGTAGGGATTAAGGACGCGCTTGATGTGTAAAATTGAATAATTAAATTTGGCATTGTTTTATTACGTATTAGGAATCTTGTTGTAGCATTATTAGACTATTGATTTGGCGATCCTGATAATTGAACCGATAATTGGTAATACTAAGCAAAGGGTGGAATATGACCCAGGACATTTTAAATCATTAATTTTGTATGAATTTCGTTCTCCAATACGAGGACGGGGATAGATTGATTGGTTACAGAGTTTGTTCAGATCACTTGAGATTGGCTCCTACACTGGGATTTGTCAGAAGGGTTTTAGTGTTTGCCATTGATATCATGAGACAATCCTAAGACATTTATGCATATTTTAGTTTATCTATACTTAATGCACCATGATTGCAACAGATGTTAGAGTTGCAGACTTTTGATTTTTGGCCCATTGCATATTTTAGATCACACCACAAGGTACTATACCTTTGAATCCTTTGGAACAAGAACAACTTGGGGACACCTTTACTCTTTTATTTCCACTACACAAGGATATAATATTTACTCCTTTGAGGAACATATCAAACTGAGTTACATTTTTAATATGGTCAACCCAAATGATAGATATTGATATCGGTTGGTTATGATTGTTGCTCAACATGATGACCTTTTATCATTTGAAGAATATTTTCAAGTGAGAAGTTTGGGATGTTTCGTTTTTACAGCATACATGATCTGTATGAACACTGGTTCTAATGGTTATCCTAGGTAATCTATAAAGGATATCGAATGTTGCCTAACATGATGACTTATTGATGCATTTATAGATCTTTTCCAAGGGAAATGCACTGAAAATCTAGCTTTTTGTAGCATAAACGGTCTGTATTATTATTGGTTTTAAACTAAATAACTAATATGATTACAATGAAGATAATAACAGTTGGCTTTAGTGTTCTAGATAGAATGTACAATGTGTATAGTCAGGGGGTCTTGGGTAGCATGTTTACCAATAGTGTGAAGTTTTGGGGATTTGGTATAAATGTTAATATATGAATATATTTTTGTAAATGACACATTGGCTTATCTATATTTTCAAAAATGTTTACAGCCCTGATGAAGTCGTGTTGGCTGGGCTGATGTACGCAAGTAATTAAAACTTCAATAAAGTGGACTTTGAAACAGACAAACAAAACTTCTTCAAACAATATATCTGGATGTGATGGATTTATGAGATGTATTGTATTTACAATTCAATTATATATAATACAATAACATGCTCCTTTTCACACTTTGTTGGATGGACTTGGAAGGTATTATGGTGCTTGAAATCCTTCATCTGTGTAGGGTTCCACACGGTCTGGTACATTTACTACGAGGTTCCACTGAAGCTCTTTTATTGTGGCAAACAGCTCTAAGCGAGATCAACCTGTAAATTGGGCTCATCTAGTTCACTCATTTCTCTGGTTGCCTCAGCACCTTGTCCCTGTCATCTGGAGGTCGAAATGTTTCTCAATTTTCCTTGGTGCTAAAGTGTTTTCTACTGGTCACTCCGCAAGGCCCTAATCCTCAATGGAAGCGTGTAGTGTAACAGAGCATAGACAGAAGTTGTAGACAGCCTTATTCACTCATATCAGACACACATTCAAAAATACTACCAGTCTCCATTGTTCTGCTGGTTTCTCTCAGAAAGGATTCCCTTCTTGTGCTTTACGTCTTTGGGATCCGAAAAGGGCAGCTGGTATGACCCTTCTAGTACTTGGGTCAAGAGAGAACAGGCCCAGGTCTCTGTCCTCTTCCATGAAGCAAAGGTTTTTCCCTTTTCTGGAGGCTTCACCAAATCCAGTTAATTTCTGATGTGCTGGTGGTAGGAGCCTGTCTTCTAAAGAATGCTAGCTAGTGATTGTGACAATACATAATCAATTTCAAAGAAATCAATACAGCTCCAGCCTCCGGTAGCAGTACTACCTGTCCTTTAATAATCTCAGAAACCTTACTCTGGGGGTCCTTCAGGAGTAGTAGGGCCTCAATGTCAGTGTGAGAAATTTTGAATCCCCACCATAGTGTGTCCTGTTAAAATGATGAAGGTTTCCTGAAAAGCCCATCCAATGCTTGTTCTGAGGTCAAGTCCTATCCTGTAGTGAGTGAAGACAACTTGGCTGGGAAGAGACCAATGATCAAAGTCTCTCCTCACGCAAGATAACTGTTGACCATTAACAAACCAACAATCAGGACCACAGCCTGATATGTTTGATGCAATTTGATATTCATGTCTACTCCTCTGTCCAACATTACAAGCTAATTGAAGGTAGTATAGACATCTCATCAAAGATTGCTTTGCTGCCACTGGAGAAGGGAGAGATTGACAGAAGTGAACTAGTTGCTGTCCAGGCTCTCAGGAAGAGCAAAGTAAGTTTTATCATACTCATCTTTGCTGCGTATTTACCAAAAATCTATATCCTCACTGCTGAATTAGTTTCACTGTAGATATTACAACAGTTAGTAGATGATTCTCATTGTAGTTCAACAAGGTGATTTCTGACAAAATATTACTTTTATTTGTGAGTAAGCTTGCTTGAAAGAGAAAGGCAACTGCAGCCTATTCAGTGAAATACCACTTTTCATCAGATCACCCCAGGGACATGCCATCTTTCATATTTGATGTGTCCCACTTTTGTGCATTATGCACCCAGCCCTTCATGAAGGCACTACCCTTATTGAAAGTAGGCTTTGCTGCATGTGTCTGCTGCAGCCTTGCTCAGGGCAGTGCAAAGCTACAAGGACAGGCCTTAAGCAAGTCTTCTAAATACACCCGTGGGTAGTGTAAATCTGCACAGCAGCCCACAAGTAATATTACATTGTTATGACAATAACAGACTTCCTGTCCCATATTACTGTGGCTACATTAAATAGCTTAGTAGGCCAGCTGGGGTTGGCCAATCCTTCACCACGCTTAAGGATCACAGCACATTGACTGGGCAGTGTTTAGCAGTTTCTTTTAGGCAGAGTCAAAACCCCACTACATCTAGTACTAAATATCTTTGGGTGGGGCATGCATAAAGAGGCACTTGATTACACAGATGTTAACATTGCCTTATTTAGTGTACTTAAGTGACTGCCTTGTAATGATGGAATACTGAGTATGCCTTGCTGTAAATAAAACATATGACCTTCAGATCACTTCAGAAAGCGGCATTGAGGGATAACTCGTTGATCCATCTTGCTGTCTTTCTATCAACAAATTACGTACGTAGATGAGAACAAATTACTTTTTGTCGCCATTGATAAATGAACAGTGGTGATATTCATCTCCAGGACACGACTATTAGGAAAAACAGACCCTCACTCATGTTTCATAAACTTAAATTGTCCATCATTTGGCTTGCTTTCCAACTACAGTGGTGCTATATAATTTATTAGCCTATCCATGACCAAATTATGGGATGGTACTTCAAGAATTAATTGAAGGTGGAAAAGCAGAGCATCCTTCCACCTTCAGTTTTGCAAGCCACCCCTGTCCTGGGTGTCTTTTCAGAATATCGAAGTCACAAAATATCAAAAGCAGGATATTGAGGACCAAAATATCGACATTTAAGGATGTATATTATGGCTATACCTAACTCCCCATATACATAGGCATACACAAAATGATACTTCACAGAGCCATTGACCTTGGGTTAAATGGGGTCCCTATGAAGGTTTGGGGCCCCTTTGGAGGGCTGGGGGCCTTCCTGCGCTACAGGGACATGTGTTATGCCCCTCCATAGGTGTCTAAATGTTGAGTTATGAACAGTAAGTATTTACTTTCCTCTGTGCACTTACCGTCTCTATATTTTGTTCTCGATATTCTGGTCATGATATTGTGGGGGATATTTCCAATAAAATGCTGGAGCGCAGTATTACTCCAAAATTGCTAACGTTGCACTCCGACATTTTTTAAACGCAGGGATGTGTCGTTTTAACAAAAGCCTGGTCACCCTGTGTTTTCCCGAGCACTTGTGCTAAAAAAGCAGTGGCATTAACAATCTTTCAAGGCAATTTGCTCTTTACGTGTGTTCTGCAGAATGCAGCACATAGAAAGAGCAAACTACAAGGAGAAATAAATAATTTCTTCTTGTTTCGCCATCCTAACACCAGGTATTCCCAGGTCTTAGTTTTTGGCCCTGCACATCCTTGTAAGTAGGGGGTAGCCTCAAAAAGCAATGGGTGTTGCGATGGAACGCCCACTGTAACACTCATTGTCCGCCCCATTGCAGCAGCAGACTGCTGCGGCAAGGGGCATATTTACAAAGTGGCATTAGGCCACGCTAAGTGGCTTAACCTCTTCCGTGCGTCAGACGGCCCACAGCAGTCTGACGTCACGGTGGGCGTGTGCGTCAGACGGCTGAGGGCCGTCTGATTTGCGCATGCATAGAATTAGCACACACAGCAGGGAAATGTGTGCCGCATCGAAGCGGTTGACACTACCTTGTAAATATGGGGTATGGAGCAATGCCACCGGAGCTTCAGAAATAGTGATGCTCCGGTAGCGTTAGGGGTTTGTAAATATGCCCCTGTGTGACCCTGATATTCCAAACTGCAGTCCTGTCCCACGCTCACAAGGGGCTTCCCTGTGCACTGCATAACCAGGAGCCAGCGGCCCAGCGAGTGCTGCTGTTGAATTTCCATAAAAGTCTGCATGCTGATAATCCGTATTAGAACAAGCCCTTGCTTCCTTTTCATCAAGGCTGAGCTCAGCCTTTACCTCTCACTCCGCTCTCCCCTGAAGTGTGGCTGTGACTGACAGGCACCATGCATAAAGCTAATCTTCGAAACATACCGCCTGCATAAAATATTTTACAACAGAATGAGGAACAGCCGGCCCTGACATCCACGCTGCTGGCATTTTTCAGGGAGATAAACTTCATGACTTGAGGTTAGCCAAGCCAAAAATAGCACCAAATCCTGCACATGCAGGGATTATATTGAAAATGATTTACATTGCAAGGCCTCGAGTGTTCTTGGTATATTTTATTCCAAATTGACATCATTTTAAAGCAAATATATGACATCTGCCAGGAAGAGGTTGAAAAGATTACTAATCCGTGTCAGGCATGCAATTAAAGTTCCCATTACAGACTTTTTACACAGTTGTCCTCTCTTTTTTTCTCACTGCTGAAGCCTTGACAGGCAGAGTGGAAATGCACTTTCGCTGAAAAAAAGGTCAGAGATGGCACAGCATATTTTCACCCTAATGGCGAAAGATACAAATTGTCCCCCAGAAGTGCTGGCTGAAAGGCTGCTCGGTAATCAGACATGAAACAGAAGATTGCCTTTGGTCAGTCAGAGAGATGTGATTTCCCGGAAGGTTTCTGTACTAAACTGCACAGCCACATTCGTGATTATATTTTTGTTCCACATTTGTATATGTTACATTAAATGGCTTCCATATTAAAAAACATACAATATTTAAACATTTCCCTCAGTTACATATCCCAACATCACAAAATCCTGGGTGCCCAGCGAAGGTCCAGGGGAGTCAGATGTATGGATTTAACAGCGCTGACCTTATGTGAGCCACAGAAATAGAGCTTTAAGATGCACTAACTCCACAGAGTCTGTCCTCTTGCACTTTCATCACCTCTTTCTCTCCTGCCTTTCTATGCTTTTATCTTTCTTTCTTGTTCTTAGCAAACGACGTCAGTTGGGCGTTGGCTAAATATATGTGTCTCAATACGTGAATGTAAAAACGCGATTGGCTAACACTGAAACAGAAATGTGATGTCTTTGTTTATAAAATTGATAACATACTTTGAAATAAAAAAGAAGAAGCACTACTGATGGAGAGGCTTTGGCTCCGCCCACATCTTGATCTTCCTTCCTACTGGATTTTATTGGGCAGAAGTTCTCTTCCTCTGATACAAAAAAAAGTGCATTGGTGGGCCTGAGGTGGTTATGCATACAAGCCAAGGGTAACTCTATAGGCCTGATTTGTTTATAGGGAAAAATGATGTCAAATGTAATGGGTTTCATCTGTTAATTATGGCAGGTTATGGCAAATGCAGGAGGTCTGAATGATTTATTGGGAAAAGCATATGTTAAAGCCAACAGGCCTTTATAGGTGAACTGTTATTACACTGTGTAAAAGCCTATAGGCAAGTACTTTGTAAGACCATAGACCTGAAGGTCCCCAGTTTCAAGAAAGAAAGACCACACTCACTCATACTTCTTCACCAGGAGTGCCCCTAGAATGTGGAACCTACCACAGCCAGAGATACGTGCAAACCCTTCTGGCCTAGCTCACACATCACCTGTAATGAATGACACAATGTGTACATTGTATAATTAGTATTCAAATTGATGTAACCCTATGGTCTATGTAATAAACATTGCAAGTCTGGTCGATGTTTATGCACCGTACAGTGCTCTGATACCCTTGGGTCATGCATACGCTTAATGAAGTTATTAAGTAAATAAATAGTATGGAAGGGTGTTGTTGACCCCCTGTGACAAACCCATGATGCATCTGTAAAGATGCGTCACTTTCCCTGCGCCACCCTGAGAAACCCTTGCACCACCATGGATGCGCCGTATTTGCAATACTCAAACTTCAACAGGCACATTGAAATGAAACAATGTCCCCAAACACCTCTTTTTCCGTATGATTTAACCAGAATGTATTCAAATGCTCACATGTATAAATCCAAAACAATTACATCCATTTAAAAAAAATTGGGAAAACACCAAGCTCCCTTCACCCACAAAATCCTGTTTAAAACATCCTTCCAACCACAGCAACTTCGCTTTCGAACACCCTCAATGCACCCATCTCTGTCAGTCTTCTCAATCATCCACTCATTCCACTCTCCATACGTACCAGCACACCCACCTGCACCCTGCCCACCTGTTAATACTTCATACACCACTGAAAAGAATTAAACAATACAAAAAGCTAAACAGAAAAACACTTTTTCATAAATGCAGATCTTTCAATTTTGACAATGAATATACACTTGATTGGCCACAACAAAAGGACCTTTAGTTGTGGCCAATCAAGTGTATTAATCATTGACAAAAATGGATGTAATTGTTTTGTATTCATACATGTAAGCATTTGAATAATATTCTCATTAAATCATATGGAAAAAGAGGTACTTGGTGACATTGTTTCATTTCAATGTGCATGTTGAAGTTTGACAATTGAGCATCAGTATTGGCGCTTTGCTGTTTTTTGTTATAATTGGGCTCAGCCGTACTGATTAGAGCCAAAACCCTTTATTTCTTGGTATTTACAATACAGCGCACCATGGCGCAAGGTTTGACAGATACATCAGAATTCTGATGCATCTATTGGGGCAAAAGTCACGCATTGCTGGAGTCGTGTGGCAAGCATGACGCAACTCCAGCAATGCATTTTGAGGCCTATTCCCAATACACTGCGTCAGTTCTTATTCCTGCTTCAAGCAGGTGTAAGGTTTGGATGCAGTGGCATCCTAGAAGGGACGCATTGAAATCTTGTAGATTTCACTGTGTCACTTTTATGAGGCTTTCCTGCGTGGGAACGCCCCCACTGAATGCATAGGTATAATGTGACGCAGGTCTTTACAATGTGACTTATCTCCCTAGATGCGTCACGTTGTAAATTGGCCGCATTGTTTTACGCAGCTGCTGCGCCACAACAGTGACGCCACAGCAGTGCAAAAGAGTCACAAGGGGCTTGTAAATCTGCCCCCCAGTTTTTTTACACTTTCATTGGCCAATAGGCCTGGCTAGGCAGCTCAGTTGTCAGCAAGACCTAATGTGATTACCAGAAAAACAACTGTGAGACGTAGAGCCAACAGTTAAGCTACGGCTCTGACCACATGTTGATCTTCTTCTTTACAAGCATTTGACCGAAAAATAGTTGTCTTTGTCTGTCTAAGAATCAGTGCTTAATTTAAGCTGGTGGTTTCCAGTGCTCATCACCAGCACTTAATTGGATCCCGGTGCCCAGCACCAGTACTTATTTACCAACAGTACACTTAGGACAGTCTACCATATGTTGGTGCTGCCCAGCTAATTTAGAGGTGAGCAGAACAACGGTTGTTTATGAATAGAATATACATAACAAATTACTAATACCTGCCTCCCCAGCCATTCCTTTAGCTCTGGGGACCTGGAAAATTTGAACTGTCGCACTTGCAGAAGAAAGATGGTCAGTGGTGGTTTTGGCAGCAATGACAGGGGTGGTGGTTGGTGCACGCTGCAGTGGTCTCCTGGTCAGGGCCCTGGCGCTTATTATTTTACAAATTAAGCACTGCTAAGAATTAGTGCTGTTGCTCATAACTGACAAGGGTGTTTTTAAAGCAGACTTTAGGCCTAAAAGAGTAGGCAGGCGCTTGGCATTGTGTAACCCAGTGACCACTACGGTAGGAACATGTTTCACATGTTTAACTCACTGATAAATATTATAGGATGAATCTTTTCACTGAACTGCTTGCAAAAAACACACAAAGAAACTCCAAAAGCTGTACTCTTACAAATACAATAGGAAGAGGTTTTACATTGACAACTCCTTACCAAACACAATAGGCTGGGGTTTTACTTTGTGAACCATTGGAAATTCAGTGGCTTTAAAATGTGAGCTTTCTGGCAAATACAATAAGAATTTGCTTTAATTGTGAGCTCCATGACAAACATCAAAGGAAGTGGCTTTACATTTTGAAGTATTTGACAAATACAGTAGGAATGGGTTTTACATTTCGAACTCTCTGACACAACCCATAGGGATTCTAATTTGTAACTCTAATTCAAATCTTGCAAATGCTTGTTATTTAATTTATAGTTTTCCGCTGTGTGCATGAAAGAACTTTTCCGTTTTAAAGAAAAAGCACTATCTGAACATTGATTTATTGAGTTAAAGGTTGGGGGTTTGCTGTGTTCTGGGTTTGTAGCCCACAGTTACTCCCTGAGTCAGCCCGTAACTGCTCTGTACCCCTATTCCCTTAGAGAAAAGTGCTAAAAGGGACATGAGTCCATAGTTTAATGGTATGGGGTACAGAGGCCCCAGAACACCAGAGGAGAGAGATCTCAATTGACAAGATTGAGGCTAGTAACTTTCAAATGCCCTGGTATTGCCTGACAAACACCAGGTAAAAGGGTTTTAGATCGTCAACCCATTGACAAATGCAAAAAGGGTTTTATATTCTGAACTCTCTGACAAAACTAAGTAGTTTTACTTGGTGAAGTCTTTGTCATGTACAATAGGAAGAGAATTTACATTGTGAAAACCACCGAGTGCAGCACATATAGAAAGAAGAAAAAGCTAGGAGAATTAAGAATATTTCTCACTGTCGCAACTCCCTAACGCCACCCCTGGGGTTAGAATCTAATGCATTTCAAGGTTTATGATTCCGTGTAAATCTGGGAATACTTCAGATTCCATATATGTTGCCAGGGAACACCCACAGCAACACCCGTGGAATGCCCCTTTCACGTAGTGTTCTGTGTGAAAGGGGCACTTATATACAAGGTCATGAAAATCCGCACAAAGTGGATTTGTGTGGCCTTGTAAATATGCTGCGCCACATTGCGCAACCTGAGCGTCAAAAAAGTGATGCTCTGTTGGTGCAAAAGTGCCGCTAAGGGCCTCGTAAATGAGGCCCATAATGCGTAGAGTCTTAAAGCACCAGCAAGGAATATCAAGTTGTGCTTGACCGGGGTGAATACAAAAGTTCAGGCCGCTGTCAATGGAGCACAGGTCAGATACAGGGACTATTCTTGACCTGTTGAAACGGTACCTTTGGATGAGGACTGCGTCACTGTTGAGGATGAGATGGGAGGAGCAAGGAGGCAATTCGCCATTGTCGGTCTGAGGTATTCGGTGGCGATGTGTCATCGTTGTCAAACAGCGCACTCAGGGAATGCTTCGTCGTCGAACAGCCCTGAAGATTGCGATGCGTTGTTGTTGAGCAGTGAACTCATGGAAACTTTGGCTTTAAGCACCGCTGAAGAGGAGCGATGGGTCGGATTCGATTGACGCAACAGTGGTGATGCGTTGGAGTCGAGAGTTGCAGCACAGAAAACCTCACTTTCAAGGGCGTATGACTGGATTGGTACCACTAGGTAAGGAAGGACTCACTGAGTTCAGGTGCTGCTGCTCAGTTGTACCAAGTCTTTGCTGTCCTTGAGACTTCAGAACAGGGGGCAAGCCAGCATGCCCGTGGAATCACTTTGGGTTGAAGTGAGATGGGCCCAGTCCTTTCCTCAGCAGGGCTGAGGTTAGCAGGCAGCAGGGCAGCACAGCAGAACAGAAAATAATTCTTCCAGACCAGCAGTCCAGCCGAGTGGCATTCATTGTAGCAGCACATCAGTCCTTCTGCCTGGCAGAGTTCTTCACAAGTCTAGTAGTGTCTAAATTGGTGGGGTCGAAGATCCAGTACTTATGTCGAGTTGTGCTTTTGAAGTGAGGGTGACTTCAAAGAAGGGTCTTTGAAGTCCACAGAAAGTCTAGAAGTGTCTGAATTGGTGTGGTCAGAGATCCAGTACTTATGTCGAGTTGTGCTTTTGAAGTGGGGGTGACTTCAAAGTAGGGTCTTTGAAGTCCACAGAGGACCATTCTTCCCAGCCCTGGCTCCAGAATATCCATATGGGGTTATTTGCCCTTTGGGTGGGGACAGGGCACTTCCTATTCAGTTGTAAGTGTCAGGCCCTCTCCCCCTTCGTGCCATGGAAGAGCCATCAGAATGCAGATGAGTACTCAGACATACCTAACCTTCTTGTGTTTTTGCCTGTCTAGAGGGAACGCAAAAAGTGAATGCACCCACTCCAGACGTGTATTGGAGACAGGCTGCAAGCACACAGAGCTGTGAAGGAAGGATAATGTCCACATTTTAAAAGTGGCATTTCTAAAATAGGAATGTCAAATCCAACTTGATCAGTAAAGAGGATTTGTCAGTACCATTCCAAAGATATAAAGGGGAACATCCTTTACAACGCAACCGCTACAACGCGGTTGCGTTACGACGCAGCTTTAACAACGAAAGTCGTTAAAACGACTTTCGCTGGAGGGCGCTCTAGGATAGGGGATAGTTTAATTTACTGTCCAACACCTTCCCTACTATCCATGGGGACTGGTGTTGGAATAGTAAATTAAACTATTCACTATCAGCGCCCCCCAACGCAAGTCGTTGTAAAGACTTGCGTTGTTAAAACTGCGTCGTAAACGGACGCGTTGTAACGGTATGCGTCGTACCGTCATACATCCGATATAAAGCACGATACAGTTACTCCTTTCTAATCAGGAATTACAGGTTAAAATTGTATTAAGGAATTTCCAAAGTTAAATGTAGTCCTCACAGTAGTAAAAAAACAAATTCAGGTGCTTTTCATTACCCGGACATGCAAAGCTTAACAATACATGCCCGACCTTTTCCTTAAAAGGCACCTTGCCCTATGGGCTACCTAGTGTCTACCTTAGCAGTGACATATGTGTAATAAAAGGGGAGTTTAAGGCTTGGCAAAGGGTTTTAAATGCCAGGGCGAAGTTTCAGTAAAGGTGCACAAACAGGTTCTGCACTGGCAGGTCTGAGGCAGGTTTAGATGGCTACTTCTGTGAGTGGCACAATCGTTGCTGCAGGCCAACTAGTAACATTTAATTTACAGGCCCTGGGCATATGGTATACCACTTTATAAGTGACTTACAAGTAAATTAAATATGCCAATTGTGTATACACCAATGTTACCATGTTTCGGGGAAAAGTACACGCACTTTTGCACTGGTAATCAGTGGTAAAGTGCTCGGAGACGTAAGGCCAACAAAAAGAATCACAAAAAAGAGGAGGTAAGCAGGCAATAAATTAGGCAGGAAAACCACACAAAGGATGACAGGTCTAACACAAGCTCCGTGGGAAGAAACTTTACACTATGAACTTTCTGACAAATAAAATAGGAACAAATACGAAAATGTGAACTCTAACTGATGCAACAGAAAAATGGTTTACATGGTTAATTGTCCATCAATTGCAAAAGGAAGGTGTTTTCCATTGAAACCTCCTATATAAACAACAAAGAAGGGGCTTTACATTTGTATCTACTGAAAAATAAAATAGGACAGGGTTTACATTGTATCCTCCCTGACAAATACAATAAAATTGGTTTAATGTGTATGTCCCTTTCCTTGGACTGGCACTCGATATTTGCAGATTGCTATTGGAGGGTTATGGTAGTTTATACTTTGAATTTTCAAAAATGTTTAATGAGTATCTCTAACCCGAGACCACATATGCATCTTTATTTTCTTTTTATGGTAAACCCTTCTTGCTTTATTTTATTAAATGTGGTGAGAAAGGAAGCAGCCCTCTTATTTTATATCGCTAATGACTTTACAAAGCATGTAAACATAGCCTTCTTGTTTTCCTATAGGACCATATAGGAGCATTCCTGGGTTTTAATAATAAAGCCTGCTGGTGCGCAAATTGCTACTTGGTTCTTCATAGGTAGAGAGAGCAGACTAAAATTACCTGATTAGTTGGTTCCTACTATAATTCTTAGGTTAAGTGATTTGCCCCTGGTTCATCTGAAGGGCCTCTAAAATCTAATTTGTATTTCTGTCTCAAATCTTGTAAATATTTGTCATTTTGAGTATAGTACTTAGTTGTGCATGCATTAAAGAACTTCTCCTTTTAATGAAAAAGAATTGGTTCGACATTGATTTCATATGTTATTTTTATCTGCTGCTGTGTTCAGAATTTCAATCTCAAAACCCCTGTCTAAGTAAGCCCTGGAGTGCTCTGCCTCAGTACCCCGAGAGTAAGGTTATCAATTATTATTCACCTTTTGACAAATGCTGTGGAAATTGGGCTTACAGTGCAAAGTATCAGAACAAAGTAAGAAGAACATTTTTTAAACTGAGAACTCTATGACAAGACCAATAGAACATAAATCCTTGATGAACACCATAAGGAGAGGCTAGATATTTTTAAAAGGCCATCTGATTTCACGTGGTGTTAGAGAGGTCTCATTTGATTGTTGTGTCTAATTTTATCTTTAGTATTTAGTTGTGTGTGAATTAAAGTACTTATTCATTTTAAAAGTAAAAACATTGAACATTGATTTAATTAGGAATTATTGTGCACTTCGTGGAGTTCTCTACCATATTTTTAACCCATTTTACTGCTTTCTTTCTTTCTTTTGGCTTTACTTTTTTGAACTACACAGTTAAAATTAAAGTCATGCCCCTACAAATTGTAAGTTATTCTGACTTTCCCTTTAGGCTTTGGGAATGTCATGCTTCAGGTGCATGTTTGATGATTGATAACTTTCTGAAATTGAAGGTGTTGGACTTGGTCCTTTTGGCAGGTTCACCACTGAACTTTTTGCCTTTTAATATTACATAATTATAGTGATTTCTGGTCTTTACGCACTTTAACACTGTGTCCCAGTGTACAGTGCGTGCGGAGTCTGAGTGCGTGTGGTGAGATTGGCCTGCCCTCCAATAAGAATGCATGGGGAATATTTGTGTCCATGGTAGTTCCTGATGTGTGCGGAGTGCAGGGTCAGGTTTGGTATGTGCGAACTCGTGAGAATAAATGCTGCGCGATGATGTGCGCAGATTTATTGTGTCTAGTGTGGAAGTGCAACTTTTAGAAGTTCGCGGTGGTGAATGGGGAGATCTGCATGTTGATGGCAGGGAGGGGTTGCACCTGGGACCTGAATAGGGCTGGGCCTTCCCTCCACATTGCTGGCTCCACCCCCTGTGGTGTGTCTGATGTCCCTGATCCATCCTGTGAATAGGCAGAGGGGCTGAGCAAAACAAAGTGCTCCAGAACCAGTTGCATCTGGTTCGGCTCTTGCCTGTACCTTTGGAGACAAAGGAAATGTCTGTATAAAAAGGAGCTGTGACCCCATGAAAAATGTTCTTGTTTCCAGCTCGAATCTACCAGGGGCGTGCTGCTGCTGGGGCCCAGGAGAACACTTGCCTCCCAGGGCCCTGCCCAGCCCCTGGATGCCTGGAGGACTTCTGGGGGACCCTTCTGCCTTGCTGGAGTATTTCCAGGGCCCTGAAGAGACTTTGGGGCTGCCCCAGCACCTTGGGAGTGCTGGCTTTTATTTTCCATGTCCCTGGCTCTTCCTGCGCTTTATCCCCCTCTGGGAGCGCTTTATTTTAGCCTGGCTTGAGGGAATCACCGGCGTAGGGATTCCCCCAAAATCGCTCCACTGCGGGTGCCCACCCCGCTTACTTTCATATTTTACATAGCAGGAGCCTCCTTCGCTTTATGGGGGTTTTATTTAAATTATGGGTGCCACCCCCCTTGTCCTTATTTAAATTACGGGTGACCACCCCGTTTATGCCGCCATGGAATCACCGCCGCAGCCCGAGCTGCTGTGCAAAACTTTGCCGGGCCGCTGCCTACCGCGACCCGGAAGTACTGGAGGTGGGCGGCGCCAGTGCCTTCATCATATCTGGAGCTTCGCGGGCTCCCATTCAAGTCCCAGTCCCCGAGGAGAGAGGACCGGGTGAAGACTGGAGCATGGAGACGGCGGGGCTCCCATGAGGAGAGAGAGCCCTGCCAGCACCGCAGCTGATTTCCTGCGGGCGGGGCACGAGGCACATTGCCGGTGCCTGCCCCCGCCGCATCTATCAGGAGGAGCCTTTCCCCCCACCGAGAGCTGATAAGTTGAGACGGCTAGGGCGGGGGAAGGCCACATGTACACCCCGGGCCCGCGGTGGCAGGCCAGCCTGACAGCGGCCTCTTTTGTTTTAGAGCCGTGTGGCTCTAGGGATAGGCCAGTTACAGTGAAGGGGCCCCGGTGGGGGTCCCCGAGGCACCAGAGTGGTGCCCTTCTTCAGAGCAGCCCCGGATGGCAGCGGGCTGCTCCACTGATGGCTCTCTTGTTGTTTCAAGGGCACCGTGGGGACCTGAGGTCCCAGGGGCCCGTGTTCCCCCCCCAGAGCCATTGCGCTCCACCGATGGGCCATTTCTTTTGCGTAGAGTGGCCCAGAGGCAGTGTCCGGCCCGTGGTTATTGCCCGAGCCCGAGTGCTCCAACGATGGCACTATTATTTTATGGCTGGCCCAGGGGGGCCCATAATTTCCTCATTCTTTCCGGAGCCAGTGCGCTCCTTGGGGACCATGTTTTCTGTTCACAGCCTAGATGGCTCCAATGTTTGGGCGCAGTTTTATTCCTAAGGGCCAGTGAAGGCCCATGCCGCAGTTTATTTACCAGCTGCCCAGCAAGTAGTGGGCAGCTGCACCGTTTAGGCATTTCTTTTAGGGGCATGTCCTTTTGGACTCAGGAGTGGGATGCACTCCTTCGCCCCTACATTGGCCTTCCACATCTGCGCAGCACTTAGTGCCAGCTGCAGCGTTTAGGCCCCAGTTCATTGTTCTCAGCTGCCCAGCAAGTAGTGGGCAGCTGCAACGTTTAGGCTTGGCGCAGTGGCGCAACCTTGACCTTCGCTGCTTAGGTCGTTTGGACATAGGGCGTTTGAGACCCCTTATTTGAGATGGCCAGTTGCCCAGGGGGGATTGTTAAATTTATAGGGCGCAGACCCTAATGTGATTAATGTGCTATTGTGATTTATGTGCTAATGCTTTGGGTGTTAGGAAATGTATTCTGTATAGTATATTTTCCGCACCCTGTTTTGATACCTCAAGATATGGTTTATGCATAGGAGGTTGTTTTACCTGTTTAGGTTTGTGTTAGGGAGATTATACTTCCCTGTGTGATTTACGCCCCTAGTGTAATGTTTACTTAGGTGGTTAGGGTCTAATATAGTTAGACTTGTGGGATACTGTGCATGATGGATTTCATGTCACAGACTGTTGCAAAGTACAGTGGTTATCAGTGGTTACTGGCTGTATGACCTATTTTACTTGTATGTTTATGATTTAGTTCACTTTTACCAAGTTCAACTTTGTGATGATCCTGACAGTGGCCCATGTGGCCCTGTCAGGTGTTAATAATCCCTTGTAAATATTGCCCGAGCCAGTTGGCACAATGTATATTGTGTGATTACTATCTGATGTGTTGTGAGAATACAAAGGCTATTTTTGGATATAACCTTGTGTGGAGTTCCTTTTGTAGGGGCCTGGGATGTTGTTGCTGGTGGGTGCATGCGCAAATGCTTTACACACTGCCTCCGGGATAAACTTACTGATCATGTCACATTGCCAAGGGGGTGAGCAGGGGTTATCTTGACGTGTAACTCCCTTGCCCTAACTAGAGTGGAGGTTTCTTCCTGGCTTTGGCGCAAGCCTTAGCCAACCAGAAATCCCATTTCTAACAGAAGGCATGTAAAACAGAAAGGTTGGGTCTAGGAAATTATTCTTAAGCCCAGACCTTCTGTGTCACTAGCTCTTGGTCCATCGTCAACCACTGCTACTATGACAAAAAATGCTGGTATAACTATCAACCATTGGCCAACGTGTCAGCAAGATCATTGGTACATGCTATTCTCTTTTGAAGAGCTTAAGGAAAATACTTTCTTGCCTCTAACTTGGATGGAGAATGTTGGTGATGTAGGAAGCTAGTTCACCCTTTTTGGGTTATGGGAATGCTTGGCTTACCTATCTTGCCTTTTGTCTTCAGAGTGTAGAAAAGGCAGCTGCTGCATCTGTTACTTAATTTAAATATGAACACTTTTCTTAAATACCATTTGGACTTCCTTTGTAGGTTACCTGTTACAGGAAACGTGTGCATAAACACACCTTTTTTAAGACTCTTTGCATAGTGTGTAAAGCAGTAAAGCACTTGGTGACCTTTTTCCTGAGTATGTCAACTGTCAGCTTCAGCCGTACCTGACCTCTCACAAGCTTTGTTCCTCTTCCCCAATGCTCCTGGTTGTGCCCATGTTCAAATGCAGAAGATGTTCACACTGCCATTCCCAGAAAGTCTGGGAATAAGAGCACGAAGTAAAGACTCTGCCATTTAAATACAGACCTATGGGCACTGGCAGTGCTTGTTTGGGATAACCACAGACTATGTAAATCAGTTCCATTCAGATTCACTGTATGCAAATATGAAACTGTTTTTTATGTGTAGAATCTTAAAATCTGACTAGGACCCATTCTTCTTGGACCTAAATTGGAAGCATGAACTACCGTTAAATTGTGAACTCTCTCCAAATAAGAATGGCGTGTTTCTTCCCCAGCTTTGACAATCAGAAGCTCAAGCTGTATGTTTTACTCTCTGACCAACTCCACACCCTCTAAGCCAATGACCCCAAGTTGTTATGCAAAGCCCTGGACAATACAGCATGCACACTGTTTGACTGTCACATGCAAGAGAACACTCTAACTAAGGAAAGGTTAACCCCTTTGGGGCTGATGACGAGCTCAGCTCGTCATGGGCGTAACCTGCCCTACGCTGATGACGAGCTGAGCTCGTCACGTAACGCGTTTTTTTTAAAATCGCTGCGCGCAGCGGGAAAACCGCTAGTGCGCATGCGGTGTAAGTGTAAAGCAATGGATTTTTTTATGCCCAATAACATTGTGATTTCTCTGGAGAGATCAAAACACTGATCCATTTCAGAGGTATAAAAAAAGTCCTGTGTCCCTGAACAATAATCAATTGGATCAAATTATCACCATATAGCCTGGTATGAGGCAACAACAGTCATGATTGACTGTAAGGCGGACTTCACCGTGGCTGCATTCTGTATGCTGTGGCATGCAGCCATGGCATAGTCTCCTTTGAACAACAGCAACATTTTGGACAACTCCATTTTATTCACAGACACCTACGTCCACTGAAGGAAAACCAACTAAATTTTAGCATGGATATGGGGGACATATATTCCACAGCCATGTGAAGGGTGTTATTCCTATTCTCCTTTCTTTATTAAAAAGGTTCCTATATTGCTCTGTCTACTCAAGGCTGAAAATCTGTTTTACAAAATGGAAAGTTCATATTGTTTCTATCTGCGTACACATCTTCTTTCTTTGCACCGTCCCACTTTGCATAGGTATTTAACAGGCTGGTGAGATAGCAAAAATGTTCAGTGATGGCTGATCACATCTAAGAGTGGGCCAGAAGAAAAGTCGCACAGAACTGACCTAACTCCCATCTTTCTAAGGTTCATTCATTGAGAATCATTGAGTTGGGTTAGAGTAATATTTACAGCAAAGCAACATGGCAAATCTGAGTCAGCTAGGGTATTACAAAATTAAAATGAGAAGTTATGTTATACTTTTAGCAATATATTGCTACATACAATCATTTTTACATTTACATACCTATTAATTAATATTAATATCAACATCCCCCTGACTCAACCCAAAAAATCCTCCCATGTAAAATGAGTGTTCTTATTACAACACATATATTCAGTCTACGCCCTTCAATATGTTTTAATGCCTTTAAATTAGATACAGTACAATTAGTTAGAATCAACATTTAAAATCAAATCAGAATTGCTCACATTTTTCAAAAAGGGGAACAGTCGCAGATTTTTGTGATGTTTGCATTTTTTATTTGGAGTGACATCTTTCTGTCATGTGCTATGTCATTGTGACTTTTCGAACCTATGCATTCTTGATGCTGAAGCTCCTGTAAATGTTAGGGCCCTATACAAATGTCAATTAGCCAACTCAACCAATGCAGAGAAGGAGAGATGGACAAATGTTGATTCTGATTCTAGGAGTGTTGCAGCCCACCATAAGTCATGTGTACATTCTATACATCCTTGTGTATGTGTATGTAAAATTACTAACAGAGTATCAGGTTAAGCGGCAGCTCATAGTACCAAACTGAGAGAAACATGCATTTGCAAAATAGGTGAGGAGTTTCTTCTAATATTGCCTGACAACTAGGTGAGTCTGTACATGCGAATGAGATGTTGCTTGAAGAAACCTGTCTTACGTTCTTTTGCATATGAGTGATGGGGAGAACTTGCTGGATTCATACAGACTGGTACGTGGTATGAAATGCTTGTCTTTTTCCAAATTTCTCATTTACAACCTAGTAATTTTGCTGCTGTATTTGTCTCAAACTTGCTTGCAACATATGTATGGTAGGATTAGCATGTCATTTGCCTTGAAGGTGTCACGGCTGACTGTTAACCTAATGCCATCTGTTAAAGTAGAGGGGCGTAGTGAAATTCACAGAGAGTCAGGATGGATGGATTGAAATTATTCTGACTGTTGACTAGCGGTACAGAAGAAAGGAGGATGCACCTCAGAGAGGTCAGGTGGATACCTGTGAGCAGGACATTGCCCCCTGTCAACAGGTGAAAGGACCAACTAGTGGATGGTCAATCTGAATTCTGCTTCAGAGAGTAAGACCTTGAATCAGTAGAGGCTGAGAGGTGGATTGGGAATGGGGGTTCATGTCTTCTTTACAATGTTATTTTCCAAACTACAGAAGGTGTTGACATAGAATTGTGCGCAATTCCTCATTGAAAATGGTTGAACTACAAACTGGCCTTTGTGTCCCAGGCCACAATAGGATAGGAGTAGTGCTTCAGGCAGACAATGTTGTTTCCAAAGAAATCTTCTGGTAGAGCTGAGTATCATGCACTTACAGAAGAATAATGATGATCGGTGTTAGAGTGTGATGCGGCTGTCAGCGGTTCAGGTTGTTGTGCAGAGAGTCAATTAGAGAGGTTGTTGAATGAGCAAAACTATTTTTATTGCCTTTTGGCTGCTCTCAAAGTGTGGTTCTGAAGGGCAAAAGGTTATAGGAGACAGCTGCGTGGTCCATGTGGTCCAGCTGCATTGATTAGTGGCAGGTGACAACGGGTATGGATTACCATATGTTGTGTTTGATGAGGATCAGCAAAATTACCTTCCTCATGGTAATGTTGCTGCTGATGAAGCTGTTAGAGTAGCTTGCTGATATTTTTGTACAATGGTCAGATATCTCAGAGCTGAAGGTATCATTGTTTCTGTGAAGTCTATAGATGAGATGGAACGTGACAGTCGTGATTATTGACAATTGGAAGGGGCAGGAGGTTGATTTGATAGAGCTGAATGATGGCTGTTGCTTCTGGGGCATTTAAAGCCATGGTACTTAGTTTATTGTTACAAGATTATTTCCTAATCTAAAGGTTTATTTGAAGGTTTGGTTCATGACGTAGACTGAAATTATAAGAAAATCCAGGATGTACGTGAAGATGGGGAGAAGCCAAGACACAGAGGGGATATGTTATTTAATTTCTGTGCAGTGATGGTGTGAGCTATGTTAGCGGCATACGGACCTGCTCAGTGGCCATTGAGGAGCATAATGTGCCGTGTGTGTATAATGTATTTGCTGGTTGATGAGTGGAATTTATAGGTGACTGTGTGGACTGGCTGTGTGAGTTTTGGAGAAGTATGTTTTATTTTCTGGGTATGTGTGATGGTGGAGAGGATAATGGGAGCAGGAGGTAGGATGCACATTTTGTTGCTCAGCAAGTACTACGTTGTGGTGCTAGATCAGGGTTCTGGCCACAAGTCCTTCAAGGCCCTAATATGAAGAAATAAGACACTGCAAGTTTCATGGTCTACCCTAAGTCCAGTTCATATAAGACAAAAATGCCCAAGGCGACCTACTGAAATGAGCTGGCTCAAGAGCAGGATTGTATTAGACTGGTTGTGATCAACTGAGCACAAAGTTCAAAGTACTGCGATAAGAATCTAGGTGGCGAGTGTGGGCAGTGGAAATTCCTTGGATTTATAGACTTTCTCGTCTGTCTAACCTAGGAGCCAGGAGTGTAATGCAATACATCAAATAAAAAAGACACAACACAATAAAAATTCCACACTAGTTTTGTAAAAATAGGAAATATTTTTATAAACAAACAGACACCAAAACCATGTCATTTTCAAAACTGTAGGGGTGCATCATATCTCCCGTAGTCAGCACCCGCATATTTAGAGGGTATACTAATGTTTGTTCTTAGAGATATAACAGTAGGCTGGGAATTGGGGCAATGTATAATTGATGTATTCATGGCGTTGCAAATTAATGTAGAGCCTTAACAGGAGTGTAATGCTTTATATGATGTAGAAATGCTACTAAACGTGTGTATTGTAGGATTAATAAATTTGCCATATTACGAGTTGCACGTGTAGGAGATAGAATGTGATGTTTTAATGTAGAAAAGAACTTATGTTTAGAAATGAAATGTAATGATGTCTTTGTAATGGAATAGAGTGCACTGCTTATAATGTAGAATCATTTAGAAATGCATTTAAAAGCGTAAAGGACTGGGTCACGAAGTAAAGCCAGTAGAGGCCTAACTGTAATTTCTTTAGTTAGCATTTGTTATTCTTGTGAAATAGTTGCTGGTTGGGAAGGGTGCTGTTCTCAGCGAATATTGAATCATACCTTTGGATGTGCATAAGGTTGCTTCTCATGTATTTCAGTTGCAGGGTGCAAGGCCACGGAGCTTGTTAGGTAGAAAGTTCCATTGTTTGGAAGTTAGGCCGGTAGGAGTGAGGACGAGTAGGTGCCAGAGGAATGTTTATCTGCAACATTTGGCGAGAAGGTACCTGTAATCAAAGGACACCTCAACGGAAGCTGGATGGAAGGATGCCATGCTAGAAAAATCTGAAGCCTAACACCTGCCCAGAATGGTGTGCCCTGGGCATATCTGCGATTTTGGGAGTTTTGTATTAGGGACAGACCGCGAGGGTGGAGAGCAGATCTGGTCAGGAGGTTGCTAGAGCAGGATGTAGGCAATCTTAGACAGCATTGAGGGACTTAGGGCAGAGTGGGGTGTAGGAAGGAGCATCTTAGAACAAGCTCAGTAGTTAGTCTACTTATTTGAAAAACGGGAATGCACTTCTGAGGGAGTCTTTACGGCTGACAACTTTACTCTTGCCTAAAGGGAGTTGTTAAGTAGGGATGTCACCTTAGAGTTAGTGTAGGGACAGACTAACCTTTCCTTTCCTTTTGTAAATGCAGTCCGGACTTCAAATAGGGACGGTAATTGGATGTCAGATGTTCCTAGAATTGACTTTGCTTTTTATTCTGAGTCGTTTGAGACTCCTTCGTAGGATTATGTTTGTATTAGTGCGAGTTTATTTCTTGAACCTCTTGTTGAGGTGCTTGTATGTCCAATTATTTTTGGCTTTGTAATAAGTTCTTAACTTCAGTTCGTAGTCAGTGGTACTTTAAATTGAATTTGATTGTCGATTTTGCAAGGCTGTGTAATTATGAGTTTGTAAAACTCCCCTCTACACTTCTTAGCAGACAAAAAGGTCCAGTCAACCTGTATTGGGATTCTGGAGAATTGAAAAGGTAAAAATCTAGATAAGAATCCCAGCCCCTTCAGACCTAAATCTAATGTAGGGAAACAGAGATATGAATTCCTAGCTGCTGAGCTATTTCAACCAGATTACCTCTGCTCCTGCCATGCCACTTATCACTTAATCACAGCAGCTTTGCTAAGCCTGTTAAGGCTGAACAGTTCTAGTTATGACATATTCAGTACTAGTTATGACATATTCAACATTGCCAATCGTTTAAGTCCTGGAAAGATATTTTTCACTCCTTTCCTAGCAATATTTATCACTAAATAAAATGCAATTTTAGCTTTTGGAGCGAAGTATCTATAATGGGGGGGGGGGTAAAATTAGCAGTTTTTCCCTCACCAGAGCATATAAAACATCTCTTATAAGGCCCCTGCATATAATTGCATGCCCACCCACCCATTGGACACCTAGGGGAAACCCTGGGGGTACCTAATATGTGGAAATAAGGTAAATGATCACTTTTAAAGTGCCCATACCACCTAAGTCAAGTTTGCACACAATCATACTTTTAAAGACAGTCTGCAAGGCCAGGCTGCCTTTAAAATGACAGCAGGCACTCAGCAGTGCACAAGTTCAAGGGCAGGAGATCTGTTGGCCTCCAAACTTCCATGCCCTATGATATACTTGGCACTTATAGGTAGTTTGGACATCCTAGCCCTGTTACATATTAGGGACTTATAGGTAGTTTGTACCTAGCAGCGACCCTGAGCCTGGTTAGCAGAGCCCTGAGTCCAATCAGACTCAGTTAACACCAGTATCATTCAGCAACAAAATGGGGGTGAACGATACAAAAATGGATACTTTAATATGTCAAGCAAACGGGTAACTTTCTTTTTTTAATAAATATTTTTAAACAACTTTTAGTGCGAGCTGGGGGCAATACCATCAATAACACCTGCAAATAATCAATTCCAAGTGCATGCCATGGAAGCAGGTTACTCTTGAGAAAAGGACAAGGGTTCATCTGAGACTGCATATTATCTTTATACAGGAGTTAGCACACAAAAAAAAACAACACAGTCATCCTATCATAATTGATATGGGGTTCCACCACCCACCTGATTCGTCACTTCAAAAACCAGAACACGAGTAGTTACGTGCTAGCACTGGTCCATGATATCAACCTAGAAAATATAATTTATTTACCCCCTGTTTATGACAAGCACAGCTACCAGTATCCTCAGGTACTGCACTAACAGCAAAGTTAGCGGCAGTCGCTGCTGGTGATGCCATTTGTACTGACAGTGATTAAGCTTGACTGTCGATTTCATATGAACCAGTTCTCAAGGAACAGCACTACAAGAGAATAAAAGGGCCCCTGTAGGCTTGCATCTCCTTTGATAGTATATGTCCATGCCAAAATACATGGAGTGGGGGTGAGTGGTGATAAATGTTGTCTGTCATTGGAAACCTGCAGGGAGATACCCTGTGGGAAAACAAAAGATGCTGCAGCAGATGCATTCTTTTCTGAGGCATCTGACGTCATGCTCTCAATGCCATTCTCAAAATAGGAACGGGTGGTGATTTAAGAAGGAAAACTTTAGGCTACTGTGCAGGACATGACACACTTCCATGTCATAACTGAGGTCTTGGAAACTCACTGGCTCAACTCCCTGTTCCTTCATGTTCATCTGTTGGAGGGTGGGGAAGCCCGTTGCAGATTAAAGATGGGGAAACTAAGCCAGAGAGGAGCTACTATTTCAGCTGCGAGTGGAAGTAACACGTGACATAGTTGGCCGGCCTTAACGCAACTCTCAGAAACTTCTGCTGCCATAATTCTGAGAGAAGTCTATGAAATCTTGGAAGTGTGGAAGTTGAGATTGAAGTTTGGGCCAGTTGCACGGAAAGAGAGTTCACATAGATATTGAACTCAAGGGGGTCCGAGTTACAAAATGACTTAGGGGCAGATTTATGTTAACTGGCGCATCCCCAGGGATGCGCCAGTTAACATGCGCCACAGTGCGCCACAGCTCCGCCACCCATGGTGCGCCGCATTTATGATGCGGCGCACCATGGGGCAAAAACGGCACAGATGCGTGACGCATCTGTGCCGTAAAGGTGACGCATTGCTGGAGTTGCGTCGCAAGCGCGACGCAGCTCCAGCAAGGCTCGGGGGTGCCCCATCTCCACAATGCTGCGTCAAGACCTACGCCTGCTTCAAGCAGGCGCAGGCTTTTGACGCAGCATTGGCCTGAAAGTGACTGAGTGAAATCTTATAGATTTCACTCAGCCACTTTTGCGATGCGCACCTGCCCCGGAACGCCCACCCTGCGCCGGAACGCCCACAAGCGGCGCAGGGCTTTACAACGTGACGCATCTGCCTAGATGCGTCACGTTGTAAATCATTCGTAGGGATGCGCCACGTTTACGCCGCCTTGCGTGACGCAACAGCGGCGTAAACGTGGCGCAAGTGCCTCATAAATCTGCCCCTTAGTTTCTTCATGAAAGTTTGTGCAATTTTGTAAACATTTCATAAAATTACACTTTTTGAGAGGAATGTGATTTGCAAAATATCTCTCATAATTAGCAAGATGTGAATTTCAAGAAATGTGATTTTAATGAAAATGCTAAATTCGTAAATGATGCATCTTTTTACAACATAATTACATTTTTGCTAAGACCCAGTCATAACCCATTAGCCTAAGTCCTGAAGGACACAATAAAATTAGCAAGGTAGTACTTAGAATGCAGGCATCATACCTTCAAGCTTCCAGTTTACTGCTGAATAAAAAAGTGACTTTGTCCAAGTACCGATGGAAGACAGAGTGAATGAAGTAGGCCCTGGTCACAAGAGACAGACCTGTCGCGAGGAGGTCTGTTGTCTTTCTGGGAACATTTTAGTACGTCTGACCGTCCGGTCAGAGCTCCTGCAACCATCACTTGAGCTTGGTTAAGCCTTTTCAGGCTGAGACCATTGACAGCATCCCCTAGGGAGGCTCGAGCTCCTGGAAACCTGGAAAAAGAGAACCAACCAAGCGCAAATAGTAATGGCCTCAAGCAACCTTGCAGCCTGGATTAGCCGTCAGCAACTACCTTCAGCTCCAGCCTCAGCAAGGGCCAGTAGTTCTCAGCATATCTAACTGTGGAAGTCTGGATAAACACAAACTCCAACCATATCTCCACAACTGTCTCCAGAAAGGACGTAGGGGGCATATTAGCAAGAATCTCGTTAAAATGATCGCTGTTTTAGAGGCAGGAAACTGCCACTGTAACAGCGATAATGGGCTTGCTAATATGCCTTATAGAATTCCAATAGAATCCCAGGTTAGATGTGCAGGACATTTAATCTGGGCTTCTATTGGAATTCTATAACGCATATTAGCAAGCCCATTATCGCCATTTTAGCGGCAGTTTCCTGCTGCTAAAACGGCGATAATTTAACGAGGTTCTTGCTAATATGCCCCTTAGTTATTTTAACCGCACACACTTGAGGGTTAACCTCACTGTAGCCCTAGGTTCCACTTCTAGTCTGGCCTGCCGGCACTATATTTTTCATGTTCTCTACTGACTTGAATGCAAATACTGGGGCAGATTTACAAAAAAGTGTTGCAGCGTGGCAACGGAAGCCCTTTGGCTGCGCTACGCTGCGGCACTATCAATGCTTAGGAATGCGACATATTTACAATAAAATGTTGTATTTCTGTGCTCTCCCCTGTGCCGCAGCACAAACAGCTGCCATGCGCTGGCGCATGCACCCTTGCGCCATGGTGCAAGGATGCCTGCGTCATGGAGAGATTGCTTTTGTGCAGAAAGCGGCACCTTCCTGCACAAAAACAATCACTACAGGCATTTTTGACTTTCGATGTGTGCTGTAGAATGTACCACGCAATGAAAGAGGAAGAAAACGAGGAGAAACGAAAAAATGTCTCCTTGTTGCGCCTCACTATGCCACCCCTATGGTGGCGTAGCATTCAGACACATTTCCAAGTTTACGATTCCTCGCAAATCTGGAAATGTGACTGGTTCCGTGGGTGTTGCATGTGAACACCCACAGCAACACACATGGAGCGTCCCTTTCACGCTAAGTGTTGCTTGTAAAGGGGTCTTATTTACAAGGACAAGAAAAGTCATACAGGGTGGCTTTTCCTGTCCTTGTAAATATGGGGCAGTGAACTGCGCGGCCGGTGCATCATGAAAAGTGATCCACTGGTGGCGCAAGGGGCTTGTAAATCTGCCCCACTGTTTTCGATTGTGCATTTTTTTGAGTTAGAAGTATTGGTGTTGTAAATGGCCATGTCTTTTACTCTTGTGTTATGGAGTGGATGCATGTGGTGTGAGTGAAATTATGTGGGTTGGATTGAATTGTTAGTTGTGTAATAGCGTGGTGTGGAATTGCGTGGAGTGAATTTGTGTAGTGCAAATATGTGGTATGATGTGCAGTGGAATTATCTGTATATAAATTAAGTGATGTAGAGTGCAGTGGTGTATAGTAAAGTTGTGTAGAGTATAGTGGCATAGAGTGGCGCTGCATATATTGAAGTGGACTAGTGCAGTGGAGTAGAGTGGAGTGGTGCAGATTGTAAAAGAGTGGCTTACAGTGGTGTAAATTGTAGTGGCGTACAGTAGATTTTTTTAGAGCAGAGTGAAGTGGTATAGAGTGGAGAGGTAAAGAGTAGAGTGGATTGGCGTAGAATGCAGTGCCAAACATGCAGTTTTGCAGAGTAGAATAAACGTGTCCCGAATACTCAAGTATTCACTGGCCTTTGTCCCTATATACAAGCATGCACAGACAATAGAGGGTAATGCATGAAAACTACTAAAACTACTTCATGCACACACGACCGGAGCGCCTACCTGCGTACATGAAAGAAGATGTAGACATGAATAAATGAGGTGATGTGTCCTAGCAATGCAAATTTCTGCATTTTGGTTCTGGAATCCCAGGCTTGAATCCCAGCCTCTGTGCTAGACTCAAGATCGTATGGTTCTAGGCAAACCATTTAATCTTACCGTACCTAAAATGTGTTACAATGTATTTGTGCCTTCCTCACTTGATGTACATGATCTTGTACATCGTATCTAGGCCCTTCATATAATGGTATTTATATTGTGCTCCGTTGCTTCACAGCTAGGTTTGCACTATATAAATACCAGATTTCTTGGCCCTCCACAATGAGCTCTTTCAAAAAAAAAATTTTAGTGACTAAAATGCCAAAAAAAAAGACACAAAATCCATTTAGCCAGTCCCATAGTAAATCTTGGTATGGGAAGTCATGCAGGGAATCAAAATCGAATCTCTTGCTGGCAATAAAAAATAAAGACCCATTTGAAGTAAAAACAGCAAGGGCAGCTTACAAGCAGGCTCAGTTAACCGCGAAGAAGGAGTGGGAAGAGATTAGTTGGGCAGATATGTTGGCAGCCGCAAAAACTAGGGATACTGTTGGATTTTGGAGTCTGGTTGCCAACGGAACTCGTGCAGGGAGGGTCGTTAAGGATGTATATCTGGATGAACTCACTTGGGTGAACCACTTCATGACCCTATACAAAAAGTATGAAGGGAATGCGATTAATTCAACTGATGAAGCACCATGGCAAAGGCATCCTAGGACCAAGCTAGAGTTTTCAATCAAGGAAACAGAGGTGGCAATTAATGCTGTGAAACGAGGGAAGGCGCCAGGCTTAGACAAAATACCGGGGGACTTGTATAAGCATGACCTTTTGGTATGGGTCCCGTACATAAATTATTTATGCAATTTGCTCTCTTGCAGCTTAGACTTTCCTGACAGTTGGCGAGGAGCTGAAATAGTTTTAATTTTTAAAAAGGGCAATCGGTCGGTGCCATCCAATTACCGGCCCATTAGCCTGATGGACATTCTCCAAAAAATTTACTCGAGACACATTTTATCTCGAGTAAATGAGTGGCTAGAAGAGAAGATGGTTCTCATGAACCTTCAAGCGGGGTTCAGAAGTAAGGTGAGCACCATCGACCAAGTATTCAGATTCTGCTGCTTATATTGGAAATATGTCCGTATCAAAAAGGGCCACTTATACGTCGCCTTTGTAGATCTAAGGGCGGCGTTCGATTTAGTTCCACGCGAGCTGCTTTGGAAATCACTTTATCAGTTAGGGTTACCTAGCTGTTTGTTGGTTCAAATATTTGAGCTTCATGCTGGGAACTACGCTAAAGTGAGGTGGGCCCAAATGGCGAACTAACAGGAAATATACCTATTGAGCGTGGCGTTCGCCAAGGTTGTGTTTTGGCACCTACTTTGTTTTCCCTCTTCGTAAACGACATTCCCACGCACCTAGAGGGATGCCAGAATGACTCACCTAAACTAAATGGCAAAAGGGTTCCCGCATTACTCTTTGCGGATGATACCATCCTGATTTCGCAGACTAAAAAAGGTTTACAGGCACTTTTATGTTCTTTCAGTGAGTACTGTACCAATAAAGGATTGGAAATTAACGCTACAAAGACAAAGTGCATGGCCCTAAATCCAACTAAACCTGACAAAGGAACGCTTACACTACATGGCCAAAAAATAGAATCCGTTCATCACTTTTCTTATTTGGGGGTCTCATTGGATTCTAACTTCACATGGAGGCCTCAAATTGAGAAAAGTAAGATACTATTTGCAGAGAATTCCAAGCCAATCCTTAATAAACATAGTTTAAGTACTAGCAAAGCAGTGACACCCGCAGTCGAATTATTCAAATTCAAAGTCCAACCTGCAGCTCTTTACAGCGCTGAGATCTGGGGTCCCATGTCAAAAGATGTTTTTTCAACTCTGGATAATAATTTTATGCATAGTCTGGCAAGGGTCCCGAAAGGCACCCCTTTGGTGCCCCTTCAGTTGGACATGAATTTAAAAAGGACAGATCATTATACTATTGTCCGGCCTCTAATGTTCTGGGTAAGACTTTGGCAGACACCAGAACTATGCGACTACAGGGATGGACTAAAAGAAATTCAGTGCTTGGATGTGTCAAAATCCAATCCATGGCTTAGACACATCAAAGTGTGGCTCACTAACATAGGTTTGGTCCATTTATGGGAGAACCCAGAAAGGTTGCCTCCAAACTCAAAAATCCTGGTAAAAAAGGCATTTTGGGGCTTCATATGGGATTCATTGATCAGTGGAAATAGTGGTGGGTCTTTAGTTCGTAACTTCCTAAGCTTCAAGGACCTGCCCTTATTCGAGGTTTTTCTTGATGAGATAGAGCCACCACTTGCCAAAACTTTATTTATGAAGTTAAGATATGGCAATCTCATGACCAATTCAACTGTGGCACGTTGGACCAGGAAAAATAATAGTGATAACCTTATTGCAAATGATATTTGTATTATGTGTGATGGAAATCTGAAGGAAGATGATAGGCACATCCTCTTCTTTTGTCCTGCCTATAGGCTGGCGAGAATGAGGTGGATTAAACCACTGTGTAATCTCTTAGGAATAAGGTCCTGTACTAATGCACTTAGAATAATTAAAACAGATACAACGCAAACAATAGTATTCAGTGTTAGTAGATTTTTACATTCCATTTATTTCATTCGAAGGAAGAAAGGATTAAAGCTGTAACAAGGAAGGGAGCGTAAACTGTGTACCAAGGACTCAAACCTTACTTGATACTTGATATTCGATATTTTATAAGACAAAATTGTTTAATAGTAAGCAATGGCGTAAAACCATTTTAACATTTATTGATTGTAATTATGTTTTGACATGTTCCCTTTATTATTGTATGTTTTAACTTGTAAATCTTTTATGGCTTTGGTAGCCGAAATAAAGATATAATGATGAATATAAATACCTACATATGCATACATATGATTTGGACTTCTACAACCATACAGAGGCTGTAACATGCATAGAGCATTGAGGTTGGGTCCTACGTGGATACATAACTGAAGCAGAGACAGGTATAGAAGACCGAGGCTTCTACTTGAATACACAACTTCTAATACTAATTGCGTACATGAGTGAGGCTCCAAATCAGCACCAGTCTGAATATAGCAGTAACAGCCTGCTCCTTCTTATGATGCAGATGGCACAACTAAGACAGATTTGTAAACAAAGACGTGTTGTTTAACCCCTCCCACGCTTATGACGGAACCGCTCCGTCAAGCCTCTCGGGTGAGCTGTGCTGGTGTCGGAGCAGTTCCGTCACAGCCCGCTCACCGCGCCTGCGCGGCGCGTTCTATTGAGCGGGCGGGGCCGTGACGGAACCGCTCCGTCACAAGCACAGCCCACCCGAGGGGCGTGACGGAGCGGTTCCGTCATAAGCGTCGGAGTGCCGCGCGCCCCTCCCCCCGCCCCTTAGCGCTGCGGCGGAATTGCCGCCGCATCGAAAGGGTTAAACTGATGTACCCCACCCGTCGGCAAAACATGGCAAACTGTAAGGTAAGATTTAGAGCGTGACGGGCTTGTAGGATAGCTCCTCTGTCTGAGATCGGTTCCAGATCTGTTCCTCAGGCAGGGCTTTTCCAGCTGTACTCGAGCCCGAGAGAACCGGGAAAGCAAGAGGATAACTCTGCTCTTGGTGGCGTCATCCCAAAAGATCTTCGCAACCTCAGGGTGCTCTCTGCTATGTAAGCGGGGAGCACTTCAGAGCTATGCGGCTGAGGAGGATAGGCTAGGATG
Organism: Lissotriton helveticus; assembly: GCF_964261635.1. Taxonomy (NCBI): domain Eukaryota; kingdom Metazoa; phylum Chordata; class Amphibia; order Caudata; family Salamandridae; genus Lissotriton; species Lissotriton helveticus. Next base: position 180,276,610 of record NC_136063.1, read on the forward strand.
AATTAGACTGCGTTTGAAGTGCCGATTCTGTAAGTTAAGCATCCGTGTAACATGTGAAAGAGTTTCTGCTGTTGTAGACATGAGCTTGCAGCATCTGTCCAGTAGAGGAATCCATACATGTACTGTGTGATCGTGTGAGCAGAGGGACAGCACTACTGTCAAAAGCCTAAGGTATAAACATCTATATAATCTGAGGGACAGCTCAGCTGTCCAACTTGTGAATGTGTAAGATCACTATGCATGTATTAAAAGCAACATAATGGCAACAGACAATGACAAATAAACTAAACCATGAAGTGGACACAGCTTCCGTTAAAAAAAAAAAAAGGGCATGCATGGGGTAGGGATGAGGTCAGTGCTTGAAACGGAAAATAGAAGTGCAGGTACTCTTAGAAGTGCCAATACTCTCCAATTAAACTTATTGCGTCACTGAACTGCAGGAGAACTGCAGGTACTTGCCGTCTCAAACTAAACGAGCACCAGAAGATGTAATGTATATTAATATGCCAAGTAGTGTCACAGGCCAGACGTACGGGCTTTGTCAATGGGAGATGGGTGCAGAGAAAATCAAAGGAAGAAAGTGTTTTTTTCATGATTCCTACCACATGCCAGCCTGCATCTCTTATCTTCTGCCTGGAACACAAGACAGTGATCAGAGACCAAAGACACAAACAGGCAGGTTGAGGTGAAGCTGCTATTTGCCTCCGCTTTTGGAGCACAATTGGAGGATGCCAGAGCAACAGTTTAGCTTTCACGAAATGTTACTGAAAAACTATGCCACGCATGGTAAAGCATTACCACCAGATTCTGCCGGAATCACTTTGACTGTGGTATTGACAACAAAGCAAGTATATGGAGAGCGCATCTAAAGCTCAACTGTGGAAGTAGAGGATGTAGCCTTACAGCTAGAACTTCCGACTTTAGAGCTAGGGAGCCGGGTTCGAGCCGTGGCATGGGCTCAACGTTCTGTGATTTTGGGCAAATCACTTAATCTCCCCACGTCTACTAAATAATGAATGTGTCCTTGTGTAAGGTACCTGGTGCTCATGTAAAGCGCTCTGATACCTTCGGGTCGAGCTCGCACTATATAAAGCTGGAATAAAAACAAATAGAAAGTATTTGCTCTGTAAAAATGCCCCTATACCAACCAAAGGCTCCTTGTACGAGCGATCCCCTGCTGTCTGCAAACAGGGATTCTGCATGCCTGTGCACTGAAAGCTAAGGTGCAGTATAGAAGGAAATATGTCCTTATATTGACATATACCAAGATCTCAACTCTTCACACTGGTGAACTAACAAGCATGTGTTTTTGGCTCAAACACCAGTAATTGCATAATAATAGAACTTGTATTTACGTTTCTTAAGGAAAACAAAGTGCTGGTTTGAGAACACAGGTTGGCGGCGGGTGTTAGGATTGCTGCCCAGCAGCCTCTTGGTGCGTTACCGCCACCTGAGGAGCCTATGGCACTTCAAAAGATTATGTCTTATTACACCCTGGCATGTTGACCATCAGATGTGCAGCAAAAGAGGCAGAGACCTGCAATGTGTGTATTGCATGACTGGAACGGAAAGGTGAGTGGAAAGAAGGAAGCCTGTGTGTTCACTCGATTGTGCATGTGTAATGCGAGCACGCATGTGCTATAAATCGTGCGCCGGGGAGACAAAGACGGACCAGTTAAGGACCATAGGGAAGCCCTCCTGGTGGCAGGAACAAACACAATGGTTTCAAGGCGGAAAGCCCACCAAAATATTGTGCACCGATTGGTCACAGGATTCAAACCAGCGAGCCGCCCATTACGAAAGCGAGGGCGAGCGTGAAAGGAAAGCTCAAAAGAGAGGGCATGGGCCCCCCTGCTTCACAGCTGACCTCGCCGGGGAAATTCGCCTCGCTGTGGACACCGCCGACAAACAACCTCGCCGCCGAATCGCCAGGGGGCGTGGGACACCGCCTCAATGATAACAACCTTACCGCCGCATTGACCGGTGGAATGTTCCCTTTTGGAAGTACAGCATCATCGCTGTGAATCCGGCCATCGGGCAGTGGAGGGCCGTGACTAGGACGGAGGAGCGCTGACGAGGCCTGAAGGGACCTGGGAAAGCAGGTTTGACTGAGAAAGTTGAGGAGGGGCACACTCTGCTGTTAGCGAAGCTGCAATGCGGAGTGGTGGTGAAGCGGCGGGATGGCGATCTGGGAGGCTTCTCTCCCCCGCGTCAACCTGCGACACCCGGAACATTAGCTGGGGCTCTGGTAACCTGGTGAGAGGTATCCTTTCTCCCGCAGCAGCAGGCAGCCAAAGCGGAGGAGCAGCAAAACTCAGAAGAGTCAGGGGGCGTGCCCAAAGGAAGTAAGAGGCCGGCAGCGGAACAGGAGTGGCGGGCATTAATAAGGCCCCAACAACGAAAGAGGGGGGGCAGGAGAGAAGGCTCGGACAGCGGGAGGGGTGGCACGGGACTAACGTAGTGCTCAGGAAACTTACAGTAAAGGGGCCAATAGCCGTGGAAGGAGACATGGCCTGCATAGGGTGGGACTAGCAGCCTCTAAACCAATCAGAAGGCAGCATTTAGAAAGGAACAAGCCACAAGCCAATGAAAAAGTGGGCGGGTGAATGGGCGGGGCTACCCTCACCCATAGTGTATACTGCATTACGCGCAAAGCGTACAGCGCATGCGCTGCACTGCTAGGTGAGACCTAAAAATCTCATTATGGCCAAGGCAAAAATTTGTTTAGTTCTGATGTCACTTAATGTCGATTCATCATTTCCAGAATTTCACATTATGCTCATTCGGAGAAATGTCTGAGATTACTCTATTACGAAAAGAACACAAGCAGCTGTTGTTCGTGTCACCTGCAAATTTGCACTTTTCTTTGAGAAAGATCCGTCCACGTGTCCAAAACGAACGCAAGGATGCATTTCTCAAATAACATATGAAGCCGAACTGGCTTGGCCCATACCAGTGCATAAGATTGCTTGATTTTTTCTTGCATTTCACAGAGGAAATTGCATAAATTGCACCCAGGCCTCAGTCATTGCTATCAAGTGGGTTTTTTTCGGGGGATGCATAACAAAGTAGGAGGACACAGGATGTTGTTAGTGTAAGAGCTATTTAATACAACCTCATCCAACAGCCAGAATATCTCAACTGTCATGTACAGAACACAGTGGAGTAGAACATAGAGAGGACATGGTTCCACGCTGGGCATTCCAGCAAGGGAACAAGTGACATCATTACACTTCTTCCTCTTGACATTTAAATAAGTAACAACATAGCTGAGAACAACTAAACATAATCACGCAAGTGCAAAGGCAACCTGCGAACTCTCACACTCCTACGAGAACCAGCAGACTCCAGAACAGGAACAGACGAGGGACCTCCAGAAGAAGACCTGTCATGAATAAAAGAATCACATCCAGCAAAGTGAGAGAGCCGACTGTGGTTCCATATACGACCATCCTCTGTCTTAACAGCATTTTTGAAAAGTTTCACAATGGTTCTAGGAGCAGAAAACTTCGACCAATTTTGACATCCAACAGGTGCTTTTATCTTAATTTTCTCCCCAACTTTAAAATTCATAACCTTGGCAGACTTTTTCTTGTCAACATACACTTTCCTTTTCATTTGCAAAGATAATTCTTTATCTCTCCAAGCTGCAATTTCATTGTTTTTTACACCTTTGTCAGACACCATCCATGCAGTACACAAACAAGTGTTGGGAGCTCTACCCTTGAAAAGTTCAAACGGAGTTTTACCCGTAGATGAATGCGGGGTGAATCTGTAAGCGGTTATCCGGTTCTGTAACTCCCTCCTCCAATCCAAACAATTAACCTTTGCCAGCTGAATACACTCCTTAAGAGTCCTGTTAAACCTCTCCAAAGCACCATTTGCCTCAGGATGATATAATGAAATTTTCTTATGAACAACACCACACTTGACAAGATAGTCCTCCATGACACCTGAACAAAACTGAGGACCGTTGTCTGAAAGAATAGAGTTTGGAAAACTCTCCCTTTTGAACACAGAATCCAGGAAAGAAATCACGGACTGACTTGTGACCTCCCTTACCAAACTTACCTCCACCCAACGAGAATATAGATCTAACAAAACCAACATGTAAGGAGTCTGTCTTTCACCATGTAAAGGACCCACAATATCTATTGCCAACTCATCCCAGGGAGATCTCGGCAATTTTCTACAAACCATGGGTGGGCTTCTTGTTTTAAGCACTTTGTCACTGAACTGACAAGGAGTACACTCCCTTACTAAACGTTCCACCATTATATCCAAACCCGGCCACCAAAAATTCTGACGGATGCGTTCTTTTGTCTTAGAAATTCCCATATGTCCTTCATGGGCCATGTCCACAATAACCTTCCTAATAAGATTCAAAGGCGGAATCAATCTGGTTCCTCTCATTAGTAAGCCATCAACAACAGCTAATTCATTTGCCACCAAAGACCATGGTTTGTCAAGGGAAGAAGACTTATTCTGATGCAAAAGGCCGATAACCCTCATTATTTCAACATCCTTTACCAACTCATCCTTCCATTCATCTTCCTTCACAGCTCCCAGAGTAACATCACAAACACTTCATTCACAATCAAAATCTGCTTGCTCACCAACATCTTGACCACAAACCTCGCCTACAACATTCACCAATCTAGACAAACAATCCGCCGAAACATTAGTTTTTCCTGGAATGTACTCAAATTTAAAGTCATACTCCTGCAAGGAGATTACCCACCTCCTTATCCTTGAAGATATAGAATCCAAACCTTTCCTTTCAAATATTTCCTTTAGAGGTTTGTGATCAGATCTGAATGTAAATGATGAACCCCACACAAACTTCCTGAATTTGTTTACAGACCAGAATATCGCCAAGGCTTCTTTTTCAATGACCGAATAACTTAGCTCAGCCCCTTTCAAACACCTTGAAGCACACGTAATCAACTCTTCACGACCCTTCCTCACCTGAATTAACAGAGAACCCAGACCTTTATTACTCGCGTCTGTCACAATCAAAGTGGGATCTCCAGGTACAAATGCCTGTAAGTTAGGTGCATTTCTAAGATCTGACTTCACTTGTTTGAACACCACACTGCATTCTTTGGACCACACAAACTCCACATGTTTGCACATAAGCTTCCTCAAATGTACAGTCTTATCAGCAAAATTCCTCACAAACTTATTATAGAACTCCGCCATTCCCAAAAACGAGAAGACTTCTTCTTTTGAGGTAGGTTCTTCTAACATTTCAATTGTGTCAACTAACTCTTTCTTTGGACTGATTCCTAATCTTGAAATATGATGACCCAGGTAATCAAGTTCTGTGACACCAAATTTACTTTTGCTTCTACGTAAAGACAAACCCGCATCCAACATTCTTTTTAATACAGTATGAACCCTCCCATCATGTTCATTTACATCCTTCCCACAAATCAACACATCATCTTGGTAACATCTAACCCCTGGTATCCCTTTAAACAAATCTTCCATAATCCTTTGAAACACTGATGCCGCTGAAACCAGACCGAATGGCATTCTCAGAAACTTAAATGCCCCCATAGGAGTAATGAAAGATGTTAACTCTTGACACTCCTCACTCAAAGGAACCTGGTGATAAGCTGTGGCCATGTCCAAGGTGGTGAAGTAGCATGCTCCGTCAAGTGTGGAAACTAATTCCTCTATGTTTGGAAGAGGATATTTATCAATTATCACTTCTTTATTCAGTGCACGAAGGTCCACACATAAACGAATCTCATTATTGGGTTTGCGAGCTATCACAATTGGAGCAAGCCACTCTGTCGCTTCAACAGATTGAATTACACCTGTGGACAACAATTTTTCTATCTCCTTCTTTACGGCTTCTTGTACACAAACAGGAATACGTCTGACCCTTGCAGCAACAGGAGTAGCACCTAGCTTCAACTTAATATGGTGATTATAACCTTTCAAACAACCCAATTTGTCAGAAAACAAGTCACCAATCTTTTACAAACTTGTTTTCATCCCCTTCAACAGATTGAACTTGTACAGAAGGATGTCCATTTGGGTTGAGAATGACACCTAAACGTGCCTGATGTGACCAGCTTAACAAACTGTCACCACGTTCAGCCACATAGATTTTTGAGTCAGTAAATCTCCCTTTAAACTCAATACAATCTTCAAAGTAACCCAACAACTTAATGGGTAACTCATTGTAACCTCTGGGATTAATATCAGGTTTCATAAGAAACTTTCTCCCTTTAAACTTTTTTATGTAAACATCCTTTGCAACAAAAGTGATGTGGGAACACGAATCAAATTTCATCTTGACACTTACATCTCCCACCAAAACCCAATCTGTAGGATGCTCCACATCATTTTCACTTATTTGAAAACTAACCAACTTAGTCTCTGTCCCATAATCTCTCTTGTTCCTTAATCTGCAATTATTCCCAAGGTGACCCTTTTTGCCACACACATTGCAACTGAACCTATTTGCAGGACACTCCTTTGCATTAGCCATGTGTCCAAATCTTCCACACCTATAACAATTGCCTTGGAAAGGTGTTGTAAACTTCCTAGCAGACTGTATCTTAACAGTACTAATTTCCTCCTCGGTATTATTCCCACGCACTGGTTCTTCAATTTTTTTTTTTACCTCTTTCTGTACCACCTGACACTCTACCTCCTGCACCTTACTACTGGTAGAATCTTCTTTACTGACTTTGCTCAGTTCTCCAACACACTTTAACATGTGTTCAACCCTTTTGGCGATACTAATAACTTCATCCAAAGGTGGCTCATCTTTAAGCCAGAGCTCCTCCCTGATCTTATCACTTCCACACCTCAAAACAAATTGATCTCTAACTCTTTCTTCCACCAACCCACCAAATTTACAACTTGACGCCAATTTCCGTAATGAAGTTATGAATTCTTCTACACTTTCCTCCTTTCCTTGTTCACGCAGGCCAAAATAATACCTCTCCATAATTGTGCTTACCTTAGGCAAATAGTGTAAATCCAATTGTCTTACACAAATTTCATACTCATTCAAACCTCTCTGATCAGCTTGCGTAAGTAATGGTAAATTTTCCAACACCTCCTGTCCTTCTCCGCCTAAACAATGCATTAATAATGCATGTTTTCTTTCCCCACTCAAGTTAGCACCACAAACTCTAGCATAGTTCTCAAAAATCTTTTTCCACTTTTTCCACTTAACAGAAGGTTCTCCTGGATCTGATAAGAAAAACGGTGGAGCTGTAACATTCTGCATCGTAGTTATACACAAATTACAACTTTTAACTTCAAAACGATCACCTGGAGCAATACCCGTTACAGTTTTCCCCAAAAAACAAAAAAAACTCCTAAAAATATATATACTTCACAGTATTACAATGCTAAGTCACAAAGAGCATACCCCAGGTGTGCCTGTCACCGCCGATGTCCTTTCTGATGGTGAGGCAAAATAAATTAAAAATAATAAAAAAAAAAAAAGGTGTGCCTGTCACCGTGTGAACACAGTCCTTTTTCCAAACACGTTATGCGTGGTGAGCTCCACGTAACCAGTCTCCCATAAATTTAATTATATTCGTTTTTCACAACTCCGAGTTCGTGACTGGAATCAAAATCAGGTTTCACTTAAAAAAAAACGATCCTTTTGCCCTTAAAATGGCCGCTGTCCGACGTCCACACTCACGTCACACGCCGTTCTCCCTTTTTCTTTAGGAATTTGAGTTTGTTTACAGCCAGTGAGTTCGATCCTGACTTAAGATGGCCGACAGAAAACGCTCGGGTTTCTTTCAACAGTCAGTTGAGCTTTTTTTTTTACCTTCGAGTTTCTCACTCATCCAAGATGGCCACCGCAAAACAAACAGACGCTTTTCTTAGGACGATGGGGCACTTTTCTTCCTTCCTTCAATGACGTCACGTTGCACGAAGAAAAGACACACGGGCCTGCCTCCTCTTCATACAAACAGCACTGAAGACGTTCTGCCACCAATTCTCCTCCTCGTTCCGCCGCCCGATGTCACCACGAACCAGACACCGTACAATCCAGCAGGAACAGAGCACTTCGGTAAACAGTGAGTTGTTTTTTTTGACCACACGCTATTCTTCGACTAAATTATCATTTTTCGTTGTTGTCGTTGAGGTTGTATCCTCTATCCTTGAATCCTTTTCTGTATCCCACCCAAGCGTCGCCAGTATAACAAAGTAGGAGGACACAGGATGTTGTTAGTGTAAGAGATATTTAATACAACCTCATCCAACAGCCAGAATATCTCAACTGTCATGTACAGAACACAGTGGAGTAGAACATAGAGAGGACATGGTTCCACGCTGGGCATTCCAGCAATGGAACAAGTGACATCATTACAGGATGCAATTTTAATCAGTGATCGTGATTTACCAACCTGCGAACTTGTGTGATGTGTGAATAACCCAGTTTTCACAAATGGACTGAACCAAGGTTAACAAACCTACGTATAAAATCCAGCTGTCCTTCTTCCCCCAGCTATTGCACATACTGTACTATAAAAATGTGAATTTGACCATATGAGGACCTTATGTATTTTCTTAGTGCATGTACCTAAAGTCCCTCTGCTAACAAAACTGAACAAAAAGACCTCCTCTCAAACACCTTTCTACGTGGCAATTTAAGCATGCTAGAATGCTAGACTAAACTATATGAACATTGCACATCCCAATCAATCTACAACGCGGGGAGGAATCCTCGATGCTCCAACATCAACCTGTAGCTGACTTGTCGTCCGGAAGTATATTTACAAATTAGATACCGAAAATGTATGTACAACGTGTTCACATATCAATCAGATGACTTAGTTGGATAACTTACCTCGATTTCCTTAAGAAAAGGAATTAGCTCGTACCACTAACCCCCAGGAAACCACCCTCCGATCTCTCTTCATATCCAGGCTGGTCTTGGGGAATGCTATTCACGCCAGATGCCCATCAAACAGAACTCAAAAGCAGAAACTCCATGTGTCAACATTCAAAGTCCAATTTGGTCAGAAACTCACTTTTGTTGGTGCCCCACTGGCTCTTGCATCTCTTTGGCCCTCGTGGTAACACCAAATTCCACACAATAAAACGTGCTTCTTGAACTAATTAATTATTATTTTTCCATCCAAAAGTTAGAGTCCTGCTTGATCCAATGCACACTGGTTCTACTGTGTGCTATTATCTAAAGCTGTTCTATGAAAAATAACTTGTACTTTCTGGGTTTCGGCCTATATTGCACAAATGTCATTTTGACTTTTCGTGAAGTGATCTAAACCAGTTCTCTTTAAGGTACAGTAATACTCTCTATGGTGATGAAGCGCCATACTAAAGACAAGCTTTGGCATAGCCAGTAGGTCTCGCTTTTGGGACCTTATAAGTGATTAGCCATGCAACACTTGATGTTGTTTAATGGAGGATATTGTGCTGAATAACTAAACACTTATAATGTCCCAAAGGCAAGACCTTTCGGCTATGAATTGGGAGGCCTTATAGGTATTTAGGTAGAGCTATTGACTTGGCCAATGTTTCTAAGCTGTGCTGTAGAGAAGTGTGGATGCTGTGCAGCATGTTGAGGAGTTGTAATTAAAAAGTGTAAGAAGCACTAAGTGATGCTGTGTGGGTGAGTGATGCTGTGGTGACCCTGAGTGATGCTGTGGTGGTGCTGACTGATGATGTGGTGATGTTTTTGATGCTGTTGCTCTGCAGAGTGATGCTGTGGTAGCACATAGTGATGTTGTCGTGGTACTGAGTGATGCTGTGGTGTTTCTGAGTGATGCTGTGGTTGTGCTGAGTGATGCTGTGGTGATGGTGAGTGATCCTGGGGTGGCCCTGAGTGATGCTGTGGTGATGCTGACTGATGCTGTGGTGATGCTGTGGTGGTCCAGAGTGATACTGCGGTGGTGCTGAGTGACGCTGTGGTGGTGCTGACTGATGCTGTGGTGGTGTTGAGTGATCCTGTGCTGGCCATGAGTGATGCTGTGGTGGCCCTGATTGATGTTGTGGTAGTACTGAGTGATGCTGTGGTGTTCCTGAGTGATGCTGTTGTGGTGCTGAGTAATGTTGTGGTAAAGGTGAGTGATGCTGTGGTGGCCCTGAGTGATGCTGTGGTGGTTCTGAGTGATGATGTGGTGGTGCTGACTGATGCTATGGTGGTGCTGAGCGATTTTGTGCTGGCCCTGAGTGATGCTGTGGTAGTGCTGATTGACGTTGTGGTGGTGCTGAGTGATGCTGTGGTGGTGTTGAGTGATGCTGTGGTGGCGCTGAGTGATGCTGAGGTGTTGCTGAGTGTTGCTGTGGTGGCGTAGAGTGATGCTGTGGTGGCGCTGAGTGATGTTGTTGCGGCCCTGAAGCGATAATATTGTGGCCTTCAGTGATGCTGTGGTGGTGCTGAGTGTGGCTGTTGTTGTGATGAGTAATGTTGTGCTGGCGCTGAATGATGCTGGTGGTGCTGAGTGATGCTGTGGTAGTGCTGAGTGATGCTGTGGTGGTGCTGTGGTGGCGCTGAGTGATGTTGTGGTGGTGCTGAGTGATGATGTGGTGGTGCTGAGTGATGCTGTTGAGGCGCTGAGTGATGCCATGGTGGCGTTTAGTGATGCTGTGGTGGCGGTGAGTGATGCCGTGCTGGCTCTGATTGATGCAAGAGAACCTGGATAGGCTGAACAGGTTTAGATTTTTACGGTGAAATGTAGATCTCTGTAGCTAAAAGGCAATAGTTCCAGACTCATGACATCTGTGTACCTGTTTTATTTCAGCAGTTAACTATTATGAGGCAGCATATGTAAGTGTAAAGTTCAAAATGTGCAGTCTGATCCAAGTAATTTGTAAACCTAGATATTAAAGTCATTAAGGATAGTAGTTGGTTTTATTGACTCAAGTTGTAAAGGGCTGTTGATAATGCCACTGACCCATCATCAAATATAGCTCAAGCTGCTAACTTGCATACAAGATTTATGCTTGTGAAAGGTCCAGTGGACTGTGGCTGAGCTGGTCATACACCTGAAACACCAGTATCTGTTCTAATCTGCCCTAACCTGAAGGTGTTTCAGATACATCAGTATGGCAGGACATAATGCTATTATTTTCCAGCATGCCAGCACCTCTATGATCTCTAGTGTCCTCCAGCATCACATAAGGACACAACTGGTGCACGTTCACATGCAGAATGTTTTACTCTGTAAAGAAGCTGTGCTGAGGCACCTTTAGGATGCTTTAAAGCTGTATTAGAAGTACTATCATAATCATGAACTGTAAATAGAAGCAGGTTACTAAAATGATGTGGGCAAATTATTTTATTTCTACATTTTATGGTGTTACGGTGTGGCTCAGCATATATTGTACACATACTATAAAACACTGTGTATTACTGACAGAGCGCGGACAGTGAGCTGGCTCTTCCCTAATTGTATGCTTTAGTGCCAGTTAAAAGTTATTTAGGGTACTGGAGGCAACAGTCCTTTGTGGCAATAGGAGCTCCTTGTGCGTGTCAGAGATTTCTGCTACGGAAAGGGTGCCCGGCCTGCAGTCAGCTAGGAGCTGATAAGGGCTTTGCTGCAGGCGGCTAATTAGGGGAGACAGAAACATCAACGTCGTGAGAGATGCCAGGCAGAGCAGCATAAGCCATGACGAGAGAGTTAATGAGCAATGACGAGGAAATGAGGAAGAGATAGGAAAGGCAGATGGCGGCTATGCGCGTGTAACCGCAAGCTTTAGGCCACAAGCAAAAGCTCATGGTCGTATTTCTAAAGCCCCACTCACTAAATGTCTCGCCAAACCAGTGCATGGGCTGGCTCAGGAGAGACCTAAAAAACGGGTTGACACCCAATTGAGCTATATAAGCAAGTCATAAATTATTTTTTTTTAAATTGTGAAATTGGGTAGTGGCGTGCACTTTTAACAGCACTTTTCAGCCAATCAATGCCACAAGTCACTCACTTCAGATTCCAAATTTACTACATTTGCCAATCTGAGTGTGAATATTAGCTGTATTAATTTCCTCCAAGTTACTGTACATCAGGATCATAAGATACTGGAAGCCAGCTGGCACGCAAAGGGAAAATGAAATAGTTCATCCACTTACCTGAATCAATGTACTCTTTCAGATTGAGATGAATTCATGTGCAGACTGATAATCCTGAAGTAATGTGCAATGACTGGGAAAGTAATAAGAAGAGAGGAAGACCCATCAATGATGTGTCCCAGAAAATGATCATCATACAAAGACACTATCCTTAAATATGATCTATAGAAACATCTGACAAATATTGCTTACTAAATACAGTTCCTTTCGATGTACCTTTGGTCTTTAAAACTCCAGTTGGGCAATATTTTTATGAACAATATTTAGACCATGATATTTATGTCAGACGATATTCTGACAATGGAATGATATTCTGGTCCTATAAAATGTTTATAATGCATCCCACATTAATGAGATGTACGACTGCAGTGAGAAAGGACATCATTAGCTAGTCCCATCGGCTGTCTTAAATATTGGCGATTTCAACATTTCAGCCAATGAGGTCTTTAGGTGGGTTCAAATCCCATCAAATTAAGTCACATATTATTTCAGCTAATAGTTATAAGTGATAAACTTCATTCTTTATTCATTTCTGCTGTACCTAAGTGATATACATACCTGAGTTATTGGTTCTTAATTTTAAAAACTTTGAAGCATGAAACACTGAGTTGACCATATTGGGATAACTTGCGATTTTCAGATCACATGACCTGTAAGTGGTAAGTGTTAACTCACATTCCTGTAACTCAATGAATCAAGAGTCTAAGAAATTGGAATACTGGTGTGTGGGGGGTGGGGGTTTAAACCCTACTCAAGCAGCAACCACAATCCGTGTAAGGTTCAAGTCACCAGCAAGCCCCAGAGTAACCTGTGCTTATGTCTCTGGTAACTTGGGAGAGCAGTCAGGCTTAATTTAGAGGCAATGTGTAAAGTAGTTATATAGTAATTCACACAGTAATAAAGTGAAAACCAGAAAAATCTCACAAAAATGTAGAAAATAGAGTAGGATTTCATAAAGTATTTGACATCAACATGACAAAAAGCCAATCAGTAGAACTAGAGATATGCAATTTTAAAGATTTAAATAAAAATAGCACCAAAAAGCACAAAGGACCAACTTTGATTATCTGGCTGCGCTAGACCAGGGCAAAGTCACAAGTTCAAGCTGACCACACATAACATGAGCCGGCTTGAAGGACCCAGTTAGGCCTGCTGAACAAAGTACCTTAAATTCTGGTTGCGGAGCAATGCGGAGTCCCGACTCGAAGGTTCGTCGGACAGGAGAGGCGATGCGAGGTCCTGAGGTGGAGATGCGTCTAGCTAGCTCGCGGAATTGCTTGTTCCGCCTGTCACACTACAGCTGTAACTTTGCCACTGCACCCGAAAGGCGCAGGGGTCCTTTGAGTAAGCTGTCCATCATAGTGGGGAAAGGGCGGGAAGACATTGCATAAAACTAGTGTATGTGGGGCTGGGCTAAACAGGCGGGGCTTCTTTGCAAGTTCACATGCCTCTTGTTTATAAAGGGTCAGAGAGCGATCTAAGCAGCAGATGAGGAGAAAGAGCCTCCTGGTCCCAGGAACTACATGGGGATTGCGCTTGAGAAAGTCATGGATGCAAAGACCTCCATCAAGTATCACAGCTAATTTTTGATGGTAGATATGGACAGAAAGCACAACTGCCCAGCCTCGACCGAGTCACGATTTTTTTGGGCTGATTAATGCATTACTGAATTTGAGCTTTAACTCGGGCACTGAATCCTGCCCAGCATATTTATCCAAGAAGATGCCACCGTTTTGTTCAATACCTCAATTCAACTGGAGCACTACTGGCTAAAAAGTAAGTGCTACCTCGTTGGGTAAATGTATAGTGCCTTTCCTACACTACAGCTGTGTAAAGGGCCAGAAGAGTTGTCTCCAGTCACAATGACCATGTGTGTCTGTAACTTTGCCACCGCACCGAAAGGCGCCGGCGTCCCTTGAGTGAGCTGACCATCATAGTGGGTAAAGGGCAGGAAGACGTTGCATACCGCTAGTGTCTGTGGGGCGGGGCTTCTATGCGAGTTCACATGCCTCTTGTTTATTAAAGGTCACAGACGATCAGAGCAGCAGATGAGGAGAAAGAACCTCCTGGTCACAGGAACTACACGGGGATTGAGCTCGAGAAAGTCATGGATGCAAAGACCTTCATCAAACATCACGGCTAATTTTTGACTGTAGAAATGGAGAGAAAGAACACCTGCCCAACCTCGACTGAGCTCATAATTTTTTTGGGCTGATTAATGCGTTACCGAATTTGAGCTTTAACTCGGCACCCGCTTTATTTATATCTGTAAGTGCTTCCTCTTGAGGCATCGTGCCAGAATGAATTCTGCCCTGCATATTTATCCAAGAAGATGCCACCGTTTTGTGCAATACCTCTACTCAACTGAAGTACTTTCAACTAGCTAATCAGTAAGTGCTACCTCCTGCTTAGCCTCGACCATGCTCATGAATTCCGCTACGCAGCAGATCGCGGAATGTTTGACAATTCCGCATTCCCCGCGTAATGCAGAATTGCCAAAATTACACAAATTCCGCGAACGTAGCGGAATTTATTGCCCAGGCCTAGTGTTTAGCCTTCCCAGAGCGCACCACCCAACTACTGTTAAACATATGCAGCGGACATTGTAGGGGATTGTTTCAGGACTATGTTTTTTTATTTTTGGAAAAGGGTGCCTGAAGGTATTGGAATGCTTTATTCGCATCAGTAAATTGCACTGTGTGTAACATTGCCTTCTCACTTTGTGTTTGTCTTTTACAACACCTACACATCTTCTTTACGGCTCTATTTCTCACTAGTTTTTGTATATTGAAGTATTCGCAGACCGGTCTCTTCCTGTGATATTTACAATGTAACATGTGGTAAAAAGCAGTTGAGCAGGCCCTTAATTGGGTCAGTACCACAGCCCCCACATCGGTACAGCTAGCTGCGTAATTTTATAAACCACCTCAAGGTAAAGCGCTTCCGTTCCTCTGGTGTTTGGGTTTGTTCTGTTCAGTGTACACATAGTGTGTTATACCATATTTCTTGTGGCTGTCTCGTTGTAGGTATTATGAAAACAGATGTCATTTTTAGTTTCAGGAAACTGCATATCCTATGTTTACAGATTACCATTCAGCCTCAGACAGCCCAGTGGAGGAACACAAAGAATGGTTTCCCTGTGTGGGGAAGTTGTGTTCAGATTGCAACCTTGTGAGCAGTTGTGTTACTTGAAGTGGCATCTTCACAAAAATGTAATATTTAAGTGTTTATATAGCATGCACTAGTTTAATTGTGTAATATTTGTGCAAAAGGTGTAAACACCTCATTAGTTATTGTTTCATCAGCTTCCTGTGGTGCAAGGAAGAGCCCTCTAGTAAGCCTATTTCCTGCAAATTTCACAAAGATCTCTGCAATGTGTGTTCAATCAGATGAGTTATCCTACTAACATGTCTTTGAATAATTTTCGCACAGGCTGTATAGGGGACCTTCTTCAGACATCTTGGTGTGGTGAGCATAAAATAAGGAGCTGGGCACCAACTTCTTTGGTGAATGGACCATGTAAACCGAACCTGTGGTCTAGCTGGACTGGGACATAAAAGGCAATCAATGGCAGGTCGATGTCCTGGGCACCAATTGGCATTATCAGCTAGGTAGGTGCCACGAGATGAAACGAAACGAAAACTAAAGTGTTGCTTCACCCAAAAATGGGAGCCCTTAATATTAGTTATGAGGCACTTCAGAGGAGGATTGTGGTGCTAACATGTACATATGCACATATATTTATTTATTTATTTAAAATGTTCTTTTACAGGGATAGTCACAGGTCTCGGACCTAGACCCAATAGGCATTGGAGCACTTAAGACCGAACACAGAATTCTGTTCATCACATGTTTATTACAGATGTAGGGTGATCATTCACAAATCTAGACATTACAAACCACCCGTTTGAGCACCAGAGTCTAAGGTCTTTGCACTACAACGATATATAACTGTCAGTACCATCACCAGAGTAGCCCCACAGTTCTAACAATCGTGAAGAACGGTCGCAGGAGATGTGTGAAGAGGTTGGTGAGCAACTGAACCATTTTGTCTGGATATTTGGCTTGCAACAGAGAGACTGTGTTGTGTTGCTGTTCAAGACCCTTTCCCTAGCTACAAGTGATGCATCCAAGGCACCACCATTAAAGGCCTAGATTGTTCAAATATCACGCTAGCAGCGATTGCACTATTGATAGACTACCTGACACAACACACTCCATCTAATCTATGAGCCTGGGTTCACTTATTAACAAAAACGGAGCAAAGAAGAGTACTCTTTTTCCGTATCCCACCTCTGCAAGGAGTTTGATGTAAACACTTGATGCAAGGATCCCGCTTACAGTGTTGTCGCTTATTGTGCAGATTTCCAGTAAATGAATAAACTCCAATTTCCAAACAGCAGTCAACAGGATGAATGGGCTGTGGTTCTCCATCCTTGGGCTCTCTCCACCATGGCATCAAGCGTGCTATGAGCAGCATAGCCCTTGCAATCAAGCAATAGGAGGTCACCCTTGGCTTCGCACTATGACTTCGCAAAACATGAACCTTTGAGTGCACGCTGTGTAACAGATGATTTGCTGGTTGAATCCATTAAAACACCTTTTAAATGTGTTACATATCAAAAAATTGACTAATAAGTCAGTCAAATTTAATTTAATTTTTTTATTTCATTTTAATTTTAATTTAACAGTAACGTAATTATTGAGCACAAATAGATACATATTTAACTTCGATAAATTAAGGTATGCATGTACAACCAAGGCATGTACAACCAAGGCACACTATTAAATTAATAATTTGATGAGAATAATAATCAATTAATTTAATAATATAGTTATTTATACTGACATACAGTGCTTACCAAGAGAAACCCTAGATGAAAATAGGTGAAAACAATAGGCTCTTAGCGCTTTATTATGACTTTGGCGTTCCTACAGCGGTGGTGTCAATGCGCCGTCTGCTGTAGGACCGCCAAAGTCATGGTGTGGCCGCCCACCTAATAGGGGTTAAATCCTGATCTGGCGGGTGGTGCTGTAGCTGTGCTGCAGCGGTTTGACAGCGGCGGTGTGTTAGGCTCATAGAAAAGCCTAAAATGTAGACCGCCACTGTCTGAGCACCGATTGGACATTCCTGCATGGTGTGACATACATGTCACACCGTACAGGAACTGGAGGTACAATTCCAGGGGGGACACCCCCGCATGCACCTCTAGCCCAGAGGTGGCCGGGGTCCCTATTAGTACCCCGTTTGTTGCCTCTCCGCCATGAAAAGAATGGTGGAGAGGCAACTCAAAATATGCTCGGCACTGCCAGCATATTTCTGCCTCTGACGGCTGTGCAACCAACACAGGATTCTGGATCCCCGGTGGTCACAGTAGTCCTTTGGCGGTCCGACCGACCCATTTGTTGGCTGCCTTTTTTCAGCCTTAAATTCATGCAGGTTTGACCTGCCAAAATTGTATTGGTAGTGCACACTTTACTGTATTGGGACATTATCAGGTTTGATAAGCAGTGCTCCATTGCTAAATGTGATCCCTGCAAAAAGATGTATTTGGCTGGAGTGGGAATTTGCCAGGCCCCAGGACTTTTGGGGTTTAGCGTCTATGAACTAGAATGGACACTGAGTAATTCTCAATATCTAAAATGATTTCAAGCATTCCATCAATCACTTTTTGGATTCTAGCATTTGAGGCAGCTTTCTCACTGTACTATTGTTTCTTCTAAATAATTAATATACAATATAAATACAGATGTGTGCGTTTGGTCAATGGTCCTCATCATTGGACTATTATATTGTCAATCAAACTTTGCGACCAACCACCCCAGCATATAGCAGTAGGAAGTTCACTTTAGCAACTGAGTGCATGAGGCCAAGTGGTAGGATTTTGCTGGGCTTAATTTGGTCATTCACATTGAAAATAGTGCCTTTCAGTTACATGGCTTGTAGGAAAATGTTTCTATTTTTTGTTGTAAAGACCTGGCAGCTCAGACATACTGATACCAGCTGCTCATTTGTCTTGAAGTGCATTGCATCCCACAATACTCTACTATTTCAACTTTCCAAAATGGCTGTCAGCCACACTTGGAACCATAAACACGTGCTAAAATAGTCCCAAATCCATTCTAATATGCCCATTGTTGCGTGTACATGTGGACAGCCATCTTTCAATGCTTTTTGCCATAAAATAAATCAAAAAACATTCAAAGTTAAGGGGCCTTCCCTGAACGTGTGCGCGTGCTTGGTCAGCTATCCCTAGGTGTTTTTGCCTTTAAAGTATTACAAACACTGTTCAAAGATGGCCCGGGTCGCATTACTGAAGTTGAAATATTTTCACCATGAAGTATGGCAAAGCAAAGCATTGGGAAAAAAGCCAGTAAGTAGTTCTGTGGTCAGCTACTAAAGGCCAAACTGATTAGCTTTGTCAATGCTTGTTAAAACCTCTGATGAACTGTTCGCAATTTTGAATGAATTAACAATAAACGAACAAGAATAAGTATAGCATATCATAATTAGTTCAAAAATAAAAAAATAATTACTTAGTTACCTAATACAATACTGAGCAGCATATCTCTGCCTATCCGCTTGTAATCCTTGTATTGGTTTGCAAATTACTTAGAAAAGTGACGCAATTAATTCGACCTATGAGACGAACAGTAGCAGCACCCTGTCTTCAGGTAGGTCGCCCCCCCCAGCCGTCACATGGTCCTCCCTGTGACGCTGTCCCGCTGCCGCTGAGATGTTTTGAAGTGCCTTTCCTATCCCCGTCGTCTCTCTCTAAATTGCTGCTTTTTTTCTGTGACCTGCTGCCTTTACTTTTTACTTTATTCCACTATTCCACTACCATTGTATTTTCATTGCATTTTCACTGTTGGGCCCTCTGTTGTGCCCCTGTGCTCCCTCCCTCCTGTTCCCCGTTGCCTTCTGTGTCACCCGCCCGCGCTTTCCCACCGCTGCGTCCCTGCGGCCCCGCCCCCTGCTGTCCCATTCGACACCCCAACTTCCGCCTCCCAGCTGCTCCTCCCTCCCACAGCCCCTCATATGGAGGCCGCGCGGTGGTGAAGGAAGCGACCCTTGTCCCTGTCTTCAGGTAGGTCGCCCCGCCAGCCGCCACACGGTCCTCCCTGTGACGCTGTCCCGCTGCCGCTGAGCTGTTTTGAAGTGCCTTTCCTAACCCCGTCGTCTCTCTCTCTAACTTGCTGCTTTTTTTCTGTGACCTGCTGCCTTTACTTTTTACTTTATTTCACTACCATTGTATTTTCATTGCATTTTCACTGTTGTGACCTCTGTTGTGCCCCTGTGCCCCCTCCCCCTTGTCCCCCATTGCCTTCTGTGTCACCCGCCCGAGCTTACCCGCCGCTGAGTCACTGCGGCCCTGCCCCCTGCTGTCCCATTCGCCACCCCACTCCCGCCTCCCAGCTGCTCCTCCCTCCCACATCCCCTCATATGGAGGCCGGGCAGCGGGCGTGCCGCTGGCGCGCCAAAGGCAAACCCGTCTGCGCCCGGCCGCGTGTGGACTCGCCCAGCCCCAGAAACCTTGGCCCCCGCCGAAGCCAGGAAACCCGACTGAGATACGACCTCGCCGCCCTCAACACCGGACGGCCACCCGCCTGCTACCAAGCCACCCCGAATCGCACCCACAGACCCTTCACCTGCCAAGCCTGCAAATTTACCTGCCTCCGAACCTGCACCCCGCCCCCCGGACGAAGCATCAACAACAACCACCTCAAGTGCATCCTACTCAACACCCGCTCCGTCCACAAGCACGCCGTCGAACTCTGGGACCTCCTCGATACAACAGCACCGGACATCGCCTTCCTCACGGAAACCTGGATGAATGCCTCCTCAGCCCCCAACATCGCCATAGCCATCCCGGACAGCTACAAAATCACCCGTAAGGACCGCGTCAACCAAACCAAGGAGGAATCGCCATCATCTACAGGAACGCCATCAGCGTCACGACCAACACCGAAGACACCCTCACCACCGCCGAGCACCTAAACTTCCAGATCCACACCGACCCCAAGACCATCCTCAGAGGAACCCTCATCTACAGACCTCCAGGCCCACGCACACACTCCAGCGAAACCATTGCCGACTTCATCAGCCCGCATGCCTTTGCCACATCAGAATACATCCTCCCAGGGGACCTGAATTTCCACCTGGAGAACAATAACGACAACAACACCACCACCCTGCTCGACAACCTCTCCAACCTCGGACTCAAGCAACTGGTGAACACCCCCACCCACCACGCCGGCCACACGCTCGACCCCATCTTCTCTGCCAGCAACCACGTCTCCTTGAGCCACTCCACCGGCCTACACTGGACCGACCACAGCTGCATCCATTTCACCTTCAAGAAGACTACCTCCCACCACCGTCCGCAACAGATCCCCTGCAGAAGCTGGAGCAAAGTCACCACAGACCAGTTAACCACATCACTGAGCCAGAACCCACCAACCGACACCTCTGACACCAACGACACAGCCCACAACCTCGCACAGTGGATCACCAACTGCGCCGACGCCCTTACTCCACTGAAGAACCCCCCAGGCAAGACCGGCAACAGGAAAACCACATGGTTCACTGACGCCCTCAAAGAATCAAAGAAATCCTGCTGAGCTCTCGAGAAAACCTGGCGCAACGAGCAAACAACAGAAAACATGACAGCTCTCAAGAATGCCACTCGCAAACACCACCAGCTGATCCGCACCACCAAAGGGACATTGTTCAAAGAGCGGCTGGACAACAACACTCACAACAGCAAGGAACTCTTCAGCATCGTAAAAGAGCTCCCCAACGCCAGCAGCAATGACATCACACCGTCGCAAGACCTCTGCAACTCCCTCGCCACGTTCTTCTACCGCAAGATCACCGATATACACAACAGCTTCGGCGCCCAGACTCCGCCTCCACTCACCAAACCAACGCCCCCCCACCAGCACCCTCAGCGCCTGGACCCCCATCAGCACTGAAGACACCACCCACGCCATGAACACCATCCACTCTGGCTCCCCCTCTGACCCATACCCTCACCACATCTTCAACAAAGTCGACGCCATCATCGCACCCCACCTCCAGAACGTCATAAACAACTCCTTCACGTCCGCCACCTTCCCAGAGAGCTGGAAACACGCAGAGATCAACGCCCTTCTGAAGAAACCCACAGAGGACCCTAAAGACCTCAAGAACCTTCGCCCCATCTCTCTCCTTCCCTTCCCGGCAAAAGTCATCGAAAAGACCGTCAATAAACAGCTGACTACATTCCTCGAGGCTAACAACTCCCTCGACCCGTCCCAGTCCGGATTTCGAGCCAACCACAGCACCGAGACCGCCCTCATCGCAGCCACAGACGACATCAGGACCCTGCTTGACAACGGGGAAACAACCGCTCTCATCCTCCTAAACCTCTCAGCCGCCTTTGATACCGTCTGCCACCGCACCCTAATAACCTGCCTCCACGACACAGGGATCCAAGGAAAAGCCCTGGACTGGATCACCTTGTTCCTCTTCAACAGAACCCAGAGAGTCCGCCTCCCTCCCTTCTGCTCTGCGGCCACCGAGATCATCTGCGGCGTACCCCAAGGCTCCTCGCTCAGCCCAACCCTCTTCAATGTCTACATGAGCCCCCTCGCCGCCATCGCACGCAAACACAACCTCAACATCATCTCCTACGCCGACGACACCCAGCTGATACTCTCCCTCACCAAGGACCCAGCCACCACCAAAACCAACCTCCAGGAAGGGATGAAAGACGTTGCGGAATAGATGAAGCTCAGTCGTCTGAAACTGAACTCAGACAAGACGGAGGTCCTCATCCTCAGACATTCCCCATCCGCCTGGGACGAATCCTGGTGGCCCACAGCATTGGGCACCGCACCGACACCCACGGACCACGCACGCAACCTAGGATTCATCCTGGACTCCTCACTCTCAATGTCCAAACAAGTCAACGCCATCTCATCCTCATGCTTCAACACCCTGCGCATGCTCCGAAAAATCTTCCGGTGGATCCCCACCGAAACCAGAAAGACGGTCACCCAGGCCCTCGTCATCAGCCGACTGGACTACGGGAACGCCCTATACGCAGGAACCACAGCCAAACTTCAGAAACGACTTCAGCGCATACAGAACGCCTCCGCACGACTCATCCTCGGCATCCCTTGCCACAGCCACATATCCGCCCACCTGAGAAACCTGCACTGGCTCCCCGTCAGCAAAAGGATCACGTTCAGACTCCTCACCCACGCACACAAAGCGCTCCATGACATGGGCCCCGAATACCTCAACAATCGCCTCTCCTTCTACACTCCGACCCGCCAGCTCCGCTCCGCCAGCCTTACCCTCGCCACCGTCCCACGAATTCGCAGAACCACCACCGGAGGAAGATCGTTCTCTTACCTGGCCGCCAAGACATGGAACTCCCTCCCCGCACACCTACGAATGACTCAGGACCATCTCACCTTCAGGAAACACCTCAAGACCTGGCTATTCGAGCAGTAGCAGCACCCCCCCCCCCTCCCTTCAGCGCCTTGAGACCCTCACGGGTGAGTAGCGCGCTCTATACATGGATTGATAGATTGATTGAGAAGAAAACTTTGATGAGAATCAAGGTATTCCTGTGGTCCAGTAGTACAGTCACATGCTTTCTCGACGTAGGCATTCCACATGCAGTGCGCCCCCACCTTCACTACTGTGGGGCAGGTCAGGGCATGCACTGAGGTCTGGGACAGATGGCCAATGCAAAAAATATCAAAGAAAGGATGCGTGTGGGCACACAACAGGAGGTGGGCGAAAGGAAGTTTTTGACCATAGGCGTAACTTTCATCAGGGCAGCAGGTGCAGTGGCACCCTGCCTCACAGAGCCGAGCCTTTACCCTACTGGACCCTGGTTATTGTTGCGGTTTACAAATCAAGCAGCAGTCAGGGATCCATTCCTTTTCTTGCCGCTCTATTTACGCCACTACTTCCGGTGTACACTGTTCACGCCACTGCTTCCGGTGACTGTATGGAGCGAGAAGCAGGGAATCGATCTCTCATACCTGGTATATCAGCAGGAACATAACACTATCCACCGTGACGTAGTCTACTGGGAGCGTACAAGAATCACACATTTCCAGACGCGTAGTTTGCAACGCTGCGCTGTAGCTCCCGCGTGCCTTATCAGCGCCTTAGCCCAAATGACGTAAGCACTGGCAGAAGAGTTGATCAGTGTGTGACGTATCTGTTACCCAAGTATATGCTTAGCGCACAGGTGACGCGTTTCAAGCTCAGACCTGCAAGCCCTAGCCGGCGTCTGCGCGAGAGCAAGGCGAAGGTTAAGGGGATGGCATTGCTGATGTGAGACGCGTCGTTGATCTCGTTAAAAGCAGTCTGGCACATGACTAATGCCGAATCTACAGGCGCTTAACAAAAGGGAGCGACAGAAGGAGGCTTATCCTCGCCCTCCGCGAGGATACATAAGTATGCTAATGAGGCCCTGCCGAAGAGTACTTTTTATACTCCTTGATCATTAGTAAAGTAAGCGCCCCTCGAGAGCTCAGATATTACACCGCAGCAGAACCAGACAGAGCACCGGCGCCGCCCGGAGTCCGTCAGAAACTAACAGCGCCGCCTGCATTCGCGTTCTGATTGGCTCCTGCTAATGCAGTGACGTGTTAGCAGGCCCGTGTTTTAATAACGCAAGATGATTTGGATAAAAAGATTAGCGCAGACTGCTTGATAAATATGGGAACACGGGTTTAATACAAATTACTTTCCTACAGGAGTTTAGCGGCTCCACCGCAGCACATATCAATAATGGCATTAAAAAGCTGAATCTTAATCTTCAGGAAATTGTGGTGGGACTCAAGAAAATTAAAAAGCCCTTAACTGTATCCTAATTTTTTCTGCTATTTATTAAGGTGTAAGTGCAGGCGATATAAAAAAAAATAGAAACTATTTATTACACAGCTCTAATTCGAATATGGTATTGTAATACAATAATAGTAATGTAGTTGTATAACTTGCTGAGCGGACCATAGCAGTCGTTAAAGGCCCTCCCCCCAGGTTAGAGCCCTGAGGGTATTTGAGGCTTCTACCATCTGGTACAGCAGAATCAAAGGGCTACAATTTTATTCGAAAATTGTAGACATTTAGGGGTATATTTACTGACATTTTATGCACCCCAGCAAGGGAAGTTGTTGCACAGCATTGCGTGAAAGGGTGAGCGCTGAACGTCGCCATATTTACAAAGTTATGGCACAGTTAAGCTCTCTCCTTGCACAAGCGTACTCGTGACTGCTTAGCACCAATACAGGCATCCTTGTGCTATGGCGCACTTGTTATCGACAGAATTGCTTTTTTGCTGGAAGTGATACCTTTCTGCACAAAAACAAACCTTACAAGCATATTTCTCTTGCTAGCTCTACTGCATAATGCAGCACACATGGAAAGGACCTAACAAGGAGAAATAAAGGTATTTCCCCTCTTTACTCCTCTCTCGGGTGGGCGCACTGTATGGGGACAACCCCAAATTTGCTGATTTTGGTAAATCTGGGTTTGCATCAAAGTCCGTGGGTGGATGCACAGGGATGTCCATGCTCCACCCATCGAATACCCCCGATGCAAAGTAATGCAAAGCAGTGATACGGCTGCCTTGAATGACTTTTTTCTTTACTACGCCAGGCAAAGCCATGCAAAGCGGGCTTGCGTGGCTTAGTAAATCCAGAAATTTTGCACCGAGCTGCGTCTAAAAAGTGACAGAACCCTAATGCAAAATGTTTGTAAAATTTGGCCTCGGTGTACACTTTTGTAAATTAGATAGGAAGAATCTGAAAGACAAACGTGCATTTCTGGAAGCAAAGGCACACACACAGTTGCCTCTGTCGGCCCCCTGTCAATCGATTGTATTCAATGCAGCTGCTTACATTAAAATGTTCCACTGTCAGATCTAGAGCACTGCAAGATGGGAGAAAGGGTGCATCAAGATTTAGGGCCTACTTTAGAGTTTGGAGGACAGCTTACTCCCTCAACAACGCCTAATTACAAGTGCATTATATCTCATGGCACTTGTAATTAGGTGGACAGAATATCTGGCATGCTTGTGACGGAATAAACCACACACCAGCCTACAAATCATGCTCTTACGGTTGACTCTTGAAGTACAGCGATCAGTGTTGTAGAACGTATCCCTATTGGGACACAGAACATTCTCAAGTATGACATTCAGGTCCAGATTTATCATAAAATTGTGTTTGCCATTTTCGGGGTCCAGGACTTATTTTTCATCACTATACTTTGACCCGGAGCAAAAGAGAGAAAGGCAGAAAAAGGAGGAAGTGCTTGAAACATAGAACACGGGCACAAATGGAGAAAGAAAGGATGAAAAATAACTTGAAAGACTTAGCCAAATAGACAAGAGGGGTGTGGTGTTAGAAGACAAGTGGAATCAAGACTAGGCACCTTGATGTTCAGTAACCACAGTATTGGAGAATGTCAGTAGGTGTCTAAAAAAATCTTTGGACCCCCCCCGCACTTAAAAAAAAACACCTATGCAATATTTCCAAGCATATAATATGGCATCCTGGGCTGTGGGATCACAACCTCTCCTTCTGGCATAATTCATAGCCCTAAATCCATAAGATCATCACCAGCTTCTGCTACCAAATCTACAAAAACTGGAGAGGTAAAGCCTACTCATAATTTCCCTCTCCATTGCTGATTGATCCCTCGTCCACCTGATCTATATCTTTAGATGAAACCTTCTACAGAGTCTTACACAAAATGAATACCTTCAATTAATTAGACATTTAATTGGTTTCTTTTCCTTGCACATGACATATAGATACTCATGTTGGTCTCTAGGAGCCCTGTAAGGGACGTGTATCAGTACCTTATCTGAAACACAATCAACTTGACTGTCCATCGTAATATCAAGAGGATTGATGTGCTTTGAACTCTCTACCCTGCCTGAATAAATATTTCCATGAGTCAGACCAACCAAGCTATCCAATCTCCTTGCTTTCTTTGGCCCCTTACTGTTATTTTTTCCCCTACAGCTGTTGCTCATGACCTTGGGGCCCAACTCTTCGTTGGGGCCGGAGTCTTTTCTATCTGCACCTTCTTCCCATCCCAAGCAACCTTCCCACCCTTCTTTTACCCTTCTACATCTTCCTTTCTTTTCCACTACTTTTGGGGATTTGACCAACACATTTGTGGAGCACGAATCCATGGCCTTCTACGGGAAATTTCTCTGCACGTACCATTCCATGCCTTCTGACGGTGAAGCTGCCAGTTCCCAAATCAACCATGATACCATCTTTTCACCAACATTGATCTTTTTGAGGCATACACAGAAGGGTCCCCCCTTCACTCTCCGGCACCTCTTACCAGGCACAGGAATTGGAGACAGCACTGGTCTGACAAGGCTAGGCATACAGGAGTTAATTGATTTTAGCTTGCAGAGAATCTCTTTTTGGGTGCGGGCTTCTGCTCTAGTAGACTCATTAGAAGATCGGGATGATTCCAGTAAGCTTTGCAAGGCCTATTGGATTAACCCCTTCGGTGCTGATGACGGCTCCCGGTCATCATCAGTTACGGTGGGCGTGTGCTGATGACGGCTGGGAACCGTCATGACCACACCCACGATCGGAATGTGCCGCACAGGTGCAGAATTCCGGCCGCAGCCAGGGGGTTAATAACAACACTTCCAGTATTGGGCAGAGGCCAGACAAGGAAGAATCTATATTGACCATATAGACGGAGCCAAATTCCTTTTATCCCCTCTTGATGAGTTGCCCCTGCCCGATCAATCATGCAGCATAACTCCTGTAGACATGGCTTCTGGCTTCCTCCTATTTCTCCCACTCCCTCCTAAGAGCCTGCAAAGCTTACCTCGGAGGGATGGAACAGGCAAGGATAAAAAGACAAAAGGGGTGGATCTTGTCAATGTCCTCAACCATATCCAGAGCTTTCCTCTCCT
The DNA here is from genome assembly GCF_964261635.1 of Lissotriton helveticus. Lineage (NCBI taxonomy): Eukaryota > Metazoa > Chordata > Amphibia > Caudata > Salamandridae > Lissotriton > Lissotriton helveticus. Next base: position 180,303,652 of record NC_136063.1, read on the forward strand.
GCATCGAAGAGTCCCTAAAATCTGCTGCAATCCCCTTCGAGCCCGTGCTCTTTTCATGTTGTTAGTTGAAGCTTGTGACTTTCTGCCTCTTTTCTTTTGAGAAGTCATCTAAAAAAAAAAAACACAGATATCCGAGGGCCCCTATTTATTTGCAGCTGTAAAATCTGGGCCGAGATAAAAGCAAAATGAGCTTCTCTGACTTGACAAGATTACAAGTCTACTCCACTTACCTCCTCTTGGATGCTAAGGCAGCTCTGAGATGCCACCACCCAAAACAGCAGCTTAACTGCACCGGCTTAATCCACACAAGCACTACCCGTTAGACAAATATAACCCCTGGCTGCTTCTTACGCAATTTGACTCACAGAACCTCCCGATAAAGATATTTGCCACCTACAACTCACCATCAAGAGTCATGACTCAAAACTCCGCAGACTCCGCAACAACGTCTGCTCCACAACAGGCACAACCACAAAATAATGCTTCCTGGTCAGTGCAGCCCTAAAATGTTTTAGTCCATAGCGTCCATCTTCTCCGAGCTGGTCAGGCACAACACTGCTTGGAACAGGCAACAGACAAACTGACAAGCAGGAGCGGGTGGGAACAAGCATGGACTCAGAGCGCATCACACGTCAGCATCAGCGTTAGAAGGGGCTTCAGTGCTGGGCCAGCTCTGAGCCCAGTTCCTCTGGGCTTAGGGTTCTAGGCTTTTGTGTGCCTCTGCAATGCAAATCTAGATTTATCTGAGCATGTCAAGATACAATAAAATAAGTTATATTATAACAATGAAATATATGGTTGTTGTTGCGAAGGTCTCAGATAGATTGGGATGGACCATATTAGTAATTAAATCCAATATTGCCCATGTCACTGAACATTCAGAAGAGAAGGGCTAACGAATCACGAAATGTATTCTATGCACCTGGTGGAACATAAAGATGAATGTGTAATCAACTGGCTACTTCCTGATTAGCATTAGTCTAATAGCAAATATCACACTCATGAAACCTAGTCTGCAACATCAGACTTTTTTATAGCATGATCTTTGCCCAAGAGCATTAGAGCGCTCTACAACACGAAAAGGCTACGTTACACATTTTTGTTATCCTATTTTTTAGGCACAGGGAAATTAAGATTTGCCCAGCGGCACAGAATGTTGAGACATGGCCAGAATTCAACCCCGAATCCCCATCATCCAAAGTCAGCAGTGTTTGCAAATAGTGCTCAAAAAGGAGTTAGGTCCTTATCGGGGCTGGGGGAGGGCTGGACCCTAATATAATAGTACACAAAAGATTGCCCCCTTCCCAATTGGCTTTTGGTGAGGAACCAAATAAAACTTAATCAAATCTAGTCCGGTATATTTATTTTTACCTGTTACTCATATTATTTCATACAAAAATTATTTCAAAATAGCAAAAAGAAGATACACAATGCTGACAATTATTCACAATACATTACAAAATTACAAACTACCATGAGACATGTTACATAAAATTAACCAAAACAAATACAAATAACATCAATATCACATCCAATAAATCAAACAGATTTGCAATGCAACAATTTCACATTACATTAAACCATTTCGTTCATCAAAATTTGATAACATGGAAAGAGGATTGCTTTATCACAAGAGCGAAACAATGCATGTGTCACTATTATTTTAGACCACACTAGATGTTATAATTAGCTCTTGCTGGATCTGCCGACGCGTTTCAAGTTCGGGCCATTAATGTCCAAACCATCATCAGGGCTCTTTTTGTTTTTCTGTTAGGATGCAAAAAAACGAAGTTTTAATACAACCTATTTACCTCTTATATTGAAGCCACCGTTTGGATAAAGGGTAAATGTACCTGTACGTTGTTGTGTAATAAACCAAGAGTGATTTAAATGGAGACAATCCTTCCAGTCTCAACTGGTGCAACTTTATCCACGAACCAATCTGGGAAATGAACAACAAATTGTCCATGTTTACAGGACATAGACGTGGGGCACCAATTCAACCCGTTCTTATATTTTAGGGAAATCATACCTTAATCTGGACAAGCTTGCGATGCAGGGAGGGGCGGAGGAGTATCTTTATCTTTTTCTTTTGCTTTCAATCCTAATAAAACAACACACGACTTGCTTTTACCAACCCATTATGTGTAGGTAAAACCCAGGGTACTGAAATACAAAAAAACTACTTCTCGTACCTGTAGAGCACAATGTTTTTGATCGTGGTTAGCGACCTCGTTTTTCTGTAATTGTTGCCACGGGAATCTGTTTGAACAATATGCTTGTAAGTCCACAGATTTTTTGCAAGTTAACATACGCAATTCGTTAAACTTTAGACAGTAGGTGCCAGACGCTCATGTACCTGAATTTGATGTGGCACCTACTGTCTAAAGTTTAACGAATTGCGTATGTTAACTTGCAAAAAATCTGTGGACTTACAAGCATATTGTTCAAACAGATTCCTGTGGCAACAATTACAGAAAAACGAGGTCGCTAACCACGATCAAAAACATTGTGCTCTACAGGTACGAGAAGTAGTTTTTTTGTATTTCAGTACCCTGGGTTTTACCTACACATAATGGGTTGGTAAAAGCAAGTCGTGTGTTGTTCTATTAGGATTGAAAGCAAAAGAAAAAGATAAAGATACTCCTCCGCCCCTCCCTGCATCGCAAGCTTGTCCAGATTAAGGTATGATTTCCCTAAAATATAAGAACGGGTTGAATTGGTGCCCCACGTCTATGTCCTGTAAACATGGACAATTTGTTGTTCATTTCCCAGATTGGTTCGTGGATAAAGTTGCACCAGTTGAGACTGGAAGGATTGTCTCCATTTAAATCACTCTTGGTTTATTACACAACAACGTACAGGTACATTTACCCTTTATCCAAACGGTGGTTTCAATATAAGAGGTAAATAGGTTGTATTAAAACTTCGTTTTTTTGCATCCTAACAGAAAAACAAAAAGAGCCCCGATGATGGTTTGGACATTAATGGCCCGAACTTGAAACGCGTCGGCAGATCCAGCAAGAGCTAATTATAACATCTAGTGTGGTCTAAAATAATAGTGACACATGCATTGTTTCGCTCTTGTGATAAAGCAATCCTCTTTCCATGTTATCAAATTTTGATGAACGAAATGGTTTAATGTAATGTGAAATTGTTGCATTGCAAATCTATTTGATTTATTGGATGTGATATTGATGTTATTTGTATTTGTTTTGGTTAATTTTATGTAACATGTCTCATGGTAGTTTGTAATTTTGTAATGTATTGTGAATAATTGTCAGCATTGTGTATCTTCTTTTTGCTATTTTGAAATAATTTTTGTATGAAATAATATGAGTAACAGGTAAAAATAAATATACCGGACTAGATTTGATTAAGTTTTATTTGGTTCCTCACCAAAAGCCAATTGGGAAGGGGGGAATCTTTTGTGTACTACTACGTGTTTGCAATTAGGCCACATCTACACCTCATTCCATGTCTATTGCTGCACAAACTCAAGGTCAACTTCATGATTTTCACCACCTCCAGTTGCTCTGACCCTGACTGATAACACACCACTGCAACATAAGTTGGATCCTCACTGTGTTTTCATCAAATAGCAGTCAATAATCTTCCATAGGTAATGACTGATCTCTGACATCATTGTGTTATCTGGATATTATAGGAAAGACACATTTAACTGAAATATTCATTGCTTTTGATACATATAAATGGCACTAATTTCTCCAGTGAGATTAATGGAAAATCGCTCAAATCTTCTTTGTTTATGTTGTGGTGCGTCCAGACTAGGCTCTGGCTTTGACTTTCTGTTGACCACATTTGAAATGAACAATACAATACAATTTTGTAAAGCAGAGAGACCACACATTGATTAATGCACATGACTGATTTGAAAATCCAAGATTTTTATTAACTATATTAGTCCTGCATCCTCTAGATAGTGTTGCACCACAAGAAAAGTGTCTGTAATAGCTGCTAATACTTGTTATATATAGTACAATTGGTTACAGAGGCTGACCTCTTATGACATTGTTATGCCACTGGATGCAGTAATCTTACTTACAGTTAGTCTTGAAACATTACTGCTCCTATTCTGATGTCGGATCAATCCATTTTGATGGTGTACTAAAATTTTAGATTGGAAGGCAAAATAATGAGGCTGTCATAAACAGCTGTATTTGTTTGTCAAATGAGTTCTGTACTTCTGTAGACCAATCAGAGAGAAACTCTTACCTCAATTAGTGGGCAATGGATACAAAGAAGAAAATATCTCTGCAAGCATTTGACTTAAAGATTAACAAATCCCAAAAATCATTGTAGCTTGTTCCCCTGCTTTAGTATTGGTTGGTACACAACAGCTTCAATCTTGGATGGATCCTTTGACACCTCTTAAGCAAATAGAATATACAGTTCAATTTGGGGCCAGTCGCTAAACAAAGAAAAGGACCTGTGAATTAAATATGGATGCTAAATGTGTGCCTGTTTGGTAGGCCCCATCTGCTGACACTTTCCTGGAAGACTAGAGGGTCTTACCTCACTGGCATCTCAAAAACCATGAGTTCCAATCTGCCAATGTTTTTGTCCATCCCAGCCAATGTTCCATCATGATTGAGATTCCCCTTTCCATGTAGAAGTACCCTTGGCCAACGATGACAGTATCCTGTATCTGGTCCCTCCAAGGCAAGTGACCGTAGAGATGTTGTTATTACTGAGAAGTATGCCTCAAATTGACCTTGTCTCTTGACAGGCTGTGAAATGTGAATGACCCTGCCAGCAACTACAGACGGTTGATCCAGAGGTGGAGTTCAACTCTACAATGGACACCCCAGCCCAAAAAAGCTGGAGCTTGACTGTTTTACCATGTCGGGTGTTGACTTAAAAATCGCCCAGCTGGTCCACACTTCCATAATATCAAACCACTTATCAATCTCTGCTCTGGTGCCCTGTGAGAACTCAATCCACAACTGCTTTCTGGCTTGGTAGTGCTCGGTAGAGAGAGAGGCATAGAGATATGGCCTTTATCGATGAGGCCAGGAATCTCATTTTCCTGGGAATGGTCCTGAGGGGCATCTAGTCAGTCAACAAGACTTGCCTTTGTTCTTTATTGATGCCATTCGTCTTTTCCTTTAGGAGCTGCAGCATTGCAAATTCTGAGTCTATCACAAAACACAGAAACTCCATCTTTTTCTTGGGTTTCAGGTTCGACTTCTCCTGATTGATCCGAAAGTGTAGGTAATTGTATTGCTGACTGTACCTGGCACACCATAACCTCCTTTTCATGAAACATGAAGATGATATTGTCTAAACAGACCCTCAATCTGACTCCTGAGGCTCATTGCCAGGCCATTACCAACTGGAGATGTTTCGGAACACGTCACAGCACAGGGGACACACTGAAAGGGTTGACATTTATTCCCAAACCTGTTGCTCTAAAGGAACTATAGAAAACATCTGTGATATGGAATGATAAGTCTGCATCTTTCAGATGCAGCCATACCAAGCAGTCATTGCCTGCATGATGGCTCCCAGTAAATGCATGCACACAATCCTCATTGTAAAGTGCCTGTACACCAGACACCCGATTAACTTCCTCACATTGATGACGACTGGCCTCAGACGTTTGCCCTCTTCCTTAAAAGAAAAATATTGCTCTGGAAATCCTTGTGAAGAAGAAAGGAGTGATCTGACCATTTTATCTACCACAGCCACAGTGCTTGTGAAAAATGAATAGTCTTCAGACTTATTGGTTGCATTAGGAAACCTAAAAAGACGGTCTTAAACTCTTGGACTGTCTGAAGCATCTGCAGATGTCAGCCATGTGTCCATGTGACTTGTAATTCTACCATTAACTTTTTCTATGGAAGAATGACAAAACCTCACCTGCAGCATTTTCAGCTCTTCTGCTGTGGCCCCTCTTAAAGCTGCCTCTTCTGACCATCAATATGAAGGAGTACAATGGATTGAGCTTCTGAGACTCTTGCCAGTCACCATGTCAGAATCTTTGTCCTCCATTGGGATAGTGAGAGTGTCCATGGTTATGAAAGCACCCTTTGCCATGCTTGACCACTTCAAATATCTTAGGGACAGAAATCTTCTTGAGGAAGGATAGGCCTTTGACCAGCGCTGTAAATTGGTGGGCACATTTTCCATAGTTTCCCCAGTTTGGGTACCCACCGTTTCCTGCCAGCTTTCAGAGAAGTAAAACAACCCAAACCTCTGATTTGAGAGCAAACAGTTGACTTCATCCAATTGGATAATGACCTGTTACATCTGCCAGAGGAATTTCCCAGATTGATGGGGTTACCAGTCTCTCTTTCCCCTTGTACCATTTTCAAGATGTTTGTCAAGAGCCTGACATATTCAGCAGCTTGTCCTGGCTGACACCACTGGACATTTTGATATCCCTTTTGAGGTTCTTGGCAGACATGCCCAAGAAAGTCACCATGTTGGTGTCTAATTCGGGTCTGACCATGATCTTGCCTAGTATGAAGGGGTTAGAGCATTCCACCCTCAAATGGTTTCTGGCCTCTCTGTCCAACAGAAGACACTGACTGTTGTAATACACCACTTTGGGGCACGATCCAATTATCAGTAACAGGGGTGTTGAATGTCTTTGGATTGAACATTCTCGAAGCTAGATCACAGTCATTAGGGGGGTTCGGCTTGGTTGCTATTGCACCTCTTTTTGAAACCAGAGAGGTTGACTAAAGCTTGAATGTTTGGACCCTGGTTGGAGTCCCCGGACACATCCATTTCCAATAGATCACTTCTTAGATAGGTGTGAGTGTCCTGACCAGCATTCAGAGGTACCAATGGGGGGATAAGACCACTGGATCCTACCTGGTCCTCAATGGGGCTAGTAATTGCCATTCTGTACCAACTCATTATGCAGCTTGGTAAATGTATCGGCCTACTTATGAGGGTCCAGGGCCTTTGGGGCCCCAAAAGGGGCCTCAGGAAGCGAGGGAGCAAAAATTGCTGTTAGAGCTGTGGGCCAGAGTGGGGTGTTTCTACAGTCTCCGCATGACCGTCTCATCCTATAGAACTTCATGTCTTTTTTTTTTACAGAGTTTTATATAGCGCAAACTTGACTCGAATCGGGTATCAGAGCGCTTTACATAGCACCAGTTATTTTACATGAGGACACACATTAATTTTTGTTTTGGGGCGGGGAGATTAAGTGATTTGCCCAGAATCACAGGATGTTCAGCGTAATTGCCGAGACTCAAACCCAGTTCGCTAGATTCAAGGTCGACCACCCTAGCCGTTAGGCCAACACCTCGCCCTGTACTTCATGATGCTCTCAGTGCAAAGGACCAATCCCAAATGAAAGCGGAGTAAAGCACTTTTCCTAAATGGCTACTTCCTGAATGCTACAAGGGGATAGAAATCACTGATGAATTGTAATAAAACATTGCAGGCATAATACACTTATCGCAGGGACTCGCTCTGACAGTGCTGCACATCTTAAGGGTTTAGAAAATGGACAGGTACATTCAAGCAGGTAGGAGAAATAGCCAAGTGGCTGGCATACCCTTTCCTGGACAGACGACCATAGGTGTACTCACAAAGGGTCTCTTAGGCAATGCCTCGGGTCAAATGCGCAGACCTTTCACCAACAGGGGTGTGGGGGGCCACAGGTGAGTCAGTGAGGTGGTTGATGTGACATTTCATGCTCCCCGCTGCATGAACGACTTTGTGGTTTAGATGGCATTCGATTGGAACAGTCTTCTCATTAACATCAATTTAATTTCTTCTTTGTCAGCAAATGGACACTGCTGAAGTTCGTCTTTTCGAGACCAGCACCCTGTTCTAGAGCACATGCAGGAGATCCCTAGGGGAAGTCTACACTTAGGAAATATGATCAGTCTGTCAGTATTGGTTTGTTGTGCATATTTTCTTGGACATTCTCTGTACCATCCCCTGAGAACTTTCCAGTAAGTTGATGTTACTGTGTTTCCTTGCTCTGTCATGAATGTGCATTATTAGCCAGTGCTTATTTGTAAACTGTGAATATGAGCAGTGCTTAACTTCTGCCAGTGATTGCAGGGGGTGGGTGCCAGCACTACTTTTTCAAGCAGGGAACTTATTTTTCTTCCTCAGACCTTGACCCAGAAAAGGAGAGAGAAAGCTGAAAAAAGGAGAACGCTGGAGAAAGAAAAGCATAGAATAAAAATGACAAAGAGAGAAACAAGGGATTGGGAAAAACCTGCAAGAGTGGGATGAAGAGACAGGAAATGTAGGGTCATGGCAGAAAGGGTCCTGAGTAGGAATAAAGATTAGACAGGCTTAGTATTCATCAACCTCTTCATTGAACATTGAAAATGAGACATTTCTGTGTGGGAGATATTGAGAATCTTTCATGCAAGATTTACCAGCTGATCTTTGCTAATTCCTGCCAGAGTTTGCGGCATGTGTCCTGGCCAGAGTTCCCATGTCTCCCTGCCCCAAAAGTCCCTGCCTCCCTGTTCATGTCCATGTATCTGAGTACCAGTATCAATATCCGTCTCAATGTATCAGTGCCCGTGTGTTCCTGCACTAGTTCCTGTGTCTCTGTGCCCCAAAGTGTATGTTCCCTTGCCCTAGTGTTTGTGTTTCTCTTTCATGTCCAAGTGCTAGGGCCATTTAGATATTGGTGGAAGGGTTACTGTGTCACAAGGCGGACAGATATCCCATCTGGTGAAATCTAAATCTCATAGGTTATTTAGAGGATTTCAATGGGGACGGGATATCCGTCCCTGTTGTAATTGAGTAACCTGTCCGCCGATATCTAAATCAGGCCCCTAGTCTCTAAGTTTTCCTATTGCCATATTGGAGCGCACTATGCTGGTCAGATGATAAGTCTTACACTTTTTAATTCGATCTGGTTGATTTGAAATCAAAATGTCTCTTTAACATCTTTATTTCTATTTCAACCAACTGACGTGATAGCAACATTAATCAACAGTAATATGCTAATATACAAACAAGTAAATCATTTTAGAATCAATACAGAACTGTGGTTACATTTTGCTCATATAGTTAAAGCATTACCAGGTCTCCTGCCTGTATTGTCTCCTCTGTACATACAGTGCTCCCTCTTTGTCTTCTCATGGTGAGGTTTTGGGGCCCGTACTCCCTTGCCTTCTCACAATTTATTGCAGAGTGGTTTGGGGGGCTAGTGCCATCAGCTGTGGCCCACCAAAGCATATAAGCCCAAAGCTTAATTAAACCTGCCTCACTCATCCTCATTCCCCTAACAGTATAATAGCCCCTTTATCCTTTAAGTCCACACCCTCATCTGTTCTGATTCTTTTCAGTCACAGTTCTTCTGCTACAACCCTCTCAGTGGTGTAACAATAGCCCCCGCAGTCCCTGTAGTGCGAGGAGGCCCCAAACTCCAGGGGATACCCTTCGGTACTGTGCACCTGAGGAAGGCCCCTGGCCGGAGAGCTCCTGCCAGGTCTGGAGTGTGTGTTGCCGCCTTCATGTAATTTGCAGGGGCCCCCCTCAAGTTTCGTTATACGGCTGCAACCGTGATATCTCTGCCCCGTTTCACCACTGTCAGGCCTTTGTTACATAGCCAGTAAATTGCTATGAAGCGCTTGGCCAAAAGCAGACCCAGGCCCACACATTTCTGTTCCATTTTACCTTGCTTGGATTTAAGTATAATAGTAGACAGTGCCATGTTGTCCCTTTAGGCCTAAGGCACCGAATTTGTTTAAGCTGTCATACCACCAACTCCCACTACTCTGACAACCTCCTACATGTCCCTGTCCTTTGCAGGAACGTGGCTCCCTGCTCCTTCTGTTGCGGACAGGTCAAGGTCCTGTCGGGGTATATTCTCTCCGGTCTAAAGGGTGTGAGATTCGCGCATGGAGTTAATTAAAGTGCCACAATTTAAAGTGTGAACTACTTGCAATCTTCTGCACCTGCAAGCAAGTTTCTTTCTATCTGTCAAGGAGGTCGGTAGGTTCTGTCCAAAGCCTGTTTAGCTTTTATTATGACGAAGGCCTGTCGTCCTTCAATACCTTATAAATACCAGGGGTGGCTCCTCCACTTGGGTGGAAGAGCGTCGCCCCACTGCTTTCTCACAGTTCGAGAAGCAGAAACATAAAATTGTATTTTAAATACAATTTTATGTTTCTGCTTCTCACACTGCGAGAAAGCAGAAGGGTATGCCTGATTGGAGGAGGGCGGGTGGACTGTCCTGCAGGAGGCTAGGGGAGGAGTGGCTTGCCCACTCTGAGTGCGCTGACTGTTTGGTGGCCCAGGGCTGACCAAACTAGTCATACGCACTCTGCAGTTTCTCTATTTCGGCTGCATGCAGCCTACATAGAGAAAATGGCCTCTCAATTGATGCCTGTGAGGTCGGCGTCCTAGCGATGCACCGCTACACGGGACTGGAGGCCAAGGTAAGTTTAATTTCTTTTGTTTTTTTACTAACATCCCCCTGCGTGACCCCCACCCTCTCACCTGAGAGTCACGCCAACCGCCACTGATAAGAACGTGACATAAATTGCCTCCCTTCAACACCCTAGTAGCACCTCCATAGTAATGGAGGCTTCTGGCACGTCTCAGAAGTCAGTCCAATCCTCCCTCGCATGTGTGCACCAGTTTAACAAATTGCGCAAATTACCCAATTTCACAATCAAAGGTCTCGCAAGCCTCTTCAAAGGTCATAAACGTATCACCTGGGTATATATCCCCTGCCTGAGGCACCTGCCCTCCCTCCACACTGTGAGTGACGTGTTCTCCCATATACAATGGAATAGCAAGGACCTGCTAAAGGGTGGTCGCTTCAACACTCTTTTTCACTGCAATTTCCAAGGCAATGGCCACTTGAGAGACTACTCATGAGGTGTGTTGGCATTAACCAGCCCCTCTCTTGAGGCATACTTGCAGCCCCTCAGGAGTCTGGTTTCCCAGTTTGAACCCTCATTGCACTATATGTTTTGTGCTGCAATATAATAAAGTTCCAGATCCGGGAAGGCCAATCGCACTATCCATTTTTAACCCCTCCAGGCTCTAAGTGCACTTGTCTCTTTTTCGAGACCATATCAGCAGGTCTAACAAACCATCGATGTCTTGGAAAATAGTATTCAAGATAGGACACATGGTATTTTGCAATATGTATACACAGCGGTGCAGTGATACTATTTTCACCAGTCTTACTCTACCCATGATTAAAAGTGGAAGTGAATTCTAAAAGTTTATGGAGGCTCTGAGCCCCTTGAAGACCCAATCCAGGTTATGACCATGATGCAGCGCGTGTCACTCATTCCCAGGTACCAAAATGCCATCTGTCCCCACTGTAAGCATAAATGGGCAGCTCGGGCTGATTGAGTCTCTCAGGCCTGTTAGAGGTACATTAGAAACTTTTCTCTATTAGAACATTAGAAATGTTTAGCCCTCTATTGAAGACAATGGAGTGCTCTGGGCTTCTAATGGCTGGTAGAATCCCGGAGCATCAACATTCCAATGTGTGTACACAGCAGCTGTGAACAAAGGCCTCACAGAGCCCAAGGGGATTTCAACTCCCTCAGGCTCCTCAAGGGCAGAATGTTCTAATAGCCTTAGAGCCCTCCTTAGCGAGCTCTCCAGCCCATTAAAGGCTCACTCCTTTGTTAAAGGCCCTCGCCATTGCCTAAGCCCTTCAATGCTGGAGCGGGTCTTTAATGGCCGTTAGAGCCCTCTACATCATGCTCTAAAGCCATATTAATGTGAAATCACAGGGTTTAGCTAACAGTTTAGGTATTTCTCTACAGAAACAATAAACAGACCACCCATAGTTATACAGTTCCGGCATATGGTATATCGCCTGCCCACTCCATGACGTCAGACCATCAGGGACCACCAGGGACCCATCATAGAGTAGCCCGCAGCCTCTCTCTTGGCCTTACCTCTATGAGAACAATATTAGTTCAGAATGACACAGAGGTTGTGGAGGGGCGCTCTCATGGTTTTTTATCTCAACTCTAAAATATAGAATAATTTTTCGTGCTGACAATAGAAAGGATCACTTTTGAAGGAAACAACACCATTGTAACACAATTCATCTTGCATAAAAATATGATCAAGCTTCCTGCAGTAGGCACAGTGCTCCAATCCTGCTTTGTACAGTAGTCTTCCGTCGCTGGAGTCATTTGCATTGGGATTATCCTTGTTGCTAATAATACCCTGGTTTAATGTATTCCAAAGCACCAGTTTTAATGTCATGCTGTAGGTGTTTGGCAGGGTTACAGAATCTGCAGATTTCAGCCTTGTTTGTGTTCCGTGCATTTTGAAACTAATGAATTTCATTAGGAGCGACTCGTGACTTACAGATACCGCAAACATTTACCATCTGCGGGACTCCATCTCACGATGAGTAAAACATTCATGGCCAGCTGTTCCTCGTGTCTGGCTTACAACTTTCCAACGTGCTTGTCATGTAGGAGTCTCATCACGTGACTCAGACGGGTCTCCAGGTCGATCTGCGTAGGCACACCACCTGTAGGGCCTAGTCGTGAGGCGAGCAGGAGTGCACTCCTGCGTTCCATACCTCAGACAGAAAACAGAAGCATCCACCTCTTGGAAGCACCTGGCAGCAGCCAGTGTGGTTGGACTCTTCAAGGCCCCTGGCAGCAGCCAGTGTGGTTGGACTCTTCTAGGCCCCTGGCAGCAGTCAGTGTGTTTAGACTCTTCTACACCCCTGACAGCAGCAGTGTGGTTGGACTCTTCTACAGCCCTGACAGCAGCAGTGTGTTTGGACTCTTCTACACCCCTGACAGCAGCAGTGTGGTTGGACTCTTCTACACCCCTGACAGCAGCAGTGTGGTTGGACTCTTCTACACCCCTGACAGCAGCAGTGCAGTTAGACTCTCCTAGTGATCTGACAGCAGCCAGTGTGGTTGGCCTCTTCTAGGCACCTTGCAGCGGACAGCGTGGTTGACCTCTTCTACGCACCTGGCAGCGGACAGTGTGGTTGGACTCTTATAGCCACCTGACAGCAGCCAGTGTGGTTGGACTCTTATCGCCACCTGACAGCAGCCAATGTGGTTGGACTCTTATAGCCACCTGACAGCAGCCAGTGTGGTTCGACTCTTATAGCCACCTAACAGCAGCCAGTGTGGTTGGACTCTTCTAGGCACATAGCAGCAACCAGTGTGGTTGGACTCCTCTAGGCACATGGCAGCAGCCAGTGTGGTTGGACTCTTCTAGGCGCTTGGCAGCAGCCAGTGTGGCGGGACTTTTATAGCCACTTGACAGCAGCCAGTGTGGCTGTATTCTTCTAGGCACCTGTCAGCAGCTAGTGTGGTTAGACTCTTATAGCCACCTGCCAGCAGACAGTGTGGTTGGACTCTTCTATGCACCTGACAGCAGCCAGTGTGGTTGGACTCTTCTATGCACCTGACAGCAGCCAGTGTGGTTGGAAGGCCTTCCAGACTTTGGCAGATGCAATTCCTTTGCCACGTCAAGCAACCAAATGAAAGTGTTGGCACACTGTGCAAAATACACACATAAAGGATATACTGACTATGCAATATTCCATCAATGGTTCATTTGTTTACAAAGAAATCATGGCAATTGTAAATATACTTATTTTCTTACATTTCATAATAATGTATTACACAGTTTGTTCTTACAAACACTATCTATCTGAGCACAATATATTTGGAATATAGGATTTTAAGCAATCTGTCCTTATAAAACTTAGAAACCCTAACAATGAATAATAGAGTATATCACATATGATCATTGATTATGGGAGTAATTAAATACAAAGATCAGCCTTTAATTATTTCCTTAAACAAATCTATCTCAATTGGAAGCTTGACAATCCAAGGGTACACAACAGCTTCCAGGCAGTGCTGATCGCTGGGTCTCTGTAACAGGAGGATGCTTTTTCTTCCCTTCAGCACCTGTAAGTGGACAAGAGTAGGTGAGACCGATTATCAGAACCCATAGATTCACATTTGACTTTTCTTTCAAGAGCCCACTCAACTTCTCAAGAGTCAAAACAAGAGGGATATCCCTTTTGCCCTGTTAAAAGTTCCATAAACGAATGCACTTATTACATTTAGGAAGTTCGTGACAGAGCATCCTGTCCGCATACACTGAAATAAAGGCCTATGGCTTCTATGAATAAGACCCCGCTACATCTTTAAGGGAAGGCATATATGTCCCGAATCCAGTATGATGAACACTTTGGACCAATCGAAGGAAGCCAACATATTCTTACTTGAAGCCATCACTAAAAGAGCTCAAGAATGAAAGACCATTTAATCTAGGCTTAGTGATACTAAGTGACACTTGCTAGAGGCGCGGAGCACCTTTCAGTGGGCATTGCAGCAAAAGGTCTTGAAAGTGGGATACTGGAAGGAAGACCTACTGCATTTCTACTTTGACCAAGTCTGCAAAACCAAGCCTGCATCGGAATGTTTTTCATGTCTTCTCAATCTGTGTAAAAGGTGAAGTCTGATAATCTTGGTCACACACTTCAGACAGGAGGCATAGCCTTAAACATAGGTTTGGGTGTTCTTGCATGAATGACTTAAGCAAAGAATGTTTGTGAATTATGGCACAGACACTTGCAACAGAAAACTGTGTGAGCTCTTGGGTGCTAAAAAACATTTTTTTAAATAAAATCTTTCCACAGTCTTGACTGTGAGATATGGTGGGCATCCTATCTATCAGCAGGAGCCGACATCAAGCATGGAGAGACCATGGACAGTACCGGTCACACATCTCCGACGGGGTAGCTTCTTGTTCGGATCAGCAAGCGTAGTTGGTCCTCGACAGAAGGCCCAGACAAGCCATTACAGTCTATAATTGACTGTTACAAATAACACAGGATTGATAGACCTGAATACACTCAACTCGAAAAAAAAGGCAGCAAGGGATAATTTAAGCCACACTAACCCTTTAATCACTGGATGTTTATTGAACAGATTTATAATCGTGGGCGTGCCCACCTCTGAGGTCTGCTGCCACAAGACCTAATATATTTTCATAGATAAAACAAAGCACACAGAGGCACACAAAAACTCACATATAATATGCCACTAATGATGAATCTTCACAGTCTTCGATGTGGAGGAATCTTCTTTATTATTTCAACCAGATTCGGGATACACACAGCCTCAGCCAACACGCTTCAACCCAACGGGCTTCCTCAGGGCTGTTAATTTGACAATGGATACAAATGTGTTCACTAAACATCAAATTATACAACAAACGTAAACTAACAACATATTACGACATGAACAATATCCATCCAAAACACTATGACACAGTCCAATTAAAAGTTTTGCTTGGTTTACATAGTTATCCATGCAAGTGGCAAAACAGAACTGTAAAATACCAGACAGCTGTCTGGAATTACCATGAAAAACCAACACCGAAGACACACAAGACCATGCTTACTCAACAAAAATGTGTGATAGAGATCAGGGGTAGTTTTCAGGGCTGGGAGTTCAGAGGTTGTTTTCAGCGCAGGGGGGCGTAGGTAGTTTACAGGACTGGGGGGTCAGAGTAGTTTTCAGGGATGAGGGGCCGGGGGTAGTTTACAGGGCTAGGGGAGGTCCGGGGTAATTTTCAGGGCTGGGGTAGGGTTGGGGTAGTTATTTAGGGGTTAGGGTATTAGGCCTAACGGCAGTGAAAGGGGTTAGGGTAGTTTTAGGGAACGGGCGGGGTCGGGAGGGGATCAGGGTAGTGTTTGTTAAGGGAGGGTTTTAGGCCTCAGGGCTCGGGAGGGGAATGGGTAGTTGGGGTAGTTTCTAGAGCTTAGGGGAGGGTGGGGTAGTCTTTAGAGCTTGGGGGAGGGTGATATAGTTTCTAGGGCTTCGGGGGTGGGGTCGTTTTTTAAAATTGGGGTTTGGCGTTTAAGCCTAAGGGCCGTGGAAGGGGTTGGGTAGTTTTACGGACAGCGCAGGGGGATGGGAGGCGGTCGGGGTATTTGGACTTCAGGGCTGGGGGGAGGTGGGGAGTTTGCAGCTTAGGGCAGGGGAAGGGGGGGTCACGACCGTAGCCACGCATACCCCTTTACCATTCATGCATCTCCAACACAGCACTAGCCTGGATAAAATCTTTTCTCACTAACCGAAAACAAGCAGGGGCCTTAGGAACTTTCCTTTCAACACAACGCCCCATTACATCGGGCATCCCACAGGGCTCGTCTCTAAGCCCAATTTTGTTTAACATCTACATGACCCTACTCATCTCACTGATAGCCCCCTTTAGCATTGAAACAACATCATTTGCAGACGATATGCAGCTGATCCTGGCTTTAGACAAAAGCTCTAATAACGCAGGACTTAATTTTAAGCCCTGCCTCACAGATGTCATCCGTTGGATGAAGCTCAACCACCTTAAATGCAACACAGATAAAACGGAGATCCTGCTGATAGGGAAGCACAACCTCTTCGAGCCGAGCCAATGGTGGCCTGCAAATGCACCCGCCCAACCAAACACAGTAGAAGTAGCTAAGAACCTGGGAGTGAAATTTGATGCCTCGCTCTTGTTCTGCCCTCATGCCCTGACGGTGGCAAGAATGGGCTTCAACATAATCAAAACACTTAAAACGTTTTTTGACTACATTCTGCTCTCTGCGAGTAGGCAGTTGCGGTGGCACTTATCCTGTCCAGACTGGACTACTGTAACAGCTTACTCGCAGGAGTAAACAAAGAAATACTAAAAAGATTACAGGTGGTACAGCATGCAGCAGCCCGCCTAGTGCTGAAACTTCCCTGCTGATCATCTACCTCATTAGCCCTTAAAACCCTGCACTGGTTGCCTATGCATAAGAGAATCCTAATTGAAGTTCTACTAGTCACTTTTAAAGCCTCTAGAAACCTAGGACCCAAATATCTATCGGACAGGTTTACCCCCTACATCTCTGCTAGGAGACTCAGATCCTTATCAGCAAATATTCTTAAACCACCTGCCTTTAGGTGAAAAATCAAAGGAGGTAAATCTTTAGCAGCTCTAGAAACTAGAGCCTGGAACTTCATGCCAACACACCTAAGGCTAATGGAAGCAGAAACACAGTTCAGAAAGTCCTTGAAGACTTGGATCTTTGGATCCTCAGATACGTTCTGCTCATCGCTCATATAAGTGATGGAACTGTCCTCCTTTTCCCTCTCCGAAATAGCCCCAGGATGCTTCTTTTGGAGTGATAGTCGCACTCTATAAATAACCAAATCAAATCAAATCATTATCAGATGCCTTTACCACGAAATTATATGGTAAAGTATGTGTTGTAAAGGAATGATTAGTTTAGACGCATTTGTGGTTTAGGCTGCGTGGTTGAGGCAAAAGTGGTTTAGACATGCATGCCTCTATCATACAACCATCTAAAATAGCCACTTGAAACAAAAACAAAATTCATTGCAAACTAAAACAAAGAACAAAATGCAAGTACATAAAACTGCAGAGAGGCTATAGTCAAATCCATGTAGCTTTAGATGAATGGGTGCAAGGTACTAAAAGGAAGGTGAGCACGTTAATAAAAGACAAACATAGGCAACGCCAATCGTTGTCTCCTTTTAAAGGCAATGTAACTGACGCAGAACAACATTGGCAAAAAAAACAAAGGGGGAAAAATGTGGTGATGTGTATGTATAATGTCTTGATGCATGCAAATATATACAAAATGATGCTATGGCAGACAAGCATATGAGCAAAAGCATCACTTTAAATGTGTGCTCATATGTCATGACACAACTGCCATTTTGGGTTTTTTATTTCCCTTTCTAAGATGACAGTGGCCTATCTTGGACCAGAAATGTAGGAAAATGCCTCTTTTTGCTAATTGCCCCCAATTATTTTGGATTGATGCTGCTTTTGACTGTGTGCACTCTTCTAACCAGGCACCAGTGCATATGCTCTGACCCCTAAAACATGTTAAAATTGGCTATATTCCCAATTGGTATATTTAACTTACTTATGAGTCCCTGATGTATGGTACAAAGTGTACCAAGCACTTGTAGTTAAATATCACTGCAGCTCTGAAGCACCAACTGTTCCTCCACTACCGGGACAGTGCAGACATGACTAGAGGCCTACCATTGTAACCTGGCTATGCAGTTTTAAACCTGCAAATTCGACCTGTCAAAGTTACAGACATACAAACCTAAACCTTCCTTTTTTTAATAAGTCACCCGTAAGTAGACCATACGGCACATAAGGCAGTCTACATGGTATTTAAAAGTAGAGCATGTCAAAGTTTAAAGTTAAACTTGTTCTTACTGTGAAAAAGTCTCAAAAGCTATTGTCATTGCAGTAGGTATTACTGTTCTGTAGGAAAGCATTGGGGTGCAATATTATATGTAATAATGCTGCTTTCAACTAGGAACCAGTTAGTAACTTCATTGTTGGACTTTTTGAAATATTTATAACATGCCCAATTCTCTGGTGAAGTTGTCTGTGCAATAAAAATTTAGGAAAGGTATTTCTTGGGAAGTTACATTTTCCCTGCTTAGAGCCACTGGAGGCCCATTTGCCTGAGCCTCAGCTGTTACCTGGCAGCTGAATAGCCTTCTTGATGAGGTATGAAAACTGTTTCCAGAGCAGGACAAAGGCCTGGGTGTGGGGAGGTGTTCCTCTTTCTCTAGCAGAAAGACCATCTGTGCTGTGCTTGATTAGCTTCAAAGAGGCCTAGCCTGTCATAGGCAAATATTGCATAACGCCTGGGCAGAGACTTCTTTGTTCCCCCGGTCAGGCAGGAACCAATCCGAGTGGGTGAGGAGATGTCTTCAGAACAGGTTTGTAGTGACCTCAGAAAAGAAGTTGATCAACTCACTGGCCACAGCCCTGGGGTGGGCACAAAGGCTCTACATAAGGGGAGAAAGGTTTCAGCATCTTGGAGTTGAGCAGAGAGAGCACTATTGGATTGTTTGCCGCAGTGCACACAGGAACTGCTGCAAACATGGGTAGAGCAACCCTTGGGAACTTTTTTCCTATTGGTTAGGGAGGGGCCAGGAGTCACCCCAGCCACAAGCTTGTGCCAGGCATAAAGGTGGCACCCCTGGGTGCCCTCTTCAGAACACTACTGACCTGTGGAAGACAGAAAATGGTCTGAACCTGCAGTTGAGACCTCTGAGAACACCTGAAAGGCTGGACCTGCTCTCATTCTGTACCAAGGACAAAGAAGGGTCTAATTGGTCCTCCTGGTGGCTTCTGCTAAAGTGAATCTTGACCCCCAAGGGCTGTTCCTGAGGTCCTGGGACCCTGAGCTGTATCAAAGCGTACTCCTCCAAACTTCCCGAAAAACCTGAGATTTAGAAATATTTGGCTTCAAAGACCAGGACATGTCTGCCAAGTTAATCTGACTGCTGAGCCAAAGAAACAGGTTTCTCCCACTCTGAGCTTTTCCATAGCAGCAAATGCATTTCTGCAGTCCATCAGAGAAAGGGTATCTGCCCTTGTGGAGCTCTATTTGGCTAATACCACTAGCCTTACACCACTGCAGGAATCCAAGCTCCAAAAACGTGACTACATTTGAACTTAGCAATCCTCACCAGGAGAAGGTGCCAAAGATTTGTAGCTTGCAAGCGGCCTGCTTTGGGTACCAATTTTGAATTTACCCTGCTACTAGTTTTCCCGTCAAAAGTTTACACCTTCGTAGGCACCTCGTCCGTCAACTATCGGCCCTCATGGTGGCCCTTCTTGGTCACAGTCTGCAGCCTTGCCAAGCTGAGGATTTTTCACTTCCACTTTAGAGACTAAGGGCCTGATCTAGATCTTGGTGGACGGGTTACTCTATCACAACGGTTATGGATATCCCATCTGCTGAAATATAAATCCCAATACATCCTATGGGATTTATATTTTGGCCAGTGTGATAGCTGTCACAGTTGTGACACAGTAACCCATCCACCAAGATCTAAATCAGGCCTTTAGCTCCGAAGGTAAATTTCAAACTGTGTCAAACTTGGTTTCTTTATCCAACTTAAATCATGTGAACCACATGACCACGTTTGATGCTTATTGCTTGTTTTTTCAAATGATTTCAGATTCATATCTCTGGTTCTCCCTATTGGATTGTTGTTGCTTTGGTGGAATTTTCATTGTGTTGTGTTTTTGAATATGTATGTGTTTTACTACTACTAAACACTGTGACAGCCTGTCTGCTCCATGTTATAGCTCCCCAGAGTTGGCTCATGTACTGAAACCTTTCCTGTACTTAACATGAATAGTGAAATTATAACATTTGGTGGCCTACCATTCTCCCCAACCAACAATCCACTTTCTGAGACTGGAAATAAAAAATAAATCTTTGTGAAGCATGAATTAAGAAAGGAGAGGCCAAGCAGCAAACGTCTGCTGCTGGACCTACACAAAATTAGAAAACTAATGTGACAAGGAGGGTAGATATGTGGGAAGGAAGTCAACACCACTGAAAGTGACCAGCTGGGCAAAGGAGTAACTGAGACGCTTGTGGGAGAGCACCACAGAGAGATGGAGTAGCTTGACAGAGGAGGAAGCACATGAGGATGACAGCAGGAAATGCATCCACTCCCATGGAGCTCTAGAAGAAAAAAAGAAGTTCATTGAATGTAAACAGTGGAAAGACAAAAGCCATGCAATAGGAAAATAGTTAAGAAGAATTCAAAGAAGAAGCAGATAAATTAGATAGGCAAGAAAGCCAACCAATCGAGAACAAGACAATGACCCATGTCCCCCTATAAATTATATATTTTAAAATATCAGTGACAATAGGTCTTTTACAACACACACAGCTATAGCTGTCTACAGAAAAGACCAAAAAAGGAAATAACATGAAAATGGACAGCTGGAAATTGCCTTCAACCCTGTAGAGGGAACAAAGCTCACCTTCCTAGGGGTTGACAAGCCTGTTACTGAAGAGCAACTTGAGGGGGTGATGCACTACCCCTTGATCTGTGATGATTGAACCTGTAATAGAAATGGGAAGGAGCAGAATTGGGTAAAAAAACTACCAAATAAAGAAAAGAAGCTTAAACACCTTATTAACACAAGGAAAAAAGTGAATCCAGAAGTCCAAGGAACTAAAACAAAATGTAAAGTTCAAATAAATGGCCAGGGCACCTTCACTTGCCTGTTTTTGGAGTAGCCTCATGGGATGTGATCTAGAATACCAATAGTAGTTTAACTTTTGTCTGCTTTCAGAATGAAGTATACAACTAACCCAGAGCCCTCCTTGAAAACAAAAGACATGCTAATTTGCTTTCCATACCTAGGCAAATCAGCATTCATATCTGACTGAGGACAGCTTACTTAATCAGTGAATCTGAATATAATTAGGCCGCATTCACATCTTAACCCCTTCGCTGCTAGGCCTTTTCCCCTCCTGTGCTGAGGCTTTTTTTGGCGTTTTGGAGTAGTGCGCGCTTAGGCCCTTGTAACTTTTTGACCACATAAGGTATCCACGCCAAATTTGCGTCCTTTTCTTCCAACATCATGTGGATTCTAAAGGCGCCCTGGGTTTGTGGATTCCCTTGGAGGGGGCCCAGAAATTTAGCAAAATATAGTGATTTTTTTGTTTTTTTCAGAAAAATGGGAAAAACGGGCTGCAAATGAAAGCCTCTGGGTGTTTCCCTGAAAATGGTATCACAAAAAGGTTTGTGGGGCTGAAATCTCCATTTTCTCAGCTTTCAGGGAATGACAGACTTTTGTCAGAGAACCGAAATTTTTCACTCAGTTTTGGCATTTTTCTGGGACATAGCCTATTTTTGCTATTTTTAGAGCTTTCAACCTCCTTCCAGTTAATGGTAGAAATGAGTTTAAAAGCAATAATGGATCCTGGAAAGCTTTACATTTTCGAAAAGTAGACAAACTTCTGAATCCAGAAAGGGGTCATTTGTCTAAATCCATGAAGGTTTCGTTATAGAAACTAACAGTTAGATATTGGAATATTTGAAATTTTGTTGAAAAAAACAGCCTTTTGTCTCAACGTTTTCACCTATAACTTTTTCTAATTTTGACAGCTCTTGGAAAGCAATATACCGTTACATCCGTTAGACCTTCCTGGTTGTGGGGATATATAGGACTTGTAGTTTCACCAAGAACCCGACGAACCCAGATCCAAAAACTGAGCAGCAACTTGCAATGGTATTTTTTCATTTACTGGGTATAGTGCACTTTGTCTTGGAAAATGTATACATGGAATAATCTGTATGAAAGACACCTATGTATTTCTGAATTGGGTACAAATTATAGACTTCAGAAACAGTATATAATTGCACATTTTCAAAGTTGGGAATACTCATACTAGCATGAGAATTATTGGTCATTTTTCATAAAGATTTTTTTTTTACTCAATGTCTTTCATTCAAAGGGAGAAATGCATGAAAGCTCAATTGGTAATAACAGTTGATTTACAAATCTGAATTACCCCAAGTGTCCCGATAAAAACGGTACCTCACTTGTGTGGGTCGGCCTTGTGCCTGCGACAGGAAACGGCGGAAAATGCAACGTGGTCACACCTAAATTTAGCAGTTACAAATTGACCCTTTTTTGGCAAAGTGCCTACCTGTAGTTTTTGCACCCTAGCTCTGCCGGCACCTAGGGAAACCTTGAAAACCTATACATTTTTGAAAAGTAGACACCCAGGGAAATTCAGGATGGGGTGACTCGACTGCCTACCACCAGGTTTTGTTACCCAGAATCCCTTGCAAAGCTAAGTTTTTCACAAAATAAACACATTTTCCTCACATTTCTGTGGTGGAAAGTTCTGGAATCTGCGTGGATCAACAAATTTCCACCCACCCAGCATGCCCCCAGGTCTCCCGAAAAAAATGGTACCTCACTTGCGTGGGTAGGCATAGTGGCTGCGACATGAAACAGCGCAAAACGCAGCATGGTCACACCTCAATTTCCCAGTGAAATTTAGCACGATTCGGACAAAAAGACTACCTTTTGTTTTTGCGCCGTAGCTCTGCCAGCACCTAGGGAAACCTAGCAAACCTATACATTTTTGAAAACTAGACACCCAGGGCAATTCAGGATGGGGTGACTCGCCTGCCTACCCCCAGGTTTTGTTACCCAGAATCCCTTGAAAACATAAAAATTTGACCAAAAAAACACATTTTCCTCACATTTCTGTGGTGGAAAGTTCTGGAATCTGCGTGGATCAACAAATTTCCACCCACCCAGCGTGCCCCCAGGTCTCCCGAAAAAAACGGTACCTCACTTGCGTGGGTAGGCATAGTGGCTGCGACATGAAACAGCGCAAAACGCAGCATGGTCGCACCTCAATTTCCCAGTGAAATTTAGCACGATTCGGACAAAAAGACTACCTTTTGTTTTTGCGCCGTAGCTCTGCCAGCACCTAGGGAAACCTAGCAAACCTATACATTTTTGAAAACTAGACACCCAGGGGAATTCAGGATGGGGTGACTCGCCTGCCTACCCCCAGGTTTTGTTACCCAGAATCCCTTGCAAACATAAAAATTTGACCAAAAAAACACATTTTCCTCACATTTCTGTGGTGGAAAGTTCTGGAATCTGCGTGGATCAACAAATTTCCACCCACCCAGCGTGCCCCCAGGTCTCCCGAAAAAAACAGTACCTCACTTGCGTGGGTAGGCATAGTGGCTGCGACATGAAACAGCGCAAAACGCAGCATGGTCGCACCTCAATTTCCCAGTGAAATTTAGCACGATTCGGACAAAAAGACTACCTTTTGTTTTTGCGCCGTAGCTCTGCCAGCACCTAGGGAAACCTAGCAAACCTATACATTTTTGAAAACTAGACACCCAGGGGAATTCAGGATGGGGTGACTCGCCTGCCCACCCCCAGGTTTTGTTACCCAGAATCCCTTGCAAACATAAAAATTTGACCAAAAAAACACATTTTCCTCACATTTCTGTGGTGGAAAGTTCTGGAATCTGCGTGGATCAACAAATTTCCACCCACCCAGCGTGCCCCCAGGTCTCCCGAAAAAAACGGTACCTCACTTGCGTGGGTAGGCATAGTGGCTGCGACATGAAACAGCGCAAAACGCAGCATGGTCGCACCTCAATTTCCCAGTGAAATTTAGCACGATTCGGACAAAAAGACTACCTTTTGTTTGTGCGCCGTAGCTCTGCCAGCACCTAGGGAAACCTAGCAAACCTATACATTTTTGAAAAGTAGACACCCAGGGGAATTCAGGATGGGGTGACTCGCCTGCCTACCCCCAGGTTTTGTTACCCAGAATCCCTTGCAAACATAACAATTTGACCAAAAAAACACATTTTCCTCACATTTCTGTGGTGGAAAGTTCTGGAATCTGCGTGGATCAACAAATTTCCACCCACCCAGCGTGCCCCCAGGTCTCCCGAAAAAAACGGTACCTCACTTGCGTGGGTAGGCATAGTGGCTGCGACATGAAACAGCGCAAAACGCAGCATGGTCGCACCTCAATTTCCCAGTGAAATTTAGCACGATTCGGACAAAAAGACTACCTTTTGTTTTTGCGCCGTAGCTCTGCCAGCACCTAGGGAAACCTAGCAAACCTATACATTTTTGAAAACTAGACACCCAGGGGAATTCAGGATGGGGTGACTCGCCTGCCTACCCCCAGGTTTTGTTACCCAGAATCCCTTGCAAACATAAAAATTTGACCAAAAAAACACATTTTCCTCACATTTCTGTGGTGGAAAGTTCTGGAATCTGCGTGGATCAACAAATTTCCACCCACCCAGCGTGCCCCCAGGTCTCCCGAAAAAAACGGTACCTCACTTGCGTGGGTAGGCATAGTGGCTGCGACATGAAACAGCGCAAAACGCAGCATGGTCGCACCTCAATTTCCCAGTGAAATTTAGCACGATTCGGACAAAAAGACTACCTTTTGTTTTTGCGCCGTAGCTCTGCCAGCACCTAGGGAAACCTAGCAAACCTATACATTTTTGAAAACTAGACACCCAGGGGAATTCAGGATGGGGTGACTCGCCTGCCCACCCCCAGGTTTTGTTACCCAGAATCCCTTGCAAACATAAAAATTTGACCAAAAAAACACATTTTCCTCACATTTCTGTGGTGGAAAGTTCTGGAATCTGCGTGGATCAACAAATTTCCACCCACCCAGCGTGCCCCCAGGTCTCCCGAAAAAAACGGTACCTCACTTGCGTGGGTAGGCATAGTGGCTGCGACATGAAACAGCGCAAAACGCAGCATGGTCGCACCTCAATTTCCCAGTGAAATTTAGCACGATTCGGACAAAAAGACTACCTTTTGTTTGTGCGCCGTAGCTCTGCCAGCACCTAGGGAAACCTAGCAAACCTATACATTTTTGAAAACTAGACACCCAGGGGAATTCAGGATGGGGTGACTCGCCTGCCTACCCCCAGGTTTTGTTACCCAGAATCCCTTGCAAACATAAAAATTTGACCAAAAAAACACATTTTCCTCACATTTCTGTGGTGGAAAGTTCTGGAATCTGCGTGGATCAACAAATTTCCACCCACCCAGCGTGCCCCCAGGTCTCCCGAAAAAAACGGTACCTCACTTGCGTGGGTAGGCATAGTGGCTGCGACATGAAACAGCGCAAAACGCAGCATGGTTGCACCTCAATTTCCCAGTGAAATTTAGCACGATTCGGACAAAAAGACTACCTTTTGTTTTTGCGCCGTAGCTCTGCCAGCACCTGGGGAAACCTAGCAAACCTATACATTTTTGAAAACTAGACACCCAGGGGAATTCAGGATGGGGTGACTCGCCTGCCTACCCCCAGGTTTTGTTACCCAGAATCCCTTGCAAACATAAAAATTTGACCAAAAAAACACATTTTCCTCACATTTCTGTGGTGGAAAGTTCTGGAATCTGCGTGGATCAACAAATTTCCACCCACCCAGCGTGCCCCCAGGTCTCCCGAAAAAAACGGTACCTCACTTGCGTGGGTAGGCATAGTGGCTGCGACATGAAACAGCGCAAAACGCAGCATGGTCGCACCTCAATTTCCCAGTGAAATTTAGCACGATTCGGACAAAAAGACTACCTTTTGTTTTTGCGCCGTAGCTCTGCCAGCACCAAGGGAAACCTAGCAAACCTATACATTTTTGAAAACTAGACGCCCAGGGGAATTCAGGATGGGGTGACTGGCCTGCCTACCCCCAGGTTTTGTTACCCAGAATCCCTTGCAAACATAAAAATTTGACCAAAAAAACACATTTTCCTCACATTTCTGTGGTGGAAAGTTCTGGAATCTGCGTGGATCAACAAATTTCCACCCACCCAGCGTGCCCCCAGGTCTCCCGAAAAAAACGGTACCTCACTTGCGTGGGTAGGCATAGTGGCTGCGACATGAAACAGCGCAAAACGCAGCATGGTCGCACCTCAATTTCCCAGTGAAATTTAGCACGATTCGGACAAAAAGACTACCTTTTGTTTTTGCGCCGTAGCTCTGCCAGCACCTAGGGAAACCTAGCAAACCTATACATTTTTGAAAACTAGACACCCAGGGGAATTCAGGATGGGGTGACTCGCCTGCCTACCCCCAGGTTTTGTTACCCAGAATCCCTTGCAAACATAAAAATTTGACCAAAAAAACACATTTTCCTCACATTTCTGTGGTGGAAAGTTCTGGAATCTGCGTGGATCAACAAATTTCCACCCACCCAGCGTGCCCCCAGGTCTCCCAAAAAAAACGGTACCTCACTTGCGTGGGTAGGCATAGTGGCTGCGACATGAAACAGCGCAAAACGCAGCATGGTCGCACCTCAATTTCCCAGTGAAATTTAGCACGATTCGGACAAAAAGACTACCTTTTGTTTTTGCGCCGTAGCTCTGCCAGCACCTAGGGAAACCTAGCAAACCTATACATTTTTGAAAACTAGACACCCAGGGGAATTCAGGATAGGGTGACTCGCCTGCCCACCCCCAGGTTTTGTTACCCAGAATCCCTTGCAAACATATAAATTTGACCAAAAAAACACATTTTCCTCACATTTCTGTGGTGGAAAGTTCTGGAATCTGCGTGGATCAACAAATTTCCACCCACCCAGCGTGCCCCCAGGTCTCCCGAAAAAAACGGTACCTCACTTGCGTGGGTAGGCATAGTGGCTGCGACATGAAACAGCGCAAAACGCAGCATGGTCGCACCTCAATTTCCCAGTGAAATTTAGCACGATTCGGACAAAAAGACTACCTTTTGTTTTTGCGCCGTAGCTCTGCCAGCACCTAGGGAAACCTAGCAAACCTATACATTTTTGAAAACTAGACACCCAGGGGAATTCAGGATGGGGTGACTCGCCTGCCTACCCCCAGGTTTTGTTACCCAGAATCCCTTGCAAACATAAAAATTTGACCAAAAAAACACATTTTCCTCACATTTCTGTGGTGGAAAGTTCTGGAATGTGCGTGGATCAACAAATTTCCACCCACCCAGCGTGCCCCCAGGTCTCCCGAAAAAAACGGTACCTCACTTGCGTGGGTAAACATAGTGGCTGCAACAGGAAACGGTTCAAATTGTACGGTGGTGAATTTACATTACCTTATTGCAAAACTACCTTGATTTTGGGGGGGGGCATCTGAGTTTGTGGCCCGGGGCTCGGTGGTATTCTTTGCAAAGTAGCAAACCCAAACAGTTCTGAAAACTAGACACCCGGGGGACTCCAGGGAGGTATGGCATGCATGGGTCCCCCAATGTTTTCCTACCCAGAACTCTCTGCAAACCTTAAAATTAGGTAAAAATTGCACTTTTCCAAACTTTTTGGCGTGGGATCGCCGGGTCGGCAAAAAAGTCATACCACCCTGCGTTCCCCTTGTTCTCCCGAGTAAAAGGATACCTCACTTGTGTGGGTGCCCCAAAGCAGAATACGCCAAAAATGAATTTTGAAAAAAGTAGTTTTTACTCATATTTACGTTTTACAAATTAAGCACCCCAGCCTAAGTCACATGCCTTTGGCCCACCCACACAAGTGAGGTATCATTTTACTCGGGAGAACAAGGGAAACACTGGGTGGTAGGACATTTGTTCCGGCAGCGAGATCCCACCCAAAAAAGTATGGAAAAGTGGGTTTTTTGACCAAAATTTCAGGTTTGCAGGGGTTTCTGGGTAGGAAAACATTGGGGGACCCACGCATGCCATACCACCCTGGACTCCCCCGGGTGTCTAGTTCTCAGAACTGTTTGGGTTTGGTAGTTTCCAAAGATGCCTGCCAAGCCCCGGGCCAAAAGCTCAGGTGACCCCCTCAAAAAATAAGATTATTTGGCTAAAGGTAAAGTTTTTGTCTCCACAGTATGAATTGGGCCTTTTCCTAAAGCAGCCGCTATGCCTACCCACGCAAGTGAGGTACCATTTTTATCGGGAGACCTTGGGGAACGCTGGGTGGGAGGTAATTTGTGTGTGCCCAGTGATGCCACGCTTTCCCACACTAAAACGTGTGAAAAAACTGATTTTTTACCATGCAAAAAATGAGGTTTGCAAGGGATTCTGGGTAAAGGAACGTTGGAGGATCCACGCAAGCCATACCTCCTTGGAAGCCCCCGGTTGTCTACTTTTCAGAAATGTGTGGGATTGGTAGGTTTCCCTAGATGGCTGTCTCGCACGGGGCCAAAAACCCAGGTAACCCCTCTTGCAAAAGCTGGTGGACTTAGGGGTTACCTGGGTTTCTGGCCCCGTGCGAGACAGCCATCTATGGAAACCTACCAAACCCACACATTTCTGAAAATTAGACACCCGGGCGCTTCCAAGGAGGTATGGCTTGCGTGGATCCGCCAACGTTCCTTTACCCAGAATCCCTTGCAAACCTCAATTTTTGCATGGTAAAAAATCAGTTTTTTCACACGTTTTAGTGTGGGAAAGCGTGGCATCACTGGGCACACACAAATTACCTCCCACCCAGCGTTCCCCAAGGTCTCCCGATAAAAATGGTACCTCACTTGCGTGGGTAGCCATAGTGGCTGCAACAGGAAAAGGTCCAAATCTAACAGTGGTGAATATAAAATACCCTGAAGCAATATAACTTTGATTTTTTGGGGGGGAGGCACCTGAGTTTTTGGCCCGGGGTGGGTGGTATTCTTTGGAAAGTAGCAAACCCAAACAGTTCTGAAAACTAGACACCCGGGAGAGTCCAGGGAGGTATGGCATGTGTGGGTCCACCAATGTTTTCCTACCCAGAACTCCTTGCAAACCTTAAAAATAGGTAAAAATAGCACTTTTCCAAACATTTTGGCGTGGGATCGCCGTGCCGGCAAAAAAGTCCTACCACCCTGCGCTCCCCTTGTTCTCCCAAGTAAAAGGATACCACACCTTAACAGAGTTACTCAAAAGTCAAACATTCAAGCACGGCTATCTATTCCTCAAAGACACACACATACAGGTTGGATTTGGCACGAGGGCGAGTGATGGTTCAGTACATAAAATTTTATTAACAAGATATTTCAAAAAAATGAAATGCTCTGTCAATAAATAAATGCATAAAAACTGAACCAGTGACTCGCAACTCGTGAGCTGTAAAGCCACGACAAGGCACCAACCGTTTTACAGGCCATTCACGCACCTTTCATACCTGATACAAACCAGACCATTGACACCATCCGAATGGAAAAGCAACACATAACAACAATCACAATAAGGGGCAAGGTACACCCTACTGCAGAAATTAGAAAAAAAACAATTATTACTGCACACCCATCTAATCCGCAAGCACACACACATACTGGTTGGATTTGGCACGAGGGTGAGTGATGATTCAGTACATACAATTGGATACGCAAGTAATTTCATCATAAATGAAATACACTGCGTATAATTGAAAGTATGATAAACTGAACCACTGACTCGCAGCTCGTGAGCTGTAAAGCCACGTCAAGGCACCAACCTCTTTACAGGCCATTCATACACCTTTCGTACGCGTGACACATACAAAACATTCACACCGCCAGCCGCGGACCCATCACATTTCAACACTCACACCAGCAAACAGCGCCATTCAAGGGCCCATCACTTTCACACGCCCACATTTCTGACACTGCAACTACACAAAATGATGGACTGTGTGGAGTGTCACTCAACTAGCAGTGTGTGTAGTGACCAACAGAAAGTAACTACTCACACACCGCCTGCCGAGCGCCAGTCCACCCACACCACCATCCAAGCACCAGACCATGCACACTGCCAGCCAAACACCACTCAGCGCACACCGACAGCCAACTACCACTCCACACACACCACCAGCCAAGCATCACTCCACGCACACCACCAGCCAAGCGCCACTCCACAAACACAACACCATCCAAGCACCACTCCACACACGCCGCCAGCCAAGCACCACTCCACACACACCGCCAGCCAAGCACCACTCCACTCACACCGCCAGCCAAGCACCTAACCATACACTCCGCCAGCCAAGCAAAAATCCACTAACCCCCCCAGCACAACTCCAATCCATGCACTATTCCAGCCAAGCACCAGACCACGCACACCACCAGCCAAGCGCCTGTCCACGCACACCAACAATCCAAGCACAATCCTGCACACACCACCATCGAAATTAGAATTTTTTAAAGAAATACCACAAATCAAATGTAGAAACCTACAAATCTGCTAACACAAATTCAAAACCTAAATGCTTTGCACTAATGCAAACCTAAAAGCAAACAAAAAAATATTACAGAAAACAAACCAGACAGTACACTTACAAGCTCAATGAAACTCCCAAAACTTCTTTTGTGTGTGGTACGATTTAAAACAAGCTGGCACACACAATCCAGGATTTGAAGGACAGTCAGGACAGTGCATACGAGACTCCCTCCGCACTTCTCTTCGCCAACAGACTCTACATCTTTTAGTGGGTTTGTCTTTTGCAGTTGTGGGAGGAATGTATTCTGGAAAGTGGCGATCTTTCAGTCTAGCCACTTCCTCCACCACTCCAAATCTTGGCACACTTGCCTGTTCCACTAGTACAAGGCTGCCTATTATAGTCTCCTGAAACTTAACAAAAGGCATCTTTGACTCAGGACAAGATTTCTGGAAAACAACAAAAGCATTAAAGGATGCCAAGTGGAAAAGATGGATAGCCAACTTCTTGTACCAAACGTAAGCCTTTCGAAGAGCAGCATAAGGTTCCAACCTCTGATCTACTCTGTCAACACCACCCATGTGCCTATTATAGTCTAAAATGCACACAGGTTTACGCACTTCAGCAGTCTCACCCCGAACTGGCAGAGCTTCAGTGCTTTCGTCATGGATAGTAGTCAGCATGTAAACATCTCTCCTGTCTGAAAACTTCACAGCTAGAAGCTTCCCACATCGCAATGCAGTAGACTGTCCCCGCACAAGCCTTTTGCAAACAAGTTCTATTGGAAAACCTTTCCGGTTACTGCGCATCGTGCCACATGCAACAGTGCCCACTTTGGCCAACTCCTTGAACAAACGCACACTAGTGTAGAAGTTATCTACATATAAATGATGGCCTTTGTTAAATAATCGTCTACCTAGTTCCCACACAATTTTCTCAGTCACTCCAAAAGTGGACGGACAAGCAGAAGTGTTAATGCTGGAATCCTTACCGGTGTACACCCTGAAATTATAAACATATCCAGTCTCACTGTCACACAGCATATACAGTTTGATGCCATAGCGTGCCCTCTTACTAGGAATGTATTGCCTAAAAACCAAGCGGCCCTTGAACAACACCAAAGACTCGTCCACAGCTATTTCTCTTCCAGGTGCAAACATCTCAGGAAAACGATCAACAAAGTGATCAAGGACAGGCCGAATCTTAAAAAGACGGTCACAATCAGGGTGATCGCGTGGCAACGCTAAATCATTATCAACAAAATGCATCATGCGAAGAAGAAGCATATATCGATCACGAGTCATAAGTGCTGGAAATATAGATGTTGCCATCAAGGGACTAGTGGACCAATAAGAAGACATTGATGGCTTCCTTAGCAAGCCCATCAAAAAAGTTAATCCCAAAAACTTCTTCATCTCTTCAACATATGTGGGAGACCAATGGGTAGCTCTGGAATGGGGCTTAAGGCTGGCACTGTGGTCCCTCAAATACTGCTCTGCATACAAATTAGTTTGCTCCACAATCTCCTGCAAAAACTCATCATCAAAAAACAATTGAAAATATTGAATTGGCAAAAAATTGTCAGTATCCACTCTACACCCTGGAACACCAGTGAAGTCTGGCAATTCCGGCTGCACCATGCCAGGGGCAACCCAGACGTCATCACTAACATGAGGAGAAGAAGCCACCCTAGCCTGCAGGCCAGATGCCTCTTGCTGCACTACATCAACGGGAACACTAGCATCCCCAGATGCCTCTTGCCTCACTACACCAACAGGAATACTAGCATCCCCAGATACATTTTGCATCTCTTCACCAACAGAAGAACTCACATCCCCAGCTGCCTCTTGCATCTCAACATCAACAGAAGAACTCGCATCCCCAGATGCCACTTGCTGCTCAACAACAACAGAAAGACTAGCAGCACCAGATGCCTCATGCTGCTCAACAACAGGAAGACTAGCAGCACCAGATAACCTTTGGCGCACCACAGCAATGTGAAACCTTTTGGGCGCAGCCTTTCCCACACTTGCCTGTTCCTGACGAGAAAAAAAGGGAAACCTTGAGGACCTAGGCTGCCGCTCACATGGCTCTTCCCTCTCTACCGGCACATCAATGTCCCTCTCTACCACAGGCACTTCATCAGCACTAGAAGAAGAATCATCATCCGATGATACCATGCGAAGAGAAAACTCACTGCCTGAATCTTCTGCACCTAACTCAAGCTCCGAATCGGAGTCAGTGTCTGGACCATGGTCAGAGGAAGACTCAAAAAGCAAACTAACAACCTGCTTAGCAGTAATCCTGCGAGCAGCCATTATCCTTACAAATCAAGAAGACTACACACACAAGTGAACAACAACCTACACTGTGCAAAGGAAGAAGTAAACAAGGTAGAGTCTTCACACAAAAATCAATACACTCAAAAACAATTCAAATCTAACCAAATATAAGAAGACTCACCAGCACCTACTCTGCTGAAACACAGCAAAAAGAAAGGAAATCCCACTGGAAAGAAAAAAAAACAAGTATAGATTAGACAAAGTACACATCAAGCAGCAATACAAAAAAAAAAGTTAACAATCAAGAAACACAAAGCCACACAAACAGCAATAACTTTATCTAGGAAAAATAGTACAAAAAACATTTACTTACCAAGCACATGCAACTACACAAGCTGCAAAACCAGCATTAACCGAACCACAACCTACACCAATACAAACAGCAAAAGCCTGGATCAAAAACAAAGAAGAAAAAAAATAATTTAATACTACATTTCACAAACAACATAACAAATGAATAAACAATACACAAATGTACCCCCAAAATCACATCCACACAGATGGGCCATCAAAAAGGGCAAAACGGACAAAAGTACGGGTTGATTTGCCCACCGGGGGGGGGGGCCAGAAAATCTAAATTTAAAATCCGACCCACCTGAAAGCGACCCTTGCACAATGGGTCACTTCCTACAATCTAAAATAAAATCCCTGGTGCTAGTGAGGGCATTTCCACCGCACAATCGCAATGCTGTGCGCGACCGTGAGCCAGAAATGCCCTGCAAAGAGACATCAGAAGAGAGGAAAATCACTTACCTCTCCCCTGAAGCCTCTTTGCAAACCCCCCCAAATATCTCAAAACCAACCTAACACCTCCAGGCGCAGGAAGCAAATGGCTTCCCGACCGCCTGGGAATCCCTGAAGATGTTGGCGCGTGCTGTGCGCGCTGACATCATCAGGGATTCTCATGGGGAGGGGGACAACAGAATTACTGTGGTTAACTGCGATGCTGGACAGAGGCACTTGCATCCTTGATTTTCACAAGCGCAATCCTAAAACAGTTCCTATGACCAGGAGCTTCTTTCTCCCCATCTGCTGCTCTCAACAGTCTCTGACCATTTATACACATAAGAGGCATGTGAACTCACACAGAAGATCCCCTATTGGCAACGCCCACCAACTAGCGGAGTGCACCATCTTTCCTAAATTTACCCACTATGATGGACAGCTCACTCAAGGGACCTGTGCACACATTGGTGCGATGGCATAGTAACACACACGGACACTGGAGACAAAGCAAGCGCTCGAGTTGCAGCACAAATTCAGGAAAACATTCATCAGCCCAAAAACATTTGTGACCTTCCCACTATGATTCACAGCTCACACAAGGGACCCCTGCGCACATCTGTGCAATTGCATAGTAACGCACACATGGACACTGGAGACAAAGATGGGGCTCGAGTTGCAGCACAAACTCAGGAAAGCAATCATCAGCCCAAA
Source organism: Lissotriton helveticus (assembly GCF_964261635.1). Classification (NCBI taxonomy): domain Eukaryota; kingdom Metazoa; phylum Chordata; class Amphibia; order Caudata; family Salamandridae; genus Lissotriton; species Lissotriton helveticus. The sequence goes on from NC_136063.1 coordinate 180,337,880, forward strand.
AACATTTGTGAACTTCCCACTATGATGAACAAATGGTCTCTGTTTCCAGATACCTAAGAGCCTTGCTAGTTTATTCAGATAACAACCAACACACACTGGGGTCGATTGGGGTCGATTGTGAAAATATGGTATTGTGTACAAAAAAGGGGAGAAATGCTCCTCTTTTAGGTGTCCCCTCACTCACCAGGGTTGCCCCACGGTGACATGCTTCATCATTGGGGCCATCCCAGTCCTCTACGGGCTGGGGCGTGCTGCGACTTGCGAAAGTTACGTAGGAGCACTTTATTAGACTATGTGTGGTGCATGTGTATTTGAGGAGTGGACTATGTGATGTGTGAAATACCTGCCCAGTAGGTTTACAATAAACTTTATTCTTGCCTCTAGGTGGTAATAAACGGGGTGGAAAGATAGGCTGCCCTAAACGTAATGTGTCCAGATGTACCTATCAACTCCTATCGTCGACATGTTTCGTGCATACACCAAGCACTATGATGGACAGCTCACACAAGGGACCCCTGCGCACATCTGTGCAATTGCATAGTAACGCACACATGGACACTGGAGATGGCGCTCGAGTTGCGGCACAAACTCAGGAAAACAATCATCAACACAAAAACATTTGTGAGCTTCCCACTATGATGGACAGCTCACTCAAGGGACCCCTGCGCACATTTGTGCAGTTGCATAGTAACGCACACATGGTCAATGGAGACAAAGATGGCGCTAGAGTTGCAGCACAAATTCAGGTAACAATCAACAGCCCAAAAACATTTGTGAGCTTCCCACTATGATGGACAGCTCACTCAAGGGACCCCTTCGCACATGGCATAGTAACACACACATGGTCACTGGAGACAAAGCATGTGTTTGAAAAGCAGCACACAAAAAAAAACATTCATCAGGCCAAAAACACTAGTGAGCTTTGCCTAGGCAGCACAGGTGTGTTTTTTAGCCACTTCAGAAACACACATCAGTATAAGTAATGAAGGACAGAGGCACTTGCATCCTTCATTACAATGCACTATCATTTTACTTTATAAATGACCCCCATCAGCATTTTTGTACAAAAAACGGCCTTTCCAAAACATTGCAGCCAAGAAAAGACTTCATAGATAATGTTCCCCCAACAAGGGGAGCGACCCTTCCCCAAGGGGCCGCTCCCCGAACTAAGAAACTGATCACAAAACCCCCCAAAAAAAAAAATCCCTAACATTCCTGCTGCACGATCGCACGATCGTGCAGCAGGAAACCTCTAAAATGCCACCGAGGGAAAGGAAAAGCCTTTCCTTTCCCTCGATGCAAGTTGCATCACAATCCCCCCCGCCCCAGCCGCAAAACTAACCTCTTTGTGCAACGACGCGCAGGAAGCAAATGGCTTCCCTGCGCGTCTGTAAACAAAGGAAGCCTCCGGTGACGTCAGCGCGCCTCGCGCGCTGACGTCATTGATGACGTGGGCGGGGAGGGCGGGGGGAGGCAGGGGAAGGTCTTCCCCTGCCATCCCCGCAAAAACAAAAAAAATCAGGCAGACTCGGAGGGAGCGCTGGCGCTTCCCCCGAGGGTGGGGCTCATGACGAGCTGGGCTCGTCATGAGCGTGCGAGGAGGCTACGCCATGACGAGCCCAGCTCGTCATCAGCCCCGAAGGGGTTAATGGCTAAATGTGGCTCTCCAGTTGTGTTCAGCTCAGTGCTCTCTGAAACCAGGAGAAACCAGATTTGGGCTGTCTGGCCTGGGAACCAGCCTTTAACCACGGATACAGTACCACACATGATCTTTACTACACTGTCTTTACCATGCAGGTAAGTATTTGTACATTTACCACCCAGTACTATACTATGCAGGGGTGATTTAAGGGTTTACAGGTGTGTGGAGGTAAATGGAGGCAAGGGTTATTTGAGGGTGGGTAGAAGTAAAAGGAAGTAAAGGTGCATTTTGGGTTTAGGGGTGGGTGGAGATAAAGAGAACTGAAGGAGATTTTAGGGTTTAGGGTGCGTAAAGGTAAAGGGATTTAAGGGTGATATCAGGATTTAGAGATGGGTAGAGGTAAATGGAGGTAAGAGTGAATTTAGGGTTTAGGGATGGGCAGAGGTAAATGGAGGTAGGGGAAAATGTACAGGTTTAGGGATGGTAGAACTAACAAGAGGTAAGGGTGAATTTAGGGTTTAGGGATGGGTAGAGCTAACAAGAGGTAAGGGTGAATTTAGGGTTTTGGGATGTGTAGAAGTAGCTGGACCATAGGAAATGAATTATTTGCTTGGCTAATAACTGGAGGCATTTGACAAGTCTTCGTGAAACTTTGCAACCTCAGTTTCTTCTTGGAAAGTTTTGGAGTGATCTTTCAAGCGGGGTCTGAGAAAAAGGTGGAGGGCCCAATACAGATTTCCCATACAATTTCCAATGGGAACTTTAGATACAACCACAGCAAATACAGCTGAATCGAATTACATCAAATTTGACAGAAAGCTTGATCTTTACACATAAAGTGTGTTTTTTGTCATTGGGTGTAAATGTGTTCAGTAGGTTTTGAGAAATGAAGGTTCACCTTTTATAGGTATTTCAGGTTGCGGTACTACCAGAGGACCGGCATATCAAAATACATGATCTGATTGGCTGCTGTCAACATCTACAAAGATGAATGGCAGCCATTTTATGACTTGGGGACTCGGTCCCCATGTCATAGAAGGATACAACGAAAAAACATATGGGGGCAGGGTAGGGCTACCCTCATGGGCTTCATTTGGAGGTAGTCAATGGTCGCAGCTGTGACCTCTAGCTTGCTCCCTGGTACTTCTGCCACTTCCTTTGTGACCCCTTGCCTCAGAGGAGGCAACTGTTTTGGCTTGGCACCTCTGAGGCCATGGGTTGCAAAGGAAATACCAGGAGTAGCAAGTAGCAGACTCCTGACTAACTCAAAATGATGTCCATGGCCTCCCCAGCCCCTAACACCTTGTGGACCAAAAATAAATGTTTTTTTGCTGCAGTATTATGAAATAAATAAAAATTCAATACTAAAGTGGGGCAGCCGCTCAATAATCATTCACTGCTCCTTACCAGACAAACTTGATAATGCCCTGTGTTAAAAAAATATATTGTAGTTGTTGTGGAGTCCCAAGGAGGAGCAAAGGCACCACCAACGAATAAAAAGTGTTGTGGGAAGCTACAATGAGCACTGGAATGTTAAAAAAAACAGTGGAGGTCTCCTGGGCCATTGAATGCATGACCCCAGCAGAGCTTCAGTTAGGTCCTCAGAGGCTAGCCTCACACACCTGCTAAAGTGCCAAGATACCCTTAGTGGTGATAATGCACTATAAATACGCAAGCCAATGATAACATAACTTAACATAAAAGAAAAATGCCCGGCCATTATTTTTAAAAGTACTCCAAGCTAGAGCTGTATGCTCTTTAGCTAGATGAAAGGGACCCCATGTGATTGGTTTTATGGCTGTATTTTGTGCTCTGAAGAGTGTATAAGAAAGATTCAGACACATGTCTATGTCTTTTTTAATGAATGAAAATTATTTATTTTATATATTTTTGTGACAATTATTACTATTAGCGATACAAAAGGGGATCAGTTGACTGGGGGTGAGTGTTTGATTTGCTCAAACGCTCCGTCCATCATCCCTTTTTGTATCGCTTTGTTCGCCCTAAGTGTGGCAGGGTATGCTCAGACGTGAGTCCCTTGCTCACTTGGCCACTGGATTCAAGATAGCCTGGCTGATGAGGATTATGAATCCGAAACCGGTCCCAGGATGCTTGTTTCCGGTCCAGGGAAGACATGGCTTGGCAGTTCGGGCTGGACTGTTCCCATGAGGCACAGGGTCAGACTGATTTGCATATGGCCATGTCAGAACTGGGGTGGCCGAGTGAGCTAAATAATGGTGATGGATTAAACCCAGATCAGTTGACTGGGGGTGAGTGTTTGATTTGCTCAAACGCTCCGTCCATCATCCCCTTTTGTATCAAATTATTACTATTAAACATTGTGATGTCTGTATTAATAAGGAATATATTGGATTGTGTTTATTGAGCTTATTGTGATGACATTTTGACAAAACCAATAGGTCTGCTTTACATGTGTTGATATGAGCCCTTGATAAAGCCAATGGCCCTTGCCTTTTACATCTTGATGTTTTGACACTTTGACAAATCTACTTGGTTTGCCTTACTTAAAATAACATTATTTATTATTGTTTCTTTACATTCAAAAAAGCTCAGAAATTTACCTAAAAGAACAAAGGTTAAAGTCAAGTTATAGGTAGCAATGTAATAATATCTTCCGTAGCAAACACAAGGAGATAATGGACCGAGCGCTGGTTGTTTCCGGTCCAGGATAGAATTGGCTTGACTGTTCAGGCTGGACTGTTCCCATGAGGAACAGGGTCAAGGCTAATTTGAATATTGCTGGGTCTGAACTGGGGCGGTGAAGTGAGCTAAAGAACGATGATGGATTCAACCCAGATCTGTGACTGGGGGTGGTGCTCCGTCCACATCTCCTTATGTTTGCTTTGATCGCCCTAAGTTGGCAGGGTATGTCCAGACGTGGGCTCCTTGCTCACTTTGCCACTGGATTCAATCTAGCCTGGCTGATGACAGGTGTTACCCCAAAACCTATCCCAGGATGCTTGTTTCCGGTGCAGGGAAGACCTGGCTTGGCAGCTTGGGCTGGACTGTTCCCATAAGGAACAGGGTCAAGACTAATTTGCATATGGTTGGGTCTGAACTGGGGTGGCAAAGTGAGCTAAAAAACGATGATGGATTCAACCCAGATCTGTGACTGGGAGTGGGTGTCTGAAAAGTTTCAGCGCTCTGGCCATCATCTCCTTGTGTTGCTTTGTTCCCCCTAAGTTGGTAGGGTATACCCAGACATGGGCCCCTTGCTCACTTTGCCACTGAATTCAAGCTAGCCCGGCTGATGAGGAGTATTCACCCAAAATCGGTCCCAGGATGCTTGTTTCAGGTCGAGGGAAGGCCAGGCTTAGCAGCTGCGCCTGGACTGTTCCTATGAGGAACAGGGTCAAGACTGATTTGCACATGGCTGGGTCTGAACTGGGGTGGTAAAGTGAGCTAAACGATGATGGATTCAACCCAGATCTGTGACTGGGGGTGGGTGTCTGAAAAGTTTCAGCGCTATGTCCAGCATCTCCTTGTGTGTGCTTTATTCACCCTAAGTTAGCAGGGTATGCCCAGACGTGGGCCCCTTGATCACTTTGCCACTGGATTCAAACTTGCCTGGCTGATGAGGGGTGATACCCCAAAACCGGCCCCAGGATGCTTGCTTCCGGTCCAGGGAAGACCTGGCTTGGCAGTGCGGGCTAGATTGTTCCCATGAGGAACACAGTCAAGACTGATTTGCACATGGTTGGGTCTGATCCCTCCCCCCGAATCTCCTTCCCCTGCCTCACCACTTTATTTGTGTGGCAGACGCTGCTGCTCACCCCACCAAGGACCTCGCCATATGCAAATCAGTCTTGTCCCTGTTCCACATGGTTACAGTCCAGCCCGGACCCTCCATGGACTGGAAACAAGCATCCTGGGACTGGTTTTGGGGTAACCTATAACTTTGGCGATGTTTGACGAATCTTCACAAAACTTTTCAAAAAATGTTGGACAGTATGTCGAGTTCTGCAAGGAATGTTTCAGAGTGATCCGTCAAGCGAAGGTCAAGAAAAATGGGGTGGTAAAAAAAATGTGTGTTTCCCATGCAATTTGCCATCGTGATTTTGAACACAACTACAGCCCGAACTACTGGACGGAATTACACCAGATTTAGCAGAGAGGTAGCTGTTGGTCCAGAAAGAGCCCTTTTTGTGATTTGGTGCAAATCTGTTCAGTAGTTTGGGAATTATTAAAGAAAAAATAAATATGGATATCTAGGGATGCTGACCCCCCGCAGATGCTGATTGGCTGCCAACATTTCAACCAGGAAGTATTGGCAGCTATTTTAGGACTCCTCCTGGGTCATCCCCAGGCATCTAAGTGAACAGGGGTCTGGAGCGCATGGTAGAGGACAACTTGGACCAGCTTTTAGACCAGATGCGACTTGATTTTGAGAAATGGCCAACATAAGCCTGTCACTGTGGGGCAGAACCCAGGCAGTGAAGATGGTGACTCTCTCACAGTTCACCATTTGCTCGGTGTGCTCCTCTTGTTGTTGCCCCTTTGGGTGTTAAGGCAGTTGGACAGGACCATTACATCTTTCATTTGGGGACTGACGCAGCCCCACCTGTCCATTGAGAAAGCCATTGCCCATCGGTCCTCGGCCACCTGATCTGCCTTTGATGGAGCGGTAATTACTTCTGGTAGTTTCTCAATGCAAAACCCTCATGCTACCTCTAATTTACCGCTCAAAAGGTGTTGGGCCCTTCACACCATGTATTACCTTCAGGAGATTTAAATAAACCTGAACAGTCAAAAATGCAATTTAGTATTCAAGCCAATAAAGAGAGTTGTTGAGTATTTTAAAGGGTTTTATTTTCTAGTCAAAAGTTAATTTTTCTCTGACCCTTTATTCATTAGTAAAATATCAATCAGGTTACAGAATTTGGAGAACAGGAAAAATAGCATTAATACAGAACACATTACAGTCTGCATAAAAGCATAACATGTAGGAAAGAAAAATGTGGCGCACAATTCTTAAAGAGTTTGTAAGAAAAATAGTCTTGCAAAGCTAATCAATAATTAAATAGTTGGCAAAAATCTCCCATTAAGAGAAATAAATGCATAAAACAAATAAATCTTTTCAGACCTAATTAATTAGTCAAAGCATAAACTTAAAGTTTAGCATCTAAATCTAAAGAGCCTTTCTATCTGTTGCTCGTCTGTGCATCTCTGTGTCTAAAGAGCAAAAAGGAGGGAGACAGCCCGCCCTTCACCAGACCTCAAAGGAATGTGGCCTGCAGTGCCACGATATGACGTGGAAGCAAGAAACCTCCCCCTGAATCTCCTCGGACGCACCTCCCCTTCAGCAATCTCCCGGGACGTTTCTCGTACCTAACCCATAGAAGCCAGCTGAGCTGAGAAAGCCAGCCCCCATCCAGAGAGGACATTATTTTATACTCTAATTATTGGCAGAGTACACACAGATGTAGCATCTTTCAGGAAAACCTGTACGTGATTGGTCAGTCATGATGGCATGAGGTCACACTACCCTGACTCATTCTAAAAACCTGACTTTACCAGTTTTAACAAAAGAAGCATACATGAATAACTACATTTATAAACATTTGCAACATTTACTAGGAAAAATGTTTCATTCTAATTCATCCTTCCTTCCTTCCTTCCACAGCGTAGTCAGATGGACACTTTTAACTAACACTGGTACATTGGCAGAATCACAAGAATGTACAAAGTTCAAAGTGTCCTTGACTCCTTTAGGAAAGCTGGTACAGACTGAGCATGCTCTCTTCTCTTTAATGCAAGCCATAGCCTTGCTGGATTCACAGGCAGCCATTTAATTGTAGGCCCCAAAAATAAAACAAACACAAAGATAATATTAATTTCATGTAAATCAGCCCATTATGTTTCCCTCCCTCATACTAATACCCTTTATAAATGTTTACCTAGCCAAGCTATTAGTGAAAAGCAGCTTTTCTATTATTTATGACAACATGCAAAATAAATGTGAAATGTGCAACATAGCATTTTCATGCTTTAGTGTAAAATTTAAAAGCACACACAATTAATATAGTGCACCCAGTTAATACAACACACACAGCAACATGCTTTAGTGTTTTAGATAGCTTTTCATGCAAAAAAGCATTTAGTCCCCTGTGCAGTGTTTGGTGCATTATTAATTCACACACATTATAAAAAGAGGTGTTATTAACTGAAAATATTTATCAAAATATGCAACAAGTCAAAGTCTATTAAGACAGAAATAGTGAATGTAGATTATATGGGATGAGCTGGGAAAGAGAGAAACATATTCTATTAATCTTCAAAGCTAAAAAGGCCACTTTTCTCTACATTGCAAAAACACATGTTAATTCAGCAAAAGCATTTCAGACTGAATAGGCCTCACTTTCATGTTTTTCATGTGCCATGTTTTTAACTTGCACCAAAATGTGCGTGGCAATTTAAATGCAGTCTGTCTGTAGCACAAAAAATAAAACAATGCCTGACTGCAGATGAAATCTGCTCCATCACCTTTTGTACTCCCAGCTACAGGAGGCATCACTGAGGGCAGTCTGGCAAGCTCACCTCCAGGTTGAATATGAGGAGAACTGGACGGATTTCCTAGAGAGTCTCTATAGAGGCACGCGGGAGGCCCAGATGAAAGTAAGCCTTTTTAAGATCGTACCAGAATGTTATTAGTCGCTGGTGAGGCTCTGTTTTGTGGGTCTACTGCCCCCTACCTCCTGCTGGTGCTGCACCCATGCTCCCTGCGACATCGTCCATTTGCTCTCAGAATGTCAGGCCATCTGCCCCTGGTCTACACTGAGGGAGTCCATAGCAGCACCCCCCAACCCCCTATGCTGGATTGATTGATCATACTCCTCGACCTGGTGGGTCTCACCCAACTGCCCCACAATACCCAACGACTGCTCACTCCCACTCTCACAACAGCCAATATCTGCATCTTGCACCACTGGCGATCCCAGCAGTGGCCACCACCCAATGAGTGGCTCATGGCAATGTATAAAACTGCCTCATATGAGAGGATAATTTACAACCTCCTGGACAAAGCTGCCCTGTGCTGCCTGATATGGGCACCCTCCCTATGAGAGGACTGATGTGGAGCAGTGCTGGCCACACCAAGTTGGACTTATGGGCCCGCGCTCCTTTCGGCCTGTTCCCTACAGGTCCTGGGTACTTGAAGCACTTGCACTCCTCCATTCCTGCAGCCCCATTCATGCAAATTCCCCCCTTTGTTCTTTTTCTCGCCCCTCTTTATTCCCATTTCTACCTCCCATGCTCAGCATCGCCCCCTCTCTTGGTACCATTCAACCCCGATCCTCCCTTCTTGCTCTCTATCAGTTGGACTGTTTCCACCCAGTTATTGATACTCTATGTCTTGCCTCTCATGACTGTGGGCTTGTATGGCCCTCCAGCTCTGCTGACCTACTGCTGCATAATTGGTTGTACACAACAATATTTTTACATTGAAAATGTAATAAACAATCACAACGCAAAAAGTGCTACTTAAGTCTATGACACTTTACTCCACTCTAAGCTATGCCACTCCACTCTACGCCAGTCCAGTGAACAATACTTTACCCCATTCTATGCCACTGTACAACAGTCCACTCTACATCCCTCCACGACACTCTCCTCCACTCTGCACTACTCCATTCTACAACAATCTACTCCACTCTCTGTTACTTTATGACACTCTATTCCACTGTGTGACACTCAACATAACTCCCTCTACTCCACTCACTGCCACTTTACTCCACTCTACTCTATGACACACTACTCAACTCTGCTTCACTTCTCCAATCTACGCCACCCCACTCGAAGACACTGTACAAAACAACACTATATGACATGCCATTCCCCTCTGCTCCACTGTATGCCACTCCACTCTACAACAGTCTTCTCCACTCTATGACACTCTATGATGCACCACTCTATAACATGCAACTCCACTATATGACATGTCACTCCACTCTATGAAACTCCACTCAACAGCTCTCTACTCCACTCTATACCACTCCAGTCTAAGCCACTCGGCCTCACTCTAAGACACTGAATGACACACCACTCTACTCCACTCTACAACACATCACTCCACTCTATCTCACAGCACTCCTCTTTATGACACGCCACCCCATTCCAATACTACGCTGCTCCACTCTACAAACCTCCACTCCATTCTATGATACACCACTGCACTCTACAAGACCCAACTTCATTCTACGGCATGCCACTCCACTCTGCGCAACTCCACTCTACATCCCTCCACTCTAAGGCACTCTATAACATGCCACTCCAATCTACTCTAACACACACCACTGCACTCTATGACACTCCACTCTACAACATTCTACTCCACTCTATGTCCCTCCACTCTTTACCACTTTATGACACACCACTCCACTCCACTGTATGATAAGCCACTCCACTTTATGACTCGCCGATACACTCCACACTATACCTCTCCACTCCACTCTATGACACTTTACTCCACGCTATGCCACTCTGTGCCCCTCCACTCTATGCCACTCCACTTTGCCACTATGCCACTCCATTTTACTCTATTCTACTCCACTTTATGACATTCTATGCCCCTCCACTCTACAACATACTACTTCACTTAATGCCACTCCTCTTTATGCGACTCTACTCCAGTCTTTGCATCCTACTCAACTCTATTCCACTCTAAGACACTCTACTCAACTCTATAACCGTCTAAAGACCTCCTTCTATGCCACGTAACGCTGTTTTACTCCACTGTACTCTATGACACACTGCCCCACTCTAATCCACTCTATGCAACTATAATCCACTATATGACACACCACTCAACTCTATCACATGGCACTCAATTGTACGACACACCACTCCACTCTACGGCACTCCACTCTATGACACTCCTCGCCACTCTACTCTACAACATGCCACTCCACTCTATGACATGCCACTCCACTACTATGCCTCTCCACTCCACATCTCTACCTTAAGACACTCTATGACACGCCACTCTATTGCAGAACACTCTACTCTAACACATGCCACTGCACTCTACACCACTCCAGTCTGCTCGCCAGCATTCCACTCCACTCTATGACACTCCACTCTACTCTACGACACTCCAGTCCTATCTAAGACACTCCAGGCTACTCCACTCAATGACACTCCACTCTACGTGACACCACTTCACTCTACGGAATGCCACTCCTCTCCGCTCAACTCCACTCTAAGGCACCCTATAACATGCCACTATATGACATGCCACTACACTCTTCTCTATTACATGCCTCTGCACTTTATGCCACTCCACTATACAGCATTTGCCTTCACTCCTGACGCTCCACTCCACACCACTCTATGACACTTGATGACACCCCACTCCTCAAAACTGTAGGATAAGCAACTCCACTCTATGACACACCAACCCACTCCATGCTATGCCTCTCCAATCCATGACACTCCACTCTATGACACTTTATTCCACTCTATGCCACTCTATGCTTCTCCACTCTAAGCCAACCCACTCTGTCACTCCATTGAACTCAACTCTACGACACTCTATTCCACTCAATGATGCTCTACGCCCCTCCACTCTACAACACACTACTTCACTTTATGTCATTCTACTTTATGCTACTCTACTCCAGTCTATGCCACTCTTTTCCACTTCATACCACTCTACGACACTCTACTCAACTTTATAACACTTACGGAACGGGGATACAAAAATTGGTGGAGGTTGGGTCCCCCAACCTTTAAATTGTTGAATGGGTTTTCTCGTCCACCTGTAAATGCTTTTTAATTAATTTCTATAATTCTTGGAACAGGGACGATAGCACTCAACATATTGCCTTGTTGGAAAATGTTTTAATTAACCTCAGTCAAAATCATTACACTAATTTCGAGCTCATTTTAATGGGCGATTTTAATATTCATCCATGCAGTGACGTTTGCCACATAGGGAATCAGGACGGCCCAGTAGGTTCAGTGGTTCCCCACTTCGAGCACTCCAGTCAAGGAGAGGCTCTTGAGGAGCTGCAGGCTAATTTTAATATTTTTGAATCTAGCAGTATCGAGGGTGTGGTAAGGGCAGTTACTTTTAAAGGCGCTGACCCAGATTCTGTGATAGATTACATTTTTGTGACTCCTGGCATCATACGAAGGGTTGTAACGTATAAAGTAATTATGTCGATATACAGTGACCATAACCCGGTCCTGCGTGTGCGCGGTGGTACAACCCCATAGGGATCAGGACCAGCCCTCCCCAAAATGAGCTTGCTGTCCTTCCAAAGGACCAAGGGATAAGGCTCAAGTGGGCTAAAGTCGTACCGGATAATTTTCTCAAGGAATTACTCCCTAAAATAGAAGGCAATATGGCACTCTGTCAGGATTGTAATGCTCCTAACGATGTAATCATGGGCGCTTTTGAGTCAATATGTGCACAAATTTCGCACGACTTGACGATCAAATCTCGTATAGGAGATAATTACCCCCACAAATGGTTTGACTCTAACTGCACAAAAGCGCATAGGGATCTATTACAAGCTCTGAAAACCATCCCAAGAGACAAGGCTGCCATCGCTGAGAGGAGTAAGAGATATAGGCAAACGATCAACAGAAGGAAAAACGCCATAAAAAAGGACGCATGGGACAAACTACTGTCAATTGATGTTTTGCGTGACAGCAAACAGTTCTGGGCGACAATTAACCAGCCTTTTTTCTCAGACTCAGATAACACAGTCATGGACTGTGTAATCTCTGATGATAAATGGCTTTGCCATTTTAGAGAAGTCTATGGAGAATCAGTGTCCGGCACCTTAAGAAGCCCTTTGTTGGTCTCCGAGTCAGCCGCACTACACTTTGACTGCGACGAAGTTGAGAAAGCAATCACTGAGACCTCAAAAAATAAGGCCCCCGGGCCGGACGGTGTCACCTCAGACCTTTACAGACATTCACCCAAATTGTGGGCCAAGGTGCTTACAAATGTCTTCTATGCGGCTAATGGTAATATCTTTCCTGCCTCATGGGCCACTTCAATCATTGTGCCGATTTATTAAAAAGGGCAGCGAGATGACCCAGCTTGTTACAGACCCATTTTCCTGTTAGACTCTGCGATTAAGATACTAGGCAGAGTCTTATTGTACAAACTAAGGGACAATATTGAGAGTAGTGGGGTTCTGTCAAACTTACAATATGGGTTCAGAGAAAAAAGAGGTACCCTGGAACAGTGTTCAAATCTGCACCTTTTAATTTCTAAATATACATAAGCTAAGGAGGGGTCGTTATACTTGGCCTTTACGGACCTCTCCTCGGCCTTTGATATGGTGAATAGAGATAAGTTGTGGCCAATCCTCTTAGAGATAGGGATTGAATCACCCCCTTGTTAATTTTATGGCATCCCTCCACCAGGAGTTATTTGCTAAGGTAAGGGTCACCAAGGAGGGCAGGTGTACGAGCCGCTTTAAATCGGAGCGGGGGGTACGACAGGGCTGCATCTTAGCCCCCCTCCTTTTCACCATCTACATTAATGGTTTAGGTAACTTTTTAGATGCACCAGGGGTGGACGTGCCGCGTGTAGGAGATGCTGTTATACCGGCTCTCCTATACGCGGACGATGCAGTCTTATTAGCCCGTACCGGGGTGGGACTCCAGAGATTGTTAGAAGTATTTGGGATCTTTATGGATCGTCTGGACCTAAAGATAAATGTGAAAAAATCCCACTCAATGGTGGTTGGTCATCATAGACATAAGTGTAAACTTAAAACCTTTATTTGCAAGGGTGAGGTGGTTTCCAGGGTGGCAGCATTTCCTTACCTCGGTGTTCTCTTCAATGAGAAGGGGTCATGGGCCCCCCAAATCAAGGCTAAAAGCATTTCCGTGGCAAGATCCACGTCAGCCCTCATAGGCTTTTCAAAAAGGTTGGGGGTTAGGCCCATGGAGGCTCTTTTAAAACTTTATAACTCAAAATGTATGTCAATTGCAACATATGGTGCTTCTATTTGGGGCTATGTTCAACTTGATAAGATTCAAAGAACTGAGAACAGGTTTTTAAGATACCTCCTGTCTGTTCCCCAGCCCACCCCCATCTTCTCAATCCATTCTGAGCTGGGTTTGGATTATGTTTCGGACAAGCTGAAACTAGCCCCATTAATTTTCTGGCTAAAAACATGGCTCAACTCAGAGATAACTCTGAATCATGCTATTCTAAAAAATGTCATGGTACTGGATCACGCAAAAAAAATACCCTGGCTTGAATACTTGAGATATTCATTTGGTCAGTTAGGATGCCCGAAGCTCTTTTTAACCCCTTCTTGTATTAGAAGGGAGGACGTCAACTGGACTAAGTTACACTTTTTAGATAGGCTTAGATTGGCCCGCGAGGAGCTGGAATTCTTGAAACCTTCTGTTAGACGGCATTATATGCTAACAATCTCTCCCGCACTTGAGCCATTTCTTAAGACTGTAACCAAACCCTTCCATAGAGCCCTACTGACTAAATTCAGATTCATACATTATTCCCTGGGTAGTTATCAATCGTGGTGTAAACCAGAAGATGGCCCGCCCTGTAATTGCGATAATTTTTCGCAACAAGACACTATGCATTTCATTATGCTCTGCGGGCACTATGCGGGGATAAGGGAAAAATATCTGCTACCAATTCTAAAAGAGGCTGGTTTTATCCAAGTCAGACCTGCTCTCACCCACCTTCAGATGCTGGGTAGCACCCGCATTGCGTTCCATGTGGCTGGTTTTTTAGTGGCGGCAATTAGAATTAAAACGAAAAATACACCATTGAATGTATTATTCTGATTGTTCTTATTAACTTTTTTTAATTCATTCGGTAGAGTATATGTTTCATAAAAGCTTTTTGAACTGAGTTTGTAAATACATGAATTGCTCTATTTTTATGAATGTATGCACATTTTTATGCCTTTTATGATTTTAACAAATCAAATAAAGTGTATTTGACTGACTGTCACTTACGGAACTCCATTTATGCCACTTCACGTTGCTTTACTACACTGTACTCTATGACACACTACCACACTCTATGACACTCTTTGACACACCACTCAACTCTATCACATGGCACTCAACTTTATAACACGCCACTACACTCTACGACACTCCACTCCAGTCTATGACACTCCACGCCCCTCTACACTACAACATGCCACTCCACTCTATGACATGCCACTCTACTACTACCCCTCTCCACACTACAACCCCCACCCTAAGACACTCTACGAGACACCACTCTATTGCAGACTACTCCACTCTACAACATGCAACTGCACTCTACGGCACTCCACTCTACTCTACAACATGCCACTCCACTTTATGAAAACACCACTCCACTCTGCGACAATCCAGTCCTATCTAAGACACTCCATGCCACTCCACTCTATGACATGCCACTCCACTCTATGACGCGCCACTTCACTCTATGAAACACCACTGCCCTCTAAAGAATGCCATTCCACTCTGTGCAACTCCACTCTAAGGCACTGTTTAACACGCCACTCTATGACATGCCACTCCACTCTTAATACACACCACTGCACTTTATGCCACTCTACTCTACTCTACAACATTCTACATTCTACTCCACTCTTTACCCCTCCACTCCATACCACTCTATGACACTCTATGACACGGCACTCCACTGTTTCATAAGACACTCCACTCTATTACATGCCGATCCCCTACACACTATGCCTCTCCAATCCATGACACTCCACTCTATAACACTTTACTCCACTCTATGCCACTCTATGCCACTCCGCTCTACCCACTCCACTCTTCCATTCCATTTATGCTACTATCCTCCAGTCTATGCCACACATGTCCACTCTATACCAATCTACGGAACTCCTTCTATGCGACTTCACGCTGCTGTACTACACTGTATTCTATGACACACTACCCCACTGTACTCCACTCTACGTGATTATACTCCACTCTAGGACATGCCACTCCGCTCTACCCACTCCACTCTGCCATTCCATTTATGCTACTCTCCTCCAGTCTATGCCACACATGTCCACTCTATACCAATTTATGGAACTCCTTCTATGCGACTTCACGCTGCTTTACTACACTGTATTCTATGACACACTACCCCACTGTATTCCACTCTACGTGATTATACTCCACTCTACGACATGCCACTCCGCTCCATTCTACAACATGCAGCTCCACTCTAAGACACACTGTCGTAATTTAGCAATGATTAGGTTAAGCATTAGCAGAATACATCTTGTATTTAGAGACCATTTTGTTTGCCATGTGCTCTGTCCTACCTTCCTGTTAACTGCTCTTGAAATCTGCCTAGAGATAAGATATATTTATCCTCTTCTGCTTTGCACATGCTCAGTTGAGCATGCAGCTGTCTCCAATTTGTAACTGTCAAGATGTGTCCACCAGAATTAGCTAACTGTCAGCCCTTCCCACTTGTTGCTAGCACACTCTCTGTATGACCTTATATGTATTTGAAAACAACACTCTGTGCCTTGTACCGCCTTCATTTTAGCCCGTGTGTGGGTATAAAAGGACCAAGCTCCTTCTAGTCAGTGTGCTACCTCATACTAAACCGAAGGGTGTTGTGTGAATGTAGTTCCACCTCATGAGGTTTAATAAACGCTTTTTCTATTCCAGTTTCTGTGCCAACTTCTTATTATTGGTCCAAGGACTCTAAGCAGAGAAGGGTGAATCCCTTGCACTAGTAGGCCTGGCTGAGGCTTGCTACCACAACACCACTCCACTGTACAATGCACCACTCCACTCCATGCCACTACACTCTCCGTCCCTCCACTTTAAGACACTCTAAGCCATGCCTCTCCAATACTACTCCCCTACACACCTCTCCACTCTATGGCACTTCACAGCACACAATATGCCACCCCACTCTACAAAATGCCACTCCTTTCTATGCCACTCCAATCTATGCTACTGTACTTTAGGACATGCCACTCCACTCTACTTTATGGCATGCCACTCCACTCTACAACATTCTTCTTCACACTATGCCTTATTCTCTTTGCCACTCAATGACACTCTACAATGCACCACTCTAATAAACAACATTATATGAGTTGAAACAAAACATTTTAAGAATAAAAAAAACTAATTCAATGAAAAAAACAAATGTTTAAGAAATTTAGGGCCAGATGTAGGTAATTCTATTTTACCGACTCATAAATACTGAATTTTACCGATTCGGTATTTATGCATTAGTAAAATAGAAGGAGGGAGATGTAGGTAAAATCGGTAATTGAATTACCGAATCTGTAAAAATCGGTATTTACCGAATCGGTAAATACCGATTCGGTAATGCCCATTGATTCCTATGGGCCTTTGAAGCCCATAGGAATCAATGGGCATTACCGAATCGGTATTTACCGATTCGGTAAATACTGATTCCAGCAAGGGTGCAGGGGGTGTCATTTTGACACCCTCTAGCACCCCAAATACAGGCATGTGTGCCATATGGCACACAGACATGCCCTAAGGGCATGTCTTTCTGTCACATGGCATAGGTGTGCATGCACACATGTGCATGCACACCTGGATTCGGTATTTTACCACCCAATTGGATTGGGTGGTAAAATACCGAATCTGAAAGGCCTTTGGGACTCAGAAGAGACCCACCTACATCTCGAAGTTACCGAATCGGTAAAAATACTGATTCGGTATTTTACCGATTCGGTAAATTTACCGATTTGTTAAATTTACCGAATCGGTAAAATTGGCCCCCTACATCTGAAAACCCAAATACCGGTCGGTAACGGCCGAATTCGGCCGTTACCGACCGGTATTTGGGCTCCTACATCTGGGCCTTAATGTATTATTTCTATACAAAACAAACTTAAAGTACACAAACCTTACATATTCTTAAGTTATGGTTATACATTGTGCATTTCCCATGCTCTCCCTCTGGACCTTAGGTCCATTACATCAGAAACACTATTCCGGAGCAGACTTAAAACCTGGTTGTTCTCTAATATCTAGACCCCGCTGTACCCCCTTTGGTTGACAGCTGTCCGCAGCGCCGGGACACCCCAGTCGGGGGTAGTCGTGCGCTTTATAAACTCCAAAAATAAAAAAAAATAAAAAATATATTCTTTTATATTAAATC
The DNA here is from genome assembly GCF_964261635.1 of Lissotriton helveticus. Lineage (NCBI taxonomy): Eukaryota > Metazoa > Chordata > Amphibia > Caudata > Salamandridae > Lissotriton > Lissotriton helveticus. Next base: position 180,355,651 of record NC_136063.1, read on the forward strand.
ACTTATAGCATGTTAAATAAAAGCATTACTAAAAAGACTCATGACATTTGAAATGGATGAGCAATGCATAGTAAAGGGAGAGTTATAATTCATTTACACAATTTTGCAACAAGGTGTACATAGGTGCGTGGGTGGGGTGAAAGTTATAGCTTAAAGTTATAATTCTATAATTTCCCAGGTTTGTGTAGTTTAGGCCGGTGGGAATCTGTTCTGTAGTTTTTGAGAAATTAAAGTGAAAAATATTGTATATTTCACATGACAGAGGATCCATGGAGCTGACAGACCTATAGATAAGAACTGATAACCATTGTAGGGCTTGGTGGGCCTGTCCCCTGTCATGTGGAACAAGTACAAAAACACATGGGGGCAAGGTAAGGGTACCCTGTCCCCCTAGGCCTGGGGGGGGGGGACAGAGAGGCCTGCCTTGGGGCCAAAACGTTTCTTTTTGTTTTTGCTACAGAGAATGGCGATTTTCAAGTGTAGCAAATGAGAATCATGATTTCATTAAAGACACAGAGGCTAACATTATGAATAAATAACCTTCAATGCCACTCCTGCAGCACCTTTAACGAACGTACAACATATAAAACACTCGAATCAGAACCCTACAGTCCATAAATAATCCTTCAACCGAACATTCCTCCTCTTTTAATACAGCAACTATATCCTCTTCCTTAACAATCTTCTTTTCAGTCAAGCTTTCATTCAACAGTTCTTCTTCCTTTATTCTGCTTAAAGATAAAAAAAAACATGATGTCACAGTGGGCGTGTGCGCAGGACGGCCGAAACATGCCCACTCCATAAATCACCCGCACTGCGGCTGTGGTCAACGGGTTAATCCAATCACTTATTAACAAACGTTATTACAGCATTAACAATAAAACATAGGTAACACATGTCAAAACAACTCCTACTTCCTCCTTAAAATGCCAATCTCCTCCTTTCCTATTATTTAATTTCCATTTATTATTATTTTTTTTTAACTCTAACCTCATGGGCAGAGGCAGGTGGGATAATGTTCGCCTTCATGTCTTTAATTAAATCTTGATTCTTTCTCATTACACTACTCTAGGAGAATTACCATTTTATTTCAAGACTCGAGGCTACCATTATGCATGTTGGAAGTCCTTCAACACCACCTTTGAAACCTGATTTATAGGTCTATAGTAGTGCCTTGCAACAAGTAACAACATTTGACCAGTCTGCAGCTTTTAAACTTTCTTCCAGCCGACCGCCAGACACATACATTTACTTGCCATAGCACCATAACAATCTGTACCCCCCTTGCAACCATTGCAGTACTCACTGCACCATATGGCTTTACATATGAAATCAACAATTGATTCTCTCCGTCGTTCCTATGTTCCTATATCCAGTTTTAACACTCTTCCATACAATTCACTATACACAATTGTCTTTCTTCTGCAAAAAAAGAATAAAGAACTGAATCTGACATGGTTTTTGTTCTCTTCCAAATCTCAAAATACACTCCATCTGGTCCCCTTAATGTTTTACTTACCTATAGCGCCTTCACACCCAACACTCTCTTGCATGACACCAAACATACCAAACATGGCATCTTCACAGAAACTCTCTCAAGTCTAAGTACTTGTTTGCTGGCCACTGCACAAAAAAGGCAACAGCACAGCATTGACACTGTAATGTGCTTTAAGTGCCTCTTAATCCTCATACTCTTCAGAACTCTACATGCCATTACATTTCTTCCTACAGATTTGTCATCCACTTGAGATTGACCTGCTATAATTGCTGACCTGTAACAATTGATTGAACGGTATCCTAAACCTTCCTCAAACTTTTCCACCTACAAATTAACCACCTCAACTACAGGAGCCTCCACGAGATCCAAACTCCGTTCCAAGCACCAACTCCAAGCACCAACTAGATCATGTTCTCCAAAACCCGTTATACTTATTCCTAGTTCCTGTAGCCCAGGATTCTTCCAACATCTCTGCAGCTTTATTCAAAAGCCCCTTGAAACAGAAAGATCTCCTGACACTTTCAAACAAGAAGGTTCAATACCCCGCTTTGAACTAAAGGATGCTCCTCTTCCGCTGCGTTCCCCAAAAGAACCTACCTTGGCAGGAATTAAAAAAGGTTCCGCACATGCTAACTCCATCACTGTTGGAAACCAAACCTGTGACACCCAAAAAGGCGCTCCCAACACTATGTCATACTACTCCTGTCTCAATTTCAAGTATCATAGCGAATGGAGGAAAAGCATAAGCTCTCCTCCCCCTGTAAGCTTGTTGGAATGCATCCACTGCTGACGCCAAGGGATCTGCTCTCCAACTGAAAAACTCTTTCGACTGGTATGTTAATCGTTATGCAAAACGGTCTACATCCAGATGACCCCACACATTGTCTTTCCTGCAAAAACAATTGCGGTCCAGCTTCCAATGGCTGAAATCCTTCAAATTCTTTGAATTCCAATCTGCGCTCACACTCAGTTATCCCGGCAAGTATACTGCCATTCTGTGTTCCAGACAAAAATTTCAAAATCCTTTGCCAAATCTGCTAGAACTAGGGATATCATCTCTTGTTCGCCTAAGTCACTGTGGACGCATTGCACATTCTCATGAACGCAGTACGCCCTTTCAGTTCCTTCCTGAAACTCTTTAATGTGTACAAACCAATCAATCAATCAATCAATCATGCCATTTGTATAGCGCACTACTCACCCGGGAGGGTCTCAAGGCGCTTGGGGGGAGGGGTATGCTACTGCTCGAACAGCCAGGTCTTGAGTTGTTTCCTGAAGGCGAGATGGTCCTGGGTCAGCCGAAGGTGGATGGGGAGGGAGTTCCAAGTCTTGGCAGCCAGGTAAGAGAAGGATCTTCCTCCAGCGGTGGCTCTTCGGATGCGTGGTACGGCTGCGAGGGCGAGGCTGGTGGACCGTAGCTGGCGGGTGGGCGTGTAGAAGGTCAGGCGGTCGTTGAGGTACTTGGGGCCCAGGAAGTGGAGAGACTTGTGTGCGTGGGTGAGGAGCCGGAACGTGATCCTCTTGTCGACGGGGAGCCAGTGCAGGTTCCTCAGGTGGCTGGAGATGTGGCTTCGTCGGGGGACATCCAGGATGAATCGGGCGGAGGCGTTCTGGATGCGCTGGAGTCTTTTCTGTAGCTTGGCTGTGGTTCCGGCGTAGAGGGCGTTTCCGTAGTCCAGTCGGCTGGTGACGAGTGCCTGGGTGACAGTCTTCCTGGTCTCGGTCGGGATCCAGTGGAAGATCTTGCGAAGCATACGCAGGGTGTTGAAGCACGAAGAGGAGACGGCGTTGACTTGTCTGGTCATCGAGAGGGAGGGGTCCAGGATGAAGCCCAGGTTGCGTGCATGGTCGGTTGGCTTGGGTGCGGTGCCCAGGGCTGGGGGCCACCAGGAGTCGTCCCAGGCGGAGGGCGAAGATCCCAGGATGAGGACTTCCGTCTTGTCCGAGTTCAGTTTCAGGCGGCTGTCCTTCATCCACTCGGCGACGTCTTTCATCCCTTCGTGTAGGCAGGTTCTGGCGGTGTCGGGGTCTCTGGTGAGGGAGAGGATCAGCGGGGTGTCGTCGGCGTAAGAGATGATGTTGAGGTTGTGCTGGCGTGTGATGGCTGCGAGAGGTTTCATGTAGATGTTGAAGAGGCTGGGGCTGAGTGAAGATCCTTGCGGGACGCCGCAGATGACTTCGGTGGCCTCGGAGCGAAACGGGGGGAGGCGGACTTTTTGTGTTCTTCCGGCGAGGAACGAGATGATCCACTCCAGTGCCTTCTCTTGGATACCGATGTTGCTGAGGCGCTGGACTAGGGTGCGGTGGCAGACCGTGTCGAACGCAGCGGAGAGGTCCAGGAGGATGAGGGCCACTGTTTCCCCCTTGTTGAGCAGGGTCCGGATGTCGTCGGTGGCTGCGATGAGGGCGGTCTCGGTGCTGTGGTTGGCTCTGAAGCCGGACTGCGAGGGGTCGAGGGATCCGTTCGTCTCGAGGAAGGCGGTCAGCTGTCTGTTGACGATCTTCTCGATGACTTTAGCAGGAAAAGGGAGGAGCGAGATGGGGCGGAAGTTTTTGAGATCGGTGGGGTCCGCTGTAGGTTTCTTCAGGAGGGCGCTGATCTCGGCGTGCTTCCAGCTCTCCGGGAAGGTGGCGGTGTTGAAGGAGGCGTTGATGATGTTCCGGAGTTGGGGTGCGATGGTGGAGTCGGCCTTGTTGAAGACGTGGTGTGGGCAGGGGTTGGTCGGTGATCTGGAGTGGATGGTGTTCATCGTGCGGGCTGTGTCTTCGGTGGTCACCGTGGTCCAGGTGCGAAGGGTGGCGGTGGGGGGCGTTGGTTAATTCCAAGCAATTTATGTGTCCTAACTTCTCTTACTTTGTCAAAACTCCACCAGTCTCCACTCTCACTAAACATGCTCCACAACCACTCAAACCTGCATCCGTCTCTAAAACATAATTCGGAGCACTTCCAAAAATTGCTCGCCCATTCCATGCCTCCATATTGTTCATTCACCAGAGCAACTCTTCTTCTACCTCTGCACTCCAAAATATCCTGTCTCCATACCACAAACCTTTCCTTAATGCTTCCCCTTCCAGTCTATGCAACACACTCTAATGAAGGGGCCCTGGAAAAATAGCCTGTATTGAAGAAGACAGCAGACCTATCATCCTTGCAAACTCCCTCAACGTTACAAACTCACTTTTCAAATTCTGGTTATTCTCTTTCCTTATTATTTTTACCTTCTTCAAAAGACACTCTACTGAATCTACTTGAAACCCTAAGAACTCCAAATTTTGGGTATGATGCAGAACAGACTTCTCTCTGTTCAGAGTGAAACCAAATTCCTCCAATTTGCACACTACTTCCTGTATCTCTCTTTTCAGCTCCTCCTGGCCCTGTGATAACAACAGGATATCGTATAAGTAGATTATCATTCGTATTCCCCTCTGAAGGTAAAAAGATGCACCTACCCTCATCACCTTAGTGAAACACTAAAGTGCTGAGGACTGTCTGAAAGGTAAACATAGAAACTGATAAAGATTCTTTTTCCATCTGAACTGTAAATATTTCTGGCTCTCTCGAGCCATAGGCGATAGGCGAAGTAAAGGAAGCATCGTTTAAATCCAGATTCACTAACCAAACCTTTGCTTTCAAGAAATCCCTCAGATAATGAATCCTTTCCATCTTGAAATGCTGTTTAATTCTCTGAGGTTTATGATGCCAGCCTGTGTCTTACTTTTCCACCAAAATAAATTGCTTACAAAACATCTAGCAGACTCTATTACCTGCTCTATCTATCCTTTTGAATAAGGGGTTCTATCTCTGAATCTCCTGTTCCTTTGCTATCCTTATCTCTCTTTGCTCCTCTCTTTGATATGGACAACTCACAAACTCTATTGCATATCCCTGAATTGTGTTTAAAACCCAAGGGTCCTGAGTCAACTTCTCCTATCCTTTTCAGATGTTTATTAAACTTCCTCCTACACCTCTGCGGAAAGAACCACAAATAATCTCCATACTCACCTTGTCCTCTATTATTGAGCAGTCCTCATCCTCTCGAAAATCTGCTTTGTTTCCCTGTTCTTCCTCTGCAAGGCTAAAACCCTGAGCTTGTTTAGTAACCTCTTCCTCTAAACTGATGTCTATACTATGAACTGTACTGAGTACTGTATTGGGATCTCTGCAATCCACGGGCAGTGAAGGATCCCCACCTACTGGCCCTTACAAACACTCCAAAAACCTTTCTCATGCTCTCTTGTGTGGTATCTAAAGCTGTAAAAGTAGTCACATACTTCCCAATTCCTTTCACTAGGCCTTCTCCGAACAGTAACCCCTTTGCATCCTCACTAGTCTCTTTCTGAGCCATGTCCCCCAATTTCTGATTCCTTTTCATTGGGATAGCTCTCCTCCTTTCCTGTAATAAACTCACATTAGCATTTCCCTGAAGGACCTCAGCCTTTTGGCTGCATCCTCTTAATAAATCTTAGTCTACCCGTCATTAGAATATGCCTCATCAGCCATATCAAATATTCAGGCCATGGGGCCTAAAACATTCAAGAGTTTATCTTGGCATATCTTCAATTACCTCTCCTATCCTTTCCTTGGGTCCCTACCCAAGCGAAACAAATAGCTAATGAGATCCGGGTTCAAATTTAGGATGGCACACGCCTTCTCTTCAATTCTTGGCCAGGAACACTCTGCTCTCAACAATCTCGTACCTCTCTATCCAAGGGTTTCCGAATCCACGTTTTTATAAACTTCCCTACATGTTCAAATAGCCCACCATTCCCCACTCCTAGGATTCTTAATATTAAGAGGTGAAAGCATATCTCCCCCAAATGAATCCCTAACTGTATCAATTGAACAATAAACCTCCATGTCCTCAAAATCTTTACATTTATAATTCTCTGGTAAATCAAAAATATATTCATCCATTTCCTTCATTTTATTGCCAGACAAATTCATATTCAATCCACGTTCAAAATCTTCATCCTCCTGTGTGCCGCCAAGGGCATCCTTTCCATGCGTGCCGCTAAGGACACCCATTCTACTTGTGCCGCTAAAGACAACTTTCTTTGCAGTTGTCTGAAAGCCGACCTTGTTATGCTTAGGCGTACCAACGTCTTCAATATGTCTGGTCTCCTTTGTTTGGGTCCTTCCAACTTCACTACTTACTCCCTCTCCAACTGAAAAGGGAATACAATTCTTCACCTGACGCTACCTCCTTTCTTATCCTACTCCTTCACTTCTGTCCCTTGCTTCTTTATCTCAAACAGAATTATTTTTTTAACAATTTCCTCATTAACCATACTTCCAATCACTTGAAATTCACTACCCTGCTCACTTTCCATATCTTTAAAATTCTCTTTATTAAAATGCCCATAATTTAGCCTACTAAACAATTCTGCACACTATGGTTAACCACAAACCATACATATCAACCTTTCTCTCTGTAACGAAACCCGTCTGACAAGCGCTGCCGATTGACAGTTCAACCATTTCCATGCTGTCATAGTTTAACTGTGTCCTTTTGAAAGCTTCCCTTTACAAAATGGGCACACTCTTCTTGCAAGAATTGCTCGAAAAATATGTGTTGCACACGTATTCTCCCACGTACTGCAACATACCTTTCATCTGTAGCTAGCCCTCACGCAGAGCAGACCCACGAGCAATAATGCCTTCGCGTGCACTGGTCCTGGAGCACTCTAGACGATTCAAAGAATATGCCACGCACCACAGGTAAGAAGCAATTATGAATGTGGGCATTCTTCCAACTTAAAATCCTGGCTCACTTGCGCCAATACATTTGTTTCCCTAAAATCATACACCTGCATTTAACACAGCTTTTTAAAACTTGACATACTCGATACCAAATTCTAACTATACATTTTTTTTCCAAGCTTTCTTAACTCAACTTTAACACCCAAGTACAATCATCCAAAAACCTCTGCTTCTATAAATTCGAAGCTAAGTCTAACATATTTTAAAAACTCACTCAACTGGAGTATAAAACAATATAATACTGTCATCCACAACTTAATAAATGATTTAAAAAAAGGAACTTATCTCCTCAGGAGCAGCAATTAAAAGAGGATGTTCGTTCACTGGAAGGATTATTTATGGACTGTAGGTTTCTGGTTCTAGTGTTTTATGGGTTGTAAGTTCTTTAAAGGTGCTGCAGGAATAGCATTAAAGGTTACTTACGCATAATGGTAGCCTCTGGTCTTGAAATGAAATCCGTAGATCTGCTGTGCTAGAAATGTGGCTTCCTGTGCTTTTTTAATTGGAGTCCCCTTGAGTATGCGCGTGTGAGTGTGGAGGGGGCATACAGCCCACCTCCCAGAACCTTATAGAGGTCCCAACTCGCAGAGTCGATAGTGATAATTTGGAAAGGCGCCATGTGACTCCCCTCCCTGAGATTAAAATATAGGGGAACAAGCTTGTGACCACCTCCCCCCCCTCGTAGAGGCCCATCTCTAGGGGCCAAAATTAACATTTTTTGGGAAGAGTGTGTGACCCCCCCTCCTCGAAGCCAAACATCACCATGTGGACCCCATCCCCCAGGTCGCAATGTGAGCAGCATCCCTGAGAACCCATACCCTATGACACTGCAGTTCCCTTACCAGGAGAGAAGGCATTCCTTGCCTTCACTTTCCCAGGTTTAGAACCTACTCCATTTCCATGCTAATTACCTCACATAATACATCACATGTTCAATTACATTTTTAATAACATTACTACAACATTTGAAATTACATCACTGATGATAAGTTTGTGTGTGGCGGGTGTGTGAGTTATAGTGACTTTAGGGCACGAGTTATAGTTACTTGAGATAACCATAACTGGTGAATTTCAGTGGTTTTGTTAGTTTAAAACAGCACTCTTACTGACATTTTCAACTAACTATAAAGCCCCTTTAACCTTTGTTTTTTCAGTATATATATATATATATATATATATATATATATATATATATATATATATATATATATATATATATATATATATATATGTATATATATATATACAGAAAAAACAAAGGTTACAGGGACGTTATAGTTAGGCTGGCATTTCACTCATAGAAAACCAGAGAAATTCAGCAGTTATAGTTAGCTGACTTAACTATAACTTGTGCCCCAATGCACTGCTTATGACCTCACATATTGCATCACTCATGACAAGGTCAGTGACACCACTGATAACATCTCAAATGACATCACTGATGACATCATCCAGTGACCGTGAGTGTTTTTAAAATGTTTCTGAGTATTAAATATATATATATATATATACCAAGGTGTATTGGTGAATCCGTGTGTGTATGAGTGCCTGTATGGATGATTCAGTGGGTGTGTGACTGACTATATAAGTGAGTGATTAGGTGTCTCAGTGAATGCATGGGTGAGTGACTTGTGTGAATGTCTGTAACTGTTTGTCAGTTGATGTCTAAGTGGTTGTATAGGTGTGTGAGTGGGTACATGAGTTTCTGTATGGGAGAGTGATTGGTTTTCTGAGTATGTGTATAGGTGTCTCAAGGTCTGTGTGGGTGAGTGGCAGGGTGTGTAACTGCCTGTATAGATGAGTGAGTGGTTGAGTCAGTGGCACTATGGGTTAGTGAGTGTGTGATTAAGGACCTGTATGGTTGAGTGAGTGAGTGTATGGCTGTGTCTGTGAGTGAATGGATGTGTCAATGGTATATGGGTGAGTAACTGAATATGTGAAAGACAGTATAGGTGAGTGTTGGAGTATATGAGTGAGTGAGTGTATCTGTGACTGAGTGATTGCAAGAGTGGGTGTATGGATGTGTGTGTGCTTGTATCAGTGACTATATAAGTGAGTGAGTATTTGTTAGTATCTGTATGAATAAATGAGTGGGTATATGTAGAACTGTATCGGTGAGCAAATGGATGTATGATTGACTCTATAGGTGAGTGAGTAGGTGTGTGAGTAGCTCTAGGAGGGACTGACTGTATGTGAGTGGCTGTATGGGTTTATGACTGATAATATCAGTGGCTGTATTAGTGAGTGATATGGTGTATGCGTAGCTGTATAGGTAATTAAGTGGATGTGAGTATAGACCTATGAATCAGTGAGTGGGTGTGTAAGTACTGGCATGGGGTGATGTCAATGGATTTGAGAATGCTAGTGTAAAAGTTGGAGTGGGTATATGAAAGGTTTTATTGGGGTGTGAATGGGTGTATCAGAGATTCTGCAGATGATGTCATGAATGGTGTAATTTGAGATGTCATCAGTGATGTTATCAGTGATGTCCCTGACCATGTCATGAGTGATGTAATATGTGAGGTCATAAGCATTGCATTGCAGGGGCGTGAGCCCAGCTAACTATAACTGCAGAGTTTCTTTGGTTTTGTACGAGTGAAATGTCAAACATACTCAGGTTTCTAAGACCACGCTGTGTTAAATTTTGTAATCTCTTCTTTAAAACTATCAACTGTAATATCTATGCCATGTTCTACAACTCCTCCTCTTAACAAATCTTCATTTTCCCAAGAATCCTGCTGAGGACCAAAGAAACGAAACCTCACATCATCATATACCTTTTGTACATCTGCCAAAGTACCATCCAAAAGTGTTCTAATCAATTCTCCTGAACATAAAGCAGGAGTTTTCACTTAGTACTACCTTCTAACTAATGTTTGCATTGTTGAGTGGTGTACAACTAACATCCTAAGATTATGAAAGGTGCTTGGGCACACTTTGTTTGATAAACAAGCTAGTGAGTGTCCCTCCAAATGTGCATGCGTGCTAAACTTGCAAGAATCCAATCTATGTAAAGTACTTATTTTTGTTTTGAACTTCACCTTGGAAAGATATGTAGAAATGTCCTTAATATATTAATGGATTGCTGTTGAATGCTACAAACACTGCTACACTTCCCTTTCTATACAGACGCCTCACTGCACCTTCCTTGGATCCCTCCAGTAACTTCTTCCACATTTGTAGATACCACCACCTCTTTCGCTATAGGAGTGTCATTCTTCATTTCATAATTTATCATAGAAAAATATCTACACAACCATCAATCCAATGTTTTCTTAATTGGTGAAGCCTAACTATTGTTTCTCCATGCATCAGTGATTTCACCTGTTTTTACTTAAAGTGCTTTGCAATGGTGTACACAAAAATATATCACACCAAACATTGATTAATCAAAACGATTTCAAGGTAATAAGCAAGGAGTCCTCTTTCTCAACTCATTGTTTACAAAAAAAAACAGTTATAGACACAAACAAACATTACACAAGAAGTGTTTTCCATCCATTTAACGAAAATTACATTGATGAACACATTAATTTGGGACAAAACGTGTACAGACCAAAAACATTACATAACATGAATTGTTAGACATAGGAAAGAACTTAATCCAAGAATATACAGGAAAAACATACAAAGTTGGATGTCTAGTGTCCTACGTTATTGTATTTATGGGGCACTTATCATTGTAACCCTCTTGTTCCACATATCAGTGAAGTTAAAATGGCAGCTGGTTCCAATCGTTTTTTTATCAACTCCATCGGATTCCTTTGTGGGCACCTCCTATTACATCATGTGGCCCTGCATTGGGATGAGTATGGAACAGGCATATTTATTGTTAAGAATCTTTCACTTGGAGGGTACAGTGTGCTATACTCTTTGGTGATTTAAAAGGGGAAGATAAAGTGGGAGAGTAATCATACCTTGAGGTGTATTTTTGTAGAAACCATCCGGTGGATTCATTCGGAGGTCCTGCTGTGGATCAAAGGAACTCTTTATTCCCTATCCTGTGTATTGACTACAGGTATTTGTGGAGACCATCTGGTGGATTCGTTTGTGGGTCCTGCTGTGGGTCACAAGAACGCCTTATTACCTAACCTGTATGCAGGCTGAAGGTGGGTGGTGTATTAAAGGTGGACGAATATTTGTCATCTTATGAATCACGTGAGCGCCATTACGTACTTCTTCATTTCATAGCATCTTCCTTCATAATCAATAGCATGAACTAATCTATTATGCTGGTGATAGCTTTCTTCATTAAAGAAAGACTCTGTACTAGAACTATGTATGCATTCTCCACTAAAAACTGTTCAAAAGTTACTTCTGTTCACTAATATAGCCCGCCGTAGAGGGGTATACCGGCTATTAAAGGCCCTCTCCAGCGTTAAAGGCCCCGAGCCGAAGGCGAGGGCCTTTAACAAGGGAGAGGAACTTTAATTGCAGTATAGCCCATCTACGAAGGGCTATAAGGCTATTAGAACATTCTGCCACTAGAGGGCAGAATGTTCTAACAAAAAAAAACAAAGCCTTATGGAGGCGTGAGGGGATTGGAATCCCCTCAGGCTGCTTGAAGCCTTTGTTCACAGCCAGAGCTGTGAACAAGGAAACATTGGAATGTTGGAGCTCCGGGCTTATACCAGCCATCATATGCCCGGAGCACTCCATTGTTTTCAATGGAGCTCCCAACATTCCAATGTTCTAATCTTTCTTCCTGGTTTTGTCTCCTCATGCACAACACCATTTTGTCAAGAGTCTTCAAAGGCCTTATCAACTGCCCTCTCAACTTGTTCTTTCTGTTTCTGTGCCTTTCTCCTTCTTCTATATTTCTTCATATTTCTCAATAGATTTATAACTACTGTTCTACAAATCATCCTGGCTCTGAATTCCTTAAACTGCTTCTGTCTCCTGGAACTGGAACGCCGCTGGCTCCGTGTCCTGAAGGCACTGCAGAGAGCACCGCAGCATCTCACACCGCAGCCCTCACGACGATGACGACCGACGACACCACCACCGAGCTGCTGCTTCCACGATGACCTGTAGGCACCACACTCCGCACTGCCTCGCTTCGCAGCCCTGGTTTCACAGACGCCGTCACTGCCTGCTGACTTTGACACCCATTACCGCAACATGGCCTGGGGCACTACTTGTAAGTTTCATGACACACCGCATCGTCTCACACCGCAGTCTGGACCGACCGACGCCAGCTTCCTGCAACCAGCTCTGTCAGCATCACATCAAGCACCGCCTTCACTCTTCATCACAGCCCAGGTCTCACCGAAATCGATGGACGACCATCACCGAGCTGCTGCCTGCACCGCGCCTTGAGGGCACCGCACTCTGCATGGCTTCACTTCACATCACAATGATGACGGTTGCCACGACTGGCTCACACCCCCGTGTCGGCCACAATGCAAAAGGAACTGTTTACGAGTCTGTCGACACCCCCGACTGATGCAGTCGGACAGAACTGTTTGATTCTGTTGTTTACAGTATCGCGGTAGCCCCGGACGGAGCTGCTGACTCGGAAAAACTGTGTTTTGAGATATTTCTTCAACTTTAAAGGCTATCTTGCAAAGTATATATTTTTAAGTACTGTGCGTTGGATTCTTATAGTTTTGGTCTTGTTTTGGATACATAGAAATATTGGATATTTTTCTAAACTGGTATGGTGTCCTTTTATAGTGTTTTCACTTTATTGCTGTTGGTTATGTGCAAATGATTTACACACTGCCTCTGAGATAAGTCTGACTGCTCGTGCCAAGCTACCGAGGGGATGAGCAGGGGTTATTTTAGGAATGTAACTCCCTTATACTGACTGACTAGAAGGAAGGGCCCCTACGTAGACAAAGGGGCAAACCATTGCCAACTAGGGATCCCTAATTCTAAAGAGATACATATATATATATATATATATATATATATATATATATATATATATATATATATATATATATATATATATATATATATATATATATAATATATATATATATATGTATACATATATATATATATATATATATATATATATATATATATATATATATATATTCACTGAAAAAAACATAGGTTTCAGGGATGTTATAGATAGCTAGACATTTCACTCGTACAAAACCATTGAAATGCCTCCGTTATAGTTAGTTGTACTAACTATAACTCACGCGCCCGCAATCCACTGCTGGTGATGTCACGTATTACATCATTCATGACATGGTCAGTGACATCACTGATGACATCACTGATGACATCTCAAATTACAACATTGATGACATCACTGATGACATCATCCGGCGAATGTGGTTTGGTTCGATATTTAAGTAAGTATTATATTTATAGCAATCTGCATTAAAGACTGAGTGTATGTATAAGTGTCTGGATGGAGGATTTAGTAGCACTATGATTGACTGTCTAATTGACTTTTTTTAAATGTCTCTCTAAATATATTGGATAGTGATTACACTGTGTGCATATCTGTTTCACTTTATCTCTTGTTGTGTAAACTGCTACGTAAGTTGGTTACTAGCTATGTGAAAGTCTACATTAGTTATTAATTAGTTAAGTGAGCATTTGTATGGGATAGTGAATGTGTGTGTGGTTGGGTGGGAGGTGTGTGACTGTCCAAATATGTGTAAATACGGGATTTAGTAGGTATATGAGGTTAAGACTGTATGTGGAAACAGTTGTTTGAGTGAGTGAATCTCTTTATGGGTGTGGTGATGAGTGAATGTATTTCTCAATGATACATGTCCAACAAAGTAGAAATAGGAAAGGCAGTGTATGTGACAGTTGTTGTATATAAATAAGTATACATAAAACTCAGTGATTGTATGAGTGACTGTATCGAAAACTGTAAACTTGTGATAGTGATTCTATAACACACTAAGTATGAGTTACTATCTATATGAATAAATAAAGTGGTGTTCGTAAAAGTGTGTAGCTTAGTAAATGTAAGTATGATTAATTTTATGCATAAGTGAGTAGGATGACTGCATAAGTGAATAGGATGTGTGCTGGTGTGTATTGTTCATGTAGGTGTATAAGTATATTTAATAGTATTCTATTGATCTTTGTTAGCATGTATGAGTGATTCTATAGGTAAGTGTTTAGATGTGTGTGTAGATATAGGAATCACTGAGTGTGTTTTTGGAAACTTGTATTGGTGTGTCAATGCATTCAGATAAGGTACTCCATATTTTATAATGAGGGTTGAAAGAATGTGCTAGTGTATGATGAGGTGTATCAGATTGTCACGTGGATGATTTCATCAGTGATGTCATTTGAGATCACTGGTACCCCATCCCCCAGGGCCTGACCCCCAATTTTAAATATATATAAATATTTTCTTTACGGGAAGGGCCTACTACCCATGGCCAATTCAGGGCCCCGGGGACCCCATCCCCCGGGGCATGGCCAATTTTTAATATATTTCTATGTAGGGGGGCTACGTAGCCCACCTCCTCAGGCCACTTAAGGCCCTGGGACCCCATCCCACGGGGCCAGCCATTGTTTTATTTATTTATTTAGTTTAAAAAAAAAATATTGGGGGAGGGGGGCCGTGTGGGCCCCCTCCCGGGCCACTTTTAGCCCCGGGGACCCCATCTCCTGGGGCCTGGCCTCTCGTTGGGGACCGTGAGGGGGGCCCCCAACCCCCCCCCCACGGTCCCAGGCGGCTCCCCGCCTCCTGCGGGAGCCGGCATTGCTTTTCCACATGGGGAGCAGCTAACATGCTGCTCCCCATATGGAAAAGCAATCAGCTTTGCTTCATTGAAGCGAGAGCAGGTTCTCCTAGTAACTACTGAACGGATTTACACCATTTAAGCAAAAGGCACAAGTCTGAACTGGGGACTACCTCTGCCAAATTTGGTGTAATTCCGTTCAGCAGTTTGGGCTGTAGCTGCGGCTAAAGGTCCCTATGGAAAATTACATGGGGAAAACATGTTTTGGGACCCCCCTTTTCTCTTGGCCCCCGCTACACGAATCATCCCGAGACATTCAGGATAGGAGCGGACCAGAGCTGGCCATTAGTTTTGAAAAATTCGCGAAGATTCATCAACCAGGGCCAAAGTTATTTCAAATAAAATGTTGTGGATTTCCTATGGAAAATAGGTCCTAACTATAACTACCTACTGGCGACTGCCAGTAGGTAAAATATATGTATATATATATATATATATATATATATATATATATATATATACACACACACATACACATGCCCGCACACATACCACAAAAAAGTGTGGGGAAAAACATATGATGTGATACAAATTGCTGTAAAGGTTAATGGGTTGTATTTCATCTGTGGAAAAGGCATGACTGGCTAAGGCATGTTTGCATGCTGACTATCAAGGGTGTCACCTATTTCCCTTGGAAAATGTATAAATCTATTAACATTTGGTTCCTGCCTTCTCCCTCCTTTGTAATAAAATACTCATAAATTGAGTCTAGCACTCCATAACCAGCTCAATGTAGTCTTTTTACACCTGGAAGTTGACCTGTAGCCTAGCATCCCAGGCTTAGAAGGAAGTTACCCTGCAGAAAGTATATAATGCTTATAAAGTACGAACCTACATCGGGTGTATTATGAATTCAAGAACACTGTACATTGCATCTGATTACAGTTGCTCTGCTGTTGTGTACTGACCACCTAGTGGATGGACTGCTGACCTGCAGTCAGGAGAACAGGAGAAAAGCATCCCTGTCCAGCTTGGCTGACGGAAAACCTGCATAGGTGAAAATGAGGATCGAGGTGGACCATGGTTCGGAAAGACAGGAGGGTTTACTTATTTAAATCATTGCAGGCCCCATACTGCTAGATTGATTTCCTAAGCAATGTGTCTACTTCTTTGTTAAAGTCACAGTGGCGCAGGCTATTGATGGCCTTGCCTTGGTTCTGGGTAAATGAAATAATGGGTATGCCTTTTTCACAACAGGTGCCCTGCAGATACTGGCCAATACTCTACATCTCATGCTCCTGATTTCCCCTGCTGTTCTATCTCTGACGAACTACCTTGTTTCCCAGCTTCCTGTGTACCCACTGTTGGCTTTCCCTGGTACCTCTTTAGGTTTAACATGCAGACAGCTTTCAGTTTTTTATTGTGGGCAGTATAAATACCAACAGGGAGGTTTGGCTGGCTCAGCCCAATTCCTTACCATTGTTCACTTGGAAATTACTTTTTCCCGATGTTTTGTTCACTCGGTGGGAGTGCATGTGTTATCTAGTTCCTCTGTGTGGAACCCCCCATTACTCTCTGTGTAGCTCTCTCCTCATCTCCCTCAGCTTCTCTGTTGCTTCTCGGACCGGGGCCTCATTACAAGCCTGGTGGTCCTCGGACTGCCAGACTCATCGGCGTGTGGCGGTGGCAGTCCAACCACCAGCGCACTGGCATTCTGACCGCTCTATTGCAACTTGGGTGGTTGGACTGCCATTTGTACCATGCAACTGCCAGGGATCAGAGATCCCTTGCAGTGGTGCGGCAAACCTGAGGCTGCAATATGCTTTTAGGAATACACGCTGTCCCGCCAAGCATATCATGAGTTTCCACTTCGAGACGGTTTTCATAGCAATTCCTCCTCCACAAAAATCGTGGCGGAGAGGAAAAAAGAGGGCCCAACAGGGCCGCCTTCTGCCTCAGCACCATGGGGTGCATGCAGGGGGGGCAGATGTTGTGCCTCCTTGTGTGCATGCACCCAGTACCTGCACGGCATGGACTGCATCAGCCCATGCCGTACGGGTGCTGTCTTAGACGTTCCCATTGCAGTGCCTACTTCACTGTGGAACTGGCAAAGGACCACTTGCCAGTGACAGAGAAAGTTGTAATCTGGCGTGCAGTTTGCACACAGGTTTGGTGGTGCAGGAGCGGGCTACCGGTGTGAGAGTCAGCTCCCAACTGTCAAACTCGTAATCAGGCCCCAAGCATGTTGGGATTTTTTTCCAGTCCCGTCGCAACCCCAAGCTTCTCCGTTGCTCCTCCACCCCGCTCTGCTTCATCTGCAGTATTGACTCACGGCCCCGTACCCACTCACTTCTCCATTGCTCCTCTGTTGCTCCCAACCCCCCTTTTTATTCTTTTTTTTTTTCTTTACGGTTTTTTTGTTGTTTTTTCCGGGTTAGCTGCCAGCTGCAATTTGCTACAGGGTGGCTCCTTTATCTTTGATGTACTTTTGCACATATTTTTTTCCAATGTAAACCTCCAAGCTTCTCTCATCATGGAACCATAAATTAAAAGTTACCAGAAAATGGGTCACTGCTGCATGATGCATAAGTATGCATGCGTAGTGACGCGTGTGCATGTCTTTGAGATGCTGCAGCTTTTTTTTATTTATTCGGATGCTGTTCCACATCAGCGAACATGTATTTATTTTAATTTTTTTGCTGATGCAATCAACTTTAGCAGAAAAACATGGATACAGTCAAAAGGTCATGCAGCTCCATTGAAAAGATCAGATCTATTGGCTTTGGCAATGCTTGCATAATAAGGCTCCTTCTGTACAATGCCTCTTCCCATCTACACCCAACTCTTTTTTGTTATTTTTTTTATAATCGTCCCCTTTGTAAATTTGTGTGGGTTACATGTTTACGGCTTTGAACAATGACAGCATTCTGCGTGGATTTCTGCACAGTTGCCGTGGGTGGCCACAGCTGCCTCTGTGCTATGAATAAGCCCCTCTGCAGATGACCCATCTGTTTCTGCTGTAGCTGTGCGTGGTTGTGTCAGTGGAGGGGACAGGGTTGCACGCTGCCAGTGAAGCTGCCACAGTGCTGTTTTCTGATGTCATTGCATGCTGCGTGCTGTCTTATCACGAGCGTAGGAGACACACGATGTAGGAGGAGGGAGGCAGCCAGCGATAATGTCAACAAACATGGAGGGGTCTGAACTGCAAACAGTTCTGTCACGCAGTGAGTTTCACTCCAGCTCTCGAGCGGTAATTGCAAACACAACAGTGATGGACAGAATCAATGTCACACATTCACCCCAGTCAAAAGATCTGGGCCCAAATCCATCGGCTGGACTGTTCCCACGAGGCACAGGGTCAGACTGATTTGCATATAGCCATGTCTGAAATGGGGTGGCTGAGTGGGCTAAAGAATGGTGATGGATTAAACCCAGATCAGTTGTCTGGGGGTGAGTGTTTGATTTGCTCAAACGCTCGGTCCATCATCCCCTTTTGTATCGCTTTGTTCGCCCTAAGTGTGGCAGGGTATGCTCAGACGTGAGTCCCTTGCTCACTTGGCCACTGGATTCAAGATAGCCTGGCTGATGAGGATTATGAATCCGAAACCGGTCCCAGGATGCTTGTTTCCGGTCCATGGAAGACATGGCTTGGCAGTTCGGGCTGGACTGTTCCCACGAGGCACAGGGTCAGACTGATTTGCATATAGCCATGTCTGAAATGGGGTGGCTGAGTGGGCTAAAGAATGGTGATGGATTAAACCCAGATCAGTTGACTGGGGGTGAGTGTTTGATTTGCTCAAACGCTCGGTCCATCATCCCCTTTTGTATCGCTTTGTTCGCCCTAAGTGTGGCAGGGTATGCTCAGACGTGAGTCCCTTGCTCACTTGGCCACTGGATTCAAGATAGCCTGGCTGATGAGGATTATGAATCCGAAACC
This sequence comes from Lissotriton helveticus, assembly GCF_964261635.1. Classification (NCBI taxonomy): domain Eukaryota; kingdom Metazoa; phylum Chordata; class Amphibia; order Caudata; family Salamandridae; genus Lissotriton; species Lissotriton helveticus. The sequence continues at coordinate 180,374,517 of NC_136063.1, forward strand.
GGTCCCAGGATGCTTGTTTCCGGTCCATGGAAGACATGGCTTGGCAGTTCGGGCTGGACTGTTCCCACGAGGCACAGGGTCAGACTGATTTGCATATAGCCATGTCTGAAATGGGGTGGCTGAGTGGGCTAAAGAATGGTGATGGATTAAACCCAGATCAGTTGACTGGGGGTGAGTGTTTGATTTGCTCAAACGCTCGGTCCATCATCCCCTTTTGTATCGCTTCACTCCAGCTCTCGCCATCTCTCTCGCTGTGCACTTTCCCTACTTTATTCTCTCTTTTTTGTCTTCATCTCATTTTCTTGCTCTCATTCTCAGGCTGGATCCCTCTTTACTCTCTCTTTTCTCTTCTCTCTTCACCTCTAAGATCTTGCTCTTTTACTCTTATTGACAATCTATCGATCCACATCGCTACTCCTTTCTGTCTCACCATTTCTCGCCTTCTCCACCCATTTATCTCTCTACGTCTTTTTCCCACCTCCGTTCATTCATCTCTCTCCACTCCCTGATTCTCGCTTTCCTCCTCACCTTCTCCATCCATCCATCGCTCTCTTGCTGTTTTACTCTCTCGTGCACCATTGAGGTCAGCTGCAGAGAAGATGGGAGGGGGTTTACAGGAACAATCCGACTGAACCCCTTGCTGTCTGTGAGGGGCTTGACAAGGTACATTGCTGACTCATTGTCACTACATGAAGGAGATTTAGCTGAATAAAGTAAGATTTAGGAACCCCCCCCTCAACCACTCCCATGGCGTCAATCCACCAAAATGCCTGGGGTAGCAGAAGTGACATCACACTCAGTTTTACCTTTACTTTAAGCCACACTCACTCACACACACAGATGCTTAAACATACACACACATTTACAAACTCTGAGACATACACACTCACCCACAAGCATGTATACATCATACATTTAAAATAATTTTTTTCTTACCTTTGCTGTCAGAAATGGTCATATTTCAGCTAATAATTCCCCATTTTTATTACACCAAACAGGGAATAATATTATTCACGTTTGGTGTAATAAAAATGTGACAGAAAACTATGAAAATGGAGCTCCAAACGAAGTCCATTAGGGTGAGCTGCTCTTGTGTTCTAGGCACTGATTTTCTCACCTCTGAGGCCAGGGGTTGCACAGCCAGGGGTTGCAGCTGAGACCCCTAAAAGACATCCATGACCACTCTACCTCCGAACGACAATGTGGGGTTAACATGCTATTACTCAATATTACCTCCTCCCCTGGGTTCCTAAACCCTGGTGACTTGACATGTTTTTATTAATTTATTATGCTTGATGCGTGGGCCAGATGGGGGTCATGATTGTTAGAGAGGCCAAAGTTTTAAAATCAAGAAGCATTGGCAAAGCCAATACGGTTTACCTATGCTAGACCTGTTGGCGTTGTCAATGTTATTTTAAAGATGTTGTACAGCAGCATGAGCTACTGTGCAGCTACTGTGCAGCATGACTCAAAATGCATAAAATCAAAGTGGTATGGCATGGCCTGCGTTGATTATGTCATAGCACTTTGTAGGTCGAGCATTCGAGACCTTTTGTATATACTTTAGTATATACTTATATGTGTATGTACTTTGTGGGCTCTGGAGATCAGCCCTAGGACGTTTCTGCTTCCTCTTAGGGACTTTTTTTCTGTTCAACTGCCTCTATTTAACTGTCTTGAAAGAAAACGACCAGCGGAGGACAGTAAAATACCAGAATCATTTTAGCATTCTCTAGATTCCAGTCCATAGAAATTGTCTTCCATGAGCACCCGTAGACAATAATATTTTTTCAAATCTTCCATTTTCAGTGATATGACCACCAAAGGCTCTGATTTTATATTAAAAACAGAGCTTTAAACGATACCATTTCCTGGTGAAAGGCAATATTTCTCTCCATATGTTCCTATACCTGGCATGTCATGCACTTTGGTGTTTACTTTCTCTCCATGTTAAAGAACAGTAGAGGTTTCAGCACCCATGCTAATGTGCTCAAAGCTGAATACATATAGGGTCCCAAAGGCGAGATCGTTTGCATTGCAAATGCCTGTTTTTGCTAACTTTAGCCAGGCTGCACAGCAGCACAGAGAGCAGCTGCAGAGTCCCCCAGGGCTCCTCTCTGAGCACCAACCTCTACAACATATACATGGCCTGCTGGTATCCATTGTCAGAAACTACGGACTCAACAATGTCCCATACCCCGACAACACCCGGATGATTCTCACTCTCACAAATGAGCCTACAGCTGCTAAGAGCAACTTCAATGACAGGATGAAGGCAGTAGCCACCTGGATGAAGGAGAGCTGTCTCAAACTCAACTCCAACAAAACCGAAGTCCTCATTCTGGGCTCGAATCCCTTCACATGGGATGACTCCTGGTGGTCAGCAGTGCTCGGAACCACCCCCCCCCCACACCCACGACCTCGCAAGCAACCTCTGCATTATCCTCGACTCCTTACTCTCTATTAACTGCGCTATTAACCTCCTACTTCCACATGCCTGCCTGCTTCAGAATATCTTCAAGTGGATCCACACCGAGTCAGGGGGAGAACGGTCACCCAGGCACTCGTCAGCAGCAAGCTCGACTGTGGCAACAGACTTTAAGCAGACCCCACCCAAAAATCTCCAAAAGAAATTGCAGCTCATTCAGAAGGCCTCCGCCAGACTTATCTTGGACATCCCTCACCGTAGCTACATACACCTCCGGTCACCTGAGAGAGCTCCACAGGCTCCCGATCATCAAAAGAATCTCTTTAAAGCTCTTCATACACACCTACAAAACTCTCCACAACACTGGACCAGAATACCTCATCCACCACCTCTCCTTCAACACACCAACCAGACATCTCTGCTCCTCTCATCTAGCCCTTGGCACTATCCCATGGTTCCTCAAGACCTCGGATAGAGGAAGATCCTTCTCCTACCTCACTGCAAAGACCAGGAACTCCCTGCCTCTGCATCGCAGGCAATCACTGTCGCTGCTTCAATTCAGGAAGGACTTCAAGACCTGGCTCCTCGACTAAACCGCAGAGCCCTCCCCGCCCTCCCACCTCAGGTGCCTTGAGACCCTTACGGGTGAATAGTCACGCTCTACAAGAACCCTGATTGATTGATTAATTGAGCTTGCCCTGCTGTGCAACATCTTTAAAAAACATTAACAAAGCCAAAAGCTCTGCACGAGCTTGAGACATGTAGACTTTTATTCATATTATTAAAAACATAGCCACGCGTGTTAGAAAGCAAATTCTGAAAGCAGGACTGGATAAGCTTTTGTGTTCCTATGGGGCGATGGTGGAGGAGGTATGTATCTAAATCTGAAATGGGAATAATTTTAAATCCCTCTGCATGTATCCAAAAAGAAACATTCAAGGCCTTTTCTTCAGAATCAATACTGCTATAAATATTGTGCAGAGCCTATTTGAAGGCTAGTGGATGAAACCACTAAAAGTTTTTTTAATAAATGACACCTCTTCCTCCTCTCCCTTATGGCCTGTGCGGTGCTGAGGCCCAGAGAAAGGTTCCTGACCCTGGGTTTCGGCTGAGGATCTCCACCCATCCTGCTTCAGCCCTTCCTCATCAGCACCTGCTGTGCCTTATAATGAGGTGATACACAATATCAACAGGGGCAATGGCTGCCCATTGTGTGAGTCAGTAAGAGAAGGTAGGTTGAAAAGTGAGCGTGGATAACATTTTAACTAAGGTGCAAGCTCAACCAGTTGACTGTAAAAAGTGGTACATGTTTTTAATTTATTGAAATGTGATGAGGCACCGGGCTAGTCCACAAAAACGCAGAACTGTCCCGGTAACTCCAGGACTGGACTGTATGTATGAAGGGGTAATGCATTTGGGGAGATACAAGCTAAGCACTCTGTGCAGGTGTATGTGCCAGCTTTAGAGGCTCTGTGGTTTTAAAGGGGCCATCCTTGTACAGAAAAAACAGTTCTCTCTACCCAGTCCTGCATCTTTATTAGTCACCAACAATAAGCATTCTAGAGTATTGCTTTGCTTGATGATGTCAGCTGGGGTTTTGAGTTCTATTGTGATATCATTCACTGGATGCCTCCTTCAAGTGATTGTAGCCACTATAAGTCCTATTGACATTTTTTAACTGCTTGGGCACTCTAATGAAGATGCTGGGGAAAAGCTTCTGCATGTTAGAAACTAGACAGGGTGGAGCGGCCCACCTTGACACCCACCACAGTAACAGCAACACAGTCTTTCTGAACAACCGTGGGTTGAGTAGGGTGTGCTTTACCTTCAATCTCACTAGTCACTAGGGAATTACACATGCAAGAGGGGCAATGCAGTCTTTCTGCCCCACACGGGGGCTGATAGGGGCATGCCTTAATGGGGTTAACCCCAATCTAATCACAATTTAGCTATGTTTTGCCTAATTACTCAGTTCCCTCTATGGAAATCTGCATACCTTGGGCACCTCCAGAATCCCCACGAAATGGGAAAACAGGATGCAAATTTGGTCTGGATGATTTTTGTGGGGGGGGGGAACTATGATGATAAACTGCCCCAAACATTTTTTGTTAAACGCTCAGCACTAGAAGGCAAGTGATGAATTTTCAGAAATATCAATTTTCTTTTTTAGCAATTTTGATTTTCATGCTTCCTTGGAGAGACAGCTGTGGAGATCATCAGAGCAAAAATGCACAATACTCCTGGGTACTCAAATATTATCTTTATTGGTTAACTGATCTAGTGCATATATAGTGAAATCTGCAACCACAAACATGAGTCAACACAGTTCCCTGCCATTCATCCTCTCCTTCAACAATGAGAAGGGAAGGGGTAAACTGACACAACCTTAGCCTCCACCTGCCCATCTGGACCAAGAGGAACAATTATTCTCTACAAAATTATTATATTCCATTCCATTGAGATAAACAACATGGCACACCAGTTTGGAGTCGAAAGGCTGCAACTAATGTTAAGCAGCAAACTCTGCAGCTGGTGCCAGCATGGGGGTCCGACCTGTATCCCAAATTAGCAATTTGTAAGATAGCATACACTGCACTCCAGGAACTTTAACTCAAGGTTTTATTGCACAATACAATTGCACAGATGCATTTCTACCCAACTGTTTTTTTTCAGAGTGTCGGGCAGATAATATTATGTAAGGGGAGGGAGGATGCCTACCCACCTCCCCACCCATCAGAGGCCCCAGGGAGCTCCCCCCCCCCAGCCCCCGGATCTGTACAAATTCTGTTTGGGGAGTGTTGGAAGGTGGATTATTAGTAGGGGTAAGTATACACCTGCCACTAGAAATAAGGCCACCAACACAATATAAGGTCCAGTCAAGGTCTCAATACATTAGACCCAGCCTCAACGATTAGAAGCTGGCTATATGCAGACACACTTAACTCAGGAGACAGGTATGTAAAGCATTTAAAAACACCAATAAGTTAAATGAGTAAGACACAACACACAATATAAATCCCACACCATTTATAATAATAGGAAATATTTTTATCTTTAAAAAGACAGCAAAATGACAAAAATCCAATATAAGGAACCAGGGATATGAATTTTAATAGATTAAATACTTTCTAGTGCTTAAAAACATGTAGCGCCAACTTAAGACTTCTGGTCGAACTTGAGAGGGACAAAGTCAAAGTTGGAGGCTTCCCAGCAAGGAGCCCTGGGCGGATACAGTATGCGGGAGGACCAATTTGAATTTTACCTTCACACGTAAAAACTTTTCTGGAGGATTTTCTCTTGACGGCGAGCAAGGCACTTCATCAGGCTAGATGTGCAGTGGGTTCACTGGCTTGGTTCAGTGGGAGCCCCCGCTCAACTCCTGAAAGCCTTGAGCTTGGGAGCTTTCAGCTGGACGGACCTGAAATCCAGGCCTGGTGCGGTTGAAGGTAGTCTTCTTGACTCTCAACGTCAAGTCAGTCCACTTATGGATCTTTTTTCACAAGTTGTTCTAAACTTCTCCGAACTTCTGGAATTTCTTACTGAAGTTCCTTTTGATGGATCAAAGTGCCCAAAACACAAATCAAAAGGTCTAGAAACTCCGAGATGGTCCTTGGTAGTTTGGGACTACAATTCCTGCAATGCACCTGGCCAAATCCTTAAAAGTCCACTGGATGCACTCCAGGCTGGGAACACCTTGAGGAGGATGGTGCAGGAAAGCTCTGTTAACCTGTTGCTTTTAGGGAGTCTACTCCATAATCATTTTTTGAAGCAAGGCAAAGTCCTCAAGGCTGTAGTTGCAAGTGTGCAACAGGAGCAGTCCTTCAAGGACTAGTACAGACCAGGGCTCTGGCAGAGCAGTCCTTCTTCTCCTTATAGTTTCAGGCAGTGGATCGAGTTGCTATGCAGCTCTCACATATTTACTCAATGATCTGGGGCTTTAAGCAGGGGGACACCCCTGTTCAATGAGGTGCAGGGTGCCACCAAAAGCATGACAGCTTCCTACAAAGTGTGGCATCTCCTTGTCCCACCAAGCACTGCACTTTAAAATTCAAGATGGAGAATTAGTCTCCAGGAGAGTAAGACCTGGCTAAACCAACCTACTGGTGTGGTTCATTTCCATAAACACTCCCCCTCCAGACTTCCTGCAAATTCCATTCCTGGGCCTGCCATCTGGCTGGGGCGTACAGGAAGAGGGAGTAGGCCTGGCATTCTTGCTGTCCTGCTGTCTTTGTTGAAGCCCAGTTTGATTTACCCAGCCCCCATCCTGGTCTGTTCTCTACTCCTTTCAGGCCACTTATCACCTCATCAAAGCAGCTTGACTAAGCCTGGTAAGGCTGATCAATCAGGAGATGCTGATAAAAGGCTGGATTTTGTCTTACTGAAAAGAAAGTTCTATAACTTCTTTTCTTTACTGGTTATGATAAGTTCCACAGTGGCAAGTTGTTGGAGTTATCATTTCAATATTTATGTTTAAATAAAGTATTCCAATCTTTGCCTATGGAGCTAATTATCTACAATGGGGTAGAAACGAAATTGCCAGTTTTTCTCTCACTAGGTCATATAAAACATCTTTTATAATGTCCCTGTTAATAGTTACATGGCACCACACCCCTGGAGAACCTTGGAGGTGACATATTTAAAAATAAGGTAGATTACCGCTTTGGAAGTACCCTTAATTTCAAAGGTGAAATTGCATTTAATTTACTTTCAAACACAGTCTGCAAATGAGGGCTGCATTTAAAAATGACAGCAAGCAACACAAGAGTACACACTCCAGTGCAGGTAATCTACAGGACTTCTAAACCCCCCTGCCCTATTGTATACTAGGGACTTATGGGTAAATTGAATCCCACTTGCCTTATTATATAATAGGGACTTACATGGGTCTGTCATTGCCAATTGTAATTATATCTAATTACCATATACCTTTTTCATCACAGCACTGGCCCATGCCCTGGTTAGCAGAGCCCAGAGCACAGTCAGAGTCCAGTAAGAGGTGTGGCGCAGCTGCCAGGGTGGCTGATTCCGGAACACAGGGGCTCATGGTTCGATCGCCAGTGGCAGGTTAGCTTAGCACCATGTGACTCTGTGCAATAGCTCGCTTAATCTTCCCAGCGGCCCCCATCGCCTTGACACCCTCGGGTAATTGGTTGCGCTTTACAAATGCTTGTATTATTTTTATTTATTATCAGAGTTAGTTACCACCAGTATCAGTCAAAATAATAGGGGTGAACAGGGCAAAAAGGAGGACTTTCTCACAGGATGGATGCGCATTCCCGGTGCAAATGTAATTTGCATGGGTAGGGGAGCTGTGCCATTGTATTTTGTATTTTGTGGACTGAAAAATGTTAAAAGAAAGAGTCAGAGCATGTTGGTTGAGTCTTTCTTTTATCATTTCTCAGCCCACAAAACACAATCATAAAAACACCCACAAGAGGGCCTTGCCATCTAACTGTTCAACATAGAGTTACAGCTAGGAGGGATTTTGAAAAATATGGTAAGTTCTCCTGGGAGATGGATTCAATGACACAGGAGACTTACTGATTTTTTGTAAGGTTGCTTTCGGGCTGCAGCACTTTATGCAGCCTACTGCAACATTCAAAAATTATTTGGTGGAGCCCCTTCCCCCTCTAGGAACATCACCAAGCGGTGAAAAATTAAGATTAAAGAGCTCTCAAAGGCATTATGGGATGCTCTATCAAAGAGCAGTAAATATTAAAAGGGTGGCTCCTGCACCTCATTTATTATCCAATTCAACTGTTGGAAACCTCCCTGAGTTAGGACTGATCTCAAGGACCCCATTTCTGACCCAAAATAATTTAAACTGGAAGGGGTGCACAGGCCCTTCCCTGAGCCTTTACGGGCCCGGGGATCCTCATCTGTGGTGTCATGCAGCCCCCCTCCCCCGAGTCAATTCAGGGCCCAGTAACTCCATCTCCCTGGGACATTTTCATGTTTAAGGAGAGCGGGCGTTTGGCCCTGCTGGCTTCTCATATGCATCCATCCTGGGTGCAGCAGAGCTAGTGTTGCTCCCACCTGGGGGAGCAGGTTTTTATTCTATGCTCTTGCGGGGCAGGAGCAATTTTTGTTTACCTGCCCACAAGAGCACTGGCAAGGAAAAAATGAGTGCTCCCAACCTGCGGACCCTGCAAGAGCTAGGGAACAGTGTCTCAGAGGTGGGCAACCCCACTCCCCTTTTTAAATAGAGCAACTCCAGGTGATGTGGTCACTAAAGCCTTACAAGGCTCAGGGAGGGGAATGTGCCCCCACCTCACCATTTCAAAATTTGGTGGGGCCTTTCCCCCAATAATTTAATATATTTTGAACCCAAGCCTTTAGCCCACTTAAGGGGTCATTTAAATAAAAAAACAATGGCAGCTGCCATTTGTTTCTTTGGGTTGCAATCCCGTGGCAGTATTGTATCTAAATATTTAGACCGATAAGGTCTAGGAAGGCAATGTATCTCTACTGTGCCCCCTTATTATTTTTTATTACCTTTTTTCAGGACAGGAATCTAAGTCTCTGGTGTCCTTTAATGCCCATCCAACATTTGTTTCCGTGTTGCGACCAGGCAATCAGAGCATTTGCTACCAGAGGACTATCACCTCAGCATAGTGAGGTTGCCCAAGGAAAAATAGCACCCTAGACCAATCAGAACACTCTGTTTTTTAAGTTGTGCTTGCAGGACTCTCACAACATTCCTGCGAACTCAGCTGTCCAGATATACAATTATTTCCCAACGTTAATTTCCTAAAAACTACTGAACCAGTATACCAAATCACACAAAGCATGCTTTTTGGACCAAGATCTAGCTCCTGTCACATTTGGAGTAATTCCGTTTAGCCATTTTAACTGTAACGCATTTCAAATATCCCTACGGAAAACGCACTAGCATTTTGCACTTTGGGACTTCTCCTTTTTCTCTGCCCCCGCTTCACGGATCACCCCAAAACTTTTCCTGACAGAGCTGAGCAAAAAAGAGCACTTTTTAAAAATGATTTTGTGAAGATTCATCAAATGTTGCCAAAGTTATTAGCAAACAAAAAACACAGGGGCATATTACCAAGCAATAGCGATAATTATCGCTATTGCTTGGTTAGAGAGAAAATTTTACCGCTAAGCTGCGGCGATTTTTACCGCAGATAAACCTTGGTATTACCAAGGTTTATCGCAAATGCGATAAAAAACGGCCGCAATGCATGAATATCGCTGAAAAGTCAGCGATATTCATGCATTATCGAGCTAATGCTCTTAGCCATGTTATCCACCTCCCATTGGATAACATGGCTAAGAACTGCTCTGGGGCAGGTGTTAGCTTTTGGAGATATTCGCGCTTAGCGCGAATATCTCCAAAAGTTGGTAATAGGAGATAGCGATGTTAGCGACTGTTTCCTGTCGCTAACATCTTGGCATGCCCACTTTGCATGTCATTAGTGATAAATATCACTGACATGCAAAGTGGGGCCCAAGATGGTCGCTATCTCCTACTAGCTGTCGCTAACTGGTGTTACCGATAGCTAGGTAATAGGGATATAATTTTATCTCCGCTTTCTTGGCTTTTAAAGCCAAAAAAGCGGAGATAAACACCCTTGATAATATGCCCCACAATTTCTTATGAAGACACCACCCTAACTATAACTACCCAGTGAGAGAGCAGCTCCTTTATATGGAGTATCCTACAACACCACTGACAACCTGAATCTGCTCACCTCAAATGTCTGTTTTTCTAACATAGTTTTTAAGAATAGGATTAGCACAGTGCCATCCATGCCGAGCTAGAAAGTAACAAAGCCTTTGCCAATTTTTACAGCAAACTCATTAGGCATTGCATTTGCATGGTGCCATCCACACCGTATTGAAAAATGGCAAAAGCATTTTACCACTTGAGGCACAGTATTACAGCTTTAGTTTGGTAAAATCTCATCCAAGCCAGCCCCTTTGTCCAGACACAATGGAGCACCTGGTACAATTCAAGAAAATACCCTTTCAGGCTTAGAGTGCCACACAAATAGTGCGAAAAAGGAATGTCTCTCTGCCTGAACTTGGGAACTACCCGGAGTTCCTTTGCTTCCTTTTTTGCATAAAATGTTTCACTCTCAAGCCTGAGTGAATATTATTATTATTTTAATTATTTAGACACTCACCCACTCTATTAGTGGCATGCTTCATCATCACGTCTCATCCTTGTCACTTAAAATCTGAATGGGCTCAAACTTAGAGAAGAGAGGCGATAAAAATCATAAATGGTTTAGCATCCAGATTTGTGACAGATATGATAAAAAATATGTATCTTCAGGTAACCTGAGATCTGCCGACAAACTGGTTGTTCCGAAACAGGATAAGAGTAAATCTGGAGTCCGTGCATCCATATTTTGGTTAACATTTTAAGGTATTCTGAACTGGGCTCTAAGGGTAAAAAACTGTTATCAGGACTATAGATTACCCATTGCTTTTTTTTAACACAGGCCTATTCCTACAAGTCCGGTGTATTGTTATAAGTAAGGATAGAGCATGTAGGAGTTCCTAGCCTAAGTACACACACTGCACCTAATAGAGCCAGCAATGAAAAAAAACACACCTAATTTCAGTATCATTCCATATATTCCCTTCAAGCCCTTGCTGTACCACTTTTAAATGGAGGAATGAATGATGCAATGATGAATGGATGAATGAAAGAAAGAATGAATGAATAAATGAAAGGTAATTTGTGTAGTGCATGGTTACCCCAAGAGGACATCCTAGTGCTGTAGGACGAATGATAAGTCAGATAGGGTTCTTAACACAAGGACTCAAACAGATAAGTCTTAAGTGATATCCTAAAAGTTGATCCATTACGAGAATTGTAAAGAGTGAAGGGAAGAGCGTTTCAAAGTTTGGAGGCTAAAAGAGAGAAGGAGCAGCCACTTGTGCTTTTATGGAATCTCAGAATAACGGCAACATAGAAGGTGGAAGAACTGAGTGGTCTCGCAGGAGTATATGATTGGACAAATTGCCACAAGAGAACAAGGCACTTATTGTTGAGTGCTTGAAATGGGAAGCATATAGCTTTGAACTGGGTTTTTTTGTGACAGGGAGACAATCAAGTTTTGCAATGGAAGTAGCTACAGAGTGGTGTCTGGGCAGTGGCAGTAAGAGAAGGGCTGCCGCATTTTGAATTATCTGCAGCCTTTTAGTGTCAACTGAGAAGTGCTAGATAGGGTCAAAGTTGGCAAAATTGCCAGACGGTTTCTTATGCTTCTTAACATGCCAAAGAGAAAGGAACCAGTTTCCTCACCTGAACTTCAAATGACATGTCATCGAACCAAATTCCTTGGTTTTTAATGGCAGTTTTAGGCTGAGGCCATAATATGACAGTTCAGTGCATGGATGTTCAGCAGTGTAAATTGTTGTCTATCATCATTACCTCCTTTTTTATGAAGAGTGATGTAATGTAGCCAGTTAAAACACACACGAACACTGAACACTGCATGGAATTAAAATGGTTGGACCCAATATCTCCCCCGATGCTTTTATAATCACAATAGTTCAGGAATGGGTGGGTGGTGACATGCCTCTGTAGTCACACACTCAGGGCCTGATTACGAGACTGGCAATCCATGGACTGCCAGACTTGTGTGGCACAGCAGTGTGTGGGCAGTCGAACCGGCACAGCCCCGCTTCATCTGCCAGGAAACTGCCATTCGCTGGTAGTGTTGCGCCAGCCAGGAGGCCACAATATGCTTGGTGGGACTGCCACAGTCCAGCCAAGCATATTACGAGTTTCCTTTGCGTCGGCGGTGTCATAGAGGTTCCTCTTCCATGAACACTGTGATGGAGAGAAAACAGAGGGGGCCCTGCAGGGCCCCTTGTGCCCCCTCTATCTGGGGATGCATGCCCCGGTGTCTCCCTGTGTGCATGCACCCCAGTGCTTGAACTGTATTGGGCATTCCAATTGTGGTTCCCATTTTCTGGAGGAAACTCACTTGGCTTTGGCGGTGCAGCGGCGAGGAGGACGAGCGCTGCGCCGCACCGCCAAAGTCGTAATCGGGCCCTACTGAAATTCAAATGCAGGGCAAGTCTTTCTGTCTCTCCAAGCCCATCGAGATCGGTATTAGTTACTTCATCAAGGGTCTAATATATGTGGGAATGACATCAAGAAAATGACAGGTTCGCATTCATGAACATCATAATAACGTACGGTGTAGCAGTACACACACAAAAAAGAACAGGTCACTTTTTCGAAAAAGGACACTTAGACGACAATTTAGGATTGGCTATCTTTGAGAACTTTCAGCCATACACCAATCCAATCAGAATACTTTATGAAAGAGATTAATGAGCATATTCTTTGAATTCTAATATCACAGGATTTAATGAAGAGATTCCCTGGTATCAACTTAATTTATAAGTTGATAACAAACTCCAAGATGTAACTCAAAAGAATTTATGCCATCAAAAACACTAAAGACCATGGAGCCTATTAGGATGGCGGGCGAACGCCACCCTAACGGTGCAGGGACCGGCTGCCAGGGTACGGTGGCAATTAGGATTCCACCGCTACAGTGGTGGTGGCATCCCCCATTCGCATCATTGTGGCGGGCAGTGCATACAGCACCGACCGCCCGCCACAATGCTGTGGTTGCACACTCTGCATGTGCATGTGCATGCACAACATGGCAGGCACCACGTTGTGCATGCAAATGCAGGGGGGTACTATGGTACCTCCCATGTGCCGCCCCCTCACCCCCCAACATCCTGGGGGCCCGTAACGGGCCCTCAACTGCAAAATCTGCATGCCTTTCCGTGGCAGCAACACCACCACGGTTAGGCTGATTCCCACATGCATCGTAATATGGATGGTAGTGTCTAGCAGACACTGCCACCATAGTCAAGCCTTTTCCGCCCGGTCGACTCATCGACTGGGCGGAAAAGCAGCGGACGGTCTTCCCGTCCGCCGCGGTACCCCCCGTCATCATACTATGGCAGGGGGAAATGGGAGGCAGGCGGCAGTTAATGTCAGGTGGATCGCCACCGCCATACGGGCGGTGGCGATCCGCCCAAAATTGTAATAGACCCCAATCTCATTTTACCCGGCCACTGAATAAAAACGTTCACCCAGTAGTGAAGCAATATGATGATACTTTAATGCTGCACGAACATAAATGTTTAGGCTCATCTGTTTCTGACCAGTGACCGACTGCGAAGTTTCTCATACAGATGAATAATGCCAGTTTCACCGCATACACATTTAACTACAATAATTAATAAACAAATGAATGATAGGCTTATTTAATTACTTATTGGTTGTGTAGCCTGTTTACAATTTCCAGCATAATAGTGAATATTTCCATAACAATGGATTGGTACTCCTATAAAGTCAAGAAACAACTGTAGTTGTTGAAATGTATATGGAAGTAATGTATCTTTGATGAAACCATCATTGGGGAAGCGCGGCTCGCTTGCAACTACAATCCAAATAAATATGTGAGGGCGATGTGCACAGGGTGTTCGCACCTACACACACCTGTGACCACGTCATAGACTTGTTGTACTTGAGGCAGCCGGCGGAATTCCAGTAGCAGGCAGCCAGAAATGGGGACGGCGTTTGTAAGTGGGAAGATGGCATGGCACCGTGGATGAAGTAAGTAAGAGTGTTAATGATGGGCATGGAGAAACAGAGCTACTTTCAGCACTTGAGAAAATGAGGAACATTTGCACGTTCTTCATCTTACTTACTTCAAAGTGTGTGACTACAAGGGCATGCCACCGCCCATCGCTGAAGTATTGTGACTATAAAAACAGAGGGTGAGATCATTTTAAGACATTAGGTGAATACCACGTTATCACCTCTGTTGGTAGTTTTTTGAATTCCATCATATTTAAATTGCATGCAGTGTGCAGTGTTCTTGAGCATCTTTAATGGCTACATTACCTCACTCCTTCTTTAAAAGTGGTGTAACAAGGAGTTGAAGAAAATGTGTGGAATGACACTTAATTTAAGTCTGCTTTTGAAATATTGCAGACACTATCATGTGCAATGTGTATTCTCAGGCTATGTATGTCTGCATGCTCTCACCTTAGCCCCCAAAATATATAGGGCCAGTAGGAATGGGACATGTGAAAAACATTAGGTGTAATCTGTAGTCCCGATGAAAGCTGCAGTCCATTATAGGCTCCTAGAGAATGGCTGAAACATGTTGACAACAACATGGTGAACAGAGAGTTGCACCTTTAAGCATGCATATATGTACTTGTTAATCCTACCTGGGGCATACAAAATAACAGAATACAGGGGTTACCCTTAGGTAATTGTATTTCTTGTATCTACCTGAAAATAAATATCTGTGTGCTCCCTCCATTCAGATTGAGCCCATCCTGGTTTGTAGGGAACAGGATGAGACTCGATGATGAAGCATGCCAATAATAGAGGGACTGGCGTTCCAAATATGAAAGTACATGCTAGGTTTCCATCATTGCACTTGGGTTTGGTCAGAGGATACCTTCTGTGCATTGAGCAACTAAAGAAAGGGGGAGTAACCTCTGCCCTGCAACAATCATCTCCTTCCATGTCATTTTGTATACCAAAACATATCCTTGACATCAAGCAGACACCCTTGCACTATGCTGCAAGGAAGTGTGTGGGGGCAAGGCACTCTAAAGTGGACCCAGTCTAAAGTGGGCCAACACAGGAAGTGAAGGAAAGCTGAGTCACATCTTAGTGGATGTGCTGCTGTTCTGCTTTCTCATTTTCATTCACCTTTGCTTGCTGTGCTGCCTTGCATGTAACTACTTAGTAAATTTGCCCCCATGGTTTGTATCCTGTGGTGGCAAAACAGCAAAGCTCTGCTATATTTGCAATTAGGCCTAATGCCTAATGTTGGACGTTAAGATGGGAGTGTTGCAATTCCTTAGGCCTACAGGTGCCTGGACTTGTGTGAGTAAGGACGCCACATTGTGCCACCTTTCTGCGGTAAGGAGGCTGAGACAGCACAACATGTAGTTAACAAGTGTCTATTTTAGCATAAGTTATGGATGGACATGACTGTGCTCCTACTGGAGCAGCCAGGATAGCCCCTGCATTGTTACCTGGCACATTATGTTTGAAACTTTATTCAACATGGTCTTGCAATATGAATGAACAACTATTGCTGGGTATCTAACACTGGCTTTGCATTACTTACTGTGAAGGGTGCGACTCAGTTTAGGTGGAGGCCAAGGGCCAGGGAATTATGGCTATAGATGAAATTAATGTATTTTGAAAGCTTTAAATATATATTTGGGTCTAGGTACTTCCAATTTGAAGTCAACTAATTTTAAGGGTTGAATTGTAAATCATTATTATGTCATTTAAGTATTGGTGGTTATAAGGCTAGGACTTTTGATTTTGTTTTGAAATGTTTCTATATTCTACTTTTTTTACATTGCTTGTGTGATGTTGGTATGGTTTGTTCTAAGATATACGGATTCGTGGTGTTGCTGCCATGGTCCTAGTGGTACCAAGATTCAAATGTAAGGAAATACCTACCAAATGGAAAATTCAAGTTGTAGGTTTTAAGGGGTGATTCTGTGTACCCATCCATAAGGCAGCAATTGCTTTTTTATGTGAAATAGTGTTTGAATTGTGTTCATATTCTACATGGAAGTGCAAGGTAATGTGAACAGCAGGCTTGTGTAATAAGCACAAGCATAGAAACCCTTTTTAGTTTTAATACACATCAAATGAACATATTATGTGTATTAGCACAGAGAAAAGTTACTGTTGGCTTTGAATTGCTCAACCTTATAGACATAATTGAAACATAGAATGATTAAAACAAAAAAATTAAAAAGGTCATTGGTTTTAAAGGAAAAAAGAACATTAGCCCTTACGTATACCTCTTTTTAGGTGAATGCCATTTACTAATGTACCATCCTGCCTCTATTGTTATGCATCAGGGACTATTTCACAAGTCAAAATGACATCAAATCTTTATACATTACATTGTTTATCTCACAGATGTATATATACAAAAAACAATATTTTTGTTTTCACTGCAGCAGGAAGTTATGTTTTAGTCAACACTCAAATTGTAAGCCAGACACATTGGCTATTTGCCTTTGCCAATGGGTGTTTAGTTAGTCGTAACCAAAGACTCAAGTCCAATTCTTAGACAGTTTCTCTGAAACACAATAGTGTGTGCATGATGAGAACAAAAAATTGTTGAGGCATTGTTTACTGTATTCATTTTCATGTGATATATCAGAGCCAGTTCTCTGCAGCTGGACTGTCCCAGGTAATGTATGCTAGAGCAGCCTCAAAGACTGACTATCCATAGGATGACTTCATGAGGATCAGCTGGCCTCCACCTTATGGTTTGATTTAGACTGGCAGAGATCCCCTCTCCATTGCATTTGCAGAAAGTAATTTGGAGTTTTCTTTTTTTTATCTTACTTACTTTATTTCGGCCAATGGTCATAAAAGTAATACAAATTTGAAAATTAAAAAAGCAGATACAATGTCATCTAAAAGCTGTGCAGATGCCATTACATATATTTTTCTCAAATGGGACCTCACTGGCATTTTTTATCACTATCATGTTGGCTGTGATATTTCTACTGACTGCGATATCTCCCTATTGAAGGAGCCACTTTGGGTGATACATTTATGGTAGAAATGCTACAGCATCCATGGTGGGTGTTGGACGGAATGCATTAGGGTGGGCATTACACATGCCCCAGAAAAGTTTGGGCATTTTGTGAGTAGCCACATTACAGGTCTCCGTGACATTCTGGGGAAACCCCTGTATAGCATTCGGTGGAAGGCCGCAATCATTTGTATTTAAGTATTGTTTTGCTGGCTGTGCCACTAAGAATGTTGGCAGACTGATCACCCTATATTGGACAGCCTATGGGAAACTATTTGTGGAAGCTTTTATACCACTCACAGACAGGCCCAAATCTGGTTACTGTGGATGTCTGCTATTAAATCATCTATCATCCACCCCTGCAATATAGGAAAATTTGGAAGTGCTGCTTCAGAAGAATCAGATTTGCCGTTGTTTTGTTACCAGCCTCTTCTAAATTACCACTAAGTAATGAAACATTTTTTTTTAAGTAAAGTGAATACAAAAAATAAAAAAGTAAATATAAACATAATTAGAACATTGGAATGTGGAGCACTCCATTGAATACAATGGAGTGCTCCGAGCGTCTACGGGCCTGTAAAAGGCCGCAAAGCAACATTCCAATGTTGTTTTACAAAGGCCTCTTGGAGTCCGAGGGGATTTAAATCTCATCGCACTCCAAGAGGACTTTGTTTTATTTGTTAGAACATTCTGCCTTCTAGTGGCAGAATGTTCTAATAGACTTATAGCCCCCCATAGCGGGGCTATACCGGCCAATAAAGGCCCCCTCCCTTGTTAAAGGCCCTCGCCTTTGCCTTAGGCTTTTAACACTGAGGCGGGCCTTTAATGGACGGTATAGCCCGCTACGGCAGGCTATAAGGTTATATTATAAACAAAGAATTGTGGATGTTTTTTTTATTACCAGCCTAGTTTAAATTCATGCTAATCTTCTGAGATAAGTACGCCATACAGCCCCACAGCCATACTTGAAGCATTGTTGTTCTGTGAAGCTGTAATGTCCTGGCATTTAGAAACTGGAGACTTTGTTCTAACATAAAGTCCATATGTACCACTCCGTACCAGTGAGTTATGGACATTAGTAGAAAACCATAACCATGCCCCAACTGGCACTGACACATGGTTCTGGTAAGCGGGCCTATGTTTCAGCAGTATTCTGTTTCCCAGAATTCTGGATCGTGCGTCAGGTTTTCTCACTGCGAATTGCTCAATGTTATCTGGTTAGCATCACTGATAAAGAGAATTTGTGAAAAGTATTTGCTCAAGCACAGTATCTAGAAACGTTGAACATCTTTCCAATTGGGCAACCAGGGAGTTTGCTGCTAAAACAGAAGTACAACTTTTATTTGTAATTATATTTATATAGCGCTTACAACCCTAGATGAGGAGTTAAAGCGCTTTACACCAAGCATTAAGCTGCTCGGGAACTCAAGGTTAGGGATTAGTCTAGAGTTATTAGTTATTTTAGTTTTTTGGGTTTAGTCTTGTGCTCTCAAGCACACTATTCCATGTATTAACTTCAGTTGTTTGTGGTACATTAAAGTAATAGAAGTTAGTTGTGCTCATTAGTGTGGAGAGTGGGGATATGTCAGTTCATGCATATGCTTGGTGGGGTTAATAGATGAGGTTGAGGAGTTTAGGTAGTGAAAGGTTGCAGGGGCAACACTTTCCAAACAAGCATTTACATCTGGCATTGGCTGGCAGCCTTTTGGAAATGTGTTTAGCCATGGATTTTGCTAAACTTTATTATTAGGGAAGCTGCCAGGCCCTCATCAAATATAAAACAAATGTTTTCTAAAGGCAAACATTTATTTTGGTCTCGCAAAAGCACACATTACCGTAGTATTTTCTGGCATTGAAGAGAACTACTCTGTGTATGGCTGTGCTCTTTTTGAAAGGGGAGCATTCTGTAACTTATAGTGAAGTGAGCTCAGGCCATTTTCCTTGATACATCCTGGAGTGGGTGGAAGAAAAACGTGAATGACGCAACCTCAGACCTTTGGATACAGTCTCGCTGAAAACCCCTGTAAGTAACTATGTTTACATACTTTAAGTATAATTAAAAGGTCTTGGCTAACACCGGCCTAAACAGCCACGGGTCTATTAACTGCCAGCCTCTTGCATTTGAGAAATAAGGTAAGAAAAAAAGACAAAAAATAAGGGAAGAAAGAAAGGAAGGAGGAAAGAAAGAAGGAAAGACAGGGAAAAACAGAACGAAGAAAGCATAAACAGAAGGAATGCAGGCAAAAAAGGAGTAAAGCAAATAAGAAAGGAATGCAAAAAAGAAGAAAGGATGGAAGTCAAGGAAGGAAGGAAGATAGGAAGATAGGCAAAAGAGGAAGAAAGAAGGAAAGAAGGAACAGAAGGAAGACAGAAGGGAAAAATAAAGGAAGAATTAGGGACAAAAGAAAAAGAAGGAAAGAGGGTGAAAGGATGAAATAAATAACAAAATGAAGCAAGGACGGATTCAAGCAAAGGCAAGCAAGAAATAAAAAAGAAAAAGAGAAAGAAAGAAACAAAAGAAAGAAAAAAGGAAGGAAGAAAGAAGAATGAAAGAAAAAGAAAAGGGATAAAAAAAGAGAAGGGAAGAAGGAAGGAAATACATTGGAAATGCAAAAAAAAAGAAAAGAAGAGAGAAAGGAAACATTTAAGAAAAGAAGAAAGGAAATGAAAAAGAAAAGAAGGCAAACAAGAAAGACTGAAGAAGAGAAGGCAAAACAATAAGAAGGGAAGAAAGAAGTTAAATGAGAAGATAAAAGGAAAACAGAAAAAGAATAAAGGAAAGAGGAACACAAAAAGGAAGCACACATAAAAGAAAGAAAGAAGATGGAAGGAAAGAAAAAAGGAAAGAAGGCAAAAAAGGAAGGAAGATGGAAAGAAGACAAAAAAGAAAGAAGGAGGTTCAGGAAAATGGGAAGAAAAGAGAGAAAGAAAGAAAGAAAGAAAGGAAGAAAGAAAGGAAGAACGAAAGAAAGAAAGAAAAAGACAAGAAGGCAAGAAAGAAAGAGAAGGGAACAAAGAAGGAAAGAAAAAAATAAAAAGAAGGAAAGGCAGAGGAGAATGGAAAAAAGACAGATGGAAGGAAGACAAAAAAGAAAGAAGGAAGGAGAGAGATAAGGCCCAAAATTAGAAGAAGGTAAGAAAGAAAGGACATATAAAAAAAGATGGAAAGAATGAAAGAGCAAATAGAAAAAAATGCGAAAAAGGAGGAAATAAGGAACACAGAAGGAAAGCATACAAAAAAGAACAAAAGGTAAGAAGGCGATAAAGGAAAAAGACAGAAAGAAGGAAAGCAGGAAAGAAAGAAAGAAAGAAAGAAAGAAAGAAAGAAAGAGAGAATGAAACAAAGAAAGTTAGTTCACAGTATAAAATATAGGACACTAAAAACCCCAAAACATCCCAGCTGCCTTTTCAATAAAAGGGTTAAAAGTGTGCTACAAATTAAAGCCAGGAACACAACATATGACTATGTGAGTCAGATAAACAAAGGCCTCTTTCAAAGTAATTTACAACAGCATTTACAGGAGACAAAAACTGCTAAAGTTGGAAAGTGCCCTGTGCTCAGAAATGAGCTGGTACAAAAGATTCCTGATATCACAAACATAACACTAAGAAAAAAATAAAATAGCATGAAAAACACTGTCACTAAAGGGAACTACCTTGTGTGTGGAGGTGCTCATTGTGATAGAGCAAAATGAGGTCATTCAAAGTGCATGCTGTAGTGGGAGGAAGCAAAACGTAAATGACACAACAACAGGCCAATGGATAAGGGTGGTGGCTGAAAGACACTTAAATTAAGTGTATGATGCATATTATTTTAGCAAAATCAAAAGGTCTTGGCTAAAGCCAGACCTAAAATGAAAGGGTGTGATCTTTAAAATAAGGTGTGGGCAATTTACAGAAATACATTAATAGAGACTAGGACAACCATGCATGTGACTTAGAGATGGCAATGCTAATGGAGAAGAGGCATGAGTATCACAGCCATACCCCAGCACAAGTTTTGTTAGATAAAGCCTACTGAAAATTATGTTAGGAAAATACCGCACATTCTGAATTTTGCAGTTCAGAATTGACCAAGACATGCAGTATCACCATGTTATACCAAAAGCTAGTTCATTAACTCAGAATGGGATGTTGATACCCCAAATGATAAGAACTGCACATTACAGTATCAGTATTTATAGGATATATTGCCTTCCAGGTAATACCAAGACTACCCTCTCGGAGGGTCCGCAACCTCTTCTGGTCTTTTCTCAATATCACATCTGACCTCTCAATTCCCAGGACAGCCTACATTGGTTAGACATCCTCTTGCAGCTACAGCAGCAATTGATAAATGTTCTTTACAGCATCCTTGGCACAATGCACGAGGGCAAAAGCTTTATGTCCATGGTGACTCCTTCCAGGCAGTGTTCTTGGACTACAGAGCTTCCACAGGCTACATCCCACTCTTCAAGTGGTCACTGACTACAGCGTTTCAACAGGCGACGGCCAGCACTTCAAGATGGTCCCCTCCTGACACGTGTTCACTGACTACAGTTCTCCCACAGGCGACAGCCCCCACTTCACAGTGGCTCTCCCCTGGCACATGGGGTCACCAACTATAAAGTTCACATGCCAGGGTGATGCTCTAGCTTCCACATGATTGCACGGACAGCCTGCACACCTACAATGTTTCATACAAATCCAGGCATCTCACCAGTAGCTAATCTCCTGGATCCCTGCTGGGTCTCTCTCCCTCAGGCAATCTTTTCCTCCTAGGAGGGCTTTCTGGTTTTGTCAGGCAGAAAATTCTAGGTGCTCTTCTACACTGCATGGTTCTCTGGTCTTGGCAGGCAGGCAGAAATCTTTTGCCCCAGGCTCAGGGCAAATGGTCTTGACTTCTTTTGTGATGTCCTTTTACCCAGCAAGGAGACTGACACACTATGGCCCCAGTCCCGCTTCCAGCACAAACACTCTTGGCAATTTACCCATCCTGATGACAGAGCTTTACAACAAAGGGTGGGCTCATGCTTCCACCTTTTATAGTCCAAATCTAGACACATACGTGATTTTTGTCCTTCATGTTGGGGATGTCAGCTCCTTTGAAGTGCTTTCTCCTCTGTACTGCTATTTGTCAAAGGGACAGTCAGCCACAGCAGGAGTGGCTGAGTGATGCACAAAACAGGCCAAGGGAGTAACCAGGGATTCCACCTGGCTAGCATCTTCCACTGAAAAATGTCCCACAAAGGTTTAAAGGAGTAAGCTTTCCTCTCTATCAGATTTCTGGTAGTGCCTACCTTATCAGTCCCACCATCTCTCTGACAATGAGCCCAAGCCCCACTGAGTAATAACTCTTCTTGGAATCAAAGAGCCCTTTGATGCACAGAGAGGATATCCTGATCCACTCCCTCCTGCGTGGAATATCAGCACTCCACATCTCCTGTGTACAGTCCTCACCTCTCCAGAATTTTCAGGCTCTCTGCTTCCAAAATGTAACCCATAGACCTCCACAGTATGTACCATTCACTGACACACACAAGCAACCCAGCACACACTATAAGTGTCACATGCTGTCCCAGCACACACACCATGTATTGAGGCCAAAGGTGAGTTAAGAGCAAGCCACAGCCTTTACACAAGTGGGTCAGTAGGCCACACTGCAGTGACATAGGTTAAAAGGCCTGTTTACATTTCTGACTCTACTGAACACAAAACAGGTATGCTGTCACCACCATGCTTGTGTTACTTAAGTCCAACAAGGGCAGTAACTCCTACCTTCATGAGGGTAGCGATTGGTGTACCAAGCCTAACCTAAGCAGACCATATTACTAAGAGACAGTGCCAGGCCATAGCACACATGCGTGATCCATGTTCGTCCATGACCAAAAGGCGTACCAGGGATCCAGATATCCATGCAGCTGGAGAACACACCTGTCACCTTGCAGGGCCTTTTTCCGTCCCAACAATATCATAAACTTGGCTTAAGGGTATTAATGTGCTTTACATCAGAACCACATTACAATAAACCATTTTTTTTTATGCAGTAGGTTAAGTGATTTACCTGGAATCACATGATTTTGAACCGAGGCCGGGGGCGAGATGTACGACCATTTTATTTTGTGTGCAAGCCATTTGCGACTACTTGTGAGTTGCAAATTGCGACTAATTGCGAGTTGCAAATTGCTAGGCGCAAAATAAAATGTACAACAGTATGCTTTTTAACACTGTTTACGATTCCCAATGGGGTTGCAAATTGCGAGGCTCATTAATATTAATGAGCCTCTTGCAATTTACGAGCCCATTGGGAATTACAGGCCCTCCCAGGGATGGTGGCCTGCTGGGCTCAGCAGACCACCATTTCTGGGAATTAAAGGAAAACGGGATGCATTTAAAAAAAATTACAATGAAATGTTTTTGTTTAAGTTTTTAAGGGCAGGCAGTGCCTGCCCTTGAAAAATATTTTCGCATGAATTTGCAAAGGGGAAGGGATCCCCTGGGGACGCATTCCCATTTGCGAATGCATTACCACTTACTTGAAGTAGGTGGTAATTGCAAGTGTTTTGCGACCGCCATTGCGGTCGCAAAACATTAGTACATGCTTTTGAGATTTCCAATTTGGAGGGGAACGCCGCTCCCAAATAGCGAGTCGTAAAAAACCTATTTAGCAAATAAATTGTGACTCGCTAAATTGGCTTTGCACATGGCCCATGATATTTTTGCATGTGCAACCGGGTTCACAAACCCGTTTGCGCATGCAAAAATGGGTTGTACATCTGGCCCTGGAACTTGAACCTGGCTTCTCAGTATGCCCTTCCTAACTTTGACATCTCCGACTCCTACTTCAAACCCCCAGTCAGTCAAAATAAAATTAACCAGTGATTATTCATTTAGCCGTATTTAATAAAGCAAGAAAAAAGATTATGTTATCTTTAATCAGTTCAACAATTTGCCCAGCTTCCACGTCACCCATACAAATAAAACAAAGCCCTATTTAAGTAACCCTCCACTTTTTGACATGTGACTGCAGAACGCAGCACCAGACAAATTACGTCTAACAAACAAGCGGACACATTCCCCTGTGTTTTCAGTTCAAAATGTTCAATTAAACAAAAGCAGAAGTGATGGTTGTCCGCATTCACCGCTGGGCTGTTTAGTCCAGCATAGAAACAAATTAGAATACTTTACTACAGTGACATTCTAAATACGTACCCGAATGCTGCGCAGCGACAATAAAGCAACTCCGGAAAAAGGTTTGTAAAATTCCTTCCTGCAGCTGGAGCGCTCCTATCAGCACAGAGGTTGGTTTATGCATTTAATCAGGCCCGGCTCCCACTGGCTAACATGGTTCAGGGAATGAAGGCATGAGGCCTTGTAGATCAAATAAACCCTTTACAGCCAATTATATTCTGAGAAATGGCAACCAGAGGAAAAAGGCAAAGGAAGAGCGAGGCAATATACTTGTAGGGAGATGCTTTTGCCAGTTCTTACTGAAATGGCCCATGTATATTTTAAGCAAAAAAGCTTCTACAGAGGAGGTGTACAATATTTACAACAAATAATCTGACTGCTAGTTAAAATTAAGAAAACACACTACTATCCACAAGCATAATTAGATCAATGAGTGCTAACATTCCATTGACTACCCCAAGAGTTGGCAAATAAATTCTGAGATTATCTTTATCATGCAGTTGCATCCCCTTTGCGCCACGCACGTGGGTGCAACGGTGACGCAAATACTAAGGGGCCGATTATGATGGCGGACGGACCTGAGTCCGTCCGCCACCATAGAGTAGGAGGGACCGTCCGCAGGGGCAGCGGCGGTCCCTCCGTGCAAATTAGGATGTGACCGTCACCCTGGCGGTCACATCCTGTATTTTTAACATTTTGGCGGGTGCTGCTTGAAGCAGCACCCGCCGCAATGTTAAAAATGAAAGTTGTGCATTTGCATACACAAAGCGGCAGGCACCGCGCGGTGCCTGCCGCTTTGTGCATGCAAATGCAGGGGGTACCATAGGCACCCCCCATGTGCACCCCCCACCCCTCCTTCACCCAGGGGGCCCGCAACGGGCCCCCGAAGTGAAGGTCCGTATGCTTTTCCACGGCGGAAAAGCCGCCGCGGAAAAGCATACATTTTACGCCATCCTAATATGGCTGGCGGTGTCTGATAGACACCGCCAGCCATGTTAAAGCTTTTCCGCCGCGGTCGGAAGGCGACCGCGGCGGAAAAGCTGCAGACAGATTTCAAGACCCCCGCCATCCTAATATGGCGGTGGGTCTTTTGAGGCTCCGCAGAGGATCATCCGCATCCTCCGGGCCGGCGGTGGCTTCCGCCGGCCCGGAGGATGCGGAAAATCCTCCATCATAATCTGCCCCTAAGTTAGGTTTATAAAGCAAAGCGTGGTCACTTTGCATTGCCCTGTGTGTCTTGATGAATCTAGAGTAATGCAACGCAGAACAAATTACTGCATTTCATTACTCTGCCCCAGGGAGATGTTCCATGGGTGTGCGTGGGTGTTCTCAAGCACCACCTATGGATTTTGGGGCATTACCAGATTGACCGTTTGTAGTAGACCTGGTAATTTGTCAAAATCCTATGCCTTCCTTGGGGAGGTGTAACGAGGAGAAATATCTTTTTCTCTCCTTGTTTTTTCCTCTTTCCATGTGTGCTGCATTTTCCAGCACACATGGCAAGAGGGAAACACCTCTCAGGATTGTTTTTGTGCAGCAAGGTGCGCCTACCTGCACAAAAACAATCCTGCTTACAACGCCGGCACCCTTGCGTTGACGCTAGGCATCACATTGTGCACCAGTGCAAGCAAAAGACCGGAATGCGCCATATAATGTTTAAAACAGCACATTCCTGCCCTTTCCCTCTCATGCAGCACAGCGCACCAAGGTGGCTTGCTGTGCTGCATGAATTCTTGATAAATGTGCCCTATAATCCTTGACAGAATTCACAAAGCCTACTGAGGCAAAGACATGGAGTGCTTAATAAAAACCACTCCTAAGTGTATCCGAGCCAGAGACTGTAGACCCCCTTACTCCAGCCTGATCTAAGGAAAAGGATTCAAATGACTGGATAAAAGATGAAAGATCTTTGGGTGTACTAGAACCCACACTTTACAACAATCTCAATGCTGTACTCAGAGCAGAACCCAACTGTTAACTAAGGACTGGGGAGTAGAGCAATGTATGGTCTCCCATAAAGTTATAAGTTGGCTTCAAGTGAAAGCTATGTCTCTGAGTAAATGTATCTAAAGAGGCCTATTCACGAATTGCATTTTATAGTATGTTTTGTAATAATGTCATAGTAGTACAAACATGCAATACAATGATATTCCCAAGCATTTTCCCTAGGGGAGTGATATAGTGCAACGGCCTGAGTGGCTGACTCCGGAGCAGAGGGCTCACAGTTTGATCCCTGACACTGGTGGCAGACCAGCTCAGCATCATGTGGGCAATAGCTCCCTTAATCTCCCCGACTGACCCCCAGCGCCTGGATAGTCTTAGGGGCGATAAGTTTGAGCTTCATCATTATTAATAATGCAGCTTATAGAGCGCACGGCTACCTCCGACGGAGGTGTCCCGGTGCTGCCAGCAGCAGCAGCGGCATGACCAGGTGATTAGGTGGGCTTAAGACAGGTCAAATAACCATGTTTTTAATGCTTGCCTGAACAAGGGTTCCGACCTGGCCTTCCAAAGGTGTTCTGGCATGGAATTCCATAGCAGGCTGTTCTAACAGAGAAAGCTTGTCCACCAGTCCTAGTTTTCCTAAAACGTGGAGTCACCAGTAGCTCCTGGTGATTTGACCGTAGGTATTTCCGAAGTCTGCACTTAAGGTATTGTGAACCTGAGCCTCTAATTGCACTGTATGCCACAGTCAATGCCTTAAACTCAATTTGACTTTTGACCGGCAGCCAATGTAGGCTTCTAAGATGGTGTGATATATGGTGTCGGAGTGGCACGTTCCTAATTAGCCTTGCTGTCGCATTTTGTATAGTCTGCAGTTTCCTGATTAGATAATCTGGCATACCCAAGTACAGACTATTTGCATAGTCAAGCTGTGAAATGACTAATACATGGACCACTGACTTTCTACATTCCATTGGCAGAAGATGTAAAATCTTCTCTAGGCTTTTAACTTCCAAAAACACGTGGCAGAGACCTGGCTTATTTGAGATTTGCCAGTTAGATCGGTATCAAACCTAAACCCGAGGTTCCTGGCCGATGTAGCTGGAGAAGGTGGGGGATTTAGCTCTGAAGGCCACCAAAGGTCGGGCTTGGGAGGAGAAGATTGATTAAAAAGAAGGACCTCTGTTTTATCTGCATTTAACGTCATGCAGCTAACAGTCATCCAGGTTGCCACTTTCAGCAGACACCGCTTAAAGTTTATGAATGCCTCCTCTGAGTGTTCCCTAAAAGAGAACACAAGCTGAGTGTCATCAGCATATGAGATGACCTTCACCCCTAGTTGTTCAATTTTACAAATGTAGAATTATTATTATGAAATTGCATGCAGAGACCTTTTTCTACCTGTCCCATCTTTTTCTGTGCAGAGAACTCTGCCCAGAATGCAGAGTCTTCACACATGTAAGTATACCTTTTATCAGCAAATGTGGGAGGGACCACATCTAATGCCCGGTGTGAAAAAGTGATTAGAGGTATAAGGATTAAACAGCAGCAAAACAACATTCACTTCAAGAATTTGAATGGATAATGTTTCCAAACCAATTTAAGGAAAGGGACATTTAAGTGTTTAAAATGACATAAAAATAACAATAATGGATGAGGTTTGAAGAGTTATGAATTTTTCAAACAAAAAGCAACCATAGAAAACAATGGGGAATGTCAACATCAATGTTCGGTGCTGGTGAATGGGACAAGTAAAGCTTAGCCCTTTTCCCCAAGCAGCAATTTTAACTTTAGTCTTAGTAGTATTTGTGGTAGAAAATTAGACTCTTTGCATTACATTAGATGTAGTGCAGTGCATACCCCCTGGTGCTCTTGAAAAAGAATGTAAGGGAACCGAGAGGTATCCACTCCTGTGCATACCCCTTGGTGCCCTTACATACTTATGCAAGGGCAGCTATGGGTATGCACTTCAGTACATACTCCTTGGCACCCTTCCATAAGTATGTATGGGGTATGCCCTGCTGTCCAGTGGTTTAAAGAGGGCTGGAAGAGGGAGCAGACCCTCTATGTTTAAAAAACACTGCAGATTAATCTTTATCTGCATTGGCTTTTAAAACACAGTGGTACTGCTACCTCTTTCAGCCTGTTAAATAAAAAAAAACACTGCAGATTAATTCTATCAGCAGAGTGACGAAATGTAATCCATAGTTCTGAGTAACAAGAGAAACACGGAATTAACAAATTCCTTCGATTCCGCTGGCAGAATTAAAATTCCTTCCACCACTAGACAAACTTGGACCCTGGATCTAACCCTTGCTCTGTCACGGTCAGCAGGAACTTGTGACTTTCTCCTGATCTCGCACGACCAGGTCGCCGCGAGTCGCACTATGGTCTTTTTGGTGCTTTTTTTCACTTAAATCTTTAAAATTGCATATCTCCGGTTCTACTCATTGAGTGCTTGTCGTTTTGGTCTTGATTTATTTATTAAATGTTGTTTTATTTAACTAAATTAGGGTAATATTTTTATTGTTTTGGGTTTTCAGTTTATTACTGTTTAAAGTGCTGCATAATACTTTACACTTTTCCTCTAAGTTAAGCTTGATTGCTCAGTGACAAGCTACCAGAGGGATTGCTTGTGCCTCACCCTGACAAGAATTGTGTTTGTGAATTGAGTAGGGTTTCTCCCCCTCAACCGATAACCCAATTTCTCACAGGGGTCTATTGGTTGCCAATGATCTTACATGTTAAATTCACTACCTCGCTCTCCCAAAAAGAGAAAGTGGACACATCTGACTGGGAACAGGTCAAAGTCAAAGATAGGCTAAATTTTATCCCAGCTTTCATATATGCAAATCAACTTCCTGAGTTGCTGCCAGGAATATGTGTTGCCATTTGCTATTATCTTCTGTCCTTCTTTCTATGAAAAACCTTTCAGCAGGGCATGTCTCAAATCTCCCTTTGGTCTTTAGGAAGCACCTGATGAGAGTCACTTTTAGAAATGAGGGTCTCTAGTTGGCAGAGTGAGGTACCTATGTCCAAATAGGGACCCTTGCTTCTAGTCTTGGTAAGGGGAATACACACTTTAGATAACCCCTGCTCACCCCCTTGGTAGCTTGGCACGAGCAGACAGGCTTATCCCAAAAGCAATGCATAAATTATTTGTACACTCACAGTAACACAGTGAAAACACCACAAATGGACACCATACCAGTTTAAAAAAATAAAATATCTTTAGCTAAACTAAGCAAGACCGAAACAGCAAAAATCCAACATACAAACACTCAGTAGAATGTCTTTAGAAAGGTTGTTGCAAAAATAAACTTGTAGATGATGAAATGCGACACTTTACTCAAAAAGTACTTGGGATGCGTAACGCAAAACAAACAAAAGGGTCGCAGAGAAGGGGATGCGTAGATTCTTCCTGTGCTCCAGTTCCGATGCGACAAAATGGCGCCGCGACAAGAGGGCGCCTCGATGCGTTGCGATGATCCGGTGTGATGCGAGAAAATGGCATCTTTACTGCGATGCGACAACGTGGAGGCGATGTGTGCATGCCCAACAACAGTGTGGCAAACTCGGTGGTTTTCTGAGCCATGACAGGCCCTGTGACATGTTTCCCTGGTGATGCGACAACACCCTCGGTGATTTCAACGCGCTTCTCGGGTGTTGCGACGGCGATCAGCAGCAGTGCGATTCGTCAGCGATGCAACGGCCCTGCGACAACGCTTCTCCGGTGATGCAATGGTTCCCTCTGTGCGGCGGTACGATTGTCTGGTGATGCGACAGCGAACAGCGGCAGTGGCAACACGCTTCCTCGATGATGCAACAGTGGCTGCCACGGCGGCGTCATGCTTCTCTCATTGAGTCGCGCTTCCAGTTCCCTTCAGCAAAAAGGCCTCACACTCTTTTACAGGCCCTCCTGGCAGACTGAAACTCCCAGCAAGGAAGTTCAGGGAAGCCTGGGGTAAAGTCCTTTTATGCCTGGGACTTCAGAAACAGGAGGACAGCTCTTCTTAGGCCCTTGGAGACTTTTCTTCAGAGGGACACAGCACACAGCAAAGTCCTTCTTCAAGCAGAGGACACAGCACACAACAAAGTCCTTTAGTTCTCTCCTCAGTAGAAATAGCAAACTACAGGCCAACCCCAGACAGACAGCAAGGACAGTACTTCACCTCAGTCTCTACAGCTGATCTTCTTTGGCAGTGATTCCTCTTGATCACGAAGTAGTCTAAAGTTCAGGAGTTTCAGCTATTACTTTTATACCTCAAAAGTCTTTGTTCTCAATGTGTGAGGGGTCCTGGACCCAGTCCAAACCACTTCTGGGTGCCCTCTGCCAGTGCACAACTTCTCCCTTTGTCAGTGTGGACCAGAGTCATCAGACGCACCACAGGAGGTAGATCCAGCATTGTGGGAGGCAGACTCAGCCCTATTCATGCCCAGGTGCTACTCCGCCCACCACTCCAAATGCAGATAGGTCTATTCAGCCTAGTGCTGACTCACCCACACTCCTGGAGCCACCCCAGCACCTGTCACTCTCAAACCAGTCAATCCACAAACAGGCAAAGGCACACAGAAAGGTTGAACAATAAAATAGCCACTTTCTAAAAGTGCTCTTTTCAAATACTGAATTTAAAAACCATCCTTTCTAAAAGATGTGTTATTAAATTCACAAAAAAAGAGTTCAGGGACACCAGATTCCAATTCTTAACTCACTCCTATAGGAAGATATGCAGGTAAACATGTTACACAGCATTCCCTATTCTGTCATATGGGCAAGATAGCCTTTCAATAGTGGAAAACGAAATTGGCAGTATTTCACTATCAGGACATGTTAACCACACTAGTACATGTCCTACCTTTCACATACAGTGCACCCTCGCCGGGGGGGTAGGGGGGGGGGGATATCTTGGGCCTACCATAGGGGTGTCCAATTTGTAAGAAAAGGGAAGGGTAAGGCCTGGCAAGTGGGTGCACTGGCCAGGTCGACATGGCAGTTAACAAACTGCGCACAGGCACTGCGGTGGCAGGCCTGAGACCTCTTTTCAGTGCTACTCATGTGGGTGGCACAATCAGTGCTGCAGGCCCATTAGTAGTGAGAGAGCACAAGTCTGAAAAATGTATAAGTGCACCATATTTACAAGCACGTAGTTAGTTTAAACATGCTTTTGCACACGAGTGTTTTATATTTAGAAGTGAAATACACAGAGTGTCTTATATTCAGTAGTGAAGTGTATAGAATGTTTAAGTAGAGTAACAATAATCATAACTGTGTGAGATTAATGTAGAAGTGTTGGAATGAATATGAAAACCTCATGTTCTCATGTTAAAGGAATCATGTTAGAGTTGAATAGAACTCTGAAAACCAGTATATTGTGTAGGCCTTAGGGCAATTCACAGCAAATCTAAACGTGCTGCTAAAATAATGTGAGATGGGGTTAACATGGTTCTTCCAAAAATGTATTATCGAATTAAGTTTGAAATATATGTTTTATAGATGTGTTGTTTTAGAAACGTATGCTAGTTAAGAATGTTGTTTAAATCAAGTTAATGTTTTAGAGTGCAGGGACCCGCTTCATGTAAATCAAGGAGGCCTGTACTGATAATGTCATCTTCTTTGATGTGCCATGTGCTCGTTAGAAGAGAAGTCGAGAGGTGTCCAGCACAGAGCTTCGCGAGTGCTTTACGACCTATAGATATGGTGGAGTCTGGAATTTGAGGCCCACTGCAGGACGGACTGTATGCAGGTGCGAGGGTCCTAATCAGCTAGAATGAAAGGGGCTTTGTTCAGTGGCGCTTGGCGCAGGCCTGTAGGAGTTTCCAGGAATTTCAGGGGGTATCGGCGCGCTGGAGAAGAAGCCTGGGAACCAAGGTCAACTATAACGAGGGTCTTGAAGAGTACCATCATGGAGTTTACCGCGCAAAGATGTACC
Source organism: Lissotriton helveticus (assembly GCF_964261635.1). Classification (NCBI taxonomy): domain Eukaryota; kingdom Metazoa; phylum Chordata; class Amphibia; order Caudata; family Salamandridae; genus Lissotriton; species Lissotriton helveticus. Next base: position 180,406,592 of record NC_136063.1, read on the forward strand.
ACGTGAGGGGCGTCCCAAAGGGCGTTTCTATTGGAAATGTGATTTGGTATTAGGGAAAGCGACCCGGGAGGAGAGTAGAGCAGATGATTTTGGGAGCCTAAGGAAGCGGATGGGTAGGCAGATAGGCTGATCAGGAGAGACCCATTATCAGAGAAGAGACAAAGAGAAGTGCGTGATCTTCTTAGGAAGTCACCACGGCTGACACCTAGAGGGGTAAAGATCTTGTTAAGTAGGGATGTCACTTAGTATAGTGTAGGGACAGACTAACCTTAATTTTCTTTTCTGTAATGACTTTGAGGTTGCAACTTGTATCCATTTTGGCAACGCTCATGTTATTTGAAATCGTACTCATTATTCTGTTTTTCAGACTCAGACTATTCAAAAAGTTCTTCTTCATAGTGATACCAATTTATCTTTTGAATCTCATTTTGAGAAGTTTGTATCTTCAGTTATCTTTGACTTTATATTAAATCTTTGAAACTTAAATTTGGTCAGTGGTCATTTAGAGTGGTGTAAGTTCTTAATTGATTGACCTATTGTTAGATTGCCTTTTACTCAATGACAGGTACCAACGATCCAGTCGACTTGGTTTGAGAGCTGGTAAAGTAACTAATAACCAGTAATCCCGCGTTAGCAGTTGGTAGCAGAGTGAGGATGGTTATCTTCTTGAGGAAGGTAATCTAGAGAGGTTAGTTTACCCCAAGGCCCCTAGACGTCGAGAGACGAGCAGCGGAAGAATCGTGTGCCGAAAGGTGCAGACGGTGCGAGAAAAGCAGCAGTATCGGAGGAGAGTGAGTATAAAAAGGGTCATGCGTGAACAGATTGCGGTGTTTTGTGTTGTATTTGTATTGTAATGTCTTGCGGAGTTGAATGCCTGTAGTGTGAATGAGAGAAGGTTGTGAGCGCGCGCAACCTGGTAAACTGGTTACCTGGTAAACGGGTGAACTGGTGAAATCTTAAGTTCAGGCCAGAGCTTAAGTGGTTTTGGGTGTATCGAACATCCAGGGTAGTTGTCGACCATAGTACGGAGGTCACGAGGTACCATTGACCGCCGTGGATCCAAGATAGGGGGAGTGTAAGAGTGAGTGTATGAGTAACGGACGCTGGTCGAAAGTTACTGCGTGTGAGTAACCTATCGGAGAAGGCGATTGTCTGGAAGTAAACGGAAAGACATTTCGCCAAGTTAAGGTGACAACTACAGAAAGACTGTGGGCGTACAGTCAAGAAAGGTGATCGCTTGGACGGAAGTAATCATTTTTTTCAGAGTATGAATGGGACGCGTGCATGACCGAGGAGACGAGCTGAGAAAGGAGGGGAACTGCTGCGAAGGGGGACGGGTGACGTCGGCTAGAGCCGCGCTGTGATTGAGCGGTTGGTGTGACGTTAGCTAGAGCCGCGCTCTGGTTGGGCGGCTAGAGTGACGTAGGAGGAAAGTCGCGTACGGATAGGCCAGTTAGTGAGAACGGGGCTGAGATTGGTGGAATATCATCAGGAAGTAAACGAACGCGGAGAAAGAGCGAAATCATGAAATATTTTAAGTGTTTAAAGGGGATTTTTAAACAAAAACGAAGTGAACATTATTATGGGGAAGAGGCTCCGCCGGAGGGTACACCAGCTCATTATATGGCAACGAATGTGGGGTTGCATACCATATTATGGATTGGGGCTTGGAATAAGCTTACGGAAGGGAATGAAGAAATGCAGTTCCCGAAGTACGGGACGTTTAAGTTAGAGGTGTTACATCGGCTAAAAGCAACCATGTCCTCACTGAAACCCTCGCCCAGACCAACACAGTTTGAGGCCCTTAATGCATGGATTAGGGCTGCACACGACAGAAATTTGAACAGGCGTCAACAAAGACTGACACGATCGGTAAGAGCAGTGCGAGATTCTAAATGGGATGAGGAAGCAAAGCGGTGGAGGGTACAGGCTATTGAGGTGGAAAAAATGTATCCGATGAGGGAGGTGGCAGGAGGAGGAAACCTCATGGAGGAAGATGAGGAAAGCGAGTCGGAAGACAATCTGATAAACAGATTGTTAATGGATAGACCACCTCCGAGAGTGGGGGTGATAGAAGATAGGGGGCTCGCAAGGGAAGATGGGAATGCCATAGAGGGGTATACACCACTCCCTATATCGGAATGGACACCTACCAAAGGGGGGGAGACACCTCAACCTAGCACAGTACAGAGTGTAGTGGGAAGGTTTGTGGTGCAGAAAACGCCAGCCACCGAAAGGGTTGAGTCCTTTGGATTGCCAGACGCTCTTCAAGTGCCTGTTACCATAGGACCTATAGTATCGATCTATAACCCAGAGAGAGATAGAGAGGAAGAACAGAGGCAATTGGATAGAGAAAGGATCGAGATGGAAAGGAGGAATAACGTGACAAATGCATGGAAGCAATTGCCAGGTTCGGTAACGTGGAACACCCCATTAGATACATCTGTAGGTCCCAACACAGGACAGGGAGGTCAGAGAGGACCGATGGACCTAAGGGGACTGCGGCCAAGGCCCTATTCAGAATTAAGAGCTGATTTGAGGGAGTGGGACGGGTCCGCAGAATCCCCGAGCAACAGGACAAGAACAGAACCAGAGTGGGAAACCAGAGGTAACGGGACTGTATCTCATTGTGGGGCCAGCGAAAGCAGTCAGGGGCGGGAAGGCCAAAGTCAAGAGAATAGAGGAGTTACACGTCCTACGGATGAGAGGGAGCAGCAGGAACAAAATAGTAGGAGTGTAGAGTGTGAAGAGATGTCCCGTCTGGGAGAAAGGAGGAGACCAAATGGTACAGGCTTTTCAGAATAGGTTTAGGTGCCTTCATCATGTACTCGGAGAAGACGTTCAACATTGGAGAAAGGAGAACAGTGATAGGTCCCGCCACGCCTCGAATAATCACGAATCACAGGGAAGTAGTGAAGAAAGAGGGAGTAATGGAATATCTTACCATGCATCCCGTGAAACTAGCCAGGATGGGGAGAGAGGGGCTATGAGGCGTGAAGGAGTGTTTCACCACCCACCTCGAGAAGATGGAAAGGCATGGGACCTAGAGAGATGGGAACAGGGGAGGACTCCATATAACTCACCAGTACCTAAACGTAGATCTCGGAGCTGGGATGGGAGAGATGCGGATGGAGGAACTAAATTTAGTGTCTTGAAAGCTGAAATTAAGGCAAAGAGGCTCGATGTTACTAGTTTAAAATCAGATGTTGATGAGATAATAGATGGAACATTTCCTTTGGAAAGGATAGAATTGTATGAACAGGATGAGTTATTGTTCATGGCAAAGGATATTACTAGGAAAGCTAGAGCGTTTCATGAGAAACTGACTGATTTGGCAGACAGGTATGCCGTGGATTTATCTAGGACAAGGGCATTGCAGAGTAACCACAGATTACAGTACGCAGACCAGGATCTAGATGAGAAGAGAACTACTGGATTAAAAACACACATAAGAGAGCTGGTATCAGGGATAAGAGTGTGGAGAGAATTGGACAAATGGGAAGAAAGGTGGTCGAAAAAGGGCACAGTTAGACGAAGTGCAAATGTGATGACCCCCGAGGGAAGGGTAATGCATATGGAGGCATTCCCTTTGCGAGAAATATCAAACGGAAATTATGTACATGTGCCCTGGAGTAGAGGAGACTTAGCTGCATTTACCAACTCATTTCCGAAGTTAAGGGACAATCCAGTTGAGTGGTATAAGCAGGTAGAAAGGTTTGTCAAGATCTCGAAAGTATTGTGGATTGATTTGAACACGTTGTTTGACATCGTGGTCCCATCTGATTTGTGGACCCCGTGCAAGACTAGTGTTGAATGGCCAAATACTGAACCAGTGAGGGATGCTCGGACTAATGGACCGTCCGAGATTGTCATGCGAAAGTATGAAAGGGTAATAGCTTGGTTGAAAGATAAGGTACCACCACAGGATATAGATTGGGTGAAAATAGACCGAACGAGGCAGGAACCCAAGGAGACAGTTCACGAGTTTTATGAAAGATTATTGAAAACATTCAAGCAATACAGTGGACTAGATGTAATGGATCCCAAAGATATAGGGCAGTTTGTGTCAAAGTTTGTCTTGGGGTTGAGACCTGATATTTGTTTGATGATACAGCAACATTTAATCTGTTGGCAGAACAAACCACTAGATGAGATCCTACGTTATGCAAGATACTGTAGTGACGAGATAGATTCTAAAGCCAAGAATCTAAAGGAGAAATTGATGGTGGTGCAAATGCAGTCCGCCGGGAAGGGTGGCCAGCAGAAGCAGGGGATGGGACGAAAGCCAAACGGTCAGAATAAGGATAATGAGGAAGGGCAGAGACCTAGGATAGACTTTGCCACTTTAAAGAAAACGACGAAGTGCCACCAGTGTCACCAGGTGGGGCATTGGCGACGCGAGTGTCCCTTTAACCCTGAAAATGGAGAGCTAGAAGTAGAAGAGCAGGTTCAAGAAGTCCCAACTCCAAAGGTGACAGTTCCAGGAAGCAAGGGGGCCAAAGGGGGGACTTCGGCTCCACGGGCCCAGTTCCCACAGCCACCGAAGGTAGCGACAGGGGGAAAGGTCTTTAAACAAATGCCTCTATTCATCGAGGAAGAAAAGTGTTATTACATTGATCCATTGACAGGACAACGTGTGAGCAGTGAAGAGGACTGTACCCTCGGGGCAGTCCTAGAGGTGGATCAAAGAGGGCCATTTGTTGAGGCAGAAGTGGCAGGGTGTCCCACAACGTTCTTGGTGGATACTGGGGCTACCCGATCAACTCTGAGATCGGCGGTGGTTCCAGACTTGCCGATGTCGGGGGAAACAATTCAGGTGGTAGGAGTCGCAAATAAAAGGCTGACTAGTCCATTGACGGAACCAGTGTCTGTGAAGATAGGAAACCATATGAACGAACATCAGTTTGTGGTTTGTGACTCGAGTCCGGTATGTCTGTTAGGAAGGGATTTGTTGTGCAAATTGAACTGCACCATATACTGCACCCCGCAAGGAGTGGAGGTACAGACTACCGACGATGATGCTACCTTTAAGGTGGCCAATTCAAAATCCTGTATAGAACTATATCCTACTCTGACAGTAGAAGATCTGCCCCAAGACTTACGAGATGCAGTGGCGTCAGAGGTATGGGATTTCACAGGAGAAGAAATAGGATTGATTAAAGGAGTAGAACCGGTAAAAATACTAGTAAAACCAAATGCCGAGTTTCCAAGAACGCCTCAATACAAATTGTCCCAGGAAACGATTGCAGGGATAAAACCTGTGATCGAGTCAATGATACAACAGGGAATACTGAAAGAAATTGTGGGTAGTCCTTGTAACACCCCGATTATGGGTTTGCAGAAACCTAGCGGGAAATTCAGGATAGTGCAGGATTTACGAAAAATTAACAACATAGTCGTTTCATGTTGTCCCGTGGTACCGAATCCTTCAGTGATACTGTTTCAAATACCATGTCAAGCGGAATGGTTCACAGTGATAGATCTTTGCCAGGCTTTCTTTTCCATCCCATTGGATGAAGAGAGCAGATATCTTTTTGCTTTTAAAATGGAAGACCGCGTTTTAACATGGTGTCGAATCCCACAAGGATTCACAGACAGTCCATCCATCTTCAACCAGTTGTTGAAGAAGAATCTCGAAAATCTAGTACTGCCGCAGAATTCGGTTCTGGTCCAGTACATAGATGACCTACTTGTGGCGTCAGAGACAGAGGAAGCCTGTAAAATAGACTCAATTGCCTTACTGAACCATTTAGCCGAAAATGGACATAAGGTATCTCCGAGCAAGTTGCAGTATTGTCTGACAGAAGTACAGTATTTAGGGCACAGGTTAGAGAAAGGAAAACGTAAGGTGTCACCAGAGAGGATTGAGGCGATAATGAAGATGAATGCGCCTACAACACAGAGGGAAGTTAGAATGTTCCTAGGAATGGTGGGTTACTGCCGACAGTGGATAGTTAACTTTTCACTGAAAGCAAAGCCCTTACAGAAACTGACGCACAAGGAGGTGAGTGATCCGGTACCATGGGACGAAGAATGCTTGGTGGCGTTCTTGCAGCTGAGAGACGATTTGTGTCGTGCTCCGGCTCTGGGAATGCCTGATTACGAGAAATCATTTTCACTCTATTGTTGTGAGAGAGAGGGATGTGCTTTGTCAGTCTTGGCACAGACCCACGGAAATGCCCGTAGACCAGTTGCATATTTTTCGGCTACATTAGATCCAGTAGCCGCAGCGTTGCCCGGATGTCTCAAATCCGTTGCAGCAACGGGTGTCAGCATTGAAAGGAGCGAGAGTATTGTGATGGGACATCCAGTGGTGGTGTATGTACCACATTCAGTTGAATTGCTAATGACCAGGACGAAGACGCAGCATCTGACCAATAGTAGGCTCACGCGCTACGAGCAAGTTATTCTTGCCGCGGAGAACGTGACCCTCAGGAGATGCTCTGTCTTGAATCCTGCTACTTTAATGCCATTACCTACTGTAATAGAAGGCGAAGGATGTGAAGACCACGATTGCCTTGATGTGACTGAACTATGCACGAAACCCAGACCAGATATTGTGGATGAGCCGTTGTCTGACCCCGATGAAATTTATTTTGTTGATGGCTCATGTTTAAGAGACGATACTGGTCGGTTGAGAGCAGCTTATGCTGTTTGTACCATTACTGGAGTTGTGGAAGCCGCTTGCCTGGAAGGAGTACATTCCGCACAGGTAGCAGAAATTATTGCCCTAACTCGTGCCTGCATAGCAGGAAACGGAAACAGGGTCACCATATACACTGACAGCCAATATGGTTTCGGTGTGGTTCATGATTTTGGGCAGTTGTGGTCTCAGAGAGGTTACATGACCTCCTCTGGTTCGCCCATTCGAAATGGAGAATTTGTGCGACTGTTGTTAGAAGCATTACAAGGTCCAGTTGACATTGCAATAGTAAAGTGTGTAGCTCATACTAAGAATACAGATTTTGTGTCACAAGGCAACAGATACGCTGATGAAGTCGCACGTTATTGTGCAGAACAAAATTATTCTTTCTCAAAAGTGGAAATAGATGGTGCTGAAGAAAAGACTGAATTAAGTATGATGTTAGAAACTGTAGACACTTGGGAGGATTTAAGAATGATGCAGGAGAACGCACCTGAAACAGAGAAAAAGGCATGGGAAATAGCAGGTTGCGTGCGAAGCGAAATGGATTTTTGGGTTTCAGCAGATGGGAGGGCTGTGTTACCTGAAGAATTAGCTAATCCCATGGCGAGAGAAATACATGGTCCAGTACATCTAGGAAGGGATGCTATGATGAGAGTGTTTAGGCAAACTTGGTATTGCCCTAAATTTAGAATAGCAGCAGAATCAGTATGTAAGCGATGTGTTACCTGCCAACAACTGAACGTAGGCAAACGAACACCAGTCACCCTGAGTCACATTGGGAGGTCGGGGGGGCCTTTCAATAGAATGCAACTAGATTTCATCGAAATGCCAAGAGTTAATCGCCTTCGGTATGTGTTGGTGATTGTATGCGTATTTTCCAGATGGGTTGAAGCGTACCCTACACGTAGGTGCGATACACTCACAGTGGCAAAATTGTTGCTCAGGGAGTTGATACCGCGCTTCGGGGTGCCTGCCTCTCTGGAATCGGACAGAGGAAAACATTTTAACAGCGAAATAGTGAAGATGTTGTGCTCCACACTGAATATCGATAAAAAACTGCATTGTAGTTATCGACCAGAAGCTTCAGGAATTGTGGAACAAGTGAACGGCACTCTGAAGAATAGATTGGCTAAAGTAGTGGCATCCACATCTTTGAGTTGGCCAGATGCTCTTCCTTTAGTGCTCATGAGCATGCGCAGTACCCCTGACAGGAGGACAGGTCTCTCTCCACACGAGATTCTGATGGGGAGGGCCATGAGACTTCCCACAGTTCCAACTGCTGCCCTATTGAATATTACAGATGATCTGATCTTGGATTATTGTAAAGGATTGTCTGACGCCATCCATTCTGTGTCCCTTCAGGTGCATGCGGCTGAAGTTCCAGCATCGAGGAACCTGTGTCATGACCTGAACCCAGGGGACTGGGTGTTGGTCAAAAAGCACGTCCGGAAGAACTGCCTAGATGTTCGCTGGCGTGGGCCCTTTCAGGTAATCCTGATCACGAACACCGCGGTGAAGTGCGGGGGGCTGCCAAATTGGATCCATGCATCCCATACTCGAAGAGTTCCAGCACCTCTAGAAGAAACAGCTCCTATCCCAGACGAAAGCCCAGAAATGGAAGAAGAGTCGCAAGAAGGGATCGAAGCAGCTGAGGGGGTGTCGGAAGAAGTTGGGAACGCATCGGATTCAGAAGAAGAGCGAAGGCAGGGCGGCAGTGAGACTGAAGACGCAACTGAAGGAGAGAGCAGCAGTGAATACGAAACAGACACAGATCAGTACCAGAGTGATCAAGAACCGAGTGTGAGGACGAGATATAGGAGAACAAGGTGTGAGGCTGCCACTTGGCCGGGAAGAGACAGGAGGCTAAGTTTGAGGTCGGCCCAGGAAGAAACACTTGTTCCTATATCCGAAGACTCGGATCAGGAAGAAGATACCCAGGAGGGAACCGAGGAGGGCCCTAGAAGATCAAGGAGGGTGCGAGTGCCTAGTAGAAGATACTCTACTCCTGATTGGACCTACCTCGTTGCAGATGTCGGTGGGGCACAGAACCGGGAGGGTCAGGGAAGTGAACCTGATCAGAACTGACCCAATCATCACTGTACAAATACTGTTCCTGCTACCGGGGGCGGAGACTGAAAGGTTGCTGACACTCAACATCGTCTATCCTCCTCTCCTAAGCGGAATAAGAAAATAGATTTTAGAAACAGTTGAATTTCCAGTTTGTTGTTCACGATATCCAGTGTTGGAGGGAACTCTCCTTCGGTTAGAAATGCTTGAGCGAGTAGTGGAAGTTCTTGGAATGCTCATTGTTTTGGACTAACACTTTGTTGCAAAAAGACTTTTTGAAAGGACTTTGAAAAATTACTGCAAGATAACCTAGCGCCGAGTGGAAGAAGAAAAATGGTAGGGGTTTCCTTTTAGCGGATAGAGAAGGGCTAGGGTTGTCTGTTTTCTACAGGACTTTAAACTGTTTTGCGGAGTAAATTGTCGGCTTCCAAGTGTTCCAAAGAGAGACATTATGTAAAAGAAAGACTTTGTTCAGAGAGAAGAAGAAGCGAATGCTGGAAGAACGTCAAGAGCTACACTGTTTGAGAACATGGAGGCTGGCAACCCGAACCGCAGGGCAAAATGTATAGTTGGCACATTGTTGGGAGTGGTGATTTCCCTGATAGTTTTAGTGGTTACTGTCTCATACATAGTGGGACACGAGAGAGATGCAACTGCAGTCAAGGAGGTCAAGGGAGTGTCAACACCGAGAACCACTATTGTTAATGATAAGGGAAACATCAATGATAAAGACAAAGCGTTGTTAGATGCAGAAATAAAAAGGTTACACACAGATGAGTCACAGGGAAATTTCAGGTCAAATGCTTATGCCAAATTGCTTTATGAGTACATTGATGTCATGGAGGCGAAGAATTGCTACGTTTGTATGCAGTTACCAGCTTCTGTGGATGAGGGTATCAGATACCATCATCTTCCATTGACATATGGAATCACATGCAGTTTGTTGTTGAGCATATTTTATGGACGAGAAGGATTTGAGTATTATTTCTCGAATTTTGACTCGACATTGCCAGAGGTCCCAAATTACAAGCATTTGAACAAGTGGGACTATTACAAAAGCGAAGACAGATTACACAAATGGTTCATTCCATGGAAAACGTTAGATACTTCACATGCTCGAAGAAATAATCTGACTTGTCAAGTGTCAGAAATTGAGAAAAAGTTTATAGGGCAGGTAGATACTAGATACAGGAGGCAGAAGATTCTAAAGGCTTCCGGACAATGGGAAACAGATTGGACCAAGGAGGAAAGGATACATCAAAGAAAGGGTAGCTTTGGTCCAATTGCTTTAGACAAGGAAAAATGGGGGAAACTGTGCATTCACAGGAGTTACTCCTATTATGAGAATCTGTATGTAGGTCAAGTCAGTTGTGAACATGCTTTCCAATTGGAGTACTACTCCAAGGATTTCCTGAAAGAGATGCAAGCAATTCCAAATGTATATTTTGTATGTGGAAGAAATGCCTATGTAAAGCTACCAGATAATTGGTACGGATCATGCTATCTGGCTATTGTCTTCCCTAAAATATATCATGTTGAGAATTTAGAAACGACGAAGAAAGGAATACCAACTAGAGGGAAGAGAGGGCTGGGTGCAGCAGAAGTAATTGGGGATGTATTCGGTGCTACATTCCCTATCCTAGGAGTGATACTGAATGACATTAAGATTAGGAGGTTAGCTACAGTCGTAGATAGGCTTTCCGCCAGTACAGCTAGATCATTGATGCTGGTGGAAGGTGAGATGCAATCGATTAGGGCAATGGTTCTTCAGAACCGACTTGCTTTAGATGTTCTGTTAGCTAAAGAGGGAGGAGTCTGTAAGGCTTTGAAGGTCCAGGAATGTTGCACTTACATTCCAGACTATTCAAAACCTCTAGAGAAGTATATACGAAACATCACTGCCATACACTACGAAATTGAGGATCTGACAAAGATAAACGTGTGGGAAAAAGTAGGTCATAGAATGGGTAAAGTTGGAGGTTGGTTTGCCAACTTAGGAAAGGGTATCGTTTGGTACATACTGAAACCCATCATCATAATTGTGATTTGTGTAATCACTTTGTGGGGATTGGTGCGTTTGTATCAGTGGTATAGAGCAAATAGGTTGCAGAGATCTATGAGGAAACAGGAGGAAAAGTTGACAGCGATGCAGGACACTCAATACAGGAGTCTAAAAGCATTGGAGACAATGAAGAGAGGTGGCACTGCCACGACTTCACTTTGAAGGGTTCTACATTTTGTGATGGTGTCTTGATGGTGATGACCCCTGAAGGTCATCAAAGGGGGGATTGAGAGAGCACAAGTCTGAAAAATGTATAAGTGCACCATATTTACAAGCACGTAGTTAGTTTAAACATGCTTTTTCACACGAGTGTTTTATATTTAGAAGTGAAATACACAGAGTGTCTTATATTCAGTAGTGAAGTGTATAGAATGTTTAAGTAGAGTAACAATAATCATAACTGTGTGAGATTAATGTAGAAGTGTTGGAATGAATATGAAAACCTCATGTTCTCATGTTAAAGGAATCATGTTAGAGTTGAATAGAACTCTGAAAACCAGTATATTGTGTAGGCCTTAGGGCAATTCACAGCAAATCTAAACGTGCTGCTAAAATAATGTGAGATGGGGTTAACATGGTTCTTCCAAAATTTTATTATCGAATTAAGTTTGAAATATATGTTTTATAGATGTGTTGTTTTAGAAACGTATGCTAGTTAAGAATGTTGTTTAAATCAAGTTAATGTTTTAGAGTGTAGGGACCCGCTTCATGTAAATCAAGGAGGCCTGTACTGATAATGTCATCTTCTTTGATGTGCCATGTGCTCGTTAGAAGAGAAGTCGAGAGGTGTCCAGCACAGAGCTTCGCGAGTGCTTTACGACCTATAGATATGGTGGAGTCTGGAATTTGAGGCCCACTGCAGGACGGACTGTATGCAGGTGCGAGGGTCCTAATCAGCTAGAATGAAAGGGGCTTTGTTCAGTGGCGCTTGGCGCAGGCCTGTAGGAGTTTCCAGGAATTTCAGGGGGTATCGGCGCGCTGGAGAAGAAGCCTGGGAACCAAGGTCAACTATAACGAGGGTCTTGAAGAGTACCATCATGGAGTTTACCGCGCAAAGATGTACCACGTGAGGGGCGTCCCAAAGGGCGTTTCTATTGGAAATGTGATTTGGTATTAGGGAAAGCGACCCGGGAGGAGAGTAGAGCAGATGATTTTGGGAGCCTAAGGAAGCGGATGGGTAGGCAGATAGGCTGATCAGGAGAGACCCATTATCAGAGAAGAGACAAAGAGAAGTGCGTGATCTTCTTAGGAAGTCACCACGGCTGACACCTAGAGGGGTAAAGATCTTGTTAAGTAGGGATGTCACTTAGTATAGTGTAGGGACAGACTAACCTTAATTTTCTTTTCTGTAATGACTTTGAGGTTGCAACTTGTATCCATTTTGGCAACGCTCATGTTATTTGAAATCGTACTCATTATTCTGTTTTTCAGACTCAGACTATTCAAAAAGTTCTTGTTCATAGTGATACCAATTTATCTTTTGAATCTCATTTTGAGAAGTTTGTATCTTCAGTTATCTTTGACTTTATATTAAATCTTTGAAACTTAAATTTGGTCAGTGGTCATTTAGAGTGGTGTAAGTTCTTAATTGATTGACCTATTGTTAGATTGCCTTTTACTCAATGACAGGTACCAACGATCCAGTCGACTTGGTTTGGGAGCTGGTAAAGTAACTAATAACCAGTAATCCCGCGTTAGCAGTAGAATTTGAATTACCAGCCCTGGTACACTCAGTACACTTTACTAGGGACCTACTGGTAAAACAAATATGCCAATCATGGATAACCAATCACAATAACAATTTACACAGAAAGCATATGCACTTTAGCATTGATCAGCAGTGGCAAAGTGCCCAGAGTCCTATAGCCAACAACCACAGGTCAGGAAAAACTAAGGTGGAAGAAGCAATACGTTTGGGGATAACCCTGCAAAAAGGGCATTTCCAGCAGTCACCCAATCCAGGTTAGATCTAGACTACGGGAATCTAGTTATTCTTTCTGCAGGTAAGAGCAGTATTGAATATTCACCTAAAGGGGCTCCTGTGGTTTAGGGAGTCATTGCAAACTTTTCTAAAAATAATTGTTTTGAAATGTATTCTAAAGATTAAGGTTAACCAATGATGTAAACGTGTAATAACTAACAAATGCTACAAAGATTATTTGTATAAGCCTTTCCTAACTTACATTAGGGAACTATGAAAAAGGCTTTTCTGCATGTACAACAAGACACTTGTGAATTCTGTCACTGGAAAGATATGCTAGCCCCATCTTTAATATGTCTCACTTCTACATATTATGCACGTAGCACTTCTAGACTCTCAGGACCATCAGATAGGTGAGTGCACTAATGTTTGAAATAGGCCTTATAACATGTCAAAAAGTTCACCCTGACAGGTAGATGTTGCAGCTTGGGAGCCCTAATACCATGATTTCAAAGTCACTCAGTGAGTAGTGCAAATTTAAACTGAATCACAATGTGACATCTGACTTTTATGCCATTTGTGAATTTCTCAGTGAAGTCTCATAACGGCCTTATTGAAGGGTAAGGGAATTATTCAGCCAATATGTTTAAGGGTTAGAGCAGTGGGTCACAAACGTTTTAGAATCAAAACCCAATTTTTACAATACCAAACTTTCACAATGCACCTTGCTACAATGGATGTGAGGTGGGCGATTTTTTAATCTATCTAAAGCATTGTTTGGTAGCACACTGCCATTCACAGACAGCATATTTTCCATTGAAATAGATACTAAATTTGTACAGAGACAGTTTTACTGGTAAAACTATTGTGCATTTAAATGGGATGTATGACATTACAACGCATGCTTTTACATCGCATGCCTTTACAACGTGGTTTTTACATCGCAAACCTTTACAACGCATAGCACTTTGGGGTGCTGGATAGTGAATAGTTTAATTTACTATTCCAACTCCAGTCCCCGTGGACACTAGGGAAGGTGTTGGACAGTAAATTAAACTTATTCCCTATCCTAGAGCGCCCCCCAGAGCAATGCGTTGTAATGGTTTGCGTTGTAAAAGTTGTGTCGTAAAGGCACTGCGTGGTAAAAGTTGCGTTGTAAATGATGTTTCCCATTTAAATGTATAATGTGTGAAAATCGGGTTTCAGTGAATAGTTTTTGCACCATCAATGAAAGTGTCTTGGTTTGTTTTGATCCTACTAAAATCTTTGTTTCCATCACACCTTTGCTTTCCTAACTGCTGAATGCTTACACTTCATTTAAAGGTATTTACATTGTGTTGTGTGTTACAAAAAATGACATCCTACAGCCTTTCCTTGCACACACCTGTATCCCAGCAAGATTGTCACACAATTCACTTTTCTTTTCTTTCTCTGACTGACTGTAAGGAATCTACAAACACCAATCCCCATGTTAAAACAGCAGCAATTTGTCAGAAGACAGATCCTGACATTTGTCCTCTGTCTTTTAAGCGCAGCAAATATGACAAGATACCGAATTTAAAGGCATCTTTATTTATTGCTTGGAATTTCATTACTTGCCAAAAAACTGTAACTGCTTATGTTCTTGACTTACAATAATCACAGGTCTACCAATAACAAAAACGGGATCTGATTAAGTATATTATACTTGAGACTTATGTTGTATTTTGGGATACATTTATTGTGGTGCTTTTCATTATAGAAAACACCACATCAGATGCAATTGCTCCCAATAGTAGTTAGCCCATATATTTTTTAGGATCACGTGTCTGCTTATAGATTGTTTAATACCTTCAGAAACAGTCATAAGTCATGTTTATTAAAATGTATTTGCATTCTTCTAGGAAAGGCAACATATTTAATGTCTTTAAAAAGAATTATTGTGGGGGGGTGGCTTGGCGCCGTGGGTGATGGCGGCGCCTGAGTGAGGCTCCGCCGAGGTGCCGGGAATCTTACTTTCATTCCCGCGATGTTCCTGTCCTGACGCCGCATACTGCCGTCGGAACGTTTCTGCCATGCAGTGGTGCCTTTGAAGACCTTTTCAGAGCGACGGAAACGAAGGTATTAGCCGCTCCGCCTTCACAGACGCTCCGGTGTGCGCAGCCGCCATTTTGCGCATCCTGTCACGGAGCGACTTTTTCACGGAGACGGAGGTGGTTCTTCGCCCAGCCCGCACATGTAGGCTGCTTCTCTTCCGGATCACTTGTGCAATTCTTCAGGATCCAGACATGCTGCCACCTTTCTCCGGTGCCTCGCACATGAGGTAAAATTCATTCCTCACATAACGCGACCGCCATTTTGAGTGCTCTGCAGTCTTTATGATTGAATGTGGGACTATTCCTCCTTCTGCCTCACAATTTGGCTTCCCATAATTACGATTTCTTCTGGTTACTCTATGGAATGACTTTCCTGTTTACATTCTCATTTTGTTACAAGCAGGGATGGTAGATTACGTACTATCCTCATCAGTTAACATATTTGCATGGGATTTGCCTTAATGACGCAGAAGCTTCCTCCATGTCTCCTTATCAGCCCAACGATGATTTGGTGAATTGCCCTTATCAAAGGTCTTGCTAACTTACATTTCAACTTCGGATATTTGGAGCAGTTTAGGGAAACTTTATGTGAGGTGCATGGTTTTTTGCTCTTCTTGAATAGCTCCTCATCATTGGGGTCGTTTCCAGCATTTTTCATCGCTATTATCAAGTGTTACTCAGTCTTCGCTTCTTTGCTCCTCCACATGGGAAAACAACAACTCATGTCTCGCTCTTCCTCCAAAGCATCTACCAGGGTGGCTTTTATTAAGAGCTCGAAAGTATTCTCTGCTCTCTCCCAATTAGAAGACTCTCTTTCACCCTCAGGCTCAGAGGAACTAATGGAAACACCCTCTCCTCCAACATTGGGGAAGACAACTGTCAAGCGGTTGAAGAAAACACCTCTTTCTCCGCCTAAGTCAACATCTCCTGTATCCATGGAGCTGCTATTGGAGGAAATACGCTCTTTTCGTCCTTTTCTTGAGGAAATTGGAACACTTCGCCCTTTCATGGAGGAGACTAACGCCAAGCTTCAAGTTCTCACGGACAATTGGTCTCAAATTGAAACGAGAGTTTCTTCGGTGGAGCACTCTGTTGCCTCTTTTCAAGAATCGCAAGCCAAAGTTACACACTTGTCTTCACAAGTAGGAGCTCTTCAAAAGCAGGTGGAGGAGTTGGAAAATAGAGGCAGGCGTAATAATCTTCGTATTTACTGTCTTGCAGAAAATCTTGAAGGGTCTGACCCGATTGCCTTTTTTAAAACCTTCCTTCCTAAACTGCTCCATCTACCACAGGATACATCTCTCAACATCCAACGTGCGCATCGTCTGGGCCGTTTACCTACATCCCTCTCCATGTCCCAAAGGCCAAGGGGTGTTATCCTATATTTCCTGGAGTACACAGACCTTTTGAAAGTTCTAGCAGCGGCTAAGGCTATTCCTAAACTGACTTGGCTTGATTCTCCACTATTCTTTGCTCAGGATTATGCCAAAGCTACTGCCACGCGTAGAAAAGCTTTCCTCAGCATGAGAGAAGTCCTTCGCGCCATGGGTGCCCGATATGGTTTATATCACCCGTGTCTGTTCAAGGTCACCTATAATAACAAGACCACCACATATGAGGATCCAGTAAGATTGCAGAGTTTCATCAATGCCCATCGCACCTCTACTATGGATACCTCTGGTCCTTCATCTTCTTCTCCTGGCTGACTGTTCACGCTGCACGCTTGTTTGGAGACTTACGCTCTTTCATTGCTGTGTTGTTGTTGGCCTCCTGTTTTAGGCTGATTCTTTGAGTCTGCTAGTTGCTTTATGCACTACCCATGCGTTCTGTTGTTCTAGTCTCCCCCTTTTTGAAGTTTCATGTTTGATTGTTTGTTTTCTTCCTTTTCCATATTATGACGTCTCCCATTAAGTTCGTTTCCTCATCGTCATTTTTGCCACTGATTTTTGTTTTGTATTGCCTTCTCAGCTTTACCCCGTCTTTGTTTCCACAGGAACCCATTGATCCATGATGACATCTCCCCGGTTCCTTGCCCGGCTGCCCTCAGTTGTGTTGCCTTCCATACCTGGCTCCTTCCCCCCTCGTCTTCTTCTCGTATTTTCCCTTTGTAGGTATGTTTTCTTCATGTTTTTTGTACCTTTTTTGTTTCCTGTCCCTCTTCACTTCCCCTTCCTTTACCGAAGTACTTTCTGTTTTGCTCTACGATGATGTTCTTTTCTCTTCCGGTTATATTTACTCTTTTACTATTATCACTCCTTTTTATTTCTTACTCATTTCTACATCCATCAACATCCTTTTCTTATCTCTCATTCTTCCCTCATCGCTCCTGGACCTCTCTCCTATTTCTGACCTCATTCTTCTTGTACTTTTCTTCCTTTTTCCTCATCCTACTTCTATTTTTCTACATATCCTTTTGATCACTCATTCTTCTGTCTGCTATTTCTTCTTTTCCTACTCCTCATTCTTTCATGGAAGCATTGCTCAGCTAATTTATGAATTTTATTCGTAAACTATGTCTTTAAATTTGGTTTCATGGAATGTTAAGGGTATTAATTCACCTGTTAAGCGACAGCGTATTTTATCTCACCTGGCCAAATTAAATACTGACATTGCATTTCTTAAAGAAACCCACCTATCAGACACAGAATCTGGTAAACTTAAGAGAGGGTGGGTGAGTGATGTCTTTTTCTCACAGGGAGATGGGAAACGTAATGGTGTTGCCATTTTATGTCGTAAATCACTTCCTTTATTGGTCATATCTCAAGACTCTGATACCAACGGTAGATGGACCCATGTCAGACTATCACTTAGAGGTGTTCCAATCTCTCTCCTTAATGTTTATGGTCCCACGACGGGTGACCCCCTTTTTTGGGCTGACCTTTCTCCCCGTATCACTCAATTCATGGATGATAACTTCATCCTTGCGGGAGACTGCAATCACCCTCTTGATCCTTTTTTGGATAGGAAATCCGATGCTACTTACATTCCCACAAGGCCTCACAAATTGTTTACCCAAGCTATTTCGCAACATAAGCTTGTTGACTCCTGGCGTTTATGCAACCCAACTTTGCAAGAATTTACTTTTTATTCCCCCCACCATCGTTCTCAATCACGGCTCGATTATATTTTTGTGTCACACGCTCTTTCTCAAACACTACAGGCAGCAGAAATTGGTCCAATTTTACTTTCGGATCATGCCCCTGTCTTGGTTAGTCTTGACGTTTTACCCAAGACTGAGGGTCCCAAGAGATGGCGTTTCAATAATGCTCTCCTTCTAGACCCCAATTTTTCTACTTCTTTTTCTGCCTTTTTTGATGAATTTTTCCTTTTTAATGATGTCCCACCTATTTCGAAACATACTCTCCGGGATGCCTTTAAAGCAGCTGCCCGTGATTTTATTATTAACTATGTTGCTAAAAAACGTAGATCTGCTCGTCACTTTACCAAAAACCTTCTTCAGGATATTAAGAGATTGGAACACGCCTATTTTACCTCGCACTCTTCAGATAGTCTGACATCTCTGGTTGCTGCCAAACTTAAGTTTAACGAGAAGTCTACTGAAGATGCTTCTTTATATTTGCTTAAATCTAGTGCCAAGTTTTATGGTGGTCGGAACAAAGCCGGGAAGATTCTTGCTAATTACTTGAAAGTCAAACAAAATAAAATAACCATTGAATCGATATATGATGATGATGCCCATTTACATCACAAAGATGCTGACATTCTTGCTACTTTTTCGCATTTCTATGAGTCCTTATACACCTCAGACACACCTTCTTCCCCTCAGACTCTAGATCATTTTTTCTCTACTATTCAAGCCCCTCCTTCTTTCCCTCTTGACCTCTCCTCCTTCTGATGCCTCGCAAAAAGAACTACTTAACGCCCTTCATCGTTTAAAATTGAACAAAGCGCCTGGCCCTGACGGGTTCACTGTTGAGTTTTATCTTCATTTTTCGAAGCTTCTTATTCCAAAACTTCACTCCCTTATACACTCTTTTACTGAATTAGGCACTTCTTCTGGCACCTTTTCCGATGCCCATATCTGTTTAATTCCCAAACCAGGAAAGGATGTCCAATACTGTAAAAATTATAGACCCATTTCCCTAGTTAACATAGATTACAACATTTTTGCCAAACTACTAGCTCTTAGATTGGATTGGACCATCTGCTCCCTGACCTCCTCGGAGATGAACAATCAGGTTTTGTCAAAGGCCGTTATATTACAGACAATACCAGACTCTTATTCAACATCTTGACAAAATCCTCACATCTCCAATCTCCTCTCGCAGCCATTGCCCTGGACGCTGAAAAGGCATTCGATAGGGTAGAGTGGCCTTACCTCTTTCACACTCTTAATTGGTTTGGATTTGGACCTAAATTTTTGTCCCTAGTTTCGCTGTTATACTCTCATCCACGTGCTGCAGTTTTCGCAAACGGCCAAGTTTCTCCTTATTTTGATCTTGGTAGGGGTGTTCGTCAAGGCTGTCCTCTTTCGCCCTTTCTCTTCAACCTGGCCTTAGAACCTTTTTTATCTAAACTCCGTCAAAACCCCGATATTCACGGCTTTCACACTAATGACCTTTCCATAAAATTGGCTGCTTATGCAGATGACATTTTACTATTCATCTCTAACCCTACTGTCTCTATTCCCGCTTTTTTAGCGGAAGTTCAACATTACTCCTCAATCTCTGGTTACAAGCTTAATAATGATAAATGCGAAATTTTGCCTTTGACCAAATTTACTTTTAAGAATGATTTTAGTGCCTCAAACTTTACCTGGAGTCCTTCTAATATTAAATATTTAGGTTTGCATATTACCCCCTCGATCCCTGACACAGTCTCCCTTTGTTTAACCAAGTGCATCCAGAAACTATCTGATCTTACTGCGAGGTGGCATCCTCTTTACTTGTCCTGGTGGGGTCGCCTAGATACAATCAAAATGATGCTTTCCCCTGTTATTCTTTATACCCTATCTAATATTCCCGTTGCTATTCCAGCTAAATTCATAAAACAAATTAATTCAATTTTATCTTCTTTTCTTTGGAGTAAGCGTAAACCCAGGATGTCTCTGGCTCGGCTCATTCGTCCTATTTCTGATGGTGGAGTTAATTTTCCGGATTTTTATGCCTATCACAAGGCTTTTCTGTTACGCCAATCCTCTTTCTGGTTACAGGATCCTGATTCTCCCTGCCCTTTGTGGACCAAGGTGGAGCGCCTGTTTCTCTCACCTTTCTCTTTTGCCGAATGTATCTCCTTTTCACGCAAACCTGCCTCAATTCTCACTCCTATACATAAGTTCACCCTTAAACTCATCCTGGCCTCCACACCCCCGCCTCCTGCCTGCATTGCTGACTTCCTCTCCTCCACTATTTGGCATAATAAGTACCTTTTGATTCGAGGTAGGCCCATTCTTTGGAAGTCTTGGAGAACCAAAGGGCTGCTTTGGATCTCACAACTGTTTTCCAACTCCGTCTTCCTACCTTTTCACACCCTTCGTCTTAATTTTCACCTACCTCTCTCTTCTCTTCCCCAATATCTTCTACTTAAAGCATCAGTTATGGACACATATAATAACCTTCCCCAATCTCGTCCTCCTACATCCACTCCTGATCCTATCACTCACCTCCATTCTACTTTACTTACCTTTCCAAAAGCTGCACTCCTATACAAACATCTTCATACACGCACTCTCCCTAGACTCAAAAGCAAAGTAGAGGAGCAGTGGGAGACTGACCTTTCCTTATCCTGGCCCACTTCCACTTGGGATAAGATTTGGTTGAAGATTCGCAAATCCTCCAGAGCCGCCTCCCTAACGCAATCCCTTTTTTTTATTTATAACCGTCTACTTCAGACTCCTTCCACCCTTCATAAACGTTTTCCCACCACACCTGATACATGTTGGTCATGTGCTTCCCCAAATGCTACCTTGTTTCACATGTTGTTCCTTTGTAAGAATGTTCATGCCTTCTGGTTACAAGTATGGGCTCAACTCAATGTCATTTTTTCAACTACTATTCCATTTTCACACGCTCATATTTTTCTAGGTAGCCTCTCTCCTTGTTGGGACCACATTGATCTTAGTGTTCGAATAGTTGATTTATTAATAGCAGTTGCCTTTCAACAAATCACGGTTAACTGGAAATCCACGTCGAGTATTACGTTTAAGGCTTGGTGGTATAATGTGTGTCATAACCATAGACTGGATACTGCTTTTGTTTTTCCTCCACAGATGGCTACTAAACGTGCTGAGTTATGGCTTCCTATCACCTCATATTTAGACAGTTGTACAACCCGTTCCTTTCGTCCTCGACCTGCTCAGCAGGAAGTTCCTAAACCCCCTTGATACCCTTCACATTTCTTCATGTTCAACTAATCCATTTTACTGCATAGTTATATTTGCATTTTTACTCTATTGCATATTTACTGTATTTTGTATTCTTGCTTTCCATGATAAGTTTCTCTACTATGAATTGTTTGTTTCCAATTGTATTGCTCCTATATCTTTTTATTAATCCGTCATCGTATATTTCCCCTTCCCCTTTACCCCCTTTTTTATTTTTCCCTACAGTATTTGTTCATATTCTGTTCCTTTACCATGCATTTCTTTCAATAAAAATTTTTGAACTAAAAAAAAAAAGAGTTATTGTCTCTCTTTTACAGAAGTTCTTATTTCTCTTTTGAGGCACCGCATCTATTGCCCAGTTTTTGAAATTGAGTTGTTGACTGATTAGGGTGTGAGCCCTGGTCAAGCAACAACCACAGTCCTTGTCAGGGTAAGGCACAAGCAAAGCCCAAATTAACCTATTCTCAGCCCCCTGGTAGCTTGGCACAAAGCAGTCAGGCATAACTTAAAGGAAAAATGTAAAGCATTAGTGCAACACTTCAAATAGTAATACAGTCATAAGGTTAGGCCCACTGAAGTATACCTTCACAAGTTCATTCCGAGAGTCCTGTTTATGTTGGATGAGAGCCATGAGGAGCAGGGAGAGCGTTGCAGAAGTCGGTTGCCAAAGTGTGACGAGCCGGCCGGCGTCACGGACAAGCATTGCTGGAGCTTAACGTTAGAGGTCACTATGAGCAGTTGATGCTGTAGTGCGAAGATTCGGGCGAATAGAGCTTTGTGATGATTTGTGGCGTGAGATATGAGGTTTGGTACGAATGTCACAAAGAGGCCAAAACCTTGATTTCAGCACCCGTAAGCCACACCAAGGGTCAAAGACCTGAAAGACACTACATGGGTGTCATGAACTCACTACAGCTGGGTCCAGGAGCTCGTAAAGAATGTTGGGGAGCCTTTGATGATCCTGAGACTCAGATCAGGAGGCCAGCAGACTAGCCCTTGGAGTCACTCTGGAGTCCTGGGTTCAAAATTAAGTTGCAGCTCTAGGTCTTCTTCCCCAGGCAAGAGAGCAGCAGGTCAGCACAGCAGGGCAGCAGTTCCTTTAGGGTGGCAGTCTAGCAAAGTGGCAGTCCTTGTATCAGCACAGCAATCCTTCTTCCTGTTATCTGGCAGAGTATCCACAGGTCTAGAAGTGTATTGAAGACTTGATATCTGAGGTCCAGTATTTATACACAGTTGTGCCTTTGAAGTGCTGAGAAGCTTCTAGAGGCATTCATTTGAAGTGCACAGATGCCCTGCCTTCCTGGGTCTAAACTAACCACAGGGGGTATGCAGCCCTTTGTATGGAGACAAGACACATCCTGCCATTGATGGTCTATCCATTCACGCCTATGCTCCCCATTGTGTGTGGCTGTCTAGAAGGAATACACAAAGCCAAATGTCAGCTACAGCCAGGCATGTGACCAGAGATAGGCTTCAGGCACCAGATGGCTAAGTCAAGAAAATTACAACTTTCTAAAAGTGACATTTTTAGAAACTGCGATTTAAAATCTGACTTTTTTTTAACTAGATTTGTATAGTGCGCAGCTGCCCCAGCGAAGAGGCGTCCCGGTGCTGCCAGCATCAGAATAACCGAGCTAAAAACTAAGACAGTAAGGCACCAGAAACAGGAGAGAGGACAGAAAATGACTGAGCAGAGGGAAAGAGGAAAGTTTTGATTGCTTTCCTAAAGTCCAGCAGGCGTTCCATCCTACAGATCTGAAGAGGCAAAGTATTCCATAACTTAGCTGCCATGCAGCAAAAGGAACGATTCCCGGCCCGAAGGCGTTTCACACGGGGAACACTAACCAAGTGCTGCCCCAAAGAGTGCAGCTGGCGGGTAGGAACATACGGGGTAAGCAGGTTGGTTAGCAGGCTGGGCGAGGCAAGCTTCAAGATCCTAAAAGATAGACACAGCGTCTTAAATTGAATACGCTTACTCATAGGTAGCCAATGAAGTCTCCGGATAGAACCATCAGAGGGGCAGGTCCACGGAAGTCCCAGCAAGGCTCTGGCGGCAGCGTTCTGAACACACTGCAACTGCAGAACCTCAGCCTGGTTGGCCCCCAGCAAAAGAGAACTAGCGTAGTCTAGTCTAGATAGAACGGCTGATTGAACAATCAGCTGGTGCGTAGGTGGATCAAAGAAAATCAGAAGGGGCTTAAGTCCCCGAAGGAGGCCGAAACAGGTGCCAGCAACTTTTTTAGTATGGTCTTGAAAACTAAGGGTGGAATCCATCCAGACCCCCAGGTTCTTAACCACCGACTTAGGGAAGGGGGTGCTACCAAGAATGTTCGGCCACCATTGCTCACTCCACAAGCTCTTGTTCTTCCCCACTAACAGAACCTCTGTTTTATTAGCATTCAGCTGGAGGCAATTTATTGTCATCAACTCTGCCACAGCAGCCAGGCCACTTCTAAACCTAGAGGCATCCAATGTGGAACCATCTGCCAGGGCCACCACCAGCTGTGTATCGTCTGCATACGAGACCATGGTGAGACCCCAGTGCCTGGCCACCGCTGCAAGAGGCTGAACATACAGGTTAAACAAAATAGGGCTCAGTGCAGAGCCATGAGGCACCACCTGATCGATGGGATGCGCCTGAGAGAGAAACAGGGGGCCGACACTCGGAAATATCTCTCGGTCAGAAATGATCTAAACCATTCCAGTGCCAGCCCCACCACACCAGCTTCTTCCAGCCGATGTAACAGAATCCCATGGGAGACCGTATCAAAAGCGGCACTCAGATCCAGCAAGATCAGTGCCGCCGTCTGACTGGAATCAAGAATGGCCTGCAGATGTTCTGTCACAGCCAGGAGAGCAGT
Source organism: Lissotriton helveticus (assembly GCF_964261635.1). NCBI lineage: Eukaryota > Metazoa > Chordata > Amphibia > Caudata > Salamandridae > Lissotriton > Lissotriton helveticus. Next base: position 180,430,567 of record NC_136063.1, read on the forward strand.
CTCCGTGCTGTTACCAGGACAGAAGTCATTTTGAGATGCATCCAAGATATTGTTGGTGCTCAGGAAACTCATTAGTTTGATATTAGCATGCGCCTCTGCAATCTTAGCCACCCAGGGGAGGAGAGATATTGGTTGAACGTTTTCCAGTTTTGCCGGGTCAAGCAATGGTTTTAGTATAGGAGATACCCTTGCCTGTTTCCACGGCATCAGGATCACCGCTGTGGAAAAAGAGGTGTTAACTATCTGGCACAACTGGGCCAGGAATAGAGACAGTAAGTTCCTAAACTGGACCGGTTTTACAGGATTGGCCGGAGAGACGGATTTAAGCTTTCCAGCCAAGATACTGGGGATAGCTGTCAAAGAGTACAAAGGCGGGGATCCACATAACGCTATCCATGGAGAGGAAGACCCTTGTGGGAAGGATCGATAGATGGTGCGAACTTTCTGGACAAAAAAAGTAGCCAGATCCTCACACTGCTGCTCAGATGTAATAACAGATACTGCATTTTTCCTTAGCCTAAGATCTTTAAAGATCTTGAAAATGCTTTTGGGTGGGTTAGAGCTAAGCTTTATTTCGTTGGCATAGTAGGCCGCTCAAACAGTACAAATAGTTCTGTGGTAGTGTTTGATCGCGGCCAGATAGCATTTATTTATCATTGGGTCATAGACCTTTCTCCACTCGCGCTTTAATTTCTTACAGGCTTTCTGTAGAATGGTCAATGAATCATTATACCATGGGCTGGCATCTGAAGTGCGGCCTTTAGACCATTTAGCTGGAATGAGAGAATCCAGCCCTTGGATGATCCATTTGCAAAATAAGTTGTAGCCCGTGTCGACATCGTTGTAAGGTTCCGGGATGTTCGTGGCGAGGAGCGAGTGCATGTCCTCCAGCCTCAATTTACGCCAAGTGCGTGTAGAAACAGGCAATTGAGTGGCCTTATCGAGAGGCTCAATGGCAGGGAAGGACATTACTACTAACGAGTGGTCAGTCGCACCAATGGATTAAGGGTTCTCCACCGTTGCAGAAAGAATGTTAGAGAAGATAGGGTCTAACAGATGGCCAGCTAAGTGGGTGGGGCCAGGGACAAGTTGATTTAGTTGGCACGCAGCCAGATCTGCAAGCAGATTGCAGATTTCAGTGTCTTGCACTAGGTCAAAGTGCAAATTAGGATCACCAAACATGATGATATTAGCTGTGCCCATGGCCAGCGTGCAAATAGCCTCCAATAGGGCAGCTTTAAATTTTGTGGCGGGCCCCGGAGGGCGATATACTAACAGCCCTGAAATGGGCCGATGGGTGTTGACAGTAATGCTGAAACGTGCACATTCACAGCCCTCAATTACTTCTTAAATAAAAAGACACGAGTAACAAGATTTAAAAATCTCTGCAATGCCACCACCCCTGGACTCTCTATTAATCATAAGAATGGTGTACCCAGTAGGCAGTGCTAAGTTAGGTTCAGCCACCATGCCGTCGTTGAGCAAAGTCTCAGTCAGAAAAAACACATCCGGAGATTCCTTTGTGAGCAAGTCATACATTTCTAGATAGTGCTTAAGCCAAAGACCTAACATTTAGATGAAACGTTTTTAGCCACGACCTGGGCTGCAAGTGGGGAGGGGGTAAAAGAGGCTGTAGCGTAGGGGGGACATACCTACAGCACAAACAACCAAAAGGCCCCTCCAGAGGACCTACTGGAGGAGCACTACTTCACCACAAGTTAGTATTTTAAATCTTGAGCCCATAGACACCAAACATGAGTTGGTTACCTATTCCAAGTTGGAAATGACAATTATAACATGTAACAAGGAAACTCCAATGTTATCCTAGAGGAGAGGTAGGCCTTGCAGTAATGAAAAACTAATTTGAGAGCTTTTCACTACCAGGACACATTTGGCATATTTAATTTACTTGTAACTCCCTAATTTAGTGGCACTACCTGAGCACAGGGTCTCTAAATTAAATGCTACTGATTGTGCCACCTCTATAGTCGTCGACCTTGGAGCTAGGGAACTGGGTTTGAGTCTCGGCAGGGACTCTCAACATCCTGTGATTCTGGGCAAATCACTTAATCTCCCCTTGCCTAAAAAAAACAAAAAAATGATTGTGTCCATCTGCAACGCAACTGGTGCTCACGTAAAGCGCCCTGATACCTTCAGGTCTAGTGAATGCTATATAAAACTTCCCCAAAAAAAGTTGCACTTTAAAAATATCTCAAGCATACCAATGCATCCTGTGTGTGAGCAGTTTTAAACTGCCATTTCGATCTCGCAAAGTAGATGTTTTGCAAGGCCTAAACCTTCCTTTTCAGTACATATAAGTCGCCCCTAGGGTAGGCCCTAAACAACCCATAGGGCAGATTGCAGTGTATTTAAAAAGTTTGACATGTACTTTTATGTTTACATATCCTGGTAGTGAAATACTCTTAAATGTATTTTTTACTACTGCAAGGCCTACCTCTCCAAAAGGATACCATTGGATTAGTAACCTGATTACATTTAATAAATGATAACTTTCAATTGGGAGCAAATTGGAATATTGAGTTTGGTGGCTAAAAAATTGTTATTTAAAACCTTTGTTAATAGTATAGTTGCATTTTTTGTCACAATTCTGAAAATGACACTTTTAGAAAGTTGCCATTTTCTTGTCCCAACCATTTGGTGCCTGCAGCCTGTATCCTGGGTCCCATGACTAGGTCTGGTGGCTCAGTGGACTAAAGCAGCCACTGCAGGGGCCTGTTTCCGACCTCATGGTCACAGGTTCAAATCTCGGTGGGTCCACTCAGCCTTTCATCCATTTGAGGTCGATAAAATTAGTACCATTGAGTTGGGTAACAATAAACATCTGTTATTGAGCGCCAGGACACCTTTGGGTAATCGTGTGCTTTACAAATACACCTGTCTATGTGTATTGCTCCTGAACAGTAAGACAAATGGGAAATTGGTGGTGGCAGGATGGGCCATCTCTGACTTCATAAGTGGGGGGAGCTTTCATCTACCACACTTCCACACCGCATAGACCCTGCCTCAGCCCTCTCACAAAGGATTTCATACTAAACATTTGTGCCTCCAGACAAGCTTGACTCTTCCTGCTGAGAGTCTTGTCCCCCAAGTAGTGCCAAGCCAGTCCTGGACCCTTGTAATGTGCCTGAAGGTGGTCTGCTAGCCCAGCGGTGGTCTTTTGAGAAGAACTGATGCAGCACAACCAATCTCCTCTCAGTTCCATATCGAAACTGCTGCTGCATGACGCGTCCCATACGCAGTACCCTGTAAATGTAAATTGATACTTATATAGCACACTACTCACCCGCAAAGGTCTCAAGGCGCTTGTACGAATACCGCTGTGGAACCCATCCTGGCTTTCCCTGTGAGGTGTCCACTCCTGGGCACCCCCAAGGTGGAGGCCAGGCATCCTTAGCGTTGTGGGGGCCGTTGTGGAGATTAAGCAAGCTATTGCCCAGAGTTGCAGAGTGGGACTCCATGATTGGAATAGGCACGAGGCGAGAATTATCAGGTCCGTGGAATTTTGAGCCCAAGACCCGCCGAGGCGGGGAATTGAACCCTGGTCCCGGGCTAGACCTCTGCATCAGGGTCTGCACTCTAACCATTGAGCCACACTTCTCCACTGCCCTGCAGCTCTCCGTAACTGATGCTGCTCAATGCAAGAACTCACTGCCCTGCAGCTCCCTGGAAATGAGGCTGCACAAAGCATCCTCAATAAAGGACCTTGCATCGCAGCCGTCAGCTCATTTGAGCTGCCACTGATCAACGCATCCTTAACACAGGATCTTCCAGGGCTTCACAACCAGGTACTTAGTTTAAATGGCCTAACTTGGCCCCTGTATTCAGTCCACACCCCATTGCAGCCGACCTGAATTTGTGACTCTGTCCTGGTCCACTGTAACCAGATAACCACAATTGGGCTTTGTGCTTTTAAACACTATTTTCCCTTAAATCTTAAAAATGCATATCCATGGTTCTACTAATTGGATTTTTGTAATTTGGATGTCAAATAATGTATGACATTTTACTCTATTTTCCTAAATTGGTGTGAGATTTGTCGTATTTTCACTTTATTACTGTTTGAAGTGTTGCATAAATACTTTATGCATTGACTTTAAGTTATGCCTGACTAATTTGTGCCAAGCTACAAGAGATGTAAGCACAGGTTAATTGGGTGTTTGCTTGTGTTTCACCCTGACAAGAATTGTCTTTTCACTCCCCTTCCCTTAGCCAGTAATCCAATTTCCTACAGCGGGTGGTACTAGGAGCCAAATTTATCAAGGGGTTGCGTTGCCATCAAGGTGAGACAGGGCAACTCAACCCCTGAAGTCAGATTTCTATGCCAAATAGAGCAACCTTGTGCGGCTGTGCATGGCATAGCAGATCTGGAATAACTTGTGGTAGTCAAAGTCACTACCTTGCGTTACTCTGCGTTGGGAAGGAATTCCATGGATGGAGCATGGGTGTTCCCACTTATCCACCCATGGTTTTTGGTGCATTCCCAGATTTAGACTGTCTAGTTGATAGATAGAAAATCTTTATTTTGAAGTATGATATACATCCATAAAAGCATTACACAGATAAAAAATCACTCTACAATACTTCTCCCAAAATAAAGATCTTCAATTAATGGTTAAAATACACACAAACATTATTAGAGCTTAAAATGATCAATTTCTGTGAGTATTATATTTATAAGCACATCCTACTGAGTTGTAAAAGATCGCCCGCTGTGCAGTGATTGGATTAATTCAGTGGCAAACGTTCCTGGCTACAGTATGTAAAGAGCATACATATTGAAATAAAAAAGCCCAATTATAAAAAGTATACATATGAGTAAAAGTGCCCAAATCATCAAATACTGAAGAAAATAAAAGAACATCACTAAGAGTTGTCTCACATACCATGTATCTATGTTTAAAACATATGATTGAACTTGACCTGTGTAAGTAGACGGTGGAACAATATGGTTATAGGGCCTGGTCCCTCATGCCCTGCAGCTAGTACAGACAGCATGGCACTAATCTGATCTAGGTAAAATAGAAGGATACAAAATATTGCACTATTCTAATCAAATAAAAAATATAGAAAACCAATATATTGCACAGTATAAGTTGGGACCTTATTTCCATCAGTTACTTATATCAGGCTTCTTAAAACTGTAAAAGTGTTTCCATGCGTGGTCTGGTCCAGTCATACGGTTAATACCATACTCTTTCTGATATAAAGTGCAGACAATAGAAATGACGACATTCTACAGCATATTTCTAAGATGGGCAATGATTGCAAATATAAGTATGCCGAGCGACATTGGGTAAAACAGTGTGGTTTGATTATAGGTAAAATATATCTTTTCCGTAGCTGGCTATAAAACTAACAGAAGAGGACCACATGGATAGTGCTCTGTGACATCATCTTGTCACATGGACAATTAATCAAATTTACTGACCAGTCATTCATATTTGGGAAGCTGACTAGTCAATGAAATATATATAGTTGTAGACAGGGCAAAACAAACCTATGCCTACCATTCAATACTTATATATGATAAGGTTGCATGTTAAAAGTAGTTAACATTAATTGGTTCTTTAATACACTTGGTTTGGGGGCTTCAAGTAGCCATCGATGATCGTCCAAGAGCCTCATCCCATTCTCTTTCAGGGTCTTTCTGCTAATTGTATGTAATCTTTCCGGTGTTTCAAAACACTCAGAGTAGCCGATGTCACTAAAGAAATGTTGAACATAGGCTAGCCATTAGATTCTTAAGAGTAAACTTAAGACAATCCTCTGTAATTGCTCGATTAAGCACTGTGTATTCCGAGGTCCAAATCTTGTGCCAAAGGAGAATCGGTTGTAATTTCATTACGTCGGTTACATGTTGTGCAACCAATTCGGTATGGCAAACATAAACTGAAGTGCTTTTAGGGTTAGCAAGTAGGTATATGAAAAAAACATTTTCCACTGTTTGAATGTCTGCACAGTTTCTGTGCCCCCACAGTCCTGACCCATATGTAGCTATATGAGGCATTCGGCTTTATAAATTTTCATCATCACCTCAGGGGGACTTGTACCCAAATGTTTCGCAAAGCTCCTAAGGGACATGCAGGATTTATTAAATTGTAGTTTCCTATTAGCTATGGCTTTGTTCCAGAGGCCATCACTATCAAATAAAATCCCCAAGTAACTGAATGTGCTGGTAAAGCCAATGGTAGTATCATCTATTCTTATATCTCTACACTTTTTGCTTGTCCTACCACATTTTATGATGAATGTTTTCCCTAGATTAATTAGGAGTCCAAGGCCCTTCCTATATTCTGTGAAATTCGACAGCAGACCTGAAGATCTAGGGGTGTGTGAGCCATAAGGACGGCATCATCTGCGCAGAGGAGGGCCGGGACAGGCCGCGTTCCTATTTGAGGTAGATTTTTAATAGATATCGCAAGTGCCTCTCCGACACTGTTAATATATAATGAAAACCGGAAGGGGGCCATAACGCAACCCTGTCTCACTCCTCTCTCCATGTTAAATGCTTCAGGGCATTCTTCCCTTTTGCCCAATCTGACCATAGATTTGCATCCCGAGTATAAATCCCTCAATAAGCTGATAACTGGTGCCTCCACCTCCAAGTCTTTCATTTTTTGCCAGAGCTTAACGTGTATAACGCAATCAAAAGCCGATGATAAGATGACAAATGCTAAGTATAAATTCCCCTTTTTAATATCAATGTACTTACCAATTAGCATATTTACTTTGAGGCTCTGTTCTATCGTCCCAATACCTGTGCAGAAACCATATTGCAAATTAGACAAAATATTTTGTGTCTGCCCAGTCCTGTAGTGTTTTTAAAATAATTCGCCCTATTACCTTAACAAGAGAGTCAAGCAAAGAAATCGGTATATAACATGCTGTGCTGAGGCAGTCTCCTTTTTTAAAGATTGGTACAAATAATAGACTTACCCCAGGTAGGCAACAACCCTTCTATGCAGCAATCCTCAGTCCTAATGTTAGCACAAGCCCCCAAAAAGCGATGTTATCCTTATATAAATCAACCAGTATTGCATCTGGTCCCGTTGCTTTACCACTCTTACTTTCTAAGATTGCGTTATTAACTTCCTCTAATGAAAAGGGAGTAATGGAGGAGGTTTGGGATAAATTGGTGGTGTCAATATAGCTATGGCCAGTCTCAAGTACTAATGTTGGTTCAGGCTGAGCGTAGATGTTAGAAAAATGCCTAATCCATTCCACCTCCAAGATTGCGAGCTCCACTCTGGGGGCCTCGGCTTTTGCCAGAGGTGTTGAATTGATTACCTGCCAGAAGGCTCCACTATCATTACATGAGCTTGCTTTCTGTAAGTGCTCCCAGGGCTTCTGTCTTAGATGTGGATTCCTTAAATTTACTACGTGCTTGTATTCGGCTTTACATTTTCAAACTTGTTGGCAATTTGTGTAAGTCTAGTAACTTGGGAATGTATCAAAATGCTAGCCCTTCTTTCGTTCCTCTTTCTACGAGTACTGCATTGTGCAACACACCTAGAAAAAGGAAAATGTCTCTGAGGATATCCCTTCCAGCAGAAAGAAAATACTAACTGTAATGCAGGCACCCTTGCACCATGATGCAAGGGTGTCATATGGTTTCCACTACTCCAGTAGGAACTGTGGATTTGTTGGGAAACATAAACATTGAGATTGGGGCCAGACTGATTACGTGAAACCCCTCAGGATATGTTGCCCTAGAGACCAGCTAGCTCACAGTGCCACCATGAGCCCACCTAAGCTAGACAGGTGGTAAATTGTTTGGGGAACCTCAGAACATAACAACCCAGATCCCTCCGAGGAATCGTGGAAGCAGATCCAGAACCTTTTTGCTCAGTCACTCATGTGCTCATAGAGAGATATACAAGAAAGACTCTAGGAGGTATTTTCAATATTTATTGAACCATTGTGATTCTTGTATAAAATATATGAGCTGTAAAGATCAATAGACAGAAGCAGATAAAAGTGACCAGTGGTATAAGGATGGTGAAGAGAATGAACAATTTCACCATTGTGCTAAAACAGGGTATATATGCTGGCATATCTGGGCTGAGAATAGTGTATTCCTACTATGGGTTCCCTAACCTAGTTGACTAGGGTGTGTGTGAAAGTGCTCTTCCAAGAATCCCCTACAGGATGTTCTAACTCCCCTTTACCTGAAGGCAACGTATGTAGGCCCCTGTCTTGGTCACAGGTTGGACATCTCTCCTTGCAGAGGGATCAACAGGAACCATCTACGTTGAAACTGCAACACAGCAATGACTTTGCAAGTGACAGTCAAGTGCTCCCTTCCCGAGTTCGGACACGCCTGTGTATTTATAACAATGGCATCCATGCTTTGGTGTTGATGCCCCAGCTGAGCTGACATTGTTTATTGTCAATGTTGCCTAATGAATGAAATACCAAACAACAGCATTTGCACAGGCCCTTGTCTGAAATGTTTGAGGTGTCGTTCTAGTGTTCTTGTGAAGGGATTTTGTAAGTAAAGTAGTTTCGAAGAGACTAACCTTGCATTGCCATGCAAGCAAATGTGTGTCAAAAGTCATTGAGTGAAAGAGAAGGCAACTTAAGAAACATGTGCATGTTAAAATGGCAGTGTTTCTTACCTAGCCTAACGAGGCCACATGACAAGGGTGCCTGCGCTAGTGCTTGGCAGTAACAAGTGCACCAGCACAGAAAGAGAGCAGGAATGCGCCATTTGGTAGTAATTATGGAACGTTCCTGCTCTCTTCATTTGACACACCACGCTATTTTGCTGCAGTGCGTTGCACCAAATGTTGAGCAATTTCACCCTTTGCCTCCAGGCTGATAGCTGCATTGTTCTCTTGCCAAAGCGAATCAGGACCAGAGTCCATTGATTGGTGGTTTTGCTATTAAGCTGTTCATCAGATGTTGGGAATAATCCTATACTCAGGTCATGCCACAGCCATGGAAGCAGATCATTGAGTCATGGACTATGAGCTAGTTACTGGCCTTTGACTCCTCTGACTGAAAATCCTTCTCGTTCCCTGGAGTGTGAGATGTGAAGTGTGAATTGTGAACTGTGAGGGTGTGCACATCATGGGCGTAGAGTAAATGCAGGCTTAGGGTACTGCAGGATGAGGGATTCCCAGAGTATATATAGTTGGGGACATTTGCTTTCAATGGCAGACATTACATACAGTCGAGAGCTGCCTCCCTTGCCATACTCATGCATCTATTTTTCTCAACCCTCTCACCCTACTGAAGCCCGGTTGTTGCGTATGTGGTTCTGATTGGCAAAACTCTCGATATAACAGTGAAATATCTTTTTTGTACCAGTCCCCGTGGTTCAGGTCGCTTTTGACAGGTCTATATGGAAGAAGCAACACCTTATTAAAGACTGAGGCTTATTGCCAGTGCAGCACTTGGACAAAGGATGTGTGGTACTGCATGTACATCCCTAGCCCCTGTAGCCACCTCCAGCTGAGGAGGACTGGGGCCTAGAACCAAGTACACGAGTAACTGAAGGAGTGCCTGAGGTTCATAAACTATTCATGGTTGTGTGAGGAGTTGTTGTCAACATTTCATGTACTTGAGAGCAAGACTCTGGAATACCATAGGGAAATGTGTATGCAAACACATGGAAAGTTAGGTGATGTAATGTATGGCTTGACTGGATAGAATATAACGGCAAAGTCCTATTTGTAACTCCCTGGATTCCTGGAAAACCTCGTGGTGGACCATGAACATTTGCACACCGACCCTTTGAACGCAGTGCACAAAGCTGTATACAACCATGTCTTTTAATTAAAAATATGATAACTTGGAGATCTAGAGCAGGAACTTGGTGTTGAGATGGCACCCTGTCAGTGAGGAACACAATTGGAGTCGCGAGAGAGCAGCCTAGTGTAGAGCTGATGAGACAGTATGGCAGAAGTGTGATGCTGCAGTGAGAGCCTGCTAGTATGTGGGCCAACAAGTCCATTCTTATGTATGATATGCCCCCATTACTAACATGTGCATTAGAAACAAGACTAGAAGATTACGTAGTGGCCATATTTGAAATAAAAACCATATGGCGCTTCCAAGGAAAGAAATTATTTTTGTAAGTAGTACAATGACGTAGTACCTGCACTCCACAGGCATGCTGATACTTGGGAAAAGGAACTTTTAACGTATCTCTAACCTGGGCACCATCTTTGTGTGGTGCCTCCTGATACTGTTAGGATGAACAATTTCCTATTTTCTAATTGTCGGCCATCTTTGAGATAGACACACTAATTGCACCAGTGTCCATTTGAGATGCCAAAGACAAAGATGCATCACAATAGCCTTGAACCATTTACATGAACGGTGACAATTTCCTTCCATTGAAGAGCATAGATACTGAAACATCCATGCACAGCACTACAAGCACTCTGTAGGCGGACTCACACGCCTACTGTAGCAATGAAATGTCTATATGGAGTTTAAGAAGAAGTACTCCATAGGCCATGAATGCTTTTTATAAAACCAATGCCTGTTATGTGATCTGATCAAAACATGAAGAGCACGATCAACAACTCTTTGCTTTCTATGTACGTCTCTTGGATTTTGGGCAGGCCAGTGGGCCCGAGTGTATAGCATTCACTCAGAGATGCACGTGTGCAGCTCCTACAGCTCACTCTTCCCCCTTCATGCAGCCTCCCAAATAAATACTCATTTCTCTTTGTAAAGGCCTTCCTTTTCAGGATATCCTCAATTCAGCACCCAAGGTCTTAGGAAATGCACCGGAGGGTTGGGTTCCAGTTGAGGTATGGTTACACCACACGGCGATGCTTCAACCAGACAGTGTAGCAAAGCACACGTGCATGCCTGCTCTCCACAAGTCTGGTGTGAACACTGTTCATTCTTTGTTTCATCCAATATTCTGTAGCACAAGCCCCTCGTAAATAGGGAAATTGTTCTTATCAGTAGAAATGCGAGCACGGTAGACCCTACGGCCCCCAACTTACCCAGTCTGCTGCAGAGGGACACTGAGCCCACGAGGAGCTAAAGCGGGCGACGGGGAGGTGCAGGGGCTCCAGAAGAGGCTGAATGGAGATGCTCGCACTATGCCCTGGAGCAGCAGCGGCTTCTCCGCTAAGGCCAGGGAGTGTCGCCCACTGCTTTAAAGCAGTAAAAGAAAAGAAACATTAAATGGTAATATCTCAAGGTTATTGTCATTTTATGTTTCCTGTGCTGCAGGTTTGCGACTTTGCAGGCGGGGCAGGGCTGCTCTGATGACAGGGGAGGAGTGGTTTGCTCACTCTAAGTGTGCAAGAATGTTTGGCCGGCCCTCTAGGACCAGCCAAACATTCATGTACACTTTGAATGCTCTACATGCAGGTTGCATTACAGCCTGCGTGGAGAACATGCCCAGGCTCCCATTCCCTGGCTGAGCGCCGAACCACGGCGCTTAGACCAATCACAAGGCTGCATTTCAGCATTGTGATTGGATATGGGGAGCTTGGGTCCTTCCTTTTCCAACCCCAGGGGAGAGACGATGACAGAGGGACAGAGGAGAGAACTGGTGATCTTGTAAGTGGTTTTAATTATTTTTTACCTTAGTCACCCCAACCCCCTCGCCCCTACCACTCCACCCATGCCACCCCTCCCCTCACCGTACCAGCCACCACTGCCCTGGAGTAATGAGTGACTGACACTACATGATCGCCACCCTGTGAAAAGGCAGCCGAGGAACAGGCACTCATTGAGCCCTTGTGTGCTTGCTGGATATCAGGGGGAAACATTGTTTACAACGCAGTGTTTACACCGCACTACCTTTACAATGATGCCATTACAAGCAAGTCGTTACTACGACTTGCACTGGATGGTGCTGTTGGATAAGGAATATTGTAAGTTTATATTCCAACACCTTCCCTACTGTTACATGGGCTGGTGTTGGAATATAAAATTATAATAATCCTCAATCCGCGCACACCAACGCAAGTCGTTGTAATGACTTGCGTTGTAATGGCAGCATTGTAAAGTACCGCGATCTAAAAGATCGCGTTGTACTGACGTACATCCATATCAGGTGTGCACTCAGATCCTGGAGGTGGACTCTGGGGAGCAGTCACACTCAATCTGAAAGGCCCTCTTACAGTCTCTCCCAGTGCGACCCTATCCATTCTACCCACTTATCACAGCTGGACTGGGGATGCGTTTTCCACACCAAAACACCGTTCTCTCTCAGGAACTGAGTGCAACTCTTCCACTCAGGGGGGCAGAGCATTGCTGTGGTTCTCTCTACTTTGGCTGTTCATGTTTTCTCTCATTTCCTCCAGAGCATCCAGCACCGCAAACTGAAGCATAGAGCCTTGGCATAACTGACATGGTAATTTTATAGGTACATTAAATTTACGAGTTAACGTCTAAATCTAATGTACCAATAAAATGCATGTATCCATGGGTCAATTACAGTGGCATCAGATCCATCCCTTGCCGTCCATCTCCACTAGCTTCTGGCCTTGTGCTGGGGCCTTGCATTATGTAAGTTGAAGTTATTAAGGGCTTGTACAAGTCATATGTTTGGCTCAAAGCCATCCATATTGGATGTATCTAAGGCCTTATGGGATTGTATGGATGTGAGCAAGTCATGTATCCGGCTGGAAATCAAAGTGTGAGTGATAATGGCCGCCTTTTGACTCATTAATAACTCATGGCGCATTCACTTCCTGCACACATCCTCAAAGCCGTTTGCAGTTTTATGTGCCACCGGAGGCCTGCACTAGATTTCTTTTGTTTTGCTGAATCAGTTCATTTTTGTGAGTGATGGTGGTTTCATTCTTATGTACAGTTGGTGTATGGTGTAAGCATGATATATTTATACTGCATTCCCACAGGCAGCAGCAGTTGCGTTATGCTTATTGATCACATTTTGCGATCCGGGTTGACCATGTATAGCCAATCGTGATTATGGGTGCTGCGTAACCATGGCTACCCATTGAAAACACCCATATTGAACAGGATGTATAATTGCTGATCAAAAGCAAACATCTGGGTGCCACTAGTAGTGTAACATGATTTTAGAAATGTAGTAGCTGAGTCCAGACGTTTAGAGGATTTTTAGATGTTTATTTGTAGATAGTTATGTCATCCAGTGAAATCCAATACAAGACCCCACCAGGAGCAGCCAGCATGCTGCTCAGCCCTACTCGACTGACATGTCGGCTCCCAACATTCTGTAACACATCATTGGATAAACATTCCACTGGCAGAGCAAGAGATTGCATAAATAACATCAAAGCCAGGATATAAAAGAACCTAAACTGGATCTTAGCTCATGCTAGTGGTACTTAAACCATTGCTTCATCTCCAGGTCCTGATGCGGGAAGAAGAGTTCGGCCCTACTCTCACGACCATAACATTTGCTTGTAGATCCATTGGCAGACTGAGACACCAGTCTTCAACAAATCTCAACAATGAATCAAAGCTCTGTAATTAAGAAACGCCCTATTGACCCGCATCATGAATATTCTCAATCGCCTTGCTTTCCCCGGGACCATCAAGACATTCAATGTGTCTGATTATGTAAAGCTGCCAAGTGGACCATTGTGCGGTACGTATCGATGGGCGATACTACCACATTTCTCAGCTGTGATTCATCTTGCTGCACGCAATCAGAACAGTACACCTGCCTTCATGGACAGCAGTCACAAATACACCTAACTCCTCCTTCCTCATCCTCACCCTCCATGCGCCTCCAGCTTCGCATAGGAACTTCACTGCTGTGCAGGTCTGTTTTAACAAGTGGCTCTTCCCTAGCACACCTCCTAACACTACTTTCCAGCCAAGTTAGCTGTGGTCAGACACTTCTCACACACAGTGGCATAGCATGGGTGACAGCAATGAAAAATGACCCTCCCCATCTCCTGGTCTGGTAGTAGGAAACAGCCCAGTTCTGGACCCTGGTACCACTTCACCTGCTGCACTATTTATAGCTACGCCCCCACTCATAAACATCCCCCAGCTCTCTATATATATGTCACATCAACTAATACCCTTCGAATACTTATATTCATGTCTTTTCATCCTTTCTGATGGCAAGATGACAGCCCTTCAATGCATATTAGTGGCTGCTGAGCGCTATATAAATGACAATGCTCAGTTTTAGTCCCAAAAATTATTTTCCCTCCTCCCGAGTCATGCTACAATAGAGGATGTACATAACACTGCATTTTCTGTACATTTTCTGTAGTGGTTTGACTTGTCTATATCGTGTGGGACAAGTGGCGCTTGGATAGAATTCTAGGCCTTTCTCCTTATGATACGCACTCCTCCTCCCTCCCTCCCTGGTGGCTACTCTTTTTGAGGTCTGCCACTGGCAGTAGTCTTCTTGCCAGCAAATGTTGTTGACCCATGTCCATATTACCATCACAATGTAATCACTGATGCGGCACCACACTGATGGCATTTGTCCATTGTGCTTTGTTCACCTGATTCTGTTAATTAGGCCTGTACAAAATTTGCATAATTTCTTTTGTGAAAATTTTGGGAAATTTCCATAACATTTCACAAAATGTTAAGAATTGACATTTTTTGTCTCTCAATGTTTTCTCTTGTTCATTTTTGGACGCAAGGAAGCACTTTGGGCTACAATTAGAGCAAAATTGTGCTGCAGCAGTCAACAGCCACGCTCGTGTTTTCTGCTCACATTGTTTTTGTGCTCCCATGATAGGATTTTTACCCAAGTGGAACAGAAATTTACCGACATGATGGAATGGCATAATTTCAGGTATTTCATTTAGCAAGCGAAACCCAAAAAGCTGGAAAATACACAAGATTATTCCAGTGTAAAGAAAATGTTGCCCAGGCCTACTGCAAATACCAGGGTACTATACAGATCATTTCTAGGAGTCATTAACCCCATTATCTCTATTTGATATGTGAGTTCAGTTTAGGTTTGGATTCATTTTTTTGCACCAGACCATAATTTTGCACAAATGTGACTATGTTTCCAGTAAGTTCTCCTTTTTTTGCATTTTTTTTGTTGCCATTGGGAAACTGTTTTGAGGAGAAATTGTCATGCAACCACCAAATATTTTGAAAATGTATCTCATATCGCTTTTTACCCAAGGTTACAACTTGAATACAGTCTTCCTGCAGATGACCACGCAAAACACTGAGCAGGGATCTTCAAAGAATTTGGTACAAGTAGAATACCTCGCATACATGTGCATATGCATGATGCAGATAACTTACAAAGCGAAATTGACATTGCATGCGTAACTAGGGCGTTAAGCGGGGGGGATCCTGCCGGTGCTGAGCACCGAGAGTTCTAAAAAGCAGGTGCTGAGACGGGTCCCTATCGGGTTCTCCATTTTTGTCTTCACCTTCAGGATGAGAAAAAAAATCTTAACTCTGCAGTAGTCCCACCCTTCACTGCCTTTGAGGTAACTTCAACGAGACTCGTTATAGTTCTTTCAGTCTCATCATTTAAGAACTAAAGCATTTTCAATATTAAAACAACAAAGCCATAGTTGTTGCTTATTTACAGGGCATGAGTCGGCGGTGCACAGGGGTACACAGCGTCCAATCACTATTTTCACAGGGTGGACTCCGTCCCCCCTGCCAAGAAGTTGGGCCCACAGAAATATGTTGAACTTGTCCCAGTGTCATTTTCAGACACCAGGACACGTTCAGCAGCTCCTGCATGTTGTCTGCTTTTCATTCTCAGCAGCAATGTCCAGGCAGTTAGGGGGCTGTTTTTACACCTGCAGCTGTGCCAAAGATAAAGGCAGACGTTAAGGGGCCATCTGGCATTCTTTTGATTGAGTATCAGACAGGAGGCAGCCTGGAACCTCTCACTTAACACCTTGCCTGCGCTGAACGTTCCGCTGAGGTGCGGAACGTTCTATAGCATGCGCGTGGCCGCGCAGTTCAAGGGACGTGCGCAGCACTTCTGAGGTAGTGCACCCGACGTCCTTTGAACGTGGACAGCACTCAAGGGGTTAAACGCAAATGTACAGGAGAGGAAACAAAAGCAAACAGCTTGTCATCTCTTCACAGATACTAAAGAGATGCATGCTCTTTACTTTTTTCAGTCCCTGTATATAAGTGCGTGCACTGTAAGAATATCAGATGGTATGGTCTGTCCCAGTACTTACACAAATAACAATATAAGTAGCACTATGTTATTTCTTTGATAGTGCTCCTCCTCCTAATGCAGAGTCTTCCAGTGAGGTCACTTCCTGTGATGCCATGTGGGATGTCATGCGCCGAGACGTCATGTACGGTGTTGGCACGCGTCATGATGTCACTTGCATATTGCCTAACTTGGCAAGTCCCCCTACTTCTTTTTATAGGACTTGTGCCCTTCTTATTTATCTTATACAACTAAGAACAATTGGAAAAGACAATACTCCTGAATTGTTGTAGTTGTAATATTACTTGTATTTTATATCTGGATGCAATATTAGAAGCAGCATATTTACCAGTCAGGTGCATACTATGTTAAGCACAGATTTTTAGCTTACATCTTTTAAACCACGCCCTAATTACATCGGCCACGCCCCTTCGAGAGACCCCCCAGTTTTTTCATCCCACTTAAAGCCCTATGCATAAACTTTATTAAAATGATGCATCTCATACATGAAAATTATATGTTATTTCGCCCACCCGTAATGTACGTTTCTTTGCTAATTTTGTAGTCTTTTATGGTATGCGAAAGCTAAGCCTCGGTCGGCCATTGATTTTCCGAAGTAAGGCTAGCTCCGGTATCAGTTTTGTGTCATCAGTTGATATAGCTTCCTATTTCACAAGCTATTATCACTCTTGCTCTCACGTGTACCGAAATGTAGTGATAATGTGAGCAGTGGCACAACGAAACTCGGGGGGAGAGAGGGGGGGCTGCAAAGTGCAGGGAGGGGGTCCCAACGCTCTGGCCCCCTAAAATCCAGGCAGTGTTTGATAGATTGCAAGCAGAGGTTGCTAAAAAGATGTGTTATTTTTCCCCCCAAATGAATGGCGACGCATTTGAAACGGTTCGTCCTGTTCCATTTTTTTCTCTCCAGATGAAAAGCAACATCGGTTTCCAGGAACTGATGTTCCCAAAGGGAAAGACATGACGCGCGCTCATAGTAAACACAAACACGCAGCAGACGTTCGAGGTGTTGGGTGTTTTTTTATTTTTTGCTCCGAGGATTCCCTCCATTTTTGGGCAGCTTCCCTCGCCCCCGTCCCTCCCCCGCAACATATTGGCAATATCCCTCATCTCAATAAAGTCGTGCGCAGACATATTGGCAGCCATGTGCGAGCTCTCCTCGCGCTCTGAGAGGCGCGCGCGCCCGCCCACTCGCTGCTGCCTGCACTTTGCAAGAGCTTGAGTGAAAGGCAGACACGGGGCTCCGCAGCGCGATGAGTCAGGGCTGCGATTAATCAGGGAGTGAGTGGGAGGCCACCAGGCAGGGACTCAACCAAGGCCTTCCCTACTAAATGCAGGAAGAACCAGCAGCCAGGGCCGGAGAGGGGAACCAAAGGCAGCCCTCGCAAAAATGCTCAAACGGCCCTACTGCTGTCACACTCTCACTTTAGCACTCTCCTTCTATCCACGTATTCTCTCTCTAACTCTCCCTTCCTTCCCCATCTTCCTCTCGAACCCACCTGTGCCTGGAAAGTGGCAGAGGCTCCAGGAGCGGCCCTGGGCTTTCAAAACTGACCTCCAAGGTTCAAAGCCAGACTCCAAGGACAAGCCAGGCCGGCTTTAGGGCTGTTTGACCAGTGCGGTTGCACTGGGCACTGACCTGTGGAGGGAGTGCTGGCCTCATAGGGGTGGGGGGCACTGTGTTTAGAAATAACTTGTGATTGGAGAGATATGGGGCACTTATGCCCGGTTGTAGTGAGGGAATCCGAGGAGGCGGTCATGGGGTGTGGGGGTGCCAAATATAAATATCACACCGGGCGCCACCAGTGCTAAAGTCGGCCCTGTGGACAAGGGTTCCAGCCCCTCCGAGTGCAATAAAAGTCTGTGTGGCCCTGCCCCGTGCTCCAGCAGTGACTGAGAGAGGCAGAGGGGGTCATGAAGAACCACTGCAGGTTCAGGAAGAAGATGTGGCTTAGTGGTTGGTGCTGCCAACCTGGGCTTGAACTCTGGCCTCTGCACTTGGCTCAACATTGTGTGATTCTGATTAAATTCTTATTCTCCCTGTGTCTAAATGTGTGAAATATATTTGTGTAATGTGCATGTTGATCATCTACAAACAACCCTAGCCCCTCCCACATATAAATGCCAGAATTTGTAGAGCGCACAGCTACCTCCGGAGAGGAATCCCTGCACTGGGGGCTGTTGGGAGGATTAAGCAAGCTATTGCCCAGAGTCACATGGTGCTGGGCTAGCCTACCGCTGGAGCCGGGGATCAACCGTGAACCCTGTGGTCCAGAGTCAGGCCCCCTGGCCGTTGCGCCACACCTCTTCAACATAAAGTACTCCTTTGGTTTGTGCCATGTAAATACCTGAATGCAACTCAGATGGAGTTGGGGGAAAACAGCAGATGTCTTTAAGTATTACACACACTACACCAAAGTTCTACAGGTGGCATCAGACAAAGAGAAAATCCAGGTTTTTAAAGCTTTCCTGAAGGGGGCTTCCTGGGAAATCAACCGCAATAAGAGAGGAAGTTTATTCCAGGCTTTAGTGCCCAACACTGAAAGGGATTTGCCACCTTTTGTGGCCAAATTAAAATGGGGGGGGGGGGGGTGAGTAAACACTGATGCTCGGATCTCAGACAGCGAGTTGGGTAGTACCTTTTAAACCTATTACATAAGTAGGTTGGGCCGCGTTGGTGAAATGCCCTAAAAGTG
The DNA here is from genome assembly GCF_964261635.1 of Lissotriton helveticus. Taxonomy (NCBI): domain Eukaryota; kingdom Metazoa; phylum Chordata; class Amphibia; order Caudata; family Salamandridae; genus Lissotriton; species Lissotriton helveticus. Next base: position 180,449,383 of record NC_136063.1, read on the forward strand.
ATCAGGAGAAGTTTAAACAAGATTCTTTTGCCTATTGGCAGCCAGTGAAGGGTGTTTAATGCTGCTGAGGCTGATGACCTACGGGGCAGACGTAGTACAAGACGGGCCGCCGCATTTTGGACCATTTGCAATTTATGGAGAACAGTTTTATTTGCTCCAACATATAGTCCATTGCAGTAATCTAGTCTAGAATTGATTAGGGCCACGGCGACTGTTTTCCTCGCCGATAACGGAAGAAGATCAAAAAACTTCCTTAGTGCTTTGATGATCTGAAAGCACATGCCTGCTACTGCCACGGCCTGAGGTTTAAAAGATAGCTGATGGTCAAATTTGATACCCAGATTGCGGGCGGAGGTAATTGTATTGGGGGGAACTTCAGCCTCTGCTGGCCAGCATACTGTTGGAGAGAAAAAGTTATTGTTCCCTATGGGTAAGATTTCAGTTTTTCCGGCATTGCACTTTAAATGGTTGTTTGTCATCCATTTAAAAGTTGAAGCAAGACAATCCTTCAGATCTTCCTCGGCACCTGGCCGCTCCCTGTCCAACACCAATATGATATGATATGAAACATATATACTTAAAAAGCCATCTTTGGCTCTGATTATGACAGGACTGGAAAAGTATAAGGTAATTACCACACCCAGTAAATACTGACACTGTAAGGTCTAGCATTTAACAGCTGTTGGATTTTTGCCTATTTTGTATATTCCTTTGGTATATGAAAATTTTGAAGCAAAATTTGGCATTTTTCTCACAGAACTCGACGTGTATAGGTATTTACGATTTTTTTTTGTCCTGGTCTATTTTTCTGATTTGACTTGCCAAAATGTTCTTGAGGGGAAAAAACAGGTATGGGGTATTTCCCATAAATCTCACAATTCTAGCCCCAGCACAGGAGTTTGTCTAGGGATCAGAACGTAGCGTCCCACACCTGTAATTAAGGCCAATGAGGTTAGGACAGCTGAATCCTTAAATATAGATTTATTTTACATTGCCAGATCTGTTAACAAATCAAAGACCAGAACGGAAAACCATATGTAGGAGGATTGACCGATTCTATATCAAAGGGGGAGTGAATGTCAGGTTTCCCTCGCCTTCCCGAAGCCTGACTATTGAAGAAAAACAGCTGGTAACCCCTTTTTGTACTTCTCTGATCCCTCTCTTTAAGGCGACAGTGCCAGTGATGATGACTTCGATGTGTATTTTTATTTATTTATTTTGAAAGTTTTATATAGCGCAAACAAGACCCTTGAGGGTATCAGAGGTAAGTGTCTTAGATACATAGGTACAAGGTAAATAACATAACGTTCAATGCTAGTCAATGATGTATGTCAATCATGCTTTTGACAAACATGTGACAATTTGTATGAGGGAGCAAGCAACAAATAACTGAATTCTTTGCCGGTCACAGATCAGCATAAGTCCTGCTTGAAAAACATAAGGTTTACGTGTTTCTCAGCTTGGCTCCTGCTTAGGATGTTGATCATCTTTCGGGCAGCAGCAAGAGGCCAATGATGGCCCAGTAGTCTTTAACCCCTTCGATGCTGATGACGGAACCGTTCCGTCATCAGTCACGGCTGAGCTGTGCTGATGACGGAACGGTTCCGTCACGACCGCGCCCTGATCTGGAATGTCCAGCACAGGGGCGGAATCGGCGCCGCGGTCAAGGTGTTAAAAGTAAATAAGGGAATCCCTTGCACTGTACTCATAAGGAATGGCCCCATGCCTCTGCCAACATCAACTTGAATGTCCCCGTTACTCCAGAGCTTTCATCCAACAGTACTAATCAGGCAAGGACTTGTAGGTTTGCATTTCCAAATATAGATACTAGACTTAACATCAAACAATGCTTATGGCTAATGTTTCAAATACACAAGATTGGCAACAAATCACCTATATGGCACTGGGCCACTTATCTATGCATCAACTCTGAAATTTCAGGCGGTCCATAGGAAAGAATAGGGACAACATAGTATCAAAGCTTACAGATAATAATGGAAGTATTACATTCAATGAGCATTATTTAGACATTGAAGTGATTGTGTGTGCAAGTCTGTGGGAGTTAGCACATTTGTCAGCTACTGTCTCTGTCGAGCACTATATAGCTTCTTCAATTATTTTGATACAAACATAATGAGGGGATTTAAGATGAGATGGGGGTTTTAAGGTGAAGAGATGAAATCATTGACTTATTGTATGCTAATTGGAAATATAGACAGTTAAGATATGTAAGAGCCATTGAGCATGCAGGGAAACATAGAGTAAATAGATTAGTTGTGACTGTTATGTGTCAACAACTTCTCTGTTCTATGTTTTACTTCGGGGTTCTCCAAAGTCGGTCCTGCAGGGTCGGATCCATCCCAGATTTTTAGCATAGATAAATGTAGTTATCTAAAAAATCTGGCATGGATCCGCCCCTCAAGGACCAAAGTCATACAACTCTGCTTTATTTATTACAGAAATCCTAGACCTGCCTCGACCGTGTCAGAGATTAGTAGGGCTAAGAACAGGTCAAAAGATGAAAGGCACCGGAGGAGCCACCTGGTTCTGCGACTGGAATAAAAGGATCCCTCACCCAGGTCAGAGGGCTTCTACCCTCATCTTCCAGACGGAGAAGAGACCAAGTAAGGACCTGGATGGTAGAGCAGCAGGCCAGACAAAATGCCTCTGGATAACACCGCTATGCCATCTCTTGTAGGATGCCACAAGCAGGTATGGGGTTGACATTTGTAGGTCGGATTGTGAGGGTTCTGAAAGTCAGAGGTTGGAACTGGAGGCAGTGTCAGGTTGAAATAAGCAGATCGGGGGTTTTCATGCAGGGAATAGCAAGTGAAGGTTTTTTAGGCAGAGGTCAGCAGTTGTAGAGGTGTTGGTGTGAAGAGATAAAGTGAGCATTGCAAATCATACTGCGGTAGGAGGCCATTTAGGGATTAACAGATAAGTAGTTGTTAGGGAGAGACCATCAAGTGAGCGGACTTTAGCAGATGAAGTGATATCAGGCACAGGTTAGCAGGTGGGAGAGGACACTCATCATTAGGAGGTGGATGTGTGTTATTAAGAAATCAACAGGTGAATTGTTGGTAAATTGAGTTAATGAATGACCTATATTCAGGGCCACTCTAATTTTGCAACTAGAGTGGACCAAATTATGTGCAGGGCTCACTAAATCATAGGGCAAGAAAAGGAAAATGATGCAGCATAATTCAGTGCATTTTGTGGTAGTATTACTTCATGATTGATTTTATAATTGTACACATGTTAAAATTGTCTGGGCACAGATTTCACCCCATTAGTACCAGTTAAACACCCAATACAGCAATAAGCAACTGAAAGGGGACCAGTCAACTTATGCAAAGGGTCCTCCACTGCTCGGCAACGTGTCACCACATTTTAGTAACTTTTCCTCCATTTGAGCAAGAATTTTTTTGGTTTAAATCTTTAAATTATGCAGCATACGATGGATTATGTGCAAATTCAGCAATTCCATTAGTATGTGGAAACTGCCACATAATTCCAGTGGTCATGTGCCAGCTGCAACCATAGTCTAACGTATTACCACCTGGCTGTAAGACGGAAAAACTGATTGTCTCTGCAGTAGATGTTCTTCTCTCGCTGATGGCTCCAATAGTGTCAGTACCCTGAATCTTTTAGATTTGTTAGCAGCATTTAACACTTTCAGTCTCTGCATTCTGTTAAACAGGTTGTGCAACATCCCTTTAGGGGTATTAACTGGTTTAAATCATTTCTAGCCAACGGGCTCCACTCTCTCTATGTGACTTTTTAACCTCTGCATAAAGCCTCTTGCCTCTTTCATTTACTCCTGTAGTTTCCAGTATTTTACAATTCCTAATGGCAATCAATGCATGTCCTGGCGTAACAGATATTCAGCTGTTGACAGTGTTTTGGTGTTGCATGTTCAAAATCAGGGAGTGGATGGTGAGGGACTCGCTCATGCTCAAGCTGAAATGACGGAGGTCCTTGAAGCGTGGGTGGAGGGGGTTGTGGTCCATTGCAACCAGGATTTATGGACTCAGCAGAAGGGCACTTGTCCTCAGCTCCCTCATGTGGTCAAATGTCTCGGGAGTCACGTTTGATTCTGTGCATCAAATGCTGACTCAGGTATCAGCAATTGACTCCTTCTGCTCTGTTTTCAGGTGAGGAAAGTTAGAAGAATTCTTCCTTACTTATTCTGGGTAGGAAGTTGCTCCATTGTCTCTGAGGTTATTGGATAATGTAAATGGGTAGCCATGGCCTTTTAGGTCCATTGAACCCCTGCCCCAATATACTCAGAGACTAGCTGGTCTCAAGTGTGTAAGCGCCAGGATACCCGTACGGTCACAGTGCGCTCTATAAATACTGTTTACAATTACAATTACAATTAAGTAGGGGTGGGCGGAACTCACAGAGTTTGCCTCAGTTGCTTAAAAACTCAATGAGATACTGGGGATTTCCACCAATGGCTGGAAAATATGCAACTCACGCAATTTAGCGTCATAGTGCTGAAAAATCAGTGCAAATGTCACCATGTGTTGCACAAGAGCATGCAGCCATTCGTATTGATTTTGCTGCCACATGAGTAGAAAATCTACTAGTGGCAGCAAATCTATTCAATTGGCAGCCCTCTGACCGCAACCACATGCGGCCGCTCATGTAAGAAAATAGTGAGAGGACATCAAATCTTGCTCAGCCTTGTGAGAGAAAGATTCCACTACATGGCGATTGACGAAATATGGCCAGAAATCTGCATTAAAAAGTAACATGAAGCTACCAAAGTTCTGCCAGTTCAGCAGGCGGAACAACACTTTCTACTGACCCTTAGTGTTGAGCAAACCGTTCATAATTGCTAGCAAAAGCTACACAATTTGTTAGACAGATTTATAACCTCTGCTCCTCAATTCAGGAGGACGTCTGTTCTAAAACAGCTACCCTGGCTGCGACTTCATAATCGAAAACTCCATTGTTTTATTAAAGAAACATGGATTTTCTTTTATTTAGCTGTCTATCTAAATATCATCCTATAAGAGACTTTGCTCCTCGAATCTCATGCTACTTACCACCCCCCAACCTAGAATGGGAGATAGTCGTTCTCTGTCCTTGCTCTCACTCTTTTAGTTTTGGACTCAGGAAACGTCTTCTCTTCTCCTTCTCAAGAACAAATGAAAAACCTACCTTTTAAACTGTTTCGTTATTTACTATTCTGGATTCTTGTAGCTACAGATATACTTTTCTGGTACCAACAGACCATTTGGGTAAAATAGCAAAAGACAAAACACGACTGAACCAAAGTTGTCTCTTCACCATAGTCATCCTGGCTTTTTGCTCTTTTTTTCTAGACCCTGATTTTGCTGGCATTACAACTCTATGTGGTGTAATTCTACCATATATTTCCCTCATTGTGTGTGCTAGGCCAGGAAATGGTACTGTCAAATTGGTTTCACCCAATTGGTGTATTTAATTCTTTAGCAAGGCCACTGAAGACTGACACAGAAAATGCATCAGTGGCTTTGACGTTTAAGGTCATATGTGGGTTCCAGTGATAGTTACATGTCATATGTGGGCTCCAGTGTCAAAAATGTTTGCCTTACAAGAACACAATTCAGCCCTGGCTGATCTGCCATTTAAAAGCACTGCAGTGACACATGGCATGAACACTGGGTGTACTAAGTAGGAAAGCTTTTTTTATATATCTGATATGTCATCCGGAAAGTATGCCTTGCAAGCACACACAGCTGGGTTCCAAATGTATAAGCATATGGCATGCATCATATTGGGAATATTATGCCCTCGCAGTTAATTGTTTAAAAGCTGTTTTCCATGTATAGGTAAAGCTATATTTTACAGGAAAGGCCTAGGTTGAATAAAATCCTAAATTCTTATATCCACCTGGGAAAATTACACAACGGTCATTAACAGTAGTTTTTCACTTGGTTACAAAAATCAAAATCAATGTTGAAAATATGTTTTAAGTAACCTAAATGGAAAAGTATATTGATGCTGTCTGAGAGAAAACTGATTTAGAACTATTTGCCTCTCAGCGCTGCTCCTAGTACAACACTCATGGCTGGATTATAATGACTGCGCTCAGAGCAAAGATACCCTACCAAATTATTAAAACACAATGTTGCTATTGTTTAACAAAGTTCAACGAGAAACTCAACCTTCTGCGCTTGGACATTCCAATGCCTTCAGTCTTTCATGTGCTCAGTGTTAAGATAACTGCACTAAAATGCCATGGTCTCTGAAAGGTCACTCATGCAATTTTCTAACACTTTCTTAGTTAGTATATCAAGGTAGCCTTATGTCCCCCAGGCTCACTTGCTCGCAGATAATTTTGAGAACACAGTGATATAATGTTTCATTTTTCAGTACAAGTTCATGATTTCTGGGCCCAGAAAGTAGGGAGGCTGTCAACAGGGATGATTAGCCATCTGATAGGGAGCAGGAATAGTTGGCAGAACAACGTTCAACCTTACTACTTCTTATTTTGGCTTGTTCACGCCAAATAGTATTGGCAGGAATTACTACTCTTCATTTTTAGGGTCATCTAAGACTCTCTGGTTCCAGGCCTAGCAAAAGTGAAAGCCATTTTCGACCCTGACAGAGGGGTGTGTGTTTCATTTACACAGGGGAGTTGCTTGGGAAGAGCTAGAGCCCCACCATATGTGGGATAGGGGCAATCAACTTGGCTCTTGGGAATTTTGCGGTAAAGGACAGAGGAAGTACTGACCAAGGAGGTGGTATGGTGTGAAAATAATTACAACTGGACATATGACACTCTCAAAGGCCTGGCTAGTGCACAGGATAAGACTGGCACCTCACTACCACCTCCAGAGAACATTGCTGGGCCTGGGAAAAATATCCTGAATTAAAAGACTACCTAAGAGTGTGGAAAAAGACCAAATGTCTTCTATCTGACTCCTATTCATATAAAGAGCCTGGAACTGCTCTCCAAGGTTTAAGTGGTTGGCCTCCTGTTTGCCTGCTCAATAGGCACAAAAAGCAGATGTATTCTTGAAACGCAAAGCCCAGCTGACTAGTATGAACTCAAACCTGCAGTGGCCCTGGAGGGGGTACTGGTGCCTAGCGGCCTGCTCTGAGGACCACAAAGCTTTAGGAGTGACCAACAGGAACATTCCCAGCACTTGTAGATAAGCAGGACTTGGTAATTTTTCACGTCCTTGGAGAACCAGGTCAATGTGCTGTGGCTTATTCAGAGACGGGACTTACTTGAGGGACAAAAAAAACAGGTTTATCCCACTCAGGTATGTACACTTCATCGCAATGGCAGTGGAGCATACATACTATCAAAATAATGGCCAGCCCGCCAAATTTACATGCGGGCAGACCATAGGTTTAATCACCGTGGAGACTACTCTGTCTCTGTTGTGATTAAACTCCTCTAACGAGCCTGTAGAGTAAGGGCCATCGACAGCAGCCCTGTAATTCGGCCCACCTAATTTAGATGGATGTAATTATAGGTCAGTTTTCACTGCTGTGACCACCAGGAAAACCCTGGCGATAAGAGTCAGAGAAAACTGCTAATTGCTCCCCTTGAATTCTGTTTTAGGATTTTCTTTTTAAAAATTAAAAAAAGAAAACTGTTTGGTGCAGGACTCTGTCATGTTGATGGAGCCCTGCACCGAACTGAAACAGCATTGATAGGAGCTGCCCTGATGGAGATTCCTGTCAATGCTTTATAAATGACGCTCAGCTTAGTGGTTATTTATAAATCTGGCAGGTGGTCCCTCCACCAGGGAGACTAGGTAATTTACTCTGTCACCCTAGTGAAGCAACCAGGACTTAAACCAGACCCTAACTGAAATCACGGTGTCAGCTACACAATCCAGGTTTATCCTGCTATGGGTTTTAGGTGCAAAAACAAACAGCTTCAACAAGCACCTAAAGAGGACTTATTCACATTTTAGGGACTCTTGCTGGCTTCAGCGTTGGACCTTGCCCAGCTGGAAGACTTTAATCTCTCAAATGTAGACCAAATCCCAGTGTAAAACTGTGACCTGGGCGACCCCCTTGGTGAATCTGACTTCACTCCATTGCAGTGGATCTGAAGTCACGAATAGTTCCCAGTCAACCATAAACTGATATTTTTCATTGACACTTTATTTTTTCTTAGTGCTTTTAGGCTTAAAACTATGAAGATTAATATTTCTATTTCAATAACCTTTGTGTTTTTTGCTCATTATATTTTTCTCTATTTTGCTAAAGTAATTTGGGAATTTTGTTTTCTAGTACTCTTGACTTTAAATTTGTTAGTACTGGTTGAAATTTACATGCATTTTTCTGGAGTATTGCCTGTTGATTGTGCCACTGCTACCAGGGATTGAGCATACTTTTGCTGAGAACTGTGTTTAAATCCTCTAACCACGTTTTATTTATTAGGTTGGTATGGGCCCTCTCAATAAAGTAAAAATCCACTAATGACAAAAACATAACATAACATATCATGCCAGGTTAGCAGGCAAGTGGAAGTTAGGGAGATGAAAAGTGATAAATGAGTATGACATCTGTCTATCAACCATTCAGTAAGTGAGTGGTTGCCTGGTAGATGTCAGCAGACAAAATGGAATTAGGCATTAGTTACCATGTAAGGGCGCATCATCAAGTGGTTAGCAGATGAGTGGTTGTTAAGGAGAGGTCTGCGTATGTGGAAGCATATGTTAGGTGAATGAGTATGTGTTAAGGAGATGTCAACAGATTAAGTAGTGTTGGGTTGAAGTGAAAATGTAAGGGTGCTGTGGAGAGGTCAAGAGGTAGGCAACTTGCTCAGTAAACTCTTTTAATTGGTAAACAACGATTACCCCAAAAGTTTTACAACGCAGGGAATCACAACGCGGTTGTTACAACGACCGCGTTGTGATTCCGCATACCATTACTCAGCAAGTCGGAAGAACGACTTGTGGGGGGGAAGGTGTTGGATTTAACATCCAACACCTTCCCTAGTGTCCGCATAGACTGGAGTTGGAATAGTAAATTATACTATTCCAACATCCAGCGCTCCCCCCCGCAAGTCGTTGTTCCGACTTGCGGAGTAATGGTATGCGGAATTACAACGCGGTCATTGTAACGACCGCGTTGTGATTCCCTGCGTTGTAAAAGCCAGCGGAATAATGTCATAGATTCCTTTTAATTATGTGTTGATCTATAATCAATAGCTGGTCCTCCAATTCTATTTATTTATGATATTGGCAGCTTGGTAAACCTACCTCTTCGTGTGGTTGAAAGCGAGAGATGTACCAGAGGCGAGGCCTTGCCCCTTCCTCTATCCTACAGGATGCCAAGCACATTCTTCCTACCCATGTCAAGCACATGTGAGTATTATGCAGATTGATTCTTATGCCATTAATTAACAACATATTAAGAGAGTAAGGCTGGATACAAAATTTGATAATCCACAATAAAAGTGTCTTTCACACAGAATTACACACTAGGAGTGTCAAAAAGTGGGTTATTAATTTTGGTGGGGGCTACCCTACCAATTATAATAAAACACACGTTTATGTTTCAACAAAGTTCACTGAGAAACTCTATCTGCATTAGGACGTTCTTAAGCCTTCAGTCTGCCTGGTGCACATTTTCCAAATAAACTTACTACAATGCCACAGGCTCTGAAAGGGCACTCATGAAATATTCTAACACCTTATTAATATGCCAGGGAAGTCTTGCTTGCCCCTGATTCACTCGCCCTAAGATAGTTTTGAGAACATGGTGTAGTAGTGTTTAATTTTTTGGTACAAAGTCTTGAAAATATCTAAAGCCATTGGTGATACACAGGAGTTCAGAAACGTTGCCTGTACATGGACAATAATTTACTATCACAAAAAAGACAGGAAACCCGTCACATGAGACGCACTATTCACTGGTCCAAGATGGAGCCTTACTTATTTCCTAGAAATACTTCTCAATGCAATTATAAATACATTTTGACAACAATCATGCATACATACTTTCAAAACAATATACAATAAAAAAAAATGCTTTTCCAAATTGTAAGAAGATGTTGAGATGCATAAACCATGATCCACACTAAAACTTCATTGTGTTCTTTTAATTCTTGATGTTCCTTAAAGATTCACTGTGGTTCAATAAATCTTGCAATTAAATTCACATCATATTCCATGCGTGAATCTCGGGTTTAAACAATACCCAATGCATCTCGGTTTGAAAAACCTTCATCAGGGGGTTTACTGCAAATAACAAAAACAAAAAACATTCCTCTGTAATTCCAACTGAAGTGCTTAATGAAATGTAAAATGTAAAAGGGATAGACACAGCCAGTCCCAGCATGCATCTAATCAAAATGGTTTATCATGCTTATGATAAATGTAAGTTAAACATACTCCCACCAGTGCACCCATGTGTCTGCAAAGTACACTCATTGCCAAAGAATGGTGTAGAAAAGTATGTGAGAGATGTCACCTAGGTGAATACCAAATCTACCGCATACCTGATAGCAAAAAATGAAACCTCACTATACGGATATGTGAAAAACCTGATGTGCCCAAAATGGTCGAAACTGTATAAAAACAAAAAATAATAAACCTCCGTAAATCAACACACCTCTATAGTCATTGCCAGCTATTTGTTTGCCTCTGCACTTCGAACCGAACATACCTCTAGGTGTCCAAGTAATTTCCTGTTGTCTAATTCCGCCCTCCAGTGTCGAAAAAACCTTGGTAACGCTGTATCTTAATATCCTGTCTGTGATGTGGAGAAATGATAATGAACTAAATGGCCTGCACATACATTCCTGCTCGTGTAAGTAATAAACGTCCACCCGCTAGACTCAAACAATACCTGTTCACGGTGTACACCACTTCTCCTCGGCGTTCCGATTCACTGCGTCTTCCCCGACTACTCCAAATTTGAAAACACGCACATCCCGGACGTCAGCTGAAGTCCAACCAATCATCATGATACTCCCATCTATATTCTCCTCTTTATTGTTACCAAAATCGAAAACGGACTATACTCCACCAAAATGTACCAAAATGTACCAACATGGCTCCCTCCATACGAATCTTGTCAAGCTTTATTCACACTGTCTAAAGTCCGATTTGCAAAAGGTGCTGTATACCACCAGTGATACAAACGGCCTCAATTAAAAAACGACCTAGTATGTGTGACAAAAATACAGGACTAAATAAAGAACATGTCACTAAAAAATAGCCCTCATTGAATCCATATGAAATGTGTCCACTAAATGTAAAAAATTAATGAAAATAATTAAAAGAAGTGCATGCCAATGTGAAGAAACTCCCAAATAGGGAAGAATTATATTGTCAAGCAACAATACATTTTTCATGAGCTTGCTAAACGATCACTATGAGACAATTTGTACATATAACCTATATGAAATAATATTTTAGCTGCGTTACAATGAATTCATAGAAAACACATCATTTCAATTTTGTCATTCAGCCCATCGGGTACCAAAGTTTTCAAAAAGCGTATCCAGTAAGTTTCTCTTTGTGCTAAAAAGCGAGTGGCATTCACATGTTGGGACTCGAGCACCCTCTCCCGGACTGTAAATCTCAACTGGGGAATTGTATGGTTTTTGTCTTTCCAATGCATAGCCAAACATGATTTGATATTAGCAGTGCGTATCATACTTTTATGCTCTGTCATTCGTATTTTAACTATTCTCGATGTACGTACAGTGTACACTAGCCCACACGGGCATTTGATTGCATATATTACCATATTTGAATTGCAATCAGACATATGTCGCAACAATATTTCTTTTCTTGTATGGGGATGAGCAAATTTATTACCAACCATCACATTGCCACAGTGCCCACAATTCTGACATTTCATCATACCTTTGTGTCCTCGAGCATCTATGGTACCTTTCTCCTGTTTAAGAATCTCCTTCATATTTTTAGATCTAGAAAACGCAAATAGTGGTTTGTCTACAAATACATGTTCAAAATCAGGTTCTTGGTCTATAATTTCCCATCTCCTCAAAATACATTTCTTGATAGATGTAGCTGCTGTAGAGTATTTTAACACAAAGACCTCTGTCCACGAAGGAGACTTAACGGTCTTCTCCAACAGTTTACTTCGAGGTATGGAACAGGCTTTGAGTTTAGCGTTCTCTAACACTGCTTCAGGGTAACCCCTCTGCTCATAACCCTGACTCATCATCATTATTTCAGACTGTCCTTGCGATTCATCAGAACAAATTCTGCGTGCTCTAATGAACTGAGACAACGGAAGGTGATTTTTGAGAGATTGTGCATGAAAACTGTCGTAATGTAGTGCATTGTTCCTATCAGTTGATTTTATGTGTAATCTGGTTGTTAGTTTGTTCCCTTTCTTCTCTATACAGATGTCCAAGTAGTTGATCTGTTCTGTGCTCATGGTGTATGTGAACTTAATTGTGGCATGACAATTATTCAATGTTCCTAGGGCGTTCTGCAACCCCTCTTTCGGTCCTTTCCACAGTATCAGAATGTCATCTATTTACCTCATATATAACTGAAGATCCCGTGTCCAGTTGGCATTGCTAAGAATGTGTGTCTCCTCAAATCTGGCCATGAACATGTTGGCGTAAGTGGGCGCCCCCGTAAAACCCATAGAGGTCCCTGTCTTTTGGAGGTAAAAACTGTCCTTCCAACGAAAGTATCCATGATATAAGCAAAAGTGCAACAACTCTAACAAAAATATGTTGTGGCCCTCATCGTAATTATGTCTCAAAAGCATCCATTCTGCTGCTTCCAGTCCCTCATCATGAGGGATGGGCGTGTACAAAGCTGACACATCTACTGTGCATAGCCATATCTCATCAGTTTCTGAGAACTCAATGCCCTGCACTTTCCTCAAACAGTCAGTCGTATCCTGCACATAGGATGACCAGCCCTGTACTAATGGTTGCATGTAGTAATCTAAGTATTTACCCAAAGGTTCATGTAAAGAGCCGTATCCTGCCACAATTGGGCGAAACGGAGGATCATCCAGCTTTTGTGCATTTTGGGCAACATATAAATGTTGGGTCTTTTAGGATGTTCTGTAGTGAGATACTTGCTGGTTTGTATATCAATCCACCCAAGTTCTTTAGCTTTTTCTAGGATCAACGATAAAAAGCGTTGAAATTCAGTCCTGGGATACATGTCTAACTGGATGTAGGTGTATGTGTCTTGCACATGTTGGTCTACCTTCTGTGAATAGTATGCTGCGTTAAGCACTACTAGCGCCCCTCCCTTGTCTGCAGGCTAAATTTTGATATTTACATTAGTAGCCAAACCGTGTAATGCTGTCATCTCATTTCTAGACAAATTCCTACGATTACATGATTGGTACTTCAATTTCGTTAAGTCTTTTTTTATCAATGTCTCAAATAAATCTAAAGATTTGTGAGATGTTGGTGCCATGAAAGTACTTTTAGGTTTGAACCTCTTGTCTCTCTGAGAGATATCCGTCTTAGTTTGTGTATCTGCTATGACATGGTGGAAAAACCACTGAAGCCTGAGTTTTCTCATGAATTTAAAAAGAGAAACTTCTGTCTCTAATTTATTGCTCTGGTATGTCGGTACAAAGGACATACCTCTGTTCAGCACTGATAATTGCATAGTGGTTAATTCAACTTCAGAGATGTTCATAATCAATTACTCTTGGGATTTCATCTCGTGCCATTTTGTTTTTTTGGACCTTTGTCCCCTCCTTGTTCGTTTATACGAGTTTGCGATGGATCGTCTGGGGGATGGTTTGACTGATTCTAAAAAAGCCTACTTAACTTGACCACTGGCTTCACATGTTGTTTCACTTGGGTCCCCCGTGGCTCCCCCAACTGGAGGGCGGGTCGCCAGTGTATCTTGCTCTGTTGCTAAACTCTCCTCTGATGTCGTGGCGTCCTTTGCGCATATGCATCAGCCCACGTGTAGACCTCGTCTAGCTTGTAATCAATCGTATCCCTTTTGAATTTCCCAAGTTTCCTCTCGTGTACCTCTTTTGCGTGTTCCTCAAGCTTTTCATTGATATCATGTAATGTCTTATCTAATTCATCTGAGGTCATCCGTTTGGATAACTCTGATTTCATGTTGGTAATCTCTGTTTCCAATTCTTTCAAAGCATTTGATAACTCTTCGATAATTAAAAGTACCAAATCTAACGAGCATTTGTTTAAAATGGCAAACCATCGTGTCATAAATGGTTCATTAAATTTGAATAACATCATCCTGAGAGAAATTCTTAAACCTCTCGGTATCCGCTTTACCCTGTGATACTGAATGAGAGTGGTGGCATGAAGCCTTTGATTAATTTCCTTCCTTAGTGTGTATTGCAGCTGTTTAATAAGTTGAACTGTGGTGCCTGGTTTGGCTTGAAAATCCCTAGTTTCTTTGATTAAAGCATAAAAGTCTTCTGCTTCTTCGGGTGTGTAACTGTTAACCTGTGCCTGATTAGCGGTCAAATGCGCTATTTCATCAAAATCCATAATTATTTGGATGCTGGTCGCTTATGGCGGAGTCAAACTATACTGAATTACCAAAAAATTGCGACAACCCGCACACCCCAATGTGTCTCAGCTTTATCCCTTAGTCAAGTTATCCACTAAATTATATATTGGTGCGTTCTCAAGTCCTGGTTGACCCCTCCCAGGTCCTAAATAAATCACAAGACAGGAAACCCGTCAAATGAGACGCACTGTTCACTGGTTCAAGATGGAGACTTACTTATTTCCTAGAAATACTTCTCAATGCAATTATAAATACATTTTGACAACAATCATGCATACATACTTTCAAAACAATATACAATCAATTTCCTGTTGTCTAATTCTGCCCTCCAGTGTCGAAAAAACCTTGGTAACGCTGTATCTTAATATCTGTCTGTGATGTGGAGAAATGATAATGAACTAAATGGCCTGCACATACATTCCTGCTCGTGTAAGTAATAAACGTCCACCCGCTAGACTCAAACAATACCTGTTTACGGTGTACACCACTTCTCCTCGGCGTTCTGAATCACTGCGTCTTCCCCGACTGCTCCAAATTTGAAAACACGCCTGAACACATTGAGGTGTGCGGGTTGTCCCAATTTTGGGGTTTTTCAATAATTTACTATAGCATCTATCTACACCTCTACATTTCACTCCCTTTCATTTTTTCATGCTGCACCTTCCAGGTGGATTCCCAGTCACATGGTATGAGTGAGAATCTCTTTGGAAGGGGCAAGGTGGGAAAACTACACAAATCTCAAAATCTAAAGCAGTCCATTAGAGCCAGACTGATTTGATGGAATGATCGAGCAGTGCTGTCACTCAGTTTAAAGAGCTTTACTTATAATGGAGCTTGACGGGTTACACTACACGCAGTCGCTGCTGGTAAAATGTGAAAGTGGTGGTACGTGAAAATCGATGAAACAATAAGCCCACAAATTGAATAGACCACTGTAATTCAAGAGGGAGATTGGAAAATTGGAAACGTCAATCTCCCTTTTTGTCTTCATCCTCCGTCCTTATGGGTAGTGCAGTTAGTGTCTCCTGTGTGGAGGTGGCGAAGAGCTGTGACGGGTTGCCTTAGAAACATAGCCAGTCACTACTCTGCTTTCATGCTGTGTATTTCAACACAAAGAATGAAAGCAGCATTGGGTTGGGTGGACTTGCCAACTCAGTGCTCCCTCAGAATACAGGGATACTAGGTCTCTGTCCCCATTGCGCTCTCATACAGGCAGATTCTGCGGGCAAATGTATGCATGTCAGGCTGGCCTCATTGAAGCTATCGGTCTATCGGACATGTGCACTTCACAGCAGCAGGCAACCTTGGGGATGGATGATGTCACATGGTTCACTGTGATAGAGCCACGCCTCCTCCCCCTACAATACAGCGCGGACAGTACTGCTGCCTGTCCCGCTCCAAACTAAACTCATCATGGGTCATATATAATACATGCAGTGTGTGACGGCTCACATTGGAGGAGGGGCACCACCCCTAGCGCTCCATAGGAGGAACCACCCCTGACTACATGGTTACACAGGTTGCAGATCAGGAGTCAGACATCTTCAGTAACCATCGCTCAAATATGTACTTTGTATATATTTTCTGAAATGCAATTATTTAAAGAAAATGCAGGCATGTTGCTAAAAAAAGACAACTATGCTTTAAAAAAACATAATCTGACTTCTCTCAAACAAGTTTAATAATTATTTTTTTTTTTTTTAAATAAATGTTTGGTGCCCATGCATCAATTTATGATTTTATTTTTATCAAGTACTTACATGTGGTACTGCACTCGTAAATAGACTTTACCATGCATGCTTATGTATCACCTTCTCATGCCAGAGATGTACCCAATATGCCGGGAGCCACTAGTATGCCAAGATCTCTGATGCTATGTCCTGGTATTCACAAGCATAACTACTACTGCAAGGTTTCAAATATTTAACTTACAAAACAATTTCATTTATTGGCTATACCGCACCATAACATTTCTTCCACATATCTATTAAAAAAATGTCTGCAGTCTTCTGACCTTCACCTGCTCACTGTTCCTAAACTCCTTTGTGCACTATCTTCCAACTGATAGTCCTTCTTTATTGGATCCCTCCAGTGCTTAATTTGAGCCGGTGGTTGCCAGTGTGGCCCACCGTCATTCATCTTTGGGGACTGACACTTATTTTTCTGAATCAAACATTTACCAACAAGAGAGAGAAACACACAAAATGGAAAGATGAATGAAAAGAAAGATGGAAAAACCATCACAAAGAGATAAAGCATGAAACTGCAAAATTGAGATAATGGGGCTGGGAGTGTCTGGTAGTGGATCAAAGAGGAAGGAGGTGAGTTTAAGTTTTGGTATTTAGCGCGCAAACTTTTAACAGCACAGGCTTCTGAGCAGAGCTCAGGGCCCATGCACTCATTCTTTAAAAAAGTAAGCATTGTCCCTTGCTATAATGAAACTCTTGTTCCAAGGAGCAGTACAGCAAAATATAGAGAATATTTTATTGCAACAGGAGCTTCTCAACTATGGGTTGCGGCAGTTTGAAGAGGATTGTGTGGAGAAGGTCCCTTTAAGAATTAATTACAAAAAGTAGGATATGATCATGAGGAGTTTACACAGAATATCGAAGTAAAAATATTGTGGGACAAAATATTGCGTCAAGAATATAGAGGAAAAAAATTATCCTGAAGGTAAATTCTATAGGCAAGCAAAACTTTACTGTATATAACTTCATATATATGTACCTTGACGAGACATATATATGTAGCACGTTTGCACCTACTTGGTGCATTCTCGAACGGGTGCCTTCCTCGCGGAAGGTTATGTTCTGAAATTGGGTGACCGTTAAGGACAATGGAATTTTCCTGTTAATAAGTTTGTTAAATAGGCACGATGAACGTTGTAAAATGCAATGTTCTACTTAAAACAGATGTATTTTACCATTGAAAGACGGTGGGTTGCTTTTGAAGGCATGAAATGTCTGTCTTTGATTACAATGCCCCGGAAATCATATGATGTGATCTGCTTTGAACATTGAATGAATTTTTTGTATAAAAATGGCGTAGTAATGGATTGTTTGTGAAGCATTTGATGAAGGCGCTTTCCGAAACGTGTCATGTTTTGCTAACGCAATAAAACCGGATGGAATTAAACTCCCCATGAGTGCCTATTTTTTCCAAGGATTTACGGAAAACTGAGCAATCATGCATATATGTGTATATATATATATATATATATCTATATATATATATCTCTCCACAACTTGGCTCAGTTTAGGTAACCCCTGGCGCTCTCTCACCGGTGCGTTTTCATCGGCAGAGCCCTGCCGAAATCACATTCCAAAACTACCTTCGCAGGTAAATGAAAACGCACTCGAAGATTTTCTCCTTTTCACAGTTGTTTATTGCAACCTCGCTCTTGCAGATATATATATATATGCAGAACAAACTCCAGAGCCACTTCCGATCACGCAAACCGGCGAAGCAGGAGACGGACCACAGGATCTGGTAAAGTTGGTTTATTTAAGTTTCTTACAGGTGAAAAAACAGCGATGACGCGTTTCGGGCTCAGGAGCCCTTGTTCACATACCATATTTAAATATATACATATATATCACAACCGTTCATCCAACTCCGAAGAGAAAGTGGCACATACACATGGTCGGTAGGAATAGAGCAGATTTATTGTTTTCAGGTCCCCCACGACCCCACAATAGCAGAGAGGCGCGTTTCGCCTGCGCAGCAGGCTTTCTCAATATATTTATATTTAAGATACGTAGATGTGGAGTTAAAACTAGTAAATCTTTTCTCATCTATTTGCACTTACCTACTCGATACTTTGGTCCTCATATTTTTGACACGATATTCTGTCCACATGATATTTTTGGTTCTGATATCCTGTCAGTGATCTGATTACACGCTGGAGGTTAGATTTTAATCCCTCTGCTAAATATGGGTTTGCAAATGGAACAGAATTCTGAGCTATGTGCTAATTATCACTCCTTCCCACTTTTCACGTGACAGCTTTCAGCAAGTCAACTATGCAGCCATTTTTGGGGGAAATGCCTAGTAAAAAGGAAAAACGTGTTAAATTGAGTCCCTTAAAGAGCAATTTTGTATGGTAATCCTCATTTGAAAACCTGGGATGGGAAGCATGTACACCACCCTTAAGTACTTCAGTCTGGGTTAATAGTATTTACTGGGTGCAATAGATATCTGAGCTGAATTTTACCCAGAGCTCAGTACTTTGACTCCTATTCTTTACAGCTCTGAGATCTCCTTACCACATCTAGGAATATTAGATTTCCTATGAATAGGGGCCAACTCCCTTTCCAGAACCAGGTACAACGATACCGGGGAATTGAGCATCCTTCAAAAGGGTGCTGCAGTGTGAACCACTATATGCCAATAGGTCCATTTTTAACAGGAAGGAACCCTCCCTGAAGAGCTCCCTGCAAGAGGTGTTGTAGTCTTCAGATGTCAGAAGAGGGTTTGTGGGCAACAGATTCGCAGGACAGTGAGAACCAAACAGATCCTTAACTCCTGAACCGGACTAATGTGGGAATAAATAAATAAATAAATAAATAAATAAATAAATACTGATGTGTGCATGAGCTAGAATCATATTTCACACATTCTGCTTTTTATTTGACACCAACACAATATAGGAGGACACGGTGCAAGCTGTTCGAGCTATGACTAAACTCTCGACCCATGGAGTCCATTTAGTGCAGCATATGTTGCTGATAAACAAAGTGTTCCCTTAATCGTGGCATTTGTGAATGATTCACTCTCTAAAGCAATTGCTCTAGATCATGCCAAACAATCATGAATCACAGGTTTCAAACCTAAAAAGACCCGGTGCGAACACCCCAGCTTATTAGAATAGAAGAGGTGTGGCGCCGCGGCCAGGGCGACTGACTCCGGAATCTGGGGATTACGGTTCGATCCCCGGCACCGGCGGCAGATTAGCCCAGCACCATGTGACTCTGGGCAATAGCTTGCTTAATCTTCCCAACGGCCCCCAGCGCCTAGAGACCCTAACGGGTGATTGTGCGCTTTACAAATGTGGATATTATTATTATTATTATTATTAGAGATTGATGCTTAGTAGACAATGTTTTGCTTGTTTTATATCACACTTCATATTTCACTTCTGCTCTTTCTAAATACTGTATATTACAGATGTTAATATTATTCAAGTTATTAATGCTCTTTTTACAGGTCTCGGAAGGATGGAAGGCTGAGTTGGCCTAGAAAAAAGTGACCTGGTTGACCTGCAGATTAAAGAGGTTGTTAGTAGAGTGCATTTGTATCCCCTGGGGCATCTTGTGGATCAGTCTCACAGCTGTGGCAATACACCTACCACGATGTTTCTTTATATGCCATTTCCTAATCATTTCCACACTAACTGTAGAACTAATGACCATATTAAGTTACTTTCTTTATCCAAATTGCACTACTGTTATGATAAGGAGCACACTGCAATTAATCCTCAGAACTCGTAAGCCTCCATGTGCCAGATAACAAATGCCTAGAACTCAATATGAGATGTATCATATCATATCATATTGTATTGTATCATATCATATCATATCATATTGTATCGTATTGTACCATATGCTATCATACCATATCATATTGTCGTATCATATCATATCATATTATATCGTATCATATTGTATTGTATCATATCATATCATACTATATCATATGGTATCATATCATATCATATCATATTGTATCGTATCATATCATATCATAACATAGCATATCATATCATATCATGCCCTGCCATATCATAGCATATCTTATCATATTGTGCCATATCATTGCATATCAAATCATACCATATCATATCATATCATAGCATATCATTATCATGAGGCTATATTGGAACTGTCTAAACCTAGAACGTTAGTGCGTTGCATTCCAGAATAGCAGGCAGAATCTCCATTTGAATTGCTGAGGGACATGAACACCCTTGGGGCTTTCATACTGTGGTAAGTGAAAAGATACTATCTTTTCAAAAGAGGAAAGCGGACTGAGGAGGAACATGGCGGCGGCAGGCTAGCGGCTGCTGCGAGGCTCCACACCTGAGACACCGCAAATGAGCTGAGACGGGTTTTCCAGCACTGAAATTCAAGGCGGGCGTATCGGAATATATGGTGAGACAGATTATTGCTTTCTTGTGGAAAAAATTACATACGCGCTACTGAAAAACCTCTTTGTTTCTCGGAGGTTTTGTACTACGGAGGAGATCCGGCGCTAGGACCCAGCAGGAATGCTAGAGCGGAGATACTGCAACGAGCGAGGTCAGCTGTGCAGACTAACCAGCAGCAGGAGCAGTGCGAGCGTGAGCGGGGAGACGTGGAAGCAGGTTAGCGGTGTCGGCGGCTCTGAAGGGGCGAAAGCGAGACCGGCTGGTCTCAGAGTGAACTGCTGCAGTTTGTGGGCGCGTTCAAGGGCAGCGTTCCTATTCCGTGTGAGAGTGGGGGCGAGAGCTTTAGCATCTCAAGAGGCTGGCACATTTAGAGGGTAAGGAGGTATTTAAGGGGGGTGTCTGCATGTAGGCAGACAAACCGAGACTTTTAACAGCCCCCCGAAAAGATAGGGAGAGTGAGTGTGTTACTGAAAATATTAGCGGTATTGGTGGTATTGCGGAAGGGGCTCCATCTGATGATCGCCCAGTAAGGCAGAATAGTAAGCAGGATATTACAGCCAAAGAAAGAGTAGGTGAAGCAAGGAACCGATACCAATTAAGGTCCAAGTCAGACCTTAGGAAGCAAGGGGTCTGGAACCTTTCTGATACTGCGGATAGAGGCGGCCCAATCCCTATCTCTCCCCTTAAACAGAATCGGAAGACAGGAGCCGGGAGAGGGAGAGGGAGGACAAAGTTAACCAAAGCTGCAAAACAACCACATGTACCTAGAGGAACCCCTTCATTAAAGAGTTTCTTCAAAATTATGGAGAAGGCAGTGAATTTTAAGGAAGGGGCGAAAGGTGAGGCGATGGCACAATTAGATCCTAAGGCAATGGACGCACCCATAGTGAAGGAGGGCGAAGGCTCTAATAGTTCTAACAAAATTATGGTCTCCCCGCCTCACCCCTCTTTGCCCTTGCCCCTGACGAATAGGTACGCTGTGTTAGATTTAATCTCTGGCGATAAAGAAGCAGAATCAGAATCAAGGGCTCTGTTTGTCTCTAGGCAGGTTACAGAGGTGGATTCAGACACCCTGCTGGATGCAGTACAATCAGGTTTTCCACCATCAGAACAATCCGCAACTTCTCGTTACTCGATTCCTCCGACTAGTACTGCCAATGTACACCTCTTACCCCTCGCTGCTTTAGATATACATGGTTCAACTCCCCAGGTTGATGGAACAGTTGAATTGTCGGGGGAAAAAGAAGAAGGGGATAGACTTAGTTCTCTACTTCATGCATTGAGAGATGACTTGATGGGAAAATGTGAGATTTCTGAGAGAAATCAGAGAGGTCTGCATGATAGATTTGACCTTCTAGAGGCTAAACTGGAGGGAATTAATACTAGAACTGGAGCTTTGGAAGGTAAAGTTTCGGCAATGGCAGAGCTCTCGAAAGGAAACTCCAGAGACATTGAGTCATTAAAGGCGCAGAATCGCACGTTAACAATGGATATGGAGAGATTGGAGACACAAACCAGGCGCAACAATCTTAGGATTCTTAAAGAAGTGGAGGACATAAAGGGGTTTGTATGCAGATTACTCCGGGAAGACATTTTGAAAGATAGAACAGACATCAACTTAGAAGCGGAGATCCAACGAGTACACAGGGATCCATTTAGGCTGCACTCAGACCGTAAGACACCCAGGAAGATTCTGGTATATTTTCAAACATATAGCGTGAAAGAGTTGATCCTAAATCGATGTCTGGCACGTACTTCTCTGCACTATCGCGCTAACCCCTATCAAATGAGATCGGACATAGGGGGCAAAACCGCTCAAAGACAATGGGAGCTTGGCTCCAGAATGCCAGAATTGCGTTCATTGGGGGCCCAGGTACAAATGAAATTTCCGGCTCTCCTAAAAATAATGTGGAACAATAAAAAGATTCAATACCCTTTGGGGAGTTTCTCCGGCTAAGGAGAAACTGTACTAACATTGAGGACTTCTATCGCCACGCAGGAGAGATGAAGTCAAAATTTAAGGACAGGGGCTACCCAAAAAAACTTATAGATCACTCCCTTAAGAGGGCACGATTCTACGACAGGGATTGTCTTTTAATCAAAAAAGAAAAGAGGCAAATTAATGAGAAAATAGTCATGGTAAGCCAGTATTCAGCAGTGGCAAACCAAGTTAAGAATATAATAAATCACAATTGGAAAATTTTAAACGAGGGGGTAGGGACTACTTTAGAACGTCCCCTGTATGCATATAGAAAAAACAAAAACCTTAGAAGTAGCTTAGTGCATACGTACAGAGACGACATAACAGAAGGACAAAGGACCATGACAGGAACAAAGGCAGTTGGGAACCACAAGTGCGGCAATTGCTGCATCTGTGAACTGTGTCTAGTAACCAAAGAAGTAGAACTAAATGGAGCCACACAGAAAATTACAGAAAATTACCACTCTGAATAACTGCAGAACCAAAAATGTGGTATATTTAATTTTATGTCCATGTAATCAAGGATATGTAGGGGAAACAGGTAGGGAACTTAGGTTGAGTATAGGAGAGCACAAATCAGCCATTAAAAACAGCAAAGAAAATGCACCACTAGTTAACCATTGGAAGGAACAAGGACACAGCATAAAAGACATCAGATGGGTAATTTTGGAAAGAATTAAGGAACAAACCAGATTGGGAGATAGCTCAAAAAGAAGAAAACAACAGGAGCAATGGTTCATGGTCAAATTTGACACCATCAAGCGTGGCCTAAACTCAAGGGAAGAACGGGAAACCTTAATTTAGGGTAGAGATATACACTATTGAGGAAATGAACTAGAACTGTATGCCTAAAATCTAATACAGCGAAAAAATATGAGACTGCGAGAGGGGCATGAAGATGCATATGCATAACATAAATAAACCCAGGAAGTCATTTCACTCCATACCGCCAGGTAAATTCAATGGCCCGGTCTGGGTAGCGGAAAATAGACTAATAAAGAATAACACATGAGTTGGTAAATAAACCGTTTCCTAAGCAACTACACATATATCACCCACGTCTTTTGCCCTAAAATAAGAACAAGTTTATCCGTGATAAAAACAATGAATGACCTTATACAAGTTCACAACCTCTTATTAGAAATAAAATAAAGTAAATAAAGTGGAGTCTAAGACTATAGGATGGTGAACAATGTAACGCCCCATTCACGCTATCCGAAGAAAACTCCAGTCTAAGATGGCGCCGATTATCGAGGGCCAAAACAAACTGAACCCGTGATAAAAATAATGAATGACTTCATACAAGTTCATAACCTCTTATTAGAAATAAAATAAAGTAAATAAAGTGGAGTCTAAGATTATAGGAGGGTTAACAATGTAACGCCCCATTTACACTATCCGAAGAAAACTCCACTCTAAGATGGCGCCGACGATTGAGGGCCAAAACAAACTGAAAGGAGCATGTGCGATCCCCAGCTGTAAACAATTGCAGGGATTAGCGCACTATAAAAATAACAAGCCGGTAGCGTCTTCCCAGAAAAGGAGAAGAATGCGGCAGAGGCGCAGACAATCTCACGAACAGGTAAGCAGAAGCGGGTGGGCTCTGATCTAAAAAGGCGAGTAGAAGCGGGAGGGCTTCGACGATAGCTTCCGCGTATCGGGAGTACGAAGCTTATCTTTGAGGGCAGGGAGAGCTTTTAAATACTATTTCTTGGCTATACGCTATTGCCGCAGGCATGGAAGAATGTGGAAGATAGAAACAGCTAACGAGCTCGTCCCTTTTAAAGAATAACGGAGGGAGAACTATAATTAATAATGCACTCGAATCCAGTGAATAGGGTCACTCAAAAGAGAAGGGACATTCCCTTTGTAAATAAACCACAGGCCATTCGTTGTTAAAAATGCCTCCATGAGAGAATTAAAGGAGATAGGATATGAACAAACTAAAATATAGATGGGTTAGATCTTAGAAAGTAATTTAAATCTAAATAAACCTTTCTTACCTACAGAACATATCCAGTTCTAAAGTCAAGAAAGATTGAAAAATTGACATATGCCCGTCCAGGAGAGCGTTTTAAATTACATAAAGGTAAGATGAATGGGGACTGAAATGTACAAGACAGGCCGTTAACCACAATGAGATAAGGGCTAATTATGACCCCCTTGCTTACACAGGCTTTCACCAATTGTTGAACCCAAAAATCCGAGAGAGAGAGGGTACCATAGTCTACCTGATTATCCAACAGGAGAAAGACCCCCCTACCTTGAGAAGGTTCATTACCCCAAAGGTAAATATAGGAAACCGCAACAGCTGGGAGGGTAACGAATATAGGATTCGAGATCAAACTAATGATATTTAATCAAACTGTTACCCTGTAGGCACAATTTAAAAAAAACCTACAGAGATCGTCTATAGAAGGCTTCCAGATGATTGTGTCCCCTGGGGAATCATCCAAGATTTAAAGGGTAAGGGGGACACCTAAATTGGCAGCAACGAAGGATGATAGAAGGATGAATGTTGTTGTGAATGTGAGAAATAGTGTAAACCCTAAACTGTTCCCACACTAAAAAGAAACGGAGGGTATGGTCTCGTATGGCATTAGTGATCCAAGTCCCTAATGGGCAACGAGAACAGTTTAACTGTGAACCGAGCTTATAAGGACATCTGCTATATTAGAATGTAAATATGTTATTTTTTACCATCTATGTAACTTATAAAAAATGTCCTGGCGAAATCATGAATAGGCCAATCTAAATGGAATTATGGAAAAGGTCTAAATAACCTACCAGGTAATACACAAGTCTCATGAAAGCTGAGCTAACGAATTTGGGGATAAGAAATAAGGTGTGGTGTACTAAAGCAGGATAACACGCCCCCAGAATAGTGATATTGTTTTTTCTCTATGTATCCACACAGATTTTTTTTCTAACATAAGTGTAGAAGCCGTTGACCCCAAAGAGACGGCATGTTCTGATGAAGGTGTTACAACATCAAGCACAATAACACCGAAACGCGTCGACGCATTTGTGGCTAGAATCCCAACAAGGTCAAGGAGGTAGCAGATACTCATAAATTATAGATACTGTCTACTGTACCACCAGTATTAAAGAAAAGACCAGTGGATCTACATGAGTAGTGGCGGAAAAACATCAAAGCCACAATAATAGGGGGTTTGTGAAAAGGATCCAATTGTTGTTTTTTGTGGAAATTTTATTAATTAACTTTTTCTCCTTTGTTTTATAATTTTGATGATTGTGATATTATGTTTTTTATGTACAATGAACTGTTATTAACTGTCTTTTGAAAATGTTACTGTACTTATTCAAAGAAATGTTCTTTGGATTTTTAATTTATCTTTTTGTGACAAGAGGCTTCATTTTTACAAACAATTATAGAGATTGTGAACGTTTACTTTTAGTGTGGAACTTCTTATCTAATTGTTTTACATAAAATCTCCCAGTAATACCTCTATAAGGAATGTCTGTATGATTGATTAGTACCCGTGCAGTAACATAACACACCCATTTCAGTGTACACCCAGGGATCTCTTTTTGACTACATTGTCACTGTACCCTGTTCCCTGTGGATAGTGGGGTACTCTCTCTTGTGTTTACACAATAAAATGTTCTCCTGTCATTTCCCAGAGGAAGTTGATGAACTACTAGTCAAAATGAAAGAATAGTCGTCTAACTTTCATCTCCTCATCTACTTCATTTTCTTACTTTTTTTGGTTATATTGTTAGGGTGCGTGTGCAATAATAGTGAGGGGGGGAAAAAGGGGGGAAAAAAAGATAACAAATAAAGGGGGAGGGAGAAAAAAATAAAATAAATAAAAAACACATACACATATATATACATATACTCACAAAAAAAAAATATATATATATATAAAAAAAAAAGAGATAAGTGAGATATGTAAAAGGCGTAACTCAAAAAAAAAATATAGTGTGCTGAAAGACTATTGTTCTCTATATAGGTGTGGGTGTGGTAGGGTGTAGGCCTCCTAAAGGCGCATCGACGCCCATCAGGAGGGAGGGGTTCCTCGGGGGGAGGGTGGGGAGGGTTCATAGGGGCAAGGGATAGGGAAAAAACAGTTGAAAATGTCCTCATATGCCGTAAATTTGTACTTTCTTAAACTTAGTTATAGGTCACTATTAATTTTGGAGGTAGGGGTAGCAATACCAGATAATGGCTCGTGCTAGTAGTAAAATCCTCTCCTGGAACTTAAATGGTTTGGGGAGCCCTAAGAAACAACAAACTGTGTGCGAGTTTCTAAAGAACTCTGGGGCGTGTATATCTCTTTTACAGGAGACTCACCTGGGAGCAGAAGAATGCAGAAATTTATTTGGCAGATATAATTGGGTCCAGGATATCTTGTGTTCCAAACAAACAGATGTGACTAGAGGAGTTGCAATAGTAGTGAGGGCCAATGAGGGGATTAGGGTTTGGGATTGGAGTACAGACCAATCTGGCAGATGGTTGGCCGCAGTTGTTTCAATTGGTGGTATTAAATTTTTGTGTGGGGCATACTATGGCCCTAATGAAGATAAAGCCTGTTTTCTGCATAATTTAGAAAAATACATGCTACAGCATACAATCCCAGTTATATTAGGAGGTGATTTTAACCTTCTATTAGACCCCCAATTAGACCGCACCTCAAAAGCTAAATATAATCCTCCCAAAAAATCTCTTCTAGTTTTAAAAAATATTATGAAAGATTATACACTAAGAGATATTTGGAGAGCTAAATATGGTGACCGCTGAGAATATTCTTTTTTTAGTAAAAAATATCACCAGTTTTCAAGAATTGATTTTTTTTTGATAGACCAATCCTTTTTAACTAACACCATTTCAGTCTCTTACACCGCAGTGGGTTTGTCAGATCATTCTGTGGTAGAGTTACAAATAACCTTAAAAAATAAAATACTAGAAAATCGATGGACACTAGATAGAACGATCCTATTAGATGCTGAGGTTGGATATAAAACGAAGGAAAGTATAGGTGAATTTTTTAGGTTTAATGAGAACACTGCTTCAGACCGTATTATATGGGACACATTTAAGTCTTATTTAAGAGGAATATATAGCTCTCAGATGATCTTAAACCGTAAGCTTAAAAAAGATTAGGATATACATGAGCTCAAATTAATAAAATTAAAAGAACAGCAACTTCAACTTGCTGTCCTGGAAAATAAACCCAATATCTTAAGATTAGAGAAAGAAATTCTAGAATTGCAAACGGATTTTAAAACAAGAGCTGAAAAAAAAAATTCTAGATAAATGGGAAGTTAGTAAGCTTCGCAATTTTGAATACGGAGAGAAATGTGGGTCCCTGTTAGCTTGGAAGGCTAGGATGGAGAGGAGTAGAAACAATATCAAATCTTTAATACAGCGTGGGACTGGATTGACCTTAACAGAAGATTTTGAGATAAAAAGAGAAGCCAGAATGTTCTATGAAGAATTATATTTGGAGAAGAACAAGGGGTTGCAGAGTGAACTGGATGATTGGTGGGCCTCAATAGAACTGCCCCAGATAAATGATCTTGATAAAGCTTTTTTAGCCACTGAGATAATGGAGGGTGAGATAAGACTACGATTGAAGAAGATGGCTAGAAATAAGGCCTCCGGCCCCGATGGACTCCCCACAGAGGTCTACAAGGATAATGTGGAAGAAATCTTGGTCCCATTACAGAGACTCTTTAATAAAATCTTTATTCAGGGAGAGCAAATCCCTTCCTCTTGGTCAGATGCTACAATCTCATTAATTGCAAACACAACAGTGATGGACAGAATGTGGATCAATGTCACACATTCACCCCAGTCCAAAGATCTGGGCCCAAATCCATCGTTTTTCCACTCCACACCACCCTGGGTTAGACAATGGCGATATGCAAATCAGCGCTGACCCTGTGCCCCATGGGAACAGTCCAGTCCGAACTACAAACGCCATGTCCTTCCCAGAACGGAATCAAGCATCCGAGGACCGGCCCGGTTTCGAGGTAACACCTCTCATCAGCCCAGCTAGCTTGACTCCAGTGGTGTGGAGTGCCTGGGACTCACGTCTGAGCATCCCCAGTACACTTAGAGCGGTAATTGCAAACACAACAGTGATGGACAGAATGTGGATCAATGTCACACATTCACCCCAGTCCAAAGATCTGGGCCCAAATCCATCGTTTTTCCACTCCACACCACCCTGGGTTAGACAATGGCGATATGCAAATCAGCGCTGACCCTGTGCCCCATGGGAACAGTCCAGTCCGAACTACAAAAAGCCATGTCCTTCCCAGAACGGAATCAAGCATCCGAGGACCGGCCCGGTTTTGAGGTAACACCTCTCATCAGCCCGGCTAGCTTGACTCCAGTGGTGTGGAGTGCCTGGGACTCACGTCTGAGCATCCCCAGTACACTTAGAGCGGTAATTGCAAACACAACAGTGATGGACAGAATGTGGATCAATGTCACACATTCACCCCAGTCCAAAGATCTGGGCCCAAATCCATCGTTTTTCCACTCCACACCACCCTGGGTTAGACAATGGCGATATGAAAATCAGCGCTGACCCTGTGCCCCATGGGAACAGTCCAGTCCGAACTACAAAAGCCATGTCCTTCCCAGAACGGAATCAAGCATCCGAGGACCGGCCCGGTTTCGAGGTAACACCTCTCATCAGCCCGGCTAGCTTGACTCCAGTGGTGTGGAGTGCCTGGGACTCACGTCTGAGCATCCCCAGTACACTTAGAGCGGTAATTGCAAACACAACAGTGATGGACAGAATGTGGATCAATGTCACACATTCACCCCAGTCCAAAGATCTGGGCCCAAATCCATCATTTTTCCACTCCACACCACCCTGGGTTAGACAATGGCGATATGCAAATCAGCGCTGACCCTGTGCCCCATGGGAACAGTCCAGTCCGAACTACAAAAGCCATGTCCTTCCCAGAACGGAATCAAGCATCCGAGGACCAGCCCGGTTTCGAGGTAACACCTCTCATCAGCCCGGCTAGCTTGACTCCAGTGGTGTGGAGTGCCTGGGACTCACGTCTGAGCATCCCCAGTACACTTAGAGCGGTAATTGCAAACACAACAGTGATGGACAGAATGTGGATCAATGTCACACATTCACCCCAGTCCAAAGATCTGGGCCCAAATCCATCGTTTTTCCACTCCACACCACCCTGGGTTAGACAATGGCGATATGCAAATCAGCGCTGACCCTGTGCCCCATGGGAACAGTCCAGTCCGAACTACAAAAGCCATGTCCTTCCCAGAACGGAATCAAGCATCCGAGGACCGGCCCGGTTTCGAGGTAACACCTCTCATCAGCCCGGCTAGCTTGACTCCAGTGGTGTGGAGTGCCTGGGACTCACGTCTGAGCATCCCCAGTACACTTAGAGCGGTAATTGCAAACACAACAGTGATGGACAGAATGTGGATCAATGTCACACATTCACCCCAGTCCAAAGATCTGGGCCCAAATCCATAGTTTTTCCACTCCACACCACCCTGGGTTAGACAATGGCAATATGCAAATCAGCGCTGACCCTGTGCCCCATGGGAACAGTCCAGTCCGAACTACAAAAGCCATGTCCTTCCCAGAACGGAATCAAGCATCCGAGGACCGGCCCGGTTTCGAGGTAACACCTCTCATCAGCCCGGCTAGCTTGACTCCAGTGGTGTGGAGTGCCCAATCTCATTAATAGCCAAACCAAATAAAGACCCGGAAAGGATAGAGTCATACCGGCCAATTTCACTTTTAAACTCGGATTTAAAAATCTACTCTGGTATCCTGGCATCGAGGCTGGCAAAAATAATTAAGTCTATAATTCACCCAGACCAGCGGGGATTTATACCAGGTCGTCAACTGAACAAATTGACTTTCCAAGTGATTGGAGCAATAGATATCGCTACTGAAACAAAAGCACCTCTGACCATTGTAGCTATAGATGAGGCCAAAGCTTTTGACCAGGTGAATTGGCTTTTTCTTTGGAAATCAATGATACATTTTGGCTTCCCAGAAAT
This sequence comes from Lissotriton helveticus, assembly GCF_964261635.1. Classification (NCBI taxonomy): domain Eukaryota; kingdom Metazoa; phylum Chordata; class Amphibia; order Caudata; family Salamandridae; genus Lissotriton; species Lissotriton helveticus. Next base: position 180,480,006 of record NC_136063.1, read on the forward strand.
ATTCATTAAGGGAATTGAAACTTTATATAGAGGACCAAGAGCCAAGATTTTTGTTAACGGTAGTCTCACTGACTGGTTGAGTATTTATAGAGGGACAAGGCAGGGCTGCCCTCTATCCCCCCTTCTTTTCGATATTTATATTGAACCCTTCGTATGTTCTTTAAGGAAAGATCCAGAAATAAAACCATTCAAAATAGGAAATCTAGAACTTAAGACAGCTCTCTATGCCGATGATTTACTTCTGTATACCTCCAACCCGGAGGAAGCAATACCAAAACTATTTAGACTGGCTGAAGATTTTGGTTCAATATCAGGGTACAGCATTAACAGGGACAAAACTGAAATAATGAGCTGGAATAACCCTGTCCCAATTGCAGAAGCAAAATCTAAAATTAGATATTTGGGGGCTTATCTCACACAAAATCTGGACGACACTCCCAAGACGAGATGGGTAACAGTTGTAAAGAGATCAGAAAACTCTTGACCAGATGGAACACCCTTCCTTTAAATATATTTGGTAGGGTGAATTTAGTTAAAATGATAATTCTCCCAAAAGTTACTTTTTTGTTTAATTCTATTCCTTTAATCTTTAATAAAAAAGATATTTCCAATCTGCAAGGAAGAATTGGTACTTTTATTTGGGCTACAAAATCCCCTAGAATAGCTTGGAAGAAGCTCAGAAGAGGACTGAAACTTGGCGGATTGGCACTTCCAGATTTACTTTCTTATTGCTACGCCTTCCAATTTAAGAACTTTAGACTTTTAGCCAATAAGTTGGATTCTACTTCACACGGCAGACTGTTTCAAGCTATGTTATCAGACCTCCCATATGGTGCAGATTTTTTCTTGTTTAAGTTTGGTGACCAAAATTTTTTTTTTTAAATTCGATTAAAGCTTCTACGGACTGCCCTAGATAATTGGCGATGGATGCGTAAAATCACAGGTATCCCTTATTATCACTCTCAAGCCCCAATCTGGGACTCCCCTGGTACTCCAGAATGCCTATTGGATCAACTAGCTCTTCCTTTGAAGAAAGCTGGCTTTAAAAAATGGGGGGACCTCTGCGATGTTTCAAGTTTATTAAGTTGGGAAACATTATCACGCTTAACAGAGGGCACCATCACAAGGTTTAAATTTTACCAATTGTCGGCATGATGGGGAAGCCAGAATCGGAATACGGAAGAGGAGAGCCTCCCGCTTGACTTAATAACTAGGCAGAAGGGATGGAAGGGCGAGACTGCTGAATGGTATAAAATGATAACGGGATGTAAAGACAAGGAAAATTTGGAGGCTGAAATAATTAAACTATGGGATACCCCTGCAGCACAGACTTCAGATGACATAATAAAAGTCTGGTCAGACTCTTTCACAATATCTCAGAAAGTTATTAAACCATCGAACCTGAGAAGAAATCACTTATTCACAATGTACAGGGCTTATTGGACACCGGCGAAACTTTCCAAAATATCAACAGTACAGTATTTCTGTCCAAGGTGTAAGTTATTAGCAGCAGATGATATCCATATGTTTGCTGAATGCCCTGTATTAGATGATTTCTGGAGACAGGTATGTGGTTTTTTGGAAGAGGTATTGTTATTTCCTATTACATGTACTCCCAGACTTGTCCTTTTTGGTTTTCCACCTGACTATAACATAAACAGCTGTATATCACAGTTTATCTTTTATGTAATTGTCATCGCTAGAAGAGAGATCTGCAAAGAATGGAAATCAGAACTCCCTCCAAAATTTGCGGACTGTCTTAAGAACATCATGGCGGTGAGTAGATTGGATTTACTATGCGGAGGGGTTAAGTCTGTTAAGTTGTGGTCTGCCTTAAAAGCATGGTGTGAAAAATAACAATAATAAGTCCAATGATTATGCCAGAGGTTAAGTGGTCTTGTCCTCCCTTAGTAGCAAGTAACATCGGGATAGGGAGTTGGACTGGAATTAACCTTACCTCTGGGCGATCTTTAATGGCTAACCACAAATACAAGGGCGGTCAAGGAAGGTTTGTGTTAGTGGCCTGAAGGACGTCTATTTAGAGCTAACATCTCTGGTGGCATATAGGAGGACAAAAAAAAAAGATACTATCTTTGGGACAAACGTTTAGTAAATATGGGCTCGGGAGTGTGCCAATGGTGGGGAGACAGATCGGAAAAGAAATTAAAGAATGAGGACTAAGCGATGAGGTGAACAGGTATGGAGTCATAGGGGATTCTGAATATCAGTCATTAATCAATAACATTTTCCATGATATTCTATTTCGTTGAATTGTAGTAATCCAAACAGTGCTCTGCTCACAGATAACAGCATCAAAATTTACCAATATGCTGTAGGCACTTACATGAAGGTCTCCTCTTCTTCCACATCTAACGCCTCAAGCACTGCGTGCACATCATCCATATCTGGATGTGTAGCACCTACCAGAAACGCAATCCAGTCAAGACAGAATTCACTTTGTTTGCCAAGAAGAACAAATAAGAACCAGTAAAACCCTGCCTCAATTATAAGAACCTTGACAGCTTTGAACCACATCTTTCACTGAATGAACAGTCACTTGGATTCACCCTGGACACCAATCTCACTGTCAAGGACCACATGACAAATAATCAAGGACAGCCTGGAACCAGCTCTCTCTACTAAAGTAAGTGAAACTGTTTCTTCCAGAAAGCACATTCGAAACTGCTGTTCAAGCCTTCCTACTTTTGCATCTGGACGGTGGCATCCATGACTCCACACTTGCACCCCTTAAGAGCATCCAACATGCTACAGCATGTGACTTCTAGAGCACGAAGAAATAGGATCACATCACGCCCATCCTGACAGAACTTCATTGGCTATCTTTACCGGCCCACATCATCTTCATTAGCAGCTGCTTTATTTACAAACCCATCACAACCAACACACTGCTTATTCTGCATACAACGTCACTAGCTCTGGTGGTTCATGTCACATTCACAGTCATCACTAAGATTTGGAACTTTAAGCAATGCACAAAGCTTACCAAAAATCCAACTAGCTTCACTGAAGAGTGAATTTAGAAGGTTTCTTAATTACAGCAAGTTGCGTGCTCTTTTCAAGTATTTTTTTCTGTCGCACCAGGGACCTCAGATGTTTTCAAAACAGGACTTGCCCCTCTCCGTTTACTTTACACATCAATTTTAAACTTGGGTAGAAGAATTTCCCCCCGATTTCAAAAAGACTCCTTAGTTTAAAAGCAATTAAGATAAAGCACTGTGGGCCAGTTACCCTATCAAATACAGTGGTCCTGATTCACGAAGGTAAACTTAGACTTTTGTGTAAGTTTACCACTGTTTGCTATTCACATAGGTATTTTACTAGCAGAATCTTTACGATTGCGGAGTCTCTGCGGATGAAAAGATAAGACAGTCCTACCTTTTTATGTGGGGCTCCACAGTTGTAAATATACTACTAGTAAAATACCTTGGTGAATTGCAAACAATCGTAAATGTACACAAAAATGTAAGTTATCTTTGTGAATCAGGCCCAGAGTGTGGGGGCAAGAGGAATGAAGGAAGATCTGTGTTTCTTGCTCTTCTGACTGCCTGTAATAAGCCTTTTGTGTTGAGCTGAGTAAGATAGGAAACTGGAAAGATTACGATTATGTCTGTAAGGACCTAAACTAGGCGTCCATGGTAGGAAACAAAAAGGTTGGGTAGTTGGACTCTGTCATTGTGGCATGTTAGACACAAAATGAAGGACTGGAATGCAGCCTGAGTAATCAAGAGAATCAAACATTTCTACTATCACTTTGTTGCATGTTGTAAATGACACCAAAATTGTAAATGGTATGCCCAAACAGGAGTCCTTTGATCACTGTGCTGTAGTACTCAACCTGCACTCTCCTGAAGAGGCACAAATAAGCTGAAACCTTTTAGGAGTTGCTTCTGTTACCATCACGAGGGGGACTTGCCTGGCTGTTCGGGATGAGCTATTCCCATAAGGGACAGGGATAGTATTAATTTGCATAACCAGAGTCTCTGTCATGAGTGGCAAAGTGGGCAAAAAACTTTTACAGAGTGATCACCTGACGCAGAGATTATTTCAAGCATTCCAGTCATCACCTTGTTGTTTGTTATCATTGATGGTTATTTGTGAGACAGGGTAACATATTGTTTAGGGGATGTCCATGGAGACCTGGGGGCTTTGTCATTCAAGTTCCATTCCTTCCTCCCAAAAATCCTATTGTTTCATCTTGGATGATGATTAAACAGTTGAACAGAGCTAGGCTGTTTCAGTTTTTTCCCTCAGGAACATCTACTTTTGGTGTCGGGGGGAGGGGGGAATGAGGGGGGGGGGACATTCTGGGTGATCTGTACCATTTCAGTATTTTGTTACCTTTTCTGAATGAATAATCCCAGAGTCAAGGGCAGGAATTTTGAGAGCAGCTGGACCAACCGGGGACCTCCTAGAAATGAAGCACTCTCTATTCTAGACTAGGTTTTGGTGCACAAACGAGAAATGCTCATTTATAATCAGAGTAAACACAAGAGATGATGAACGGAGCACTGAAACTTTTCAGACACTCACACCCAGTCACAGATCTGGGTTGAATCAGTCATCGTTCTTTAGCTCACTTCACCAATCCAGTTCACACACAGCTATATGCAAATCAGTCTTGACCTTGTGCCTCATGGGAACAGTTCAGCCGGACCTGCCAAGCCATGTCTTCCCTGGACTGGAAACAAGCATCCTGGGACCTGTTTCAGGCTAACAGTCCTCAACAGCCAGGCTAGCTTGAATGCAGTGGCAAAGGGAGCATGAGACCCACGTCTGGGCATACCCTGCCAACTAAGGGCAAACAAAGCAAACACACAAGATGATGGACGGAGCACTGAAACTTTCCAGACACTCACCCCAGTCACAGATCTGGGTTGAATCCATCATCGTTCTTTAGCTCACTTCGCCACCCCAGTTCAGACACAGCTATATGCAAATCAGTTTTGAAACCGGTCCTAAGATGCTTGTTTCCAGTCCAGGGAGGACTTGGCCTGGCAGTTTGGGCTGGACTGCTCCCATTGAGCCCAGGGTCAAAACTGATTTGCATATGGCTGGGTTCAAACTGGAATGCCATGGTGAGCAAAAGAAAACAATGGATTTAGGCCTAGATCTTTCTACTGGGGTGGATGTATGAAATTGTTCCGCATTCTGTCCATCTATTGTTGTTTTTGCAATTGTCACCCTGAGTGGGACGGGTATGCCCAGACTTGGGTCCCGTGCTCTCTCTGCCACTGGAGTCAAGCTATCCTGGCTAATGAGGGGTGAAAACCCGAGACCGGTCCTAGGATGCTTGTTTCCAGTCCAGGAAGGACTTGGCCTGGCAGCTCGGGCTGGACTGTTTCCATTGGGCACAGGGTCAAGACTGATTTGCATATGGCTCGTTTCAAACTGGAATGGCATGATGAGCAAATAAAACAATGGATTTATGCCCAGATCTCTACACTAGGGTGAATATATGAAATTGTTCTGCATTCTGTCCATCTATTGTGGTTTTTGCAATTGTCACCCTGAGTGGGACGGGTATGCCCAGACGTGGGTCCCGTGCTCTCTATCCCACTGGAGTTTAGCTATCCTGGCTGATGAGGGGTGAAAACCCGAAACTGGTCCTAGGATGCTTGTTTCCAGTCCAGGGACGACTTGGCCTAGCAGTTTGGGTTGTACTGTTCCAATGGGCACAGGGTCAAGACTGATTTGCATATGGCTGGGTTCAAACTGGAATGGCATGGTGAGCAAATAACATGATGGATTTAGGCCCAGATCTCTGCACTGGGCTGAATGTATGATATTGTTCTGCTTTCTGTCAGTCTGTTGTTGTTTTTGCAATTGTCACCCTGAGTGGGACGGGTATGCCCAGAGGTGCGTCCCGTGCTCTCAATGCCACTGGAATCAAGCTATCCTGGCTGATATGGGGTGAAAACCCAAAACCGGTCCTAGGATGCTTGTTTCCAGTCCAGGGAAGACTTGGCCTGGCAGTTCGGGCTGGTCTGCTCCCATTGGGCACAGGGTCAAGACTGATTTGCATATGGCTCGGTTCAAACTGGAATGGCATGGTGAGTAAAATAAAAACTATGGATTTAGGACCAGATCTTTCCACTGGGGTGAATGTATGAAATTGTTCTGCATTCTGTCCATCTATTGTTGTTTTTGCAATTGTCACCCTGAGTGGGACGGGTATGCCCAGACGTGGGTCCCTTGCTTTCTCTGCCACTGGAGTCAAGCTATCCTGGCTGAAGAGGGGTGAAAACCCAAAACTGGTCCTAGGATGCTTGTTTTCAGTCCAAGGAGAACTTGGCCTGGTAGTTCGGGCTGGACTGTTCCCATTAGGCACAGGGTCAAGACTGATTTGCATATGGCTGGGTTCATACTGGAATGGCATGGTGTGCAAAACAAAACGATGGATGTAGGGCCAGATCTCTGTACTGGGGTGATTGTATGAAGTTGTTCTGCATTCTGTCCATCTATTGTTGTTTTTGCAATTGTCACCCTGAGTGGGACGGGCATGCCCAGACGTGGGCCCCCTGCTCTCTATGCCACTGGAGTCAAGCTATCCTGGTTGATAAAGGGTGAAAACCCGAAACTGGTCCTAGGATGCTTGTTTCCAGTCCAGGGAGGAGTTGGCCTGGCAGTTCGGGCTGGACTGTTCCCATTGGGCACAGGGTCAAAACTGATTTGCATATGGCTGCGTTCAACCTGGAATGGCATGGTGAGCAAAAAAAACGATGGATTTAGGCCCAGATCTTTCTACTGCGGTGAATGTATGAAATTGTTCAGCATTCTGTCCATCTATTGTTGTTTTTGCAGTTTATAATCAGGGCCTCTTATGAATTAGAAGTTCCACAGCATCACTATTCTTTATTAACACATCTGCTATTTCACCAAAGTTTTGTAAATCAAGAGCAACTTAGCTGTATACAAAAACCTGGCTAGCCATTGTCAAAGCTTACAAAATATAGTTTCTGATCTCATATATCTTCGTTTTCAATGCTGAGCTTTCAGCTTCATGTCCATGGGTATTAAGCATTTACTGATGACATTAAAATACAGTGAGCGCCATTTCAAACTTGCGTCGGTAGCCATTCAAAAGATATTTGTCTGGGGGTGAGCCCCATCCCAGATGAAGTCCTTAGATCACAGCAATTGATCTGAAGTCCTCATGATCTGGGTGCAGCTACTTGTAAACATTAAGCCTGGTGGTCTTGCGTTTACAGATAAATAAACATAAATTTTTGCACAGAATCTCTATACTTGTATGCCTATGTACATATCTGTTATGGGTGTTTAAAATCACAAATTATGCCAAATGTCACAACAATTATTTGAAAGTATCCAAAAATTCACACAAATGATTTAACAATATCTTGTAGGAACCTGAATGCGAGGACATAACCTGTGTTCAAAAGTCACGCAATGTATCGGGGTAAAAACTATTTGAGGTGAAAATCTCCTTAAGCACATTATTTGCTGAATTCATCTCCCACAGTCAGATATTTTGACCAATTTTGCAAATTTTGTGAGCATAAACAAAACCACCCAAGCCTATGCATAGGTATTAGTAATGGATATCTGACTTGGGGCATCAAAAGATTGTATTGAGCCTGGAAATACGATTCAGGATTGTTAACTATGGTGCGTAAACCTTTCCAGGGTAGGAGGGTGACCCTATCATGTGAAAAAGTAATGTTCTCTAAAGAGATGGATCTTTATGACCTTTATGACATGCAAACGAGTTGGTCGACCTATAAAGATATTGGTCTTCATGACCTTTATGACATGCATAAGAGTTGGGCCACCTCTAAAGAAGTGGGTCTTTATGATCTTTAGGACATGATTAATAGTTGGGCTACATCTTAAAAGGTGGGTCTTTATGACGTTTATGACATGTATAAGAGTGAGCCACCTCTTAAAAGGTGGGTCTTACTCTTTATGACCTTTATGACATGTATAAGAGGTGGGCCGCCTCTAAAGAGGTGGGTCTTCATGCCCTTTATGACATGCATAAGAGATGGGCCACCTCCCCAACAATATTGTTAGTTAAGAATGCTTTATTAGGTTGAGGACCTCCCTGAGATTTAAGGTGAATTTTTCTCACAGCTATTTCACTCTGTTAGCCAGTGGTGAGTGTAATCGCATGAATCTGTTTCTTTGCCTTCCACTGCGGAAAGTCACACGTGGCACTCTATTTAGGAGCTAGATTCCTCGAGGGACAGTTGTGCCAGAAAAAGAAAAGAATATACCTAGCAAAAGTTACACATGACAATCTTTCAAAACAAGTCATCACGATATTAACAGAATTTCACACAACAGAGTAATTCAATGTATTTATTTACATCATTACATGTGAAAAATTCACACTTATCTAGGCCCTACACCACACAGAACTACGTATATGTTAGGCAAATTAGGCAACGTTATGGCAGAAAGCTGTATTATATTAATATGGTTTACTTAAGAAATGACCCTTCCAAGGAGTGTCGAATTCAACATTCCCAATGGACCTAACCATGACAGAAGACCTTGAAGCGGCCTCCCCGAGCCACCTTAGGGGAGATTTTCCTGAGCAAACAGGCCAGAACACCAATCGCTGATGCAGGCCTGTCTGCTCCAGCTCTTTGAGCAATAGATCAATCTCCCAGTAAAGGTCCTGAATAGCCATATTAGTGCCTCCACAGTAGTGCTTAATCTGTTAATATAATAAGTGCCGAGCTCTCGTCAGGAGGCCACTGGAGCTTGCACCAGTTTTATTGAACAAATATGTGCCTAATCATTGTGAGGGCCAAAGAGGCAGCCAAAATCTGCCTGAAAAAAAATATTCTAACTAGCATCCCACTCCAGTAGGCTGTTAGTAGATTGATGGCACTGTTGTGCTCCCTAACGTACAACCACCGAGGAAATGCCTCAGTGGTAGAACTGCCAGACCTGCCATGCTTCTACCTGCAGTACTTGGGAAGTTCAAGCCAAAGAAAATGATTGTAAAATAAACGTATATTTTGTTGAAAAAATATTCCTGAGGAACAATATTCCTGCAAATGAAATATCATGCGCATGCAGAAAAGAGCCCTATCTGCTCAGATGTCCTATTCAGAAAACTAATGCTAATATAAAAGTGATACTGACAACAGTAGAACAGTGCTTGTCACTAGTTTCCTGAATGGAGATTTCTTTAGGGGGTTCTTGCCTTGCCTGATCAATTCACATTATTTAGACACTCTCATCGATTTGTTACATTGCATCAATTGACAGATCCACCCTGGTCTCCAGAATATTCTAAATATCCCACATTTCTTTAGTGACATTGTTCTTCTGTGGAAGGTTATGTAATATTGAGTGGGGCATATGTTATTTCTGTAGTGTATCCCTTACCCTATTTCAGTTCTTATTTTGAATGAGTATTTTATTTCTGTATCTGTCACCACATAGTCATAGTAAAAGATTCTGATGGAGGACAAAGAATTCGCCAACTCCATGAGGAAACACCCAAGGGGCTCAGCTATGGGGTCCTGGAAAAATAATTGGATGGTTCTCTTTGGAGAATTGCAATGGAGGGGAACACAGAGTAGAAATAGTCAAGAGAAGCTAATTAAAGAAAATTACACGCTGGGTTGGATTAAAAAAAGAAAGTACACTAAAGAGCCACAATCTTGCTTTTAAAATATAACCCTGAAAAACTTCAATGAAACTGAGGCTTGTTCCAACTTCCTGTGTAACTGTTGGCCCGGCTCAATTGCCTTGGCAGGCCCATGTCAGCCATCCCTTAGGTGAATGAGACCAGTGCACTGACACAACTGACTGATTATGAGGCAGGCATGTATGTGCGGGACTACAGGGTGGCTGGAACTGCTGTTTCCAACTGGTATCTCAACGCATATCAGATTCATAAAGTGCGTGGCTACCCCAAAGGGGTTTCTTCTCTGTGCTCGTACAACAGAAAGGACTGAAGTAGAAGGACTTGAAAAGCCCCGTCTTCAGCCAATTGTGTGGGGTTTAATGCATGTATTTAACACCTACTCTGAGCATGTGGGCAATGTGCACTGCCGGTGCTGGCAGGGGTTATTACATTGGGGGTGGGGAGTCCTGGAAGGGGGAAAATCACGTTCTCACCGCCATAGAACAGGTTGCATGGCAGCATTATACCAAAATAAAATTTTAGTGGTCAGATTTTCCAGCTGGTAAAATCGGGTATAGCGTCCCTGCTCCCTGGAAATCTGTGTGCAGGAACTCTGAGACACTTATAACTAGAATGAGTGGTGTCCACTCCATCTAACTCATAACCACGGCCTTAGAACACCACTATCTTGGCAGGGCTTTAGCCACGTGGTCCTTCAGCTTCTATGGGTTATTGGATTTAACATGTGCCAGTGCATGAACACACGCAGAGGGCACAGGGAGCATTCTTGTGGAGGTCAAGGCAGGGTCACAAAAAGGACAAAAACAGCAGAAAGATGAAGCTCTGACCATTTCAGTAAAGAAAGAGTGTTAACTTGTTTGTTTGTTCACATTATAGAGCAAATAATGCCGAATCCATCAAACTTCAAGGTGCAAATTAATTATAGTTCTACAGTGACAGGATATGAGTCCTTAAAAGTTTTGGAAGACAGTTCAGTATCACCATAGTATGTTTGACTTTGCAGATAGAGAAGTAAACAGATTGACTGGCTTTCCAGCCCAAATGATGGATAAAACCAGTCTCAGAATGCAAAAAACTCATGAGCATGTACCGGGAAGCAAACATTGCGTAAAAGTAAAGGCAAAGAAGAGACCAGGACGAAGTCGGGCAAAGAATAGAAAAGCACAGACGTTTATGGGCCTAGTGGGCCTTACCTCACGAATAATTGTAAATCTGCAACAGAAAATTGCATCGTCCTTTTGGTGCAGATTTATGATTTTTGGGCGCTCACAAATGTATCCAGCAGTGCATCTGGAAAGCTGTGTCAGTCACAACTTTCGAGATGTCAAAAGGTCAGGGCTTTAAGTGGGCTGGGTCCTGCCAGTGCTCAGCTAAAAAGTAGGTGCTGAGACGGGTCCCTATCAGGCTCTCCATGTTTGCCCACGTCCTAAGGACCCGTACCCTCCAGCTCTGCCCCCGCCACCCTCAACCTGAACCAACATGCAGAACCCCACATCTTTTAATTTAATAACCAAGAGATTGGAGTGGGGTAAAAAAGGCCATGTTTAATTCTCCACATTTGAATAAACATGACAAGCATACACAATGCATATTGATATTCATAAATTCATTTTCCAACAACACCTGTACTTTTCCTGTTCCCCCCAGCCTTAAGGGAGGAGCACCATCTGGTTCGCATCTCGCGCCGGGGTATCCTACGCCAGGTGCCGTGCACCTGCCCCTTGGAGTGGTAGGCCCGCCGTTCCTTGTCCGTCCTTACCAGGGCCCACCTCTCTACCACCCGGCTGCCCTGGGATGCCCGGGAGGCTCGAAATCTGTCGCCCTAGCCTCCCCAGCCGGTGGTGACTTCCTCCCCGCGGAGAGCTCCCCATATCCCCCCTCAGAGCTGGCCTATGGAGTCCGCCAGGCGGCCTCCCCTGAATCACTGTTTATTGCTCTCAGGTCTGTACTCCGCCACAACATTCCCCTAAACCACTAAAATCAGGGACGGGTGGGTGGGAGTTAAAAGAAGACTAGGCCTGGAGTCCACGAGTCAGCAGCGGGGTCCACACAGTCCAGCAGGGGCGACGGGAAAAGAGACCCCGGTCAAGGGATCTTGACCTTACATAGGGCCGAGGTCTCCGCCCCTCGCCCAAACCGGATGTGCGTCACCCGCGACCCGGAAGGGATCCACCCTGGAGAGAGGGGGAGGCGGCCGTCTGCCATTGGCTGCCCGGCCGCCCCCCTGCTACCACTGGGGGCGGGGGCCGGAGGGGACGTGCCCTAAGGGCGCGCCTCGTGAAGCGCGTCGCTTGGCATAGGACCCGTACCCTCCAGCTCTGCCCCCGCCACCCTCAACCTGAACCAACATGCAGAACCCCACATCTTTTAATTTAATAACCAAGAGATTGGAGTGGGGTAAAAAAGGCCATGTTTAATTCTCCACATTTGAATAAACATGACAAGCATACACAATGCATATTGATATTCATAAATTCATTTTCCAACAACACCTGTACTTTTCCTGTTCCCCCCAGCCTTAAGGGAGGAGCACCATCTGGTTCGCATCTCGCGCCGGGGTATCCTACGCCAGGTGCCGTGCACCTGCCCCTTGGAGTGGTAGGCCCGCCGTTCCTTGTCCGTCCTTACCAGGGCCCACCTCTCTACCACCCGGCTGCCCTGGGACGCCCGGGAGGCTCGAAATCTGTCGCCCTAGCCTCCCCAGCCGGTGGTGACTTCCTCCCCGCGGAGAGCTCCCCATATCCCCCCTCAGAGCTGGCCTATGGAGTCCGCCAGGCAGCCTCCCCTGAATCACTGTTTATTGCTCGCAGGTCTGTACTCCGCCACAAGGGTGGCCAAGGCACTCAGGTCTGACACCCTCCCCACCTGCGTTCGCAATAAATGCCCAAAGTTCACTTATGAATGTGTCCGTTCCTAAGTCCGACAGGTGTACCCCATCCTGGTGGTACATTGCTTCTCCTGAGATCAACCGGTGCTGAATGTAGCGCAAGCGGCCCTTGGCTGAGCACAACTTCGCCAGTTCGCCATTCAGCTTTCTCACTGAAACGTTCAAAGACCTGACGCGGACTCCTGGTCCCCATGTCCTGTGTGAGAGCATGCCCGACCAAACAATTGTGGCTGCCGGGAACACGTGTCCCAGCCAGGCGAATTCGGCCAGGAGGGCCTCCTTGACAGCCAAGCGTCCCCTGTCCACCATGTCGTTGCCCCCTACATGTATTACAATCCAAGTTGGGGGCTTGTTCCCCCTCTGTGCTCTGAGTTCATCCACCGTCCGCCTTAAGTGTCGGATCCGCATCCCCCCGATGCCATGCCACACGAATTCGACCTCGCCCAAGCTTGCTGGCTTCACCACCCGTCGTTGCTGCACACGTACTGCCGCCCGGCGCACGAACGAGTGCCCCAAGACCCAGACCACCGACTCGGGCATACTAATCAGAAGGAGAAAGAGGACACCGTTAGACATCAACAAACAAGGGATGACTAAGGCTGGTCATAACAAGTCCGGCCTCACGTATCTTTTGTAGCATCCCGATGCCCAGCGCCCAACACCCTTGCTGGGAGAAAGGCCCGCCCCTGCCGCTAAGGTAGCGGCGCCTATCCTGAAGGAATGAGAAGAAAACCCGGCAGACCCCAGACCCAGTACCCCCAGGGCAAGCCTGAAAACCGCTTTAAATTGGAACTGTGACAAACAGTGGCCATTCTCGTGTATGAACAGGGCCGAGCCCCCACCCTCGGGACGTAGAGGCAGGTAAGCCAGCATCCGGGCTACCGGGCATGCTGCCACCCCAGGGGCGGGCCGGAGATGCACGGGGGCACCCTTCCCCCCTTGGTCCGTTTTTGAACGCCTGAGCAGCACTACTAACCCCCCCGGGGAAAGGGCCAGGTCCCGGAACTGCAAGCCCCCCCCATGGTCAAATCTAGAGGACCCTACCAATTCGCTCAGGCGGAAGGCCCCATAGAAGGCTAAGCAGAAGGCTGCTCCTGGTAAGACCTCCTCGAACGGAGAATCGCACACAGCAGGTAAAACCCTTAATATTTCCGACAAGGTAGGGAGATCCAGTGGCCTACGACAGTCCCGCCTTGGTCCCTCCAGTCTGGCCCACCCGGTCAGTGCTTTTCTGATGAGGAAGGAAGACCCAGGGTCCCGCACCCCTGCTACCTTGGCAAAGAAGGCGATGGCCGACAAATTTGCCCTTGCGTAGGCCACCGCCTTCCCCTGATCCCTTAGCCTTTGAAGGAAACCATGTACCGCCTCTGTAGAAAAAACGTTTGGAAAGCCTGACTGTTTGGCGAAACCCAAGTACACATTAAATTGCTGTTGATACGACTGTTTTGTGCGTTCACTCAGGGAGGCACCTACCAGCCCCGCTAAAGCGGGGCTCCAATTGTCCACAGTGACGTAGGGAATATCGTCATTCGCTCCTCTGCCTGTGGGTGGAACCTCCGGAAATCCTGCAACTTGGAACGAGACAAAGCATCAGCTGCATGGTTATCAATACCTGGTATATGTGCCGCCTTGAAGGTTAAGTTTAATTTTAAGCACGCCAGGACCAACAATTTCAACAAGCGTAGCACATGGGGGCAGGTAGCTCCCTGCCTATTGATGACCTCTACCACCGCCATGTTGTCTGACCAGAAGGTCACTGCCCTATCCCTGAAGTGATCAGCCCAGATAGTCACCGCCACCCAAATGGGGACGAGCTCCAGGAAGGCAATGTTCCTTGTCAGGCCACTTTTGTGCCAGGCGGGAGGCCAGACCGCCCCGCACCAAGCGGCGCCCAAGATGGCGCCAAAGCCGATGCTACCTGCCGAGTCTGTAAAAAGGCCCAGCTCCGCGCTGGTCACCGGAGGGGCGGGCCACACCACCCGCCCATTGAAATCCGCCAGGAAACCAGGCCAAACCCTCAGGTCCTCCTTTACACTAGCCCGTAACCGCACCCTGTGGTGCTTTTGGGTAAGACCCACCATGGCGCGGGCGATGGACCTGGAGAAGGGGCGTCCCATTGGGATGATACGAAGTGCAAAATTCAACTGCCCTACCAGGACTTGGAGCTGATGTAGTGACACCTTCGGGCCCGCTAAGGCCGCTTCAATTGCCCGGGAAAATGACACCACCTTGTCCCGGGGTAGTCTGCACTCCCCAGCGACAGTATCAATTTCAATCCCCAAGAAGGACATACAAGTCTCAGGGCCCACCGTCTTGCTGGGCGCCAAGGGGACCCCGAATTCCTGGAACATGTTCACCAATTCATCCAGCGCCTGCGCGCACTTACCAGACCCAGCTGGGCCCATCACCATGAAATCATCCAAGTAGTGCACCACATCAGTGCACCCAGACCTGTACGAAAAAACCCACTGCAGCATGGAGCTGAAGGTCTCGAAATATTTACAAGACACCGCGCATCCCATAGGCATGCATTTGTCATAATAAAACTGGTGCTGAACCTGAAAGCCTAGCAAGTGGTAATCGTCCGGGTGCACCGGCAGCAGGCGGAAGGCCGATTCTATGTCCGTTTTTGCCAACAAGGCCCCTCGCCCTAGCTCCCTGACCTTCTGAATAGCGGAATCAAATGAGGAGTATGTCACTGTACACAGTGCCGGGTCAATAGAGTCATTCACTGAGGAGCCCCTAGGCGCCGACAAGTTGTGGATCATCCTGAACTGCCCAGGCTCCTTTTTTGGCACTACTCCCAGAGGTGAACACACATAATTTTCAAGGGGGGGGGAGGGGAAAGGTCCAGCTACCCGGCCCAGCGAACACTCTTTTTGTACTTTAGTAATTACTACTGACGGGAGAGTCCTGGCTGACAACAGATTGTTGCACCGACTAACGGGAGGGACATTCACCGCAGGGATCCGGAACCCAACTGAAAAACCCTGAAACAAAACCAAGGCCGCCCCCCTATCGGGGTACCGGTCGAGCCAATAAGTCAAACGTACAATGTCTACGGGGGTAGGCAGCTCAGGCCTGTGGGGGTTTAACATCTCTTGTCGCTGCCCCGCCTCCCCGCTCTCTCGCTTTTTTGTTGCACTTGAACTCGGGATGGGAGGGATGGCCGCAGAAGGAACAGGCATGTTTAAACTTGCATTGTCCGGGGGGGTAGGTGCACGCTTTACTATTAAAGGTCCAACAAACTCCTCTCTTCTCCCCTGGGCCCCCCTGGGATGTCCGAAAGGGCTGCCTGGCAGGCTGCTCCCTGCAGCTGGTACTTTCCAACCAGGCATTCACCTCCACCTGGTCCCATCCAATACCTGGGTTCTGCTCCTTGGCCCAGCGGAAATCCCTGTCATAGTTCAACCAAACTAAGTAACCTTGAGTAGCATGCGCTTTCACAATCTTATTCATATAAAATACCAGTGGGATAGCTAACTCCTGTCTCTTTTCCAACAGTACTGAAACAAAAACATGGAACCCAAAAAGCCAGTTGGTCAGAGTCTCTTCTACCCGGGGCCTCCTCTCTTTAAAGGACCCCTCCTTGCCTTCTCTCTCCCTGAGGTCTATATCCCTCCTATTGGGCCTGATCAGGGAGAAGATGTCAATGTAAGCGCCCTTCCAGATTTTTTCCCGCATTTCTGGGGACACATGAGTGGCCAGCATTCCTGATTGGGACAGCACGTTCCCTTGTATTCCTCCCAGGGATCCCCCAACCTCGCTGGCCCCCCCAACCCCGTTACCTAGCTTACCTCCTACGGATCCAGCCGTCTGTGTGGCTGCCTGGGATAAGGGTCCACTCGCTCCACTTGGAGTCGCTTTGCGCAATTCTGCTACCTGCGCGAGCTGCTTCTGAATGGTCTGCAGCGCCCCCTGATCTACTGCCTGCTGGGGGGCCCATGGCGCTGTCGCCCCTGCACTTGCTGGATCCACCCCTTTACTAGCGGACGACAATTGCCCTACCAGGGTAGCCACTGATGCTAGCAGACTTTCAACGGGGTCTTGCACTCCTGCCCCTGCAGCCATCGGCTGCGGCGGAGGCGGAACAGGCGCGCCCCCACCCGGGGCTAGTGTCTGCAGTGTCGACCTGATTTCAGTCAACAGCGCCCCAACCGGATCTGGAGGGACAATGGACTGTGGTACCCCGGTTATTGAGGTGGGGACCACGACTACCTCGGGAATCATAGGGGTGGGGCAGAGGACGGGACCTGCTGATCCCACATCCTGCTCCTCCACTACGCGGGTCTGACCCCGCTTCTTGCCCTTCTCTGCCCTGTTACTCTTAGGTATTCCCCCCTTCTTCCGCAGCGGGGGGAATGCCGCTCTAGGCGCTACCCCTTCCCTGCGTGGCCTCTCCACCACAGGCTCAGGCTGTTCGTCCTCGCTCCCCGACCCGCTATCCGGGGTGTCTTTGTTCAGTTTGCGCAACAGTAATTTCATAATCTGGGCCAGCTCCGGGTCGGTGCCCTTCCTCTTATGCCCTCCTTTCTTGGGGGCCATCTCGCTTAACTAATCTGGCCGCGTCGTCTGCGCTGCAGGCGTTCCCTGACTCTCACCCCTCCTAACTTATGCCGCTGAGCGACCTGCGCGCCTGGAGCCTCAACGCCTGCGCTCCCTGTGCCCCAGAGCCACCGTCCACACCGCCCGGCAGGAGCCCGCACCCCATGTGGAACCCCACGTGCAGCCGCAACCCCGAGAGCGGAGCTGAAAATTCAAGTTAGCGACCCCCCACACACCCCCCGCCCGTGAACCACGGCTGCCCGCGAGGTCCCCAGAGGCACCCGACTCCTTACCTGGCCACGTGCACGGCACCCTTCTCTCCCTGCTCCGCGCCCGACGCCGGATCCAAACGACCGCTGCACTCCCTCGATAGCCGGAGTCCTCCGACCAAGCTCCTCTCTCAGTGCCGCTCTCCCTCGACAATCCAACGGGAGACGCGGGAAAAGTTAAAAGAAGACTAGACCTGGAGTCCACGAGTCAGCAGCGGGGTCCACACAGTCCAGCAGGGGCGACGGGAAAAGAGACCCCGGTCAAGGGATCTTGACCTTACATAGGGCCGAGGTCTCCGCCCCTCGCCCAAACCGGATGTGCGTCACCCGCGACCCGGAAGGGATCCACCCTGGAGAGAGGGGGAGGCGGCCGTCTGCCATTGGCCGCCCGGCCGCCCCCCTGCTACCACTGGCGGCGGGGGCCGGAGGGGACGTGCCCTAAGGGCGCGCCTCGTGAAGCGCGTCGCTTGGCACAGGGTGAAAAACACCTCTTACTCTGCAGCAGTAACGCCCTTCACTGCCTTTGATGTAACCTCAAATTGACTCATAAATTTTTTTTCACAGTCTCATAATTTCAGAACTGAAGCATTTTCACTGTTATTTACAAGTTGTTGCTTATTTAGCTCATGCCAATAGTCCTGTTTTTGTTCCAGGTGGAATGTTACTTGTTGTATTATTTATCTGGTTGCAATGACAGAAACAGCCATTTTTCCAGTTGGGTGGCACACTATGCTAAGCACAGAATTTTTAGCTGGCATGTTTTTAAGCCACGCCATTAATTACATTGGCCACACCTCTTTGAGAGGCCCCCCAGTTTTTTTCATTCCACTAAAGCCCTGTGTAAGGTACTTATACATGAATTCATGTTTATGTTTTAGGGAAGAAATTCCTCCTAATAATTATTATACACAGCACAATTGCTACTAGGTGAAATGTTAGAGTAATTGTGCAAAGGCACATTTTTTCCACATGGATAATATCTTTTCAAATGTAAAAAACCCTCCTATACAACCATGAATTTTGGAGGCGTCCCCTTCCCACCGTGAAACCTTTATTTCTGCACTTACAGGAGTAAATTCCAACCATTTTCAAATTTGGTAGGGGGCATATAGGAGTTTATCTATATGCACAAGGCGTCCATAAACATTCCAAGCAAACCATTCTTTGGAATACCCACTTCACACCACTGGACTGGGATTTACTCATATAGCCTTAGAGCCCTCTGTAGCGGCTCTACTGGCCAATAAAGGCCAGCTTTAGAGTTAAAAGCTTGTGCAGAAGGCGAGGTGCTTCATCAAGGGAGCGGGCCTCTAATGGATAGTGGAGCCTGCTTCGGAGGGCTCTAAGGCTATTAGAACATTCTTCCCCTATAGGGGAGAATGTTCTAATTTGTAATACAAAGGCCTCACAGAGCCAGTGGCATAGCTAGACCTTTTACCACCCATGGCGGTCCCTGCATTTGCCACCCCGCGACGGCCGCAGATAAGAGCAAGGGATGGGGTAGTCCGCCTACCCCAAAACATGTGACGCCCGGGGTGGACTGCCTCTCCCTTCCTACGGCACTGCTCGGGCTCCCAGAATCCTAAGCCTTTTGTTCACAGCAACAGCTGTGAACAAACATTGGAATGTTGGAGCTCCGGGCTTCTACCAGCCATTAGATGCCCGGAGCACTCCATTGTTTTCAATGGAGCTCTCAACATTCCAATGTTCTAATAAGCATTATTGCACGTGCAAGTTGTAATACTGCACAGCTGCACACACAGCAATCATCAGCAGTCTTAGGTGGAGGTCTCCTATTCTGTCTGTTCTGCCTCTTTTTGTGTCATTCGGATCTGTGCAGCTCTTTATCCTTCTCTTGTCTGCAATGGAAACTGCAGCTGCCATTTTGCATCCTCTGATGAAGCCCCCTGCCGCCTATGGACAACAGGGCCCTTTGTAATGTACCGGCCAGTGCCCTCCTGCAGACCGGTCTCTGAGACGCCTTCCCCCTGCAATTAAAGCTCGAACTCCGCTCCTACCTAATTATCATTTGAAATCCTAAATTAAATAAGTGGCCGCCTCTCTGAATCGAAGTGGCTCCGCGGCCTGCCCAGCGGTGGGCGCTTTCTTCTGTACGCCCGCGTGGGAGGTGGGCGCACGTGGGCGGCCCGGGAGGCGTGCGCTGTCTTTCACAGCTTCAGCAAAGTGCCAAGTGGGCCCCCCCTTGGCAGGTTCAGGTGAGGGAAGCAAGCGTGTAATGAGCCGTGGGCGGAAGCAGTGTCTCCTAGTGATGGCTGAATTACGTGTACCGCTGCGTCGGGAAGAGAGGGAATTACACATCCTTTCTAGGCAAGGCTGCAGAGAGCCTTCATCGCGTCAGCTGAGTCACCGAGAGGAGGGGGAACGGAAGCGACTTCCAAATGTTCCGGTTGGCAAGGCGACCGAGCCGCCAGCCAATCAGCAGTTTGCGGAGACTGTGTGAGGTAGGAGGGGACCCACATATTTAGCTCTGCGAGATATGGTATAAGTAGCGCCAGTGGCAACAGTGATCAGGGCAGCAGATTAAAAGCTGGTGATCGGCTGGGAGAGCAGCATCCAGACGAGCTTCGAGGTTGTTTTGGAGCAGGGATTCCCCTGTTCAGGAGCTGCTGAGAGCCTGCTGAACTTTTCTTATAACCAGACTAGGACAAGCCACGAGTTGAAACTTCTTCTTCCGGGGAGCAAAGAAAGGAGACCAGCCTGGCTTCCAAAGACTGAAGAGTTGCCCAAGTGAAGCGGGTCAGCGCGCCAGTCCTGGGGCGCTGGCGGTGACATCGACACTGCCAAGAACTTGGGAGGTTGGTGTTTGGCCAAGACAAATGAACAATCAGGACTCCTAGAGGCTTTTCGAGAACTTTAAAAGGACTGGACCTGCACACCAGGGTGATATCTCATTCATCTTTCGCTTTCTTTGTGAATTGAGTGTCTAGTGTGTGGATTGGTTGCGCGAGTGTCCGTGAACAGGCCTGGCTAGCGTCTTATGTTTCACTGTTAAGATCGAATGCCCAGATAATTGGGGAGGGGGGGATGTTTTAGAAATTGTCAGTCAACCTCCTCCTTGCTTTGAGACCGCTTGTAAAACTTTGTTGGATTAGACATCATGGCTGGTGGAGGCACGGTGTCCTTGCCCTTTGCTGATCCTCAGCCGGCAATGACGGTGACCATTGGGACATGCAGCCCAGTAGAAATGCTGGACCGTGTCCGGAAGACCCAAATTTATATTCTTTCTGAGGTCTCCAAGCAGGTGGAAGATGAGCTGAAAGGGTTCAAGATGTCAGTGTTGAATCTGAATTCTAATATGGACGACCAGTCGCAGGTGGTGGGGTTGGAAAGGTGGAAGAGGTCGATGAAGGCCTGCTTGACTAGGTGCCAGTACACGCTTGCTAATCTGGAGAGGTGGCTCAAGAGAGAGATGCACTCGTGGAGGAGCGTATTTGCACACATTGAAAAGTTGATAGACGGGTCGGATGATTCTTTGTGCCGAACATGTCAGCTAGAACAGGGAAGAAGGTTTTTTGCCAGAGTAGCAGAAGAGATGGAGAAGGAAAAGGAGGCAGGGCTCTCTGCCCCCCTGGCCATTGAGTCTCTGGCGCAGGAAGACAGCTCACTCCATTCATGTCACCCGCACCATTGGGTAGTTGTCTCTGTAGATCTCTTGGCTCCACCGGAGTTTGATGCAGAGATGTCAGAGGACCCCCGGGAGTTTCTGAGCAACCTTGAAAAGTACTTTAAGAAGCAAGGCTGGAAGGAGAAAGTATGGCTATCTCAGGTTGAGCACCACATGAAGGGGGCAGCCCTGAAATGGTGGGAGTTTAGGCATGAGAATATAAAAACCTGGCAGGATTTCAAGGTGGCATTCTTACAGTACTGCGAGAGGCTGATATTAAGACACGCCATCCAGAGAGACTTGGATCTCCCACAGAGGCGATGGGAATCTCTAGAACAGTTTGTGTGGAGGAAGCGATCCCTCTACAACAGACTGTATGTGGATGCTAACGAGGAAGACATGATTCAGTATATCTTTGGCACACTGCACCCGGAAATCCGGCGCTATCTGAAGCCGCCTCTACCAACGACATTGGAGGAGTTAGTCCAGAGAGGAACAGACGTTCAGCTGGACTTTGACCTCTCCGATGAGCCGGACATGCAGGAGGCAGCCTCTGAAGGCGATCCGGTCAGTGGCACAAAGGAGGTGTGTGTGAAAAATCCATATTCCGATAATAAGATATATATCACAGAGTAGTAGTTAGGTAGTGTTGCCCTTACAACAATTCTGACTTGGAGGTTAATTTGCTGGAATTGACAGATTGTCATACTCTACAAACATGGTTGTCACCTTTGTTTGTCCCAGTTATCCAATTTCAGATGTCAGCTTGTTGGAGGCTGAAATGAATGCCAGCAAACAGCCCCTACTTCCGGTTCTCTAAAAGTCCAATTAGAGACTTGAAATGGAGCTTTGTGTTGGGAAGAAAGGCAAGTGAGGAAGAAAAAGGGGAGTAAGCCGGTGAGCGTCACCGGCTACAACAGGGATTCCTGTAAACTCTGCAATAATTGTTTTTCAAAAACTCAAAGCGAGACAGCTTCTACACAAGTTGCTTGAACAGTCTCAGTTGTGGTGCTTTTTGTTCACGTTATTACAATATAGTCCTAATTAATGTCAGACCGCAACGCGGTTTGAAATAATGTATTGGCCACTTAGGGAACCACACTTCCCAAAATTTAGAGCAGTGAGGAAAACCAGTGACTTTCGTCAAGGGACAAGGTTGTTTTTCTTTTCTGCATCATTAAAAATCTCCTGTGCTGAAAAATCAAAAATAGGACACCAACTGTGCGCTGAGCCGCGAGCAAAGTGGGCGCCTGGGGGCTGAAGTGTTAAGAACGTGTGGGGGCGTGAACAGAATTTTCCATTCAGTATGTTCATGCCATTCGGGATCCAGGGTGCCTCAAGTACACAATGAACTGTTCCTTCCCACTTTTCAGAATCTGTGTAATTACCGCTGACTAATGAGGATTCTGAGCTCGCTGCCTGCTGGTCCATTGAATGCAGCCGGTTAGCGTCAGCTTAGAGGATACCAGGCTAAATTTAACTCAAGCACATTCACTACCTATACGTTTGCAGGGATACAAAAAATCATAGATATACATTTAAAATCTTTATCTGTGTTTAGCAAGAAATTTGGGCATTTCAAATTATTGGAGGCTACTGAGATGCATACAACTCTAGTGATCTGCTTGGAAAACAAGCATTTTTTCCATGGTTATTTTTACCCAAGTGCTTCACTTTCTTCAGAATGACCACAGCCAAAGTATTCGCAAGGCACTGCATTTAATTTGCTGTTTAGTTCTTGTATGTTCAATAAAGGTCAGTGGCTAAAATAAAATATGTTCACCGCCTTTAGATCAAACGTTCCAATAATAGTAAAACTAGTGACATTAGTAAAACAAGAGCAAGACTAGATGAATTCCCATATTCCTTGGAAGGATCGCATTTAATGTTTGAAATGTAGTTCTGCTGCTTTTGTGCCTCTCTGTTGAGGTCTGCTGCTGCAGGGAGCATCTAACAGTGAAATCAGCATTGCTGCTGAAACTGAAACCGAACCGGAAGTTGGAATCACGTGCTCCTGTATTCAGCTTACGTAGAAGGCTGCCTTCTCCTGAATGGGGGATGCAGTATAATTCACAGTAGAGGAGAATGCAAAAAGATAGCTGTACCTCGAGCATAAAGAGAATCTAACTGACACAAGCACAATTTGAGATCTGCATTGCATACATTCTTCTGACCTTTGAATTGCGAGTTTAGGGTTTGCTAATAACTTCAGCCGCCATCTTGAAAAGATAAATACAAGCAATGATGTGCATGAGAACATCATAGTGCTTAATAATAAGTGACTAAAAGGCAACCAAACCCACAACGAATTCTAGTTTCACACATTTGACATACATTCGACTTATTTTGACAATTTCTAAGTAAGGCTAAAAAAGTTTATAAATTACACAGAAGAATGCAAAGCCACCTAACTAATTTGTTTCTTGATACCCCAGATAAATGAACTTTATTGCTCTTAGCCATACTATTGAATAAATGCACTTGCCAATAGGGTGGCCCCCTTAGCCAAGGAAGCTGTTATAAATAAGACTCACCGCTGCATCCTTTGGTGATGGAAACAACTCTGAGTCTGCACATGCAGATCAGCTCTGCAGGTATTCAATTCTACTTGTCAAGGACTCTTCAACCACACCTCACAGTGGAGCCATGAAAGACACTTCAAGCTCAATTGGCTTCTCTATAACAGCCTCCTCGCTACCAGCATTGTTTGAATTATCACAGCTCCAGCAAATCAATATGGGGCGTGCGGCATTCTGCCATAAAATGTACTCAAGTGTGCACTGCAAAAAAAGGAAAATTCTACTCTTGGGTGCCATAAAGAATCAATTTGCCAAGAAATCCCTGCAATGTAACAGAAACAGCCAGCTTAAATGGTGGGGCAATTTTGTCAAGTACAGCATTACAGCTACTTCACTATTATAACTCATGATACTTGGAACAGAATAGGCTGTATTAAAGGCGGCCATTATGTCATTACTCCAAATTATTTAATCAAAACCCTGGTTGCTGACAAGTACGATGAGAGTGACCCATCAACCAGCACTCGTAAATCCCACAGGTCTGGTTGGAAGTCTTTACATTAAGAAAAGAACAGCGGCCAGTATTTCAGTATCTCATAGATGGGCTATTGGGACGTTTTATCGATCACAAGCACATTTTTCTATTGTACCGATATAGCAGTCTGGCATTGAACATTTATCTTCAACTGACCTAATAGAACAAAATATGAGAACATGGCTACAGGAGTTCACTGCTCGTATGAATGCATGTGCCAATGTTAAAGCCTATGCTGTATTTTAAAGTTATATATTATTACTAGTAACATTGGTCTCCCAAGTAAATTCCATGGTCAGAGACAAGGATGAACCTTGTAAAAACAAGGTTTGTCCAAGAACATAAAACATTTCCCCCTCATAAACTAAAAAGACATGCTTATTTTTTATCATGCTACAAACTTATCTTCTAAATATATAGTAATATCATAAACAATAAGGCCATCTTTTAAATAGTTAAATAAGTTGGAGATTCTTGGTAGTGAAATGTGCTGAGTTTGCTATTACTGAGTTACAGCTGCATCCCCTCATTTGTTTAGGCCAAGTCTTTGTCCATCTGAGTTGGTTAAAAATACATATCCATTACCTGTCCGTAGTGCCTAGATATACCTCATGCTGAATGTATGTAGTACTAAGAGGCTTGTCATGTTATCAAAAACTTACTCCTGAGTCAGTGGAGCATGGGCCTCCATTTGGTCCCTTTTTAGTTTCTGGAACCACTTAGATGCAGTGCCATAGGCCTGAAAAGAAGACAGCTATCTTTTTACATTGTGTAGCTCGGCTAACAAACCGTGTTGGGTTGGGAGCTGTTGTTCCTGGCCCACCCTGTTACTTCTGAAGCAATTAGGAAGTATGGTAGTGGCCATATTGGCTATCTGTAGGAAACATTGGAGCAGACATACTATGACAATGTTGAAAACCATAAAATCCAATCTTTGGAAAACAACTGTGTACTTTTCTGTAGGCATTTTAGCCATTTCATGGATATGATCGGCATTTTGCATCATCCGTACCACACAGGAAGGCTCCTGCTATCAATATTTTAACATGCAGCAAGTGTGCAAGGAACCATTTTGAGATCTAGAATAAGCATCTCATGTCAAATATTAGAATAACAATCTATGTTTATGGAGCTAGAAGGAAGTTTAAAGAATCTGATGTGAATGTTGTAAAGTGCAAGGCAAAACAGAGACGGGAAGATGTATCCAAATTCGTGGCCTTAAACTGTATGGTGTCAAAGTGCGAATCAGAATTCAAAATGTGTGAAAGTGAGAGGGAAGGACACACAGGATGAATGGTGAATGTAAGCGAGGTTTGAATCATTGAACCTGATGAAAAAAATCACCCCAGTGAATGGTCCTGATCCTGAGACTTCATAGCAAATGATAAAAATGGCAAACACATTTGGAGGAATACCCAAACACAGGCTGAAACCACACAGCATATTACCTGGAGAAGACAGCAATAGAGCTATGAACTATTAACTTCTGCACCTTATAACAGAATGATTATCAAACATTGAATGAACCTCAATATTTCACCCGATCAAGACTTATTTTGTACTTGTAGATCATGAGAACTAGTAGAAACTTTCAAGGATCACAGACTTTACTTTGGATTTTGTCACCAAAGTAGTATGCTTAAGCATAAAGTACTTGACAATATAAAGCAAAACAGGACATATGAAGGCCCTCCAAGTGCTATCTGATGGAAAGTCAGCATGCCTGAATCATCAATGCGATTCCAATCAGTTGTCAATCAACTGTTGCAAACACAAGAATCAACCAACAAGAGGACATAGACAAAGACGTTTAAGAGATCCTATTGCATCAGCGTCTCTACAACGATTCCTGTTCCAACTGGCAAATGCATTCATCCCAAGGATTATCTAATCACCAGTTAACGGATGACTTTGGAGTGCACAAGCCAGTTCAACAGCAGAAGAATCAACCTGAGCATCCAAGATGGAGGTAGACATTAATGTAAGTTCAAGAATAATTCACATTTTCTATTAAATGTTCTGTTAGCTGCATTCTCTTGTTCATTGTTCTTCTTCCCACCATAGTCTCATATGTTATTTTGCGAGCTTGATTCATCCTATCTTGTGTTACATAGTCAGGCTATTTTGTTCACCAGGTGGACATCATTTGTAAAGGAGGCAGAAATGTGGGGAGAGTTGTTCAATATATCGGCCCCTGACATGTAGCACACACTTAACACTTAACATATCCCATTTGGCATTGTGATGAGGCTTTAAAAAGACATAGTAACTTCCCAGCATCCACCAGCTCCCAGAATGCTGGGACTTAAAGCTTCTCAATATAGTATGAGCCTACAAGTTCCAGCATTATTGGTGATGGTGGCTGAAAAGCCAAGATTTGCTGAAAGTCATCCTAAAGACATGGGGCCAGCTATCAGCTATAACAAATTGTTGTCAACACATCAATATATACATAGCCACTTAGCAGAATGCATGTCGGTTTTAAGGAAGAGGAGGAAGAGAAGGATCAGAAAGACAAGGAGAGCTGGACACACACTAGAGAGGATTTAGCAAAAGAGGATTTTCTAGGTTCATCAGTTCATGAAAGCACGAAAAATACCCCAGACACATACAGGTGCACAAATGCATGCACATATGCTTGCATGCTCACACTCGTGCACGGATGTGCACATAGACACACACACATATATAGGGAGAAGTCTACATAGCGACATAGAGAGACATTAAGCAACATAGATCAACACCGAGGTAGAAACGCAGATGCAGAGATGCAAACGAGGGAAGCACAGCTCTTGTCAGTGAGAGAAGGACGTTTACAGAGTCCCTTAAGCATTCACCCGTGCACCCGAGCCACACATAAGGAAGCACATAATCATCACCTTAGGTGTCTGCCATCTGCTTTGCTCTGGCAGAAGATCCAAAAATAGAGCTGCTGGCACAGCGGAAGCGTGATGCTGTGTGACTACAGGGAGCCTTCAGGATCAAATTAGAAGGAAAGTCAAAATGGAGACAGTGTTATTGCAAATGTTTAAACCGTTAAGTCGCACTATTTTAGAGCACATGACCATTCCTGTTTGAGGTTAAATGCAGTATTCTTGAAAAGCAACAGCCAGTTCCACATAAGCAAAGGTCTTAGAAATATTCTTTGCATTTCCAGATAATATATTAACGGCTGTATCTTTTTTGAAATTAGCTGTAATATGGTCTGTTTCACTTCCGGCTGTATTGCACATAGCAGGGTTGTAGACATGTAAAGATTGCCTATCGGGTATCAGAGTTTGGGAGGAAAATCCCCACAATGAATGCAAGAATAGGAAGTTCCATGAAGGAGGTTTATATTTGCAACCTTTGCATTTTTCCCTCTCTCATGAAAATTGGGTTGCTCTACCTCAGTTTTACTCCCGGAAAAAACGAAAGGATTCCCCTTTCTTAAAACATTTTCTCCAAAACGTTATGGGAATATTAGCCGTTCCTGTCTACTGATTATACAGGGTCCTTCCTGTGCATGAGGATTCTGCCATTTGCAGGGAAGTTATGTTGGCTGCAGTAGACAGCCTTATCACAACATAAATTGCATAAAGCCCAACAATGAACACTAGACTACTTGAAGATTGATTTTAAAATGTGTATGATAGAAAAGAACATGGGTAACTTTAATATGCAGTTCAGAAATGGAGTAGGGCTCCCATGACCTAAGATGGGCAGGAGACAGAGCGGTGAGATGGAATCTGCCTCCAACACACCCCCTCAGGCCACCATTGACCATCACTTGTCACAGCACAGGACACACCCCACTGGGAGAGATGAGGAGACCAGAGAATTGGACTGTTTCCCCTGACATAGAAGAAGGACCAGTGTTCCATAGTTTCATTCAAAATGTACTTTCCTAACCCAAAAATAATTGCTTGTATATCTGAGTGGGCACGCAAGGCCCTGCGGGTGACATTGCTAGAACAGTTCTTGCCAGCAGTAGTTGTGTTTAGATCTATGCTGCATACTACCATGAAGTCCTTTTAGACTTCCAGTTGATTGCATTTCCTGGCAGTTTTCAATGGCCAAACAACTGCAATGTTTTATTGGTTGTGAATGATCACATTTTCACCTCATTTTCAAAAATTAATAATTTGTGAATTTCCTTTTCAGGAATGGCGTCTTTGAAGAGCTGTTCAGAACGAAAAAAAGCAAGAAGCTTGGATTATTGTGACAGGTAAGAATATGTCTAGCTATAAAATTCATAAATTGTTCACCATGTGGCATGATTTACATTATTTGTTATGGATCAATGTATAATCAATCAAGCTCATTAGGTATTTCAGTAAAATACAATAAAGACAATGTTTAATGAACTTTACATTTGAGGTGCAATATTCCTGTGTTTTAGAAGGAGCATTTGCTAGGTATGTGGCTCCTTCAGTGCCTGATTGGCATAGTTCAGGGCAGCACCACGTTCCGCTCTAGACTCATTTCACAGCAGGGACTTGCATGTTGTTAAGGGGGAGGCCGGCAATATAAGTTGGGGCTACTGCCCACCTAATGGAAGTGAAGGCCACTCCTGAATTGTTATTTCCTCCTGCACCCTTCACAGAGCATGGGCAGAGGCTTGCTAGTGACCGAGGCCTTGTTTTTGCCTTAGTCCAGATCATCATTAGTCTGGTCAGTTGCGCTGCTACAGCAGTAATCATTATTACCCTTAGGAAAGGGTAGAAATTAACTTGATCGGGCACTGCATGAGCACCGCAGCAGACAAGGGCGTCATACGAGAGGCCCAGGTCGGGAAATTGTTTGCCACACTCTTCCACTTGTACTAAGCTTCTTACTACGCATCTGAAGATTGTGCAATGCCAGCACATTTCTCTGTGCCTCAGGGATATTCCGCCATAGGCCATTGCCACTTACCATCCCCAAAAGGCAACTTGTCTAATAAGCACATTCGATGAAATATTTCTTTAAAGATGAGTAGCCACACGTTCCATTTTATAGCCTCAAGACGTCACACTGTGGTTACCAAACTCACCAATAGAAGTTCATTTTGTGACATGATCATTTCTTAAGCTTGTGGATTGTACATTGTATTGTGTTGATACCATGCAAAAACATTTGCATTACTATAAAATGTCACCTAAATGTCTGCTAATCTTTTTTTTAAGGTGTGGCATTTGCCTGGTCCTTCTGCGCAATATCCGGCAATCCAGTCACCGTTACCCAAGCCTTGTTCTGCTACGTGCTCAGGTATGTATCCAGCCCTTTCCATCATAACTTGCTTGATCGCCATGCATTAGAATTCAGATGTTAGACCTCTGTTAAGTGATGTGCCAATGAAAAATTGTTATAGTCATTACCATTCTGTACCATAGCAGAGAAGCGATGGGTAGGAGTGTGGTGAAATCAAAAATAACAGTAATTCCCCTCGGCACTTTCCATTCCATGAAGGGAATGGAATGCATCCAGAGGAATTCCTGAGTTTAAATAAATAAAGTATTTACCGCCTGATTCATCAAGCTAAATTGCACTCGCAAAGGGCAAGATTCTCAAAATCTTGCCATTTGCGAGTGCAATTTTTGCATTTGGGATTCATCATCCCAAATGCAAAATTCGCTATTTAAGAATTTGCACATTTGCGAAGAATTGAATTTAAGGAATCTCTATTTGAGATTCCTTAAATGCAATTCATGAAGCATTTTAAAATTGCGAAAATGCAATTTTGGGCCGCTATTTACCGAGAGGTCAGACCTCTCGGTAAATAGCAAAAACTTAGAAAAATGCTTTTAAAAGCATTTTTCTAAGTTGCATGTTGCACACACACATGTCCTTTGGACATGTGTGTGCGCAACACCTGTTTCAAATTGCATTTAAAGGGTGCTACAGGGTGTCCTTTGGACACCCCTGGCACCCTTTAAATCGCTATCTTATTTGCGAGTAGCAAATTGCTAATCGCAAATAAGGAATACTCCCCATTCATTCCTATGGGCCTTTTGGCCCATAGGAATGAATGGGGAGTTATTCCTTATTTGCGATTAGCAATTTGCTACTCGCAAATAAGGAATGTGTAGGAATCGCTATTTATTTAGCAATTCCTACATGAATACCGTTTTGCGAGTCCTTAATAGCGATTCGCTAAGAATCGCTATTAGGGGCTCGCAAAACGGCCCGTTGATGAAGAAGGCTGTTACTTCCTATAATGACTTGCTGTCTAAGCAAGCATCCATACAAGGCAGGAGTATGCCCAGATGAGGTGCTTTACCTCTGTGCGCAGGATTCAAACAGCATCTGACAGTGACAGATGAGGTCCAACCGGGCTGCAGTTGGTTTTATTCCCGTTAATTTGGGTTGGGGCTACGATGCATACATTTGGTCTGTTCTGTTAAAGGACAACTGAGCAGAAGAATGAGGGAAAAGAATGCCACACAGAAAAATTCCTAGGAATTCCCTAATTAATTCACGTTTCTATCTTTCACATTTGCTCAGTAAATCTCATCCTTTTCCTGAAATATTTCTCACAAAAGTGGTAGCAAACAAAACAAAGCAAAAAAGTGGGTCCATCGTTTTTAAAACAGAAAATTAATTTCTGGTTCCAACAGTGAGCACCGACTGCAAGTAGAAATGTAAAGCCCCTCACTGTTTTGCATACATCAGGGCCCACACGAGGGAGGCCCTCATATAGTATGACCCCGCATTTCAGCAGCACTGACTATAAAATATTTATAAAGTTCATGCAGTGCTGTTATGAAGAGATTTTCTCTTTATATTTTTATTCAATTCAAGTGGCATTTATCATTTTTCACAAATTGCCCAAAAATGAGAACATTAGTGGTTTGAAAGAATTCCAAAGCAGCCTCTGTCGAAAATAGAATATTGTACAAACTGTTGAACAATTTATAGGCTCTTTAGTGTATGTAAATATATTATAAACATATATAGTTTTAGGTAGTAGGGTAGTTTGTCAAAATAGATCTAAGCTGATTATGTTCTTGCGCAAGTTAAAGGATAATTTTGAATAAACGATTATAAGCAGCATGTATTATTGCATAAAAGCATTTTTTTGTAAATTAAAATGTAATGCAAATAGTCTGGTGCTTCTTAGAGTCAGGAGATATATACTCTGTGGATATAGAGTGAAGAGTTCCTTTCACGTCTCATGATGCCATTCCTTGTTCTCTTGTCCCTTCAGGTGCAGGACCTGCCAACCACATCTTCTCAAAGCATCTTTGCTTGTGGTCCACCGGCATCGCCGACTGAGAGCAAAACGTAGCAGCACCTGGGCTATGGAGCTACCCTACCTTTGAAAGATGTCGACAATCACAGAGCTGCTAAACTGCAGAAGTGCCTCTTCGGATCCCCACTGTCCTTGTGCAGCAGAAACTCTTGATGTGACAACCAGATAAAGGAGACGCGAAACAACCAATGGGATTCAGGGCTGACAGACTCCATCATTTGTGAAGACTCAGTGCCATGCACTGTCACTCAGACTGAGACTGAACTCTGCCCGAGTTGAGCCGTTTTTTCTTACTTGGGAATTGACTTCACGACTATGATTGTCATCTCATTATAGAATTCTCCTAATATTTTTTTACTGCATTATTGATTGTATAGCATTAAAGATGTCACCGATAAATGCAATAAATATTATTTTTATACATGGTGAGTTACTCTTGTATATTAACGTTTAATACCCCTGTGCATGATTGGAGGAGGGCATGCTTGCAGTCACTGCTTATTTTGTGCAGCAATAAGGGCCCACATGTTTCTAAGAAGCCTGCTGCCTGCCACCGCTGCTAAATGTTGGGGTTGTCAAACATCAAGGCTGTCAAGCCTTTATTTCAGCTCGTGCCTCTTTCTTCCACCAATTAACAACCCATGCACATATGTCACACTCTTGCACATTCCTTTTCATCCCTGCTTTTTCCATTTTCCCACTCTTTCTGTATTTCTCTTTCTGCTTCTTTTCCTCTTTGCTGCTTTTCTCTCTCTTGTTCTGAGTCAAAGTCCAGCGATAAAAAATGTGTCCCCGTCCCCAGTGGGCCCCACTTACAAGCACCAGCTCAAATGAAGCACTGCTTGCTTAGTTAGTGTAGTGTGAGAGGCGACAAGGAGAGCTGTGAACTTCTCAAGTTGATGCTACCTGTGTGCATCCGGTGTTCTTGAAAGGACCAGGGAGTACCCAGTTGCATTTACTGAGGTGAACACATACCCCACTCTTGGGTCCTTGTGTGTGATGTACTTCTTTGTTGCCATGTCCCAATTGAGGTAAGTCAGATCTTCTGTGTAAAGTTGCCTTACAGGATCTGGGGTGAGGCAGACCTTGGGCCCCATTTATGGCATTTTGGAATAGGGCAGCACAGCAAGGGCACCTTGCTGCTCTGCTCTACACTGAAGTGGAAGGGCAGGAACGCACCGCATTTAAGCAATACTGTGCATTCCTGTCCTTTCTGCCTGCGCTGCCGCCCTTTTGGGGAGATTGCTGCCTTATTAAAACAAGCAGTTGAGAACAGAAAAGTAAAATAGCAAAATAAATCTAAATTGGCAGGGGGAACTTGGGTGAAAAAGAAAAAAAAGAATGGTAAAGGAAACAATGGAATTTAGAAGAAACAGGAAAAACATACATTTTAAGTAAAGAGCAGATTAGAAAACGTAAAAATATTGAGAAGGAAATAAATGCACCATGGTGCAAGGGTGCCTCCGTTGCAGGCAGGGTTGTATTTGTGCATGAAGGGGAACCTTCCTGCACAAAACGATCCTACAAGGTATTTTCTGCTTTATATGTGTGCAGCACACATGGATAGAAGACAAAAAATGAGGATAAATTAACCTATTTGTCCTTGTTTCGCCCCATCTTGGGAGTCATACCGATTTGATGCTTCCCCTGGTTGTATCACTTCTGGGGCAGCATCAAATTCCATGGGTGTTGAGTGGGAAAACCCACTGCAAAGCCCATGGAATGCCTCCCGGGCATGATTTTGAGGCCACTCAAAGCCATGCAGGGGGGCTTTGCATGGCTTCACAAATCTTTACGAGAGCCCTGCACCACGGGAGTGACACGGGGCTCTCCTAAATAAGCCTCCTTGTCTACATGGTTGCCTTGCTTGATTGGGTGCCAACAGGAGTTAGAATGTTTGGTTTCCTTGTAAGAGTAGGTACTAGTCTGAGTCTAGCAAACTTGGATGTGTTTTTGTTTATGGTGGGTGTGCCAGCACAGATGCACATCGTGCTGTTTCAAACTGCTCGCAATCCTCTTCCGTGGCAGTGTGACAGGGGGTTGTTTTAATGATAGTTTTACCTTAGAAATATGAGGACTGTCTCAAAGCAGCTCATATGCTGTCAAGGAAAGGCACACTTTTTACCCCCACTTTGCGGCTACGCAGTATAGCATCCACACACTGAGGGCTCTTAATGCAACCAGAGTAAGGTGCAACGTTTAACCTTCAGCAACATATTTTTCCACGGGATTTGGAAGCTAAATCAGGACTTGCTTAAATGCACCAAGGAAGCTGCAACTTTCTTCAAGGAAACATGGTAATTTATTATATTCAAGGAACTGTTCAACAATGGTGTAGGTGAGACAATTGATGGCACAGCCGCTACTTTTGTTCAGCTTTTTCCCCCTAGAGACTTTGCAGTCCACCTAACAGTGGTGTAGGTGAGACATACGTAGGCAATCCCACAGCATTCAAAGCCTTAAAGGTCTTTGCGTATTAGGTTAAATGAGATTTATGTTATGTTCACTGCTGACTCCAGTGGATTCAATTACCTCTGTCTCTGGGCAATCTAACTGCTCATATGATGGAATGTCTGTGGGAGCAGCTCTACCACTGGGAATGGTTTGTTGGAATTTCAGGATGAATCTGCCTAGAAAAGTGTTGAATGCCTTCAAAGTGGCGAATTAGTGTGAATTCCCAAATAATGTGCAGTCTAATTTCCAAAGTATGACCCCAAAAAATTGATGGGCAGTTACGGGAGGTGTTTTCTTTAAGAAAACATACTTTCCTACAGACAAATGGTTAAAAAATAGTTTTCTGATCTGCCACATAACTACATGACAAAAACTGCATAGCATATTTCCATGTGAAGACACATTTAATCAAATGTGCCTAAAACTAAATGGAAAAGAAAATCCATATTATATTTTCCATATTACATCGAACATATGCCATTTTAAATAATCTGAAAGATTAGACATCTTATTCCGAATGTGTCTCACACCTCAAATAATCATTCTTTGGACCAACTGTATACGTGGTAAGCTCTCTCTTTAACCCCTTCCGTGCGGGGCACATTCCCCCGCTGTGCTGGGGGGCGGGGGCGCGTATAGCGACCCGGTGCTCATGGCGAGGTCAGCTCGTCATGAGCCACGGCGCTCCGGTGCTCATGACGAGCTGAGCTCGTCATGACCACGCCCGTTCCAATGGAACGCTCAGCACAGCAGGGGAATCAGCCCAGCATGCGAGCGTTCCAAGTAACGGGCGCCGTCATGACGAGCTCAGCTCGTCATGAGCACCGGAGTGCCGTGGCTCATGACGAGCTGACCTCGTCATGAGCACCCAAGGGGTTAAAATTACCGCCTCTGTCTAGGTTTTTTTTACTAGTACCCACCAAGGCTCAACACCAGACCTAACTTTCTTAGCATGCTCTTCAGTACGCTGGAGTGGAGCATCAAAGGAAACTGTATGAGACCTCATGTTGTCATAAACTATTACAGATGTTTAATAATACTAGCCCTCAAAAACAGAAAACACACACAGAGCTTACAGAGGTAAGTTAAAGCTTTCTTAATGTGTGTATCACATTTGAGTCTGTAAAAGTCGTCATCAACAAAGTCCACGGGTGGAGGACATCTGTGGCTCTTGTGTGGTCATCAGGCTTCAGAAATCAGCACTACCCTGCTGGACCTGATAAGTAATATTCATTGTTGTGAATGGGGGATCCACACGCTATGGTCTTTATTAAAGACGCGCCTAGCACATGTTATATTAGCAGATGAAGGAACTCGACTTTTCTCCTCTATAAGGATACACAATATTGCTGAATAGTGAGCCTTTAAGCAACAGCAACACCTCTGTAATTCGATTTTTTTTGCTTCTGAAGTTTTACTTCTCCAAAACAAAGTGCATAGTAAAAATTTGCCACAAATATCATATCTGGAAAAATGGGGTAGGGAAAGAAAACAGAACACAATAGGAAAAAGAGGTTGTGAAGGGAGAGGTAAAAGGGAGATTGTTGCATTAGAAAAATAAGCAGTTGAGAACAGAAAAGGAAAATAGAAAATAAAATCCAAATTGGCAGGGGAAATTGAGTGGAAAAAAAGAATAATAAAGGGAAAAAAGAGAGTTTGGGAGGAACAGATAAAAATACGCTTTAAGTAAAGTGCAGATTAGAAAGGGAAAAATATTGAAAAGTAAACCATTCCAAATTTTGAGGTCCACCACTTTTAACAGAAACGAATATCAGAACAATGCTAGCATTACATGTGCAAATAAGGGCTTATATTTAAGCAGCAATCGCATCCGAACATGCCCAATCAAAGGAACATGTTTTTGTAACACAGTTATATAATAAATATTTAATTACATGCCATGGCGTCATAACGCGAATTAGGAAGGTGTAAATTAAATTTGCTCGACCTATTTGTTGGGTTTTTCTTCATGTAAAGCAGAGCTGCATCAAAGGCATCTCTGAACCTTCACATCATTAGTATGAGTGAGGTCTATGAATGAAGGGACAGATATGAACCTCCTCTTAGACGGGGGTCTCCAACAGGCCATCGTGAGCTACCAGTAGCTCGCTGCATGCTCTCACTAGCTCACACTTCATTGCCAGTCAGAGGGTTTGAAAATAGGCAGCTGCCTTTTTACAAAGGAAACACTTTGAAACAATGTGCACCCTTTACTGGTATACATTTTCCATCTTGATTCCCTTTTCCCCTTCTTTCTTGGTTTCTCTCCTTTCTCATTCTTTCTCTTTCGTCCTGTCTTTCATTCTCTACTTCTTTCCTTCTGACTTGTCTTTGCTTTTCTTCCTATCTCTTTCTTGCTATTGTTTATACTTTCTACTTTTCTCTTTATTCTCCTTCCTTCCTCTACATTTCTCATTTCTCTTTATTCTTTATTTCAGTGTTTTTACTGTTTTTCTTCCTCGTGCCTTCGCCACCTATTATTCCTTGCTTTTTTTGTCTTCTTCCTCACCTTTCTTTCATTAACTCAATTTTGTTTATTCTTGTTTTCACTTTTCATCGCATTCTCTTTTTCTTCTGCTTCTTTTCTGCTTCTTCCTTCCTTTCCTTTAATTACATTTTTCTATCTTTTTACTTCTTTTTTCTTTCTTTGGGCCAGATGTACAGCCAAGGCATTAACGACTCGTAAATTGACTCGCAATAGCGACTCGCAATTTGTGACTCACAGAGTGGTTTGTACAACAGTGTCTGCAACACTGATTGTGATTCCCAATGGGGTCACAAATTGCATGCCTCATGCATATTAATGAGGCACTCGCAATATGCGTCCCCATTGGGAATGGCTGGACCTCACAGGTATAGTGGCGTGAAGGGCTCAGCAGACCTCCATGTCTGGGACTGCTTTTAAATAATCAATATTATTTTTTTAATGCATCCCGTTTTCCTTAAAGAAAACAGGATGCATTTGAAAAAAAAAAATGAAATATTTTCGCTTCATATTTTCAGGGCTGGTAGTGGTCCCTAGGACCACTGCCTGCCCCTAAAAAAGATTTCTCCCTGCATTTGCAAAGGGGAAGGGGTCCCATGTGAACCTTTCTCATTTGCCACTGCATTAGCACCCTCTTGAAGAGGGCAGTAAATTGCGAGTGTTTTGCGACCGCAGTTGTGGTTGCAAAACATTCTTACATAAGGTTGCGAGTCGCAATTAGGAAGGGACACTCTTGTAACGCCCCTTCCAAATTGTGGGTCGCAATTCCTATTTAGCGAGTCGCAAATAAATTGCACGGTCCTAACAGTTTTTGCATGCGCACATGGGTTGCTAAACCGTTGGCACATGCAAAAATGGGTCGTACATCTGGCCCTTTGTCCTTCCTGTTTATAAGGCTTTATTTTTTAATTTCTTTCTATTTTTCAACTTCTTTCTTGAGTTCTTTCTTCACTGTTTTCTAATTCTTCACTCATTCACAATAGAAAAGGCTGAGGTCCCCTGTTTTTGACAGTGCAGCATATTGGCTAGATAAGGACAACATTTTTATTTACCTGGCAAAGTCTATCGAAATGTAGGAAATTACATGAATTGCGACAGCCATTTTAACTCAAACTGCTCTCATGCCTGTATCTTGCATGAGTTGTTTGTCTGTAAGAAACAGGTCAAGCACATTTTGAACAATACGTGGATTTTTGCCTGCCAACTATATTACATGTATTTATCAAACAAATTCCAATTTTTCCCATTTTGAAAATATAATTATTAGTAATCATGAACAGTTGATTATTGGTGCTGTGGCATTGCTATTTCGGATCTGTGCTTGTTTCTGTTTATAAAATGCGAACACAGTGGCTTCAGTTAAGAAGTTTTTTCATCGAATCTCGGATAATTATTGCTGTGGGTGGGCTGTCTAGGGCGTCAAAAGATAGCCATTTTTAGCAATAAATTGCAGAACATTTTTAACAGAATCATCCGCACTCTCCACTATAATTTTGTACAGAACAGAGGCGACATTATTTATTCACCGGAAGCATGTTGAAAGTGTTTACAAGAACAGCGTTTTTTGGTCTGGCTAGAAAGCTTCAGCTCGCTGGTGTTAAGGACTACGGATACTAGGTGATATGAAGGGTCTAGTTACCTTTTACTATGCCTGATACTTCTGCAAAAAAAACTATTTGTTGGTCCACAAAAGTTGAACATCATCACAACAGTGCGCCTTCTCTTCAAGGCAACCTTCAGGGATGGGCTGATGGCCTCTGTCCTGAGGTTGTCATCAGCCCTGAAAGCCACCCGCTGTCTTCTGGGCCACCGCAGGTGACCCCTGTGTGCCAGGTAGCCAAGGTATACCCCCTGCTTGAGCCTGACACAGAGAGATGGAGCAGGAAGGCCTACATTGTGTGTGTGAGAAGAGAGTGTGGCAACAATGTTACTGAGTTCATGAGCTGTGGGAAACAATTTATCAGAAAGGGCTACATGAACCCGTTTACAGAAACAATGTAGCAGCAGCTGTTTTGCCTACTGAAGACGTCCAAAAAGAGCAGGAAGAAACAGCACCAGCTACACAGTTGTTGGTGCAATGTTAGCACCTGTGCAGTCAGGGCCGGACTGGGAACCAAAACTGGCCCTGGCAAAGAGCTCGGCCGGCCCCTCTGGGACCAGCCGAGCTGTTTGCCAGGGCCGGTTTCAGCCGATTTTGTTACAGGGGCTGATTATGCTGCAAAAACGGCCCTGTAACAAAAACGGCCCCCAGGGGTCCAAAATCAGCCCCCACCCTAGCGGCCCACCAGGGAAACGCCCGGTGCCCGCTATGGTCAGTCCGGCCCTGCGTGCAGTGGTGGTAAGGTGGGGTTTACTCCTTCTGGTTAGGGGAGCGGCCCAATGTGAACGAAGTAATCCACTTGTTTCCAGTCTCAATATGGATGAAGCTTGCACAGCAGCAAAAAGAATCCGCATGGACGTGATAGATATGCGCCCTATAGGGGGAAGGATGGATAACAGAGGGTGCCAGGGACCCTATAGATGCCGCCCCTTGCCCCTTTCAAAGGAAGCCTGAGGCCCACTAAATACAGGCTGATGATCCAATTCACAAAAAAGCAGTACATCTGCCCGATAGTAACAACCCTAAGAAAATGCATGATTTTACTACTTTTTGCACTACCCAAAAGTTGCCAGTAGTAAACATGGAGAGCTGCACCATTTGCAGGTTTCCAAGTGTGCTACTGACAATCAATAGCAGCTGCTCTCATGGCAGAGTTTCGGGGAGGGGTGCAAGTTAGGTGGGGGGTGAGAGGGTAGTGGTCGGCCAACAGAAATAAAGAATAAAAAGAATTTACCTTCTTCTTGCCGATCGCCTCTCTTCTCCTTTTTGCTGAGGCTCCCAGACTCCCCTGCGGCCAATCTCAGTGCTTCTCTCATGATGGTACCAGTATGAGAGAAGCATTGGGATTGGCCATAGCGGGCTTGGTTTCAGCTCCAAAGGGAACTGGGAGCCTACGCCTGCTATTCTCTTCACTGGGCAATGCAGCTTGGGTTGGGGAGATGTCAGTGTGCATGATGATTTGGCAGCCGGCCAAACTGTCATGCACACAGACGGAGTGCAGTGCTACCACTCACTCCTCCTGTGACTGCCCCCATAGGATGGCCCTGCCCACAAGATGTGGCATGAGAGGCAAACTAAAACAAAAGACTTGTTTTATTATCATTTTATTTATCAAAATTCGAGGCCACTGGCAGGTGAGCTACACTTCTTCACCATAGCAGAGGAGCCGCCACTGCTGACAAAGGTTGTGGCCCTTCCCCCATCGGATCTCTGCTATGGACGAGCCCGGCTGAGGGCGCCAGACTAGCTGTGAACGGCCCCCTCCGTCCTCACATCAAGCCCTCAGGATCGCGGATGCAACGGTAGCACGTCGAAGTGGACTCCGCATCGGTCCTCCTGCATTTCTCTGGATCGAGCCCACACACGGACCCAGGTAGGCTGCTTATGCCTATTAATCCCCATAATCCCTCAGACAGTGTGCCTTATATTGGCAATAGCACTCAGAGGTCAGATCTTCATCCGCAAACACCCCCCCTC
Organism: Lissotriton helveticus; assembly: GCF_964261635.1. Lineage (NCBI taxonomy): Eukaryota > Metazoa > Chordata > Amphibia > Caudata > Salamandridae > Lissotriton > Lissotriton helveticus. The sequence continues at coordinate 180,519,761 of NC_136063.1, forward strand.
CCCCCACAGAGCAGGATCATTTGAACTGCCTCATAGTAGCCTCGGGCTCCATTCCTTGCAAAGCTAAGATCAACATGGTTTTTCTCATGAATGCACAGCCTGACCTTAAGATGGAGCCTGTGTTTTAAGACATGGCGCATTTATCGAAGGATATGACCATCTGCAACTATTTCTTTCTTGGCACTGATTATTGCTGATGCAGTGCCTGTTTGATAATAAGGAGCACTTCAGTATAAGGCGGACGTCAACTTTACAGCGATCTTTGTTTGAGCAATGACTGTTCCCAAAATAGCGTCTATGACTCAGACCAAAAATAGTCCCCCGATATCAGGTCTTTCATCAGGGATGGAGTCCGTGACTTGGAGGTACATTATACATTTGCTGCAGATGTGCACCATCCCTCTGTATACAAAACACCACTCTGAGTGAGATTACCCCTTACCAGCCACCCCCAGGGTATTGCTCCTATGTCACCACCAGCGATCTCCACCTCCGACCTCTGTGATCTCTGAGACCCCGGTTTCTGTTGGAGGCAAGGTAGCTTTAATGGCAGTTGACCTCTGTCCGGGTAGCTGCATCACAATTTGACCCTTGACCTGGGGGCAAGCGGGAGGATGAAGCGGGAGCTTCCCAGCAACACCGTGACCAGTGCAGTCGATGAAACTTTGACGATGCCCCCTGGGCGGAAACCTAACTGTCTGTACTTACCACAGTGCCAGAGCAACTTTGACCGATGTCCGGTGGAGCTGTCCTATGCAGCTATAGAGGAGTTTGGCTCTGGTTTATCCCTCGGCCGTCACCTACCCAGGCAGACATCGGACATTGTTTTCCTCACCTCCGCGTTGTGTTTCCTACCTGCTTCCCTTACCCCTGTTCACCATTCCCCCTCTACCATTTCCTTCTACATAAGACATGTGTAAGAGCTAATAACTCACATTATTGTGTAATCTCCTGTTGTTTATCTCCTATGACTATATTTGGCTATGTAACTATGTATCCTGTAACTCGCTGATCCTCATGTAAAAAGCTCTGATACCTCCGGGTCTAGCCAGCGCTATCTAAAACTTTGGAAATAAATAAATGCCACATGACCGTTCTTCAAGGTGCTCTTCCCCAGTGCAAAATTGTAAACACTGCTCAGTTCAGACATAGGGAAAGGCTGTCCTGCTGTGCAAATACACATTTTCTTTCTCCATCTGCGACATATGTTCCCTGCAGAGAAACCCCTTCCCAAACATCCCCATAAACTTTGATGGTGTTCCTGTTCCACTTGTGAAATAAAAATGTATTCCAGCCCATTGCTGTAGCAACTCCTTTAGCGTTTGGGTTCGAGAGGGTAAAAAGCCAGAAAGGAGTTTGTGAATGGTTCTGATAAGGGAAAGATTGCTCTTCACAAACTGAGCTCACTCGCTTTGCGGACACGCTCACCATACCCTTCCTGCCCTCCAGACCTTCGTTGGCTGCCCTGTTCTCCCTCCCGCCGCCGCAGCACACCATCTTGCGGCCGCCGGGTGGAGGGAGAACACTACAACTCCCGGGATCCTCTGCGGCCGCTGCCGTCAATCCTGTGTCCGGAGGCGCTTTAAAACCATGAGAGCCCCTGTGGAGCAGGTGCTCTTCACAAACTGAGCTCACTCGCTTTGGGGATACGCTCACCTTTCCCTTCCTGCTCTGCAGACCTTCGTTGGCTGCCCTGTTCTCCCTCCCATCGCCGCAGCACATCATCTTGCGGCCGCCGGGTGGAAGGAGAACACTACAACTCCCGGGATCCTCTGCGGTCGCTGCCGCCAATCCTGCGCCCGGAGGTGCTTTAAAACCACGAGAGCCCCCGCGTCGCGGGACGAGCCGGGCGAAGCCCGGGTTAAGGGCGGGCCCGTTTAAGCCAGTTCAAGACCGGCCAAGGACTGGATGGGCCACCTATCCAACATCTACACTCGGACAGAAAGGTCAGTTTTGCCTATTAAGAAATTGGATGTGATTTAATAATTACCACAATACGTGATTTAACATCTAGGATATAGTGAAGATGTCTACCTCTCCGGATGCTGGCCAAAGTAGCAGGAAATCAACGGGAGGTTCATTATTGGGAACTCTAGACAATTTCCTTATCAAGGTATCAACGGTACTTGCTAAGGTTATAGAACTTACTGAGAAAAGACTATCCTTGGACATACCCTTTGACAAAAGATCTTCCCTGGGCCCCCTGGCAGGAGCCAAATCACCGATACATATATCAACTGACTTACAGGGTACGCTTCCTCGGTCTGGAGTGGAGGCAACTACTTTGTCGCCCCAGTTAGTAACCATCTTAAATATAAGTGATACCTCTTCAACAGTAGGTCTGGTCCAGCAGAAGGGGGGGTGCAAGTAAAAAGGAAGCGCCCTGGGCCTCAAACACTTGCTGGGGGGAAGAAAGCAAAGTCCGGTAAAAATATTGCTCCTGCTGATGATCCAGTAGCGACGCCAGTATCTTGCCCCCCACAACATGGATTGTTGGATAAAAACGGGCAGGGACGTCACCCGGATAATATGGGGGAGGAATCACACCTGGACTTGGGCCCTTCTTTTTGGAAAAGATTGGAAGGAACTCTTATGAAGATAAGTCAACCATTACATGAGCGATTGGACTCTATTGAAAATAGATTGGTGTGCCTTGAACTTTCGCTGGCAAGATCTCAGAAACATGCAGGTTCAAGGCACAGTGCCCATATTGGTCGGGCTAAAACCCCGTAGCCCAGGGTTCCACTTGCCCTAGTAGTGGTGCTGGGATAGGGCAGGGCGGTATATCTATCTTAGCTGCTGATATGGTACACATTGCTAATCCCCAATCGCCAGCACAGACAAGGGTGGGTAATACAGCACAGCCAAATGGGGTGCCCCAAATTACTTTGGCCTCGACAGTTGCACCCCCGTCCCACAATCAAGGAGGGGTTGGAGTCCCACTATTGAGCAAAGGGAGTAATCAGGGAGACGGCACTAAGACAGATGCCAGAAAGCAAAATCTCACAGGTTTACCCAGGGCTCACAGTGAGGCTCCCTTACCTTACATTGACCTCCCTCCCCAATCAGCCCCTTTTGTGGTAGTTTTGGCAGGGGTTCCACCAGTAGCTCAGGGGAAATGAGAATCATTCCTAGACCTCAAGCATAAGTGTATTTTCTGGCTTAATAAACACCGTCCATTGCCAGCAAATATGCGAGCTAATATCCTGGGTGCTAGGAGAGTTAACTGGATAGGTAGGGGTTGTAAGACGGTGGCAGGGGACTGCATCATCATTCATTTTAGAGACCATGCATGTGTTAATTACATTTGCAACTGGCCTCATAATGATCAGTCTAATGGGATACAAGCTCTACCCTTAGCCTATTTCTATGGACCGCCAACTCCGGTTTCCTTTGAGAGGGATATGTTTTCACATGGGGTTGTACCAAATTTCTGCCATTTGGGGAACATAAGGTTGTTCAATAGATTCCAGCCCTTGTCGGGGCTGGGGGATTGCAACTGACAGTTTGATCCCCAAAGGCCTATCCCGGGTAGTAGAGCTGAGGGCACAAGGGAAGGGGCAGAGAATTGGAGAGGGCAAGTGACCCCCCAGAACAGTGGGAAAGAAGGGAAGGATGAGGGTGGCCAAAGTTTTATGTGCGATGGCAATATCGAGGTCTCAAAGCTAGATCGGCCGCTGGGAAGGCAGATTCATGTACAACAAGGCCCAGGGGATCTTTCCCTATGGGACGAACTGGCCGCAGTACCTGATGGACCATTAAGTCAGACATCTCTTATCTCATGGAACGTGGCGGGGCTGGGGTCAAAACTTAACTCGCAGGCTTGGGTACAATTTATTGATCGCTTTGACATTTGCTTGTTTCAAGAGGTTTGGGCGGTTGAACCAATGTTTAGAGTAGGCTATTTGAATTTTTTTGTTCCTTCTGTTAAAAAAGTCAGGGGAGACCTATGGGGGGATTAGTAATATGGGTTAGGCAGTCCTTAAAATGCTACACCAAGCTCCTCCCTGTTGTAAGCAACGATATTCTCGGGATTAGGTTTACTTTCCCTGCTAATTTAGAAATTGATATTTACAATGTATACGCTAGGGGGCTCCAAGGTGGCAAGAAATCTGATGTTGTAGCAGAGTTGGATATACTACTGCAGGCTACCCCTCCTAACATATTGCCATTGATTGCAGGGGACTTTAACACCACTTTTGAACCCCTTGGCTTGGATGATACACATTTAACAGAGGATGAGGATGCCAGGTGGGGAGTTCCTCAACTCAGTACTAAACCCATAAGAAAATGGACCAAGGCTGCAATCCATTTAAAGGGCCTCTGAATGGGAAACCAGTTGAGGGCTGCCAACGGACGCACATTGTCTGATAAAATGGGAATGGTAACTTTCGACAATGGTGCCAGGGCAAGCAACATTGACTATTTACTTGTCCCCCTTCGGATGTGATCCACCGTTCTGGACATGGAGGTCGTCACTCGTATTGAGAGTGACCATAATCCCCTGACTGCAATGTTCAACCTGGGTCTACACAAAGGGGATGAGGACTTTGGGTGATCAACTCTTCCAGATGTAGCTTTGGCAAATGACGAGCGCCACCTTAAGTGGCGTCAAGTGGTAGACCTTCAGGAAATTATTGGTAACATTGAAGGAGACTTGGAAGGGGCATTAGAGGCTATAGAGGAAGGCACCTTGAATGGGTCTCCCCTCAATCTTTTGTTAGAGGCACATAATAAGCTCTTCATTAAATTAAAAACATACTTTTGTAAACCGAGTTCAGGAAACAGAAGAGTTCAAATTAAAAAAGTGGAGAGCTGGTATGACGGCTCTGCCACCAAGCTAGGAGAGGATTCGGCCAAGCCTTAAAGACTAAAGAAATGGGCACAATAAGATTGGCCCGAACGAATTATAGGCTTAAGCAACATATAGCTAAAAGGGATTGGGAAGAGGGCATGTTGCAGGATATTAAAGTGGCGTGTAACGCAAAGAATCCTAAACTTTTCTGGGATATTTTTAAATGGGACAGGGGAGGGCACCGAGAGAGCCCCCAAAACAACGTCAACCGAAATTCCTGGGTTGACTCTTTTAAGCCCCAATTTACCAACAGGGCGATTGGCATCAGTGTGGGAGCATTTGATCACACTTTTTATAAGGAGGCTGTCTTTACTCTGTGAGAAGTGGACAGGGCATTGGACCAAGTCACTGAGGGACGTACTACCGGCATGGATTGTGTCCCCGCAGATCTATTCTTAAACAATAGAGGGCGATGGCGGTTTTATATTTTATATGTGGCGAACGCCATAGCCCTAGGAATGGAAGTCCCTAAATCATGGAAAGGGGCAGAAATTGTGCCGGTGTACAAAAAAGGGGACAAGGCATTAGCAGGAAATTATAGGCTAATAAGTCTGATCGACTGTATACAAAAGATCATGGGGCGGCTGGTTCTAGGTAGAATCCAGACCTGCATGGATGATGATAATATCTTGAGTCACTTCCAGGCTGGATTTCTCCCAAAAACAAGTACCATAGACCATGTTTTCGGGTTTATTATGTTATATTGGCGCACCGTAGTCCTGGAAAAAGGTACCCTGTATGCTGTCTTTGTCGACTTAAGGGCGGCTTTTGACTTGGTCCCACGCAACATATTGTGGAAAGTCCGTGCGGGGTTGGGGATGGCACCTGAACTGCTGAGTTTGATCGTCCACTTGCATGAGGGTAAGTTCGCTCGGGTTCGGTGGAGTTGCCAGGGAGAGGTTACAGAACCGTTCCCGGTGGAAAGGGAGTGAGGCAAGGTTGCGTCATGGCGCCGACCCTGTTCTCGCTCTTTGTGAATGGGGTTGCGGCCTTCCTCTCCCTGGTCCCTACCGATGCCCCTGCGATGTCTGGTGAGCGGGTCCCGATCCTCATGTTTGTGGACGACACCCTCATCATCTCAAAAACACCAAGTGGGCTCCAGCTCGCACTGAAACGATTTGCAGACTTTTGCCTAGATAGGGGTTTAGAAATAAACACGGCAAAAACCAAGTTTATGGTCCTTACTGGCCGTAAAACGCATGGGTCTGCCAGACCTTTTAGAGGGTCGATATATATGAATTGTTCCCGCTGGAGAGGGTAGATGCCTTCACATACCTGGGGGTTACCCTCCAGAGAGATCTGGGGTGGTCTAGCCAGTTAGATATTGTAGTGCCTGTAGTGTAGGCATTCTTTTAAAAAAAATTACCTCTTCGATAACAAATCCCATCAGCCCACTGTTGGAAGTATACGGGATGAAGGTGTTAAGTTCGGCACTTTATGGTGCTGAACTTTGGGGATTTGAGGATTTAAGAAAGCTGACGCTGGCAGAAAATGAATTTCTGCGGAAAGCTACAATTGTTCCCATAAGTACCCCGTTAATACCACTAATGTGGGATCTTGGAAAAAAGACGGTGCAAGATCTTGCCTTATTACGGCCATTATTGTACTGGCGCCGTCAATGGTCCACTGAAGAACTACGGCATTATGCCCAAGGGCTGAGGGAGACAATGATTATGGATTCATGCCAGAAAATTCATTGGCTGAAGGCCATTCGGTCTTTACTTTTCAAAATGGGAATGAGGGAACTCTGGGATGACCCGGAAAACGCCATATTCTCCTCCAAAAAAATTGTAAAAGAAAAGTATTGGGAGATGGTGATTTCAGAAGCGAGGACAAAGGGACTCTCCTCACACTTAACAGGCCGATTTATGGAAATCAAAGCCCGACCGAAGCTGGAACTATATTGGGACACTATCAGGAAACAGCAGGACCGTAAGCTCTATTTCCAACTAAGAGTAGGCTCCCTTCCTGTAAGGTCTTTTACAGCTAAATGGGCAGGAGAAAATGGTAATGACAGATGTCCTAAGTGTGGGGAGGAACAAGAGTCACTAAGTCACTTCCTCTTCTTCTGTCCTTTGTATTCGGCCCCAAGATCGATGTGGATTAAGCCTATATGTAAATTGTTTGGTATCCATAGACATCAAGAGGCTTTAAGAATCCTATCTACTGACCCGACGCCCCTAATTGCTGTTGCTGTGGCTACATTTTTTAAATGGGCCTGGGTAATTTGTATAAAACAAATAGCGGCAGGCATGTGAATAATAAGCTGTTTTATACTTATAAATTTTTGGGGGTTGTTTTAAGAGCTTTTTGTGCAATACTACCCTGGACCAAATGAATATTGATAAGTTTGTTTTTAGGATTTATGAAATAATGTAAGAAGATATTCGGCAATAGTCTAACATAGTTTAATACCTTTTAATATTTATGTATAAGTTTTTATGGATTTTTAATCTAAAATTCTGTATTTTATGTATACTTTTATGACTTAATTGTCGAATAAAGTTTAAGAATGAAAGAATGAGTTTGTGAATCACTATAAACTAGTGAATGCACACAAGTTAAGAAGGTGTGTTCATTCACAAACTCACAAGGCAAAACACTTCCTGATAAGCCCACTCCTGCTGTTCAATTGTAATTTTATTGTACAATTACATCGTACGTCTTTCTAGATATGCTTTTGTTGATACCTGGCAGAATGTAAATGTAGATAGTTCTGGCCATAAACATCTGTTTATGGCTGAAATTGACTTTGCTAATTAGACCTTCAGACTATAGCAAGAGTTGTTTTGTTAGTTTATATGCGCTAGCACCCTCCAACAGCGTACTTGATAGGGACTCTAAAAGCTATTCGAAGAGAGGGTACGAAAGGGTTAGGCAATACTTACATTCAAATGTACTGCGCCCCTAACCCCCGATACATGTTTCTGTGCTGCTTTCCATGGATGCTGGAACCAGAGCTCATGTAAGAACAACAAAATAATAAAAAGGCAGTATAAAGTGCTAGGCATTGCCCATCTCCTGTTCTTCATCTACATCTCTACTGGTCATTGATTGAGAAGAAGTAACTGCATTGCTCATTACTGATATCGACATTGTTAATGCTGATGCCATGTCAATGAGAAGGAAGGGGCTTTGTGTCATGCTACCCTGTGAAAAACACGGTAGGAAAGGGGTTACATTGTATTGTATTGTAATTGCATTTATATAGCGCTTACTAACCCTAACGAGGCGTGGAAGCACTTTTTTGGCAAGTATCATGCTACTCCGCAACCCATAAAGGATTAGTGGTGAATTAGTATAGTGAAATATTAAAGTAATTTGTGTGGTGGATATGTTAGTCAGGTATTTGGATTGAGAAGGATAGTGGAGGGATAGAAGAGGGAAAAAGGTTTGTATTTATATTGCGCTTGCTACCTCTGATGATGTGTTGAAGCACTTTTTCAGCAAGTAGCACGCTACTCCAGAACCCATAAAGAATTAGTGGCAAATTAGTATAGTGAAATATAAAATTAATTTGAGCAGTGGACATGTTAGTTTGTTATTTGGAATGAAAAGGATAATGGAGGGATAGACGAGGGAAGGATTTAGACTTTTTTTTGTTTGTTTGTTTTGGAGCTCATAGCAGTAGGAGGAGGCCTGGGATGAGCATAAGGGATGTGGAGGGGGAAAAGCCAGAGCAGGGGTCCAGAAAGGCCTGTTTTGGGGGATCCGAACAGCAAAAGAGATATGGGATAATGCGAGGAGGGGTAGAGTAGGAAAGTGTACAGAAAGGGCCACCTTGGCGATCACAGCAGCAGTATGGTGTTTGGGCTGAATGAGAGAGTGGAGGTAGAGAATATATTGATAGAGGTATAGGGCGAGAAATAGGGTAGTGCATTGGGAAGAGTAGCAGAAAGAGGCTTAAGATGAGTCAGAGAGCTGAGGAGGAGGCCACACTGAGAGCGTACAGGGTGAGAAACAGGGTAGTGCATTGGTGGAAGAGAGAAAGATTGGCATTGGAGTTTGTTCATTTGTGTAGTTTGAAAGGTGGGTGCATGTTTGCATTTTGTGATGGTAAATATTCTGAGGTGTTGTGCTTGAAAGATATTGTCGTGCTGGTGTGCGTGATATGTTTTGTCTGTGAGGACAAGTGAAACGAGGTGCTGACGTATTTGTTTTATGAGATGGATTTATTTGTATAGTATTGTTTGTGAGATGAAGTTGTAAGGTAATGGGGTGGTGATGTGTTTGTGAGTAGAGTGTATGTTGTGTGTATGAGGGGATGAAGTAGAGTTGACAATGTTTGTTTTAGACTTGTTTGCTGCAAAAGGTAATGTGTTTTGCGAAGTGGAGTGTAAGTGTTTTATGTTTATGTTATTGTGGTAGAAAGAAGAGGAGGGTGTTGGTTGGTGAAATGATGGAAGGCTGGGTATAGCTTTGTTAGTGATAAAAAAGGTGTCTGTTGGGAGCAATTAGAGCAGGGAGTATGTGTCTGGATGGGAGATAGTTAAGTATGTTGTGAATTTGGGTTGTGTTAATGATGAGTGGATTGGTTAGTCGTATAGGATAGAGTTGTGTACTGCTTGTAGGTGATGGTGGAAATGCGCGGAAGCTGGGATAGAAGTTTGTATAGGTGTGGTTTGTGTGTGTTCGTGGTGGGAGACATTGAATTTTACATAGGGTTAGTTTGTAGTAAATGAGTAGAGTACATTTGGTGTGAGTGTGTTACTTTGTTTGTGGATAGGGTAGGGCGGGTGCTGGTGAATGAGAAAATGGGCAGCATTTGTGGCCCTAGTCCCAACCAGTCTCAAACAGGCTCTAACAGGCAACAGCCCTTTGTCCTCGCTGATGTTAACCTTGACGCCAAGAATGAGACACCATGAGTTGTCAGCTTAAATTGCCCTAGTAATCAGGTGATGCCTTCAGCCAATTGGTACCCTAGCCCTAACCAGTTACATTGTTAGCCCTAAGCCCTACAACCAATAGGACACCAGCCTCTTACAGCCAATCACAGCCCTAGCCTCAGCAGCCAATCAAGCACGAAACCTTAAGCACTACGTCCCATAAAAACTCTTTCCTCAGCCTTAGTCTCAGCCCTAGTCCCAACCCTAGTCCCAGCAGCCAATCATACAGGAAACCCTATACCCTACGTCCAATAGAAAGCCTGACCCCAGCCTCGTTCCAACCCAAGTCCCAGCACCCAATCATACAGGGAACCTTAAAACCTACATCCAATGAAAAGACCAGCCCAGGAACCAATCTGAAACCCTAAACCTATCCATCAATCCGATCACTAACCCTAAGCCCTACATCAATAGAATCACTGACCCAGGAACAAATCAGAAGCCACTTAAAACAGGTATCAGGCCTGCCATTGCAGCCTGTATGCAGCTTTAAACTGCCATATCAACTTGGCTGAATAATCCCTTTGACACGCCTAAAACTCTCATTTCATTTCATATAAATCAACCCAAAGGTAGACCTAGACAGCCTATAGGGTAGGGTACATCGCACTTAACAAGTTAGACATGTTAAGTTTTACATGTACTACTATTAAAAAACGGACAAATTCGTTTTTCACTACTGTGAGGCCTCCCAGCCACTTAGGATAACATTGGGTTATTTTATTACATTTAACAAGTGATAACTTTTGTTTGGGAGCATGAAGAAATATCATGCTCGGGGTCTAAGGATTTGTATTTAAAAAAATTCTTTACTGGTAAAGTCGTTTTTTCAGTCACAATTCGGAAAATGAGACTTTTAGATAGGTGCCATTTTCTTGTCCTAGTCATTTGGTGCTTGCAGGCTGTTTCCTGAGTCACATGCATAGGTACAGTTAGCAGTTGACATTTCTGTATTCCTCCTAGGCAGTCAAACAATAGAGGGGCTGGGATTAGGCAAGATGGGGAAGCAGAGTTGTGCACAGCCCTACCATCACTTCACAGACAATGCGTCAGCAGACAGACTGGAACCAGGGCAATGTGGCTGGAAATTCCAGACACTGCTGTGGAGGGAAATCTATAGAAGATTCTGCCACTTGAAAGTAGGCATCAGGTATAAAAAATGAAACCCTCACATCAACTCTTCAGTACAACCCTGGTTCTCTGTGGTGGATACTACAACAAGAATGACTGTCCTGTTGCCAGAGGATGTACCTGCTGCATTAGCCCTGCCCTGCTGTCTGTGTCGAAGACTGGACCTGCTCCCTTCATTCCCGGCTACCTGAGTGATTCTAAGGGTCAACTGACCTCCAGAGGACTCCCTACAAGTGCCCAGCTGACTTGCTGCACTGGACCTGCCTATACCTGCAACTAGACCATCTTGAGCCCTGCGGCCTCTGTTGCAAAGAGTTCCTGATCCCGAGTGGTGCCTTCCATGGTCCTGGGCCCTTGGCTGCCATCAGAGATAGTAACTCCTGGCCTAACTGAAGGCTCTGCCAAATCTGACACTAAAAAACGCAAAGCCCTGTAAAGTTTAGTCGCACAGCTGCAAGCTTCATCGGGACCAGTGCTCAGCAATGCAAAGCTTCTCCTCACAATTATTTGGGACTGATATTGAGCAATGCAAAGCCCTACAAAGCCTTGCCACATAACTTGATTGGAACGGAGGCTGGAGAACATGAAACCTCCCCAAACAACACCGGTCAGACCGCGCACTAAAGATATAAGTTACAATCCTCAGCAGGCCAAATTTGGTCCTGTGCCCGGCCTGCTCTCCATCGCAGTCAGCCTGGACTTTGTCCCGATCCAGTGTGACCATATAACTTCAGTTGGCGCTTTGTTCTTTTTGTGCTACGTTTATCTACATTTTCAGTAAACCTGGGCGTTGTTCGCATAGTAGCACTACACGTAGCTATGCGAAGTACACTGCGCACTACGTGAGCTACGTGTAGCTACGCGAACTGCGTAGTGCACTGTGCAAAATGCTGTTCGCACTGATTGTACAGTGCTGGATGCTTGTCCGCACTGTGAAGTCAAGTCAAGTCAAGTCAAAGTTGCTTTATTCGAGGTTCACTCATAAAAGCACATACACTCTCCAATATAAAACATTTTTTTTAAAAAGCATTTCAGTTAAAAGTAAGACTTGATTCATGAACAAATAGTTTAAAACATAGATATCATTACAGAATAAAAGTTTACAGATAAAAATTTACAGATAAAAATACAGACTGACTATTAATACAGTAAAAAAGACATTCAGCTGCCTAGAAACCTCTGTCTGATAGACCATGGCCACCCAAGGTATTTGGCAGTAGCTATTACCAAAGGCAGTAAAGTGCTAGTGCGTATGATTCTTAGAGCTACAACACTGCTAGTAGTACCTAAATTCTTGCACATTGGTGTTAGCCAGATGCGCCTGGGTTCTGCATAGGTCGTACAAGCAAATAAAAAATGGCCAATTGTCTCCTTGTGCGCTCCACAAGTGGGACAGTTGCTAATAGGTGAACCTCCCCACCTGCCTGTCAGAGATCTAAGGGGAAGGGCACCTGCTCTGATTTGGAAGAGGAGCTTCCTGTCCCTCGGTGTGGTTATAGCGTCCCAATAAAGTTCTAGGCTGGCATTTAAGTTTGCTTCTAGGAATCCTCCAGCCATAGACGCTGCACTAGTACCACTCCAGTACCGAGCAGCCACCTTCTCCCAGTAAATTTCTTTTAGGACTTTTTTAGTTGAGAATAGAGCTCCCACTGGGTTTTCCCAAAGCATTCGGAGACCGAGATCAACCAGCGTTGCTCTGAGTGCATTCAACCAACCAATTTTGTGGAACACATCTGCTTTAATAATATCTAGAAACCCCTCAGCATAGTGTAAAAGCTCAGGTGTAGTCCAGAGCCTCCGCCAATATAAAATTGGACAAAGCCTGGCCAAATCTACAACAGCATTCCTGCCCAGATCGTACCTAAGTGGCAGCAATGGAGTACTTTTAGGGAGGCCAGTAATAGTCCGGAAGAACTTATTTTCCGAAATTTGGAGTGACTGAACTTTCTCAAAGCCCCACAGCTCAGCGCCGTAAAGCGCGGAGCCGAGGGCTTTGGCCTCGTACACCTGTAGTGCTAGTTTAATTGGTTTGGTCATAGATTTTCTATGATGTGAGCCAAGAGCACCAGCCAATTGTCTGTGCCTTAGTATTGAGATATCTTTATGCTGGGACCATCTAAGATCATTTGATACATGAATCCCCAGATACGTAAAGGCATTAACTACCTCTAGAGGGCGATCATTCATGACTAGTTTAGATCTAAAACTTCAGTGGGGATTAAAAACCATGAGCTTAGTTTTAGCCACATTAACTTGTAAGCCATGCTCCTGGCAGACTTGGTCAAAAATAGATAATGCCCGCTGTAGACCACTCGGAGTCTTTGATAAAATCAAAGTGTTGTCTGCAAACATTAAAATAGGTATCTTAGTGCCGGCTAATGAAGGAGCATCCACATTTGCAGACAACATACGAGCAACGACACCATTAATATACAATGTAAAGAGCGTGGGAGCCATCGAACACCCTTGCCGAACTCCCCGCTCGACCGGGAAGTCTGCAGTGACCATTCCCTGCCACCCCCCCACCCCACTGGATCTTAGCAAAATTTGTTTCGTGAAGCCTCATTAACATAGTCAATAGTTCTTCTGGTAGACCCAAGTTCTTCAATACCAACCACAGCTTGGACCTAGGGACTAGGTCAAAGGCATCCCGCCAGTCGACAAAAGCCGCATATAGGCTGCCCTTGCCCAGCAACACAGTCCTCCACAGTAGCAAAGTAAAGCAGAAGACCTGGTCCACCGTACTGGTAGATTTTCGAAACCCCGCTTGGAATGGGGACAAGGCGTTGTTCTCCTCTGCCCAGTCCAGGAGCCTATTGATAACCATCCTCACCTTTTGGATGGTGTCAATTAGGCTCATGGGCCTATAGTTTCCTGGTTGGGATCGATCTCCTTTCTTGTATACAGGTATTATGGCTGCACCTTGCCAAGATGTCGGTACAGTTGCGCCCTGAGCAACTGCGTTGGCGAGAAGAAAGATGTACTTACTCCAGCGCTCTTTATCATTAATAAAGACATCTGCCGGCACCCCGTCTAGACCTGGGGCTCTACCACTAGTCACTGTGCTAAGAGCCGTCCATACTTCATTACTGCTAAAAGGATTTCCCTCGTAATAAACAGGCTTAAAGCCAACCGTCAGATTGGCAGGCTGTGTTTCGGCATACTGGGACTTAAAATAGTTAACCCAGTCCTCCTCGGATACGTTGTTATTAGGAGGGTCCGATACTCCTCCCCTACCCCACTTTACGATATTCCAAAAGTGCCTAGAGTCTTTTCTATCACTGGCATCCTTTAACTCTTGCCAGTGGAGCTCGTCCCACAGTTTCTTAGCCTTGGAAATACTTTCTTTGTACTCTTTTCTAGTGTGAAATCAGTACAAACCGCATCTTGCACAGTCAAAGCTGTCGTTTTCTGCCGCTTGAGTAGATTTCTACTCGAGCAGGAGCTTTCTCAACGCGGACTGGTAGTTTCTCATCGTGAGCAGTAGCGAGCATACGCGACCACTCACAATAAGAAACCTGACTTCCCCGTGTTGAGAATCTCGCCGGGAGGTTTATTTTCCACGCTCCGATCGGCAACTTGATGTTGCTGATCGCAAATGAGGAAAAAGTCTTGCCGGATGTCATTTTTCCCACTTGCGGCCGCCAACTTGACGTTGAAGACTGCGAGCAAGCAAAAAATGATCGCTACGCATGTTTGCACTGTGCTATGTGCAATTCGCGTAGTGCAAAGTAGCGCAAACTTAGCAAACTTCACGAGCGTAGCGTAGTATTTTGCCCAGGATAATTTTCAGTTCTATTGATTGGATGTTTGTTGTTTTGTCTCAAATAGTTTATTGAAATTTACTCTATTTTTCCAAAATGGGGTGGTATTTTTCTTGTGTTCTGATTTTGCTTTATTTCTGTCCGTGTGTGACATAACTACTTTATGCATTGCCTCTACGTTAAGCCGGACGGCTTTTGTGCCAAGCTACCGTAGGATTAAGCACAGGTTAATTTTGTGACTTTTTGTGTTTTACTTTGAAAAGCATTGTGGCTTCCAATTGGAACTATTCTTCAAAATGTCTAGAAGTGTCAAAGCATTCAAACCCGTTTTTGAGGGCTGGGATCGAGACTTCAATCTATGTAGTGTAGTCAGTATTATGCTTGGTATTTATGGTGAGTGTTGGTGCTGCATAAACCATTTCAAGAAGGATTCCTCTCCTCAACTGGACCAGAAATTACAGTATTATCGCTCAGCCCTGCAGATGGAGCCTTGACAGTAGTAATTACGAAATCCACCTACAGGGTGTTATAAATGCCTCCAGAATCCCCTGACAGGGACATACTCTGGAACATAAATGTGATCCAGGTTAGCCTCTCATTTATTATGCAAAAACAGATGGAGCAGAGATAACAAGTTGACGAGAAAGATTGATCTTGGCAAAAGGAATCATCGGCCATGGAAGTACTTTCCGCAGAAGCGAAAACTGTGTTCTGAAGACCAAAACAGCAATTGAAGGAGCTCGTCCACTTTCTCCTCTACATATGGATTCACTCAATGAATCTACCTCAGTGACCTCATCGTGATCCTATAACCATGCAAAAAGGGAGGAATCAGGGTCCTTTGTTGCATAGCTAGACTTCTTAAGAGCATGCTTCCCTTTGAAGCTATTCTGAATGACAGCATTCACAGAAGATTCAATAAGTTCCTGTTGTTGGTGGCCATCATCGCGGCAACAGGTAGACTGGTCAGCACCACAAACTTCAAAGAAGTAGGAGAAATGGCAGGATCAGGAATAGGAAAGACATAAACAAAAACAACATGAATGAATGTTGGCAAACCAGAGGTCCAAAGAGTACACAGCAGAAAGACTTACAGGCACATGCATCAAAAGAATAACCGGTCGCAAATGGGTAAATTCTCAGAATCTGCTCTTTTGCGACCGGTATTTTTGCATTTGGGATGCATCATCCCAAATGCAGAAATCGCAATTTAAGTAATCTCTAAATTGCGGATTACTTAAATTGCGATTGAATTTAAGGAATCACAAATTGAGATTTCTTAAATGCAATGCATAAAAGTAAAAACATCAGCGATTTCGCTAATAGGGGGCACAAATTACCATAAAATTGAACTTCATGGTAATTTGCAAAAACTTTGAAAAATGCACTTTTGTGCATTTTTCAAAGGGTCATGTTGCACACACACATGCCCTTAGGGCATGTGCGAGCGCAACATATGTGCACAGATCAATTTCAAGGGGTGCAACAGGGTGTCCTTTTGACACCCTTGACCCTGAAATTGCATGCACAATTTGGGAGGACCTTACCCATTCATTCTTATGGGCCTTTTGCGAGTCGCAAATAAGGAATGTGAGAAATCACTATTTTTACATTCCTACATGCATAGGCTTTTGCGAGTCCTTTATTGCGATTCCTTAATTATCGCAATTAAGGACTCGCAAAATCCTACCTTGATGCATGTGCCTGTTAGTCCCTTCTGCGATGTTTTTTTACTGCATTTTACTCCTGCCGGCTACAAATCCTTTCAAAGTAATATAGAGAATAATTGTTCTAACGCATCATGGTATTTGATCTTATAAGTCTGTTTCCCTATCATTCATCAAGAAGCAAGATACAACAGAATGAGGGCTCGTGCATTAATGGCAAAATCACTCTGCCATCTATCTGATATTTAATCCATTCTTGTTCCCAGCAGATTCAACCCCTCTCTGCCATCCTTTCCCTTTTTCTTAGCAGCATGGCTCACAGGAAATACTGCAGTGTTACTGGAAACATACTCCTGTGGTATTTACAATTTCAGATCGTTGAGCGAGAGGACAAACTGCATGTAAGTCATACAGGCACTGGGGTATAACATCAATCTCAGTAGGTGTAACATCAGAATCAGGGGACAGGAGGTAGAGACAGGAAATGCATCTCTACATAGGTGTCTTGAAACATCTAAAGCCACATTTGGCCTGATCCTCCACAAGAAAGTTCATTTGGATGACCCAATAGTGCTAAATTGTACCCAATGACATAGGTGCATTGAAGAATCATAGAATAGAAAACAAAACAAATATTTTTAGAGAAAAAAAACAACCTGCCTTGACCAAGATTGTTGAGGTGTCTTCCCACAATGAGAGGCAGGGAACACAACAATGTGACGTGAGAGCGAGGTGATTTGTACTGCCTCAAGAACAAAGGGTAGTAAATTCCAATTTTAATCTATAGCAACAAGGTGCCTGTGTGAAGGTAGAGGAAAAAAGTGGTAACGTGTGCTTGAGTCTTACGAAATAAAATAGCGTTTAGACCAGAATCCAGGCAAAGTCTGAATATAGTTTACTAGCAAAAAACAGCACAGCAGCAACATTATTCTAAGTCAGATATCTGGTTCAGACCGACGAGGGCTCAGCCGGTAAAACAATCGTTGCATCATACATCCTATCAAGTATAGCTTTCACACTGCTTTTTTTTTTTTATAGGTTATCACTACATTGAAGTAATTAGAAACAAAGTACATGATCAAAATCAATTCAGTTGTGCACATCCTTGGTGCAGAGCAGCTCTGTCTCATGACAACCCAGCTGTTTGTCCTTGAAATGTTTCAAAACAAGGGATGCTAAGTGCTGGTTTTATCTAGATAATGAAGTATCACTTAAGCAGCCAAGGTTGGAAGTTAAGTTATGCTTCTGAACAGGGGGGCTTACATGCAGCACACAACCAAAGTGCACAATTTAAAGCTTGCGAGGTGCAGGTTAGAATGCGCTTTTACAGCATGTTATTGGCAGTGAAGAAATGTCTTTCATAGTGCAGATTGCAGATAAGATGCATTTGAGATGCTTTTCTTTAGCCAGACAAAAGGTGAAAGTGATACTGCAGATAGGGCTGTTTGATCGAGTGCAGATTATTCTCCCTCTCTGAGATATTTTCTGCCACCTCTGCCGGGAAGGGCTGAGATATGGATTTTGACTGGTGGAAGAGCCTGGGCCAATAGATCATGATGGCCTGTGAAAAGAAGGGAATCGCATAAGCATATTGATCAGGGAGACTGCATCAATGTGTTGCACATTGTCATAACCCGTTTCAGAGGGCGACGGGGCACACAGGCCGTACCTTGCCCTACTGTGGTGGTTGACACCTTTCATCCCTGATGTGCTGGGGCCCAGCCTAATATGGGCTCTGAATAACTGGATCAGGTACCCCTTCAGCACCTGTCAGTGGAAGCGCAGGTTGAGCAGTTCAAAGCTTCTCTGGGAGGAGGTATGTGTATGGCAGATACAGGATATGAACCCAAAATACAGCCAGCAACCCAAATAAAGGATTGTCCAGTTCAATACTTGCTTTTGTGAAAATAAGAAGTATTTAGCTACAAACTCAAAGTAAAATACAGCACACCACAAACAATAAACATGGGGCATATTATCAAGCGCCTTATCACCGCGTCATCTGCACTTTTCTGCCGATAACACGGCGATATTTGCATCTTTCTATTATCAAGGTGGTGTTAAGTCAATTAACGTGGCATAAAGCCACGTTAATTGACTTAACGCCGCCTTGGTAATAGGGCCCCTTTCACGATAAATTCATCGTGAAAGGGGGCGTGCATTGGGTGTTGCGGTGGGCATTCCACCGCAACACCCATTCACTTTGACGCTGCCACCTATTATCAAGCTTGGCGATAATAGGTGGCAGCGCCGAATTTAAGAACAGGAAAGACCTGTTCTTAAGGTGACCAAACGAGGAGAAATGCTTCATTTCTACTCGTTTTTGCTTTTTCCATGTGTGCTGCCTTGTGCAGCAATTTCAAAAAGGGGGTGGTGATGGACAGAGTATCTGAGTTAATCAGAACACTCCTACCCAGTCAACAGATCAGGGATTGATCCATCACCGTTTTTTAGCTCACTGCACCATCCCAGTTCAGAACCCGGCTATATGCAAATTAGTCTGTCCCTGGCCCAGTGCATCATGGGAACAGGGCATGTTAAAGATCAATTTACAATGGTCAGGCGATTTCAGTAGTTGTTTCCTAGGTTAGATTTGCCCGGCGTAAAACGCCTCTAATACCATACGAAGTTATTCAATAAAGAGGCAGGCGCTGGAGACTGGAAGACAGGAAACAAGTTTTATTCCGACGGAGTAGAACACGTCAGATCGGACAACAAGGTATCGTCTCGAGGTGCTCTCCCAGCCTCTCTGAGACCTGGTCTTTTATACACTGGTTTTAGACATGTGAACGTCCTTTATTACAACAGGGACATTGTAGAGCATGAGATCGACATCACCGGTACCCCCCAGTTCCGGCCCCTTCCAACACATGACAACAGTAGGGGCCCTTTCCCCTCATATGATTGGGAGGGGGCTATTACGCAGCTGAGTGTTCTGCCGATTCCTTTGGAATGTGTGCGCCTGATCGAATCTTCAAGGGATGGGGAGGTCGTGATCAATAGTGGCTCCTTTCAGGAGAGGCGAGTGCATACAGTAATGGGCAATAAACTGTATCCTCGGGCTAAAGGATGACCAGCGGTCCGTGCTGACGTTCAGGCTCAGAGGAAGGGGTCATCAAAGGAGGGGTATTCATGGACGGAAAGGAGGTGTTGGTCAGGCGCGGGGTGCGATTCCCTGGGACAGAGTCATGGGAGGGGAGGGCTCATGACTTGTGCATGAGAGAGCGGGGGCAGTCAGGGTGCATGGGGGGCGCTTGCCAGGTCAGGGAAGTGTGCTGATCGTGAGCAGGGAGACCATGGTACCTAAAATGGCTGTCGTGTATGCTTGTACGTGGTGTTTGTAAGATGGCGTAGATGATGTTCAATACACGAACTAAAATTCCACAGTCCTCCCTTTAACATGTCTCGCCAGCTTGTCAGTTCGGATCAATCCCCATGAGACCACGCACCTCTATTTCGTATAGGGGACTCATGTGCTCATGTTTAAAGTTCAAAGTCTTCGGGCACATACAGTTGGAAATGAGTGCACATAAAGATGGTAAACATTGAATACCTAAACAACACCCACATAGTATCATGATTGGTATTAGCAAAAACGTGAACAGTCTCCATCCCCGGTTCTTTAAAGTGTCCCAGAACCAGCCTCCAAGCGACCATCCTTCCTGTTCCTGGTGAACCTCCGAGGACAGTCTGTGGAGGTGTTCGATTGCTTTGTAGACTGAAGGTGAGTTATCTGGCACGTAGGTGCAACAGCTGGAGCCGATCATACGGCATGCACCTCCACGGTCGGCCAGAACCACATCTAGAACAAGACGGTTTTGAAGAGCCACAAGGCGGACTGCCTGCAGCTCAGCCGTGTTGTTAGCAAGGATGCCAGCGGTGATGTTACTGGTTGTTTCTAATGCCTGAGTCAGGTGTCGGATTGCGCGGCTATTTGCCATTGGTCCCCACAGAGGAACAAGTCCCTTTGCTGCATCCATGAACTGTGCTCCGGTGGAGTCGGCTTGTTCAACATCTCCAGCGCGCTTTTGCCGGTGGTGGTTGGCTGGAGCCACGTACGTGGGAGGAAGAATGAAGGCGATGTAGCACGTACCCTTCCAGCCTTTTGGGAGCCACATGTAAGCTTTGGTGCCACAAACAAAGTACATATTCGGGGAAGCAACAAAGGAGGGGGGGGTCAGCCGAGACCAATGTTTTGGTGATGCGACAAGAACTGTGACCCACCAGCTGCGTTCCTTGTCCTTCGAGGCATACGAGTCCTGTGACATTGATGACAGACAGGGCCGCAGTCAGAGTGGCAGCCGTTTGTTTCCGCAGGTGGGAGAAGGTGGATCTGGCTGGATTGTGGAGCACCTGCATTTCGACCCTTTCTTTGGCAGGGATGTTCGTAAGGAAGGTTGAACCTGAAATTGCGGGACAAAAGGGCTTTCCTGTGTTGTTCAGCCAGAACCCGTAGTAGAAGTGCGACACTGTCTGCCCAGAAGCGGCGTTGTCCTTGTGGCTTTCTTGCATGAGGATCAACCAGGCGAGGCAAGAGCCGTGAACTGAGAAAGGTGAAGGAATAAAGGGGATGGAGTGTCCGGTAGCATGTGGGAGCAACCCACAGATCCAGCAGTTTGTGGCATTTGCAGCAAGGTTGTGCTGGTGCAACAGTTGTACAAAGGAATTGTTCCAGAATTCCCTACGCCTTTCTCGAAGCTGAGGTGAAAGGGTGATCAGGTGGTGCTCTTTCACGGTGGTTGGCTGGACAGTGGTTGGCAACATTTGGTGAGCGGGTGTGCTTTCCTCCAGGATCCAGAAGGAGGTCATGAGGAGGAGGCAAAAGAGGAAGACAATGAAGAAAGCGATTGTCTTTGATTTGTGCAAATTGTCAGTTTTTGGATTCCTGTAGTGGGTATTTCCTGTTGCTTTCGACGTCTTCTTATCTGGCGCTTCCATCATCTTCTTATCTGGCGCTTCCATCATCTTCATCTTCAAGGTGCTCGGTAGTGGGCAGGACCACAGACTTAGTTTAGCTTCTCTCCAGGTAACCCTTGGTTGCTTTGGGTCACCGTTCTGAGATTTTTAACTTAGTCAGTGGCCTACTTAGCCGAAGCTCCCTCCTTTCGACGCAGGAAATACCCTTCTCGAGATGGCACAGTAGGATCAGAGTGTTTTGCAAGTTCAAGTGCCTCGGTATCAGGATAGCAGTTCAGTGATGGTCGGTCTTTGTTCAGGAGCTCTTCTTGGGTGCTGACGTTGTCTGTCGTGGCCAGGGTCGAGGAAATCTTTTTGCAGTGATGGGCGTGCAGCCAGTGCTTCTTCCCCTCCACTCGAAGAGCCGTCCGAGTGGTGATCAGTACTTGCCAGGGGCCCGTCCACCGGGGTTCCAGACTCTTTGCTCGTTGGAAGTTCCGGATCAAGATATAGTCACCCGGTTGGATATCGTGACCGGGACCCCTGGAAGCATTGGGGATGGCCTGCTGCACCTGTTGATGAATGACAGACAACGTTTTAGTTAACTTGTACAAATAATCTGACAGCAGGACGTCGGGGACGTCATGAATGGAGGTTGGTTTGGGGGCAGTCCAGAGGTTCATAGGCCGTCCAAACACAACTTCGTAGGGGGTCAAGTGGTGCTTAGTGGGGGTGGAGCGCATCGATAGTAATGCCAGTGGAAGGGCATCTGGCCACTTAAGTCCTGTGGTGGCCACTATTTTTGACAGTTTCAGTTTCAGTGTGGCGTTGTGTCGTTCAACCAGGCCAGCGGATTGGGGGTGGAAGACCGCATGGAACCTTTGTTTGACCCCCAACCCCTTCAGGATAAGTTGGATAACTTCAGCTATGAAGTGGGGGCCATTGTCGCTCCATAAAATTCGACAAAGGCCGTAGCGAGGGAAAAACTCCTTCAGTAGTACTTTGGCAGTAGTCATGGCAGTGTTATCACGGGTCGGATAGGCTTCCACCCATTTGCTGAAGGCACATACAATGACTAATACGTACTTCAAGCCTTGGCACCTCTCTAATTGGATGTAATCCATCTGGAGGACCTCAAAGGGGTGGTCGGGGATCCCAAACCCTCCCCGGGGTACCACAGTTCCCTTCCCGGGGTTGTGTTGTAAGCAGATAAGGCACTGTTGGACTAGGCGTTTGGCTGAGTCGGGGATCTTGCCGTTATGCCAGACTTTGGAAATGAGTTCGATAATGGGGGTAGAACCTATGTGAGCAGGGGAATGTGCCATTGTCAGTATGGGGATCAAGTATGCATCAGGCAGCAACCATTTGTTTGTGTCCTTTGTCCGCCAGCAGCCTTCATCGTCCCTTAGACCCACCCGTGCCCACTCAGTCAGTTTGTGTGGTGTGCTGGTCGATTGGATATCCCTGATCGTTTCCCTAGCGTTGGTCCATTTTTCTGCTTGTGACCTGGTCACATACATGCGTGTCGTGGGCCTAATCTCAGCTGTGGTTCGGGCAGTGATGTCGGCTAGTGCGTTTCCCTGTCCAACTAAATCTGTCACCTTCTTGTGTGCCTGACATTTGATCACTGCCAATCGTGTGGGGAGAAGGACTGCTTCAATCAGGGCGGAGACTAAATCTCCGTGAAGGATGGGTGTACCATGGGACGTCAGGAATCCCCTTTCCCTCCACAGGATCCCAAAATGGTGAACTACCCCGAAGGCGTACTGGCTGTCCGTGTAAATGTTCGCCGTGGTTCCTGCTGCTATGATACATGCTCGTGTGAGGGCAATTAGTTCTGCTGCCTGTGCGGATCGTTGTGTGATGCAAGCTGTTTCAACTACTGTTCGAGCTGTCGTCACCGCATAGGCAGCAGAAGTGGTGCCGTCTGGGAGTTTGATGCAAGAGCCATCTACCCATAGTTCTCCGTCAGGATCTGTGAAAGCAATGCCTCGGAGGTCAATTCTACTCCTAGTCTGTTCGTCCGTGAGAGTCACACAGTCGTGTATAGGGGGCACATCGGGGTCATTTTCGGGCAAGGGTAACAGTGTAGCAGGATTCAATGTCGTGCATCTCTTCAGAGTGATGTGGGGCGCAAGTAAAGTCAATTCGTATCCTGTCAGTCGTGCACTAGTCAAGTGTTGAGTCTTGGTCTGGTTCAAAAGGGTGTCAACTGCATGGGGTACTAATACTGTGAGAGAGTTCGAAAGTACAATTCCCTCACTCTGTCGGATAGAGACAGCAGCAGCAGCTACTGCTCGAAGGCAGGCTGGTAGAGCTCTGGCGACTGGATCAAGAGTGGCAGAGAAGTAGGCACAAGGGCGCTGTTTGGCGCCGATGGGCTGAGTTAGAACAGACAATGCGCATCCCTCCCTTTCGTGAGTGAAGAGGGAGAAGGGCTTGGAGTAATCTGGTGTTCCTAGAACGGGTGCCGAGCAAAGGGCATCTCGCAACTCCTTAAAAGATGCTTGGCATTCGGGGGTCCACGGGAGTGGGAACGGAACATCTTTGGCCAACCGGGAAAGTAGGGGTTTTATAATGAGACTGAAATTTGGTAGCCATTGTCGGCAGAAAGAAGTAAGGCCTACTAATGAACGGACTTGCTTCTGTGTTTTTGGAATAGGGGTGTCTAGGATGGTTTGGATTCGGTCGGGTGTAAGTTTTCTCCCTTCTTTGGACAGGAGATGACCTAGGTATGTTACTTGGGACTGACAGAACTGCAGTTTCTTTTTGGAGACTTTGTGGCCATTCTCCGCGAGAAAGTGCAAGAGTTGGATAGTGGCTGTGATTGCAAGTGGAGTGGTGTCGGCCGCCAAAAGGATATCATCGACATATTGGATCAACACCACTCCATCTGGTAGCTGGACGGCGTCCAGCTGCCTTTTTAGGGCCTGGCTGTAAATGCTTGGACTTTCAGTGTAGCCCTGGGGAGCTCTACAAAATCGGTATGAACGGTTTTTTAAAGTGAAGCCGAAGAGATAACGGCTGTCTGGATGGATGGGGATAGAGAAAAATGCATTTTTAAGATCTATAACCGTGAAGGTGGTGGCAGTGGACGGGATGAGGGTCAGAATGGTGGCGATGTCTGAGACTACGGGGTACTGTGGCACCACCACTTTGTTGACTTCCCTCAGGTCGATGATGAAGCGGTACGCTTTCTCATCCCCCTCACCTTGCTTCTTAACAATGGGTAGGATAGGACTATTGCAGACATTACTAACCACTTCCTCTACCACTCCTGCATTTACCAAGGACTGAATAATCGCTACCAACGCCTTCTCGCCTTCGGGCGATATCCGGTACTGTGGGAGTTTCGGGAGTATTGCATCTGGTCGAACAGTTATGTGTACAGGATCGATCATCATTCGTCCTACATCCGAGTCGTTTCTGGCCCATAGGTGCAGGGGTAGCGAATCGAGCAAGGATTGGTCAGCATCTGTTAAAGTGTACATATGTCGTGCGGGGTAGGGTCCGGACATGTTCGGGTTGTCGTACAGGATAACTCAGACTCCTTCCGGGGAACACCTAATAGTAGCTCGGAAATGTTTCAGTAAATCAATACCCATAATAGCGTCAGGGGAGTTGGAGGAGAGCAGAAACGTCGTGTCAGTGGGATTGTTTCCTAGGTCAAATGAGATAGGTACAGACAGGGGATTAGTGGAGGGCGTCCCATCGAAACCTATCGAGGTAATGTGTGAGCCAGACAAGGGTGCCCTTGGAATCAGTCGTTTTGATAACACACTACGTGTCGCTCCAGTGTCTACCAAAAATGGAGACTTTGTACCCAGGACCTTAGCAGTGACATAAGGACCTTGCTGGTCAACACAGAGCTCGACTGGATCCCTCCCTTGCCCCTGGCAGTCCTATGCAGAGTCGTGATCTTTGTAGCCATCGGACTGTTGGCACTGATTCTGCCGGGGGCGGTCAAATGTGTTTGGTCTACCCGATCGGTCATTGGTGGTGTCGTGGGTCTGTCCTCGTCCCTGCCCTCCAGTTTTGGGGCCATTTGCCATGTCCCTTGTCTCTTTATTTTTAATCAGTTCCCGAAGGGCTAGACATTGAGACTTCCAATGTCCAAATTCTTTACAAAATGCACACTGGTTTTCATCAAGGTCGGTTCGTGGAGCGCCAGGGGTGGGGTTGCGGTCTCTAGGGGCCGAATTCCTAGGGGCATTTGACTGGTACTTTCCCCTATACCGTTCCCTCCCTGTGGTCACTCCCTGTAGTTGTGCAATCATTACTCGTTCCTTTAGGTCCTTTTTCTTTTTCTCAGTTGCCCTTTCGTTCTCGTTCTTTTGGTGTTCGTAATACTGAGCCATCTGAAGGATAGCTGCAGGTTTAGAGGCTCCCCAACTACTTTCGCTAGTCTGTAACTTTTGGGAGACCTCTTGCGATAGCCCCTTTACGTAGTTCTGCACGAATAGGTGTTGTCCGGTTGCGGTGGTCATGTCTTGGCCACTGTAGTCGGAGAACACTGTTTCAAATCGTGAGAAGTATTCTGATACGTCCTCCTGAGGTTTCTGGCGGCAGGCCGTGACTATCGACCAGTCTACCTTCTTTTCTGGGATCAATGTTTTTAGCTTCTGCACTATTTTGTCGGGGAGTTCCAATATGTCTTTTACAGGTTTCTTTCCGGGCTCTCGCTGCCTATCTAGTTCATCGAGTTTTGTCCAGGTGTGTCCGAACAGATCTGTGTGGTCGGCTCTCCGGATTTGCTTCCACACATCAGCCGGCAGACACAACCCGAAAAACAAATCCATGTCCGCTAGAGTCATTATGGTTGAGCCCAAGGCTGTGCCTAATTCGGTATAGAATGCTGTGGGGTTCTTTCTTAAATCGGGCAGGGTTTGTCTAAAAGTTAAAATATCTTGCCGATCCCATGGTTGGTAAACCCAGTTGTACACAACCCTCCCTTTGGCATCTGCATGGTTGGTATCATCGTTTGTTCCCTGACCTCTTGGGGGAACCCAGTAGGGGGCGGCTTCTCTGATAGGCATCATGGTGTTGGCTGCTTCTAGTGAGGGCTCAATCGTCTCAGGGACTGTGATCTTGACCTCTGGTTTCTGTTCCACGAGGTGGCGGAAGACCTCAAGCGTTTGCATGAAGAGGTCCGTCACATCACTTTCAGCCCCATCTCCGACATCAACCCTTCTATATAGAGCCGTCACTTTAGCAGGACCCTTAGTCTGGTACCTATCCTCATACGCGTTCAGGGTGTGGTAGCTGAACCGTAAAATAAAATGCCGTCTGTGACTACCGGCATGCGAGTTGTGCATATTCATCGTATATTCTTCGCTCTCCTTTCGTTCTACCAGGGTTTTTGCTATTTGGTCGATTCCATCCCGCTCATCTTTGCTCAACCTGTTTGGTCTGGCTGTTAGATGCCTGCTGGTCTCATGCTCATCTGCTGTTGTTACCACCGCGGTTGGTGCGAAGGCCGTAAGAGCCGGGCACTAGCGCTATGGTCACCCATGCCTGCACTTTGAACTGGTGAGTGTTGTGCTAGAGGCTGGCTGGGAGCATAAGGAGGAGGCATGTAGATAATTGGAGGACCGAGCAGTAACTCATCATTTGCTCGCTGTTTGGAGGGAATCTCCGGGTAGAGCGCAGCGGTGGTCCTGACAGGGCATTGACCTGTCAGTCCTGATTCTTGTGTTTGTTTAACTTCCTCTCTTCCTCTTATTTCTTCATCTAGTTCTTTTGCGGCCAGATGGGCTGCTTTTCATAATTCTTTCACTGTTTTTACTTCCTCTCTTTTCCTGCGATGGTCTGCTTCTTTGCGCCACATGCCAATACTAACGAGCATAGTGGGCGTTACCTTATTTATTTTTACAGCTGCTTCTAGTGTTTTTATTTTATTTTCATCAAAAGAACCTATCAGTGGCCACTGGTTTTTAGGATCCCTTTTTGTATATTTATGCCATAACTTACTATAAGCTATAGCGACTAGTCCTTGCTTAGTAAACATGTCCTTATTAGGGGTGCCCTCCAGTGGAGCTGGATGGTTCATCTCTAATAAGCGGTCCGGGTTGACCCAACTATGAGCCAATGGGGAGAAGATAGGCATGACGGATTACCATGGGGGGCAAAAGCCTGCACTACCTATCTTTTCACTATTTGCAAAGACTGGACAGAATAGTCTATTCTACGCTATTTGCAAACAGAGACTACCTCCAGAAAGAACCAATTCCAAACAGTCAATGTTTGGACAAACAATCAATCAATGAGGAACGAAATAGGTACGACGTGTTAAAGTTTTGCGTTACCTACCCTTCACTCTCTGCAAAGGGAGAGAGAATATTCCTATTCTTCCCGTTTGCAGGCAGAGAAGATTCCTAGGAGAACCAACTTCGAACAATTCAATGCTCGATTCAATCAATCAATCAATGGGGAGAAAAAAAATAGGCACGACGTGTTAAAGTTTTGCGATGCCTACCCTTCACTATCTGCAAAGACTAAACAGAGTATGGCGATTCTGTGTTTGTTTGCAAATAGAGAATCTCCCAGAAGCAATCAATAGGAAATACTAGTATTTTCAAACAATCAATCAATCAATCAATTTCGCAATTTGTCGTGTGTCACGACCTTACCCGGACCGCATGGACAGTTTCTCGTCTTCCGCTTCCAGCGCCCGATCGTCTTCTACTCTCTGTTGCTATCGCGGCACTCCTGGTGGTTCCCAGTCAGGACCGTAGATCACTCGGGAGAGGTCTGCTCGGAATCAGTGAAGTTCAGATGATCGGCTGTCAGACGAGGGTCTATCGGACAGGAGCTCTTCCGATCGTTGCAGTCGTTCACTCTGTCGTCTGGACCTCTCCCACTGGATCCACGTGTCGCTGATGGGCCCCGCGTTTGGGACTCCAATTGTTAAAGATCAATTTACAATGGTCAGGCGATTTCAGTAGTTGTTTCCTAGGTTAGATTTGCCCGGCGTAAAACGCCTCTAATACCATACGAAGTTATTCAATAAAGAGGCAGGCGCTGGAGACTGGAAGACAGGAAACAAGTTTTATTCCGACGGAGTAGAACACGTCAGATCGGACAACAAGGTATCGTCTCGAGGTGCTCTCCCAGCCTCTCTGAGACCTGGTCTTTTATACACTGGTTTTAGACATGTGAACGTCCTTTATTACAACAGGGACATTGTAGAGCATGAGATCGACATCACCGGTACCCCCCAGTTCCGGCCCCTTCCAACACATGACAACAGTAGGGGCCCTTTCCCCTCATATGATTGGGAGGGGGCTATTACGCAGCTGAGTGTTCTGCCGATTCCTTTGGAATGTGTGCGCCTGATCGAATCTTCAAGGGATGGGGAGGTCGTGATCAATAGTGGCTCCTTTCAAGAGAGGCGAGTGCATACAGTAATGGGCAATAAACTGTATCCTCGGGCTAAAGGATGACCAGCAGTCCGTGCTGATGTTCAGGCTCAGAGGAAGGGGTCATCAAAGGAGGGGTATTCATGGACGGAAAGGAGGTGTTGGTCAGGCGCGGGGTGCGATTCCCTGGGACAGAGTCATGGGAGGGGAGGGCTCATGACTTGTGCATGAGAGAGCGGGGGCAGTCGGGGTGCATGGGGGGCGCTTGCCAGGTCAGGGAAGTGTGCTGACGGGGCGATCGTGAGCAGGGAGACCATGGTACCTAAAATGGCTGTCGTGTATGCTTGTACGTGGTGTTTGTAAGATGGCGTAGATGATGTTCAATACACGAACTAAAATTCCACAGTCAGACCAAACTACCACGCCAATTCTTCACTGGAAAGGAAACGAGCTTCCGGGGACCAGTTTCTGGCATTACAGCCGTCTTCGGCCCGGCTTGCTTGAATTCTGATGGTGCAGTGAGCAAGGGACTCATGTCTGAGAATAACTTTCCACACTTGTGGTGGCCAAAATAATTTCAAAAAGGGGGTGGTGATGGACAGAGTATCTGAGTTAATCAGAACACTCCTACCCAGTCAACAGATTAGGGCTTGATCCATCACCGCTTTTTAGCTCACTGCACCATCCCAGTTCAGAACCCAGCTATATGCAAATTAGTCTGTCCCTGGCCCAGTGCATCATGGGAACAGGGCAGACCAAACTTCCAAGCCAATTCTTCACTGGAAAGGAAACAAGCTTCCGGGGACCGGTTTCTGGCATTACAGCCGTCTTCGACCCGGCTTGCTTGAATTCTGATGGTGCAGTGAGCAAGGGACTCATGTCTGAGCATACCCTTCCACACTTGTGGTGGCCAAAATAATTTCAAAAAGGGGGTGGTGATGGACAGAGTATCTGAGTTAATCCGAACACTCCAACCCAGTCAACAGATCAGGGCTTGATCCATCACCGTTTTTTAGCTCACTGCACCATCCCAGTTCAGAACCCGGCTATATGCAAATTAGTCTGTCCCTGGCCCAGTGCATCATGGGAACAGGGCAGACCAAACTACCAAGCCAATTCTTCACTGGAAAGGAAACAAGCTTTCGGGGACCGGTTTCTGGCATTACAGCCGTCTTCGGCCCGGCTTGCTTGAATTCTGATGGTGCAGTGAGCAAGGGACTCATGTCTGAGCATACCCTTCCACACTTGTGGTGGCCAAAATAATTTAAAAAGGGGGTGGGGATGGACAGAGTATCTGAGTTAATCAGAACACTCCTACCCAGTCAACAGATCAGGGCTTGATCCATCACCGTTTTTTAGCTCACTTGCTTTTGTGAAAATAAGAAGTATTTAGCTACAAACTCAAAGTAAAATACAGCACACCACAAACAATAAACATGGGGCATATTATCAAGCGTCTTATCACCGCGTCATCTGCACTTTTCTGCCGATAACACGGCGATATTTGCATCTTTCTATTATCAAGGTGGTGTTAAGTCAATTAACGTGGCATAAAGCCACGTTAATTGACTTAACGCCACCTTGGTAATAGGGCCCCTTTCACGATAAATTCATTGTGAAAGGGGGCGTGCATTGGGTGTTGCGGTGGGCATTCCACCGCAACACCCATTCACTTTGACGCTGCCACCTATTATCAAGCTTGGCGATAATAGGTGGCAGCGCCGAATTTAAGAACAGGAAAGACCTGTTCTTAAGGTGACCAAACGAGGAGAAATGCTTCATTTCTACTTGTTTTTGCTTTTTCCATGTGTGCTGCCTTGTGCAGCACACATGGAAAAAGCAAAATACCAAGGTTTGTTTATGTACAGGAAGGTGTCCCTTCCTGTACATAAACAAACCTCTTTTTATAAATGCCAATTTGTAACTTACATGTGTGCTGCATGAAACAGCACACATGTAAGTTACAAAATGGCATTTAAGCTTTGTTAATGTGCAGGAAGGAACACCTTCCTGTACATAAACAAACCTTCCCTGCCTGCGCTGGCGTTAAGTTGTAAAACTTATTGCCATCGCAGGGGGAAAGCTAGGCTGCACCATATCCTTGGTAATGTGGTGCAGCCTGGCCTTTCCGAAGTGGCGAAGCGAGGTGTTAAGCCAAGGCGGGTAACACATCTCTCCGCCACTTTGTTGGTAATATACCCCATAGTCTTTCTAAGGCAGGCACACTAGCGGTACTCAGGTTAGCTCTTGCGCCCCACTTCCTTTTTAAGGACTGAAGATATTTCCCATTCCTGTTTGAAAACATCTAAACTAGGCCCTCTAGTGAGTTCAAGTCTTAGGAGTTGTGTAATGGCTTTGCAAAAGTCAAAGTGTTCCTGTGCAGTAGCGTGCTAGAGCAAGTTCCACCAGGGCCCACTGGCCCGGTAATCAGTCTGACCCGCTCCGACTGGAGTGGCAGTTCAGAGTCCTCAGGTGCACATATGTGGCTGAACGGGATCAGAAGTCAGGAGTCTGAGGTTATAGTGCCAGATGCCCAAGATGCTTTGCCGGTATGCAGTAAGTCTTGTTATAAGTCCGGTTGTAGGCCTTGGGTGCTCTCAGATTCATGAATTGAATTGTTGCTCTTTCCTTCGTGGGTCACAACCCGCTTCTCCTTCATGGCTGCATGCTAGTTTCAGACAACGGCCCTTCCATTTTGCCGTGGCCACCTTCTGACAAATGGAGGTCGTGCACAGGGTGAAGGTCTCTTTCAGTCTACAGCATTTCCCAGGGTGACAGCCCTTAAACTTTTTTTGGCCTCATCTGGCATACAGGATTTGTGTGCTGCACCAGTAAGGTCACATTGCTGCGCAGAGGAGCAGCTCATGTCTTGAGCCAATTACCCTTGCCCTTATTGTGGCCCCCACCTAGCAAAAGGGGGCATGACTTCCAGACAGAGGCAGACAGCCCAATAAGGACGATGGTCCTGATGGACCCAAATCTCCTACTCCACTCTTGGGATCGCCTAGGCAGGATCCCCTCTAGATCTTGCTCCCTCCAGGCAATCTACTTCACCTCAGAGGGTCCTCTGGTCGTGGGTCAGGCAGAAACTGGTGCTCTAGACTCCAGGTTAGAGTTTTTTATTATCTTGGGTGATGTCCCCTAACCCAGTATGGGAGACTGGCCGACTCTCAATCCCCAGTCCTAGTCACAAAAGGCAGTAGTTGTGCTGGGCTATTCCATGCTGCTGTACAGCTTCAGTTTGATAATCAGGGAACCTAATTGGTGAGTATGAAGGGAATGAAAAGAGATAAGTATTGACCCCATAACCAGTGTTTTCCCATGGTGTAGGGGCCAGTATTTTTATTTTTCTGTTCATCACCCACCAGTTTGTCTGTAGTGGTAACAGACAGGAAAAGATATTAGATCATCAGTGTTATATTTGGGGGTCTCTAGTTGGCACAGGTAGGTACTTGTGACAAATAGGGACCCTTGCCTCTAGTCAGGGTAAGAGGTACACTTCTAAAATAACCCCTGCTCACCCCCTTGGTAGCTTGGCACGAGCAGACAGGCTTATCTCAGAGGCAGTGTGTAAAGCATTTGTGACCACAAATACACTACAAATGGACACCACACAAGGTTTATATCAACATTAAGTATTCTTTATACAGACTTAACAAATGACGAAAATCCACAATACTATTCTTAAGAATGATTAGTTCAGTTCAGTTCTTAGGATGCGACACTTTGCGCCAATTTACCTTATAATGCGTTGCACTTCCACAACAAGTAATGTTGCAGAGATGGAAATGCAACAAAGTTCCGGTGTAAAGAAATAAAGACATGAAGATCTTTCAGATGCCGCACGCTTCTCCGAGGATGCGAGTAGTCTCGGTTTTATGCGACAGCTGCAGCGGAGACAGCCTTGTTCAGCGATACGACGGCAACAGCCTCGGCTGCGGCACTCTTCTCAGACTTTGCGAGAGGCTTCCGCACAATGCGACAACTACTGCGGTGACATCCAAGAAACGACAGCAGCAGCTCCAACGGCGGCACGCTTCTCTGGGGATGCGAGGCGCTTTTCTCGATGTGGTGCAATGCGACAGCTACTGCCCGATATTCAAGATGCGACGGCAGCAGCAGCGACACGCTTCCTCTTCATTGAGAGACGCTTCTCTCGATGCGGTGCAATACGACAGCTACTGCCCCGATATTCAAGATGCGACGGCAGCAGCGTCGGCGACACGATTCTTCCTCGTTGAGTCACACTTCCAGCTCCTTGCGACACGCAGTCCCTCAGAAGGCCCCAAAACAGCAGCAGACACTTCCAAAGAAGTCTGGGGAGCTGGGATTTGAAGTCTGTTGTCCCTGAGACTTCAGCAGGAGGCAAGCTCTTTTCCGAGCCCTTGGAGATCCTTCACAAGTTGAAAATAAAGTAAACAAAGTTCCTTTCTCCTTCCTTTTGCAGTCAGGCAACCACTGCAGGCCAATCCCCCAAGCAGAACTTCAGCTTAAGGATAGTCTCTCCTCAGTTTCTTCAGGTTCCTCCCCTCAGCACCGGTTTCTTCTTGTAGTCCAAAAGTGATCTAATTTCTTGGGATCAAGGTCCCAATACTTATTCCCCAAAATCCTTTGTCCTCTGGGGCAGAGGGGTCTTTGCCCAGTCCAAACCAGTTCTGGAGCACTCTGTTGACATGACTCCTTCTTTCCTTTCACAGTGCAGGGCAGAAACATCAGACGCCCCACAGGAGGTGGAGCCAGCATTGTGGAGGGAAAGCACAGCCCTGAAACACTTTGTTGACATGATTCCTTATCTCCTTTCACAGTGCAGGGCAGAGACATCATCCGCACCAGAGGGGGTGGAACCAGCACTGTGGGGGGCACGCACAGTCCTATTCAGGTCCCAGGAGCAACTCCTCCCACCCATCTAGATGCAGATCTCTCTATTCACCACTGGGCGGACGTATTCTGTCTCCTGGAATCCCCCAGCCCTGTCACTCAAACTCCAGACAACGAATACACAACCTATTAGAGGCAGGCTTGGCTAGTTAGACAAGAAAATACGTACTTTCTAAAAGTGGTATTTTCAAACACAGAATGTTAAAACCAGCTTCACTAAAAGATGTATTTTATCATTCTGAGTTCAGGCATACTAAACTCGAATTTCTACCATGTTCCTTGAGTCAGTTAGGATTATAAAATGTAATAATCTAACTGCCAATTCTGGCCTATGGAGAACAAGTAGCCTTGCAATAGTGAAAACAAAAATGTCTGTAATTCACTATTAGGACATGCCACACACAACAGGGCTTGTCCTACCTTATACTTACAATGCACCCTGCCCTTGGGCCTACCATAGGGGTGTCTGATATGAAGAAAGGGGAAGGTTTAGGGACTGGAAAGTAGGTGCACTTGCCCAGTCAACATGACAATACCAGACTGCACACAGGCTCTGCAATGGCAGACCTGAGACACACTTTTACAGGCTGCTCCTGTGGGTGGCACTACCTGTGCTGCAAGCCCATCAGCAGCATTTGGATTACCAGCCCTGGGCACTCCTGGTGCACTGTACTAGGG
The DNA here is from genome assembly GCF_964261635.1 of Lissotriton helveticus. Lineage (NCBI taxonomy): Eukaryota > Metazoa > Chordata > Amphibia > Caudata > Salamandridae > Lissotriton > Lissotriton helveticus. The sequence continues at coordinate 180,553,874 of NC_136063.1, forward strand.
TCTGACAGGTAAACCAAACCAGCCAATCATGGAATCACTAATCCATACATCAATTTATAATAGGGAGAGCATATGCACTTTAGCACTGATCCGCAGTGGTAAAGTGCACAGAGTCATAAAACCAACAAAAACAGGTGAGTCAAAATAGAGGAGGAAGGCAAAAAGTTCAGGGATGACCCTGCAAAAAGGGCCAAGTCCAGAAATCAGCATTAAATAGAATGGGCAGTGTGATGCCCTTACTCTTATGGCCAGCATTCCGCAGTCTGTTGCATTAAACTTACTTTCGTCAGAGCCAACGGGGGTTCTGCCGCTGGATATCTGATCATCTACCGACTCTAAATAGGGCGGGTGGACAGAGGGTGTGGCCTACAGAGTACTCCGTCACATTTCTGACAGAGTACCCTCATGTGCATTATGGGCCCGTCCTTCTACCACAGCCTGACAGTGCCACTTATGCCTACTAGATTCCGCTTCCCAATCTGCGGACCCTCGACCCACCTTAGTGAATTCTGCTGCCTACTCCACCCCTACAACCCTGCAGCTCCAGCATGCCACTAATGGATGGCATGGTCCACTCCCCCTCTTGCAGTATCGTCTCCCCTTCTTGCAGTGCCTCAGGATAGGAAAATAGCACTGTCTATCTTTTCTTTCTATGCTTGATACTATGAACGCCCTCTTCTACATAACCTATACTGAAAATATTTATAAAGTAGTCACTTTCACAAACCAAGCAAACAGAAGCCATCTAAAAACATGTCAATGAAAATATACTATATAAAACATTAATATTAAAAACAAATTTATAAAATAAGGACTGAATTAAAAATCAAAGTATGCTCTCAAGATGTCATCCATGTTTCCAGTGTCATGAGAATCCAAGATGGATTTAGCATCCACAGATGCTATTTCCACAATGGCCTCGTTAATTAGTTGCAAAGAACAAGCATGGTCAGCCCTATAAGCCAATGCGAAAGCCGTGTCCTCCTGCATCGTACTTGTATTAAAAGAGCCAGGATCCAAGAGCCAAAGCATCCATATCCCTGGAAAAGAATGGCTCATAGAGGACATCCTGGAGCAAAGGCAATCTCATGGGACAGCTCCGAAAGTGGTTTCTCATCAGACGCATCAGCATATCCCTGTCTATAGAGGTGCAACAATTGCATTGCAAAGCAGATGTCAAGTGCACACTCGAAAGGGCACCACTGACAGTAAAACACAGGCTGCATGCAGGTAAACCACACTGGTCGAAAAGTTAGGAACCATTCAGTGTTTAGTCCCTGAAGCAAGGATACTCGAAAAAAAACAGTATCATGCATTCACAACTCAATTGGATGTGTGGTAGATCCATCAACATTTGGTCGCAAAGTGAAACATCCATTACGGAACAATAAAAATAGGGTAAAAGTACAACAAATTAGAACTAACACAAGTGGTATGACTCCAAAAACACTAGAAAACATGGAATGCATGAAGGACGGTATCACTCCAAAAATTGTCTGACTCGTGCTGAGAAAGCCAGCCAACTGCTTTTAAGAAGTGCACGACACCCACAGTGCTAGAAGCATTAAGTATGTGTTACACAAGTTCATCAAAATGCTAAGGCAGGTTTGTGCAAACAAATGACATCTTATGCAGAGAGCAGCAGGAAGAAATTGTATATGAAATACAAGGAAATAGAACTGGAGAAACTTATGGTGACCTCATCATGGAATGTGGTGAGGGAGTTGGAGGAGATAAATGGGAAGAGCTAGCATGGTAGATGCTGAGCTGTAAATGTACTGTTATTAAACCATGTATTTTATGTAGAAGCTGAGTACAGTCCATCTCTACATGGCGATGAGGATAGGATACTTGCTGCTTCCTCTTCTCATCTGGAACGTTTTGAGGAATAGCTTTGGCGACTACCAGATCATAGAAATAGAAAGAGGATTATACAAGGGCTTTTCCCCGTTTATTGATTTCGATTGTTATTATAATTTGTTATGTTAACTTTTTATTTGAAACCCTTATTTTAGATTTTTATTTGAAATGTCCTCTTTGCTGGTAATATGGCAGTGTAAAGCATGTCTTCTCCTCCACCATTTTTATGAACTCCTGGAGACCCTCCAGTCCCATGGAATCAATGGAAATACATGTTTCTTACTTATGGCGTAGCAATTGGGGTGATAAGTATGGTCCAATTAGAAGACAGTCTATCCTGCTTCATCATTTGGGAGCTGCGGTTAGAAGGTTATATGAGTACTTAGTGGAAATATTCCTAGGATTGGGCGATGGACAACCAAAGAATGTATATGAGATGTTGTTGCAGATGTTAGATTTGCACTTTACTCCAAAAACTAATGTTGAGGTTAAATGCTAGAACACAGAGAATGCATGAAGTTATTGCATCTTATGTAGCTCTTTCAAGGTGGTTGACTTTATTGTGTCAATCTGAACAATTGACAGATTCATTAGTAAGAGATCAAATTGTAAGATAAATGAAGAATAAAAGTGACATTTTAACAAAAGACCCCACTTTGGAAAAAGCCAAGGGCATGGGACATACAGCAAAGTGATTTAAGGAAATAGATGGTGCTTCAAATAGACAAGGGAGATATAGTGAAGGAGGCGAAAGGTGTGGTCGACAGTAGGAAAGAACAGATAGAAACAACTGAGCTTCCAAAAGTCAAGAATGACAAGAGTGGAAACAAAGTGATAACACTTTTCTTTTAGGGAGATAAAAAGGTTTCCATTGTGGCGCTCCTGGTATATTGCTTCCAGCATGATGTGTACAGCTAGGAATGCGATCTGTTGAAATTGTTCACAAGGACACTTTGTGAAAGTGTGTATGATGAAAAGTACCAGTAAAAAATACAGGAGGTCGAGAAAGAAATTCCTGCTGTCTGCGAAAACATTAAGATCAAAGGCAATTTTGACTGTTGATGGCAAATTGGAAGATGTAATAGAAGATACGAGCAAGGACAGTATGCCTGTGTCAGTAACAGCTAAAGTGAAGCTGGAGGGTACAGATACATTGGAAAAAAATACATTATGATGTATTTATGGACAATAAACTCACAAGAGTATTGGCAGACTTATATAGAGGGCTGTCAAAGAAAACATGTGAGAAGTATTGGTCAGGGAATATTTATCTGCTATTAAATAAGTCAGAATTTAATGCTGTAGTGTATGCTGCAGAGAGAATAGAAATTTTAGAAATGAGATGGATGTCAATGAAATTCAAAGGTAGAGATTAAGAAAGTGAAATCTAGCCATGAGAGTGATGTGATGGCAAAGTATTCTCAGATGACTTTGGCTAATTGAAGGGATTTTTTCACAAAATTATACTAAAGAAATATGTTAAACCAATAGTCCACAAAGTGAGGAATGTTTCAAATATGATGAGAGAACCACTATGCCAAGAAGTGGAAAAGTTGTTACGTCAAAACAAAATTGAGCCTATGGAGGCATCTGAATGGTCGGCCTCTTTGGTGGCGGCACCAAAGGAGGGGGTCTAGATACCACTTTGTATTGACCTATATTACTTAAATAGAAATATATGAGTAAATAGACAACCTCTCCCAGATATATCTGAAATGTTAGCAACTATGGGACGCAGACTTGTTTTTAGTGTGCTGGGCATGTCTTCTGCTTATCACCAAGTCAATTTAAAGAAAACTCTAGGCAACTGACATCATTTGTGACACCGTTGGGAACTTTCCAGTACAGGAGAATGCCATTTGGGGTCGTTTTAGCCTCATCTGTGTTCAAGATTATAATGAAGAGCATCTTTGGAAACATGGAACAAGTGCTATGCTTCCCAGATGATAACCTCATTGTGGAGAAAAATGAAACTGAGCATGATCACATACTTGGGGAAGTGGTGAAACGTTTAGGTAAGCATGGTCTAATAATAAATAAAAAGAAATGTCAATTAAGAAGAAAAGAGGTAACCTTTTTGGGACATGAGATAACTGCTAAAGGCATCAAACCAAAGAAAAAATAACACCAAGACTATTCAATAAGAATGAACTGAAATCACTTCTTGGTCTTGCTTATTACTGTTCAAAATATGTGATGAACGTTGCTGAGATAGTAAAGCCTCTAAGAGTGAATTTGAAGAAAAATGCTGCGTTTATTTAGAGTGATGATTGTGATTGGCCTTTGGAGATGGTGAAAGAATATAATATGAGCACCTATATTAGGGAATGGTGTTGTGTCAGGAAAAATGCATATTCCCACTGATGCCAGTAGTATGGGAGGTTTAGCTGTTTTGATGCAAGTTGCGGTTGGAGAGGAACGTATAACTAGTTATGCATCAAGGAGGTTACGAGGGATGGAGATTTAGTATTCTATAATCGAAAGGGAGACTCTAACTTGTTTTTGGGGAATCAATATTTATAGACTTCATGTGTGGAATTGCCTTTTTGGGGTCAGGACTGATCACAAACCCTTAACGTATTTATTTAAGGGTGGAAGTAGATTGGAAGGTAATGTCACTCCACATATTTCTTGATTGATGTTGTCAGTGCTGGACTGCATTTTCTATCCAGAATATGTAAAAGGAAGTAAAAATGTAATTGCAGATTACTTACCTTGAATGGCAGTGAGTGGAGTGGAATCTCTCGAAGAGGTGCGTGATGTTGTGAGCTGTGAGTAGCAGAGTTGGAGAAATGGCTTTCTGCAGTGATGAGAGGATTGCAGCCAGGGAAAGTGATTCCTTGATGAGAGATCTGGAAGAGAAGGTGGTGCAAGGATGGGGTGACAAGAGGCTTCTGAATAAAATGATGGATTGATTTGTCAAGGTAAGAGATGAATTAAGTGTAATTGTTGAAACATTGATGAGAAGGAATCAAATTGTTCCTCCTAGTGGAGTCCATAAACGTGTCATCACCATTGCATTTGATGAGAGTCATGATGGGCAAAAGCTGACAAACAGAAGTGTGAGACAATCATTCTGGTGGCCTGGCACAAATGTCAATATCGAGCAAATTGTGAGGAATTGTTATACGTGTGCCAATAGTGATAAGACTAAGATTGTAAGACAAGACAACCTCTGTTGGAATGTGCTAATTTTCTTAAGAGACTATTAGAAAGATTGGCAATAGATCCCAGGGGTTTATGTAGCCAATTTCAACATGGAAAATTATGGAAAAGGCAAAGTCAGCATAGAGTGAGCAGAAGTATCAAAATGTCAACAAATCATACCTCAATTTTCTAAAAAGACATACAACCCTACCATCTTAGATCTATCCTACTACATGAATATTGATTGCCTTGTCTGAACTAATGCCATCTGGTGTGTCAGAACAAACTAGTTACATAAACAACAGAAACCAATGGTGAATGAGTGCAAAAAGTAGGCTTCCAGGAAGAGTCTGAAAAGTAGCAGAAAGGCTTCCTCCAGTGAGTTCTTCAAGAACAATATGCCATACAAATCAAGCAACGCACATGTTAATACATTTGGTGTCAAACAAGAAATACAAAAACACAATGAGCAACACAATACTGTGGCCATTTAAGCAAAAATGGAGTCAAGGCCTAGATTAACCTAGATTAAATAAAAAAAGACAATAAAACACATCATACCGATTTGGCTTCAATTGGAAACGTTTCATATTACTTGTTATCCAAGCCCTTTGCAATACTATTCAACTATAAGCTCCTGTCCCCCCTCCCAAGCTACTACCTCTTTATCCTGGACAGTGTGCCTCTTTCTTACCCGCTTGTGTCCTACTTTACTTTCTCACTGTATTCTGTTCCTTGTGTCAAAAGTTTGTTGTAGGTAATGCTGATTGGCTGTCAGATGGTGACATGACAGATGCTGGATTAGTTGCACAGGGAAATTCAAATGTTGTACTGTTGTGCTTAACAATACGTAACCATATACATAGGCGTGTTCTGATTGAATACCACTCAATTACACACAATAGCATACTTTCATTTTCATTACGGTCTGTTTCAAGTATATTTAATGTATTTAGAATCCTTAAATATGTGTGTCAACTAAGCAAGTAAAGGGTCATACTGTATTATAAAGTAGAAATAGTGGGTCGAATTGAGAAAGGAAAGTTACATCTCCAGAATCATGCAAACATCGGCAAGATCATTTTCGGCCACTGTTCAGGGGAGGAGGGCACAATGAAATGTAACCTATCAGGATTTGTCCATTAGTGTAGAAACCAGTCAAAATACACTTTGAAATGAATTGAAAAAGACAACAGACTACAGTTGGGAAAACACTAGTGCATTAGTCGTGGCTCCTCCGCTAAGGTGGAGGTGCGTCGCCTACTGCTTTTCTCAGTGTGAAAAAGGGGAAAATGAAATGATAATACTGGACATTATTATCATTGTATATGTTTCTGGTGTGGCATCTTGGCGGGCGGGGCAAACCTGCTCTGATGACAGAGCAGGGGAGGAGTGGTTTGCACTCCCTAACTGCGCATGAATGTTTGGCCGGCCGTCTCAGGCCGGCCAAATATTCGTTCACACTTAGCATGTTCTCCACCCAGGCTCTATTACAGCTTGGGTGGAGAACATGCCCAGGATTCCATTCCCTGGCTGAGAGCTAAACCACAGCACTCAGACCAAATACAATGCTGCATTGCAGCATTGTGATTGGCTATGGGAAACATGGATGCTTCCTGCTTCCTGTTTGCACAGGAGCAGCCAGGAAGAGGACGGAGGAGAGGTGGCAGCTAACCAACCGGCCGGCAGTTAAGTGAATTTTATTTTTAACCCCCCTGCTCTCCCTCTTCCCCCTTCCTCACCCCACTTCTGCTCCCCGGGAGCAGCCACCACTGGCGTGCATATGCAAACACATGAACAAATGATCAACTGATCAAAATAAAACCTGCATACAGTTCAGACTCAGAAACTCTTTCTCCCTATCTTCCTCAGCATGTGCAACCTGTGGGTTACCTTGAGTTATGGATTATTCTGTTTAGATTACAGTGGTTTGTGATTTTAACACTTTCTTTTTGTTTGGGGGAATACAGCTGTGTGTGAATGTTTAAAGTGACAAAATTCACAGAACTCTACATCAGCCTGTCATTTCAACCGGTCATCCTCTCAGATCATCCCTGATAAAATGGGAGTAGACATTACCACTTAATATCCAAGCCTGTGAGCTGGAACACTGTGAATGACTCTGGGCTGCCTACCATTTGTCCAATGCAGAATAACTATAACCAAGAGCTTGCTACTAGGATTCATCATGTCTAGACAGGGGAGAGGTGTTGGATGACTGACTGCTGGAATCTGGGGATCACGGTTCGATCCCCGGCTCCGGTGGCAGGTTAGCCCAGCACCATGTGACTTTGGGCAATAGCTTGCTTAATCTTCCCAACGGCCTCCAGTGTCTAGAGACCCTTACGGGTGATTGTTCGCCCTTTACAAATGTGGATTATTATTATTATCATGTCTAGACATTTCGGTGCTTGTTGATAACCTAAAGAAGGTAGAACACAGACATGCTTGCCTGTGGACTGAAACATCACTGGGTCCTCCTGTGGCTGGACGGGCAGTGTCCCTCACTGGGTGGTGGTGTAAATTTCAGTCATGAAATGCACATTGTAATAAGGGTGGAAAGGAATGTTGTAGATACTCTGGCACTGAGTATCAGGGTTGACGGACCCATAAAGTAAAGAACAACACCACTGAGGCATATTTAGGGCAAAGATACGCCATGAATCAAGGGAGTGAAGCACACATACCCGGAGAGGATGGCACAGGTGTTGACATGGTGACAGGGTCAAGGAAGAAGAGGAGTCAGATGTTGTGCATTAGCTGTGTAATGAGCTCAGTCACAAACAAAATGTGATGCCAGTGGGTCACTGGGACCATCCCCTAGGGAACTCTATTCTCTCCTCCTAATAACAGAGAATTCCACACGGTTCATGCAATTTGTATTGCTATTTATTAATCACTGTTTATATTCTTGAAAAAGTTCATCAGAATGTGTTATGTATCATATAATCATCATTTGTTCATCACTCAAAACATCATTGTTCATGATATCATCATTTAAGGCATCATAATAACGTATAACATCCAATGCATTTCGGGCTGTTATTAAAGCCCTTCATCAGGGAATCATGCTTCAGGCTGATATTCGTCCATCAAGTGATTGGCCTGGACACCCTGGCGGCCAGATCCCGAGCGGTGCCTCAGCGCTGATGAACAATGATGTTTTGATGATTATATGATACATAACACATTCTGATGAACTTTTTCAAGAATATAAACAGTGATTAATAAATAGCAATACAAATTGCATGAACCGTGTGGAATCCTCTGTTATTAGGAGGAGAGAATAGAGTTCCCTAGGGGATGGTCCCAGTGACCCACTGGCATCACATTTTGATTCATATTAACGGGCGTTTTAGGAGGCAGTAACGCCACCCACGGAGAACCTAAAAAGATTAATTCAGGATTAAACAGCTGTGCATCCACCCTTAATTTTTTCCACTCAGTCACAAACAAGCCATGTGACCTATCTGACTGATAGGAGGCAGCATAGTGGAGTATACACTGGGAGTGCTCAACACATAACCAGCTTGGTACTCTGCATTGGCGTCCTGCGGAGATTCAATTTAAGGCTCTGTGTGTTTCTCATTGAGACCTGAATAAAGCAGGTCCTTCTATCCTCAACACTCTCCTTCTGCCCTGTCGTCCCCAGATATTTGAAATCGTCTGACCTTAACTTGGTGACTGTACCGCAGTTTAAGATAGCCAGGTGGGGAAGCAGATCCTTCCATTTCCTAGCGCCTGGTTTGTGTAATAAATTGCCAGCTAGCATTTGGAGCAACACAAATTACAGCACCTTTAAAAAACAGCTTAAGACTTGCCTTTTTTAGAGCTGTAGGCCTCCTGCTATGTTTGCTTTCTCTATTAGCCATGCTGGGAAGCCCTGTTCTAGGGCAACCATGCATGGTACAAATCCTTGTTACATAACCCTATACAGGTTCACAGCTTTGCTGTTCAAATTCTTTAGGGAGACATACAAGGAAATGATTGCATGCATACACATATGCACACAAACCTACAGACACACAAACATGTTTGATGGCATGAATCCAGACTGAGTTTGATCTGTTACTTGGGAATATGAGAGTTTGGCCTATGTGCATCCTTGCAGGTGCTCCACCTCTTTAATGACAGTGATTGTAGTAACATTGGTCAATGTGTTGTTCCCCACCACATCAGCATTTCGCCTGTTCCTTTGAAAGGGCATAACAGCCATTTGGCCACTGCATCTGCCCTTGAGCCTGCTTCATTAGTCCCAATGAAGGCCCATCAAAATCTAAGAAACTCGCTGGCCTGGGCTGCTCATTATAGCATTCTGTTTGGATGCGTGCCCTGATACTTATATCTCCTATTTTTGCTGTATTTGTGTTTTTGTGAAGATTACACTGGTATCCAACATGGCGGTTTCACACCATGAAGCATTTTAAGTGTGGCCGACTGATGGCTATGGATGCACCACCGATGGCCACCATCTGAATCCACTGATGTTGTATGAGTCACTCTATGCTTTTTGGGTGTGAGGCAGAAAAGAAAGGTGTGCAGGAGGCCATTGATAAAGTCATTGTTGTGTATGCATTTCTGAATCCATTCCTCAGTATGGGTGTGTAGTCAAGGAGTTGATTACATGACAGCCCATCATTTTCCTGTGCACTTTCCATTTTCTCCTGAGGCTTCTCTTGAGCCATGGTTATTTTATGATTCTGTTATCTACACAGGCATAGGTAAACATGAATACCTTTGTTTGTGCAGCTGGTTGTCTATTGCGGTGTCGATATTGGCTTTGCATTTGTAGTTCTTGCAAGTGAATATCCCCAGGTGCTGGCCAACCAGTGATTTTTCGTGAATCGATGGAAATATGACAGAAACACCCAGTTGTACGTCTTGTCCCACTTTCAGCTGCTACTCATCCTAGTTTTCTTTTAATCTGTCTCAGCTTTAGTCACTATAAATGTACTTTTTTGTATACATTTCTATGTATGTTGTTACAATTAATCAATAAGTAATATTGTTGTTATTTGGAGGGTAGGTGTGTAAAACATGCCTTTTCTTCCTTGTATGGGGATGTGATTCAGGTGCCAGTACATTTTGATTGCGCGATTGCAGTGTTCTTTCATAGTAGTAGAAGTCCTATTGTCATTTTACATAGTAAAAACAAGCACTTCACAATATCAAAAATGTGAGCAATCAGCAAGAACAAACATACAATCAAATTAAATGGAAGCATTACATGGCCTAAAGTACAGAAGAGGAACAAGTACAGGCAGATGTTAGCAGCAAAACTAAAACCTGAAAAAGTACAATGTGTTAGGACATAGCTGAGTTTAGGCTCAAGTGATGACCCCTGATGATGAGGGACCTCTGAACTACCTTCTACACAGTTGACCATGCATTCCTCATCTACACTCCAGAGCCTCAAACTGGATTCACTGGAAATGCCCTGTACTGCTTCTCTACTAACTTTTCCAACCAACACCAGTTTGTTCAAATATTCACCTCCTGTTCCTATCTGTGGAGTACCTTAGGGTTTCATACAGTCTAATGTTAGCTTCAACCTCTACATGGAGCCCCTAGGGCTCTACTCACAGATAACAACATTTAGAAGACACCAATATGCAGATGATACAGAACTCTACCCATGTTCAAATCTTCCAGTTCCTAGAGCCCTTCATGTCTGGCAGCTAAATGAAGTTTTCCACAACCAAGACAGAATTCCAGATTTTTGGCAAGAACAACAAGCAAGAAATAGTACAAACATGGCTTAATGACATAAACCTTGACAGTTTTGAACCCGAAACGTCACTGAATGTCAAGTGACTTAGATTGTCCCAGACACCAACCTCACCATCAAGGGTCTCTTTTCCTGAAATACGTTGACAGCCTGGAACCATCTCTCTTTTCTAAAGAAGCGAAACCATTTGTAAGAAATTGGTTATTGGTTGAGGGGGGAGGAAGCCCCTTTCAGACAACAACCACAATCCTTGTTAGGGTGAACCATAAAAGTCACTAAATTAGCCTGGCGTAATACTGTGTTAGCTTGGCACAAAGCAGTACAATTAGAGGCAATGTGTAAAGTATTCATGCAGCACTATAACAGTAATAAAGTAAAAACACAACATAAGAAAAATCCCAAACAAAATTAGAAAAATAGATTACATTTTTATAAATAAAATGGTACCAGAACAACAAAAATTATGCAATCAGTAGAACCACAGATATCCAAAGTTTTAGGTGAAAATTGCACTTAAAAGCACAAAGTAAAAATTGTGGTTATCTGGTGGTGCCAGACTGGCACAAAGTCATATGTTCAGATTCACCACTAGGGAGTATGGGCCATACACAGAAATTGTCCCGCTGAGAGTTGTACCATATGTTCTTGATGAGAGACTACGCATCGCACAGGGTCGGTTCTGATCAGGCGCTGCAAGGGCTGTGATGCAAGGTCCTTTATTGAGTTGCATAATGCTACGTCTTTTCCAATGAAGCCGTCAATCAGGAGCTATGAGGTTTGTGTTGCCCTTCTTAGGATGTGTTGGACCCTACAGTTACGCATGGAGGAGTGCACTCTGCTGCCAGACAAGGGTTAAGGACCTAGGGGGCCCTTCTAGGGGATCAGGACGCACTCCAGGCAGCAAGGCTCAGGCAGGTCAGGTTGCAGGTCCAGGTAGGTTCAGTTACAGCAGGTCACCTGGACAGTTGCAGGGAGGTCCCTGTAGCTCACACAGGTGGTTAGCCAAATGAGGAGGTCCAATACTTATACCTGGTGATAGCCTTTGTTAGTGGATTCCCTGTCCTACCCCCACATCTAGTTCTGGAAAGGTCTTCCCCTTCCCCTGTCAAGGCTCCAAACTGTCTGGGGGGACAACAGACGGGCAGGCCTGTTGTCAGATTCCTTTGTGTGTGCAGGAGGCAAAGCACTCTAAAATGTAAGTAAGGTGGGTACAGTCCCTCCCAGTTATCCTGGCAGGATGGCCCATCCTGTCCAAATGTAAGCCCTCTTTGTGTTACTGTCTGGAAGCAATACCCGAACACCAACCGCAGAGACATTCACAGTCATGAGACCCAGGACACAGGTAGAAGGCAGAAATGATTAGACAAGAAAATGGCAACTATTTGGGTGGGGCCAAATGACCCCTTGTTAGACCGAGCAGCAAGTTGTCATTGTCCAGTCAAAGACAGGACTACTGACTTTAAATTCTGTCCTGAGAGGAACGGTCTGTTGCGCCAGAGAAACCTTAGTTGGAACAAAGCTCTCTTAGCCATAGCAGATATTTTCCTCTGAAGGTTAAGCCAGCTATCAAGGGCAAGCTCAAGAGACTTAGGGCCTAATTACGAATCTTTCGGTCCATGGACTGCCATACTCATGCGGGCGTGGTGGTGGCAGTCCAGCCACCGATGCTCTTGTGGTCCAACTGCTCCATCACGAGATGGGTGGTTGGACCGGCATTTCACCACCACAGCCGCCAGGGAACCGATGTTCCTTGGGGGGCGGGGGGCACAGTGGTCAGAGGGTCCAAATATTTGTGGTAGTACCCTGAGGCACCGCCAAGCATATAATATAATAATAATAATAATATTTTAATAATATTTATATAAAGACTTTCCTCACCACCAGCGCTGTCATTGAGGTTCCTCCATGAAAAGACTAGCATTACCTCTTAGACCTGTGCACTGGGATGCATGCAGGGGGGCACATGCTGTGCCTCACTAGTTTTCTGCACCCCCAGTTCCTGTACAGGACGAAATGTACAACATGGTGCCTTCCTTCCTGTGCAGGAACGTGCACTGGTGGTACTGTGGCGGTGCTGTTTCAGGCTCACAATGAGACTTTAAACAGCACCGCCGTGGGACCGCCATGCCGCCCGTCTGCCAGATTGCAAATTACATGTGGGCGGGCAGTGGCGAGTCTGTGAAGTGCGAAAGTGGGGCGGTGGCGTGCCACCCTTTGCCGCACAGCCAAAAGTGTTTCTCAGGCCCTTAGCATTCTCAGCAATGTGAGGCTTGCAATCCAGAGTAGAGAAGAATTCCATCCATTCATTTATTGGAAAGATCAATTTCTTTAGAAGGATTAACATGTTTAATGTGTACTTTCTGCATACTTTTGGCAAAGATGATGCATCACATGACCCATATATTATCTCTAATCTAGCATCTACTTCTTATATGCTTATGGAAAGAGAATTTCATAACTGAAAGCATGAGGGGAATGATAGTTATTTTAAGATAAAATAAAAGCACAACGATTTCAATCGTACAAAAGATCTGTGTGGTAGAAAAATATCATTTTGCATATGACTAATCTATGAAAGAGAACACAATGCTGTGCCTACCCTTTGCAGTTTCTATAATTGACAGCTGTGCACAAAAGAAAACATTTTCACCTGAATGCTCAGGCATCTCAATAGGAAACACAAAGATTAAAAAGCTGGTCACAGCAGCAGCTTGGCAACCGCTGCTTCATTCTCTCTGTTGTGAGAACAGTTAGCTGATGTTCATGTAAGCTACTGTGTTCTTAGGGCACACATCTATTTGTGGTCTGCTTTTGATGCATCAAGGGCACCTTGACATTAGAATAGGACTGATTCGCCTCCACCAGAGCATCCTCCTTCCTCCTCCTCCATTATGGAAGAGGTAACATCGGGTGGTCCTCCCTGTGAGTGGTCCAACCTTTGAACTCCTCAGTAGGACCCTTGGAAATGAGGGAAAAATAATTCCATGACCCCTCCAGACATCCTACATCTGGGCCAAAGGGATGTGTGGTCACAGGCAGTGCCACCTAGTGAAGCAGAACCTTCTCTTCCTTACCAAGTAAGGCCACGGATGCTTGTCCACAAATGCGGAGAGCAATGTGACTCCTGTGTTATCGGTGCCAGTAGTAAATTCATGTTTGCTACCCTCACTACCATATCGGCAGACTGTAAGTGGAGGAAGTTAAGTGCTGCAATCCCATTCAAAGGTCCCTCAGATGCAGGGGCCCAGCAGTGCACACCAACAGGGGTTGTGAATAGTACACATGGAGGCAGAGCACTGCAGCACCGTACATTTGTGCTTCTCTACAGCCCTCACAGGGTGCTGCTTTCCTACAGAGGGGATGCACGGCTAAATAGTTGCACCAATGCAGATAGTCTGTTTTACTGTAAGTGATTTGTAGCTTCAACTCTCTAGAAGCTCACTGCATTGAAATCACAGCTCCAGATGTAGGAGGAAGCTGAACACCAGCATCTAGTCAATCAGGAACGCTTGTACGTAAAACCACTGCCCCACAGGCAACATCCACAGAGAAACTGGTGCATAGAAAGTAATGACGAGTATATTGTGGTATATAAATAAATAATACCGGGACTATTTTTGAATTACATTAACAATAACAGATAGCTCAATAAATAAGAGGCAGGATCCGATGTGTCCGAGTCTGAAGGGCTTTATTCAGGCAAAGGGAAGGGACTGGATCGGGACAGCCTGAAATAAAATGGAAAGGCAGCTGCAGCGCTCGCTTACATCATAATTCAGGTTACATATGTATATATAGTAAGACATTTCAATTACATTGCATACAGTAGGCGTAACTAGTGACAAGCGTAAGATAAGAAGACATGGGCGTGAAAAGAAGGCGTGCACAGGGCGTGCACGTAGACATGTGATGAGAAACGTCACAGAAGTGTCATGAATGGGGCGGAAACATGGAGGGGCTACTCGAGCAGCTGGGACCTTTAACCTAGTGGTGCGTGCAAACGGGCAATGACGTGTTACCAGGGAGAACTGGGGGCTATGACTTCTACACTAGAAGAGGAGACTAAAGTCTGCGGTGTCAGGACGACATGTACCTATAGCATATCTGGTATCTGGTGTTTGGAGTACATGTTGATAGAATCTAAAAGTTATCAGGGCAAAGGCTACTTGACACTAAGGCTGGTGCATGCATATATCTTACATGTATTGCGTGTGCTATGAAGCTTCTATGAATATTAATACAGAAATTCTCTTACATGGAGACAGAAAGACTAGACTATAGCTGAAACTGTTTATGCGGTTCAGTAGCTTAGGAATGCAGAGAAGGAAAGCTGGACTGATAACTAGAAGCATAACATATTCTTGGCAGACAGGCAGGCAGAGCCAGGCCGGGCACCGCGCTGCGCGGCAGGAAGTAAGTGAAGGGTCAGGGATGCAGGTGGGGGCTGCATCGCTCCTCGAAGTGGGTTCAGGAGACTGGAGCTTGAATCTGGTGTCCGGGCCCTTTTGAGGCCTAGGAACGGGGACAATGCGGTGAATTAACGTGCACACTGTAAAACGTGGCAACATAGGCCTAATACTCGTTGTTTTCACGAGAACTGGAAACTGGCATACTAGAGTTGGACACAACTATAATTGCGTCTTTAATCGATCATAGGGGGATACATGCATATCGATCATGCACATATAACATAGGATGGGGAACACGTAGGCACATATAGCAAGGCAAAATTCACTTTTCCACATTCCCTCCTTGTGCCCTACGTTTACATCAGGAAACATCAATATTCATGATACCATCTATCTGTTCATATAGCATCATTTGCTCGTCTCGAATTGTCTTGGAACGGGACTTAGGACTAGGAATACAAGAGGTAGCGCACAAGCCGCAAATCGCAGGGCCACATTGTAAACAGAGGCAGCAACTGAATATGATCATTACTGCTATACCTAGGACTGACAATACTTTCCATCCCCAGGCAGATATAATACTCCAGAGCCAACCGGACCATGTCCAGGTGCCTGGATTCTGGTGTAACTGATGGGCAATTTTATGAAGTCTGGTTATAGCTGAATAAACAGACGGCGCGTTATTAGGAATGAAAATGCAGCAACTAGATCCGATGACTCTACAAGCTCCTCCTCTATCGGCCAGTATGACGTCAAGAACGAGACGATTTTGGAGCACAACAAATCTCATAGCAGATTGCTCTTCGGTTAAGTTACCTAGAGCGGAAGTAGTCTCATTCACTACTGCTTCAAGGGTTCTGGTTAGCCTACGTATTAGCTTACTATTCTGGACAGGACCTATAAAGAAAAAGAAACCTTTATTGAAGTCTTGGTACTGTTCTAGAGCAGTTTCAGTTTGATCGACAATTGGGGACTCAGTCTCCCTTCTATGTCTAACGTGTACTAGATGGGTGTTTCTGTGATAATCGGACGGGGCTAGAAAAACTGGTGGCAGTAGGAAGGCAATATAACATGTTCCATCCCAATCAAGGGGCAGACGAACATATGCGGTCTGACCACAAACAAAATAAGAATGACGTGAGGCTTTGAAAATAGATTTCCCACTGTCACTATACTTGACCACAGTAGTACAATCACTATGTCCTACATGTGCGGAACCATTCTTTCTAACACATAATTCGCCTTTGACTGGTAGTACTGAAATAGCAGGTAAATCTGAAGTAGTATCGGACTGGACATTCAAAACCATGAAATTCGAGGAATAATTACCTAGATCATATACTTCATTTTCTAGATCTAATCCTGTTCTGTGGGAAAGACCTTGCTTGTCTGGGAAACATGTTCGATTCAGAAGGGACATATCAGTTGAGGATGACGTTAACGTGGACCATGCTCCACACGAACCATTATGTGAAAACGGATAGGGAAAGAGTGGCAGAACTCCCTTCGGTGTCTGGAAAGGGGGGAGTCGACCACACACCCAACAATTAGTGGCATTGCTGGTCTGGTGTGAATAATGCAGCATTCGGATAAAAGTATTATTACGCATAGCAAGACGATAGGATAACTCGTGAGGAGGCAGATCACTAAATGTGTGCTCTACTGTAGCATTAGAAAACATATGTACATGTGAAATAGGAAAACATAAATGTAAAGCATAACTTATACAAGTAACCATAAGGCTCAGGAACAATAGGAAAAACAGAGTAACTATACATCGGCTGCAAAGATTCTTTCAATAGCGTATTCTCTTAGAGTTTTGACTAACTCTCTCACTGTGTGGGTCTGTCTTATACATGTCAGGAACCTGTCTAACCGTTTCACCCGAGAGGGACTTAGACAATTAAACTGGCTGACTTACTAGACCGTAATTTCTGTTTATACTCCTGCTGCGGAGTTTTCTCTAACAGGGGAAGTTTAGATTCAGAGTCTGGACAGTCCTTGAGAAAAGTCTTTAATTTGAGTCCATGAAACTTTTTCACATGGCTGGCGTGTAGCCACCCTTTTCGGTTTTCCACTTTAACTGCTGTCCGGGTGGTGAGGAGGACAAGGCGGGGCTCCTTCCAGCGGGGCTCCAGCGGAATTGAACGATCAAAATTGCGAACCAGCACAAAATCACCCGGAACGACTTCATGCGGCTTTACTTCGGTGTTGTCTGGAAATGCAGCGGCAACCTGTGAACGACAAGATTGTAGTGCAGACATCAAGGAGGCAAGGTAATCTGTCAGCATATTACTGTCAACATCGGTAATGGTACGGGGTCTAGGTGTACCCCACATATTGGGGGGACGACCAAACACTATCTCATACGGAGATAGACCTGAACGGGAATGAGCAACCATTCTCATATAAAAAAGGGCGACTGGCAGTGCTACTATCCAATCTACACCTTTCTCTGCACACACTTTAGCAATGCGGATTTTCAAAGTCTGGTTATGTCTCTCTACGAGACCGGCTGCTTCAGGATGGCGTACACAATGGAACTTCCACTGGTACCCTAACAGAAGGGATACTTGTTTCATGAGCTCGGATGAGAATGGCTGGCCGTTATCTGAATACACGACCCTAGGTAATCCATAGCGGGGAAAATACTCACGAACCAACTGCCTGGCAGTGGTCGCAACTGTGTAATCTGGAACTGAATATGCTTCTGTCCACCTGGACAAAGCACATACAACTACGAGGACATACTTGAAACCTCGACATCGCTCCATCTGAATGTAATCCATCTGGAGGACTTCAAAAGGGTGGTCAGGAGGATGGAATCCACCTTGTTCCACCGGGACACCTTTACCTGGATTGAACTGACAACAGATCATGCAGGTACGCACTTTCTGCTTGGCTGCTGCTCGTAAATGCTTGTTGAACCAGAGGTTCTGGATGCTGTCTAACATGGCTTTTTCTCCTAAATGTGCTGGACTATGTGCGGTGTTAATAATGACTTGAACCATAGAGTCGGGGAGAAACCATGTGGCTTTTCCCTTCGTCACCCATCCCTGATCTGTCTGGACCCCTCCTTGTTCGGACCATTTCTTGATTTCATCGGGAGTAGCATGTAACTGTATATCTATTACATCTTGTGTAGGGTCCTTAACTGTCATACAAGTAGTCTGATCTGGAGTGAGTGTTGTGTTAACTGGAATGTCTGGAGTCTGAGCTGTGAGCTTGGCTGTTCGATCTGCTAGATCGTTACCCTGGGAAATGATATCAGTGGCTTTCGTATGTGCCTTGCACTTCATGATGGCGATAGCTGTCGGTAAATGTATTGCATCTAACAGAGCTTGAATGAGGGGGCCATGCTGAATCTTGGTTCCATGAGAAGTCATAAAACATCTTTCTTGCCAGAGCACTCCAAAGTCGTGTACGACTCCGAATGCATAACGTGAATCTGTGTATATGTTAACTTTCAGGTTCTTGGCACGTATGCAGGCTTGGGTCAGAGCGACAAGCTCTGCTGCTTGAGCAGACAGGGTGTCAATACGATGCGTTTCTATAACTTCGGTTTCAGTAGTCACTGCATACGCGGCTACTAGTTCTCCTGTACTTGTTCTCATACATGAACCATCCACATAAAGTGTCAGGTCGGGATCAGGTAATGCAATGTCTGTCAAGTCTTGTCTTGGCTTCGTCATGGTGTTAACAACTTCCACACAGTCATGTGTGGCAGGATTTGAAGTAACTGACGGTAACAGTGTAGCTGGATTTAAAATGTTGCAGCGTCTGATTTCTATGTGTGGCTGAAACAGTGTCAGTTCATAACCTGTTAAACGTGCAATTGTCAAGTGCTGAGTCTGTGTTCGGTTTAAAAGAACCTCTACGGAGTGTGGAACTTGTACTGTCAGGGAGTGTCCTAACACTATGGAATCACTTTGTCTGATAGCTAGAGCTGTGGCTGCAACTGACTTGAGGCACGCAGGCAGCGCCTGGGCCACCGGATCTAATGTGCTAGAAAAATAAGCACAGGGCTTGTATTGTCCTGCTTGATCTTGTGTAAGAACAGATAATGCAGTACCATCACGTTCAGTAACAAAAAGTGTGAAAGGCTTACTGTAGTTCGGTGTTGCTAGGACAGGTGCTTGGCATAAAGCTTTCTTTAACTCATTGAAAACAAGTGTATGTTCCTGGGTCCAAGGGAGGACAGTCGATACGGCTGCCTCCTGTGTCGTTAACTGTATCAGTGGCTTGGCTAGAAATGCATACTGAGGAATCCATTGTCTGCAGTAGGAAGTGAGGCCGATAAAAGCTCGTACCTCCTTCTGAGTCTTGGGCTGTGGAAGATGTGCTATTAACTGGATACGGTCTGGTGTCAACTGCCTACCCCTCTTGGACAGTAAGTGTCCTAAGTAGACCACTTGCTGGACACAGAATTGCAATTTGGAAGGGGACACCTTGTGCCCCATCTCGGCCAGGAAATACAGGACTGTAAGTGACGCACGTTCGCAGTCACGTTCAGAACGGGCTGTGATCAGTAGATCATCGACATATTGGAGCAGGGCAGTGTCAGTTGGCATGTGAATATTGTCTAGTTGTCTTTTAAGTGCTTGACTGTAAATACTAGGACTTTCTGTGAAACCTTGAGGTGCTCGTGTGAATTTATAGCTTCTTCCATTTAAACAGAATCCGAAAAGGAACTGGCTGTCTGGATGAATGGGGACACTAAAGAATGCGTTCTTGAGATCGATAACTGTAAAGAATGTAGCTTCAGAATCAATGGCTGTCAATAGGGAAGAAATATCTGGGACCACTGGGTACTGGGGTATGATACATTTATTAAGTTCTCGGAGGTCGATCACTAATCGATAAACTGGAGGTGCATTTGGATCAGTACGTTTCAGAATCGGAATGATAGGAGAACTACATACATTAGAGTCAGTTTCTACAACCACTCCTTGAACAATAAGCTCGTCAATAATTTTGGATAAGGCTGCTACAGCCTCAGGTGGCAATTTGTACTGTCGGATTCGTGGTAATACAACACCTTTCTTCAGAGTGACACGATGGGGTGTGATATGCATACAACCTACATCAGTTGGACCTTGCGCCCATAAATGCTGTGGTACATTCAATAATCTTGGATCAAAATCACGTAATACATAATGACCTTTAAAATCACGCAGGAACAAACGTACCCCTTCTGGGGAGCAGCATATGACTGCTCCTAATTCTTTCAAAGTTTTAATGCCTAACAGATTCTCTGGGCAAGATTTCGTGAGTAACAAGTCTGTAGTCCGGGACAATGGACCAACTTCTAGAGTAACTGGTTTCGATATTTCATTAACAATAGGCTTTCCTGAAAATCCAAGGGAAACATTTCTAGAGCCTGAGAGTAGAGCCCCTGGAACCTCGTCATGACTGATGGTAGTCCTACTTGCCCCTGTATCAATCAGAAACTTTCTGTCTTTCCCTAATACTTGACTATGTACATAGGGACCCTCTTGATCTACAGGAATCTCGATGAGAGGCAAGCCTACCTCCCTCTCTAGGCTGTTTCATGAATATGGCTGATAATCTGGATACTCTGACTGTGCATACTGGTACATCTGCTGTGTAACGTGTTGTGTGGCAGCGATAGGCTGCGGTGCTGTAACTGTCTGTTGTGCATTCTGTGGTGGCTGGGAATTCTGTGAAACTTGTTCTTGTCTAGGCGGACGTGGTCTTTCTTAAGTCTTACCAGTAGCTATGTTGTGTTTCAGAACTGCACATTCATTTATATAATGACCTGGCTGTTTACAGTAATTGCATGTCCCTTTAACGGGAGCTGCAGGATGACTGGCTTGATTCGGACCCCTCTTCTGACTGTCTTGTGGAACAGACTGTGCAACTAGTACTTTCATTTTCGTGTCTTTCATACGTCTCCTTTCGTGTTCCTGCTCCTCCCTGATTCTGTTCTGGTGATATTGTAGCATCTGGAGCATCTGCGACGGAGTATTAGCTTGCCAGGTACTTTCATCTTTCAGTACTCGATTTTTAACTTGTGGACTTGAATTCTCGACTAGTTTGGTAACAAAAAGATGGGGATACGACTCACTACTTGTTTTCAGACCACTATTAATAATGAAACATTTCTCAAATCTAGAATAAAAATCACTAGTATCTTCGTCTTGTTTCTGTTTACAGGCTGAGATGGCATCCCAATCTTCCTTTTTCGTTGCTAGTAATCTTGGCAAAACTTGTATTAACAATTCGGGCAAAGCTTTAGCTTTATCCCCTAGACCGGTACCTGGTACTCGGGTACTATCTTCAGTTTCTAATGCTGTCCAATATATCTTTTTCTCTCCCACCTCCCATTCTTTTTCTTTGAGTTTTTCATATATGCCCGCAGGCAACAGGACCTTTAACATTTTAATGATATCAGGATACGTGTATTCTCCCATACGGAGCATGTCCTTTAATTCACGGTGAAACCCTGCGGGATCTTTATCGTGACAGGGAATTAACTTTTTCATTTCCAAGAGTTCTATTTTCGTGATAGGGGTGTAAACAAATACTCGTTCTAGACCACCCCCCTCTTTCTTGACTGGATGCACTTCTCGTAACGGATTCTGTCTGTCTATGTAGAATGATTTTCCTTCTGGGGGTGAGACGTGAACAAAATGTGGATTCAGAAACGTTCGGTATTTGTGGCGCTGTTCTAGAATGACACTAATTAAATCGGTACCTAGACCTTTCCATCTGTTTTGGAGTAACTCGTTTAGTACATCATGTAGAGGACCTGGATCAGAATGCTGTTCCTCATACAGTGTAATGAGGGGCTGGATCATATACGTACCCACCAGACGTTGCTCGGCTGGGGGCAGTTTCAGAAACGTTTGGGCCACTATTTCGTCTGGAAAAGTGGTAGAATCACTAGTCCATCGGACTGCTGATCGGGCTAGTTCTTGTTCATACATGGTACTAAGCTCACTATAACCTATTCGTGATTTCAGAATTTGATCGGTGACCTGGAATACTTGCTCAAGAGAACACTGTTCTGGTGCTGGAGGAGGAAAAGCTTTCTTGTAATCTAGGCGTGAATGTCGGTCGGAAAGTCTAGTTCTACCTACATACGCTATTCTGTCGGGATTCTCGTTGTCTACCTCTTCAGTAGAAGAGTCATACTCTTTCTCGGTTGCTCTTTTTGCTTCTCGTTTCTCGTGTATACTTATGATTTCTCTACGAATTTTCTTGTACATACTCTCTATACAACCTTGTGTCTTGTGTTTTCCATCGGCTATATTGTCACTCCACCTAGTCAGGACTTTCATTTCTTCCTGATCTTTATCTGGACAATCTTGCTCTCTTATTAAACAGTTAATCAAAAACTTTAAAATCATGAGCTGAGTCTCGACTTTTCTTTGAACCATGGCTTCGTGAATACTTCCTGGATTCTCTCCTGTACGGATAAAACGATATATTCTGTCTAGATGTTCTCCCATATCGGGCAGGGTGACCAAATAACTGGCAACCCGTCTTAAACGCAATGAATATATGACCATGTGATCTTCGCCTGGAACTGGATCATAACGACAGTCAGTAAGAAGTCGCGTGATATCTACGTATGTAGACACTTTTGGCGTACGCTGTAACGCTAGGTCATGTAGCGTCAGACGTCTTGGTTGAGGCGGGGTGCGAGGAGAACCTCCCCCCGCGGCACCTAAACTCGAATCGTCGGGGAATACTGTACGGGCTGGTAGAGTGACTGGCAAAACGGGTACATGTACTGTGGGCTGGTCCGGGGGCGCTGTAACATTAACTGGACCCACGGGACCAGTGGTTGGAGGGACAGGAATTACATTATTAACGGGAGCAGGCGGAATAGGATTTGCATAGGCTGGGACTGTGTCGTCCAAATAGGACGAAAGAAAAATATCAGCTGCGGTCGGTTTATGACGTAGCTTAGTCGGGACCAATGGCGGCGGTGAATTACGGGGTGCTTCCGGGGTTGCCCTTGGCAAGCCCTCGGCAAGAAGAGGATACATACCTTTAATAAGGGCATTTCTCTGTCTGTCTGACTGTTCTGCTCTAACTCGTTCACCTTCTTCGATTAATTCCCTTTCTTGGGCTCTCCCTGAGGATTCCCTACTTAATTCTGTTTTTCTGAATTCTTTTTCGGTTCTTTTATGAGATTCTTTGCGCCATAACTCGATGGCATCTTTCTGGGACTGTCTGGCTTTCTTTTTCCATAATGCTTCTTCTACTCGCATGATGCACTCGGCATCCCATGTACCTGATACAGGCCATTTATATTTCTCTTCAAGATCTTTGGTATAGTCCGCCCATAAGTCTAGATACAATATGGCATCTAAGCCATGCTTGTGATACATAAAATGTCCAGGACTGTCCCTAGGGGTGACAGGAACTGCTTCTTCGAGTAACCCTTTTCTGGTCTTTAACTGACGTAATTTCGAGAACAGAGGCATTTTCGGAATACACAATACACAATAATCACAGTAAATAAATGGCAAAACAAATCACTCATACCACGACATAAAAATACATAAATAACAGTTCGAACAGAATACTACCTGATACACATACACATGAATTTCTCGAGAACGGACTTACTAGAGTTACTGGATGCACTGCTAAAACAGTACAGGACATACCGGTCCCATAAAGAGACACGTCATACCGTACCCACCTAGGTGGATACTTCGTAATGGATCTGCGTACCCAAACCCAACGGACCAGGAACAAACTAATGATCCTGTCTAGATACTTCCCCCGCAACGGTACTCACCGGGAAGCAGAAACTGGAAGGCCTCGGACTGGACTGGACTGCTACGATGTCGGACTACAAACTTCGGACTTCGGAAACAGGTGGGCCTCCGGATACTTCGGACCTTGCACTCTCGGCTTGGGCTCTGGTCGGGACGAACCGCATTCCACACCGCTTCGTCTGGATGTCGGACCGCAGTCTCTGTCTCCTCCGTGGGCCTGAGGGAGACTTGAAGCAGAAATATCTGCACGTGCACGGTATTGTTCCGTCACGGCTGCAGAGGATCAGGGGACCGGCGTTGCATCGCCAGCGCGTGAGGAAGGGGCTCGTCCCTGTTCGGGCGCCATTATGTGGTATATAAATAAATAATACCGGGACTATTTTTGAATTACATTAACAATAACAGATAGCTCAATAAATAGGAGGCAGGATCCGATGTGTCCGAGTCTGAAGGGCTTTATTCAGGCAAAGGGAAGGGACTGGATCGGGACAGCCTGAAATAAAATGGAAAGGCAGCTGCAGCGCTCGCTTACATCATAATTCAGGTTACATATGTATATATAGTAAGACATTTCAATTACATTGCATACAGTAGGCGTAACTAGTGACAAGCGTAAGATAAGAAGACATGGGCGTGAAAAGAAGGCGTGCACAGGGCGTGCACGTAGACATGTGATGAGAAACGTCACAGAAGTGTCATGAATGGGGCGGAAACATGGAGGGGCTACTCGAGCAGCTGGGACCTTTAACCTAGTGGGGCATGCAAACGGGCAATGACGTGTTACCAGGGAGAACTGGGGGCTATGACTTCTACACTAGAAGAGGAGACTAAAGTCTGCGGTGTCAGGACGACATGTACCTATAGCATATCTGGTATCTGGTGTTTGGAGTACATGTTGATAGAATCTAAAAGTTATTAGGGCAAAGGCTACTTGACACGAAGGCTGGTGCATGCATATATCTTACATGTATTGCGTGTGCTATGAAGCTTCTATGAATATTAATACAGAAATTCTCTTACATGGAGACAGAAAGACTAGACTATAGCTGAAACTGTTTATGCGGTTCAGTAGCTTAGGAATGCAGAGAAGGAAAGCTGGACTGATAACTAGAAGCATAACATATTCTTGGCAGACAGGCAGGCAGAGCCAGGCTGGGCACCGCGCTGCGCGGCAGGAAGTAAGTGAAGGGTCAGGGATGCAGGTGGGGGCTGCATCGCTCCTCGGAGTGGGTTCAGGAGACTGGAGCTTGAATCTGGTGTCCTGGCCCTTTTGAGGCCTAGGAACGGGGACAATGCGGTGAATTAACGTGCACACTGTAAAACGTGGCAACATAGGCCTAATACTCGTTGTTTTCACGAGAACTGGAAACTGGCATACTAGAGTTGGACACAACTATAATTGCGTCTTTAATCGATCATAGGGGGATACATGCATATCGATCATGCACATATAACATAGGATGGGGCACACGTAGGCACATATAGCAAGGCAAAATTCACTTTTCCACAATATGACGAGAATGCAAACAAGCATTTGCAATGCAATCGGTCTCGCCTTTGGGACCTTATATGTATTTAGCTATGCAGCACATTAGCCTAGGTTCTGAAACATCTACTGTTCTGTAACATAGAGGGAACGTAAGCACCAAACTGCTTGACATGCCAGGTATGGAAACACATGGAGAAAAATATTACCTTTCAGCGGGAAATGGTATAGTCCAAAGCCCTGTTTTAAATAGGGCCTACGGTGTGCATATCACTGAAAATACAAGATTTGAAAAAAATATTATTGTCTACGGGTGCTTGTGGAAGACAATTTCTATGGAGTGGAATCTAGAGAATGCTAACGTGATTCTGGTATTTTACTGACCTCTTCTGGTCGTTTTTTAGCAAGAAAGTTAAATAGAGGCAGTTGCCAGAAAAAGAAAAAAAGAAAGTTCCTCAGCAGAAAGCAAATCTGGTATTTCACTCTCCTCTACTGGTCGTATTCTATCAAGACAGTTAAATAGAGGAAGTTGAACAAGCAGAAAGCAATTCTGGTATTTTACTGACATCTACTGGTCCTTTCATATCAAGACAGTTAAGTAGAGGCAGTTAAACAGAAAAAAACTCCCTAAGCTGAAGCAGACAAATCCTAGGGCTGATCTCCAGAGCCCACAAAGTACATAAACATATAAGTATATACTAAAGTATATACAAGAAGTCTCGAATGTTCGACCTAAAAAGTGCTGAATAAAGCAAAAATGCATATCTGTTGTCAACAAAATAGATTTTAAGCATTCAGTTATATTATTTTTGTTGCCTTTTAGCCAGTTGAAAATGGTCTTTGTCGTCACTCATGCCACTTAGCTTTTATTTTCCATCTAGAATAATTAAGTAGGCCAGATTAATGTCCTAGGTGTCACTGGAAGAAGTGGAGACCATTACAGGCACAAGAAACATCCCTGCATGTCTGTGGTGGAGGAAGCAGCCTTGAGGTCTCATTTCAAGTTCCGAAAGATGCCAAGCATTGATCTGCATTGTTAGATAAATATAGAAGTAGGGCAGGCTTTGTGACTAAGAATGAGGATATGTCGATTATTGGCAGTATTAGGGGTGGCATTCCCACTCTGCTCAGCTGTGGCACTCTGAACTTTGCCCCTACCAAGAATTGAAACCTAACCCAAGCACATTGTTTTCAGGAGTATTCTGTAAGACAGGGTGGTCTTTTAGCAGAAGTAAAAAATTGCAACACACTGCCTTTGTCACATCTGGCAGATTTTACTAATTCATGGTTTGAGATGTTTATGGTTGTTCGGTGCTTTACGTGGAGGTGGAGAAGGCAGAAAGCCTCCAAAATTATGCAAAACAGTGAAATTATGCAAAATTATGCAAACTCTGCCAAGTGGTTTGAATTTCCAAAAAAGTGGTAAATTTGTTCTGCTTGCAAAATTCCTCCTATGGTTGGATCTCATGTGTTTTGCTGGAACTTTCTGCCCACGCGTTCTCCATGCAAGTACCAATGTATGGTATAACATTAGGTCTAGACTGGGGATATAATATTATAGTAAAATGACGCCGATTTGGAACTCCCGAAGGTGACAATCAGTTGACCGCATCATTAAAGGAGGCAGGAATATCACACTGAGGTGACTTAATAGATAGAAATATGAGATTGCAATCTGTAGAAAGGCCATGTCCTGTGAATGGTATGCAAAGGGCATTTCTAGGCTAAGCTGTTTGTAGTCTGTGTGAAGTGCCCAGAGCAGAGCGGAGAGTAGGTAAAGTCAGAATATATAACTATCAAATTTATCAAAGAACTTAAAAGTGTCTCATTCCATTGCTGATGTCATTTGAGATCTCACCAGTGATGTGGGCAGTCATGCATGACTAAGAGGACGGGACCGCATGCAGGGGTCTGAGTTATGTTCTGCAACACATCTTTTTGTCCTTTTTTTGGCCCTCCCTTTCACCTTCTTGCATGAAGAGCGACGGTTCTTGGATCCCTCACTCCCCCTGTCTTTTGTCCTCATCCCACTCTCCTCTCATTAAACACAGGTCAGGCACCTGCACCCACCATGACATATGGCCCTTATGAGCAGGGGCAGAGGTAACAAGACCCCCGAGGCTGGCCGGTGGGTCCCACCCACAGACATTCAGACACCACGTGCTTGTGTATAAATGCATCTCATAAGGCCCGATAAACCGTCCACTGGAAAAAACAACCCGCAGACAACAGTCTGTTCCCGAAGATAAC
This sequence comes from Lissotriton helveticus, assembly GCF_964261635.1. Taxonomy (NCBI): domain Eukaryota; kingdom Metazoa; phylum Chordata; class Amphibia; order Caudata; family Salamandridae; genus Lissotriton; species Lissotriton helveticus. The sequence goes on from NC_136063.1 coordinate 180,581,513, forward strand.
CAACAGCATCAAGAAGGCATGTAAATGGAAAACACTGAACAATAGAAAACCGCCAACATAAAATAGATTTCAATACACAATATGTCTGCCTCGGTTCATCTCTCTACCCATCGACTTAAAGTAAGTCAAATCCTTGAGGTAAAATTCAAGGATACAGATAAAAATAAAGGGGCTTGTTTATGAAAACTGTTGCATAGTTGCGACAAAAATGTGATGCAAAAGTTTTCACTGTGCCCTCCTTGCTACAGGATGAATGTGCCATATTTACTGTATGGTGCTGCATGTCGCAAGGAAAGGTAGATTCGTCAGGAATCCTGACGTATCTGTTGGTGCAAAAGTCACGCATTGCTGGAGTTTTGTCACAAGCATGACCCAACTCCAGCGATACCTGGGGGAGGCCTATATTTAATGCACTGTGTCACCCTTATGCCTGCTGTGAGACAGGCATAACGTTTTGACGCAACGGCGTCTTAGAACCAGCGCACTAAAATCTTATCGATTTCAATGCGCCACTTCTACAAGGCTTTGATGCGCAGTAACGCCAACCCTGCATACATTATACCTGATGCAGGTACAATGTGGCACAGAGCTTTACAAGGTAACACATCTGCCTAGATGCATCACCTCGTAAATATGGCGCAATGTGGCAAATTGTTAATGCCACCGCTGTGTCATGAAACGTGACGAAACAGTGCTGTAAAAGTGTTGCACGGGCGCATAAATAAGCCCCAAAATCTATAGTCAGATGGACCCCTTCGACCTGCTGACATACTCCTGCATGGTCTCCAATATTAGTCTTGCATTCTTTACACTATTTTTCCCCTACTGCGGTCTCATGACGGTTTAAATATTTTCAAGACTCTAGGTTCCATGTGCCTCCATCTCTTTCACCCTAGACATGCCCACTCTCCCTCTCATCTCTTCACTGTGGCTGTTCCTCCACTTAACTCTCGAACTGCAAATTAGTTTACTCTTTTTCACTCCATTTTTCCTCTTATCACTCCCAAGGCTGGTGTACTTGTCCTTCTCACCCCTTTATTTACAGTAAATAGTAAGTAAATTTCTTTATTGTTCGGTTAATTAAAACCATTACAATTTGTGGCATACTACAGCCTTTAAACAGAGTTCTTAAAATATTAGCAAGGAAATAAATAGGAAAATGAAGAAATTAAAAGAAGGGTTTACATTATAAAAGGTTTACGATACAAAGAGTCCGACCAGTCGTAGCAAGATTTGCTGTAAGACAGATTTATCTATCAACAGTGACCTTAGGTCTCGATGGGGGTCCGGCAAGCGGCAGCGTGCCTTGTTTTCTCCGCAAAGCTGTCCAGGAATTTTACTAGTCTGCAGATCAGTTGGGCATCCGCTGAGCATAAGGCCTTGACTATCGCGGACCGGCAGGTACGGACTCCTAGCTCGTTGAGTTTGTCCTTGAGCCAGTGCCGCCGTCCGTAGTACATAGCTGGGCAGATGCAGACTATGTGTATGAAGTCTTGGTTAGCTGCACCGCAGAGATCGCATTCAGTGGTTACTTGTGGTCTCCATCTAGGTTGGTCTAGTCGTGTGGGTAAAGTGCCCAGCCTTAAATGGAGGAATTTACAGAATCTACCCCCCTTGCAGTTTCTGTTCTTCCTCACCTCCTCTCTCTCACTTCAGCAGTTGAGGATGAAGGCAGTGCGAGTTTCTCATGTGGCTGTCACTGGGTCAGGAAGGTGTTCAGCATCAATGGGCATCCAATAATTGGCCTCACTGCAGAGTGCACAGAGCAATGGTCATATATTTCAGTTGCAATTGTGATTCTGTGCAAATATATGTGAAGGAAGGAGGCACACTGTTGTTAAGAATTTTGGTAAGGCAAAAGTAAAAGAGCCTGTGCTTACAGCTGAGTGGGTCCATAGTGTGTTTTGGGGAGGTGAAGTGAAGGAGATGTGAGGAAGGGCATTCACGATATGTAAATAGAGATAGGGCACCAACATTGTACTAAAATATACCATTTTTAAAAAGGTTTCAAGGGGAAGAACTCTGTGATAAGCGTTAGGCTTGTTCTTTTCACCCAAAATGTCATTCATTGCCCCTACGCCTCACCACTTTCAAATTCCACCAGCCACCACTGATGCCCTGGTGGAAAAAACAGCCAGGAATATTTCTAGGTTTAAATTCTTGCAACTTTCATCTCGGTTTGCTTCACAAGACTGGAATCAACAAGACCTTAATGAGGCACAAAACGAGATTTAGGACACAAAGGTTAAAAGGTTAAAAAGGAAGAAAGACTTATCAAAATGGCAAGTAATAATATGAGCTCAGGCAACAGTAAGATGTGACCCCTATATGCCATTTTGGAAAGATGCTTGCCGCAGCAGTAGTTGGGAAGTTTAGGGCAAGTATCTTTGAGTGCTTCTATTTCATTATTAATTTCATTGAATTAAAATATAACCGTCTTTCACTCTACTAAGGGTATATTGGGATCCTCAGAAATTAACCAAAGTTGAAACAAATCGGGTGGTCAGCTGTAGGGAACGTGACACTCCAGCTGTAAATGATCTGAAAATGTTTCTAAGTTGTGCATTGATAGTCCTGTAGGAGGAAGTAAGTAGAATTCTTTGGCTGTTCTTGGCACAACTTTTATGTGTTTGGCATTAATGCTAGGGTACTGAAAGCTGATGTATGAAGAGGTGACCACTGTACTTGAAGATTAATGTGGTTGGCCACGCATGAGATATGTAATAGATGAGTAGTCCTGAATCCTCCACTGTTGATTGATTGGTTGAGGTGAGTAGCTTCCACCTATAAGTTGGATAAACTATATTCCTCCTATAAGAAAGCAAAATTGTGGCTGTCTTTTGAGACCTGGAATGAAAGAAGTTAAGTGACATCTTAAAAAAAAAAGTTCGATGAGTGCAACAATTATATACACATATATATATATATATATATATATATATATATATATATATATATATATATATATATATATATATATATATATATATATATATATATATATATATATATATATATATATATATATATATATATATATATATATATATATATATATATATATATATATATATATATATATATATATATATTACCTACTGGCAGTCGCCAGTAGGTAGTTACTGCTGGGATCGTTTTCCATAGGAAATCCGCAACGGGAAACATCACTTACAATGCAACTTTTACCACGCAGTGCCTTTACATCGCAACTTTTACAACGCAAACCATTACAACGCATTGCGCTGGGGGGCGCTCTAGGATAGGGAATAGGTTAATTTACTATCCAATAACCTTCCCTAGTGTCCACGGGGACTGGAGTTGGAATAGTAAATTAAACTATTCACTATCCAGCGCCCAAAAGCACTATGCGTTGTAATGTTATGCATTGTAAAAACCGCGTTGTAAAAGCATGCGATGTAAAAGCATGCGTTGTAATGTCATACGTCCATCCGCAACATTCTATTGGGAATAACTTTGGCGCCGAATGAGGGATCTGCCTGTAATTTTCCTTAACCTTGCCTCGCTGCGCTCCGCTCCTTCCCTGAAAGTTTCGGGGGATCTGTCAAGCGGGGGCCGAGATAAAAGGGGGGTCCCAAAACGTGTTTTCCCCATGTTAATTTCCATAGGGTGGTTGGACTCACTTTTAGCCCGAACGGCTGAATGGATTTCCACCAAACTTGGCAAAATTGTAGGGACTGGTACCCCGATGTGCCTTTGCTATGTCTCAACAACAAGTGGTTTTTACGAAAATTAACTTTGAAAAAATATATATTGGGCCTCATTGGGCTATATATATGTTAGAGCCCAAATGTAGCCCAATGTAGCCCAATGTAGCCCAAAGATGGCCACCAGAGACAAAAAAAAACAAATGTAGCCCAAATATCAGCCAGATGTAGCCCAACTATAGCCCAATGACAGAATGTCCCACAGTGTTCTAAAGAACAACTAGAGCGCTACCAGTCTTACTTATGACAAAAGTATGGCACACCTGAGGTCATCTTGATTGGAATAAAGTGTTAACACTTAAAACATTTAATTTGCAAAGGAACAAAATGAGGGGGTTCATTTTGCCATAGAAATTATGATTAGTGCTGAAGAAAGAAAACTTAGGGCACATTTTGAGTGACTTCTCAAATCCTCTTATATTTCATTAAAAAAATTCTGATATGCAGTCTCCCAAGATGGCCACCAGAGACAAAAGAGCCCAAATGTAGCCCAAATATCAGCCAGATGTAGCCCAACAATAGCCCAATGACAGAATGTCCCACAGTGTTCTAAAGAACAACTAGAACGCTAACAGTCTTACTTATGACAAAAGTATGGCACACCTGAAGTCATCTTGATTGGAATAAAGTGGTAAAACTTAATACATTTAATTTGAAAAGGAACAAAATGAGGGGTTTCATTTTGCCATAGAAATTTTATATATATATATATATATATATATATTCACTGGAAAAACCATAGGTTACACACCAGTTATAGTTAGGAATTAGCATTTAAAAGACCTTTGAAATTCACTGAAAAAACCATAGGTTTCACACCAGTTATAGTTAGCTGGAAATTTTACTCGCATAAAACCATTGAAATTCCCACGTTATAGTTAGTTGGACTCACTATAACTTGCACGTCTGCAATGCACTGCTGATGACGTCACATATTACATCACTCATGCATATATTTAAATATTTAAACATTACTCGCTAATATATGTATTCACTAAGATACACTTAATAAGCCAGTTAACCAATCAATTTTTAAAAAAAAAACACTGTCATGAGTGATGTAATATGTGACATCATCAGCAGTGCATTGCAGACGTGCAAGTTATAGTGAGTCCAACTAACTATAACGTGGGAATATATATATATATATATATATATATATATATATATATATATATATATATATATATATATATATTACCTACTGGAAATCCGCAACATTCTATTGGGAATAACTTTGGCGCCGGTGGACGAATCTTCGCAAAGTTCTCAAAGAAGATGGCCCGCTCCGCTCTGCTCCTTCCCTGAAAGTTTGGGGGGGATTTGTCAAGCGGGGGCCGAGATAAAAGGGGGGTCCCAAAACGTGTTTTCCCCATGTTCATTTCCATAGGGCGGTTGGACTCACTTTTAGCTGGTAGCCCGATGTGCGTTTGCTATGTCTCAAGATATGTGCTCCAGAGGATTTTGAGTATTTTAGGTTAAAAAAAATATATATAATGTGCGCCCCGGTACGCGCACCGGGGCGCGTACCAGCGCGCTATGCGAGTTCGCGAGCGGAAAGCTGATTGGCTCTCTGGTGTCTGTAAACATTCTAAACAGTCCGGAGCGGCCGCCATCTTGTGTCTCGGTAGGATCGAGACACAAGAGGTGGCAAAAACAAAGGGGGAAATGACCATAAGGGGGCAGAGTAGACTCCCCCTGACCCCCTAGGTTTAATGTGGGGGCTATAAAAGGGCCCCGCGGGACAAAAATAAAAAAATAAAAATTCAATTTGCGTGGGCGGAGCGCCCGGTACGCGCACCGGGGAGCGTACCGGGGAGCGTACCATGGGGAAAAAAGAATGACAGATTTTTTTAAAATGTAGCCTTTTTTTATAAATTGGAGGTAGTTCTAAAAAGAACTGTTTTTTTTTATCTTTTTGTTGTTTTATATTTTTTTAAATGTTTTTTTGAACATTTTGTACTTTTTTTGGCTTTTATGAACTATTTTATATTTTTTTTGGTTATTTTTATGGGGAGAAACAAAAAACAGGGAATAGTAAACGGCTCAACTGGAGCAAAAAAAAATAAGGAAAAAATTATGTTTTTTTGGAGCAATTGTGGTTGTCACCAGCACGGTTGATGAGCTTTATGCTCTGCTCACCATAGGTGATGGTCTTACCACAAAAAATACAAGTGATCTTGAATTCACCAAACTGTGGTTGTATGTTTGGGACCATCTCCCTTGTCTCTGGTCCCGATGGAGTGGGTTGCTTTCTTTTGGAGGTGCTGGGTGAAGATTGGGGAGGGTTACTGGCCAGTTCTCTCACATCTGCCGCAGCATAGTTGTTGGGATGCTTGCGCTGCATGTGCCGAATCATGGTGTTATTGTCAAATGAATATTTCTTATTAGGGTTCCCTCTTGAAAGTTGAGAACCACAGATTTTGCAAGTCACCTTTGGCGCATTCACTTTCTTCTTGCCCTCAGGGATGGAAAAAAACTCCCATACAATGTGCTGCTCTGGCCTATATGGGGTATTGTCTTCTGGCAGGAATGTCCTACTCCCCTCCTCCTCCTCCTCTTGAACACCAATGTGATGTTGTGGTGGTCCTCTTGGTGGTGGAGGTGCTGGTGGTGCAGTGAAAGGAGGTCTGTCACTCTGTCACAAGGATGGTGTCATCAGTGATGTCATGAGTGATGTCACTGACCATGTCATGAGTGATGTAATATGTGACGTCATCAGCAGTGCATTGCACGCGCAAGTTATAGTGAGTCCAACTAACTATAACGTGGGAATTTCAATGGTTTTATGCGAGTAAAATTTCCAGCTGACTATAACTGGTGTGAAACTTATGGTTTTTTCAGTGAATTTAATAGGTTTTTTAAATGCTAATTCCTACACTCCACCCAGGACACTCAGATCCTTGGAATGCAAGCACTTAGTACTGCCTAAGGTCAAGCGGGCATCATGGGAGGTAGGAGTTTCATTTTGGGGATGACAAAACTATCCATAGAATCCCCTTGAATTTAAAAAACCCAGACCTCTTGTCCTTCCGAAAGTCTCTGAAGACCTGGCTCTTCAGTCATTAGACCAGCATTTCCTTCTTTGTCTTTTCTCTCATGAACGCAGCAGCATAAAGATGTCGCTGGGCATTCAAGCGCTATATAAAATAATAATTCAAATCAAATATGCAGTCTGTAACAGTACATCAAGTACCAGTCTATTTATTCTCACTTAGAGGATATAGTGGTAGTCCGGGGGGCATATTACCAAGGATGGCGATAGGCAATTATCGCCGGTTTAGCGGTCGTTTTTGGCCGCTTAGCGCGATAGTTCTATCGCTCTAATAGCAAGCTGTCGCTAACTGATGTTAGCGACAGCTTTTAGGCGATAGCGAGCGGTTTGGGGCCCGCTTTGCATGCCAGCGATATTTATCGCTAATGACATGCAAAGTGGCCATAGCCAACCTGTTAGCGACTGAAAGCACTCGCTAACGTCGCTATCGCCTATTAGCAAGGCAGGCGTTGCGATGGAAATATTCCCGCTATCGCCAAAAACTAACGCCTGCTCAGACCAGTTCTTAGCCATGTTATCCAATGGGAGGTGAATGGCATGGCTAAGAGCACTTAGTCGCTAATGCGTGAATATCGCTGTATTCTCAGCGATATTCATGCATTTCGCTGCTATCTCTGGATATTTTAGCACAATGGAGAAAAACGTTGCTAATAGCATGTTTTCTCCGTTAACATATCCAGCGATAAAAAAATCGTCGCTAAGCCTATTTAGCGATAATTATCGCTACTTGTTGGTAATATGCCCCCATGTTTGTTATATTTGAGTTATTTGATGTGCCAAGCAGACTCTTCAGGTATCTGTGCAGTCTACAAAAAATAAAATAAAATAGATTTTATAAGTTATGTTATGTTATAGAATCTATTACCTGTGCATAGTAGGTAGCCAGATGTTTTGCTTTCTAATGCTCTAGTATTTTACCTCTGCTAAGGACTGCTGAACAGGCCTCATCATCCATCTCCACTCGTAAAGTTACATTCCTTCACTCAGCGACGGCTCCTCCACTAGGGCAGAGGAGCGTAGCCTCACTACTTTCTCGCAGTGCGTGCGAGCAGCAGAAACATAAAATGATAAAAACGACCATTTTAATTTTCTGCTTCTTGCATTGCAAGAAAGCAGAAGGGTTTGGTTGCAGGGGGCCGACCAAACCAATCATGCGCACTCTGCCCTTCTATATGTAGGCTGCAATGCAGCGTACATAGAGAACATGGCCAGGCCATCAGCCCCTGGCTGGGCGGTGTCCTGACCAATCACAACGCTGCTTGCAACGTTGTGCTTGTCTTACGGGTTGGAGCCTGCCTGCCTGCTTCTTGGTCCTGCCGGAGAGACAGGAGAGCAGGAAATGAGCAGAGACGATGCGGGACCGGCAGCGAGAAGGTACGTTTTTTAAAATTTTCATTAAATTAAACACCCCCGTGCAACCACCCTCCCCGTGCGCCCCACACACACTCGCGACTCATGCCGGCTGTGACTGCCTTCACTTCCGGTGTAGCCCTCATTAACATGGAACTAGCCAGACATTTATTTTGGCAAATCGCTAGGCTGACACTCAGATGTGTCAAATATAAATAATCATCAGACTACATATTGGTTGAAATGCGCAATGTGTATCACTGAAAAGCATGTAATGGGAGAATTAAATCTGACAGATAGGGTAGTCACACGTACTGTGGCCCGCAGTGTACTAGCCTCATTGATTATTTCTTAATGGACATTGGAATATGGCCAGTTTTGGTTGCCATGGTTACTCATTTTAAGGAAGACCTCAATGCACTGGGGTTAACACCAGGAGCTCTAGGCAATGCACTCCAGAACCCTTAAATGAGCCTTTCGATAGAAGGTTGGTTCCAACAAACAACCGGCACAGAGTTAAGTAGAGTTCCTGATGGAATCGGAAGTAGCCCTGGGGGAAGTGTTTGAGTTTGTGTCCTCTAGTTTGACTGCTGTGGTTGCTGAAAATGTGTCTGTAGATCATATAGATTCCATACTGAGACTGAGTGTTATTCATAATTCACTGTTTGCCTCCCTCAGAAATGTATTCCTGGTGGAATCCAAGCTCATTCCAAAGTGGAAGAAAGAGGCCCCTTGGTATACCAAATCCTGTTGAGCATCCATACGTGCCTTTCCAGATCCATTGAAGCTGGGGCTAGAGATGGTATTCAAGCTGCCAGAGTGCATTATAAAGATTCAATACTTAGTGGCAAGAGATCTTGGTAGCGCACAAAAAGGGACTCAATGCTTAGTGCCATTAAACGCAAGGATTTCTGTACTTTCTGGCACATCGTCGCCAGCAAAGATTCTGACATCTCTGCCCCTAGGGACAGTAACATTTCTGCTGCAGCCTGGGTTGAGCACTTCTCCCAGCCATTTCCCTGAACTGCCGCCCAGGAGCCATCCCCAGCTTTGCCTCACAGGAAGGTAACCCATTCGGAGAGTAATACATCCACCAGTAATGTAGCAATCGAGTTTCCCATTGAGTCAGTAACATAATGGCTCTACCACATATCTAGTACAGACATATTCAAAACACCTGATTGGATCACACCAAATAAAGCATTAGGGCTGGACAAGGTGCCAGGTGACCTTTCAAGTCATATAGGGCCACATGTAGCAGGCTAAATTGTGATCGCAAATGCATAAATTTGCAGAATTTCAGCGTTTGCTATCACAAAATTGCATTGTGCAAGTAGGGAAGAAAACTCCCATTCGCAAAATAGGAAATCACTAAAATCAAGACCATCCATTTTGCAATTCCTTAATTTGTGAATATGAAGTTACCAAATCCCAAATTGCGAGTCCCTATTCGTGAATACGCTATTAAGGATTCGCAAACAAATGTATGAAAATGAGTAAATAGCGATTTCAATGAAAATCGCTATTTGCAACTCGCAAATTACCACCAACCCAAAGCATGTGGTAACCAGGTGCTCAGCATATATACAGGCCCAGAATGCCTCACTATTTTACACAATGGCAGTCCTGTATGTCATAGCAAGGAGGATGCGGACACAAGAAGTACACAGAGAATGAGGAGGCAACGGGAACGCATATACAGAGTGCGCATTACCCTGTTCCAACTGACAGAAGACGAAATACATGATAGGTACAGGCTTGACTCAGCTACTTTCCTCAACCTGATACATGACCTGCATGCAACCCGAGAGCATCTGACAGGCATGACCCACGCAATTCCAACACATGTGCAGGTCCTGTGTTCACTGCACCTACTTGCATCAGGTAGTTACCAGGGGGTGATAGCTGCAGCCGGAGGAGTCTCCCAAAGTTGCCTGTCACGCTTCCTCAACACCTTCCTGAATGCCATGCTTCAAAGAATGCACCATTACATCCAGTTTCCAACCATGCAACAGGAACTGCAGAAGACTGAAATGGATTTCTACCAGATGTCTCAATTCCCACATGTCATTGGTGCGTTGATGGGACACATGTCGCAGTCTGTCCCCCCTCAGCCACTGAGTATGTGCATCGAAACCGAAAATACTATAATTCCATCAACGTCCAGGTTATTTGTAATGCCTCACACATCATCACTGATATCATCGCCAAATTTCCAAGAAGTACGCATGACTCCTACATCTCCAGGCATACTGGAATCTATACACGCCTGACTGGGGAGAATTTGGAGAAGGATACCTGCTAGGTAAATGCATGTGACACACTCTGTTGTACACCTTGGATGTATTGGAAGTGGGCTGTGAATAATGTTTTTCCATTTCTCATGTAGGTGACAGCGCATATGCAGTGTGTTCAATCATACTCATCCCATTTCACAACCCAACTACCCCAAATGAGAGGAGATACAATGCTGCCCATAAGTCAATGCAAACTGCTGAAGAGCAGGTTCCGCTCCCTCCATAAAAGTGGAGGTGCACAGAAGTACCACCCTGAGATATGCTGCAAAATCATTGTTACCTGTGCATGCTACACAGCCTGGCTACAAAAAAGGAAATCCTAGTGGACATCACAGATTCGGACTCAGAGGATGAGGAAGGCCCACAGCCACATCACAGAGTAGCAGGCGGTGTTGGTGCCTTAGATGGGAGACACAGACATGATGAGATCACACGCAACTATTTCTAAGTGAATAATGAGACAAAGCTGAAAATTACTTTTGAATACCAGTGTTTTAATGTCCTTGTCATTGGGCAATAAGTGTGCACACAGCTTCACAATCCTGCCCTCTGTGTGCCTTGAGTTGCACATCATGGCATATCCACACTCCACAATAATCACAAGCTACGTGGCTTAAATCAGTCGCGCACTGTTCACCTTGTGTAAAAACACCTATTTCTTGTATTAAAGATAAATAACACAATACTTTTGTTTATACAGTTGTATTTTCAACCTTTGTTCTGACATTCAAAATAATGATTTTTCCATAATGCTATACATAACATTCAAATTGACAAAAGTAAATCTTCATTATCAATGATGTAAATGTACATAATACACAATACATATTATACTGATCAAATAAACACTTTCAATGATGGTGCCCAATGCATTTCGGAACCTGTCTGGTTCCTTCTTCAGGGGATGAACTGTAAGTGAAATGTATGGTATAAGGTGTTAGGGCCCATGGTACTCGTGAACCAAAATATCTTGGAAAATGTATGTTATTTAGGCCTACCTTCTTGGTATTGTGTGAGATGAATCAGAAATCTCTGAGAAAACACAGCTGCAACAACCAAAAAGATGCCATTGGTAAAATATATCTACGGGAATCTCATTTAAACGCAAGGAACCTATATGATGAAACTGCTTAATTATTAAAAGCTTACCCCTATATGTGTGACAAAAAGACTCCTCTGTACTGTGAACAAAAAGGCCATTATAAATATTAGAACCGAAGCACGTGTAATATATGAAAATAGTCAGACAAATTCCTAATCATTCTTCATGCCATACCTGAAATTCACTGTCTGCAATCTGTACTGTGAACACAAATACCGGTGCAACCGTTAGAACCCAATCTGCATTATCACATATAGCGTAGAATAACCGAACAAAAACGCTCTGATTGCTATACCTGGGTTCCTCTGATTCAAATGTAAACCTAAAAAATACAGAAAAAATATGTATGAGCTCCAAACCTATAAAAACAAACTAAATAAATTCCTCACCCTATATGGAAATATCGCGGAACCAGCGCGCTTCCTACCTGTGTCTTTGATCGATATCACCGTGTATACCAACTTCCTGCTACAACGCGAAAAGACTGCGACCCCATTAAATGTGCTGCTTGGTCTTAATCAACACAGACAACAGACTACAGGGTTGTCGCTCAAATCATTAGGCAAAACTCCGGCGGCCATATTAGAACGGAGTAATAATGTACGCTCCAGCGCTAGTAACGAACTAAAGAAAATATCTCGCCCTGTATGAAAATGTCGTGCTGCCAGCACGGTTCCTACCTATGACTTTGATCGATAACACCGTGTATGCCAACTTCCTGCTACAACGCAAAAAGACCGCGTCACCATTATGTGTGCTACTTGGTCATAATCAACACAGACAACGGACTACTGGGTTGTCTCTCAAATCACTAGGCAAAACTCCGGCGGCCATATTATAACAGAGTGTTAATGTACACTCCTCAATGAAATGTCTATCTTTATGCAGACTTAATAATTATTCCACCATGTACCTTCCAAAATCAATTCCAATAACAATAGACCGCTGTTAAAAAAAAAACCTTTGCATAATATCTGAACGACGAAGGGGATATGACGTACAACCTGTATGTGATGAAAAGACTTATTGCGCTATAGATGTTCTATGAACTGATCAGCCGTCACATATACCTGGGATGAATGGTGATGATGAATACTATATGTGTAGAGGTGACAAGAAATGGTAAGAAGAAACTGATGTGATTATAAAGGAACAAGCGTTCTAATTATACCAATGAGGTATAATGCAAAAAGACTGCATCACCATTATGTGTGCTACTTGGTCATAATCAACACAGACAACGGACTACTGGATTGTTTCTCAAATCGCTAGGCAAAACTCCGGCGGCCATATTAGAACGGAGTGTTAATGTACACTCCTCAATGAAATGTCTATATTTATGCGGACTTAATAATTCTTACACCATGTACCTTCAAAAATCAATTCCAATAACAATAGACCGCTGTTCAAAAAAAACCTTTGCATTATACCTCATTGAAAGTGTTTATTTGATCAGTATAATATGTATTGTATATTATGTACATTTACATCATTGATAATGAAGATTTACTTTTGTCAATTTGAATGTTATGTATAGCATTATGGAAAAATCATTATTTTGAATGTCAGAACAAAGGTTGAAAATACAACTGTATAAACAAAAGTATTGTGTTATTTATCTTTAATACAAGAAATCGGTGTTTTTACACCAGGTGAACCGTGCGTGACTGATTCAAGCCACGCAGCTTGTGATTATTGTTCAGTTAAATTTCACAAGGGGTGACAGCCCTTGCCAGTCGCAGCACCTTATGATTAATTTGACTCTAGGCGATTTAAATTAAAGAGTTTAGGAGTGCACCCCTCACCCATATTAGTTTATTATATCAACACGCCATGCACATTTACAACCCTTTCACTGTTCTCTCAAGGATTACCTCACCCATTACCTAGTGTCTGCCACAGCATGAACTTATTTTTTGCGCCCAAGCGTGCACTGCTAGGGTCAGTGTTCTCACTGCGCTCCCTTGACGAGGGCTCTGCTGATTTCGCTTGCCTTACACTCAGCCGTCTGGACTCAGTGACAGATGGAGTGATGCTGCTGCGGCTTGAGACCTCTTCACTATCCCCAGCATCCACAGCTCCTGTGGCAGCTATGTAGGCTCGCTGGAGCTGTTCTACAGCACTGGTGACCTGCACCAACCCCCTCGCAACATCCTGGCTGCAGTGGGCCATTTCCACCTGCATGGCAACTGTGCATCTGCTCAGGACACCTGTAGCAGTGCAGAGGCAGTTGACCGCCTTCATGTACCCATCCATGCAGCTGAGTATACATTGTTTTTCACAGCGCCATGTTCCCTCTGCATGGTGGTCCATAGCTGTTGAATTGCCACAGCCATGTCCTTCATGCTCTCTGTATTGGCCCTCTGACCCTCTGCAACTCAGGAGTTCATATCAGAAACGCACTCCTTGATATCTTATTCAGGGACAACCTCCGCTGTTGCGTTGATTTCATGCTTTTTAATTGCAGCAGATGCACCTTGGCCATGGTTCCCTCAAGACCTGAAAAGACTGTTGATTCCTCTCTCTGCTCAGCAACACGTTGTGGCCTGGGGCTGCGTCTGAGACCACTGGTGTGACTACGCTGCACAGGAGACTCTTGATTTGGAGGCTGTGCTAGCTCTTCAGGCATGGACTGTGGATGTTCCTGTGTCTCTTCCAATCCTCCCTCCATCTCCTGCAGTGTTTCCACGGTGTACCTGTTAGGTCTTGGTGCAGGTGTTGTGTCTGTGTTAGACTCTTCTTGTATGTTGTTGCTCAGGTGCCTCATCTGTCTTCTGCCTGTGGCGCAGGTTCGCCTGTGGATACAAGAGGACCATTTACTGTGTGTTCTTATTGCAATTTAATTTCATTACATTATTTGGTACTCACACTAAAAGTGCTTAGCTTGGTTATTGACTGGAGTGAGTCCCCTGCGGATATGTTCACCTGTGTCACTGCTTTGCTATTTAATGTTTGGGACTGCATCTCCCATGATGCTTTGTTGGTTGTTAACAAAATGTGGACTGGAGTGGCAAACTATTTTTCTCATGTGTTATTTGGGATTGGGGAGTTGGGAGGCTGAGGGTTCAGAACAAAATCTGAATGCATCTTACCTTGTCTGGTGTTGTCTGTGGCTGAGCTGTCCACTTCTCCTATGCAACTTATGCTGGAGGGTGGACTCCACCATGTCCTCCAGGGCTGTTGTTGCCTGGTTCTGTGGATGGTCCTCCACCTGTTTTTTTTGTACCTTCAGCCTATTTGCAACCCTGTTTTTCTCCCTGGAGTGCAAGTCGTACCAGTGCTTCCTTAGATCATCGATGGAGTGCTGTGTGACCCCAAAAGCATTCACTTTGGCTTTTATTTCCAGCCAGATCTTCCCCTTCTGCAATCCTAGGACATGCAGAGACTTTTTCCCAAAGAGTTGATCATGAGTCTTCACTACTTCCTCTATGAGGACCTCCAACTCCTTTCCACTAAACGTGTGTTTTCTTTTCCTTGCTGCAGGCTCCTTTCTCTTCTCCTGTGTGTTCATTCTGTCAGTGTGTGCCTGTCTGAGCACTCCTGTTCAACTCCTGGCAGGTGTGCTCCTGCTCCCTGCCTCTACCATAGCCTTAGGCACTCTAGAACAGCATGGGTGGGGTCACTTCCTGCTTGTGATGTCATCAGACTGCACCTGAATGGCAGATTTGCAAATGTGCAATTCCATAAAATTGCGAAATCACAATTTCCGATTCGGGGATAGCAATTTGATATTCGAATTAGAAAATTTTAAGGAAGTGATAACTATTAGTGATTTTTTTCTTACATTGTGGTTTGCGATTCTCAAATAGCAATTTGGTAAAAATCGCTATTTGGGAATCGCAAATTGGATTTTCATACATCTGGCCCATAGAGACATATGGCGTTCCTACTTTTCTTTGTTTTTCAGTGCAGTAATGAATGGTGCTGCCAGGCCTCCTACTTGGTCTTGGACTGAGATCATCTTATATTTATGCCGAGATCAGATGTGGGCCCCAGGATGAATTAACTGATCTTATCCCAGTAAATCGGGGAGTGAGGCAGGGATGTGTGTTGGCTCCAACCCTCTTTCTTATCTACTTTAATGAGCAGCTTGAGAAATGTTAGAGTGATGCCACATCTCTCACTGGAGTTAAGATTTCGGCCCGGCTCTTTGCGGACAATACCCTTTTCCTATCTAAATTCCCTATGGGAAACTTCTGGATTGTTTTGGATCTTTCTGCAGGCTGTAGGTGCTGGAGATCAACCCCAGCAAGATGAAATATACAGTCTTTAACCCTCGCGCAATATCTCGTCCTAACACATTTTTCAGTGATGTAGCAATAGAGAAAGTTCAGGTGTTTGACTACCAGGGGGGTTACGCTTACTTAACACTTTGATTGGTCACCTCATGTTAAATTAGAACAAAAATGTGGGGGCATCCTAAGGGTCCATTGGGGCTCTCTCTTCAATAACACCAGCCCTTGAAATGTATAAATGTCAGGCCCTCAGGGCTACTTTGCATGGCAAAGAGTATGGTAGTACCAAGATACTAGACCTCTAGAGGGTACAGAAAATCATTTTATGAGGCGCTTAAGCAGTCTACCAGCCAGTACCCCACTTGTCCTCTCAAGGTTAGATTAAGGCCTCCAATATCTAGGTTAAGATCGCTGCTATACTGACAGAGACTCCAGGTATACCCAGAGTTCATGCCATTCTGCATGGCCTTAGAAGATGTCTTGGGACAACCAGGGGCCGTTAATATTGTCTGGCTTCAGACTATGAAGGAACAATTGACCAGATTGGGTATGAATACCTCTGGTCTTCCCCCACATACACCGTCACAGTCTCAAAGTCTAAACTAAAACGTGCCTACTGGGGATACATTGATAACCTAATCTTATATTATCCCAGGGCTGGTTCACTCACTGTCTTCTTCATTGAGTTTAAAGTTGAATACCCTCTGGAGGTATTCTTGGATGAGATTGAGCCCCCCTTTGCGAAGTCCTTGTGTATTAAGTTTCCGTATGGGAATTTTGCCTATATGCTCCTCCATCACAGCCAAAGAGAAACTTTACCCCTGTAACGGTGGCAGGTTTTGTCCGTTCTGCCCTTAGGTGGTGGAGCACATTGTATTTTTCTATCTGAAATACCAAGTTTCTAGAAGGTAGTGGATTGTACCTGTTTGCCATAACTTAGGTTTTATGGATTTTAGTACAGCATACAGAATTTTAAGAAGCAATACTAGACAATGTATTGTTGTTGCTGTCTTTTGGTTCATGATGCATATGTGGAGGCTTGGACAGTCAAGAATGCCTAGATGATGGATTGGGTCACAATAATTGCGGTTGTTTAAAATGTTTATAATTGCAATTTTAGCCTGATACAGTTTTAATTATGTAAATGTATATTTATATCGTTTGCTATGTCAATTTTATATGTCAGTTCCTATAAATTGAGAGACTTCAAAAGTATTTTTATTGTTTTATTCTTGTTATGTACTGTGTTGTAACTTGCTCTTTTAGAGTCATTGTGCCGACATAAAAAACTAAGGGTCTCGTTTATGAAAACTGTCACCTTGCTGTGTGAAAACATTGATGGAACAGTTTTCACTGCGCCCTCCTAGCGACATGATGGATGCGCCATATTTAATGTCCGCTGCTCCATGTTGCAAGGAGTTACAGATACGTCAGTATTTCTGTTGTATCTGTAGGTGCAAAAGTGATGCATTGCTTGGGTGTGTCTGAAAACAGATGCAACTCCAGCAATGTGTCCTTTCACATGAGGCAAGCCCCATGTGAAAGAGCCTGCGTCAGTCTTACGCCTGCTGTAAGGCAGGCGTAAGGTTTTGACGCAGCAGCATCCTTGAAATGGGGGCAGTGAAATCATTTCACTGCACCACTTCTACAAGGCTATTTGCATGGGAACGCCCACCATGAATACATTATACCTGGCGCAGGTATAATGTAGCACAGGGCTTTACAAAGTGACGCATCTGCTTAGATGCATTACTTTGTAAATAGGGCGAAACGTGGCGCATTTTTTACGCCACCAGTGCGTCACATAAAGTGTCGCAATGGTGGCGTAAACGTGTTGCAAGGCCGCATAAATAAGGACATGACTAATTAACTATGACTGACAGATGTATAACGTTTTTCGTTTCAAACTCAAACACCTTCAAGATGGATTTTATTCCACTACAACACCTGTAGTGCTTTTAGCAGTCACAGAGTCTCTCACTCTGATGTCAATCAATCAGAGTTGGTAAAGCACAACTACTCCTCCGTGAGAGTCTCAAGACTCAGGGGGTGAGGGGGCCATGTTTGTCATAGATGTTATGGCTATGTATTTATAATTAAGATCTGATGCCAGTAATTGAAATGGTTTTAGAAGGTTTATAGATTTTGGGATGAATCTCAGAAATCTGAAATAAGAATAGTAGTATACTTTTGTATACAGCACAGCCAGTGGGTGATTAAGCATTTCACTGAACATATGGCCAGCAGAGAAAATTTGCTGCCAACTATATGCTCTTCCTAACATGTTGAGGGGTATTTTGAGCCTGTGCCAAGCCCCTATTTGCAAGGTGCAACATGGTTGCTTTGAGATCTTTTTTCTCCAAATCTTGCTTTGGAAATTTCATGTGAGTTTTTCTTTACCAGGCTTTAAGCTGAACAGGGTCTTACATTGTAAGACCCTGACATTCTGGAGTTAGCTACCTTAGGGGCATCAGGTGGCCGGCTCAAGTGCTATCCAAACCACATAATGTAGCCTGTCCTCTTTCAAACCAATGCTGGCCCCATCTGGTCTCTCATTTTGTGTATTGTATGTAACCTGGAATCATAGCTTCAACTAGCTGGAAGGAGAATGGTCCTGGAAAGCAGTGTGTAGTATTCCATTTGGAATACTCTTGTAGAATTGTTATGATACATGATGTTAGGAATGTTCTGTATCTTGGGAGTTGGGCATTGGGAGTTGAACATTGGATGTTGGTCGATAATTTTCTTTCTTCAGGCCACCTTGTAAGCATAAATTTCACTACATTGGACAAATCTTCATCTCTGCACATCGCTTCTCTCCATTCACTTTCTGAAATAACACCAGATAAAAAACTTGCAATCACCACGGTTGACATCATCAATGGTAAAACCAACATCAAAATCAGGACAAATATTCGCAATTCCACCAGAATCAACTGATGGCAATCTAGACATGCAATCCGCATGTACATTTAAACGGCCAGGCACGTATTCAACGACACACTGGAATTCTTGCAATTTTGCAGCTAGACGTGCCAAGCGTGCTGTCAATGTTCTACCACCACCAGCTGCCAACATATTAATCAATGGCTTATGATCAGTTCGTAAATGAAATTTCGTGCCCCAAAGAAATTGTCTAAAGTGCTCAACAGCCCAAGTACATGCTAATAACTCCTTCTCGATGGTAGAATAGTTAAATTCTGCACCGGGAAGAGTTCTGGATGCGTACGAAACTACATATTCCTCACCACAGTTCTTTTGCATCAACACTGAACCCAGACCAACATTACTTGCATCCACACATACTATACATTCTTTACCCAAATCAAAAGGTCTTAAAAAAAGGAGCATTGGTTATTTCTTTCTTTAGAGATTCAAAGGCAAACTGTTGCTCACTGTTCCAAGTAAATTTGACATCTTTTTTTAACAACAACCTTAGTGAGAAGACTTTTGAGGAATAGTCTTGCACGAATTTACTGTAAAATTCAGTTAGCCCCAAAAGTTGTTCTTTGTTAATCGGTGGTGGGGCCTTGATTATACTCTGGATGTGATTAAACTTGGGTTTAATGCCCTCAGCAGAAATCTCATGGCCCAAATATTCCACTTTACTCTGTCTGAATTTGCATTTTGAGAATTTCAACGTTAAACCTTTTTCTTGTACAGACTTCAATACTTTTTCAAAATTCTTGTCATGATCCTCAAAATTTCTCCCAAAAATCAATATACCATCCTGGAAAGCAATGGCATTGTCGCAACCATCCAATACTTCCTTCATGAGTCTCTGAAAAACAGACGCCGCACTGGCTAAGCCAAATGGCATACGTCGAAATTGGAACATACCTGCAGGTGTTATACAGGTAGTAAGGAACTTGGATTCCTCTTGTAGCACCACCTGGTGATAAGCGCTAGCCAAATCTAAGGTTGAGAAAACGCAAGCACCAGAGAGCGTAGAGATTAGCTCATGAATGTGAGGTAGAGGATGCCTATCGACCCAGATCTCCTTATTTAAACTACGGAGATCTACACATAGACGAAGTTCGCCATGCTCTTAAGGGATAAAACCACTGGAGAAACCCAGGGAGAAGATTCTGTTGGTTCAATAATATCTCTGGAAACTAGATCTGATAGAATCAGTTTTAACTTATGTCTATAAGCCAAAGGTACATTCCTGACTCTATGTCGAACAGGAGTAGCACCCTCCTTGAGGATAATTTTATGTTTAAAATTTAGAAACTCACCCAAATTATCACTGAAAATGGAGGGAAATTTACTTTTCATTTGTGTTGTAAATTCATCACCCTCAGAAGACACAATATACACAGGTGGAGAGGCGTTGGGATCCAGTTTGATTCCTAATTCGTGTTGGTGCGGCCAACTAAGAATAGATGCACCTTTAGTTGCAATGTAAACCTTACCTTTTATGTTCCTATCTTTAAATTTAATGTCAGCCCACATAAAACCATCTAGATCAATTTTCTTTCCAGAATATTCGCCTGGTTGTACATCAGGTGGTAATAAATTTGTAGACTTCCAAAATTTATAGAAAATGTTCCTGCCAATTATACTATACCAAGCACAGGAATCTATAAGCATAGAAATTTCTACACCATTAATCAAGATTTTATCACTAGGAAAACCTTTACATTTAGTATCACCAACACATAGTAAACTGTTGATCTCCTGAATTTCTTCTGAATTTTCATAGTCAAACCGAGTCAACAAATTTACTTTTTGTGGGGACCTACACATTTTGCTGAAATGACCAGACTTCTTGCATTTTATACAAATCTTATTCCATGATGGACAGCCTTTGTAGTTTCCCACACGGTCATTACCACCACACCTGTAACAAATCACTTGAACAGAGTGCCTGAATTAAGCAGACCACTCTTACCCAGTCCAAAGATCAGGGCTTGATCCATCACCGTTTTTTAGCTCACTGCACCATCCCAGCTCAGAACTTGGCTATATGCAAATTAGTCTGTTCCTGTCCCAGTGCATGATGGGAACAGGGCAAACCAAACTACCAAGCCAATTCTTGTACTGGGAAGGAAACAAGCTTCCGGGGACCGGTTTCTGCCATTTCAGGCGTCTTCGGCCCGGCTTGCTTGAATCCTGATGGTGCAATGAGCAAGGGACTCACATCTGAGTATACCCTTCCACGCTTATGGTGGACAAAATGATTCAGAAAAGGGGGTGGTGATGAACAGAGTGCCTGAATTAAGCAGACCACTCTTACCCAGTCCAAAGATCAGGGCTTGACCCATCACCGTTTTTTAGCTCACTGCACCATCCCAGCTCAGAACTTGGCTATATGCAAATTAGTCTGTTCCTGTCCCAATGCATGATGGGAACAGGGCAAACCAAACTACCAAGCCAATTCTTATACTGGGAAGGAAACAAGCTTCCGGGGACCGGTTTCTGCCATTTCAGGCGTCTTCGGCCCGGCTTGCTTGAATCCTGATGGTGCAATGAGCAAGGGACTCACATCTGAGTATACCCTTCCACGCTTATGGTGGACAAAATGATTCAGAAAAGGGGGTGGTGATGAACAGAGTGCCTGAATTAAGCAGACCACTCTTACCCAGTCCAAAGATCAGGGCTTGATCCATCACCGTTTTTTAGCTCACTGCACCATCCCAGCTCAGAACTTGGCTATATGCAAATTAGTCTGTTCCTGTCCCAGTGCATGATGGGAACAGGGCAAACCAAACTACCAATCCAATTCTTGTACTGGGAAGGAAACAAGCTTCCGGGGACCGGTTTCTGCCATTTCAGGCGTCTTCGGCCCGGCTTGCTTGAATCCTGATGGTGCAATGAGCAAGGGACTCACATCTGAGTATACCCTTCCACGGTTATGGTGGACAAAATGATTCAGAAAAGGGGGTGGTGATGAACAGAGTGCCTGAATTAAGCAGACCACTCTTACCCAGTCCAAAGATCAGGGCTTGATCCATCACCGTTTTTTAGCTCACTGCACCATCCCAGCTCAGAACTTGGCTATATGCAAATTAGTCTGTTCCTGTCCCAGTGCATGATGGGAACAGGGCAAACCAAACTACCAAGCCAATTCTTGTACTGGGAAGGAAACAAGCTTCCGGGGACCGGTTTCTGCCATTTCAGGCGTCTTCGGCCCGGCTTGCTTGAATCCTGATGTTGCAATGTTTAAAATTTAGAAACTCACCCAAATTATCACTGAAAATGGAGGGAAATTTACTTTTCATTTGTGTTGTAAATTCATCACCCTCAAAAGACACAATATACACAGGTGGAGAGGCGTTGGGATCCAGTTTGATTCCTAATTCGTGTTGGTGCGGCCAACTAAGAATAGATGCACCTTTAGTTGCAATGTAAACCTTACCTTTTATGTTTCTATCTTTAAATGTAATGTCAGCCCACATAAAACCATCTAGATCAATTTTCTTTCCAGAGTATTCGCCTGGTTGTACATCAGGTGGTAATAAATTTGTAGACTTCCAAAATTTATAGAAAATGTTCCTGCCAAATATACTATACCAAGCACATGAATCTATAAGCATAGACATTTCTACACCATTAATCAAGATTTTATCACTAGGAAAACCTTTTTCATTTAGTATCACCAACACATAGTAAACTGTTGATCTCCTGAATTTCTTCTGAATTTTCATAGTCAAACCGAGTCAACAAATTTACTTTTTGTGGGGACCTACACATTTTGCTGAAATGACCAGACTTCTTGCATTTTATACAAATCTTATTCCATGATGGACAGCCTTTGTAGTTTCCCACATGGTCATTACCACCACACCTGTAACAAATCACTTGGGTTCTTTTTGGCATAAACCTATTGTCCTTTCCTATATGCTCTTTTTTTTATAAAAGGAAATTTCTTTTGATTGTAAGATTCTTTTACCAATGCAACTTCAGGAATAGATACTTTGTTCTTGAAGTCTTGACCTCTGATCTCACTCACAAATAGTTCAGATTGTTCTATTCCTTTAGCAATGTTTAACACAGCATTAGGACTAGATTCTGTACCCATCCACAGACGCTCTTGAATCTTTTTACTCTTCGTCTTCATCATAATTTGATCCCTCAGTACCTGTTAAAAAATGATAGTTTCAAAAGCACAAGAACCAGCAAGAGTGCGCAAGGCAGCTACATAGTTTTCAATAGATTCGTCTTCTTTTTGCGCCCGTGAATAAAATTTAAACCTTTCCATCACAGTATTGATTTTTCTGCCAAATCTTGAGCTAATTTGTTTAACGACCACTTCAAATATATTAAAATCACCTGCCCCTTCAATAGGAGGTAAATGTTCTAATTCTTTAAGTCCTGCACCACAATGCTAGTTTCCTTTTGGGAGAGCAACCGTCTTCCTCTACAACATCTACATAAGCTAAAAAGGTTGGATACCACAGATCCCATTCTACCTTGGGACCGCCAGCTACAGGGAGAAAATGTGCAGGAGAAATAATGTTGTTTGACATTTTGAGAGAAATTGAAAATTAAATAAATCTAAAATATTCTCAAATTAGAACAACAGCAATTTAACAGTAAATAAAAATTATTAAATTAAAAAAAAAAACGTAGTCACCGTTGTCTAAAGCGCTCCGGATGATGACAAATAAAGGAAATAGTATCCCTTGAGAGCTCGCTACGAAACGATCGCTGTGAAATGAGAAAAAATAAATAAAACAAAATGGCCTCCGGACGTAAAGCGTCACACTTTGACCTTTGCGCAGCGTCAAGACGCGACTTCCTGGAACTCCAGTGAAGAAATTCACAAAGCATCACATTCTAAGCTTTGTAGAACGTGAAGACGCGAAGATTGGTGAAGGCATTCGAAGCTCGGTTCCAGCAAGAAGACGTTCGCTATCAGCCGTGGAATCAAGGTTAGATTTCAAAGATGCACACTGCAGCCGTTACAGTATTTGATCCAAATGAAGTAGATTGGCTTCGAAAAACTTGTGAAACATCGCAGCACAAAGGGAGATATTTTTAAACTTGAAAAGGCTTCATTTAAAACTGCCATACTTCCACTCAAAGGTTCTTTTTTTTAAAAATAGGTACGCACAAAGGAAAGCAAGCAAGGTGACTCTAATGAAGTTTTAAATCTACACTATAAATTTCTTTTTCATAGAATTCCCCCGCTGGTGCAATCAAAACACACACTCACATTCTGCCGCTGGTGCAATCGATATACACCTTAAATAAGTGAACGCTGTCTCCAAAGTTCGTTGTAAACAAAAAAGTAAAGTGCTTCCTGAGATGAGTTCTTTGAAAATATACCAAATTGTCGCCAAATTGTGAAGTAATCAGGTAATACGATCTTCTGTTGGAAGAAAGAAAATTATCCACCAACATCCAATGTTCAACTCCCAATGCCCAACTCCCAAGATACAGAACATTCCTAACATCATGTATCATAACAATTCTACAAGAGTATTCCAAATGGAATACTACACAGTGTTTCTCTGACAATGAGCCTTTTTGCTCATCACAAACCACCGAGGCTAAACCAGAGTAGCCCAATATAAACTTCTGTTGCTGTCCCATAAGACTGGAAGCGGTTCATCAGAATCAACTGTTCAAGAGGGCAATGTTTGTTGAGCATGTTCAGAAATCTAGCAAACACATAATCAACCAACAATTGATTGATCCATCCCCAGACTTTCAACTGAATTTCATCTTCTGCGAGAGGACTTCTCGCCGCACGCAGTCGTCAGTTTGAACATCATTTTTTGGATCAAGCCCTAAATGCACTAGTGATTCAGCTTAACTTAATCCCATGGTCCAGGTAAAGTGCAGAAAGGAAACTTTGCCATCTGGTCTGGATTTTTACCTCCCCTGTTGACTTTTTGGAAAAACTTTGTCTCCATTATTCCATGAGGGTTTTTATTTTGGTTTTTTTTAATTGTGATTTCCTCACATACGTGGCAACCCGCCTCACCCGCTTGTAGAGTTGGTCAATATATTTTATGTTGCTGAAATGGCTCCTAGTTTTATTCTTTAGAAGATGATGGAATGTTGGTGTCATTGCTGTAAATTTGAAAAAGCAGGCAATGTTTAATTGCCTGTGATAATGATAAAAATTAGACATGAAATAGTATTGCAACCCTGATGGATGCCACATGAAATTTCTTAAGAAGGATTCAAGAAACATGCATACAGTTTTAAAAACAATCTGGTATCAAGAACCAGAAAATGGGGGTTTTATTCTTTGTTTAGTGCTTAGAGTTGAGTCTTGGGAGAACCAAATCTGATTGAACTTGACCCAACCAAAGTATAGGATGTTTTGAGGGTCGGCAAATGCTCAAATTATTTGATGAGGAGATTCAGATGTAGGTTTGAGGTAGAGTAAGAGGTTCACGTGGTGCTTTAAGGGGCCTATTTTGGACTGCAGCCCAGCCCCTGTCAGGCTCTTTATTTGTGGCCTCAGTTTAAGAATTCTAGATTCTGGAAATACTGCCCTCGAAGGACAGTTAATAATGTCTGTTGTCTTTTGTATTTTCTGTAGTACAAATGTTTTGTGTGGGTGTCGATGTCAGGGTGAAGAAGTAAGACAAGGTGAAGGATATCAAACCTCCTCCTTAATTTCCTTTCCACATCTAGTAGACTTTGAATAAAAAACAGACTTACTCTGTCAACCTTGATTTGGTGACTAAGGGGGTCTAGTAGAAACCTTCAGTAGTTTGCCATCATGCCAGCAGGTGGAATCCTCCACTTACTCCAAGGTAGGCCTCCACTATATTTATAGAAGCTTACTATTATGGTTGCCTAATTCACCTAAGATGCTTCTGCCAACATGGCAGGTGTACTTTCATCCACAATATAATTGCCAGTTGGGCTGCTGTCAGAATCTAGGTAATTCGTTATGGAAAATAAGTAACCACCTCAACTAATAATCACAATGTGTGTCCTGGAAAACCACTAAAGTCACAAAAAAACATGAGCCACCCCCCTGGTAGTTATGGCATAGAGCAGACAGGCTTAACTTAGAGGCAATGTGGAAAGTATGCATGCAGTATCAAAACATTTAAAAAAGTTGCAATGCAAAACAATAAAAATCCCAAAATGAACTGTAAAATAAAGTCAAATGTAATTAACAAAACTATACCAACACCTTTTTAACATCCACCGAGACCTTTATCTTACTCGAAAAATCGAATATCTTCACCTAAAATAGACTTTGTCAAGATACATAGACCAGAAAACACACATAATCATCAATGGCCAAAAAGTATTTCATGGTCAAAACACCATGCCCAAAACAGAATACTGATGCAATCTCCAAAACACACAAACACCCATCACAAATCACACCGCACAAGTCATAGGGTCTGATTTAGATCTTAATGGTCTTCCCGCCATCCCACCACTGCGGCGGTCCCAAGTACTCTGTCAAGCCCAATGGGGGTCCGACGGCCGTATTTAGATGTTACTGCTATTGCCAGCTTCCCGCTACTGCCATGGTCTTCTCTTCTGGCTGACAGGACTCGACTGTCGTCGGGCTTGCAGGTTCCCACCAAACTGATTTAGAAGTACAACTTGTGCTGGCGGTCTCCTAATGTAAAGAATGCAAATGCCAGCATTTGTAAAGTGCACAGTCACCTCCGGAGAGGTTTCCCGGCATGGGGGCTGTCGGGAATATTAAGCAGGCTATTGCCCAGAGTCACATGGTGCTGGGCTAACCTGCCGCCGGAGCTCGAGCCATGAACCCTGTGATCCAGAGTCAGGCACCCTGGCTGCTGCGCCACACCTTTTCCACTAATGAAAGAGTCATGATGTATTGAGGTCCTGCTGGTGTAAAGACAGGGAAGTAACTATGCATCAATTTAATAAAATACGTTTATATGTATTGTATGTGTTGAAATGTATATGTGGGTAATATGTACTGTCCATTTTGTTGCATGTTAAATAATACGAGGCAAAAGTAAATGTTATTATACACTGCATAGGTCAAGTTACACAGAAGCCTACATTCAATTCCGGCAACAACAGGGTTGCTGAGCATCATGGTCAGGGAGCAGAAGCACAAACAATAAGGCCCAGAACATTGGCATACAATACAGATTCCTAAGTGGGACCTTGAAAAAAAGATGAGTTTTCCCCTCTTTTCCTTCGATTCCACTGACTCGCGCATAGTGATGACCCCTCCAGAAAAGGCTTGATGGAGTGGCACATCAGAATCTGGAGGGCAGGAAGGTGGGTGGGACTGCCTCCAAAAGCTGCATCTCGCTCTGCAGTCATCAACAAGGGAGTGGAAGTCTTAGTGGAGGCGGCGAGTCTGCAGCGGTCTCTTCTCTCACAACCCACCAACATCTAAATCAGAAGGGTGAAATGCCAAGGCAGGAGGGAAGGCGTCTGAAAAAGCAGCGGCTGGACTAGTCCCACCAAGAACTAAATCAGGCCCATAGTCCTTTATTAATATTCACCAATCCAGCCTTCTGAACTGCATGGCCAGATCACCTTCATCAGACTCCCAATGTCTGAAACACTACTTCACTGCACGACAGTATGTACTGTCCACAAACCACCAATCCAGGAATTCTGCAACTTGAGGGTATACGTATCTATTACCCAGCCTCCTGTCTAGCACTAATTAACACTAATTAGCCATAGCCCTAGTTCCTTCACCAAAAACAGTTGATGATCCACCCCTAATTAATTAAAAAGTGGCAATGGGCAGGAAAGGGAGGATCATGAACGTTAGTGCTCAGTCAAGACCATTAAGAGTATCTGCACAACAAGGCTTTTACAGTTCTCAGTAAATGCATATTTATTCAAATGATAGCATCATTACAGAAAGCAAAAGTCACTAGAGTCAAGTGAATTAGCATACAATTAAATCATAAAAATGGAAAATTGCCATGTGCCTTTTAGAAATGAAACAAGCATAGCACAACTGGTAAATAATCAAATTAATAGTCAATAGGCCTAAATAAAGAATGTACCACAAGCATCTAGACCAATCTAAGTAACAAGCAGAAAGGTGTGGCAAGAAAGCCTGGCAGTAGAATGAGAAATGTCTAGAGGGAAAAAAAATAGTATAAGAAAAAATAATAATCTGGTTGACCCCCAAAAAGCACAACTTTATAATGTTTCACATACAGAAAACACACAAATTCATACATGGGCATAATTAAAATGTTATATGTACTGCACCAATCAGATTATGAAGTTCAAAACAACAAGCACTTTGTACAAAAGGTAGATTCTATTAATGCAAAAGCTCAAGAAATGAAAGAACTGTTTCTACAGATTCATAATGATAGAGGTTCAGTTCATTGCCTTGCCATGCTGCAACACAAGTACATTCCTTCCCAAGGAAGCGAGAGATGTTATGTTATGTTATGTTATGTTATAGGTGTTTGTATAGCGCACGGCTGCCCCAGCCAAGGGGCGTCCCGGCGCTAGCTGCCTTTGTCCAAAGGAAATTGCAGAAGATGTAAACTGTAAGTGAACACAACATAGCTAACCGAAGAGGTGAGTTTTAATGGCTTTTCTGAAGGATAAAAGATCCTTCATCTCACGAATCTGGGCTGGGAGTCCATTCCAGAGCTTGGCCGCTAGGTATCTAAATGAGCGACCGCCCATTCGAGTTAATTTAATGCGGGGAATAGTGGCCAGGTTCTTTCCCTCCGACCGTAGAGTGCGTCGAGGAGCGTTGGATGAGAGGAGTGGACATAGCATAGAGGGGGAGGCAAGTTTCAAATTTTTAAAAGCAAGGCATAAGGTTTTAAAATGGATCCTCTTTTCTACAGACAGCCAATGTAGACTTTTGAGGGTAGAGGTGACAGATTTGTGCCGGGGAAGACCCGTCAGAGCTCTTGCGGCAGCATTTTGAACTCGCTGTAATCTGGCTTTCTCGGCTACGTTAGTTCCCAACAGCAAAGAGCTAGCGTAGTCTAACCGCGAGAGAATTGCTGATTGTACCACCAATTGGCGGGTATGGTGGTCAAAATATTTTAGAACGGGTCGTAGGTTTCGTAAAATTCCAAAAACATGTGGCAGCCACTTTTTTAGTATGGTGGGTAAAGTTCAAAGCAGAATCCACCCATACTCCTAGGTTTTTTACCACATTTTTGGGCACAGGTGGTTGATCCATAGTTTCAGGCCACCAGTCATTTCCCCAGGCCATTGTATCTTTGCCTAGCAGCAAGACCTTGGTCTTGCCGGCATTAAGTTGGAGATAGTTTGATGACATCCAGATGGTGATATCTGCGAGAGTCTGTTTAAAGTTCAGCGCACTCAGGCCGCTCTCGTCTTTTAGTGCTACCACCAGCTGGGTGTCATCAGCGTAGGACACCAGTGAGAGTCCACGCTTCCTGGCTACCTCTGCCAGAGGAAGGACATAAACATTGAACAGGGTGGGGCTGAGGGCGGACCCCTGGGGTACTCCCTGTTCAACGGGACATTCCTTGGAGAGATACGGTGGAATAGAGACTCTAAAAGATCTGTCTGACAAGAAAGCCTTGAACCAGCTAAGTGCCTGACCAACGACCCCTACTTCCTCTAGTCTGGACAGCAGCACCTTGTGGGAAACCGTATTGAAGGCAGCACTGAGGTCTAAAAGGATCAGTGCTGCTGTTCCTCATGAGCCAAGTATAGTCCGGAGATGTTCAGTAACACTCAGGAGGGCGGTTTCGGTGCTGTGCCCGGCCCGGAAGCCATGTTGAGACCTGTCTAGAATCGAATTAGACACCAGAAAGTTGGTCAAGGTGGAGTTAACATGAGCTTCCGCCACTTTGGCTGGCCAAGGAAGCAGAGAAATTGGCCTGAAGTTTTCAGGTAAGTTAGGGTCAAGTGAGGTTTTCTTTATAATAGGGGAGACCCATGTTTGCTTCCAGGTGGTGGGAATGTTGGCCGTGAGAAAAGAGGAGTTGATAATGTCTCTGAGTGGGCCTCGTATAGTTTCGCCGGCTTCTCTGAAAAGTTCAGGTTTCAGGGGATCTGCAGGGGAGCCAGATTTAATTTTGTTACATAGTGTCAGAAAGTTATCATGACTAGTTGGATGACGGAAAGTTTGGGTCTGTCGGGGTCTGCTATGGAAGTGGGTAAGGATGTGGTCGGAAAGGAGTTATAGATTTTCCTGATTTTGTCCATAAAAAAGGTGGCCAGGTTATCACATAGTGCAGGAGAGGTGTTAGGGTTAGTTACAATTTTTTTAGCACTGAGTTCTTTCAGAATTCTAAAGATAGTTTTAGAAGCGTTCTGGCTGTTGTGGTTTTCAGTAGCATAATATGCAGCTCTAGTTCTACATATATTACGGCGGTAACTTTTTTGTAGCTGTACATACAGGGTCTTGGACGTGGGATCGTAGTCCCTTCTCCATCTACGTTCTGCTACTTTTAACTCCTTTCTTTGTAGAATAAGCTTGTTGGTAAACCATGGGCTGGATTCATGGGATCGTGGCTTGGTCCATTTTGCTGAGTTACATTTGCACACAGGGACGGAGACCGTGGTTTGCAGATGAATTTCGATCATTTTATAAAAATAAATATAGCATTCGAATGTATGCAGCTCGTTCACAATCAATAAATATGCACTTTTCCTAAATGTGACAAGCACTCTTAAAAAGGGGGCCTAGTTATTAGGCCTGGGTGGAAAACTAATCTACTCTCGCGGAATGTGCGTAGTTTGCGCAACTACCCACTACGCGTATTGCACGTAGCACAGTGCAAAAACGCGTAGCAGGCATTTTTTGCTCGCTCGCGGTCCTCAACGTCAAGTTGGCAACCATGAGTGAGCAAAATCAACATCCTGGTGAGACTTTTTCCTCTTTTGCGATCGGCAACATCAAGTTGCCGATCGCGAGCGTGGAAAATAAACCTCCCAGCGAAATTCTCAACGCGGGGAGGTCAGGTTTCTCATTGCGAGTGGTCGTGTATGCTCACGACCGCTCGAGATGAGAAATCACCAGTCCTCGTTGAAAAAACTGCCGCTCGAGTACAAATCTACTTGGGCAGCAGAAGCGACTGCTTGCACTGTGCATGTTGCCGTTTACAATGATTGCACAGTGCGGACAAGCATCCGGCACTGTGCAATCATTGCGAACAGCATTTTCCCTACCGCACTACGCAGTCAGCGTAGTTACGTGTAGCATGCATAGTGCGAAGTGCACTTTGCATAGCTACGCGTAGCGCTACTACGCGAACTACGCCCATGGTTACAGTAGTTATGCTAATTGAACCAAACTCATATTCGGACATAATTCCTGATGAAAATATTTTACTTCTACACATGCATGGCAATGGTCTCTAAGTCGAACAACAAATAGTTCTACCTTTCTTGCAAATCTTTCAGCCCCAGAAGCAGTATCTGCCAAAGGCTCATCATCAAAATATTCTTTCAGCTTTCCTTTTGCTAACTAAAAGATTTCCTATGACTTTGTAAGCTTCAAAGGCCTTGTGGAGGATTACTCTGAAATCCGTATCTGTGTTGGGTTAACACCATCATGGCCACAACAGATGTAAAAACGTTATACACAGCCATTCCACACAAAGAAGGCTTAGAAGCCATAGAAAAAGCCCTCTTATACAGTACCTACCCAGAAGGTTTGCAGATTTTCTTGATGGAACTGATGCAATTTACACTGATGAACAGCTATTTTACCTACAATAACCGTTGGTTCATCCAACTAAATGGCACCGCGATGGGAAATTGCACCGCACCGGCGTACGCCAATCTGTTCATGGGATCATTTGAAGAGGAGCATATTTACAACAACCAAGAATGGGCAACTCACCTTCTAACATACATAAGATTCATTGATGATATTTTTTTAATTTGGAAAGGCACACAGGAGTCATTGGAACAACAATTAGAAATTTTGAACAATAGGAATGACAGAATAAAATTCACATGGAACATCAATGACACCACCATACAATATTTGGATGTAGAAGTCACCAAAAGCAACAAAACCTTCACAACAAACTTGTATAGAAAATCAACAGACAGGAATAATCTGTTACAATATAAAAGTCATCACCCGCAATCACTGAAAAGACACCTCCCGTTCACGCAATTTCTCAGGGTAAGGAGAGTGGTCTCTGAAGAGAATGACTGTCAACAACAATTGAAAATAATGGCCAACAGATTTACAACTCGAGGATATCCTGAGGAAATTATACAAAAATCCATGGAAAGAGCACAGATGAAAACAAGAACTGAATTATTGACCTACAAACACAGAACAAAAGAACAACGCATAACTTGCGTGAGCAAATTCTCGAACGTTAGTGCCCAATTTAAACGAATAATACATAAGAATTGGCAAATAGTAAAATTGAAATCAGATTTCAAAGGTATATTTGACAAAGAACCACTATTTGCACATACAAGAGGGAAAAACATCGGAGAACTTTTAAAAACACAGAAACCCAAAACGAATCATCAGACCTACAAAGGAACGGTACCATGTTTAAATTGTGGCAACTGCCATAAGATCATGAAGGGGGCTAACATCTATCACCCAATGAAAGGACATAAAATACCCTTAAGAGTAAACGCCACATGCGACACAACTAACATTGTTTACTTATTGAAATGCCCATGCGGCAGTGTTTACGTAGGACACACGGAAAGAAAGTTGAAAGTTCGGCTCACGGAGCACAAAAGTAATATAAGAACACATTCATCAAAATCGACAGTGGCCACACATTTTGCCGAAAAACAACATAACATCAACCAATTAAGGGCCTGTGTACTGGAAGTAATACCAAAAAAAGAAGGATTAATGAACAAAAAAAATCTTTTGAAAAGAGAGAACTATTGGATTTATTACCTCAGCAGTTTGAAGCCTAATGGAATGAACAATAGAACAGAATTTACTTGTTATCTGTGATTATGTCATATATCCATATTGATGAAAGACTTATAAAGTTGTATATATTTTCAGGATATATTTTCAGGATATTGTAAATACAGTCGTGCATGCTCAGTGCACACCTTATCACATGGAATCTAGATTGATCTTGAACCTTTGATGTGATCTTTAGATTGTTAGCGTTAATGAACAGTAAAGTTATCGCACCATGTTTCAAAAAAAAGTTAGTCCAACACAAAGCGCATGCGCGAACCAGCGCGTAGTGAACATTCACTTTCCGCAGTGCTAGCGAAGCAGAGCGGCCTCGCGTAGCAGAACGAGCAGGATTCACTTTTTTTAACCACAGGGTGAGAAATGGCGGGCGTAGTCATCTAACAAACAACACGAGTCGTTTGTCACGAACGTTAGTATCGAAGAGTAGTAGGGATTTCACCCACGGATATCTAACGTTTCAAGGTATTGAGCGCTTTAAATCACATGTTATACCCGATATCGGTATATATAACAGAGAGACCAAACACAGAGTTACGAAGCCTCACACCAAGTTAAACTCCCAATTACACCCGCAGCGCGTAAAAATAGTCTAACATTAAGCATATGATTGATGAGCACGTTTTGTTTGTTTTATTTTTAGATGTTCCCTGATGAAGGTATAGTTTAACACCGAAATGCATTGGAACAATGGATTGTCTTGAATATTGAACAATAAGAAAAGGGAATTAAAATACCTTTGATTTTGAACCAAAAACCTTGCATGAAGCAAACTTTATTTGGAAGCATTTAAGTTGAACTTTACATTGAAATTTGGCTGGAGATTCCAGCGCATGAGTACTGGTGCCTAGGGAGACACACTTATGGGTCAATAAGTGTGCAACTTGAAGTCAGTGATACATACACTCCAGGAGGGGAGTGATTCCCATGAGCACAGTCGAAACAGAATAAAACATAGGCGGTGCACAACCCGATATCCAGAAGCTAAGTGCAGATCCCCCCACCGGGAAGTAGCACGCCCATGCGTAAAAATGCAATATGAAGATATCACCCACTCAACGGATAAAAGAGCGGCTACATTCGCTTTCACGGCTGACGCCAGTGAAAGAATTTACTCACTAATTCAAACAGAGACGTCGGAACACACATTCACAAGAAACAAGGAACAACAAATAAAACAACTTATGTATCTAACAAGAAAAGAGATCAATCAACGACTCCATGCGAGTACCATGATTAAATATCACAAGGCTCAGCGGATACCCAGAGGCCTTCGAATAGCCCTGAAACCATCGCTATGTAAAAATTCTAAACCTTTTACCGAACGTTGGTTTGCCATACTCAACAAATGTAGCTTCGATTTAATATTGCTTATCATAGAGGAACTAGCAAAACTACTGGATGAACTTAAGACAGAAATAGAAACAGTCACGGAAGAACTAAAAAAAGGAGTATCAGAAGAAGAATTACAAAAAAATTTACATGACATACAAACCCAATTAGCCCATCACACACAAGAGGTGAACGAACGAAAACTAAGGAAATATAAAAGGGATACCCTTGATTATAAACTTCAAGAAGTTTACACATGGGCTGAAGTTTATGCCAGAAAGCGGCAAACCAAACAATATACATCACACACAGACACATCATCTACGGATAGCGACAGACCCAATGTTGGAAAACAACAATATAACCAACAAAAAACTACACCTACAGAGAGACCATCCACATCGGAGCCTTTTTTAGTCTCAGGCCCCGAAGAAATAGAAGACCCAGGAGGGGACGCAACAAAAAAAAAGAGAAAGCCCCACCATCAACCAGGAATGTAACTTCAAAGAAAGACAAAAAGAAACACCACTAAAAGATACGGATAATCTGGTGATGAACATCTCCAACCAACAGCTAAATGAGTTTCAAATAAACACATTACAACGAGGATTATCATTTGTACCCAGCGCACGCACCAATATATTGGAATTAGAAGTAAGCCTTTTTAAATTAACACGCAAAATGAGACTCAGACACTTTTTTGAAAATGCAGTAACAGAAAAGCTACCCAACAAGGAAGATGAACTAAAGGGATTGAAAACATCAAGTTCATATATGCCACCAATATCCCATAAAGCTATTGATCTTTTTGAAAATCTATGTAAGCAAGAAATAAACAAAATCAATACCAACAGAAAAAGCAAAAATCCAAATATGACTAAGAAGGAGTTCGGAGCCATAGAAAGCATAGCAAACAACGAAAAAATCATATGCCAAAAAGCAGATAAGGGAGGTGCTATGGTGATATTAAATACAGACTTCTACGAGGATTCAGTAAAAACACATCTAGGAGATACCAACACATATATGGAAATAGAAACAGATCCTACAGAAGAAATATGCAAAACCTTGCAAACAATACTTAAGCAAGCAGTAGAAAGAGGCACCATCAGTGAAAAGACGAAACACTACCTAACACAAGAAAATCCGAAGAGCCCATCCATGCACTTAGTACCGAAGGTACACAAACATCAACACAATCCACCATGTCGCCCTATAGTATCCACTAAAATGAGTGTTCATGAACCAGTGGGTAAATACATTGATAAACACCTACAACCACTAGTCATCAAGAACCTATCTTACATCAAAGATACCACCGATTTTCTGCTAAAATTACAACAGGTGAAAATGGAAGACAATACCATCATGGCCACAATAGATGTAAAAACGTTATACACAGCCCTTCCACACAAAGAAG
Organism: Lissotriton helveticus; assembly: GCF_964261635.1. Taxonomy (NCBI): domain Eukaryota; kingdom Metazoa; phylum Chordata; class Amphibia; order Caudata; family Salamandridae; genus Lissotriton; species Lissotriton helveticus. The sequence goes on from NC_136063.1 coordinate 180,616,836, forward strand.
GCTTAGAAGCCATAGAAAAAGCCCTCTTATACAGTACCTACCCAGAAGGTTTGCAGATTTTCTTGATGGAACTGATGCAATTTACACTGATGAACAGCTATTTTACCTACAATAACCGTTGGTTCATCCAACTAAATGGCACCGCGAAGGGAAATTGCGCCGCACCGGCGTACGCCAATCTGTTCATGGGATCATTTGAAGAGGAGCATGTTTACAACAACCAAGAATGGGCAACTCACCTTCTAACATACATAAGATTCATTGATGATATTTTTTTAATATGGAAAGGCACACAGGAGTCATTGGAACAACAATTAGAAATTTTGAACAATAGGAATGACAGAATAAAATTCACATGGAACATCAATGACACCACCATACAATATTTGGATGTAGAAGTCACCAAAAGCAACAAAACATTCACAACAAACTTGTATAGAAAATCAACGGACAGGAATAATCTGTTACAATATAAAAGTCATCACCCGCAATCACTGAAAAGACACCTCCCGTTCACGCAATTTCTCAGGGTAAGGAGAGTGGTCTCTGAAGAGAATGACTGTCAACAACAATTGAAAATAATGGCCAACAGATTTACAACTCGAGGATATCCTGAGGAAATTATACAAAAATCCATGGAAAGAGCACAGATGAAAACAAGAACTGAATTATTGACCTACAAACACAGAACAAAAGAACAACGCATAACTTGCGTGAGCAAATTCTCGAACGTTAGTGCCCAATTTAAACGAATAATACATAAGAATTGGCAAATAGTAAAATTGGAATCCGATTTCAAAGGTATATTTGACAAAGAACCACTATTTGCACATACAAGAGGTAAAAACATCGGAGAACTTTTAAAAACACAGAAACCCAAAACGAATCATCAGACCTACAAAGGAACGGTACCATGTTTAAATTGTGGCAACTGCCATAACATCATGAAGGGGGCTAACATCTATCACCCAATGAAAGGACATAAAATACCCTTAAGAGTAAACGCCACATGCGACACAACTAACATTGTTTACTTATTGAAATGCCCATGCGGCAGTGTTTACGTAGGACACACGGAAAGAAAGTTGAAAGTTCGGCTCACGGAGCACAAAAGTAATATAAGAACACATTCATCAAAATCGACAGTGGCCACACATTTTGCCGAAAAACAACATAACATCAACCAATTAAGGGCCTGTGTACTGGAAGTAATACCAAAAAAAGAAGGATTAATGAACAAAAAAAATCTTTTGAAAAGAGAGAACTATTGGATTTATTACCTCAGCAGTTTGAAGCCTATTGGAATAAACGATAGAACAGAATTTACTTGTCATCTGTGATTATGTCATATATCCATATTGATGAAAGACTTATAAAGCTGTATATATTTTCAGGATATATTTTCAGGATGTTGTAAATACAGTCGTGCATGCTCAGTGCACACCTTATCACATGGAATCTAGATTGATCTTGAACCTTTGATGTGATCTTTAGATTGTTAGCGTTAATGAACAGTAAAGTTATCGCACCATGTTTCAAAAAAAAGTTAGTCCAACACAAAGCGCATGGGCGAACCAGCGCGTAGTGAACATTCACTTTCCGCAGTGCTAGCGAAGCAGAACGGCCTCGCGTAGCAGAACGAGCAGGATTCACTTTTTTTAACCACAAGGTGAGAAATGGCGGGCGTAGTCATCTCATAAACAACACGAGTCGTTTGTCACGAACGTTAGTATCGAAGAGTAGTAGGGATTTCACCCACGGATATCTAACGTTTCAAGGTATTGAGCGCTTTAAATCACATGTTATACCCGATATCGGTATATATAACAGAGAGACCAAACACAGAGTTACGAAGCCTCACACCAAGTTAAACTCCCAATTACACCCGCAGCGCGTAAAAATAGTCTAACATTAAGCATATGATTGATGAGCACGTTTTGTTTGTTTTATTTTTAGACGTTCCCTGATGAAGGTGTAGTTTAACACCGAAATGCATTGGAACAATGGATTGTCTTGAATATTGAACAATAAGAAAAGTGTATTAAAATACCTTTGATTTTGAACCAAAAACCTTGCATGAAGCAAACTTTATTTGGAAGCATTTAAGTTGAACTTTACATTGAAATTTGGCTGGAGATTCCAGCGCTTGACATCTTGAATAAGTCCATCATTCCCAGGTGGAATACCTCGGTCATACCTTCGGTTAATGGACCCGTCGTGTTTTGGAGTCTTTCCCTGCTTTGTGGTATGTCTTTAGTTTTAGAATGTGGACCTGGCTTTCTGGCAGTTAGGCTTAAGCGTTGCCTGAGTGGAGAGTTTTGGTTGCAATATTGAATAAATTACATGTACTTTCTAAATTACCGGTTCCAGTCTAATTATTTAGTTTGTGCCTGTGAGTTTATAACCTGACAATAATTGCGAAGGGAAACAACATTTCATTCAATGCAAAAACATCACACTCATCAAAGAGAGGAAGAAAAACTGCCAGGCTGTGCCAGTAAAAACTAACTACACAGTGAGCAGAGAAATAACTTTGCTGAATAGAAGACGGAAAACAAAATATGACAATTTTTTAAAACTAAGCCATGACAACCTCTGCCTACGCCGGGTAGGCTAATGGACCTGGAAACTGTGGTCTCATCTTCTTGAGCGGTGTGATTTTATCTGACATCCAATGATGCATTTTGTTTTCTGTGTGAAGACCTTTTGATGAATCCTTTCCTTTCAGTATACTTCACTATCAGATATTCCAAGTATTTTGAGCTCAAATACCACATGCAGGTGTTATGTAGAGCAGACAAGGAAATTTTCTTGTGTCACCTGCAATGGATTAAACTCTGAAATCCTCGGAGGAGGTATTTGACCTTGTCAGTTTTTCTTTGTTGAACGGTTTTAAACATAGTAAGGTATTCAGCAAAGTATCAGCGTCATCAAGATTATAAAATTCATAGCTCTGCATAGATCAGCCAGTAATCCAAAAGAAAGTCAAGAAAGTAAAGGGGCAAACCTTCGCCTATGGAATCAAGTGAATCCATACAGGTGAGGGGTAGAACTTAGAGTATGATGCTCCTCAGGTCAAATTCTGCTGTCCACATAATGGGAATGGGAGGGTGGATCCACAATGTGGGTGAATATTCCCTCCCAGGGCTGAAAAGGTGGCAGAGGACACATTTTGTATATTTATAAATGGTGCAAAGATGATCAGCGGTGGAGGAAGCATAAGATCCAGATGGGTTCAAGTACGTTTATTCACCGCCTAGAGGTGCCTCACAAGCCCAACATTCTAAGGTAGCCTTCAGAACCCCTCAGTGGGAACATTATATTTAACACCTTCAATGCTACAGGATATTTTCCTCCTGTGCTGCAGATCGATATTTAGCTCAGCTCGTCATCAGCACACAAGCAGTGTACTGCATGACGAGCTGAGCTCGTCATGAGCATGGAAGGGGTTAACAAGCATTTACAATGCAATCGTCTAGGCATTAATAAAGGTAGAGCTATTGGCATTGCTCATGACATTTTTTTTTTAATCCTAAATAAATGGCATTGTCATTTACATTGCCAATAGCTTAATCGTTAAATAAATGGCATTGTCATTTACAATGCCAATAGCTTAATAGCTCGCAAATGCATGACCTATTGCATTTACACCCACACAGCCACACACATAAAGCCACACATACAGAGCCACCCACACACACACAGAGCCACACACACAGCCCCACACACACAGCCCCACACACACACACTGAGCCACACACACACAGCCCCACACACACACACAGCCCCACACACACACAGACAGCCCCACACACACATACAAACACAGCCCCCCCACACACACACAGCCCCACACACACACAGAGCCCCACACACACACAGAGCCCCCCCACACACACAGAGCCCCCCACACACACACAGAGCCCCCCCCCACACACACAGAGCCCCCCACACACTCACAGAGCCCCCCCACACACACAGAGCCCCACACACACAGAGCCCCACACACATAGAGCCCCACACACACAGACACACAGAGTCCCCCCACACACACACTACCGTAACGTTAACACGGCCACCATTTTGAAAGTAATACATTGAGCAGAGCCCCCCCCCCACACACACACACACACACACAGAGCCCCCCCCACACACACACTACCATAACGTTAACACGGCTACCATTTTGAAAGTAATAACATTAAGTACTGTTCGCTATTAAAAAGATTGGAGACAGTAACTTACGTAAACGCAATAGGATATGCAGCCTAAATCTGAGCCTTAAAATCGGGAGCACAGCAGACCCAGTAATATGCTGCCTTCTTGAAACAGTACTATGAACATAGTATTGGCGGTCATGAGTATATACAATTCTGCGGTTTGAATTTTTGTCTTGTCCGGGCAGGGCAGGAGAATCTTTGGTAGCTGAGTTGTTCAGCCCTGTAATATATGTTCCACGGCTATTTTCTAGGCAAGACAGTCTCCCTCTGAAGTCCCGCCCAACATTGGTAGCAGCAGTCTCTAGCCAGGATTCGACATGGGGTTTCACTCACCTCCTCTGCCGTCCAAAACGAGGCTTCGGCTTTTTTGTACATCTGCCAAATGTCGTGATACTTGATGGTGGAAGATGACAAAACATTGAAGGTTCTCTCTAAGCAGAGGCTCATCCTGCACCCCCGACAGCCGGCTCTCTTTACTCTCCACCTAAATGAGTACAGCAAGTTTTTAAAAAAAAAGTCAATACATATCTACGAGTCGATAACTGCTAAACTACCCCCTGAAGAAGAAGTCCAGGTACAAGTGACAAGAACCAACAACATAAATTGACACTCCCCCAATGCGGACCTGTCGGTTATCTTAATACTCCCGAACCCCTAAACCCACCCAACAGCACAAAACTATCACTTTTCGCTCATCAAGATGAAGTGAGGTTCTGTGATTTTGCGTGCTTTTAAAGTGCACGACTTTCTTTTCTAAACATGGGTTTTTGCCATGCGTCGTGACTGCCATCTGGTGTTGCCTTTTACGTAGGCCTCAGAAGTTAGTCTGCCAGCAAAGCAGTCTGACCTTTTGTGGGTCATGTATACATTAACTAAGGTTTCCTTCGTGCGCTGGAGTTAATTTCAGAAGCTGGCCTTTCACCTGGAATTGACCCTGCCAAGACAATTTCCCTGCAAGATCGTTATCCACTTTCCCAATCACCATTCAAGACATTTGTTAACTTTTAAGTTTCTTTACGTTTCTGTTATCTTGCTCATTATCTGAAACTACTTTTCATTACTGTTTCTTCATTTCATGGGTTACGCTTTCAATTAAGGGTTTGTCCGGGCCTTCCAGATTATTTTTTAGATATGCCTAAATATTAACTTGTGGGTTGGGACACTGTAAAATGAGCTTTACTATATGATGCTGTGTGATGTTATGTATTTTCTATTGGTTGAATTTTGGTGCATGGGCGTGCATTTTAAATGTACCTTTTTGTGTATAAATAGGGATGTCTCGCCTTAGTAAAATTGAGCAGTTTCTTGAGTTGTACACTGTGTTGTATTGCTGGGATTTCTGCTACTAGCAGCAGCTAATAAATTTGATCTCTGACGCCACCTAGAAGTATTCCGTGTCTCTGTATACCAAGGCAAGGGAACCCAGAGGACTTTGAGCGTGTCCCTGACGCCGCTGGGTACTTGAAATCCCAGTTCTTCAGTTGGCGCGGCCAACGTGGGACGACTTCAGTGGTACCGGTCCAAGCCCGAAGATTGCGAGGAGCCACGTGAGGAAACTCTGGAGGAGGGCCCCCACTTCATCGACCCCTGCATGTCGACGTGGACCAAAGGTCTTTTCTGCGAGGCTTCCCGCTTTCCAACGGCTACGAAGGACTGCTGCCCTGACTGTCGCCTTGTCTTGGACCCTCCGATTGATGTTTGTAAAGCGAGACGATAAACGGTCTTCTGGTGGCGTGACAGATATTTGGTTAAGTATAAGTGGGTCGCTCCCACGACTTTGTCTGGTTCCTTGGTTTTGATGTGGTTGCTGCAGTACCCAAAGCCGAAGGGCTTGTATATTTACGAGTGTATCATTTTTTGATTCCCTTTGAAGTTTGAAACCAGACTAGTGAGCAAGATGCCAGGTCTTGGTAAATTTGGTAATTGGTTTGTTTGTGGTAGTAACAGGGAATCCCAATTGGAGGATTCATGTCCGATACCTCCGGTTGGAACTCCGACTTATGAGCTCGATTCTAAACACGGAGTGGGTCCCATTACGTATAATGAAGTATGGGTCCCCTACACTAAAAAGGATGGTGTTTTGCAATGGCCCCCACATGGTAGTTTTGAAACAGAGATTTTAGACAATCTAGAAGTTAAGCTATTTAAGAAGAAAGCCCGGCCGGCAATATTTGACTATTTCCGCCTTTGGCGTAAGGAAGCCAAACAGAGAGAAATTAAACAAGCAAAGAGAGATAGGAAAGATAAGAATATGTCAGTACTACAAGCTGCTAGACAGTTTAAGGAAGATGGAGAAGAGCGTGCGAGGGAAGTTTTAGATAGACAGCGTTGTATGGCCATAGATAAATGTTATCCGGCCTTGCCGTCTTCTCCTCCAAAAGTGATTGAAGACCTTGAAAAAGATCCTTTGATCTCTCATTTACTGAGATTGCCACCTCCCTATGTGCAGGGTGCTACTGCGCCTCTATAACCCCCGGTTGTTCCACCCTTTGTTGTTCAACCTCCTGCTGTTGTTCAGCCACAGCTCCACAGATGGTTTTGCCTCCTCCTGCGCAACCCATTCTAGGGTCGCAAGCTTTGCTACCAGCTTTGCCTCTAACTCCTTTGCCTTCCGCTTCTACATATGAGACTCCTACTGTTCTTATTCCTACACCTTCTTTGCCTCAAAATACTTATTCTCCTGTTCTTATGTCTGCTTCTTCTTCTTCTGTTTGAAAACGAATGACAGAAACGGTTTCTAATTTGTTGTCACCATTGTTTGGGTCACTGAATATGACCCCTGTTTCGGAGCGTAAGCAGAGTCGTAGTCAGCTTCCTGGTTCCGAGGAACGGGCTGTGTTGGATTTGTTGGCTCGGAAATGGATTATAAATGCCTCAAGGTATAGTTTGCCAGCGGTTATGGATGTTTTCTTTCAGTGGGATCCGCCTAAGCAAAGGTATGTTTTTAATGTGATGTGTATGTTTTTGCATCAGGAATGGGAAGATAATGATTTGGGTTTAATCCCGCAGGAACTACTTGATGTTCAGTCGGATTTTGCTAAAGGGATGATAGCGGAATCTGATATTACAGATGCCGTAGAGACGATACTGGCTTTTAGATCTAGCCTTCCGCCTCAGACATTGTACGAACCTGATTCCTCTATTAGAAGAAAAGCGAGACAGTATCCCATGAGAGAAGTTCCTCCGGTATGGAAAGAAGTAGATCAGGCTAATGTAAATCAGGGTATTCAGGCCGCTCCTGCTCATTTTCAACGAGTATGGGTGCATGTCCCTTGGAAGGGAGCAGAGGTCTTGGCTCTTAAGCAGACCTTACCTGACCCTTGTAAGAATCCTGCTGGTTATTACAAGGAGTTGTCCCAGACAGTTGAAGCGTGTATTATGAATTTAGCTGACATCGATATGTTGATGGGTAATGTAGTCCCCAACCTTTGTGGGCGAAGATTCGTCATGAGAATCATGCTGCTAAATTAGGTGATACCTGGGCGAATATTGTTGCTGCAGATGGTAGACAGGAGGGAGGTGCTAAACCTGAACCTCTAGTTTCAGAATTACCAGGTAGAATTATTAATTTGATGAAAACGATGATGCCCGCTTTACGAGTAAATTGGGATAAGTTAGCAGCATGTAAGCAGAAGAAAGACGAGAGTGTATCTGATTTCTTCACTAGGTTTGAAGAGACGTTTATTGATCATAGTGGTCAGGATATGAGTACGGAGGGTGGTCAAAGGTTGTTTGTGGATAAATTTGTCTTTAATGTGCTTCCCGAACTTTCTAATAAGTTAAAGGACTCTGAGAGTTCATGGGCTGTCTCTTCGTGGGCCCAGATATTGGCTACTGCACTATATTACGAGAATAGGGATAAAGATGAGAAGGATAAAGTAGAGAAGAAAACGAAAGAGTTAAAGACGAAAGTTCTTTTGCAGCAAGCTTATCCGCCTCGTCAGAATCAGCCTCAGTTTCAGCAACCTCCACAATTTCAGAGATTGTTACAGAAGCCTGAGCCCTATGTTCAGCGATTCTTTCCTGGCCCTAATCAGTGTGCTTATTGTAGAGAGGAAGGTCATTACAAGAATAGTTGCCCGGCTTTGTTACAGCGTGCGAATGGTGTATCTGGTCAGAGAGGTCGTGGTAGTTTTCAGCAAGCTCCTAGGGGTAGGGGACGTGGTGTGATCCCTCAGAATGAGCGTTCCTCTTCCCTACAGAATTCTGTGAATTATTTTGACAGACAGAATGTTCCGAGGGGTCAGTCTGCCCAGTATTATGTTGAGGATTATTATGTCGAAGGGGAGAGTTCTGGTTATAATGATAACTAGGACAGCCAAGGACAAAGAGAGGGAGTAGTGTCAGTTCCAGTAGACCAGAGTGGACCTTATGTTGAAGTGATTACATCATGTGAGGTAGAACCTTTTCTTTTGGATACTGGTGCGATGAAGAGTTCTATCATGCACTCTAAACTTCCTGGCGCACCTTTGTCTGGCTTGACCAATGTTTCAGTAGGATTTTCAGGCGCCCCAGTTCGTAATCCGGTTTCTAGCCCTTTGTCACTTTCCATTGGCCCTTGTCAATTGGAAGCTCCACTTATTTTAACGACTGGTTGTGGTGAGAATCTGTTGGGTTTGCACTTGCTCAAAAGATTGTATGCGACATTGCATTGTTCTCCTTCAGGAGTACAACTTACCCTCGGTAAGAAAGTGATTTCTCCAATGTATTTGTCTAAGGATGGTTTGCCACTGGAATTGCGTTCGCTTCCTGATACAGTTTGGGCTACAGGTCCAAATGATGTTGATCTTTTGCAGATTCCACCTTATGTTGTCACCCTTAATTCAAATGCTAGGCTACCTCGTATTCCCCAATACAAGATCTCGAGTGATGGTGAGAGAGCTCTTTTAGCGATTATCTATGATCTGGTTGAGAAGGGTGTAGTTGAGGAAACGAGAGGTAATGTGTGTAACAGTCCTGTTTGCCTGTCCTTAAACGTACTGATGCTTCTCAGCCACCTGTGTACAGGTTTGTGATCGACCTTCGAGAGGTCAATAAGATAGTAGTGCCACAGTTTCCTGTGGTACCTGATATCACTGCTTTGTTGACTTTGATTCCTGCTTCGGCAGCTTGGTTTTCTGTCATCGATTTGAAGAATGCTTTCTTCAGTATTCCTATTGCTGAGGAGAGCAGGGATATTTTTGGCTTCTCATTAGGAGGCCAAAGCTTCCGGTTTAAGAGAGCTCCCCAAGGTTATTGTGAAAGTCCCTCCATCTATAGTCAAGCGTTGAAAACTCAGCTTGACCGTTTTGTGTTACCTGTTGGTGCTACTCTTATTCAGTACGTCGATGATTTGTTAATTACTGCTGATGATGAAAAGATTTGTAAAGAGGCTACTCTTTCTTTGTTGCGGTATTTGTCTGACCTTCATCATATAGTGTCACCTTCAAAGTTGCAATATTGTCGCCAAGAAGTGACCTACTTAGGTCATCTCTTGTCGAAGGAGGGAAGGAGATTGACCCCAGAACGTATTCAAGCGATTGCGCAAATGAATGTACCATCCACACAGAGAGAAGTGCGTTCCTTTTTAGGTATTACATCGTATTGTATACAGTGGATCCCCAATTTTTCCTTGCTAGCGAAACCACTGTTGGCATTGACTCTGAAAGATACTCCGCATCCTCTTCCGTGGTCTGACGAATGTCAGAAAAGTTTTTCTGAACTACGCGATGCATTGTGTTCGGCTCCTGTGTTGGGTACTCCAGACTATAGTAAGCCTTTCACGTTGTACGTGCACGAGAGAGAAGGTTGTGCGTTGTCAGTGTTGACACAACCATTTGGGGACAAGCAGCGTCCATGCGCGTATTTTTCAGCAACGTTAGACCCGGTTGCTAAGGCGTTGCCTAGTTGTCTGAGAGCTACAGCTGCAGCGGCTGTTTCTATTCGACAGTCTGCTGGTTTGGTATTGTCCTATACGTTGATTGTGATGGTCCCACATGCAGTGGTTACCTTATTGAACAGGACTAAGACACAGCACCTTACTAGTGCACGTCTGTCAGGTTACGAGTTGACATTGTTGGCTAGTCATGTGTACATTAAACGATGTAATATGCTGAATCCAGCTACGTTGTTACCGATCTCTACAGAGACGGATACTCAGGAACAGCATGATTGTTTTCTTCGTACAGAGGAAGAAACGAAAGCTAGAGTTGACCTGAGGGATAGTCCCCTTACGGATGTTGATGGTACCCTATGGGTAGATGGTTCGTGTTTTAAGCTTCCGAATGGTGAAACGACTGCAGCGTATGCTATTACAACTTTACATGCAGTTGTTGAGACAGCACGCATACCACAGAATTCTGCGCAAGCAGCAGAGTTGATTGCATTCACAAGAGCGTGTGTGTTGTCAGAAGGAAAGCGAGTGAATGTTTACACCGATAGCCAGTATGCGTTTGGTGTTGCCCATAGTTTTGGGAGTTTGTGGAGAGAGCGTGGGTTCCTTACTTCGCATGGGACAAAAATACAGCATGGGCAGTTCGTGAATGAACTTTTGGAATCTCTCACTCTCCCAAAGCAGATTGCAATTATGAAGTGTAGTGCGCATAAGAAAGTTGTGGATGATGTTGGTCGAGGGAATGCGTTTGCGGATGAAGTTGCAAAGGAAACGGCGAAAGACATGATGAGCCGTATGTATGTTGCAGGCCCAGATAATTGGGTTATGGCTGGTGGAATGTGTGAAGACACAATAGAAAGTGTGAAAACGATTCAGGCTGAAGCGACTGAGAAAGAAGTGAGTGTTTGGAGAGAGACTACGGGTATGTTGGGTTCAACAGGTTGTTGGGTTGAGTTGTCAGAACACCAGCGATGGTTGCTGCCTGATGCGTATGTGCTCCCAGTGGTTAAAATGGCTCATGGAATGGCTCACATAAGTTCGAACGGAATATGCAAGTTGTTGGCTCCAGTTTGGCAGAATGCTGGAATTCCGAAATGTGCAGAGAACGTGGTGAAACATTGTATGATTTGTCTGAAGTATAATCCTGGTAAGGGAACTCCAACTCCAGCTGGTCATTTTGCTCCTCCGACGTATCCTTTTGAGGTGATACAGCTAGATTATATACACATGGAGAGATGCAATACTTTGAAGTATGTCCTTGTGGTTGTTTGTGCCTTTTCCAGGTGGATAGATGCCTACCGCCTAAAAGATAATACTGCCTTGTCTACAGCCAAGGTTTTGCTGAGAGAGTACTTCCCTAGGTATGGTTTGCCGAGAATTGTATGGTCGGACAATGGGAGTGAATTTGTGGGTCAAATAAGTGTGTGCTGGATTGGGAATAAATCCAAAGTTCCATGCAGCGAATCACCCCCAGTCTGCTGGACTTGTTAAATGTTACAATGGTACCTTGAAGCTGAAATTAGCTAAGGTACAAGCGAGCACTGGTCTTACATGGCCGGATGCCTTGCCGTTGGCTCTTTTGTCAACAAGGACGACTGTGCATTCTCGAGTGGGACTTAGTCCGTATGAAATCGTGTTTGGTAGTCCTGCGAATGTTTGGGGTGAGCCTCGTCCTAAGAATACAGCAGTATTGAGTACCCTATATTGGTGGATTACTTACATGACTTGACTGCTAAATTACGTGTTCTCCACTAACAGGTCCATGACAGTTTACCGACAGCAACTGTGGATCCAGGACACATGATTCAACCCGGCGATTATATTCACACGAAGAATTTTCAACGAACAAAGAATTTGGAGCCGAGGTGGACTGGACCGCATTTAGTTTTGTTAGTGACTCGAACCTTCTGTTAGAGTAGCTGGCAAGAAAAACTGGGTGCATGCCACCCATACGAAAAAGTTCCATTGCCCTTACCATATGACAAGTGGGTGAGGGGAGGTATAGCCGATTCTGAATGTGAAAAAACTCCTAGATTTGTTCCATTTAGTGATGCTCATTTGACATGGACACAGTCAGAACGCGAGGATGATGATGTTCTGCAAGCTGCTGTGCCTCCTCATCTAAAGATTGACACCACCAAACCGGAACTTTTATTTAAGGATCCAACTGTACCTAATAAAGAACGCTACGATCTAAGACCGCGAAAGACTGTACATATGGACAAATAAAGTTGAAACTGGAATTTTTTATATAGTGAATTACACCTCGTCAGATCAAGAGACTTTTTTTGCTTTTTCCTTTTTCCAGTCACCATTCGGACTCAGCTGTAAGGTCGCAGTGTAAAGACTTGGGAGTGCAAGCCGAAGACACAAGGTCGAGGTTCTGGTTGGTCTCAGGGCGTTCCCTGGACTGACAGACGCATTCCTTAGCACGGAACACCCAACCGCCGCAAACAGCACGTTTAGAGGATGGAGTCTTTTGGGTCTGAGAAAGGTGTTGAGAAAAGTGGTTTCAAAATGAAAATGTGTACATTGGTTCGTAGCAAATGTTTTTTAATAATGTTATTCCTTATGCTTGTGAATATTACGTTAGCTTGTGTGGGTTGGATTTTCTATGTCACACAATTGCCGCTTACATCAAGTTCAAGTTCGGAAATTTGTATAGCACACTACTCACCCAGAGAGTCTCAAGGCGCTTGGGTGGGAAGTAGGAGGGGGGGGGTACTTTACTTATCGAATATCCAAGTTTTAAGTTGCTTTCTGAAGGAGAGGTGGTTCTGTACAAGGCGGAGGTGGGTGGGGAGAGAATTCCAGGTTTTGGCCGCTAGGTAGGAAAAGGTTCTTCCTCCCATGGTGGATCTATGGATGCGCGGAATTGCGGCGAGGGCTTGATTGGATGATCGTAGTTGGCGGGTGGGGGTGTAGAAGGACAGTCGCGTGTTGAGGCATTCGGGTCCTAGGTCGTAGAGGGCTTTATGTGCGTGGGTGAGGAGACGGAACGTTATTCTCTTGTTGACGGGGAGCCAGTGGAGGTCTTTCAGGTGACCGGAAATGTGAGCTTGGCGGGGGATGTCCAGTATGAGTCTGGCTGAGGCGTTTTGGATGCGTTGGAGTTTTTTCTGTAGTTTGGCTGTGGTTCCGGCGTAGAGGGTGTTTCCGTAGTCCAGTCGACTTGTGACCAGTGCATGGGTGACTGTCTTTCTTGTTTCGGTGGGGATCCAGCTGAAGATTTTTTTGAGCATGCGTAGGATGTTGAAGCATGAGGATGAGACGGCGTTGACTTGTTTGGTCATCGAGAGGGAGGAGTCCAGGATGAAGCCCCGGTTACGTGCTTGGTCCGGAGGTATGGGTGCGGTTCCCAGGGCTGGTGGCCACCATGAGTCGTCCCAGGCGGAGGGGGATGATCCTAAGATGAGGACTTCCGTTTTGTCCGAGTTTAGTTTAAGCCGGCTGTTCTTCATCCACTTGGCTACTTCTTTCATTCCTTCGTGTAAGTTGGTTTTGGCGGTGTTAGGGTCTTTGGTGAGGGAGAGGATCAGCTGGGTGTCGTCTGCGTAGGAGATGATGTTGAGGTTGTGTTGGCGTGCAATGGATGCGAGGGGACTCATGTATACGTTGAAGAGGGTGCGACTGAGTGATGATCCTTGTGGTATGCCGCAGATGACTTCGGTGGCCTCTGATCTAAAAGGGGGAGGCGGACTCTCTGGGTTCTTCCGGCGAGGAACGACATGATCCAGTCCAATGCTTTTCCTTGTATTCCTTTGTTGCTGAGGCGTTGTATGAGGGTGCTATGACAGACTGTGTCGAAGGCTGCGGAGAGGTCAAGTAGGATGAGGGCAGCTGTTTCTCCGTTGTCCAGTAGAGTTCGGATGTCGTCTGTTGCTGCGATGAGTGCGGTTTCGGTGCTGTGTTTGGCTCGGAAGCCGGATTGTGAAGGGTCGAGGGATTTGTTGGTTTCGAGGAAGGCGGCGAGCTGACTGTTGAAGGCTTTCTCAATCACTTTGGCAGGGAATGGGAGGAGCGATATGGGGCGGTAGTTCTTGAGTTCAGTGGGGTCTGCTGTGGGTTTCTTCAGAAGGTCGCTGAGTTCCGCATGTTTCCAGCTTTCCGGGAAGGTAGCGGAGTTGAGGGAGTAGTTGATGACGTCTCGGAGATGGGGTGCGATGATGGAGTCTGCTTTGTTGAAAATGTGGTGGGGACATGGGTCGGTTGGCGATCCTGAGTGGATGGAGTTCATCAGGCGGATGGTGTCTTCAGTGGAGATTGGGTTCCAGGCGAGGAGGTTGTTAGAGGGGGGTGTTGGTTCAGAGGTGGGTGGAGTGGACTGGTCTCCATGCTGGTTTTCAAAGCTGTTATGTATGTCGGCGATTTTGTTGTAGAAGAAGGAGGCTAGGGAGTCGCAGAGGTCTTGGGAGGGAGTGATGTCGTTGGTGCCGGAGGTCGGGTTGGTAAATTCTTTGACGATGTTGAATAGTTCCTTGCTGTTGTGGGCGTTGTTGTCCAGTCGATCCTTGAATGCTGATTTCTTGGAGGAACGGATCAGTTGGTGGTGTTTGCGGGTTGCGTTCTTGAAGGTGGTCAGGTTGTCAGTGGTTGGGTTTTTTTCTCCAGGTTTTCTCGAGGGTGCGACATAACTTCTTGGATTCCTTAAGGTCGTTGTTGAACCAGGGGGCTTTTTTGTTACCTTGCTTGATTTGATGGTTTTTCAAGGGTGCTAGTTCGTCTGCGCTGTGGGTGATCCATTGTGTGAGGTTGGTGGCTGCTTGGTTTGGGTCTGATGATTTGGCAGGAAGGTTTTGGTGAAGCGATGTGAAGAGCTGGTCGGTAGTAATTTTGTTCCAGTTTCTTCGGGGAATAGGTTGTGGGGGGTTTGGGTCGTGGTCTTATTGTAGTTGAAGTGAACGCAGCTGTGGTCCGTCCAGTGGAGGGCTGTGGTGTGATTGAAGGAGATGTGCTTGCTGGAGGTGAAGATTGGATCGAGCGTGTGTCCGGCATAGTGGGTGGGGGTATTGACAAGTTGTTCGAGTCCGAGGTTGGCCAGGTTGGCCAGAAGGGTGGTGGTGTTGGAGTCGTTTTTGTTTTCCAGGTGGTAGTTGAGGTCTCCCAGTAGAATATAATCCTCGGAGGGGAGGGCGTGTGGGCTGATGAAGTCCGTGATGTCATTGCTGAAATGTGTGCGGGGTCCTGGTGGTCTGTAGATGAGGGTGCCTCTGAGTGTGGTCTTGGGGTCTGTGTGGATCTGGAAGTGGAGGTGTTCGGCGGACGTGAGGTTGTCGTCGGAACTGGTTGTGATGCGGATGGTGTTTTTATGGACGATGGCGATGCCTCCTCCTGTTTGGTTGGTGCGGTCCTTCCAGATGATCTTGTAGCCGTCCGGGATGGCTATGGCGATGTCGGGTGTTGATGAGGCGTTCATCCATGTTTCTGTAAGAAAGGCGACATCCGGTGATGTAGTGTCGAGTAGGTTCCAGAGTTCAATGGCGTGTCTGTGGACCGAGCGGGTGTTGAGTAGGATGCACTTTAGGTGGTTAGTGTCGGAGCTCTTGTTGGAGTCTGTGGATTTGGTGTGGGTCCTGATGCAGGCGAACTTGCAGGAGTGGCAGGTGAAGGGTCCATGGGTGTGTCCTGGGGCGGCTTGGTAGCAGTCTGGGAGATGGCCGGGGTTGAGTGCCGAGAGGGTGACAGCGTCGTACTTTATGCGGGTGGAGTGGATTTTGCGGGGGACAGGGGGTCTGGCGCTGGGCGCGGTCCAGGCGCGGACGGGCGTAGACGGGCTTACCTTTGGCACACCTTCGGCGCGCAAGGGGCGCGACCGCTGCGCGTAAGAGCATCTATCATAAATGGGTAGTGGAGGGGGGGGAGCGAGGGAGGAGCAGCTGGGAGGCGGGAGCGGGGAGGAGGGACGGGCCAGGAGTCAACAACAAAATGGCAGCACAAACAACAAGCGAAACAGGGGCACCACTGGAGCAATGCTACGATCTGGGCAGTGGAAGCGGCACAAAGAGGCAAAATTCAGCAGGCGATGCGAGCAGTGCAACAATGGCAAATTAGCCCAAAGAGCAAAGGCACAACAATTAGCAGCAAGCGCTACGATATCAGACAAAGTTACAGGCAATGATATAGCATCAAGCGCTACGATACCAGGCAGCAAGCGCTACGATATCAGACAAGGTTACAGGCAATGATATAGCATCAAGCGCTACGATACCAGGCAGCAAGCGCTACGATATCAGACAAGGTTACAGGCAATGATATAGCATCAAGCACTACGATACCAGGCAGCAAGCGCTACAATACCAGACAATGTTACAGGCAATGATATAGCATCAAGCACTACGATACCAGGCAGCAAGCGCTACAATACCAGACAATGTTACAGGCAGCAAGGATGGTCAGGGAGCGTGGGAAGCGACCGCTTCAGAGGAATCCAAGACGGTCACAGTGCTAGTCAGGAAGGGACAAGCCTTATCTCTCAGTGGGAGGGAGGAGCAGCTGGGAGCAACTGTTTCTCCACATGAGTTTCAAGGTAATGGTCAGAACCCGAGCGCTCAGCTTGGTAAGCGTGTATGTGTTCACACATACGTTTATACGTCCCAGAAATCTCCTCCGTTTGTGCCAGCTAAAGGCACGTATTTTGTCTGTCACGATAGAGCATACACATGGTTGCCATCTGATTTTTCCGGCACATGTTACGTGGCATTTTTGCTTCCCCCTACATACACTGCTGTTTTCGATTACCATAAGACAAGATATGGTAGAGGTGTAATCGATGCGAAAGATACTGTCGCACAAGAAGCTGGAGACTTCTTTAAGGGTTTCCTACCCTTTTGGGGTCCTATGGCTAATAGTAGGAATATTCGTGAGCTTACGAGAGTGGTTGAGGCCACTATAAATGAGACTGCAGGTGCCCTTAGCAAAATTACAGCTGAGCTTCAAGCGGATCGCCTTATGACATTACAGAACCGCTTTGTTTTAGATATTATACTTGCAGATAGAGGTGGGGTATGCAAATTGATTAGATCTAGTTGCTCCGTTTTCATACCAGATAATGCCCCGACAGTGTACCAAGCCATCTCTAGACTACATAAGATCTCTGAGTCTATTCATGTGGACAAAGGAGACTGGTCGTTGATGGGATGGTTATGGGAATTGTTGTCCAAATGTGGATGGAAGATTTTGATGTTCCTTGGTATGGTGTTAGCTATCCTTTTGTTGTGTTGTTTATGCATCCAGTGTGGTCCCGCCATTTGTAGTCTTTGTGCTACGATCTGTGTGAGAAGACCAGTCCCGAGAGAAGTGAAGGATAATAAGATGATGTTACAGCAACACCTTGATGACCTGATGAGAATAGATATAGACCTAGATTCAGATTGACATGAGTTTAGGCTATTGCCTACGTAATGGCAAAAGGAGGGGCAGAGGTTCTGTGATTTTGCGTGCTTTTAAAGTGCACGACTTTCTTTTCTAAACATGGGTTTTTGTCATGCGTCGTGACTGCCATCTGGTGTCGCCTTTTACGTAGGCCTCAGAAGTTAGTCTGCGAGCAAAGCAGTCTGACCTTTTGTGGGTCATGTGTACATTAACTAAGGTTTCCTTCCTGCGCTGGAGTTAATTTCAGAAGCTGGCCTTTCACCTGGAATTGACCCTGCCAAGCCAATTTCCCTGCAAGATCGTTATCCACTTTCCCAATCACCATTCAAGACATTTGTTAACATTTAAGTTTCTTTACGTTTCTGTTATCTTGCACATTATCTGAAACTACTTTTCTTTACTGTTTCTTCATTTCATGGGTTACGCTTTCAATTAAGGGTTTGTCCGGGCATTCCAGATTATTATTTAGATATGCCTAAATATTAACTCGTGGGTTGGGACTCTGTAAAATGAGCTTTACTTTATGATGCTGTGTGATGTCATGTATTTTCTATTGGTTGAATTTTGGTGCAGGGGCGTGCATTTTAAATGTACCTTTTTGTGTATAAATAGGGATGTCTCGCCTTAGTAAAATTGAGCAGTTTCTTGAGTTGTACACCGTGTTGTATTTCTGAGATTTCTGCTACTAGCTGCAGCTAATAAATTTGATCTCTGATGCCACCTAGAAGTATTCCGTGTCTCTGTATACCAAGGCAAGGGAACCCAGAGGACTTCGGGCGTGTCCCTGATGCCGCTGGGTACTTGAAATCCCAGTTCTTCAGAAGCACCCTTTACACCTGGGAGGCCACTGCCGTCAAGCATACCATTTATACAACCCATCCATTCAAGCCTATGTACCCAGCAACACGACACGCATAGCATGCGTAATTCCAATGCTCAATCAAGCCCTTAGACGGGCTGCCGCCATTTAACTACACTCGCCTGGCTCACCGATCCACCGGGTCACCTCACATTACCCCACAGAGCGGGATACGGAACCGTACGCTTGTCTTAACCCTCTCCAAAAAGGCAACCCACTCACCGTTTCCTTCTCAGCTTCATTGAAGATGTTCCGTGCAGTCTTGGTAGCCAGTACTTTATACAACCCATTCTTTCAAGCCTATGTACTTGAATTCAGACATACTGTAGGAACAAATTCATGCACTCGACCTAACCCCACCCTGTCCTATGTAGGCGTTCTATTGGCGAATTGTGAGATCGCACAAGATGGCGCGGATATTCAGGTTGGGGTCTGTCGATGTTACTCGGCAATAGGCACTCTGGGGTACTTGGTACAGACAGAAAGGAGTTAGGTTGTGGTGGCAAATACATTTAGCGCCAAACAACGGCAGGCTAATGCTGTACCCAGCAACACGACACGCATAGCATGCATAATTCCAATGCTCAAACTAGCCGTTAGACGGGCTGCCGCCATTTAACTACACTCGCTTGGCTCACCGGGTCACTTCACATTACCCCACAGACCAGGATACGGAACCGTACGCTTGTCTTAACTCCCTCCAAAGAGGCAACCCACTCACCGTTTCCTTCTCAGCTTCATTGAAGATGTTCCGTGCAGTCTTGGTAGCCAGTAACCGGGTGCTGCTAAGTGTCGGCGGCTGTACGGGGGAAAGGAAAACAAGCCGTTAGACGGGCTGCCGGCATTTAACTACACTCGCTTGGCTCACCGATCCACCGGGTCACCTCACCTCATCCCACTGACCGGGATACGGAACCGTACGCTTGTCTTAACCCCCTCCAAAAAGGCAACCCACTCACCGTTTCCTTCTCAGCTTCATTGAAGATGTTCCGTGCAGTCTTGGTAGCCAGTACCCGGTGCTGCTAAGTGTGGCTGTACGGGGAAAGGAAAAAAAGGGAATGAGCGAGCAGGAACATATTAAAACGAGAAAAAAATAAAAACTTACCTAGAGTGGCAGCGGGGCTGTTTCTGACAAAAAAAAAATGGCTGACGCAAAGGTCCGAAATTTTTGCGATTCAGGGGCGTGTTTTTTGCTGAGTGATGGATGACGTCACAGGTAGAAAGAACGCAAAAAAACCACGACCCCGAATCCGAAAAAGACAGGGCTTGAACCGAGTGATGCCCCTCTCCTCCAATGGCTGGCCTCCGTTTCGGAAGCCAGCCAATGGAGAAGAGGGGCGGGTTCAAGCCCCTAACTAAAAAACATAAAATCTTCGGACTCAGCCCACTGCTACGCAGTGCGACGGTCCTTGACCTAAAAATGGAGAGGAGGGGGGAGAGGACGGTAACTAGTGGGAAGAATTAAATTACAAGAATAATCTGTAGAATATCCCGAATTTACTGAGAGTCCTGCTAGCCTATAGGGCAATCTAGCAATTCCAAAGGGCCTATTGTGAAAGGTCAATGTGTGGACCGTTTTTTGGCTGGTTTGTTGACCTCTTTTGTGGTCTGGTGGCCCAGACTTTACTGTCGATTTCCTTGATATTACAAAAAGCATTGCATGCAGGAAGCAAACATATTTGCAGTCTCTAAAACCTTGCAAATACCTATACAGAGTGTCTTAAGAGGTTGAATACTGTCCCAATTTGCAGAAAGCTGGCCACTCTTTTAGCTATCCGAATCGCTAATGGGGGATACTTTCAGTACCGGAGCCTATTTTCTATGGCAGTTTTTCTGCCCAAGTCCAACCCGTAGTTCATCATGTTTCTTGGCATGGAGAGAGGAGGGTAGGGGGAGGCAAGCATTAGAGTGTCCACATATCAATACGTATATCCTACAGAGATTCAACAATGTTTTTCCGGGTTTCTAGTAATTTGTATATCATGGTGGTGGTATAGCGTTCTCACTTCTAGGGCATGACAAGTGCAGATGCATGGAAATTATCTAGCACATCTGTAATTTTCCTCACAGAGGCTCCATATCTGGTCAAACATTGTCATCTGATCCTACAAAGGATGCTACGCACAAGAGTTCCATTATCCAATTATCCACCAATGGTGGATACACAATGTAGTCATGGCTAATGATGTGGCAAATCATTAGCTACTGGCATTTAACAGTTCCAGAAGGTCACTCAAGTCATTTATTATCCCTAAGTGTGTTGTACGATATCACCATGCAGTAATTGTTTGGGTAGGATAGTGCCCCAGGACATGCATTAAAACACAACCCTATTGTTTACATCTACAGCAGCCAGAATGGAGAAGAACTTTGGCCTTACTGAAGCTTGTCGAAAGCAGCACCAGTTGTACAATACCCAGGGTCACTTGAATTAGGCGATTGTGCGATCATGGCCATTTTAGCATAGTTGCAGATTTGCCGCATTTGCCACATAATACATCATCTGCTTCATAATCTGCAGATTCTAACAAAAAAACATTATCTAGCACAAACAGTTCAAAAATTACTAAAAACGCAGCTACATGTGTTGCTGATCAGTTGATGGCCCTTTGCAAAGGTTGATTGGTCATCTTTGTGTAGCTCATTGCTATAATTGGGTGTTAAACTGGTACTAATAAGTGCACCTAATGTCCAGACACTGTTAACAAGTTTAAATATGATAAATAATGAAGTAATGCTATCACAAAATGTTCCGCATATTGCTGTATAATTTACCTTTTCTTGCCACATAATTTGACCCTCAACTGCTGCATAATTCCAGAGGCCCTGACAATACCTTAAAAACAGGATTTTGAGTTATCTTCTCTGAGGAGCTTGTGGTGAGTTTTTAGTAAAAGGGGCGTATCCTCCTTAGCATATTTCTGGACCAATGCAAATTTTAAATTCTGCAATGCATTCTGTGAGATGGCATCGGTGAATAGATGTCCATTAAGTCATTGTACAGACCAAAAACCACACCCCTGCAGGTGTGCATGTCATAATATATTTTCAAAAAGACGAGTATTGTGGATACTGAATGCATATTTAGATGCCGCTGGATATAGTGTAGAAGTTGTCTGTGTTGCTACCTAGATTTCCTAACAGATGCTCCTCACTTTATTGTTTCAAAGGATTAAGGTGACCCACTGCTGCATAGATGTTCAACAACTAAGATACAGTTAGAAACCAAGGGGCTTATTTAACAAGCTCTTGCGGTGCCAGTGCATCACTTTTAATCAGTGGCGTAGCAAGGGAAGAGTGGCGGGGTGCGTCCACCTCGGGTGACATGTGTTTTGGGGGATCTTACCTGCGGCTGTCGCGGGTGGCAAATGCAGGGCCCGCCACGGGCGGGAAAAGGTCTAGCCACACCACTGCTTTTAATATGAGAAAAATTGACGCAACGATGGTGCAAGGGGCTTGTGAACAAGCAAATGTATTGGTGTTCAGCCTATCCTAATCACGTGTGCCAAATAGGCAGGCTTCTGTTGGTAACCTGAACATATGGAACACTCCATATTTGCCCAAGTTAATTTTATGACTTGAAAATGTTGAGAAGGATGCTGCTAATAACCAAAAGTGGGTGAACGATGTTACGGGTTCAAGTGTCATTAGATTATCACCTGCATATAATAAAGAGTTTCATCTGCAAGCCAGACTGCTGCAGAGAGAAGTTATTCAAGTCCTAGAAGATAAAGCAGGGGTGACAATGGACAAAGCTGGTGTGTGCCTCTGCTGATCATGAATGGGAATAACAGAACGCTCTGCAGTTTTCTTGTGCAATCAGTCTTTGAAAGAACTATTTGACCTTCAGTATGAAGTTCTGGCCTAAGTCTGCCTCTCAAATGCCCTAAAAAGGAAGTCCACTCCACGCCATCAAAGGCTTTCTCCACCTCTACTGAGGCACTGTTTTCCTTTGGTAGTCCTGGATGCTCCCATAGTAGGTAGGTGAGCAATTTTAAGTGGTCGTGGGAAGAGCTGACGGGTATAACACCTGTAATTCATGAATTATCAAGGGGATAATTCATGCAGTCTACCAGCTGGTATTCTAGAAAGCACCTAGACATCCATTTCTGTTACTGAGATGCAGGAGGTAGATGCTACTTTCTAGGGTGTCCTTTCCTTCATATGATATAAGTGTAATGATGGCTTTGATGGACAAGAATTGCAGAGAACATGTATTTTTTGCTTCTTTAAAAGATGCAAAAAGCATCAGGACTAATTGGGCCCAATTCACAGAACTAACTTAAGACAAAATCCTAAACTTACTATCCTTTTGGTATTCACATTACGCACTTACTCAGTTGGTATTCACAGAAGGCACTTACTCATTTCGGTATTCACAGAAGTTAGGAGTCCTAACTTTAGGACTCCTAAATGCCTTTTGTGAATACCGAAAGTCTTAAAGTTAAGATTTTTCTCAGTTTAGGACTCCTAGCTTTAGGACTCCTAAACTGAGAGAAATCCTAACTTTAAGATTTTCGGTGTTCACTGAAGGGATTTAGGAGTCCTAAAGTTGTGAGTTCTAACATTACTACTCCTAAACTGAGAAAAATCCTAACTTTAATACTTTCGGTATTCACAGAAGGCATTTAGGAGTCCTAAAGTTAGGACTCCTATTTTTACTACTCCTAAAGTGAGAGAAATCCTAACTTTAAGACTTGGTGAGCATCAGGGCACCCACCCTTAGATGGCCGAGCCCCAAATAATGGGGTCCTTGGGCTGATATCGGTCTGGGGGAATGTATGACGTTATAATGCATACATAAACAATGCATGCCTTTACAACACAGTTATTACATCGCAACATCCTTTACAACGCATTCTTTTAGATAGCATGCCATTACATCTCATTTTCAGAAACTACCTTTACAACGCATTCCATTACATCACATTATACCTTTACAATGTATACCATTAGAATGCATACCATTATATTGCATTTAAGGTAAGTGTTGGATAGTATAGGGGTAGTAATTACTATTCTAACTCCAGTGAGTGCAACAGTAGGGTAAGTGTTGGATAGTGTAGGGGTAAAAATTACTATTCTAACTCCAGTGAGTGCAACAGTAGGGTAAGTGTCGGATAGTGTAAGGGTACTATGCGTTGTAATGGTATGCGTTGTAATGACTTGCGGTGTAATGCCTGCGTTGTAGTGACATGCATTGTAATGACTTGCGTTGTAGTGACATGCAATGTAATGGCCACGTTGTAATGACATGCTGTGTACAGCATGTTGCAATGTAATGACTGCTATGTAAAGGTAGTGTGATGTAATGACTGCGTTGTAAAGGTTATTTCCTGTCTGGGGAAGGTGGCTGTATACCCTCTTCCTCTTTAATCCTTGATTGGGTCCCTAGGGCCATTATCCTCCCAGGTAAGGGAGCTATGTGCCCCCTCCCAATTTAAAAAGATGCCAGACCTCAGGGGCTAGGGTTCCTAGGCTGACATTGGCCTGGGGAGGGGAATGTGTGCCCCCTCCCCATTTACTTATTGACCAGTCCCTGGAGGATGGGGACTCCAGGGCTGTATTTGGCTCAGGAGGGAGCTGGATGCCTTCCTCCCCATTTACAAAGATGCTGGGTTCCCATGGCTGAAATCGTCCCTTGGAGGGGGGATGCATGCCCCCTCCCAGTTTACAATATGGTCGGGTCTCAACAGATGGGGTCCCAAGGGCCAAAATCAGTCCAGGAAGGTGGGCTGCATGTTCCCCTCCCCATAAATCCAGTAGTGGGTCATGAGGGATGAGGTCACCGGGGGGCAGATACAGCCTGGGGAGAGGACTATGTACCCCCTTCTTATAAAAGGAAGGTACCGGGGCCCAGGGTATGTTGCCTAGGGACAAAGTGGTCACACATGTCCCCCTCCCCCACAAAACGTGCTAGGCACTGGGGCCCCTGAGGCCAAAATTGGGCAAGGGAGGGGGCTGCGTGCCCCCCTCCCAGGTTGGCTGCCTTTGAGGGGTTGACTAAGCCCCCACCATGCAAAGCTAAAGGCCGAGAGCAGCGTTGGGTTGGCTGCATGGGCACTCGTATGCTAAGGTAACTATAAATCGCATCCCCACCATGCACAGTTTTCTTATCAATAACGTTACAGCAAATGTTGCAGTTATATTATCAATGATGTCATAAAAGCTGTAATGAGCGCTAATTGGGGTAATTAGCTGTGCATGGTGAAGGTATCAGTTATATTTAACTTAGGGCACGAGTTATAGTTACTTGAGATAATTCTAACTATAACTACTGAATTTCTATGGTTTTGTGTGTGTAAAATCTGAACCTAACTATAATGTTCTTGTAACCTTTATATATATGTGTGTGTGTGTGCTTGTGTACTGGAAAAATTCCATTAATGTGGAAGGCACCTCAGGTCATTTCTTTTGCCTCTATCCATTCATACCAACTATCGCCCAATCTCATTGCTCCCTTTTCTGGGCAAACTCTTGGAAGGCCTAATAAATAAACAACTCACAGAGCACCTAAAGGCTAATACGATAATGGTCCTGTCCTAATCTGGCTTTAGACCATCATCCAGCACAGAAACAGCTCTGGTTGCAGTCACTGATCTCATCAGATGCGTTCTTGATGCTAATGTTCCATCTATGCTTGTACTTCTGAACATGTCTGCAGCATTTGATGTAGTGTCCCATCCTAGGTTACTTCGCAGGCTGCAAGACATTGGAATCCACGGAAATGCGCTTCAATGGCTTTGCGATTTACTTTCCAACAGTACCCAAACCATCACCCTGGGTTCTTATAAATCTCTCACTGTGGTGTGGACGAAGGGGTGCCCCAGGGCCCCTGTGTGAGCCTATCACTTTTCAACATATATATTGCACCTCTCGCACAGATAGTTAGTTTTGGGTGCAATATTATCTCCTATGCAGATGACACGCAGCTTATAACCTCTCTAGACAACGATTTAGCCAAAATGAAAGAAAACTTTTCAGCTGGGAAGACAGCAATAGCTACCTGGATGATGGAGAACTGTCTCCACCGGAACATTGGCAAAACTGAGATTATGCTGTTTGGTCATGGCCAACAATTATGGAACTCCGACTGGTGGTCCAAGATATTCAGCACAGCCCCTACACCTAAACAGGTCGGCAAGAACCTGGGAGTCTGTCTTGATCAATCTCTTACTATGAAAAAGCAGCTATGTTCAGTTACAGGATTCTGCTTCCAAATTATGCAACGTTTGAAGACAGCCTTCCCACTCCTTCCAATCACAGCGAGGAAAACTTTGGTGCAAACTCTTGTTACTAGCCATATGGATTATGGAAACGCTCTATTGTCCTCAGCTAAAGAGACACTTTTATCAAAACCACAGATCATTCAGAATACTGCGGCCCTCTTCATTTGTAATCTCCCATCTGGGACTTCTTCGGGTCCCCTCCTTCATTTCCTGCACTGGTTACCTGTCAGGAAGAGAGTTCTTTTTCAAATTTGCTGCTTTACTTATAAGGCTCTGACAGGAAAATGTCCTAGTTATCTTGCCTTGAAGTTTTCTCACTATTGCCCTTCTAGACTTCTCAGATCCAGTGATAAAGCTTTGTTAACTGTCCATCGGGTCAGAAAGTCCCATTCAGAGGGGCAGGTCTTTCTCATACCTAGCCCCTCTTCATTGGAACAAGCTACTGCTACATATTAGCACATGTTCAACTTACTCTCTTTTTCGGAAGAGATTGAAAACAATACTGTTTTAAGTTGATAATTTACAAGCATTATAAATTACTATATATATATATGTATATATATATATATATATATATATATATATGAGTGTTTTTGTGTGTGTATATATGAATATATTATTTTAATTGGTTGTCTCCAATAAAATCAATAAATAATTGACATTAAAAAAATATTGTCCCCCCCCAACATCAGTTGTAGCTCTTGTACCCCTCAACAAGTTTCTGAATCCTGGGCAAGGGACAGAATCTCGTACATGCATTGAGGTACCAGATTCTTCGCTCAATACTAAATATCCTTCCTCACTGTGAAGCAGCACAGCTGATGGAGAATAGGGCCATTGATGGCCACTAAAATCCATATTGGGATGTACTAACACCATTTTGTGAGTTGGTAACCTATTACTGACTCACTAAATAGGGTTTGCGAGTTGATATTAGGAAGGGGCGTGCCAAGGGTGTCCCTTCATAACAGCGAGTCACAGGGGGATGTACGGTTGTTTTGCGAATAGAATGCAATCGAACAACAATTGCAGTTCATTGCCTACTTCAAGTTGGTAGTAGGCCAGTCGCAAACAGGAAGGGGTCCTCGGGGACCCCTTTCCCTCTGTGAATGGTAGTGAAAATGTTTTTAGGAGCACACAGTGGCCCTGCTCTTTAAGAATGAAACAGAAATGTTTCATTTTTTCTTTTTGAAACACCTCCTGTGTTCTTTTAAGGAAAACAGGCTGCATTTAAAAAAGTAGCTTTTATCAAATCACACACTGCATATGGTGATCTTTTGTACCCAGCAGGCCACCATCCCTGTGTTTTAAGCAAGTCCCAATGGGCCAGAAATTGCGAACTACCTCATGAATATTAATGAGGTAGGTAAATTGCCACCCCACTGTGGAATCAATAAATGTGCCTGAGACACATTAGCACAGGGCTTCTGCCAGTTCCTAATTGTGAGTCTCAAAAGACTCAACTAGGAACTCGGTAAATACTTCAGTCGCACATGTGGCCCCTGTTCCCTGGGCTATAGCTATTTTCCTCTCTACATAAAGTCAATAGCAGTGGAAAGTCTGATTGTTATATTTTTAAGTTGGCTTCCCCATTGAATGACACAAAATGTATGAGTCAGAAGAGGCCAGAAAGAGTACATCAGCCAGCTTCAAAAGTGCTCAGTGTTGTACACTCACAGGAAAGATAGTGGATAGAGAGAAATGGGCTGGGAAAGGTTGGAAAGTAAGGAAAAAAGGGCAAGCATGCTCTTTGCGCAGAGGGAGCAAAGAGTCAGACATACATTCTGATGAGCACTAACTGAGAAATTAAAGTAGAAGCAAAATAGTTATATGATGTCAGTAGGGAAAGGATAAAACTCAACCAATTAAAGCCATGGTAAAGAAGAAATTTGTCTTGGACATGGGCAAACACACTAAGAGAGGCAAACCCATCCTGAGACAGACCCCTAAACAGCCCAGCCACGAGAAAGGACTGCAAGAGCCAACTCGACTCTAATAAAAAAAAACCTCAATAGTTCCATGTTGGTGTGTTTGCTCTGTCATCGACAGGTTAAACACACCAACAGAGACAGAGCCATCCAATACACAGCAGGGAACTGAAACAGACCACAAAGCCACCCAATCATGAGAAAGGACTGCAAGAGCCAACTCCACTCTATGAGGTATTGTATATATTGTTGGTGGTGACAGACAGCTGAAGCTGTCAGTAGCAAAACCACAAAATAAAAATCAAGAAGGTCGAGGTCAAGAGTTAATTAGGCCTTCTGCTACAGGTTGTGGTTCTCTGCAGCACATGGCTGCGCTGTATAATGAGGCAGCAGGCCCCGCTGCACAACCTGTATGCAGCTGTTAGGGCTGACCCCCTTCCGCCTGGCATGCTAGACCAGGCCTGGGTTGCCCCTGAGCATTAAAAGGTTGCGGTGGGTTGTCCCAGTAGTGCAGAGTGATTTGCAGCCATATGAAAGAAAGCGGGGAGGTGCCGCAGCATACCCACCAATTTAAGAGGCATGGCGGAGGAGCCATTGGATCCGCAGAGAGGCGGGCCAGCCATTGAAACTGCTGCACATACGCACATTGAGCAGGAGTGCCCAAGGCCGGAGGATGTTTTCCCAGGGCTTGAAGGCCTTTGGATCTCTCTGCCAGGGCTGTCCATGGGGGTATTGCAGCAGTGGTGGCTGGGTCCCAGAGCCCAGCCACGAAGAGGTATAAGCCAGCTGAGGTTGCAGCCAAGGAGGGTAGGTAAATATATACGGTGCTGTTTCAGTTAGCAGGGATGGCCCAATGGGGGATAGGCTTGGCCCTGCCATCAAATTCCAAGGTGAGGATCATTGAGGCCCACATTGGAGAGCTGCACATGCTCATTCAGGAGACAGAGGAGCATTAGGGGCTCATATTTTCAAGTCCTGCGGTATGGGTGGCCAAGCTTCAGGTGACGGTGTCCAGGGACATGGGGCAGCATGTCAAAGATCAGGGGGTGTTGGCTCTGGGTGCCTGAAGGACAAGTACCAGGCACAAGTTTTCAAGGGCTGGTATGGGTCAGGCCCCGCTGGTTTGAGGGACCCCTAATGTTGGTTCAGCCTGACAGGGGATGGCACGTTGAGGCCAGTGGGTGTGGTTGGCAAACAGGTGGGATGCCAACAGGGTCCTGGATTAGGACCTGAAGAAACTGGGGGCCCGGACGGACCGCCCTATTCCGAGGGCTCGCTCTCCTAAAGCTCATCCTGAGTGGCAGTTCATGCCCAACAGTGATGCATTTGCCAAGAAGAGTGGTAGAAAGGTGTATATAACTGTGTGATGATGGTGCAGGATGAGGATGAGCTGGTTCTCAACTATGAAAGCGATGAGTGGGAAGAAGGTGAGCTTCGTAATCACGTGGATGTTGGGATGCCAGAAGCGAGGTCGGAAAGGGAAAGTGCAGGATACCGAATGCACAGTTGGTGTTTTTCAGAAGTCAAGTGCGGACAAAGGGAACACCATGGACAAAGCAATGCAGAGAGGTGGCGGACATTGCAAAGAGAAGATGGACATTGGGGGTGTGCCATCAAGTAAAAGCGATTGGTGGGCAGTATAGGAAGCAGGGAAAACATGGGTAGGGGGAAAGACTTGCAAGTCAGTAGTAGTGTTGGGGAAGGTGTTATCGAGGATGTAGGGGTGCAGGCTAATATAGCCTTGAAGGTGACAGTGACCCCCAGCCGGGCAGGCAGCAGCACGGCTGTAAATGGCAAAGGATTCCCGATGGAGGGCACAGAGGGACACACTAGTGGGGAGGAAACAATTGAGGAGGATAAACATGAGAAGTCGTTGCCATACATGGGGTTAGCAATGCCCCTGGGGTCCCACCTTTTTGACAAGACAAAGAATAGGATCTGGAGACATGAGTACATTGATGCATTCAAAATCTTGCACAGGGATATACAGGCAAAAGATGGGGAAGAGTGAGAATTGACTAGGAGGCCCAGGGTCTCAATCAACATGGACAATTTGATGCTTGCTTTTTTGATCTATGCAAGTATTTATTGTGATAGGCGTACAGACAGGGTGATTGCCTTTTTCAAATATATGGACATCATCAGGAAAGGCCCAGATGCATTTTGGTGGTTATGCATGGCTTAGCTACAATGTAAAGTTCTGGGCCTGGGTGAGTCATAATCCCAATAAGCCTCAAGAGGAGGTGGATTTGAAATTGTGAAGGCAGTGGATGTCTTCTAATCAAACCACGGCCTCTACGCACACTGCGAGTGGTTTGCCCCTCAGGTATCGGCCGTGTTAACCCCGTCCCACTCAACAAGGAGTGGGTTATACACCGAACCCAACCGTACCTATGGTTGGGTGTGTTGGAACTTCAACAAGAAGTTTTACTCACGACATCCTTGCAAATTCAAGCATGAATGTTCCAAATGTAGGGGACGGCACTCCATCACGCAGTGCTAAACAATGCAAGACTTCTAGAGGCCGGGAACAACAGGGACAGCCTAGGCCTCAGGGCTACTACACCCATTAAGGTGGAGGCCATGATACATTGGCTCTCCAAATACCCAGACAGAGAGGCAGCTTTGCGTCTGGAATGGGGTTTCACAGAGGGTTTCCAGGTCGGGTATGAAGGTACCAGGGGTCGCAGGTAGGCAGATAATCTGAAGTCAACTAAATAATTTCCTGTAGTGATGGTAGCAAAATTGGAATAGGAGGTGGAAGCAGGAAGAATAGTGGGCTAATTTTTTGACTAGCCCTTCTTGATTTAATAATTTGCTTGCTGGGTGTGGTACCTAAGAAAGCCATGGAGGGCATTCAGGATGATTCATCATTTGTCTTGGCTGGAGGGAGCTTTGATAAATTATTTTATTGCAGAAGACAACACTAGGCGGTTGCAAGCATATAGTGTGGACAGAGAGCTGAGCTAGCGAATTGTCACATCAAATATGCATTTCAGCTTTTGATATTACACCTTGCAGATTTCTCCTTGCTCGGCATGCAGTTTGGATGTGCCATTTATGTAGGTAAGGTTTTGCCAGTGGTTTTGCCATTTTTATGTGCATGTTTGAAACCTTTAGCACATTCTTGCAATGGATTTTCACCATGTTTAGTGGCCATCGGGAAGTGTCTCACTATTTGGATGACGTTTTGTTTGTTGGCAGGAAAGCCTCTGGGGATTGCTATAGTGTGCTTCAACATTTTGAGTGTCTGGCTCTGGGTTTTGGGGTGCTTTTGTCCCCAGAGAAAAAGGAGGGTCCTAGCAAGGTCTTGACATTCCTGGGCATTGAGTTAGACACTGAACAGTTGGTGGTGAGGCTGCCACAGGTAAAGGTATGGGAGAGGTGGGGCGCCGCGGCCAGGGCGACTGACGCTGGAATCTGGGGACCACGGTTCGATCCCCGGCACCGGCGGCAGGTTAGCCCAGCACCATGTGACTCTGGGCAATAGCTCGCTTAATCTTCCCGACGGCCCCCAGCGCCTAGAGACCCTTACGGGTGATTGTGCGCTTTACAAATGTGGACTTTTACTTTTAGGAGATCCAGGGTTTCTTGTCAGAGGTGATCAGTAAACAGAGATTCGAGTTGCGGGAAGTGCAAAACCTGCTTGTATTTTTTAATTTTGCATGCATAGTGGTGAAGCCAGGTTGGGTTTTTTGCAGTTAACTGAGCATGGCTATGTTGAGGCGACGTTTCCTAATCATGAAGTCTAGATCTCTTTAGTTATCAGGGATGATCTTGTCATAAAGACAACCTTCTTGGAAGACTTCAGTGGAGTATCTGTGTGGTATTTGGATGAGAACACAGTTTGGCAAGTCCAGATTTTATCAGATGCGGAAGGAGCTCAGGATTTTAGTTTGTTCTGGGAAGGGAGGTAGTATGCGGAGGAATAGATGGCAAGCTCAAGGACGTAGCATCGCTTTTCTGGAGTTCTTCTGGCTGTTGGTGGTGTTGCTAGTGTGGGCCGGTGAATTGGAAAACAGGACAGTGCTGTTCAATGTGGACAACATGACGGCGGTTGACTTGGTGACCAGACAAGAGGTGAGAGACTTGAGAGTGCTGAAATTGCTGTGGAGATTCGTGTAGGCTTGTCTGCTTTTGTACATTGCTTTCAGGGAAAAGCATGTACCCAGTGCCAACACTGATATGGCAGACTCCATATCTTTTTCGCAGTGGCATCTCTTTTGCAGACTGGTGCCAAGAGCCTGGGGAGAGTGAGCGTTGTAGGGCTGGTTTAAAGTCCACCAGAAGGAGCTACCATCTGGCATAGAGTGAGTGTCGGAGGTTTAAGGGACTATCACTGGAGGATCTGATACAGGATCACCAGAAAATTAAAGGCAGAGTGTTATATTTTGTTTTGCATTGGTATCCAGTACAGCATAATGGCTCAGCAGCTGTTGTTTATGAAATACTCTCTGGTATTCAAGCAAGCTTATTTTATTGGAGGTCAAACTGCACCATTTTCCTCCCATTTGAACGTCTTCCCACACAGCATCAGACCACTTTGTCGACTATTTAACAATAGCCATTTTTATTATTTCATTAATAGGGTTTTTAAGTGTATTGGAGGCCGCACAACTGTAAGGATGTAACAATAAAAAAGCGGCGACTGGCAACTGGGAAGAGTGGGGGAGGTGGGTGAATGGGTGGTGGGTGGGTGCATGCAAGGTGAGTGGCGATAATGTAAATAAAAAGAAGCCGCCAATTTTCTTGCGTGCTGCACGGTGTCTTCCCCCATTGTGCGAAAGTGCTGGGGAAAGGACAGGAATGTGTCATATTGGGATAAATACAGCGCACTCCTGCCCTTTCCTTGTGACGCAGCATATCAAGATGACTTGCTGCGCTGCATCGCTTTGCCATAAATATGGCCCTTCATGACAAACTTAAAAGCATGCACCATTTATTATGCAATCACATGTCCACTGCATTTTAGTCCCATCATTATTAGCAATCTGCTCCTTTGCTGCTGACAGCAGAGACGTGCTCCTCGAATTCAAATATAAATTCTAAATGAAAATGTACTTTTTCAGAATGACAAGTTTAACATCAGTTACCCAAATTACCATGAAATATATAGAACTAATCTACAAAAAAACAGGGTTAATACATAGTCACTTTTTTGTTTTGATACAAAAATACCCATATACTGTGTGATCAAGGCAGTTGTTGCCGAAACACGTCGCAGCGAAATATTGGAATAAAGGACTTTATTGCCCCCCGTGTTGGTGTCCGGTTTCGTATGTGAAGGAGTCGGATGTGGTATTCAAATACGAAAATATATCTGGAAAAGCAGTTGAGATTCTTTCTTGGGTATGACTATTACTAGTTGTAGTTTTCTATATGAGTTGCTGTCCTCAATTTTTCAAAAAACGTACAATAAGAATTACAGTGAAAGAGCAGACTTCAGGTGAGCTCCATTCTGCCATCACCTTTTACGTGTTTTTCAAATTTGCCATTGACTGGCCGGGAATTTGGTAGAAGATAACATTGCATCACTGTTTTTCCCATTAAGTTTTGTGATTGGTCTCAGGTAGTCCTTTTGTTGAACTACAGCCAGAGTGTTATTTTTTTCTTTTTTCTGCGGACCCAACAGTGTAATGCACACTATTTTGCTGTAGTTGTCTTTTAAGTAGAAACCTCCATTTTAGGAGTGGTGATAAATTCTGCTCTGTTGGCGGAGTTTGGCCACCACGTGTTATGCATGTAACGTAGAGTTTGGGCCAAGTTCCATTAACGCTCATGTGCCAATGGTAAGTTGATGAGCACACATGATAAATGGAGTCCCCTACTGCGATTTCTGGTCACTAGTAGGGCACCCGGTTGTAGAGAGCCACCCGGCCTCAACCAAACAATGTAACCATATCATACACGCAGCCCTACACCCTCGGGGCGGGCTCGTCCCGAGGTATTAATAAACGGGCGGAAGACCGCTCGGGGTCTTTCCGGCACAAGCGAGTAACTCATCTCTGTGTCTAATTATTACCGTGTAGCACCCACGTGCGAGGCCCTGACCTCGCACCTTACATTGGCGACGAGGCCGGTACTGTCCTTCCGCGTGCTGTGCCTCACTCAGCTGAAGCGTGTCTGCAGTCCCTCACCTCGCCTTGATCCGACTGCGGAGATCTCCGGCGCTGCCCGCCCTCAGCCTGTGTCTCCGCTGCAAGCGCTGCGGCCCACGCCTGCTCGAGACCCGCCCACGCGCCTCCTCCTCGGGAGCGTGTTCAGCCGGAGGGACTCGGCGCGTGCTCTGACCGGGTGAGTGCGCCCTCTCGCGTCACGCCTGCATGGCGTTTCCGTGGCCTAGCCAGGCCCCCCCTGTCTGAGCGCGCTCTGGGCCTCAGTCTAGCGTGCTGCCTGTCGCGCGCTGCCCCGGTGGGGGAGGGGCGAAGACGAGCGACGGTGCACGTCTGCTCTAGGGCTGATCTGGCTGCCCTGCACCTTCCTGCCGGCGTGGGACCTGCCTCATTGACTCTACCCTGCCTCCACGCCTGTGGTTCAGTATAGGCCTCATTCCCTCTGCAGCTAACAAGCATTGGCGCATGCATGAGTCAAGTGTGATTATTTACATATATGTACTGGTGCACTGGTTAACCCGACCATCAACAATCTAATCAATTCATCGCTCTGCTCAGGCTTAGTACCCAGCCGTTGGAAAAAGGGAATTGTCAAACCCCTCATGAAAAAGGCTAATAAACCCCCGACAGACCTCACCAACCTTCGCCCTATATCGCTGCTCCCGGCCTTGGGGAAGATAACGGAACAACTAGTTCTTAGTGAGCTAAAACGCTTCCTGGATAATAACAACATTCTCCATCCCCAACAATCGGGCTTTCGGCCCAAACATTCGACCGAAACCGCACTAATCGAACTGTCTGACACCATAAAAACCCTACAAGATCAGAGGAAAAACTCCATTCTCATCCTTCTCGACCGGCGTTTGATACCATCTCCCACTCCATCCTCATCAATAGACTTATGGACATTGGCATCTCTGATTCCGCCCTATCCTGGATAAAGTCTTTCCTCTCTGACCGATCTCAAACCGTAGCTCTGGGCCCTTTCCACTCCAAAGATAAGCTGGTCTCCTCAGGTGTCCCGCAGGGATCCATCCTGAGCCCTCTCCTTTTCAACATTTACCTCATTCCCCTCCTGACCCTGATTGAATCATTCGGCATACCTGTCACCTCGTATGCCGATGATACACAACTCATTGTGCCACTAGAGGATCAATCCACTAAAGCAGAACTCAATCTTAAACACTGCTTGACCGAAGTCTTCCGTTGGATGGACAACAATCACTTGAAGTGTAACTCGAGTAAAACGGAGATCCTCCCGATCAGAAAAAACACCTCCTTTTGTCCAGCACTCTGGTGGCCGGACAATTCTGTTGCTCCCCCTCAGACAGTGTCATCCGCCAGGAATCTCGGCGTAATCTTTGACTCCGACCTCTCCTTTGATCAGCATGCCAGCACCGTCGCAGGTAAATGCTTCGGAACGATCAAATCTCTCAGAAAGTTCTTCGATTTTCTCCCCATTGACGCCAGAAAAACGGTGAAAGTGGCACTCATAATCTCACGCCTGGATTATTGCAATGGCCTGCTCGCAGGGGCCAAAAAGAGCACAATTTTGAAACTGCAAAGCGTACTACATACAGCCGCGCGTTTAGTCCTTAGACTACCCTGCAGATCTTCCATCACTGCAGCGCTTCAATCCCTCCACTGGCTACCCCTTCACAAAAGAATCCTCTTCAAAATTTTGATCATTGCCTTTCGTGCATACAACAAAACTGGCCCTACATACCTCACCAGGCGTTTTCCCCACTATACCCCCAGTCGACACCTTCGCTCAACCCATGACAATTTCATCCTCCCCTCTAAATACAACTTGAAAACAAAGGGTGGTAAAACCCTCAGTTTCCTGGCCACGAAAGCTTGGAATAAACTGCCTAAAACCCTGAGACAACTGACCCAGGAAAAAACGTTCAGAAAGCTTCTTAAGACCTGGATTTTTACTCTCCCTGACGATTACTCCAAAGCCTCCATCTAATTCCTCTTGGACTGGTTTTTTTTTCAGGATCATTCAGCGCCAAGATGCTCCCTCCGGAGCGAACGCCGCGCTCTAGAAATACCCCACAAATATCACAAAATATCACAAATATCACGTGATCATAGCCTCCGCAAGGCAGTAATTCGCCTAACTCAGCTTCCACTGCTACCCTGTACCTGCATCTGCCCGGTGCCCAGACTACTTCCCAGTCCCCCAGGCACGCACGTGCTCGCATAAGGCCTGATGAATGACGCGTCGCAGGGAACTGCGCAGGCAGCACCAGCCACAAACCCTGGACCCGCAGGGCCAGCCCAGCAGCTCATCGTGAGACCACAGGTGAACAGTCATGCCCACACAGGAGTGGCTCCCATCCCGCCTTTCAGCGAAGCAGCTGACCCGGCGACTGCGGCCCCCCGATGGAAGGCGTGGCTGGGCCGCCTCAACTTATACTTCAAAGGGACCCGGGAAACGGATGGCACGGTCATGAGGTCTCTCCTCATCCTCTATGGAGGCCCCGAAATTTATGACCTATTCGAGACCTTACCGAACACGGGCGAAGAAGATGACTACGATGCAGCAGTTAACGCCCTCAACGCACATTTTGACCCCCAACTAAATCTGGATTTCGAGAAGTTCAAATTCAAGAGGGCGTGGCAAACGGAGACAGAGTCGATGGACATGTACTACGCGAGACTGCGCCGCCTCGCCGTGAGCTGCCCTTTCACCAACCCGAGGGAGGAGATACGGTCAAATCATCGTGGGTTGTCGGTCAAAACTGCTCAGGAAACTGATTCTTCGACAACCGGGAATATCCCTGGACGAGATACTTATCCTCACTCGATCCCACGAA
Source organism: Lissotriton helveticus (assembly GCF_964261635.1). Lineage (NCBI taxonomy): Eukaryota > Metazoa > Chordata > Amphibia > Caudata > Salamandridae > Lissotriton > Lissotriton helveticus. The sequence continues at coordinate 180,653,250 of NC_136063.1, forward strand.
CTCTCGGACGCAAGGGCATAAGAGATGGAAACAGCGCTGCGATCACCGATGGTGCGTCCGGATTCCCCCAAGATGGCGCCAATCAAAGAAGAAAGGGTGGACGCACTACAGAGACGGCCGCAGAACAATCGCCCGCGACAGTGGCAGTCGCGAGACGCGCAATGTGCCTACTGCGGGGAGGAACACCCAACGAACGCGACATGCAGCGCAAAAGGAAAAACCTGCCTGAAATGCGGGCGCATGAACCACTTCTCAGTGGTGTGTCAAGGTGGAAGATACAGGCCCAACGCCCCGAGATCCCGAGGAGGATATGGAAGAAGATCTGTAACGCAAAGAGTGAGACAGTTATCGCTGGAACCAGAACGTCCTCCCCCAGACAGCCAGGCTCAGGACAGGAGACCATACTACAAAGATGATGAGGACGACGAAGTGTATGTAATATCCTACGTCAGCAGAGTATCCACCAGAAGAAGGCCTCCACCCATGTGCACCGTGTCAATAGAAGGGACTGAAATGAGAGCGCTCATAGACACAGGAGCATCAGTGAACGTGATGGACTCCGAACAATATGAGAAGATGTCGCCCAAACCAATGCTGGCACCATCCAGCACGCGTATATATACCTACGGGGGCACAGACCCCCTACCTCTGAGAGGAGTCATCAGCACTGTCATCGTCAACGGCGACTACTCAACAGAAGCTCGATTCCACATCACGGAAGGAAAGAAAGGCACACTCCTCAGCTGTCACACGGCTGAAGATCTAGGGTTAGTGTTCTTTGCCAACCAGGTCCACCAATCCCACGCAGACAGCATTCTACAAGAATTCCCATCGCTTTTTAGCGGCCTGGGGAAACTAAAAGGAAAAAAAGTACGACTACATATCGACACCACAGTGCGTCCTGTTGCTCTAAGGCACCGGAGGGTGCCGTTCAACCTAAGACCACAAGTAGAGGCTGAACTCAAATGACTGGAGGACCTCGGAGTAATCGAAAAAGTTTCCGGACCGACCCCCTGGGTGTCACCCCTTGTCGTAGCGCCGAAACCCAAGCAGCCTGGCGCTATCAGATGATGCGTAGATATGAGACTTCCCAACGTGGCTGTGAAACGTGAGCGTCATATCACGCCGACAATGGACGACATCATCGCCGACCTAAATGGAGCCAAGTGGTTCACCAAGTTAGATCTCAATGCGGGATACCACCAACTGGAGCTCGAACCGGAGAGTCGATACATAAAAACTTTTTCTACTCACGTCGGGCTCCGGAGATACAAGAGGCTAAGTTTCGGTGTCTCCTCTGCTGCCGAGGTGTTTCAAAACGCGATCAGAGAGGTACTGTCGGGGTTGAGTGGGGTCATCAACCTGAGCGACGACATACTCATCTACTCGAATACACTAGAGGAATACCACGCTCATCTAAGAGCCACGCTGCAAAGGCTGGCGGACCAAGGACTAACCTTGCACAAGGAAAAATGCGCCTTCTACCAGGAAGCGGTCGACTTCTTCGGATATACTTTCACCAGGGACGGTCTAAAAGTGGACCCGAAAAAGGCGGAGGCCATACAAAACGCGAGCACTCCACGAAACCCATCCGAAGTGCGGAGCTTTCTCGGCATGGCCACCTACTGTGGCCGATTCATCCCCAACCTGGCCGCCCTGGCAGAACCCCTGAGGGCGCTCACGCGCCAGGATCAGGAATGGGAATGGACTTGCCTGGCGAATCAAGCTTTCCACGACATTAAGGCGAGCCTCCTAGACAAGGCTGTGATGGCGTATTTTCAAACACGAAGGAAGACAGAGCTCATTGTGGACGCTAGCCCAGTCGGTCTGGGAGCCGTGCTGCTACAAGAATACGGCAAGGATGAGTGGAAACCCGTGGCCTACGCCAGCAAGGCGCTCACTGACACTGATACCAGATATGCTCAAATTGAGCGAGAGGCCCTTGCCATCAAGTGGGCATGCCAGCATTTTCATCTATACCTGTGCGGCCAGGACTTTACTGTGGTAACTGATCACAAGCCACTGCTGCCACTCTTCACCGGCTCCTCCAGGCTCGCGCCTCCGCGCATCGAGAGGTGGGCGGTCCAACTTCAAGGCTACAACTTCACCCTGGTGTTTCGTCCTGGGGCCCACAACCCCGCAGATTATCTGTCCAGACACCCGGATGTGACAAAGAAAGCACTCCTGCTCGCCGACGGCCAAGGAGTTGAGGAATTCTTCCACATGATAACTCAAGCGGCATGCCCAGAATCACTCTCGCTCTCGCTGGGGTTGCTGGCTCTCCAGTTGGCCGCAACAACCGATACCACCTGAGACCCAATCCGGGACCAAGTCAGAGACTAAGAGACTTCGCCTGGGCATCACCCTAGCCACTGATTTGACTGTTTGTAATGAACTAAATTGAAGGAGAGATGTAGAGAGCCACCCGGCCTCAACCAAACAATGTAACCATATCATACACGCAGCCCTACACCCTCGGGGCGGGCTAGTCCCGAGGTATAAATAAACGGGCGGAAGACCGCTCGGGGTTTTTCCGGCACCAGCGAGTAACTCATCTCTGTGTCTAATTATTACCGTGTAGCACCCACGTGCGAGGCCCTGACCTCGCACCTTACACCGGTGAGAATTCCACAACGCAGTCAGTCGCAACTGTTCGCCAGCAAAAAGCTGCTGCTCATGTAGAAAATCAACTTGTGTAGCAGCAAAATCAATTCTACAAACAGTGGCTTGGTGCCATTTGTGCTGACTTTCCAGTGCAGAGCAAGCTGCTGGCGCAAAAAATAAGCACAAGCAACGCGAGTTGCCTAATTCCGCCAGATAGCGGAACTCAAGCGATTTTCGTTGAGTTTTTATTTAACTCAGTGGAATTTCATGGAGTGAAACTGTTCGAATTCCGCCCTCTCCTATTCCATTTGACAACACTCAAAACTGGATTGGCACTCACCAATAGCCTTCAGCTGAGGGCTTCAAGTGAAACACGGCTCAGTAGCCCTCCCAGTGCATTATGGTAAATGTGGTCCATCTTTTACAAAGGAGCAGTTCATCCAATGAAGTAAAGCTTGATAACTATTCATTTCTTAAAATATTTCAAATTCTTAGCTTGATAACTATTCCTTTCTTACAATATTTCATTTTCTTAGCCCCAGACACGTGTTTTGCTTTTCCTAAGTTCTTAGATGGAGCACAGTAGAATGCCAAATGAATGTGCACCATAGCATTTAAATACCAGTGCCTTTGAAAAAGAGATTTATTAAAAATGCTAAATATTATAGTTAAAATCATATGTGCAAAATTAACATGAAATTTATTCTAAACCGAATAGATGTTTACAAATGTGCAAAAATATTAAGCAGTTATACTTATGAGTACAAGGCCTCAAAATGTTTAAAAGCAGCATTCTTTCATAGATGACTCATTTGAAATCTGCTGAAAGCAGCATTACATGTTCAAAAGCTGAAATGTCCGTGACTACGCCTTTCAATGAAAAGATTCACATAACTCTGGAAATGTTTCTGATTAATAATAACGTTTTCATGCTGAATGCAGAAAGTGTATTTGGCACCTTTTTGAACTGATTGGTGATTGCAGTTTGCTACTGCATGATCATTTGTGCTTTATTTGCTTGAAACTAAACAGAGTTTCATGAACCTCACTTTATGGGAAGTTCTGATGACACTGATTGAATTTGAGCTTTATGCTCTATCTCACTCTTCCTCTCAAACTTGAACTCTTTATGGGTTCTAATTGACTCCGTTTCGTCACATTGTTGGAATTGGGATTTTTTCCATCATGGAACACGCTTGATGCTCTATATATGAAATGATTTTGATCTAACCATACTTGTCTTATTATTTCTGTTAATTGATAAGATATTGAACTAAATGAATTAAATGTCAATTATTTTACTAAACCTTTAATGAAAATGAAACCCTTAAAATTAATTTAAACTCTCATGTTTAATTAAATTTAGAATTAAGGTTGTGATTATCATTTATGTGATGACTAGCTCATGATTTCTCATGAACGGCGACCAAGATCCCTTGCACATATTCTTAGGGGTGGAGAAAAGAAAAGAAGAATCTTCATCAGAAAAAGAAGCGAGGATCAGTCCTGTGCCTGAGACAATAAACCATATTATTTAAATGGATTCTCGATCCAACACCTTCTTACCTGTTCATGAGACTCTTTTTCATAATAATCTTCTTTGAGGATGCAGCTTACAGGTGTTAAATCAGACTATTTACATATGAGACTCTACTCCCAGCTTCCATATCATGGTTGCCCAAGATGGTGCTTCATGTTGGGATTTTCTTTCTAGTACATCTGGGGCAGCACAACCAAAGCGGCCTAACATTACCAAACACTTTCATTAACAAAAAAGCCTGATGTGTTGGCTTTGCCACAGCGTGTTGGGTTTACAAGGAATGTAACATACCTGGCAGCTAAGCTCGTTAGTTTTTGGGGTACTCTTACAACGAAGCACACTTTGCTGCTACATTGATCTTCATATACCTTGGGCAGTGAAAAAGAGAATACTTTTAGTGTAGTGTGTCACCAATGCCCTCTTGGCGTTGCGCGTTGCCTCTCTGGGTTTCCACTTCTAGCCGTGCACCCCCATCAAACTCTAGTTTGTCGTCACTGAGCCGGTGTCTGGTTATCAACTGTCTGTCTGTATTCAGAGGTGGGATGCTGCCCTTTTCAGCTGGTGCACTGTAGCTATCCAGGGCTTGCTGCTGCTTATTGAATCCTGTAATGTCCTCATAATCTCGCAGGCTTGATATATGATCCTTTAGTATGGCACAATTGAATAAATAGCCTGGTTACATTGAGGTTGTGTAACTTTTTTTTAGATGATATCAGGTTTTAACTAGAAAATATGGTTTGTTGGTGTGTGGGACTCAATTTCAGATGGTAATGACAGATGCTTATTGAGCAACCCTGTGGAACACTTTCACCCTCACTAGCGCCTCGCAGTTTAAGACACTTCAGTAGACATCCACGCGCTTGAGGTCCTTAAACACTAAGCACTTGAGATCTTCAAGCACTTTAGGACTTTAAGCACCAAGCACTTAAGTTATTTAAGCACTTGAGATCTTCAAGCATCAAGCACTTGAGGTATTTAGGCACCAAGCACTTAAGTTCTTTAAGCACTTGAGATCTTCAAGCATCAAGCACTTGAGGTCCTTAGGCACCAAGCACTTAAGTTCTTTAAGCACTTGAGATCTTCAAGCATCAAGCACTTGAGGTCCTTAGGCACCAAGCACTTGCGCTCTTGAAGAGCAACAGGATTCATGCACAGTCAGTCTTCACTCTAATTTCTCACCCTAGCATAGAGATTAACAGCGGTAAAATACTGATACGAATATACTGATACGAATAGCAATGAGGATGGAAGCCTTAAGCACAAGCAGAGCACCGGACTCACACTTTCTGCAGTAGACACTTGCAATATGATTATTCATTTACATCAGCTCCTGCAGTGCTTCTCTGCACAGCCCTTTATGAAAATCTATCTGCCTGTCTGACCTTAGACTAGGCCTTAAACAAAACTTCAACCAATGAAGCCTGAGTGAAAGAGAAAAATCCAAGCAGACCAGACTGCTAAAACAGTACCCCAAGGAACACAGGAACCTGGGTCGAAAACATAGTCAAATTATAAACATAGCACAAGAAACTGGTCAGTAAAACCCAAATACAAAGGGACCACTTGGACAAAATATGCCAACAAAGTGACAAGCAACGTACTTGCTGGAGATCATGGCTACGGGAGAGGAGGAAAGGTGGCAGAATTAAGGAAGGAGGGGGTACATCTCCCTAAGTAACCTTACTGTGGATTTCATCGTGAGCCCTTAAAAATGTGCTGAGCCCGCTTCCACTTTGGCCCGTGTGGGCGCATGTTCCACATCAGTGGTCTTCCAACTTTTTAATGCTGCAATTTCCAGTAAAAAAATATAAAACAATCAGGGCCCACTCAGAAGTTTTCACAATTACACAATTAAATTGGCAATGTTCAAATATGTCTCAAATTATTTAAACTTTGTAGTTAAGTTCTGTTAATGCTTTGTCACTGCAACTAAATCCATGATTGCTAAACAGCATATGCTGGTCAGGCAGGCCTTACTGACGTGAAGAATTATTCACAGAGTGATTACTAGAAAAGTAGGTGGGGGTTTTCAAGAACATTTGAATTCCCTTCCCATTTGACACGTACTCTTATCTAGGATATACATGATTTTTTTTTTAGTGATGGCCCATTACAGAGTGGCCTATTGTTGCTATATTTTTTTACTTAAAACAGGTGGCACCAGGCTCAGGCCTAAAGAAGCATTATGCTAATGCATAATGCTCCTTTTGGCCAGAGCCTGGTACCTCCTTAGGAAGACTAGAGACCACCCTAGGGGGGCGGGCCCCGCCCTTTGAAGACCCTTGTCCTACATGGACAGCTTTCACTTTATAGCACCTCCTATTGGGAAAATTGGTATGTTTGCAATGGTTTTTTGCGAAACAATTGCACTTATAACGCATTGACACATTTCACTGTGATTAATGAGGAGAAGGGAATCCCTTTTCATGCAACCTTTGCCTTCCAGTTTTTGTGGTTGCAAACCCTGTAATTTTATAAATCAAACCTGTTAGACTTGGCCATTTTTGCAGGTTTATCCCCAAATGTTTTGCCTTTTGCCTCCTATTTTCAAAATCCCTTTCATATAAATAGAAGCCAGAGCCCAAACATTTGATTGGGAGGCCCTAGCCACAACTGCTCAATGGCACTGAAGGTGCTGGCCATCGCCAGCATTATTAAAAGACCTCAAGGACCATGGCTACTAGTATATGTGTTGAATGTGTGCAAGTAGGAGTTCGTCCGAGCGGAGGTGTCTGTATGGTTTGTGTATTTTACTATGAAGGCAGGCTGGACTTGTACTAGGTAATGCTTTGAAGGTGCATGAGAGGAGTTTGAAATGGGCTCCTTTGTGTAATGGGAGCCAGTGGAGTTATTTAATGTGCAGTGTGATGCATGTGTGGCATGGTAGGTTGAATGTTACTTTGGCTCCCAAATTTTGAGTGGCTTGAAGTTGTCCAGTGAGTTGTTTGCTGATCACAGCATAGAGGGTGTTCCTATAGTCCAGTTTACCAATCAATCAAATTCTTTATTCGGTTATTAAAACTCAATAACCATAAAAGTTCAAATAAAATCACATTCAATTAATAAATTCATCATAAGCACCATTGTCGAATTATCAGAAATACATAAGCATTTTGTCATAATATAAAACAAAAATGTTTACATAGTTCCAGAGACAGTTAAGCGTAATTTCATAGACTGTACATTATAATTCAGGATACCATTATTTTTCGTAATTTAAAAGAATTTTTTTTAAACTAGGAAATAAATACGACAGTTAAAATATTGTCCAGTTTCTGTACAGCTAAAAAGGCAGGGCGACAGCGATTTACATCCATAATCTTCAATAGGGGAATAACCAATCTTCGTCCAGGCTTAATGTAAAATTTACAAAAGAAAAGAATGTGCATGTCTGATTGCTCTGAAAGGTTATCACAAGGACATTTGATCAGGTGTTTTGACCAGTCCTTCATATCCGGGAAACTAAATAACCGAAACAGTAAATTAAACCTAAAGCGAGTTAATAAAAACCTCTCGTAATCGCTCATCTGGAGTTTGACATATGGCTGCATTTTGTTAAAAATAACAATTTGTGCATGTGCAACTACAGTTTTCTTTTTCATTTCTGTTTGTACTCTGCGTTCATGTAAGAATGCCATACACTTTTCTTTCAGAGCTTTCCTTGAGATGTTACTTAAAGAGGTTGGGTCGTTAAAATAATATATGGTTCCCAGATCCTCGTAAAATGTCTTCACGTATGACAACCAACAAATTTTGTTCTTCTTTTCTAGGCCTAACACATTATTCAAAATCAGGCGATTTAGACCACATTCGTCAGTTGTCCAGACTCTGTGCCATAACAATATCGGGGCGGTTCTTAAAATATCTACTAGATATGGTTCCCCAAGTTCTATGTGGCAAGCGTACGTGGATACATTTCTCGGGACAGCCAGAAGGTACTTCATAAAAAGATTTTCTACCACCTGTAGGCATGTCACATTGGCATACCCCCACAAGCCCGCGCCATAAGTCCCTATTGCTAAGCAAGTGGCCTTATATACAGTTAGCATTTCCCCTATAGGCTTCCTGCCCATTTTATGGCAAAAAAATTTTAACGCCATTATGGCTTTACAATACAACAGTTTTCTTGTCTTGATTGTAATATTCCAATTACCAGTGTGATCGAACAAAACTCCTAAATAGGAAAAAGTTGGAGTAAAATCAACTGGGGTCGTGCCAATAAAAACTGCTTTTCTCTGTGGGGTTCGGGCGATCAGGACAGCATCATCGGCGTACAACAATGCGGGCACTGGTCTATCTCCTGCCATAGGCAAATCCCTACATTCCTTCAAAAGAGATTTCTCCACGTCGTTAATATAAAGTGTGAAGAGGAGTGGGGCCAGCATGCAGCCTTGTCGTACGCCCCTAGCTATACCAAAAGAGTCGGTGCATTCACCGTTTTTTCCAAATCTGATTCTCGCAGATGCGCCCTGATACAATTCCCTTAAAAAGTTTATAATTAATATGTCTACCCCCATGTTGCTCAGAGCCATCCAAGGTTTGCTGTGTGACACACAGTCAAATGCAGAGGTTAAATCTATAAAAGTTAAAAATAATCGACCCTCTTTGGCCTTTGTATATTTCTTTCTATTAAAATGTATAGATTCAAACACTGGTCAATTGTACTAAGCCCTTTCCGGAACCCATATTGTAAATCGCTGATTATCTTGTTTTCATCCGCCCATATTTGCAGCCTATTTAAAATGACCCTTCCAAAAACTTTGATAGTGCTGTCCAGAAGTGAAATAGGACGATAACATTGACAGCTAAGTCTGTCCCCTTTTTTAAATATTGGAACTATCAATGATTCGCGCCATGATGGCAGAGGACCATTCTGAAAAGTAAAGTTAAAAACTCTAGCCAGGATCGGGGCCCATAAGTCGATATCATTTTTGTATAGGTCTACCGGGACCCCGTCAGGGCCTGGTGCTTTGCCCCCCCAAACTTGCCTTAATGCTAGCGCTGACTTCTTCTGCAGAGAAATCATCATGTGCCAGAGTATTCTTTAAGTGGGAATCTTCTTTATTAGGAGTTATAAAAAATGAACAATCTCCTAATGGACTTTCAACAGAATATAATTCTCCGAAATGCTTCACCCACTCCGGTGCAGATATTGCTACCTCTATTGTGGGAGTACTATTGTAGTTGGAGAAAGGAGAGTTTACAACTTTCCAGAATGCTACTGAATCTCGACTTAACGAGGCCTCACACAGAGCGTCCCAAGTTGCCTGTTTTATAGTGTCTTTCCTCTTTCTTAGCGCCTGTTTATAGGTATATCTGCATTCCTTAATTAGCGTCCTGTCTTTGTCTGGCGCGTGTAGTGCATATTTTAGATTTGAGTATGCTTTAGTACACGCTGAATCAAACCAGCTTACTCGGGGCTTTATAGGGCCTTTAGTTTTAACCCAGAGAAGTTTTTTAATTTGTGTGACAATTAATAAAACATTATTTACAACAACGCCATCATCGATATTTGCGTCAGTGCATGCCTCAAGCTGTGGCAGGGTGCTCTTCACTAGTTTTTTGAGAAAATCCTCAGGGACTATGTTTGACCATTTTAAAGAATAGCCATTTTTCCTGGTCAAGGTAATTTTATCCAATTGTACGTTTGGAGTTCCTAACAGACGTAAACTACTATGAGTACTATGCAGTACTATTCTAAGAGGATAATGGTCGCTCAGTGAATTATCAAGAGTACTAAAAGACTGAATCATCCCCCTATGTCTCACAGTCATGATTATATAATCAATCGTTGTTGTAGCACCACTACCACAAAAAGTGGGAACGAATGGACATTCTGGGCTGGCCAGTGTGTTTACGAACCCTATATCAGACCCAAACATGATCTCATTTATGTGATCTCCACACTTGGTATGTTCAAAGTGGGACAAGAAGGTATCTTTGTTGAGCATAACACCACAAGTGCCTCTTTCGGCTCTTGCACATAGGGAACAGTTAAAATCTCCTGCCCAAATTACGCCGACATCTCTAGGTCTTCGGGTCAGCATGGCTTTTTATATGGCTTCCTAAACGTTTAAAAATGTTATCCATTTCCTCCAACTGGATATTATTATAAAAATTCTCTAAAACCAAAGAGAACTCAGAATCACTGGAAATATGGAGAATATGATAATACCTGTCACTGAAAACAACATCAATTTTAGTATATGACAACATGTTTGATACGTATGTGCATACTCCCCCTTTTGCCCTTCCATGGGATGAACTAATGGGTGGGGAAAAATAGGTCCTAGAGCCATTAACATGGTCTGGATCTGTAGTCCAGGTTTCTTGTAAACACATAACACCCTGAGCATTCACAAGATTAATCCAGTTTTCGTTTCCCAGCTTTGACCTTAGACCAGCTATATTCCAGCTAACCAGTGCCAATGTGTCCTTCTTCTTTAAACTGGCCAGCGTGCCCGGGGTACCCACAGAATCCAATGTAATCTCTCAAGATAGATCTTTATCTGACATTCTAAATCTGCTAGACATACTAGGGGGTTGCTCCTTTCTTATGGGATCTGTAGATCCTTCTTTATCCTTGCTCTCTATCGCAATTGGATCTCTCAGATCAAAAACGAAACCTATATCGATTGGGGTTATTGATATTCCAGGTTTTTGGATGGTTGTAATTTCAGGGAGTCAGTCAATGTCCTCCATCCCCTGTAAAGCAGCGAAATGGTTGAATGTTGGGACATTAAACATGACACCCTGTCTATCCCAATCCTCTCCTTGCCGATAGAGGTTTGATCTAAATACCTTGCAGCTCATTAGTGGATAAAAGTAAGACAGATCCTGGGTTTGAATCCCAGAAGTCCCTCCAAGTGGATTTCACCCACAAATGTGTCTAACAGTGCGTCTATCTCTGAAATTTACAATTATGCAGTCCACAGGTAAATCTATACTACTATAATAAAGGAAGAACTTTCAGCCTTTGAGGCGGGTAAACTCGGAAACCACAGCGCCAATCCACACACCCGCTACACCGTTCGAATCGTCAGGTTGTGTAGATGGTTATAGGCTATATAAATAAAAAAAAAAAACGTTATTTAAAAAATGTACAGTAAAAAAAAAAGTAGTCCCTCCGAAGTAGCGCCGGCTGCGACGTGCGTGCTCACATCAGGATCGCAGGGAGGAGCGGCGTCCAGGAGCACGACGAGGAGCGGCGGACATGGCGCGGGGGAGGAGCGGTGACGTGAGGAGCAGCACACAGGCCAGCGGCGGTGCGAGCAGCGAACAGGCTGGAGGAGCGGCGGCTGAGGTAAGGGAGCGGCGGACATGGCGCGGGGGAGAAGCGCTGACGTGAGGAGCAGCGGACAGGCCAGCGGCGGTGCGAGCAGCGGACAGGCGGGAGGAGCGGCGGCTGAGGTAAGGGGACCCATGTCAGGGCAGGCGGGGGCTGGGTTGGGCGGGGACGGGCTGGGCGGGGGCCCGGGCTGCAGGAGAAAAGAGAATGATCCCGTGTTTTTATGATGAAACAGCAATCATTAACACACCTCTATGCCAAAAAGATTAGCTATGATGTAAGCTTTCCCAGCCAATGTACACTCTGTAGAAAGGATTGGTCAGCTGTACACCTCTGCAAAGAAGAACAGACATATTTAAAGCAGTATATCAGTAGCGGACAGGCGGGAGGAGCGGCGGCTGAGGTAAGGGGACCCATGTCGGGGCAGGCGGGGGTCGGGGCAGGCATGAGTCGGGGCAGGCGGGGGATGGGCCGGGCGGGGGCCGGGCTGCTGGACAATGTCGGGGCGGGCGGGGGTCGGGGAAGCCTGTTGCTCCCGGACTACGGCGGGACGGGCTGCTAGTCTTTATATATATGTCCAATCCAGCCCACTCTTCGGACATTTAGGATTTCTGCTTGTACGTGTCCTGGGAGAGGTCTGTATGTATTTAGCCAATGTACCACCTTGTTTTTTAAAATTGCATAGGATTCCTCTCTATTATTCTGTAGTTTCGGGACACCCGTCAGTACCACAGTGTAAGGCATTGACTCAGGTGGTAAGTCTATGCATGGGTGTCTGACCTTCTAAATATCAATACTCTTTTTTTGCTGAGCCTCCTACAGGGTTTACCCCTGTTTTGTCTATTAGAACCTCTCTTTTCACCGTTTTATTGGCAATTTTATTAGATACCTGGGCTCTGTTATCTGGGACTAAAGGTTGCTGTCTTGGTCGCTTTCCACCTTCTATTACTGAGGTAAGTGTTTTTTGGGGAGGTTTAGAGACGCTACTAGCTATAGTAAGAATTACAGCAGGGGCCGCTGCATCCCTGTTCAAATCCTTCATATTGAGCTGTTTCAGTATGTCCGAATTGCCCAGTACCAATTTTTCTAGAGACTCGATTTTATTTGTCAGAACTTTTGTTCTTTCCAGCAGTGGTAAGATTAGGGATCTCAGCATCTGCTCTAAGTGAATCATAAAACCTACGGGGTTGGGTGGTAATGTTTCCAGATCAACCGTAGCACTGTCAGTGCTAATATTGATCTCAGAAATAGTTGGATGGCCCACGCTTACTTCCCCATATTGTCCCTGAACGGTAGAGGCTGATTTTTGCTGTCTAAGTCTACCTTTACCCTTTACCCTGATTGGCTTTTTAATAATATTAATTTTTTTCAGAATATTTTTCAGACCCCTTTTTCTTGGAGGGGGGCTCTCATTGCGCAGTCCAACAGATATGTTGGAATTCGCCAATAAAGAAGCCCCCGAGCCCTCTAAGTTAATAACATCGTTATTTAAAGTAGAGGACTCCACCGATATAAGGGGCAGTTGAAATAAAGGTGTTAATGACAACCTAGTAGCCGAGGGAGAGGATACAAGTGGTATACATGATATTAGTGGGGTACAATGGATATCTGCGGGCCTAGGAAACGCTGCAAAGGAATCCATAAGCATAGAATCTGAGATATTTGCCAATGTTACAGAGGTGTTAGTAGTTTATGAAGGTAAACACATATTAGGGGGCAGCGAGAGCCGTCTCTCAGTTCTCTCAATAGCAGTGACGACCACCCCTATAGTCTTCTGTAACATCCTGTCTATTGCACTCTGGGTTGGAAAAGGGGTGGTAGTACATTTTTTCCGCCTTGAGCTGGATCGCGTAGTCATAGGAGTGCTCTTACCCATAGTTCACGAGATAATGCACAGTAAACAAATCTACCTTGAATTCACAGCGCCAATCCAAGTAGGTCCTGCGTCCGTATACTGAACAAATAAACATGAAAAATAAATGTAATGGCACAATCCACATTTACAAATGCACTGAGGAAATATTCTGTTTATTACCATTCTTGAGGAAGGGGAGCAGCATCATGTCCCACTTGAGTCTTTGCTTTTTTTGAGTCATGTTCCCTCCCTCCCCGAAATTTAACAATGTGCAACGGAATTAAATATCTCTGAGCATCTGCCTTCACAATACAAATAAATATATAAATATGATACAGTTACTTTCCATTCGCAACACACTGCTGGCCCAATTCACAGAACTAACTTAAGACAAAGAAGCCAAAGAAAGCAAGAGGACAGCAAAACCAAGGGCAGAGGCAGACATATAAAAGAAACAGAGAGAGGGACAGAAAACAGAAGAAAGGAGGGCAGTAGGCAGCAGAGCAGTGACGCTCTACCACTGGACCACCATGGATGAGGCGCAAGCAGGGGCCTTTGGGTGGAGGAGGGCCTCAAACTCTTGACCTCTGGGTGAGAGGCGCCAGCAGCATCAGGCAGGGATGGCAGCAGCAGCTAACAGACGGCGCCGCGCTGTGGAAGGAGAAAGTTCCCTAAGGGTAGTGGACTGCCCCTCCCCCTCACCAGTGGGCAGACACCTGGGTTGGCGAGGGTAGCAATCAGAGAGGAGGTAACCCTAGTAAACTTTAGAGAGCAGACAGAGGGGACACTAGATTTTCTATGGGACAAGAAGATAGTGCCAATAGCCCACATGCCTGCCAACACTTCTAAGGACAGGTAGTGAGTCACCATCAATGGCCAACAAGTGGAGGCTCCCTAACACATTCCACCAAAATCATAGTCATCGACAATCATGAGAGCCATCTACCAGTGGCTCTGATTCCCTTAGAGTGGGGGTTCAGGTTGTCTAAAAGTAGATGTGAGCCCTGCCATTCCTCTAGATTGTCTGTTGGTCAAATATCTAGAGCACACTACCTGAAAGGAGGTAGAGGTCAGGTCACACTTAGAGATGTTGGGATTGCCTGTATGGGTCTGTATGACCACAAAGTCTGGGGCTGCCTGGGAAGGGAGTCAAGAGCGTCTGAAACAATGGCCCAGACAGTTGCCAAGAAAGAGAGAAGCAAGGAGCATTTGAAACCGGCCCCTGAAATTCCCACGATCGAGGTTGACAGGGAATCTGAGGTGGGTGCCCCTAAGCCAACGAGGGAGGATATTGCCACCCTGGGCGAGCTGCCTGAGCTTGCTAGTTTTCAAATTGAGGGTGGGCCCATTGGGGAGTAATTCTGCAAGGCACAGAAATAATGCCACACTCTAGAGAGCTTGAGACAGCAAGCTGTGGCCCAGGCAGCAAGTGACACCTCTGGAGCTCACCTGATCTATTGGGAGAATTACATCTTATATAGCAAGCCTAAGGATCCTGGATCTCGGGTGGCTCATATTCTGGTGGCCCCACAGTGCTACAGGACCTTCCTACTGAGTTTGCCTCATGACATACCCCTGGCTGGACAGCTGGGGCAAGACAAGACCTTTGGAAGGCTTGCAAGGCTTGTAACTAACCCTGGGCATAGTGGGCATAGTGGGGCTACGCGAAGCACCACGAAGGGGGGGGGGGGAAATCTACGCCCACCCACACGGTTCGCGTAGCCCCACTACGCGCCACCCGCCTACCTCCCGCCCTCTTCTAAAATACCCAACAACATTTAAAACATTGTAAAACTAATTAAAACGACTTACCTGAGATGCGGCGTCCCGGGGCTTCCTCTTCCTAGTTTCTCGCTGACTTCTTCCTGACAAATGCGCATGCGCATTTCTCACAAGAAATGCGCATGCCACTTTCTTCCCACAGGCCATCCCTCTGAGGTCAGTGACTGCACCTGTGGTGGCCAGGGCCATAATGGGGATTTTTACTCATGGAGAGTTTCCCCAAAAAGGTTGTGTCTGAGTAGTAACTTATAAGTTCTCCACACCCTTTCACCCCCAAATGAACGGTCTTGTGAAGAGATTCAACACAACCTTGAAAGGCAAGAGAATGAGCCTACCTGAATTCATGAGGCGCAAGTGAGACATCCTCTTTCCATGCCCTCTTTTAGTCTACAGAGAGGTGCCACAGAAAAGAGTGCGGTTTAGCCCTTTTAAACTACTCTATGGCCACGCTGTCAGAGGACCTCTTAGACTTGTAAAGGAGGGTTGGGAGCAAGCTGCCAGGAAACCCCCAAAGGATGTGGTCAGCTACATGCTAGCCCTCAACAACCAGATGTACATTGTTTTGAAAAAGGGAATAAACAATCTTGAGGCCACTCAAGAGACTATGAAACTGTGGGATGATCAGAAGGCCACTCTGGTAGAGTTTCAGCCTGGCCAGAAGGTGTGGGTTATGGAGCCTGTGGAACCCAGAGCTCTTCAGGTTCACTGGACGGCCCATATAAGGTGAACGCGTGAAAGGGGGAGTCCTTCTGCTTGGTGGATCTCATAACCTCCAGAAACCCCTTAAGGGTGCTCCACATGAACCATCTCAAACCCTCTTATAGGGAATAGGTCCAAAATGAGCATGCTCCTGGTGAAAAATGAAGGCGTGGAAGAGGAGAGCGAACCTCTCCATGATCTCTTGTCTGCCCAGGAACACAATGGGTCAGTGGAAGATGTCAAGCTCTCCCTACACTTACCTCAGCATAGCAAAATGACAGTTACCAGTTGCTGGAACAGTTCGATTCTCTGTTCTCCCTAACCCCTGAGCTCACACACCTGTGAGTCCATAACATTGATAATGGAGACAGCCCACCTGTTAAGAACAAAATGTACAGGCTTTCAGATATGGTGAATGCCAGTATTGAGGAGGAAGTCTCCAAGATGCTGGTTTTATGGGTGAGTTAGTCCTCCAGCAGTTTCCAGTCCAGCCCTGGTATCCAAGGCTGCCCCACTGGGCACCACTCCAGAACTTAGGTTCTGTGTGGACTACCTGAGTCTCAACTCTGTCACGAACACTGACACACACCCATCCTCTGAGCTGATGAGCTCATAAACAGGCTGGATGCTGCCAAGTTCCTCAGCACTTTTGATTTAACAGCAGGGTCCCAGCAGATCGCTCTGACTGAGGGAGCAAAAGAGATGCATGCATTCTCAACCCCCAGAGGGACACTTTCAATTCCGGGTGATGCCCTTTGGTTTGAAGAATGTACCTGCCACTTTTCAGAGGTTTGTCAACAGGGTCCTAGCAGGTAAAGATGCATTCTATGTCACCTACCTGGACAATATAGCTGTCTACAGCTCCTGCTGGGGGTAACACCAGTACCACCAGAAAGAGGTGCTTCAGGCGATGTAGCAGGCGGGCCTGACTATCAAGTCCAGTAAGTGCGAGACAGGGCAGGGTTAACTAGTTTATCTGGGCCACATAGTGGGTGGGGAAAAGGTGCAGCCCTCCCAGGGCATGATTTGGATGATACTAGCCTGGCAACTCTGTAAAACACACACTGAAGATAGGGCCTTCTTGAGACTCACACAATACTATAGGAGTTTGTTAAGGGATATAGCACAATTGTTGCTCCCTTAACAAAGCTGACTTTGAAGAAGCAGCTCAAACAGGTGATCTGGACAGAGGCCTACCAGAAAGCTTTTGATACCCTCAAGGAGGTCATGTGTACAGCACACCTACTTAAGGCTTCTGACTTCTCTAAGGAGTTCATAGTGCAGACAGACGCTTCAGAGCATGGCACATACTGCATAGTTAAATTAGGAGGACCTAGACCAACTGGTAACCTTCATTGACAGGATGTTACTTTGCTGGGAACAGAGGTGGAGTGCGATTGAAAGCCTTGCCCCATGCTGGGGCTGCTTTCAGGGTCGGGATCCAGGACCCAACAAATGAACTTGCCAGGCTGTGTCTTTGCCGCACAGCCAGCATTATTTTTTTCATGTCGTATCCTGTGAATGTTTTCCCTGGGCCTGAAAGAGCCTCTAGTAAGGGGGTGCTCCACACACTCCTCTATTGCCAAAGGATGAATTAAGGATGCATTGATCCCGGGTACTGGACAATCATGCGATAAATTAGAGAGAAGCAGAAGAGCCCCACGCGATCCATCTTTTGTGCATGCATGTTTAAATGGCCAGTCTTTGCTGGATCATAAGGCAGATCCCATTGGATTGATTTCCTTGATCTGAGGCTCATTTTACACCTGGTGGCAAGCTCTAACCACCATATGCCTTTTCAGCTTGCCTCCTGGCCTCTAAAAGGGGTGCAGGTTGTGGGGAGATGGTTTTGCTGGCTCCCTGTGCTAGTCTTCCCCTCTCCTGGCTCCCGGTGTTCTTCTCCTGTTGTTTGGTGCTTCTTGCACAGCCTCTCCACTCCTAGAAGAAGAGCACCTTCCTACCCACACTATCAAGGCCTAGAGAATCCCTGATGTCCAGTAGGGCACTTGGGATGGCAGCGGAGTCAAGATATTTTCCCAATTGGTTCAGGGGCTGTCTCCACTGGCCCTGGAGAGATCTATTTAGAGCTAGGTGTCTCCTGCAGGTAATGTACTTTGTCCATCAGGAGCATCAGGTGGTTTCTCTTTCCAGGTGTCCACGATTCTGGTGTCAAGACTGTCCAAGTCTAGGGTCTTGCTCTGTATCTCTTCTTTGTGCAGGGGTATAAAAGTGTAGGTGGAAAGTTCCCATTGCCAGACACCCCGGGCCAATATTAGGATGCCACATCATCCTTCCACCCCTGCCCGAACCTCCTGCACTGCATTCTGGGATAATCCAACATGGCAGAATCCTTCTTCTCTTGTTCAGAGATCCTGGCTTGGCTATGATAATGGGCAAACCCTTTGTTGTGGTCTTTCCTAACCGGTTCTGGGGCAGCTCTCCCCCCCACAGGTTTTTAGGTCAAATTGTCTAGGACAACAAAAGGATGGCAGGCTTAGGTGTGAGGTACATCTGCCAGTACCAGGGTAGACATATTTTGACACTCAGGAAGGGACTAGGCACAGCCCCCAGGCCATCCTACTCAAGGAACAAAAACACATCACCAGATCCAAGCCCTTGCCGCTGTTTGTCAGCAATACACATCTCACCAAAGGGGAGCCATCCAGTGCCAGGTGACAGTTGAAAGCTTACAAGCTTCAGACAGAAAATTGTAACTTTTTAACAAATCTGCCTCAATAGGTAGATAACATTTAATTTCAGCATTACATTGGAATTTAGGGAGCTATTAACTTGAGTCCTTGAATTATTTCTCTAGCTATTTAGCATTTAACAAATGTAACAAAGGTGTCCAATGTTTCTCTAAGGAACCATCCAGCCTTGCTACCGTGAAGATAGCTTTTCGTGATATTTAACTGTAAAGAAATGTTCAACATCCAACTCTCCATTCCCCACTTTTAAATAGCATGCACCTTGCCTTAATGGGCATACCGGCGACAAACCTAATTAGCCACCACTGCACAGCCATGCGGCAGAGCAATGGAGGCTAATTATGTTTGCCAGCGGTATACCTCTTGACAAATGTGTGACTACACAGGATACCACCTCCTTTCAGGCAATGAAGCTCTAGTACCCTAGAGTTAGAACACTGTGGTTACCTGGGTTGTCAAGCTAGGATTCACATTCTGACAACTCTGCACTTTACACTAAGGGGTCTATTAGAATGTCAGGCGGATCGCCACCGCCCCCATGGCGGTTCTGATCTGCCCTACATCCTTCCCCGCCTGCCACCCATTTCCCTCCACCATATTAGTATGGTGGAGGGAAGATCGTCCGCCGACGTTCCGAGCGGTCGACAAGTCGACTGGGTGGAAAAGGGTTTAATATGGTAGCAGTGTCTAGCATGGGAGCAGGAACAAGCCTTTCCGCCCGCCACAATGCTGGGAATGGAGGATGCCACCGCCACTGTGGTGGTGGCATCCTAACCGCCGGTGCGGGACTGCCGACCACTGGCGGCCGGTCCCAGCACCGCTAGGGTGGCGGGCGGACAGAAGTCTGCCCGCCATCCTAATGGGCCCCTTAGTGTTAAAAATTTAAATATGGCTCTCCTTTGGCCCTCATGACTGCTCCGGACAGGTACCGGCATGAATGTGAGCAAAAACATGTTGACGCAACATAGGTGGTTGGGTCCTTGCACCTTTTTACTATCCCCTTGCAGGTTTTATTACAACTATTACCCTGGATTTACCATAACGGTAGTTTGTCTAGATCCCATCTTGTCCAGTTAGTTTTTTTTATAAAGAACTCCCTCTAAATGAGGTTGAGAGTTACCACACAATCATAACTCCTATTTGTAAAGCGTGAACATATCACCCTCTTAAGGGTTTAAAGATGCTGGGTACCATTGAGGAGATTCAGTGAACCATTGCTCAGAGTCACATGATGCTGAGCTGAGCTGCTGCCTGCATTCGAACCGTGAGCCCGCGCTCCAGAGTCAGCCGCACTGGCCGCTGTTCCACACCTCTCTCACTATCTTACCAGGATGGGATGAGGTTACCAGTGTTAAAGCATGCCACAACTAGTGGGTGAGGCTTCCTTATCCAATCTAATTTGAACTCTAGGATTAAAGCTATATCCCCTTGTGATACCAAGTGGGTGTTTTTTCAGGACTTGTTTCATGATTGTCTTGGTAGGGACCAAAATTGGCTTAAAGCTGTTGACCATGGTACTTTGATGCGTCTAGCTAGGTAAATACATGCAGTCTAATTATCAGAAAATTACCTTGAGTGAGACACAGGTAGTGATATTCACCCACTATAAAAGTCCAAAAACCAGTTGATCGAAAGCAACAAACCTTGGCATACTAAATTGGCTTACCTAATTTGCAATGCATACGTTAAAATCAATAGGCATTTAAGGGTGGATTGCTATTTCTATGTATTAAGCCTACAGATAGATTTTTTTAAAGGAAATGCCACAAACTATCGTTGTAGGGGACAGTTTTTTGTGTTGGTTACTGTGTCTGATTAACAGAGAGAAGATTTGCACTGTAATAATTATTGCTAGAATTTCTTCTTAGTGTCTACCAGCATCATGAAATACAATAACTTATTAAATAATATATACATCCATATATAAAGATATATACCTAGATAGATACATAGAGGGGAATATTCTCAAGGACCTATCTCTGAGTTATCAGCACTTTATCGCACCCAAAGTCGCAATAAATTTATCGCCCTATTCACAAGCTGTTGCAAACAGCCAATATCACCAGTTTTCCGGTGATAGCATCCTCAAAAAACATCACCACAGATGACCCCGACAACTATAGCTAATGAGATGCAGAGTAGGCATTTCCAAGCAAAAAGCAGTGACAACACCATTCCACAACATTCTCAATGATCGGCAATAAGATCACAAATCATGTGGTAAGGCGCGCTAGCAGCAGGATTTTAACACCTGCTCCGACCTGGTGTAAAGACGGGCGACAACCAGCAGCACAGCCCATAGCCAAACATGAAGAACAACAGATACCCCCGAGCAACTGAACATGCAGCCTAGAGCCCCAATACGGCAAGAACACCCACCGCCACCCCCCCTGGACCTCACCCCCTCCCTTTGGACAAAGAGAATGCACATCAACTCCACGGAACCATGAACCAAACAAATCGCCTGAAGTCGCACAATCACAATACCTAACATACAGGTGTGGCCAGAAAAATGGAAATTATACATTCATATCATATGATCCAAATAAAACGTTTATTACAGATTAAACAAAAATAACAATCTTGAAGAGGCACGCAGGTCTTGTCTGCGCATTCTGTAAGTCACAGCCTGCAAGATACAGATAAGAAGGTGTGTCATGCGCCCATCAAAGTACAGAGAGAGAGAGCAAAAGAGAGAGAGAGGGAGAGGGGGAGAGAGAAAGAGAGGGAGAGAGAAAGAGAGAGAGAGAGGGAGATAGAAAGAGAGAGAGCGCGGGAGAGAAATAGAGAGGGAGAGAGAGGGAGATAGAAAGAGAGAGAGTGAGGGAAAGAAAGAGAAAGGGAGAGAGAAAGAGAGGGATGTAGAGGGAGAGAGAAAGAGAGGGAGAGAGAGAGAAAGAGAGGGAGAAAGAGTGCCGACACTGCGGACCCAGGCCTCACTGCTCACCTGCAGCTACTGGTGTGTCTCCAACCACGTGCCAGTACACACTGCAGTCCCCCAGGTACCTCATCTGAAACAGTTGCCAGAGACATGAATGGCAGAGTCCTTACAGTAGCACACCCCATCATTGCTTGCCCGCCCCTGCGCACACAGGCTGCTGCACCCCAGCCCCTCCCTCTGCCCAGCGGAGATTGCCTGCCCCTGCGTAACCAGCCCTCACTGCTCACCTTCCGCCACCGGCGTGTCTCCAAGAGGGCCCTCCACGTGCAGGTTGGAGCTCCAAGCCCGAGGCCCGTGACCATGACACCCTCCACATCATGGAGCCCCGCACCGTGGGTCACCAGGTCACACACTTGATTCTGGGTCTTGATTTCGCTATGGCAGAGAACATATGAGTGCATATCAGTGCACACAGCCTCATCGCAGGCTGCACACCCGCTCAGCCCTAGAGGTGCCACTAACTCTGTGAACCGCAAGGCGACGCCACAGGCTGCACACCTGCTAAGCATTTAAGGTGTCCCTACCTCAGTGCACCAAAAGACACCATCCCTTGGCGCTGTGCCTGTGCCTGCCGCAGAGTACCCGGTGCCACCAAGTCTGTGCACTGCAAGCCATGGACCCTTTATTACTGAGTCCCACGGTGCGGATGCCATCATGTCACCCCCAGCACTGGGCAATGTGCTGTGCCCGGGCCCTAGGCCCTCACGCAGAAATGATAACCACACTGAGACACCCAGTTACAGAGTGGAAATGGCACCCAGCACGTGCACCAGGCACTTTTTATTGGCAGGGTCACATGTCCTGTGAAGGCTGTGCTGGATGGGTGTGGTATGGGTGTGAACCAGCCATGAGGGAGTGGCTGTGGCATGCTGACAACTAGACCTGTGAGCAGCAGATCCCTACAGGGAAGACCTGGCACATGTAGCGTTGTCATCCCCCCCTGTGAGTGTAAGCGGAGTGGGCTGGCCTGGCATATGCCACTCCAGCTTAATGGTGTGAACAATGACCCCGGGGCTCTGGGCGTGGTTCTGTCCTGGGCTGGACAAGGAAGTAACTAGTGCGTGTGTCTCCTTCTAGTGTTGGCTCCACCTGGCACGCAATTGGCAATGTGTCACCCTGTGATCAAAGTCCCACAACATGTGCAACATGGACGTAAGGTGAAATCATTGACCCTACATGCATCCATACCTCCACACTTGCAAGATCATGACACCTCGGTGTGGAAATGAATGTTTAATGCACATTCAGTGGAGTGTTGCAGGTGGAGCACTACAGGGCCATGCAAACCCCACTTTACATTGTTAGCCTGTGGAGGGCCAGCCAGAGTCCTTAAGGAAATGACAAGTACATCCGTAGAGGAGGAGTTCAGTCTGCAATCTGATTGCTGTGTCATTGGTAACCAAACAGAATATGGCAGTCCATATCGGGGATCCAAGGTGAGTGTCGCAGAGTGCATCGGGGGACAGTGGAAGGTAATGATGCAGAGGTCAGAACCAAGCAGAAACAGGCCATATGGCAAAATGAATGCTACAGCTTCCTTCTGACCACAAGGGCAGATTCATCCGCATCTTCGTCCTCTGCTGTTTCATGTGCCTCACATGTGGGTGGTGGTGTTCTGTCTCCAGCACTGTGTGGCAGTGACACCTCAGGGGCCGGAGGTGGAATGTTCGCTGCACTGTGTGGCACTGACACATCATGGGCCGGAGATGTGATGGAGTGGTAGCAGCAGCATGCATCAGCGCCAGGCCTTGTGGCAGCAATGCCATGAGGAGGATCTTTATGGCATTGAGGCACCCAGCTACCTCTCACTGGTGTGCAACCGTGGCAGCCGCTCTTTCCGCATGCGTTAACTCCATGTTCTCCATGAGCCACCGCAGGAGTCCCAAGTCCCGGGGGAGCTCGCTGGAGCCACTCTGTCTAGACAGTAGTTCTTGTCGCAGGGTCAGGACTCTGGCGAGGTCAGCCATGGTTCGTTGGAGGGCATGGACCCACGGACTGTGGGTGTCTGTTAGGGGCTGTGAGTGGTCCCTGGTAGGACTTGGACACCCACGTATGGTGTCTAGTTTGTCTGCGATGCGGTCAAACCCCACCTGCATCTGTTCAACCAGCTTCTCCAGGCACCCCAACACATGGCGTTGGAAGGCCATGTGTTTGTTGTGGGAGTCCTGAGAGGCAGCCGTGGTGGTGGGTGCTGCCGCTGTGTCTTCTGTACGGAGGTGGGTTCTCCATGTAGCAGCTGCACAACCCTGCTCCTGGATCTGGGCTGTGGAGGCTCTCCACGAGCTGTTGGAGAGTGTCGGAGTCGAAGGTGTGGTGGTCCTCTTCGTCATCAGAGGAGAGAGGTTGGGACTGTTCTGCAGGAGGTGTTGAATTTCCCTCTGCAATGTGAAGGGGAGATGCGTTTAACATTGTGTTCACATGTATGTTGACGCATTGTACATGTTTACATTCAGACTGAATGACAGTGTACATAGTGAATGTTTGTGGGGAGCAACTATATGATGCGGGACAGTGGACATTTCAACAACATCACAGATGTATGTTTGAACTTGTACATTGTCAACTCACATTTCCCTGTGATGCCATATGTGATTGCCCAGTTTCTGCACACAAGCTGCATTAGTTGTGTCCTTCGTTCTGTTGTGGACGTGTTGCGGATTGTGCCACATTATTGTCAATGTTGATGTGGTCTGCAATTGATGAGTGTGTGCCACATTTTGGGTGAGTCGCCCCTGCAGCTCTGATTTGGCTGCCCCTAATCCCTTACATGCGGTGTGCCTCTGACTTCTGTGCTTATACAGTGCTAAGATGTTGCATACTTGGGTGCATATGTCTCTTGGTGGGAGTTGGGGTCTGGGGCATGGTTTGTCCACAGATGTGCTATACTTACATGTGCATGTGTGCCCCTCTCCCCCGTCCCCTCCAGTCCCTGGTCGTTACTCACCCTGTTGCTGTTGTGTCTGGTCATGTTGAGCAGTGTCCGGGCCCCCAACTCCTGACACCATCTCCCCACTGATGACTGTGGACACCATTTCCTCCATCTCGTCCAGCTCCTCCTGTGGCGCTTGACTCCCACCTGCAGTCTGCATTGCTGCCTTCCGTGTGTTTGCGAGTTTCGGCTTGGTTTTGCGCTTTACATTATTCCAACGCTTCTTGACCTCTTCCATTGTCCTCTTAAGCACTCCAAATGCATTCACCTTGTCTACGATGGTCGGCCATATTACTCCCTTGGACCAAGATACTCTTAAAGGCCTTCTGATCTACTGCACTCCAGGCCCCAGACACAATTTTCTGGCTAACTTCCACTCATTGTTAGAGCTCAGTCTTCATTCCAATTGTTTTACGATTTTAGGAGATATGAAATTTCACCTAGAAAAAACCAAAGACAGAGACACAGAGGAGCTCCTCGAATGACATCAGAACTAGGCCTCAGATAGCTTGTTCAAGAAGCTACGTATCTTGCAGGGCACACTCTGGATGGTCTCTTTACTAACAACCCAGCTATCTCAAAAGCATAAAACAGACTGCAAGAGACTTGAGAGGTTATGGAGGAATGGTTATAGTTCCAATAATAAAGAAAAGTACAAAGAAAGCCTCACCATCTATAAGAAATGAATAGTTGAGTCCAAAAAGCCTACTTTGCTGAACAGATAAAGAAGGCCAACTCTTCCTCCAGAGAATTGTTTAGGATCATCTCGAAGCTGAGGATCCCTACCAAACCCATTATACACAGCAGTCTGGCTTTGTGCTAATCTTTAGCCTCTTTCTTTCGGAATAAGGTGAAAGGGATTTCTTCCTCCTTCTCCAATTCTCAAGGAGAGGTAAGGGATGCAGCAATCTGCCTTGAATCTAGGGTGAGGTTGGCATCGGATAGATTAGAGGGTTTTAGTTCACTACAGACTGATGAGGTCATAAGCCTACTGCGGGCAGCTCGGTCGGGATCTCCCAGTGACCCCTGCCCTGTTGCGGTACTTAAAAACCCCTCCATCAATGACATACAAGGCTCTTTCTTTAATAAGCCAGACCTATTGGCATTTCTAATGATTTTTTGAAGAACTGCTGACATAAAGACTTGTAAAAAGATATCACTGCCAGTAGGAAACTCCTCGTCAATCAGCCTGTAATGCCGTCACTCATTAAAGCAGAGTAGGTGTCATGGTTAGCTTGTCTCACGGAATACCACTACAACCGAAGAAAAAGAAGAGGCACAAGAAACCGCAGGGGAGCTCATCTCGCTCTGTACCAAACTCAAATTTACATTTAATTTCGTATTTTAATTAAATTAGCAATTTAAATGTGAAGACTAATTGGAGTTTCATGACAGTAAGCGTTTACCATATACACTGCGCTATGCTTCACGTCATTGTGTGTACGCACACACTCGCTCTATAAGCACTCGTTAATAATTGTTCATGCAAATTAAGAAAGTGTATCAAGTTGGGTAATTGAGGCTCACAGTTTTTTTACTTGCGCATCAAACGTAGACCCTTCACTCCCTTCCCCCTCAAGAAATGTGACTTCTAAAAAGAAAAGCATGTGTGACAAATACCTCTACTGCTTAATGTCAAGCTGTATGCGCATGGTAACAGATTATGTGCTGTTGCTAGCTTCGATTCCCTTTGTTGTCTAGGAAAACAACTCACTGATGAGTCACCATGAAAGACATTTATTTCAGAGGAAAGTGTGGACTTTGGAAAGATTTTCTCACACGCACCCTTTGTTTGCGCTTTAAAATTCAGGGCCTCGAAGCAATCACTTGCATAGCTAACCCCAACAGTGTCTCTCTTTGATGCTACGTTTTATGCCCCTCTGAATTTGGGGTGACATATTTTTCACCTGTCTGGTACTGCAGCCTTTTATTCAATTCAATTCAAATAATCTTTATTACGATCATGAGAGATCATAAAAGATGTACAAATAAGTGCCACCATTAAAATCATTATGAAATAAGCTATGTGTTTTAAAATACCCAAATCACAATTGCAATCTAATTAAAATAAATAAATATTTGGTTTAAAAGCCAGGAGTTCATACAGCGTCAGAGTCCTTTATAATTCTTGCTCGTAATCTCCACATTGCTGTCAAAAATGTTTCCATTACGAACACAGTTGGAGCTGTTAAGTCTGTTTTGAGCACTCTGTAGGCTGGGGCATAAGTTCGGAAGCCCAGGTTCCTTAAATAGGGGACCAGCCAATAGCTCCTGATTCTGCTATAAGCTCTGCAAAAGAGGACCGCGTGAAGGTCACTTTCCAGTTTATAATTACATGCTGGGCAGTTCTCCGAGTCCAGGTTGCCGTCCCAAGATTTGGTAAGGGACCTCAGGGGAAGAGAACCGTACCTCCATTGCATAAAGATCTTCCTTGCAAACACTGGCGTCATACCGTCTAAGACGTACTCAGGACTGTAAAAGTCTTTTGCCTTGATAAATGTATCGGTTAAGGATCCTTCCCGTATAGAACTCAGAGATTTCTGGAGCATGAAGCTGTAAAATAATTTGGAAAGTTCTTTTCTCGGGAGCCTTACAGACATTACTTCCGGATTGGACCATAACTCTGGGACTCCGAGGGTCGTACACATGTCCCTGATGTACTTTAACCATGGGATTTTGGCCACGTGGATTAGTCTGAGGAGGTCTTGCAATTCACTTCTATAGTGTACCAGGTCCTGGCTGCTCCACAAGCGCCTCCAGTAAGTCAAAAGTTTGAGGCCCAGTTCCTCCGTAATTGGTCGTAGTGCCAAGTCCATTCTGAGTGGGAGAAGAGGAGTACTCGGTGGAAGAGCAGTCAATTGTCTAATGAAGTTGTTTTCTGCAACTTGTATGGTCTTTAGCGGTGTGTGTCCCCATAACTCGGCCCCATAAGTGATGCCCCCCCGGGCTTGGGCTTTATAAATGTGTATGGCAGGTGCCAGTGGACGAAGAGGTGATTTTTTGGCGATTCTTGTAATGGCACCAGCCCTCTGAATTAATTTTGTGGTTGCTTTTGTTTTGTGTGGCAACCAGGTCAGGTTCTGGTTAAGGGTTATGCCGAGATATTCAATTTCATAGACTCTTTCTAGGATTGTAGATCCCAGGCGGGGATTTGGGCAGCTTTTGGGTTTGTGATTAAGAATCATGAATTTAGTCTTGGAGGGGTTAATTTCTAATCCCTTTTCGTTGCAGAACCCCCTCAAGACTCTCTGTAGCCCCATTGGTGTTTTTGACAGCAGCAGGGTGTGGTCCGTGAACATAATCACTGGCACCCTGCTATTGTTCAATTGTGGCGCGTCAATATTGGGGATCCTGCTCAAATGCTCTATCACCCCGTTCGTGAATAGGCAGAACAGGGTCGGCGCCAACACGCAGCCCTGCCTTACCCCTCTTCGAACAGGGAACCTATCTGTCAGCCTACCGCCCTTTCCATATCTTACACAGGCGAATTGTCTGTGTGTAGCCTGATTAAGATCTGTAGGATATCTCGAGGGACACCCAAATCAGCCAACACCGCCCACAATTTAGCCCGAGGGACCAAATCGAAGGCGGCGCGGAGGTCCACGAAGACCGCATACAGTGACCCGCCCTCCAGATGTACCGTCTTCCAATACAAAATGTTCAATCTAAGTACTTGGTCGACTGTTGAGACTCCTTTTCTAAATCCCGCCTGGAGAGGGCTTAGAATTTCGGTCTCCTCCATCCAGCTTTGCAGCCTATCGAGAATTAATCTGCCGAACAGCTTCTGAGACACATCAATGAGGCTGATTGGGCGATAGTTGGCGGGGAGCAGGGGCGACCCCTTTTTAAATATCGGGACCACCTCCGCTCCCAGCCAAGTATCCGGTATTTTCATTCCCCCCAGCACTGCATTGAATAAAACCATGAAGTAGGGTGCCCAAATCCCAGGTTCCTGCCTGAAGAGGTCGCCCGGCACCCCATCCAAGCCCGGCGCCTTTCCAGAGGAGAGCCCTGCTATCGCCATCCTAATGTCTTTTATGGTGAAGGGGTCAGAGGTGTATGTGTCAAGAGTAGTGGGTAATGTTGGTTCTAACTCCTCATTCTCGGGGGAATATAGCTGCTGGAAGTGTTCTTGCCAAACATTTGCTGCAATGTTGGGCTCAATTGCCGTGGGAAGATCCCCGCTTCCATGGTTGATTATTCTCCAGAATCTACGGGAGTCTCTTTTAGCTAGGGACTCCGATAGATTCTCCCAGTGCTGTACATCCCACTCTATTTTAGCATTGGCTATAAGTGTTTTGTAGGCCCTCCTTTTATAGCGGATCTCTTCCCTTGGGCCTCCTTCTTTCATGATGGATAGGAGGTCTCGTTTAGCCAGTCGACAAGTACTGTTGAACCAAGTGTTTTTGGTCGGTCCCTGGGTTCTAGGTCGTCTGGTACTAAAGAGATCAGCTTCAAGCTTCCTGATTAGGTGTTCGTGTACCTGTGCTAAATCCTTACTAGTATCTTTTAGGGAGTCTAGGTTCCATAAGTCAAAGGCCTCCTCGAGGATAGGGATAATTCCAGCGTAGAGGGATGCTAACTTCTCTTCGCTAGAGGCAAGCCTTTCCCATCTTATCCTCCTCCTGTTGTTGTCCAGGAGGTGTCCCTCTCTCACTTCTTGCTTACTTAACACATTCACCTCCGAGCAGGGGATGGCGTACTCTAATTCTAAAGCGTTGTGGTCACTATCCTGCCTAGGTGTTATTTTGAAGTCCACTACCCTTTTCCATACATGCATCTGTACCAGGAAGTAATCTAATCTGGATTCCCTCCCTACTTTGTTAAATGTACATTTGCACGGGATATCAGACCTAGTGCGGCCGTTACAAGCTCTCAAACCGTAGGTGAGATTTAGTGTATTTATTTGAACGGCCAGTGGTGTCCATGCTCTAGGAGGGGGTGCTTCTGTCGAAGGAACCTGCCAACTTGAATCCTCTTCTAGGGAGGGTCCATCAAGTAATCCAGGTAATGGTTCGAAATGTGAATTAAAGTCCCCCCCTATTAGGTATGATATATCCCCTGGGATGGTTTCTAGGAGGCGAGACAGTACCTCTATGGTTTTAGAGGTAGTAGCTATTGGAACTGGCCTGGAGTAAATATTTATGACTAATAGTTTAAAGGGACCCGGCCATTCAAGTAGGACGGCCAATATGTCTTCCGAATCCACTATATATCGTGAAGCTAAGCAGCCTAAGTCGGAGGCCACCCAGGTTGCCAAGCCTCCAGATGGTCGGCCTCTCCCACCCCAGGTAGCAGGAATTGAGAATGTCTGGAAACCCCTAGAGGAGGTCTCGTCCCTAGCCCAAGTCTCTTGAAAGAGACAGACGCTTTTTGGATGTATTAGCTCGGCCCATGAGTCCGAGTCTATTTTGTTGGCCAGGCCTGCCACATTCCAGGAAAGCAAATTTAAAGTTTGTGGGACAGTCTGCGTACAAGATTCATTGACCGTTTGACTTATATAGGCTGTTCGAGATGCCATATCTTTATGCCCTTCGGCCATGGATGGGTCCTCCAGGATAATTCCCCTTTCTTTTCTCTGTTGGGGTGGGTCTAAATTCCTAGTAGTAGATATCTCCTCCATAGAGTTAAAGGTATCAAGATTGCCTTCATCAAACCCTAGTGTTTGTCCATATACACCTTCTACAAAGGCCAGATGTCAGTCCACCATTTCAAGGCAGTCATATCGGTTAGTCAGAGGTAGAAGTGGTGGCTGGTAGAATCTTGGAGGCCAAGGCACTTCTCTATCAAATCCACCCATTCCCATTCCTCTTCTCTTTACAGTCTCCCACCCCTGGAAGTTGTTGTATATAGTCGGATGGTCAGGGGGTCTTCGCATTTGGTTGAAGGGGGGTCTCCTCCTTCCCTGATTGCCCTCCCAATTTCCCTGTGAGTTCTGATGGTATCCTCTTCTCTGGTCATTGGTTGCATGTTCATTTGCTGGGTAAAAGAACGAAAGAGGGACTGGGTGAATAGTATTCCCCTCGTCCTCCAAAGAGGGACTACAAATAAATGAGACTGTTCCTGGTTCTTTAAAGCTCACCAGTATGCAGTCACCACTGATTGTTTTAGGTCTCTTGCCTACCCACGAGACTCTTCTTACCATGCGAATATCGCTAGTCATACCTCTGGGAAGAGGTCTGTGTGTTGAAAGCCAGTTGATAACTTTGTTTTTTAATGACTCCCCTGTCTCATTTGTATCCGATTTTAGTTCGGGAGCCCCGGCTAGAATGACGGTATATGGGGCTACCTCAGGCGGGAGATTGACAGTAACTGTTCTTTGTGGTTTTACCACTAAGTTATTAAGGTCTTGAACATTTTGATTGATGGTCAAGGGAGGTTTGGAAGGACTTTTATGTTGTGTGTTAAACTGCATGTTATCGGTGACTGAAGATGATTGTTGTTGTGCAGTAGGAGGTTGCTTATTAGGGACACCTGGAGAAGTCGCTGGCGTAAATGATTTGGCTTTAAGGTTTGATAATTGATTACTATGTAATTTGGCGTTTTTAGCACCCAGTAAAGTTATTACAGCCTCGGTATTTTTTACAAGTTCTGGAGGGTCGGGGTTCTTTTTATGTTTTGGATCAGTGTTAGAAAGTATGGGGCCAGACGCCCCAGGTTTCCAACTGTCCATAAACTGTAATGCGGTTTTCTCAATTTTGATTAACCTCGCTTCCATTTTGATCAGGCGGGCTTCTAGGGGGCTTAAGATTGACTTAAAGAGTTTCCCTATGTCAGCTAATGTTATGTCCTCTTCAGCTAACTCGGGATTGTGTTCGATGGTGGGAGGTAGCAGATCAGTGAGAGTGTCACTAGATGATTCCTGTGGAGGGTCAATCGATATCACGGGTGAAACTCTATCCTGGGTAGTATGGTCTGTGCTGGGTGTGTTGTATGTTGGCCCTACCTTCACTTTTTTTCCCTTCCTTTCCTTATTACTCTGTTTCCCTATTTTCCTTTTTTGTATGGCACCCTCCCTTAAACCCCGATCTGCATTTAATGGCCCTGCTAAATTTGGGGTGTCAGTTGTTGAGGGGGGTTCTTCCCTTGATGGTATAGGGCTTTGGGTGGTTAGATCAGTATCTTCTCCCATGTTTGTTGCATTTGGTGGTTGAGTAATTTGTGTCAGTGGCAATGAGAGAAGGCTCATATCCTCAAGATCACTTAGAGTTTCCTCAGAGAGGTCTATGCTAGTGGTTTGCTGGGCCCCACCACAAGCACCAAGCTGTGAGCTATCTATATTCCGCCTATCCTCAGGAGTTTTTGCCATCGCTATAGGGCCCATCGATGACCTCCTAACCCACTCTATTTCTTGCGAAATGCGTCTTTCTAGAAGAGTGATGTCATCTATCAAGAGGGATCCTGCCTTAAAAAATAGTTATCAATTTTACCTTGTGTGGGGGCAATTGTCGTGGATCCATTGACTGCCGAATTGGCTTTGCTCCTCGTCTCCATTTTACTCATAGTGAGCAATATGACTAGAGGACGCTGGGAGAGGACAGCTGATCTAGTAAAAGTGGAAAGGGGAAATGGGGATGTTCCTGATGTAAGTGGGATGGCCCAGTCCAGTCTCTAACGTTCTCGAACGGGCTCAAACGGGCCCGCCCTTGGCCCGGGCTTTGCCCGGCGCCGCCCGCGCGCGTCCCGCGGTTGCGGGATTGATGTTCTTAATATAGAGCGGGGGGGGGAGAGGGGCGGGAAGAGGCACCAGGTGCGCGCGATGTCAGGAGCGCTGAGAACCCTGGTCCTCGCAGTCCCGCTTCCCCACAGTCAGCAGATGTTCAGTGACGGCAAGAGAGGGACCCGCTCTTCGGCTCAGCAGAATCCCCAGCAAAAGTTCCAGGAAAGGCTCCGTGTGGCTTCAAGACCCAGCTAGCTAGCCTTTTATTGTGATTTGTCCACTTCAACAAGAAAAGACATTTAGGACCTAATTACTGCATGTCCGCAGCCACCAGGGAACCCCCATTCCCTGGTGGTGGTGCGGCGGTGAGGGCATCAGTAATATGCTGGTGATGCCGCTGCGGCACCTTAATGCTTATTGCGAAATTCAAGACTGCAAGCGGTGTCATGGAGGTCTTTCCTCCATGAAAAAGCTGACAGTCCTGAAACAAAGGAGACCCTGCAAGACCCCCTGTTGCCCATGTTCATGGGGATGCATGCAGGGGGACACATGTGCCTCCCTGTGGGCAAGCACCCTAATTCCTGCAAGGTGTGGACTTTCCAGTCCATGCCACGCAGGAACGTTTTGGGCATTCCCATTGTGGTGCCCATTTTCCGAGGCACTGCCATGGGACCACTAAAAAAAGCCCGCCAGACACAAGGAAACTCATAATCCGGTGGGCATGGGCATACAGGTTTGGTGATGTTGCAGCGGGCCGCTGACATGGTGGTTCGCACCTGCACCACCAAACTCATAATCAGTCCCTAAGTGAGTGCCTCTGTACCTGCTGGCCGGTGGGGACTATTAGGATGTGCCCGCCACAGTGGCGGGCACATCCTGTATTTTTAGCATTGTGGCGGGCGGTGCTCTGTGCACCGCCCGCCACAATGCTAAAAAAGCATTTCCGCATTAGCATAATCAAAGCAGCAGGCACCGCTTTGATCATGCTAATGCAGGGGGGTACCACAGGTACCCCCCGTGTGCACCCCCCACTCACCTTCACTCGCAAGGCGACCGGGGCGGAAAAGTGGCGGACGGTCTTTCCGTCCGCCGAGGTCCCCCCGCCATACTAATATGGCGGGGGGGAAAAACCGAGTGGATGGCCACCTCCAGCCTGGTGGGGGCAATCCGCCCGCCATCATAATGGGCCCCTAGGTGTGCAGTTCACAGTGTAGGTGCCACTGCATTGTAAGGCAGTCAACTTCAGCAACAAAGTCAAATACAATAAGCAAAGTTAGCTGTAAACTTCTACTAAATAGCTTACTTCGATAAATCAGCATATGATGGCAGTTTTTTTTAAAAACGATGCTTAAATACATTTTTTCTTTTTGTAACACACATAGGAACAAGAGCAAAAGGCTTTTCAATATAGATGTTGGGTCACCAGTAGTCCCTTGTGGTAAAGCATATATTATATCCATACAATTATATAGAAAACAGTATTAGTGTGAAAAAAATCAAATATAATTGTAAACCCCAATACTCACCAACTCTCCTGCTGTGTAAAACACATAGCTCCCTTAGCACTACTTCTTGGATTAATCAAGTCCCAAATGACTCTTCCACCAGTCCCATATCTTGTCCAATCAGTTGAATCAGCCTCTGCTGGTGTACCCCTTACTGTCAGAAGACTTACAACAGTCCATATGTGTACACCCTACATCCAAAATGGGTATCGACTAACTTCCTAACTTCTGTGTACAATAATCCCCCAACAGGTGTAGTTGGCCAAAATCATATCACTTCTCATTAGAAATGTAAGCTTTGGTAGCTATGTCCATGGCCGTCCCTCAGTACTTCATGCAGTAAATGTAGCTAATATAAACATAACAAAAAGAGGGAGGGAGAGAGATAATAGTGGATTCAGTCTCCCATGATATTCGTATAAACAGAATGGAATCCACTTAAAGAGTGGTAGTGATCCCTAAAGTGATGGGGAGCACACAGTGTTGTTTAAATGCCCCTCACACACCAACAGGCCCCTTGGTGTCATGCTTCATCATCGGGGCCTTCGCAAACCTCTACAGGATGCGGCGTGCTACAACTCACGGATACGCAGGAGCACTTAGTAGTGAACTATGTGTAGGTGTGTGGAGGGAGGGTGTGAGTAAAGGGGTGAGGTGAAAAAGGTGAAAGATAAAAATACCAGGCTCTTAGGAAAAATTATTTATTATACCCTCGGCTGGTACTGTTAAAAAGTGCAAAAAATAGGTTGAACAATATACAAATTAAGGTATATCAACCTTTGAATAGCGTCGACATGTTTCGGAGTACTGCGACTCCTTCTTCAGGACGAGGATCTGCACATTGATCCCCATCTTACTCACATGGGTGTGAAAAGAATGTAAAAGGGTATTTTACCAAAAATATCTAGGTGTAATGTACCTATCAATGTTGTATGTACGCTCTGTTGCGCCCAATAGGCGTAAGAGGAACCTGTGGGATAGAAAACATACAGAAAACATCACAGTCGGACGTCCAGAGACAGGGAAACAAAATCAATTTCCTGTTATTTTAAGGATAAAAATGGACCAGAAATTGTGACCCAAGGACCCTGTGAAAAAATTGAAAAAGACTGAAAAAGACACACACTCTCGACATAGACATACATAAAATGGTAATACATAAAGTGGTAATGCGCCAAAGTCTTGATCCCAGAGATACTGGCTGTAAAAAAGAGAAAAATCTATATAGCGAGCTTACTTATTGTTTGAAAAAGTCTGACCTCATGAGCCCAAGGGTGGTATTGGGGGGTTCATTCCTCACTGCTTAGTATAGCAACCTAAAAAATGTTTAAGGGTAGGTTTTAGGATCAAATAGTTGTACAAACAGAAATAAATGACCCTCGATTCAGCAGGTGGACTCACGGTTACTGCACGCTCTAGTCGACTGTCTTCCCCTCAACGCGGCTCCGAAGAAGTGAGCAGTCAGGCTAGGTGAAGGTTTTTATACACTGCCATGCGCATCAATTAGTGGGTTCAATTAGAAACGGAAGCCTGCCCATACATGGGTGTAATGCAGAGGGAAGGTCCGGTGAAGCGCTGTGGATAAAAGCGCGATGCGGGCACGTACTGCGCATGCGTTAGTGGATAGTATCTCTATATTCGCGCATGCGCGTTATTATTGCAGCGCCACTCCGAGGGGCATGAGCTGTAACAAGACGCTAAGTTCTGCGCATGATCACCTCGTGAAAAACGGGACATAGGCAGAGACAGTCTCACCTCTACCCATTCTAAGTATCATGTGGCTATTTTAAAGGAAAAAGCAGTATTCAACTAAATTACAACTAAATTATAGAGGGACATAGGCAAATCTTGGTGCCACAGACAGTCACATCATTACCTATTCTAAGTATCACGGGGGTTTTTAAAAAAATTCTTTTGAAACACAAGGAAAGCAGTTCCAATTAAATTACAGTGGCCATCATGTGGGCAGGGTCAGCGAACCATTTTCTCTACTAGAAAAAAAGGTCATCACAGATCAACGTAACTGGCTCCAAGGGATGGAGTCATTCAGCCCGGTGGTGGCGGTCCCAAGGCGGAACACCCACCTCTGTTCATTTTCAAATAGTCCCGCCTCTGTGGGGAGCTGTTCAATTACTGTCCAGTGTATTTCATTCACACAGTGTTGAAATTCAAGAAAGTGGGCTGCCATTTTTGTGGTTGATTTTTTGCATCTTATATTACTCTTATGCTCATTGATCCGTATCTTGATTTGCCTTGTCGTCATCCCCACATATTCTTTTTTGCAGGGGCACGTGATAAGATACACAACGTTCTTACTGTTACAGTTGGAAAAAGTGCGTTGTTCCTAACTGGTGCCATTAGCGAAGGTGATGGTCTTACTCTTCCTGGTCAGGTGACAGCTGTTGCAGTTGCCACACGGATAGTGGCCCTGTACTCCTTGTAACCTTGTTTGTTCTACTCGTTTGTCAGGGGGTCTAGTGTGGACAAGCATGTCTTTTAAATTCCTGCCACGTTTATAAGCAAAAAGTGGTTTCTCTAGGTCCAGTGAACCGCTTGTCAAAATGCACCAATGTTTATTGACCAGTTTGGAAACTTGGTTCGATACTGGGCTGTAAGTGGTGACACAGACTGTTCTGCTCGGTTGATTTTCTCTCACAGGTTTTCTTCCAAAAGGGCTTCGCGGTTATTATTCCTCGCTCCTTTCATTGCCGTCTGGATAACCTGGTTCGGGTAGTTTCTCTGTTTTAGTTTTTTACGACGGTCCATTGCCTGAGCTTTGTATTTCGTTATGTCGCTGCAATTGCGACGTTGGCGTAGGAACTGCCCGTATGGTAAGTTCTCCCTCAGGTGACGCGGAGGGAAACTGTCAAACCTGAGGAGGCAGTTCCTCGCAGTTGGTTTGAAGTGGGTCTCAGTTTTTAGCAGACCAGTCTCGTAGTAGATGTTCAGATCTAAGAAAACCATAGAACTGTTCGACATCTGGTGGGTGAATTTGAGGAATGGGTTCTGGATGTTGAGCCACTGCATGAATTCAGTGATTAATTGGCCATCCCCTTCCCAGATCACCAAAATGTCGTCGATGTAGCGACGCCACGTGTGGATTCTTTCCCTGAAGGGATTGTCTGGGTGGAGAATTTTGGAAGATTTAAGATGGTGGACGTATAGTCCCGCCAGACTAGGGGCAAAAGTACTCCCCATGCTGGTTCCATGGCTTTGCCAATAGAGAGTTCCCTCATATTCGAAAAAGTTCTTTGTAAGAGCTAGCGAGATACACTCCATGACTACTCCCCGGGGAGTCTGATATTCCCATCGGTCAGAGTAGAGTACTTCCTCGATAATCAGTAGTGTCTCGTCATGTGGGAGGCTCGTGTAGAGACTCTCCACATCAAGGCTCAACAGCATTTGTGATTCAGGGTCAAAAGGGTGGTCCTGTAGCAATTGTAGAACCGCTTTTGTGTCTCTCAGGTATGTGTTGGTGGCTTGTACTAAAGGTCGTAAGAAGGCATCTGCGAACTTCGACAGTGGCTCGAGGATCGATGAAATACCAGACACAATGGGGCGGCCTGGTGGACTTTCAAGGTTCTTGTGGACCTTGGGTATGGTGTAGAAGTAGGGAGTCCGGGGGTTTTTTTGAACAAGAAATTCTGATTCTTTTTTAGTAAGCCAATTATGCGCCAAGGCTTCCTCAATCATCGCCTCTATTCTTACTCGTATGGACTCCGTTGGGTCTACTGCCAGTACTCGATAATTCCTTCTGTCAGAGAGGAGTCTCCTGCATTCTTTATCATATGCAATGGTGGTCTGTATGACTACTGCTCCACCTTTGTCTGCAGGTTTTATAATAAGATCTTTATTTTGTTTTAATTCTCTGATCGCTTCATTTTCTCGCTTGCTCAAGTTTTGGAACACCCTTTGTTTAGTGTCTATTTTGCTCAGTTCATGCATAATGGCATTCTCAAATGCCAAAACTTCCACTGGGAGTTGGTGGTCTAGAGGTGTGAAATTAGATTTAGGTCTCAATCCTGTATCAGAGGTTTCTTGAGAAGTTTCCTTGTCTTTAAAGAAAGCCCTCAGTTTGATTGTTCTGATGAAACCCTGGATTTCTTTATGTAAAAGGAAAATGTCAGGTTTATTGGTTGGGACGTACCCTAAGCCTTTATTGAGTACTTTGAGTTGCAAGAGGGATAGGGGCCATGGGGTTACATTGATAACTAGGTCCCCCTGTTGCTCGTCGATGCTTGGTTCGCAGTCATGCTCCTCGTGCTCACCCTGGGGTCTGCTTCCACTGTAGGTTGCCAGTTGACATTGTTGCCCTTTCTGTTCCTCCCTCTGCGGGTACCCTGGCCCCAAGATAAAAAAGGCTGGACTTTCTGGAGTGCGTTCGTTTGGTCTGGCACCCTTTGAGGATACATTTGTCCCATCTGTGGCGGGCCAACTTGGTATTGGGGAAATTGAAAGGGATTCTGGTATGGATTGAATTGAGGTCCCTGGAAACCTCTCCAGCCTCTCTGGCGAGGGAATTGAGATCTCTGTTGACGGAAACCCCCCCTCTGTTGTTTCTTTTGATGGAAACCACCCGAGTTTGTGCTGGTAGTACTACCGTCCGAACTTATGCTGTCAGTGTCAGTTACATTCCCTTTCATCAGATAATCAGCTTTTGTATATGGATATGCTCCCTCAGGGGTGAAGCGGTCCTTATCCTTTTTCAGTTTGTTAAATTTGCTTTGTTTCAAGGTAGCCTCAAAATCCCTCATCTGCTGATTGAGTTCTTCCAAACCTTTCTTTAAATCTGCTGGTGAGATGAAAGCTTTTAGATGTACTTCCAATTTCTGGATTTCTACTTTTAATTCCAAAGATTTTCTTGTAGCTGTTTGAACTATCAAGACTAACCAGTCTCTGGTACAATGCCAGGAAATGAGGGACCAAGCTTTTTTAAAAACGAGGTTGTCCTGAAAGATGAAAGGTTCGTTTCTGACTAGTAAACCCTGTGGAGATATTTTGTTCCTTAGGTATTCCCTCATTAATAGGCCATGTAGGGCCGCCCTTATCTGTACTTTTCTCAAGTTCATCAGGTCGTCCCAATCTGTTACTGCTGGGCTTGGGTCACTGTTACTTAGACCTTCAAAAGGATTAACATAAGCGAGAATTCTATCGATGTCGTCCTTACTGAAGGTTAGGCCGTGTTCGTCCTCCATGCTGGTTTTTGGAGGGTGGGAAGATACAAGGCGTTGGATGTGGTGTATGTCGAGTGTCGTAGTGTAGTCTACAATGGGGAAGGGGCTCCCACAGCTGGGCGCTGTCTAGAACATAAACATAACAAAACGAGGGAGGGAGAGAGATAATAGTGGATTCAGTCTCCCATGATATTGGTATAAACAGAATGGAATCCACTTAAAGATTGGTAGTGATCCCTAAAGTGATGGGGAGCACACAGTGTTGTTTAAATGCCCCTCACACACCAACAGGCCCCTTGGTGTCATGCTTCATCATCGGGGCCTTCGCAAACCTCTACGGGATGCGGCGTGCTACAACTCACGGATACGCAGGAGCACTTAGTAGTGAACTATGTGTAGGTGTGTGGAGGGAGGGTGTGAGTAAAGGGGTGAGGTGAAAAAGGTGAAAGATAAAAATACCAGGCTCGTAGGAAAAATTATTAATTATACCCTCGGCTGGTACTGTTAAAGAGTGCAAAAAATAGGTTGAACAATATACAAATTAAGGTATATCAACCTTTGAATAGCGTCGACATGTTTCGGAGTACTGCGACTCCTTCTTCAGGACGAGGATCTGCACATTGATCCCCACCTTACTCACATGGGTGGGAAAAGAATGTAAAAGGGTATTTTACCAAAAAATTCTAGGTGAAATGTACCTATCAATGTTGTATGTACGCTCTGTTGCGCCCAATAGGCGTAAGAGGAACCTGTGGGATAGAAAACATACAGAAAACATCACAGTCGGACGTCCAGAGACAGGGAAACTAAGTCAATTTCCTGTTATTTTAAGGGTAAAAATGGACCAGAAATTGTGGCCCAAGGACCCTGTGAAAAAATTGAAAAAGACTGAAAAAGACACACACTCTCGACATAGACTTTTTTTACAGCCAGTATCTCGGGATCAAGACTTTGGCGCATTACCACTTTATGTATTACCATTTTATGTATGTCTATGCCAATTATGCGCCAAGGCTTCCTCAATCATCGCTTCTATTCTTACTCGTAGGGACTCCGGAAGGGGATGGCCAATCAATCACTGAATTCATGCAGTGGCTCAACATCCAGAACCCATTCCTCAAATTCACCCACCAGATGTCGAACAGTTCTATGGTTTTCTTAGATCTGAACATCTACTACGAGACTGGTCTGCTAAAAACTGAGACCCACTTCAAACCAACTGCGAGGAACTGCCTCCTCAGGTTTGACAGTTTCCATCCGCGTCACCTGAGGGAGAACTTACCATACGGGCAGTTCCTACGCCTACGTCGCAATTGCAGCGACATAACGAAATACAATGCTCAGGCAATGGACCTTCGTAAAAAACTAAAACAGAGAAAATACCCGAACCAGGTTATCCAGAAGGCAATGAAAAGAGCGAGGAATAATAACCGCGAAGCCCTTTTGGAAGAAAAAACTGTGAGAGAAAATCAACCGAGCAGAACAGTCTGTGTCACCACTTACAGCCCAGTATCGAACCAAGTTTCCAAACTGGTCAATAAACATTGGTGCATTTTGACAAGCGGTTCACTGGACCTAGAGAAACCACTTTTTGCTCATAAACGTGGCAGGAATTTAAAAGACATGCTTGTCCACACTAGACCCCCTGACAAACGAGTAGAACAAACAAGGTTACAAGGAGTACAGGGCCACTATCCGTGTGGCAACTGCAACAGCTGTCACCTGACCAGGAAGAGTCAAGTCAAGTCAAGTCAAGTCAAATAATTTATATAGCGCACTACATACCCAGAGGGTCTCAAGGCGCTTAGGGAGGGGAGGAGGATTACTTGTCAAATATCCACGTTTTAAGTTGCTTTCTGAATGCTAGGTGGTTCTGGGTAAGGCGAAGGTAAGTGGGGAGTGAGTTCCATGTTTTAGCTGCCAGGTATGAGAAGGATCTTCCTCCCATGGTGGTCTTGTTGATGCGGGGTACAGTGGCGAGGGCTTTGTTGGAAGAACGTAGTTGGCGGGGGGGGGTGTAGAAGGACAGACGTGAGTTGAGGCATTCTGGTCCGATGTCGTAGAGTGATTTGTGTGCGTGGGTTAGCAGTCGGAAAGTGATCCTCTTATTGACGGGTAGCCAGTGGAGGTCTTTCAGGTGGCCAGAGATGTGTTCGTTACGCGGGATGTCTAATATGATCCTGGCTGAGGCGTTTTGGATTCGTTGGAGTTTCTTCTGGATTTTTGCGGTAGTACCTGCGTAGAGGGTGTTTCCGTAGTCCAGTCGGCTCGTGACCAGAGCATGGGTGACTGTTTTTCTTGTTTCGGTGGGGATCCAGCGAAATGTTTTTTTGAGCATGCGAAGAATGTTGAAGCAGGATGAGGATACGGCGCTGACTTGTCTGTTCATTGAGAGTGAAGAATCCAGGATAACGCCTAGGTTCCGTGCGTGGTCTGTCGGGATGGGTGCTTTTCCGAGGGCTTCCGGCCACCAAGAGTCGTCCCATGCAGAGGGGGATGTACCTAAGATGAGGACTTCTGTTTTATCTGAGTTCAGTTTCAGACGGCTGTGTTTCATCCATTCGGCAACTTCTTTCATTCCTTCGTGAAGGTTGGTTTTGGCGGTGCTGGGGTCATTGGTGAGAGAAAGGATCAGTTGAGTGTCATCCGCGTAGGAGATGATGTTGAGATTGTGTTGGCGAGCGATGGTCGCAAGGGGGCTCATGTATACGTTGAAGAGGGTGGGACTGAGTGAGGATCCTTGTGGTACGCCACAGATGACTTCAGTGGCCTCGGACTTGAATGGTGGAAGGCGGACTTTCTGGGTTCTTCCGGTGAGAAACGAGGTGATCCATTCAAGTGCTTTTCCTTGTATTCTGATGTTTCTGAGGTGTTGTAAAAGGGTGCTGTGGCAGACTGTGTCGAAGGCTGCAGAGAGGTCGAGGAGGATGAGGGCGACTGTGTCTCCATTGTCCAGTAGAGTTCGAATGTCGTCTGTTGCTGCGATGAGGGCGGTCTCAGTGCTGTGTTTTGCTCGGAAGCCAGATTGTGAGGAGTCGAGGGATTTGTTGGCTTCGAGGAAAGCGGCGAGTTGGTTGTTGACAGCTTTCTCGATGACTTTGGCCGGGAAAGGAAGGAGCGATATGGGGCGGTAATTTTTGAGTTTGGTGGGGTCCGCTGTGGGTTTTTTCAGAAGGGCGGTGAGTTCAGCGTGTTTCCAGCTTTCCGGGAAGGTGGCGGAGTTGAAGGAGCAGTTGATGACGTCTCGGAGGTGCGGTGCTATGACGGAG
This sequence comes from Lissotriton helveticus, assembly GCF_964261635.1. NCBI lineage: Eukaryota > Metazoa > Chordata > Amphibia > Caudata > Salamandridae > Lissotriton > Lissotriton helveticus. Next base: position 180,695,204 of record NC_136063.1, read on the forward strand.
TCTGCTTTGTTGAAGATGTGGTGAGGACATGGGTCTGTGGGGGATCCTGAGTGGATGGAGTTCATCAGGCAGATGGTGTCCTCAGTGGAGATTGGGTTCCAGTCGTTAAGGGTGTTCAAGGGGGGAGAATGTTCAGCATATGGTTGGGTGGGTTGATCTCCGGGTTGGTTGTCGAAGCTGTTGTGGATGTCTGCAATTTTGTTGTGGAAGAATAAAGCCAGGGAGTCGCAGAGTGTTTGAGAGGGGGTGATGTCGTTGGAGTTGGCCGAGGGGTTGGTAAATTCCTTGACGATGTTGAAAAGTTCCTTGCTGTTGTGGGCGTTGTTGTCTAGTCGATCCTTTAATGCTGTTTTCTTGGCCTTTCGGATTAGTTGGTGGTGTGTGCGGGTGGCGTTTTTGAAGGCGTCCTTGGTGCTAGTGGGTGGGTCTTTTTTCCAGGCCTTCTCAAGGGAGCGGCAGAGTTTCTTGGACTTCTTAAGATCCTCGTTGAACCATGAGGCCTTCTTGTTGCCAGGTTTGCTTTGACGTTTTTTCAGTGGTGCTAGGATGTCGGCGGTGTTGGATAGCCATAGGGTGAGGTTGGCGGCGGCTTGGTCTCGGTTAGAAGAGTGGGCTGGGGTGTTTAGAAGGAGCGATGAGGAGATCTGGTCGATAGTGATTTTGTTCCAGTTTCTTTGCAGAGTTGGTTGGAGGTGGTTGGTGGGTTTCGGCTTGTTGTAGGTGAAGTGAACGCAGCTGTGGTCAGTCCAGAGGAGATCCGTAGTGTGGCTGAAGGAGACATGATTGCTGGAGGTGAAGATGGGGTCGAGTGTGTGACCTGCGATGTGGGTGGGGGAAGTGACCAGTTGTTTAAGTCCGAGGTTGGCGATGTTGTCCAGGAGGGTGGTGGTGTTGCGGTCGTTGTGCTTTTCAAGGTGGAAGTTGAGGTCTCCCAGAAGGATGTAATCTTTGGAGGGGAGCGCGTGTGGAGTGATGAAGTCCGTGATGTCTTCACTGAATTTTGCGCGGGGTCCTGGTGGTCTGTAGAGGAGGGTGCCTCTGAGTGTGGTCTTGGGGTCGATGTGGATCTGGAAGTGAAGGTGTTCAGAGTTGGCGAGGTTGACGTCAGAGCTGGTAGAGATGTGGATTGATTTTTTATGGACGATAGCGATTCCTCCTCCTGTGTGGCCGGTACGGTCCTTGCGTGTGATCTTATAATCTTCAGGGATGGCAATGGTGATGTCTGGGGCGGAGGAAGCGTTCATCCATGTTTCTGTTAGGAAGGCGACGTCTGGAGAGATGGTGTCTAGTAGATTCCATAGGTCAATGGCGTGCCTGTGGACAGATCGGGTGTTGAGAAGGATGCATTGTAGGTGGTTGGGGTCGGGAATCTGTGGTGTGGTCGTAGCAGAGATGTTGTCGGTGCCGCAGAATTTGCAGGCGTAGCAAGAGAAAGGTCCATGGGTGTGTCCAGGAGCGGCTTGGACGCAGTTGGGAGCGCGATCGGGGTTAAGGGCTAGGAGGGTGGCGGCATCGTAGGTAATGCGGGAGGGCTGGGCAGCGTGAGGGGCAGGGGGTCTGGCGCTGGGCGCGGTCCAGGCGCGGACGGGCGTAGACGGGCTTACCTTTGGCGCACCTTCGGCGCGGGTTGGGCGCGGTCGCTGCGCGTGAACGCTGCGCGCGGGAAGAACTGTCATATATGGATAGTGGAGGGGGAGGGGCGAGGGCGGCTCAGCTGGGAGGCGGGGCGGGCTCCAGGGATCACAACAACAACAAAATGGAGGCGGAGGGGGGAGCACAGCGGAGCGCTAGGGAAAAACGCGGACAAACAGTCAAAGCAGCAGATAAAATAACTGAAAGTGCAAATAAGTCTAATCGGCAAGCAGGCACACAGCAGGCAATTATAATTAGGCAGTTCTTATGAGGAAAAGCAGCACAACGATACCGAGTGTCACGAGGGGACACTGGGGAGCGACCACTCAGCCCGAGGGACAGGAGCGAGTCACGGCGCTATCAGGTACTGGAGCGCTGATGTGGTCAGTGGGAGGGCGGCTCAGCTGGGAGGCGGGGCGGGCTCCAGGGATCACAACAACAACAAAATGGAGGCGGAGGGGGGAGCACAGCGGAGCGCTAGGGAAAAACGCGCACAAACAGTCAAAGCAGCAGATAAAATAACTGAAAGTGCAAATAAGTCTAATCGGCAAGCAGGCACACAGCAGGCAATTATAATTAGGCAGTTCTTATGAGGAAAAGCAGCACAACGATACCGAGTGTCACGAGGGGACACTGGGGAGCGACCACTCAGCCCGAGGGACAGGAGCGAGTCACGAGTAAGACCATCACCTTCGCTAATGGCACCAGTTGGGAACAACGCACTTTTTCCAACTGTAACAGTAAGAACGTTGTGTATATTATCACGTGCCCCTGCAAAAAAGAATATGTGGGGATGACGACAAGGCAAATCAAGATACGGATCAATGAGCATAAGAGTAATATAAGATGTAAAAAATCAACCACAAAAATGGCAGCCCACTTTCTTGAATTTCAACACTGTGTGAATGAAATACACTGGACAGTAATTGAACAGCTCCCCACAGAGGCGGGACTATTTGAAAAGGAACAGAGGTGGGTGTTCCGCCTTGGGACAGCCACCACCGGGCTGAATGACTCCATCCCTTGGAGCCAGTTACGTTGATCTGTGATGACCTTTTTTTCTAGTAGAGAAAATGGTTCGCTGACCCTGCCCACATTATGGCCACTGTAATTTAATTGGAACTGCTTTCCTTGTGTTTCAAAATAATTTTTTTTAAAACCCCCGTGATACTTAGAATAGGTAATGATGTGACTGTCTGTGGCACCAAGATTTGCCTATGTCCCTCTATAATTTAGTTGTAATTTAGTTGAATACTGCTTTTTCCTTTAAAATAGCCACATGATACTTAGAATGGGTAGAGGTGAGACTGTCTCTGCCTATGTCCCGTTTTTCACGAGGTGATCATGCGCAGAACTTAGCGTCTTGTTACAGCTCATGCCCCTCGGAGTGGCGCTGCAATAATAACGCCCATGCGCGAATATAGAGATACTATCCACTAACGCATGCGCAGTACGTGCCCGCATCGCGCTTTTATCCACAGCGCTTCACCGGACCTTCCCTCTGCATTACACCCATGTATGGGCAGGCTTCCGTTTCTAATTGAACCCACTAATTGATGCGCATGGCAGTGTATAAAAGCCTTCACCTAGCCTGACTGCTCACTTCTTCGGAGCCGCGTTGAGGGGAAGACAGTCGACTAGACCGTGCAGTAACCGTGAGTCCACCTGCTGAATCGAGGGTCATTTATTTCTGTTTGTACAACTATTTGATCCTAAATCCTACCCTTAAAAATTTTTTAGGTTGCTATACTAGGCAGTGAGGAATGAACCCCCCAATACCACGCTTGGGCTCATGAGGTCAGCCTTTTTCAAACAATAAGTAAGCTCGCTATATAGCTTTTTCTCTTTTTTACAGCCAGTATCTCTGGGATCAAGACTTTGGCGCATTACCACTTTATGTATTACCATTTTATGTATGTCTATGTCGAGAGTGTGTGTCTTTTTCAGTCTTTTTCAATTTTTTCACAGGGTCCTTGGGCCACAATTTCTGGTCCATTTTTACCCTAAAATAACAGGAAATTGATTTTGTTTCCCTGTCTCTGGACATCCGACTGTGATGTTTTCTGTATGTTTTCTATACCACAGATTCCTCTTACGCCTATTGGGCGCAACAGAGCGTACATACAACATTGATAGGTACATTTCACCTAGACATTTTTGGTAAAATACCCTTTTACATTCTTTTCACACCCATGTGAGTAAGGTGGGGATCAATGTGCAGATCCTCGTCCTGAAGAAGGAGTCGCAGTACTCCGAAACATGTTGACGCTATTCAAAGGTTGATATACCTTAATTTGTATATTGTTCAACCTATTTTTTGAACTTTTTAACAGTACCAGCCGAGGGTATAATAAATAATTTTTCCTACGAGCCTGGTATTTTTATCTTTCACCTTTTTCACCTCACCCCTTTACTCACACCCTCCCTCCACACACCTACACATAGTTCACTACTAAGTGCTCCTGCGTATCCGTGAGTTGTAGCACGCCGCATCCCGTAGAGGTTTGCGAAGGCCCCGATGATGAAGCATGACACCAAGGGTCCTGTTGGTGTGTGAGGGGCATTTAAACAACACTGTGTGCTCTCCATCACTTTAGGGATCACTACAACTCTTTAAGTGGATTCCATTCTGTTTATACGAATATCATGGGAGACTGAATCCACTATTATCTCTCTCCCTCCCTCTTTTTGTTATGTTTATGTTCTAGACAGCGCCCAGCTGTGGGAGCCCCTTCCCCATTGTAGACCACACTACGACACTCGACATACACCACATCCAACGCCTTGTATCTTCCCACCCTCCAAAAACCAGCATGGAGGACGAACACGGCCTAACCTTCAGTGAGGACGACATCGATAGAATTCTCGCTGATGTTAATCCTTTTGAAGGTCTAAGTAACAGTGACCCAAGCCCAGCAGTAACAGATTGGGCCGACCTGATGAACTTGAGAAAAGTACAGATAAGGGCGGCCCTACATGGCCTATTAATGAGGGAATACCTAAGGAACAAAATATCTCCACAGGGTTTACTAGTCAGAAACGAACCTTTCATCTTCCAGGACGACCTCGTTTTTAAAAAAGCTTGGTCCCTCATTTCCTGGCATTGTACCAGAGACTGGTTAGTCTTGATAGTTCAAACAGCTACAAGAAAATCTTTGGAATTAAAAGTAGAAATCCAGAAATTGGAAGTACATCTAAAAGCTTTCATCTCACCAGCAGATTTAAAGAAAGGTTTGGAAGAACTCAATCAGCAGATGAGGGATTTTGAGGCTACCTTGAAACAAAGCAAATATAACAAACTGAAAAAGGATAAGGACCGCTTCACCCCTGAGGGAGCATATCCATATACAAAAGCTGATTATGTGATGAAAGGGAATGTAACTGACACTGACAGCATAAGTTCGGACGGTAGTACTACCAGCACAAACTTGGGTGGTTTCCATCAAAAGAAACAACAGAGGGGGGGTTTCCGTCAACAGAGATCTCAATTCCCTCGCCAGAGAGGATGGAGAGGTTTCCAGGGACCTCAATTCAATCCATACCAGAATCCCTTTCAATTTCCCCAATACCAAGTTGGCCCGCCACAGATGGGACAAATGTATCCTCAATGGGTGCCAGACCAAACGAACGCACCCCAGAATGTCCAGCCTTTTTTATCTTGGGGCCAGGGTACCCGCAGAGGGAGGAACAGAAAGGGCAACAATGTCAACTGGCAACCTACAGTGGAAGCAGACCCCAGGGTGAGCACGAGGAGCATGACTGGGAACCAAGCATCGACGAGCAACAGGGGGACCTAGTTATCAATATAACCCCATGGCCCCTATCCCTCTTGCAACTCGAAGTACTCAATAAAGGCTTAGGGTACGTTCCAACCAATAAACCTGACATTTTCCTTTTACATAAAGAAATCCAGGATTTCATCAGAACAATCAAACTGAGGGCTTTCTTTAAAGACAAGGAAACTTCTCAAGAAACCTCTGATACAGGATTGAGACCTAAATCTAATTTCACACCTCTAGACCACCAACTCCCAGTGGAAGTTTTGGCATTTGTGAATGCCATTATGCTTGAACTGAGCAAAATAGACACTAAACAAAGGGTGTTCCAAAACTTGAGCAAGCGAGAGAATGAAGCGATCAGAGAATTAAAACAAAATAAAGATCTTATTATAAAACCTGCAGACAAAGGTGGAGCAGTAGTCATACAGACCACCATTGCATATGATAAAGAATGCAGGAGACTCCTCTCTGACAGAAGGAATTATCGAGTACTGGCAGTAGACCCAACGGAGGCCATACGAGTAAGAATAGAGGCGATGATTGAGGAAGCCTTGGCGCATAATTGGCTTACTAAAAATGAATCAGAATTTCTTGTTCAAAAAAACCCCGGACTCCCTACTTCTACACCATACCCAAGGTCCACAAGAACCTTGAAAGTCCACCAGGCCGCCCCATTGTGTCTGGTATTTCATCGATCCTCGAGCCACTGTCGAAGTTCGCAGATGCCTTCTTACGACCTTTAGTACAAGCCACCAACACATACCTGAGAGACACAAAAGCGGTTCTACAATTGCTACAGGACCACCCTTTTGACCCTGAATCACAAATGCTGTTGAGCCTTGATGTGGAGAGTCTCTACACGAGCCTCCCACATGACGAGACACTACTGATTATCGAGGAAGTACTCTACTCTGACCGATGGGAATATCAGACTCCTCGGGGAGTAGTCATGGAGTGTATCTCGCTAGCTCTTACAAAGAACTTTTTCGAATATGAGGGAACTCTCTATTGGCAAAGCCATGGAACCAGCATGGGGAGTACTTTTGCCCCTAGTCTGGCGGGACTATACGTCCACCATCTTGAATCTTCCAAAATTCTCCACCCAGACAATCCCTTCAGGGAAAGAATCCACACGTGGCGTCGCTACATCGACGACATTTTGGTGATCTGGGAAGGGGATGGCCAATCAATCACTGAATTCATGCAGTGGCTCAACATCCAGAACCCATTCCTCAAATTCACCCACCAGATGTCGAACAGTTCTATGGTTTTCTTAGATCTGAACATCTACTACGAGACTGGTCTGCTAAAAACTGAGACCCACTTCAAACCAACTGCGAGGAACTGCCTCCTCAGGTTTGACAGTTTCCATCCGCGTCACCTGAGGGAGAACTTACCATACGGGCAGTTCCTACGCCTACGTCGCAATTGCAGCGACATAACGAAATACAAAGCTCAGGCAATGGACCTTCGTAAAAAACTAAAACAGAGAAAATACCCGAACCAGGTTATCCAGAAGGCAATGAAAAGAGCGGGGAATAATAACCGCGAAGCCCTTTTGGAAGAAAAACCTGTGAGAGAAAATCAACCGAGCAGAACAGTCTGTGTCACCACTTACAGCCCAGTATCGAACCAAGTTTCCAAACTGGTCAATAAACATTGGTGCATTTTGACAAGCGGTTCACTGGACCTAGAGAAACCACTTTTTGCTCATAAACGTGGCAGGAATTTAAAAGACATGCTTGTCCACACTAGACCCCCTGACAAATGAGTAGAACAAACAAGGTTACAAGGAGTACAGGGCCACTATCCGTGTGGCAACTGCAACAGCTGTCACCTGACCAGGAAGAGTAAGACCATCACCTTCGCTAATGGCACCAGTTGGGAACAACGCACTTTTTCCAACTGTAACAGTAAGAACGTTGTGTATCTTATCACGTGCCCCTGCAAAAAAGAATATGTGGGGATGACGACAAGGCAAATCAAGATACGGATCAATGAGCATAAGAGTAATATAAGATGCAAAAAATCAACCACAAAAATGGCAGCCCACTTTCTTGAATTTCAACACTGTGTGAATGAAATACACTGGACAGTAATTGAACAGCTCCCCACAGAGGCGGAACTATTTGAAAAGGAACAGAGGTGGGTGTTCCGCCTTGGGACAGCCACCACCGGGCTGAATGACTCCATCCCTTGGAGCCAGTTACGTTGATCTGTGATGACCTTTTTTTCTAGTAGAGAAAATGGTTCGCTGACCCTGCCCACATGATGGCCACTGTAATTTAATTGGAACTGCTTTCCTTGTGTTTCAAAAGAATTTTTTTTAAAAACCCCGTGATACTTAGAATAGGTAATGATGTGACTGTCTGTGGCACCAAGATTTGCCTATGTCTCTCTATAATTTAGTTGTAATTTAGTTGAATACTGCTTTTCCCTTTAAAATAGCCACATGATACTTAGAATGGGTAGAGGTGAGACTGTCTCTGCCTATGTCCCGTTTTTCACGAGGTGATCATGCGCAGAACTTAGCGTCTTATTACAGCTCATGCCCCTCGGAGTGGCGCTGCAATAATAACGCACATGCGCGAATATAGAGATACTATCCACTAACGCATGCGCAGTACGTGCCCGCATCGCGCATTTATCCACAGCGCTTCACCGGACCTTCCCTCTGCATTACACCCATGTATGGGCAGGCTTCCGTTTCTAATAGAACCCACTAATTGATGCGCATGGCAGTGTATAAAAACCTTCACCTAGCCTGACTGCTCACTTCTTCGGAGCCGCGTTGAGGGGAAGACAGTCGACTAGACCGTGCAGTAACCGTGAGTCCACCTGCTGAATCGAGGGTCATTTATTTCTGTTTGTACAACTATTTGATCCTAAAACCTACCCTTAAACATTTTTTAGGTTGCTATACTAAGCAGTGAGGAATGAACCCCCCAATACCACGCTTGGGCTCATGAGGTCAGACTTTTTCAAACAATAAGTAAGCTCGCTATATAGCTTTTTCTCTTTTTTACAGCCAGTATCTCTGGGATCAAGACTTTGGCGCATTACCACTTTATGTATTACCATTTTATGTATGTCTATGTCGAGAGTGTGTGTCTTTTTCAGTCTTTTTCAATTTTTTCACAGGGTCCTTGGGCCACAATACACATAGTTCACTACTAAGTGCTCCTGCGTATCCGTGAGTTGTAGCACGCCGCATCCCGTAGAGGTTTGCGAAGGCCCCGATGATGAAGCATGACACCAAGGGGCCTGTTGGTGTGTGAGGGGCATTTAAACAACACTGTGTGCTCCCCATCACTTTAGGGATCACTACCACTCTTTAAGTGGATTCCATTCTGTTTATACGTAAATGTAGCTAACCCAGCTTGCGATATTGCCCTAGAGTATGCTAAAACCTAGTCAATGCCCATATTTTCTAAGGCAAGCTATGGCGGGGGTATGACCAAATATTTTTGGCTTGTACCTAGTATAATAACTCACTTACTTGAACTAGCCTGTATGCCGAATTCTTAATTTGGTAATTCACTTCTATGACATAGCAACAGTGGTCAACAAAAATGGTTACCCACTGTTGCAATGCATAAAGGAATTCCAGGCTGCTTCGGAGGGTTTTCCTAGAGCATGTGAGTGTTCCTCGAATATTAATTTACCTTGAATAAACAAAAGACAAGAGGCGTTTTGCGAATCAGGACCAGTTGGTTTAATTAACACTGTGCCGGAGCACAGTTACAGAAGCGGGTCCGAGGACTTTCTCAAAATACAATCCATCTGAGCAAGGTTTTATAAATTTCTTTGTTATAAATTAGGCACCCCCCTGATAATAAATGCAGGTGGGCCTCGACCTTGCGTGTACACAATGGGGCAATGGGTAACGTGTCAAGATGACCTACATGAGAGGAGCGTGATCATTGTGAGTGCTGTTTCCTGATTGGCTGTGCATTCCTAACTTCATGTGGCATCCGACTTTATGCTGTTTTTGGGAAAGCATGCTCCCCTCCGGCCATAATTGGGTGGTATCTTTCGACCTACATGTGCACAGGACAATATGTAATGAGGTTGTCTGTTGCTGTTTGAGTGCTGTTGGTGGTTGCAACGTGCCCTAGGGTACTTGTGTACCCCTCTAGTCCCTGGCACACGGCATGCACCGCGACGTTCCCTCATGGTGTCAGGTGTCTTGCCTGAACCTTTTTTCTGGAGACTTCTTTTTTGGCTAATTTGCGCATTTTTTTAGGGGTATGTTGGGCACTTCCCTATGTCTCATGTGACCCACTATCTCATTTGTCATGAAAAGAATAGAGGTGGTCAGAATGTTGTTAGGTGGCCTCCGTGTACCCCTGCTTATGTCATTTTCCTGGGTCCGAGGTTGACTTAATATTTTCTCCAACTGATGTATGTAAAGCCTGGTGTGTTGGCTGATTGCTAGGCCTGATCCAGGGATGAGCACATTCTGTGTTCTACTCTCATTCGGAGCTGTGATGGATATTGCGGACCCCCATCTTTCATGCATTCCCCTCTCACTCGGACCACATCTCTTCCTGGGTATTTGAACCTGCTATTCCTAGCTGTGGCTAGGGGTTTCTAAACGGCCACACGCCTCTGTCGTTATTTTGTGGAGGCATGACTCGGTGAAGAATTTTGGATGATTGGAACATTTGAGGAAAAGGGAAGATTTTTGTGGGAGAGGTGTGGCGCCGCGGCCAGGGCGACTGACGCTGGAATCTGGGGACCACGGTTCGATCCCCGGCTCCGGCGGCAGGTTAGCCCAGCACCATGTGACTCTGGGCAATAGCTCGCTTAATCTTCCCGACTGCCCCCAGCGCCTAGAGACCCTTACGGGTGATTGTGCGCTTTACAAATGTGGACTTTAAGAGGGACACTGCTCTATGGAGAATCAAGTGTTAAAATCAGAAACACTTTGAAATTCGAGAACAAATTACGGCCTGAGCTCCTAATATCGTTTCATTGGTACTTCATTTTGATTTTTGGTACAGTGGACTTTAAAGTGGGGGTGAAATGGGATTTTTAACTTACTATACATTTGGGTATTGCATTTGTGGGAAGGCGTTACCTTCCCAGACTGTTACCCCTCCATGTCGCAGTTGTGGCCATGGTCACTGCTGGGCTGGGTTGCCTGTCTGTTGATGCTGTTGCCACGCGTTTGTCCAACTACCTGATCCCTGTTGTGGTGGTGTGGTTGTGCGGTGGTTTATTGATCTGTTGTTGCCAATCTCCCTGGCCTCTGCTGTTATAGTTCTGTTGAAGCCCTCTGGGGTTTTGTGGTTGAGCCCCCTTCAAGACAGGTGCCATTTGGACAATTGTGACCAACTCGGCCACCTCGAGGGCGGTCTTTCTCAATTTTTGTTAGAATAATTTAGCGGTGTTTCTCTGGGCTAGCTTTGTTTGGGTGCCTTCCTAGTGGGTCGCTGATTGGCGGTGTGTGATTGCCTGCCAATCTCATGCTCATCTTCCCTCCTCTTGGGGTCTGTGTGGACATTTTTGTGTGGTGGTTTTCCATCTACTCTACATGTAGTATTTTCTGTGATGGCTACATGTTTGGGTACCCTATTTGGCAGCTGAAAGGGATATATAGGTATGGTGAATGCATCACATAGCACCAGACAGCCTCTTCTGTGCCACTTCCTTGTGCATGGAGGTTCTTAAGTGGTGACAGAAGCTGAATTTGGAGGTCCAAGAGGCGCGTATGCTCCGATTGCTACCCCTATTACCCCTGTATGTCTTATCCCTTCTTCCTTCCTTTCCCCGGGGACCCACCTGGTGTGTGCATGATGCAGTCCCGACTCTCTTCCTCCCCACGTATCCTATTGGCTATCAAGGTCCTTGCCTTTCTAGCTGTCTGGACCATAAGGTGGTGCGTGCCACATGCCCACTGCTGAGCAAGTTTGCTCAATGCAAAGAAATTATTTGCATATTCTAGGACTGCCTCAGCAAAGCAGGGCTTATTGGTGGACATTATCATTGCCTGTGTGTATGTGATGTGGGTGTGCTCGAATAAAAACGTCTCTAGGGAAAGAGATCCCGGGGAGGAGAAGGCTATAGTTCTATCATCAGCAAACTGGATGGGCATTTTGAGCTTCGTCATTAGGTCTTGCCCTAGTATATTAGTCAGGGATGACGGAAAATATCATAACTGCTTCCTTACACTATTTCCCACTACCTCTAGCTTTAGAGTTTCCATGAAGGGGATCTCTGTCAGATACCCGAGAACCCTCGTATTACTGTGTTTTTTTGACATGGAGACTATCCCTTCACTTAGACATGACCACGTCACCCCTGTGTCTATTAGGAAACTGTATGGTGTATTGCTCACTAGTACCATGACTGTTGGATCTTTGTCTGATGGGCCTAAGATGGACAGTAGGGGGTGTGGGTTTCTGGGTGCCTCTTCTGCTTTGGGCATTGAGTCCTGCTTTCCCCCCTTTGTTGGCTGGGCTAACCCTATAAACTCATTATTGCAATTGTATCCTGGAGGAATTGGACCACTTACCTCACCCCCACTAATTGTATCACTGTCCAGACCACTATGTACCTACCTGTGACTCAAGTGTGCTTGCCTGAACCAATGGGAGTGTGTGTTCTTTGCTCCGCTGGGGTTTGAGGGGGCTGAGCGTGATGGACAGGGGTCAAACTTTTGGAAGCCCACGCACTGGACTGGGGCAGCACTGGGACTGCCTGGGTTTGTTGGCCTGTTAGGCTCTCATGGCTAGACCTAACAGGTCATTGTTCGGTCAGGGACACTTCAGTTCCTTCAACTGGTGGGTTAATCCATCCTAATTTGGAGAGGGTAGACATTGGGGAGAGCATCTCTATACCTGCATATGGTGGGGGAGGTTTGGAAGGATTGCTTGCTGTCTGTGAGATGGGATTATCGTTCTAGGCCTCCTCAAAGATGGTCCCAAGCTCTATTAGTGCCTCTCTCCTGTCCTTCTTCTGTGCAGCGTTTTGGTCCATATGTTTGTTCTTATGTTCTTATGTTTGTGATTGCCTTAGTGTCAAAATTTCCCACCTCTGGCCAGGGAAACGTGTGTATCTGATCCATTGATGGCAAAACTTGTTATGTTTTTCATCCTGTGTGCTGAACCTAATTTGAATGTGTTCTAGTGGCGATTCCATGCTGAGTTAGGTACTTTTTTAGAGGACAAATGCGCCCTAGTTTTTCTTAATTAGTGAATATTTTAGTTTGCTCTAATCGTGGGAAAAATATATACACAGGGGTTTACTGGTTCTAACTACTTACTATGAGCTCAGATGTATCAACATGAATATTTCACACAAGCAAATAACAATTCATATGAAGGGTCACAACCAAGAAGAAAGTGAAATTGTTAAGCAAGTGATATGAAATTTGTCATGGAATAACAAATTTTGACTTTGGCATAAAATAATAATTGCTTTGGCATCAAATAACGATTGTGAGGAATAGCAGCACCTTCACATTCCGCATTGAATCATTACAATATAAAACTCTTAGGACAAAACACAGTTGCAATATTTACCAGCACTACAACATCAAATATACCTTGCATCAATCGCAATACTCATAATAAAGAAATAACTGAAAAAAATGATGACTTTGTAAAAAATACCTTAGCCCGCTCTTAGCGCATGCTATCATGTGACCAGGGGAAACCCAGCGAGGTACATGGGATAAAGTGAGTTTGACAAAGAAAATGGCAATTCTTTTTTGCTGAGAAAAGGAATAACTCGAAGAACCACAGGTCCTTCTTGGGCAAACACAACCTACACCTGATCTCCCAGATTCAAATCTTTTTCCCTAATGGCCGAATCGCACCCTGTATCACACTCAGGGGCCAAGCGAACCATCTGTCTCATGCCCAGTGGTCCAAGTGAGCACCTTTCACTTCTTTCAGGTACTTACAGTGCAAAGAATCCGGTAGCACTTAGAAAACCCTTTTAGACTAAAAATAAGGTTGAGGTGATGCCCCTTTATCACACCCAGAGCCCATGCATACCATCTGTTTCCCGTCCATCAGTTAAAGCAGTGAGGCTTTAACCATGTATCATGCCCAGTCGTCCAAGTGACAACCAATAGTCACCTTTTCTAGGGTGCTGACTATTGAAAAAAGATGATCTCTGCAGGAATGCCTGTGAGGTCACCTAGTGACTACTGAGTTCAGACACGTAAAATAGGCAACATGCCAGATTTCTGTCAGTCGCAGCGCACTGAGGTTCAATTTTTGCGCTTCTTCCTAGTTTGCCATATGCCAAATGTGGCAACTAAAGATTAGATGTGGTTCCTTACCCACGGATGGCAGCTTCAGAATAGACCGCCACCGCATGGATTCAGCAGAACTTCCAATCAATCCAGTGTCTGCTCACCTTCCTTGATGCGCAAATGTAAATCCATCCGGGTAGGGGTCCCCTTCTTTTGGCTGCAATTGGGTCCAAAGTACCAATCTCTCCTATCTGGCTCACCAAAATGTTGCTCAAATGTGAATTTACTTTGGAAAACAAAAATTAAGAGGCATTTGGTAAAACAGTAACAGTTGGGTTAATTAAACACTTTGGCCCGGGAGAACAGTTACAGAAGTGGGTCTGAGGACTGTCTCAAAGTACAATAAATCTGAACAAGGTTATATACATTTCTGTGGGTATCATAAAGTGCTTCCGTTAATCCTTTTTTGTTTGACAGAATGTGGGCCTTGTTTTGGGAGTCATAAATAAGGCCCCTGATAACAAATAAAGGTGGCCCTCGACCTCGCGCGGACACAAAGGGAGCCAGTGGGTAACTTGTCTATATATCTGGCATGAGGGGCGCGTCATTCCCGTGTGTACTGTATGTGTTGTTTCCTGATTGGCTTTGTGTTCCTAACTTCAAGTGGCATCTGACTTTACGGTTGGAAATGCGTACTCCACTCGACCATATGCACTTCATTTGGGCGAATCTCCCTGGACCATTGTGGTGTCGCTGCGCTTACCCAAATTTCTTGTTCACGCTTTTGTCTGTTTTGTCTGCCAACTACGTGCCACCCCACCTTTGACCTGTCATCCAGCAACCTCGGGCCTTGGTCTCAGCGCCTGCCAGACCACGAATTTTTGAGTCGGGGTTGATGGAAAGTTCATGACGGGTGAATTTATTAATAGAGATGCAATTTCGTTCTTACATATGAATGTATCATTATTAACATTGGTATAAATTTCATCAGTAGTAACATGATTGCAGCACTGGCAAAGCAGAGAGCTCATTAGGAGGGGAAGAAAGAGGAGGTGTAAGGACATCACAAAGTGGAGAAGTGTGGCTCAATGGTTAGTGCGGCAGACCCTGATGCAGAGGTCTGGCCCGAGACCAGGGTTCAATTCCCGCCTCGGCGGGTCTTGGGCTCAATTTCCTCGGACCTGATAATTCTCGCCTCAGTGCCTATTCTAATCATGGGTCCCACTCTGCAACTCTGGGCAATAGCTTGCTTAATCTCCACAGCAGACCCAACAGCGCTGGGATGCCTGGCTCCAGGAGTGGTCATTTCACAGGGAAAAGCCAGGAAGGGTTCCACAGCGGTATGCGTTACAGCACCAGGACACCCATGGGTATTTGTGCGCTTTACATGTACAAATTACATTACATTACATTACAAAGAGTGGCGGAGTGGGAGGCAGGAGGCTTTTTTTTGGGACAGTGACAAGAGGAGAGGCCACATTGTGCATGGGTCTCCCATTACTCCTTAGTCCCTACCTAGTACTTAAAAGCAGGTGCAGATGATTTCAATGGGCCATACATAACAGAAAATTAAAAATGAGTGAGTTACGGGGATGTTTTTCAGCTTCGATGTCTGAGTGACACCATAGACAACTCAAGCTTTGCTCTTGTTGGTAATTTGATGTCCCGCAGAGCCCTTCAGTTAATAACGTCTCTGTTGTTTACTCTTTCCCATGTATTAATCTACATTTGTATCTGTAGTATTTCCATTTGAATCTTCCTGAATCTGTAGATCCTGCCACCATTATTGAGTGCATAAGGGACCATGCCCAACGATCCGGCCTACGATTTCCATCTACCATCTGACCGTTAGTCTGTTCAGACAGTTACAAGTTAGAGTCCATTCGTTGAGAACTCCAGTTTCAGGATGGGTTGGGGTAAGAGCTTATCTTCCAGTGGAAACTGTCTAGGGTTTCAGCAGACATATTTCAGATGGCATTAGAACCCTTTTAAACTTTGGAGCTAAAGTACTGGACTGCAGATGGTTGGTGGGAAAGGTTTCTTTTTAACAGCTCTGCAGCAGAGAAACAGTTGTTGCCAATGTTTACAACAACTATGTGTATATCTACTGTGTGTATCTCCTATCAGCCTCCTTCTACAGTCCTATGATGCCCTCTGGAGCCCGTTCAATGCTCTGTAGAATCTCATAAATATTACTCTTCAACATATTTACTGAATCCGGAGTATGGGAACTTTCATCAAGAATGTGGAGGTGTTCCAGAGTCAAAAATGTCTGGCAAAAATAGTCTTCCTTAGACTCACACTAGCATTTACTTTTCCCAACATGATTTATATTGGCTGTAACAGAGGAGAGCATGGCTGAATCGTGTAATGAGTAGCATCTCAACAGTGGGGCTACTTAAGGGTCACCAGCATCTTGTGAAATGCCGCCTGCCAAGCCATGTGAGGCGACTTAATACCTGTTTGACTGCCAATGGAGGAGATCCTCTACTTGAATAAACCAGAAAAGACCTTGGTGGTCCATTCATTCGGAACTTTCTTACCCTGTCAAAGAAAAGTCATGTCATGAGTGATGTCACTGACCATGTCATGAGTGTCATGAGTGATGTAATATGTGAGGTCATAAGCAGTGCATTGCAGGGCAGTAAATTATAGTTAGCTGTGGAAACTATTGCTGCAGAATTTTACTGATTTAGTATAAGTGAAATCTGAGCCTAATCATAACGTCTCTGTAACCTTTGTTCCTCTAGCGCACAATCTCAGACCTGCAGAGGAGAGAATGTAGCATACTGACAGCTTTAAAGCAAACATTTTGAAGTAAGGCCTAATGTCAAGCGAAATCAGTGGCAAGCAAACAATCATTATTAAACATGAATGTGTAATGAATACGGTATCAGTTTATTGTTCAATCTAATACACCAATGTGTGAACTCTTAATAATCATAAAGATGACATATTAATAAATCATTTAAATGTACCACACATGGTAATGAAGTTAGACCACACAAAAATATATATCTATAACTCTATCTATCTATCTATCTATCTATCTATCTATCTATCTATCTATCTATCTATCTATCTATCTATCTATCTACCACGGCGTTTGCGAGGGACGGAGCACCCTTGCTAAAATGAACATTCACTTCTCCCTCCAAGGAATACGCTGTAGACTACGGCGTGTTCCTTGGAGGGAGAAGTGAGTGTGTATATATTATATATATACATACACACGTATATATATATATATATATATATATATATATATATATATATATATATATATATATATATATATATATATATATATATATATATATATATATATATTCACTGAAAAAACCATAGGTTATAGACCATATATAGTTAGGAATTAGCATTTACAAAACCTTATTTTACTCACACAAAACCATTGAAATTCGCATATATAGTTAGTTGCACTAACTATATATCGCGCACCCGCAATCCACTGCTGATCATGTCACATATTACATCATTCATGACATGGTCAGTGACATCACTGATGACATCACTGATGACATCTCAAATGACATCACTGATGACAACATCCAGTGACTGTATGTTTCTGTAAAGTTAAAATATGTCTTACGTTTGACCTGGGTGGTGGCAGCACCTTGTAATAGCGCTTGGGATCGGCGAAGCAGACTGCGAGGGAATCTCTTCTGCTATTCCCGTCACGCTTATCATTTAGTTGACCTTTTTAAAAATAATTTTTAAACACTCCCAATTGATTCACAAATTGTGCTGTATGTGTTTTTACTGTTAAACTGTGTATCGCTGTGTGCGTGCGCTGTTCACCGGTCCCCCTGGGCCCCGTTCCACCGCGGCTTACCTGTGCTGATTGACGTGGAGGGCTAGGTCGGGCGCCATCTTAGGTAGTCCCGGACCCCGGCTGGACTCGAGTTAGCGGTCCAGCTCGGGGAGGGGCTTGAGCTACAAATAGAATTGATTCAGGCGTGCCTGTGCGTTTGACCTAGGTGGTGGCAGCACCTTGTAATAGCGCTTGGGATCGGCGAAGCAGACTGCGAGGGAATCTCTTCTGCTATTCGCGTCACGCTTATCATTTAGTTGACCTTTTTAAAAATAATTTTTAAACACTCCCAATTGATTCACAAATTGTGCTGTATGTGTTTTTACTGTTAAACTGTGTATCGCTGTGTGCGTGCGCTGTTCACCGGTCCCCCTGGGCCCCGTTCCACCGCGGCTTACCTGTGCCGATTGACGTGGAGGGCTAGGTCGGGCGCCATCTTAGGTAGTCCCGGACCCCGGCTGGACTCGAGTTAGCGGTCCAGCTCGGGGAGGGGCTTGAGATACAAATAGCGATGTGCCCTCGAGCGCGCAGCGGTCTCGCGCAGCGGGCGCGCCGTCTGCGTGCCGAAAGAGCGCCAAAGGAGGGCCCGTCTGTGCCCGTCCGTGCCTCGGACGGGCCCAGGGCCAGCCACTCTGCCCTTTACTCACATGTCCAACCTGGGCCCCATAGGACTGTTTATTCTCGCACTGACCTCCTGAAACTGGCTCCCCCTGTTGATAAAAGTTGCTGTTTACAGAGAGTACCAGAGTGCACTGTAATGACATGTCCAAACTGTGGTTTTGCCCTTCACCCCTCCGTTCCCCCACGCTCAGATACTGGTGTAGACCGCACTACAACTGTCAGAGCGGGCCTAATTAACGCTAGGTCTATGGTGAAACACTCAGCTGACATCTTTGATGTACTGGCGGATGGTCAGCTCGATTTACTTTTCATCACAGAAACATGGCTCAATGACTCCTGCGCTCCGACCATCGAACTGGCAGTCCCCAGAGGTTTTAAGATTGCTAGAGCAGACAGACTTGTAGGTAGAGGGGGGGTATAGCAGTAATTTTTAAAGAAGAGTGGCACTTTGCCGCGGAGCAATTAGCGGGGGGTGGAGGGTGAAGTCCTCCATTTTTCCCTTATTATTGGTCCCCACTTTACGCTGGGGGGGTCCCTGATTTATAGGCCCCCAGGCCCTGCCATCCACTTTATTGAAACTTTGGAGGACTGTATAGTGCCCCGAGCCCTGAGCTATCCCAAATTCCTTCTGGTTGGCGACTTCAACATCCATGTAGACAACATTGGGTTGCTGGAAACGCGCAGACTGGAGGAAGCTTTGGATTTGTCACAGCTCAAACAATGGGTGACGTCCCCGACTCATACCAGAGGCCATCTCTTAGATCTGGTGTGTTCCAACTTCCCCATTGAGATGATGGCCCCGGAAAAGGTCACTTGGTCGGACCATGATCTTGTCAGGTTCTCATGGGAGGTTGACAATGTAGGCAGATCAGCTTTGACATTTCCCGTCAGCCACCCTCAGAAAATTAACCTGCCGGTGTTCGGCCAGGAACTACAAAAAACACACCTGATACTCACTCCCGAGTTGGACAAGGCGGTTGATGATTTTAATGGGTGGGTATTGCGGGCGGCGAATGCATCCACCAAATGTGTTACCGCAACCAGGCTTAGACACAGCCCCTCTCAGCCCTGGTTTTCGCCTGAGCTGAGGGAATTAAGACTGGGCTGTAAAAAATTGGAGTGAGTCTGGAGGCCGGAATATAGGTCAGACGCAAAAGCCGCTCTGCGCGCAGCCCAAAAAAACTATTATGCCACTATCAAAACTGCTAAAGGGCTCTATTATGCAGGAAGAATTGCCAAAGCGGAAAATAACAGTAGAGAAATTTTCTCTATTGTTAAAAGCTTTGTGTCCCCTGTGGCAGAAACCACCACTCTTCCTTCCTCTGGAGAATGGTGCGAAACTCTGTCTAATTTTTTTGTAAATAAAATAGCAAAGATTCAGCAGGGTTTTACATCTGAGGCACCGGCTGAGAGCCTAGGGAGGGACCTTTCTATTAGGTCACATCTTTCCGATATTCAACAGTTCACCGACTTCAAGTTGGTGTCAGAGGATGATGTCTTGCCTCTTCTTGAGTCTCTTAAATCAGGCTCTCCCTCCGATCCGTGCCCTTTCCGGGTACTATCAGAGGTGGCCAGTATTGTCTGTGGGGAGGTTACTCAGATCGTGAACCTCTCTCTTTCCTCGACAGTGGTTCCTGACGAATGGAAACAGGCTAAGCTTTTGCCGCTTTTGAAGAAACCAGGCCTTGATGCCACTGTTCCTGGAAACTACCGGCCTATTTCCCTGCTGCCCGCACTGACTAAAATCTGTGAGAAAATAGTCTTTCGACAACTAGAAAGCTTTGTTGAGACTTCAAATGTTTTGCATCCAGCTCAATCAGGCTTCAGGGCAGCATATAGTACGGAGACGGCTCTGGTAGAGGTGACGGAGTCGATTAGGGAGTGCTTGGACGGAGGCGGCAGAGCGGTCCTGATTTTACTGGATCTCTCTGCCGCCTTTGATACCGTCCCCCATACGCTCCTCACTGCCAGGCTCTCTGCTATTGGCGTGAGTGGCAATGCCCTGGCCTGGTTGTCCTCATTCCTCTCGGGTAGGACACAACAAGTCTGGGTGCCACCTCATACCTCAGAACCAAAACCACTCCTTACGGGGGTTCCACAGCGATCTACTCTTAGTCCCCTGCTGTTCAACATTTACATTACCCCCCTGGTGTGTCTTGCGGAACAGTATGGGGCTAAGATTATAGGGTATGCTGATGACACGCAGCTGCTCTTCACCTGGCCTGATGACCATCTGGACACTACAAAGGTCCATCTTTGCTTGTCCTTAGTGTTTCAATGGCTAACCATGGCCCAGTTGAAATGTAATGAGGACAAATCGGAGGTCCTCTTTTATGGCTCCTTCCCTTCTAGTTTTAAAAACTCACTGTGGCCCCCGGATATCCCTTGTCCCAAGGAGATGGGCGGCCCGGCAAAAAATCTTGGGGTTTGGTTTGGGGAGGATTTAAGATTTGAGGACCATATAAGAAAACTAACCGGGACCTGTTTTGCCACCTTAAGAATGCTCAGGAAATTTTTCCCATTGCTCCCTAGGGAGGCTAGGGAGACTGTAGCCCGAGCACTTATCTTGGCAAGGCTGGACTATGCGAACTCTCTGTTCAGCGGCATTCCGGCCTATCTGATCAAACGTCTGTTGGTCATTCAGAATGCCGCTGTTCGCCTTCTGTTTAATGTTCCTAGATGGAAGAGTGTTCGGTCTCATATGTCCAGCCTCCACTGGCTCCCAGTACCTCAACGCATCATCTTCAAGGCTCTAGTACTTGTGTTTAGAGCCACCCATGACCAAGGACCGGTCTATCTAAAGAAGAGATTTACTCTCTATGTTCCCACAAGAGCTCTTAGGTCATCCTCGCTATTAAAAATGACCCTTCCTAGGTTCAAGCGAACTAGATTAGGTGGACAATCCATTGTAGTGATAGCGGCTCGAGCCTGGAACGCTCTTCCTTTCCATTTGCGTTCCAGTCAATCGGTAGCCCAATTTAAGAAAAATCTAAAAACCCACCTGTTCAGTAGCAGGACATAATGACGATCCTTGTTCGCTCACTTTTGCCTTTCCATCGCGCCAGGATACTCCCAAGTAACAGTGCGCGTTACAAAACAATTTATACATACATACATATTGAAGAATGAGTGGATGTATAAGTGTCTGGATGAAGGCTTTAGTAGGTGCATCGAAAAAAAAAAAGTATTTTATTTTTTTGCCCTGCGGGGCCCTTTAATAGCCCCCACATCAATCCTAGGGGGTCAGGAGGGGTCTACCTTGCCCCCTTTCATTCATTTCCCCCTTTGTTTATTTCCACCTCTTGTCTCTCGATCCTACCGAGAGACAAGATGGCGGCCACTCCGGACTGTTTAGAATGTTGACAGTCACCGGAGAGCCAATCCGCTTCTCCTCGCGAAGTTCCATTACGCGTCTGGTACGCGAACCGGGGCGCTAACCGGGACGCTGTCACAGATATATATATTTTTTTGAACTTTAATTTCTCAAAATCCACTGGAGCACATATCTTGAGACCTAGCAAAGGCACATCGGGCAAACAGTCTCTACAATTTTGCCAAGTTTCATAGAAATCCATTCAGCCGTTCGAGCTAAAAGTGAGTCCAACCGCCCTATGGAAAACTCAATGTTAAAAACACGTTTTGGGACCCCGTTTTTTCTCGACCCCTGCTTGACGAAACCCCCCCAAACTTTCAGGGGACGCTCAGACACAAAATGTGCCATTTTCCTGAAAATTTCAGCCAATTCCGTCCATCAACGCCAAAGTTATTCAACATAGAATTTTCAGAAATCCCTATTCAAAAAAATCCTAACTATATATACCTACTGGCGACCTAGTTTCCATAGGAAATCTGCAACATTCTATTGAGAATAACTTTGGCGCCGGTGGATGAATATTTGCGAATTTCTCAAAGAAGATGGCCTGCTCCGCTCCGCTCCTTCCCTGAAAGTTTAGGGGTGATTGGTCAAGTGGGGGCTGAGATAAAAGGCGGGTCCCAAAACGTGTTTTCCCCATGTTATTTTCCATAGGACGTTTAGACACGGCTACAGCTCGAACGGCTGAATGGATTTATAAGAAATTTGGTAGAAAGGTAGAGTCCGACTCGCAGATTACGCTTTTCTTTGAATGGTGTAAATCTGTTCAGTAGTTGCTGAGAAAATTAACTTTGAAAAAATATATATTGGGCTACATTGGGCTATATATATGTTAGAGCCCAAATGTAGCCCAATGTAGCCCAATGTAGCCCAAAGATGGCCACCAGAGACAAAAAAAACAAATGTAGCCCAAATATCAGCCAGATGTAGCCCAACTATAGCCCAGTGACAGAATGTCCCAGAGTGTTCTAAAGAACAACTAGAGCGCTAACAGTCTTACTTATGACAAAAGTATGGCACACCTGAAGTCATCTTGATTGGAATAAAGTGGTAACACTTAATACATTTAATTTGCAAAGGAACAAAATGAGGGGGTTCATTTTGCCATAGAAATTATGATTAGTGCTGAAAAAAGAAAAATTAGGGCACATTTTGAGTGACTTCTCAAATCCTCTTATATTTTATTAAACAAATTCTGATATGCAGTCTCCCAAGATGGCCACCAGAGCCAAAAGAGCCCAAATGTAGCCCAAATATCAGCCAGATGTAGCCCAACTATAGCCCAATGACAGAATGTCCCAGAGTGTTCTAAAGAACAACTAGAACGCTAACAGTCTTACTTATGACAAAAGTATGGCACACCTGAAGTCATCTTGATTGGAATAAAGTGGTAACACTTAATACATTTAATTTGAAAAGGAACAAAATGAGGGGTTTCATTGGGCTACATTGGGCTACATTTGGGCTCTAACATATATATAGCCCAATGTAGCCCAATATATATTTTTCAAAGTTAATTTTCATAAAAACCACTGGAGCATATATCTTGAGACATAGCGAAGGCACATCGGGCTACCAGTCCCTACAATTTTGCCAAGTTTTGTGGAAATCCATTCAGCCGTTCGAGCTAAAAGTAAGTCCAACCGCCCTATGGAAAACTCAATGTTAAAAACATGTTTTGGGACCCCCCTTTTTTCTTGGCCCCCGCTTGACGAAACCCCCCCCAACTTTCAGGGGACGCTCAGAAACAAAATGTGCCATTTTCCTGAAACTTTCAGCCAATTCCGTCCATCAACGCCAAAGTTATTCAACATAGAATTTTCAGAAATCCCTATTCAAAAAAATCCTAACTATATATACCTACTGGCGACTGCCAGTAGGTAATATATATATATATATATATATATATATATATATATATATATATATATATATATATATATATATATATTTCATCAAAGAAACACCGCACTCAGAAGCTTTTAGATTTCAAGTTTTATTCAAACAGAGCCTAGTCTGCACACCAACGTGTTTCAGCCTAACGGCCTTGGTCACGGTAGGTGGTAATACTTTTTGCAACTGTTTTATGTCATTTCCTGTTTGTAGCATGCCCATGAATTCTGGGACATGTAGTCTTTAAATATATGCACAGTTTTTCCAAAGTGCAGACATCATAATACAGTGCATGTCATTGAAAAGTGCATTTATAACCTTAAGTTTTTCAAAAGCATCACAGTATTTCATCCCTTCTAGCATTTTTGTCAATTTCACCAGTCAATTAGCAAATTACCTTGTTTGTAAATCAGGTATTTTTCAATTCTGACATTGTGCGTCAAATATTCGGTTTTTAAGGCCCTAGATTTTGTATGTTTTTCAAGTTGTTCTTGAAAAAAAAAAAAATATATATATATGCTTTCAGGTTTTGGTTCTGGGGTGGAACGCTGGCGCTCTTGATTACGGTGAGGTGCACTCCTAAAGACGACAGAACCAGTTGTTATAGATGCATACAGATAACCGGCTCAACACCGGTTGGTAAGGAGGCACTCACTCAGGCAGAGTAGTTTTAAACCAACAGCTTTATTTTAGCTCCCTCGTCTAAACCCAACGCGTTTCGCCTTCAGCCGAAGGCCTGGTCACGGGTGTTGAGCTCTTAACACGAGCCTACTTTTATGTTTAGTGCACAGTGAAAAAACAAGTGAAATGCAGTTGCATTATGGGAAACGTAGTTTTAACACGTGATAAGTGTTAAGGTGCACTTTTTTTAAAAGAAATAAACATTTAGAGTTATTTGCTTAAGGAATTGGGGTGAATTAATTCATACAGTGATGGCAATTTATAATTTCAAAGTCTTTGGTGACTGTTATTTCACTTGCCATTCTTGTTCTTTCATTTTTTACAATCTCACTGGTGAGTATATTCATTCAAGAAAGGGGATTGTTCATTTTTGTATTCAGTTTATAATGGGGTTTACTTGGTTTCTACAATTAGTGCAGTTCTTCAGTTTGATTGAGGCCTCTTGGCTCTAGGGTTCTGAAGGCAATGATGTGTTTAGATTCTTTTTGCCTCAATGCTTTCCTACGGTTTCCACCTCTTTCTGAATCTGCCTGTTGGTCAATTGCGCAGTATCTTAGGGTTTCCCAGTTGTTATCATGGTGTTGACTCATGTGTTTAGCAATGGCATTAGATTGATCTCCATGGGTGACTGCTCGCGTGTGTTCTAATATGCGTTTTTTGGCCTCAAAGATGGTGCTTCCAATGTAGCTTTTTGCACATGGACATGTTACCATGTACACAACAAATGTGCTTTTGCACGTGAGATGATGTTTAATCTTCCATTTCTTACCTCCGAACATTTCAATTTCCTTGGTTGCTGATGCTATTCTACATACCTTGCATTGTCTGCAAGGCCAAAATCCTTGGCGGTGCAACCAGGTGAGGTTTGAGATGTCTTTGAAATGGCTGAGAACCAATTGATCACCCAAGTTTTTTGCTCGGCGAAAGGTAACATTTGGATGCTCCCCAATGATTTTGGCCAGAGTCTGATCTGAACGTAGAATGCCCCAATGTTTTTTGATTGCCCTTGTCACTAGTCCTCTCTCTGCACTGTAAGATGTGATTAGTCTGATTTTCTCTTCTGTTTTTGTTATTTTAGTTCCATGTAAAATTTGATTTCTTTCTTTGTCAATCACTCTTTTAAGACATTTTGCCACAGTCATTGGTTGATATTTTCTCTTGATGAATCTGTTCGAGGCCTGTATGCTATGCTTCTGGAATTCCATATATATATCGAAACCTAGTTTGCCCAAAGGAAAAGAGGGGCCCATAAGCAAGGTGAAGAATTCAGCTTTTTATTCTTTGAAGGAGCGCAGCTTGCGAAATGGATGCAAAAAACAGCAAACAGTGAAAGTCAGCCTGACGCGTTTCGTAGTTGCTACTTCATCAGAGATATATTTATCACCAAACATGTCCCACACGAAGGACGCACTTCTCACAGCTGGTGCGCGTGACGGGGCTGGACAGGCCTCGTTTTCCAATAGTTCACCAATATTTCACATTAGCAAAGCCATTTCTCCTCCTTCACCTACGCATTTCACCCTGCTGGGCTTGATCATGGTTTGCACCGTGATCAAGCAGTTGGTGTGACCTGTGTGACGCTGCTGTAAGAGCGTGCGTTTCCTTTTGGATTGTTAAAGAGGTGTCTGACACACCTGAAAATGGGCCCACGATCCGTGAGGCAGAGGCATTCCTACGTGTCAAGGGATTGTTTGAAGCTCGGAGCTTAACTTAAAGGGATGCCCGCCGGCTGCGATAATGAACATAAACTAAGCTGTGATGGAAGGGACCCATTGCGAGGCCGATGTAACACCATGGGAAATTACCTAACAACTGTTTGAATACTTGTATGCGGTGGTATCAAGTGGTCAGTTGATCGTGAGCAAGTTATCAGGAGAAATCGAAACGCGTAGATTGCTTTCTCGCCTGTATCCCTGTAAATGAAGAAGAGAAAAAGAAAATAAAAATTGCAAAAGAACTACGGGAGTGCCGCCCATTTTTCCTTCCAATTGAAAGGACTGTGTGGAAATATTGAGCGGCGTGGCTCTGCCGCAGGGGATCGCACCCTTTCTGAGTGCTGCATAAACCGGCGAAGTGGAACCATGCTGGGGTTCAGAGAGAGACCTTTTTGTTAAATGGTGTAAATCCATTCAGTAGTTCCTGAGAAATTTTTAAAAAAGAGGTCGGAAAATCAATTTCCCATAGTAAACTTTAGACATGGCTACAGCTTGTATTACTGAACGGAATTGCACAAGTTTAAGTGTAGGGTATACATATATGCCGTTTGTAGGGTGGAGCCTAACATTACGCTGCTCCATAGGAGTGGTTGATGAAAAGGACTTTGTGTACGCGGTCGAAATGAACTTCTTAAATTTACATATCAGTGTTTGAGGAGATGTTCCAATATGGGATGTCCCAGGAAAAGGTAACAGACTGGGATAACACATTTGATCTGTGTATTACTGGCTTTTTGACAAGGTTATGATTCATAAGAAACTCAGAGAGGATGGAACGGGAGGTACCAATAGTGGGCAGCATGCTTGCCAACATTCCAAATTTAGGCAATTGACTCCCAATGGTTTTCAAATGAAAAGGGCTTGTTTGAGCATTCTCCACCTTGAAAGCCACCACTTTTAGTATAAATTAAGAGGGCATTAGATTTCCTGAAATTCTGAGCATCCCTCTTGTGTGTCCCCAAAAAGTAGGCAGGTGTAGAGTAGATTGACTACAATTGTTTCAAATTCACTAGATGTGTAATCAATTGTGGTTAGATTTAATTCATTTTTCTGGTTTAGTTAAGTCGTTCAGAGCTAAGACTAATATTATTATCACCAAAGTGGTCTGGAGTTTTAAATGAGAGATCTACCTCAATGGTTTGTGAAGAGTAATACTTTGACTATGTCTTACATGAAGGGAAAAGGCCTAGAGCACTGATGGGGTTAGCTCAATTTAGTTGATCCTCTTAATGACTGCTTCCTAAAAGTCCAGTTCTTTCTGAGGTGAGTAATTAACCTGTACACCATTGGTTCCTGAGTTCCATATCACACAGGTGATGAACAGTTTAAGGCTTTTAGGTGGGGAGCGCATCGTTCTCTTCCTCTGTTTCCATACTGGGAAACCCAGGCCCTTGAGCAAGACTCAATACATTTTGGCCCAGTAATGGCCACCAAGGACAGTGCTCTGGGAAATGACTCCAACATTACAATGTTGGGGCGAGGGCAACATCTGCCAAGGTCGTGCCATTCGTTCATCTGGCAAATCACCTTGATGTATCCTGGATGTCAGTGAGAGTTCTGGATAGATAAAGTAAGTACACTTGTTTTCATCTCTATCAAGAAATGTAGGGCTTGATTTAGGGATCTGGTTTGGCCATCACTTTTTCAACGGTTTCACCGCCGGCCCACAACAGTCCGCCTGCTCCATTTAGATGCTAGCGGGTCCATGGATGAAAGACCTCCCTAGTGGCGCTGATTCCGCTACGAATTTTCACCTGAGTCAATGGCGTCATGGCTGTCTGTGGGAGTCCAGCCAAGATTGTCTGCGGTCCAATCACAATGTGCCTTTCTATTGAGGATACTGAGGCAGGGATACCTCCTGCTTTGAGTTGGCAGAATTGAAGGAAATGAGAAACAAATGTACCTTTTTTTCTGTTTCCCACTTCCGTTTCCATCTTGAACCCCATTGTCCATAGAAATGGGGCATGGCACATTACTGACATATACTATAGAAGCAGATTCGACATATATGTGCATTGACAAATAAATCAGTAGTACTTACCAGTCTACAGTTCATCAGGGACTCTCTCCGTCAGCAAACTGCCACTAGAACAACACCAGCACAACAGGGTCATCTAAATATACTCAGGGTAAACCTGCCGACTTGACTGCGACGGAGTACTGTTAGCCAGCAGAGGAGTCAGCCACCTCGAAGACAGTGTGCCACTTACGTGGCAGAAAACAGTCTGTTGATGTGGACAACAGTTTAGCCAGCATACATATAAATACGGCTGGTGGGATATCATCAGCTTGGTGGAGTACTTGGATACTCCGCCACGGAAGGACGACAGGAGTCCTGCCAAGATCTAAATCAGGCACTTAGTCTTTGATGAGTCTTTCTGTCAAAGTTGGTACTGCTATTAAAAATAGTTAATGTGCAGCTCAGATGTGATTGTTTGAAAAGGCACTTTTATTCATGTCAAGCTCAAATACACACTCACAAGGGCCTACAAGGTAGATGTTCCTTTCCCTAAACTACCATGCCCTTGTTCATTGCTACTAACCATGTCAAATAAAGCATACCACACAGCTGCATCCCACCAACTGCTGTTTACTTCAATCCTATGTATGTACACACACACACACACACACACACCCACACACCCATAGACACACACACACACACACACACACACAAGCAACCTAATACATAGCACAAGTGCTTGTTCATGGCGTTGAGTGATTACTCTACTTGTTGGGGAGTCATTTAACTCTACTCTTCTACCTATTCTCATTCCGCATTATAACAAAAGTAACTCAATGATGATGACACTAAATTGCAATTTATATTATTATATGTGAATTAAATCAAAATTCTCAACACCATGGAAGAACTTGGGCATAAAATACCAGTTTGATTGTGAAGCACTAAATACATTGGAAGTAATAGTACTTCAAACTAACTAAAAAATTGCCACACAAATCTACATACACATTTTCAACGTATTTTCAAAAGTAGATAGCTGAAGTTACACTGCCATGCAAAAATATTGAATAAAAAATATTGAAATGAATGTTAGGTCAAATGGAGCAGCTTAGGTCCCAGAGAAAACAATTCAATCAAGTAATGGAGCATGAAATTGCCCTATTCCCTGTTCACTGCACTCGAAGGGCAACGGGTTGCCTCATTACTACATGCAAAAAGGGCCCTGATTTGCATGATTGTGGCATAAACATTTTAGCGCCCGGCACCTCAAAGAGAGAAACTATAACTGTGGAGATAAATGAGCCTGATCACACAACTACATTCTGCTTTCCAAAATTATTACGCTTTCACAGGAAAATGTCAGACAGTGTCTTGCTGAAAATGGCCTCTTTTAAGTTGTAACCTAGCACCACAAAAAAAAATGCTATTTTAGAAAATGTTTGTTGCGTGTAATGTTTCTCTTTGCTGATCAATAGCAAGGTGTGTCATAGGGGAACATCCATTACGACGAAACTTTAACAACGCGGTACAGTTAACACGCTACTTTTACAACGCAACTTGTTACGACGACTTGCGCTGGGGGGCGCTCCAGGATAGTAAATAGTTTAATTTACTATCCAACTCCTTCCCTAGAGTCCACGGGGACTGGAGTTGCAATAGTAAATAAAACTATTTACTATCCAGCGCCCCTCAACGCAAGTCGTTGTAACGACTTGCGTTGTAAAACTAGCGTGGTAACGGTACGCGTTGTCAAAGTATGCGTCGTATCGTCATACATCCGTGTCATATGTCTTAAGACTTTCCGGTAAACCTTATATATGACATACAAACCAGTGAAGATTGTATGCTAGCATGAGAGCACTAACTCTTTAGAGGGTGTGTGCATCAGGCTAACGACCTAGAAAACTAAATATTTTGAATGATAAGGTTAACAGTCTGTGATCTGAGATCACTATAATATTTGTAGACATTTGTAAAAATGTGGCTTTCTGGTTGACTGGGGTGTGAGCCCTAGTAAAGCAGCAACCAAAATCCTTGTCAGGGTAAGTGTTGCAAAGTCATCCTGTGCCCTGGAAACCCCGCAACGTTTTGCTGACTGATGCTAGTGGTAACTGATTTTAATTGACCCTGGGCTCTGCCTAACCAGGCCCAGGGCCAGTGCTGAGCTGAAAGGAACATATTATAATACAGTTAAAACACCCAACATACACTAGGGTACACTATGGTATGGTGGGGTACCCCTGTAATAGGCATGACCTACCCCATAGACCCTAGTATCTAATAGGGCAGGGGATTGAAACTCCCCTGCCCCAGTCCCCAGTACCCTGAGGCATGGCAGTTTAGAGGCCAGCAGCTTTTTGCTGAAGCTTGAGGTCAGTTTCAACCCCGTGGTACAAAAGGGGGGTGGTGATGGACGGAGTATCTGAACCAATCAAACACTCACACCCAGTCAACAGATCTGGGTTTAATCCATCACCGTTCTTTAGCCCACTCTGCCACCCCAGTTCAGACATGGCCATATGCAAATCCGTCTGACCCTGTTCCCTCATGGGAACAGTCCAGCCCGAACTGCCAAGCCATGCCTTCCCTGGACCGGAAACAATCTTCCGAGGACCGGTTTCTGGCATTTCAGCCGTCTTCATCCCGGCTTGCTTGAATCCAGTGGCAAAGTGAGCAAGGGACTCACGTCTGAGCATACCCTGCCAACTTATGGCGAACAAAGCGGTACAAAATGGGGGTGGTGATGGACGGAGAATCTGAACTAATCAAACACTCACACCCAGTCAACAGATCTGGGTTTAATCCATCACCGTTCTTTAGCCCACTCTGCCACCCCAGTTCAGACATGGCCATATGCAAACCAGTCTGACCCTGTGCCTTATGGGAACAGTCCAGCCCGAACTGCCAAGCCATGCCTTCCCTGGACCGGAAACAAGCATCCGAGGACCGGTTTCTGGCATTTCGGCCGTCTTCAGGCTGGCTTGCTTGAATCCAGTGGCAAAGTAAGCAAGGGACTCAGGTCTGAGCATACCCTGCCAACTTATGGCGAACAAAGCGGTACAAAAGGGGGGTGGTGATGGGCGGAGCATCTGAATCAATCAAACACTCACACCCAGTCAACAGATCTGAGTTTAATCCATCACCGTTCTTTAGCCCACTCTGCCACCCCAGTTCTGACATGGCCATATGCAAATCAGTCTGACCCTGTGCCTCATGGGAACAGTCCAGCCCGAACTGCCAAGCCATGCCTTCCCATGACCGGAAACAAGCTTCCGAGGACCGGTTTCTGGTATTTCTGCCGTCTTCAGCCCGGCTTGCTTGAATCCAGTGGCAAAGTGAGCAAGGGACTCACGTCTGACCCTGCCAACTTATGGAGAACAAAGCGGTACAAAAGGGGGGTGGTGATGGATGGAGCATCTGAACCAATCAAACACTCACACCCAGTCAACAGATCTGGGTTTAATCCATCACCGTTCTTTAGCCCACTCTGCCACCCCAGTTCAGACATGGCCATATGCAAATCAGTCTGACCCTGTGCCTCATGGGAACAGTCCAGCCCGAACTGCCAAGCCATGCCTTCCCTGGACCGGAAACAAGCTTCCGAGGACCGGTTTCTGGCATGTCAGCCGTCTTCAGCTCAGCTTGTTTAAATCCAGTGGCAAAGTGAGCAAGGGACTCACGTCTGAGCATACCCTTCCAATTTATGGCGAACAAAGCGGTACAAAAGGGGGGTGGTGATGAACGGAGAATCTGAACCAATCAAACACTCACTCCCAGTCAACAGATCTGGGTTTAATCCATCACCGTTCTTTCGCCCACTCTGCCACCCCAGTTCAGACATGGCCATATGCAAATCAGTCTGACCCTGTACCTCATGGGAACAGTCCAGCCCGAACTGCCAAGCCATGCCTTCCCTGGACCGGAAACAAGCTCCCGAGGACCGGTTTCTGGCATTTCAGCCGTCTTCAGCCTGGCTTGCTTGAATCCAGTGGCAAAGTAAGCAAGGGACTCAGGTCTGAGCATACCCTGCCAACTTATGGCGAACAAAGCGGTACAAAAGGGGGGTGGTGATGGACGGAGCATCTGAATCAATCAAACACTCACACCCAGTCAACAGATCTGGATTTAATCCATCACCGTTCTTTAGCCCACTCTGCCACCCCAGTTCAGACATGGCCATATGCAAATCAGTCTGACCCTGTGCCTCATGGGAACAGTCCAGCCCGAATTGCCAAACCATGCCTTCCCTGGACCGTAAACAAGCTTCCGAGGACCGGTTTCTGGTATTCCAGCCGTCTTCAGCCCGGCTTGCTTGAATCCAGTAGCAAAGTGAGCAAGGGACTCACGTCTGACCCTGCCAACTTATGGCGAACAAAGCGGTACAAAAGGGGGGTGGTGATGGACGGAGCATCTGAACCAATCAAACACTCACACCCAGTCAACAGATCTGGGTTTAATCCATCACCGTTCTTTAGCCCACTCTGCCACCCCAGTGCAGATATGGCCATATGCAAATCAGTCTGACCCTGTGCCTCATGGGAACAGTCCAGCCCGAACTGCCAAGCCATGCCTTCCCTGGACTGGAAACAAGCTTCTGAGGACTGGTTTCTGGCATTTCAGCCGTCTTCAGCCCGGCTTGCTTGAATCCAGTGGCAAAGTGAGCAAAGGACTTACGTCTGAGCATACCCTGCCAACTTATGGTGAACAAAGCGGTACAAAAGGGGGGTGGTGATGGACGGAGCATCTGAACCAATCAGACACTCACACCCAGTCAACAGATCTGGGTTTAATCCATCACCGTTCTTTAGCCCACTCTGACACCCCAGTTCAGACATGGCCTTATGCCAATCAGTCTGACCCTGTGCCTCATGGGAACAGTCCTGCCCGAACTGCCAAGCCATGCCTTCCCTGGACCGGAAACAAGCTTCCGAGGACCGGTTTCTGGCATTTCAGCCGTCTTCAGCCCGGCTTGTTTGAATCCAGTGGCAAAGTGAGCAATGGACTCACGTCTTAGCATACCCTGCCAACTTATGGCGAACAAAGCGGTACAAAAGGGGGGTGGTGATGGACGGAGCATCTGAACCAATCAAACACTCACACCCAGTCACCAGATCTGGGTTTAATCCATCACTGTTCTTTAGCCCACTCTGCCACCCCAGTTCAGACATGGCGATATGCAAATCAGTCTGACCCTGTGCCTCATGGGAACAGTCCAGCCCGAACTGCCAAGCCATGCCTTCCCTGGACCGAAAACAAGCTTCCGAGGACTGGTTTCTGGCATTTCAGCCATCTTCAGCCCGGCTTGCTTGAATCCAGTGGCAACGTGAGCAAGGGACTCACGTCTGAGCATACCCTGCCAACTTATGGCGAACAAAGCGGTACAAAAGGGGGGTGGTGATGGATGGAGCATCTGAACCAATCAAACACTCACACCCAGTCAACAGATCTGGGTTTAATCCATCACCGTTCTTTAGACTTTTAGTCAGTTTCAAAGCAGCACTGGGTGCCAGGACAGCTTTTAAACAGTAAATTGTGCCCAAACTCGACTTTGGTGGTAAGGGCACTTAAAAAGGGAAAACCTACAATGTTGTGGCATATTAGGGACCATTAGGGTCTCCCCTAGGTATCCCTGGGGTGGGGTGGTCAAGTATCTATAAGGTACACCCTTATAAAAATGAGTTTTTATATGTCTGGGTAAAGTGAAATTTCTCATTTCACTCCCCACATTGTGTTAAAGTGCTGCTCAAATTCGACTTTGATGCTAGGAGCACTGGGTAAGGAGGATCTGCAATATTTCTGCAGATTCAGAACTCCTCAAGTCGTCTCCCCTAGATGCACAGGGGGTGGGGTTCTGTAGAAATTAGGGAAATACTTTTAAAATATGTTTTATAGGCCCTGGCCCATAGGTTAACATGGTAGGAAGTTATTGATTAATAAAAATTATTCGGAGAGGACCAGGACTAGCTGGACCATTCAAAGACTTCCTTTTTCTCTTAAAGTGTACATACAAGAAGTTAAAAGATTTTCTTGTTTGTAAGACCAAATTCAGCCTTTCAGTGGTCTGCCCTGATTGGTTAGAGTTAAGTGGATTAGCCAGGCTGCTTTGAAGAGGTGATAAGGAACCCCTAGGGTCATCAACTCTGCTGGGAGGGCAGTGGGTTGGTCTATAGGAATGCCAGGCCAGGGAGTGGAGTCGTAAACCATGCTCTTCAAAGGCAGAGGGGAGGCCTGGGTTTCAGTTTCACTGACACTCTTGACCCAGAGTCAGTGCTTGGCTTAAGGAAGGTATGTGCAGATGGTAGGGGAAGAGTTCATGGAAATAAGCCATCCCAGGGGGTGTGTTTAGCCAGCTCTTGCCTCCTTGCTGGAACATCAGCCATTATGGACTTAGAAGATTGGTGCGAGACAAAATATTGCCACACTCTACAAGATGTGGTTATAAATATGAGGAGTTACCCTGCTCTTATTGGTGAGAACTGACCTGGTGTTTGACCCAGAGAATTTTGAATAAGTATCTGAGATGGGCAGAGCCCTCCAGATCTGCTGCTTGCAACTGAATGAAGCAAGACGTGCCCTGCTGAGAAGATGTTGCTGTGCAAGGAACTCCAAGGCCTGACTTATAAAGACTGTACCATCTGAAACTGCAGCCCTGTGGATTATCTTGCTAGAAAAGTACTAAAGAGTGGACTCCCTGAAAGCTATAGGTTAAAAGAAGCTCAACTGGAACATCACCAACTAAATCTACACCTTGGAGACCCATCAGTGGATTTGTAAAGGTTTTGCACCAGTGTATTGTGGGAACGGAAGTCCTCAACTTTCAAGGACCATCTTGGAGCTTCCAGACCCTTGGAGTAAGTTTGAGGAACTTTAGGACCTCTTGGGGAACTTCAGGAAGAAGTACAAGAAGTTTGGAGAAGTTTGAACTAACTTTGGAAAAAAGCTCCATAGAGGGACCGACTTAACCTGGCCAGCCATGCCGCCTGCCTTCAACCGCGAGCCGGTCAAGCAATCCAGGATCATCCCGCTAAAAGCTCCATAGCATTGACTTCCAGAGATTGACCGGGACTAGAGAAAATCTGAAGCTGGCGAACCCTCACCGGATCCGGCTACATGAGGAGCATCAAGAAAAAGCTCCAGAAAAGTTTCGAAGTCTGCTCGTAGAAAAGTCGTAAGCAACCGCGAGAGCCAAGCCGCCTAACTTCCATCACATGTAGGCCTGGATTCCTGGGTTGGCCCACTGAAGCAAACTTGAAATATTTTCTACGTCCGCTCGAGGGAAATTCATCACAAGTCAAGCCAGCGAACCATCACCGGATTGCCTGGGAGCTTCAAGGGGCCTTGAGAGAAAAAGCTCCAGAAAAGTTTCTAAGTGTACAGGTAGAAACTTGGACCGGGACCTGCCAGGGGCTGTAGCCGCTCAGGCCTCCATCGCACCCGGTCTGAAACTTTTACTTCGCCCCGGTCTATCGCAAACAGGTATCGCAATATGGTGCTATAATCGTCTATGTGCTATATTTCATTAAATCTTTGAAAATTCATATCTCCGTTTCCCTACACTGGATGTTTGTCATTTGGTGTCATTTTAAAGATAAACATATTTCCTATTCTTATAAATTGGTGTTGGATTTTTATTATGTGTTATGTCTTAATTATTTACTGAAATTGTGTTTTTAAATGCTTTACATACCTGTCTTTGAAGTTAAGCCTGTCTGCTTGCAGCCACGTTACCAAGGGTTGAACATAGGAATAATTTTCTAAGACCTATGCTGGGTCCTGTCATGTGTTAGTGGCTTTATTGCCAGTGGCAGGCCTACATTTTCTCTTACCAATAACCCATTTTCAAAAATTAAGGCACAAGCAAATCCCAAATTAACCTGTGCTCAACCCCCTGGTAGTTTGGCACAGAGAAGTCAGGCTTAACTTAGAGGCAATATGTAGAGTATTTGGCCAACCCTTCAAAGAGTAAAACTGTGGTGGTGCCTTCCTTAGGGTGCTGGCGCATTGCCCCACTCGTATTTTGCCCTCTGCCCAGGACCCCCAACCAAATGTGAGCAAAACAAGCAAGTAAGCATCATCTTCAAGTGTTTTGCGCTAAATCTGCCCTTGGCCGTCAGCCCTCAGCCAAGCAGAGCCGGGGAAGCGGGTTCAAATCCATTGCAGGGAAGACCTGAGGTTGGTGGGGCTGAAGTTTCTTGACAAACATACTGAAGTCACACACACACACTCATCTGTCGTAAGTGTGCATGTCGGGCTGGCCGGAAGCCTCTCTACGGCCAGCCCGACAAGTGCAATGGAGGTGCGTCTCCCTACCCATTATTGAACCGGGGTGACTCAAAGCCGCATCCCCCGGTCTCAGAAATGTGCGGTGAGGCCACCTTTGCAAACTTATCCTGGCACTGCGGTAACAGCAGGAGCAGCATCAGGATTGGCTTTGAGAGTGAGGTTGTGGCCACCAGGGGTCTGCATGAGGCAACACAGGGTTTCTATCTCTCTCCCCACCTCCTTGAGCAGCACGTCATGAAGAGAGAAATTTTAGCAGGCTGCAGCAATGGCATGGCAGAGCTGCTCTCATTGCCGCATTGTACCGTGGTTTGATCATTTAATTTATTTTAAAAAATGATCCTGCAATGGGACCTGACCGGCGGTTCAGCTGAATCCCCCCATGGTGTAACCCTCCATTGGATGAAGGCTCTGGCGGGGAGGTAGCTCCATCCTGTGGAGGAGCCGAGCCTCCAAATTTCGGGGGCTGGGCAGGATCGGGGAGAGCCCGGATTGGCTCTAACCTGTCCCAGCAGGATGTATGACATTACAACGCATGCTGTTACAACGCATAGCGCTTTGGGGTGCTGGATAGTGAATAGTTTAATTTACTATTCCAACTCCAGTCCCCGTGAATAGTAGGGAAGGTGTTGGATAGTAAATTAAATATATTCCCTATCCTAGAGCGCCCCCCAGTGCAATGCGTTGTAATGGTTTTCGTTGTAAAACCTGAGTTGTAATAGCACTGCGTTGTAAAAGTTTTGTTGTAAAGGATGTTTCCCGTCCCAGCAGATCTGAAACTAAGCACTTCACCCGGAGCACTGTATCAGCCAGCAGAGGGCATCCAGAGCTGTCCACAGACAGACAGACAAACAGCACTGAAGAAGCGAGGCTTGCAGGTCAGGACAGAGGTACAATTTCCGTCTGTTGTTCTCATGTATCTTAAATGATTTTTTTTGGTTCTAATATATATTTGACATATTTTGAAGTTCTCTTTAAAGGTCTCTGTGACCCAAATGTTTATGTTCACTCTATGAATATTGCAGCAAATAAAAATTTATTGTTGAAGTGTGACACCATAAACCATGACAGTCTAAAAATTTATATAATGTCAAAGCATGACCCTCTGAAATTGTGGTTACATGCAGAAATATATGTCTTTTGATGTATATGATTTGGTCAGAGATACCGACTTTGAAACGGGGAACGACGGTTGGAGTCTCGGCCTCAGCTGATTATCCTGTGATTCTTGGAAAATCA
The DNA here is from genome assembly GCF_964261635.1 of Lissotriton helveticus. NCBI lineage: Eukaryota > Metazoa > Chordata > Amphibia > Caudata > Salamandridae > Lissotriton > Lissotriton helveticus. Next base: position 180,732,424 of record NC_136063.1, read on the forward strand.
TGTAAAGTGCTTCAGGTCGCGTTTGCGTTATGTAAAACTGAAAACAAAATTATGATATGCCACTAAACCCTCCTTACGTCTATATGGGTCACTTGGGTAAACCAAACTCGCCCTCCATATTTACGCTCACCACTTTAAAAAGGCACCATCCGCAACTGAGTAAAACAGTGAAAACACCACACAAAAAGATCCCACACCAGGTTAAAAAAACGTAATTCCAACTGGAGCTATGTGGTCACACTGGACCAGTTTTAAGTCAAAAGTTCAAGCTGATCGTGATGGAATGTGGGTCATATCAGGTTCCAGATTAGTCCCACTGATGTTTCATCTTCTCAAGTTTTGTGCCAAGAGTCCAGTTCCCATTGGAGAGGGTAAGCGTGGAGCAAAGAGCAGGCTGGGTGTCGCATAAGGGTAGGCTCGAGCTTCATTTTGGCGGTTCTCTGTGGGTGATTGCTGCTTGTTGTGCCAGGAGATGGACTGGGATGTGAGACCTGGTAAAGCAGCAACCAAAATCCTTGACAGGGTAGGGCACAAGCAAACCTCAAATTAACCTGTGCTCAACCCCCTGGTAGGTTGGCACAGAGAATTCAGACTTAACTCAGATGCAATGTGTAATGTATTTGGCCAACACTTCGACGAGTAAAACAGTGAAAACACCAAACTTAAAGATGCCAAAAATAGAGCTGAACTTAATAAAAACAAGACCAAAATGATAAAAAATCCTATCATTAAAACCAGAGTTATTAATTTTTTAAGAATAAAAGGAAAAACTGCACCTAAAAGCATAAAGTGCCAACTGGAGATATCTGGTCATGCTTAATGTCAGAAGTTCAGGCCGATTGCAATGGAGAGAGGGTCAGATACAGTCCCAGATTAGTCCTGTTCACATTGGAGAGGGTTGCAGGGAGCAAGGAGAGAGTCGCTGATGGTGGGCAACATGGAGCGAAAAGCAGGCCGTGTGTCATAGATGGGAGGGCTGAAGCTTCGTGTTGGGGGTTCTCCACGGGTGATTGATGCTTGCAGCGTGAAGAGATGGGCTTATGGTGGCTCGCATTGGTTTTCGTGTAAGTCTCACAATTGTGGTGCAAACGGACCAGTTTATCAGTCGCAGAGTCCAAACACTTGAGTTCAAGAGCCCATGAGCCACACTAAGGGTCCATGACCAGAAAGGAACCACTGATGGGTCAGTTACTCACTGCAGCTGGCTCCAGGGGGCCGGTTGGGGACCTTTTCATGATCCTAAGTCTCAGATTAAGAGGGCAGCAGACTGGCCCTTTGTGTCACTTTGGGGTTCTGGGTTCAGGATAAAGTTGCAGGTCCAGTTCTTCTTCCTCAGGCCAGAGGGCAGCAGGTCAGTAGGACAGCAGTTCCTTTAGAGCAGCAGTCCAGCAGAATGGCAGTCCTTGTAACAGCACAGCAATAATTCTTCCTGGCAGAGCATCCACCGGTCAAGAAGTGTACTGAAGAGTTGGTGTGTCAGGCCCAGTACTTACACTCAGTTGTGCCTTTGAAGTGGGGGATAAGCTTCTAGATGTTTACCTTTGAAGTCCCCAGGCAACCTGCCTTCCCTGCACAGTCTCTAACTAACTACAAGCAATATGCAACCTTTTTGTATAGAGGCAGCACACAGTCATCATCATCAAAGAATCTTTATTCGGTGATTAAAAATCGCCATAAAAGCACACACATGTATACATAGTAAAAAGTCATTAAACATTTCCAAGATCCTTTGTACAGAGTGTAAACAAAGCATAAAATACAAACAGTGAAACAGTGTATGACACTTAAAAGGCATAAAATTTAAGACATTTCATTCTTCTCCCCTGGTATATCTTAAACGGACCGCTACCTTAATAAAATTCATAATACTACATAATGTTAAGGGGTCCGAAGCTTTCTGTAAGAATACTAGTGCCTCCCTAGCGTGGGCCAATTTGTTTTTTTTTAAGAGGTTTACAAGGAATCTGCGTCTGGGCATTGTATAAAAGGGGCAAAGTAAAACAAAGTGAAGGGAGTCCTGCGGAGACCTGTTGTCGCAGCCGCAGGGCCCCTTCTGTTCAATTGTTTTAGCAAATCCTACTGGTGATGCCAACATGAATGGGAGTAGGTTCAGCCTGAAACGGCACATCAAGAACCTGTCCTGTGCGTTATACATGAGGTACAAGTATGGTTCCATACCCTCCACGCTCTTCACTAGGATATGGGCCCTCACTGTCTTTTTACACCCTTCCGCCTCAGCTCTGCATAGGTTTTTCCGCTCTAGAAAATTTTTCCCTACTTGCAACTTATTCTGGGCTACAATTGATGCAGGGTTAGTAAAGAGGTTCCCAAAACCTAGTTCCTCTAGGGTGTTCTTCACATAATGGAACCAGGGGATACGCATACATTTGTCCCTCTCCAAACAATCCGATAAGATTTCTCTACTGAGTGACGCATCAGGATTGACCCAGATTTTTAACCAGGCTACTATGGGCCTCAATTTTACCAGGTCTTCTATATATGGCCTCCCTAACTCCCTGTGGGCAATGAATCCTGCGGTGCTTTGAGGTACCCTCAGGATTGATTTCAAATATTTGTTTTCTTCCCGTTGGATTCTTGTGGTATTAACGAAGCCCCATACTTCTGCCCCATGAATAACTTTGGAGCATGATACAGAGCTGTACAAGTTCATCACCTGTTCCGGGGACCATCTTCCTAGCCTCCTGCCATAGCTAGCTATTGCCCCGTTAGATGCGATCATTTTACCACAACGCTCCTCCACCAAGGAATCAAACTGTAAGGCGCCATCAAATGTTACACCAAGATAGGGAAACGTTTTGACCTCTTCTACAATGTGACTCCCTATTGTGTAAGTAAATTTGGAGGTAAGTTTTTTCCCCGCCAGGAGCACATAGGATTTACCCAGATTAACAAAAAGGTCCAGGGCACCCATGAACTTAACGAATCCATCGATCAAGATTTGTAAGCTCCTGGGTGTACGTGCAATCAGCACCGCGTCATCTGCGTAAAGCAGAACAGGAATATGACGCGACCCGACCCTTGGGCAATCAACCCTTAAACCTAACAAAAACTGCTCCAAATTATTGATATACAGGGAAAACAAAAAAGGGGCAAGGATGCAGCCTTGCCGAACTCCGCTCATACAGGGGAATGAGTTGGTCAATCCCCCCTCCCTATTGTAACGGACCTTAGCCGTAGTGTCACTGTGCAATTCCCTCAAAATGTTAATTAGGCCACTCTCAATCCCCATGCTAAACATCATGCCCCACAGTTTCTCCCTATTGACGTGATCGAATGCCGCTGCCAAATCCATGAAACCCATATAAATGGATTCATCACTAGCCATGGTATATTTGGCAGTCAGCATGTAAGGGTTCAGGCATTGGTCACTAGTGGACCTCCCTGTCCTAAATCCGTATTGAGTGTCCGAGAAGATGTTATTTTCTTCGGTCCACTCGGACAGTCTATTAAGAATTGCCCTTCCCAAAAGTTTTGCTGACACATCAATCAGGGAAATCGGGCGGTAACACTTGGGGTCGTCCCTATTGCCCTTCTTAAAAATCGGCACAATTACCGCTTTTGACCAGGACAGAGGCAGGCCGCAAGTAATAGCAGTGTTAATGACCCTTGTCATTAAAGGGGCCCAAAGTTCAGTGTTACTCAGAAACAGATCTGGGGGAATTCCGTCGGGCCCCGGGGCTTTATTTTTAGTCAGACCCTCAATCCCTGCGGTGATCTCCTTAATAGTAAATTCAACCGATGGGGCCTGAGTTGGGCTAGCCGATAACTCTACAGTGGTGCCAGGCTCATGGTTATACAGACTCCTATAGTGGGTAACCCACTGTTCTGGGAGGATATTAGCCCCTATCTCTGGGGTGTCTTTTTCCTGGAAAGTCGGGTTATTAATAATCCTCCAGAAACCCACTAGATCCTTTCTTTCCCCTACTTCTCTTAAATCTGCCCACGCTTCTGCCTGTAAGACAAGTTTCCTCCTCTTAATCTCTTTTTTATAATTTTCTCTGAACGCCTTCACTTTATGGGGGACCCTTGGTTTAGATTTAAGGCAGCTTTTCAGCTCCCTCAAAGCTTTGGAGCAGTCTTTATCGAACCATCGAGGATTCCCGTGGTTCTTTAAGGGCACACAAGTCTTTAGTAGACCGTCGATCAACTTGGCGATCTGATCGAATGCCTCCAGAAGCCTCAATCCGTGAACCTCTGTGTCTAAACAATCGTTAATGGCCAAGTTGCCGGCGTCCACCAGGTCCTTGTAAAACTTTTCCCCGTCAATTTTGGACCACTTTAGTCTCCTGCCTTGATCTGTTACCCTCTCAGTGAATGTGTGTTGAGCTCTATTTCTTGGGCCCACCCTGTACAACAACTCCAAGACGAGAGGGTTATGGTCACTGAAGCCACTCCATTCAATCCCTGCACTAGTTATCTTATTTATCAGTGATCTTGAGACCAGGATATAGTCTATGAAGGATGAGCACCCTCTGCCCTTGTGTACCATCCTCCTGCGTCCCCATCATGTTAATAGTATGCTCAAGATCATACTTGAGCCGGAGCGTCCTGAAAGCTAACCCTGTTGGCGTATGGGAAAAGTGCGGCCCCTTCTCCATGGGGCACTGGGACCAGTCTGGGTTTTTTTGAACCAGTGCCGGGCACAGATGGCAATTATAGTCTCCCATAACCAACATTGCGTGTGTCTGCCCCTTTTTTTGGCCCATTGTTTCCTGACCCAACCTGTGATCCAATGCAGCAGCAAGAGGGGTGGGGGTTCCCGCTGTCTCATTGTTGTAGATATTAATAACTACAAATCTAAGCCCCTTCCCTGAAAACCTAACTGCCTGGATCCTGTGGGAATTCCAGTCTAGGCAAGAGCAACTGCCCGGAAGGCCCAAGTCTATATAAATAGATAATCCTCCCATGGCTCTCCCTGATCTTGATTTTTGGGCGGGTACAAAAAAACACTTATACCCTTGCAAGTAGAAGTTATTCTCCGATGCCCAAGTCTCCTGCAGACAGATTACATGGAATTTCCTGATATAGTCGAGCCACTCTTTGTTATCAAATTTTCCAGCCAGACCATCTATATTCCATGAAATAATTCTCAGTGCCTCGCCCCCCTGCTCCACTCCCCCCTGGCGCCCCCTTTGTAACTCACACCCTGTCTTTTCCATATCCGGCCCATGTCCCTCTCCTATACATCCAATATCTACTGCCCTGGGTTCATCCAGCACAGGCGTCATGCCACAACTTGATGGCATATGCTTTGCCACCGAACTGTGCACCTCCCACTCTTCTTTCAGAACCCCTTTACCCCCTTCTCCCCGAGGACCATTATCCATTTGTCAACTAACCCCTCTAAGCCATCCAGACAGTGAAACCGGTTGAATGTATGAAGGGGTGGCTCTGGGCGGCTGAATACAGGCCTGGAGTTAAATTCGTGACGATCACCTCTCCGACCGACCCTTTCCCAGTTATCATAGGTACGAAGCGTATGTACAGGGGCAGGGACAGGGATAGGGGGGAAGAAGAAAGACACATGAAGGGTTTGAATGGTTGACACCTGCGATCTATTCTTTCCCTGACATATGTGAGAGACAGTTCCAACGTCCCTGAAGCTCACCAATATGCAATCCCCTATAATGGATTTGCGAGTTCTCCCCACCCATGGAACCCTTCTAACCATTATGATTTCGTTATTTAAATGTACTGGTAAGGGTCTGTTCAAGTTTAACCACTTAATTACCCTACTTTTTAGGGCACAAAAGTCCTCTGCTTCACCCACCTCTAGCGAAGGAACGCCCGCCATGACCACAGTGAGGTCATTTGCCTCTGGTGGTAAATTAGGTCTACGTGGCCTGGGGGGAAGCTTCATTAGTGGTGTTAGCACGACACTATCTGTGGGCTGTGGTGGAGGAACAGAGTTTACAGGGGGGGTAGGCCCAATAGGATTAGGTGTCTTCATTCGAGCGGGGTTATTCCTCTGGGATTGTGGTGGGGCAGCCACAATCGCAACCTGTGTCGGGGCTAAGCTCATTGCGTTTTTTGAAGGATGTTTAGGGGCTGATGGGGTGGCGATGAGCTCAGGAGGCCTTCCTTGAGAGTTGACCGGGATTTTCATGCTATTTAGTGTAGCCTCAAGGATGGTTAATCTAATTTCCACCTTTTTAATGCTTTCACTAATTGGTAACAGTAGTGACCTCAGCAGAAATTCCAAGTTGCCTAGCGGGGCGACAGAAAGGGGGGCATTGGCAATGTTATTTACTACATCTTTCATCAAACCGGGGGCCAAACTGTCCTGTGCAGCAGGTTTAGGATGTGGCTCCTCCACTGTTATCACAGTCGGTGTGGGGGGTTTAGATGGTTTCCCAAACTCACAGTGAGGGATTTTGGGTTTGTTTTTTCCCTGTGCACCCTTCACCTTTCTCCTGCGTTTGTTTGGGGGGGGCCCAAAAACTCCATGTGCTGCAGCTGGCTTAGGTTTAGCTTTCCTAGGTTTCAAGGCTGGGGGAGGTTGAGAAATTAGATCAATAGTCACCTTGCTTGGGCTTATACTGCTCACTGGGGTAGAACTCGTGGGTGACGCTAGGGGGGTTTTTATACAATCCCTCAACAGGATTGGGACATCATCTATTGGGGTCAACTCTACACTAGGCGTGGTGAGATGTTCTCCAAGGGGTCTATTTTTCAGGTTATCTATAGAGCGTCTCCGCTCAGCCCTAAGCCGGTTTAAAGTGCTCTCCTTGTCCCCTTCCCCCACAGCCCGAGGAAAGTAATTCTCTAAGGTCTTATTTTTAACTCCACACTGTTTCATGGGGGTGCTTTCCCTAGCTGGGGACGGCATGGCGTCTAGAGTTCAATAGAGACTATGGGGCACTATATCCCTTACTTGGGCCAAAAGCCAGAAGACACAGCCAAAAGAGTAGGCCCAGCCCAGCCTACTCCGGCCTTGGACGGCCTTAGACGGTCCCGCCCTTGTCCCGGGCTTCTCCCGGCGCGCTCCCGCGAAGCGGAGGCCCTACGGGCTGTTATACGCTGTGCAACTCCGCTATGGGCTGATAGGCGGGGGGCGTGGCCAGCGGGGAGAGCAGCCCAGGTGTTGCGAGTTGGGCGCGCAGGGACTCCTGGACACTGGAGTCCCTGCCAGAAAGCTCGCAGCCCCGCCGACACACTTGCCTGCCCCGCGCTTCCCTTAGCGATGTTACAACACTCAGCAGCAGTACAGGTGATTTCCTCGAGCGCTGCGGGACCCGCGAAGTGGGTCCGGCGAGGCGCTAGGCGGCTCCTTGATGAGCAGGACACAGCAATCCACAATCCTGAGGCAGAGGTCAGTTCCACACACTCCAAAGGGGTCCCAGTAAGCGATGGGCCGAGTCAGTTTTTACTCCGTTGGCGGGGGGCTTGGCCAGCGGGGAGAGCAGCCCAGGTGTTGCGAGTTGGGCGCGCAGGGACTCCTGGACACTGGAGTCCTTGCCAGAAAGCTCTCAGCCCCGCCGACACACTTGCCTGCCCCGCGCTTCCCTTAGCGATGTTACAACACTCAGCAGCAGTCCAGGTGATTTCCTCGAGCGCTGCGGGACCCGCGAAGCGGGTCCGGCGAGGCGCTAGGCGGCTCCTTGATGAGCAGGACACAGCAATCCACAATCCTGAGGCAGAGGTCAGTTCCACACACTCCAAAGGGGTCCCAGTAAGCGATGGGCCGAGTCAGTTTTTACTCCGTTGGCGGGGGGCGTGGCCAGCGGGGAGAGCAGCCCAGGTGTTGCGAGTTGGGCGCGCAGGGACTCCTGGACACTGGAGTCCCTGCCAGAAAGCTCGCAGCCCCGCCGACACACTTGCCTGCCCCGCGCTTCCCTTACCGATGTTACAACACTCAGCAGCAGTCCAGGTGATTTCCTCGAGCGCTGCGGGACCTGCGAAGCGGGTCCGGCGAGGCGCTAGGCGGCTCCTTGATGAGCAGGACACAGCAATCCACAATCCTGAGGCAGAGGTCAGTTCCACACACTCCAAAGGGGTCCCAGTAAGCGATGGGCCGAGTCAGTTTTTACTCCGTTGGCGGGGGGCGTGGCCAGCGGGGAGAGCAGCCCAGGTGTTGCGAGTTGGGCGCGCAGGGACTCCTGGACACTGGAGTCCCTGCCAGAAAGCTCGCAGCCCCGCCGACACACTTGCCTGCCCCGCGCTTCCCTTAGCGATGTTACAACACTCAGCAGCAGTCCAGGTGATTTCCTCGAGCGCTGCGGGACCCGCGAAGCGGGTCCGGCGAGGCACTAGGCGGCTCCTTGATGAGCAGGACACAGCAATCCACAATCCTGAGGCAGAGGTCAGTTCCACACACTCCAAAGCACACAGTCTATTTAGGTGTAAGTGCGGCTGTGCCCAGCTCCTCCCTCCAATCCTGCCAGTGATGACCTATCCAGAGCAAACACAAGAGGAGATAATGGACAGAGCACTGAAACCTTTCAGACACTCACCCCCAGTCACAGATATGTGTTGAATCCATCAATATTCTTTAGCCCACTTCGCTACCTCAGTTCAGACCCAGCTATATGCAAATCAGTCTTGACCCTGAGCCTCATGGGAACAGTTCAGCCCGAACTGCCAAGTCAGGTCTGAACTGAAATGGAAACAAGCATCCTGGGACCGGTTTCTGGGTAACACATTTCATCGGCCAGGTTAGCTTGAATCCAGTGCCAAAGTGAGTAAGGGACCCACCTCTGGGCATACCCTGCCAACTTAGGGCAAACAAAGCAAACACAAAAGGAGATATTGGACGGAGCGCTGAAACCTTTCAACACTCAACCCCGATAACAGATCTGGGTTTAATTCATCATCATTCTTTAGCTCACTTTGCCACCTCAGTTCAGACCCAGCTATTTGAAAATGATCCTTGATCGTTGCATCATGGGAACAGTCCAACCCGAAATGCCAAGCTAGGTCTTCCCTAAACTGGAAACAAGCATCCTGGGACCAGTTTCTGGATAACACCTTCATCAGCCACGCTAGCTTGAATCCAGTGGCAAAGAAAGCAAGGATCATACCCTGACAATTTAGGGAAAAGAAAGCAAACACAAGAGGAGATAATGGATGGAGCGCTGAAACCTTTCAGACACTCACCCCCAGTCACAGATCTGGGTTGAATCCATCATCATCATTTAGCTTACTTCGCCACCTCAGTTCAGAGTGACCCAGCTATATGCAAATCAGTTTTGACGCTGTGCTTCATGGGGACAGTCCAGCACAAACTGCCAAGCCAGGTCTTCCCTGAACCGGAAACAAGCATCCTGGGACCGGTTTCTGGGTAACACCTTTCATCAGCCAGGGTAGCTTGAATCCAGTGGCAAAGTGAGCAAGGGACCCACATCTGGGCATACCCTGCCAACTTAGGGCAAACAAAGCAAACACAAGAGGAGATAATGGATGGAGCACTGAAAACCTTTCAGACACTCACCCCCCCCATGACCCATCCAGGCATACCTAAACTTACTATTGTGTGTGGCTGTTTAGGAGGAATACCAAAGCTCAACTGTCAGCTATACCCAGTCATGTGTCCAGAAACAGGCTACAGTCACTAAATGGCCAAGGCAGAGGAATGACCACTTTGTAATAGTGGCCTTCTCAGAATTCCACATAAAAATCCGACCTCACCATAAGTCAGAGACACCAAACATGAGCTGGTTATCTTCCCATTTGGAAATTACACTTATGAAATGTAATAAGGCAACACAAATGTTATCCAAGGAGAGAATTAGGCCTTGGTGTAGTGGAAAATGCTTGTAAGAGTGTTTCAGTACTAGGACATATAAAACAAATGGATGTAGGACATTAAAACGCATGCTTTTACATCACATGCCTTTACAACGTGGTTTTTACAATGCAAACCTTTACAACGCATAGCGCTTTGGGGTGCTGGATAGTGAATAGTTTAATTTACTATTCCAACTCCAGTCCCCGTGGACACTAGGGAAGGTGTTTGATAGTAAATTAAACTTATTCCCTATCCTAGAGCGCCCCCCAGCGCAATGCGTTGTAATGGTTTGCATTGTAAAAGTTGCGTCGTAAAGGCACTGCGTGGTAAAAGTTGCGTTGTAAAGGATGTTTCCCAAAACAAATACATGCCCTACTTTTTAAATACCTTGCAATCTGCTCTCTGGGCTGTGCATGGCCTTCCATAGGGGGTGAAATATGTATTAAAAAGACTTGGGTTTGGGCTTGGCAAACAAAAATTTCTTTTGCCAGTATGAATTGGCAGTTTAAAACTGCACACACAGGCTCTGCAATTGCAGGCATGAGACATGTTTAAAGGGCTACTTAAGTGAGTGGCACAATTGGTGTGCTGTCCCACAAGTAGCCATTCATTTACAGGCTCTGAGCACATATAGTGCCCTTTACTAGGGACTTGTAAGTAAATTAAACATGCCAACTGGGGATAAGCCAATATTACCATGTTTTAAGGAGTGAGCACATACACTTTACCACTGCTTAGCAGTGGTAAAGTGTGCCGAGTTCTAATGCCAGCAAAAAAGAGATCAGGAAAAATGGAGGAGGAAGACAAAAAGTTTGGGGGGAGGACCACACTAAGGCTGACAGGTCTAACAACATTTCTTTCAGAGTTTTCAGCTGACATTATTCGCTATATCAAAATAGAGAACTAAAATTGTCCACTCTCAGTAAAGCTGCAGGACAACATGAAATGATAGACCAAGTGGTACAGCTACCAATAGTGCACCAGGGCCCTGGGCCAAGAAGGGTCCTTTGGATCCAAATTATGGCTGCTGTTCAGTACCAAACTGTGGGCAGGGGCATTTGCCTTCCTTGCATGAGGGGGCCCATGGCACCTTTGTTACACCACTGGTCAGAGATGCAAGGCTATCCAGTCTTGCATAAATCAGACTGGGAAGAAAATAAAATGGCATCATTTGCTTTCTTCCATGTGCTTCTGCTAAAGAAGCCTGCTAGTGTTCAAGAATGATGATATGGTTGCAAAGGTGTTCCCTTTCCCCTCTCCATAGAAAATCATTGTGAGAGAAGATATAGGGCCAGATGTAAGTAAATCATATTTACCGACTCTTAAATACCGAATTTTACCGATTCGGTATTTAAGAGTCGATAAATATGAAGGGGGGAGATGTAGGTATTACAGAATCTGTAAATACTGAATCTTTAAGATTCGGTATTTACCGATTCTGTAAATACCGAATCGGTATTGCCCATTGATTCCTATGGGCCTTGAAGCCCATAGGAATCAATGGGCAATACCGATTCTGTAATTACAGAATCGGTAAATACCGATTTTAGCAAGGGTGCAGGGGGTGTCACTTTGACACCCTCTAGCACCCCAAAGACGGGCATGTTTGCCATGTGGCACACAGACATGCCCTAAGGGCATGTCTGTCTGTCACATGGCTAGGTGTGCATGCACACATGTGCATGCACACCTGGAATCGGTATTTTACCACCCAATTGGATTGGGTGGTAAAATACCGATTCTGTAAGGCCTTAGGGACTCTGAAGAGTCCCACCTACATCTGGAAGGTACCGAACCGGTAAAAATACCGATTCGGTATTTTACAGATTCTGTAAATTTACCGATTCGGTAAATTTAAGAATCTGTAAAATCTGGCCCCCTACATCTCAAGATGCCAAATACCAGTCGGAAACGGCCGAATTCGGCCGTTTCCGACCGGTATTTGCCACCTACATCGGGCCCATAATGATTACCAAAGATATGTGAGGGCAGACACGAGGACCGAGTGTTAGAGGTAAATTCTGAAGGACTGTTTCTGACTTCAATCCTGGCGGCTTTTTGAAGTATGCAGGCATAATCATTCAACTAGTACAATAACCATGAGTAATATAATAGATATTATTAAGGAACTACTCTAATCAACAGAGTAGGAACATGTGATTGTTAGAAATTGAGTCTCTAGTTGGCAGACTTATGCACTCTGTCCAAGTAGGGACCACAATCCTAGTCAGAGTAAGCTAGATACAAACTAATAGATAACCCTCTGTTAGGTTGGCACAGAGCAGTCAGGCTTATCCAAAGAGGAAATGTGTAAAGTGGATGTATGACGTTACAATGCAGGCTATTACAACGCCTGCCTTTACAACGCGGTTTTTACATCGCAATCCATTACAACGCATAGTGCTTTTGGGTGTTGGATAGTGAATAGTTTAATTTACTGTTCCAACTCCTGTCCCCGTGGACACTAGGGAAGGTTATTGGATAGTAAATTAACCTATTCCCTATCCTAGAGCGCCCCCCAGCGCAATGCGTTGTAATGGTTTGCGTTGTAATGACCGCGTTGTAATGGTAGTGCGTTGTAAAAGTTTCGTTGTAAAGGTTGTTTACCGTGTAAAGTATTTAGACATCACACACATACAGCAACACAATAAATACACCACAAAAATACTCCACAAAGGTTTAGGAAAATAGAGACTAATTTTATGAAGCAAATAAGACCAAAACAACAAAAATCCAACCAGTAGAACCAGAGTTGTCAATTTTTAAAGAACAAATCAAAAGTAGTGCTTAGACCCAAATAGCACTTAGGGGTTACTTGAGGTCGCACTGGAACTAGGGAATGCCAAGGTTCCGGTCGATTGAGATGGAAGACAGGCCAACTACAAGACCCATGCAGGGCCCACTGTAAAAGTACAGTGGATGGAGCAAGTCTTGAAGACTCTATGCATCAGTTACGAGTCTGATCGAAGCGTCATCGGTGAGCCTTACAGTCGGATCCTGCATTGTCATTGAACCTGTTACAATGCAGGCGCTTCATCATCATCGATCCTTGCAGTCAGGTCCAGTGTCGTCAGTGAGCCGCACTCGGATCAGCACTGCATCAGCATCGAAGGGCACTTCGGCGGTTCCAATCGGCCCAAAGTAGTCACTGTGTTGATTTTGAAGCAAAACAGCTGCAGAACCCACTTCTGAGGCCCAGGAAATGATTGGCATCTCAGGTAAGGGTGGACTCACAGATGGCAGAGTCCAGCTGGCTTTAATGGCCCTGAAACTTCAGAACAGGGGGCAAGCCAGCAAGTCCTTGCAGTCACTCTGGGTACAGTCCCTGTCTTAGTAGGGCAGAGATCAGCTGGTAGCAGGGTAGCTCTGCAAGACAGAGAAGCAGTTCATTCAGAACAGTCAGTCAAACAGAGTATTAATCCTTGTAGCACAGTAGTAGTCTTTACTCCTGCAAAGTTCTTCTCAGGTCCAGTAGTGTACCGTCTTGTTAAGGTCAGAGCTCCAGTACTTATACCCAAATGTGCCGTTGAAGTAGCATTGACTTCAAAGCAGGCCCTTGAAGTACACAAACACTGCCTATTCAGGTGTAAGTGGGAAAGGAACAAGGGAACCCTACTCAGGGGGAGCCTGGGTATGCAAGCTAGCGAGGGAACAATGGCTCCTGTGGGCTGATAAGTGATATTCTGAAAGAGAAATGCACAATGGCAATACACAGGGTCAAGGTAATGTCAGAAAGGAAACTAACCATATACATCAAGAAAGAAGTCAATTTATGAAATAGTTTATATACGAAATAAGGAAGTAAAACAATACATATAAAAGGTTACAAGGTGAAAAATATTCTGTACAACAGCTAAATAGTAAATAATAGTGTATGGTGTCCCAGTGAAAAAACAATTGAACCTAAGCAAAGGAGTGGCAATTGAGGTGACATATGTACAAGGTTTCAATTTTTAGAACATTGCAGCGACCATGCGAAATATAACTCTGTGGTCTACAGTAATCTATCTAAGCAAAGGAGTGACAATTGAGGTGACATATGTACAAGGGTTAATTTTTTAGAACATTTTGGTGACCATGCGAAATATAACACTGTGGTCTACAGTAATCTATCCAATCATAGGTACTGTGTTTATGGTTCGCCTTTTTGAACTGTCGACGGCGTTTCAACCCAATTTGGATATTGGGTCTCCTCAGGACCTAGCAATGGTGGGACACCTACAAGGAAATAGGAGGATACTATCAGCGTGTGGCCAATGTGGGATACTGCCGACATGTCAGCATCAGGTCTGCATGTCAAAATACCTGAAGGAGGGCCTTTGCTTCAAGGTGGTAGAAGGAGTGGCACCATGAATATTAGTGAAAAAAGAGAACTCACAGGGAACCCGGCCGAGTGCTGTGAAAATAATGGCAAAATTACTTGGTATTAAGTAAGGCAAACATGTGCGCATGGTGGGTCAGGTATAGAGGAATTCTGAAAGAGGGTAAACCTTACCCCATGTAAGGGTAATGAAGGACAGGCAGGAGAGTGGGAGAAGCCGCCAAGAAGCTCGGCAGGACGTTAGACACTGCAGTAGAGCGGTAGATGATACGTAGGGCTCTCTGGGGGAAGAAAATTGTGTTAGTGGAATTGGGTGTTTAAAGAAACAACTTGCTGTGATGGTAAAAAGCAAGGATGCTTACCGGTGAGCGAGGGTTAATGCACTGTGTACGAGAGGTGGTGATTAATCAATCAAGGCGCTGAGGGTAGGGGAGGTGCTGCTACTGCTCGAAGAACCAGGTCTTGAGGAGTCTTCTGAAGGCGAGTAGGTCTTGGGTGTGACGTATGTGGGTAGGGAGGGTGTTCCAGGTCTTGGCGGCAAGGTAGGAGAAGGATCTGCCACCGGAGGTCGTTCGTTGGATGCGGGGGACAGCGGCGAGGGCGAGGCTGGCAAGGCGGAGCTGGCGGGTGGGGGTGTAGAAGTTGAATCTGCTGTTAAGGTAGGCTGGTCGGGCGTTGTGGAGTGCTTTGTGTGCATGGGTGAGGAGCGTGAAGGTGATCCTCTTGTCGACGGGGAGCCAGTGTAGGTCTCTCAGGTGGGGGGTGATATGGCTGCGGCGGGGGACGTTGACGAGCAGTCGGTTGGAGGCGTTTTGGATGCGTTGTAGTCGTCGTAGGTGTTTGGCTGGGATTCCTACATAGAGTGCGTTGCCATAGCCCAGTCTTCTGCTGACGAGGGCTTGTGTCACCGTTCTTCTTGTTTTGGTCGGGATCCACTTGTAGATCCTGCAGAGCATGCAAAGGGTGTTTTAGCAGGAGGAGGAGATGGCGTTGACCTGTTTAGCCATGGAGAGGGAGGAGTCGAGGATGAATCCTAGGTTGCGTGCATGGTCGGTGGGTGTTGGTGCTGTGCCCAGTGTGGTCGGCCACCAGGAGTCGTCCCAGGCTGAGGGGGTGGGTCCAAGGATGAGTACCTCCGTCTTGTCCGAGTTCAGCTTCAGACGGTTGCTCTTCATCCAGTTGGCGACGGCCTTCATTCCCTCGTGGAGGTTGGTTTTGGCGGTTTGTGGGTCCTTGGTGAGGGAGAGGATGAGCTGAGTTTTGTCAGTGTAGGAGATAATGTTGAGGTCATAATGGTGGGCCTCTTGTGTGAGGGGGCCATGTAGATGTTGAACAGCGTCGAGCTGAGGGATGAGCCCTGGGGGACGCCGCAGATGATGTCAGTGGCTTCGGATCGGAATGGGTGGGAGGCGGACGCTCTGGATTCTGCCGGAGAGGAAGGACGTGGTCCAGTCAAGGGCCTTCTCTTGGATTCCGGCTTCTAGGATGCGTGTCTTTAGAGTACGATGGCAGACCGTGTCGAAGGCGGCCGACAGGTCCAGGAGGATGAGGGCTGATGTTCGCCGTTGGCTACTTGACGCCTAATGTCGTCTGTGGCGGCGATGAGGGCTGTCTCGGTGCTGTGGTTTCGTCTGAATCCGGACTGGGACAGGTCCAAATGTTGTTGTCTTCCAGGTGGCGGGCCAATTTCCTGTTGATGATTTTCTCTATGACTTTTGCCAGGAATGGGAGCAGGGAGATGAGCCAGAAGTTCTTGAGGTCCTTGGGGTCCGCCTTGGGCTACTTGGGGAGGGCGTTGATTTTGGCGTGCTTCCAGGTGTTCGGGAATGTCGCTATTTCGAAGGAGATGTTGATGACCTTCCGTAGTTGGGGTGCGATGGCTGTGTCTGCTTTGTTGAATACGTGGTGTGGGCACGGGTCTGACGGAGATACTGAGTGGATGGAGTTCATAACCTTGCGTGTCTCGTCGTCATTGACGTTGGACCAGGAGGTCAGGCAGATGGCACTGGTGGTGTTCACAGGGGAGGTGGAGTCTGGCGTAGTCGGGTGGTTGTGGTGTTGAAGCTGTTGTTGATGTCAGCGATCTTGCAGTGGAAGAAGATGGCTAGTGAGTCGCACAGTTCTTGTGAGGGTGGGATGTTGTTGGCGTTTGGCGCTGGGGTTGGAGAGTTCCTTTACGATGCTGAAGAGCTCTTTGCTGTTGTGTGCGTTGTTGTCCAAGCGGTCTTTGAAGGAGGATCGCTTGGCTAATCTGATGAGGTGGTGATGTCTACGGGTGGCGTCCTTGTGGGCTGCGTGGTTGTCCGGTGTGCATTCATGGAGCCATAGTTTCTCCAGTTTCCGGCATTTCCGTTTGGAGGTTTGGAGCTCGTTGGTGAACCAGGTGGCTCTCTTGCTGGCGTGGCTGTTGGAGGGTTTCTTGAGGGTGTTGGTGTAGTCGTTGATCCTCTATCTGAAGTTGCGGGCTGTGGCGTCTGGGTTTGTGGGGTTGGTGGGTGGGTTCTGGGCGAGGGTGGTGGTCAGCCGGTCTTCGGTGACTTTGCTCCAGCAGCGGCGAGGCAGCTGTTGGGTGCGGTGGTGCGTGGATGGTTTCTTGAAGGTAAAATGAATGCAGTGGTGGTCGGTCCAGTGAAGTTCAGTGGTGTGGTTGAAGGCGACGTGGGTGCCTGTGGATAAGACGGGGTCCAGCGTGTGGCCATCGGTGTGGGTGGGTGCGGTGATGAGTTGTTTGAGGCCGAGATTGGCAAGCTTGTCGATCAGGGTGGCGGAGTTGGCGTATTTGTTGTTCTCAAGGTGGAAGTTCAGGTCCCCGAGGAGGATGTAGTCCGTGGAGGTGAGTGTGTGGGTGTGGGTGCTGGCGAGGTTGGCGATGGAGTCGCTGAACTGAGCCCGTGGTCCGGGGGTTCTGTAGATGAGTGTTCCTCTGAGGGTGGTATTGGGGTCGGTGTGAATCCGGAAGTGTAAGTGTTCAGGGGTGTTGAGGGTGTCGTCTGCATGGATGGCGACCTTGAGGGTGGACTTGTGGACCATGGCTATTTCTCCTCCAGTTCCGTTGGCGCGATCCCTGTGGGTGATCTTGTCGCCGTTCCGGATGGCTATGGCGATGTCGGGCACCGAGGAGTCGTTACACCAGGTCTCGGTCAGGAAGGCCAGGTCTGGGGCGGAGGTGTCGAGCAGATCCCAGAGCTCGACGGCGTGTTTGCGTGCGGAGCGGGTGTTGAGGAGTATGCAGCGGAGGTGGTTGGGTCCAGTCCTTGGGGGTTTGGTGGTTCTGTCGCAGGTGAAGCTGCAGGTGCGGCAGGAGAAGGGTCCGTGGGTCCGTTTCGGGGTGGCCTGGAAGCAGGTGTGGTTTCGGCCGGTGTTGAGTGCGTGGTGGCGTACGCGGGGTCCAGGGGTTCTGGCGCTGGGCGCAGTCCAGGCACGGACGGGCGCAGACGGGCTTGGCATAGGCGCTGCGTGGCTGCGCAGCTACCGCCATCTTAAAGGGATCTGGGAGGGAGGAGCAGCTGGGAGGAGGGAGGCGGGAGGCGAGCGAATGGGCGAGGGGGGGCGGGTCGCAGGGGCAGCAGCAGCGGGAAAAGAGAGAGCAGTGGGCACGGGGGGAGGAAAACAGCGCCCAGGGATAGGTAGGAAAACCAACCAAGGGTGCAGGGCACAGAGCTGGTGGAGCTGCAGCGGGGGGGGGGAGTGACCTACCTGGCAAGGTCAAGGGTCTGATGGTATGAATTTCGGCTGGCCCGGTAATGACTTAGTATAATCCGAGGCGTAGTGCGTGCTGCGGAAAATAAATTGACGCTTAGTAATACGTAGGAGGATGCGCGTGTAACAACGTCTAAATGTTGCACACTTTTGTGAACTGTACCTGGATAAGCAGTAGAAGCCCCCGCAGCGCTATTGAAGACTTCAACTCCTTCAAGTTGAAGAAAAAGACAGACAAAGTCAGTAAAGACAATAAAAACTTCACAAAAGAAAAGGCTTTCCCCTACTTAAGAGAGGATTATTACAGCACAATTGGAGCACAGAACAGACAGAACACTTGGGGCAATTTCAGGAGGAACCAGCCGGTCACTTTTTTCCGTGTCCTCAGGAGACTCAAGCGACTCAGACGCCCAACCAGGACTGAGCCGCTCAGACAACCCCCAGGTCAGCCTTTTTTAGACCGAGGAGGGAAGAGGAAGTCAAAACATGGTACCAGTACGCAGGGAAACGCTAGACATGGAACTAGCTCTACCAATGGGCCCCCGGCCATATTAGGCCAAGAGTACACCAGAATAGACAGTATCCCTATTTTTAATTTATCACAACATGTCTTGTCTTCATCTGCTTATAGTATCCTCTTATTTCCTTGTTGGTGTCCCACCATTGCTAGGTCCTGAGGAGACCCAATATCCAAATTGGGTCGAAACGCTGTCGACAGTTCGAAAAGGCGAACCATAAACACAGTACCTATGATTGGATAGATTACTGTAGACCACAGTGTTATATTTCGCATGGTCACCAAAATGTTCTAAAAAATGAACCCTTGTACATATGTCACCTCAATTGTCACTCCTTTGCTTAGGTTCAATTGTTCTTTCACTGGGACACCATACACTACTGTT
The DNA here is from genome assembly GCF_964261635.1 of Lissotriton helveticus. Taxonomy (NCBI): domain Eukaryota; kingdom Metazoa; phylum Chordata; class Amphibia; order Caudata; family Salamandridae; genus Lissotriton; species Lissotriton helveticus. The sequence goes on from NC_136063.1 coordinate 180,751,094, forward strand.
GTACAGAATATTTTTCACCTTGTAACCTTTTATATGTATTGTTTTACTACCTTATTTTGTATATATACAATTTCATAAATCGACTTAGTTCTTGATGTATATGGTTCGTTTCCTTTCTGACATTACCTTGACCCTGTGTATTGCCGTCGTGCATTTCTCTATCAGAATATCACTGATCACCCCACAGGAGCCCCTATTCAGGTGTAAGTGTCAGCTCCCCCCTTTCTTCCTGCCCAGGGAGAACTATCAGAATGCAGATGAATGCAGATGAGTTCTTGGTCACACCCATTCTTCCTGTCTTTATGGCTGTGCAGAGGGAATGCACAAAGTGTAGCTGTCACTCACCCAGAGGTGTTTTGGAGATCGGCTGCAAGGCACACTGAGCAGTAAGAGCAGAAAAATGTACACTTTCTAAAAGTGGCATTTCTAAATCAGTAATGTTAAATCCAACTTTACCATCAAAGAGGATTTATCATTACTATTTCATAGATATGAAACATGATGTAGGTATTCCGTTCTAATCATGAATTAAAGTTTATCAGTGTTTTTAAGGAATTCCCAATGCTAGCCTATGACAGGAGTAGGGCTCACTGGAGTGAAGAAGGAATTTAGCTGTTTGTCACTGCCAGAACATGTCAAACTTGAAAGTACGTGTCCTACCTTTTACATTTTACTTACACAGCATCCTGCCCTAAGGGATACCTTGGGCCTACCTTAGGGGTGACTTACGTGTAATTAAAAGGGAGATTAAAATTTGACAAGTGTTTTTAAATTCCACGTTGAAGTGGTAGTAAACTGCACACCCTGGTCTTGCAATGGCAGGCCTGAGACAGGTTTGAAAGGCAACTTGTGTGGCTGGCTCAACCAGTGCTACAGGACCACTAGTAGCATTTAGGTTACAGGCCTTGGGTATATGGTATACCACTTTATTAGGGACTTGCAAGTAAATTAAATATGTCAGTTGGATATTCACCAATGTCACAGTGTTTAAAGGAGAAGCACTTGCACTTTAGCACTGGTCATAAAGGGCACAGAGTTCTAAGGCCAATAAAAAGGTGATAAGAAAAAGAGAAGGAAGGCAAAAAGTTTGAGGTGACCCTTCGGAAAGGTTCATTTTCCTACAGTGATATAAAATGTTTGAGATATTGCTGATATTTATCCTATTATGACGGGTGTAATTACTGTGATAATTACCATTGTTCTGATTCATAAGATTTATGTATGAATATTGCATAATAAATAACCCTTTATTGTAAAATACCAACAACTGTATGTGTCTACTGGTCCAGGGGCAGGGAGGGGATTACACAATACATTATACAATACTCCTCCTGCAGATGATAGAGTCTCTAGCAGAGTTTTCTGACTCCTAAAAGTCCTTAGGTTTTGTGGTGAGGAGTAAGAGGCACATGCCTGTTTCTTTTCTTTGAAGACGGGAAGCTACCTAACATTCCTCATACAGCTTAGGAGCTTTACCAGTGTATGCCCCTGCCCACAAGGAGCGGTGCTCATAACAGTGAATTATAATTGCTATGTTTTGTAATACTTATTCTGATGGTGCACCTGCCACTAGTATGACCATTTCATGGATTTCTTCGGAGCAGCAAGCAAGCATTAGTAAAACCAATAGGTCTCAATCAGGACACATGACAAAGACAGATTTGCTTTGCGAGGCTGCCATCTTGGACTGATTTTTCATAAAGGAATACAAAAGTCATTCAAGATGTCTGCTTTATGACAGACATCCTACAATATTTTTTCTTTTGATTTAAAAAATGCATGGAGGGGCATCTTGAAATCGTTAAAAAAATGGAATGGACAGAGAGAAGAAAAAAGTAGTCCCTCATACACAGAAATGCAGTGTCTGGCATCAGTAGTGGAAGGATATTGAGACTGAAATACTCTAGAACAATGGAAGGGAACTGACAAAGGCAAAAAAGCCATCGGATTTTGAGCAAGGTGTGAACAAGACATACTCAATTACGTATTACAAATTTAAGAAATTGAGTTATTAGTTGAGTGGACTGGAAGCCTCACCCAAATAATAAACACTGGCCTTGTCTCGGTAAACCACAAAAGTCACTGAGTAAACATTTGCTTAACCTTCTGGTAGCTTGGCACAAAAGCAATCAAGCTTAACTTAGAAGCAATTTGTAAAGAATGTATGCAGTACTCAAAGAGTAATAAAGTGAAATCACAACACAAGAAAAATCCCAAATCAAATTAAAAGAACTGAATACAATTTAATAAATTAAACTATATCAGAACAGCAAAAATCCTCAGTGGAACCTGAGATTAAATCTTCAACAGTTTCATAAAAAATAGGGCCAAGAAGCAGAATGTGCCAACTATGGTATCTGGTCATGTTCGACAGGGACAAAGTCGCTAGTGCAGGTGAATGCAACGGAGCTTAGGCCACGAGCTGTATGGAATTCATCCTGCTGGGAGTTGTACCTACTGCCCTTGGTGTGAGGTCTATGCGACACTTTGTGAGGCTTCCGTTTCTCTGCATTGGTTCCGATAAAGCTTTCACCTGCACTGCGAGGATTTGAGGGGGTTAGCCTTGCTTTGTTCTGGATTTGTAGAAACCTTTAGTTAGGGAGCGAGGAGTGCTTTCCGATGCCTATTGGGGGTCAGGACTCACTCCAGGAGAGGCCAACAGAAGGGCTCAGGTAAGTCTAGTTTCAGATCCACGCAATTTAGATGGATAGGGTAACATTTGGTAAATAAAATAACACCAAAATGACAAAAATGCATCTAATAAGTAGAACCTGAGTTATCATTCTTTTAAAAATAGTATCAAAAAGCAAAAAGTGCCACTCACGGTTATTTGATCTCGCTGGACTGAGATAATGTCACAAATTCAGGGGGCCTGCGATGGAGCATTGGTAGGACACATAGACCAGATACATCCCGCTGAAGATTTTACCTTCATGTCCAGGTGCACCGGAGGGGCTGCAGGTGGAGTTAAGCACTGGAGGAAGCTACAATGAGATCGGTGTCAGCAAGAGGAGCAGGTTGGCTGTCACAGACAGTTGCTTTTGTGGTGTCAAGAGCCGGTGTTCTCTGGAGCTTCATGTTAGCAGTCAAAAGGTACTGTAGCTGCTGATGCAGATTGTTGTGGCTGATGCGTACAGCAGTCGCCGCTAGCATCAGCGGGCATCCCATACGGTTGTAGTTTGCTCAAAGAGTCAGTTTGCAGCCATGAAGATCCCAAAGCTGCTGGATTTGCATATGGGGTTCAGGAGGAGTACACAGCCAAGTGTCCATGACAAGGTGGGAACCTCTTGCGGATCAGCAATTACTCCAACAGATACTAGCAGAGGCCACCATCAGAACTCTGCAGGTCCAGTTGGTTCTGGTCAGCAATGCAATTGCATGGATTGCCTCTGGAAGCTTGTTGTGTTCCTGCAGCTCAAAAAGGAGGTCAGCCAACTGACTCATGGAGTCACTTCTTGGACACCTCGGTTCAAGGCAATTAGGTCCAGTATTCCTGTGCCAGACAGCAGGGCAGTCCTTCTTCTGAATCTTCTACAGATAAAGGAGTTCTCTGAAGAGAGGCTCTGATGGTGGCATATTTATACCTAGTGCCAGCCTTTGTGTGGGTGTAATTCCCTGGCCTACTCCCAAATTGGTTCTGGTAAGTTTTTCCCCTTCTCCTGGGTTTGTCTTCACAATGTCAAGGGGGATAAAGGCAAGAGCAAGCGTCGTGTCAGATTGCTTTAAGTATGCTGCAGTCAGGATACTTTGAAGTGTAATTGATTAATATTATTATTATTTAGCTTATAAAGCGCCTGGTTATTCCAAATCAGAGTGTCCCCGCGCTACAACACCAACAGATCCCTAACAACTGACCAAGCTAGCAGCCTAAATAATGCCACTGACCTCCAGACTGTCAAAAGAGAAACTACTTTCGTCCTCCATACGAATGTTGAAACAGCCAGGTTTTTAATTTTTCCCTAAACAGAGTTTCCTATGCACACATCCATAGATCCACATGGCATGTCTTAGCCACCAGGAAGTCAAAGGATCTCCCTCCTGCTCGAGCCTTACATACCCTGGACACAGTCACTTTGGCTGTGCCCAACGATCTCAGGCTACGAGCAGGTTGATACGTAGTCATAGGAGGGAGCAAAAATCTCGGCCCCTTTTGATGGAGAATCCTATGTCCAAAGCATAGGGCCTTAAAAGTAACCCTAGCCTGTATAGGGAGCCAATGGAGTTTCATCAAGGCTTCCCCTACTGATGCCAGCCTGGGGATATTCAGAATCAGCCGAGCTGCTGCATTCTGAACATTCTGCAAGATATTCAAGTTCCTGGCAGTCACCCCTAAATACATAATGTTACAATAGTTAAGGGGTGAAGTAACAAGAGCCTGTACAATAGTTCATTTAGCATCAAATGCAGGGCACAACTCCTCTCCAGCCATCGTGCAAGGAAAACCCACCCTTTCTACACACAGGCCTCTTTTGTCACATGTCAGGAAGGAATACACAACATACCTCAGGAGAGCCATTCATGGTCACGTGATCCAAGACACTGGCAGAAATACACATTTGGTTTATGCAGAAAAAATTCCAACTTTCTAAAAGTGGTATCCCCACAATAGTAAGTTAAAATCTGATGTTACCATTAAAGAGGGTTTTGATTACAATTCAAATGAGTAGAACATGATTTTTTCTATCTATTCCCATACCAAAGTTATCAATTATTAAGTGTAATAGGTCAATAGGAGCGATAGCTTTATACAGTGTAAAATTACTTTTAGGAGACTTTCACTGACAGGACAGGTAAAACGTAAGTACATGTGTCCTACTTTAGGACCTACATTAGGGGTGGCCTGTAAGCTTTAAAAAGGAAGGTTTAGGCCTGGTTAAAGGCTCATTTTGCCAGGCCAAAATGGCAATTTAAAACTGCACCATAGCCTGCATTGACAGGCCTTAAGCATGTTTTGCAGGGCTACTTTAGTTTGTTTCACAATGAGAGCTGCAGCCCAGTAATAAAACATATTTAAAGGCCTTTGGTACCTGTAGTACCCTATACTAGATACTTATAAGGAAATTGATTGTGCCAGTTAGGTATATACCAATATCACAACGTTTTAGGGAGAGAGCACATGCACTTCACCACTGGTTAGCAGGAGAAAAGTGCCCAGAGTCCTAAGGCCAAGTCCATAAGAAAATAGGGGCTTGGGTAAAAAGTCAAGAGGAATACCACTGGCATGGGTTTCTTGCATGGCCCATTGTATTTTCCCTATATCCGCCTAACTGTACATGTTGTAGGCTTCATTTTCCTTTGCACAACTTACTATATAAACAAGCTGGCCTTTGTGCCACATTGTACTTTCATACGGAACTTGCATAATGTTTCGATTTCTGTTCTTTTCCTGGGATTTAATCTGAGCACCAACGACAAGGGCAAACAACAATGTCCCTTGTTATTCTTTCTGGCCAGGCACTAGCACCTAGACATAACAAGAATGCAGCTGTTGTTTATGCTCATACACATTCTATCATATAGGTGAGTACTTTAGCCACAAAGACACACATGGAACAACAGTTCTGAGACAAGAGCATTGCGTCCGCTTAGATGTAGAGCATCCATCTGTGTATGCGGAGATAAGGGGTCTGTCGGCTTAGGTCACTCTGTCCTATAAAATGATAGCTCTTTACATGGTATATGGATTAATAACCATGCTGACACTATTTTTATTATGCATTTGTTTTCTAACTGTGGCACGCATACTGCATTTCGAGCACAATAGATGGAATAAACATTCTAAACTTTCTTTGTGTCTCCTGGTTATCATTTTGTGGACAAGTATGAGTGAGAGAGCGAAAAGGTGTATCCCGTTACTGCGATTCCTGAGAGGGTCGAGATAGTTGTGTTCTGGGCGTGCCAATTCAATTGTTTCTCTGGTAAGTTTAGAAGGGCAAGTGAGGCACCATAACTATTCTGACCCGGACTCATGGACACTCAGGTGACTCAGTCCCTACATACTGATATTCTATGGTGCCAAGCATAGTCCTGTTCCAGAGCAGAATTCCTGCACACCACCCCAAGATATCAGGTCTAATAGAATAGAATTGGTCTGTTGCCAACAAACTGCTAATGTTGTCTGTAAGCAAGACCTAAAGATAAGCCTCTTTCCATCACTCTGGATTGCAATCATTTGAAAAACAATTAGGCTTATGTAAATTAACTCAAATACGATATGCATCTTGTCCTTGGCCCATTGTATATCATGTCAACAAGTGAGTGCACTTTAACGTCATCTGATGTTTGTTGACAGTTTTCTCGATGACCTTCGCCTGGAATGGAAGCAGGGAGATGGGCCAGAAGTTCTTGAGGTCCTTGGGGTCTGCTTTGGGCTTCTTGAGCAGGGCGTTGATCTCGGCATGCTTCCAGCTTTCCGGGAAGGTCACGGTCTCGCAGGAGATGGGGGCCCGGGTATGACGGGGAGCTGGAGTGGATGGTGCTCATGATTTTGATGGTGTTGTCGTCGTTGATGTTGGTCCAGGTGAGAAAGCGGTCGCTGTGGGGCTGCCCTTGTGGTATGCGGTGTCGTTGGCTGTAGTGGCTAGCGATCTGCTGTGTGGAGCAGAGATTCCCGGAATCACTGGGCAACCCGTAGCTGACTTGTTGAAAGTTGTTTGTTCCCGGGATTGGTTTCCCTGACTGAAAGCACCGTGTGAGAGTGGTCCACACTGACGTACTACATCCTTTGCAAGAATTGCTCCTGTGTTTTTAACCTCGAAGGATGCCGCCCGATTTGGTCTATCGCTGTTTTTTTATCACCCTGTCCTGAGGAGGCCAGAGTTGTTGGAAGGCCGAAACGTGACCGCGTCAACACTTTCCACTAGGAGGAGTCTGATTTAGGCCTGATATTAAAGTGAAATTATTCCTTTTTACACATTCCTCATATTTAGGTTCTATATCTGTTGCTTTGAACCAATTGTGTTTGACTACCTCGAAGTGTACTTCCTAGAATTAATAGGAGGACACTTAACTTTTGCTTTAATAAATTTGTCCGGGTGAAGATGGATTTGTTTGTGACTATGTATTGCATGTATTATTATTGTGTATTTTCTCCTTTGTTGCTGTATATAGTTGTGTACACATGTATGTATATTTGTGTATAATGTAAACTTGATATCTATTGAAATCATTGAAAAATTTTCTCCTGTGATTATGTTAATTAAAATGTATATTCACATTTTCCATTAGTCGTGATGGTATGTTCATTGATAAAACGGTAGATAAGTGGACTAGTGCCACCAATATAGGAGAATTAGCAGTCCCCTATTGTTGAATTTTTCCAGATATTTTTTCCTCCTTTCCCATTTTTCTTAGTTTGCTTGCGTTGGCTTTAGTGGAGGCCTGGTTGTGGAAGCTATCGTGGATGTCTGTGATTTTGTGGTGGAAAAAGGAGGCCAGTGAGTCGCACAGGTCTTGCGAAGGTGGGGTGTCTTTGGTGCTGGTGCTGGGGTTGGAGAGTTCCTTCACAATGTTGAAGAGCTCTTTGCTGTTGTGTGCGTTGTTGTTGAGGCGGTCCTTGACGGAGGTCTTTTTGGCGGCTCTGATGAGGTGATGATGTTGGCATATGGTGTTCTTGTGGACAGCTTGGTTCTCTGGTGTCTGTACGTGGCGCCATTTCTTCTCCAGCTTTCGGCAGTTTTGCTTGGAGGTCTGATGGTCGCGGTGAACCAGCCGCAGTCTTGTTGGTGCGGCTGTTGGAGGGATTCTTGATTGGGGCGAGGGTGTTGGCGCAGTCTTCGATCCAGCATCTGAGGTTGCTGGTGGCGGCGTCTGGGTCGTTGTGGTCTGTGGGTGGGCTTCGAACGAGGGTGGTGTGCAGCTGGTCTTCGGTGATTTTGCTCCAGCAGCGGCGGGGGATCCGTTGGGTGCGGTGGTGTGTGATGGGTTTCAGGAAGGTGAAGTGGATGCAGCGATGATTGGTCCAGTGGAGTTCGGTGGTGTGGCTGAAGGAGACGTGGGGCCTTGCGGAGAAGATGGGATCAAGTGTGTGTCTGGCGGAGTGGGTGGGAGTCACGACGAGCTGTTTGAGTTCGAGGTTGGCAACGTTGTCGAGCAGGGTGGTGGAGTTGGTGTTGTTGTTTTTCTCGAGGTGGAAGTTCAGGTCCCCGACGAGGATGTAGTCCAAGGACGCAAGGGCGTGCGTGCTGACGACATCGGCGATGGGGTCGCTGAACTGTGGCCGGGGTCTGGGGTCCTGTAGATCAGAGTTCCTCTCAGGGTGGTGTTGGGATCAGTGTGGATCTGGATTTGTAGGTGTTCGGCGGTGTTGAGGGTGTCATCGTAGTTGGTCAAGACCTTGAGGGTGGACTTGTGAAGGATGGTGATTCCACCTCCTACTCCGTTGGTGCTATCTCTGCGGGTGACCATGTAGCCGTCTGGGATGGCTATGGCGATGTCGGGTGCCGAGGGGTCGTTCATCCAGGTCTCTGTCAGGAAGGAGATGTCCGGTGGAGGACGTGTCAAGCAGGTCCCAGAGTTCGATGGCGTGTTTACGTGCGGAGCGGATGTTCTAGAGTATGCATCTGAATTGGTTGCGTCCTGTCCTGGTGGGTAGATTGGCGGGTCTGTCGCTGGTGAAGCTGCAGTTCCGACAGGAGAAAGGTCCTTGGGTGCACTTCGGTGCGGCCTCGAAGTAGGAGTGTGCTCGTCCGGTGTTGAGTGCGTGGAGGGTGCTGTCATCGTAGCAGGGTCGGGGGTTGTGGTGCTTGTGGGGGCCAGGGGTTCTGGCGCTGGGCGCGGTCCAGGCGTGGACTGGCGCAGACATGCTTGCCTAAGGCGTGGCCGCACAGCGGCCGCTATAAGAAGGGGAGGTGGGAGGGAGGAGCAGCTGGAAGGGGGGAGCTGACGAATGGGAGCGGGGGGTTGGGGACGCAGGGGACGCAGCGGTGGGAAAGCGGGATCGGCGAAGGAACGGAGGCAAAAACGGGAACAACAAGCAGGGGGAATCAAAGGAGGAAGAAAAACAAGCACACAAATAAACAGTACAGAGCAGGCAACAACAGTAAAAACAACAGTAAAAACAGGCAAAAAGCAAACCTAAGGCCTACCACTGGCCACCAGGGATGAGGTGCAGGTGGTAGCCTGCGGGTGGAGGTGTGCCTCGAACTAACAGCAGCAGCTGGGCTCAAGACACGGGCACAATCAGGTGGAGATGTGCTGCATTGGGAGCGACCTGCCTGGAACCAGGGTCAAGGGAAACAACTCCCATAAATATTATAATAGCATCTTTGCTGTGTTGGGGTAAAAGTAAAGATGATTCCACTGCATGCCAAAAAGCCATTCAAAACCATTACTTCTGTGAGTAATGTGACAGCAGTCCCACTATAAAACTCTTCTACCCCTACCTCACTTCCTATCATGTCACTCTAATGCAGAATTTAAGACGGTAACAGTAATTTGAGTTTTCTATGTTCAGTGACTGCCCATTTTTAAAAGAGAAAGGGGACGAATAATTACTTTTGCTCCTCTTCTGTAACCGCCTAAACACGTTTTCTGATTTTTATTTATGTCTGATGAGGGGTATTTTTGCTTGGGATTACCTCACAAAAGTATGGAATGGGTCAAGTAAGGTGTAGCTGGTTCCAGTACTCACGACCTTTTCTCCCTCCCTACTTTCTCATTTGCCTAGTTTGAAGGGCTTGTAACGTACAGGAAGTGATGGAGAGGTACAAGAGTTTTAAGGGTGGGCACCTTTTGTGGTAATAGAAAGTGAAAACATGCTTTGGAATAGGTGAACAGGTGGCAGTAATGCTGTCATATTACTCACAGAAGTAACTACTATGATGAGTATGGAAGAATCGAAGTAATGAAGATTAACTATATGTAATCCAAACAATTTTTGCTATCCCCTCACTATTTTTATGGCATCTTCTTAAAAGCATGATGTTTGGATCTCATTGTCGAAGGTGGCTACAAGCATTATATAGATGTTTCATGACTCAGCTGTCAAACATTCGTCTCAGTTTGAACAAATTGGGATCACACGAGACACCAGGCAGGGATGTCGCATTTTCAAGCTATTGTTTAAAAGTTATTTGGAATAACTTAGAAAAAGATTATATTGGCATTTGTGAAAGCAGCCCCTAAAGTAAGCACAACTTTGATATTCAAGTTCGCTACCTATGCATCCACACATTACAGAGCCCAACTTGATTGGATCAATATAAGAATCCTCCTGTCAACCTAAGGAGAAAATAATCCTTTTGCTTTAAAGAACTCTGGGCCTGATTATGAACTTTCCAGTTTGTGAGTCTCTAATTGCAATTTTTTAGACTTGCAAAATGAAATGCACTAATGTGTCTCAGACAAATTGGCGATTCTTAAATGGGTCGCAAGTGACGTGCCTTATCAATATTCATGAAGCAGGTTGCAATTTGTGACCCGTTGGGTGTAGGGAATAACACAGGGATGGTGGCCTTCTGGGGGCAGCATACCACCATGTCTGTTAAATAAGGCAACTTTTTTTTCCAAATGCAGCCGGTTTTTCCTAAAGGAAAAAATGCTGGTGCCCCCATTCCCAACAACCCCTTCCCTTTCAATCTGCGAATGGCTTAACAACCAACTTGAAGTTGGTGGTAACTGCGAATGTTTTGCAACCACATTCCCGGTCACAAAACAACCCTACATACCAGTGCAACTTGCTATTAGGAAGGGATGCCCTTAACACGCCTTTTTCGAATAGCGACTTGCAAACCCTATTTTGCGAGCCGGTAATAGTTTACTGACTCGCAAAATTGAGTTGGTACATGTCAAAAAGTATTTTACCAGTCGCAAAGAGCCCAATGGGCTGTTAGAGACCAGTAAAATGCTTTGTACATCTGGCCCTCTCTGCTTTACAGGACCGGATGGCTCTTAGATTAATCCAATCGAGCTGGGCTGTATAGTTTATGTAAAGTCTGTGTGCGAGGAGGTTTAGTCTATGCTCTACAGCACCTCTTCCGTTGATTAAGGATACCTATGCATCCATACACACTATAGTAGTCATTTTGGAATGTTTTTTTCCTCCAGGTTTGGCCACTAGTGCATGTGCATGTTTGCTTAAATACACTGGACATCTTGTGATTATGTTTTATTTTATATTGCATTTTATCATTTATTTACCATACCAAGATGTGGACAGTTATTTGGAAACCGTAAATTAAGAAATAAAATATGCCTCGCAAATATGTATAAATGAGTTGCTTGGTGCTAGTGGCTCTTGAAAAATCAATTGTTTTTAAAATGAAAAAGAGCCGGGCGGGCGGTGAAGGGGATGGAGAACGATGGATGAGTTGGGAAGCAAGCGGCCTGGCAGCATTGTTGCAGCTGATAACCCATCAGAGAAGGAAATTAAAAAGAACTTTGAAAAAAACAAAAATCAATGAAGTGAGGGAGAAAGTGGTGGGGTCAAATATATATATATATATATATATGTGAAATAAAGAGCTCGTTATTCTGCAACAAGTTGGCCTGGACATTCCTTTTTTACCAAATTGTGGATGCAAGTTTGGAGATATATATATATATATATATATATATATATATATATATATATATATATATATATATATATATTACCTACTGGCGGTCGCCAGTAGGTATATATAGTTAGGATTTTTTCTCTATGGGATTTTTGAAAATTCTATGTCTAATAACTTTGGCGTTTGTGGACGGAATTGGCTGAAATTTTCAGGAAAATGGCACATTTTGTTTCTGAGCAGCCCTTGAAAATTTGGGGGGGGGGTTCGTCAAGGGGGGGCCGAGAAAAAAGGGGGGTCCCAAAACGTGTTTTTAACATTGAGTTTTCCATAGGGCGGTTGGCCTCACTTTTAGCCCGAACGGCTGAATGGATTTGCACGAAACTTGGCAAAATTGTAGGGACTGGTAGCCCGATGTGCCTTTGCTAGGTCTCAATATATGTGCTCCAGTGGATTTTGAGAAATTAACGTTCAAAAAAAGATATAAATCTGTAACAGCGGACCGGGCAGCGCTCCGGTTCGCGGACTTTTCGCGGTACGGAGCTTTGTGAAGCGAAGCTGATTGGTTCTCCGGCGTCTGTGAACATTCCAAACAGTCCGTAGCGGCCGCCATCTTGTCTCTCGGTAGGATCGAGAGACAAGAGGAGGCCAAAGCGAAGGGGCAAATGACCATAAGGGGGCATAGTAGATCCTCGCTGACCCCCTAGGTTTGATGTGGAGGTTTTAAAAGGGTCCCGCGGGGCAAAAAAAATAATAATAATAATAATCGAACGGCTGAATGGATTTGCACGAAACTTGGTAAAATATTAGGGACTGGTAGCCCGATGTGCCTTTGCTAGGTCTCAATATATGTGCTCCAGTGGATTTTGAGAAATTAACGTTCAAAAAAAGATATATATCTGTAACAGCGCTCCGCTTCGCGTAACGGAGGTTTGCGAAGCTGATTGGTTCTCCGGCGTCTGTAAACATTGCAAACAGTCCGTAGCGGCCGCCATCTTGTCTCTCGGTAGGATCGAGAGACAAGAGGAGGCCAAAGCGAAGGGGCAAATGACCATAAGGGGGCATAGTAGATCCTCCTTGACCTCTTAGGTTTGATGTGGAGGTTTTAAAAGGGCCCCGCGGGGCAAAAAAAAAATATAATAATAATAATCGAACGGCTGAATGGATTTGCACGAAACTTGGCAAAATTGTAGGGACTGGTAGCTCGATGTGCCTTTGCTAGGTCTCAATATATGTGCTTCAGTGGATTTTGAGAAATTAACGTTCAAAAACAAGATATATATCTGTAACAGCGCTCCGCTTCGCGGAGATAAAATTATATCTGTATTACCTAGCTGTTGCTAACACCAGTTAGCGACGGCTAGTAGGAGATAGCGACCATCTTGGGCCCCACTTTGCATGTGAGTGATATTTATCACTAATGACATGCAAAGTGGGCATGCCAAGATGTTAGCGACTGGAAACAGTCGCTAACATCGCTATCTCCTATTATCAACTTTTGGAAATATTCGCGATAAGCGCGAATATCTCCAAAAGCTAGCACCTGCCCTGAGCAGTTCTTAGCCATGTTATCCAATGGGAGGTGGATAACATGGCTAAGAGCATTAGCTCGGTAATGCATGAATATCGCTGAGTTTTCAGCGATATTAATGCATTGCGGTCGTTTTTTATCGTATTTGCGATAAACCTTGATAATAGCAAGGTTTATCTGCGATAATTTCTGACGATGCTTAGCGGTAAAAAAATCGTTGCTAAGCATCGTGAGGGATAAATATCGCTTAACTTTGGTAATATGCCCCAACGTCTGTTAACGTTCGATTCGAAGGAAATCAGGAAGTGTTGAAAAACATTGTCTGCGCCATCTTGTCTTTTTTCAAATGCCACACTTTTGTCGTGCACGGCAGCCATTTTAGATGCCTTGACCAGACCCACTCTGTGCACGCTGTCGATCCTTAGCATGGCTCCCCACCCTCGCAAGCATCTCCCCCAGGCAGTGGTCACCCCCGCTCTCTGTCTTATGCATGGGTAATAAACCTCCCCCCATCTGCGCTGCTCTTCCCTGAGAATCACACCCTGTGCCCGCCCGACACCTCCCTTTCGCCCTATTCACTACCGCACCCTCTGACACACCTTTTCCTCTGTGTCCGATTGTCCAGGCCGGTCCTAGGGTATCAGCTAGCCCTGCAGATGTAGTTTATGGCCCCAGCTGTAAAGAATCACCCCTCTTCAAAGGAGTTATAGTAGATCAAGGCCCACACTCGATGAGATCCGTCACAGCAGACGCGTTCCTTTTATCTGAAAACCATCCTCTATTGTGATTGGGGAGGGGACCGAGCCTGAAGCGGAAGATTCCAGGGATGACTCTTTGTACATCAAAGTTTTTACAATTATGTGTCACATTAAAAATATATAGCACTCCGACAAAGTAGTAAGATTATAAAACTTTAATAACTTATAAATATATACAAGAAAACAAAAACAGTAATAACATATAAACATTTTTAGGGAAAAACAACGAAGTAGCGGTCGGCTGTGCGAATAGTCCCAACGCAGCACAACGTCCAGATTTCCGGCGTGGGGCGTCGCGGGGGGTGGGTCATCAGTAGCAAACTGTTGTGCGAATAGTTCCAAGGCAGCAGAACGATGGCACCAAGGTGATGTCCAGTAAGTTGCCGCACTGGTTTTGGTATCCTACAATGCTGCTCCGAATAACGGCGTGGGGCGCCCCGGGGGAGGCGGCGTGAACGGGCCTCTCCAGGTGGAGTGTCATCTGTTGTAGTGGGGCGCCCCTTTACCGTTTCAGTTGCCATTCCGTCCGTTTTTGGTCCACTGTGTCAAAAGCCGCAATTCAGCTGAGTTGCGCCCACTCTTGCGGTGCAGCGATAGGCGGCTGTCACAGGACTCTCAAAATGGCGGCAGGCTGTTTCCTTTTTGAGCCTGGTCCACTGAAATGGCCCTGGGACACCTTGGAAATCGGACGCTTGTCTGCTAGGTCTTGGACCCCATTCTCGAAAGCGTCCCCTCCGCCTTGAGGATTCATCAAAAGTTTTGGGGGCCCCCGACTCCTGTAGGCTTCTGGTGGGGAGCGGTTGCCATGATTGCTCGCGGAATGACCACGACAGAGCTACGAGATGGTGGTGCTCTCATGCTGACGCCAGCTTCAGTCTGAAACATCCAGAAACAAGGTGGGGCTTTCATCGTTTGGGAAAAAAAAAAGTTTTCATCCAATGAAAAGTGTTGTTTTTAGGTCATATGATCAAGCCTTCCATCATTAGGAAACCAAAAGTAAAATGAACCAATGAAAAGTTTTATAAACAAGTCACATGACCTGTTATGCGGCATAGGGTATAAAATGCGGAGAAAATACGTTGGCACGTGAGGCGGCGTCAGTAGCGGACCGATGTGCGAATAGGCCGAAGGCAATACAACGCGCCAAGATCCGGATGGCACCGAGGTGGTGTCCAGCAAGTTGCAGCACTGGTGTGGCCATCCTACAATGCTGAAAGTCGGCGTGGGGCGCCCCGTTGGCCTGTGAGTTTGCGTCAGTAGCGGACCGATGTGCGAATAGGCCGAAGGCAGCACAACGCGCCAAGATCCGGATGGCACCGAGGTGGTGTCTAGTAAGTTGCCGCACTGGTGTGGCCATCCTACAATGTTGAAAGTCGGCGTGGGGCGCCCCGTTGGCCTGTGAGATGGCGGCAGTAGCGGACCGATGTGCGAATGGGGCCAAAGGCAGCGCAACAATATTTTCGGAATAGAAGACACCACAAGGCGCTGAGATGCCAAGATCCGGATGGCACCGAGGTGGTGTCTAGCAAGTTGTGGCACTGGTGTGGCCATCCTACAATGGTAAAAGTCGGCGTGGGGCGCCCTGTTGGCCTGTGAGATGGTGTCAGTAGCGGACTGATGTGCGAATGGGGCCAAAGGCAGCGCAACAATATTTTCTGACTGACACCACAAGGCGCTGAGATGCCAAGATCCGGATGGCACCGAGGTGATGTCTAGCAAGTTGCTGTACTGGTGTGGCCATCCTACAATGGTAAAAGTCGGCGTGGGGCGCCCTGTTGGCCTGTGAGATGGTGTCAGTTGCGGACCGATGTGCGAATGGGGCCAAAGGCAGCGCAACAATATTTTCTGTATGGAAGATACCACTAGGCGTTGAGATGCCAAGATCCGGATGGCACCGAGGTGATGTCTAGCAAGTTGCTGTACTGGTGTGGTCATCCTACAATGCTGAAACTCGGCGTGGGGCGCCCCATTAGCCTGTGAGATGGCGTCAGTAGCGGACCGATGTGTGAATAGGCCGGAACCAGCACAAGGCGCCAAGATCCGGATGTCACCGTGGTGGTTTCATAGTTGAGAGGCACTTCATCTGCAGTGGGGCGCCGAGATCCGGATGGCACCGAGGTGATGTCTAGCAAGTTGCTGTACTGGTGTGGTCATCCTACAATGCTGAAACTTGGCGTGGGGCCAAAGGCAGCGCAACATTTTTTTGGGAATAGAAGAGACCACAAGGCGCTGAGATTCGGTTAGCACCGAGGTGGTGTCTAGCAAGCTATGCAGCTGAGTTGCGTGCGCACTTGCGGCGAATAGGTCGAAGGCAGCATAACAATGTTTTCTGAATAGAAGACACCACAAGGCGTTGAGATTCGGTTACCACCGAGGTGATGTCTAGCAAGTTGCCGCACTGGTGTGGCCATCCTACAATACTGCTCCGAATAACGGCGTGGGGTGCCCGAAGGGGGGGGGGGGAGGCGGCGTGAACGGGCCTTCCTAGGTGGAGGCTCGTCTGCTGTAGTGGGGTGCCCCTTTACCGTTTCAGTTGCCATTCAGCTGAGTTTCGGCTGCTCTTGATGCTACAGCGACAGGCGGCTGCAACAGGACTCTCAAAATGGCGGCCTGTTCTTTGGATTTGGGCCTGGTCCACTAAAATGGCCCTGGGACACCTTAGAACTCGGACGCTCGATTTTTTTTTCATTTCCTGTACATGCAAAAAAAGGTAAATGCCCGGTACGTTACACGCTTCATCTGCCACGATGAACTCTCCAGAGGAACCGAAAAAAAATATAGTTATGGTAACTATACCATGCATCGTCATATGGAGAGGTGGCACCAATTAATTATAGTGCTGCATAAAAGAGAGATTTGGAGGAGAACCCCTGACCTGCTAGTACATTCATCAAAGAAGTGGCACTGACAGCATCAGAGGCAAGGGAAACGGTCCCAAATATTTAGAAGAACTTTGGAAAGATTAAAATGACATGTTTAGATTGTGGCAAATTAATTTCATGTGGACAGATGAGTGTTACTCTAATAAATACAGCATATGAACATCATCATAGTCGATGGTTGGTAGAGACATTTTGACTATATCCTGGACCTGCCCGTCCTCGCCCAAAATGGCGCTGGAATAAATGGGACTCGTAACTCCTTGTTGTGTACTGGTTGCAGAACCTTGAAATCACGAGATACGTATGCAGTTTTGAAGCACATGGCGGGCGGGGACGAGAATTGATTGAATATTTCGACATCCCTATTGATATTAAGTTCTGATGTGATATTGATTACTGTACTATTGAAAGTTCGAATTAACGTCACCCATGGTACTTGCCCGCAAATGTATATCTAGATAATTTTATTGTAACTGGCCCTGTCGTATTTTAATTATAAAATGTACGTCCACCGATTCCGTAACTGTTAGACACCTTAGTTCTTGCAACCTAATGGCCCGCCCGTTACGTTCCTCTACAGTGTAAATGTCTACTCATCATATACGATTACAGTTTGCTCCGTGGCCGGCCCACGTGGTTATAGGCTCGTATTTGTATAATGAAATTTTCACAATAAAGGTTTTTAAAAGAAAACATGGTAGTAGTATATACATTGGTAAAGTTTTTAATAATAGTCACTGTTTTAGAATCATTAAAAGGCAAGTGAAATAAAGCAGACCAATTACATGAAGGGTAAAAGGTATAATACGAAGGAACGCAGTAAAGATAAATGGTCAAGGGCTGTTGTGTTTTCTATTCCTGCAACATAAAGTGATCGATAAGAATCTCATATTCAGGCGTATCGGCGACTAAGACAGCAGGTCGACCCTCTTTTGCTCAACGGCTCCGTCATGGGACGAAGAAACGCTCTTTTTCTCGAAAAAAGAATATATTTTACTTGCAGGACAGTTGTAAATTTTCCGGGAAAGTACATTAGCCTGGAACATTATAACATATATTTAAGAAAAAATAATGTTCGGAAGTAATAAAAAGCGTAATTTTTAGGTCATATGACCAAGCCTTTCATCATTAGAATAAGAAAAGTAAAATGAACCAATGAAAAGTTTTATTAACAAGTCACATGACTTGTTATGCTTACGTTACGCGCTGCGCGCCCCGGATGACTTCCGGATGCGCTAACGCGGCGCGTCATATGACGCATTACGCGACAACGCAGGTCCAGAATATAGTCAAAATGTCTCCACCAACCAGCGGTCGGAACACAACCCCTTTCAGCAGGCTAAATAGTTCTGTTAAATGACAACAGAAGGGACAGGCAACAAGAACCATCAGTCAAAGAGGGGAGGGCTAGTTCTTCTCTACCGGGTTACATTGGGGCGCTACCGGAACTGATCGAATTGGTAGTCTACAGTGTTTCTGGATGTTTCAGACTGAAGCTGGGGTTAGCATGAGAGCAGTACCATTTCGTAGCTCCGTCGTGGCCATTCCGCAACCAATCATGGCAGCCGCTCTTTATCGTTATTTTGGGCGGGGTGGGTGGCGGAGCCGAGCTGTTTTGCAGCCATCATTGTGTGGAGTTCAGTTCATTTCACTAGTTTTGTATTTGTCATGAGGGGTTGTTCCTAATGTTTCTATTTTAGCGAGGTCAAAAAGAGATCCCATTAGTGGCCTACTGATTTTGCTCGATTCCTTTTCTTTTTTTTTTACACGATTTTTCGTTATCTGCAAAGACTAAACAGAGTATTGCGACTCTGTGTTTGTTTGTAAATAGAGAATGAACCAAAGAGAACCAATTCTAAAACAGTAAATACTTGGATAACAATCAATCAAATGGAGAGAGAAGCAGGCACGACGTATTACAACGGGGGCAAAGGCCTGCGTTAACTACCCTTCACTATGTGCAAAGAGAGAGTACTCCTAATAGAAATGAGGGGGGGGGGCACCATTCAAAGCAGATCAGTGTGCATAAACACGAAAATGTTTTCACTTACCACGTACTTGACATTCGACAGCTTATGATATTTGCTATTAAAAAACCATTGAAATTCACTGAAAAAACCATAGGTTATAGACCATATATAGTTAGGAATTAGCATTTACAAAACCTTGAAAATTCACTGAAAAAACCATAGGTTATAGACCATATATAGTTAGGAATTAGCATTTAAAAAACCTTATTTTACTCACACAAAACCATTGAAATTCCATATATAGTTAGTTGCACTAACTATATATCGCGCACCCGCAATCCACTGCTGATGATGTCACATATTACATCATTCATGACATGGTCAGTGACATCACTGATGACATCACTGATGACATCTCAAATGACATCACTGATGACATCACTGATGACATCTCATTTGACATCAATGACCACATCACTGATGATATCATTCATGTGACAATACAATGCATCTCCTCACATTTTAATATAACCTCTGTTTCACCCAGTGTTAAATACAGAGTATAATTTTTGAAACCATTGACACACCAATACTAGTTACTACATATGTACTCACTGATTCCTACGTCTACACACACATTCACTCATTCACCCATACAATCATTCATACATACAATCACTCATCTTTACAACACTATCATATGCACTCATACACCTATACAGACACTCACACTCTGCCACTCATCCATGGAGTTACTCACACACCTAGTCAGTCCTGTAAAGAATCAATCACACTTTCATTTTCTTTTCTATACAGTTAAACATAGAGCACCTTACATTTTCAAAAATATACTAACACATACTTACCTTGTTATACAATCATTGATATAAGTACACATTGATCTGCACAGAGTCACACACCTCCCAGCCAGCCACACACACACTCAGTCTCCCATACAAATACTTGGACAATCAATCAATAACCCATATAGTTACTCATATAGCTACTGATCAACACATGCAGCAGTTTACAGAACAACAGACATAATGATGCACAAATTAAGACAGTTTAGTCACTAACCCATGCACTCAGTGAGACACATTTAATCACTCACTCATACAGTCAGTCATGCACCTACTAAATCCTTCGACAAGACACTTATACATCCACTCATTCTTCAATATGTAAGACATATTTAAACTTTACAGAAACATAAAATCACTGGATGTTGTTATCAGTGATGTCATCAGTGATGTCATTTGAGATGTCATCAGTGATGTCATCAGTGATGTCATTGACCATGTCATGAATGATGTAATATGTGACATCATCAGCAGTGGATTGCGGGTGCGCGATATATAGTTAGTGCAACTAACTATATATGGAATTTCAATGGTTTTGTGTGAGTAAAATAAGGTTTTTTAAATGCTAATTCCTAACTATATATGGTCTATAACCTATGGTTTTTTCAGTGAATATATATATATATATATATATATCGCCAAACTTACAAATTTACAAACTTACAATTTGGTAAAAAAGGAATGTCCAGGCCAACTTGTTGCAGAATAACGAGCTCTTTATTTCAGCTCCACTCTTTTTTACCAAATTGTGGATGCAAGTTTGGAGATATCTTGGGATTCGCTATCCCGTCTGGGCCCTCCGTTGTGAGTGGCAGGGGTTCAGAGCGAAAAATAGCTTTGGATATATATATATATATATATATATATATATATATATATATATATATATATATATATATATATGTATATATACACATATATCAATACTAATATTATAAATAGAGAGCCCAAACCTTTGAGGCGGGTAATCTCAGGAACCAAGGCACCAATCACAACACCCAATACAGCATTGGAAAGGACAGTTGCAGCAGATGGACATAGGCTATACAGCTGCCCACCATATACATTAGAACGGTAAAAGAACCTTAGGGGCAAAGTAGTCCATTGTGGGCGTGGGCGTTCTGCTCGGGGCGTTGTGCTGGGGGCATGTGCATACAGCGATGGGCGCGGCATTCAGACATTAAAATCGCATTCAGAAAAACAAAGCTTTCACACTACTTCCTTGTGGGCATGTGCGTTCTGCCAGGGGCGTGGTCGTACAGCGATGGGCAAGGCATTCGCGCGGCATTCGTGGAAAAAAAAAGCATTCACACTACTTCCTTGTGGGCCTGTGCATTCTGTCGGGGCATGGGCATACAGCGATGGGCAAGGCATTCGGGCGGCATTAGTAGAAAATGGGCCGGAAATCCTGGATGCGTTCTGGAGCCAACACACACCATAACATATTGCTACGGTGCTCAGGCGGGGGCTGAGGTGAGTCAGCGTACCAGCGGTGCTCAGGCGGGGGCTGAGGAGAGTCAGCATACCAGTGGGGATAAAAAAAAATAAACAGGCTGCTCTTTCACACACGCGCAGCGTCTACGGTGCTCAGGCGGGGGCTGAGGTGAGTCAGCGTACCAGTGGTGCTCAGGCGGGGGCTGAGGAGAGTCAGCCTACCAGCAGGGATAAAAAAAATAAACAGGCTTCTCTTTCACACACGCGCAGCATCGCATGCATGCTGTCACGCACTGAACTCTCAAGAGGCTGAGGAGAGTCAGCGTAACAGCGGGGATACCGGGACAACGTCGGGACGGGCTGATAATATATATATATTTATTATAATTATTTTTTTCTGTAAAGTTTGTTTATTTATTTTTATTTTGAAAGTTTTATAGAGCGCGAACCAGACCCTTGCGGATATCAGAGCGCTTTACAATCAGTGATGAAAAATTATACATCAAAATAGAAAAAAGTCGACCAAGTATACATGACATAATGTGAAAAGTAAATCGAAACAAAAGAGGTAGATCAAATATAAGTAGAATGTTGTGCAAAGTAAATCAAACAACTGTGGAGCCTAGATTGTCTGTTTGTGCCCGTGTGATAAAAGAACTAGCAGTAGAGGTACTAGTGAGGTCCAAAAAGGGACAAAAACAGGACAGGCCAGATATAGAAGTAATCCCAAAGACTTTAGTTCTACTTTTATGTCTGGCCTGTCCTGGTTTTTGCTTGTCAAAATCTGTCCACCCTATCCTTTGTACGTTGTGAAGTGAAACTTAGCAGAGCACGGTTTACCATATACGACAAACCGATCAAATAGGTGTTAGGTCTGCCCTCATTGTAATTTGCAGTGCACAGTTTGCTTAGTTTGTGTCTCATGTGGGTCTCCAGAAGGCGGGCTCATTGATCATTGTTTTGTGGGGCACTTCCTGAGTGACTCATAATCTGCAGTTTAGTTCTCATCTGGGGTGGACTAAGCAGTCATACGGTAAAGTCATTGCTTTTATGAAAGGTAATTACTCATGGGTGTTGTACACGCATGCGGCGATGTCCATGCTTTACGGAAAACAGCACTGCAGAAAGGAAGGACCGGTCAAATTTTCCCAGACTGACTCTATTAGGTGCTTGATTACACTTTGATCTCAGACCTCTTTTGGTGCAACGGGTCTCCAAGAAAAATGAGCCCAGATTCAGCACACTGTCGCGGAAACACAACGCAGCCTGCGAAGAGCCTGTGCTGAGTTATGTGGCAAGGAGAGAACAGTAGAGTCGCATGTTCACAGAGAGGTGGCACCCTCCTCCCCTCCCCTCTTCCTAGCTCCGCTGCTGATTTCAGCTGCCTTGCACCAGGCACACATTTTAGCGACAAGGCACTAGGGTGCATGCCTGAGTCTAGCATAAGTTTTGTACAGAAAGGGTATCCCCCCTGTAAAAATACTATGTCTAGACAGGTCCAAAAGCATTTCCTACTTTGTATGTGAGCTGCACAGTGCAGCCCGCATGCAAAGTTGGAAAAGCACAGAAAATGTAAACATTTCTCAATTTAATGCCTGCTTTTCATCAGCATTAATTTTGGGGCTAAACCATTTCCATTAATGTTAGGGAATTGGGTTTAGCATAAAAAAGCATGGGTAGTGGCATGGAAACGCCCATGTACCACCGAAGTAATTCCCCCTTAAAACAGAGTAAGGCAAATCAGCATTTTGCGCTGCTTTGCGTTCATTTTCTGTACAAGCCAAAACAAATATTTGCTTGCATTAGCTTGTGAATCTCAAAATGGGTTTAGTGTTGGATTAACGTTAAAGACGTACTGCTGACTGACGCTAAACCTTTCAGAAGCTGGTTCATAGTTTTGCCTGTGCAATCATATGGAGAAGCCCAAAAGAAATGTATTTTTAAAGCCAGGAGCCAAGTGGACTCCTGTTCTTTCTAGGGGCAGGAACTTAATAATTCACATAGTTTTTGAAATATCACATCTTGTGGCTACTTACTGCCTTAAGTTCTCTACATATATTTGATGTTAAAATTTCTAGATTGCAATACCCCACTGTTTGTTTAATGAAGGTCTCCAGTCAGTGATGGAACAGTGGTGTTTAAACCTTTATGTCTTGGTACAGTCATCAAACTAAATCCCCCACTGGTTGTAAAGACTTTTGGGAGTCGACTTGAAGCGTTGAGGGAGAGTTGGCATTTGGAATCCAATTCCATTTAAGTGACACAAATTAAGTTCCACAATAATGACAGAGAGATAGTATGAAACCATAAAGGTTTATTTTAGATTAGTAAATTATAACAAATCAATATATTGGTAAAGGTCAATCATAATTCTATTCCTGAAATAATGCAAAATATGTCCAAAGGCTATACATCTCAGTATTGTAAAGTACAGATTGTGAATAGCCAGTATAAAAGAATGCAAATAACCCAACTCATATGTTCAATAAAGAAACTATCACTAACTAGATCAAGCAATGAAAGTTCCTGAAGGGGAATCAAGGAAGGTGCCAGCATCATGGAACCTCAGTAGAACTTCAGAAAGTAGAAAGAGTGTTTGGCATGAAGCCTCACACTCGGGTAATACAGAAAAGTATAGAGAGGTATCTGTTCCAAGTCAGGAATAAGTATCCCTCTAACTGCTATGGAACACTAATCAAAAGCACAATCGAGAGACCCAGAACATAAATAATTCGCTCCCACAGTTCAGAGCCAATCACAAGGCGACATTTGCAGGGAGCCAGCAACCCACTAAATTGCCTTCCCAACACATATAGGTACACATCTGCTCATCTGTGGTGCATCCTCCTGGTACACCAAGTACAAGACACTCATATAATCTTAATTTCCCTATCCTTGCTGCTAACTTCTCATCTTCATGAAATCAGTCTAATGCAGAATAATGAGCCTTTCTCTAGCTAATGAGGGGCTTGATAACGCACTAGTAAATAAATGAACAAACAACTTACTGACAGTTTCCAGATGCATAGCATTTTAACTAGGGCTTAACGTCAAGCTAGGTTTGATCAAAAATCAAAATGGAGCCACATTACAACGTTATTAACCTTACAAATCAAGCTGTCATTATTATAACGGAAGGGTGTCGCTGAACAGCAAGGGCGGTTGACCTCGAAGCTGTGGAACAGGGTTCGAGTTTCGGCAGGGACGCTCAACATCCTGTGATTTTGGGCAAATCACTTAATCTTCCCGTGCATAACAAATATTAATGTGTCTGTCTGTAACGCAACCGGTGCTCATGTAAAGCGCTCTGATACCTTCGGGTCGATTTTGCGCTTTATAAAAAAATATATATATTGAATAAATGTAAATGATATATTATTTATTCACTCATATACACTATTGTGTGATTTCTAAATGAGTATAACAGGTTATTTACGGTAATGCATAAAAGTTAAACACACAAGTTAATGAGGTAAGGCACATGTTGAGTTCATGGATTATATACCGTATCATAGGAATAACATATATGTAGAGGATGGAGTCTAAAATATGCTGCTCTAGTTGATTACATGAATGCGTGTTTGTTGTTTATAAATCAAACACTGTTCTTTTGTATGTAAGATTCAGATGTTCGTGAGAAAAAATAAAGGGGCAGATTTATGAAGGCCTTGCGCCGCCGGTGCGTCATTTTTTCCCATGTTAAAAATGACGCACCGGCGGCGCAAGGCCTTCATAAATCTGCCCCAAAGTTTCTGTCTCACATTAAACGAAAAGAATGTTTAGAGATACATGATGGATATATGGGGGCATATTTAGAAGCCCATTTCTCCACCGGAGCATCACTTTTTTTTATGCTCCATTGGCCTCACGCCATTCCCCATATATACCAGGTGGCGCTGAGCCACTTAGCATGGCTTCAGACGCGGCATGTGCAGGTCAGAGCCGTTAGGCAGTAGGACCGGGTGGGGGGATTTCATCATACAACGACAAGGGAAAATTAATTATTTATTTAATTTTCCCTGGTGATTGTCGAACCCCCTCACCCCAATCCATCCCCACTGCTCTGAGCTGCACAGGGCGCAGCTGCGTGGCTTAACACCACCTTGTAAATATGCCACTTTCTGCTTCAGTTCTCTGCAGCAAAGGGGTGTTTAGTGGGTGTTGCAGTGGGCGTTCCACCTCAACACATTGCTTTTTGACGCTGCCCCAGATTTACAAGGTAATACCTGGTCGCAGAATGGTACTAAGCGGAGAAATCAATGTGTGCTGTATACTGCGGCATGGATAAAAAACTCAAATTGCCAATATTGATTATTCAAGGTGTCCCTTCCTGCACATAAACAATCACCCCGGCAGCGCAGGCACCCTTGCAACATGGCGGCAGCTTTTTTAGTGCAACCGCTAGGGAAAACACTGGGGTGGGCTGCATTTTTGTAAATACGGCGCATCCCTGAATATTTTAAATGTCAGAGCGTGGCGTTGTCAAATTTGGTGTACCACCGCGCTCCGGCATTTTCTTGTGCATATGCCCCTCTATGTTTAAGGTAGCGCTGGTGATGCAAAAGTGAAATTATTGGTATCAGTGTGAACAATATATTTCTGTTGAATGTTATATCACAGTTGTAATACAAGACAACATGGAATGGATATCAGAAGGAAAGTGTGTATACTCACAAAAACACAATGTACTTACCTTTGTAAGAGAAGGGAATGAGATTTTGATGAAGGTTTGAACACATTTCCAGAAATGTCAGAATTCCACTAGAAAACACAGTGTGAGGCATAAAGATGTTGTGAAGTTCCATATTTTCTTTAGAAAGTGAGAGATGACTCAGACTCAGACTCAGTACGGTGATAAGGTACTAAAAATATCAATCCTGTCTATGAATATCAACTAAAACCAGCAGATGCCAGTACCTAGCAGAATGATGAGTTGGAGTGTCCAGTGTTTAGTTATTTTATCTTATTCCCATCTTTCTGGGTCTAATACATTTGCCAATGGGAGCAAAGCCTCCATTTAAGCATTGTCATTTCTGACTTTTGCTGATATTATGACTATGCACCCCATGACACTGCTATTCATTGCCACAGCGTGTATGCTTTGGGTCTAGAATGGTATTGGTAAAATTGGCTTCACCCAATTGGTCTATTTAGGTTTCCTATGAAGACAAGTTGGATGGCACAGAAAATGCAACAATGAAACAGAGTTAAATGCCACATGTGGCTGCAGTATGTGACAAAAAGCAGCATTTCTCAAACTGTGGGTCGCAAGCCAATTTTTAGTGATTCGGGAAAGTCCAAACAAGAAAGTAAAGATGCCTTTAAATTCTGTGTTTATCTTACAATATTTGTTGATACTTCAAAGACAGAATCAAATGGCAGTTTTAGACTTGTCATCCTTACAGTGGTCCTCCCCCAAACATTTTGCTGTACTTACAAGTAAATTAAATGTGCCAACGTGTAAGTCACTAGTAAAGTGACACTGAATATACCAAGGGCCTATAAAATTAACTGCTACTAGAGGGCCTGTCGCACAGGTGATGCCACCGACTTAAGTAGCCCTTTTAAACGTGTCTCAGGCCTGCCTTTGCAGCCTCTGTATGCAGTTTTAACCTGTCATTCCAATATAGGAAAATAAACCTTATACCAGGCCTAGACCTTCCATTTTATTGCTTATACGTGACTCCCTACAAAGCCCATTGGGCAGAGAGCAGTGTGTTTAAAAAGTTGGACATGCATTTTAAACTCATATGTCCTGGTAGTGGCAAACTCTTAAATTCAATTCATTTTTCACTACTGCAAGGCCTGCCTCTCCCATAGGATAACATTGGGTTACCTTATCATATTTAATTAGACCTAACTTTCAATTGGAAGCAAGTAGGGATGTTGAGTTTGGTGTCTAAAGAACTGTAAATTAAAACTCTCTTTCATGGTAAAGTCAGATTTTAAGTCATAATTCTGAAAATGCCACTTTTAGAAAGTTGGAATTTATATGTCCCAAAACATGTGTGCCCATATCCTGGGTCACATGACTAGGCGTAGCTTCCAGTTTGTCTTTGTCTATTGCTCCCAGACAGTGAGATAAAGGGGGGAAATAGGTGTTGGCAGGATTGGCTATCTCTGACTTGCACATCACAAAGGCTCTGACCATCACACTCACAGAGTTTTGACACCAGTCTTGTGTGACCACAGCCAAGCTGGGCAGGGATAGGGTGGCAGGAAATTTCAAGCACCTGTGGAGGTGGAAACTTTTAGAACATTCTTCTACTTCTAAATGGGAACTAAGTATAACTTCTGGACCTTCAGGATCAATTCTTCAGTAGACCTCTGGACCTGTGGAAGACTCAGAAGGACTGCTGTGCTGCTCTGCTGCAAGAAAGACTACTACTCTGCTGCTTGAGTGAAATAGACTGAACAAGCATTTTGATCGCTGACCATCAGAGTAACTTCAAGTTGACTAGCCTTCTGATTAGAGTCTCATGGACAGAAGGCGCTCCAACCACCTTGACTCCGGTGACTGGACTCAGTCTGCTGTGAGTCTTGCTCCCCAAGTGGTGCCACCTCAGTCCTGGACCCTTTGAAATGGACCTAAAGATCCTCTGACAGCACAGCTGTGGTTCTGAGAGCAAAACCGACGCAGCTCGATGCATCTTCTTGCATCCTCTTTAAAATGCAGTGACACATCACCGCCACAGGCCTTCACATTTCAAGCCACTTGTCAATGGTATCCTTGATAATTTTGAAGGATTCTGCATCACACACCCACAGCTTCTTCAAAATTGCCAGTGTATGACACATCTTTGACTTAGGACTTCACATCAGAAGTTCCTCGTTGACGATATCCTTGACAATACCAAAGGAATCTGCATCACAGACCCACAGCTCCTCAGAATCGCCGCTGCACAACGCATCCTCAACTCAGGATCTTGCAACGCTCCGCAAACCGGGATTTAAGGTACTTTGCTCTGTGGGCCTAACTTGGTCGCTGTATCCGGTCTGCACTTCATTGTGGCCAGCCTAAACTAGTGACTTTATCCCAGTATGATGAGACCAGATAACCACAATAGGCGTGTTGTGCTTTTAGGCACTATTTTCACCTACATTTTTTAAATTGCATATCTCCAGTTCTACTGGTTAGATTTGTGGTCTCAAAGAATGTATTAAATTGTACTCAGTTGGTGTTGGATTATTCTTGTGTTGTGTTTTTATTGTATTACTGTTTGTAGTGCTGCCTTAAGTGCTGCATAAATACTTTACACATTGCCTCTATGTTAAGCCTGACTGCTTTTGTGCCAAACCATTAGAGGGCACAGGTTTATGCAGAAGTTAATTTGGAGTTGCTTATGACGTCACCTTGACAAGAATTGCGGTGGCTGCTTGAGTAGGGTTTGAGCCCTCTCAACCAGTAACCCAATTTCCAACAGTCAGGCTATGTAGTCTGGCAAATTGATGCTTTTTCTTTTCACACTGGGATTGATGTTTACTTTTCTTTCTATGACTACAGTGGGAGGAGTTTTTAAAGGCAATTATGTGACATTCTTGCTACAGCTAGTGTGAAACGAAAAGCTGTGGAGTGTCATTTTTTTGCAACTAACAACAAAATGGAAGTACCTGTAAATGAACTAGTATGTATTCAGCAGTAAAGAACACAAAAATGAAGCTCATTTTTGGGTAATTCTGAAGTATACTGAAAACAGAGATTTTGATAGAATAAAACAAATTAAGACACTTTAATCGGTGATGCAAAAATGATACATTTTTACAGAAACCTGATTATTATTTGGATGCTATATAGTTCGATCAGTAAAACTGTATGTCTGTTCAAATTTACTGGCCATGTCACTGGAAAATGTGCTCTCTGTAAATGACAATGCACTACCACATGATGCTTTAGTTACATTTAAAAATCACTCGGATGCATTTCCATTAAAGGTAGGTGGGTCTCGAAAATTTGTTGTTCTTAAAATTGGGTTGTGGTTCAAACGGGATTGCCCGGTGCCCTCAACGGCCAGCCCGGGCCTGAACACATGGCATATAAGAAAGCCCAGTTTTAACTATTAATAAGTCAATCTTATTGTATGCCCTCAGAGCAGGGTGCCTAATATATAAAAGTAGCACATTATATATTTGAATTAGGTGCTGCCACAGTGACTGAAGGCCTAAAATACTTTGGATTCAATGTATGAAAATCTGGCTTAATGGTATAATCCAACTTAGTGAAAAATGTACTTAAAAAAATGTTATTTGGGATACCTGAGCCACAACGGACCTAGAAACAGTTCACTCATCATATCTCGAGGGGTCAATACACATTACTGGCTAGAGTTGATAATGTCGCCTGCTAGCAGCCTGTTACCTGGCCTCTGGACCTGGAAAGGCAGAAGTGTTGTTAATAAGTTGCGTTAACACTTCTTCTTTTGACTAGGTGCTGAGAGGATCTGCTCCCATTCATTCACAAAGACATCTTAGAACCTTTGGCTTCAAGCCCCAGCATGAAGGAAAACATGTTCTAAATCTAACAAAGAAGACGATAGCTCGTCCAAAACAAGGTGTGACTATGGACCTGTCTGGAACTTTACCAGGTGGAAGGGTTTAGCTATATTGCATTTAGGGGTATTACAGTACATAAAAGAGGAAATGCTGCAAAAGGAAGCTTTAAGATTGCCCGATTCAGGGACCCAAGAAGCACAAGTACTCCAAGGGGGCCCAGCTGTCTAGAGAGGATTGGATCCTTCAGGAGTCCTCACCTGCAAAAGAGAAAGAGCTCTAGTGCCTGGAATCCTCTCCCAAGGACCACAAAGAACTTCCCAGGTAATTGGAGAAATGTGGGACTTGTTTATTTCTTCTGCTTTTAGACAACGGGCACATGGTGCTGAGGATTGTCCACAGAGGTCATATCCAAGGGAGGACAGAACCTGACATGTTTGCATGCTGAAAACAGGACCAGCAAGAACTCATAGGAAAGGTATCTGGCTTCATGGAGCCATTTCCAGCTGTAGCTAAGTTTCCAACCTTGCCCTGCTACAGGATCCTGAGAACCAAAATAGTGACTAAGTCCAAAGCTGGAACAGTATGAGGTGGCAAGTTCATGCCAACGACTCAGCATCTCTGGCAGGTATGAATCCAGCTTTATCCCACTTGGAGCATTTGATGCCAAAACCAACAGCTACAGTGGGAGCTTGACAATGATATAGCCAACTTAGAGGAATCCTTGCTTGCTTCAGCCTTGGACCTTGTCACACTGATTTTAAATCCCATTTCAGACACCTAAGACCAAAGGTAAAATCTTTGACTGGTACAACTCGCTTGGTATATCTGACCTCTGCAATCCATGGCTGGCCTGAAACCGTGCCTAGGCCCTGGTCAACCACATACTATTGCTTTTCAATGGTGCTTTAGTTTTCAAGGTGCTTTTTGTCCTAAACATTAACAATTCATATCTCAGGTTTCTCTTCCTGCTTTTTTATGATTTTGGTATCTTTTTTCTCCTTACATTTTCCTCTATTTTTCTAGATTGGTTTGGGAAAATGTAATCACTGCTTTAGCCTAACTCCCACTTCTCCGGGGGTTGCTTGCTGCTTGTACTACAGATTTAAGAGGTTGAACAAAGACACTCTAATGACCCCCAGAACGGGAATCTGTTTAATGCGTTGGTAGAGGTCACCCACCGTCAGATTAATAATCAAATTTCTGGCAACTATTAACCCACATACTGATATGTTGTATGCTTAGCTGTGGATATGGAGGAATGTGTAAAAGTTCATCACTGCTGTTGGATTGCGAATTCAGGCTAGTGTATTCTGACAAGCACCCATCAATAAGTAGAAGATGTGATTTTGAACCCTATGTATCGAAAAGAGAGTAATTTGGATTTTTAGGATTAAAACAGAGGAATGTACTTTAAATACCGATGGAAAACTGCAAACATTTACACAACTAACAACATCACAGAACTAAATATTTATCAGGGTCAACAGATTTACTTTGTAAAAACTGGATTAATTGTTTTGAATCAATTTCTGTGTTTATCTCCTCAGGAATGGTCTTTAATAGTATAGAAACCAGTCAGATTGTAAACTACTCATTAAGCCAGACTGTGAGAAGATATACTCCTTGCAGGTTGATATATTATTACATGATCACAAAACTGGATTTACTTAATTTTTCGCTCTCTGGTTATTGGGTTTGAGGTAAGACACCCAACAGCATATTGGTAATACTGCAGCGTTAGAGGAAGAAAGTTTGGTGTAACTCATTTTAAGATCATAAGGTTAGTTTGCCTTATTCAATATTGTTTTATGGTGCTTTTCCTGATTGATTTTTGTTTGTATTTCTTATGGATATTAGTCCTTTTCTTGTTTTTTTATGCTAAGTTCCGAGGCTACGTGACGTATTTGCAAGTCTGCACATAAGACCTAGTTACACATTACAATACTTTGGAAACTAGAATAAGCCGGCAAGACTATTTAAAAGACTAGGGGGCATATTAACAAGGTCCTTATCTCCGTTTCTTTTGGCTTTAAAAGCCAAAAAAGCGAAGATAATCTTATCGCCCTATTTGCAAGCCAGTGCTAACATGCATTAGCGCATGTTAGCAGTCGTTTTGCCGACGCCTCACTTTACATCTCTAATGAGATGCAAAGTGGGCGTCACTGGGCATACCCCTGATGGAATATCTTGTGAATTATCGCAAAATGCACATCACAGTATTTAATAGGTGGCCATCAGGATTTAAGCAGACGTTCGTTTTTGGCGAAAACCGCGTTTTCTTTTGCCAAAAACTAACATCTGCTAAAATCCTGATTTACCTATTCACAACATACGGGGTGGATTATGCTGATAGGACCACAGGGTCATATCAGCAAGGTCATCGCCGTTTTCCATGGAACATCGCTAGAAAACCAGCTATGTTTCATGGAAAACACCGCTATTGCAGGAATAATTATCGCCATTGCACTATGCGTTGTTGATACAGCGCTACCATGGCGATAATTTCCTGCGATAAAAAATCTATTGCTAAGCACGGCCAGTGATAATTATCTCTGGCCGTTGATAATATGCCCCTAGGATGGTAACTGAGATGTAGTCTGATCTTCTAGGAATGGGGAATCTCTACTCCCATGTCAGACTGTTTTTCCCAATGGTGGAGCGAGTATGGCATTCAGGGAACCATCATGAAATAGAGCAGTACTTTGTAATCTCTGTTTTGTTGGCTGTTACTAATGTTAAACCTTGTATAGATACTTGTTGAAACTGTTTCCTCAACTACGTTTACGTTTATTCCTAAATTCTAGGCCATTCTGTTTCCACAGGAGAGTAGTGGGGCATATCCAGGCATGTTGTAAAGCAGGAAAATAACATGCACACATGTGTGAAGAGCAGAAGCAGTTCTTATCACTTTCTCATTTGAAATTGAATATATCAAGACCTGTAAAAACAGAAAAAACCTGATAAGACCTGTAAAAACAGAAAAAAATCTAATAATAAAAAATATGTGAGAGGTGCTATGTTTAAGGTCTGATCTTATGTAGGGTTTGGACCTACCTTTCAGATCCACACTAAAGCAACAACTAGTCTAACTCCTTTCCCTATGTTGTAGGCAGCAAAAATAGTGGATACAAAATGGAAGAACCGGCTGTAAATTACTGGAGATTAGATATTTGACACATTTCTGCATTAAACTGCAGCTCAAATTATGTTTAAAATACACCCGGCAGCAGGATAGATATAGTTTACTTTGTATGAGCAGCGCTTCTAAACTCTATTAGGATTAGATTGTAGATAATAACACATTTTTTAAAGCCCCGGACACCATCTCCTGGCAATCTTGTTTAAAGATAAAATCTTTAAACTGAATTATGCTGGTATCTTGTACAAACTGTAGTGATAAGTCTGAACCAACAACGTAATGTATTAAAACTAAATTATACAGTGTGTTGAAGTCATTCATTACACAAAGTACGTGCTTCGAAAGGCAAACAGAGCACCCTCAGCTGTCCCTTTCTCTGCACTTCAGCTTAGTCAATATCACCGCTTATAGAATCAGAGTAGGCTCGTGCACATCAAAGTGGCATCTCATGCTAGATGCAGCTGCATGATGCGGAAGGACGTTTGAAGGGCAGAATAGTTACAGATGTGCAAGGGGATCCCGTTCTCTTTCTTTGCTTGGTTTCAAATCAAGAAACTTCATACAACTAAAAAAACATGCACAAAATGTGAAGAAACGCTGCAAAGATCTTCAGGTCTCCAGGTCAGGGGCATCCAACCTTTTCTATACTATGAGATATTTATGTTCAATAATGAGTAATGAAAGCTGCAATGTCTCTGCTACTGAGGTCATAATATTAGTAATAGGTCTCCCAAACTTCAAATATCAGCTTTTAATATACATTTGTGAATTCAACTATTTGTGTACATACATCAGCTTATGTGCTCCGAAAATACACACATTTCTGTCCTGCATGTACACTTTCAAATGTTGGCATATATAAATTAAGGCAGCCACTTTAGGGAGTAAGCGAGAAGTGGCTGCAGTTGCTACAACAGGAATTATTTTTTTATTTTTTTGTGCCATGAGCAGCGCCACAGCAGGACAATTTATATTTTGCCTTACAACTGCTTCTACAACGAGTAGCTCCACAGCTACTTATAAGTAGCTCATCTGTATGCAGCCTTGCCTACTAAATTAACACCCTTTACTTGGTTTAAGATAGATAGATAGATAGATAGATAGATAGATAGATAGATAGATAGATAGATAGATAGATAGATAGATAGATAGATAGATAGATAGATTGATTACACTGTGGTATTGTGTAGTTATTGTTAGGATCGGGTTTCAATAGGAAGCACATTTTTTGTTTTGATATTAATCTTGGCTCTGTTTGACAAGTCTTTCACAAAAGTTCCCCCAAAAAGTTTAGGCTCCTTGATGGAAAATGTCTGCATGATCTGTCAAGCGAGGGCTGGGAAAAAGGTGGGTGGCGTGTCTGAAATGCATTTACCCCATGCAATTTGGACCTTCTCCTTTTTATTGTTCTCCTTTTTAACATTTCTGTTTATTTTTCTTTAATGGCAATGCCTTCTCGCCTCTCTTCCATCACTTCTTTAAAATTGGAATTTCCCCATGGACCCATGCTGCAATCTACTAAAGAGTAGGCATAATGACAAATATTATTTCATATAAAATATAACAAGTGCTTACAAAAATAATGGGCCCGATTAACAAAGGTAAATTTAATAATAATTGATCAGAAACAAATATCCTTTTTTTATACTGGTCAGGAATCCTCAAAGGAAATCAACACTAGTAAATCACACTCAAGGAGGGAGTTCTAAGCCATGGTTTGCCAACGAAGTTTGGGAAAGCCCACAAACATACATGTTTGTGGGCTTTCCCAAACTTTCTTGATACCCTTTCTCACGTGAAATTAATTGAAGACTTGTTCTATAAAAGGGCTGTTGTAACTCCTGTTCAAGGGTAGGAAGGGTATAGGAGATTTGGCTATTTGTTGAGAGGGGGGAAAACCCCACTCAGAGAATTAGTGAAAAGTCAATAAATAATCCTGTGCTTAACCTACTGCGAGAGTGGCACAAAAGTAGTTAGGCTTAACTTAGAGACAATGTGTAAAGTATTTATGCAGTACTTTAACAATAATAAAGTGAAAGCACAACACAAGAAAAAACCCAAACCAATTTAGAAAATTGAGTTAATTAAAATAAATAAAATGAAACCAAAACTGCAAACATCTGTTAAGCAGGATTAGAGTTAAGAATTTTCTTTTTTTTTTACTCAAAATAGATCCAAAAATCACAAAGCACTGATTGTGGTTATCTGGTTGTGCTGGACAGGGTCGAAGTCACATATTCAGACCAACTGCGAGGGAGCATGTGTCGCATACAAGGACCAAGTGTGTACTACTGAAGCTTGTACCTTCTCCGATTCCAGGTGGCTGCAGTGAGAAGGCTATTGCCGGACGAGGAGCAGGTCGGTCTTCATGGACAGACGCTGTTTGGTACGGAGAGTCAGCCATCACTGGAGTTTCATGTTGGAGGTTGGCGTGGATATTTGCCATTGGCACTGAATCGCTGAGCTGACAAAAGAGCAGGTTGTTGCCAGAGATTCCCTTCAGCAGGCATAGCAGATGGTTGGCGGGTGATGCAAGGAGTTTGTTTGCAGTTACCCAAAGGACCCAAACACTTCTGGTTCCATACCTGAAGCTCAGCATTTGTGGTTTTGAGGCAAGAGAAAGGCACTCTGATGCAATCCAAGTGCCCAGGACCCGGGGGGCACCCCTTAGGGATTATGAATTACACCAGCAGAGGATGGCAACATGACTCAGGCAGGTCCAGTTGGGGCTGACCAGCTAGGCAGTTGCAAGGAGGCCTCTGGCAGCTTGTCTTGTTACTTTAGCTCAAACAGAAGGTTAGACAACTGACCCTTGGAGTCACTTCTTGGAGCCTGGTTTCAAAGCACTCTTCCTTCTTCAGACAGTAGAGCAGTCCTTCTTCTGAATCTTCTACAGGTTCATCCTGATGAGAGGTTCTGAAGATGCCACTTTTATCACCACTACCAGCAGTCCCAATTGTCTAACCTGTCCCTTTCCTGGGTTTGGCTGCAAACTGTCTAGGGTAACAAAGGGAAGACAGGCTTATGTGTGGGTGCATTTGTCAGTGGCAGAGCAAGTAGGCCTCAGAAGTCAGGAAGGTATTGGGCAAGCCCTGAGGCTACCCTTTGAAGATAAGGAAGGCTGAGTACAACCGAACAGGACATCATGCTCTGTAGGTGAATACCCTGCTCCCACACCTAAGGACCTTTTGACTGGAAAGAATACACAAAACACGACAGCTGTTCTTAATTTGAGCCAGTGGTTTCCGGTGTTCGGCACCACCACATAATTGTCAGCCATGGCACCTATGGCTGTCTGTCACATGGTGGCACTGTTTGTGTAATTGAAGATGATAAAAACAAAAGTTGTTTATTAATTCAATGTACATTAAAATGACTAATACCAGCCACCCAGAATTCTGTTATAGCGTTGGTGTCCTGAAATAGTTGGGATTGTCACACTGGTAGCAGTGCAATGGTTAGTAGTTTTCTAAGTACTGTCATTGGCAGTTCTGGCCGGGGCAATGGGATGTTCAAGCTGCAGTGGACTCATGACGAGGGCCCTAGCAATTATTTATTTTTAAATTAAGCACTGCATGATGGGAGGCATTCACTGTCATGTAATCTTGGTCCCTAACAGAAAGGCACATTAGGTTTAGGCAGAAAACTGACAACTTTTTAATAGTTGCAATTTCGAATAGTAACTTAAAATCTCTCTTTAATCTTCTTTTTATTTTATTTATTGTCATATTGAAACATATACATTTACGTACAGACAGAGTGTTAACACCCCCCCCACAGAAGTTCAAACAGAGACGGAAGTTCTGACATTGAAGCTCGGTGGTGATCATGCAGCAATACGGGGCATAGCTGCAGAATGGTGGACCAGTAGCATAGCTTTAGATTTGGGAGCAATCAACCGCCTCTCTCCCTTGGGAGTGCTAAATATTTTAAAGATCTTCTGAGCTGAGCATAAGCCCATACAAACTGTGTAAAAAGGTTATCCATTTTTTTTAACATTGGATTTGTAAATTCTAGGGGGATGGCTCTAAAAAAAGTATAAAGTTTCGGGAAGTATAAAGTTTTCATCTCTGAGGCTAAAGGGGCTAGATTCTCTTCAACAATCAAATCAGTATTGGACAAAATATTCACCACAAGTTATCTGGCCTTGCTAATCACCCTATGATCGGCCCAATAAATTTTCTAATTTTTAATAATCAGAGTTTTTTCTTTTTTTCAAAGCGTAGCCGGAAACCTCTCCAAAGTTTTGGGTCTCCAGTTTAATGGCCTCAATTGCCGTTGCGGGATCAGGGGTTGCAAGCACTAAATCATCGGCGTAAGCCATAATTTCAGTGTGAAATCCATGCCTGTGAATTGAAAGGATCCCAGGATTCATTTCTAGTTTCTCGATAAATGGGTCAATATAAATAGCAAAAAGCAAGGGAGAACAGGGGCAGCCTTGGCGGTCCCCGGTGTTATAGCAAATTGCTCAGTCTGTGCCCCCTTTATCATAACACTAGCCAAGGGATTTATATAAAATGCTTTAACAGCCTGGATGAAACCGGGCCCTATCCCCCATTCTACGCATGATGGTCAACTGGAAAAGCCAGGAGACCCAGTCGAAGGCATTTTCGGCATCAAGCAAGATTAGCGTCATCGGGTCTCCTGTAACCTGAGTTGCATCGAACAATGTATTTCTTCTCCTTACCTGATCGGTAGTGCTTTTCTTTGAAATTAATCCTTGTTGCCATCTAGAAACTAGTCTATCGATTACTTTTGATAGACGGGAGGCTAGCATTTTGGTGTAGATTTTAGAGTTTTTGTTAATTTAGGTGATTCGGCGGTAAGAGCTCATTTCCTGGGGAGGTTTATCTTTTTTGGGGAAGATAATGATTTTTGCAAGTGACCAAGATCAAGGAGGGGCAGAGCAGGTACAAATGTGTCCAAGCACGGTTTTAAATGTCTCGTTGATAAAGACTTTATAAAATTCAACTGGAATAAGGTCAGAGCCTGACGCCTTTCCATCGGGTAAAATAGTTAATGCAGCAGCAATCTCTGCCCAAGAAGGGGGGCCTTCTAGGAATTCACAATCCTCTAGACTCAGCCTCGATATCAGAATTGGATCTAAGAAGTTATTGAGGGCACTTTGTGTGGTTGCTACGGCCCCAGTCCATTTCTCAGTCACTTTAATCTTAATGAGGATTTCAAATAAAAAAATTGTATTTTTTTTTTGTATTTATTTATTAATGATAACGGAACTCGATTGAGATCCACATAACAATTTAACAAAAAACAGCAGAATTTCTTCAAAATGAATAAAAATATCAATACAATGGTAAGAAACATTTAAAGTAATAAAACAATTTAAAACAAAACATTTCATTTGGGGGTTTCAGCATTGCTGCAAGAAAATCAAAGGCAGTAAAAATACCCAGTTGAAGGCACATAGGTTTTAACCATTTGCGCCTATATGCCATAAGTGCTGGACAAACAAAAACAACATGGTATAAATCCTGGGAATTGAAATTACAAAGATCACAAATATCAGAACCACCATACCATTTTGACAGAAGACAGTTCAGAGGGAGTAAGTTATGTCTTAGCAAAAGGATAAATCGCCTGACTCCATGTGGGAGATTCCAACATAGATATGGCTGAGGTTTTTTTAGTTCACAAGAATTACCGATAGATAACATTCCTCTTTTTACTTTGTTTGTCCTACTATCTATTCTAAAACTTAGCTCCCAAGACGCAGTCTTTAGAGATAATTTTAATTGGGCTATAGACAGTGAAAAGAGGCTTTGTTCATCTAGCTGCAATAAAGCGATCGCCTGTCTGAAATTCCTTACAATTGAAGAGTAAGCATTAAAGGAACCCAGCAGCTCATTTTTTATTTGATACCTCAATGTGCCAGGCATTCCTCCAGCTATATTAAAAACCCACCGCACCACACTCGCAGCTGCCTGGGCCCGAGAGCTGCGCAGTCCAAATTCTTGTCTTAACGAAGACGTAGAATTTGCCGTATTTACAGAAGCTAGGTTACGAAGTATTTTTCCTTCGATAGAATCCAAAAAATTCCA
This sequence comes from Lissotriton helveticus, assembly GCF_964261635.1. NCBI lineage: Eukaryota > Metazoa > Chordata > Amphibia > Caudata > Salamandridae > Lissotriton > Lissotriton helveticus. The sequence goes on from NC_136063.1 coordinate 180,789,715, forward strand.
GCATGCCATGTCCACTATTTCTAGGCCATAAATTAGGGATGCCGGGATTTTTGCTCGGAAAACCTCGAGCAATATGGAAAAATGCCTTTTACCTGTCGCTTTGTAAAGAGAGATAAGACTCTTCCCTTGAGCCAGAGCTTTCCTACTATTGGTCTCAGTATGGGTTTTTTCGTTTAAGTTATTCATGACTATCTTCCCAAGGAAGGGATAAGATGTGACTACTTCTAGTCTTTCTCCCCCAACGGACCAACAGTAATTTTCATATTTGGACTTTCTCTTTCCCTGAAAGCACATTATTTTACTTTTTGAAGTATTTATTTTTAAAAAATGAGCCTCAGCGTAAGAGAACAAAGCTTGTAATCGACAATTCAAGCCTTTTGGGGTGAGGTCCAAAATTAAGATGTCATCTGCGTACATTAAGCACGTAATTGGAGATCTCCCCAAAACTGGTGCAATACCATTGCTAGAAGACGATAGAGCCTTGGGGAGGTCAGCAATATATAAAGAAAACAATAGTGGAGCCAGTAGGCAGCCCTGTTTAAGTCCATTGTTTGTGGGTATAACTTTAGATAGTCCTCTCTCACCACCCATTAAAACTCTGCTCCAGGTATCTGTGTGTAGTGCAATAACTAGTTTCAACAAGCTGGAAGGTATCCCTAAATTAATTAACTTACTCCACAACAAGGATCTGTCTACCTTATCAAAGGCCGTAGAGAAGTCAATAAAAGCCCCATAAACGCCTCCTCTACGGACAGTAACATATTTTTCTACCAAGATTTGAAGAGCAGTAAGATTATCCAAAGTACCATGCTGTTTCCTAAAGCCAGTCTGGTCTAGTGGTAGTATTGCAGACACAGACACCCAATCATTCAAAGAATTCAATAAACATTTAGTAAAAACCTTGCCTATGGCATCTAGGAGGGCAATTTGTCTATAATTTTGGGGTAAATCTCTAGCCCCTTTTTTATAGAGAGGGAATAACAAACTCCCTTTCCAGGAATATGGAACGAAGCCATCGGTATAGCAAACTTTAAAAACTGGATATAAGATTTTTCCCCATAGGATACTATGCAATTTTAGTACTGAAATCGGAATTTCATCTGGGCCTAATGCACCAGAAGAGCGCAATGCTTTAATTGCACCAACGATTTCCAGTTCAGAAGGAGGATCATATGGAGATAAATCTTCCTGTAATTTGGCGGAATCAAACTTCTCACCATTACTGCTGTAAAGGCATTGGATAAAATCAACCCAGGTTTGCTCATTTATAGATATCGGAAAGGGTCTGCTTCTTACCCCACATCCCTCCCCAATTAGTGACCAAAAGGTCTTTGACTGCCCACTCTTTGATGCTTCACGGAGTTTGATCCAAAGAGCATCTTCTTTCTCACGTTTTAATCTAGCCTTTATCCTTTTTCTCCTTCTTCTCAAAAGGGAAATTCTTTGTCTACGCCCAGGAATAAAGGATAGATATTGGGCTCTAACCAGTTTATTTATTTCTTTATTTAGGTAACGTACCTCAGAGGGGATTTTTGGAGTTAAAAATTCATTTGAGTGGTAGATGCGTTTCTTTATCTGTTCCCAAACTGAATTCATCACCTATTAAGTGGAATAAGACAAGTGAGTGCTAGTCTATGGGAGAGATAGCCTTTCAAAAGAGAAAAATGACTTTAGGAGTTTTTCACTGTCAGGACATGTAAACTAAAAAGCACAGATCGTACTTTTTAAATACTGTGCACCCTGCCCTATGAATCTTTAGGTGTGATATAAGTATTAAAAAGGAAGCTTTAGGACTGACAAAAGGTTTATTTTACCATGTCAAAATAACACTTTGAATCTGCACTAAAGGTTGCACTGACAGGAGTTTACAGTGCTACTTTAGTGGATTGCACAATGAGTGCTACAGCCCACTAGTAGCATTTATTTTACAGGCTCTGGTTACCTATATTATTTGTATTTATTTAATTTGTATAGCGCACTATCACCTAACAGGCATCTTGGTGCTCATAACTCAAATTGACCATCGTGGCGAAAGCTCCCTATAACTCAACCTTAATTCTTAGGAAATAACCATGTTTTTAGGTTCTTTCTGAACGGTAGGAGTTCACTGAGTTGTCTCAGTTCAAAAGGTAAAGTGTTCCACAGCCTTGCAGCAGCAACCCCAAATGATATGCCTCCTGCTCTAACATTTTTAAAGCGGGGGACGTTTATAAATTTTTCCCCGGAGGAGCGCAAAGTTCTGCCAGGGATATACCATTCAAATTTGCGTTGAAGGGAACTAGTTCCCTTTCCATGCAGAGCTTTAAAAACTAGGCACAAAGATTTAAACTTAATTCTTTGTGTCACAGGGAGCCCGTGCAGCTCCGCCAGGGCCCCGGAGGTGGAGGACCGTCTCGGCCAGCCTCATACCAATTTAGCTGCAGTAGATTGCATCCTCTGCAGCCTATCCAGTAAAAATTTAGGAGACTCAAGGGGCAAGGCATTACAATAATCAGCCCGACTGAGTATCGTGCTTCGTGCCTGATGGGGTAATAGAGGGAAGATCTTTCTAAGAGAGCAAATAATGGCCAAGCAACAGCCCACCACTATCATCACATGCGCCTCTAGGGTACGGGTACAATCAAAAGTCACACCCAGGTTATGAACTGTCTTAACAGGTTGGCCAAGGTTAGAAGACTCTGGGGGCCAAAAGATGCAGGGCAGCTCAGAGGGATTCCTACCCATATCATAATGTAGCAACTCTGTTTTAGCTACATTGAATTATAGTGAGTATTACCATGTACTATGGACTTACAAGTAAAATAAAGTCTACCATTTAGGTGTAGGCCAATTTTACCATGTTTCCATGGGAGAGCGCTAGCACTTTACCTCTGAATAGCAGGTGTAAAGTGTACAGAATCCTAAAAGGCAACAAAAAAGGGTACAGCAAAGGGAGGCAATGGAAGGCTAAATTGTGGGGTGACCTCGCAAAAGAGCCCAGTCCAACAAAGGGTCAGGGTTCATCCCAGACATACTAGCTATACAGATAATCATGGTTTCCTTTCAGATAAAAAGCTATGTGCATTTGCATGGGGGTTCCATTTTCCCTCTGCTGTCTTCTCAGCTCTGGACCACTTTGTACAGTGACAATAGAAGTCCTTTGGAGTTGTCCCATTAGATTCCTAGAAGTATGCCGCAAAACCTGTTCCTGGAGTAGGTTTCCTAGCATACTTCTGGGAATGTTGGTGAGTCCCCAAAAGTAATAAATGTGCAGCTGCACATAGATGAAAATCTATGGGTCCAAATCTGCTTTTTGTGAATCAGGCCCAAAGTATTATAAACCATTTCTCATAGGAGTTACTAGAATTGCAATTTTTTGTCATGATGTAAGCAGTGCAAAAAAATAAACATGATAGAATGATAAATTCATTACACATCTAAAAATCAAGAGGAAAATCTGTGTTAATATTACCAAGGGGTTTGCAGAATTTCACACACTACGAAAACATGTAAGGGTCATTATGTTTTTAAGCATTGTGATTGATTAACTAACAATAATTCATTTTAAATATTAGCTTGAGAATGTGTCAAGAAAAATGGAATTACATGCCTGCAAATTAGATACAATTTGTCATTGGAAATACATGCATATGATTAATTATGAATATTAGCAACAGAAAATATAGCATTAGCATATTCAACTGCACAATACAAAAACATATGATAAAAATCTGATGCTCGTAAACTATTGCTACAGTCCGTCCCTTCATTAAAACTCATGTAAAAGGGTTGTCTAGGTTACAAAAGATAACTCCTTGATTTATTATTAGTACTTTTTGCATGTCTGGTGATTTAACAGCCTGCACAGCAGACAGATGCTGCAAGCATAGATTACATACCCCTCAAGGGCAGCAAAGAAGCATTCCCTGATAGTGGAATCTTTCAGCTACTGGAAAACTATAAAACAATTCTGTATCACATTCTCACCTAGTTTGATTTATCAGGAGTTGAAGCTGTCTGAGGAAAGTTATTTCAGCACATGGTTAACATTTGTCTCTGGACATTTACCTCTCAGTTCTGAGTATTATGGGTCAGAATGGGGAATAATGTCGTATTACTTAGAGGTAATCTTCAATTTTCCTGGTCCCGTTGTCCTCGTCCCATTCCTAAACATAGTGGAGATCACTATCTCCGCTACAGAAAAAAAGAACAGGAGCATGCTGGGATACCTAACCCACTCCCTCCTGCTGGGAGTACATAAGCGGTACCAGCCCAGAATGCAGCCTGAAAATACCAAGCCATCAACCAGAAAGCTGGCCGCCCGGGTGGGAGGGAGGGGCGTAAGGACTGGGACAAGGACAACGGGACCAGGAGTAATGAAGATTACTGGTAAATAATAGGACATTACCCCCAGGTCCTTCCTGTCCTCGTCCCATTCCTAAACATAGTAGAGACTACCAAAGCAAACAACTCGGCCTACCGGACACCCACCAACGCCAGGGGCACCAGACCGATAAACAAAACAATCCCCAACAAAGGCAGAAGGGAACCCACAAGAAAACTCAGGCAGGAGCACACAACCAGCCACGCCCCCAACCAAGCTGACAGAGCCGTGACGCCAAAACAAGCGGGGGATGACCAAGAAAGAACTGCAAACCAGCACAAGACCCCCCATGCAAGACCGAAGGAGGCCCGCACCCAGAGCCAAGCCCTAAGGGAACACCCAGAGGGCCATAAATAAAGACCCCCCTGAACCACCAGGGGAACGGAGCCCCGGAGAAGTGGAAGCGCCCCAACGGAGCAACCCAGCCAGGAAGGGCAAACGACCAGGGAGAAAAACCACCAAGGGAGAAGCCCACAGCCCCAGGAACCACCAAGCAGCTACCCCACAGGGACAAAACAGGCAAACCCGGCCCAACGCCCAAGATCGTATGAGAGCAGGCCGCTCAGGGTGGCACGGCCGAAGGCTCAAGAAGGAACACAGCAGGGGTAATACAGAGAGCGAACCCCCCAGAGCAGGGAATAAGGTGACCCACAGCTGGACCAACCCACAAACGACCACACCAAAAGACAAGGGGAAGGAAGACGAGACCGAAGAGGCCCGACAAAGCAAGAGAACAATGAACGACACAACCAATCACAGGACCAACCCTAACATACCAGGGGAAGCCACCAGCAGAGCCACAAGACCGAAGAGGGAGGAACCAGAAAAGAAAACAGGCATCGACCCAGAGCAACAATCCGGAAGAAAGGAGCCAAGGAACCCAAGCAAGGGCCCCCCCCCCCTGACCAACAGCCGTTAACAGCGGCAACAGGGAACCGGAGGCACAGAAACCCCTGAGAAGGCCAAGGCCAAAAGGCAGGAAAGACAATCCACCAACCCCAGCAGAGACACTGGACGGCCGTAGCCAAGGCTGCCACACTGGGAGAAAAAACCCGGGGCACAGGAACCCACCAGCGGCCATGCCTGAGGCAAACCCCCAAAAACAGGAGACACATGGACACGAACCCAGGAACCTACCCAATCAAGGCCAGGGAGAGCAACAAGAGCCACCTGAAGCAGACTCCACACACGAACAGGGTACAGCCAAGAAAGAACAACCAAGGGCCAAACACAGAACAAGGGAAACAAACACCTGAACCGGGAAGGAGGAACCACCACCAAGAGCCGACCCACAGGCCAGGAGGTCACCAAGGAACCACCCAAGGCAAACCCCAAGTATGGAAAAACAGGAAGGACCAACAAGGAGGCTAACAGCCCAACAACGCAGGCGGCCCATAAAGACCCAAGAAGCTATCCGGACAACCGACAGGCCAGCCAGCCAGGAGGCCCCCAACCCAGTGCCCGCAGAACCCGGAAGGAGAGGCAAAGGGACAACCGAACCATCCCCAAAAAACCCCAACCAAGAAGGGGCCCAGGTAACGGCACTAAAGCCAGCCACCTCCACGCCACCAAGAGAGGAGAAGCAGCAGGAAGACAGCGAGGGAGACCGGCATGCTACAACCGTCAACCAACACAAAGGCCCCAGCGCACCAGCCAGGCACAAAGGAGCGGCACTGAAAAGGACACAGGACAAACCCAGTACCCAGACGATCAGGGCCAGAACCACCGGCCACCAAAAGGCCCAAAAAGAGGCCCAAAAGCACCAGAGAATGAGAAGCCAGGGAAGGACCCAGGCAGGGACCCCTCAAAAGGAGGCCAAGTACAGGGACCGCAAGGGCCCAACCCAACAGAGGCAGAGCCGAGGCCCAACAGTACCCCGGAACGTCCCAGGCACCACCAAACCAAAGCAGAGGAGCCTGGAGGAACCAAAGGCACACAACCCACTGGGGGGCGCGGGAACAGACCCAAAAAGGGAAGAACGAACCCCGCAGAGCCAGAAAGAGCAACGCCAGAGACACCACAGGCTGAAAGCATTCCGCACAGGAATGGGAAACGCACAAGCCCCAGGACAGGCCCACAAGGGGAAAGCCACAGCACCAGGGCCCAGGCAAAGCCATCCGCCTGCACAAGCCCGACAAAAGGGGAGTGGGGAAGTGAAGAACTGGGGTTTCAAGTACCCAGCGGCGCCAGGGACACGCCCAAAGTCCTCTGGGTTCCCTTGCCTTGGTATACAGAGACATGAAATACTTCTAGGTGGCGTCAGAGATCAAATTTATTAGCTGCAGCTAGTAGCAGAAATCCCAGCAATACAACACGGTGTACAACTCAAGAAACTGCTCAATTTTACTAAGGCGAGACATCCCTATTTATACACAAAAAGGTACATTTAAAATGCACGCCCCTGCACCAAAATTCAACCAATAGAAAATACATGACATCACACAGCATCATATAGTAAAGCTCATTTTATAGTGTCCCAACCCACAAGTTAATATTTAGGCATATCTAAATAATAATCTGGAAGGCCCGGACAAACCCTTAATTGAAAGCGTAACCCATGAAATGAAGAAACAGTAAAGAAAAGTAGTTTCAGATAATGTGCAAGATAACAGAAACGTAAAGAAACTTAAACGTTTATTAACAACTGTCTTGAATGGTGATTGGGAAAGTGGATAACGATCTTGCAGGGAAATTGGCTTGGCAGGGTCAATTCCAGGTGAAAGGCCAGCTTCTGAAATTTACTCCAGCGCACGAAGGAAACCTTAGTTAATGTACACATAACCCACAAAAGGTCAGACTGCTTTGCTCGCAGACTAACTTCTGAGGCCTACGTAAAAGGCAACACCAGATGGCAGTCACGACGCATGGCAAAAACCCATGTTTAGAAAAGAAAGTTGTGCACTTTAAAAGCACGCAAAATCACAGAACCTCAGAAGCAGCAACGTGACCCACACTCCAGGGGAGGCCGACACCAGACCAGAACCGGCAGCCCCACCAACAAACCCACAGGCGAAGACCAAGAAAAGGCACGGTGAGGAGGACACTAGGGATGGCACCCACGAAGCAGGAGAAAGGGCACAGGGCAGCCCGAACCCACAGACAGGGAGGGGCACATAAGCAACGCACCAAAGAAACCAAGGAGCCACCCAGGCAGAAGCCAAGGAAGACCCACAACACCCAGCCACCACAGGCGACAAAGGGAGCAGCAGCGAGACAAAGCGTACCAAGCTACAAAAAGAAACACCAGAGAGGAGAAGGAAACCATAACAGGAAACCAAACCCCACCAGGCAATCAAGTGCAACGCAGCACCAGGCAAGAAGCAGGCAGCAGCCCCAGCCAGAAAGACCCACCAGGGGCCCCACCAGCACAGCCCTGGAGCCAACAACAAACCAAGGCCAAGGCCAGCCAGGACAGAGGGAGGGCAGAACAGCCCCCCTCCCCCGGAAAAACAACGGAACCCAAGAAACAGGGAGGGAGCAAGCCCCAAGGACCCCAACGCAGGACGCAAGAACCTCCCCAGCCAAACCCAAGCAGGGGCCAAGTTCTAGAGCAGAATTGCCGCACCCACAGACGGGGCAGGATCGGGGGGCTGCACGCCCATCACCCCGAACTGCAACCCTCACGTACACCACCCAGAGGGAACCTGCTGGGGGAAGGAGCCCACCAGCCTGGGCAGGAGGGCTCACTGGAGGGGAGGAGAGGTGCGGTCGCATGGGCACCGGTGGGCCCAGCCGTCACCCCGAGCAGGACCAGGCGCCAGCAGGGAGGAAAGGCCACAGGCCAGGAAAACCCACACAGCGAAGCCCAGAGCACCGGCCAGGCATAGGGGGGCAGAAGAAACATAGCACCCCGAGCATAGGCTAAGCCAACACCCCCAGAAGGACGCAAAGAGCACCCAGCACCAGGAGCCACTGGCAAGCACCCAGACAGGCACTCACCAGGCCCGAACCCACAAGAACCGGCAGGAACCAACAGGGTGGACAAGCAGTAGGCGGAAAAAGCTATGCAACAGGCAAACCAAGGCGGACACCCAACTAGGCAGCAACCAGGCCCTATCAGGGAGAACAGAAGCACGCAGGGCAGGAAGGCTGGATGCCCAAAGGCCAGAAGAATGAATCAAGCTGAACCGTACCCAAAAATGAAAAGCCCACGAGAGCAGATGCGTGGACAGGGGTACGGGCAGAAGCCCACAGCACCCGCCAGCCCCGGTACACCCCCAGCAGTGGAAAACAGGGAGCAAAGGCCGCAGGCCAGCACAGCAGTAGAGCATAGCACAGGGAAGACAGAAACCCGCTATGAGATACTTATCAGTGGGACAGGCCAACACCACCATGCAGACACCGTCCCCCCCAAGCCCCCTGCCCGGACGCTAACCAGCAATAAGCACCAAGCAAACGGAAAGCCAGAAGGCCGGGGAACCCACAACCTGTGGAGGAAGCCTCCCCCCCACACCCCCGGAGCACCAGGAAACAAGGCAGAGACACAGCGCAGAAAGCCACACAAAGCCCCAACCCAGCACGCAGGGACCATAAGCCAGCACAGAAAGGCCCTAACAGGAATCAACCAACAGATGGAGAGACCTGAGGATGTCGGGTCCCAGAGCACCAGCAACAACCCAAAGAACCCATGAGGAAAACAATGAGAGTGACAGCAGCAATCAAGGTGAGAATACCACCGAAGCGGCCGAGCAGGACCCCCAGCCTTGACCACCAAAGCCATCTGACTGCGCACATCCAGACCCAGCCAGGTAAAGCACAAACAACATTGCCAGAGGAACCTGTAATTGCGAGTGAAGAAAAGCGGAAGCGCTATGCGGTACTCACCACAGGGGCAGGAAGAGCGCGCCACAAGTGCCCTGCACCCAAGAGCCACCCCAGGCATCCTCCAGGACACCAGCACAGGGCGGGGAAGAGGACTGCAGCAACCTGCCTGGCACCGTCCCCCATCAAGGTATGCCCCTGCACTGACACCATGGTGGGCGTCAGGGAGGAACGAAGGCCAGCAGCACTCCAAAAAGCCAGGCAGGGAGACCAGGAGCACCAGCCAGTGCAGCACCTGGACCCCCAAAACAGCCTCATCTGCGCGTCTTCCAGTCCGGCCAAGCCTTATGAAGATGCGGGCTGTAACCTGGAAGAAACCCTGAGGAATGGCGCCCCAGCCACAAAGGGCCGGGCACCCATCAACGCGACTCCCAGCAAGCTCGGCAGGCCAGTAGACGCAGAACATGACGTTGAGGATAGCCCAGCAGCCCGACGAGACATCCATGGAAGAAACGTCACAGGTAAGTCAGCAAACACGTTCCTTTCTGACGGAAGACAGAAAAAAATTCAGGCTGAATGCTGGGCTGGTACCGCTTATGTACTCCCAGCGGGAGAAAGTGGGTTAGGTATCCCAACATGCTCCTGTTCTTTTTTTCTTTTGCAGAGATAGTGATCTCCACTATGTTTAGGAATGGGACAAGGACAGGAGGGACCTCAATCTATCTGCAAAATCTGCTTTAAGGAGCCTTCACTGGCTCCCTGTTAGGGCAAGAATACAATTCAAAGCCATGTGTTTGGCCCACAAGGCCTTCTGGAGGAAGGGTCCGGACATCGTCCACCACCTCATTACTCCCTACCATCCTTCGCGGAACATCCGCTCCAGTTTTTTTTTTCTTGCTGTCTCTACCAAAATACGAAGATCAAGATGGGGCGGACGCTCTTTCTCTTTCAATGCCTCTACTCTCGGGAACACACTTCCTCTAGACCTCCAGAAGGAGTCAAATCTATTGGCGTTAAAAACCTATCTCTTTAGGGATTCTCTCTAAGCCTTCTGTTTCATTTCCTTATGCGCTGAGAGGCCTCAGGGTAGCCATGCATGATAAATGTCCAAATTCATTCATTCATTCATTCACCTCGGGGTAATGCAGATGAGACTGAGATTCTGGTGATCAGTGGCAGTGAAAAGCTCAGGGACTCCTCGATTTGGAATACAGTGCTAATTAATCCCGCTCAGGCTCTAGCCATCAAACAGTATGATAAGCAGAAGCATAAATTGAGTCAGTGTTTTTTTTTAGAAGATAAAGTGATTCAAGAACATTCCTTTCCATATGCAATCAATCAAATATTAAAATTCATATAGTGCCAAAAACTCTAGAAGGGATAGCGATTTGTGCTGGAACAGATGTTTTTTTTTTTTTTTTTTTATACTTTCCTGATTGGAAGAAGCCCCTTAGTTATTCAAAGAGCTTCAAGCAAGGAGTCCCAGTCGGCATCCGCGACAGAGGCAAGAGGCCTTCCTGCGACTTTTTTTCCGTTCAAACTTTAGGGAAACAAGTAGCTGTCCATTGCCCACTATGTGGGGTGATATTCAATTAAAAGATGTTTTATATAATTAAATACATCACAAAATAAAGCTTTGTGAATGAGTCATGTTTTTATGCAAATATTATCTGACAGTGAGACAATGTAACCTTCTTAATCACAATGTGACCTGTGAGAACTTTAGGTGTCGTCGAGTTTGGTAATACCTTCAGTTTACTGCTATTTATTTTTGAGATGCCTGCCAAAGGCAAGTTACCATATTCTAGTTTAACACCTATAATAGCACTGGCAATAATGGCATGGGCTTGTTGTTCTAGTATGTGGTCAGTTTTCCTCAATAACATCAGTTGATAGTTTGAGGACAGTCCTATGGCAGTCATTTACCTGTTCAAAGACCCAGTCTTATAAAACCACATCCCCGAAGTCTTGATCTTGTCTTTAACTTCAATCAATCAATCTATACTAATATAATAAAGAGAGAGCCCAAACCTTTGAGGCGGGTAATCTCAGGAACCACAGCACCTATCACAACACCCAATACAGCGTTGGAAAGGGCAGTTGCAGCAGAAGGATATATGCTATGCAGACGCCCACCATATACATTTAAAAGGTAAAAGAACCGTGCCAGTAAACCTAGCCCTGAACCCTAAAAATACCCCTGTACCCCAAAACCCAAACCTAGCCCTGAATCCTAAAAATACCACTGTACCCCAAAACCCAAACCTACCCCGAAGCCTAAAATACCCCTGTACCCCAAAACCCAAACATACCCCTGAACCCTAAAATACCCCTGTACCCCAAAACCCAAACCTAGCCCTGAATCCTAAAAATACCACTGTACCCCAAAACCCAAACCTACCCCGAAGCCTAAAATACCCCTGTACCCCAAAACCCAAACCTACCCCTGAACACTAAAAAATACCCCTGTACCCCAAAACCTAAACCTAGCCCTGAACCATAAAAATACCACTGTACCCCAAAACCCAAACCTACCCCCGAACCCTAAAATACCCCTGTGCCCCAAAACCCAAACCTTCCTCTGAACCCTAAAAATACCCCTGTACCCCAAAATCCAAACCTAGCCCTGAACCCTGAAAATAACCCTGTACCCCAAAACCCAAACATACCCCTGAACCCTAAAATGCCCCTGTACCCCAAAACCCAAACCTAGCCCTGAACCCTAAAAATACCCCTGTACCCCAAAACCCAAACCTAGCCCTGAACCCTAAAAATACCACTGTACCCCAAAACCCAAACCTACCCTGAAGCCTAAAATACCCCTGTACCTCAAAACCCAAACCTAGCGCTGAACCCTTAAAATACCCCTATACCCCAAAACCCAAACCTACCCCTGAACCCTAAAAATAACCCTGTACCCCATAACCCAAAATTATATCTGACCCAAACACCCCAAAACATATACCTCAGTACCCCAAAACATATACCCCTATACCCATACTTACCTTATCCAAATATTTTACAAAAACATGCTTTTACCATTCATGCATTTACAACGAATTTCGTTATAAATGTATGCGTGGTAAAAGCATATAAAATGTAATGCCATGCATTATAATGGCATTGCGGAGTCATGGTACTTTCGTAATGAAAGTATGCAGAGTGATGGTATGCGGAAAGAAAGTTGCGGAATAATGGGTGTTTACCCTCCCCCGGTAAGTACATTGATGGCACGGCGGCCCACATCTCCAGCAACATACTCATATTTTTTCACCACCCATTTGAAAAATGCACAGGTCTCATTGATGGCCAGCACCGACATACACTTTTAGACACACCTCCTGCCACAAGTTCTAGAATTGCGAACTTTAGAGCTACGTTCGAATCTCGGCATCGGCTCAACATCCTGTGATTCCGAGCAAATCGCTTTGTCTCCCTGTGGTTACCACAAATGAATGTGTACTTCTGTAATGTAAATTGTGCTCATGCCATGTTGTCGAGTTCGCGCTATATAATATTGCAATGAAAAATAAAGTAGGGAAACTCAAGTTCACACACTACTGAACGCGCACTCTTAAGTGCATCAGCAGTGCACTGTGAATCGGAGCGTTTCACAGGCCTGTCACAGATAAGAAATGCTATAAAAAAAAAATCCTACAAAACAATATACTACTGGCCGGCAGCAATTCATACCCGGACAACGTCGGGACAGGCTGCTAGTAATCTTATAAAGGCGAAATATTCACCTGTGAGGGTCTCAGGGCACTGGGGGGTGTGGGGTCTGTGGTTTAATTGAAGAGTCAGGTCTTGAGGTCCTTCCTGAATTGCAGCAGCGATGGTGATTGCCTGAGGTGCAGAGGCAGGGAGGTCCAGGTCTTCACAGTGAGGTAGGAGAAGGATTTCCCCCAGCCGGGGTCTTGTGGGTCTGTTGGATGGTGATAAGGGACAGTTGGGCGGAGCGGAGATGTCTGGTGGGAGTGTTGAGGGAGAGGAGGTGGTTGAGGTGTACAGGTCCGTCATTGTGGAGTGCTTTGCATGCATGTATGAAAAGCTTCAAGGTGATTCTTTTCTTGACAGGAAGCCTGTGATGGTCACTCAGGTGGCTGGTGATGTGGTTGCAGCTTGGGATGTTCAGGATGATTCTGGCGGAGGCTTTCTGGATGGTTTGTCTTATTTTTTGGCGTTTCTGGGTGGTACCGGCATAGAGTGCGTTGCCATAGTCAAGTCTGCTGGTTATGAGGGCGTGGGTAATGGTCTTTCTTGATTCGGTGGGGGTCCATTTGAAGGTCTTCCAGAGGATGCGGAGGGTGTTAAATCAGGTGAAGACGATGGCGTTGATCTGTCTAGTCATGTAGAGGAGGAGTCGAGTACGTTGCTGAGGTTCCGGGCTTGGTCCTTGGGGTGGGGGGGCTGCCAAGGGCGGCGGACCACCAGGTGTTGTCCCATACAGATGTGGAGGGTCCGAGAACCTCTGTCATCTCTGAGATGAGTTTCAGGCAGCTGCTGCTCATCCAGGATGCGACGTCCTTCTTTCCTTCCTATAAGCTGAGTCTGATGTTGATGGAATACTTGGTGAGGGAGAGGATGAGCTGAGTATGCTGAGTCCGTGCTGTCTGGCGATGGTAGTGAGGGAGGCCATGTAGATGTTGGAGAGCGTAGGACTGAGTGATGACCCTTGTGGTACTCCACAATTGATATCTGTGGGTTCGGAGAGGAAGGGTGGTAGTCTGATTCTTTGGGTTCTGCCAGTGAAGAAGCAGCAAAGCCAGTCAAGGGTGGTTCCCTGTATGCTGGCGTCATGGAGTCTGGTGGTAATAATAATAATAATAATAATCCACATTTGTAAAGCGCACAATCACCCGTAAGGGTCTCTAGGTGCTGGGGGCCGTCGGGAAGATTAAGCGAGCTATTGCCCAGAGTCACATGGTGCTGGGATAATCTGCTGCCAGTGCCAGGGATCGAACCGTGATCCCCAGATTCCGGAGTCAGTTGCCCGAGCCGCGGCACCACACCTCTTCCTCCTGAGTGTGCATTGGGAGACGGTGTCAAAGGCTGCAGAGAGGTCGAGTAGGATGAGGGCCGTTCTGTGTCCTTGGTCGAGGAGGGTGCGGATGTCGTCTGTAGTGGTGAGTAGAGCGGTCGGAGTCTGTGGTTGCTGCAGAATCCCGATTCGGAGGAGTTGAGGATGGAGTTCTCTTAAATGAATTTCATTAGTTCGACGTTGACGGTCTTCTTGGTGAATTTGGCCACGAAGGGGAGAAGGGAGATGAGTCTGTAGTTCTTGAGGTCAGTTGGAACTGTTGAGCACTTCTTGAGTAAGGGCTTGACTTATGCGTGTTTCCAGTCGTTGGGGAACGTGCTGGTTTTGAAAGTGGGATTGATGGTGCGTCATAGTTCTGGTGCGATGGAGGCGGCGACTCTGTGGAAGATGTGCAAGGGGTGGTTCCATGGGGGCTCTTGAGTGAATACCTTTCATGGTCGATGTGGTGTCTTCAGTGGTTACTGGGGTCCACAGGAGATGGTGGGCTGGCTGGTGTTGCTGGAGGAGGGAGTAGTTTCGGAGTCAGGTGTCTGTTAGTTGAAGTTGTCATAGAGGGAATTGATTTTCAGATGGTAGTTGGAGCCAAGCTTGTTGCAGAGGTCGCTGGGGGGTTTGGTGAATTCCTGGATGATGCTGAAGAGTTCCTTTGAGTTGCTGGAGTTGGCAAGGATCTCGTACTTAATGAAGGTCCTTTTGGTGGATATGATGAGTTGGTGGAATTCTGTCATGTCGTTCTTGTAGATAGCGTGGTCTTCTGAGGATCTGCTGTTTCTCCAATTCTTCTCGAGACGTCTGCAGGTGCGTCTGGATTCTTGGAGGTCGGCGGTGAACCAGGTGGCCTTACTGGGGAGTTGTCTGTTGGGGTTAGGGGTTCGAGCTCATCTGCGCAGTTTGTGATCCATCTGTGAAGTTCTTTGGCTGCGAGGTTGGTGTCAGTTGAGTTGGAGGGGGCATCGCGGTTGAGGGTGGAGTTGATCTGCACCTCAGTGAACTTGCTCCAATTCCTTTGCGGAGGGTGGGGTGCAGATTTGGGGGAGGTGGGTCTGTCGATGTGGAGGTGTATGCAGTGGTGGTCCGTCCAGGGCAGTTACGTGGTGTGGCTGAATTGGATGTTGTTATCTCCTGGGAAGATGGGGTCGAGGGTCTGTCTAGCCTTGTAGGTGGGGGTGGTGATGAGTTGTTTCAGTCCGAGGTTGGCGAGGTTGTCCAGGAGGGTGGTGGAGTTGGGGGTCGCTGAGGTTGTAGAGGTGGAAGTTGAGGTCTCCAATGAGTATGTAGTCCATGGACGTGATGGTGTGGGGTGCGATGAGGTCGGCGATGGTAGAGGTGAATGCGGTTCGAGGTCCGGGAGGTCTGTAGTCAAGGGTGCCTCATAGGGTCGTTCTGGGGCTGGGCTGGATCTGGAAATGGAGGTGTTCAGTGGTGGGCGGGCTGTTGATTGTGCTAGAGGTGGTGAGTCGGAGGGAGCTCTTGTGTGCTATGGCAAGTCCTCCTCCCGGGCGGTTGGCGCAGTCCTTCTTCTGGATCTTGTATCCGTCTCGGATTTCGGTGGCGGTGTCGGGGCGGAGGTGGAGTTTGTCCAAGTTTCTGTAAAGAATGCGGCGTCCAGCGAGAGGGTCCCAGACCTCTACAGCATGTCTGTGCGGGAGTGTACATTGAGGAGGATGCGCCTCAGGGCTTCGGGGGTGCTGGCGTCCAGTGAGGGGGCAGAGGCAGTGGGGGTGCACAGGGTGGTGAAGGTTTTGCAGCAGTGTCTGCAGGAGAACTGGCTGTGGGTGGACATCGGTATAGGCAGCTGGCAGTTGTTCCTTCTGGGGTTGAGTGTGGGGAGGGCCACTGAGTCACAGAGGTGAGTGGTCAGAGATCCAGTGTCGCATGTGTGGTCGCGGTCAGGTCATGGCCGGGCGCAGATGGGCTTGTCGTTGGCATGTCTTTGGCACGGCAGCGGCCCGCGGCCACCATTAAATAGGGAATGGGGAGGGAAGAGCAGCTGGGAGGCGGGAGCGGAAAATAGCAGGGGGGAAGGGCGCAGGGGCAGCAGCAGCAGGAAAAGGGAGGCAAAAACTGGCAGGTACGACACAGGAACAAGGAGAGAAAATACAGGTACCTTTACAATAACACAATATAAGCCACAATAATAAGAGACGGAAAACAGAAGCAAATGACAGAAAAACTGAAACAGGGCACAAAACACAATACAGACAACAGTGGACCAGCAGTAGAGCAAGGCTCTCCCAATGGACCACCAGGGATGAGGCACATGCAGGAGCCTGCAGGTGGAGGCGGACCTCAAACATCTACCTTAGCAGGGCAGCGACACAACAGCGGAGCTGCTGGGGGAGAGATGAGGTCTCTGACCAGGAGGGTGATTCTGAGGTTTCATGCTTAGTCTGTGGGTTTGGGGGTGATTTCCAAGTGCTGCAAGCCACCAAGAGACATACCAGGCAAGGGGGGGGGGCAGAGCCCAGGATGAGGCAGCTATCCTACATCAATGTGGCTACTGCCTTCATCCCGTTGTGGAAGTTGCTCTTGGCAGCTGTACATTGGTCTGTGAGGGAAAGAATCAGCTGGGTGTCATCGGCATCAGAGATGATGTTGAGTTCGTGGCTTCTGATAATGGCTGCAAGCTGGCCATGTAGAAGTTAAAGAGGGTGGGGCTTAGGGAGGATCCTTGAGGGACTCCGCAGCGGATCTCTGTGGGTTCTGAGTAAAACGGTTGAAGTCTGACTCTCAGTGTTCGACCGGAGCGGATCCATTCTAGGGCTTTGTCATTGATGCCAGCAATGTGGAGTCTTGCACAGAGGATGTTGTGGGAGATGTTGTTGAAGGTGACTGAGAGGTCCAGGAGGATGAGGGCTGCGCTCTCACCTCTGTCGAGGATGATGTCTTCTGTGATAGCAAGGAAAGCGGTCTCGGTGCTGTACTTGCTTCTAAATCCAGATTGAGAGTGGTCCAGGATGTTGTTCATTTCGATGAACTCGGAGAGTTGGGTGTTAATGGCATTCTCGATTACTATGTCTGGAAAGGGGAGCAGAGAGATTGGTCTGTAGTTCTTGAGGTCTGTTGGGTCGGCCAAAGGTTTCTTCAGCAGGGGGTTGATCTCTGCATTCTTACAGTCTTCCAGGAAGGTTGCGGACTCGATGGAGTAGTTGATGGCGCAGCAGAGTTCAGATGTGATGGAGGTGTCAGCTTTGTTGTAGATGTGGTGAGGGCAGGGATCTAAGGGAGCTCCAGAGTGGATGCCCTTCAACAATGTTGTTTCCGGTACTAAAATATAGATAAACTGCGCTTTGGTTTCTCTGCCAATAATTGGTACCAACTGTGAGAAATTTCCTTTCGCAAGCATTCAAGTTACCCGCTTGGCAGGCACCAATGCTAACTTGTAATCAACTTCTGGGTTGCATGTCAATCTAAAGTCTATCTCGGAATAGTCATCATGAAAACCAGTACACAGATCAGTTATCAGTTGATGGGAAGGTAACAGAAATATAAAGGAGGGATGATAAGCAGGACCCTTGAGGGACCCCACTGTCCACAACCACAGCTTCTGAATAATCCTGGCCTACAGTTACCTTGGAGATTTCATTTGGAAGAAGGACTTGAACCAACTAAGTAAATATTCTGAGATACTTATCTCTTTAAAACAAGATGTGAAACGTCTATGGTTTTGAATACTGCAGATGAAGCTTACAACATCAGGAGTGGGGGATCTCTTGAGCCTCTGATATTCAAGATGGCAGGTTGTATATTAGGAGGGTGAGATCAAGGCGGGATATTTTGGCCAGAAGTGATGTAAGGACAGAGAAAGAAGCCTGGATAAAACAGAGAGAAGACTTTGTAAAATGTAGAAAATACAAGGGCCTTCATTTATGAAAAGTGGCGCATCGCTGCGTGAAAACAGCGAGGCGTCACTTTTCACTGTGCCCTCCTTGCACCACCAATGATGCGTCATATTTACAGTATGACGCATCATTGCGCAAGGAGTTACAGATACGTCAGTATTTCTGACGTATCTGTATGGCACAAAAGTGGCGCATTGCTGGAGTGTGTCACAAAAGTGACGCAACTCCAGCAATGTATCCATTCATATAGGGCAAGCCCCATGTGAAAGGGCCTACGTCAGTCTTACACCTGCTGTGAGGCAGGCGTAAGAAATTGACGTATTTGTGTCCTAGAAGTGGCGCAGTGAAATCACATAGATTTCACTGCGTCACTTCTACGACCCTTTCTTGCGTCAATAGCCCCCTTGCATACATTATACCTGGTGCAGGTATAATGTGGCGCAGGGGTTTACAAAGTGACGCCTCGACTTAGATGCGTCACTTTGTAAATATGGCGCAACAAGGCGCATTTTTTACGCCACTGGTGCGTCACAAAAAGTGACGCACCAGCAGCGTAAAAGTGATGCACAGCCTCATAAATGAGGCCCAAGGTTTGTAGGATTGGAGAAAACATTAACAGAAATAAGGACTCAGGTTAAGAACACCCAAAAGATTAGAGGTCTCTATGCTTACAAGGGTGACCATGCAGTGTACATTTTAAAATGCACATGCCCCAAAGTGTGTGTGGGCAGTACAGAAAAGAATTCTTCAACACCTCTGAGCCACAAAAAAACTTGATACATCTTATCCCGCAGCAAAATACTCTCACCAAGTGCACAAAGGTGAAGAACGTGAGTTGAGGTATAGTATTAGAGATAGGATCCCTAGTAAGCCGGTAGGAGCGAATTGAGAAAATAAACTGAGAATACTTGAGTACTTTTGGTACAATTTTTGCCATTGGCATCGAAAGGATTTAGGATAGGGTGAGTCTTTTAGGGGACTCATACCGTCCATCTCCTTGGTCCTGATGAATACCGGTAACCTTCCCATAAGGTTGAAACATGTTGACCAACGCACTATAACACATAAAGAGATACGTAGGTCATAACTCCCCTTCCAGTATCTCGCACTAGTTTTTATTATTGTCCAGTTGCTTTTTAATAAAACTCACTTTTTCAAAGTTAAACCAGGACAATTTTTAACATCACTTTTTTTGCACCTACAACTCACAACCTGCTCCACTGTATTACAGGTGTCGAAGCACACCCTGGTGATGCTAGGCCGCCAGGGTGGACCCCGATGATGAAGCATGTCACCACTAGGTGGTGAGTGAGGGGTTTTTAGAAAAGGAATAATTATTCCAGCTTCGAAAAACCTCCAGCCCGTACGTCGGGTAATACTCCTTCTTTTGTTTTTCAATATTTTCAAATTTGACAGTAAAGACCCTCATAGCCTCAACTGTGACGAAGAACTTTATGTTAATTTGTAGTTAGTAACCACTTACCTGTAAGGAAACGTGAAACACCTGCTTTCACTGACATTCATTTGATGGAATAGGTAGTAGCAGTCTGCTATTGAGCTGTTTGTATATAGCTGTTGTTATAATTACTAATGGATTATAACAGCTGTTTTGTAAAGTGATTTTAATGATAACGTATTGTCCGTTTATAAATCTGTCACTTGAGAAATGTAAGCTTTGAGCTTTTCATCATAGAAGAATGTCAAAGAGTTCATATATCTGTGACAATGCACATTTGGGTTTCATTTTGGCTTTGCAATGAGATTGGGTCTTCGACTGAGGTATCGTGTACACATGCATTGGATTTTGTAATGAAAGTTCTTCTATTGCATGTGAATTGTTGGTGATATGACCTAACAGGTGCCACAGTATCAGTATTTATATACATTCTGTCAGACAACTTATTTCTACTTCCCTTCCGGTTATTTTAACTCTTAATTCAAGGTTAACTTTTTTAAAATTTATTGTTTAATCTAAAAACTATATCATGTAATGTTGATGACTTTTTGCCCACTTTGGCGCAATTACCATAAGGGAAACATTAAGTGGAGAGAACATTTTCTTTGAAAGCCCATTGTTGACATTATTAAGTATTTACTCCTCATGTTTTCATTATTTTGAAAAAAGGGCTGTTCATGTGTGATTCATTTTGACCATTGAAGATTTCACACTCCACACATTGATACGAGGTTAAAGGAGTGCAAAATACTAGTGACAGTTGAAGTATGTTTTTTAATGTTTACAAGCATTGACCTACATGTGACTTTATAACCATGCATTAGATGGCATTATGCATTGTGACAATGACTGGTTTCCAGCTGAATTGTGTCAATGTTTCCAATGCTGCCAAAAATAAGTGAACCTCGCACGGCCTCTAGTGCTGTTCTCTTGCTGTAACCTACCAGTTACCTACTAAGGAAGAATCTATTCTAACGAAGTGAAAGGTGTAAGAGGAGGGAAAAGGGTAGGTTGCCCGTGCAGGTGAGTACAAGTGTGTGGGCCCCTTCCTTTTCTCCTGCAAAAGAAAAAAGACAAAAGGAAAGAAAATATGTTAAAATAATGTAACAGAATCTGATTACAAAAACAATATATCACAGTCAAATGTGAGACAACTTAAAAACTATTCCTGATGCACACCTGGACCATACAGGAAACGGATAATGTGGAGAAAATTCACTTGTTGCTTTAAGGACATATTCATGAAAACACAAACACATCATGAGAAATGAGCAGGGACAAGTTTACAGGAAAATGTTACAGAAAAATGTTAAGACCCCTCCCTTAAAAGTGTTGATAACTACTCGTCTGTGTTCAAACCTCCTGGGCTCTTAGTTTGAAAATCAATAATATATATTGATCCTCGTTGCCTGAGTGTAAGCACTCTGTCACCTCCTCTCGGACTTTTAGGGATGTGTTAGAGAATCAGGAAACTTAAATCCACTATATTCGAGAAATGTTTCTCATGGAAATGGCGTGCCACAGGGTATTTAGGGTCATTGTTTGTGATGGCTCTGAGATAATCTAGGATCCTTTTCTTCGCCTACAGGTCGTGCTCCCAATATATAATAACTTACAAGTGCATTCAATGGCATACAGAACGAAATTCGTACTGAACGTAAGGAATTGTGTGATCTTTTAGTAACTCCCCTGTACTCCAGGACTACCCTAAACTTAATATGTCAACACGCCTTACAATGGCCACAGGGAAAAAACCCTATAAGGCCATGGCTGGCGGTCATGGAGTATTTGGTAATCTCATTTTTGACCACCAGGTCTCGGATATTTCTATCGCGTCTATATGTTATATTCGGTCTCTCAGGTTTTCAGGTTTTAATGTCTTTATTTCGATGATAAAATCATAAAAGACAAATTAAGAACATTCATAAACAAATCAAAAACCACCGCAGCATACAAACAATTATGTAAAGATAAACTTAGACATATTATCAAATTTACACTAAGACTAAAACCACAATTAAAAAGTTATTAAACATTTGTAAGTTCCACAAGACATAAATAAGCCTGAATTTAGAAATACAATAAACACACAGAGGAAAAAATAAATAAAAAATAAAAAAAACATTTCAAGATATAATTAAGAAAGGGTTAAGTTCCTTCTGACTCTGATTGCCCAAGCCCAGCCTAAGAATTTGGCCAAGCATATCACAATGATTTCAGAGGTGTTTGTTTTCAGGGCCCATATAGCGTCCGAAGATTTTCTGTAGGGTAATCGTTTAAAAAGGGGTTTTAACCACTTGGAACGGGGTTCTGTGTATTGAGGACAGGCAAACAGTAAATGACCCTCGGTTTCTTTATGGTCAGGGCAACAGCTACAAAAGCTTGAAGAGGTTCTACCCCAGGATGAAGTAAAAGAATTCAAGGGTAATGAGCCCACCCGGAATTGATGATACAGTTTTTTATCCAACGGCCTGGTGATGGAATCCCAATAGGTCTCACGGTAAGGATCCAGCTTAAAGCTTAGAAAACACCCCGTTAGACACTCAGAACTAGAGGCGTGTACCAGGGAAAGGCGGGTTGAGGCCCAAAATAGATCCTTAAATTCCTTTTTCGAAGGAAAAGGGTTGGTACCTGGGGACACCCACAGATGAGTTAAGCCCATATCTAGGCTGTGGGGTTTTAGGTTTAAACCTATAATAACTGATAAAACCCCACTGAAAGAAAAATAGCCCTCACCGGTGAAAACATAATAAACACTGAAAAAACACCTGCACAACCACCAACTAAATGCCATTTAAAGAAAGGAAAAAGAAAGTGAAATAGTCATTTTGTTCTTACTGAAGGGGTCAATAAAATGTAACTTTGTTATACAAGCTAGCAGTATGAAAAACTGGCTAACATCATTCTGCTTGAGTTTTGTTCTTTAGGGATGCCACTAAAATATTGCTTCTTCTTCCTTTTATTTTTTTCAGTTTTATGACCTTTGGTCTAAAGATGCAGGGTTTAGTTTCATGTTTTAGATCTAGTTTATTATTTTATAAACTGTAGAGAATCAGGACATATCAAACTCATATTTGATATTTTGGCTGCATTTGATTCTTTCACTGATAGGTAAAATGGCTAGTTTCATAAAAATCTTTCCTAATATGTGTCATCACATTTACCCACAGAGAATGGGTAAAAACCCTTAATACATCAGACCATAGTTTCTAGTGGGTCAGTATTGATAGTAGGTGAATTGCCAACACCTCAGGCTTTAAACATTAAATGCAAAGTATAGTGACAAGTATATATATCACCAAGCATCTGGGATTGTGGTGAAAAAGTGACACCAGACTTTTGGAAAACATGGAATGCAGTGTCACTTGTTATGCTCTGCAAAAAAGGTTCTTTCCAAGTTCAACAAAGATTGGAGTGATATTGTTTGTATTTGCAGTGATTCAGCTATGTCTATAAAAAATTTGTGTGATGACCTGTCAAAATTGATACCCAAGCTGAAGTGATTCCCTGTAGGAGATCCTTGCCACTTGTTAGATGGTATGCTGAAAGCATCTTTACAATCTTCAGAGTTAATAAGGGATTCTATTGACTTCTTAGTCCATTCTGGTGCACTGTTTTCTTATGCCCAGGAACTAAAACGCAAATATTTATCATTTTGTGCTTTATGTGGCATCAAAGAAAGAGTCATCCCAACTTTGTCCCTTAGCTGACGGTTCTCAGCCCAAGGAGCTATGAATGCTGAGAGGGCTTTTTCACAGAATTTTACATGGGAAGGAATGCGCGAGTGCACATGACCAAAGACTCACTGAAGAAGTATTGTATGGTGTACTACAATAAGATTAATTTGCAAAAATCTCTTTGGACCTCATAGACACTATACGTACACTGTCTATATACCATGTTCTTTCACTGCGGAAAGCAAGCAATGATAAAAACAAAACGTTCCATAAACACCGGAAAAACACTTTTTCTGTTGTTTTTAGTGGTGTGAAAATGTGTAACCACTGAAAACAACTGTTTTTTAAGATATTGAAAACACTGAATAAACCCCACCTGAATTTACCAAAAATAGAAACTGAAAACAGGACAGCCTACCCATATCGCACAGACTCTTTTTCACCGAGCAGAGCCATGGGATTCGCTCAGAACCCCCCATGGCCTTCACTTCTGCTAGCTCTTTTGCAAAAAGTACAAGATCCTCAGAGGTCCATAAGCGCCTCCAAGTAGACACTACTCTAAATCTTGCCATGTCCGTGATTGGCAGACAACCCATATCATGGCAGAGAGGGGTCAATGGGGTGGATTGGGGTAACCCTACCAAGTTACGAAGAAATCTACACTGAGTTCTATATAGACTCGAAAGATCCATAAACCCCCATAGCTCTGCCCCGTAAAGTGTGGCTGTATTTATTTTGGTGTCATATATTCTCAGGGCAGGAATAACCCGTTTTGTGATAGATTTTTTCTGCTCGCGCAGAAGGCATCCAGTCAATTGGGCAAGTTTTAGCTGCTGGGTCGCTATTTGATCTTTCCAAGACAGACGACGATCCAAAGTGACCCCCAGATACGTCAATGGTTTCAACTTGTTCCAAGTTGACCCCACTCATTTGTACGCTGCTACGTATTAGATTTTTCCTGGATAAAACCATAAACTTGGTTTTACCCACATTTATCTGGAGGTCATTTTTTTTACAAAACTCCTCAAAACGGTTTAAGGCCCGCTGTAGGCCTCCCCGGGTCTTTGATAGGAGTAGGGTGTCGTCGGCAAAGATCAGCATAGGAAATTTGGTCCCCGCCAAAGATGGAGCATCGGTGTGGGTGGACATGAAAAATGTAACTACTTGGTCAATAAAGAGTAAAAAAAGGGTGGGAGCGAGAACGCACCCCTGACGGACTCCTCGTGTTACTGGAAACGAGTCTGTAAATTGACCTTGTGCTCCCCACCTTACCCTGGCGAAGTTCTCGTCGTGTAGTCTAATAATCATCTCAACTAATTCACCCGGCATACCCAGATCCCTCAGAACCTGCCATAATTTTCCCCTTGGTACCAGATCGAAGGCTGACTTCAGATCTATAAAGGCAGCAAAGATAGTGCCACCACCAAGCGTGACAACCTTCCAAAAGATCATACAGAAACGTAGCACCTGATCAATGGTACTTATACCAGATCTAAAGCCCGCCTGCATTGGGGACAGTATATTTTCAAGATCCATCCACCCCTGCACTCTCGCCAGGATCATGCGAGCGAAAACTTTTTGGAAACAATCAATTAAACTAATCGGGCGATAGTTGCCTGGGTTTGATCTGTCTCCCTTTTTATGTATGGGGACAATCTCAGCCCCCTTCCATGTTTTGGGGATACAGGCACCTCTCGCTATTGCATTAGCTATATTTGTTAAATAAGGTACCCAAAGGGCTGTGTTGGCCCTAAACAGATCAGCTGGGATTTGATCCAACCCAGGGGCTTTCCCCCGCTTTGTCAAGCCTAAAGCTATCTCCGTTTCAGTTTCAGTGAAGGTCATGATCGTATCACAAGGGGGCATTACATGTAACAGGTTCAGTGTGGGCGGAGGATCAGCGACCTCTGAGTAAAATTGGGAAGAATAATAGTTTATCCAGGCTTCAGGGGATACATGATTGACTGGGATACGAAAGTCACCGTCCTTACCACATTTGACAATATCCCAGAATTTAGTCTGATTGTTAGACTTACTGGCATCCAAAAGATCCGCCCAATAATCATCTTCCCACGCCCTCTTTGCTTCCCATTGTACTCTTTTATACCATTGCCTAGCCGCCTTTACTGTACTCATGTTTCTGGATTTGACTTTCTCAATTAATGAACTATGGGCCTCCCTACACTCTTTGTTGTACCATTTTGCTCTTGAGGCTTGCAAATGCCCAGTACCTTTCTTGCAGGGTTTCGAGAGAAGTTGTTTAAGCTCGAAAAAACATTTATCATGCATGCCCATAATCTTATCTAGTTCAGTATGACCCCTCCCAACAGCATCAGTCGTCATATTATTTAGTGCAAGCTTCACCACATTTTCTATACTAGCCTGTATAGTTGCATCACTTGATATAGTGGACCATTTCAGTCTCCTCCGATCATTTGATAAGGTTATAACCCCTTGCCCCCTAGGAGCTGGTCCTGCCAGTTTTATCAGATCATACATTTTAAGTTTCATAGACAGCGGATTATGATCACTTTCCGGACGCATAACAATTTTCATATCAACAATTAGGCTCCAGAGTTCCATTTTTAAGAAAATATAGTCAATACGACTTTTTCTCACACCATTATCAAATGTGAAGTTGGCGCCAGTGTCCGATTTGGTACGACCATTTACAGCCCTTAATCCCCAGGTAAGACAGAAAGCAGTCCAGCTCAGGGTGGCCTCCGTTGCTTTAACAGGTGTTTGATTCGTTAGTTCCGGGATTTTCCAAGTTGCATCCTCTACAAACCCCCAGTTATCCTCAGGCAAATAGAGTGGCTCGATAGTACAGTTTATATCACCAGCTAACATGATAAATGTTCCCTTATTCCAGCCGGTTAAAAGATTGTCCAGGACACCTATCAGCTGGGGGCATCGGCCGCCAGGAAGGCCTCGAGAATAAATATTAATAATAAGCATATCCTGTCCCCCTGCCTTGCGCAACCTAATCGCCAAAATATCAGGATTTTCCACATACAATTCGGAAACTGAATAACCCCAAGCCTGTTTTACCCACGTTGTCAGTCCCCCTGATGCACGCCCTTTATTACTCTTTATTGCGGGTTTGAAAAAATGTATAAACCCAGCTTTGTATATGGGTGCTGTAGCCCAGGTTTCTTGTAGTAACACGACCTCATATTTATCAATGAACTCTAACCAATCCTCAGAGTCCAGACGGGTCTTTACTCCAGCTACATTCCAGGACACAATGTTAGATATCAATGTATCGGATTCTGCAGGGTTATTACTGACATTGGGGGGGGAGTGGAAATTAGGTAAACTGACACTTGTTGGCCTATTACTGGCTCTATTTTCTTCTATTTTAATAATCGGTGCCCTTTCCCCAACTGGCGCAACCGGTATTCTAGCTTTCTTATGGGACGTAGACTGGTAGTCCAAATCTAATTCCATAACAGGGTTGGGTGAATATTGCATTACTTCCCCCTTCTCAATAGACAGGTTAGATGACAGGCTGGGTGAACACAGTCAATCTAGCCATTCTAAGTCTGACAGCACCTCAAAATGGTTAAAGAGCGGGGGGTATTGTTGGGGATAGGGTGTTATCGGCTCTCGGGACCTCCCCCCTCTCGTTTTCCACTGATTGGGGCCCATGGGATAGTTAGTGTGGGTGTGGGGGTAGAAATAGGCAAGGTCCAAAGTCTGTACGTCACCTAGACGGGCGAACCTTGCTTTCCTTCGAATTCTGTCCACCACCCAGGGATCTTTGAAAGAAATCAAAATACAGTCCCCTTCTAGATCTTTTGAGCCCTTGCCCACATAATCGACTCTCCTTACATAGAGGATTTCGGTGGGGGATGAGGGTGGGAGAGGACGGTGTTTGTTTAACCAAAATATAACCTTATTCCTCAAGTCCCCTTGGGTCTCTTTAGTGCCATCTCTTAGAGGGGCCACCCCAGTTAAAACGATGGTGTATTGGGACGCTTCTGGTGGTAAATTAACTCTGGGTGTTGGTCGTGTTTTTCGGTTGTCCATCCTCTGAGACCTGGATGGTTGGAAGTTGTTTTGGTCTTTACCCATTGTTGGTAATTGTACTGGGGTATTATTTGCTTGATTTGGCGTGCCATTCGGCAAGAGATGTTTCACTGGGGCATTAATAGCAGTTAATGGGCGTTTATCCCATGGAGTTCCCTTTGCGGGAGCTCTATTAACAGTGGTCAGGGTGGCTGCAGGTTTTGTCCCCAATAGGGGTTTGTTATTATTAGCAGCAGAAATCCCAGCAGGTACAGACTTATTAGCAGGGATCACTGTGGGTTTACCTGCTTGTTGGTTTGTGCCCCGAGTTGAATCACAGGCCCCCATCCCAGTAACCGGTGTTGTTAGTTTTTGCAAAAGACCCAAGTTGGTATTAACAGCTAATTCCAATACATCTATTTTGGCGGTCATCAACCTTGTTCTTTCTAAGACCGGGAGCAGTATAGTTTTTAATAGCGCTTCCATCTTGGCCAATAAGATTTCATCGCTGCTAAGACAGGTTGGGCAAGGATTTGATGACCCAGAAGGAGCTAATGAGGGGCAATACACCATTGGGAGACCTTGGTGGGGCTGGGAGAGAGATAAGCTCGCACCATTGGTGAGATCAATTTTGGGTTGTTTTTGGACCTTTTCCCCCTGTGGACTCGAAACATGTTTTCTTTTCCGGGATGTTGGGTTTATACTATTTTGTGGCAAGTTAGACACGCTGGTGGGAGTAGGAACATAAGATTTGGATGCATCAGACGGGCTGCATTCCTCATCCTCAATATACTGACTATCATCCTCATAGCTTGTCCGATTAGTATATGAGTTCTGTTCCCTGTCATCATGGGGTGGAGATATGATAACTCCATCTCCATCTACATGAACTATCGCCTCTGTCTCTGTGGTAGAAATACAATTAAAAGCAGCATTAGATACAGGGCTTTTAACATGGGCTAGGGCACCAATTGAAGAACGCTTCCCAGTAACTAAATCCAGGGACAATCTATGTTCTACCATTTCAATTTCCTTTTCCAGGATTCCTGTCGCTCTGGTGATAAAAGCATCGAGGGGACCAGAAACAACACCCTTGGAAGTTTGTATATGGACTAAGCGTTGTTTTCCAGATCTTAATGCCATGATTGGGAGCTAAGTGGGATGGTATATGAAAGTAAAATATAAATATTGATACGTCCACTATGCCACCTAAAAAATACCAGTAGAGCCCCTCTCTAGTTAATAAAATACGGCTAGATACCACACATGACAAATAGTATAAGACAAAATATAATTTTGACCAGGACTCTGGGCCCAACCCAACCTTGTCCGACCACGGACGGCCACAGACGGTCCCGCCCTTGTCCCGGGCTTCTCCCGGCGCTACCGCGCGCTACCGCGCTGCGGTGAATGCAGTGTCAATTTATATACAACTGAAGGGGAGGGGGAGGAGCAGACAGGGAGAGCGGCCCAGGTGCTCTCAATTCGGGCAGGCAAGCGCTCCTGGGAGCAGTAGTCCGGCTCCTGCGCCTGCTTTCGCTCGCAGCCCCGCCTGTCACTCTCCTTCTCCGGACACCGTCTTGAGGTTAATTTTCCAAATCCACCCCAAACGAAGCGGGACCCGCGGAGCGGGTACCGCGAGAGGTAGGCTGTTCCTGCTAATATTTACAAGCACTCCGTCCTCACGTTAGCTGCTAAGCACAGAAAATGCGTCCCAGTGCAAGTCCAGAGCACAAGAGTTTTAAGTCCCAGGGGAGGGGGAGGAGCAGACAGGGAGAGCGGCCCAGGTGCTCTCAATTCGGGCAGGCAAGCGCTCCTGGGAGCAGTAGTCCGGCTCCTGCGCCTGCTTTCGCTCGCAGCCCCGCCTGTCACTCTCCTTCTCCGGACACCGTCTTGAGGTTAATTTTCCAAATCCACCCCAAACGAAGCGGGACCCGCGGAGCGGGTACCGCGAGAGGTAGGCTGTTCCTGCTAATATTTACAAGCACTCCGTCCTCACGTTAGCTGCTAAGCACAGAAAATGCGTCCCAGTGCAAGTCCAGAGCACAAGAGTTTTAAGTCCCAGGGGAGGGGGAGGAGCAGACAGGGAGAGCGGCCCAGGTGCTCTCAATTCGGGCAGGCAAGCGCTCCTGGGAGCAGTAGTCCGGCTCCTGCGCCTCCTTTCGCTCGCAGCCCCGCCTGTCACTCTCCTTCTCCGGACACCGTCTTGAGGTTAATTTTCCAAATCCACCCCAAACGAAGCGGGACCCGCGGAGCGGGTACCGCGAGAGGTAGGCTGTTCCTGCTAATATTTACAAGCACTCCGTCCTCACGTTAGCTGCTAAGCACAGAAAATGCGGTCTCTCAGTTGTGGTTTCACCTATGACACCGTCAGTTTTCAAGATATCCCAATGTCTGGCCAGAATGCGTTTGATTTTCTGGGAGTCAGAGTTGTATGTAAGAATCATGCGTGCGTTATCATGCGTGCGTTTTCGCTCTCTCCCTCATCACATGTCTCCGGCTTATTTAACAAGGTAAGTGTTCTGTCCACTCCTTCTGTTCTGTCTCCTGCTTTGTTTAGGACCCAGTTGGGATAACCCCTGGATCTGAACCTGCTGATGATAGTCTTACTCTCCTCGATGTAAGCTTCAGCATTGTTACAATTCCTTTTAGCCCTCAGCAGCTCTCCATAGGGTATACTCCATGTGAGTGCCTCTGGGTGACTGCTGAGGGCATGCAGGACACTGTTCCCTGCCGTGGCCTTCCGAAATAGAGAAGTGCTTATCTTTCCCTGTTTAATCTAAAGGTTGACATCTAGATACTCAGCTTTGGTAGCAGCAATGCTGCCACTAAGAAGGATGTTGTATGTGTTGGTGTTGAGTTTCTCAATTAATTCCTGTGCCTCGCCCTGAGAGCTCCTCCAGATGATGAATAAGTCATCAATGTAATGAAGCCATATGATGACTTTCTGGAGGTCCTCTTTAAGGGTGGCACTGGCAAAGATTTCTTCCTCCCAGTAACCCATGAATAAGTTGGCAAAACTGGGAGCAAAGCAAGAGCCCATTGCTGTGCCAGTGACCTGCCTGTAGGGGGCACCGTTAAATGAGAAAATGTTGTTCTTAAGGCAAAAATCTGTCATCTCTATGATCATGCAACTGTGTTCCCGGTACCTCAATGGTCTATGTTTGAGAAAATGGTCACACGCTTCCAGACCCTGCTGGTGGTCAATTATGGTATATAGCGAGTGTACATCTAAGACAATCATGAGATTATCAGGATTCCATACCAGGTTTTCCCTTATATAGCTTGACAATTGTGTGTCAAAATCCCTCAAAAAGTGATCAACATATTTTGAAATATGTTCTGTGATACTCCCTATAGATGATACGATGGGGCGTCCAGGTGGTCTACTGCTATCCTTGTGGAGTTTGGGCAGAAGGTACAGTATGGGGAGTTTGGGATGATCTTTCTTAAGGTAACAAAACTCCTCCCACTCCAGGAGACCCTTGTCCCTCCAGGTTGTCAACTTGTCCCATATGTCAGTGATATTGTGCTTATATATCTCGTAGGAGACATGTATGTAAAATCTGTTATCATCGAGTTGGCGTAAGGCCTCATTAATGTAGTCATTCCTGTCAAGGATAACTACATTCCCACCCTTGTCCGCTGGACGGATGACAATGTTAGATTCCTCTGTAAGTGCCTTGAATGCCTGTCTCTGTGCTGGAGAGAGATTGGTGTTGAAAACTCTCTGTTGTTTACTAGTCTTGAGTCTCAGGTCCATGAGCGCCTTAATGGTACAATCATGGAATGTATCGATATTGTCATGCGGGAGTAAGGGTAGAAAAGTTGACTTGACTTTGAAGTCTGTACGTGCAGCTGCATCTCGTTCTATCTCCATGCCCTCAAGTGTTTGAGTGGCTCCAATCTGTTCACTTCTTTTGTCGCTGCTCTGCTCCAGTTCAACCATGGTAATAAGTGTATCTACGTCACTGATCATGAGATTGCTGTCTACCTCACCTTTGCTACTTCTCCTACTGTGATTTTTTCCCAGTCTCTTCAATATATGCAATTCTTTTTAATTTTAGTTTCCTAAGATATTTGAAGACATCAATTCTAGTGTTAGTGTAATTAAAAGGGAATAAGGGACAGAAGGAGAGCCCCAAACACAGTCTGTTTTTCCACATCACTCATAAGTCTTTTGGAAAGGTTAACAACAGTTCTGTTGAACATTTTCAAATCCGTTAGTAGTTCTTGTTGGAGCGTGCCTTGGGATTTCCCATTGCGCCCCTTCCTCTGCCTGTGTTGCCAGCGTTCTTGGAGTCTCTTTTTTTTCTGTTTCGATGTTTCCCTGTCCTCTGCCTCAACCTCATTCCCGTGGTCTCGGTGGTGGGTTGTCCCTCAATATTTGTCAACCCTTCCTTTGGACCCGAAACGCGTCTAAAAAATGTACTTGTCTTGGGTTGCGATCTTCTCCTGATGTATTCCCTCCAGAGATGTCAGATTCTGTGTCACTAATAGTTGAATTCTCTGTGACT
This sequence comes from Lissotriton helveticus, assembly GCF_964261635.1. NCBI lineage: Eukaryota > Metazoa > Chordata > Amphibia > Caudata > Salamandridae > Lissotriton > Lissotriton helveticus. The sequence goes on from NC_136063.1 coordinate 180,821,383, forward strand.
ATATTTGTTGTAATGTCCCGAGTTACCTCAACGTTGGAATTTTGGGTTGTATACAAATGATCATATTTCTTACTGAAGGTAAGTATCCTGCCACTCTCGTGGTCAACGTAGTCGTGATTCAATTTTCTTTGCTTTCTCACTTTGATTTCTTCTTCGTATTTCTTAAGACGTTCTTTCATTGGGTCGAGTTTTTTTTTTTTTGGTTAAAAACTTTTATTGAGCAACAAAATCATGTGTACAGAGATGGGCCTACAACCACACGGGCTGGCCGCTAAAATCGGAGCATAACACGGTATAAAACAGTGGTCGCCACTCTGGCGGTCAGGCACAATCCGGATAGAAAATGTCGCCCACAATATGGAACAGGATAAGACATTTTTCTTATTTTAAAAAACAACAAACAACAAAAACAAGGCGAAGGAGTTATACACAGAGAGTCAGCCCTGGAGGGGGGGGGAAACGTCACTAAGCAGGAATACAAAGTCACAATCAGTAGGCTAAGTCAAGGCGGGGGGACAGCGGGGAGGTCAATCAAACCAAAGGACAATATACAAAAGTTCAGGAACGCCAATCTAGGGTGACAAGGGAATATCAGGGGCCTCCACCAGGGGAGGAGCACAAATAAATCAAACCAAAGGACAGTATACAAAAGTTCAGGAACGCCAACCTAGGGTGACAAGGGAACATCAGGGGCCTCCACCAGGGGAGGAGCACAAATATCCCCGCGATAGGCATTCCACTGACACCAGATCTTCGTCCATGCCCTAGGTCTGCCCCTGGCTGTGTAGACAGTCTTTTCACGGAACATAGACCAGTCCATGTTTTCTTCCCACACGGAGACAGTGGGGGGCCTGTGCGAGCCCCAAAGTTGCGCTATGTCCCGTTTCGCCACCATATACCCCAGGGTCGCCCACCTGGTTTGGGCCACAGAACAATCGGTAGGTTCCCAAACATTCAACAAACATCTCCTTGCCTCCGGCACCAGGGCAATTCCAGTCACAGCAGCCATCACCGCAAGTACCCCCGTCCAATAGGCAGCCACCCTCGGACACTCCCAAAGAATGTGGAGAAACGTGGCACTCATCCCACACCCACGCTTGCAGAGGCCATCCGGGGAAAAACCCATCACAACCAAACGAGGACCAGTAACATACACCCGGTGGAGGATCTTGAGCTGAACAAGACGGAGACGGGCCGGAATGGCGACCTCCTTTGGAGAAGATAGCGCCAATTGCCAATCCTCGTCATCCAATTCCAGCCCGTCGCCGACCCACGCCTCCCGAAGTCGAACGAGCAAGTCCGTGCGATTGTGAATAAGCTTCTTATAAATCAAGGAGATAGTGCTATCAGGGATATGGCCGTCCAGGATACGATCTTCGAGGGGGGAGGACTCGGGGACCGCGGTACCGGAAGGCAGAACAGAAGTGAGGGCATGACGGACCTGTAAATATCAAAAAAATTCCCTATCACTCAGGTCATAATCATTCCGAAGGGCCACGAAGGACTTTACCGTTCCATTCGCACACACGTCACCCACTCTACAGATCCCAATCATGTCCCAGCGGTCAAACCCCTTCGTTGTCCACAGACATCCCAAAAGCTCAGACGCGAAAAGCGGAGTCGCCAGCGTCAATCGTTCATCCCACCCTAAGCTCACATTCGCAGCGCGCCACACACGAACCGCGATTCTAGTCGGTCCCGTAAGGTGGAGCCCAGACGACCTAGAGTAAAGCGCTCTATTAAAGTCACCACCCGGTAGCTGGAGTCTGTCCATTTCAAAAGCCGGATCCGGACCCGGGGAATACATCGAATGGTTAATGGCAGACAGTTGCGTAGCCCAATAATATCTCCTGATATCAGGAAGTGCTATGCCCCCGTCATACCAAGGGATGGTGAGCTTCGCAAGTGCAATACGTGGGCGCCCGTCCCAAATCAGTTGCCTTTGTAGACTCTCGACCTCACGGAAATAAGTAGCGGGGATATCGTCATAGCAATTCTGGAGCGCGTAAAGGAATCGCGGCAAGGACATCATCTTGAAAAGGGCGGCCCTGCCCAGCGGCGACAAGGGTAATTTACGCCAGCGAGCCACGTCCAGCCTCAATCTATGAAGCGGGGGAAGGAGATTACGTTCAAATCTGAGCGACGAATCCAATGTAATAAAAACCCCCAAGTATTTGAAACCGGACTGAACAACCTGGATGGGAAATCTATTCGGCAACGGGGGCAGATCACCCGAAATAGCATAGACGCAGGATTTAGCCCAGTTTATAATCAAACCAGAATTCCTACCAAACGAGGCGAGAACGTCAAACAGGACATTCAAAGATTTACGCGGGGAAGTAAGATAAAGAAGAATGTCGTCCGCATAAAGCGAAACACGGTCCTCAAAATCTGGGGACCAACGTATACCCTTGAGAGAAGGTTCCCAGTGAATCTACGCAGCTAGCGGCTCTAACGCGAGAGCAAAAAGTAGTGGAGACAAGGGGCACCCCTGTCTGGTCCCCCTACCAAGGGGAAAGGGAGCCGACACTCGACCGTTAACCACGACCTGTGCCAGGGGGTCGGTATACAGCAGCTTCACCCACCCGATGAACCCCGGGCCAAAACCAAACTTCTCAAGAGCCGCCCAAAGGTAGGGCCACTCTATCGTGTCGAAGGCCATCGAGGCATCCAAAGAAGCCAAAATGGCCGGCTCCGTCAGAAGCCCCGCCCTCGCGATGGCTCCATGAAGGCAACGCAGATTAAGAGCTGTGTTACGGTGCGGGATAAATCCGGATTGGTCCGGATGAATCAAGTCACTAATGACCGTTAGGAGGCGAGTAGCCAGGACCTTGACAAGAACCTTAGGCTCGACATTTAACAGGGAGATGGGTCTATATGACGAACAAAGATCCCGGGGCTTACCATCTTTAGGAATTACCACAATCGTGGCCAGACGCTGGTCATAAGGGAGAGCACCCCGCTCACGGGACTCCGAAAACATTGTTCGAAGATAGGGCGCAATCCGATCAGGGCGCAGTTTGTATAACTCGATTGGCAAACCGTTCGGGCCCAAAGCCTTGCCCGAACGGAGAGAGCGAATAGCAGTCGCGATTTCATCCGTAGAGAACGGGGCCTCCATGGAGGACCGCTCCAAGTCGGAGAGGCAGGGCAAAGCTATGTCGCGCAGCAAGAGGCGAGAGTCGTCTTCGTCCCTTACCGACACTGGGGAGTAAACCGCATGAAAGTAGTCCGCAAAACATTCCACTATTCCAACCGGGTCCGTCACCCGCACACCATTCAAAGTCTGAATCACAGGCACCACTCGATTCGCCCTCTCTTTCTTGTCCAACCAGGCAAGTAACTTACCCGCTTTGTCCCCAACATCATACAGACGACCCTGTTGCTCCCTAAACATCATTTTGGCCGCATCTGTGACCAGAGACTTATAGGCAAATTGCTTCAGACCCAGGGCATGGAGTTTGGCACGAGTGACACCCGATTCCATGTCAGCTTCCATATCAAGTATTTCCATCTCAAGATCCACCACCTCCCGATTCCTTGCCTTTTTGGTTTCAGCAATAAGAGACAGAGCCTGCCCACGAATTACTGTCTTAAAAGCCTCCCATAGGGACACAGCAGAAGAGACAGACCCCTCGTTATCCAGAAAGTAATTGTCCAGGGACGTAATCAATTGACCACGGGTCTCAGGGGAGGCCAGGTACCAAGGGTTGATAGGAGCCACCCGGCCCACCGCCTCCACCCCCACATCGAAACAGAGCCAGAGTGGAGAATGGTCTGAGATGCCCCGGGGGAGGTGCCTAATCTCCCGGACAGCCGACGACTGTTCAGCTGGCATGAGGAAGTAATCTAATCTAGACAAACTCCCATGGGCCCCAGAGTGGGAAGTATACTGAAGTTGAGTGGGGTGCATGAGTCTCCTGCAGTCCACCAAACCAAAGGTATCCAAAAAGCCACCCAGCCATAAATGGGTCGAAAGAATATCCCTAGGGGGGTAACGATCACTCAGACCAGAGAGAACAGAATTAAAGTCTCCAGCCATTAAAAGAGCACCATCAGGGAGTCCCAACAAAACTCGGCCCAAATCAGAGAAGGTAGAGGTCTGCAGGCCAGGGGGCACATAGACAGTGAACAGGGAAAGGGTCTTGCCCTCATATCGTCCCACGAGGACGGCATAGCGCCACCGATCATCGAGGATCACATCATCTATTGCAAGGGGAAGAGAAGCCCGGACAAGGATGCCCACCCCCCTAGAACCCGTTGTAAACCCTGAGTGCGCAACAAGACGATAGCCCCACCTATTCATCGCACGACAAGTATTGCCCACTAGGTGTGTCTCCTGCAGAAAGACAATATCGGGAGACAAACGTCGCAGGCATCGCAACACCACCCCTCGCTTTATACGATCCCCTAGACCATTGACATTCCATGAAATAAACCTCAACCCGCTACCCCCCATCCCACGAAGTAATGCAGAAACCACCCCCAATGAGCATGACACTGAAAGTACAAATAGCAAAATAGAATCGCCTTGAAAAAACAAAACACAAACTACAAACGCCACAACAACACCCCAGGAAACACCCCCCACCCTGCACCCCTGCAGTAGACAAAAAAGCCACCCCAACATGCAGTGTGCCTGTCGCCCAGAAACCCCCATTCTACAAAAAGACCCCAGAGGAGGAAAAGGCCCTGTCCCACCCGCCACCCCGACAGAAATAAGGGGAGAAGAGAGTACACAGAAAACAAATCACTCAAGTACAGAACCCAGGAAGAAATTACATAATACGGAAACCGGGGCCCAGATAACAAGTTCAACTCTCCACGCCACCCTCGGCACCACCCGGGTGCTCGGTGGGATCAGCGAAATTAGGCCGGTCCGGCAGAGAGTCCAGCCAGTCATTTACCGAATCAGGTCGATCAAAGAAAAGGGTCCGTTCATTGTACTCCACTCGCAGCCTGGTAGGAAAAAGCATGGCGTATCGCAGACCCAGGTCCCGAAGACGCTTCTTGACTCCACGGAAGCCCATTCGCTGCCTCTGCACCAGCTGTGAGAAGTCCGGATAGAAGTTCACCGTGGCATTTTCGAAGGCCACCGGGCCCTTAGCTCTCGAGGCCTGCAGGATAGCGTCTCGGTCCCTATAGTAAAAAAGTTTTGCGACAATGGGCCTCGGCGGGGCGCCCGGCTTGCCCTGGCCACCGGGAACACGATGGGCACGTTCCACCGCAAAGAATTTGCTCAATCAAGATGGAGAAAGGTAGTTTTGTATCAAGTCCTCAACCAGGAGATCAACAGAATGCGGATCAGGATTTTCCGGGACACCAATAACACGGACATTACAACGCCGTGCCCTGTTTTCAAAATCCTCCAAGCGCAGAGTCATGAAATCGTTCACCTTTCTGAGGTTTCCGATCTCCGTCTGTATCTCCGAGACGTCGGCCGTGAGGCTAGATGACTTGAGGTCCAATGACTTCACCTTCTCATTGGTTTTAGATAAGTCGGCCCGAATCAGGTTCACATCAATAGCCACAGTGTCAATTTTGTGGGCCAGAGCTTCATACTGTTGGCCGATGGTTTCTCTCATACCTGAGATGGCGCCCATGATGTCCTGCAGGGACGGCTCCGCCGAAGCCTCCGAAGGGTGCCCCACTGCACTCTGGCCAGACAAGGCGGCACCGGGGGACACCTTCGACTGTGTGTACCGGTCCATGATATTAGACTGGACCGGGCCCCCGCGAAGGGGCGTCTTGGTCTTCCGCCGCTCCTGGTCCCCCCTGCCAGTCATATCGGAGACCGCGTCCCCACGGGACCCACGCGACCTGGTGAAAATGGCCACAGGAAGACAGGGCGCCGGAGCCAGAAGTCAGCAGCGAGGGCAAGACGAGGTGCGAACCGGCCCAGAGGGACACGAAGCAGACAAAAGGCTCAACTGCGATCTCGCGCCGCTGGACTCAGTACCGGCCAGACACCTCCGTTGGAAGACAGAGCCTGAGTCAGAATCGAAACCGAAAGTTAAGAGGGGGACCCATGAGTCGAGTCCCCCTGCCGCTGTTGTTCAACTCCGACACGGCAACAGAGCCCCGCCAAGACCCGGGCGCGCCACCAAGGCGGGCCCCGAAAGTTTGAGTCGATGTAGCTTCGGTGCCCCTTGTCCAATTCAAAATCCGAAAACAATATTAAGATCAGCCCAGGTTCCTCTCCATTAATCCTTGTGAGAAATCAGGATATGTTCAGGATATCATGCCGGGAGTGGCGGGGGTCCGGAGAGCGCTGTGCTCACGCGGCCATCACGGATGCCCGCCAAGCTCCTCCTGGGTCGAGATTTTTGTTGAGTGTTTCAATGTCCATAATTTGTTGCAGTTCAGTCATAATATCCTTAATCTGTTTAAGTATCTCCTCCCTGTCCATCCCAGGCATACTTAATGAGTATTTCCAGCATCTTTCTGTATCCTGACTCCGAATGCTCAGACCATTCCTTGAGCATCTTGGGATTCAGTGCCTCATAAGTTGGGGTCATAAATATCCTTAATCCCCTTTGTGCCATTGCCTGATCAACATAGTTTGCAGGGAGATTGCCTCCCACCATTTGGATGTTTCCGTGCGTTTCAATTTCTCTAATTTTCATATTTTTTCTTCTAGAGGCTGTGTTTATGGATCAGGTTTGTCTGACTTGTCCTGTTTGCTAGTAGCCCCAGGCTTCCTGGTGAATAAGGTCAGAGCAGCCACTCTCCTCTCCGCTTCCTCTTCCATTATGCACCTCACTTGGACTAGTATTGAGGTTTATCCTGCCTATTGTCCCCTTTCCATAAAATGGTAAGTTCCCTTTGCCATATGCGTTATGTCCGTGTCTACTACCTGTAATGAGTATTACAGCGGGCACAGTAGTGTTGCAGGGTTTCTGTACTCACACAGAACTGTGCACAGAGGAGTGGAACCTCGGCAAATTAGGGTGTCCCAAAACTTACCTTAGCAACCAACTCACCCCTTACCGAGCTAGCTACAGTGTCTCATTGGACATATCAAACTCCCAATGTTTAGACAAACCAGAACATGAACTTACAGTACCTCAGGGTACGTGGGACTCATGAACACTCTTTCGTTATATTATCATTACAAACCAGAACATGGAGTAAAGAAGACACATGTGCATTTGAAATGTTTATTTACTAATGCCGTCTTCTCAGGCGCAGTATCTTAGATAATACAAGTATACTTATTATCAGTAGCAAAATTATCAGCATAGTTACTAAGACATAAAAAGCGAATGGTGACAGCATGTTAACATGCTGTAATGAATAAGAGTTAACAACACTTATATCTCACCCTCCCTAACACATATATTATATTATTAGCTAAGAAGGTCTCTTTGGGTTGTTTTAGGGCGGGCCCATACCTTAGTGTCCTAGCATGAAGGAATCACATCAGCATACACCAGCTCTCTCTGCATGTGCACCGCATCAAGTGTGTTAACAATTCTCGTGCAAAGCAATATCAATCCCGCCTCAACCCCAAGTTGGCAAAGGCTGCACTTGTGTTATGACTATGAAGGCGTGGAGATCAGACCTCATAACAATTCCATATCGTGTTGCTCCTGAAACTTCAGCACTCTCCGTGCAGACATGGTTTAACAAACAAAACTGATATCAGAGCAATAACATATTATTCTCACATACACCACGGCAAACCACTAGGTCGAAAGCTAAGTCAACAATTAAGGGTCGTGTGCAGAAGTTGCAAGAAAGGAAAAATGGCGTTTAAATCTCAAATGTACCTATGCTAACTTAACACGATATAAGGATATATAGGAGCTATACAACACCCCCCCATGATCCGAGAACGGACTAAATAAGATAACAGAAGTGCCATCACATGAGAGCAGAATCCAATTATAAACGAGCATGAATAAAAATTCAATTACAAAAACTAATGCTAAAAAATAGCCCACAAGTATAATGTGGCTCAAGCCAATAGGCAAGAAAAAAATGTCTTGACTAAAAGTCAATAAAATCAAGGAAATGCTATCAATCAGCATGTCAATTTGAGGCAGTGTCTATGATAAGACTGGATATGAAAAGTAAGCTGCAACAGCCTCCAGGAGGAAGTCACCGTCCTCATCCGAAAACAGTTCAGCCATCCAATTTAAAAGATGAAAGGAACATACGTGATCTTCCAGCACCGGATCCTCTATAACCATCAGAGGACAGCTCGGTGGGTTTTCAAGAAAACTTCGTTCCAAGAAATTTTGCGCTGCCGACAACACATCCCAGGGACCCATTAGTCCATGTGCCACCGCCAAGGCCATAATCCTTTCGTCAGAACAAACCAACTCGTGAGCAAAGATAGGACTCATCAGTTGATCAAAATCGACGTCAGAAGATATTGGTCCGCAGAGACACAAATCAATGGCCCAAAGGAAATCACAGGTCAGGCAGCGAAATACAGGCTGGACACAGGTGAAATAGGAGAACCGAAAAGATAATCCAAACGCCGTGCTTAGAGTCGCCAACGGCAGTGTGCCATAATAATCAAGCATGCGGTTGCGAAACCGCGTCAGTAGCAGCTGAGCGTGGTCTTGCACAGGAAGGGCATCCATATTTAAAAAGGCAGAAAACCACCAATGCGCCAGCCGCTAATGCAAGTAAAAACGGGAACCCTCCAAATAAGGACGAAAAAATAGAATGGAAGAAGGCAGGGATGACTCCAAAAATCTTCTCAAAGGAAGTCACGAGACCACCGCTAACAACTTTAAAAAAATGTGCTAGGCCCGTTGTGGAGGATGCGTTAAAGATAGAACGGACCATGGCTCCGAAATGCAAAGGCAAATCAGTGTTTAAAAGAGCCTGAACCTCCGTACGGGTGTTAGCAATGTGAAGCACGAAAGTTTCACGGGCCGAGCTCAAGGCCACCTCTTTCTGGGACAATAGAGCTCCTATTCTAGCCATGCCGCTGAATTCTGCTCCCAAGGTCGGTATCTGTGGCCAAATGGAAGACTCCCTATGTTCACGTGTGGGAGGATAAAGAACATTTCTGCAGCAAATAACTCGCTCACTTACTGTTACTATGAAAGCTATACCTTTAATTAAACCACAACAGATTTCATTATTGAGCATTAAATAACTACCATTCTCTAACAATTTAAATTCTAGAGGAAAGCACGTTAATGCTATTGTCAACAACTGCAAGCACTTTCTCAAGATTCGCCTGATCAATAGCCCTAAGGCGTGAAGCAGCCTCAATCTGTGACAGTTTCCAAATTCCATTGTAAACCCCATATAACCACCTTTTCGACCTGCCACTAGCTGGGCCTTTAATGAAATCATTTAAATCCACGTCTGCATTCAGTTTGGAAAGGTGATTCTTAACCGCAGGTAAAGTTGAATGTTTCAGCCAAGCCTGACACAACTTGCCCACAGAGTAAGAGGTGACAGTATGACTCAAATCAAACCGGGGATCAGATCTAACAGTCTTAAAACCGTCAGTTATATTCAAAAATCTTTTTTGGCAAGAATCAGCACTACGGTGCCAAAGCAGCCAACCCTTAGGATTCATACTGGAAATGTTAAAGGAGGAATTAAGAAGCAGAGCCTGTATATCTTTAATGGACAATCGAGTAAAATTACTCCAATCCTCATATTCCTCCAACTCCGGGAAAGACGGGGTGTTCAACCTTTTAGATGTAGCCAATCCAAAGCATGTGGTCTGGGAAATGGTTTCATTTAAAAACAACATATGATTCGGGATGAGACATGCACGGTGCAAAGCCTCAGTGCCTCGTACCTGCCAGGCCCTTGAACCCCAAACCGATTTAAGGTCTATGGTTTCCTTCCATAACTCATAGCCCCCAGTAACTAATTGATTTAGGAAGGCCTTCGAATACAACAATTTGGTATCGGTAAGTCTAACCTTGGACAGTGGCTGTCTTTGAAACCTAAAATAAAAGGACTCGGGATTGGACTGATTAAAGTCAGTGAAATAAGTATACTTTTTAAGAAACGTTTCTGAACTCCCTTGTGTAGGTGCCGGGCAATGTTCCCACTGAGTAAAATTAACAGCATCCCTTCGGGAAGATGTTTTGTGTAAGAAGTGATTGCCATAATGTTGGTAACAGAACAATTCACCATAATTAGCAGATTCTAAATATAAATCCTCAGCATCAAAAGCAGCATAGTATTTCAAATCAGAAAACAAACTTTCCACAGCATTAACATCCCAATCATCAGAACGAATGTTTTGTTTCACCACATCCCCCATATTCACTCTAAGTACATTAGGAACATTAACGACTTCCGTTGGGCCATGAATTTGAAACCGAACTGCATCCCACGCGATTCCATCCAGAACAGGCCAGGCTGTGATGTTAACCAAAGTCAAGTCTCTTTTTAATCTGTGTGTAGAATGTGAAGAGGAAAGTGGGGCCAAAGTTCCATTTAAATGAGTAATGCAAGTTCTCTCCTCGACATAGTGTCCATTCATAATTCAAAAAAAATAAAACACAAAACCAATTGACATAAAAAGGTAAACCGAAAAAAGGACCAGCCAAATGTATATCCAAGGAGGTATTAAAAAATGTTTTTTAAACAGGCTAGCATATACTGCAATTTGAGAGGGTTTTTTCGAGGCAAGGGAAGCAGAGTCAAATGAAAATCTGGATTCCGTGGCTAAACGAGCTTGCAGGTCAGGCATGGACAAATCAGTGGGGTATGTATAGTCCAATTCATCAACGTTAGTTCCGGGTAAATTATTTAATAATGGACTGGAAACAACAGGTAATTCGATGGCCACTTCAGGTTCAATATTAGAAGCAGTGGGCATGATTGAATTTCTCACAATGGAAGGACAGGAAACAGCTGGTGTCATGCTAAGAAGAATCGGCCACTCTGTGTATCTTGACATTGTCAATAGAAATAAACCTGTTTTCCTTACGACCTGGAAGTGGTGGTAAAATGACTGTTCTTGTGCCCTTCACTCCAAGCACTGGGACCGGAGCTCGATAGGAGGGACCAAACTCTTTCTTGTTGTCGATCTTCTCTCGAACCAGTTCTCCAACTTGGGGTAGCCAGCCAACTACCGGGATCTGCAACGCATCATCCGATGTGGAGGGCAAATGTTCCTTTGCAAGACTGTCTCTGGTCTTTTGTAGATTCTGTAAAACATAGCAATGTTCATCTGCGTCAAAGGAAGTGGCGCGAACCACAGAGTCTAGACCGTCAAGGTCAGGGACGTACATCTTGATGCCAAAGAGCATTTCGTATGGGGTCCGCCCACCCAGAGACCTTCTAGGGAGATTATTAAGAGCACGCTGCACGCCATAGAGGTGAGCCAGCCAGTTTCTGCCAGTGCCTATAACTCGGGCTGTCAAAGATTGCTTTAAATCACGGTTCATTCGTTCAACTACACTATTACCCTCAGGTCTGTAGGGTGACGAAAACTTGACTTGGACCCCCATCGAAGTCATGGCATCCTTATACGCCTTAGAGGCGAAAGCCGGACCCTGATCCGAATGGAAGGTACCACAGGCAAAAATCCCTATAAAGATACGCAAATCTCTAATGACAGTCCGTGAATCAGCGCTGCGATGTGGCCATACCCACACAAAGCGTGTGCATGAGTCAACTGCTACTAAGATGTACTTATACGCAGTATCAGATGAAAAAGGACCGCAGTGATCTAAATAAACACAGCCTAGTGGTTTATTAGAAATGTACAACTGAGTCTGTGGCGGACGCGTAGCAGTTGAAGGTTTAATCTGCTGGCATATGTCACAAAGAAGGACATAATCACGCGTCTGTTTGTACAGTCCCCGCCACCAGAAACGTTGTTGTAGTTGCGTTACAGTGGCTGAGATGCCCGCATGCGCAGACGCCACACCTTCATGAGCCGCTGTAATCAAGTCTGTTCTGCGATCCGAGTTGGGAATCAGCCGTTCCCCAACATCAGGAATTGTCACAAAAGGAACCTTTTCGGGACTTAAGTGGTATTTATACTTCGAAGGGAATCCCGAAGGATGTTTACTTCCCTTCTCAGAGGCAGCAATCGCTGCCAAGATGTCGCTATCAATCTTGGTTTTAGACCTAGTAACTGCTGCAACTAAGTATGTAGATACTGCTGATTTCGCCGCTTCATCAGCAAGCGAGTTGCCAACAGCGTGAACTCCTACGCGCTGATGACCGAGAGTATGAATCACATAAACGAGTGGCAACATAGCCTTAAGCTCTGCCACTCGAACCCAGATCATTTTATGTTTTATTGTGCTACCCTTGGAATCATGAAAATCATTTTGAATCCAAAAGAACAAGTTTTCATTGTAAGACTGGACACAGTAGTAAGAATCACTTACAATTAGAGTAGTAACACTTGGATCTGCGTACTCCAAAGCTAGTAAGAGAGCACGAAGCTCTGCCAATTGTGCGGTGCAATCGCCCAGGGGCAACGTGTGCACTTCCCTGGAAACGAACTCATCATTCAACATAGCACCGACCACAATGGCGCATGCGGAAACGTAGGCATGTTTAGAGCCATGCGCAACCTGCGCCGACCCATCAGTGTAAATGATGCAATGGAAGTCCTCCAAAGGTCGCATAGCCAGAGGAGCAGGATGAACGAATTCATACTGCAAGTACTCCTGCGACCGTAAGGAAGCGTCAAAAATAAATATGACATCCTTGGATGACAATGACGCTGCCCACTGAATCCACCGAGGGTGCAAAGCCTTTGAATTCGGTACACTGGCTTTCGTGACTGCCTCCAAATGAGGACAGGGTGTTACCACTAGCATGCGTTTCCCCTGAGACAGTGCTCGTTCCTTTAGAATTGCCATCTGTACAGCAGTTAAAACTTTTTCCACTGTGGAAAACCGCATCTCAGCCGAAGTGTACAAGTGTGACTTGTAAGCGATAGGTACTGTGTCACCTTCATTAAAAGTGAGGTATGTGAAACCCACCGTCCCGGGAATTATTCGTATTACCAGGTTGGTGTGGTTATCACGAGTCAGTAAATATTTCGAAGCGAGCAGATCAGCCTGCAAGGATTGCAAAATGGCTGAATGCTCAGGCAGCCAGCATGATTTTGAGAAAGTTGGTTGTATCAAAGCATACAAAGGCTTGATACGCTGGGCATAATCCGGAATGTAAGTTCTGCCGAAATTCAAAAAGCCCAGTAAAGATTGTAATTTTTTCAGTGTTGTTGGAGCGCGCAATTGTGCGCACTTCTCTAAGAAGTGAGGAGCCAAACCTCTACCTTCATTGTTGAGCTCATAGCCCAAAAACAACACTGTGTGTTCTGCAATGTGCGATTTTGCAAAATTAAATTTGTAACCCATGTCTGCAAAGGTACAAATTATGGAATTCACTCGACACAGATGCATCCAAATTTCGTCGTCTGTGAGATAAATATCATCCACATAAGAACATGCATCCGGATCGATTCCCTCCAATAGTGTGACTATTCTGGAGGTGAAGACCCCAGGACTATTTTTGTAGCCCATTGGGAGTCGCCGGAAGCATTTTTGCACACCAGCGGACGTAAAACTTGTCCATTGGGAGCTAAAGCCATCCAGTCTGTGGGCATAAAAACCATTGGAAATGTCAAGCGTTGTCTTGAAACGCTTACGCACTAGACTATCCACTAGGGCAGAGCCGTGAGTATTCTGTACTGCACAGTTACGGCAATGCGAGTTCAAATGCCGGTAATCCAATACCAAACGATATGATCCGTCAGGTTTGGTCACAGTAAAAAGGGGATTATTCATTGGTGACACACACGTTTCAATAACTCCCTGATATTCCAATTGTTCAAGGATTTCTGCGACGGCCGCTTTAGCTTCACGCCGTACGGGATATTGAGGCTGAGGCTGCGGCTCAGACCGCAAAGGAATTTCGTGGCATGGGGACAATTTGTCCCAACCACATTGGTTGCGGTAGAGAGCCGGTGCAAGAGCACGAGCCCACTCTTCTGCAAAATGCTGCGCATGCTCAGTTGAGACAGTGTGCGCGAAACTGGGAAGGATTACCTCCTCCCCTCGCGGCGCTGCGAGCACAAAAGGTGGGGGCCAGTCAGCCTCGGAAAGCAAAATGTCGTACGTAGACGAAAGGTTCTCCCAAAATACCCCTCTGACAGTACGCTGTATGTCACCTTCAATTAACAGGACAATTTCAAAAAGTCTTTCAGGGGGAGCCAATCTCGTATCGGCTGTTTCTATAACAACAAAAACTTCAGTCGCTGTCACCCTCAGTAGTGGACGGAGCGCCTCTCTGACTATGGTAATCTCCGCCGCGCTGTCCAGCAAGGTCAGAGCCCACGTCATGCGCTGTTAAGGCCGCGACTTTCTTCTTCGCAAACTGCGGACGCTTAGGCGTAGAATCCTCCTGCTTCACTGCGCCGTCTGTCTGGCGGGACTGACCACGTCCTTGCTGGCCACCACGTCCACGTCCACCCCCTCCTCCACCACCGGTCTTCTGGGCCGATGTTTCCTGAAAGGAACGAGGAGAGCGTTGATCAGAACCCTGAAAACGATCAGGTGATTTAATCATCGCGCGATCGCGCAAATCATAAACTCTGTCTGCCGGCGCAGGAGCTTGTATTGCAGGAACAGGATCCTGAGTTTGCCTAGTCTGCTTCCCCTGTGTCTGTTTTTTAGGCCAATTCTGTTTTTTGGACTTGGGCTGGACATCTGTCACTGCAGATTGTCCCTGAGGTTGTTTTTTATCCTTCACTGGAAAATATTTCAGACCTCTACTTGTGCGGCCAATTGTCTTATAAGCGGCCACCACAATCTTTGCTAACTGGCGGGGTTTGTCGGCATCGGGCAGAGCAGCCAAAGCATTCGACACCTGAAAGTTAACTGCATCTCCTTTAACATTGGAGAGAATGAGATCACTTACAATCTCAAAAGAACCACACAGGCGCATACCCAATTCAACCGCTGCCTCTGGACCGTGATCATTCTGAACACGTCTAATGATTTCAGGCAGAGCATTCATAGACGGGGTGCCGAAGCACCTCGTATAAACTGCCGCAAAAGTTTTTCCCCAGCTTTCACAGTCAGCAAGTTCAGGAGTAATATCCTTCGGTAGAGTAATCGTTAACATTCTATGTTTATCAGCAGGAGTAGAATTCGGAAAAACCGCCTCCAGTTGATCAAACTTCTCTGCTAGCCAGAATGGGAAGTCATCGTTGTCAACAGGACGCGCACCAAAAACCGAATTAACCATCACTGGATTGAGACGCATTCCGCCTCGTTCCATGGGAGCGGCCGCACCCCCCTGGGGACCACCAGGAAGATGTCGACCGATGTATTGCACTAAAGCACGAATCACGGAAATGGAAACAACATGTAGCCTGCGAATTTCTGCCAGGGTACAAGCCCCGTGATTCGGGTGCGGGGTAAAGCCACCCAACGCAGGCCAATTTGTACCTGGAATTGAGAGTGGACCTAACCTCGCAGCGGACAAAGAGTGGGGGAGGGCGCCATCAAACTAAACTCGATGCTGCCAATGATCAATAGGTATTTCCAATGCCCTGTACGGCGTATATTCAGCTGGGACATCCGAGGCGGTGTAGGAGTGGAACAAACCAGAATTAGCGTCCACAGCCGGAAACGTAACCCAAGAGTAAAACAACTCGTAAGGAAACGCCGGATCTGCACATACCACGAAAATCACAGCCATCCCATCTACTGGGACCTGGTACGTCTGAAGATGGTTGCGTACCGCTACGCAACTATGCTGCGCAATAGCCACCGCCGCCATGACAACACTGGAAACAAGAACACACAAAGAATACTTTGTAGCACAACTGGGTAGTAATTCAAAGAAACAGTTTAAGAAAGAATCAAGCTTGAATAAAGACCTATTTCAAAAAATAGGTAGGTTTCACCGACACCCCGTTTTCCGGAAACGGATGTGAAGGGGTTAAGGCATGAACGATAAACTACTCGAGTGTCATGATATAAGACCACCGAAACCGTTGGGCGCCATGTTGCAGGGTTTCTGTACTCACACAGAACTGTGCACAGAGGAGTGGAACCTCGGCAAATTAGGGTGTCCCAAAACTTACCTTAGCAACCAACTCACCCCTTACCGAGCTAGCTACAGTGTCTCATTGGACATATCAAACTCCCAATGTTTAGACAAACCAGAACATGAACTTACAGTACCTCAGGGTACGTGGGACTCATGAACACTCTTTCGTTATATTATCATTACAAACCAGAACATGGAGTAAAGAAGACACATGTGCATTTGAAATGTTTATTTACTAATGCCGTCTTCTCAGGCGCAGTATCTTAGATAATACAAGTATACTTATTATCAGTAGCAAAATTATCAGCATAGTTACTAAGACATAAAAAGCGAATGGTGACAGCATGTTAACATGCTGTAATGAATAAGAGTTAACAACACTTATATCTCACCCTCCCTAACACATATATTATATTATTAGCTAAGAAGGTCTCTTTGGGTTGTTTTAGGGCGGGCCCATACCTTAGTGCCCTAGCATGAAGGAATCACATCAGCATACACCAGCTCTCTCTGCATGTGCACCGCATCAAGTGTGTTAACAATTCTCGTGCAAAGCAATATCAATCCCGCCTCAACCCCAAGTTGGCAAAGGCTGCACTTGTGTTATGACTATGAAGGCGTGGAGATCAGACCTCATAACAATTCCATATCGTGTTGCTCCTGAAACTTCAGCACTCTCCGTGCAGACATGGTTTAACAAACAAAACTGATATCAGAGCAATAACATATTATTCTCACATACACCACGGCAAACCACTAGGTCGAAAGCTAAGTCAACAATTAAGGGTCGTGTGCAGAAGTTGCAAGAAAGGAAAAATGGCGTTTAAATCTCAAATGTACCTATGCTAACTTAACACGATATAAGGATATATAGGAGCTATACAACAGTAGCAATACACAGGATAAGTGTTGCACACACGTCATTTTGCTGATATGAGCCTCGAAAGTGCATACTGATGTCACAGCGGGTAAGTCACTAATGATAGTGGTATGCAGGTTACAGTTCACCGCAAAATAACCGCAAGTCTGCAGCCGCACTGTAGGTCACAATGGGGCACAAGTGAACAAACCCTCGTGGTAATAAGCAATACGCCAAGTTGGCACACACAACTGGCAGTGAATGCTCAGCTCACCGCTGCCCCGGGGAAGTAAAAACGGTCTGCGCTCGCCGATGCGTAACCCTAAAACCACCGACAAGGGACAGACAAGCCGAAAGCAGGCTTACCTTTGTGTGAACACCGCCGGGCTCGGAGGATGTCTTGCTATCCTGTGCAGTTAAAACGCGTGGCCGGTCCTGGTGCACTCCTCAATAGTATCCAAACCCAAGTTGCTCCTTTGGGAGTGCAGGGACCCAAGAAGGGTGGCGTACACGCCAGCAGAGCGTACCGGCAAACAATATCCCAAAACAGGATCCAATGACGTACGCTCTCAGGACAGAAGGCAGGACACCAATATAAAGTCCAAGTTTATTATGCCACGCATTTCGACTTGAAAAGCCTTGTTCACGTGTAACAGTGCACATCAAAAGAGGTAACTGATAAAGTTTCAGACAAGTAAACAAAATCAAGAAAGGACTGTGCCAAATGTCAAAAACCATGGCGGCCATGTTGTAGTGTTGCTTGTAATGAACATGTCTGCTTGTATTAGCTAAGGTCCTGCGCATGAGAACACGGCATTAGAAATAAATATTTCAAACTTACACATGTCTCATTTTACTCCCTGTTTTGGATTGGTATGAGAGTATAACGAAAGAGTGTTCATGTTTTCCACATTGCATGAGGTAACCTAAGTCGCATGTTCTGGGTTGTCTAATCATTGGTATTTTGGAAGAGCCAATGTGAGATTGATGCTAGTCTGGTAGGGGATTTTGGGTACCAAGGTGAGTTTTGGCACACCCTAATTCACAGAGGTCCCAAGTCTCTGTGCACAGTTCTGTGTAGGAGCAGAATCCCTGCAACAGTCATTCCAATTATACATTACACTGTACGTGCAATTATATACAAAACATATATGCACAATGTAAAAAACGCAGTGTAAGTTCTATCAAAAAATACATTAGGAGGCTACTACTGAATCAGAGAGCCCTCATGTGTATTAACAACTGGATCTGGATCCCCGTAACCCAGTATCTTGCAGGAAATACTGCCATGATGCGCCCAGAGGTGGCCAGTGCATTAATGAGAACACGGCAAAAAGTGCCAGTATCTATTTATAATGAATATCATCAGCTGGTAATCTACCTCAAATGGGTGGAGTAGATGAAGCACTTCCCCGTGTTAAACTCAACAAGAGGAAGGTTGCAATGTATATATAATTATAGTTGTTTTTTGTTTGTTAATAACTTTGGCACTGTTTGACGAATCTTCACGAAACTTTACAAAAAAAGCAAATTCACTTCAGCGCTTTCCTGGAAACTTTCAGGGTGATCCGTCAAGCAGGGGCTGAGACAGCGTTATTGCAAAAACCGTTGAATGGAATCCCACTAAATTTGGCTAGAAGCTATATATATATATATATTCACTAAAAAACCATAGGTTTCACACGTTATAGTTTGCTGGACATTTCACTCATACAAAACCATTGAAATTCCCCTGTTATAGTTAGTTCAGCTAACTATAACTCGCGCGCCCACAATGCACTGCTGATGACGTCACATATTACATCACTCATGACATGGTCAGTGACATCACTCATGACATCACTGATCACATCTCAAATGACATCACTGATGACATCATCAAGTGAATGTGTGTTTTTCTGAAATTTAAATATGTTTTATATATGTATATCTCAAGGTGGATGGAATAATAAATGGGTATATAAGTGTCTAAATGGATGAATTTTTGTAAAATTGATTGTATAACTGACTGATTAATTGTATCTTATTGAATACATGGGTTAGTGAGTAATGTTTAAATATGTAAATATCTGTATCAGTCTCACACTTTGTGAATAAGTGGCTGCATGGGTTGGTGAGTAGCTACATGAGTGTCTATATAGGTTACTAGCAGCCCATCCCGACGTTGTCCGGGTATAAATTGCTGCCAGCCAGTAGTATATTGTTTTGTATGAATTCGTTTAGATAGCATTTCTTATCTGTGACAGGCATGTGAAACGCTCCGATTCACAGTGCACTACTGATGTACTTGAGAGTGAGCATTCAGTAGTGTGTGAACTCGAGTTTCCCTTCTTTATTTTTCCTTGCAATATTATATAGCGCGAACTCGACAACATGGCATGAGCACAATTTACATTACAGAAGAACACATAAAGCAATTTGTCTGGAATCACAGGATGTTAAGCTGATGCCGAGATTCGAACGTAGCTCCCCAGCTCTAAAGTTCGCAATTCTAGAACTTGTGGCGGGAGGTTGTCTAAAAGTGTATGTCGGTGCTGGCCATCAATGAGAGAGACCTGTGCATTTTTCAAATGGGTGGTGAAAAGATATGAGTATGTTGCTGGAGATGTGGGCCGCGGTGCCACCAATGTACTTACCGGGTGAGGGTAAACACCCATTATTCCGCAACTTTCTTTCCGCATACCATCACTCCGCATACTTTCATTACGAAAGTACCATGACTCCGCAATGCCATTATAACGCGTGGTATTACATTTTATATGCTTTTACCACGCATACATTTACAACGAAATTCGTTGTAAATGCATGAACGGTAAAAGCATGTTTTTTTTATGTTTGGATAAAGTAAGTATGGGTATAGGGGTATATGTTTTGGGGTACTGAGGTATATGGTTTGGGGTGTTTGGGTATTTTAAGGGTTAAGATATAGTTTTGGGTTGTGGGGTACAGGGGTAGTTTTAGGGTTTAGGATAGGTATTGGTTTTGGGGTACAGGGGTATTTTTAGGGTTCAGGGCTAGGTTTGGGTTTCGGGGTATAGGGGTATTTTTAGGGTTCAGGGGTAGGTTTGTGTTTTGGGGTACAGGGGTATTTTAAGGGTTCAGGACTAGGTTTGGGTTTTGGGGTACCGGGGTATTTTTAGGCTTCAGGGCTAGGTTTGGGTTTTGGGGTACAGGGGTATTTTAGGGTCCAGGGGTAGGTTTGGGTTTTGGGGTACAGGGTTATTTTCAGGGTTAAGGGCTAGGTTTGGGTTTTGGGGTACAGGGGTATTTTTAGGGTTATGGGGTAGGCTTGGGTTTTGGGGTACAGGGGTATTTTAAGGGTTCAGGTCTAGGTTTGGGTTTTGGGGTACAGGGGTATTTTAGGGTTCAGGGGTAGGTTTGGGTTTTGGGGTACAGTGGTATTTTTAGGGTTCAGGGCTAGGTTTGGATTTTGAGGTACAGGGGTATTTTTAGGGTTCAGGGGAGGTTTGGGTTTTGAGGTACAGGGTTATTTATAGGGTTCGGGGCTAGGCTTGGGTTTTGGGGTACAGGGATATTTTTAGGGTTTGGGATAGGTTTGGGTTTTGGGGTACAGGGTATATTTATAGGATTAAGATGGGTTAGTGTTTAAGGGTGTTGGGGTATTTTAAGGAGTAAGGGTGGGTTATGATTATGGGGTGCAGGGGTATTTAAAGGGAGCAGGGTGGGATTAGCACACAATATGAGACATGGCATTAAGGGCGGAACGTACCACACGCCCCCAGCTCACGCCCACAGCACAACGCAGACACGCCCACAAGGGACTACTTTGCTGGCACAGTTCTTTTACCTTTTATATGGTGGGCGTCTGCATAGCCTATGTCCTTCTGCTGCAACTCCCCTTTCCAAGGCTGTATTGGGTGTTGTGATTGGTGCTGTGGTTCCTGAGATTACCCGCCTCAAAGGTTTGGGCTCTCTCTTTATTATATTAGTATGGATTAGTTGTTTTTTTGAGTATCAGTATGAGTGTCTGTATGGTTCGGTGGAGGGTATTACTTAGCGCATAGATGCATGAATGACTGACTCACTGTTTGTGTGTGTTTTGAAGACAGCATGTGTGCAGGAGTATATGGGTGGATTAGTGTGTGTATGGGTGTGTTAGTGAGTGAATGCCTGTCTCAATAGTGTCTTTATGTGTAACTACATATGTTTTAATCTACTATATGTGAGTATTGATGTATATAAGTGATTATATGTGAGAGTGAGAGATTGGAAGAGTTCCTGTATAAATAAGTATATATTTATATAAGTGATTGTTTAAGAGAGTAAGTATGTGTACATTTCTGTAAAAGTAAGTGTAGTGGTGTATGTATAGCTGTATATGCAAATAAATGGATTTTTATTTGCATGTGTGAGTATGTGTGTGAGTAACTCTATGGATGAGTGTCGGTGTGTAACAGGATGTATAGGTGTATGAGTACATATGATGAGTGAGTACATGTGTGAGTGACTATATAAAATTGTTGGTGAATGAGTAAATATGTATGTAGATGTTGGAATTACTGAATAGGTAGTTGTAACTGGTATTGCTATCCCCATTTTTTCGAAAATGTTCGTTTCTATTTTTGAATGTGTGTATCAAAGGTTATATTAGGGTGAGAGGAGGTCTGTCACTCTTTCACAAGGATGATGTCATTTGAGATGTCATCAGTGATGTCGATGACCATGTCATGAGTGATGTAATATGTGACGTCATCAGCAGTGCATTGCGGGCGCGCAAGTTATAGTTAGCTGAACTAACTATAACGGGGGAATTTCAATGGTTTTGTATGAGTGAAATGTCCAGCTAACTATAACATGTGTGAAACCTATGGTTTTTTAGTGAATTTCTAAGGTTTTTTAAATGGTAATTCCTAACTATAACGAGTGTGAAACCTATGGATTTTTCAGTGAATTTCTAAGGTTTTTTAAAATTCTAATTCCTAACTATAACGTGGCTGAAACCTATGGTTTTTCAGTGAATTTCTAAGGGTTTTAAATGCTAATTCCTAACTATAACGTGGCTGAAACCTATGGTTTTTTCAGTGAATTTCAAAGGTTTTGTAAATGATAATTTTTAAATGTATTAATTGTTATATTGTTTTATACTGATTTACTACATTATTTTAAATTATTTATTTTTAGATATTTTATTTTTTAAATTACATTACATATTTTTTATATAATTTGAAATATATATATTTTTAAAAATTGAAATTGTAATATTTTTTTATTTAATATTTTTTTAATTTATATATATATATTATATATCAGGCAATGATATCCTATGGAAGGAAATTCAAGTTACTGGTAAGTACAGTTAAATTAACTTTTCAGGAATAGTAGTGAGCCGAAAGATGCAGCACTGAGGTCTCTCCTGATAACAGGTGAGTAAATCAGAATTCGTAGTTCGGCTGATTTTAGAGGAATTTTTTTAAGTTCCAAAACTACACACTTTGAAAAATTTCCAAGTGAAACCAGTCAATGTTAGCCTATGGAAGGAAATTCAAGTTACTGTAAGTATGGTTCGAATTACTTTCAAAGATGCAGCACTGACGTTTCTTGTGATAACAGGTGAGTAAATTGGAATTCGTAGTTCGGCAGAATTTACAGGAATATTTTGCTCAATAGTGAAGGAAGGGGGCGGGGCCTGAAGTAACATGTGTGCAAACACGCCCTGTGGCGCGTTTTAGATTGGGGAATTAATTCCTCTTCAATCCTGAGGTCCCCTGTGAGCCAACTAGCCCACTAGGTACCTCCAGTATGTGCCAGGCAGCAGTGTTGCAGAGAGGTGTTCATAGGGCACATCCCCTTTTTACAACACTCTGCAACACAGCTCCGTGGCACTTGCTGGAAATACCTGTTGGACTAGTTGCCCACTAGGGGACCTCTGGATTGAACAGGAATTAATTTACCAGCTTAAAACACGCCTCAGGGCATGTTTGCACTCACATCACCTCAAGTCCAGCCCCCTACCCTGTCCACTGTGCAAACGTGCCTTGTAGAGTGTTCTAAGTTGGGGGATTAAGTCCCCTTGCATACTGGGGGTCCCTGGGGGCCAACTAGCCCACCAGGAACCTCCAGAATACGCCAGGAGGCTGTGTTGCAGGGAGGTGTAATAAGGCCAAGCCCCTTTTTACACCTCTCTGCAATGCAGCCCCCGGGCGCGTTTGCAGATGGGGAACTAATTCCCCTTGTATACTGGGGGTCCTTGGGAGCCAATCAGCCCACCAGGAATCTCCAGCATGCGCCAGGAGACTGCGTTGCAGAGAGGTGTAATGAGGCCACGCCCCTTTTTACACCTCTCTGCAATGCAGCCCCTGAGTGCGTTTGCAGAGGGGGAACTAATTTCCCTTGCATACTGGGGGTCCCTGGGAGCCAACTAGCCCACCAGGAATCTCCGGTATGCGTCGGGGGCTGCATTGCAGAGAGGTGTAATGAGGCCACGCCCCTTATTACACCTCTCTGCAATGCAGCCCCCTGGTGCGTTTGCAGAGGGGGAACTAATTCCCCTTGTATACTGAGGGTCCCTGGGGGCCAACTAGCCCACCAGGAATCTCCAGTATGCGCCAGGTGGCTGCATTGCAGAGAGGTGTAATGAGACCATGCCCCTTTTTACACCTCTCTGCAACGCAGCCCCCTGGCTCGTTTGCAGAGGGGGAACTAATTCCCCTTGCATTCTGGGGGTCCCTGGGGGCCAACTAGCCCACCAGGAGCCTCCAGTATGCGCCAGGGGGCTGCGTTGCAGAGAGGTGTAAAATAATTACTTTGCCCTGGGGTGGCTGTCCCCGGGACAGTGTGGGGGGGATTGAGGCCCCCACACTTCTTTTTCTCTATCCCCCTGGTATTTGTGCCCCCCCGGGGGGTAATTTGAAAAAAAGCAGACTGTTTTCTTTTCACGGGGTACGCGTACGTACGCGTGCCCCGCGGTTTTTGGAAAAAAAAATTGGGGGGGGGCTTGTGGGACCCTCTGAGCAGGACTAGGGGGTCAGGGTGTTTCTACCCTGCCCCCTTTTTGCGTTCTACATGTTTGTTTTTCTACTTTTTTGTGCCTCGGTCTACCGAGCACAAGATGGCTGCCAAAACGTCCTGGTTTGGAGTGTTGACAGCCAATGAGCATGCATCTCGTACTTGCAAAGGTACGCGTACGTACGCGTATGTACGCGTACTACGTGATTTTTTGAAAAAAAAGATTTTTGGGGGGCTTTGGGAGTCCTTTTGGGACCCCCTGAGCAGGCCTAAGGGGTCAGGTTGTTTCTACCCAGCCCCCTTTTTGCGTTCTACACGTTTGTTTTTCTGCTTTCTTATGCCTCAGTCTACCGAAGCACAAGATGGCTGCTAACACTTCCTGGTTTGGAGAGTTGACAGACGGTTGACAGCCAATCAGCATGCAGCTCGTGCTCAGAAAGGTACGCGTACGGTACGCGGACGTGTACGTGTACGGTAAGCACCTATAGATATATCTATGATTTTACTTTTGATTTTCTCAGGAACTACTGAACGGATTTACACCATTTAATAAAAAGGGCGATCTGAGAACTGAACTCTACCTCTCTGCCAAATTTGATGTAATTCCGTTCAGACGTTCGGGCTGTAGCCCTGGCTAAAGGTCCTATGGAAAATTGCATGAGGAAAACATGTTTTGGGACCCCCTTTTTTTATCAGACCCCGCTTCACGAATCACCCCCAAACTTTCAGGGAATGAGCGGAGCGGAGCAGGCCATTTTCTTGGAGAAATTTGCGAAGATTCGTCCTCCGGTGCCAAAGTTATTCCAAATAGAATGTTGGCACCGGAGGACGAATCTTCGTGAATTTCTCCAAGAAAATGGCCTGCTCCACTCCGCTCATACCCTGAAAGTTTGGGGGTGATTCGTGAAGCGGGGGCTTATATATATATATAGCCCTGTGGAGGTCACCCAGAGGGACCATCCCTGGCGCCCACTATTTTATTTTTAATTAAAATGGGAGAAATTGTGAGTAGAGTCCCCCTCCACTAGTCCATATGGGGACCGGAGGCTCCATCCCCTAGGGCCAAGTATATTCATTAAGGGGAGGGGGTCCAAGGCTCCCCTCCCTGAGCCTTGAAAGTCCCTGAGGACCCCACCCTCATCCCCTATGCATGCCCCCTCCCCTCCCCTCAGAACTCGTCCCCAGGGGATGGGGTTCCCGAGGCCTGAATGGCAACCCTACGCTTCATCACCAAAGGCTGTGCTTGGCATTAGGTTGTCAGCCTACGGGGGATTGGCTGCCTTCGGGTGTGTTGGCCACAAGGACTGGCTGTATTCCAGGCCCTTGGCCATGCTCAGCGTGAGATTAGCTGCCTGCAGGTGGAGGTTGGTCACCGGCCGTGCGGTCAACCTCCAAGCGTGGGGTTGGTTGCCTTCGGGGAGTTAGACGCAGGGCCTGCGGCCAATCCCCCCACCCACAGTGCACAACCAAAAGCCATGCATGGCAGGGGGGTTGACTTTACATTAGGCAGAAAAATATTATTTTATGTTAAAAAAAAAACTAGAAATTCAGTGAGAAAACAAATGGTAGAGTTAATGTAATGTTATAGTTAGATGTGATAAAAATATCTGTTTTTTAATGTTAAAAAACATAGAAATTCACTGAAAAAACTAAAGTTAAAGTGACATTATAGTTAGGTGAATGCCAGTGACAGCATTAACGCTTTGAACTAAAAAAAAACACAGACATTCACCAGTTCTAATTAGCAAAGCCAACTGTAACTTGCGCCCCCACCATGCACTGCTCATGATCTCACATATTAATTCACTCATGACACGTTCAATGGCATCATTTATGACATCACTGATGAGATCTCAAAAAGATGTCAAGAGATTTGTTATTTTCAATGATGGAGGAAACACAGGGGGATATTCACAAGAACATGTGATAATTACCTAAAAATTAGCTTAACACAACTCTTCTTATCGTAGTCTATTGCGGGAAAATAACGCTGTGTTAAAGTAGCACTCACAACACTGGGGTACGGCTGGAGAAGTGTGGCTCAGGGGTTAGAGGCAGCAGACCCGGAAGCTGAGATCGGTCCTGGACCAGGGTTCAATTCCCCGCCTCGGCGGGTCTTGGGCTAAAAATTCCACGGACTCGATAATTCTCGCCCCGGTGCCTCCTCGACTCTCGGGTGCACACTCTGCGACTCTGGGCAATAGCTTGCTTAATCTCCACAACGGCCCCTCGCGGCGGGATGCCTGACTTTCACCTTGTGGATACCCTGATATCTCACAGGGGAATACCAGGACGGGTTCCCTAAGCAAGCGCCGGGACACCCACTGCGGGTAGCTGTGCGCTATATAAGCTCAACTACATTTACATTTACATTTACATTTACGGCTGTAATGCCAGAAACCGGTCCCTGGGAAGCTTGATTCCGGTCCAGGGAAGACATGGCTTGGCAGTTCGGGCTGGACTGTTCCCATGAGGCACAGGGTCAGACTGATTTGCATATGGCCATGTCTGAACTGGGGTGGCGGAGTGAGCTAAAAAACGGGGATGGATTAAACCCAGATCAGTTGACTGGGGGTGAGTGTTTGTATTGTCAACGCTCCGTCCATCACCACCTTTGGTTTTTCTTTACCATGCAATAGGCCCACGATAACTCGTCAAATTTCCGCAACAAAGTCAACGCGATGCCGCAAAAATTCGAAACACAAACGCAAAAAAACTTGCGATGAGGCCAATTGCGATAAAAAAAACAGCAAAAACCAGCAACAGGCCTGCAATCCCCATGTATCAAGCGGGAAAAGGCCCCATAAAAGCAGAACAAAAACAAAGGGAAACAAAAATAAACCACGTAACACCATGGATGCACCCAGACCGAGTGCAGAGGTCAACGCAAACCCCACAAGACCCACAGACCACCAGCAAGGAACAACGGGGTAAGGGAAGGCCAAGGAGAAGGGGGAGAGAAAGACGGGGTGCAGTCCACAGGAAAACCAGATCAGAGTCACGGAGGTGACAGAACACTACCCTCAACTGACCTACAATTAGACTAAAGTGAATGCAGTCGGAGTGTCCAGGAGGTCAATGAAGGGGGCCAAGAGGCGCTGGCATGATGTGAAAGCAAAACCAACTACAGACCCGCTGCCAACAGGAAGTCA
Organism: Lissotriton helveticus; assembly: GCF_964261635.1. NCBI lineage: Eukaryota > Metazoa > Chordata > Amphibia > Caudata > Salamandridae > Lissotriton > Lissotriton helveticus. The sequence continues at coordinate 180,848,380 of NC_136063.1, forward strand.
GCAACGGAGACCGGAGTCCAGTGCCACAGGAGGAGCTGGAGGAAACAGAGGCCACAGTCATCAGTGTGGAGACGGTGCAAGGAGTTGGGAGTCCAGACATAGCTTGAAGGACCTGACACAACATCAACAGGGTGAGTAACGGCCAGTGACTGGGGGGCCGGGCGGAGATGGGCACAAGGCGTACATGCGCAACGATGTGTAGCACACTGCACACCCAAAATACCCTGAATCATGTCGCTGATCCCCATGGCACACTGCAGCACACACACATAGCAACAACAGCACATCCACGTTGATGATAATGTGGTACAATCGGCAACATCAACACTGCAGAACAGAGGACACTCATGCATAGAAACAGGCCAACTACATCTAACAGAGCAGGAAACTGTGAGATGGAAATGTACACGTACAATCTCACATCCGTCATGTAGTCTAAATGTTCACTGTCCCGCATTAAAATCCAGCATCTACCAAACAGTCACAATGTACATTGTCATACAGTCTGCATGTAAACAAGAAAAATGTGCCAACATACATGTCAACACAATGTCAACATGCATCTCCCCTTCACATTGCGGACGGAAAAACAACACCTCCAGCAGAGCAGAGCAGACAACTCATCAGTGATGCTGGAGAGGACCACCATACCTTCGACACTAATGCCCTACAACAGCTCATGGACATCCTAAGCAACCCACCACCAGAGCAGCCAAGCTAAATAGAGAAGAACACAGCCCCTGCACAGACCACACAGTAGGAAGCACCAGCAAGCATGGCTGGCTCCCAACACTTCACTGATCCACACATGGCATTCCAATGCCAGGTGTCAGAATGCCAAAAGGAGGTGGTCGAACAGGTGCAGGTGGGGTCCGAACCCATGGAAGACGAACTAGATTACATACATGGGTGTCTAATTCCCTACACCCCACAAAGGAAACCCATACGGCGACAGAGACACATGCATTTGCACATTTCCAGTACTGAACCACGCCCAGCGGCACACAATTATCATTCACACACACACCCTGGACCTGCATACGATGGCCCAGTCCACTTCTCTTACATATTGAGTGGGTAACAACAAAGCTACATGCTCAAGGTCTAACCTGCTGCCTGCAGTGACATGTTTGCGTACGCTGTACACAGCACAATGTAATGTTGTAGGGCCCGGGTCCTAATGCATATATTATGACCACATGGACACAAGCAGATAGGTTGTGGAACTGGCTACGGGCACGTGTGCCCGTACCTTTTATTGGCAGGGCCACATGTACAGTGCCACTTGTGCTGGATGTGTGTGTGGTGAGTGTAAGCCAGCCCTTACGGAGTGGTTGGTGCTGGCAACAACTTGAACTGTGAACACCATTAAAACGGAAATACCTGCATAACAGAGACAACTGTGGAGCATCATGGTGGTAGCCGGAGCAAGTACAGAGGTCACCCAATATGCAAACGGAAGTGTCCATGAATTGCAGTGCACTGAGTTTGGGGCACTAGAGCTGAGCCCGCTCACATGAAGAAATTGCCTAGGATTGCATCATTTTCCCCATCATCATCATCAGGTCTCCCACACTGCCTGAGGTGACATTTCTACACAGTACAAAACTCAATCAGTAATGGTCCAATGGTTGTGGTGCACCTGGAGTGCTGAGCAGGGTATCAGGCAGATGATGGCATCCAAAACAGGTGTGAGCATAGTCTGCCAGTACGACTGTTTCGACTCCGGCAGTTGTCAGTTGGAGGTGGTCCTGGCGGTGGAGGTGTGTTCCTTCTGCGGTGATGCGACATCCAGGCCAGTCAGGACGCGATTTGATGTGTGAGCCCAGGTGGACCACAGTTGAGGCCGGAAGCAGCGGACAGCGCAGGACCACATACACATGGCGTCGATGCCAAGGCCATCATCTCAGAGGCCATCCAATATCTCAGAAGACAGGGTCCCTGATTCGAGCTGCACAGAGTTAGTGGCCCTGGATGTACTGTGGCCGGCACAGGCACACCGCCACGGGACGGAGACTTGCAGTTCACTGAGGTAGGGCCACGTGGACTGAACGGGTCCTCATCGATATCCTAGGAGAATGTTGTGGTGGGTTACAGGGGACAGTGGAAGGTGTCCTGCAGGGCATGATGCAGAGGGCAGCAGCCATCCGGAAGCGGGGAATTGTGTCCATAGACTCAGCCGCCACCAAAGTTCAACCAGAGAGTGTCCATGAATGTCGGTGACCAGACTTAGAGACACCGGGACTGACAGGGGATGCAGTCTGCGATGATGCCGGTACAATATTATGAACTCGGCCATTGCTAAATTAAGACTCAGTCCCAAATGTGTCACCTACTCGACCGCAGTGTAGGCCGAAGGCAGCGGTCATGTGACACCAGAGCAGTTGTCGGTAGTGTTCGATCACCTCCGTAACGATGATCCTTTTTTTCTGACTGAAAAGGGTCATTCTCTTACACCTCTCCTTGTGTGCAATGATATGTACTCTGCCATTGAAAAATCAAGACTCAGTTCCAAATGTGTGACCTAATCAAGTGCAGTGTTGCCTGAGGGCAGTAGTCCATGTGGGCCCACAGACATGTGTGGTTGGAATGCTATAAAGACTTGGTGGCACAACATCAAAGGGAGTATAGTGATATAAACTCTGCCATAAATAATGTTCTCTGCCTTAGTGTAATCAAGACTCAGTTCCAAATGTGTGACATACTAGTCCGCTGTGTATGCCGGTGGAGCACGACAACAAGAAAGGAGTACTGCGGGCCTGTGTTGCGGAGGCCGTGATGGTCTGAGGAGACTGCCAGGTTCACAGCCCTGGGGCTTGGAGCTTGCACCGGCATGTGGTGGGCCCTCTGTGACACATGCCGGTGTCGGCAGGTAACCATTGAGGCCTGGGTGCGCAGGGGCGGGCAAGACTGGTTCGGGAATCAGCGGCCCGGGATACAGCAGGAGCACAGGATTGCAGGCAACACCGCTCACTGCGACGGCCTCGGCCTCGTGGCAGGATGAGAGGTGCCGCCCTGGCAGACACTTTGGGCACTCTGGAAGAGAACCACACCCAGAGTTACGTGCTTTTCATTCACACCCCTACGCTGGCCTGGTGTACGCGGGGCCAGCCCACTCTGCTCACGCTTACGGGGGATAGAACAAGCTACATTTCCCCAAGCTTCCCCACTGGCTGGGGTGATATGGTTGCGCCCACTGTCTACTACACTCCAAACACCAGCGGTGTATGTCGACATGGATATGTGTGTGGTCTGCATACTGCAGTCTGGCATTCATGCATTGTATACATTCTCATTCATCGGTCACTTGCCTCCTTCGCACATGCCTGACCCCATCTTCCCACAATCTGCTATTGTGTGTCTGAGGTGCCATGCCATCGATGGCTTATGTACATGGCTGGCCCAGGTTCCCACAGTAAGTTGTGCTGTCGTGTCTGGTTGGTGGGCATGTTGTTTGACATGTTGTATGTAAGTTTGTAACGTGTGCATTCTCAGAGTTATGAGTTGTATGATTGTGGAGTTGAGGTGTGTGGTGTATTCATTTGGTACTTGCCAACAAGCAGTGTATTTCCGTAGGTGCCATCCTGGTAGTGCTGGTTCATGATGGACTGTCGGAAGATGTAGGAAGCATGCACACTGCCTGGGTGGTTGGCATCGGCGTTGGAGGAGATTACCGGGTGGTCCACTATCGCCTGCACATTAATGGAATAAGTGTGCTTTCTGTAGCGGTTATTGTGTGCAGTGTTGGCAGGGGGCACAAGTAGGACATGTGTGCAGTCAATTGCCTCTAACACGTGCAGGAAGCCAGCTATGGCGTACACACCTTGCTTGGTCTCCAGCTCTTCCTGCGCAGTGTGGGGGAAGTATAGATAGTAGGGTACCAAGCTGATGATGTCATCCACGAATGTTGTGAGGAACTTGAATTGGGCTGGCAGTGAGACTCCTCCAACTCAGGCGGTTGTTGGTTGGAGGGTACCAGAGGCCAACACGTGCAGCATGGCCAGCAGCTTTGTCTGATGTGGGATGTTGGTTGTCCGCTGTGTTGGTACCGTCAGCCTGTGGGCAAGAGTGGTCAGGATGCGGAGGATGGTTGTCCCTTTGAGCCTGTAGTCGGCAATGACATTTTCCGGTGTTGGGTCTGTGAGGTTGGTGCGTTTTCTCAAGGTCGCTGTCTTTGTGTTAGTCTGGGGGGGGGCGGTGGGGAACCAAGGGGGTCCTGGGGGTGGTGGCGGTGGGTGTTGTGGCCCTCTTGGGTGTCCGGCCTGCATGATCAGTGGCTCCATGGTATCTGTTCCCCTTCAGTGTGGCTCTGGCCTTGGATCCCTTTTCTAGTGCAGGCTGTCAACCGACTTTACACCAGGTCAGAGCAGGTGTTAATATCCTACTGCTAACGCGCCTTATCGCATGTTTTGTGATCTTATCGCCGATCTGGCTAGTTATTGAGAATGTTGCGGAGTGGTGTTGTTGCGACTTTTGGCACGGGAACGCCTACTCTGCATCTCATTAGCGATAGTTGCCGGGGTCATCTGTGGCGTGGTGTTTTGCAGCTGCTGGCAGGTAAACTGGTGATATGGGCTGTTATCACCAGCTTGTGAATGGGGCGATTGTTTTATCACCACTTTGGCTGCAATAGTGTGCCGCTAACTCGGCGATAAGTCCTTGAGAATATGCCCCACAGTCTATTAAGTTTGAATAGTCTTACCAGACTTGTATTGGTGAAGAGGATGCTTAAGATGAAATAAGAACAAACTCCTTTTTGGGGGGAGTTGAAATGAGATGATGTATCAACATCCAGGACTGTATGCTGTCAAGAGTCAACACCAGTAAAAAAGACATCTGCACAAGAAGAAACTTTCATGTACAGCTAGATATCATCAGAATATTGGTAGTAAGAGAAGCTGGAATCCTTGATGAGATCACCCCCTTTCCAGGTACAAACTTAAGAGAACAGGTACTAAAACTGAGCTTTGGGCTACCCCTTGGGATACTGCTACTGGGTTGGACGGCAAGGAGTCAATTTTGACCAATTGTGAGCTACTGGATAGGTAAGATTTAAACCACTCTACAACTTTCTGTTCAATGGCCAAAGAGAGAATAATCGGGTGAGTGGCCAATAGGAGAATGGAGGAGACATGAGGCTGCAAGTTCATATCCTTATCTGTTATTACCTATCCTCATCAGCATGTGACATAGTTCCTGGTAGGAGGCACTCGGGGTGGGAGCTCTCTGGCATATTTACAGGTCTCACAAGCAAGAATGGAGGTGTATTTTGGTAATTTTGAGGACCTCCATGGGACCCTGTTCCATAAGCAAGAGCGGCCACAATCTCAGACGTGTGGTCGGAGGCTGCTTTCGGAAGGTGGGAGCCCCTGAGCAAGCTAACACATGTATCAACAACCCCCATGAGCTATGGAGGCCCTGGAGAAGCAGACAGACATCACGCTGGCAGGCAACGAAACACAGCTCCATCCTGAGACACAGCCTTGTCCAATAGCCTGTTCTGTGGGAACTACTGATAGAATGAGGGAGGCCTACTCAGTGGGTCGCGTAGTGAATGGGTTACCTTTCCCCAAGAGGGCCACTGGAACTTGTTTTGGTCAATTAAACCATGTGGGAAATGAAGCACTGTAGGTATGAGTGTGGGACCTGCTAGGCACCCTGCACTTTTGCCTCAGCTGAGATGATGGATGCTGTTGGGCACACAACCTAAGGAGAGGCCTGGCACACTCAATGGGTCTGCAGCCGGGTAGGTCCTTCTGAAGGGGAGCCTCTGTAGATGGGGAGGCTATGATGGGCACCTTAGACATAAAGAGTGATCCCAAGGGAAAGAAAGGAGCCTGGGTGCGATGCAGTAAGGATGAAGCCTATGGGGAGCCCCACATGATTCTCGGAGAGCATGAACAAATAGGAAAAAGACCTGCTTATACAGGTGGCCCAAAGTCCCAGCTATAAGCAGTCACCACCAATGAATAAGGTCCCAGAGGAGGAGCAGATTGGTGTGCCCAGGATGTTACTAAAGGTGGGGAAGGCCTGTAGGAATCCTCCCCTAGACCAGTTGATTGTGGTGGAGCCCTGTGGTTATAGGTACAGTCCTGGGAACAGAGGGTGAGCCTTCTTAGGTATTAAGGTTGGAAAAAAGACTAAACTTTTTTGCTTGACACAAGGGGCCTTGTTATCGATAAGCAGCATTACCTGGTGCACAGAGAGGCAAACCCACTCCATAATGGGGCGCCATTGATACCTACTTTGGTTAGACTGCAGAAACAGTTTGTGATTTCTATCAGAATCTGTATACCAAATACATTTTCACCTTCCGAGGTATCAACTACAGAACGTATTGGGGGGCAGAAGCTTTGAGATGGGTGCCACCAAGGTTTGGAACACCTTACCTCCTCACATCAGAGCTCTTTCCACCCTCCTCTTCTTTTGAAAACAGCTAAAAACCTGGCTTTTCGCCATCCTCTTTGCATGAGGCAGCAGTGGTGGTATTACCAAATTCAGGCTAGGACCCTGCCTTGTGTGCCTCCTGGCATGCGCAGGATGAAGATTTGATTTTTGGGTTGAGGTGGAAGTGACTCCTAGATTTGTTTGAGCTTAGTGTCCAAGAAGCAAGCATATTTGTCACATTCCTTGCCTGACACAGCAATTTCTAGCAGAACTATGGGCTTAGTCACAGCTTTGACCGTCTTGATGAACTTTTTTGGGCCATTTTTGGCCAGATCGGTTTGAGATGTTCCGGGATTTAGCTTCAAAGATCTTGGAGGTGCCTACTCTTCATATCAATTATGCTGCTGGTGCTGAAGGGATCAATTAAATATATAGCATTACTCTAAAAAAAGTTAGCATTAAGTGTATTTCCACGGTGATAAAGGGAAGATACCTCATTCAAAATCCATAGGGGAAGTTTAAAGGTTTGTGCCCAATTCTACTTCATTTATTCGTGATGATCGTCCATGTGGACAATTCAGAGAACTAAGAGGCAGATTTACAAGAAAGTGATGCATCACTTTCCCTGCGCTACCGTTAGAAATCCTTGCACCAATATGGATGCCCCGTATTTACAATACGGTGCACCATGGCGCAAGGATTGACATGGATGCATCTGTAGACGCAAAAGTCACGCATTGTGAAGCAACCACGACACAACTCCAGCAATGCAGGGGGAGGCCTCAACTCATTGTGCTGCCTCACTCCTTACGCCTGCTTCAAGCAGGCGTAAGAATTTGACACAGTGGTGTCCTAGAGGTGGCGCAGTGAAATCTTGTAGATTTCACTGCATCACTTCTACTAAGCTTTTATGCGTTGGAACGCCCACCCAGCATACATTATACCTGACGCAGGTATAATGTAACGCCGGGCTTTACAACGTGACGCATCTCCCTAGATGCATCACGTTGTAAATGGGCTGCATTTTTACGCTACTGCGTCACAAAAAATGATGCAATAGCGGCGCAAAAATGATGCTAGGGGCTTGTAAATCAGCCCCTGAGTGTAAAGGGAGGGCATTTCTGAGAATATCTTCGGAGAATTTCTATGAAATCTCAGAAGTTGGACATCCATGCAAATTGTAAACATAATTTTTTCACCTGTAGACTTCTCACACTTTCTGACATTTTTATGTTTCACCCACTCTGGGTCTAGACTGCAGACTGCAAAAATTGGTAACCTTTTATGAACAGTTGAAGTATTCTTGCACCTGAAGAACAAATAATAAGAAAAAGAAGTTGGTAATCATCAAATGGAAATAAGAAATGCTAATTTTTAGGCACACATATGGTTATACTACGTGGGTAGACTGCAAATCCAACAGACAACTAGAACACTTCAAATAATAAACTTGTACAGGGCTCCTGTAACTAATGATGTAAACAAACTCCTCGTCCTGCAGTGTGCATCCTTACATGACATCTGAAAAATGTACGTAAATCAATGTTAATCCATGGAAACAGGCACTGGGTCAGATAATATTTACTTGACCTTCTGGTCTCGTACATATGGCATGAATGCTCATAATTTTCAACACAGCTGCATGGTTTTTATTTGTGTTTTCGTTCTTATCCACACATAATCGTAGTAGACAGCTTTCCTAATACACAACTCGCACGATAGGAACTACTGCATTGAAAATTTAATGGAAGAAGATTTTTCAGTGAGTAGTATTTTCTAATTTTTCCTCAATTTGCGTCATGGAGTTGGGCATTCCTTTAATGGGAAAAACCCTTACAGAAACAACTCGGGGGCCGATTAGGATGGCGGTGAATCCGCATCCTCCGGGCCGGCAGAAGCCACCGCTGGCCTGGAAGATGCAGATTCACCGCCTTGGACTGCGAAAACACCATCAGCCACATTAGGATGGCGGTGGGATCAGCGGCGGACGGCAAGTCCGTCCGCCGCTGATCCGCGGTGTGTGTACCCAAAGATGGTGGCGGTGTCTCCAAGACTCCGCCAGCCATATTATGATGTAGACGGAAACATGCTTTTCCACGGTGGCTTTTCCGCCGTGGAAAAGCATGTGGTCTTTTGTGTTTGGGGGCCCGTTGCGAACCCCAAGGGTGTTGGGGGGTGCACATGGGGGGTACCTATGGTACCCCCCTGCTTTGGCATGCACAAGGTGGCAGGCACCATGCGGTGCCTGCCAAGTTGTGCATCCCAAAGTTAAACATGCATATTTTACATTGCGGCGGGTGCTGCTGAAAGCAGCACCCGCCGCAATGTAAAATATACGGGATGTGACCGCCAGGGTGGCGGTCACATCCTAATTGCTACGGAGGGACCGCAGCTGCCCCTGCGGTCGGTCCCTCCACCTCGGGGGTGGCAGACGGACGGGCGTCCGTCCGCCATCCTATTCGACCACAAAGTAAGGGCCATATTATCAAGGGCCCGGCGATAACATTTAGTATCCATTTTTGGGCGAAAAGCGGCGATAATATTATCGCTTTATTACAAGGACACGCTAGCGCGTGTTTCTTTGCCTTAGCGTCCCTTGTGACCACGCCTCGCATCGCATCATCGATGAGATGCAAAGGAGGCATGCCTGACATAACTCCATGGGAAAATATCGCTAACCCAGCTATGCGATATTATCAAGGAGGGGTAGCGATATTTGAAATCGCGTTAACTATGCCTTAATACATGAATTTAACGTCTGTTAAATTCCTGACTAAGGCATACCTAACCTTGGAGGTGGATTGTGGAGCTAAGGCCACAGGACCTTGTCATTAAGTTATTACCGTTTTCCATGGAACATCGCTCGAAAACCAGCGATGTTCCATGGAAAACCCCGCTATCGCTCGAATATTTATCGCCATAGCGCTAAGCGTTGATAATACAGCGCTAGCTTGGCGATTTATTCCAGCGATAACCGGCGATAATTTTATTAACGCTAGGGCTTGATAATATGGCCCTTAGCACTTTAGCCAGAGGATTTACTGAACTAAAATTGATATCCAGCAAAATCTATGAGTTGTTTACTAGTGTGACAGCTAAAACGTGGGGTGAAATCATGCTTAAAAGTAGACTCTCTCCCTCATTTGGCGTGAACTTACACCAGAGCATACTGGCCACCAAAAGGATGAATAGGTTCTCAGTTCAATATCTTCCTATTTGTGGAAGCTCAGTGTATGTAGTGCGCAGCGTCTATGTGTACCAACCACAACACACAAACAATAAAGTGCACTTATCACAGCAATCTAGTAGAGATGTGTCTGAACACTCACATTTTGTGCTACAGGTACATAAGCGGGTATTCTGTTACCACAAATGCAGCTTGTGTGAATGAAATCACTGCTCGTTAGTGGGCTGCAGGTTGGGTAACTCAGCAGATGTGTGGAGCTGACACCTCCACAGACCACACTCCTGACGAAAGAGAAGTGACTGCTATGAGAACTAGCCTTCAGGGTCCAATGGGCCAGTGCTTAATTTGAGCCGGTGGTTTCCGGCGCTTGGCACTAATAGCAATCCACCACATGCTGGCGCCGTCTGTTTAATTTTAACATGAGCACAGCAACAATGTTCTATAACTGAATATACTTTTAAAATGAATGATTCTTGCTATCCAAACATTTCTCATAGCTTTGGGTGGCCTGTAATAGCATTAATTGTCACACTTGTAGGAGTGTGATGGTTATTTACTGTGTTGCTGCTGCCGCTGGTACTGGCGGGGTAATGGGTGGTGCAATTCACAGTGGCATACTGACATTGGTGGGGGAGTAGTGTTAAAAAATAATTATTGGTATAGAAGCAGGTGAACTTCAAGCAGTTTTCAGGCAACAATGAAAATATCAACATAACTCTGATGATTATTTTTGCTACTGGTGAGAGATTGGAATTTTGTCTGTTGGCAGTTTTGATTGATCATAAAGTAGTACGGAGGATTAATGTGCCTGCAGCAAATAACATGTACCATGTAGATTACAGAACTGAGCGTGACTGACTATGAATAGCGCTATAAAAAAAATGAAATGTATGTCAGAGAGAGGCTATGGAGAGATAACGGGCACTGTTGGAGAGTGGTAGTGAGGGAATTCATGGAGAATGAGATCATTGGAAGGGGCGCCAAAAAAGACTGTTGCACCTGGTGTCACCAGCACTAAAGCCATCCCTGGCTGTGGTACTGCACCCATTCAAACTGACTCAGTTTGTAGCAGTAGCAGCTGGTATCGTGTGAAAGTGATATGACAACCTGGGGGGACAAAAAAAAAAATAGAACATACCTGTTGCTCGCCGAACTCCATTCTTCTGCTGACAGCTGTGCACAGGCTGAGGCTCCCAGACTCCCCTACAGCCAATCCCAGCGCTTGTCTCTACCAGCATGAGGGAAGCGCTGGGATTGGCCTGAGCGGGCTGGTTTTCCACTCCACCGAGGACTGGGAGCCTGTGCCTGCTGTCCTCCTCACCCGGCAATGCAGTTTTGCTTGGTGAGAGTGCATATGTCGGTTTGGCTATCCTAAGATGGCCTGCCAAACCAGCATGTGCACTGACAGCTGTGCCAACCACTCCTTCTTCGTGCCTGTCATCAATTAGTCCCCCAAGACTCGGCCCTGGAGGGAAAATAAAATGATGATAAACCTGGCTTATTATCATTTTATTTTTCCATTTTTTCAGCTGCTGGCTTGGGGGGGGGCGAAGCTCCTCTGCCATAGTGGAGGAGCCACCGCTGGTGTGTAGGCCCAAGACCAGAGGGCGAGCCATCTCAACTATAAAGGCTGGCCAAAGACACAGACAACATTGTTACTGATAAGAAGTATAAAGGGGCACACAAAGGTAATACCACTCCGGAAGGGGTTGCCATTGCCTCCTAATGTGGTTACATTGCAGAAATGTGTTGTGATTCCTACCAGAAACTGTATGCCAAAGAAACTGTTTCACATTCTGAGGTACCAACTTACCTAAATAAACATTTCAATTACAAAATCCCAGAAGACACTTTGGATGAACCCATAACTAAAGAGGAAGTCATCAGTGTCTTCAGCAAAGGTAAGGCAGGGAAGGCCCTGATGGCAGTTTTCTACAGTTGCAGTAAACTAACTCCCATCCCCACAAGACCATTTAATACCACTGGTGAGATAGGCGCTTTGCCACTTTCTATGCATGAAGCAGTGATAGTGGTAATACCAAAAGCAGGCAAGTATTCTTGGGTTGTGGTGGAAGCAACTCCATGATCTTTTTGAAGGTAGTGTCAAAGAAGCAAGCAAAATCTTCACATTTCTTGTCTGAAACAGCTAGTTCTAGCAGAACTGTGGACTTAGTCACAGGTTTGACTAACTTGAAAAACTTTTCGGGACAATTTTTGGCAAAATTGATTTGAAATGTTAAGGAACTGAATTTGGCTTTGTTAATATGGAATTGGATGCATTTTTTCATGAAAATGATATCTCGTCCTTGTTAATAGAGTCGCCCGTTATGAACTCACCATCAATCTCGAAACACAAATATATGTAGTTAAACAGGCCCTCAGACCAAGGCCCTGAATTGCTGATTTACAGGTCACAGGTGGGACGGAACGTAGCTGTAAGGCTAACTCTCAGGAAGGAAACTCTTGATCGACCCACAGATAGGTGAAGCAACATTACTAAGGAGATTGCCCAAAAAACGCGCATTCCCAAAAACACCTTAATAGTCGGATACAACATGAGTTAAGAAGACATAGCCAATCAGGACCTTACACACATAGTGATCATGCGCTCATCATGCCTGAACATCTGGACATGTTCACCACTGGACACATTGTGTCCACACGAGGTAGAGAACCACCTGTGGTAACCATTAGACAAAGAATTTATGACTCCAAAGGCAGCAACCAAGATTTCTCACCATATATGTTATGCCGGAACCATTTACAACTTGCTTAAATTTGTATATAAGAAGGATACCAAAAATATGTAAATCGAGACAGTCCTCAGACCTTCTGCCTGCAACCGTTCTCCTGGCCGTAATGTTTAAGTGAACAAACGGTTCCTGTTTTGCCAAATGCATCTTAACTTCTGTTTTTTAAGGGAATTCAAACTCAAGTAACAGCTTCAAAGACCTTCTGCACTTTGGAGAAGTCTTCCCTTAGTATCAATGTTGCTGTCAAGGCTAAATGGGTTCCACTAAATACATACATTACTCTGAAAAAAGGCTGAATTAAGAGTGGTTCCAAACTGGAAAAGGGATAGGACCATACTGAAAATTCATGGTGGAAGAAAAACAGTTTGATGCCCACTTGCACTACATTTACGCTTTCAAATTAACAACGTTGACAATTGAGAGAAGGAAGAAGTAAGTGTATGGGGAGGATATTCATGGATATATACTACATGCATTGATTACTATGAGATCTTATAAGGATTTGTGTAAATTAACAGAAGTTGGAAATGTATGCTAATCATAGGCCTAAGTTTAGGATTCCTTGTTTTGCTTATAGGGTTATGTGTCAGTACCCGTTGTATTTTGACCAACTCTGCGTCTAAAAGAAAACAAGTAAGGTCATTTTGGAAATCAACAAAGAGGTTTCCAAACCCAGGTTTTTGGTTGGCAGTATGATCATAAGATTTAGATGGATATCTGTTCCAGAAGACAATCAGAGGCTGACTGTGAGAAAGTAGATTATTATTTGGGGTGGAGGGGGAGCCCTGATGTGGGGGGAGTCCACCACATGCAATAATGTCACTATTCCTGTTTGATCCAGTAAAGGTTTCCACAATTTAAACCTGATCTCAGCCTCCTGTAGTTCGGGGCACAGAGCAAACAGGCTTAACGTAAAAAAAAATGTGTAAATCATTTAGAGATTCCAAAAGAGTTAAAATTTCAATGAACAATATGAGCCCTAAATGACCAATATGACAAATATCCAATAAGTTGTCCCAGGGATATGAATTTTGAAAAAAAAACACTGCAGGCAACTGGTTGTGCTAAACCGGGACAAGAGTAAGTTTTAAAGCCGACCACAATGAAGCACAGGTCAGATACAGAGACCAGGTTTGTCCCAGTCAGAAGTTTTACCTTCTGAGTTAGTCTCTAAAATGAAGGTTAACAATCTTCAGTGAGGCAAGGCAATAGACAGTGGCAGAGATGGGCTCCATGAGGCAGGATAGCCGATATATACGAAGTCTAAATGCAGCAATGAAATCAAGAAAATCATTAACAAACACTGGGCATTGGTTGCGGATAAAGTTGAGACACAGAAGGCACCCAAGCACACTTTCAAAAAAGGAAAAAGTATAAAAGATTATGTTGTGAGATTCCTATTGGGAGGGCCCCCAAGACGACCCTTTTGATGCAGTGGAACCTTCCACAAATTATAGGACATTTTAAATGTGGGCACTGCAAAGCATGTAACTTAACCATAGAGGCCAAATCATTAAAGCACAGCAATCACACACAGCAATCACACACACCAACTTAAGGACCACACCATTTGCAACAGCACTGAGGTAATATACATTATCAGATGCCCCTGCGATTGTTTGCATGTAGGTTAGACCAGACAGAACGTTAATGCTCGCATACTTCAACACTGCATCAGGATAAGGTGCAAAGTTCATGGTGCCCCTCTTGTCAAACACTCTAATACATTTGGACACACCGCAGAAAGTTTGAAATAGATGGTGATAGGAATGGTCAGCACCAACCCAAGAGGGGGTAAGTTCCACAACATATTGAGTCTGAGATAGTGCTAATGGATACACAATTTGAATACAGTAGCAAGGGGGTCTCAAAGAATATGAGGAGGTTTCAAGAAAGGCCTCTACCCTGTAACATTATAACAACTCATTTATATCATTGTTACCCTACGCTATTGTACCGCTGTATGGACATAAGATAATAATACCTACATTGTACTTGCCCAATTATTAACTCGATTATTATATGATGCAATCTTCAAAGCAGCCAATCGAATTTGCACTATGCATGTCATCTTATTGTCCCTACCTGATATCCCAATGTGCAATTGCATTTTCTTATTATTATATATATATATTTTTTTTTTTAATTACCAATGAGATGTTTCATTGTGTGTATTGCGCAACTTTAATCACGTTTAATTATGCTTGTAATTATCGAGTATATGTTATGAAACTCAGTGTATAAATTGTATTTTAGTACCCATGTCTTTGAAAAGTATTTAATATTACATGGACGCGTTTGCCTTTCATTCATCTTTTTAATATGGAATCCACACTGTTTGTCTTTCCAGTGTCCAAATTCACTTATAAGGCTTGATTACCCTGACCTTTCGAATACGCATTCCTGTTCGGTTTGGATATATGGCATTTAGGAGCATATTAGTTCTACCCAGTACCACCTGAGTTTCATTTTTTACGGGACTCTTGCCCGTGCATGCTCCCAGTCTTCATGGGAGACGTTTCAGAAAAAAGACTAAGCTCTCCGGTTCTGTACCAGAGGTAACGTGCATGTTTCATGAACACGCATGCGCGTTTAACTTTGCTGTCTCACCGCGTGCTCAGAGCTTGTTATTTATTTATTTATTTATTTTAAGGTTTTATAGAGCGCGAACTTGACCCGTGAGGGTATCAGAGCGCTTTACATATTCAAAGGGTAGTATAGAGCGCAGTAAAATCACAGGAACCTGTACATCATAGAGCTTACAGAATTGCGGGGTCATAGGGTGCGCAGGAGATTACAACAAATACTGCACATTTGGGATAAGAGAAACTATACATCGGGGTATTTACAGGGACATGAGTCATACAATAGGCAGGAAATCATAGGAGTACTGTACAGGGTCGCAGGATGAGGCAATAGTCTCTTAGGTAGCTGAGGAGCAGGTTTAGCCATGAGGAAGGAAGGATTTAGCCTCTTTTTTGAAGCGTGCAAAGGAGGCGATTGTTCTGATGTCCAGAGGGAGGGAGTTCCAGATTCTTTTTCTGCTTCCTCCAGATATCACAAGCTTCTGTGCAAGATACACAGGGGAGTTAGAGTGTAAGGCCTTGTGCGTGATGCATGCCAGTTTGAGGTGGATCCTAGCCTCGACGGGAAGCCAGTTCAGAGCTTTCAAGTGAGGAGTGATGTGATCGAATTTTCTCGAGCCTGTAAGTCTTCTGGCGGCTGCATTGAGGCAGGCTTTTAAGGGAGCTAGCGAGATCCTAGGTAAGGGTGGAGCAACCATATTCCAGTCGAGAAATAACTAATGATTGGACTGCAAGTTTTAAGTCAGGAGCGTCCAGAAAGGGTTTCAATTTCCATACAGTCACTCTACCTGAATCCAAAGGAGAGGTAAGCGCTTGAGCGTCCACGGCGTTCTGACCTCTCCAATTGATCTGTGGCTTTTCTGTTGAACCACCTCTTGATAAATATCTCCTCTCAGGTCACAATATGATTCACTCATTGAGATGTGTCATCGTGGGAATCAATTTCCTGTCCTTTATGTGTCCATTTCTCATAGTATCCCTGAATTGTCCTGAACCACCTGGTGGGAAGGGGGTCTTTCCAATGTTAAATACTTGTTTTGATCCATTTATACGACCCGCCTGAGACTGTCACTTGCTCTTATGGTTTTACAGTTGTCACACATGGACATCTGCCAATTATCTAACTGAATTCTTGAGAGATCACTGACATGTTGAGTTAGTTCCCTCGCATGTTTGGCATTAACCTACATACTAGGCTGCCGAGCCCATGTGCTTGATATGTGTTTTTCGATGGCTACTTTGAGCTACTTATATTTCCCTTTAAATCACAGATTGACAAACATAGGATGGTATAAATTCCTCAGACAGGCTCCTCAGCCTTGGCTAACTTGAGTTTCCCATCACCATGGCTGTTGAACTATGTTTCTTTTGAGAATCGTTATTAATTCCTTTTTTTATTTTCATTTCTGATCTCTGAGCACATGAGCACTTCTACGAACACTTTTCTTTTCACTTTATTTGGAGCAACCACTATATAATAAACTCTAGGGATTTTGTAAACATATTATGAATTAATTTGTGATACATACATTTTTATCTGACTATTTGACTCAGTTCTAGGTGTGATTTATTCCTAAATCTTTATTTTTCGGTTGCCTATATTGCAAATTGAATATTGCACCAAGAAGTGTGGTCAGGAACATGAGCAACCACTCCCCCATGGTCACCAAAAAACTGTTCTAGGGACAGCTTCTCTTCCACTGATAGTGGAGTCTGGCTTGCTAGCAGGGCAGGACAACAGAAAAGACAGGTCCAGATGTAAGATACATCTGCTTGTGGCAGGTAGGGTCATTTGAAGATAATTTCCAGGGCACTGCCCAAGTGGTCATCCTGTAAGGGAAACAAGACACCACTACCCACACACAGCCTTTTGACTTAGCTTTGAGAGCTACTTCACACCTCATCAAAGGAGCCATTCATTTCCTGGGCGACAGTGCACAATGGCAGAAAGGCACATTTAGCTCTCTAAAAGTGTCATTTTCAAAATAGATATAGAAAATTCGAATTGACATTTAAGTTGGATTTTAAATTACTATCTAAATGATTCCTACAATCATTTTTCTAGCTAGTCCCAAACTGGCATTATAAGGTGGTATAATGTAGCTCAGTGCTTTTCCATGGGAAATCTTTTCTTACCACATGTAAAAACAACTTTTGAGAATTTTTAATGCCAAAGCTTGTAAAACATAAGTATTGAAAAGGAAGGTTTATGCCTGGAAAAATGATTATTTTGCCAAGACAAGTCAAATTGGCAGTTTGAAACTGCCTACCCAGGATTCAGGGACATGCCATAAGACATGCTTTGCTTTGCCGTATTAGTGGCAGCATGATATGTGCTGCGGTCCACTAGTGACATTTAACTTCCAGGCCATGAGTATACTTTCGCTTCATATAATGAGAACCTATAGGTGAGTTAAATATGCAAGTCAGAAGTGCTGTAAATTTTGGTAAAAATTGGGTTACTGGTTGACTGCGGAATGAGCTCTGGACAAGCAGTAACCACAATCCTAGTCAGGGTAGGCACAAGTAATCCCCTCAATTAACCTGTGTTCACCCTCTAATAACTTGGCACAGAGCATTCATGCTTAGCTTGGAGGATATGTGTATATTATTTGTGCAGTACTTCAAACAGTACAACAGTCAAAGAACCACACAAACATATTCCACATCGGGGTATAGAGCTTAATTCAATAAATAAAACAAAACCCAAACCACAAAAAACACAATAAGTAGAACCTGAGATATGAATTTTTACAAACAAGAAACCTCAACTGGAGATCTCTGGTCGCTCCAGACCGGGACAAAATTGAAAGGTTAAGGCCAACCACGAAAGAGTGCAGGCCACCTACACAGTGGCCTGCACTCCATCGCGCATAGGCCCGCAGAATCAATGTACCTTAAAACCTAGTTGTGGAGAATTGAGTTGATTGGGGTTGAAGAAGTTCTGCAGAGCTGAGGTGATGCATCAGTTCCGAGGAGCAATGAAGCCACTGTGCGAGATCCGGATGCAAGTCCCGGCTTGTTGCCGGGACTTGCAAATTAAAGTCTGGTGTCGAGGATGGGATGCAGAGTTGAAGCATTACGTTGGGTTTGATAAGTAATGAAGTTGCGATACAGAGTTTATGCATTGGCTTTGTGGCTGCTGTTGATGAGAGATGCGAGGACCTGAGAGATGTGCTGCGCCTTTGGGGATACGTCAGTTCTGAGGACTGCGAGCTTGATTTCGGCATTCTGCAAAGGTCCAGTCCACGCAGTAGAGGTGATGCGTCGGTTCTGCTTGAGGATGCACTGCTTAGCCAAGCAGATGCGTGAGTTCAGCTCAAAGATGTGCTGCTCGGTAGAGAAGAAGTGTCTGTTCCACTGGTAAGCGCCTTGGACCCACTTTCAAGGGTCCGGGACCAGGGTCGCACCCCTTGGCAGGGTAGAATCAAAGATGGAAGAGTCCAGGTGTACAGGCAGGTTGGTTGGAAGACTTTTATGTTTCTGAGACTTCAGTAAACTAGCCCTTGTAGTCACTCTGGGTTAAGATGATGCATGTCCGATCCTCCTCACCCAAGCAAGAGGGAAGCAGGTCAGCACAGCAAAGCAGGAACTCTGCAAAGCAACAGTCAGCAGAGTGGCAGTCCTTTCAGCAGCACATCAGTCTTTCTTCCTGGAAGAGACTTCACAGGTCCAGAAGTGGACTGAAGTTGTGGTGTCTGCGGTCCAATATTCTTACCAAGTTGTGCCTTTGAAGTGCACAATGTCCCTGTTCTTCCTGCATTTGGCTCCAGATTCACTAGAGAGGGTTATGCAGGCCTTTGTGTGTGGACAGGACACAGCCTATTCAGGTTTAAGTGAAGCTGTGTCCAGCCCCTTCCTTCCATCCTGCCAGGATGGCCCATCAGGTCACATCTAAGTTCCCTTTCTAGGAGGAATACACTAAGCCCAACTGTCAACTACACCAGACATGTTATCAGAGACAGGCAGCAGGCACCAAGTGACTGTAGTAAAAAAATGCAAAATTTCTAAAAGTGCCATTTTCAGAATTGCTATTTGGAATCCAACTTCACACAAGTTGTGATTTTAAATTGTCATTCCAGACACACCAAACTTGAATAAGTGATATCTTCCCATTTGAAATGTCCTCTTATAAAATATAATAAGGTAATCCCAATGTTGTAACCTGCCCTTGGGATGCCCAAGGCCTACATTAGGGGTGACATATTAATTAAAAAGAAAGGTTTAGGCCTGGCAAGAAGTTTATCTTGCCAGGTTGACATGGCAATTTGAAAACTACATTCATAGGCTCTGCAATAGCAGGCCTGAGACATGTTTAAAGGGCTACTTAAGTGGGTGGCAGAACCAGTCCTGCAGGCCCACAACTAGTATATCATTTACAGGCCATGGGTACATTCAGTGCACTTTACTTGGGACTTATAGGTAAATTAAATATGGCAATTGTAGATAAGCCAATGTTACCATGCTTTAGGGAAGGAGCATGAGCACTTTACTACTGGTCATCAGAGGTAAAGTGCTCAGAAATCTATGGCCAGCAAAAATGAAGTCAGCAAAAACAGGAGGGCCGAAGGCAAAAAGTCAGGGGAAACCACACCAAGGATGTCAGGCCTAACACAATATATTTAGGGTTTAGAGCACATGCAGCACACAGAGTAAAAAACACAGCAGCATCATACCAGAACAAATGCATGTGGCACATACAAAAATGCACTTTCCAACACAGACATTATAATTCTATTGACTTCAGAAAGTGTACTCAGGGTTATCTGTCTTGTACTGATTCATATAATGTTCTGAGAATTTCTGGGAAACCTCAGAAGTTGGAACTCGAAGCAAAACAATTTTATCATCTGTAGATTTCTGGCATTTACTGAAATTTTTATGATTAAGCCACGCTGTGTTTAGATTGCAGAAAGCGAAAACTGGTAACCTTTCATGAAGAGTGGATGTTTGCTTGTGACTGAAGAAAAATTGTTAAGGAAAGAATGATGGTAATCATTAAATGAAAAGGAACAAGTGCAAATTTTCAGATGGACATATGGTTATACAATGTGATTAGAATGCCAATCCAACAGAAAACTAGAAACATAAATAGACAATAAATGTTGTACAGTGCTACAATACCATTGATGCAAACATACTCCCAGTCCTGATGTGTGCATCCTTACATTACAATATAGGGGGAGGGGGAGTGTGGAGTCTTGAGGAGCATATATCAGGGCATTGCCTCTATGCAGATTCAGGAATACAAGGGTTTGAACAGTGGTTCTGAAGTCGTTTTCAAGGCAGAATGGTTTCCTTTCAGAGAGAGAGAGCTGGTACCAAGCCAACTTCATTTTGTTTGTTATATGTTCCTTGAGGCTGAGAATGGTGGCATGGAGAATCCAAGTTGTTTAGTTTTCAGTGAAAGTTGGGATTCAAATCCATCCAGGTTCATGATGGTAAGTCAGGTTGGGAGTAGTCGTTTTTTATTGCTTTTGGCCAATAACAAGAGTTCTGATTTGGTGAGGTTAAACGAAAGGTTAGGTGCTAAACATCCAATTCTGGATTAGATGTAGGCAGTGTTTGGGCATTAGATGGATGGAGCAGAGGAGAGCTTCACAAAAAGGCATGTGTTGTCAGACTACTGATGAGTTTAATTGGTATCTGTGAATAGAGCACCAAGGGACTATGTGTAGAGGATGAAGTGAACAAGATGAAACTCTGGGGAACTTCTCAGGTGATCAGGATATTCTGCAACCTGGAGGTACCCATATGAATGAACTAGTGTCCATAGGGAGTATTATAACCATTAAATAAAAGTTTTAGTGAATCACTTTGGAGACATTGGGATTTCAATGAGGATGGGGTGGTTGTCACTTTAAAAGTTCCCCGTGAACATCAGAAGCTCCCCGACCCTGCACACCTTCAGGAAGGACCTCAAGACCTGGCTATTCGACGGATCCGGAGCTGCCCCCCCCCCCCAAGCACCATGAGACCCTCTGGGGTGAGTAGCACGCTTTATGAACCCCTGATTGATTGATTGAGTGATTGAAAGTGGCTGGAAGGTACGATAGGCAGCGTTTATTGTTATCTATTGTCTGGAGATTGTGATATAGGATTTCTAAGTTGGCGGACTCTCTGCTTGGGGGGACCAGAAACTTCTCCTAGATGGTAAATGGATGTGCACCCCTGTACTGAGTGTAGGAAGTTATAATCTTTCTGAATGTGTATCCCCTACTTTTTGCCTGGTGCTAAGCTGGTCTTTGACTAGTCTGAGTGGGATCCTGCTAATCAGGTCCCCAGTCTATCTGCTTTCTACCTAAACTGTTATGTTATGAACTTGGGTACACTTCAGATTGGATACTGTGATACTCTTGTCAGTCCCTAGTATATGGTACCCATGTACCCAGGGCATAGGCACCCCAGAGGCCTCCCATGGGCTGAAGCATGTATTATGCCACGCATGAGAGACCATGCAAAATGGAACTACAGACCTGCTGCCGCAGCTTGTGTAAGTTGGTGTATGCAGCACTTACTTATAGTTTACTCTATCAAAGGATTACTGTGCTTAAAATCAGTCACGCCTATAGCTGTCCTTGTCAATCCTGAAGGCAGGGTGCTTGATTTTAAGTGAGAGGGTGCCACTGCATGAGCAGAACACCCTTGCAGCCTACGGAGTCCATTCTCCTGGGTTGTTACTGAAGCAGCCATTTACGACATATAGATTGGCATTATGCAACTGCGTGACAACCAACTCTAAAACGGCTGAAAGTAACCCTCTTTTGTTTGGTGTCAAACATTGTGAAATCATACCACCACACCAGTAACCGGTGTGGGAGGTATGATCTCACCCCTCAGAAGCGAGCTCAGTTGGCTCCCTGATGTTCCTGGTATCAGCCTTCAAGTTCTGGGCAGCACAAAATGGTTGCTGCCGACCAGAGACATATTTCTACCCTCCTGCTGCTGAGCCAAGCTCAAGCAGAGAAAGGTTGAACAATAGGCTTCCTGTCACAGGGAAGTGTGACCACCTCCCAGACAGGATTTAGGGGCACATGCATCAAGCTAATTACCGATCACAAACAGGCCGATTCGCAGAATCAGCATGTTTGTGACCTGTAAATAGCCTCTTGGGATGCATCAACCCCAAAGCCATTCATAAAATAGGTAATCGCAATTTTTGCAATAACCTATTTTACGAATGCAGTTAGGGAATCACAATTTGCAATTCCCTATACAATCCAAGAAGCATTCTGAGAATGCGACTTTGCATTAAGAAATCACAAATTACCATCAACTACAAGTTGATGGTAATTTGCAATTCTTTAGAAAAATGCTCAAAATTCGATTCCTTGTGGCGCACACATGACCTTAGGGCATGTGTGTGCACCACATGTGCACTCATGCCATTTTTGGGGGTGCATCAGGGTGGTCTTTTGGCTCCTTAGCTCCCTTGAAATTGCGAATGTTTTCCCGTTCATTCCAATGGGCCTGCAGACCCATAGGAATGAATGGGACGGCATTCCCTATTAGCCAATCACAATTTGTGATTCTCTAATAGGGAATCTGTAGAAATCACAATTTATTTAGTGATTCAAACTTGGCAAAGGACATGGGAGTAACCTTCCCACTGTCCAGACCCTCCCATGGGAGGGTCCCCTGAATCTGTCTAACCCACTCCCATGGGCTCAAAAGGGCTTACCTTGCTGTAGGACCCTAGATTCAATGTGAACAAGATTCTGAACCAGAAACCACTGAACTTTGACTGTCTGTGCATATGCGTGTTGGCATTTCCAAAACAAGTGCACCGGGCTCCGAGTTGTCCCAACCTCTGCCACCATTTCCTACAAATAACTACGGACTCCTTGCACCAAGTGCTCCTTCGGCTGCTGATTTTTGAAACTGCTCGAGGTCTCCTCGTGACTCCAGTGCCTCCAGCCTGTGGGTCCTCTTGAGGGTCAACACTGCTTTTCTTAGGCTTCTCTGGTTGCCCTGACTCTCTAGTGTTTGCTGAGTTTCCTGGACCTTGCTGGTCCAAACCGTAACCTTTTTCGACCTTCTTTGTGGGTTCCTGCTGCCAAGGCTTGTTGGTGCTCCAGCCGGACACCGACCCCTCAGCACTCGACATCCTTTGTGGGACAGCTCGCATCCAGCTCCTAATTGTCCTCAACATCTCCTGGTCCCTGTGGCTGCAGAGTTAAGAACCCCTCTTCGCACCTGAAACACCTGACATAGGTGGGCATTCGTCTATTAAGCCCCTGTCACTCTTGAGTGACCCAGCCTCTATCTCCTCTGCTTTCAGGTACTCTTCATTAAGAATCTATCTTTGGATTCCAACAGACACTTTTCTTCTTCCCAGCAGTGGCTCTTCTTTAAAGTCCTCCATAGAGATCGACAGCGGTTTCCGACGCCACTTCAGACCTATATACCTGGCTTCCCTGAGATAGGTAACTCTGGTACTATGGTATCCGTGGGTGGGGGGCTCTGCAACCTCCTAACCTCCATGGAGTTTCTTTGTAATCCACTTAGACGGGTCCTTAAACTTTAAAACTGCAACCGCGACTCTCCCATTGAATTGTACGGCGCATGCAGTCATGTTCCCACACTGCACCCTGTAGCATCCTGCTACAAAGAACCACAGACACAGGTTCTTATATCTAGGAGCTTTATTACTTACCACTTGTCACGACCCTGTCCCTACACTAACTGTCCGGTTCCTGTCCCCGGCTCCTCCTGTTCCTGCTGCTCCCATAACTCCGCCCCCCCAACCACTAGACTACCTCACACAATTCTACATCTCCCCCTTTCTTAACAAAGTGAGCTTAATGTCCTCAGTGTTCGCAGTTCTTCTATCCACCACACGGGTTGGCGGACAGCCTGTTCTTCAAGCCTCAGTAGTGTCGAATCAGTGGTGAGCTTGGCTTTGGTCAATCTTTCCGTTGTCTTGATCAGGGCATTCTTGACCACGTTGCGTGTAAACTGTTTACTCTCACAGTCTGCAGTCCTCATGTTTCCTTCCGGTGGTGTAACTACGGTTGGTTAAGATGCTCGATCTCTTTCATGAGTGGATAATGTTCTGGTCCTCTTCCGAGCACCCGCATCTACTCTTACTTCCTTTTGTCCTGTCCGGCCGAGGGCAACACTGCCCTCCAATTCAGGGTCATGTATACCAGACAGTACGGTGCTATCTGATGAGACTGTCTTGGCTTGGTTCTGTAACTCATTCGCCGCATCTAATTTTATTTCCTTTTGTCTAGTCCGGTCGAGAGCAACACTGCCCTCCAATTCAGGGTCATGTATGCCAGACAGTATGGTGTTATCTGATGAGACTGTCTTGGTCTGGTTCGATAACTCATTCACGGCCTCGGGTTGTCTGGCGAACTCGTGAGCTATCTGTGCATAGGCATGTTTCTCTCTCATCTGATAATCTCTCTCTACTAACACGTCCGGCTTTCCTTGCGGAGTGACTGGCTGGTCCCTTCCCATCCGGTGACTAAGGTCCACTGTCTCTGTTTTCCTTTTGTAGGTCCTTTGAGTCAGCCTCGCGGACCCCTTCAGGGGTGACGGTGTCTGATCTGTGTCTGGATATACTTGTGACTGACATGACAAGTTGTCCTGTGGAGTGACTGAGTGTTCAGAGACCTTAGTGTGTGACATGTTGCTCTTGCTGGGAAGGATGTCCTTTGGTTCCGTGGTGCGTTCGGGTGGTTGACGCCATGTCTGTTGTCGGGACCATGACTCGGTCGACTCACAGGATTGAACAGGCGTGCTTTCTGGTTCAGAGAAGTCTCTTGTCGACTTCCAGGATCGGACAGAGGCGCTCTCTGAATCAGAGGAGTTCCTGGCCATACCCCTTTTAAAGGATCGGACAGACGCGCTCTCTGAACCAGAGGAGTTCCAGGCCATGTCCTTTTTAAAGCGTTCCTTAGAGAGGGTATCAGGTAATGGATTTCTGCAATGGGTAGGCCGTGACACGTTGTTCCTTGACTCAGGGTTGTCTTTAAGACGCTTCTCCGAGCGCCTTCGTCGACTTGTCTTTGACGTTGTTTCATTTGAGAGGTTGTTCAATAGCCACGTGCTCATTCTTTGTGTTTGGTCTTGAGGTTTTCCATCTTTGCCTTTCTCACATATCAACGACTTCTTCTCAGTTTCTTCATTGTCCTGGGTGCCATTGATGCGTTGGTCTTTTCCTGTTCGTTGTTGGGGAGGACCAGTTCGTCTTATGCAACCTATTTCTTCTTCCCACTTGTTTGGTGCTCGGACACCCATGATACGGGTGTGATGTGTTCTCCTGCTGGATGTTCCCTCAGACTCATCTTCACGACTTGACGAAGAGTATTCCTGCGCTGACTTTCAGTTTTGACCATTTTGATCTCTCCTTCTATAGTTTGTCTTCCTTACTCTCTTGTTGTGTAGGTTGCCATCTTGTCCAGGGGTGCGATCTGTCCCACTTGACGCTCCCTCCTCGTCGGACTTTGAATGACACCTTGAGGGTGAAGAACTCCTTGAGGTTGTCCTTTGACTGATTGACTCGGAGTGCTCCTTGTTACTGTGTCTCTCCCGTTGTCTTTTCACTGGTCTGCCTTCCCTCTCTCTCCTTTTTGTTTTGTGTATTTTCTGAGTTTCATCAGTCCAGGTGTCTTGATATTCTGCCGTCAGAGGTAGGTCCTTTGATTTGTCTCTTGTCTTGACGTGTGTTCCAATTTCAGCCTTCCTAATGATTTCTTCTAACGACCAATTTCCTCGCAAGATCTTTGTGTCGGGGTTTGCGCAGCCTTCAATTATCCGGAGTCGAACTGCGTCCTCATTCGTAAAAAAGTGTTTAAATGGCAGCCTTGTACCAGGTTTTGCAACCGAATGATGAAAGTTGGCAATGGTTCGCCTGGTTCCTGCCGAGCTGTGTTGAAAACGATGCGATCATGATCCACCTCTGCTTGTGCGGAGAGACGGGCACATAGCTTCTCTCGGAGTCTTTCATAGATTTCTGTGTCTTCTTTGGAGAATGTTCTGATTGGGCATCGGCCTTCATGACCCACCAGATGGAGGAGTAGCATCAGACATTTTCTCTCTCTTTGTTCACCATTGGCGTCCAGGAAGTCACCCAATGTCGCCAGCCATTGGTTCCGTTCGAGACACAGACTCCAAGTATCATACTGCATTCCTGAGGGTGGTGCATTGATGCAAGGGTTGCGTCGTTGTGCTACTTCTTCCCTCGCCATGAGAGGAGGATTCTGATTGATTGTATTCGGGCGGGCTGTTCACTTGGCTTCTCGTTGTTTTAGTTGACCCTCTTTAGTCGAGGCCTTCGGTCTGGTCATCTGCTGGGGCGTTCCTAATCCTTGCAACCACCACCGTATGCGCCAGTGACTAGAACTTGGATTTCTTGCGTTCCGAAATGTCCACTATCCAGCTGCACTGTGCTAGTCACAGGGCTCCTTCTCTTTCGAATCGCATGCTAGGGGCAGGTGGTTACTGACTCTTGCGTGGTGGGGCTGGGCGTGTTTGACATTTTTGTTCGTTCGGGCGTTCCCTTTACCCTAGTGCAAGTCCTTCAGTCACCTCCGTGTATGTTGTGCTTGTTTCTGGGACCGTCCTTCGCAGTCTTGCCTTCTTCTGACTCTCATGCGATTTTGTCCTGCAGCTCTTCTCCCTTTTTGCGCTCTTCGGTATGTGTTCGTGATCACCTTTACCTATTGCTCGTATTTGCCTACACTTGTTTGCTTACTGCACCTCATGCAGGTGTTCGTGCTTGCTCGGTGTCAGTCTCTTGCGTTCACTCGTGCTTGTTTCCTTGTTGCACCTCTTGCACTCGCTCGTGTTTCGTCAATGCTGATTTATTTGCTCTTATCAAAGCTTGTTTGTTTCTTCTCGCCAAAGATTGTTTATTTGCTCTCGCTAATGCTTATTTGTTCCTTCTTGCCAATGCTTGTTTATTTGCTCTCGTCAATGCTTGTTTGTCTCTTCTCGCCAATGCTTGTTTATTTGCTCTCGTCAATGCTTGTTTGTCTCTTCTCGCCACTGCTTGTTTATTTGCTCTCGTCAATGCTTGTTTGTCTCTTCTCGCCAACGCTTGTTTGTTTGCTCTCGCCAATGCTTGTTTGTTCCTTCTTGCCAATGCTTGTTTATTTGCTCGCGTCAATGCTTGTTTGTCTCTTCTCGCCAATGCTTGTTGATTTGCTCTCGTCAGTGCTTGTTTACTTCTGCTCGCCAGTGCTTGTTTATTTCTTCTTTCCAATGCTTGTTTATTTCTTTATGCCTGACTCTAAGATGGCCACTCTACAACAATTAAGGGGTCTGTCCTGAGAAGTGCCTGACTCTAAGATGGCCGCCAGTCTGGAAATCTCATTCTTCACGAGATTTGGCTGTATTCAACCTGCAGGCACACAGAGATTCACTCGGCACTCACCGGCAGCCGGGTTCTTCAGGCAGCAATGTTCTATCCACGTCCCACACATCCCTGGGCCACTCAGACATCCAGGTAGGATCGGGATGAGCTCCTAACTTTATTCCTTTACTCGTGTGCCGTTTTGCACGCATCTGGGGGTGAGCTCTCAGCTTCAGCGCGTATCAGCGCTCTTCTGTCGGCCTTTCCCTGAGGCTCCAGCGACGCCTCACACGCTCCTTGGGTACCGGAGCAACCAGGCACGACTGGGGTGAGTTCCAGACCTTCTTCGATAGGCGCGCCTGCAATGTCTCACGCATCGGGGGTGAGCTTTTCCTTCCGTTTGGCGCGAACAGCGCTCTTGCTTCGGGGCACACCCACGGGGCTTCCGCAGTGCCCCAGGCACTTTCTGATCACCAGGGTACTAGGCAGGATCGGGGTGGGCTCCCGATTTCTCCTTACTTTTCCAGTTCCCGCTCTTCTTCTCCGCTGGCGTGCCAAACCTCACGCATCGGGCGTGAGGTTTTCCGACCTCCGACGGCACCCGGGCTCCGTTTCCAGCGCGCTCAGCAGCGCTTGTCACCGGGCTCTCGGGGACAGCGTCCTCGACGTCGGGGGACCCTGGTCTCGATCTGGGGTGCTGGACAGGGTCGGAGTGGGCTCCCGACTCCTGTTCTTTTAGGGTGCCAAATTGCACGCATCCAGCGTGACTCGCGCTTCCAGCGTGCACAGCTTCCTTTTCCTGAGCGTTTCAGCGCTCGATCCAGTGGCTCCCTCTGGGCTCCCACAGTCGCTGGGGGAAGCTGGGTCACCGGCTGCTGACCTCTTTCCTCAGGTGGCAGCACTACCAGGCAGCAGATTCTTCACTTGATGCTGCAGGGGACAGGGCACTCCTATTGGGTTCTGCAGGCTCTAATCATGCCTATCCCACCCTCGTCGCCAGTTGTAGCATCCTGCTACAAAGAACCACAGACACAGGTTCTTATATCTAGGAGCTTTATTACTTACAACTTGTCACGACCCTGTCCCTACACTAACTGACCGGTTCCTGTCCCCGGCTCCTCCTGTTCCTGCTCCTCCCATAACTCCGCCCCCCAACCACTAGACTACCTCACACAATTCTACACACCCTTCCTCCGTGGGGTCCCTACTTACTCCCCTTGGGTGGTTCCTCGGTGCCCCAGTGATTCTACATCCTCTAGACACTGTCTTGATTCGAGTCGTGGGTCTTATATAACTATTTTAGTATATGGTTTGGTCTCCCCCTGGAACCCATTGTGTCTTAGTGCTATTTACTATTGTTTCTGTGCTACAGTATTGTGTGCTTTGTGAGTATCTTCATTTAGAAGATACTGTGTCTTACTTAAAGTGTGCTATAGTAATAAATACATATTTGTATAACCACTGTGTGGTTCTCCTTTCATTTAATCAATACTATAAGGTTGCATTCTGGTAAGACAAGCTGCTTAACATTCCTCCAAGACTAAGCCTGCTCTCCACAGCTACCACTTGGATAGCTTCCTAAGGTTATCTTTGTCCTCTTAAATCACCATAAGGGTTGTTTGGACTGGTACAAGGTGCCCACTTTAAGTAGTGGACAGCATATACCAGGCCAACTTCTCACACTGAGTGATTCTACTGCATGCAATATTTAGTTTTCTGAATGTATGTGGGCCAGGCCACATGCTAATCCAGCATGTGCAGTGAATCAAAGGCCTTTCCTTTAACTCTGTGGTGTAGAACCTTGATCTAAGACCTAGAGGGGCATTTCATCAAGCATGCCCTCTAGATCACTTGGTACTACTCTCCATGTTATGGGTTGTCAAATTTAAGCATGGATGTGAGTGTACAGTTTTTATATCTCTATCACTGAGCAAACCTTTTTCTCTAAATCAGAAGGGTGGTGACAACCGGCTTCACTTTTGTAAACATCTGCTTGCATGAGACACCGACCAACCCCTGTGCTGCCATCCCATATGCATATCGAGTGAGAGTTGTGTAAAGCATGAATGGTAGCAGGACCTTGTGGATGTGAGTTTAACGCCTTAACTGCGGCGGCAATTCCGCCGCGGTGCGGGCGTTCTATTGAGTGGACGGGGCTGCGATGGCCGTTGGCCATTCGCAGCACTGGGGAGGTAGTGCTCCCGTTGGCCCACGGAAGGGGTTAAGGCTGCTCATACTGACAGAATCCATTTCATTTGATACTGGTCCTTCATTGTAGCAAATGGAGGTTCAGCTTCCCAGGTATTGCCTTGCCTACGTTGGTGGGCTGAAGGGTGTAACCCTAATCACTGAAGAGCAGCAGGAACGAGACAGGGCTGCCTTCAGAAATTCTCTAGTAACCGTTATCAGTAGGAGATTGCTAATTAGTCCTTCCCGAGTACTGTTGTTTGGGTTAGTGGTAGTGGGGATGGGGAAGCAGATTCTGCAGTTAGATGGAGAGAAGCTGTCTCTCCCTGGGTGTCACTTTAATAAAGCTGATGACATCCAGGTACTGAAGTTTAGCACATCATTGTGCTCATGTATTAGATACTCCTGCCTAGAGCCATCTTCGTTATACCCTGATATGAGAGCAATCACCTTTTACAAAGACTGTGCTGCAGAACAAAACATGACATATGAAGAGGAACTGTCAGAAACTGA
Source organism: Lissotriton helveticus (assembly GCF_964261635.1). Classification (NCBI taxonomy): domain Eukaryota; kingdom Metazoa; phylum Chordata; class Amphibia; order Caudata; family Salamandridae; genus Lissotriton; species Lissotriton helveticus. The sequence continues at coordinate 180,878,296 of NC_136063.1, forward strand.
TTCCTGGGCGCTGTCAGTGGGATTAACATCTCTTTTCTAGAAGTGTGTATAAAGGTGGGACTCAAACTACCCCACATCCTTCAGCTTCATCAAGAGAAATGAAGGGAGTGCCCCGCAGAGTCCTTGGAGGACTGCAGAGACCCAGGACTCACAGCTGTTGGACAACCAGTCTTCCATTAGTGAGGGGAGATCACTTGAGGTCTGTGCAACTTGATAGAATAGCTATGGTCTGGCTATAAACTGCCTTTCTGATCTCCTGATAAGGGAGAGAAGTTTCTATGCCTGACTGCCCAAAGAAGAAGAAGCTGAGCGCTGAGGCCACACGAGGGGCAGCCCAGAATAGGAGGCTGTTTGTGGGAGAGTAACTGGAGTTTACCTGCTCCTGCCCGATCGTCTCTTGGCCTCCCTGAGTGTTTCTATGTTTCAGCGATATGAGGCAAACCACCTCATTTACCCCTTTCCCAGTGTGCCATCTCTAGCCACTACCAGAGCAAAAAATCAGACTTATGCTGACTCTACCCACTGCACACTTGACATGTCACCTTGGACCAGAGAATGGAAGTCAAACCCCAGGATTGCCAAGACTTACCCAATCAGAGATTTTTTACAAAGGGCACTACCCCTGCCTTATGCCCTGTGTAATGAAGAGTCACTGCTCCTACAGCACATCTGCTCCCCTGTGTGGCTGTGGCCCTAGATACTCATGCTTAAGCCTAACAAGCACCCAGGGCCGGACTGGTCATTCAGGGCACCTGGCAATACCCCCCTAGGCTGGACAGGGTGGGGGCCGGTTTGAGACAGGGGCCCAGTTCTGTTGTTGGGGCCGATTTGGACCGACCGTGAGTCACGGTCTGTCCAAATCAGCCCCAACAACAATACACAGTGACCACCATTGACATACATTAAGCACAAATCAGGCCGCCTGGCTGTCTGACTGAAGCCTGGTGTCTGTGACTGTGAACACAAAAATGCGTGCTGGTGCTCAGATGCGTGTCCGCCGTTTTTCATTTCAGGCAGCACAGGCAGGCAAGCTCTATGATCAGGTGTCATGCAGGGCCGGACTGGGAACTGAATGCAGCCCTGGCAAATTTTGCCATACCAGCCCCTCTCCGGTGCGTAAGGAGTGAGCCTGTGGAGGACATGAATGGGGTGTAATGGACTGGGATGGTCTGCAATGTACAGGACGCTTTACAGACTAGTTTGCGCTGCCGGCCTGCCACCCGTTGCGATTATTACTTGATTTCCAATTCCCGGCCATTCCCACATGACGTCTCACGATTTTGTTTCGCTATTTATGGCCACAATTCAGAACTGCAGACACTGGACAGACATAATAACATGCATGCATCTTAGATCTATATGCGGGCATTGCAGGGTTACGCACTAAATAAATATACAAAGCACCAAATCCATTGGTTGGCAATGTGCAGGAAATAGAATGTATGTTAATACTAGATTTAGTAGTGAGACGCTATAAACAGGGAGAGGACGCTGCCGCTTCGCTCATCGGAAACCTGAACCTTTGGACTGACTCGTAAATTGAATACCACAGAGCAGCCACAATGAAATCTAAGATATAAGGAAAACGCAACCATATTCCGGACAAACCTACTAAAAATTTCCGGGGATCAGGTGATGAGCTCTGAGATTATTATATAAATAAGAACCCTCTACCACATTGAAGAATACGCGCACAAGATTACTAAGCCAGCTGCTTGAAATGCAAAGCCAACCGAGGGTATTTTCTGTGAAAACCCATGAAGTGATTTAGAGACAGACGGGAGAAGAATAGGTTCTCTGCGATAGTTACTAAGCTGCCAGAAATACAAAGCCAACCCAGGGCATTTTCTGTGAAAACCCAGGAAGTGACTTAAAGACTGGTGAAATAAGAATAGGCTTTCTGCGACAGCTTCGAAGGTGTTTATTTGTGATGTACTGTGCTTCAAACTCAAGAGAGATATGAATTTGTCTTCATAAAGATGGAAAAAATGTTTTAATGATCCATCGAAACGCGTCGACGCCACATGAATACGCACAATCTACTAACAGCGCTGTGAGAATATTGACAACGATGGAATCTATCTAACAGTGCAAGTACAACGGAGTAAGAGTAGATGTGCCAATTGTAAAAGACTGACTATAGCAGTCTGATTTTAGAGCTCTCTTGATTGTGTGTTTTTAATAATTTTATTGCTGTTGTCCTACCACCCTAATGTGGCTTTTATTATTGATTAAACTGTCAATTTATGTACTACTATGAAATTTCTATCATGTTGCAATAAATAACTTTGTATAATTTTAATTTTTGTGGGAGTCCCTATGATATATATGGCACAATCTACTGGTGTGTATGGGGAGTAAATCGGTGGAGTGGAATGAGAGTGAGAATTTCTGATGTATGGTATTGAGCTTGTTTAAGACAAAATTCACCCTACGGGATTTCTTTTATTTCAATACTAGATTTAATACATCAGCGGGCGGGCAGTGGCTTTGCAATAAAATCTTTTAGAAGTGCGTGTGCGGAACGGCAGCATTGACTACACGCACACACCATTAAGGGTATAATTAATATCCCCTGCACGAAATTATGAATCTGAATTGATGGGGTCACTAGTTGTGATGCTTTTTTTCTTATTGATAAAGGCCTTCAGGCACAGTTTGATAGGCAGACTGATTGAAGCCAGCGTAGTAGTAAGCAACCCCTTGCAAGTCGCAAGAGATGCTAGGAAACGGATCTCAGGAGGAGATCGATGTTCTGCAGCCTCTGAGTGCTAACGCGATTCCTCCTGGGTGGAAGTGTGGTCAGAGAGTGAAGAAGTTTTAAGAGCTAATGAATCCAGGGCTCCCGGGGCCTGCTATAAAGGGACTGTCTCAACAATTAACCTAAGGTTTTGTTTTTGTGTTCACTGATGCCACTGAAAGCAATATACAACCCAAAAGCATGTGACATTGGTGTTTTCTCTGCTGTGGTCGCTTTTTTGTACACATACTTGCACATTTTTATTTGCTGTTGTTTCCAATTTAAATTTTCGGCAAGTGTGCATCGTAGTTACAACTTGAGCACACTTCTGGCATGCACAGCAAGGTATTTTGCAATCTCGGACATGCAGTCCTCGTAATATTTTTATTTAAATATTAGAGATTCATGCATGTCAATCGTAACTGCACAGCAGCTCTGCCTTGTTTCTATCTGCGTGCACCAACATGTAGAGGCCTTCAAAAATGCACATATTTTCAGGCATGCCAGACTTTTTCGTGGGTCCGGGGACCACAACTATTGTGGGACAATTCTGATTCAAGGAGCAGCTTGTAATAAAGATGACACATAGTGTTTTATTACTCACAAACTAGTTTCTTCATGAGAGTGAGGCCTCAAAAAGTGCAAGGAACTATGCATGAAGCCCCAGCTTCCCTTCCTTTATGATGGTCCTGTACATTCTCCTGCTAATGAAAGGTACAGAGCACTCACAAGGGCTCCTGCTCTAATGTCCTACTTCCTATATTTAATTACTCACTCGGAGTGAGTAATGTATACCCATCCCATGCCCCTCACCCCTGTGGAGTTGCTGCCTCTTTGACTCAAGAGGTGTTGGATTTTTTTATATAAAGGTATTTTGCTACAACAAAAACACAAGCTAAACAATTCAGGCAGATGCAGAACGTGTTAGTGGTGGAGGTCAAATGGTAGAGTGTACATTTCTCTTAACCAGAGGTGTAAGTGTACTGACCATATGGGATATATGTGGGGACACGTCTCAATTCTTAGTTAAATGGGAGACAACAATGTATATGCTGATAGCAGGTGACCATATAGACATAGAGGAAGTGTCTACCCTTCTAAGGGCAAATGATCATTTTAAATACCTTGGCAATGTGACAATCATCAGAATTAAAATAATTTGCGTATAGGCATTGTGTCCGCTCTAACAAGAAGTGGAGATGGCTACTATGCTTTTATTTGGCTTTGTACGAATGTCTATGGGTACATATGACTGGGTGGATAACCTGGTGCTCTTTAAGGTCATCATCTACTATTCACTGTGCTTTGAAAGTTGATACAATTGAATATGTAATGAAAAATGTGCTGTAAAATTCATCATTTTGGTCTGTTGTTTTCCAAACTTTTCTTGGGGGTAGAACCCCCCCAAACTCCCCTATTAGCGGTCGGGTTCACTTGCTTCGCTCACTCGCTATGCGACGAACTGGGGCTGATATGGCAAAATTTGCCAGGGCTGCATTCAGTTCCCAGTCCGGCCCTGCAAGCATCTGACATCAAAGTTAAAACCATTGCCTGTACTAAACAAGGACTGTGCACTTTACTGCAGGTTTATAAGGGAATCATGCTTTAACAATAGCCCTTCTAATGTGTTGTTAAACATCTAGCACAAATGGTACACACCACTTTTGTGATTAAAATTTCTTCTGCATAGCACGTGTTGGTGCAATTAAAGTACCTCTTATTTTACTAAATGAAGAGCAGTGGGCTGTTGGTTATCTGTTTGTGTTCTGTGTTAGACCTGTCATCCTTAGGGTGGTCTTTCCCAGGATATTTTGCCTTTAATCTCCTGTTGTGCTGTTTCTTTTTGTTGGTCTTAGGATTCTGGGTACTTTACCACTGCTAATCAGTGCACACGTGCATGTGCTTCTCCCCTAAACATGATGACATTGGCGAATACCTGCTAAACATATTTGATGTACTGGCAAGTCCCTTTATAAAGTGATATATCATATCTCCAGGTCCTGTAGTTCAAATGCTACTAGTGGGCCTGCAGCACTAATTGTGCCACCCACATAAGTAGCCTTTAAAACATGTCCCAGACCTGTCACTGCAGTGCCTGTGTGTGCAGGTTACTGCCACTTTGACTTGGCATTTAAAGCTTCTTGCTAAGCCTTAAACACCCTTTTTGTTAAATATAAGTCACTCCTAGGTAGGTCCTAAGTAACCCTAAGTGCAGGGTGCTATGTAAGTAAAAGGTTGGACATGTGTGTTTAGTCTTAATATGTCCTGGTAGTGCTAAACGCCCACATTTGTTTTTCACTACTGTGAGGCCAACCTGTCTCATGGGCTAGCATTGGGAATTCCTTGGTACCATTTTAAGCTGTAATTATTGATCAGAGAGGAGTAGCATATTCATGTTTCCTATCTTTGGATTGGTAATGATAAATCCTCCTTACTGATGAAGTTGGGATTAACTTTACTGTTTTAGAAATGCCACTTGTGGAAAGTATCTGTAACTAGGGAAGTTAGGCCCAGTGGGCTAGGTTCTGGCTGGCAGAGAATTCCTTTGTTAAGCATTCCCGGCTGAAACAAAAAGATAAAGAAGACCAAACGGACATTAGAAAAAAAACACACTAGTGCCCAGAAACCTACATTGCTGTCAAAAATCAAGAGCCCTGATGAGAGTCCGCATATTTAATATCAGAGATTTGAAACGCATTGGCTTTATTATGATTTGTGATACAAACATGGAGGAATTATACATTTAATTTTTGTCATTTTTTCATGTGTTCGTAACTGAAATGCTTATACATACAACATTTGTTGAATGAAATAATATCTATATATGTAATAAGATTTTTATATAAGACTACTAAGACATTAGGATGTTTGGTTTATGATTTTTGCACATGAATGTTCATTTAGATTGTGTATCTAAAACACAATGTTGTTGTTTAATGTTTTTTTAATTATATATACGCATGTTTTTCTGTATATAGACATCACTGTCTTTTTCTGTTCCAAAAACGCAACAAAGAATTTAAAAAGTTGAAGAAAAAGGCCGCGGTAGTAAGCAAATGGGGACGCTAGAGCAGACCCCGGAAAACAAAAAGTATACATTACTGGGACCGGAAAAACGATACCGTCCTCCTACTGATAATGGGTGTTCTGCAGAAACACATAGAAAAAACAGGATGTTTCCTGTGTTGGTCCCACCCTTATAGGCCAGGTGACAGGTACTTCCTGTCAGGTGGCCATATTGGGTGAGGACCTTTTTAATTTATGGGTAAATGCTGTGCCTGGAACACGGGGTGCTCCTTTGTGACTGTGACGAGGAAGACGGACGAGGATGGTAATGTCTATAATGTTTGCCAAAGTTCCGTCAAGTCCAAAAGTTCCAAAAATTGTCTTTGTTTCAAGCGTTAACGCATTTGAAGATTAATATGTCTTGCGATGGGCGCCGCAATAAACAAATAAGCACTTAGCTTTCTTTCTTTCTTTCTTTTGCAGATTCAACTGGATATGTCTGTGTTGCTCTTCGTACGCCAGAAGAAGAAATGAAGCTGGGGCCAGGTCGTGAAGACAACAGGAAGAGCGTCCCTGGAAACCGGTGAGTACCCGCAACTTCACAGAAGGCTAAGCACCTTCCAGAAGTTGCGTGTTGCATTAAATAGTAATGCCACACCCAAGATGGCCGCCACGCTGCCGTACATATAGTGTTACGTGGCGTCCGGCAAGTTCTTAGTTTACCTGTTGTGCCCGGAAGCGATCCATGGCACAATCTGAAGAACTACCAATCTCCTTTTCTTTCTGCTTGCCGCTAGCTGCGTACAGCTTTATCAAATGTCCAGGGCAATAAAGAGCATTAAATCCGATTACAAGCAAAAGAAAAAATGCACAAATAAACGTTTCCCTAAAAAAGTCTACCTGGTATATTTCTATAACATGCAGTCATTCATGAAATTATACAATATTTTCCCATTCACATAATACGTATGTAATCACAGATACACATTTAGGCAATACAATGATACACATAAGGTCATGCTGGGTGCACGGGTCAGGGGTGGGTTTTTTATGTAAGTCCCTGTGCTTTGCAGTGGATCCCTTTGCATCAGGGATTTCACGACATGGTGCAAGAGCAGGTTGGCTAATGGTTGATACCGAGGCATCATCTCTTTTTATAAGCATTGTGTTCATGCTGGAAGCTGGAGCATATTGGATGAAGGACATCTCAAATGTGCAACAGTGTGGGGGGTATGAGTGAGATATATCTGTGATAGAGGGTATCTAAAGATAGTGATAGGTGATGTGGTTTGCAACAGCTGGAGCATGGAGTACTGCAGAGTGTCACTTCCTGTAGAGATGGCTGCTGGGAAATTCAATAATGTCAATTCCTGTGTGGAGATGGTGCTTGCAACTGCATTGTTGTCACTTTCTGAGATGGATGATAAGAAATGAAGCGATGGACATTCCAGTGGAGAAAGATGGAATGCACATGGCTGAGATGCAGTGTGGTAAAGGAGGCAGTGCAAATGTGTATTTTGTGAATGTATGGATCAGAATTTGTTGATTTTCTCAGTTAACCGCATGCGTGCGGCCGCTATTTTCGCGCTGTGCTGCTTTTTTGCAAAAGCCGCGTTACATGACGAGCTGAGCTCGTCATGAGCATGCGAGCGGCGCAACTCATGACGAGCTCAGCTCGTCATGAGCATGGAAGGGGTTAATAAGTAATTGATGGTGTTGCATTTGTTGACTGATTGTGGGGTGGGAGGACCTTGAAGTGGATGGACACAGTACAGTCTAAAAGAGTCCTTTGCTGCTGTTAGTAAATTCCCTGATGGTACTGAAGAAGGTGGTTTACATTGCGGTGATGAGGGATTTGCATTTGGAGTAAGTGCTTTGAGTAATCTAAGAGATTAGTCCATCACCATTTCTTTTCCTCCTATGCCGTGCTTGTTCTATGGAAGGTCTTGGATGTACGAACGGGTTACTCATTTAGGTATGAAGAAAAATGCTTTCATAGAGGTTCTACAATTTTTTTTTGATTCTTCTTGTGAATGTTGAGGAGTGCACTGGCAGCTGATATTGCTGGAGAAAGAACTGTACATGCTAATAGGAATCCAGTGAATGTACACCAGTCGGACTAAACTAGTTCCTATCCCTTGTATCTTTAAAACAGATTTGTAGTGTAAAATAGCATCTCAAAGTTATGCGTAATTATTGGACCAGACATCCTTAAAACAGATTACCCCAACTTTGTGCCTTACAGCCTCCTGTTTTTGCTGACTTTGTTTTTGTTGGATTTAAGACTCAACACACTTTATTACAGCTAACCAGCGCTAAAGTGTTTGTGCTCCCTCCTTCAAACATGGTAAAATTTACTTACAGCCAATTAGCCTATTTGATTTATTTGTAAGTCCCTAATAACGTGGCACTATATGTACCCATGGCATGTAAATTATATACTACTAGCAGGTCTTGCAGCACTAATTGTGCTCCCACTTAATCAGCCTTTTGAACATTTCTCAGATCTGCCGTTTCAGCCTATTTGTGTAGGTCTAAACTGCCATTTCAACCTGGCAAAACAAACCTTTTGCCAGGACTAAACCTTCTTTTTTAATAGATATAAGCCACCCCTAAGAAACGTCCCTAAACAGCCATAGGGTAGGGTGCAGTGTATTTAAAATATTGGACATGTACTTTTAAGTTTTACAAGTCCTGGCAGTGAAATACTATTAAATTCGTAGTTCACTAGTGCAAGCCCTGCCTCTCCCATAGGATAACATTGGGTTAACTTATTAAATTTAATAAGTGATTACTTTCAATTGGGAGCAGTAGGACTGTCGAGTTTGGTGTCTAAAGAATTGTAATTTAAAGCCATCTTTAATGATAAAGTTGCATTTTAAGTCACAATTCTGAAAATGCAACTTTTAGAAAGTTGGCATTTTCTTGCCCCAACCATTTGGTGCCTGCAGTCTGTTTACTGGGTCACATGACTGGGTGTATTGTGTATTGCCCCCAGACTGAGACAAGGCATTGGCAGGATGGACCATCTCTGACTTGATAGGTGACAGCTTCTCCTCCCTGCCACACGTGCACACCACAATGCCTCTGCCTGATCACACTCACAAAGAGTGACAAAAGACAAGCTGGGGCCATGGCAGGGAGGCAAGAAATTCCAAGCACCTCTTGGGGTGGAAACCTCCAGAACCTTCTCCTACTGTAAAGTGTGCACAAGGTCAAAGAGCCAATTGGGTGGGAGAAAGCCTGAACAGTCCACCAACTAGGATTGTGCCACTCGCAGTATAATTTCTGGTTTCAACAATTGTAACATTTTAAGTGTCAAAATATTAACTGGTACAACATGGCAAAGGACATTTAGATGCAGAGTTTCAATGTGCCTCTCGTTCAAGGAATTGATGTTTTAACACTGTTTGCAATGTAAGAAAGCATTTACAATGTAAATCTTTGTGATTGCTCTCTTTAGTTCCAGCTGAAAGGAAGAGTCCAGCATTTTTTCCCAGAAGGCACTTTCACATCACGCCAATACATTATTCATTGATGGCCAGCAATCATGCAATGGGTTTCAATTAAGGAAGTTCCACTCCAGAGTGACTATCAACGTGTGCACGTCGCTACGCACACATACACATTAGTCACAACGCGTATAGGCACGCCATAACATCCATGTTCTTGCCTCGTGCTGTATGCATAGTTGTGGAGCTGCATATTGGCTATGATTTTTTATTTTAAATGTGTCGTTCTAGCATGGCAGCCAGTAATTTTAGGACAGTAAATTTAAAGGAAACAAATAACAACACAGTGCGTGCCAGTGCAAAAAAAGAATGTGAATGGACTGATGGCACTTTACATGCTTCCTGGTCCCTGTGAAAATCAAGAAGTACATTTAAGAAGATGTAATACAGGGAGTGGGACGGGAAGAATCAGGGAATGATGAAGTATAAAACAGTTGCTTAGTGGAGGAGTGTCGCCCCACTGCTTTTAGGCAGTGTCACTAAAGGAAAAATAAATGATAATAACTCTAAGATATTATCATTTGATTTTTTCCTTGTTGCGTCAGCTTTGCTGGAGGTAAGCACGGGGCTGCTCTGCTGACATAGCAGGGGAGGGGAGGAGTGGTTTGCACTCCCTAAAGTGCTCATGAATGTTTGGCCGGCCCTTTGGGGCTGGCCAAACATTCATACACAATTAGCCTGTTCTCCATGCAGGCTGCATTACAGCCTCCCATTCTCTGTCTGAGGGCTGATCCACAGCGAACAGACCAATCAGCGTTGTGATTGGCTATCGCAAAGCTGAGAGCCAGGTGCATCCTGCTTCCTGCCTTGGAAGCGGGGAAGAGGACCAAGAGAAGGCAGCAGCGACGGCAGGTGGCAGCGGCAGACAGGTAAGTGTGTATTTCTTTTTTTAATTTCATTCCCTCCTCCCCCCCACAACCCTTCTCCCCCACACCTTCAAATCCCGGCCACCACTGATAAGTAATAAGTGTATTACAAAGAAAGGAACACTAGCAGGGGAGCAGGGGAACACGCAGGTGAGCGAGCAAGACAACTCATGCTAAATGATAAAGAATAAGCATTGGCAAAGCCAATAGATCTCCCCTTTAAAATGGGAGTGCCGAGCTGTTGGATTTGCCAGTGGATGTTTATAAAACATCGTTTAAAAAGAGTAAAAGAAAAAATATTTTAAAATATTTGAGAAAAGCAAGGACATGACTTATGGTATAAAAATCGTTTGTTAAGAAGGAGAACTCAAAAATGTGACAATTCGAGGTGAGTCACTAATATTTAGTAAGTGTTAGGAAAGAGGATAGCTTCAATCCATTCCTAGACAAACCTATCTTCTGCCATTAATAGCACATTTTATTATGTAGATACACATAAATTATAATAATATATTATAAATAAATTATAATTATGCTTTTTTTGTTGTTTAAAATGCTTGTTTTGGATGCAAAGATTCATAAAAACACAGTACAGCTGGTAACTAGATGAACAAATAAATGACATCAGTATATTCAACATTTCATAAAACACTGATCTCATAAAACCTCGTCCCACAATAAGATCAGTGAAAAGAAAAAAAGTAAAGTGCAATAGTGTGTAAAGGGGTGATTTTAAAGGAGAGAGAGCTGCACCTAGAGTATAAAATCAGCCCAGACAATGCATTTTATTCCCAATTTGAACTTCATAATGGCAGAAAAATAAACTCTCAGAGTAGGCCCCATTTACATCACAGCTGTTCACCCGGTCATCAAATGTTATGAAAATTAAATTTTTCATCACTAATCCTATTTTATTTTGTTCTTATAAGTGATATGATTGGGTCTTGTACCTTTTGCATTACCTCTTAAAACAGGTCCTTCAAGGTAAATGCTTCATTTCACTGACTAAATATCGACCACAAAAATATAGAATGGACAAAATATCGACACCAAAATATCGAAGATCAGAATATCGACTCCCTATCTACAAACAGGTAAGTACAAAAATATTGAAGACAAAATATTGTTGATTAAAACATAGTTTGTAAAAAATATAGATTTTTTTAATATGTTAAAATTAATATTAACAGAATTAAACAATCAATATAATTAAATAAAACATACTTACAATTAATTTAAAAAAAAATAATAATAATATATGTAATCTCTAAAGATAAATTTACATCAGCGTTGGATAGCGGGAGGGTAAAATTTACTTTTCCCACTCCAGTGAGTGCAACAGTAGAGAAAGCGTTGGATAGCGGAGGGTAAAATGTACTATTCCCACTCCAGTGAGTGCAACAGTAGGGAGAGCATTGGATATCGAAGGGGTAAAAATTACTATTCCCGCTCCAGAGAATGCAACAGTAAGGAAAGCGTTGGATAGCGTAGGGGTAAAAATGACTATTCCCACTCCAGAGAGTGCAACAGTAGGGAAAGCGTTGGATAGCGGAAGGGTAAAAATTACTATTCCCACTCCAGAGAGTGCAACAGTAGGGAAAGCGTTGGATAGCATAGGGGTAAAAATTACTATTCCCACTCCAGTGAGTGCAACAGTAGGGAAAGCGTTGGATAGCATAGGGGTAAAAATTACTATTCCCACTCCAGAGAGTGGAACAGTGGGGAAAGCGTTGGATAGCGTAGGGGTAAACATTACTATTCCCACCCCAGAGAGTGCAACAGTAGCGAAAGCGTTGGATAGCGGGAAGGTAAAAATTACTATTCCCACTCCAGATAGTGCAACAGTAGGGAAATCCTCGGATAGCGTAGGGGTAAAAATTACTATTCCCACTCCAGAGAGTGCAACAGTAGGGAAAGCGTTGGATAGCGTAGGGGTAAAAATTAGTATTGCCACTCCAGAGAGGGCAACAGTAGACAAAGCGTTGGATAGCGTAGGGTTTAAAATTACTATTCCCACTCCATTAAGTGTAACAGTAGGGAAAGTAATGATTTAATTTTTAAATAAAAATACATTAATTATCAATACCAATACAAAATTAATTAAAATTAATTACCAATCACAACCTATTTAATAATTAATTAATTATAAATACAAAGACATATTATTTATTAAAACTTAATTACCTATTAATAATTAACAACCAAATAATTTCAATATCAAAAATGTAATAAGTAATACAAAATTACCTATTAATAATTAATTACAAAACATAAATTAACAATACACAACAATAATTTCAATAATTACTTAATAACTACTCAATTACTTCCCACACTAATCCCCTAAAAAGCCAAAATCCACTCCAAATAATACATTAATACAATTAACATAATTATCAATTAATCAATTAATAATAATTAATTACCAACGAATAAAAAATAGTTACCAATTAATAATTAACAAAAAATGAATTATCAAAACTAATAAATAAAAATAAATATTTACTTAATTACAATTAAATTACTTCCCACCCTACTATTCCCCTATAAACCCACAACCAGCTACAGAACTAAAACGCAAAATTTAAATAAAAATAATTAATCATTCCTACAGATTCATATTTAATTTACTATAATCAAATTACTTCCCACCCTATTCCCCTATAAACCCACGACCCGCTACCGAATTAAATCACGCAAAAATTAAATAACATGAAATTAATTACTTACATTTTTTTTTAAATACATTGCAAAAATAATATACAATTTTAGCACATATACCAACATACAAAACACTAAAAAAAATCGATATTAATAAAAATTCAATATATTTTAATGCCCATATTATGTACTTCGATATTTTGACAGTCGATATTACTTACCTGCATTTCGATATTTCTAACCACTATATTATGTCCATTCGATATTTTGTCCATTCTATATTTTGAAGTTGATATTCTGTCCATTCTATATTTTTGATTCAATATTATGTCTAGTTATCAAATGCTTCAATCCACCGCTAGCTCCAACATTTACTTCTCCTGGCCGTTGTGCAGTGTGCACATGGAGAAGAGGATGGGTGTGTGGGCACCATCTTGGACAGAAGCTTCCATCTCAGACACTTGATTGAAGGCAAGAAGGCTGCATGGGCCAGTCGGACTTGTCAATGGTTGCAGCCATCTTGAAAGCTTAGAGTATGTGTTCCTCCTAGTCCAGACTGTCCTTTTTAGGCAAACGTGATACATAGTTACTGCTGCCAAGGCTTGCTGTCAGATTCCTTGATACCTGTAATCCCATGAATATTTTGAAATACCGCTTTGAAATCTGAGAAGTCTATCGCATTTGCAAAGGCTCTAGCATACCCTTTGTGGTTTCCACCAGGACTCATCCATTTGAATTACTAAATGTAATTGCACTGTTTATTTTAACAAGGAGTCTCCCACTTGGATTAAAAACTTTACCTGTACCAAGTGATTTCCACAAGAAAATATCCAAATGGGTTAATATCGAATCATTATTGCAAGGCTTTATAAAAGGACAGTGGAATCATGTTGGCACATAAATATTGTGATTAGTCAAGTATGTTATGCAGATGCCGAAAATTTCAAGTATATAATTAGCAAGGGTTAAGATGAGTTATAAGATATTAATGTTTCCATGCTAATTGTAACTCCATTGATTGCATCTAAACAGAACCATGGGGAGTCTTTTCATAACGGTTAAGGTAGCTATCTTTAGCAATCAACATGTAGGAACTCCAGTTTTGTTTTGAGCTAATGTAACAGTTTGGATTTTTATTTGTGGTGGGAATAGGAAAATCATACCTCTTGTCAGGGGAAACCCTGAAAGTCACTAAATTAACCTGAGCTCAATTCCCTGGTAAGTGGAAAAAGTAATGTGAAAAGTATTCATCAGTACCAAAATGATAATAAAGTCGAAACACAAAACAATGAAAATCCAAATCAGAACTAGAAAAATAGAGTAAAATTTGATAAACAAAAAAGGGGATCTGAAGATATAAATGTTTATAGTTTTAAGCAAAAATAGCCCCAAAAAGATAGCTAAGTGCCAATAATAGTCAATAGTCGCAGAAGACCAGGACATAGGTGCTTTTTCAGACTCAAATGGAGCACTTATTGGATACACCAACCAGATTTTTAGTGGTCAATTATTTTACCTTCTGATTTAATATTATAAGTCCTAACTTTATAGGATTTTGCAAGCACCTCCTCTGGGACACTTCTAGGCTTCCAGGACCTCAGGGGCAGCTGGTAGGGTCCAGATTACACTCCCGCAAAGGCCAACAGTAAGACCCAGTCCAGGTCCAGTCGCTCCTCGTCAGCTGGGAGCTCCCGGAAAATGGCCTCTTGAAGTTTGTTGTGATCTTTCAGCCAACATGAAGTCAGTCAATTGACCCGTGATTTCCATTTCTGTGTCCTGAACACAGAGGGGGAGCAGGCCCAGCCCTTCAGGGCTCCTTTCAGGCCACAGACAGCAGGTCCAGTATTCTTCTGTTCATTCACAGACTCAGACAGCATTCTGTTCAGGTGCCTTATTTATGCCTGGCACCGGTTAGGAGTGTGGGTGACTCATAGATACTCCCTAATCAATAAGGTAAAAGTTCCATGAAGGCAAACCTCCCCTCTTTATTAGTAGCTCCTGTTTGCCTAAATTCAAATAGCCACAGCATGACATTTGTTAGGGCATTTTCAAGATGGCAAAAGTCTTCAGTCACACTAAGCTCTGATCACAGTGGGGATTTAGGGTAGTGCACTTTAGAAATCAGTTTGTTCTCCCAAATCTAACACAAAAATCCAGTGAGGCAGGCACCGTACTCACGATAAACTGAGAAACAAAAGCGACAGGGTCCTTGAGCAACCAAACAGGGGATCGACATGAATTGCCGTGCATTCTGATCTCTTCCTCTGAAGTGTGCCAAAGTGTTAAATGTGGATCAACTGACCCCTCAGGCAAGCTCTGATACTATGGTGTAAACCGAATGCCCACAGCCCCCACCCTCCATATTCTATTGAGCTCAGAGGAGTCATCTCTGCCCATTTAAGTCAGCCTATTGTGTGCTCCTGGAAGGAATTTCACATCTCTTCCTGGGCTAATCACAGGACAGAAGTTTCTAGAGGTAATGAACATTCAGGCAGGGCAAAATATTTATATTTTGGGAAGTTAGGACCTGCAAGTAGGGACTATATATTTTAGTTCTAAGAGATGCCAGCTATGTACAGCCGATTTGTTCAAGTCTTGGTTGGGATGATGAGGATGATGGAATTGGACCTATAATGCACACAGCTACTCAGAAGAGTGTCCAGGCACAGTAGCCAAAGATCAGAGGATAGTAAACGTAGTTCAAACCTGATTAAAAAGCCAGGTTTTTTCAGCTTTTTAAAAAATGCGACAGATTAGAAACAGCCCGCAAATCTAACAGGAGTTTGTTCTAAGCAGTGCCACCCAGAAAAGCCAATAATCTACCGCCTGTTCTAGTCTTCTTTATTCTGGGAATCACTGCCAGTAGTTTATTGCAGATCTCAGATTTTCGGTGGGGGAATGGAAACTGAACCTGGCTCAAGGGTACATAGCCCCTGATTGGTGAATAGGCCCATGTGTCAGCGCCAGTGTCTTGAACACAATTCTTTTCCTAATCAGAAGCCAATCCAGATCTCATAAATGTGGGGAAATATGGGCTGTCACAGGCAGTTTTAAAAGGGGGCAGACTGATGTGTTTTGCAACACCTGTAATCTTTCTAGAAGACATTCCGGAAGGCCCAGGTAAAGCATGTTGCCTTAGTCTAGTCTTAACTTATTGAGAGCCTGGATGACTGTTTTCTTTGCAAAGGGAGACAATAAGTATTAAAGCTTTTTCAGTGATCGCAAAACCCCAAAGTATGTACCCACAACAGATTGTATTTGTGGCTTAATCACAGATGGACATCAAATGTCACCCCCAAGTTCTTCACAATACAGTCCTGAGGGCCTGGAGGATAGGCCATTTCAGGCCAGAAAGCCTGCCAACTGTTTAGTGGGATGTCACCGAAAAAGAGGATCTCTGGCTTTTCAGAGTTACACATAAGCTGATGTATTGCCAGCCAATGAAAAACTGCTGTAAGACAGATTTTAATCAAGTTCCCAGGGAGCTCTTTGACCTGGCCACTTGAGAACAATAACTGGGTATCATTAGCTTAAGATATAATTTTGATACCTAGGGATACCGCCAACTGAGCAAGAGCGGTAAGATAAACATTAAATAATATAGGGCTCAGATCGGAACCATGGGCACTCCCACTGTCAACTCACGATTCCCTGATGAATAAGGTGGGAACCACATCTGCTGGCTGCGTCCCTCTAAAAAAAAAAAGAGGAGAGCCAGTTCAGGGCCTGACCCTCTATTCAAAGTGAATGCAAGCGCTCAAGGAAGCCGGAGTGTGGAATCATATCAAAGGCTGCTGATAAGTCAAGCATTATCAGCATCGCCTTTCCACCTCCATCCAAAACACCTTTGATATATTTGCTTAACTCCAAGACAACAGTCTCAGTACTACAGTATGGCCTAAACTCTGACTGATTGCGATATTGCAGATTATTGGATTTCAGATACCTAGTGAGAGTTGATGGACTATATTAGTAGGATGTCCTGTTAAAAAGATTTTTCAGATGTGAAAATGTTGGGTGACAATTTGTGCAAATTAGTCATTTTGATTATGCATATGACCGCAATTGATGAAAAATAACGTACTATAGGTGTGCCACATTTTTAACATGAGGCATAGTTGAATTGAAATGGATGTAGTTTCTGAAGCTTTCCTAATTTTGATTCTGCTCATTCAGAAGCCTACTGTAAGTTTTCTCTCCTGAAGGTCTCTGCAGAACATTGCAATGATATCAATAGATTGAAGTAATAGAGAGAATAAAAAACGTGTATTGTGAATTGAACTTTCCATTCTGTACCTAAGTATCATTTTGAATGATTTCTGCTGGACGTTCTGATGTAAAAGAACATAGCTCTGTGGGCTATTGCTTAATAAAAGTTTCATATTGAATTGAACATCTCAGGAGTGCAGTTGCCGACGAATGCAAGCAGAACATTTCTCTTACCTTAAGAAATGGGTTAGTGTTTAGCACTTTTTAAACTTATGAAAATGCTTGTGATTTGCCCATGTGATCTTACCATGATCATACTGTGCTGAATTTGCAGTTTTATTAATTAATATGCATGAAATGTGTTTAAAACAAAGCCCTGGTTTTGTAAGAGTGGGGGAAACTTCTCATTTTCCTCCCAAGACTGTATCTGAATTTTCCAGAGACTTTTCTTTCTCACTAGATTTGTTCATATTCTTCATGAGTTTGACACTTAGACTTTAGAGGGACTTTAATTTACCAGGGTTCTGTTATGATTCTATATTTCTGTAGTATTGAGTCTTCATGACTAAACTTTGCATTCCCTTGTAATGTTCTATTGATGACTCTGGACTCTGTATTAAACCTTTAAAGTTCAGGGCCTGAATTAGATCCAGGATAGGATATAATGGAATTTATATTTCTTCAGATGGGATATCTGTTATTGCTGTGACAGAGTAGCCCATCTGCTGAGATCTAATTCAGGCCCTTAGTTTAGATTTAGAACCCAGGGCCTGATTATGATGGTGATTGGACGGCCTCGATCAGCCCTTCTGTGGTGGTCCCACAACCATCAGACCGTGGAGGTTTGCCCGCGACATTACAATGGCGGGCGGATGGATGGCGGTCGGAAAAAACGACCGCCGCGGAACCGCCGGGCTCAAGGAGCCCATCGGTGCATCGGAGGGACTTGAATCCCTACAATAGGGATTGCAATGTCCCTTTCGGCCGACCATTTCATGGCGTTTAACTCGCCATGAAAAGGCAGATGGAAAGGGACTCTGGGGGCCCCTAGGAGGCCCCTTTCCCCCCTTGCTCTCTGTCTTGGGTGTTGGGGGGCACCTGTAGTGCCCTCTACATATCCCTGTAGTCTACATAGTGCAGGGATATGCAAAATGTGTATTTGTGGTACTGCAGCGTGTGCTTGCAGCCTGCAGCACACGTTGCAATACAAACCATACACATTGTGACAGCCTTGATTGCAATCCCTATAGTTTAAATTGGGTGAACCACGGGCCTTCTTCTTGTATGGCTCTGTGGAGGATATAGAGTGCCTGGAAGACATAATTTCTAACTACTGGCAGCTAGTGTAATGCTGGGAGCACTGCTGTCATGTGTTACCTTAGGCGAAGGTGCAACTGTAGAACTGCTACAGTGTGCAGTGTTTTTGATCCTATGTAATTTTTGTTGAAGAAAAGAGGAAGTAACTAAGTACAGGCTATTCGCTCAGGATACCCATTGAATAACAAGGTGAGAATGGCCTATTGCAGTGGTTCTTAATCTTTGGACTTCTGTTGACCCCCACTGAGTCATTACTGGAATCTGGAGAACCCATTGAGTCATTTTTGGAAGCCTGGGACACCCAGCCTAAGCAATTTCTAGGACTTGAACCTTCAAAAAATACACAAAAATAAACAAACAAGTATACGCCAGACAAATACGCACATATTAAAATATCTGTTTGAGTTCACAATCAAATACAGAAAAGTTTTCAAATGTTGAATTTTGCTTCTTTATTTTTATATACTTTACGTATTTTAATTTATTGACTTTAATATTTTTTAATTTTGTAAAACAGTAACAGAGTGTGATTCACGGAACCTCAGGAGTCCTCGGCCCACATGTTCAAAACCACTGGCCTATAGTCTTTGAAACCCTTCCACGCGTTTTAGCATCTGCACTGTGCAGCGGGTGCTTCTTATGACTTCATTATCCTGTGATGTTAGGGATCAATTTGATTCCATGATCACTGAAAGGTTCTTTACTTCCCAAAGTGTTGCTCATGATGCCTCCAGTTCTTTCAGCCATATCTTAGTGGGTTAGTGTCTCTTCAATTGCCCACAAGTCATTATTTCAGTTTTTGAGCAGCTGATCTTGAGATGATCAATCAGCATCCATTAGAAAGTGGTGTGGAGGTAGACTTTGAGTTCAGATGTATTTTTTGATGATATAATTTTCCATATTTAGATGGTTTGGATGCCATCTAAACGGTAGTGAGTATGATTGAAAGAGATGATAAGGCTTGTAAAGAATTGTGATAGAAACTCAACAGGAGTGTAGAAATGTTCCCACCTTCTGGGAAAAGGCAATGCAGGGTGTGAGGATAAGAGATGAATGATGGCATTGTCAACAAACCTTTTCAGTTATTGGGATATCAAAATATCTATTCTAGCATGTTTCGTAATATGCCATCTTCATGATGTACCATGTTAAAAACAACAGATAGCTCCAGACGTAATGGAGCTACTCTGTTTTCCCACTGTTAGCGTCAGAACATACCAAGGGCCCTATTACAGACAAGGTGCACTTTTCCTATTTGTGCTACAGCACACCTTAAAGCAGGTGCGCCTGGTGCAAACAGAGAAAGTGTGCCCTATTATGAAGAATAAACTGCCCGTAGGAAGCCAAGCCACAAAGTAGCACTGCCCCCAGGTCAGTGCATTTAGGAGAAATATGGAGCAGCTGTTTAAATTCTGCCTGAGTATCTATCTTTGTAGGCAGCAACCTGCCTGCACTTTCAAGAGGGATTAGACATCCCCTTGCTGGCAGGTGCAATTAATGACTGCATGTGCCTGCTAATGGGTCTCTAAGGGGTCTGTGGAAAACACTTTCATCTTTTGAGAGGTCTAACCTCAGAGGGTGCACTCTCAGTGCGCCTCCTAAAGGCATGTTTGCCTCTGTGCCCACATCAGTAATATGGCGCAGGCGCAAAATGATTCCCTCATTTGCATGGGCCCATGCCCCCATGCAAATGAGGAAACACCTTCACTCATTAGTGCTGGCACTACATGTATGCCAGCTGCATTTGTATTACAGAAGAGACTGCACAAGTGTTTGAGGCCACTTCTGTAATACCAAAGTGCCGTGGTAGAGCACATATTAGGCGCAAATGCCCAATGCACCCTCGGGGCACTTCTGTAATAATGGCTATTGATGCTCTTCTGTACATCTGCCTAGGTGGAACGCGGAACGCTAGTCTGAGAGTAGATTGCTCTCCTCAACAAAATAGAAGTCTTGGGCGAAAACCGCTCTTTCTTTTAACATTCCCAGAAAGATCTGATGCAAATAGGTCTGTTGTTTCCCCGATCTAATGGGGAAATGTTCCTTTTCTTGCATAGTGGTCGGACATATGAGGTCTTCAGTTCAGATTGCAATGATTTGGGATATAGGGAGATGTTCCCAATATTTTCGGCCATGCTTCCGTAGCAAGTATCTAGTTGAATGTTTTTGAAGATCTGAACTGGAACGGGGTCTGCTGGATATCTGCTCGAGTTGTTTGCTTTATTTTAATCAATAAATTCAGTATCAGATAACTCTTTGAAGGAGCTTAGAGACTATTGGTTATTCCTGACTTTAGTGCTCTTGTTCCTGATCTTTTTTGTATTTTGTTTGTAGGTTGTTTTATTCCCGAGACTATCTTCCATGTTTGTTATATTGGAGATAAATGTATTAGTGATTGTGTCACATACCGCCTGTCAGTGCATTATAGAAAAAGCTCATTCGGGATTGAAGGAGTATGCAAGTGTCCTGTGTACTTCTTTTGGAGGACATTCTGTCATGTTTAGGCATGTTCAGTAACCTAAATAAACTCTCAAGCACACGTTGTAAATAAGACAAAGGTTTCCCAATTATTTAGCGGACAAAATAAAGTAATTCACAATACAAAATATACAACAAATTCTTTGGATGTTCTTTTTATCCCTTGTTTTATTCTGTTGATTTCAGCCACAGCCAACACGTGTTTCGTCCCTTTCAGGGGGGTTATCCCGCGACTTCCTCAAGGCTATAAGTTCCAAGTGTAGGTTTGTATTTGTGGTGATACTTCCGACCCAAGGGGGTTCTAAATCCTGAAGTACTCGTCCAGCAATATGCGCATACCGACTGTTGGAGGTTTCTGCGGTGCTCTGCGGACCGAAACTGAGATTACATTGACAACTTGGACTCACTGAAAAGAAACATATTGCTGGACGAGTAGGTCACGATTTAGAACCCCTTTGTGGGTCGGAAGTATCACCACAAATACAATCCTACACTTGGAACTTATAGCCTTGAGGAAGTCGCGGGATAACACCCCCAGAAAGCGAGGCTGCTATACTATAGTTTCGAGAGGGGGTGTAAGCCAGTGAGGGTGGTATATGAGAAGAGAGGTTGTTTAGAGTGGGTGAGTGAGTGGTTTGCATTTGAAGGACATGCTTGTTAGTTGAAGGTGAGGGAAAAGGACGAGGTGGGTGTTTGGGATTATTGTGGGGCTTCAGGGTGGGAAAGGGAGTGAGAGTCGGCATAACGGTTAGAGTGGAATTGGGGGGCGGGGTGAGGGGAAAGATAGTTCTATGAGTTAGACCATCATGCCTACTCGCTGTACTCTGACCATTTCTTTCCAGCGAGAGACCATGTGACATTGCTGGCTGTTTTTCAGAGAGCTTATCCTGTGGTTGCTCTATTTGTTTTGCGAGTTGGTAGGATTTTATGGAATAAGGGTGAACCCCCATTTAAGACAGGTTACAGCCTCAAGAACCAGGAGTGACTATCTCCTCCCAGTGGAACTGATTGTGGGCTGTGACCCTGAGTGATTAACCAGACCTGACGGAAGTTGGTTGTGGGCTTACCCCAGGAGGAAGTATCCTCACCCCATTAAAACTTAATTTGAGGTGCACCCAAGAGTAGCTTTGCAACAATCTTACTCTGGTGCAGTCCTGGTACTTGAAAAGCCGGGGTTCAGAATCCAGATTCTTTCCAGGCCTTATCAGGGACACCCCAGGAGGACGCCTTAACAGTCTCTCTTTTACCTGGACGCCCAGACTAGACCCCAAAGAGGGAAGGTGGCACAGGCCTATTTGAGCGAGAGGGGGCATCCCTGCAGACCTTGACTCACCACCCAGAGGACAATCGGGCATCAGCCACTTGGAAAACCAGGACTGGGAAGGGTGGACCGCACTTTAAAAGCTTGTCTGGCTGGAAACGGGGCTGCAGAACTGGGAAGAACGCAACCCACATGAAAGGAAGACAGGCCACACAGGATCAAAGTGGACTTCCTTTATTCAGGTCCAGACACCAGCTCTCCCGGCAGCAACTGCCGTCCCAGGAGTTCCACAACCACCAGCACAGCATACATCACGAGCGCGCTCGTGAAACAGTATTAAAGAGACAGTGTAACATCCCAACACATCCCCTTCCCTCAATTGATTACAATAAACAAAAATGAATAATCACACAAACCCTCCCCCTCCCTAAAACAAATAAAATGCACGTATGATTATTATCTTTGTAGAAACAGCTATATGACAGAATAAGATTAATGTCTAGTAAGTGACAAAATCTCGAAATTTACCAGGAACTACTCTGCACCTGGTAGAACATCTTTTAGCAATTGTGTCATTTGGCTCAGTCTTAGAGTTAGAAACAGGCAAAGCTCGAAGACTGGTACTGGGAGATGATAAAGTTGAGTCAGAGATGGACAAATTACTAGGCTTCGAACCAAATTTGCTCTTAACAAACTCTACCTTGCTGTTAGGAACAATAGAAACACGAGATTTGTTCCAAATTTTACCATTCTCCAGAATTACTACATGGTCCTTAACTTCCTTGACAAGAACAGGGGGGGGAAAACGAGCCAAACCCTTACGCAAAAGTACAGGTTTCCTGATCCTCACCCAGTCTCCCGCTTGCACTGTAGATGACCTAAAATTACTCTGAGCATACTTAGCTTGAGCACATGCTCTAACATCCGCCACCCTGCCTAGTTTGACTACATCAATGTCTTTCCTTGACATCCAATCCTTGTTCAATTCCGAACCTGCTACTCTACCTCTGAGTAAGGTAAAAGGTGAGACTCCCGTGCTAGCATTGGGGGTAACTCTCAACGCCCACAACATGTCGGAAATTACTTTCCTCCAATTCAAACCATTGATGTTAGCTAATTGTAACTGATCTTTGATTACGCGGTTCAACAGTTCCACTAATCCATTACTTGAAGGATGATACAAAGAGGTGAGAATGTGCTTGATCCCATGGAACTTAAAGAAACTTTCCATTTCGCTCGACACTAATTGAGTGCCATTATCGGATACTAATTCCTCTGGCCAACCTTCCCGCAAAAAAAATGTCTTTGAAGAAATTAATAACAGTAGCAGAATTTATGCACTCAACAAATTTAATCTCCGGCCACTTTGACATGTAATCAATCAAAACTAGCGCATATTTCGGAGTTGTTCCAAGATTATAGAATGGACCAGCCACATCGAACGCCAATTCATGCCAAGGTAATTCCTTAACTTGTATCGGAGTCACAGGAGAAGGACACGTAACTTGGGACTTATCACTAAGAACACAAGCACTGCAATCACGAACACAGTTCTCGATCGCCTTGTCTACTCCAGGCCACCAAAAATCTTCACGTACTCTTCTCTTCATCGCACGAATGCCCAAATGACCAACATGAGCCAAATCCAAAACCTTTTTGCAAAGAGCATCCGGAACCACTAATAAACCACCCCTACGTAAAACACCATCAATTAAAGATAGTTCATTACAAATCCTCCTGAACGGTACTAACTCTGAAGGCAAGGATTTGTCATCGGGCCAACCATTGACCCAGTAATCCATTACACAGCACAAATTCCTATCTTCAGATACAGTCAACTTCCAATCAGTCTCTGACAGTGTAATTCCAGTTTCAGATAAAGAACTTACTGCACACACCATTTCTAAATCCTCACTACCGTGCTCCAAATCATCATGAGGAAGAGGCAACCTGGACAAACAATCAGCCACATTGTTCCTTATGCCAGGGACGTATTCTAGATGATAATCAAATTCACTAAGCCTGTATTGCCACTTGGCAATGCGAGGAGAAGCCCTCCCGCCACCTTTAGTAGTGAAAAGGTCAACAAGAGGCTTGTGGTCAGTTTTGAGTATAATGTGATTTCCCCAAAGAAAATTCCTGAAATGCTGTACACCCCACCATAAAGCCAACGCCTCTTTTTCAATGGTTGAATATGTGCTCTCTGCTCCACGAAGAGTTCTGGAGGCGAATACATTGGTCATTGATGTTGAAAAGTTTGAGGGGACGTGCTTGTACAATTGCATTTTTGAGTAACGTAAAATCGTTAGCACATTCTTGTGACCATTCATACTTGACATTTTTCTTTAGTAAATTCCTTAAAGACATAGTTCTATCAGAAAAATTACGAACAAATTTGGCGTAATATTCAACTAGCCCCAAAAAAGAACGTAATTGATCCTTGTTCTATGGTTCTGGTGCATTTTGAATGGCGTCTAACAATTTCATTTTTGGTTCCACTCCCTTAGCCGAGATGTGGTGACCCAAATAATCCACACTATCCCTGAAAAATTTGCATTTGTCTTTTCTTAATGTCAAACCAAATTTTCTTAAAATCTCTAAAACTGTTCTTACACTACTGTTATGTTCATCCTCCGACTTCCCATAAATGAGAATGTCGTCCTGAAAGAAGACGACTCCCGCAGTCTCTTTAAAAAGGTTACTCATAAGGCGTTGAAAGACTGCGGAAGCCGACGCCAGTCCGAACGGCATTCTCAAATAACGAAATGCACCCTCTGGAGTCACAAAAGACGTAAGATGCCTTGAATCCTTGCTTAACACCACTTGGTGATATGCTGAAAATATGTCCAGGGTGGTAAAATACCTGGCACCTTCCAACGTGGATAGCATCTCATTTATGTTAGGTAATGGTTGCCTATCCACCCAAATGCAAGCATTTAAGTCACGCAAATCCACACACATCCTAAGGGACTTGTCAGTCTTACGCGCTAAGACTACAGGAGACAACCATTCTGATGCCTCAATTGGTTCAATCACACCCAAAAGACGTAATCTCTCTAGTTCGTTCTTTAATTCATTTCGCATGCTCAGAGGTACTTTGCGAACCTTGTGTGCCACTGCTTTAGCTCCCTCCTTCAAAATTATTTGATGCTGAAAACCCTTGAGTTTACCCAATTTGTCGCAAAAAACTTCCGGAAATTCATGCACCCATTCCCCATTACAGGAAGTACTCAAGGAATGCACAGGCTCAATATTCGGTAAAGAGGCATAATATTGCTTAGCCTCGCGTCTGGACAAAACCATATCTTTATGGTTAGGATCAAGGATCATACTAAGTTCACCTTGTTCGTGCCAACCTAACAAATTGGTGCCGTCTTTGACAACATAAATAATGGAAGATGTAATGTCACCCTTGAAGTCGAGCTCACCTCTAAATTTTCCTAATACTTCCACTCTTTTGCCCCCATAAGCAAACATTTTAATGAAGGACTGGGACAAAGGAATATTGCCTAACATGTCTAAATCTTTAACATTTACTATGGAAAACGGAGAACCAGAATCTGCTAAAAATTTGATACATACACCATTCACGCTAATGAAACAAATTGGGGATTTTCTTCTTCGAGATCCATCCATAGATGCTATCTCAACTACTCCATTTGCATCTATGGGAGAAGAAGACAACATTAATAACTCATAGCGCTCATCTTCATCATCAACATACGGACGTTCATCAATACTTTTCACCATGTGTGAAGATCCTTTCTGCATACTAGTGGCCTTGCACAGACGTGCCAAATGACCTTTTTTGCCACACTTGAAACAAGATTGATTAATTGCAAAGCAAAATTTAAAGTTTCCTAAATGAGATCTACTACCACAGCGATAACAAGACAATCCTTGTGCATCATTCCTGGGCCTGTTGGCAGGCGCTGGAGAACGAAAGGCACCTGGATTCGATGTCTTGCGTTCAGAAGTTTTAACTGCTGCTTTAGTGGTGATGACATTGATGTCAGAAGATTCAGCTGGAGTCGCAACAGTTGATGCAGGAGTACTCATTTCTTTCAAACAGAACTGAGAGTGTGCAACAGATTTGGCTAAGGTCAACGCAGTCTCCAAATCAGGGTCACCCGAAGATAAAAGTTTTTCACGCACTTTCTTGTCATTAGTGCGCTCGATGAGTTGATCCCTGATAATTTCATCCCTAAATTCCCTGTAGTTGCAATTGACTGCTAAAATCCTCAAAGCTGCAACGAAATCATCAATGGACTCTCCAGGCATCTGCGCACGTTGCAAAAATTTATGACGTTCCAAGACAGTATTACGTTTGGGACTAAATCTTTTGTCAAGGGTTTTGACTAAAGAGGCATATTCATCCAAAATTTGTGCATCACCATCATCACTAGAAATTGATATCCTCACTTCTTCCAGAGGTAAGGTTTCTAGAATGGACCTTCCTTCAGGTCCTAAATTGTATACTAATAGTGCTTTCTTTTTTTTAGAAGTGAAAACATCGCCATCAATGGCTTCAATGTAGGCATCAAATGTAGATTTCCATTGCTTCCAGGGCATGGGTGGAGGTCCTGAAGACTGTAAAAAGGGAGGTGGCGAGGCTACCTTTTCCATTTGCGTGGGGAGCTGCTGCCACAAAATTCCTTTGAAACTTGCAGACCTTTAAATTTCTTTGCTTAATTTATTTTTTTTTTTTTTTTTTAAATAATGTGTCCTTGAAAATATTCACCTGCTTCAATAGTTTATTATTGTTTTTTTTTTTTTTGTTTTTTTTATATAGCCTTTGGTAAATTACAATTCCTTAGCTGTGCTTTGTGAAGTCATAGTGCCCACAATTCTGAATGTGCCCAGGATGGAGGTGAAGACGTCATAATGCACTCAGGAACCAGCATGTGTAGAGAATTCCAGTGACAGCGCGCGTGTGTAGAGAATTTCAGTGACAGCGCGCGTCACGATGAACATGCAGGAGTGCGGGTGCTAACGCGCATTCGAACTCAAGGGAAATGAGATCGCGCGTTGAGCTCGAGGAAGAGAAGGCGCGT
This sequence comes from Lissotriton helveticus, assembly GCF_964261635.1. Taxonomy (NCBI): domain Eukaryota; kingdom Metazoa; phylum Chordata; class Amphibia; order Caudata; family Salamandridae; genus Lissotriton; species Lissotriton helveticus. The sequence continues at coordinate 180,905,400 of NC_136063.1, forward strand.
CTGGTTGCTTTTAAAATATTTAGGGTTTAAGGTTCGCGCAAGCGATAATTAATCAGGGCAGCAGGAAGCAGGAATTTTAGTTTTAAATCACTCACATTCCAAGGTCGCTGTTGCTGTGTGGAAGCCGCTCTTCTTTAATTTCCTTTTCTTTCAAAGTTTGCGAGGCTTCAGATGAGAGCGGGCTCGTTTAGAGATTACACAGCAACACTAGGAAGTAGCAAGGCGCTGGACATCGTCGCCAGTGAAAGGAAGACAGGCCACACAGGATCAAAGTGGACTTCCTTTATTCAGGTCCAGACACCAGCTCTCCCGGCAGCAACTGCCGTCCCAGGAGTTCCACAACCACCAGCACAGCATACATCACGAGCGCGCTCGTGAAACAGTATTAAAGAGACAGTGTAACATCCCAACACCACAACATGAAAACAAAGGAGAGAGGGTCAGATGTACGACCCTAATTTGCATGTACAAACGGGTTTGAGACCCGTTTGGCCTTGCAAAATGGCCCAGGGCCATGTACAATTCTTAAATAGCGAGTCGAAATTCATTTGTGACTTGCTATTTAGGAATTGCGAGTCGCAATTAGAAAGGGGCGTTCCTTTCCTAATTGCGTCCTCAAAGCAATGTATGAATGGTTTGTGACCGTAATTGCAGTCGCAAAACACTCGTACATTTCCACCCTCTTCAAGAGGGTGGTAATGCAGTCGCAACTTGGAAGGGGCTTCCACTTTGTGACAGTCTCTAAAAATATTTTTTAAGGGGAGGCAGTGGTCTCAGGGACCACAACCTGCCCTGAAAAAATGCCAAAAAAACTTTTTTTTTAAAGGCATCCCATTTGGCCGTTTTTCTTTAAGGAAAACAGGCTGCATTTAAAAAACTGCTTTATTTAAAAGCAGTCTCAGACGTGGTGGTCTGCAGAGTCCAGCAGGCCACCGTCCCTGGGAGGGCCCATTATTCCCAATGGGCTTGCAAATTGCAAGAGGCTCATTAATATTCACACTGTTGTACATGCCAAATAGCGCCTCGCAAATTGCGAGTCGCAAATGAGTCGCAATTTTCGAGGCGCTACTTTGCAGGCCGTACGTCCGGCCCAGAGAGTGCAAAGAGGTACATAGTATTATCTTATTTTATGCTTCTAAAAGCTGCCACTTTGTCTTCCAATCACTAAGCACCCAGTGTGCTACACACAGACTATGCACGCTTCTATTAAAATTTAATATTACCAACGTTTGCTCTACATAAGCACCAGCATAGTGGGGAAAATTTACAAGCAGTTAGTTATTGCTGAGTGCGCAACCTGCTTCCCAGGTGTGGGACTCCCGGGAGGGGGCCGTCCACGAAGTGCAGAGCGCAGAACGGAAAAGAATCAAGAAGTATGTTTACTTCTCTGGCAGCCTGAAGTTCGCCAATGTGGAAGTTGCGTTGGAGTTTGTACACAGTGTTATGCCTGTGTTATTTGCCGGCTGCGCCCCACTCTTAGTCGGTGAGGGAAGGGACCTCTAGTCGAGGCCTTGACTCTCCAGCCAGGGGCCAATCAGGAGTCAGGACAGGCTCCGTGCAGAGGAGGGAGGAGGGATGCATTCACTTGGGAAACGTCATCACTGGGAACAGCCCAGCAGGGCTTGGGAGAAGGCAGTCCACAGGTTTAAACGAAGAGGATACAGCTGGTTCTTGCCTCGCTACTAAAAGCCACCACCAGCACGCCGGCTTCTAAGCACCCAGCGGCTTACCAGCTAGAAACCAATCAGGAATCAGCCTGGGCCCGACTGCTCAATACCTGGCGAAAATGTAACCCAAAAACTGAAACAAAGGTGCAAATAGGTCCAGGCTGTTATTCTTGCACTGCTACTAAAAACCCAGTACGGCTTTTAAGTACTGTGGGGCAGATTTACAATAACTGGAGCATCCCTGCATATTAGCAGAGATGCGCCAGTTATTTTGCATGACTCAAAAAAAACCTTGCGCCACCATAGATGTGCTGCATTTACAATGCGGCGCACCGTAGCGGAAGGATAGACAGATGTGTGATGCATCTGTCGGCTTAAGGGTGACACAGTGCTGGAGTTGTGTTGCAAGCACGACGCAACTCCAGCACTGCCCAAGGGTGCCCAATACCTAAACATGCTGTGTCACTCATTACGCCTGCTTCAAGCAGTCGTAAGGATTTGATGCAGCTGGGACGTAAAAGGACTCAGTGAAATCTTGTAGATTTCATTGCGTCACTTTTACGGGGCTTCCTTGCGACAGAACGCACACCCTGCATACTTGGGGGCAGATATACAATTCCGCAGGGATGCGCCAGGAAACGTACGACATGCATCACAATCCTTGCACCACCACGGATTCGCCGCATCATGGCACAAGGAAATGCAGATGAGTGTCACATCTGCCGTCATAACATTGGCGCAGTGCTGGAGTTGTGTCGCGGGCGCGACGCAACTCCAGCACTGTGCCAACCCGGCCTATCTTGCACATGGTGCGTCACACCTTACACCTGCTTCAAGCAGGCGCAAGGTTTTGACGCAGAGGGGTCGGAAAACTGACTGAGTGAAATCTTGTAGATTTCACTCAGGCACTTTTTGGAGAACCGGAACCTGCACCGGAGAGCCCCCCCCCCCCCCCACCCCCCCCCTGCGCTGGAACGCCCACATGAAACCTGACCCAGGTTTCATGTGGCGTAGGGCTTTACAATGTGATGCATCTCCCTAGATGCGTCACGTTGTAAATCCGCCGCAGCATGGCGCTAGCTTTACGCCGCCGCTGCGTCACAGAAGTGACGCAACAGCGGTGCAAAAGTGGTGCACGGGGCTTGAAAATCTGCCCCATTATACCTGCATCAGGTATAATGTAGCGCAAAGCTTTACAATGTGACGCATCTCACTAGATGCGTCACGTTGTAAATATGTCGCACAGTGGCGCATTGTTTGCTGCGTCACAAAAGTGTGATGAACAGTGGCGTAATAGTGTCGCAAGGGGTTTGTAAATCTGCCCCAAAGATTCCAGTGCGTTATGAACAGATACACACACATTTATTATTTATAACTCAACATTAACAATGTTTTTACGTTATAAACACGTGCAAGGCAGAGGACATTTATTGGGCCCTAACCAGTGCTCAGTTTGGATATATATATATATATATATATCACAAGACAAGTGTCAGGGCCCTAGTCAGGGGAGGCCACTGCAGCTTGCACCACACATTGCCCCTGATGGCGCTGCCAATGACAGTACCAACAGAACTGCCAACCATCACACACCTGCAAGCATCACAATTCAGACTGTCCCTGGACCTCAAAAGCTATTAAAAAAAGCGTCATATATTACTTATTTTTCTTGTATGTTGAATTAATAAACAACTGTTGCTGTGCTCATCTCTCAATTAGACAAACAGCGCCACCACGTGGCAGACTGTCATACGTGCCAGTGTTAACATTTAAGTGTCGATGCCAAGCACCTGGACAACACTGGCTCACATTAAGCAATGGCACTGGCATCTGATTTTAATTAAAACCATTTATCCATTGTAGGGAAAATAAATATAATAATGTCCTGGCAGGACTTGGCAAAGACGGGTTCTCTACTCAAAGGGGTACTTTATCATTTATGACAGTGTCTAGAAACATTTCTTTTCTACGAAACTGTTTGCTGATTTTTTTTGCAGGAATCTGCTTCGGTGCAACAGGTTCTGCTCAATTAGTCTTCAGTTAGTCCTGTTTTTAACAATCAAGAGTTTATCTCCCACCTGCATACAGAGCTTTGAAATTCGGATTACAAAAATCTCAGTATGCTCAAATAAGCCAGGAGTGGATCAACGTGACAGCCTTGACACAGAGCTATGTTACAACTATGAAGAGGGGGGAGCAACGGCTTGGAGAAATCAATAGCGCCAATATGCTCATGTGGTATGAGAAATACATTACTGACACTAGTGCATGATTTCAATATTTAAAGTCTGCTCGTAGTTCTATGTCCTTCTAAAGGTGCGTGACCTGACGGCAAGTGTCCCTAAATAGAGCTTTTACAACACCCTCATACGGTATGCTTGGAGTACTTTAAGTCTCATATAACGAAAGAAAGATGGAATGGTAAATATATCCAGATTCCCTCCAAGTGTGGGGAATGAAAACATGTTAAATGGCTTTTTCTGCTGTTTTACTTCTTTCTTACGGGAAAGAGCGTCAAAGTGGCCTAATGGCCAGAGCTGCTGACTTTGGAATGAGAGAGTTTGGTTCGAGTCCTGGCGTCCGCTCAACAGCTTGTGATTCTGGGCAAATCACTTCGGGGCATATCATCAACGGCCAGTGATAATTATCGCTGGCCGTTCTTAGCGTGAGAATAGTTATCGCCGGCTATCGCTGATAATTATCGCCATGCTAGCGTTGTATTGACAACGCATAGCGCAATGGCAATAATTATTCCAGCGATAGCTTGTTTTCCTTGGATCATCGCTGGTATTCCAGCGATGTTCCATGGAAAAGGGCGATAACCTTGCTGATACGACCCTGTGGTCGTATCAGCATAATCCACCTCCAATATAAAGTATAAGTAAGTCAGCATTTTTGCAGATGTTAGTTTATGGCAAAAACCACGGTTTTCGCCCAAAACTAACGTCTGCAAAAATGCCTGGGCCTCCTTGTAAATATTGCGATATGCATATCAGCTATATTTAGAAGGTTGTTCTGCCCAGTGATGCCCACTTTGCATCTCATTAGAGAGGCGTCGGGTAAAAGGGTGCTTGCACTAATGCATTTTATCACCCGCTTGTTAATAGGGCAAAAACATTATCTCCTCTTTTTTGGCTTTTAAAGCCAAAAAAGCGGAGATAAGGCCCTTGATAATATGTCCCTTCATCTTTTCAGGCCTAGAAAAAAATAGTCTGACCTCGTGTAACTAATCGGGGGGCATATTACCAACGTTAAGCGATATTTATCGCTAACGATGCTTAGCAACACATTTTTTAACGCTAAGCATCGTCAGAAATTATCGCAGATAAACCTTGCTATTATCAAGTTTTATCGCAAATGCGATAAAAAACGTCCGCAATGCATGAATATCGCTGAAAAGTCCGCGATATTCATGCATTACCGAGCTAATGCTCTTAGCCATGTTATCCACCTCCCATTGGATAACATGGCTAAGAACTGCTCAGGGCAGGTGTTAGTTTTTGGAGATAATGGCGCTTAGCGCGAATATCTCCAAAAGTTGGTAATAGGAGATAGCGATGTTAGCGACTGTTTCCAGTCGCTAACATCTTGGCACGCCCACTTTGCATGTCATTAGTGATAAATATCACTGACATGCAAAGTGGGGCCCAAGATGGTCGCTATCTCCTACTAGCTGTCGCTAACTGGTGTTAGCGACAGCTAGGTAATAGGGCGATAATTTTATCTCCGCTTTCTTGGCTTTTAAAGCCAAAAAAGCGGAGATAAACTCCCTTGATAATATGCCCCCTGGAGCCCTCTTGGGCTACATTCTGGCTATAAAACTACAAAAAAAAGGTTTGATATCCAGAGAATCGGTGTGCTAACCGACACAGATTCCTCTGTATGGAGTGTGGAGAACTGCATGCGTGAATTAAAAAAGTATTGTAATTAACAAAAATCCCACTGCAACTACCTAGAATCGCGGTTTCTGAAATGTAATACTAAATGCAGTATCAGAAAGATAGTCTAAGGCGGTTCTTACATTGCAGAATGAGCCTGCCAGTGTCTGCATACTGATGAGTCCAGGGAACACTATTTTATTGCAATCATCAGACAGAAACGAGTGAAAGTGATTGATGGGGAACAATCTGTCATCACTACCTGAAAGATGAGAGTAAGTCACAATGGCTGATTTGTAGGCAATGCCATTTATATAAAACCATATTTGGCAATTGAGACAAATGTGCTTCAGCTCCTTCCAAGTAAGTGAAAAATTCATCCGAAATCTAACATATCTTTTGAAATTACCATCAAACATTTCTGTCCTTTACACTGTGTTTCTGTTGCTGTGTTTTTCATCCGCGGATTGATACCAGTACAGAGAGTAGTATCGGGCTCTGTTAGATCGTTTCAAAGACCCCGAAGCCAAAGATCTTAAAACCCTTTTTGGACAAACGTGTGAGAGGGTCCCGCAATGGACAAGCTATCGATGCCCCTAAGACTTGGCCATCAGCTGCATTTGTGAACCTGTCAGGGGTTTGACTAGCCCCAGGACCTTCTATACTCATAGGCTGTGCATTTGCACTCAAGGTTTGATCTTCTGCATTATCATAGTAATCTATAGATATTTTACCAAAAAACTCTCTGCAGAGACGGGCGTGGCAGATCCTAGCTTTGGAATGATAGAGACGATCCATGTTGTAAAAGGGATCACATGTTTCGAAATTAGGTTGTAAGGATGACATGCCATAGAGTCTCCAGCATGTCTCAAGCTTCCTCAAGCTCTGAAAGGTGGTTGACTTCAACAAGATCATTACCCACTCCTTATATGAAGGACCTGGAGGGAGCTTCACCTTATCCACTCCTTACATGAAGGACCTGGAGGGAGCTTCATCTTACCCACTCCTTATATGAAGGACCTGGAGGGAGCTTCACCTCCTTACCCACTCCTTCTATGAAGGACCTGGAGGGTACTTCACCTTACCCACTCCTTATATGAAGGACTTGGAGGGAGCTTCATCTTACCCACTCGTTATATGAAGGACCTGGAGAGAGTTTCACCTTACCCACTCCTTATATGAAGGACCTGGAGGGAGTTTCACCTTACCCACTCCTTAAATGAAGGACCTGGAGAGAGTTTCACCTTACCCACTCCTTATATGAAGGACCTGGAGGGAGTTTCACCTCAGCCACTCTTTGCAAGAAGGACCTGGAATGAACTTCACCTTATCCACTCCTTATATGAAGGACCTGGAGGGAGCTTCACCTTACCCACTACTTATATGAAGTACCTGGAGGGAGTTTCACCTCAGCCACTCTTTGCAAGAAGGACCTGAAATGAACTTCAGCTTACCCACTCCTTATATGAAGGACCTGAAGGGAGTTCCACCTTACCCACTCCTTGTATGAAGGACCTGTAGGAAGCTTTACCTTACCCACTCCTTGTATGAAAAAGACCTAGAGGGAGCTTCACCTTACCCACTCCTTATATGAAGGACCTGAAGGGAGTTCCACCTTACCCACTCCTTGTATGAAGGACCTGTAGGAAGCTTCACCTTACCCACTCCTTATATGAAGGAGCTGGAGGTAGTTTCACCTCAGCCACCCTTTGCATGAAGGACCTGGAGGGAGCTTCATTTTACCCGCTCCTTATATGAAGGACCTGGAGAGAGTTTCACCTCAGCCACTCTTTGAATGAAAGACATGGAGGGAGCTTCACCTTTACCCACTACTTGTATGAAGGACCTGGAGGGAAATTCACCTCACCCACTCCTTGTATGGAGGACTGGGAGGGAATTTCACCTCAGCCACTCTTTGCATGAAGGACCTGGAGGGTGCTTCACCTTTACCCACTTCTTGTATGAAGGACCTGGAGAGAGCTTCACCTCAGCCATTCTTTGCAAGAAGGACCTGGAATGAACTTCACCTTACCCTCTCATTATCTGAAGGACCTGGAGGAGGCTTCACCTTTACCCACTCCTTGTATGAAGGACCTGGAGAGAGCTACATCTCAGCCACTCTTTGCATGAAGGACCTGGAGGGTGCTTCACCTTTACCCACTCCTTGTATGAAGGACCGGGAGGGAATTTCACCTCAGCTACTCTTTGCATGAAGGACCTGGAGGAGGCTTCACCTTTACCCACTCCTTGTATGAAGGACCTGGAGGGTGCTTCACCTTTACCCACTCCTTGTATGAAGGACCGGGAGGGAATTTCACCTCAGCTACTCTTTGCATGAAGGACCTGGAGGGTGCTTCACCTTTACCCACTCCTTGTATGAAGGACCTGGACGGAGCTTCACCTCACTCACTCCTTGTATGAAGGACCTGGAGAGAGCTTCACCTCAGCCATTCTTTGCAAGAAGGACCTTGAATGAACTTCACCTTACCCTCTCATTATCTGAAGGACCTGGAGGGAGCTTCACCTTTACCCACTCCTTGTATGAAGGACCGGGAGGGAATTTCACCTCAGCCACTCTTTGCATGAAGGACCTGGAGGGAGCCTCACCTTTACCCATTCCTCGTATGAAGGACCTGGAGAGAGCTTCACCTCAGCCACTCTTTGCAAGAAGGACCTGGAATGAACTTCACCTTACCCTCTCATTATCTGAAGGACCTGGAGGGAGCTTCACCTTTACCCACTCCTTGTATGAAGGACCTGGAGGGAGCTTCACCTCACTCACTCCTTGTATGAAGGACCTGGAGAGAGCTTCACCTCAGCCATTCTTTGCAAGAAGGACCTGGAATGAACTTCACCTTACCCTCTCATTATCTGAAGGACCTGGAGGAGGCTTCACCTTTACCCACTCCTTGTATGAAGGACCTGGAGAGAGCTACATCTCAGCCACTCTTTGCATGAAGGACCTGGAGGGTGCTTCACCTTTACCCACTCCTTGTATGAAGGACCTGGAGGGAGCTTCACCTCACTCACTCCTTGTATGAAGGACCTGGAGAGAGCTTCACCTCAGCCAATCTTTGCATGAATGACCTGGAGTGAGCTTCACCTTACCCACTCCTTGTATGAAGGACCTGGAGAGAGCATCACCTCAGCCGCTCTTTGCATGAAGGACCTGGAGGGAGCTTCACCTTTACCCACTCCTTGTATGAAGGACGTGGAGGGAGCTTCACCTCACCCACTCCTTACATGAAGACCTGCAGGGAACTTCACAGCCACATTTCCTTTTAAAATTCTATATTTAGCTAACTGTGGGTATGAACTCCAGTTAAGGGTTGGTTATTCCCTTACTCTTTTCACTTGATTTGCAGTCCTGCAGCCCCACCATGACTTTCGGGATTTTCTGGAGATAAAACAATCCATTTCAGAGATAGCCAGTGGGCTCTGCTAAGCGCAACAAAGCAAATTATGCTGCATGTGCATATTCTTTGCATTTCGGAAGACTGTCTTTCCATATCTAAATTACAAGGACCCTTCTAAATACATTAATTACTGACTGACTATTTGCAAAGCGTTTTTGCCATTTCAATATCCCTCTGGTAATTGCAATTTCATCTAGACTCACTTAAACATCTTCAGTTATTCCCAAATAGGTCTAATATTTGTGTATGAGGGACATGTTACATCTGCGGCGACAGCAGATTGGACCTCCTGAGTGCCTCTAGTCCCAGAATCTCTTACATGTGGAGGCACTGCCACATTCGGAAAGGGCGGTGCCTCCTGGCACAAATGCACTGAAAGAGCTCACTGGTATTCCCGCAGTGTGGGACACGTAGGTGCTGCACCCAGGCAAAGCCTGGGCCAAGGGCGGGCTCGTCTGCGCCCTTCAGCGACTAGCAAAGGCTGAGCTGGGGATCCACCCTTTCATCTACTCCACCAGAGGTACTGTCACCCCTACCTTTTATATTTATTTTGGGGCAACCCTCTGCACAACACTGGCAAGCACAAGCCTACTGTCGCCCCCTCGGCGGCACCTGGTTCGAACATAGATGGATTTTTAATGCAGGCATTAAATTAGATTGAACTTGCTGAGAGCTGATTGTCGCTTTCTTAACTGGCTAATCTTGCTTCAAGCCCTTCATCAGCACTAATGGCTTCCAATAATCACCCTACCTGTGTCGGAATTACCACTATAGACATGAAGCCTTGCCCGACGTGGTTATGTCCGAAGTCTCTGATGTCCCCCCCCCCCCGTTTATTCTGCCGCTAGTAGTCAACCCTATAATTTATAATAGTGATATAGTGACCAGGGGCCAGGCTAGCAAAAGAAAAAAAGCATTCCTGAGAACCAAAGCTAAGAGGCAGTGTTGGGAAATTGAGTCGCAAGACTGAGATACCAGACCTCCTTCATTCTAAACTAAAGGTATGGAGCTGATTAGAACCTAGAGAAACCTTGGATAGATTCTTGGCAAAGAAAAAATAAACCTATGGTACACCACACTTACTCATTCCCGCGTACTAGACTTAGGTTAGGTACATTGGGGTAGGCGTATTTTAGAAGCACCAGTTGAGTACTTTTAGCCATTGTTAATTATGTATTTATTTATATATGGTTTAGGAACCATACAATGCTCTTACTGTATTATTTTATAATATTGTTCTCGCTGTACGCATTATACTTTACAGACTGCATTACGATTGTAGCAGTTCACTTTACAGGCATGAGGAAGAAGACTGTTCGATAAAACCTTTTATTGAAAATACCCGTCTCTCTATTTCTCTGCACCTCTGTAGAAACGAAGCATGCAAGAGTGACTGAGTGAAATACTTATCTATTGTTTCCACTACTCTAGAGATACATTTCTTATTCTTGGGAAACAAAGTTGTCATGTTTATGCGGTTGTCATAAACTAATCCCTTCTTGTGAATTCGAGAAAGTTTAGAGTGACCTCTGAGCTAGCTGGCATTCACAATTAAGTATAATATATGCGAGAGAGACCTAGTCGACCTCAGTCCTACGTCTAATCTATAGGATATATTATTCCAATGTGCGGAGCCTATTGGGAATATAGGAACTACACTATACTGGAGCCCTGCGCAGCCCCGAAGCCCCGGAGCCCCAGGAGCCCTGCAGCCCCCGAGTCCTGCAGCCCCGGAGCCCTGCTGCCCCCGAGCCCTGCAAGGGCAGGCAGGAACCTCCTGTGAAGGCTCCGGGCAGGCAGATTGGCGTTATTACGGTCCCAGCCATCTGGTCTCACCTTTCCCCTCGGCCATCTGGTCCACGCAATGCTTTCCAATGGGGCGACCAGATGGCCGGGCTTCCCTCGAAGTCCCGATGAGGGGCCATTCCCCTCCCTGATCCCAACCAGGGCTCCAGGAGGTCAGGCACATTCGCGCCCTGGGTCCCCTCCGTCACTCAGTGCGCGCGGGTTCCCAGAAAGAAGGGTAGCCTTCCTCCAGATTACTAGGGGCAGGATATGCCAGGACACCCCTCCTGGGCTGGCAGTTCTCTGCCGGGGACCAGATTGGCTGTGCCCGGGCATCACCTCCCTAGGCATCCGGGGCTCCCTCCTCCGGCCCGCGGTGTGGTAAAGTGCCCGGGACGGGCTCCACGGGTCCTGGGCAGTCCTTTCCCGGGTGTCCGGGCCCGAGAACTCTGGCAGCCCCACCTGCGCCTGAGGCCCTGCAGCCAGGGTCTCCGAGACCCCGGGAAGCCGAGCCCCTGAGCCCTGCGTGGGGAGGCGGGAGCCCTACCGCGAAAGCCTTGGGGTGGGCAGATGGAAGTCCTTTCGGTCCCGGCCATCTGGTCGCACTTCTCCCCTCGGCCATCTGGTTGCACCCAATGCTTTCCTATGGGGCAACCAGATGGCCGAGCTTCCCTGGAAGTCCTGATGAGGTGCCATTTGCCTCCCGGTACCCAGCCAGGGCTCCAGGAGGTCAGGCACATTCGCGCCTAGGGTCCCCTGAGCCTCGCGGTGCGCACAGGTTCCCAGATTGAGGGGTAGCCTTCCTCCGGATTACTAGGGACAAGGTACTCTGGGACCCCTCTCGGCCTAGCTGTCCTCAGCCCGCAGCTGGACGGGCCAGGATGCCGCCCCAGCCCTGGGACCGCCCCTGGGCCTGCCGCGTGGCAGGATGCATTGGATGGGGCCCGACCGGCCCGGGGAGACTCCCCCTAATGGGTTGGGTCCAGGGGACCCGAGGAGGGGTGGCTTCCCCACCCTGGGCTCTGTCCTGCCGCGTGGCAGGGTGCCTGGGACGTGGTCCGGAGGGTTCGGGTAGGCATCCCAAGCGCCTCCGGGCCTGGGAACCCTGGCTGAGTCCAAGGGGCCTAGTCGGGCCCCGGGTCGGGTGCTCTGGCCCTGGGCCCCGCCCCCGGGCTGCCACACTGCCAAAGACCCGGGTCAGGGTTCTAATGTGCCCGGGCAGCCTCCCCTTGCTTGGTTGGGTTCAGGAGCTCCGGCAGGGGCACCTGAGGGCCCTCGGGAGGGCGGCCTCCCCATCCCAGGCTTTGCCCTTTGTCCTGCTGCATGCCAGGGTGCCCGGGATGGTATCCGCGGGCCTGGGGAGGCTTCCCCCGCACCTCTGCTCCAGCCCTAGGCCCCATCCTCTAGCCTGCCGCTCTGCCAAAGGCCTTGGACGGGGTTCTGTTGTGCCCGGGGAGCCTCCCCTTGCTTGGCTGAGTTCAGAAGCTCCGGCCCCTTAGGGGCCCCGGGGGGGGGGGCGGCCTTCCCATCCCGGGTTCTGTCCTTGGTCCTGCTGTGTGCTGGGTCAGGAGCTCCGGCTGGGGCCCCTGAGAGCCCCGGGGAGTGCGGCATCCCCACCCCGGGATCTGTCCTGGGTCCTGTCCTGTGGCAGGGTGCCCGGGGCGGGTCCAGAGGGCCCAGGGAGGCGTCCCCTGTGCCTCCGGGCCTGGGAGACCCGGCTGGGTCCAGGGGCCCCGCCGGGCCCCGGGTTGGGTGCTCAGGCCCTGGGCCCTGTCCCCCGGCCTGCTGCACTGCTAAAGGCTTGGGACGGTATTCCGTTGTGCCTGGAGAGCCTCCCCTTGCTTGGTTGAGTTCAGGAGCTCTGGCAGGGGCCCCTGAGGGCACTGGGGAGGGCAGACTTCCCATCCCGGGCTTTGTCCTTTGTCCTGCTGCATGGCAGTGTGCCCGGGATGTTGTCCGGCGGGCCTGGGAGGCTTCCCCTGCACCTCTGGGCCTGGGAGCCCTGGTTAGGTCCAGGGGCCCACTGGGCTCTGGGTCAGGTGCACCGGCCCTGGGCCCCGTCCTCCAGCCTGCCACTCTGCCAAAGGCCTGGGTCAGGGGTCTGTTGCGCCCGGGGAGCCCCCCCTTGCTTCTCTGAGTTCAGGAGCTCTGGTCGGGGCCCCGGAGGGCCCCACGGAGGGCGGCCTCCCCATCCCGGGCTCTGTCCTTGGTCGTGCTGTGTGGCAGGGTGCCCGAGATGGTGTCCGGCAGACCTAGGGAGGCTTCCCCTATGCCTCTGGGCCTGGGAGCCCCGGCTGGGACCAGGGGCCCCGCCGGGCCCCGGGTTGGTTGCTCTGGCCCTGGGCCCAGTCCCCCGGGCTGCTACTTCACCAAGGGCCTGGGACAGGGGTCGGTCGGTCCCGTGCAGGCGTCCCCTGCTTGTCAAGGTGTCCACGGGCCCTAGGTCAGAGGGCCCGTCGGGTCCCCCTTGCATCCTCCATGGTTGGAGCCCAGCTGGGGCCCTGGGCCTCCGGTCCCCCATGCCCCTTCTCCTCCTCACTCTTTTGTTGGGGCAGAGAGTGACCTGATGGCTTCCCTTTCGTTCCAGGCCATCTGGCCGCTCAGATCCCCTCTGCCATCTGGTCACCTCAGATCCCCTCGGCCATCTGGTCATTCAGTCCCCTCGGCCATCTGGTCGCTCAGATCCCCTCGGCTATCTGGTAGCTCAGATCCCCTCGGCCATCTGGTCACCCACAATGCTTTCCTATAGGGTGATCAGATGGGCGAGCTTCCCTGGAAGTCCCGATGAGGGTCCATTTGCCTCCCCGATCCCAGCGAGGACCCCAGGAGGTCGGGTACTTTCGCGCCTTGGGTCCCGTCTGTCACTTCTTGTGCATGGATTACTTGAAAGGGGTTACTTTTTCTCCGGATTACTAAGGAGAGGGTCAGTCAGACCTCCGTGAGGTCCTGTGATTCTGAAACAGGGGAAAGCAGGGCCCGGGCCCGCCCGCCGGGGCCTCCAGGGGCCTGGGTACACACCTGCCTCTCATCCCCTTGCCGATGGTCCTTTTTCTCCTAGTTTGCTCAGGCAGACCTCCGTGAGGTCCGGTGATGCTGAGACGGGGAAGACAGCACCTGGGCCCGCCCGCCGTTGCCCCCAGGGGCCCAGGTACACACCTGCCTCTCGGCCCCTTCCCGATGGTCCTTTTTCTCGGAGTCTGCTTACCACGGGAGCAGGCAGGCAGAGGATGCTGAGCCAGCACACCTCCCCTGCGCAGGGTGACCTGCCAGGGAATGCCCCAGCTGTACTGGATCGATTGGGCACTCTCGGTCCATTTAGGGATGGACTGCTTGGCCAGCCTTGGCTGTTGTTTCAAGCAAAGAGCTTCCATCCAGCATGGACCGTCCAACTCGAGGGCCTGCCGCCTGGCGGGAGGCCCTTTGCCCAGCAGAGCGAAGGCCGAGTGGCCCTGGCAGCTTGTGCCCCCCAGTGGTCTGACCCGAGCAGAAGGGGTCGGGTGGCACCAGGCCCTTGGATGCTGCTGCCCAGCAGGTCTGTATTAACCCTGGGCGTAGTTTGTGAAGTAGCGCTATGCGTAGCTATGCGAAGTTCACTCCGCACTACGCGAGCTATGCATAGCTTCGCAAACTGCGTAGTGCACTGTGCAAGATGCTGTTCGCACTGATTGCTCAGTGCCAGATGCTTGTTTGCACTGTGCAATCAGTGTAAACTGCATCTTGCACAGTGCAAGCGATTGTTTTCTGCCGCTCTAGGCGATGTCTCCTCGAGCAGTAGCTTTCTCAACGCGGACTGGTAGTTTCTTATTGCGAGCGGTCGTGAACATACTCCACCACTCACAATGAGAAACCTGACCTCCCCACATTGAGAAGCTCGCCGGGAGGTTTATTTTCCATGCTTGTGATCGGCAACTTGATGTTGCTGATCGCGAACGAGGAAAAAGTCCCGCCGGGATGTGATTTCTCTTGCTCGCGGTCGCCAACTTGACGCTGAGGACCGCGAGCAAGTAAAAAATGACCACTGCACTGCGCTACACTACGCGTGTTTGCACTGTGCTACGTGCAATTCACGTAGTGCGAAGTAGCTCATACGTCGCAAACTACACTAGCGTAGCGTAGTGCTTTGCCCAGGCTTAGTCTGTAGGCCCACGCGCCACACTGTCACCCCTCTCTGCCCAGCACATCTCCACAGCAGCTCGGAACGACTGTTCGGAGGGGTGCTGCCGCCGCCAGGCTCCGGCACCCCTGCGTCTCGCTCAGGCTGCACCTCAGCCCTCTCTCCCTCTTGGGGGGAGATGGCTGGGCCTGCCGGTGTCCATGTGACTGAACCGCTCCACACCCCTCCAGCGAGCCCTCCCACTCAGGCGGGCGGGTTCCTTCCCCTGGCAGGCTCCCGAGAGATAGAGGGGTGCATGAAGGTTGCCTGTCGGGGAGATGGGCACGCGGCTCCCACCCCGTCATCAGGTGCGGCTACCTGGTTGATCCTGCCAGTAGCATATGCCTGTCTCAAAGATTAAGCCATGCACGTGTAAGTACACAGGCTGGTAGAGTGAAACTGCAAATGGCTCATTAAATCAGTTATGGTTCCGTTGATCGCTCCATCTGTTACTTGGATAACTGTGGTAATTCTAGAGCTAATACATGCCGACGAGCACTGGCCTCCCAGGATGCATGCATTTATCAGACCAAGACCCATCTGGGCTCGCCCGGCCGCTTTGGTGACTCTAGATAACCTCGGGCCGATCGCACGTACCCGTGACGGCAACAATACTTTCGGATGTCTGCCCTATCAATTTTAGACGGTACTTTCTGTGCCTACCATGGTGACCACGGGTAACGGGGAATCAGGGTTCGATTCCGGAGAGGGAGCCTGAGAAACGACTACCACATCCAAGGAAGGCAGCAGGCGCGCAAATTACCAACTCCCGACTCGGGGAGGTAGTGACGAAAAATAACAATACAGGACTCTTTCGAGGCCCTGTAATTGGAATGAGTACACTTTAAATCCTTTAACGAGGATCCATTGGAGGGCAAGTCTGGTGCCAGCAGCCATGGTATTTCCAGCTCCAATAGCGTATATTGAAGCTGCTGCAGTTAAAAAGCACATAGTTGGATCTTGGGATTTAGCTGGTGGTCCACCTCGAGGCATGCTACCGCCTGTCCCAGCCCCTGCCTCTCGGTGCCCCCTTGATGCTCTTGACTGAGTGCCCTGGGGGTCCGAAGCGTTTACTTTGAAAAAATTTGACTGATCAAAGCAGGCGGGTCGGGTCGCCTGAATACTTCAGCTAGGAATAATGGAATAGGACTCCGGTTCTATTTTGTTGGTTTTCGGAACTGGGGCCATGATTAAAAGGGACGGCCGGGGGCATTCGTATTGTGCCGCTAGAGGTGAAATTCTTACAACTGAAATACACGACCATTGTTCTGTGTGCTCTGCAGAGAGGCCAACCCACTGACAGGCACTGTGCCTTGCCTTCAGCCTCAGCGTCAGCATCAAAGCTCTCAATCAAAGCCCCTAATATACACCTAGCACAACTCAAAGTATACACTATGAAAGAGTCATTAGAGGTACTAAAAGAAATACAGAAACACAACATGATGAAATAGCTAATTCTCTTGAGGAATGCAAGATTAAATAAATCATGTTAAATAGGAGAGGAACTAAATCGCTGACATGCATTACCTTAATGTTTTTAACATTCATTGTTCACAAATCAATCCTTGTTTTTTATGTTTTTTTAATGTTAAGGGGATGAAGACAAGGCAGGGTTTAACGCCATAAAGCAGATAACTGCCTTTACTGTAAGCACATATTTCTCGCTGTGCGCTTGACTCAGATATTTGGATCGTCTACCCAACAGAACAAAAACCCTGCTCCTGTTTTTGGATCAATTTTGCGGTGAAACAAATACAGCAGGTCCACTTTTAAAGGGGCCAGCAATATAAAGCCAGGGCCAGGAGAGTCACAGTGGGGGAGGTTAGCGTGACGATGGGCTTCAGCACAATATAATTAATACAAGATTAGCATTCTAACACTTACAATTACTGAGAACAAGACACCAAAACACATTTGCTTACACCAACTCCTACATGTGATGAATGGGAAAGGGTGGGATCTATGCCTGTGAATGATTGATGTCCGGCATCACGAAGTGATGAAGAATCTGATGCCTGAACCATTGATGCTGATAGCGTCACTGGCCTACAGTGCATACCACATATGTAGAAAATAGAAACCTTCTCAGGGGTCCCACTGATAGTTGGACCTTTTAAACCAACAAAGAAGAAATTGGCACAGAAGCTGAAATATAAAAAAAATGCATTTATTCACCTCAGATGAGGGAGACCACATCACACAGAAGCCTTAGCAACTGAATGAGGCAGTCTAACGAGTACAGAAAACAGGGGCCTTACAAATGCATGTGGTTACATAGTCAGCATAAGACCAAGGGGCAGTCCTGGCTCATGTAAGCATGCAAAATGCCTAAGATGGGCATGCAAGATCTGCTTGCTCAACAAAGTGGGAGGAAAGTTACTTCTCCATACAGCAGCAAAAATAGCCTGACAGTTATACTAGAGAAGCAAGTGCATTCCACTAGCTAGGCCCTTCTGAGCATGTGCGAAGGTGGAAGATGCTAAATATAGTTAGTTTCTAGGCAGATTACAAGAACAGTCAACACTGAGGGAGGACAGAGCACATGGCAAGCACGTGGCAGCACATGGCAAACAAGATGGCTGCCAGAAATACTAAATGGCTTTCAGCTCATGCTAACAAATCCCTGCAATATTTAACAGATGGTCCTTTTAGCATGAGCTAAAGACATTCCTATGATCCAGTAGGAACACAGAAAATATTTGCTGAATAATGTTCATAAATTTATCAATATCCTAATTCATTACTAGGTGGGCATTTTCCATTCTAAACATTTCATTAAGCGGGTATATATAAAGTATAAGCACGAATACAAAAGGAACGAAGCATTAGGCCATAATTAACATACAGACAGTAGGAGAGAGTAATGACCACTATTAAAAACAGAATTCTCATTTTTTAAGTCCTAAGCAAAAGCAAATCCTAAAACCATCTAGTAAACATTTTCAGGGCTACTTGTCCATTTTCTTTTATGAGGGCTAGAACATCAATCATATCTGGGACCAGGAGGACCACACAGGGCCATAAGAATTAGAACGAAGAGTTGCAAAGGGCTACTCCTCCTAAAAAATGGGACGACTAAAGGGGTACATTATTAACAAGAAAAGAAGAAGTCATTGGGGAAATTGAAGCCGCTGTACAACCAAGCCAGAGGGGAGTCTTCTCCTTGTGTCCGCTTGAGCCTCACATGCAGGCTCTTGTTGTTTCCACGGTGGAGCTGCACAACTTGCAACTCAAGAATCACAGCTTAGTTTCAAGGAAAAAAAAAAGTCTCTTCTTTCAGTATAGGGCAGTCACCCACCGTGCAAATGCTCTTAGCGATCCTGTCCAGTGTCTCTGGCAGTGCACCAGTGTTCTTCACTTCAATCTAATAGGCACCAGAGACACAGCACCTGTACCCTGAACTCAAGTCCTTCCCTAACTCCTCTATTGCTCTGCTGGCGCACTGCTCATTCGTTGGGGCCACACATTGCATCCAGTGTACCCAGGAATCTCTTGACCAACAAACAAAGAAGCAAACTTGTATTCACTTTGGGACCAGGATTCAGAGGCCTGATGCTAGGATCCCTGAAGCAACCCTTGTTTCAAAAGGGGTCACCTCAAAGCCTCCTCGCCATTCTGGTCGGTCTGTGATTCTCAGCTCGGCATCAACCACGATTTCTCCTTTCTGATTTGTGACCCCGTCTTTCGCCCAAGACAGTGGCAGGGGTGCACAATTAATTTCAGGGCTTCCGCCTTCATGAGGTCCTAGTTGCCAGCAATGCCTGTGCTGGTTACCTTCACTTTGGCTTCAAGCTGGACTGGTGCTGACGCTGACTCCCCAGGCTGAATCTGATGTCCGGGCCCCTCTGGCAATGGTTGTAAAGCGGCAAATATCTATTGGTGGACAGAACAAAAGGTCTTTAGACAAGGCACAGAAACAGTCTATCAACAGAGAGGATAGTGTCAGAATACTTCCTAGTCTTGGGACGCCCCATATATTAGCAAGGCACCCAAGAACCACTTCCATCTATCTATGTGAGAATAAAAAATAAAAAAAAACAACAGCCTGTACCTATTGGCAAGTATAAATGGAATTCTTTGGTGAACTGACTAGAGTAATACATCACCCAATCCCAAGCAGCCAAGGAAGTCTGTATTAATTTACTAAACTCAGAGGAAAAAGAGAAAAACAACACAGACATACTCTGGTAGCCCTGCCAGGCTTCTAAATATAAAACTGACTTTTAACTCTTCCCAGCTGTCCTATTCTGTGTGCAAATTTTCCATGCAGCTTTCCCTATTCAAAGTCACCCTGAAAACAGAAAGCTGACCCATTCCCCTGTTTATCAGTTTAATAACTTCTGCTGGTTTTTTATACATATTTTCAATTGTAAGCAGTGTGCAATATACTTTTCTAACAATATAGAAGTTAGCTATTTGTATTATACCTACATGTATGCATTTACTGAAGCCTAAGGCACTTTAAAAGCTGCTCAGAATGCAGAATTATGTTTTTAAATTAGTGAATTTTGTCCAATTTCGACTTTGATATTTGGGGCACTTAAAAATGAATATCCTATCATTTCTTTGCCTAATAGTCATCCTCAGAATTTTCTCTACAAATCCCAGAGATTTGGGCATCAGAAATATCATTTATACCCTTATAAAAATGATTTTTTTACGCCTGCGCAGAGTGAAATTTCATTTGCAAATATCCTCATTATGCGGTACAACACAACTTAAATTCAATTTTAATGCTAGGAGGTCACAGTATGAGTATTAAGCTTTATAAATATTAAAAAACGAATTTAAAAACACTTATTTTTTAAGTATTTTTTTTCTAATAATTTTTTTTTAATAAACCAATCATTTTGATAATTCCACATAGGAAAAGCAAGCTGCATCCCTTGCCTGTCATATTTAGACACACTCATTCAAAAGCCTAAGCACAGAAGCCTAACTTGAAACATGAAACATTTTGCGCCACTTTTTTTTAAAAGGACAGTCATTATTTAAAATCAGCACCACGGATATGTTTATGTAAAAAGGCTTTAGAAAAGGAAATCCTTACTTTAAATGTTTTCCTGTTATCCAAAATAATTAACCTGATTTTTGTAACTTTTTAAAACAGCAGTCTGAAATGCAGGGTTTTACACCATGTTCTGTAGTGACAAAATCCTGGCTGAGTCAACATTCCTGCCTCTCCGTAGCCTAAAATCAAAACAACAGCTGCTGCTCAGCAGTTAAAACACAGCTGTTGTGACAGTCTATTTAAAACTAAGGCATTTCTAGTTCTAAAATGTGTGTAGTTCAGCAACATCCAATGTACTCAGATGATGTGTTTGCCTGTTTATATCTAATACAATGTGTCTAAGGAAAATGTTTTATAATTGTTTATTTATTTCAAAACACACAATTTCGTTTTTGAGGCCTATTTTATTCCTATTGAATGTGAATTCTAATTTTATCTTTTAAGCATTAGCAGTTTGTACGTGTGCATAGTTGCTTACTCTTATCAATTTAATAGTAACTTGCAGTTATTTAGCATATCACATGGTTAATTTCTGGATTTTATTTCATTTTTATTTAATATTAATTAAATGACATTTTGCATAACAGACTGATGACAGCAAGAAAACACAAACACACACATTGAGCTCATTCCAGACATATACAGAAGGGGTCATACACTCAGAATCACATAATACAGCGCGCTTAAGGCTAGCAATCCTTAAACAAAGAGCGCAATCGCTATTTACTTACATAAGTATCACTAATGTGAAATCCACAACCCACATAGACATTTAGACACACATTTAACCCACAGATCAACACTTAAGACAGAAACAAAGGACAGCCCACAGTCTGTTCTTAAACCAAACCATTTGTAAATACTAGTTGCAAGTCATATTTACAAGAGGAGCTTCGTCATAGTATTACAAAATTCTGCAAATAAAAACAGCCCAACAAACTGTTTCATTTCCAAGAAGCCAAAATACACTCAATTCACTAGCTTCGGCAGGCTGAACACCAAAAAATCGCTTTGCTTATCTTCTTTTATAAAAGTGCGCAAAAAAGGATCCTTGTTTGTATTATGTCCATATTTGAATTCCATGGGGATACAGAATCACCAAGGAAGAAATATGTTTTTATACCTAAACCTATTTAGTTATTCCCTCAAGGGAGCCAGCTAATTCACTTCACATCTCACTATGGTACCTCCAATAAGCAACACATTCTTCGATCTGTGCTTGAAACAGGCATGCCAAAAATAGTGCAAAATATGCAGTATTATTATCAAAGTAGCGCTTAAGGTACTCTTCGTACGTTGCGCCGTTCAAACAAATTCAAATAGAGAAAAATCTCCTCATTACCTGCCTACATAAATTGCAATTTAAATATTACATACATACTAATCAAAAGTTGGCCAACGCAAATCTAAGCCACAGTAAGTGTTACTAAACTACCTTACCAATCCAAGGCATCAAAACCAACAGCAAGTGCCGCAGAACGACTCTTACCAATCAAATGGTTGTCCAAATTCTAACTGCCAAGTTCTGAATGACCCAACAGTCGATTTTTAGAATAATCACGCCAAAAAGGTTCTCAGTCAGGAGTGATATCATGTGGAGGATCAAAATAAGGAAGACCAGAATATACTAGGCTGCAGAGACTGAGAATACCCAGAATCTCCGTGCACAGAGTACCTCCTTAGTAGAGTCCTGTCCTGTCCTCCACAGTAGATTTCTGTCTCCTGACAAGATCACTCCTTAGATAGCCACTTCTCTGATGAGGTCCATGTTGTGTGGTAAATAAATAAATAATACCCTATTTTTGACTAGACTTATAGCATAACAGATAGCTCAATAAATAAGAGTCAAGATTCGAGGTAGTAGGAGTTTCTGCAGGTTTATTACAGCATAAGGACAGGATCAGGACAACCTGCATAGGAACAGAGTGACAGGGCCCAGCAGGACAACTGGGGCCCAACAGGGGAAAAGAGGCCCAGCAGCTGCTGGGGCTAGGTCTGGGATGAGCGCGCTAACTTTCAATAACAAAACACAGGCATATATACATAGCGCGAACACATAGCATTACATTGCAGTAGGCGTAGCAGTGGGTGGAGCAGAAGGCATGACGCGTAGCAGTCGCGAAAGATAACAGTAAAAAGAGGTGTAACTGGGAGTATACATAGACATGTGATGCAAACGTAACAGAATATGTCATGAATGGGCGGAAACATAGGAGGGGGCTACCTAAGGAGCCGGGACCTCTAACCTAATGGTGCGCGAAAACTGGCAATGACGTATTACTAGGAGAAGCTGGGGGCTACGAACTCTGTGCTAGGAGCAGAGACTAGAGTCTGGAGGGTCGGAGCGACATGTACCTAAACCCTATCTGGTATCTGATGTTTAGGGAACATGTTGATATAAACTAGAAGTCATGAGGGGAAAAGCTAACTTGACTCTAAGACTGGACCATGCATTATTCTACATGAAGTGCGTGATGAGGAATATTAAATGACCATTAATACAGTATTTCCCTAACATGGAGACGAGAAGGCTAGATAATGACGGAAACTATTGATGCAGTTCAGTAGCTTAGGAATGCAGAAGAGGAGGACTGAACTGATAACTGGAACTATAACATACTTTTGGCAGACTCAGAGGCAGAGCCAAGCTGCACCGGGCACTGCGAGGCAGGAAGTAAGTGAAGGGTCGAGGATACAGGTGGGGGCTGTATCGCTCCTCAGCGAGGCTTTCAGGAGACAGGAGCTGAATCTGTGGTCCGGGCCCTTTTGAGGCCTGGAAACGGGGACTTTATAATGAAATAACGTGCACACTGGGAAACGTGGCAACATTACTTACATAGGCCTGATATTCGTAGTATTCACGAGGACTGGAAAATGACATACCAGAGGTGGACACAACTGTAATTGCGTCATTAATCGGACATGGGGAATAACATATGCATATTGGTCATGCACACATAACATATGATGGATGAGGCGTAGGGACACAGAACATGGCAAAATTTACTTTTCCACATTCCCTCCTTGTCACTACGTTTCCATCAGGAAACATCAATTTTCATGATACCGTCTATCATTTCATACAGTACCATTTGCTCGTCTCGAATTATCTTGGAACGGGATTTAGAACGGGGCTTGGGACTAGGAATACAAGAGGTAGCACACATGCTGCAAATCGCAGGGCCACATTGTATACAGAGGCAGCAGCTGAATATGATCGCTACCGCAATACCTAGAAAGGACAGGACTTTCCATCCCCATGCGGAAATTATATTCCAGAACCAACCGGACCATGTCCAGGTGCCTGGATCTTGGTGTAACAGATGGGCAATTTTATGGAGTCTGGTTATAGCTGAATAAACAGACGGCGCGTTATTTGGAATGAAAATGCAGCAACTAGATCCGATGACTCTACAGGCCCCGCCCCTATCGGCCAGTATGACGTCAAGGACGAGACGATTTTGCAAAACGACAAATCTCATAGCAGATTGTTCTTCGGTTAGGTTACCTAGAGCGGAGGCAGTCTCATTAACTACAGCTTCAAGGGTTCTTGTTAACCTACGGATCAGTTTACTATTCTGGACAGGTCCTACGAAGAAGAAGAAACCTTTATTGAAATCTGTATACTGTTCTAGTGTAGTTTCAGTATAATCGACAATTGGGGACTCCCTTCTATGTCTAATGTGTACTAGATGTGTGTTTCTGTGATAATCAGATGGGGCTAGGAAAACAGGTGGCAGTAGGAAGGCAATGTAACAGGTTCCCTCCCAATCGAGGGGCAGACGAACATATGCGGTTTGACCACAAATAAAATACGAATGACGTGAAGCTTTGAAAACAGATTTCCCACTGTCACTATACTTGATAACAGTAGTACAATCACTATGTCCTACGTGTACGGAACCATAACTACGGACACATAATTCGCCTTTGACTGGTAGTACTGAAATAGCAGGTAAGTCTGGAGTAGTATCAGACTGAACATTCAGGACCATGAAATTCGACGAATAATTACCTAAATTATATACTTCGTTTTCTAGATCTAAACCTGTTCTGTGGGGGAGACCTTTCTTGTCTGGGAAACATGTACTGTTAAGAAAAGACATATCTGTTGAGGATGACGTTAACGTGGACCATGCTCCACACGAACCATTATGTGAGAATGGATAAGGAAACAGTGGCAGAACTCCCTTCGGTGTCTGGAAAGGGGGGAGTCGACCACACACCCAACAATTAGTGGCATTGCTGGTCTGGTGTGAATAATGTAACATACGGATAAATGTGTTGTTGCGCATAGCGAGGCGGTAAGAATATTCGTGAGGAGGCAGATCACTAAACATGTGCTCTACTGTAGCATTAGCAGACATATTTACATGAGGAACTGGAGAATACAGATAGAAGGCATAACTGGTGCAGGAAATCATTATGCTGAGAAATAATATGAAACTTAGAAAAACGATACATTGAAGTGAACTTCGACTGACTCTCTCACTATGGGGGTCTATTTTATACATGTCAGAAACAGTCTAACCGTTTCACCTAGGGGAGGACTTATACAATCAAACTGACTGACTTATTTTACTAGACCTTAATTTGAGCTTATACTCCTGTTGCGGAGTTTTCTCTAACAAGGGAGGGGTTGTAATAATGTCTTGTGCGGGACAGTCCTTTAAAACAATGTTCTGGCAATCTTTCGAATCCTGGAAATCCTTGGAAATGTTTCTGGAGACGGATTTCAATCCATTGAAAAGTTTTACATGAGAAAGATGGACCCACCCCTTCCTGCCTTCCAACTTGACGGCAGTTCGGGTGGTCAAAAGGACCTGACGTGGCTCCTTCCAACGTGGTTCCAGCGGACTTGATCTGTCGAAATTCCGGACCATCACAAGGGAGCCTGGAACGATCTCGTGCGGTGCCACCTCGGTATTGTCTGGAAATGCGGCGGCAACCTGTGAACGACATGAGTTGAGGGCAGACATCAAGGAAGCTAGGTAATCTGTCAGCATATTACATGAAACATCGGTAATACTTCGGGGTCTAGGAGTACCCCACATGTTAGGGGGGCGGCCGAATACGACCTCATACGGGGACAGACCTGATCTGGAATGTGCGACCATGCGCATATAAAACAAAGCGACTGGCAGAGCTACTAGCCAGTCTACACCTTTGTCCTTACAGACTTTTGCAATGCGGATTTTCAGAGTCTGATTATGTCTCTCTACGAGACCGGCTGCTTCAGGATGGCGTACACAATGGAACTTCCACTGGTACCCTAACAAAAGGGAAACGTGTTTCATGAGTTCAGATGAGAATGGCTGGCCGTTATCAGAATATACGACTCTAGGGAGTCCGTATCTAGGGAAGAATTCACAAACCAACTGCTTGGCAGTGGTCGCGGCTGTGTAATCTGGGACTGGATATGCCTCTGTCCACCTGGACAAAGCGCATACAACTACAAGGACATACTTGAAACCTCGACATCGCTCCATCTGAATATAATCCATCTGGAGGACCTCAAAAGGGTGGTCAGGGGGCTGGAAACCACCTTGTTCCACCGGGACACTTTTACCTGGATTAAACTGACAACATATCATACAGGTACGGACTTTCTGCTTGGCTGCAGCTCGTAAATGCTTGTTGAACCAAATGTTCTGGATACTGTCTAACATAGCTTTTTCTCCTAAATGTGCTGGACTATGTGCGGTATTGATAATGACTTGAACCATAGAATCGGGGAGAAACCATGTGGCTCTACCCTTCGTTAACCATCCTTGATCTGTCTGGACCCCTCCTTGTTCAGACCATTTCTTGATTTCATCGGGGGTAGCATGTAACTGTATATCTATGACATCTTGTGTAGGGTCCTTAACTGTCATGCATGTAATCGGATCTGGAGTATGTGTCTGATTAACTGGAATGTCTGGAGTCTGTGCTGTAAGCTTGGCTGTGCGGTCTGCTAGATCATTACCTTGAGAAATAATGTCAGTAATTTTCGTATGTGCTTTGCATTTCATGATAGCAATGGATGTCGGTAAATGTATGGCATCTAACAGGGCTTGAATAAGAAGACCATGCTGAATCTTGGTTCCATGAGAAGTCATGAAACCTCTCTCCTGCCAGAGTACTCCGAAGTCGTGTACAACTCCGAATGCGTAACGTGAATCTGTGTAAACATTAACTTTCAGGTTCTTGGCGTGTATACAGGCTTGTGTCAGAGCAACTAGCTCTGCTGCTTGAGCGGACAGGGTATCAATACGGTGTGTTTCAATAACTTCAGTGTCAGTAGTCACTGCATACGCGGCGACTAGTTCTCCTGTACTAGTTCTCATACATGAACCATCCACATAAAGTGTCAGGTCAGGATCTGGTAACGGAATGTCTGTCAGGTCTTGTCTTGGCTTTGTCGTAATGTTAACTACTTCCACACAGTCATGTGTGTCTGGATTTGAATTAACTGATGGTAACAGTGTAGCAGGATTCAGAACGTTGCAGCGTCTAATTTCTATGTGTGGCTGGAACAGTGTCAATTCATAACCTGTTAAACGTGCAATTGTCAAGTGCTGAGTTTGTGTTCGGTTTAAAAGAACTTCTACTGAATGTGGGACTTGTACTGTCAGGGAGTGTCCTAAAACTATGGAATCACTTTGTCTGATAGCTAGTGCTGTGGCTGCAACTGACTTGAGGCACGCAGGCAACGCCTGGGCGACTGGATCTAATGTGCTCGAGAAATAAGCACAGGGCTTGTATTGTCCTGCTTGATCTTGTGTGAGAACAGATAATGCTGTACCTTCCCGTTCAGTAACGAAAAGTGTAAAAGGCTTACTGTAGTTCGGTGTAGCTAGAACTGGAGCTTGACATAGGGCTTTCTTTAACTCGTTGAAACTAAGTGTATGTTCAGATGTCCAAGGGAGGACAGTCGCTACGGCTGCCTCCTGTGTCGTTAACTGTATCAGTGGCTTGGCTAGAAATGCATACTGGGGAATCCATTGTCTACAATAAGAAGTAAGGCCGATAAAGGCACGTACCCCCTTCTGGGTTCTGGGCTGGGGAAGACTCGCTATTAACTGGATACGGTCGGGTGTCAACTGCCTACCCCTCTTGGACAGCAAGTGTCCTAAGTATACCACTTGCTGGACACAGAATTGAAGCTTCGAAGGTGACACTTTGTGCCCCATCTCGGCTAGAAAATACAGAACTGTAAGGGATGCTCACTCGCAAGCACGTTCAGAACGGGCAGTGATCAGTAGATCATCGACATACTGGAGCAGGGCAGTGTCAGTTGGCATGTGAATGTTGTCTAGTTGTCTCTTAAGTGCTTGACTGTAAATACTAGGACTTTCTGTGAAACCTTGAGGAGCGCGTGTAAACATATAGCTCCTTCCATTTAAACAGAATCCGAAAAGAAACTGGCTGTCTGGATGAATTGGAACACTGAAAAATGCATTCTTGAGGTCTATGACAGTGAAGAACATGGCTTCGGAATCAATGGCTGTTAACAGGGAAGAGATGTCTGGAACAACTGGGTACTGAGGAATAATACATTTATTAAGCTCTCGTAAATCAATCACTAATCGATATACTGGGGGTGCATTTGGATCAGTACGTTTCATGACTGGAATGATCGGAGAATTACATACATTGGAGTCAGTTTCTACAACTACTCCTTGAGCCATGAGCTCGTCAATAATTTTGGATAAGGCTGCTACAGCCTCAGGTGGCAATCTGTACTGTCTGATTCGGGGTAACACTACACCTGGCTTGAGAGTCACACGATGGGGTGTGATTTGCATATAACCTACATCAGTTGGACCTTGCGCCCATAAATGCTGCGGAACATTAGACAATCTTGAATCAAAATCTCGTAATACATAGTGACCCTTAAAGTCACGTAGGAACAGACGTATTCCCTCTGGGGAACAGCAAATAACTGCACCTAACTCTTTCAGTGTCTTAATGCCTAACAGGTTTTCTGGACATGACTTAGTAAGTAACAGATCAGTAGTACGGGACAATGGACCTACTTCTAGAGTAACTGGCTTTGATATCTCGTTAACTATTGGTTTTCCTGAAAATCCAAGGGAAACATTTCTTGAGCCTGAGAGCGGAGCCCCTGGAACTTCGGCGTGACTAATTGTGGTCCTACTTGCCCCTGTATCAATCAAAAACTTTCTGTCTTTCCCTAATACTTGACTGTGAACATAGGGGCCTTCTTGATCTACAGGTATCTCGATGAGAGGCAAGCCTACCTCCCTCTCTAGGCTGTTTCATGAATATGACTGGTACTCTGGATACTCAGACTGTGCATACTGATACATCTGCGATGTAACATGCTGTGTTGCAGCAATAGGCTGTGGTGCGGAAACTGTCTGTTGTGCATTCTGTGACTGAGGAGTCTGTGAAACTTGTTCTTGTCTAGGCGGACGTGGTCTTTCTTTAGTCTTACCAGTAGCTATGTTATGTTTCAGAACTGCACACTCGTTTATAAAATGACCTGGCTGTTTACAATAATTGCAGTTCCCTTTAACGGGAGCTGCAGGATGACTGGCTTGATTCGGACCCCTCTTCTGACTGTCTTGAGGAACAGATTGTGCAACTAGCACTTTCATTTTCGTGTCTTTCATACGTTTTCTCTCGTGTTCTTGCTCCTCTCTGATTCTATTCTGGTGATACTGGAGCATCTGGAGCATCTGGGACGGAGTATTTGCTTGCCAGGTGCTTTCGACTTTCAAAACTCGATTTTTAATTTGTGGACTTGAATTCTCGACTAATTTAGTAACGAAAAGATGAGGGTATGACTCACTACTTGTCTTGAGACCACTATTAATACTGAAACATTTTTCGAATCTAGAATAAAAATCACTAATATCTTCATCTTGTTTCTGTTTACAGGCTGAGATTGCATCCCAGTCTTCTTTTCTCGTTGTCAATAATCTGGGTAAAACTTGAATCAATAATTCTGGTAAATCTTTACATTTATCTCCAAGACCGGTACCTGGTACTCGTGCCTTGTCTTCAGCTTCTAGAGCTGTCCAATCGATCTTTTTCTCTCCCACCTCCCATTCTTTTTCCTTTAACTTTTCATACACCCCTGCGGGTAACAGGACCTTTAACATTTTAATGATATCTGGGTAAGTGTATTCTCCCATACGGAGCATGTCTTTTAATTCTCTATGGAACCCTGCTGGATCTTTGTCATGACAGGGGATTAATTTCTTCATTTCAAGAAGTTCCATCTTTGAAATTGGAGTGTATACAAACACTCGTTGCATTACGCCACCCGCCCCTTGGACTGGGTGGACTTCTCGTAACGGATTCTGTCTGTCTATGTAGAATGGCTTACTTTCTGGGGGTGAGACATGAACAAAATGCGGGTTCAGGAACGTTCTATATTTGTGGCGCTGTTCTAGAATGACACTAATTAAATCGGTACCTAGACCTCTCCATCTATACTGGAGTAACTCGTTCAGGACATCGTGTAACGGACCTGGATCAGAATGTTGACCCTCATACAGAGTGATGAGGTGCTGGATCATATACATACCCACCAGTCGTTGCTCGGCTGGGGGCAGTTTCAGAAACATTTGTGCCACTATTTCGTCTGGAAAAGTGGTAGAATCAGTAATCCATCGGACTGCTGATCGGGCTAGTTCTTGTTCATGCATAGTACTTAATTCACTGTAACCGACTCGTGATTTCAGAATGTGATCGGTAGCTTGAAATACTTGTTCTAGAGAACCTTGTTCTGGTGCTGGATGTTGAGAAATAGACTTGTGTTCTAGGCGTAAATGGCGATCTGGAAATCTAGATTTTCCTACATACGCTATTCTGGCGGGATTCTCGTTCTCTTCCTCTTCAGGATCAGAGATACTTTCTTTCTCGCTTACTTGTGCTGCTTTACGCTGGTCGTGTAACCTTATTATTTCTTTACAAATTTTCTTGTACATACTCTCCATGGCACTGACGGTCTTGTGCTTACCCTCGGCTATATTATCACTCCACCTTGTCAGGATTCTCATTTCGGCGGGATCTTTAGACGGGTAATCTTGTTCTCTTATTAGACAATTGATCAGGAACTTTAATATCATGAGCTGAATCTCGGCTTTCCTTTGAGACATAATCTCGCCAATACTTTCTGGATCATCCCCTGTACGGATGAAACGATATATTCTGTCTAGATCTTCTTTCATATTCGGCAAGGTGACTAGATACTCGGTCACTCTCCTTACACGTAAGGAATATAAAACCATAGTATATTCGCCTGGAACTGGATCATAGACACATTCGTTAAGGGCTTGCCTGATTTCAGTGACAGACTTATTACTTTTAGGAGTACGCTGTGATGCTTGAGCATGTAATTCGAGTGCTGATAAACGCTTGTGTGGCGGCGGGGTTTGAGGAGTAGCTCCTCCTGCGGCCCCTAGACTGGAGTCGTCTACTGAGGCTCTACGTCCTGGCAGAGTGGGAAGTGGAACTATAGGCTGGACCGGGGGTACCGTAACAGGTACTCCGGTGTCTGGAGGAACATGAATTACCTGGTTTACAGGGACTGGCGGAGCGCGAACAGGATTGGCATATTCGGGGACTGTGTCGTCCAAATAGGACGAAATAAAAATATCAGCTGCGGTCGGTTTGTGACGTAGCTTGGTCGGAACTAATGGTGGCGGGAAATTACTGGATGCCTCTGGGGTCGCTTTTGGTATACCTTCGGCAAGAAGAGGATACATACCCTTAATAAGGGCATGCCTCTGTCTGTCTGACTGTTCGGCTTTGACTTGTTCACCTATCTCGATTAATTCTCTTTCTTGGGCTCGTTCTTGGGATTCTCTACTTAATTCTGACTTTCTGACTTCCTTTTCCGTTCTTCTATGAGCTTCCTTACGCCATAACTCGATGGCATCTTTCTGTGACTGTCTGGCTTTCTTTTTCCATAATGCTTCTTCTACTCGCATGATACATTCGGCATCCCATGTACCCGATACGGGCCATCTATACTTTTCTTCTAACTGTTTGGTATACTCTACCCATAAATCTAGATACAATATGGCGCTTATGCCATGTTTCTGATACATAAAATGACCTGGACTGTCATAGACCTTTCTTAGAGAAATGGAGCCTCATAGCTAATAGATGCTCTCGCGATTTTATGATCTTAATCGTTGAGACCTCTAAACTATTAGCCTTAGACATCAAATCTGAAATAGAAGATTTAGAAGAGAAGTTAAAAACAAGTGAAGGAGTAGAGGAGGCTATGAAGAAGATAACAGAATGTAATAAAGAGCTAGAGTCCTTCATTACCTACCTAAATAAACGTAAGACTGACAAACTGAATAAAGACAAAAGGTATTATTCTGAAGAAACAACATATCCATACCTAGGTAAAGACTTTTACCAGCAAAATCATTATAGGGATGAATCTAGGAACATTCAGCAACGTGTGAATAATTTCACAGACACGTCAGATTCCGAAGGCGAATGTACCAATGGGAATCAATATGATTCTGATGGTGGTTTTAATTCTTATACCGGTTCCCGCCCATACCAACGCCCTTTTTTATCCAACAGGGGGCCTCGGCGGGGCCGCCCCAGAGTGAGGTTCCAAGGTCAGGGTCAGAACAGGGGAAACTATCAGAATCACCAACAACAGATACAACATCATCAATGCCCCCACCAACAGTCGCACCAACCACCTCCTCAGCAGGAACCTCATTTCATCAGGGAGACCCGGAATCGGCAGTACTGGGGCCAGGGAATGTAATACCAATTTTTAACCTGTCTAGTGTAGAACTTGATATACATAGCGAAACCCTATTGTCCAAGGGTCTATCCTTTGTACCGCAGACCCATGCTAACATTTTTGATCTATATAGGGACATCATTTCCTTTTTTAGAAAAATCAGGTTAAGGAAATTCTTTCAGGATAGGGAAACTGTTGAAGATGACTACATAAGACATAGAGAAATCACACTACCGTCCACATTCAGTCCAGGCTTGGAGCAATTAGGCCCGGAGGTGGCCACATTTGAACTGGTAGTCCTCCAGAAATTGGAGAAATCCCTAACATTTGTTCCTAAACCCATCTATAATTTGAGCAGGGAAGAATCTGTTGCCTTGAAACGAATAATGGATAATAAAGAATTGACTATAAAAGCTTGCGACAAAGGGGGAGGCATTGTCGTTTTAGATTCCTGTCAATATGAATGCAATATGCTTACAATGTTGAATGATGGTTCCACCTATCAAAAAATTCGAAATAATCCCCTTAAGGATATTGTTAAGAAAATCCAATTCCTAACAAAGGAAGCACTGAATAAGGGTGATATCACTAATAAGGAGTATGACTTTTTAAATACCAACAGTAACAAAACAGCTTGTATCTATGGCCTCCCTAAGATACACAAGAGTTCCTCGAATCCGCCATATAGACCAATCGTGTCCACGATTGGAACACCAACCGAGGCCTTGTCTAAATTTACAGACCATTTTTTACGACCACATATTCACAAGATTAAATCATATGTCAAAGATACGGGACATATGATCAACATTGTTGAAGATCTAAAGTTTACCCCTTGTAAAGACATCTTGGTCACTATGGACATCACGTCCTTATATAGCAACATCCCTATTGATGGAGCTATAAGGGCAACGGATCAATTCATAGATAAGTATAATATAGAGTGTCCAAGGAGTTTCCTGATCGACTGTTTATACATTATTCTAACAGAGAACATCATTGAGTTTGGCGATTCCATCTATCGCCAAATTAGAGGAGTCAGCATGGGTGCCTCAGTTGCCCCATCAATAGCGAATATTTACATGTCAGCGTTCGAAGATCAATTTATTGACAATGAGGTGGCTCCCTTTTTTGAATCAATTTCCCATTGGTCCAGATATATAGATGATATCTTCTTTATCTGGACCAATGGGAAAGACTCTCTCTTGGAGTTTTTAGAGTGGATTAATCTCACAGATGAAAATCTACATTTTACAGCTCAGTATAGCACCAATCAGGTAGAGTTTTTGGACCTACTAATACGTGAAAACAACCATAAATTGGAGGTGGATCTCTTCGTGAAAGGTACTGCTCGTAACACGTTGTTACATTTCACAAGTTTTCATCCTAAAAATCAACGGGAGAGTATACCTTTCTCACAGTTTTTGCGGGTTCGCAGAAATTGTACGAATCTTGCGGACTATGATAAACAGGCCCACATTATGCGTAAAAAATTCCTCGAGCGAGGTTATCCCCATAGGCTCATAAGATCCTCCTATAAGAGAGCACGGTTTTTTGACCGTGCGGCCCTGTTAACATCCAAAGAAACTAAATCTAAAGATCAATTGGTATGCGTCACGACCCATTCTACCCTGAATGAACGTGTCAGACAGGTAATCAATGCGAGCTGGCATCTGTTGAATTGCAACCCAACGTCAAATAAAAAATTATCTAAACCGTTGTTCGCATTTAAGAGGAACAAGAACCTCAAAGACAAGATAGTGCATTCCAGATTTAATTCCAATTCTGGCAAAAATGGTCCTATACAGAGATCTTTGTTAAATAATTTACCCGTTCGTGGAACAGTTAAATGTTCCTCGTGCAAATCATGCAATAACATTATTGAGGGTGAAGAATTCACACATAATGGATATACAGTGAAGGCAAACGATCTCTGGAATTGCAAGACTGCAAATGTAGTCTATTTCATTAGATGTAAATGCGGTCTAGGTTATGTTGGTGAAACCGGCAGATCCATTCAAGTACGTATAACAGAACATAGATCTGCCATTAGGACCCAAAAAGTGGTAGCACCATTAGTCAAACACTTCATGGAGAAAAACCATAATCCTGAGGATTTCCAATGGCGTATCCTTGAAAAAATACGAACACCAGATAGCCAAGGAGGATGCGCCATTAGGAAAAAAAGAGAAGTTTTTTGGATTTTTGTTTTTAACACACACAGGATTGGGCTAAATTGCGATATTCCGTGGGAAAACGCAATTTTATAATGATGTTAACACCCAATAAAAATTTGGATAAACAAAGATCAATGTGAGACCTCGTAAAACATATCTGTCTCCATTTGATTACCATCAGTGTTATCTGGCCATATATACTCCAAGACATAGAAAGTTGTATTGTGGAGTGTATAAAAGTCTAGATGTATGTATTGCCACTGAGAAATCAAACTAGCTTTGATATAAATTTTTAAGCTAGAGATAAACAATGTTTTGTTTGCCAATAGCTACAAAGATAAAATAAATACATCGACACACATATGTGCGATGATTCTGCGAAAAGCGTTGTTATAAATATAAAGGAACCAATACAGAAGCATTACATGGTGTATACATCTTTAAATAACTCCCATACTCGTGTCAGTCCATGTAACGTAATGCGTGTGACCTCACAGGGACACAGGTGTAAGGCATTAGCCTGACCCGTTCTGCCACTAGTTTAAAAGCAGGTTCGCGTTATTATTCGTGCTCACACCCAGTCTAACGGTCGGGAGACGCCAGAGGCTACATCCAGCCGGTCCGCGACTTGTTCTTCGACTTATCTCGTCGTATCTCCTTTTTGAAAAGGTAAGACGCGTTTTCTCTGAACGCCGTCCTTCCATAGCTAAGCACAAACCCAGATTAAATCGAGCTTGCAAGATGCCTCTTTTAAAATTAGATACAATCTTCCCTTTAGGAAAATACTCGGTTTCCAGAATCCCGCTGGAAGCTTTGTGTCCCAAGAGTGCGAAGTAATCGTTTGCCGCTCTCCCATTAAACAACTAACTGAGGAAAAGAGCCGCGTAACCTAAACAAAGTAAGTAGAAAGGCCTCTCTAGCAATCTATTTTTAGAACGCAGTTCCCCGTTTGTGCTGTTAAGCATTAATTCAGGTTAACTCAAATAACAACCTCTCAAACAGTGGGATGTATATTAAAAACTTCAATATAATCTTTTCTGTAGGAACTACTGGGTTCCGGTAATATTGCGAGGGGCAAACAAACGTGCTCGAAGATGGTAATTTATTCTCTGTCTGCATTTTGAGAAAACGAAAATACTACGATAACGAGCCTGTTTACCTATATCTAAGTAAGTATAAGGAATTTCTAGGAAACCAGCTTGAGTGCAGTAACAAGTAGGGAGATTGGTTGCCCTTACATGCATTTAATTTCAATTTTAATTTTGACTTTCTCAGCGAACAGTTTTTAGCAAAGCTTGTTTCCAGAATACGTTGGAACAATCGGGCTCTAGGAAGTGAACTAATTTCATTCTGCAACTAGAGAAACCAGAATAGTGAGAAAACGAGTCTTTCTTTTAAATTGAAGTAAGTAAAAGGGATATTGGTCTAATCTGCTCGAGTATATGTATTATATGTTAATATATGTAGCTCTGCTCTGCCAATTAGGGCGGAGAGTGAACATGCATCTTCACATCTCCCAAAGTGAGTAGATCTGTAAATGTAAAATATCGTTTGCAATGTGTAAGAAATGATACTTGAATAAGGGATAGCCCTGTGCCCTCTTTTAATGTTAAAATGACTGCGACCTGTATCAGGCTGCATTCTTTAACATGAGTAAAGTACCCCTCTGAAACTGCTCTAGAAACTTATCATGTAAAAAAATTATGCGGTATAAGATGAATAAAACAGCTGGCACAAGCTAGGAATAGGCAGACTAATTGAGAATTGTGGTTCACGGTTTTAGATAGATATTCAATATGTAATTAGAAATCTGTGTAACAATTTTTAAAGTACGAGGGAAAGTGTACATATGTGTTTCTGTGTATATAATGAAAATGTGTTGTCTTCTCTTTTTTTAAAAAATGGACAAAAGGTAAATGTAAATATTTTTTCTTTTCTTTGTTTTTAAAGACTATCACAGTTTAACCTTGTGGCTCCTGAAGAAGGCGTTTGTGGAAACGCCGAAACGCGCGTCGAACAGAAATTAGTTTTCTGGCCACTTTTGATGTCTTTTGTGAATATAGGTTGTCTTTATATGCTTTAAGATTTAGAAGGAACCTTATTGATTCACATTCGGAAATTTGTTTTATTTGTTGATTATGTGTAACTTTTTATTATAAATTGATCCAAAAAAAAGGTTTTATGAATTGTAGTTCCTGTTTTATGTTATTTTATTTTGTGTGATTTAATATGTCATAATAAAAATTCGGTTGCTTTATGTACATGTGTATTTACTCCCTCTTTTTATAGTTGTGTATATTTTTAATAGACATAAGTCCACGCAATCAGTCAATAGTAGATAATTTGAATTTGTAATGTCGCAATTTCAATGGTGACCACATTTTGATGAATATATGTATTAGATAACCTAGGTCTTACCCAGCTGGTTCGTATGTTAGATATTTTGATTTTACAAACTGTCCCTAGGCGGAACAGGAACCGCTTCCTCTAACAGACCCTTTCTAGTTTTTATCTGACGTAACTTGGAAAAGAGCGGCATGACTGAACTGTAATCCGGACATAATACAATACACAATGAAAACACGAAATCACCTCACACTCATACCACAACATTAAAATACATAAAGAACATTATAAATAACAGTTCGAACAGAATATTACCTGAAATACTGAGAACAGAAATACAAGAATTTTCTCGAGAACGGAACAGACTAGAGTTACTGGATGCACTGCTGTAACAGTACGACATTTACCGGTCTCATAAAGAGACACGTCAGGACCCGTATCCACCGAAGTGGACACTTCGTTTGTGGGACTGTGTACCACCAACCCACAGACCAGAGTCAATTAAAGTGACCCTGTCTAGATACTACCCCAGCAACGGTACTCACCGGGCAGCACGGAACGGAAAGCCTCGGACTGGACTGGACGACGGACGACGAACTTCGGACTTCAGTTACAGGTGGGCCTCCGGATACCTCGGACCTTGGACTCTCGGCTTGGGCTCTGGTCGGGACTCGCCGCGTTCCTCCACCGTCTCGTTCGGATTCTGGACCGCCTCCTCCGTCTCCTCCGTGGGCCTGAGGGATACTTGAGCAGAAATATCTGCCAGTGCACGGTATGGTTCCGTCACGACTGCAGAGGGTCAGGGGGTCGGCGTGGCTTCACCGACGCGTGGGGAAAGGGCAAGTCCCTATTCGGGCGCCATTATGTGGTAAATAAATAAATAATACCCTATTTTTGACTAGACTTATAGCATAACAGATAGCTCAATAAATAAGAGTCAAGATTCGAGGTAGTAGGAGTTTCTGCAGGTTTATTACAGCATAAGGACAGAATCAGGACAACCTGCATAGGAACAGAGTGACAGGGCCCAGCAGGACAACTGGGGCCCAACAGGGGAAAAGAGGCCCAGCAGCTGCTGGGGCTAGGTCTGGGATGAGCGCGCTAACTTTCAATAACAAAACACAGGCATATATACATAGCGCGAACACATAGCATTACATTGCAGTAGGCGTAGCAGTGGGTGGAGCAGAAGGCATGACGCGTAGCAGTCGCGAAAGATAACAGTAAAAAGAGGTGTAACTGGGAGTATACATAGACATGTGATGCAAACGTAACAGAATATGTCATGAATGGGCGGAAACATAGGAGGGGGCTACCTAAGGAGCCGGGACCTCTAACCTAATGGTGCGCGAAAACTGGCAATGACGTATTACTAGGAGAAGCTGGGGGCTACGAACTCTGTGCTAGGAGCAGAGACTAGAGTCTGGAGGGTCGGAGCGACATGTACCTAAACCCTATCTGGTATCTGATGTTTAGGGAACATGTTGATATAAACTAGAAGTCATGAGGGGAAAAGCTAACTTGACTCTAAGACTGGACCATGCATTATTCTACATGAAGTGCGTGATGAGGAATATTAAATGACCATTAATACAGTATTTCCCTAACATGGAGACGAGAAGGCTAGATAATGACGGAAACTATTGATGCAGTTCAGTAGCTTAGGAATGCAGAAGAGGAGGACTGAACTGATAACTGGAACTATAACATACTTTTGGCAGACTCAGAGGCAGAGCCAAGCTGCACCGGGCACTGCGAGGCAGGAAGTAAGTGAAGGGTCGAGGATACAGGTGGGGGCTGTATCGCTCCTCAGCGAGGCTTTCAGGAGACAGGAGCTGAATCTGTGGTCCGGGCCCTTTTGAGGCCTGGAAACGGGGACTTTATAATGAAATAACGTGCACACTGGGAAACGTGGCAACATTACTTACATAGGCCTGATATTCGTAGTATTCACGAGGACTGGAAAATGACATACCAGAGGTGGACACAACTGTAATTGCGTCATTAATCGGACATGGGGAATAACATATGCATATTGGTCATGCACACATAACATATGATGGATGAGGCGTAGGGACACAGAACATGGCAAAATTTACTTTTCCACAGTTGGAGCGCCATTTGTAGAAAATAGAAACCTTCTCAGGGGTCTCACTGATACTTGGTCCTTTTAAATCAGCAAAGAAGAAATTGGCACAGAAGCTGAAATATAAAAAAAATGCATTTATTCACCTCAGATGAGGGAGACTACGTCACACAGAAGCCTTAGCAACTGAATGAGGCAGTCTAAGGAGTACAGAAAACAGGGGCCTTATATATGCTTAGGGTTACATAGTCAGCATAAGACCAAGGGGCAGTCCTGGCTCATATAAGCATGCAAAATGCCTAAGATGGG
Source organism: Lissotriton helveticus (assembly GCF_964261635.1). Lineage (NCBI taxonomy): Eukaryota > Metazoa > Chordata > Amphibia > Caudata > Salamandridae > Lissotriton > Lissotriton helveticus. The sequence continues at coordinate 180,943,962 of NC_136063.1, forward strand.
CATGCAAGATCTGCTTGCTCAACAAAGTGGGAGGAGAGTTACTTCTCCATACAGCAGCAAAAATAGCCTGACAGTTATACTAGGGAAGCAGGTGCATTCTACTAGCTAGGCCCTTCTGAGCATTTGCGAAGGTGGAAGATGCTAAATATAGTTTGTTTCTAGGCAGATTACAAGAGCAGTCAACACTGAGGGAGGACAGAGCACATGGCGAGCATGTGGCAGCACATGGCAACAAGATGGCTGCCAGAAATACAAAATGGCTTTCAGCTCATGCTAACAAATCCCTGCAATATTCAACACATAGACCACAATGGCAATGAAGGGCTTGAGAAATATAAGCCCTGCATCATGCATCACAGTGCAGAAAGTTGATTTACAGCCTGCCTTCCATCACCTGCTTCAGAGCTAGGCGGGGTGGGCCTCCTGGGACAGAGACCACAGACTTAAATATATAGATCTGCCAGGGTCCGTGCATATAACAGCGGTGGGGCCTGGTAAGGGGGGGATTTCAAGGGATGATGCAGAAGGAAAATAATTATTTATGTAATTTTCCCTCTGCATCTCCCTCGAAATCGCCCCTTACACTGCCCCATCGCTGTTACCTGCACGGACCGTGGCTGCTTAGTGATATGATCATATCTCTAAATAAATCGATCAATTTAATACTTTGATGAAAATGTGTAGGAATTTCAGAGGGGCGGGACCCTGAACCCTGATGGAGAAATGGCCCCTGGCTCCTGTATCTTAGATGAACTCAATTATTCCTTCTCAAAAGAGGGCAAGACATTGGAATTTGTTGAAGATTGGTTAAGTCATGAGTTCTCATAAGGCTTTCATCTTGCTGTAGCAATGATAAACACTTGAAGAAACGGTCTGCAAAGTACATCTTTTATACTGTGAGTCATGCTGAAATGTAACTACTGTGTGCCTCTCTACACAGAATGAAACTCCTTGTTTGCTGTGCATCCTGTGTTTGCTATGCATCCTGTGTTTGCTGTACGTCCTGTGATACTTAGGCTGTCCATCTTTCTGAAGAGGTTAGCAATATGAATCCTAGCCTGGCTGATCCTGAAGTCACCATAGTTTCTCATAATGTAAACATAATGGGGCAGATTACCAAAAGAAATTATGAGTATAGGAAGGCATATAACTGGAGTCCCCTTTTTACATACTCTTTGTGTATTGACCCAAAACTTTCAACTCCCCATTAGTAAAAGTGTAAAGAGGGCACAGTACTTTCGGTTCAAACTAAATGTATGTGAACTTTTGTACAGCCTTATGGTACACGCACCGATAGAAATATTCTGTCTTCAGTCCTTATATTTCGTCTTGATCGCTATGAATTCTTTATTCCAGTTGGCCACATTCCAAATTTGGCTAATTGGAATAAGGCCAATTGGAATAAAGCATTCATAACGATCAACAGCAAATACATTAACTGAAGACAGAATTTTTATATCTTTGCGTGTGCTATAAAGCTGTATAAATGTTTATACTTTGGGTTCTGTTTGTGGATGTGAGTGGGCATCCCTCCTTTTCTGTGCACCGCATTACTTGTCAAGGTATACTAAAGAAGAGCTGACATTCAGGTGAGCCCTAGGGAATCCAATCTCACCTATTTGAACCAATAAATGTATGTGAATATTCCCTGAATGTTTCCATAATGTTGACATTTTACACTGCTGTGCTAATTCTCAAAAGCATGTACAAGTCCATAAAACATACTGCTGAAGTACTTTTTGTGTACTCCAAAATGCTTTTGTGATTAGGCCTCTGTAGTTTTAACCCCTTCCATGCTCATGACAAGGTCAGCTCGTCATGCAGTGCACTGCTCCTGTGCTTATGACGAGCTGACCTTGTCATGAACAATGGGATTATCAATCAATCAGCACCCAGCGGGAATTGCCTTAGCACCAATGTGGTTAATGCTCAAATTCTATGACGTGGATACATCATAAAAACAAAGGGGGGGAGGTGTTATCTCATCAAATGAACAATCGCTTTGATTTTTACATTGTCATTTTCTATCTCTAGGGGTCTTTATGGTATTCATGTGAAGTCCCAGACAAACTCAATTTGGCTCAGGTGGAATGCCTGGGGTCGTGAAATAGTTTTTGTGATTGGAATTCATGTGGGAGAACAGTCCCTGCTAGACCTAAGTTCTGACGTATAGAGTGTTGCATTCCTTTATGAAGTAGACAAAGGATGTTACTTGATGTTGCAGTTTTCCAGATGATAATGATTAGACAGTGCTTATAAGAGGCATACATTATTGCACCTCAATGATTACAGGATCACAAGAAGAGACGAAATTGTGTTAATTTTGTCCCATCCTTCCATAGTGAATGTGAGGGGGGAGGGGCTGCTGGCATTAAAAACACCCATCTGCAATGCAATAGGTCTCACATATTTTAGAGTTAGAGCTATTGGCACTGTAAATGAAAATGTAACCTGTGTTTTGGTTGGAGTTTAGTGGATGCATGAACAGACATGTAGCTAGCTGCAGGACTGTCCAGAGGGCAAAGAATGGGGAAGTTACTGACTGGATCAGAGAAGCAGCTGCAGCACTGTCTAGGGGACTAAGAATGGGGAATTACCACTGGGAACAAAGACACAGCTGCAGCACTGCCTTTAGTACTTAGAACGGGGAAGTTACTGACAGGACCAGAGTAGCTGCTGCAGCACTACCACATAGGCAGTGTCACAAGCACAAAAGTAAATCTAGCAGTTCTTTTAAATGCCCCCACTTAACTGCTCTTTAACATTCCTGCTCCCTCCTTCCCTTGAGCCCTGGCACCTCACAAAGTTTAGGAAGAACTTGCAGCTTTTTACCATTATACCACAGTTTCAGAACGGTAACACAGATTGCCAGTCAGCACCCTGCAGCAAACCAAAGGATTTTGGTGCTGTAAAGAATCAGCTTTGAATATGAGGGAGGAGTTAGTCTTCTTGCGCATCTGATAAAACGCTCCAGATTTCATCCCATGCATTTGTATCCCATTCCCTTCACTAACGCAATCCCATCGGTAAATCCGGAAACCCTCTAACAAAGTGGCCTAACGTAACAGCATGGGGCTTTTCAAGACAAATGAACAAATAAATACATACAAAGATAAATGCCAAATATGACAAACAAGCTGGGCTTAAAACTTCACAAGGAGTCCCAGAAATAGACTCAAAACTCCAAATGTTGCCTTTAGAACAGGACAAAAAAACTTCAGATATGGCCCCAGAACTGGACTCAAACCTCCCGGTGTGAGAGCCAAACTTGAACACTTAACTACAAATGTGGCCCACAGAATTGCACACAAAATTCCAGGTAATGGGGCTGATTCACAAAGGTAATCTGAGACAAAAGTCTAACTTTACAACTTTTGGTATTCACAGAAGTCATTTACGACTTTTTGTATTCACAGAGGCCATATACGCGTCATATCTTTACGTCTACAGTTGGGCCAGAATTTCCGCACCAGGGCTGTAGTCTCTGAACCCTGTTGGGGTTTGATGTGTGAACATGTTAACTTATCGCCCAAACTCTCTCTTTGCATCCTTCATCTAACTGGATTGCCCTGGTTACAATGATAATCATCCTGGCATTTTGGACCTCTCCTACAGATATGTTTTCTGTCTGAAGAAAGCTTTTGTTAATACATTCATACATATAGAGGAAGGGTCTTTTGCACGCACCCTTATGGCTACTGTGGTTTATCTATCTTTAGAGATTGGAGCATAGGATTGTTTTCAGAGTTACTATCCTCCCACACGGTTTCAAGGATGTCGATTTCTGAAAAGAATCTCCTCTTTTCACTCTTGCACCTATTGCCTTTGCCAATGTTTTTTTTCTGAGCTTGACAGCTGTAATGTACTGCAGTGAGTTTGTTGTTAGTCATTGTGCTACTGTGCACTTTCTTTTAACATTTAATGTACTGTTTCTTGTTGTAACAGTAAAGTAAGAAATATGCCGCCGTCCGAACCTCTTGATCAATTCCTTCTTTTTCCTCTCCCTCCGCTGCTCTAAAGCCTCCCCCTCTTCTTTTTGCCTTTTCCTTATTATATCTTGCTGCCCTCTGTATGCTATGGAGTTTATTTGCCGACTGATTCTCCCTCGCCCACTAGCATAGACTTTCCCATCATCTCCTCCTGATCAATTCTCCCATGACGGCTCCCTTGTGCATTTTCCTGGCTGGCCATCAGAGAGGTTAGCCTGAACTTTCTTCCAGGTCCCGCTCTCTGGAAGCCGGTAACAGCAGCTTCTCCACTCCAGTTCCTTATCAGTAAGACAACCTCAAATCGGCCTACTCAGGCTCTGCGGCATGGCAGCTTTGTACACTGCCGGATGCATTGCTGGGAGAAGGGCGGTCACCAGCTGCCAAAGGCAAGAGGTGCTGGGATGGCGCAATGCATGCTGAGGACCACTTCAGGGAGGTCTCTCAGAGAGTGGGATCCTACATCAACTTGGTGCTCTGTGGCTTGGCGTGGAGAGGAAACTTTGTGTAATTTAAAGTAACACTGGAATTGTGTGGCAGGAGAGCAGCAAATTATGTTACATTGTTTTTTTTTTTTTTTTTTTTTTTGAAAACCTTTATTGTGCACAAAAAGAGAACAAATACGGGCCTACAACCATCGGGTCGGCCACGGGACTTTTAAGCACAGACGCGATCAATGCGGTTCCACAGCGGCAGTAGGCAAAATAGCAGCAAATAATAACAGTTACACTGAATGGAGTCATGCCGTCAAGGAAAAGGAGCATTGAAGGTTAAATTTCTAAGATTAAATTGAAATATAAATCAGTAAAGAATAGAGTCAAGAAGAACTGAGTCCGGACATCAGTTTCATAACAGGAGCAGGCGGCATAAATAAGAACAACATTAGGAAAAAACACCCCGTCAATATGGCAGTACCATACAAAACAACAGAAGCTGCAGTCCACATGTACGTACCACCCTCAGCGCCACCCACTCCCTATTAACCCATGTTGCATACCCAGAACTGAAAACCAGAACAGGAAAGCGCAGAAATTAGAGAAATAAGGCCCATAGAAACTAAAGAGGAAAACTAAATCTACCCCCCCACCCTACAACAATCCGGAGGCTACGGCCTACCCCCCCCCCGGCAAAGTGCCTGTCGCCCAGTAAAGAACCCGAAATATAGAATAAGAAGAGAAGAGAAAGAAGAAAAGATAAGAAAATAAAGATGTTCACACTTGAAGTATCGGGAGGAAGAAAAGAACAAGCTATTCTACCATTCCCAAAAGAGAAAAGAAACGGGGGAGGAGCCCCAACACTAACAAGACACCCGGTCCTCCAGCCATGTATAGCTCCCTTTACCGAATGAAACAATAAAATCGAGAAGTACACTACCAAAAGGAGAATCGAATCAGATACATTCGGGTCCCCGAGGCAATACTGGGACGATCACCCCGGCCATAAGGGCGTTAACAGGATACGCAGAGTCCCACCCCCTGTGCGAAAGTACCAGGACAGACATCAGGAGCCGAACAAACGTGGGGAGCCACAACCACTACAGACGCCAGAAAGGCTGCACAGTTCGGAATCATACCAGCTAGTCAAACAAAAGTGAACCCCCAGAGATCCCCAGCGCTAATCAGGCCGCCAGCGACCACTACATCATGACGCCCAGCAGAAGCCCGCCCCAGTCGGAACAGAGGGACAAGATGGCCGCCATAATGAGAATGCAGACAAAGGAGAGCAAGATGGACGCTACCCTAAATAAATAGCCCCCCTGCCACAACAAACTCCCATAACCAGCAGACAGGAACCAAAGAGAACGTGGCGGAGCCGATCGCCCGCAATATATCAGGGTAGCCAGTAAATGGTGCCGACTGTGCCATTGACAAGGGTCACAATACCCCGAAGGACGCCATGATTGTAAAGCAGAACTACTACTAGCAATAATAGAGACAGATGGTGGAAAACAATCTACACCATACTTATGATCCATGCAACCAATACGTACAACATTCCAGCCTCAATCCCCACCAGGCAAAAGAGTAATACAACCAGGAAGCCGTCTAGCCCTGTCCCAATCTCAGGAGCCCCCCCGATCCCAGCCCACGATGAATGCCACCTCAATCACCACCTCCGACCCTGGTCCATCTCATCAAAATCGCCCACCCGCAAGGCAGTCCTCAATAAAGGAGATTGTCATAGGAGGCTCGGGCCCATAGCACCAGGAGCACACAATGAGACAGGATAACATTATGCAACAAGCAATGGTTCAGAGAGCAGAGTCATAACAGCAGGAGCACCCCGTTAGTGACATAGGGAGTAAGGAAGGAAATCTATCCCTGGAGTCCCATCAAGGAGCGAAGAGGAGGAGGGCCACATCACAGACACTCGGACACCGCCAGCACCTCAAACATTCTCTACCCCAGTATCGCTAGCAAATAGTTCCATCAAAGAACCAACCATTGGGGAGAGTAAGCAAGCAGTATCCAATGTGAAATGCAAAAGTCGGGTCCCTCAGAGCCCACACCCGCCAGAATAGCAATGCAACGAGGGGATCGTCTAGCCCTGGCCCGACCTGGGATTCATTCTATCACCCAACCAACTTGGCAGTCCGAAGTAGTACGAGTCAATGAAGAAATATGGCCACTCCGAGGATGGGGGAGGTGCACAATCGCTGAGAGAACATCGCCTGTCCCCCGTAGGTAGTAGACCCTTAGTAAAGCGCTCCTCCGAGGTATACAGGCAACAAAAGTCACGATACGGGGAAGACAAACTGTTCAAGGAAGGAGCAGGGGACAGGGCAGGAGAACGTGTCAGTGGTGAAAAACACAGCGAAACCGGTACACGAGGCAGGCAGCTAGTCGGAGAACAAAGGGGAGACAATGTTGCATCAGCAGTCCTGACGGGCGGCAACAGTTCCTCAAAAGCCTCAGCACTAGTTCCCGCAATCGCTACAGTAGCACCAGGAGACAGTGAAGGGCTGGCAGACTGCAGCAAAGTGAATTCCAAACCCTGCCGGGGGTGGACTCCCTGCGCTCGGCTCACACCATGGACACAAGCATCAAGTGTCCCGATCAGCACATTGTAGCTATTCCGCATCTCCGATTGCACATCAGCCAGGATCGTCATAACATCCCTGTAGGTCCATACCGGCTGTAAATCACGTAGGTCCGCACTCCCAGAGGAAGAAGCAATTACGGCCCCCTGCGCGAAGGTATACTCGCCCCCCCAAGAGGAAAGCACAGTGTTATCCCCACAGTGCCGGAGATCGGGCACCGCCATCTTGCCCACAGTCCACGGGGTGCTGGGAGGGGGAGAAACGAGGGGTCGCGGGACCCGATCAGGAAGCGGTTGTTGTCCCTGTAGCAAACCGTACCTCCTCCTGTATGCCACGAAAGCAGAGGACAGCCGGTTGCGAGGGAGACGGACAGGAACGTGAGGAGCTCACCGGTAGCAGGCACAACAACAAGGAAAGCCGACCAGCATCATGGCGGCCACAAACAAAGGAGACCGTGCAAGTCTTCTCACAATCGTCCCGGTGCAGCTCCGCGAGCTCTCAGCAGGGCCGCGACAGCAGGTGTAAGCCAAGCAGCAGTCGGGAGAAATCACCCCCGTGTGATATTCAGCCGCCGCTGCAGAGTAAGTGTCGCGGGGCAAGCGAGATCCGGCAGGCGCCGAGGAGCGGGCGGAGACCCAGGGCAGAGGCGATCCGTCCAGGAACACAGGACTCCGGGCGGGCGGAGAGATCCGAGGGACACCGTCAGAATCGGCGCCGTTTCCCGCACATCGCAGGCTAAGGGGTCCGCAGGATAAAGGGCAGGATGTAGGCGCGGGTCTCTAGAGCCGGCGGAGCCGAGCGACCACACGTCCGCTCAGGTCGCCATCTTGGCTCCTCCTCCTATGTTACATTGTTGACTACATTTTGCAGCAGGAAAAGGCAAATTATGCAGCATAATACGACTCATTTTGTTTTGCTATTACTTCATTATTTTGTCATGTTTACGCATGATATATACTGTCTCGGCAAAGATTTCTCCTCAGTAACAGTTTAACAACCAAATTCATAAATTAGCAACTGAAAGATGACCAGTTAATCTTTGTGAATGGTCTTCCAATGAGCACAAATACATATTGTCACATTTTTTGTAATTTTTGATCTGTTTGAGTTAGAAACAATTTTGTTTGTTAACATTTTCAGATTATGCCACAGATGATGGATTTTGTAGCAACCCCTTAATTATGCAATAAAAGCTGCGGACGCAGAATCGCAGAGTCAGTGTTCTGTCTTTTCTCCAGCACTCATGCCAATATTCACATGCATACTGACATACATGTATTTTTATTCTCCCCAGTTGGGGAAAGTATGTCAAGACTTACACACAAGCACTTTCTCCAAACATTCAAAGACTGCAGTTAGAATAGTAAGTCATCCTCTCCTTAAATATGTGGCACTATTTTTATTCCTTTCCTCCAAGATTCACTGGAAGTGAAGAAATTCAAGCACACACATGTGGGGGAGTTTGGATGGTTAGAACCCCAGAAAAGCAGCATCTCAACCTGCATGTCCCTGTGCGAAGAAGGCTTCCACTAGGGTGAGCACACAACCCACCATTAAACATTACATGTTCCAGCACCAGAAAGCAGTGTCTATGGCATGCACATAGTGTTCCTGGTCTCTGCAGGCCTGAGAAAGTCATTTTGATGAGTAGAAAATAATGTTTTAGTTGTGTTTAAGTTGACATCTGTAGTCTGCAATTAGAATTACTGGGCCTCAAATTGGCATTACTAGTCCCTGGCCTGCTTGAACTGACCTCCGTTTTAAAGCTGTTGTGAAAGAGCTTTCTATGTGCATGTTTGCTCTCCTTTTTCTTTCTATTTTAGAAAATAAGTAAAATGGAATTGAATTTCATGCTTGTTTTGTTGTGTTCCTTACAAGGAAGCCAAGTCAGGATGTATGGTAACAACTCACTGTCGCTTGCTCGAGCCTGTTCAGTGGCCTATTCATCACATGCATCTCTCATTGTTTGTTGTTGCAAACTTATTTTCTTATGACCTCATATTTAATTATGCTTGCAAAGTAGATGTTTCTAAATGCTTCTTGTTCATATATCATGTGTATCGTAATGGCGATTTGTTGTTGCCCAATGATCTCACTTCACACCATGTCGAGAGTGTACCTTTCACTGTCTGAACACCTATAAAATGTGCCCTTTTTGGAATGTGTGCCAGACTGTTCATGCCTTCTAAACTGTGCAGACTTTTTCCTGCCTTTGAATTTAGCTGTCTATTCACGAGATTCTAGATTGACCTATTTGTATTGCATCTCATAATTGTTAATATTTGATTGATTATTGATGCGCATTTTGAATATGCCTAACCATTATTGCTTTCTATATTGATTCATCATTTTAATACATATTTATTGTTTTGACTTTGAAACTTGTCCAGCGAAGGTTTCTATTTTAATTCTAGGGCCACCATCCTTTGGGACTCACACAACTCCGATCCTGTGTGTCAAACCTTTTAACTGTATAGTTAAAGCCTATGTTGTGCTGTTGCAAGTGGGAAACACTTGTGGAAGAAGGTCCCCTGGTGCAGATACATCCAAGCTCTAAGAATGAGCATGGTGCAGACAAGGAACCTATCAGAAAAGTCTGGAGCAACAAGATGTGAGGAGAGTGTGAGATTTGCCCCCTGCTTCCCCGCTGCCTGCCAAACCCTGGTGAAGTTTGTGAAAGGTAGGGGCACAGGTGTAATCCTCACCCTTCTTTTCTTTCTCCATCATCTTTTCTTTCAACCATTGCATTTCATTATTTTACAGTTTTACCCTTCCAATATATTCCTTAGGTTTGTTTTTCTTTTCTGTGCTAATTGTTTCTTATCAATACCCTCTTTTCCACTTGTTTTATCATACTTTATTATTTTTTGAGGGCGAGCATTTCTGTCACGTCGTTTTCTCTTGCTGTATTTTAAATACGAGCACCCATAGACAATAATTTTTTGAAATCTTGTATTTTCAGTGATATGACCACTGAAGGCCCTGATTTTATATTAAAAACAGAGCTTTTGGACTAAACCATTTCCCAGCCGCGGTCGGCAGTAGGAGTTCCTGCAGGGCGGTGATGTGGGGAGGGGGAGGGGCACGGTGGGGGTAGTAATGTATGGATTACGGAGTTTAACAGGTAAGTAAACATATAAATAAATAAAACGAATTTCATTGCGCGCACTGCATCACCAAATGTGATGCAGTGCGTGCAACGAAATTCAGTTGTTGTGCAATGCTTTGTTATGGTGTGCCATATTATGTGGTGCTAGGTTATGTTTTACCATACTATGGTAGGTAATAGTTAATTGGCTTAACCTCATCACTGCGGCGCGAATTCCGCCGCAGTGCTGAGCATTCCAATCTCGGGCGTGGTCATGACGGCTGCCGGCCGTCATCAGCAGACGCCCACCATGACTCATGACGGCCGGGAGCCGTCATCAGCGTCGAAGAGGTTAATAGACTTTCTCCTTTGCATATTGACATTTTCAGTGTAGAAACCTGAAATCTGTACCTTCATTGACTTTATTTCGGACAGCTAGCAGTTTTAAAGTCTATCAGTTACATGTTTTATGAAATATATCTAGGATAAATTGTTTAGCAATAATACTCTAATTTCGAGTCAATGTAGAATTGCATGCAGAGATTCCAGGGGCAAAATCACTGTTGGTATGTTCACAAGGAATAACCGTGCATATTCATAGGAAACTGTCAGAGCGCAGTGTTACGCCAAAGTTGCTAACGCTGCACTCCAACAGTTTAAAAAACACAGGGATGCACCATATTTACAAAAATACGGTGCACCCCTGAGTTTCCCCTAGTGACGGTGCTACATTTAGCTGCCTAGCTCCAAGGCAGGCACCCTTTCAACATAGTGCAAGGGTGCCTGCATTGCAGGGAATAAATATTCATGTGCAGGAAGGTATCCCTTCCTGCACATAAACAATCTTAAATGGCTATTTATAACTACTATGTGTGCTGAAGAATGCCGCACATATATTAGTTGCAATTCGTCATCAATCAATCAATCAATCAATCATTTGTAAAGCACACTACATACCCGCGAGGGTCTCAAGGCGCTGGGGTGGGGAGGGGGCGCTACTGATCGAACAGCCAGGTCTTGTGCATCCTCCTGAAGGTCAGCAGGTCTTGGGCCTGTCGTAGGCTCAGTGGGAGGGTGTTCCGTGTCTTCACGGCGAGGTGCGAGAAGGATCTCCCGCCGGTGGTTGTTCTTCGGATGCGAGGGACGGTGGCGAGTGAGAGGTCAGCAGAGCGTAGCTGGCGGTGGGGATGTAGAAAGAGAGCCGCCTGTTGAGGTAGGCTCAGCCGGTCTTGTGGAGTGCTTTGTGTGCGCGGATGAGGAGCTTAAAGGATATCCTCTTGTTGACGGGGAGCCAGAGCAGGTTTCTCAAGTGGGGGGTGATGTGCCTGTGTCGTGGTACGTCGAGGATCATTCGTGCCGAGGCGTTTTGGTTGCGTTGTAGTCGTTTGATGAGCTTGGTCAGGGCTCCCGCGTATAGGGCGTTTCAGTAGTTGAGTCTGCTGCTGCCGAGGGCCTGGGTCTTTCTTGTCTCTGTCGGGATCCATTTGTAAATCTTGCGGAACATGCGGAGGGTGTTGAAGCAGGAGGAGGAGACGGCGTTGACTTGCTTGGTCATTGAGAGAGTTGAGCTGAGGATGATTCCCAGGTTGCGTGCGTGGTAGATGGGTGTCCGGGCTGTCCCCAGTGCCGTCGGCCACCAGGAGTCGTCCCAGGCTGTCAAAATCCCCCATCATTTTCTAATGATTATTTCTGTGCAGGAAAGGACACCTTCCTGCACATGAACTATCACTAATGGTGATTTGCTCTTTCTATGAGTGCTGCAGCACACATAGAAGCAGCAAAAACAATCTAAAATTAATAATTTTTCCTCATTGCACCCTTTTAAAACCAGGTTTTCCCTTGTCTTATTTTTGTCACTGCCCCATATTTATGCCACCCTTGCAAATGGAGGCTACATCAATAAGCAATGGGTTTGTGGTGAAACGCCCACAGCAGCACCCATTGCCCGCCCCTTTGCTGCAGCGCACTGCTGCAGTAAGGGGCATATTTCCAAGGTGGCAATAAAAGTGACGTTCTTGTGGCGCAATGCCCTCTTGTAAATATACCCAGCGTCTGTTAAAACCCTTGTAATGGGAAATAACTGTACAGACAAGAAATTACCATACAGTGTTCCACAGGGTATTCCCTATTCCAGAAGCTTTAACTCTTGTGCTTACCACATGCCCTGTGCAGGTGGTGAATCAGTGCAGGTGGTGGATGTGTGTGGAGCCTGCTGTGTGGGACTCGGGTGGGTTCTAGGAGGTAGGATTGCAGAGGAGAGAAACTGAAAATAGTTCTGGCAGGTGGAGCCTTGCCAGAGAAAATGTTGACAGGAATGTCTGAAACATGCATCGGATATTAGGCTCCAGTGTAGGCCACAGACTCTTTCAAAATGGTGATCCTCAGATGCTAAACTTTGCCTCGGAATATCCTTATCCAGCATTGAAGGATTCCAACAGTGTATATATATCATTTACGACACATTTTGTGCGTTGTCGGATGTTGTGGTTAGCAGTGCGTTGACTGCTTGAAGTTTTCCCTTTACAAGCCCTTCCCTTTTTCCTGCCCCAATGTCGCTCTTTCTGTCACCGTCTAATGACGTTCATAGAATCTGTGCTCGGCACCCCTGGTCCAGTGCCTGAGTGCCCTGTGTCCATGTTTCGCAGATTCCTCATTACCGTTGTCAATGCTCCTTACTTCACTGTTGGAGTTGTCTCTGGCCAAGTGGTAATGCTACCTGCCCCAGTGTCTGAGTCTTTACCAAGTTTTTCCGTCTCACTGTTTTTGCTCCCATGTTGCAGTTCTGAAGTCCCCATATGCCTATTTGCATGTTGCACATATGTATCTCTGAATAGCGTTCCACTGGGGTGTCAGCAGTCCACAAGACGTGCAATAGGTTGGAGTATTTCACTTCCTAAAGTGGTCTTCAGGCGCTGCTTCAAATGGGCCTGTACTGTCCGAGTCAGAGTACCTGCACTTTTCTTTTATTTCGGGAGAGAAAGTACTTGCACTTCTTGGCAGAAGTGCAATACTTTTAATTGGAGAGTACCGGCTCTTCTTCGAAGCAAGCAGGTACACTGGTACAGGGTACCTGCACTTCTGTTTTTCCATTCCAAGCAGTCACAACCCGTGCAGGTAAGAGCAGGTGGGCCGGGTGGGATTTTGATCCTCCCTCCCCCACCTAGCTCCACTGCTCTACTTTTCTTACCTGCACGGCCTGCATCTGATTTCAAGTACTGATAGGTAAGTAGTAATCTTTATTATACATCACATAAAAAAGCCATATTTTAAAAAAAATACAAAAGCATCATATAGATTTTATACAGACTGATACACAAGAGCGCAAATTTTAGATAAAATAATAACATATCAAAGCAAGCATCTGTTTAAAAACATTACAAAATTCAAAGCATCAAAAGTACAAATTGGAGCAAACTCAAGAAGCAAATTCGGGCCATTGCTTATATTAAGTTCAACACATTTGTCACCCGAGCTCTAATAATAATAGAACGTCCAATCCCACAAAAGAGCAATAGATAATAGCCTTGTGATGTGTGCCTTCAGGTTACTTTCTGACGGCCAGGTTTCAGTTTTGTGTACAATGGTGCTATGTCAATAAGCAATATAGGTGTTTATGCAGGTGTATATTCATACCATCAGTTTCTGTTGCACGTATTTATTTTCACCGGTTTTTGTTCACCACCCTGAACAATTATAGGTTTTACTTGGTGTGGAATTTCCAGCTCACATCAGTTGCTTAGGGTCATATGTATCAACATCCTGATTTGCGATTCTCAAATAGCGATTTTTTAGAAATCGCTATTTGAGAATTGCAAATAGGGATGTATGTAAAAAAAATCGCAATTTTTAAGCGATTTCTTAATATTCCTTAATTGCGATTAGAAAATTGCGAATCGCAATTAAGGAATACTTTCCCATTCATTTCTATGGGCCAGGAGGCCTATAGGAATGAATGGGAAGTTATTCTCAATTTGCGATTCTCAATTTGAGAATCGCAAATTGAGAATATTTTCAAGGGTGCAAGGGTGTCACAAGGACACCCTGATGCACCCCTGAAATTTACATTTGTGCGCATATGGCGCACATACATGCCCTAAGAGCATGTATGTGCACCACATGGCACCTTTACAATTGTCAAAAAGTGCATTTGTGAAAGAAATCGCAAATTACCACCAACTTGAAGTTGGTGGTAATTTGCGATTCCTTAAGGCCAAATTGCCATTTTGTGGTGCTTCTTACATTGCATTTAAAGAAACGCAAATTTTGCGATTCCCTATTTTTTCTTAATACATACCTTTGGCAAAATTGCATTCGCAAAAGCCGAAATTCGCAGAATTTTAGCGCTTGCGAATGCAATTTTGCTTGATACATATGGCCCTTAGTTTCCAAATTGAATGAGTGCTGGTGCCCAAAGGGCTGCTCAGCAACTCAGGGCTGGCACTATTAGATGTCAGTGCTCCCACTACTAAGGCTGGTAGTCTTGCATCCAACCCGGGCCTCTTTAGTCCACTATCCCACACTCTCTGACCCTTTCTCTTAGTCTTGCAGGTTTCTTCTTTTTTTCTTGGTTACTGTTGTTCCGTCTTTCCCTTTCTCCCTGTTTCCTGTTTTTGTGATTTTCTTTCTCTTGATCTTGGGAAATGTGTGATGAGGAAACTTGAGTGCTGGTCCCCAAATATGAGTGCCGGTGGCCCCTACTGGCAATCAACAGTTCAAATTAAGCACTGGCTCACCTGTTTCCCCAGCAGGCCCCAGAATTAAGTTACACGACGTTTCAGGCTCGGGGCGTAAGGGAAGCTGTGAGGCCCCTCTAATTTGCATGCGACAACACAAGAAGAGAACATCACAGAAAGTGACATCACAGGACTTCTAATCTTCTCAGGTATTGCCAAGGGACCTTGTGTGTGCATATCAGTAACATGAATAAAAAGAAAATTACCCAAATGAAAAAAGTCTGTCTATTTAAAGCTGTATTAAGTGGATTACATTAGTCACATTAAATGGAAAAGCTAGCCAAATGTCTCAGTAAGATGGACTTCCTTAGTCCATATTAACTGATTGTTTCCATTTTAGTGCATGATAAAAGGGCAAAGAGCACTGCGGAATATTAATTGAATGGCATCACTATTGTAAAAAAGTATGCAACCCGATATAGCGAAATAAAGGTGAAATGCACGTACCTTTTCATTTTTATTTGAAAGCTTTACAGATCACATGTCAGAACTAAAAGGACGTGTTAAGTATCAATGGGGTTACCCAAAATTCTACCAGACCCAGGTCATCATGTTTGCCATTTGCTTGCGAGGGATCTGTTGATCCACAGTCTAACTACGGACATAGGAGCTTCACGAAGCCCACTCTCCTTGACTGCACAGGCTGATTCTACTGGCTGTTTGCCAGATTAGGTAATTAATATCTTTCAGTATGAGCATTCACATCCTGTCATGATGACCCCCTTTTAATATGGAGTATCAAATTGTTTTCAGGGGCTTCTTTCGCACTGTCCTAATGAAGACCCCACTAAGAATCGAATCCCCTTGAATAGCTAAGGGGTCGAAACGTTGACTACTACATACCATTACACAAGCTCTGATGACATTATATTTACTGAAAGATTTGGCCTGTGATAAGCCTGACAGGTTTCACCAAGTAAATATAATGTATATATGTCACATTACCTCTCCCTTGCTAAATGCCCTCACTCACTTACTTTGATACAGAACACCCCCCTACCCTTCCTTTCCCCACACTAGAGCATCTTTGTTGCAAATGTATATATGATTCTAGATGCATTAACAACTGATTTGTCTATAAGAAATGATTAATGCTTTGGAAATAAATCACGTTCACTGCGAATTTTGCAAATTTGGTGTTGTGAATGCCACTTTTTCTTTCCTATTGTTAAATTGTTGCTACTGTGACCAATTGTTTATTGTACTGCAGAACTAAAAGGACAGCAGAGTTCTGCAGAAAGAAGCCAAGTATGTATTGTAGACAAGCACCATGCTTCCAGGTGAGACTGCATCAAAGAAGGGTTAAATTCTCCCCTGTACTGAAAAGGCTGTTTAAAATGAGTTTTTACAATTCTCACACCCATATGTCATTTGATTTATTTCTTTCATTTGAATCTTGTACTGCTTCATTTATGACAGAAAATGAAAACTCAAGTTTCCGAATGCAAGAAAATAACAGCAGAACTACTTACATGTGGTTTAAAGAAGCAACTTGAAATCTCCTCTGGTGGAAGTCTGTGCTAGTGAGAGTCACAGTTTTCATCTAATATACTTGCACTGTGACTGGAAAAAAGTTTGATAATGCACTTATTTTGGACCCAAGAGTGAAGCCAGTTTGGAGTACTACAAGTGTACAAGTGTACATTAAGCGGTGCACAGCTTTGGTGTGAATGTGTTCACGCAAGGGTGTGTGTTTGTTGCAAAAGTCTATCAGTGCTGCTTATTCCTGCTAGTGCTATGATATGAGAGTTTAGGCCTTTGTATCATCTAGACAGAGAAACAATATCAGCAAATAGGTTTTGCTTCAAGACTGCTGTGGAACAACTCAGTTTCCTAGCGAGAAACTGGAAGCTGATGCCTTACTCATCCCAAGAGAATTCGTCTTATACACACCTGGAGTCATTAAGAAGTTCTTGCATTGCATTACTGAGGGGGTGTTACTAAAGAGCTCTTGCTCTAGTTGTGAAAGTGGGGACTGCTGTGCAGGACTCACTATAGGGGGCACATTATAAGTGTATCGATAAGTGGAACTTAAAATAAGGAGACAGACTTTGCTTGTGGGGCATTGCATAGAGCTGCAATATGTTTGCCATACTGGGAGGTTAGGTCACAAAGATGCTTTTCTCTGCAGAGCTCTTGAAGAAGGCACAGAGGAAACACTACTACACAGTTTATTTTGGACACCTTTCCTAATGCTATAAGCACAATATACACCTCAAGCATGGCTCATGGCTCTATAAGGCTCTCCTTAAAACATTACATTTAAAACAAAACATGCTACAATTTACAGTTACATTCAAGTAGCAGTTCGGTGGCACTCAAAATGTCATGCATGTGATGTAGATATGCTATAAGTAAATACAGGGCTAATACAGAAATGTCACGCAAATGAAGCCGGAAAAAATCCCCACTTGGAACCAAAGCTTTCAAGGCACCAAGCATGCCATGCAAGTCATTGCAACCCTCCCCAGAAGAGCTATCTTGTGTCTTCCATCAAAGCATCTATCCATTCATCCTTTCATCCTCTCATTCCCCTGCTGATAGCTGCCATTTTCCCTCTACATTCTGTAATCCATTCATTCATCCATCATTCAATCTTTCCTGATTCTGTATGCCCATTCAGGCTTGTTCCCATCCATATCCAAAACCTATCCGTCAATCATTTCACTCATCCATCCTTCCATCCTTCTGATCATCCATCCATCCTATCATTAATCCATTCCAGCACACTTTCGTTCCATCCTTTCCCTCATCTGTTTATTTACCCTTTCACCCATCCTTTCATTTACTAATTCATCCATCCATTCACTCATCCATTTACAATTTGACTCATTCATCTATCCTTTCATCCTTCCACCCTCACGGTCACTCATCTATGCACCCTTACACCCATCCTTTTAATCATCCATCCTTTTTCACATTTACCTATTCTTTCACTCATTCGTTGAGCCACCCATTCACACCATCTAAACACCCTTTCACTCTATGCTACCTTTCATTCACTCATCCTTACAGACATTATTTTGCTCATCCATCCATCCCTTCACTCAACCATACATCCAATCATTTATTATTTCACTCTTTCTTCCATCCTTTCCATCCATCCACCCATTCATCATCCCTTTCACTCATCCATCCATGCATCCTGGGAGCTGCCCCAACAACCACCAACCACGCAACCTGGGAGTCATCCTGGATTCAACACTCTCCATGGCCCAGCAAGTCAACTCGGTTGCCTCCTCCTGCTTCAACACCCTCCGCAAGCTCTGCAAGATCTACAGATGGATCCCCACCGACACCAGAAGAGTGGCCACCCAAACACTCGTCAGCAGCAGGCTGGACTACGGCAACGCCCTCTACGCAGGAACTACGGCCACACTCCAGAAGGGATTCCAACGCATACAAAATGCCTCCGCACGCCCCATCCTCGGACTCCCTCACCACAGTCTCATCACCACCCACCTGAGAGACCTGCACTGGCTCCAGGTCAACAAGAGGATCACCTTCAAGCTCCTCACCTATGCTCACAAAGCCCTCCACAATGCCGGACCAGCATACCTCAATGAACGACTGTCCGTCTACACCCCGAACCGCCAGCTTCGCTACCCCGACCTCTCACTCGCCACCGTCCCACGCATCCGCCGAATGACCAACTGCGGTAGATCTTTCTCCCACCTCGCTGCCAAGACATGGAACACCCTCCCCATCCACCTGTGTCAGACCCAGGGCCTGCTGACCTTCAGGAGACGTATCAAGTCCTGGCTGTTCGACCAGTAGCTGCTCCCCCCCTGCCCTCAGCGCCATGAGACCCTCACGGGTGAGTAGCGCCCTTTACAAATGATCGATTGATTGATTGATCCTTTTGATAACCCATCCATCCTATCACTCATCCATTCAGCCACACTTTCACTCCATCCATTCCCTTATCCATTTATTTACTCTTTCACCCATCATTTCATTTACTGATTCATCCATTCACTCATCTATTTAGATTTTCAATCATCCAGCCAATCATCCTTCCACCCTCACTTACACTCATCTCTCCATTACTTCACTCATCCACCCTAACACCCATCCTGTCACTCATCCAGCCTTTTACACATGTATCTATCCTTCGTCCGATCCATCCATACACCCTTTCACTCCATTTATCCGCCTTTTCACTCCATCCATCCTTTCACTCATCCGTCATTACAGCCATCCTTTTGCTCATCCACCCATCCATTCACTGAACCATCCAACCGCTCGTCTATTATTTCACTCATCCATCCACCCTTTCACTCCATCCATCCAGCATGGATAGTGCAAGGATGTGAGGTGACTGTGACGTGGCATTGTGGTTCCTTTTTTTGCACTGTTTTATATAGTATAAACTCAGCCCAAGGTCTTTGGAGTGCTTTACAAAGTGCCAAGCCCATACCAAAAGGTCAGGGATTTTTAGGCATGGGGAGGTTTAATGATTTTCCCAAAATCACAGGATCTAGAGCCAATGCCAGGACCTACACCTGGTTCCCCGCTTCCAATAAACTACTCCATGTGCAACGAGACCCAGGTGAGGGAGTTTTAGCCCCTGGGCCTCACAGCACTGAGGCCAAGGAGAGAGGGGCGCCCTGCCTGGGCCACACAGCACTGGAAAAAGGCAGCAAGGCTCAGCAAAGGGGCCCCATATCTGGACCTTGCAGCCTGATGCAGCGCTTCGAGGCAAAGATGACTAAGCCTTTCTAAAACCTGCCCAGCCATGTCAGTCTTTTCTGGTTGCTCCCTCCTCCCCGAACCCACCTCTCCTCTGATCATGTCTGGCTGGTTGTTAGAACAAAGGGGCCATTTTGTTGCCTGGCAACACAAAAAAAAGACATGCAAGGCTTTAGAGTATGGTTTTAAGCACAGTGCTGCCCTGCTCCTGGCTTGTGAGCACAATTAGCTTCACTGCTGCCCACTTAACCACCCACTGTTTTCCTTCACCCTCCCCTGATTTCCCAGGAATGGAATGCCACCATGCCCTTGGAAGAAAAAGGTCAAGACACACTGCCCTTTAAAATAAACGCGTGATGGGGTCGGATTAGGGAGGGGGCACTGTAGGAACAGGTGGGCTGACGTATAGTGTGGCATTTCACCTGAGCACAGGGCCCTGAGCAGCTGCCCACATTGCCCATGCTTATCCCCAGCCCTGCCCAGACTCTTCCCTTCTCTCACTGATTCAGCCCATCACATACACTACTCCTCTTCCTCACTCCTCAAGCCTCTTGCTCTTTATTGTCGTTTTCCCCCCATTACGTTCATTTGTCACTTTTCTGCTGCACCTTTACCCCACCATCTCTCCCCCACCTCATAGTTTAGTTCTTACCTTTGTTGTGCCCCCTTTATATGCACTCCACCTCTATGCGCTTATTTCACCATTTTCCTTTACCCTAAGAACAGGGTTGCCACCTGGCCGGTTTTCTACTGGCACTGCTGGTATTTTCATGTCCTGGCCAGAACATAAACGAAGCTACATTCCCTAAAACTGGTATTTTTAACCCCTACCTGTACATACTTCAGATAGCAAGTATAAATAGACAGTACTTTAAATGCATTCTAGAGAAGAAAAGAAAGGCAGAAAAGCCATGTTACAAATGAATAAATACTATTACTTTAAAGTCCTATTTAGAATAACGTCTGGGCCTATGCTGACTCTTAAAGAACAACAAATAGTCTGGGATTTTTCTCTTGCAAAGCTGACAACCCTAAGGTGATTAATTTTCATTGTGATTCAAGGTTTTTCTGTCTTTTATTGTGAGCCCTGCAGGATACCCTGCTTTTCATTCATGCAGGGGCTGGGCGCACGTCACACCTAAGGGCACTTTAAATATCCATCTAATTGCTGCATCTGCGTCAAGTCAAGTCAAGTCAAATGATTTGTATAGCGCACTACATACCCAGAGGGTTTCAAGGCGCTTAGGAAGGGGAGGAGGATTATTTGTCAAATATCCACGTTTTAAGCTGCTTTCTGAACGCTAGGTGGTTCTGGGTGAGGCGAAGGTAAGCGGGGAGTGAGTTCCATGTTTTAGCAGCCAGGTATGAAAAGGATCTGCCTCCCATGGTGGTCTTGTTGATGCGAGGTACAGTGGCGAAGGCTTGGCTGGAAGAACGTAGTTGGCGGGAGGGGGTGTAGAAGGACAATCGAGAGTTGAGGCAATCTGGTCCGATGTCGTAGAGTGATTTGTGTGCGTGGGTAAGCAGTCGGAAAGTGATCCTCTTATTGACGGGTAGCCAGTGGAGGTCTTTAAGGTGACCAGAGATGTGTTCGTTACGTGGGATGTCTAATATGAGCCTGGCTGAGGCGTTTTGGATTCGTTGGAGTTTCTTCTGGAGTTTAGCGGTGGTGCCTGCGTAGAGGGTGTTTCCGTAGTCCAGTCGGCTCGTGACCAGAGCGTGGGTGACTGTTTTCCTTGTTTCGGAGGGGATCCAGCGGAATGTTTTTCTGAGCATGCGAAGAATGTTGAAGCAGGAAGAGGATACGGCGCTGACTTGTCTGTTCATTGAGAGTGAAGAATCCAGGATGACGCCAAGGTTCCGTGCGTGGTCTGTCGGGATGGGTGCTTTTCCGAGGGCTTCCGGCCACCAGGAGTCGTCCCAGGCAGAGGGGGATGTACCTAAGATGAGGACTTCTGTTTTGTCTGAGGTCAGTTTCAGACGGCTTTGTTTCATCCATTCGGCGACTTTTTTCATTCCTTCGTGTAGGTTAGTTTTGGCGGTGCAGGGGTCTTTGGTGAGAGAAAGGATCAGTTGAGTGTCATCCGCGTAAGAGATGATGTTGAGGTTGTGTTGGCGGGCGATGGCCGCGAGGGGGCTCATGTATACGTTGAAGAGGGTGGGACTGAGTGAGGATCCTTGAGGTACGCCGCAGATGACTTCAGAGGCCTCAGACTTGAACGGAGGAAGGCGGACTCTTTGGGTTCTTCCGGTGAGGAACGAGGTGATCCATTCAAGTGCTTTTCCTTGTATTCCGATGTTATTGAGGCGTTGTAGAAGGGTGCTGTGGCAGACTGTGTCGAATGCTGCGGAAAGGTCGAGGAGGATGAGGGCGACTGTGTCTCCATTGTCCAGTAGAGTTCGAATGTCATCTGTTGCTGCGATGAGGGCGGTCTCAGTGCTGTGTTTTGCTCGGAAGCCAGATTGTGAGGGGTCGAGGGATTTGTTGGCTTCGAGGAAGGCGGCGAGCTGGTTGTTGACGGCTTTCTCGATGACTTTTGCCGGGAATGGGAGAAGCGAGATGGGGCGGTAATTTTTGAGTTCGGTGGGGTCCGCTGTTGGTTTTTTCAGAAGGGCGGTGAGTTCAGCGTGTTTCCAGTCTTCTGGGAAGGTAGCGGAGTTGAAGGAGCAGTTGATGACGTTTCGGAGGTGAGGTGCTATGACGGAGTCTGCTTTGTTGAAGATGTGGTGAGGGCATGGGTCTGTGGGGGATCCAGAGTGGATGGAAATCATCAGGCGGATGGTGTCTTCAGTGGAGATTGGGTTCCAGGCGTTAAGGGTGTTTACGGGGGGAAGATGGTCAGCAGCTGGTAGGGTGGGTTGGTTTCCGGGTTGGTTGTCAAAGCTGTTGTGGATGTCTGCAATCTTGTTGTGGAAAAAAGAGGCTAGGGAGTCGCAGAGGGTTTGAGAGGGGGTGATGTCGTTGGAGTTGGCCGAGGGGTTGGAAAATTCCTTGACGATGTTGAAAAGTTCCTTGCTGTTGTGGGCGTTGTTGTCAAGTCGATCTTTGAATGCTGTTTTCTTGGCTTTACGGATCAGTTGGTGGTGAGTGCGGGTGGCGCTTTTGAAGGCGTCCTTGGTGCTGGTGGTTGGGTCTTTTTTCCAGGCTTTTTCAAGGGAGCGGCAGAGTTTCTTGGATTTCTTAAGATCATCGTTGAACCATGAGGCCTTCTTGCTGCCAGGTTTGCTTTGACGTTTTTTCAGTGGTGCTAAGGTGTCGGCGGTGTTGGATAACCATAGGGTGAGGTTGGCGGCGGCTTCGTTGGCGTTAGAGGAGAGGGCTGGGGAGTTTCGAAGGAGTGAAGCGGAGATTTGGTCCGTGGTGATTTTGTTCCAGTTTCTTTGCAGGGTAGGTTGGGAGTGGTTGATGGGTTTCGGCTTGTTGTAGGTGAAGTGGACGCAGCTGTGGTCGGTCCATAGGAGATCCGTAGTGTTGCTGAAGGAGACATGATTGCTGGAAGTGAAGATGGGGTCGAGTGTGTGACCTGCGATGTGGGTGGGGGAAGTGACTAGTTGTTTAAGTCCGAGGTTGGCGAGGTTGTCCACGAGGGTGGCGGTGTTGCGGTCGTTGGTCTTCTCAAGGTGAAAGTTGAGGTCTCCCAGAAGGATGTAGTCTTTGGAGGGGAGCGCGTGTGGAGTGATGAAGTCCGTGATGTCTTCACTGAATTTAGCGCGAGGTCCTGGTGGTCTGTAGAGGAGGGTGCCTCTGAGTGTGGTCTTGGGGTCGGTGTGGATCTGGAAGTGAAGGTGTTCGGAGTTGGCGAGGTTGGTGTCAGAGCTGGTTGAGATGCGGATAGATTTCTTATGGACGATAGCGATTCCTCCTCCTGTGTGGCTGGTACGGTCTTTGCGAGTGATCTTATAGTCTTCAGGGATGGCAATGGTGATGTCTGGAGCGGAGGAAGCATTCATCCATGTTTCCGTGAGGAAGGCGACGTCTGGAGAGAAGGTGTCTAGTAGGTTCCATAGGTCAATGGCGTGCCTGTGCACCGATCGGGTGTTGAGAAGGATGCATTGTAGGTGGTTGGGGTCGGGAATCTGTGGTGTAGTCGTAGCGGAGATGTTGTCGGTGCCGCTGAATTTGCAGGAGTAGCAGGAGAAAGGTCCATGGGTGTGTCCAGGAGCGGCTAGGACGCAGGTGGGGGCGCGACCGGGGTTAAGGGCTAGGAGGGTGGCGGCATCGTAGGTAATGTGGGGGGGCTGGGCAGCGCGAGGGGCAGGGGGTCTGGCGCTGGCGTGAGATCAGCGATTAGATTACTGAAGCCCTTTCTGGCGATGGTTGCAAGGACCAGGGGAGTGGGCCCACCCTCCCTTGGGTGTCACAGCACTGCACCACCATCTTAACAGAGTCTCTTAAAAGGCACTGCTGCGGGGCCCCTCTTGCATGATAACAGGCGCGGGGCCCTTGGCAGCTGCACACACTGCCCATGCCTAGCGCCGGCCGGGAAACAGCCATTACAACGCAACTTTCACAACGCACTACCATTACAACGAAACTTTTACAACGTAGGATCCATTACAACGCATGCCATTACAACGCATGCCATTACAACGCAGCTGCTGTTACAACGCAAGCCATTACAACGTAAGTATGGGTAAGTATTTAATTTAATTTTAACCCCTACACCATCCAACTCTTACCCTACTATTACACCCCCCTGGAGTTAGAATAGTAATTTTAACCCCTACACTATCCAATTTTTACTCTACTATTACATTCCCATTAATTAAAATAAAATAAAATACTTACCCATACTTACGTTGTAATGGCATGTGTTGTAATAGCAGCTGCGTTGTAATGGCATTTGTTGTAATAGCATGCGTTGTAATGGATCCTGCGTTGTAAAAGTTTTGTTGTAATGGTATGCGTTGTGAATGTATGCGTTGTAACGTCATACATTCGCGCCGGGCCTGCCTGCATGTTCCTCAAACTCGTAATGGCTGGTAAATGGAGTGGTGATATTGAGTAAAATCGGCAACAGTAGGCCAGGTGTCATAACACTCATTCTATGGGCCAGCTGTGAGTGGGGCCCTTAGACTCCGGACAGAGGTATTCATTTGCTTCCTCACATTCATTGACGTACTTCACAATTCCAACGTCAACATATTAGGAAAGAGCCCCAGAAGCTTGACTACTAAGCCACAGGTCTAGTTCGATGGTCCCTCAAGCAGCAGTACAGTTGCTTCTCATCTCATGCAACGTAGATGGGACTTGGACTTTGGGGGGAACAGTTGTTCTTTTGCCTTGTTCTTTCTCTTTGCCATATCCCACCCCTTGGCCAGGTCCCACAACGACTTCTGGTTGGTGAATTAGGGAAGTACTTAGTTTGCTGTGCATTGTTGGAGACGTGTTGCTTGAGGTGTCATCTACGAGTAATTTCAGTATTATTCTGTTGTGAGTGAGGCCAGGATATATGTTCGGGAGATGTTGTAGCATCATGGAGTACAATAAGGGAGTGGAGCGATAGTTGTGCATACAAACCAGTACGATTTGTAGTCAGCAAGTCAGCTGAGTCATGATTTTGGCAACAACTGGATTTTTTTTTTTTTTTTGCTTTGCTGAATGCTGAACGGCTGTGTGATCCTTTCTCTCACTAGGAGCTGGTTCATGACTTGCATGTGTGCACAGAGGCGGGCCTGATGCCCACGCAGGCTTTTTTGAAAAGCCGGAATGGTGTGGAGTGGAGTGGAGTCACACTGGTTCTGAGGTCTGTCCTTTGACTCCACAGTTTGAGTGTAGATTGTACAAAGATTGCTCAAGCCCATGAATTGCCTGGTGAGCAAAGCAGAGGGCCTTGAAGAGGATTTTTCTTGCAATTGGCTTTCAAGGTAGCGTTTTGACGGCTGGTGTACTGTCCTCTCAGAGTTCCCAGGGTCTGCCCCCACATCGCGCCACTCAGAAGTCCCCTTTTGATCTGTATCTTGCTACCTGGAGAAGACAATGCATTGGCGGTCTGTATGTTTCAGCCTCTCTAGTCCCAGTCCCCTTTGTTGGTCGAGTTACTTCCGCTAGCCGCAGACCCATCTATCATGCTGTATCTGTGGACAGTGGACCCGGCCTGAGGGCTGCTAGCTCTGAGCCAAGGGGTTCCTGCATTCAGTGCCCTGGTATTGGTGCAATCAAAGACCTCCACCTCCATCGCTTCAGTCAGTCTTCCCCTTGCTGGCCTCTGGTCTGCGGTTTCTATGGTTACCATGCTTCCTGCAGTCTGTTACCTGCTACTTTGTAGTCACAGGGCTGCTCAGATTTAGAGAATCATTACAAAATTGGAGTATCCTGCTACCTTTGCAGCTGATGGTGCCAGTATGTATATTTGACTAAATCCCCAGACACTTGGCAGTTTGGGTCTGTGTCCTGTCGTCCATGTAGCCAGTAGGCCCCCATGAGCTCTTTATTATGTGGTGCCTGAAGTGATTACCTACCTGCAGAGCATATGCTGCTAGCTGCGTAATTACATGGTGTCTGGGGTTTGTTCTCTGCTGTCACGTTAGTCACCTGAGGGTCTGTACTTGATGGTGTCTGCAGGAGCGTCCCATGGAGGTAAGATCGGTAGTTCGGGAGGGCGGGTGGGTGGGGGACTCGACAGAAGACAGCCATGGAAAATTATTTATTTATTTCATTTTCCCTCATTGTCGTCTGTTGACCACACCCACCACTCTTACCCACACGGGCCACTCCTGGGTATCTGCAGATTACACCCTGCTAACATAGCGGTGACGAAGTCCCAGGGACAGGGCCCTTCTGGACAGTACTCTGCTTTCTCTGCAGTCATTAGTGCCCTAGAGTCTGTGCTTTACGACCACAGCAGTTATCTTATGTCGATTTGTATAGCGCACTAATCACTCGTGAGCATATCCAGGCGCTTGAGCTGGTGTATAGGCGCGTGGTCCCTGTAGAGTTATTTGAAGAGTCGGTGCTTCAGCTTACATTGCAAAAGGTCTCAATCCCTGGGGATATGTACTTTGCTACCTCTGAGCTCATTGAGCCTCTAGGGTTTCTAATGTGCTATAATTAGCGACTGTGAATTCACATTTATATTCTCACAAGCTTTGTGTGCTTGTCATAGGAACAATGAAAACGCAAAGTTCTGTGCAATACCGCTTATTTGAAAATCTTCACACGACTTCCACTGTTGCATAATATCCCATGATCCCCAATTTCACCTTTTTGTACCACTCCAATGAGCGTTATTAATTTCTATTTTTGCAGTTTTAAACAGCGCAAATTTCGTTCCGAACTTTGCATAAACTCCAGATTACATAACACAAGGGCAGAATCAGCTTTTTTTTAATGAATGCACAGCTAAGGCATATATTCATCAACCGAAATTGCGATCGCAATAGCTGCGAAACAGAAATTGCGATCGCAATTTCAGCTTCCGCAATTCATGAAGCAAAAACCCACCAATTTGCGAATTCGCGAACATAAATTCGCAGAATCAATGTGGACCCCCCTTAGCAAATCTGTAATAGCGATTTTCCACTAATTCTGCGAATTAATTTGCGAATTCGCAAATAAATCGCTAATGCTATTCATCAAACATTGCAAATTGCGAGAAAAAAACAAAATCGCTAAATGCGAGTCGCAATTTAAGGAGAAGTCAAACCGTGGTAACCATGAAGTTCAATAGGAAAAAAAATAAATAAATCAAACAGGAACAATGGGCAGAGCAAAACAAACACACTTAAGGAGACACAGTAGTAGCATGAGTACATTCACAATGCCAGGTCTATACATCGTGGCAAGGCGGCTGAGGCTCCAGCGCACAGCCCGGAACCAACGCAGGATTCAGGAGTGCATCTTCCGGCTGCGGATAACACTCCTGGGCCAGACTGAAGAGGAGATATACTTCAAATACAGGCTAAATGGGGCAATGATTCACAAGCTCATCAGAGCCCTTGACCCCCTGTTGCAGCACCCAACAAGGAGGACCAATGCCGTGCCCACCCATGTCCAGGTCCTGTGCTGCCTGCACCTCCTGGCCTCCGGAAGCTTCAAGGGGATAGTTGCAGTTGCAGGGGGATCTCCCAGAACACACTGTCCCGCTGCCTACAAAGTTTCCTGGACGCCATGCTGACCCGAATACACCATTACATTACCTTCCCAACCACCCAACAAGACGTAAATCAAACAAAGCATGCCTTCTACAACATTGCGCAATTTCTCCATGTAATTGGATGCATTGACTGTACCCACATCCACATCTGCCCACCCGCTGAGACCAAGTACATGTACCGGAACCGCAAGTCCTACCACTCACTGAACATCCAGATGGTCTGTAATGCAAAGACAATCATCACTGACATAGTGGCCCAATACCCGGGTAGCACACATGATTCCTTCATCTTCCGGCACAGTGGCATACACACCCGCTTGGCCAGGGGTGACTATGGTGAAGGACACCTCCTAGGTAAGTACACATGCCCACATACAGTATGTTGAGACCATGTAACTGCGCATAACAGGCACTGACCCTCTGCTCCTTTCATTCAGGTGACAGCGCCTACGGCCTCCGTGAGTACCTCCTCACCCCATACCTCAACCCTGCCACGCCACAGGAACGGCGTTACAATGCTGCACACATTCGCACTAGAAATTGCATTGAACAGACATTTGGGCTGTTAAAGAGCCGATTCCGCATGCTACATAAGACTCGTTGGGCCCTCAAGTACCAGCCTGAGGTCTGCTCCCGCATCGTGGCCGTGTGTGCCATACTCCACAATATGGCTACCAAGCGGAGGATACCTGTGGAGATCTCTGGCAATGAGTCGGAGGGGGACAACCGCCCACCTGCACATGTGCATCATGCACGCAGGTAGAATCCTGCCGAAGGACACAGGCGCCGCAACCAAATCACAATGAACTATTTCTAGTGAACCCATACCCCTTACACAACACTGCACTCATGCATGCCAGATGAAATAATGAACTGAGTCAGATTTATGTTTGAAATAAATTCTTATTTTTTTTTGCACAATAATATTTCTTTTCATGTCTTTTAACAATACATGACAACTGTATTTCCTCATACAGCCCCATGATAGCGAAGCAGGCATGCTTGTCAAATCAGCATGGCACTGCTGCTAGACTACATACAATCACTGGCGCCTCCGGCCGGACACACCCAGTCGCCTCTCCACATCCTCCTCGCCAGTATTGGCCCGTGATGCTGCACTTGGCCTGGTGCTGCCGCGGCGTTCGGTTACCACCGGCAAGGACAGGCTGCTGAGACTTGATGTGCCCTCGCTGGCATCATGCCCACCTTGCCTGGCCATGGCCACACGCCTGCTGATTCTGGACAGAGGTTGTGACCTGTTCCAATGCCCTGGCGACGTCCTGGCAGCATTGCACCATCTGAATCTGCATCGCCACGGACCGGCGTGAAAGTTGTGAGGTCGCATTACCAATCAGGTGGTTTGATCTTGTGTATGCTGACAGCCGGGTCAGCAGCTGGCGGTGGCGGTGGCGGCGGCGGGTGATGTCCTGCTGTGACACTACGATTTGGCTGTTCTCCCTGACAGCAGCCGTCAGCACCTGCACGCTTTCCGTGAGCTGGCTCACGTTGCGCGCTGTCTTATGGAGCTGCAGCTGCATGGTTGCCATGTGCCGTGCCTGCTTTTGGTGGACAGCTAGCATCCGGCGTTCTATAGCCAGCTCTGGATCCTGGACATGTTCCCCCCTGCCAGCGCGTGTTGCCACGTTGCGCTGCTGCCTCATCAGTCCGCTGGACTGCGAACCCACAGTGGCTGTGCGCCGTGTTGGCCTCCTGGGGGGTGGTGTGGCCTGTACCACTACCATGGGTGTCACATGGGGTGGTTGCTGTCCTCCTGTGGCTGCAGGGGTGGCCATGTCCGTATGGGGAGTTGATGGTACTGGTGCCGGTGGTTGTGATGGTCCAGTTCGTGGGGCAGGATGTCCCTCTCCCTCGGTATCCTCAGGGTTCTCCTCAATGTGGAGTGCCTCGCTGTCTGTGCTGGGTTGTTCTACAGCACCTGTGATGTAAATGGGTGCATGATTAATGATATGTATCTTGCACATGCGATGTTGCAACATGCATGCAGGCTTGCATTCCCTGAATGGCTTTAGGGATATGTTTCACATGACAGGTCTGGCTGTGTGTGGCTATCAGGGAACTATTGTCACACTACAGGTCCCACAATGCAATACGGCATTTCAGATGTGCATGGCCTGCATTACTGGGGTTATCAAATGGCTAGCTCTGGTGGCATGGGCATTGTTAGGGGACGGGGTCGCAGTTGCATGGCACTTATCTTGGGATTGTTGGGTGAGTCGGGAGGTGTCCAGTCGGGTGACCCCCACACAGGCTACAGGGTTGATTGTGTCCTTCACCAGGTCTTCAAGTGGAGTGTTGGGCGCAACTGTGGGGTCTCCTCCTCCCGTGGCAAGTTGCTCCCCCAGCCTCTCTGCAATGCGCTCTTTGGCACGACCTCTGAGGTCGTACCACCTCTTCTTCAGCTCATCAATGGAGTGCTGGGTCACTCCAACAGAGTTCACCTTGGACCGGATGCGCTGCCAAATGCGCCTCTTGTCGGCTTCAGGCACCTTCCGTGATTCCTTGCCAAACAGCCTGGCATGGTCCTTGCTTACACCCTCGATGAGGAACTCCAACTCCTGCTCAGAAAATGTGATTTTGCATTTTCTGCCAGGTGCACTGCTTCCTTCTGCTTCCTAGGACATTCTGGTTTAGTGAGTCTGTCCTGTTGTGGTGCTGCAGGGTGTGTCTGGTGGAGCTCTGTCCTGTGCTTCTTCCACTCTCAGGCTCTGTGTTCAGAATGAGTGAGGGAACTGCCTACTTCCTGGTTGTGATGTCATCATTGTGCTCGAAATGCGACTTCCCGTTTTTGCGATCTCGCAATTGGCGAGATCGCAATTTGGGATTTCGGTAATTGCGAAATCGCAATTTCAACATGGGAAACAGGCGATTCTGCGAATTTTTTACGATTTAGCGAAAATCGCAATCGGCAATTGCGGCCGACTGCGATTCGCTTTTTTTAATCGCTTTTCTTGATGCATCCCATTCTGCGAATTCTAAATTGCGATTCGGTATTTTTTGCTATTTAGAATTGCCAGAATCTGGCCTTGATGCATCTGGGGGTATATGTACAACAATTAGGCTTAATGATTTCCAAATTGCAATTCATATTGAATCGCAATTTGGAAATCACAAGTAATAATGTACTAAAGATTATATTTTAAAATAGCTATTCAGGGATGCGTTTCAAAAGAAAAATGAAACTTTTCAGTTCCAATTTTTAGGAGTAAGCAGTGGTCTATTGTACCACTGCCTACTCCTAAAAATGTCTTTTAATACATTTTCAAAGGGAAAAGAGTTGTGAATGGTTACCACTAGCTTTTAGTGAACTGGAAAAATTCATGTTTTGCAACCACAATTTGGTCACAAAACATTAACACATCCCACTGCAAATCAAAATTTGGATGGTACGCCATAAACAATCCCCCTCCCAAATACACTAATTGCATACCCAAATTGCGAATTGGTAACAAGCTACTGAATTGCAATTTGGCATAGGTACATTTAAAAATGAATTTTTCAGTCACAAATGGCCCGATCCTGATTAATGGGCCATTTGGGGCCTAAATATTGCCTCTAGTGATTTGCCCAGAATCACTGGCTGTTGACACTGGGACTGAAACCTGGTACTCCAGCTCTAAAGACGGAAGCTCTGGCTGTTTTTTTTTTTTTTTTAAAACGTCGCTATTGATTTTCAACAAGTTATGCATAGAGCAAACTTTGCCAACTTTATTATACAAAACATCACAGTGACATTTACTAACTCGACTCTTGGTGGGGTACCAGGCAGCGTTGGCAGCTCTGGCAGTTAGGACACATTCCCTCCCATCTTTCCAAGAGTGTTGAGTCATCGAGAGGAAAACCTATGCAAAGTGTGCACTTAGGTACATTACCTTCAAGTCCCCATCTACCTATTGTGATAATAGAAAATGAGAAAGAATACAATGAAAAGTTATTTTATTATTTGTGCACGTTTTACTGCAACATTATGTGTATTTGTAAAGCAATCAACCAGGAGTGCATCCTGGAGGCAGGAGCAAGTCCAGCCTGACCAAGGACTGGTGAGTGGGAGGATGTTTGAAGAGCCATGTCTTCAAGTTCTTGCAGAATTCAAGTATTGTAGAGGCAGCTCTGATGTGTAGCAGCAGGTCGCTCCAGGCTTTGGGAGCGATGCTGGAGGTGGCTCGCCTGCCAGCTCTAGTTCTACATACGTGCAGGATGTGCGGACATAGTGGAGATGGCTGGCGGGTTTGTTGAATACAAGTTTTATTTACAGAGAGAATGGAAGCAATGTATGACTCCAGGTGCGGGAAAAATGCTATACCTGGGCTTTGGGTAACTGAAAGTAGGAAACTGTGTAGGCCATTGATCAGTAACTATACAAAACTGTGCTTGCATAATTAACCTCAGAGCTGCTGCCGTCGGCTGCTGAACGTTCGGAGGTCTACCTAGCTGGTGCTGCGAACGTTCAATGGCCGACATGGCCCCGCTCACTCTTTGGAACGCCCAGCACTGCGTCGAAATAACGGCCTCAGCTAAGGCGTTAAAATGTGTACACTCTAGACATCAAATCAGTATGTGGTCCCTTGGTTCTATGCTTTACTATCATAGCAGGTCTGCGCTTTCTGTGGCTGTATCTTGCTGTCACTGCTCATGTGGGTTTTTGGAACCAGGGCAGTGGAAAAGATGAGGTATCCACCTCAGCAGCTTATAAATGCCCCTTTGTTACAAATGTCTTGTATCACTTGAAACAAAGATACAGCTTTCTCTGCATTCTTGGTCGAGGATATCTCAATGAACCAAGATTTTGTAGCAGGCTTCGAAAATTCCAAGGTGCACTGCTTAAGTATGGTTTCCAGCACCCAGTGGTCTGAAATATATCCTGTCTAGCTGGCAACAATGTCTGGATGTGCACCTCAAAATGTACCCCTCATTGCACTTCTGGAGAGAGAGGTTTGCTGGAATAATCAGGGTTACTGATGGGGAGCTCAGGTTTTGGTGCTGTGTGCAAGGTGAAGATTAGCATGTGCTCTTTGCTCATAATCCAGAAGTCATATTACTTGATTTATTCTTGACGAATCAAGTAGGGTTCATAGACAGAGACATATTCCAAGGCCTTTGCAGCTGAGGTTAAGAAGAAGATGCTAGCTTTCTGATCTTGTTAACCATTCTACTCCACCCTTCACTGAAGAGCATCTGGATCAAGAGTGGGGATTGTGTGGGGAACCTTTGAGTTCCATTGGTCTTCAATGCCAATATTACTGTCTTGCCCACCACATGGCGAATGCAACCAGAGCCAATGTAGTAATGGTTTTAAATTCGATGCCAGAAAATAATTGATTTGTTTCTCTGATGACCAGCCATGTTGCACAGACCCGAATTGCTGACCAGAAGGATTCTAAAACCAGAAATTCAAGTTTCTTTGTATCAAGGGTAGGTTGAAGTCCTGAAAGTGAAATTGATTAAGTCTTATGATTTCTTCAGGAATACCTTCAGTCAGTTATCGATAGAGTGGATTGAGACCATAATATCCAGCTCTAGAGTGGTCCAACCTGCAAAATTGGGAAGCAGAGAGCACCCCCTGAAACGAGCTGAGCAAGGGCAAGTGTGGGTCAGAGGAGCATTTAGTTGCGTGAATCTACTGTTCAAAATGACTCCTCATTTTTTAACCCTAGGTTATCTACAATGTGGTTCATAACTAAGATCTCCTGCTGAATTTATGTCCTACTATTTTCCAGGGGATCCTCTGAAGGAGAGCTCCCTTGTAGTTTTCTGGCTTGCGTAAGACTTTTTTAGACCTCATCTCACACACAACCTCCAGTGACCTTATAACAATATCATCAGGCATTGATTCCCTTTACCCTACTGCATCAAGTGCCCAGGAGAGAGGGAGAAGAGCGAGGGCTCCCTAATTCAGGATATTTCCAATTATGCAAAGCTTCAGAGGAGTGTGGTGAGAGACACTGATTGCTCATAGTATTGGTAATTAACTTGAGAACCTGCCATCCTACCAGCACCTGTCTGACCCCTACCCAAAACATAACTTGACTTGTCTTATCTTTTCCCACTTTGCACTGAGAAGACGCAGCTCTTCTGCTATGTCACACCTTAATATTCAACTCTTCTGCAACTTCTCCGACTTGGTAACATTGAATGACCCCCCCTACAGCAATGAAGGATTGTCTCTGTTCATGGTGATATTACACCACGATTGGACAGAATTCATGTCCAACCAGTAGCCGGAGACAGCAAGGAATCCATCGTTGCAGCTGCAAAATAACCCCAGTTTCTTTGGCTAAAGATGAAACTGGAGGTGCTTGAGTGGACTGTCCAATGAGAGGCGTGGATTTGAAGCTTACAATTAAAGGTTGCAAGCAACAAATTTGTCTTCCACATCCAGTCTCGTGCTCTCCACAAACTTTGTATCCAAACACATTGGAGGCCACATTGATTTTCCTACAAGAGCATCAGTGCCCCATGTCACACCAACGTCCACTGCGGCTGAATGTACTCCCCGAATGAGCAGTTGAGAGTTGCATGCTTGCCTTGCTATATAAATGCTAATTAAATATGTTACATCAGTTAGTCCAATATGCAAATATTTAAAAAGTTCTTTATGAGCAGTATACATTTTCACCACCTTAGCATTCAACAAATTGGTCCTGTGAAAACCAGAACGTTGTAGTAGTCTGATTGACAACCATCTTCTTTTTAGGCCTCTCCTGCATACATCTGGATCTCCCTGTCAGAAAACATTTCTTTCCAACACACACACATACATGCAGTACATAAGAGTGGGCCTTTGACCAGCCCCAGTCAGCAATTGGGCTTCAGGGCAGTCCTTAAAGCCATGGTATTTTGTGGAAGATTACATTGGCTTTAAGTAGCCCCCCCAAAGGAACCTCTGAACTATGTCTTTGTGCCCTGTACTGTACTAATCTAATGCTGATCAGTGGAGGAAAAACTAAATTTAAATATATTTGAATATCAAACATTAATTATGTAATAAAGCAATTCAATTCCTATAGTCATTGTATGACAAACGCTTAGATTTAATGTGGGTATCGGACTGAAATGCATCTGAAATTATTATAAGTGTACAATGTCTGCTCCTGTAGTATTATCAATGGTTAATGGTGAAGTATATGATATAATTGGAGATTAATATTTATAAATGTGATATGTATGTTGATGTAAATGTACTTCTTCTGCATATCAGTGGAATCACGTCCTGCGTGTGTGGGTATATGTCCCAGGCTGATAATAGCACATGCTCTCACTTGCAGACACTGACATCTTCAGATAGAACTAGGGCTTGCTTGCTTGCAGAGATTTCTAACAGTGTGTGGGGGAAGGGTGTATATCACACATTTCTTCAGAGTATGATAAAATATGTCTTTCTTTCCCAGTTGAACCTTGATACTTGTGTGAGGTCTGACCACTTCCCAGAATTCCCAGAGAAAACACTAAAAAACAATGCCATGACTCTGAAGTTGTGGTTTGTAGGTTGCCTTTTAGCAACCTACAGATCACTGTCTCTTAGACATATGCAATGAACGATAATAGTAGAAAATACACAATATACATACAGAGCGGTTTGGGGTCAGCCCCTTTCAGCCATTATTTGTTTGGAGTTGTCATTCATGTTTAGAAACAGCACCCACAGCCTGCCTGCTGACTCCCACATCCTATCACTTGATCTTTCTGCCATGTTCACAACATATCACTGACTGGGTATGCCTGCCCTCCCACTCAATGTTCCTTTTGACTCCCCTCTGAATAGCTAGTTTGCCATAGGCACCATTGAAGCAAAGTAACTGGGCTCCCTCACTAAGGTGATACCTCAGTCTGTCAGCTGCTCCTGACACTCCTCAAGCTCCTACGACATAGTCTGCAAACCCCCAAATAAAAAATCACCACCATTCTCCTACACACACTATTGTATTTCCACTTCCTCAACTGCAGTTCTGCAAGTCAAAGCCATAAAAAGCATCACCAACATTAATAGGTTTGACCTTTGTAAGGTGCATGCACACAAGACTTAACAAGCAGGGCCCCAACATTCACACTGCTGCCCTCAGAAAGTCACATCCTTCATGCTGTACTCACACATCTACATACCTCAATCTGCACTCATACAGGCACGACTTTCAACCTTTAGACCACTTACCCCGCACTCACAAAAGACAATGTTAATTTTGAATTTTCCCAGGCATATCTCTCACAGTACGCTCACAAACAATGGTGGGTATCCTGAACTCATTCAAGTACAGTACTAATACACTGATACACCACTCTGTAGGAATGAGCAGAGTTGGGACAGGTGGAGATGTAGAAGGCAAAAGTTGAGTATCTGGTGCATTGGTCCACTGATGCGTATCAGCATGTTGAGGTAAGCTACATTGAAGGCCAGCCAGTACTGCAGACTATGCCAGTCTGATCTTTGTGGACTTTTGTGGGAAAGAGTCTTGGTATCAAAAAAGTTCCACTTGCCTTCTAAAATGGTGGTGGTTTCCTTTGTAGTGCAATCATATGATAAAATAAAGACAAAAGAAAAAATATGCCAACTAAATGGGTATGTGCATAAGAAAATAAAATGAAAAGTAAATCATCGCACTGCTCTGCCATCTTGGAAAAGTAAAAAAATGTGTATGCAGATTACCATTTTAAGATGGTGGCATGGATTTGAAGCTTGCAACAGTGATGCCTGGTGCTCTGCATAACAAAGTTGTGGTCCAGTAGCAATGGCAGCAGAGCTTCCTGTACTCTCAGTATTCAATCAGTGCATGACTTCAATTGCAGGTGAGTTTCGGGGGCATAAACTAAAGGAAATATCTTCTGAGGTGACAGTACTCTGGATTCAGAGTAACAAACAGTAAGGAGGCAAAATACTGTTACTCAGACCACCTGACATTCTAAAGACCAGCAGTTGTCTTCTAGACTGAGCCAAATATTGGCAACAAAGCTGTTGGCTGAAGAGGGCTGATCCACTGCCGATTTGTATGTACGCTCTTCTGAAGGACTGAACCAATATGTGACTAACTCTCTGTCTGATGAATAACTGAAGTTGGCTTACCCAAAGCCCATTTTTTCTAAGCAATATTATAGTAATTTTGAGATAAGATGGGGCTGGTGAGACAGCTAGTCTAATATCTTGGCAACACCTAAAACACACAGACGTGTATAGTGCACAGGGAGCAGGAGCACAGTGGGCACTTGTGTCACATGAATAAAGGTTCAGCATTGGTCAAGAGCATCACAATCCTCCCTGAAAGGCATGGAATTAGTGTGGTACTGCAGAACCAGTGCAGGTTTCTTCCAAAGACATGGAATAGTGTGGTACTGCAGTGCTCTCCAGTGCTAGGTTCTTTTAAAGATATTGAACAAGTGTGCCACTGCAGGGCCAGTGCAAGCTTCCTTCAGCGAGCATAATTCACATGCATAGCAACATTTCCATACACAAAGCAGGTGCAGAACTGGGCAGGAGTACACACTTTCTTCAAACCCATAGCACACAGATTGATCTGGTCATAAACAATGGAAGCTTCCTTTGCTTGCACAGAACATGGATAGCACCTGCAGCAACAGTCCAAGCCTGTGTGTAAACACACACACACACACACACACTCACATAAAACATGCCGAATTTGGCAGCAGGAGTACGACTGCCTTACACACAGCACAGGTACAATATTATCTGAAGAAGTTTAAGCTAAGATATCCTCACATACAAAACAGGTATCACACTGGCAGCCGCATCTGAACTTATTTCAGGGACAGAATACCCATAGCAGGGTACAGAGGTGAGTGAGCCACTGAAGACTCGCACCAAATGGCAAGATCTAGTTCAGCTTGCAGTCCTTCTCATCCCACAAGCAAAAAATGGTCTGAGCATTCATGTGGCTTCTTCCTGCTTCCCACACTTGAACTCTTTAACCTAATGTACCTAGAATGAAAGACAAAGCCATCGTCTTTGATGTCAAACAGGAGTGAGAAGGGGATACCAATCTAGTCGTTGAATTGCACAATGAGAATCCATAAAACCTGGGATCGGTCATGGCATGGCGACTTGACCAAAATGTATGATCTTAGAAAAATATTTTATTTTGCTGTGACACCTTTTTTTTCATTATTGTATGTGAGAAAATCTTGAAATGTGTGAGGATGTGTGCTGTACAACTATCTCTCTTGGGCTTGGCTTAATGTACTAAAATGTTGCTCCATGTAAAAATAAGAATATAGCCCACCTATAGGGTGCACATGACAACTGACTTGCTTCTTAGTTTACTAATGGGATTGTCATCGGGTTGGGGAATGGGGCATTGATGTTTCTAAATCCATGTTTAAAAACTATCACTTTTAATATATGCCTCTCAATACAGTAATATAATGTAATATACTAAAGTGAAATGCTTGTTGAAGCAATATTTGAATTTTGAAGAGACTATCATATTTTTACAATATTTGTTGCACAGTTCCATACTAATTGATTCCATGACTCATCTCTTGCCTAGGCTCTTAGAGCTAAGACAGGCCTTAGTGCCAAGACAGAACCTTGGCCCAGCATCCCCTGTAAATTTGTTGGCTCGCCCACCACTACGTTTTCTGAGATTCTGATTGGCTTCCACAGGTCTCAGAAAGATAACTATTTTTACTTTTGCTTTTAAAAAGGAAGAATTGTTGCATTAGTCTCCAAGAAGTTGTTTTAAAGTTAGCTGTGCATTGATTTGAAACAAACAATACTCAAATATTTTATTTTCCCAGTTCCAGCACTCTTTTCTAAATAAGTCTATATTATTTTACTAACCACCATCATTAGCCCTCCATCCCTCAGGCTGAATGCCATGATTGCTGTGATTGTCTTGGCTTCAGCATAATGTCTTCTTTGTGCGTAACTCCTTCTTTGACCTCTGCTGTTGGCTGCCAGCCACGACTGAATGTCGTACTCTGCAATTACAAAACTGAGCATGCGCACTGCTTGGTAGTTGAGTGTGCGCATATTGAGACCTGCACAGTGCCCCAGCAGGTGCTGTACTGGATTCCACTGTTCAGAGTTTGACTCTTGTAGCTGAAGGAACTGGACGGAGCAAACAGCAAGCTCCCAGTAATGTTAGTGGCCATGTAGCCATAGTAGGTGCAAACTCATGGCTCAAGGGCCATAGCTTCCAAGTGTTAAGTTTGTTTGTGTGACATTTCCATGTTTTTAAGTGTTCTTATGTGTGACAGACTAAACCATTATGTGTGGCATTTCATTGTGAATAGAACAAAGCAGTTACCTGCATGTAACTAGTTTTGGGCCAGGTGTATGAAGATACCATTTTGCGATTCCCTAATTGCACATTGTTGCGATTCACAACTTGGAAATTGCAAAACGGCATGTATGAAAGTGTGTTGAACACTTTCTGTGATTCCCAGTAAGTCTCAAATTGCCTACCTCATGAATATTAACGTGGTAGGTTGCAATTTGCGACCCATTAGGAATCCCAAATATCACAGGGATGGCGGCTTGCTGAGGTTTAAAAAAAGCAATCTTTTTTGTAAAGCAGCCTGTTTTCCTTAAAGGAAAATGGGATGCTTTACGAGAAGAAAAATTAAAAGTTTTGCTTTTATTTTTTAAGAGGAGGGAATTATCCGTGGGAACACTACTTGCTCTTAAATAATGCTTTAACAAACATTCACAGAGGGTAAGGAGTCCCTTGGGGACTCCTTCCCATTCGTGAATGGGTTACCACCAACTTGAAGCTGATGGTAAAATGTGCATGTCTTGCTACCGCATTCACGGTCACAAAACATTCATACATACCACTTCGATTCTGTATTTGGAAGGGACGCCCTATACACGTCCCTTCCAAATACAGAATCATAAACCCATCTTGCGATTCAGTAACAGGTTACCGAATCGCAAAATAGGGTTTGATACATGTAAAAAGCCTTTTTTCGTTCGCAAACGGCCTGATTCTGTGAATTGACCCATTTGCGAAAGCAAAATTGTTTGATACAGGTGGCCCTATATTTCTTAAATTACTCCTTGTGCCCAATGCAGTGGTCTGAAAACATTCTTAAAACTTCAGCAGTTATGTCACTTTGCCTTGTGTTACAAAGAACAATGGGTAAAGAAGCACCTACTTTACGTCTACAGTATCTTGACTGCTACCTTGCACTAAACAATGAAGCAACCAGCTTGCAACTGTCTGCATGAATTTCAACCTGGCTTTGGTTCCAGCGCATACTCACTCATACTCAGTCAGGCTTGGCGGGTTTGCGCTTAATGTATAAATCAAAGACTTTCTGGCAGGAACCACACAGCCCTAGGGCTAGGAGATTTAGGGCCAGATATAGGTCGCCAAATACCGGTCGGTAACGGCCGATTTCGGCCGTTACCGAACGGTATTTGGATACACATACGGGCATGTATGTGTGTCACATTACACACAAGCCAGAATCAGGGGTGCAACAGGGTGTCAAAGTGACACCCTGTCCCCCTTGTAAATTCGGTAATTGTTCCGAATCGGAATTTACCGATTCGGTAATTGACATTGATTCCTGTGGGCCTCAAAGCCCATAGGAATCAAATGCAATTACCAAATCGGTAAATACCGATGCGGTAATTAGCGAATCTTACCGATTCGGTAATTGAATCGGTAAAAATACCTACAAACCAATTGCCAGTTCTTAAATACCGAATCGGTATGAATCGGTATTTAAGAATCAGTAATCTGGGATTACCTACATCTGGTCCTTAGTGTATGAAAGTGAATTTCGATGTAAAGTACCAACATTTAACAGATTTAATCATGTTTGTATGGATGACATTTTTTTTCAATAGTAGCATGTCATCCTACTAGGAACTGCAAATTGACCAATTTGGGGGCAGTTTATGAAATTATTTTGCCCACTCCTAGTTCTAATTAAACATATTTATTTTGTAAATTGGTAAGCATGATGAAAATCATTTAAGTCAAATAGGTTGACAAACAAGTCCTCTGCTGCCTTTTCTAAATGTATGTCCGGTCACTTGGCTCTCTCTCTCTCTAGTGCACCGTGGCAGCTCCTGATACTATGAATATATATATATACACTAACGAAGCTTGCTCTAAGCGAAACGCGTCTGTTAAGGGTGTGAGGGTTGCAATAAACATCTGAAAATCGGAGACGTGTGTGCTAGCCTGTTTTCAGCCCTACGGGAGTGAAATTGTGTTTGAATATATATATATATATAAATATATATATATATATATATATATATATATATATATATATATATATATATATATATATATATGTCCAACAAGGTAACAATATCTTGTACGCTCCCAGGAACCACAAACACATTCCAGGAGTATTAAATCTTCGGTTTATTCACACAACGCGTTTCGGCGACTTGCCTTGATCACGTGTGATGAGGTAGTGTGAGTGAGAGTGCTATTTTAAATAAAGTTACATACATCGAAATCAAGGTAGGACATACAAATGTATAACATAACATGTCGGCCATCTTGTAACGATACTTTGTACATATTGCAATGTGGGTTTTCACACAATGTGGCAAATATATGAGACATTGACGTTAGCAAATGCAACCCTGGTTGTATGCATTTTAACATCTATCCCAACATATAATACTATCATATGTAGGAAACCAAGCACATATATTCTCAGCATCGCGTGGTATTCATCCGCTGTTGGAGACATAGCAAACTTGAAAATAATCAATGTCTGACAAACGATGGTTTCTTAACGATAGGTATGATATATGAATTCATAGGACTATACGCCCACCAAACCATTTTGAAAACTTTCACCATGCATACATATGCTATCAAATCACGCAGCTAAAAATTATTGACAAGTGTCAAAAATTCAATGCGGATAAAGAAACCAATATCGACATAAGATTTAATACTCCTGGATTGTGTTTGTGGTTCCTGAGAGCGTACAAGATATTGTTACCTTGTTGGACATAGTAATTACCGGTTGCTTCACCGGAGCGTACGCCTCTTTTCTATGGGTCACAGCGTTGCAGCAGAAGTGACTTTGATTGGATATTGAATTGAGCAACGTACCTTGTCCGGCCGGTACTCGTGTGATGCGAGGAGAAAATTGAGGGAGTAGCGGTGAATCAAGACCTCAACCCCCGAAGCGACCGTTTCCCAGGTAAGCGCTGTGCCAGCAAGTTGCCTGATTGAATAAAAGAGCTGATTCCAGTACTTTCTGTGGCCTCCGTCAAATTTGTGGTTTCCTGTTCGTTGGATGTAATTACGGCTTGCCCAAAGTCGTGTATGGAGGCCCTTCGCTGTGCGGACCCGCTCTGACATTACCTGAATGTCGGGACTGAGGGAGAAAGTCGAACATGTGCCTCTACAGGGAGCTGCCTGTTCGAGCTCAGAAGGCAACTACAAAGCACGGCGTCAGCCTCTCAGAATGCAAGTCAGCCCACTTGGGATTTTATTTTCATGCAATTAGCAGACATTGACAGCGCGCCCATTGAGGCATCACTTACTTGCACTACAGATCCCACAAGGCCTACACTGGCCACGCCTACCTGGGAGGGGATTTGCTGAGATATAAGTGCAAAGTACAGCGCCGTGCAGACATGCTGATAATTCGCCGCTGAGGAAGGGAGTTCAAAACCTGAAACGCGTCCGGCGTATCATTGTGTGACTTTGATTCATGAAAGCGCTGTGCCAGCAAGTTGCCTGATTGAATAAAAGAGCTGATTCCAGTACTTTCTGTGGCCTCCGTCAAATTTGTGGTTTCCTGTTCGTTGGATGTAATTACGGCTTGCCCAAAGTCGTGTATGGAGGCCCTTCGCTGTGCGGACCCGCTCTGACATTACCTGAATGTCGGGACTGAGGGAGAAAGTCGAACATGTGCCTCTACAGGAAGCTGCCTGTTCGAGCTCAGAAGGCAACTACAAAGCACGGCGTCAGCCTCTCAGAATGCAAGTCAGCCCACTTGGGATTTTATTTTCATGCAATTAGCAGACATTGACAGCGCGCCCATTGAGGCATCACTTACTTGCACTACAGATCCCACAAGGCCTACACTGGCCACGCCTACCTGGGAGGGGATTTGCTGAGATATAAGTGCAAAGTACAGCGCCGTGCAGACATGCTGATAATTCGCCGCTGAGGAAGGGAGTTCAAAACCTGAAACGCGTCCGGCGTATCATTGTGTGACTTTGATTCATGAAAGCGCTGTGCCAGCAAGTTGCCTGATTGAATAAAAGAGCTGATTCCAGTACTTTCTGTGGCCTCCGTCAAATTTGTGGTTTCCTGTTCGTTGGATGTAATTACGGCTTGCCCAAAGTCGTGTATGGAGGCCCTTCGCTGTGCGGACCCGCTCTGACATTACCTGAATGTCGGGACTGAGGGAGAAAGTCGAACATGTGCCTCTACAGGGAGCTGCCTGTTCGAGCTCAGAAGGCAACTACAAAGCACGGCGTCAGCCTCTCAGAATGCAAGTCAGCCCACTTGGGATTTTATTTTCATGCAATTAGCAGACATTGACAGCGCGCCCATTGAGGCATCACTTACTTGCACTACAGATCCCACAAGGCCTACACTGGCCACGCCTACCTGGGAGGGGATTTGCTGAGATATAAGTGCAAAGTACAGCGCCGTGCAGACATGCTGATAATTCGCCGCTGAGGAAGGGAGTTCAAAACCTGAAACGCGTCCGGCGTATCATTGTGTGACTTTGATTCATGAAAGCGCTGTGCCAGCAAGTTGCCTGATTGAATAAAAGAGCTGATTCCAGTACTTTCTGTGGCCTCCGTCAAATTTGTGGTTTCCTGTTCGTTGGATGTAATTACGGCTTGCCCAAAGTCGTGTATGGAGGCCCTTCGCTGTGCGGACCCGCTCTGACATTACCTGAATGTCGGGACTGAGGGAGAAAGTCGAACATGTGCCTCTACAGGGAGCTGCCTGTTCGAGCTCAGAAGGCAACTACAAAGCACGGCGTCAGCCTCTCAGAATGCAAGTCAGCCCACTTGGGATTTTATTTTCATGCAATTAGCAGACATTGACAGCGCGCCCATTGAGGCATCACTTACTTGCACTACAGATCCCACAA
The DNA here is from genome assembly GCF_964261635.1 of Lissotriton helveticus. Classification (NCBI taxonomy): domain Eukaryota; kingdom Metazoa; phylum Chordata; class Amphibia; order Caudata; family Salamandridae; genus Lissotriton; species Lissotriton helveticus. Next base: position 180,987,668 of record NC_136063.1, read on the forward strand.
GGCCTACACTGGCCACGCCTACCTGGGAGGGGATTTGCTGAGATATAAGTGCAAAGTACAGCGCCGTGCAGACATGCTGATAATTCGCCGCTGAGGAAGGGAGTTCAAAACCTGAAACGCGTCCGGCGTATCATTGTGTGACTTTGATTCATGAAAGCGCTGTGCCAGCAAGTTGCCTGATTGAATAAAAGAGCTGATTCCAGTACTTTCTGTGGCCTCCGTCAAATTTGTGGTTTCCTGTTCGTTGGATATATATATATATATATATATATATATATATGTCCAACAAGGTAACAATATCTTGTACGCTCCCAGGAACCACAAACACATTCCAGGAGTATTAAATCTTCGGTTTATTCACACAACGCGTTTCGGCGACTTGCCTTGATCACGTGTGATGAGGTAGTGTGAGTGAGAGTGCTATTTTAAATAAAGTTACATACATCGAAATCAAGGTAGGACATACAAATGTATAACATAACATGTCGGCCATCTTGTAACGATACTTTGTACATATTGCAATGTGGGTTTTCACACAATGTGGCAAATATATGAGACATTGACGTTAGCAAATGCAACCCTGGTTGTATGCATTTTAACATCTATCCCAACATATAATACTATCATATGTAGGAAACCAAGCACATATATTCTCAGCATCGCGTGGTATTCATCCGCTGTTGGAGACATAGCAAACTTGAAAATAATCAATGTCTGACAAACGATGGTTTCTTAACGATAGGTATGATATATGAATTCATAGGACTATACGCCCACCAAACCATTTTGAAAACTTTCACCATGCATACATATGCTATCAAATCACGCAGCTAAAAATTATTGACAAGTGTCAAAAATTCAATGCGGATAAAGAAACCAATATCGACATAAGATTTAATACTCCTGGATTGTGTTTGTGGTTCCTGAGAGCGTACAAGATATTGTTACCTTGTTGGACATAGTAATTACCGGTTGCTTCACCGGAGCGTACGCCTCTTTTCTATGGGTCACAGCGTTGCAGCAGAAGTGACTTTGATTGGATATTGAATTGAGCAACGTACCTTGTCCGGCCGGTACTCGTGTGATGCGAGGAGAAAATTGAGGGAGTAGCGGTGAATCAAGACCTCAACCCCCGAAGCGACCGTTTCCCAGGTAAGCCCACGGTACACTTTCCGTCCCTAGCGGCGGGACAGCACGAGCTGAGATTGCAGAATCCGGGTTGTGTTCGTCTGACCGCGGGGCAGCGGGAGTGGGTGGAAACTACCTGAGCGAAGTGTGTTGCAGTGTGAATAACGCGGTGGAATGATCAGTGGCAGTTTTCGAAAGTTCGCGGGTGAATATTACTGCTATTAAACACATGAATAGTGATCCCCGACATAATACCTGTTTATTATCGTAACTTTACTGCGATCACGAAGATTATCCAAGAAGATACGCGTTTTTTTACCGGCAAAAATAACTCTTGATTTTCACAAGAGGGGAACTACCACAGTCCAGGAAATTCTACTAGTCTTCGGGGGCACTGAACATGGAAGAAGAGGCCAACAGACGGGCTGCTGCACAGGCTCTGTTCAGCAGAAAACCAGGTGGCAATGCAAATTCCAACAAGACCACTGGTATTAATGTGACTACTAATACCATGGAGGATAATCTGAAAAAATTAGAAAAACTGCGACGTGCGGAAATATCGAAATGGTGGGAAGCGATTTCCCTACAAAACTATGTGTACCAATCGATGGTACCTAGAGGATTGAGGATTTTTATCACTCCAACCTACGAGTCACCTAACCCCAACATGTTACAAGACTGGTCAAATCACTCTGCTAAAAGTTCAAAGATAATGATGGAAATCCTCATCAAACAGGCATGGGAGGATAGAGAAGAGCTATTGAAGCAGATTAAAATCATTATGGACGAGATAGAATCGTCGGTGGATGAATCCACTATGAAAAAATTATTGGAACAAATGAAAGAACGATTGACCAAGCATGAGGAAGATATCAAATTGAGAAAACAACGCAAGATGAATAGAGACTATGCTGACTACGAGAGTGGAAGAATCCTCACCTTTAGTAAAAAATATGACCATCTGTACAGAGCGGAAAGAGCAGAAAAAAATGACAAAGTCGGAGCGGCAGCCTCTAATATATCGATGGAGATTCCAGTAATAAGTGATACTGACTCGGATGCCTCACAAGAACTAGCAGCAGGACCTATGCCTAAACAGGTGAATTTTTTAGACGAGTTCAGAGTAATGCAAAAAGAACGACAAAAGACAAGAACAGATACCCCACAGAAACCAAGGTGGAGAGGTCGGGGACGAGGCAGAGGCCAAACATCGCAACAACAACAATAAAGAAACGAAGAAACCGCAAGAAACTACTTCAACAACGCTGGGAACACAGACAGAGGAAAGGGAGCCATGGGAAAACGTGTAACTCGCTCCAACAAGGCAAACTGATGGATGCGGAAATGGTAAATCGAACAGTGATTAATCTTTCTAATAGACCTTTCAGTGAATTAGAAATAACGCACTTTATGCTTAGGCCTTTCTTTTTGTCCTATAGCTAATTTTAATTTCACTGAGACACGTATAGATCTTTTTAAATTTGTGCGGAAAATCAAATTGAAAAAATGGCACAAACTTAAAAGATTGGGACATGGACCCTATACGAATCAATCGCAGAAAAACAGCTTCAACGACTTTACTGTAGGAGACGTTGATAGTCTCTTAGCGATTGCCGAATTAGATGAGCCATCTGAATGGGATAATACACAGCCAGCATCAATGGATACACTTAGAGATGCAGGTTTTGAGATGGGAGCAGCCACTACTACTGATTTCAAAATACGCTCCACATTTATGCCCTCACTCCCCCATGACAATATAGATACTTTTCATGAGTGTATTGTCAAAGATCTGATTAAACTGAGAACGCAACAGGGAGGTAGAAACTATTCTAAGGCAAAGACTCCCAACAATCTGACATCCAAACAAAGACAAGCCCTCAAATCTCTGCAGGAAGATCCCTCTATTGTCATACGCCCTGCAGATAAGGGGGGAAATATTGTGATCCTCAATAGGAATGATTATATTTCTGAAGCAATGCGCCAATTAGGTGACAATAAATTCTATGTGCAAATAATGAGATCCACCTATAGTACAAGTATATTGGAAATTTGGGACAAACTCATCATGTGGAGAGATCAAGGATTGCTCACATGGGAGGAATATTGTTACCTGAAAAAGGATCACCCGATTTTGCCCATACTGTACTTGTTACCAAAACTTCACAAACATAAGACACAACCCCCTGGTCGTCCCATAGTCTCTTCTATAGGCAGTGTATGTGAACACATTTCAAAATATGTAGATCACTTCCTTAGAGACTTTGTAGTGCAACTTCCTAGTTACTTACGGGACACCAAGGATTTTCTCAGTAAAATAGACAATTTGAAATGGGAGACTGATTTGAACTTCATGGTGCTTGATGTACACTCTCTGTACAACATAATTGACCACCAACAGGGACTTGAAGCATGCAAATTCTATTTACGTAACAGACCCTTGAGGTTTTACGAACATAATGTGATGATTATGTCCATGATTGATTTCTGTCTCAAAAATAATATTTTTACTTTTGATGGCGCCCTCTACCGGCAGATCAATGGGACTGCCATGGGTTCTTGCTTTGCTCCCAGTTTCGCTAATTTATTCATGGGATACTGGGAGCAGGAGATCCATGGCAGTCTCACCTTGAAAAAAGATTTCAGGAGGGTGGAGGTATGGCTCCGCTATATAGACGATTTATTTATTGTCTATAGGGGGAGCAAAAAGCAGGCCGAAACATTTGTTGATAACTTGAATATCAACAAATACAACATCAAACTGTCAGGAACTATCAGCAATACTATTGTCGAGTACCTAGATGTTAGACTCGAGATTAAAGACAATCTAATCTGTACTTCCCTTTTCCGCAAAGAGACAGCTGGAAACCGTGTGCTGCATGCCCTCAGCAGTCACCCAGAGGTGCTTAAATGGAGCATACCTTATGGAGAGCTGCTGAGGGCTAAAAGAAACTGCAACACGACTGATGCATACAATACAGAGAGGGATAATATAGCAGACAGATTTAAGGAAAGAGGATATCCTCACTGGGTTATCAAACGTGCAATGGAAAGGGCCGAAAAAGTGGACAGAAAACAAACACTGGCTAATCAAGAAACTAAAACTGATGAAGTGGAGGACACTACAAGAGTGATACTGACCTTCAATGGTAAATCTGAAGGGGTTAAAAAAGTCATTGCCAAACATTGGGATATCTTAAGACATGATAATATCATAAGCAGTGAAGTACAGAAACGTCCTAGTATCACGTATAGACGTAACCTTAATATCAGGGATCTAGTTGCTAGAAATGATGTCACGCAGTATCAAGACAATACTGAGCATGGTCTACAGGGATTCTATCCGTGCAGTCACTGCAAAGCTTGCAGCAACAGCACATACAAAAGTGAGCTTATATACAATGGAGTAAAGAGAAGGATTACACAATTTCTAACTTGTAGTACCAGCTACGTTGTATATATTATAGAATGTCCCTGCCATCTATGGTATATAGGGAGTACCAAGTGCAGTGCCAAGAAACGAGTACTCGAACACCGTAGGGCGATTGTCAACCAGGACCCTAAGTACCCGGTGGCACGGCATTTTAAGGACAAGCATTACTCTGATGCTAACTTATTCAATCAATCAATCAATCATGGACATTTATATAGCGCACTACTTACCCGGAGGGTCTCAAGGCGCTTGGGGGGGGGGGGGTTGCTGCTACTGCTCGAACAGCCAGGTCTTGAGCTTCTTCCTGAAGGAGAGGTGGTCTTGGGTCAGGCGCAGGTCGGTCGGGAGGGAGTTCCAGGTCTTGGCGGCCAGGTGGGAGAAGGACCTTCCTCCTGTTGTCGATCTTCGGATGCGGGGGACGGCGGCGAGGGCGTGAATGGCTGATCGGAGGTGGCGTTTGGGAGCGTAGAAGTTGATGCGGTTGTTGAGGTAGCTTGAGTTATATGCTGATTGAACAAATCCAAGCTAGTCCAAGAGGAGGAGACAGACTGTTATCCCTCAGACAACATGAATCCAGGCATATAATCAATTTTCAGAGTAAATACCCGGGTGGTCTTAACTGGGATGAGGAATTAGCAGTGCATCTGAAAGAGGGCTCGTAGAGATAATATATTGATCTAGTTCTACCTCTTACCTGTGTTGTCCCGTCTAATTCTAAGCAGATACGCAATAATGGTACCAACATTGGCATATAGTGAATGTTTTTTATGTTATTCTTAGCTAAGATAACCATTATGCCTCTATGTACATGTTCAAAGTTGTGCTAGAACTATATTTTTTATTTATTTGGGTCTTTTGTGTATTTTCTTTTACAGGAGAACAGGCAGGGTTTCCCAGCATGAATTGATTCACCACCATGGGCACCCCATCCTGTCTCATCCATTCACCTCCACGGGCAATTTTATCCTGTTTTCGTAGGCACATAGGGATACGGTCAGCTTTATAATTTTTTTCATTTTCATTGTCAAGCACAAAAGAAGTTACTCGAATTCTAAGGTAGAGACCTTGAGACTGTCGGCTGGGCATATATTAATAATTTGGTTGGAGCCTTCCGATTGGTCATCTATGTGTTCTCATGCATATGAACTGGACTTCTGACACTTGTCAATTAGGTTCAAGTGCGATATTTAATTCCATGATATTGTAACGTGTTATTTTACGTTAATTTGTATTAAGCTGTAGACATGAAATACCCTAGTGGTATACAGATTATGTCGATATTGGTTTCTTAATCCGCATTGAATTTTTGATACTTGTCAATAATTTTTAGCTGCGTGATTTGATAGCATATGTATGCATGGTGAAAGTTTTCAAAATGGTTTGGTGGGCGTATAGTCCTATGAATTCATATATCATACCTAACGTTAAGAAACCATCGTTTGTCGGACATTGATTATTTTCAAGTTTGCTATGTCTCCAACAGCGGATGAATAACACGCGATGCTGAGAATATATGTGCTTGGTTTCCTACATATGATAGTATTATATGTTGGGATAGATGTTAAAATGCATACAACCAGGGTTGCATTGGCTAACGTCAATGTCTCATATATTTGCCACATTGTGTGAAAACCCACATTGCAATATGTGCAAAGTATCGTTACAAGATGGCCGACATGTTATGTTATACATTTGTATGCCCTACCTTGATTTCGATGTACGTAACTTTATTTAAAATAGCACTCTCACTCACACTACCTCATCACACATGATCAAGGCAAGTCGGCGAAACGCGTTGTGTGAATAAACCGAAGATTTAATACTCCTGGATTGTGTTTGAGGTTCCTGAGAGCGTACAAGATATTGTTACCTTGTTGGACATAGTAATTACCGGTTGCTTCACCGGAGCGTACGCCACTTTTCTATGGGTTACAGCGTTGCAGCAGAAGTGACTTTGTTTGGATATATATATATATATATATATAAATATATATATATATATATATTACGCTCAAGTTTGTCCAACAAACGGAACCTGACTCGTTTGCAGGCGGGTCCCACAGTCTCCCGCAGGGTCCTTTATTCAACAAGCACAGGCAGGTACAATTGGACGCGCCGAAGCCCAACGCGTTTCGGGGATTCTTCCCCTTGATCAAGGGCATGTTAAGTAGATTGACACCTGCACACAAAGTCACATGCATTTATTGTATCACGCCCACTGATGGGCTGCCTGGGATTTGTAGTGCTGCCATTACCCCACAGATGGGTTCCACTCCCTCGCCGAAGTTATAATCCTTAGCCAAAGCTCGAATGAGCCTCCAGTAGTGTCCGCTCAGATGCTCTTTAGATACCTGCAAACCTGCGTGGCTCCCCGAAATCATGAGAGCAACAGACCACCCCCTTATGGCAGCGATGCGGTCCCCCGACCTGGACTGGCCGGAAAATATTACGCTCAAGTTTGTCCAACAAACGGAACCTCACTCGTTTGCAGGCGGGTCCCACAGTCTCCCGCAGGGTCCTTTATTCAACAAGCACAGGCAGGTACAATTGGACGCGCCGAAGCCCAACGCGTTTCGGGGATTCTTCCCCTTGATCAAGGGCATGTTAAGTAGATTGACGCCTGCACACAAAGTCACATGCATTTATTGTATCACGCCCACTGATGGGCTGCCTGGGATTTGTAGTGCTGCCATTACCCCACAGATGGGTTCCACTCCCTCGGCGAAGTTATAATCCTTAGCCAAAGCTCGAATGAGCCTCCAGTAGTGTCCGCTCAGATGCTCTTTAGATACCTGCAAACCTGCGTGGCTCCCCGAAATCATGAGAGCAACAGACCACCCCTTATGGCAGCGGTGCGGTCCTCCGACCTGGACTGGCCGAAAAATATTACGCTCAAGTTTGTCCAACAAACGGAACCTCACTCGTTTGCAGGCGGGTCCCACAGTCTTCCACAGGGTCCTTTATTCAACAAGCACTGGCAGGTACAATTGGACGCGCCGAAGCCCAACGCGTTTCCGGGATTCTTCCCCTTGATCATGGGCATGTTAAGTAGATTGACGCCTGCACACAAAGTCACATGCATTTATTGTATCACGCCCACAGATGGGCTGCCTGGGATTTGTAGTGCTGCCATTACCCCAAAGATGGGTTCCACTCCCTCGGCGAAGTTGTAATCCATAGCCAAGCTCGAATGAGCCTCCAGTAGTGTGCGCTCAGATGCTCTTTAGATACCTGCAAACCTGCGTGGCTCCCCGAAATCATGAGAGCAACAGACCACCCCCTTATAGCAGCGGTGCGGTCCCCCGACCTGGACTGGCCGGAAAATATTACGCTCAAGTTTGTCCAACAAACGGAACCTCACTCGTTTGCAGGCGGGTCCCACAGTCTCCCGCAGGGTCCTTTATTCAACAAGCACAGGCAGGTACAATTGGACGCGCCGCAGCCCAACGCCTTTCGGGGATTCTTCCCCTTGATCACGGGCATGTTAAGTAGATTGACGCCTGCACACAAAGTCACATGCATTTATTGTATCACACCCACAGATGGGCTGCCTGGGATTTGTAGTGCTGCCATTACCCCACAGATGGGTTCCACTCCCTCGGCGAAGTTGTAATCCTTAGCCAAAGCTCGAATGAGCCTCCAGTAGTGTCCGCTCAGATGCTCTTTAGATACCTGCAAACCTGCGTGGCTCCCCGAAATCATGAGAGCAACAGACCACCCCCTTATGGCAGCGGTGTGGTCCCCCGACCTGGACTGGCCGGAAAATATTACGCTCAAGTTTGTCCAACAAACGTAACCGCACTCGTTTGCAGGTGGGTCCCACAGTCTCCCGCAGGGTCCTTTATTCAACAAGCACAGGCAGGTACAATTGGACGCGCCGAAGCCCAACGCGTTTCGGGGATTCTTCCCCTTGATCACGGGCATGTTAAGTAGATTGACGCCTGCACACAAAGTCACATGCATTTATTGTATCACGCCCACAGATGGGCTGCCTGGGATTTTTAGTGCTGCCATTACCCCACAGATGGGTTCCACTCCCTCGGCGAAGTTGTAATCCTTAGCCAAAGCTCGAATGAGCCTCCAGTAGTGTCCCCTCAGATGCTCTTTAGATACCTGCAAACCTGCGTGGCTCCCCGAAATCATGAGAGCAACAGACCACCCCCTTATGGCAGCGGTGCGGTCCCCCGACCTGGACTGGCCGGAAAATATTACGCTCAATTTGTCCAACAAACGGAACCTCACTCGTTTGCAGGCGGGTCCCACAGTCTCCCGCAGGGTCCTTTATTCAACAAGCACAGGCAGGTACAATTGGATGCGCCGAAGCCCAACGCGTTTCGGGGATTCTTCCCCTTGATCATGGGCATGTTAAGTAGATTGACGCCTGCACACAAAGTCACATGCATTTATTGTATCACGCCCACAGATGGGCTGCCTGGGATTTGTAGTGCTGCCATTACCCCAAAGATGGGTTCCACTCCCTCGGCGAAGTTGTAATCCTTAGCCAAAGCTCGAATGAGCCTCCAGTAGTGTGCGCTCAGATGCTCTTTAGATACCTGCAAACCTGCGTGGCTCCCCGAAATCATGAGAGCAACAGACCCCCCCCTTATAGCAGCAGTGCGGTCCCCCGACCTGGACTGGCCGGAAAATATTACGCTCAAGTTTGTCCAACAAACGGAACCTCACTTGTTTGCAGGCGGGTCCCACAGTCTCCCGCAGGGTCCTTTATTCAACAAGCACAGGCAGGTACAATTGGACGCGCCGCAGCCCAACGCGTTTCGGGGATTCTTCCCCTTGATCACGGGCATGTTAAGTAGATTGACGCCTGCACACAAAGTCACATGCATTTATTGTATCACACCCACAGATGGGCTGCCTGGGATTTTTAGTGCTGCCATTACCCCACAGATGGGTTCCACTCCCTCGGCGAAGTTGTAATCCTTAGCCAAAGCTCGAATGAGCCTCCAGTAGTGTCCGCTTAGATGCCCTTTAGATACCTGCAAACCTGCGTGGCTCCCCGAAATCATGAGAGCAACAGACCACCCCCTTATGGCAGCGGTGCGGTCCCCCGACCTGGACTGGCCGGAAAATATTACGCTCAAGTTTGTCCAACAAACGGAACCTCACTCATTTGCAGGCGGGTCCCACAGTCTCCCGCAGGTCGCCAGTAGGTAGTTATAGTTAGGATTGATTTCCATAGGGAATTCGCAACATTCTATTTGGAATAACTTTGGCGCCGGTTGAGGAATCAGCCTGAATGTTTTAGCAACTTTGCCTCGTGGCTCTCCACTCTTTTCCTGAAAGTTTGGGGGGGATTCGTCAAGCGGGGGCCGAGATAAAAGGGGGGTCCCAAAACGTGTTTTCCCCATGTTAATTTCCATAGGGCGGTCTGTTTCACTTGTAGCTCGAATGGCTGAATGGATTTGCACCAAACTTGGCAAAATTGTAGGGACTGGTAGCCCGATGTGCCTTTGCTATGTCTCAAGATATGTGCTCCAGAGGATTCTGAGTAATTTAGGTTAAAAAAATTTTATATATCTATAGCCGCGCCCCAGTACGCGTACCGGGGAGCGCTCCGGGCGCGCTACGCGACTTGCGCACGGCAAACTGATTGGTTCTTGGGTGTCTGTAAACATTCGAAACAGTCCGCAGCGGCCGCCATCTTGTGTCTCGGTAGGATCGAGACACAAGAGGTGGCAAAAAACAAAGGGGGAAATGACCAAAAGGGGGCAGGGTAGACCCCCCCTTGACCCCCCAGGTTTGATGTGGGGGCCATAAAATGGTCGCGCGGGGCAAACATTTTTTTTAATTTTTTTTCTATTTTCGCGGGGGGGGCGCCCGGTACGTGCACCGGGGAGCGGACCGGGGAGCGTACTACGGGGAAAACAGAGTGAAACAGGAAAATAATAATTCAAAGTGATTAGAGGTAGGGTAGCTCTGCATAGAGTTGCTGTGTTGTTTGGGTGTTTTAAGTACCAACATGTAGGTACCAATGTTGAGTCTTAAATTTAATGTACACCGTTTCCTCTGTAGATATCTTGCATGTTGTTACAGAAGTTATTGTGCTATATGGAATCCATATCATAGTCTGTCAGGAAAGCAGAAAGAACATGGAGGCAGGAGATGAAAAGAGATGTCAAATACACATTGGAGATAATATAGTGGGAGAAAGGAAGTATCTATGAGCAAAATGACTATGTAACACAAAAAAGTTGCACAGTATACTATAAGTCTGACTTTACATTATAATCAATTTGGTACTAGTTTTAGAATTACATATAAAAATGAATAATGTCTCAAACAATTTTCGAATTATTAAATATAAATTTATTTTTGAGATTCATTTTCCAAATTAAATATAACGTCTAACATTTGAGTGTCCGAAATGTCCTCATTTTGAATGGACATAACTTCTGACATTTGAGTGTCGGAAATGTCCTCATTTTGAAGGAGGAAATCCACAGATTCTACACATTGTAGAAGTTCATGGTCTCGTGATTCGTCCATGAATTCAATGTCATTTGGTTCAATGTTTTCTTATTGTTGTTTGCAAGGACAATTTCAAATGAAACTTTTTGTTCTCCTTCCATTTTGGCAGAAATTTGCATGAAAAAAATATATATCAGTAGAGATAGGGCACAGTTGGGTTTAAGTTTAGATAGGTAGTTTTTAACAGTGAATTTATCTTTGGGCAGTGTATGGTATCAGACTGGAAGTAGAAATATAAAAAAGTGTATGTGATGAAACCTAAGTAAATTCATAATTATACAAGACAAGCCTAAATCCATCCATAACTATAACAGAGAAGTCTATCTAAATCTATAAGTATTACAGAGGGATAGTATATAACTATCAGAAAAAGTTTTCCATATTAACTTTAAGTGCACAATATACTTCAGTTTTCAAAATAACAACTTACCTTTAAAAAGAAGTTGAAGTTATTATTGAAAATCCTTTTGAAATGTACACCAGGAAGTGGTAGTCAAAATGGCTGTGTTTCCCTCTCTTTCTTTATATATATTCATGTACATAACCAATCAAATGTCAGGGAAAAAAAGTAGAAAATGAAAGTAACATTTTAATTGGTTGTCAATTCTAATACTTCAGATGTGTTTTTGTGAAGTAATTTACCTCAGGATATTTAGAGGTCTACAGGCTAAATGGCTCAATGGAATTCCATCAAATTTGGGAAAATGGTAGGGATTGGTATGTAGTATGAGCTATTCTATATTTGGTGAAAGTGTCTCCAGTTGTTTTTATGTAAATTACCTTTTAACATTTTCTGGGAGCGCTTCCCGGCAGCGCTACGGGAGTCCTCCATTTTGTGTTTCGGTAGATTTGAGACTGAAAATGGTGGACAAACAACGTTGGGAATGGGTATAAGGGGGCACGGTAGGCACTCCCTGACCCCCTAGGTTTTCTGAGGGGGGCTTAGGAGGCCCATATAGGCGGAAAAAAAATATATATATTTTTAAATTTTCGCGGTGGGAGCGTCTGGTACGCGCACCTGGGAGCGTACCGGGGAGCGTACTTTGGTGAAAAATCAGAGGTAGGGTAGCTCTAAAAAGAGCTTTTGGGTTCTGTGGCTGATTTAGGTACCTACAAGTAGGTACCAATGGACAGTCTTAAATTCAGGAGGATTATTCTATTCCCCTCATCTGAGAAGTGCACATCATCACCTCTGTAAATAGTGAGTCTCAAAAACATGTACAAATGTTTTTCGGTCGCAAAACACTTGCAATTACCACCTACTTCAAGTAGATGGTAATGCATTCGTAAATGGGAAGGGGTCCCCAGGGGACCCCTTTCCCTTTGCAAATGGAGGCAGGCAGAGGTCCCAGGGACCTCTGCCTGCCCTTAAAAAATAAAACTAAAACGTTTCATTTTCATTTTTTTTTTTAAATGCATGGTAAACGGGCTGCCTTTTTAAAAAAAAACTGCTTTATTTAAAAGCAGTCTCAGACGTGGTGGCCTGCTGAGCCCAGCAGGCCACCATCCCTGGGAGGGCGAGCATTCCCAATGGGCCCGCAAATTGCGAGAGGCTCATTAATATTACTGAGCCCCGCAATTTGCGACCCCATTGAGAATCTCAAACAGTGTTAAACACACTGTTGTACATTTCATTTAGTGACTCGCAATTTGCAACTCGGATTATCAGTCTGAGTGAAGCACAACTCCGGCGGTGCTTGGTTACAGCAATACATTTTTTTTACACAGAGGTACGATTGTTTGCATGGTTCACGACCCGCTAACAAAGGCTTGACGGACCGTCGCAGGCTAGCGAGTTGCACTATGAATAATTCAGGTTGAGAAAAGAAAATATGAAGTGAGTACAGATGAGATTACGTCAAACACATGAATACACTTTTAGTATACAATAAATTCAGTTGTGAATATGGATTAAAATGTATTTATTTATTTATTTAAAACATTTATAAAGCGCGGCTGTCACCTTGCAGGTATCCTGGCGCTGGGAACGTATATATTTGAAATAATTATTCAATGATGCAGTGCTTTGAAGCAAAGTTTATTATGTAATATGAGTAAAGATATTATAAACAAAGTAATCGGCATAGTTTCTAGCCCATACAACATAAATGGTGGAAGTATAGTATGATGCAAAATGAATAAGGTTTAAAAAAACATATTGTACAGCCTGCTAACCAAATATATTAAATTATATTAAATGTAAGAAGGTGTCTTTTGATTTTAAGTTCAGTAATCAAATATGAAAATGCTAGTGGTTAGACATCACCTCAATAACAGTTAGATCTCTGCATATGAAGCACTATCAAGTTTGATGTATGGTATTGTGTACGGAAATAAATAATGCGCTAAAAGCGAGAATTTGGGTGGAGGTGCATGTATGTTATCTGCAGGGACGTTCGATAATCAGTGTTCAGAACAACTACTGTATTGAGATAATTTTTTTAAAGGTTTCAGTACTCGATGTCACATACAGCTCGATAAGCAAGGGTAATATCAGTGTAATCACATACTTTTAAGTTATGAATCAAAAATAGTTCACTAGGCAGAAAACAAAAGCAGCACATGTGTGTGAGGCGGAAATAAGGAGAGAAAGGGAAAATGACGTTTAACCATATAAAAAGTAATTGTAACTATACACATTTATCACGGTACATTTAACCATATTTTACCAAGCCTTGTTTCGAAAATGTTTCAAATAAGATAAGATAACATAAGCGAGTGATTTGTTGAAATTAGAGCACCATGAAATGTTTTGAACGAAATCGAGTAGGTGAGGAAAAAAAATTAAATGCACATAAAACAGGAAAATCTCACCAGCACGAAATTGCAATGTCCACTGTTAGTAAAGCCAATAGTTCTGTTTATATAAAAAAAAAATAGAAAAAATAATATGAAAAATTAGGAGGGAAAAAAAACAGTTAAGACGTCAATGGCTTGCATAACAGTCATCCTTCCATTGAAAAGGCGAAGTAAGTGGCAACTGCTTCTAAAAGGAAGTCATTGTTATCGTCCGAAAACAAGTCAGCCATCCAATTGAAAAGAGGAAATGAACATACATGCTCTTCAATTACCGGAGTCTCTAGTACCATCAGAGGACAACTCTGTGACTTTTCAATGTAGCTGTGTGCCAAGAAATGTTGCGCTGCTGCAAATATATTCCAATGACCCAGGGTAGAATTCAGTCGTTGGGGATTACTCATGTTGTTTTAGGCGGGGATTTCAACACTGCACTTCGCCCCAACATGGACAGATCTCACCCGCAGGCGGCGCACTACACGCATACTCAGCGAGCCCTCTCAAATCTTGTAGAAGACTACCGCTTGATAGACGTCTGGAGACACATACACCCTAAGCACACTCAGGGCACTCACTGTTCAGCGGTACACTCCACCTGGGCGCGTTTAGACTATATCTTCTGCACTGCTGGTCTAGTCACCTGGTTGGTTGGGGCAGCCCACCTGGCTTGTACCTTCTCCGACCATTCCCCAGTGTTGCTGACACTCCGTGTCCCACATGATGCCTCTCCATACCTTAATTGGCGCCTAAACCCCGCACATCTCACTGACTCGGCCTTTAGGACAGAACTTGAACAGGACATCAAGGATTTCTTTGATCGCAACATAAACTCGGTGTCCAGCATTACAACGGTCTGGGAGGCCTTTAAGGTTACTGTCAGGGGATGGTGCATCGCTAAGGGGGGTGGTGTCCTCAAATCTCTTAGGGGTGAGTTGCGTAAACTTGAATTAGAACTGAAGCAGCTCGAAAAAGATGTAGCCAGGACCACGCATAACCATGCAGCTAGGGCTCAGCTTCGCGAGAAACTCAATGAATACTCGGAGTTGTCGGAGAAGGAGTGTAAGTTCCGAGGGAAGCCACACAGTGCCCGCAGATACGGTGAGGGTGATAGGCCAGGCAAAGCGCTTGCATCCTCGGCGAACCCCCCTAGATTCCACAACTATGTCACTACATTATTGGACGAACATAATACACCCCACTGTGGGTTATCGGATCAGCTCCGGATACTGACTGACCACTACTCCACACTCTACACTTCACAGAGGTCTGCTCCAATAAATCTTGACGCCTATCTAGACGACACTGCGCTTGCGTGGTTGGGCCCTTCTCAACAAAAATTCCTACATCACATACTTGAATTAGATGAAATCACAGACGCTATAATGTCCATGAAATCGGGAAAAGCCCCGGGGTCGGACGGGCTGCCAATTGACTTTTATAAGGCCTATATGCACATCCTTGCCCCTATACTACAACAGGTATACTACACAGCTCTAGAGGAGGGCATCCTACCAACCACAATGCGGGAAGCCCTCATAACATCATTGCTGAAGCCTGGCAAGCCGCCGGAGTCCTGCGACTCTTACAGGTCCCTTTCCCTATTAAACTCCGACATAAAAATACTAGCGAAAGTGCTCGCAACGCGCCTAAATCTACTGATGGAACGACTGGTGTTACCTGATCAGGCGGGCTTTGTCCCTAACCGCGCTACATCCCATAATTTGCGCACACTTCAGGCAGTAATACAGGACATTACCCCCACATGTGAAGCAGCCGCCGTTTTCCTAGATGCCACCAAAGCTTTTGATTCGCTGGAGTGGGATTATTTACTTGCGCTACTCGAACGGATGGGGTTTCCTTTTAGTTTCTTAGACTGGATTCGCCTACTATATTGTCAGCCGACTGCTTCTGTACTACTGAATGGCTCCCGTTCTCCCCCCTTCGAGATCCATCGTGGAACACGACAGGGATGCCCATTGTCCCCGGTCCTGTTTGCGATAGCAATAGAACCTTTGGCTGCCAAGCTGCGACAGCACCACAACCACCGCTCCCTTATATACCCGGAAAGGCAACTGCTTATTGCACTGTATGCTGACGATATGACACTTTACGTGCATAAACCTAAGGAAAACCTTAACCCCTTACTACGCGAGATTACCAAATTCGGGGGCTTCGCTGGGATACAAATAAATTGGTCGAAATCAGCCCTATTCCCGCTCACTGACATCACCACGCAATTCCCCCTGGACTACCCCCTTATTTGGGAGGCGGAGGAAGTCAAATACTTAGGTATAAATGTAACCAGACACCGTGACACTATTATCAGAGCTAATTACGGCACGGTTCTAGACAAGCTGACTGAGAAAGTCACCAGATGGATCCATTTACCACTGTCAATGGCAGGACGCATTTCCCTGATCAAAATGGTAGTATTACCTAAACTGTTGTACCTTTTCATCAACATTCCATATACTCCAGGCCCCCACTTTTTCCGCTCCCTTACCTCACAAATGTCAAGGCTGATATGGGGTGGTAAACAACCACGGATAGGTATGAGAACGCTAACGCTCCCATATCATCAGGGGGGATTCGATGTTCCCAATTTCAGGAGATACTACGACTGTGCGCAAGCTCACTTTGCTGCGTACTGGCTGCATCCCCCCCCTTTATGGCACACCTGGCAGTCGAAGACGGCTATATGAGGCCGGCTCAACCAGCGGGTTACCTCTACTCTGACTCTAAAATTACAGACCGGGATCCCACCACGGTTGATTGTACGGTGCTTGCCTGGAGGCGCTTAGCGACCGCTTTGGGTACTCAGTTTTTATACTCGCCCCTAATGACACTGGCGCACGATCCGCGACTCCGCATCACTTGCGAGGAGATAGGTCGTAAAATGCTCACAAGGTTAGCACTCCACACGTGGGGAGACTTGTATCTTCAAGGCACTTTCCGAACATCGGCACAATTCTTTGGCGATGACCCCCCATCCGTGATGGACACATTTTTGTATGTGCGGCTAAGACAGAATGTAAGGGCAATCACCCCTTCCTTCCCAGACGAGCCGGACACGGTACAACCCCTCCATTCTCTACTTCAATCAGACGCGCCAAAACATATTGTTTCTATGCTTTATAAACACACGCAGGCGTCGCCATCTCCGCCCTCCCTCAGAGCGAGACGCGACTGGGACTGTGACCTTGACACCCAAATGTCGGATGAACAGTGGGAGGAGAGCTGTACACACACCATTGCAGTGACGGGTAACACACGCCTTCGACTCATACACTATAAGTTCTTGCATAGACTTTACTATACGCCGGCCAAACTGCATCGTTTCCGACTCCGGGACGATGACAGATGTGCTCGTTGTGGCGCCGAAGGTGCGGATTTCTTCCATCTCGCATGGACGTGCCGCGGAGTGGCGGCTTACTGGGAGGAAGTATTCGAGGCTATGTCAGACATGGTAGGGATCAATGTGTCACCTTGTCCATGAGTTGCATTGCTGGGGCAGGCGTGCCCTGCGTTGCAGCCACACCGTAAATTTTTTGCTTTAGGCATGCTCCTAGCGAAGCGTCAAGTAGCATGCCGCTGGGGACGTGGACGGTCGCCCAAGTTTAAGGATTGGCTCACGACAATGTCCACCTGGCAGGACCAACTGCATAACTATGCGGAGCTCCTACCCCATAAATCAAGGCCCAAGGACGTATGGGGTCCGCTTACTACATACCTTCTGCGCCTTCATGCCGCTACACCTCCGGAAACAGATGCGCCAGATCAGGGAGATACTCCAGCAACACCGCACATTGCACCTCATAACTAATGCACAACACTAACGCAACTATCTTCCCTTACTGATCTTACCCGCGACTTATGCTACTAACTGTGGCCTAGGCCCGTGGACCCACTCGTGCCATATACCATAGCGCCCGGAGTGCCCGCAGGGTACGGACTGCCTGCATCTCACTCCTTCCTTATAGGTTGACCACGCAGCGTACCACGACATTCCGCATAGTCTAGTCGTCACACATGCCTCTCCTGCGACACCAGACGAGTGCGGAACTAGCAGACATGCTCATGGCCAAGTCCCACCTTCTAGCTACTGAGCTTTCAGCCTCACCTCCCCCAACTCCTCCTCCTCCCAGAGTCATACACCCCTCCACGGGAAATAGGGGCCTCGACGGGGAGTCCTCCGGACCGGGGTATGGTACTCAGAACAGGCTCGTTCTCGCGCCTGGAGGCTCCTCTTCTCTCCTCACCATACGGTGGAGCGGGTACATGGAGGAATGATCAGATACACTAGACCCACCAGGTATTGGACCATATTCTTGTGTTGTAGTTGATTGTTGATAAATTAAAATAGCAACAAAAAATCTGAAAACCTCACGCATTCATTGTTTTGACTGTCGTTCTCTTCAACATTATGGAATGCTTCCTAACATAGCTCCCTATAATCATCAACGCGGCCGGCCCGGACATGTTGTAGGCGGCCTGCTGTGTCAGACATAACACCCTCAATACTGCTTTGTTTTATTTTTGTGTACTGGGGTCACTGTGAAAGCTGCCGGCCTGCAACTTGCAGGTTGTAGGCAAAACAGCTGTGTAATTAACAAAATGCCTCAATAAAGGTTTTCCAAAAAAAAAAAAATATATATATATATATATATATTCCAATGACCCAGAACTCCATGTATCGCTGCAAAGGCCATAATCCCTCCGTCGGAACAAAGCTGTTCGTGATCAATTAACGGATTCATGAGATGATTGTAATTCACTTCAGGAGATACCGAGTTGCAGAGACATAAGTCCAGGGCCCACATGAAATCACAGCTCAGGCAATGAAATACAGGCTGCACACAGGTGAAATAGGAAAATTGAAATGATAATCCATATGATGCACTCAAAGTCGCGAGTGGCAGAATGCCATACTGGTCAAGCATCCTGTGGCGAAACAGTTCTAAGTGTTTCAGCTCGTTTGCGAAGGCAGGACGGACATCCATTTTGTAATAAAGAAAATAGGAGCTAAAAAGTAGCAGCTGCTGGTAGTAGATCTGGAAGTTCAGATACATAGGTCAGAGAATATGGAGTGAAGGATAGCAGAATGTCTTTAAATAATTTGAATGCAAAAAAATCAGCAAACCATTGGTTAGTAGTTGCAAAAAAAATAGCCCAGATGCGAAGTGGAGGACCGTTAAAGATTATGGGAGTCACCTCAGAAAATTGTAAAGGAAGGTCACTATTTAATTAGGTATGCAGTTTTCTGCGAGTGTTAGCTAAGTGAATGAGATATGTTTCTGAACAGATGCTCGGGTAACTTCATTTTGTGACAATAAGGCTGTTGTTCAAGTCTTAGGATGGAACTTTGAATTCAAGGTCGGATTTCGCGGCCAGCTGGAAACATCAAGGTTCCTATGCGGGGGTGGATAAACTACATTTTTATAGAGAGGCATATGTAGAGTGACTTTTACAGAGTAAGGCTTGTCGTTTAAAAACTCATAGTAATTCTCATTCTTTGTAAATAAACAAGCACTGTTGAGCAATAAGGTAAAAGTCGGCATTATAGCAGGCACCAGTGTACCTTTGTGAACACATGCAATATTACAGCGCTTCCTGTTAAATAAGTGATGCCATTGGTAGTGCCTGGATGTGAAGGACTAATTCCATGTTTCAGTACGCTCATATCTATACAAATATAATATTTTGCCGTCTCTAAGGTAATATTAAGTAAAAGGGAGCAACTTGGTTTCATGTTACTAAGATGTACTGAGCCGGTGGTATGTATTTCTGTGAAAAAAATCTGTGGAACTTAAACATTGAAAAAGCGCGAAAGATAGAGTAATTAATTCATAGATTAAGCATGTTGGAGGTGCAGCTTCTGACTAAAAAGGGTAAAGTGTGTAAACGTTGAATGTGGAACACCGAAAAAGAATCGTGGGTGATGGAAAGGAAACGTGGTTTGAAAATAAGAAATAAAGGTGGGAAGGGAGAGGTGACATGAAAATAGTTTCAGGGCTTTAAGTTTGCCGGGTGTTTTCGGGTGTCAGTAGAGGCACTTTCTTAACGCTAGGTTAAATCGTGTTCATCCTGTAGCTCTCTTTCTCTTAACATTACTCTCTTTGTGTTCTTCCCTCATGCTAAGTCCTTCATTAATTTTTTTTTTAGGTTTTTTTTGGGGTGCGCTCCCCGGTACGTGCCCCAGTGCACGTACCGGTAGCGTACCCTGCTGAAAAAAGATTGACACAGATTCATTAAAAATATAGGTTTATTTTTATAAAGGAAAGGTAGTTCTAAAAAGAACTGTTTTTTTTTTCTTTTTGTTGTTTTATATTTATTTTATGTTTTTTTGAACATTTTGTACTTTTTTGGCTTTTCTGAACACTTTTATATATTTTTTTATTTTTTTATGGGGATAAACAAAAAACAGGGAATTGTAAATGGCTCAACTGGAGCATAAAAAAAAATCAGGAAAAATTAGGGTTTCAATGGAGAGTTATGGTAATCACCAGCAACCATGATAAGTTCGATGCTTTGCTCACCATAGCAAAGTAACTTGTTGCAATATCTGCATAAAATTTTGTAATCATTAAACTTAGGTTGGATAGTAGCCAATGTGTCTCTTGCTCCCGAACCCGATGGAGTGGGTTGTTTTGATGTTGAGCGTCCAGACGTTGATGGGGGTAGTTTACTGCAGAGGTCCCTTACCTCTGCAGTAGAGTAGTTGTTTGGATGTGCAGGTGTCATGTGGCGAATCATCGTGTGATTCCCGAAGGAATACTTTTTGTTAGGGTTCCCTCTGGATAGCTCAGCACCACAAATTAAACAAGTCACCTTTGCTACGTTGACTTTTCTAAAACCCCTTGGGAGTTTGTAGAACTGCCATATAAAGTGTTCTTTGGGTTTGTAGGGCTGTTTATCTTCCGGCAGGAGCTCCATTCTCTGTGACTCTTCTTCATCATGCTCCTCCTCTTCATCTTGACCACCAACGTAATTTTCTGGTGGTCTTTTAGATGGTGGTGGTGGTGGTGGTGGACCAGATGCTCCAGCTAGTGATACTACTGTAGCCATTTTCTGAGATAGAACTCGAAACAGGTCTTCCTCAGTCAAAGGACAAAGTCAGAATAATGAAAAAAGGAGGGGGCTTTCATCATTTGGAAAACAAAAGTGTTC
This sequence comes from Lissotriton helveticus, assembly GCF_964261635.1. Classification (NCBI taxonomy): domain Eukaryota; kingdom Metazoa; phylum Chordata; class Amphibia; order Caudata; family Salamandridae; genus Lissotriton; species Lissotriton helveticus. Next base: position 181,008,678 of record NC_136063.1, read on the forward strand.
TGGACCAATGAAAAGTGTTCTTTTCAAGTCACATGATCCAAGCTTTCATCATTTGGAAACCAAAACTGATCTGCCCCAATGAAAAGTGTTATTTTCAGATCACATGACCCGACGCACTTCGCTATGCGCCCCGGGGCGCACCCCAGGACGCACCTCGGGGCGCATCGCGTAAGCGAGTCGAGACGTTGCGCGATCGTATGCGATCGCGTGCTTCCGGGTGCGCTTACGTAGTGCGTCATATGACGCATCACGCGACGACGCGAAACATCATGATGTTGTTTTCGTTCGCGGGAATAGCGCTCCCGGGACGCTCCCCTGTACACGCCGCGGAGCGCTTCGTAACATTGCGCTTACCCGTACGTTTACCGGTACACGCCTCGGGAGCGCCCGGGGGCAAACATTAAAAAAAACTTATTTACACAATTTAAAATTTGTTACAAAAATTATTACTTTTTATACCTACAGATATTTGCTTTTAAAAAACCTATGAAATTCACTGAAAAAACTATAGGTTTCACACCAGTTATAGTTAGGAATTAGAATTTAAAAAACCTAATAAATTCACTGAAAAAACCATAGGTTTTACACCAGTAATAGTTAGCTGAAAGTTTTACTCGCATAAAACCATTGAAATTCCCACGTTATAGTTAGTTGGACTCACTATAACTTGCGCGTGCAATGCACTGCTGATGACGTCACATATTACATCACTCATGACATGGTCAGTGACATCACTCATTCAGGGCAATACAGACACTGCTTAACACTCAAACTGCCCATTCAGGGCATAAAATTCAACGAAGAAATGATATAATTTAGTTTGACTTTTTTCGTTATGTTCCAAGCTATCATTAATTGTGGTATATTATCAATTTGCTGTCACATTGTTTTTTAAATTGAGTCTTGCACGAGAGCACTTTATTTTGAAACGCCAGATAAAAAGACACTAACCATGGAAATGATGAAACACACTATAAGATGGCGACCATTTTGGTAATATGACGAAAGTATACCGTTTTCTATGTTGTTGAATCGCAGTGTGAGTTGGTCTTTAAAATGGTGTTAGTACTAACACGCAAATTGACACTGACGAAGCTTGTTTCAAGCGAAACGCGTCTGTTAAGGGTGAGGGGGTCGCAATAAATATCTACAAACCGGAGACCTGTGTGCTAGCCTGTTTTTCAGCCCTACTGGAGTGAAACCGTGTTCGAATATATACATATATATATATATATATATATATATATATATATATATATATATATATATATATATATATATATTCAGGGATAAACAGGAATGCAAGTCCCAAAAAGCAAATCAGAACCCTGTACTGGATACACTTTATATGCATGGATCTGGAAACGTAAGATCTGGCATCCCTGACTCCAGGTTTATGGCACCAAGTGGTTGTGAGAATGAATGCTCCCCAGGCAAAGAAGTATCCATCATTCAAAGTTTTTAGCAGCTCTGTGGCGCCCTCTCATTAACTATCCCATTAAACTAGCTCCTCGCCTCATGATTATCCGGCACGGCAAGAGCTGCAGCACATCAAGTCCTGAGTGGACTTGATGTCTGCTGGAAGGGTTGTCTTTGTTCTAGCACAGAGGTTTGGAGGAAAAGAAGGTAAATATCTCCATTGGAAGCGCAATACATAGAGTTGATTTTCTTTAGTCTTCCCCGTCAGAGGACTTCAACTTACTTGGAGTGATTGACACACAACGCAATAAGAATGAAAAAAGCCCTAAACCGGGCTCCTTTAAGAAACTCACCGTACCTAGGTGGGCAGGCAGCCACACAGATGCTCTTAGCAGGTACTAGTATCACCGAACAAGCAATTGGGGGAGAGGGGGGGGGGGGGGGGGTTGTAGCCCAGTCTCCAGGAAACGACACCGGCCAATGAGAGCAGAGGAATCGAGACCTGCATTCTGTTGTGCTGTAACTAAAATGGCCTTGTCTGTCAGTCACCAGCAATTACCGCTTCTGTATTGTCACTCATGGTTGGCTTCACTTTTAGGTTTCAACTTAGACAGAGCATATATGCTGTTAGCCAAATCTCTTGTTTATCAATAAAAGGCTTAAAACAGGCTTAGAGCATGTCCATTACTTACCATTAGTTGGCTATCACATCACTCTTGTTTCTATGCTTCTTATTGGTCAGCGCCTCCTCCTCACCTCCTGCTTCCTCCCAGGGCTTCAGTGTTTTTCCCTACTGTTAAGCATGGACCTAGTACAGTTTTCTGTTTGCTTGTTTGCCTCCATAGCCCTTCTACTGACTGCATGCTCCAGAAGGTAAATAGTTTTTTTAAACATTTTGCTATGCAATCTATATGAGTCATGTGTTTGCAGTTCATTTTCCTATCCTGTCTTTCCCTCACGCACTCCTCCAGATGTCCGCTATTGTTGCTTCCTCCCTCCTTCCCCACCCTTCCCTGGTGTTACTCTTCCCCTGCTGTCTATTGTTGCTGCTCCCTTCCTCACTCTCTTTGCACCTTCCTTATGCTGCTTTCCCCAGCACTATTTTAGGTATATTGCAGGGCAGCCTGGGCATTCCCAGCCCGAAGTGCATGATATTAATGAGTGGTGGAACATCAGAGAAGGATACTGAACAACTATCAGGCCACTCCTTTGTTCCTAATCAGCTAATCCCAGGTACTAGTATCACCGAACAAGCAATTGGGGGAGAGGAGGGGGGGGGGGTTGTAGCCCAGTCTCCAGGAAACGACACCGGCCAATGAGAGCAGAGGAATCGAGACCTGCATTCTGTTGTGCTGTAACTAAAATGGCCTTGTCTGTCAGTCACCAGCAATTACCGCTTCTGTATTGTCACTCATGGTTGGCTTCACTTTTAGGTTTCAACTTAGACAGAGCATATATGCTGTTAGCCAAATCTCTTGTTTATCAATAAAAGGCTTAAAACAGGCTTAGAGCATGTCCATTACTTACCATTAGTTGGCTATCACATCACTCTTGTTTCTATGCTTCTTATTGGTCAGCGCCTCCTCCTCACCTCCTGCTTCCTCCCAGGGCTTCAGTGTTTTTCCCTACTGTTAGGCATGGACCTAGTACAGTTTTCTGTTTGCTTGTTTGCCTCCATAGCCCTTCTACTGACTGCATGCTCCAGAAGGTAAATAGTTTTTTTTAACATTTTGCTATGCAATCTATATGAGTCATTTGTTTGCAGTTCATTTTCCTATCCTGTCTTTCCCTCACGCACTCCTCCAGATGTCCGCTATTGTTGCTTCCTCCCTGCTTCCCCACCCTTCCCTGGTGTTACTCTTCCCCTGCTGTCTATTGTTGCTGCTCCCTTCCTCACTCTCTTTGCACCTTCCTTATGCTGCTTTCCCCAGCACTATTTTAGGTATATTGCAGGGCAGCCTGGGCATTCCCAGCCCGAAGTGCATGATATTAATGAGTGGTGGAACATCAGAGAAGGATACTGAACAACTATCAGGCCACTCCTTTGTTCCTAATCAGCTTGGAACAGTGTGGGTGAGCAAGCCCATCAAGGATGAATGTATTTGGTAGTATCATTGGAAGATTAGGAAAATGTCCTCATGGGCACTAAAATTCAGAACAGTTTCATTTTTTGTTATATGTCGGTTTGAATTGATGTGTCTTTGTATTGTGTTAAATGTGTAGCCTGTGACAATTCAATGTACTGAATAACATAGGGATTTTTTACATTGTTTGTTTTTTGTATTTCAATGTGCATTGTCGAAATTATCATGTTGCAAATTATTCTAAAGTTAAAAGAAGAAGAAATTAAAGGGGATCACTGGTATTAAATACAGTGACTACGAACAACAACAGAAAAAGTGCGTAGTTTCAGTCAGTATTGGAATTTTGTATGTTGGTTACACTTTCTAAATGTGGCATTTTAAAACACGTAATTTAAAAAACACCTTTACTAAAAGATGTTTTTTTAAATTGTGAGTTCAAGGACCCCAAATTCCAAATCTCTATCTCTTCCCAATTTAAAGTTTCACTTGTTAGCGGTTAAAAGGCAGCTCCACTGGTAACCTATGGGAGAGATAGTCCTTACTATAGTGAAAAACTAAATTGGCAGTATTTCAATATCAGGACATGTAAAACATACCAGTACATGTCCTACCTTTCATACATTCTTGGCTCCTTCGGTAAGGCAAAGGAGCGTCGCCGCACTGCCTATCAGCACTGCAGAAAAGGAAAAATATAATGATAATAACGTGCTATTATAATCATTTATTTTTGTGCTGAGGCACTTTTGTGGTGCAGGGCTGGCTTGGGCAGGGGAGGAGTGGTGGGCACCCTCCTTAGTGTGCATTAAGGTTTGGCAGGACGTCTCGGGCCGGCCAAACAGTCATGATCACTGTGCATATTCTCCACCCACGCTACATTACAGCCTTGGTGGAGAACATGCACGGGCTTCCATTACTCATCTGAGGGCTGAACCAAGGGCATTTAGACCAATCATAACGCCACATTGCAGCGTTGTGATTTGCTTTGGGGAGCCTGGGTGATTCCTGCTCCCTGTTCGAACAGAATCAAGGAAGTGGACGGAGAGGATGGAAGAGAAGCACAAGCTGGACAGCTGTCCTGCTGGCTCACCGGCAGGTAAGTATATTTATTAAAATGTATTATTTAATCCCCCTCTCAACCACCCCACTACTGCTTCCCGGGATCAGCCGCCACTGCTTTCACATACTCTTGCACCCTATCTTAGGCCTACATAAGAGGCCCCTCACATGTAGTAAATGGGAAAGTTTGGGCCTAGCAAGTGGGTGCACTAGCCATGTCGACATGGTAGTTTTAAACTGCACACACAGATACTGCAGTGTCAGGTCCGAGACATGGTGCAGGGCTACTCATGTGGGTCGCACAATCAGTGCTTCAGGCGCACTATTAGACTTTGATTTACAGGGCCTGGGTACACTCAGTGCACTTTACCACAGAAAAACTGGTAAATATGCCAATCATGGATAGACCAATCACCAATGCAATTTAGACAGAGAGCATATACACGTTAGCACTGATGAGCAGTGGCAAAGTGCCCAGAGTCCTAAAGCCGACAAAAACAGGTCTAAAAAAATTGAAGGAAGAAGGCATACTGTTTGGGGATAACCCTGCAAAAAGGTCCAAGGGTCCAGCCCCAAATTACGCCTTTCACCAGGGACACTGGATGTAAAGTTGATACGGCCACGTTTTTGATAATTGGCTACGTCCATCTCTTTTTGGATGTTGACTTCCTTGCCAAATTGTACAGCAAACAAATTTACATGCCAAACAACTTTTGAAGGAACATGGAGGCGCTCCAGGGCCTCATTCTAGGACACACCAGTGGACTCCTACTTCGCTTGAGGAGTTGAAGATATTTTTTGGCCTCATGCTCGAAATGAGATTAGTGCAGAAACCAACCTTGCAGTCCTACTGCTCTACTCGCGTGATTTGGGTAAATCCCATATTCACACCGTACATAAGCATGGTATTATTTTTTGTTATTGCCGCGTATGCTACATTTCAATGACAATTCTGCTGCATTGCCCCGGGAAAATCCAGACCATGACAAGTTATTCAAAATACGGCCTGCCGTGGATTATTTGTCTGTCAGGTTTCCAGAAATGTATACTCCTGGAAAGAGTATAGTCATTGATGATTCCGTGTTCCTTTACAAATGGTGGCTGCTGTTCACGCAGTACATTGTGGGCAAAAGAGCTCACTTAGCAACTATGCTTCTATGTGAGAGCTCTACTGGCTATGTGTACAGTGTGAGAGTGTCTACAGGGAAGGACTCCACTCTAAACTTTGTAGGTTCCCTCCCCCCCAAGGAGTCACAGGAAAGGTTGTATTGGAGCATGCCCAGCCACTCCTTCACAAAAGTTATAAGATTTATGTGGACAATTTCTGTATGGGAGTAGAGCTGTTCTGTGAGATGTACAAACCTGCCACTGTGGCATGCAGTTCAATTTGTGGTCACCACAAACGATTCCCACAGGAGCTTGTTTGTAAGAAGCTCCAGAAATCCCAGAGAACTGCGTTGAGTTCCAATTAACTTCTCGCAGTCAAGTTCACTGATAGGTGTGATGCGTATGTCTTCACTACAACCCAAGATGAGAGCACTTTTCACGTCATCGTTTGGGGTCAGATTGCTGATGTTCACAAGTCCACCTGTAAACAATAGAAATGCTCCCTCAAGACCTATCTTTCTATTATACTGAGGACTGAATCACTAATGGGCTCAATAATCAGTTAAATCACATGAGTGACACTTCACAATTAGAATTTGGTTCTTATTTTTTTTATTATTTCATTTCTTGATATAATTTATAAGATTTTATTTGTTACTTATTTTTTCATTATTAGAACTTTTTCAGACAGTATATACATTACAATAGAACAGAGACCAGTCCTTTTATTCCATCAAATACAGAAAAACCCATATATTGGATTGCCTAACACAAAAATCCCTGGAAAAACCATATAAATACATACATTTCAGAGAACATATTCAAACACATTCAAACTCACACAACCTGCATACAAACTGCATCTGAACAAGGAGGAGATTGTAGATAACAAAAATCTCCACGACCAGATTTAGATCAATATGTTAAAAAAACGGGTCTGAACATAGGGTCGAAGCGCGTTTCAGCGGTGTATGAGGAGTAGTCAAACCACTTTCATTAGGACCTTTCCAAACACCCACATAACTCTCACCACACCCAGGGGACAAAAAACTGATGAATGGCCAACAAACAATCAATACATTTAAGGATTAAGCCAGTAGTCTATTTTTAAAGAGACAATGTTCAGTCTAAAAAAGACTCTTTTTATAACACCCAACTCATTGGGCAATCATATTTTTCTCCAGAGAAAATGTTCCATCAGGGACTGAATATTCAAGTAATGCGTCAAGATAGTCTATGAAGAGACCATTGTTTTACTTTCCTCCATACATTAATAGTCCAAATCTTGATTTTCCATTGTTTATAGATGTTTCGTGTGCAGAGAAACGTCCTCACAATAATGGGCACTCAATAAACGTCTTTAGGGAAGTCCCAGCATACATACACTGGACACCCAACGTCTCTCTTGCAGGAACGCCTGTATACTTGACTACAACAAGTACATGAGCAGAGTGGATAAGAATTACGAGGTTCTTCAGCCATACAATGTGTGTCGTAAAACTCGCACTTGGTACAAGAAACTCTTTACCCACCTAGTCCAGAGGTGTATGTTGTTTATATTCAGACAACCACAGGAAGACTCATGTCTTTCCTTGTCTTTCAGTTGTCTGTCATTGAAAGTCTCACTGCTACAAAAGCAGCAGCCTCCACTTCATGTGTTCTGAAAGACGTGGCAAGGCTGCAGGAGTGACAGTTTGCTGATTGCATTCCAGGCCTGGCCATGGTGTTGTTGCAGAGTCTGCTCTAAGCAGGAAAAGAGGCAGGAGAGTCTTGTTTACTGTCCCCAGTGCCCATCTCAGCTAGCTCAGTGGTTTTCTACTTGCTTTATGTTGTACCATGCAAAAGTGAAGTATTTGAAAATTGACTGCGATTGAGCTTCCTTTAGGTAAACCTTTCTATGGTTGTGCATGGATACTACTTTGCTAGGCAAGCAGTCGTAGAATTTTATTTCCTCTACTCGAGGAAATCATGGACTTCCTTAAGTCCTGCTCTACACCTTTATCTGCCGTCAGAACATGGTAGATATTCTGTTTGCCGATTGACAAGTGCATTATAGTCCCCACACTGCACATATGGTGGACAGAATATATGGTGCACTTTGTGGCAACATTTTAAAGACTTGACTCTATTTTGAAGTGCTTTTTAGAGAACTGTTGTATACAACACAAGGACCATCCTGATTGCCTATAAGAACCAGAGTAAATGAAATATGTCAAACAAATGTCCCGAGAAACGTATTCACCAACATTTCTACTTTGCTTTCAAAGTGTGCAAACTCAATTAGTAACTTGTGTCATAACCAATGTTACTGAAAAAGAGTACAGGACCCAGGGCCCGATGTAGGTAGCCCTTTACCGATCGGAATCGGCCGAAAATACCGATTTTCGGCCGTTTCCGATCGGTAAAGGGCTATGGAGATGTAGGGGCACATTTTCGGTAATTTTACCGAATCGTTATCATTACCGAATCGGTAAATTTACCGAGTCGGTAATATTTACTGATTCGGTAATGATAACGATTCGGTAAAATTACCGAAAATGCAATGTAGGTAGCCTATGTTCCGGCAGCACATGGCTTACAGAATCGGTATTTTACCATGGAATACAAATCCATGGTAAAAAACCGATTCCTGTGTACATGCACATCTGTGCATGTACACATGTGCAATGTGACAGACAGACGTGCCCTTAGGGCATGTCTGTGTGCCACATTGCACACATGGCCGTTTTGGGGGTGCTAGAGGGTGTCAAAGTGACACCCCCTGCACCCTTGTGAATTCTTTAATTACCGATTTGGTAAATACCGAATCGGTAATGCCTAATCATTCCTATGGGCTTCAAAGCCCATAGGAATGAATGGGCATTACCGATTCGGTATTTACCAAATCGGTAATTTAAGAATTGTTAAGGATTCGGTAACGAATCCAGATGTTGGGACCTACATCCCATTTACCGATTTTTGAATACCGAATCGGTAGGATTCGGTATTTCAAAATCGGTAAATGGGATTTACCTACATCGGGCCCCCAATACCTTGTATGATGCTTGTTTTCACGGGCCAGATGTAGGTCGGTCGGTAACGGCCGAAAATCGGTATTTTCAGCCGTTACCGACCGGAAAATCAGATTTGGTATGTAGGGCCCAGAATTTTACAGATTCGGTAAATTTACTGATCGGTAAATTTACCGAATCTGTAAAATACCGAATCGGTATTTATACCTATTCGGTATTTTTGATATGTAGGTGGGACTCTTCTGAGTCCCACAACCCTTACCGATTCTGTATTTTACCATCAAATATATTTGATGGTAAAATACCGATTCAGGTGTGCATGCACATGTGTGCATGCACACCTGTGCCATATGACAGGCAGACCTGCCCTTAGGGCAGGTATGCCTGCCACATGGCCCCCGAATCTTTTTTGGGGGTGCTAGAGGGTGTCAAAGTGACACCCCCTGCACCCTTGTCAAAATCTGTATTTACCGATTCGGTAAATACCGACCGGTAATGCCCCATTCATTCCTATGGGCTTCAAAGCCCATAGGAATGAATGGGCCATTACCGGTCGGTATTTACCGAATCGGTAAATACAGATTTTTACCGATTCGGTAGCAGGAACATCTGGATGTTCCTACATCTCAACCCCTTAGATTTACCGATTTTTTATTACCGAATCGGTATGATTCGGTAATTAAAAATCGGTAAATCTATTTTACCTACATCGGGCCCGACATCTTTAGTATAAGGACAATATACATTTACTTGTATGTCCAAATTAGTGCAAATGGTGCTGTGCCCATAATGTGAACAAGTATTTATGCAACAACATAGAACTAGCAAGCAAGCAAGTAGAAATATTGGTGAATGAGTCTACAGGACATTTGTTTTGCGTATTACTTTAGGGAACTTAGGCAGTATTTCCCAGCATGTTTGCCTTAGTTTCAACAGTTGATCTGCTCGCTCCGTTTGAGGGAAACGGGCTCGGAGGCCATTCTTGGACACCCCCAACTTGCATTCACAAATTGGAAGGAGTTGTATTTACAATGAGTGTGCTGAAAGCGCATGAAAGACAGGTGTTCTTCAGCTACAAGTAGCTAGGGACGGAAGGCGATAGTATAGTTTCACTTTGCAAGCATACAGGATTAGTCAGGACTCTGATAAGGATAGAGACATGAATGTGTAAGAAAAGCTTAGAGTAGGTGTACTTTTACAGTGCTCTTGCATAGGTGGAAGGAAGATAGTAAAGGCAGTACAGAAACACATGTCATCACTTCATCACTTCATCTTCAACTACGGAGTGAAACCCATTGGCGCTGCTCTCTCACAAATACTCAATTACTCCCTCACTCAACTAAACAGATGACTCCAAAACATACAGAACGCAGCAGACAGCCTCCTCCGTCAAGATTCCTTTTTTTTAATTATTTTTTTTAAATTATTTTCTTTCCACACTTCCATAGCAAGATTAGCATTAGACAATACACAATTTCCATACACAATGGTTACATAATTATCATAACAGTGCATGATTTTATCGAACTGAATCTTCTATTAGAATCCTTCAATGAAAATATACTACAGAAATCAAAGATACACAAACTCTATTGCGACAAATGTGGTCACATTGTATTTTTCAATTGTTCATATAGGCTGAAAATTGCTCCCAAATCATTAATCCCATTTTGCTTTTCCTCGCTCCTTTTAGCGAGTGTAAACTAAATTCCAAGCTTGAATTTCTAAGTAACTTGGCCCTCCACACCTCAAATCTTGGAGGCTCTTGACATAGCCATTCCCCTGCTATACTTAAGCGGGCTATGGTCATCCCTAGCATCATCAAAGCTGGGGTTATCCTAACAGGTGTCTCTAATATTTCAGATAGAAATCTTTCCATAGCTTGTATAAAAGGAAGCAATTTAACACATGTATAAAAAATATGGTCTATATCCGCCTCGGGTGTAGCACATCGAAAACATTTCCCATCGTATCTACTACCCCATTTATTCATTCGCGCAGGCGTATAGTACAACCTAAACACAGTTTTAAAAAATTGCACTTGTAAATTTGCTGACATTAAAGTTTCCCTGGCTCTTACAATTGCTTCCTCTATTGATATATCTATTTCGTTCTCACCAAGAGTTTCGGTCCAATAGACCATATGTTTCCCCAAATCATCATTCTTTCTTGAATTTAAGATTTTATACAATCCCCCTTTTCTACTGTGAATCTTTACAGCCTCCATCAAAGGGCTAGATATCAATTTTAATTTTTTTTTAACTAAGAAATCCCTAATTTGTATATACTTAAAAAACTGTGTTTGTGGTATACCATAGACCTGTGATAACAAAGCAAACTGTTTAAGAGTGCCAGATTGGTCGTACAAATCCCCTAGCGTGTTAATCCCTTTATGCTGCCAAGACCTCGTCACACTGTCTCTGCATATAGCTGGGAGCAATTTTGTTGCATTTAATGGGGTATAATAAGTTATGGTTCCTAAGTTAATTAGTTTGCGTACTTTCTTCCAAATTTTATTGACTTCTTCTATCGTCTTGAACTTGGTTATTTTATAACAACTCCATTCTATTTCCCTGAACAAGCTCCGATTTGCAGCCATTCCCAGAGTTAAATGGTATATAGAAATATTAAAACTCAGCATTGTTGGATTAATTCCCTCTTCGCCTCCTATCAATACACTATGCATCTTTTGCAGAAAGCAAACATAGTAATACAATAAAAATTCAGGGACCGATAGTCCCCCTCTGTCCTTTGATAATGTCATGAGCCGCATGGCTCTCTGTGGTTTACCCAGAGTCCATATAAATCTGGCGCACAGAGCCTGCAGTTGTTGAATTTGGGCCGGTAGTATTTCTAACGGTAAGGATCTGAAGAGATATAAAACCCTTGGTAGTATAATCATTTTTATTATATTAGTTCGGCCAATTAAAGTAAAATGTAGCCTCCTACACTTTAATAGAGACTCCGCTATATTTCTATACAGTGAAACCCAATTGGCTGCTACCACTTCTGACATAGCTGCTCTTATCTTGACCCCCAAATAGGTTGCTTCTACTACTACTCTAGGGTCGTTCAACTTAACTAGATGGGAGCACACCAACCGTGTTTTTGCAATATTCAACTTATAGCCCGATAGTTGGCCAAATATCTTAGCTAACCGCTCAATTTCGAGCAATCCAAGAGTCGGGTCTTCTGTAGTTACTGCTATATCATCTGCAAAGGCAAAAAAAATATGGGGAATATTACGTACAAAAAAGGGTTTAATAACCTCACTATTAATAAGCAAACCGATAAAGGGATTTATATATAGTGCAAAAAGAAGAGGAGAACAGGGACATCCCTGCCTTGTCCCTCTGGTTATCTGCACTAAATCTGAAATCGCGCCCATAGATGTTATCCTAGTCGTTGGTGCCACATATAAACTTTGCAGTACTATCATAAACTTCTTGGGGAATCCCATAGTCTCCATTACCTTCCATAAATAGTTCCATTCCACGCGGTCAAACGCTTTTTCAGCATCGAGTAATATCAACCCTAAACTACGTTTTTCTACCTCTGCTATATCAAACAGCGTAATAACTTTATTAATATGTGCCACTGTTCCTCTCCCTGGAATGAAACCGTGTTGTTCATCAGACTCTAATGATGTTATAACTTTTGATATCCGATTTGCTAATATTTTAGAGTAAATCTTTCCGTCACAATTTAATAATGATATTGGGCGATATGACCCCGGCATGTCGGCCTCTTTCCTTTCTTACTGAATACAACTATAATGGCATCGTCCCATGATGTTGGTGCTTCTCCATTTTGAGCAGCACTAAATGTTTCAAACAATATCTCTTTAAGTTCTTTGAAGAAGGCGGAAGCCGGAGGAATTACTCGCTGTTTTTAAAATTGTTTATCTTGTGTTTGGGACATATTTTAAAACTTTAATTCCTTACCCTGAGCTCTTTGCTGGGCTATTTGCCAAACAAGCATCCCACATTCAGCGGATTTAGCGCTGCTTGGTGAAATTGTTATTGACGGCCGCCATCGCCAGTTGGGAGGCCACGCCCACCTGACAGGCCACGCCCACCCCTCCCGCCTATAAGAACGCGCTGACTACGAGTGCACCCACTGAAACCATTACCTCTGAGGCGGAAGCCGGAGGAATTACTCGCTGTTTTTAAAATTGTTTATCTTGTGTTTGGGACATATTTTAAAACTTTAATTCCTTACCCTGAGCTCTTTGCTGGGCTATTTGCCAAACAAGCATCCCACATTCAGCGGATTTAGCGCTGCTTGGTGAAATTGTTATTGACGGCCGCCATCGCCAGTTGGGAGGCCACGCCCACCTGACAGGCCACGCCCACCCCTCCCGCCTATAAGAACGCGCTGACTACGAGTGCACCCACTGAAACCATTACCTCTGAGGCGGAAGCCGGAGGAATTACTCGCTGTTTTTAAAATTGTTTATCTTGTGTTTGGGACATATTTTAAAACTTTAATTCCTTACCCTGAGCTCTTTGCTGGGCTATTTGCCAAACAAGCATCCACATTCAGCGGATTTAGCGCTGCTTGGTGGAATTGTTACTGACGGCCGCCATCGCCAGTTGGGAGGCCACGGCCACCTGACAGGCCACGCCCACCCCTCCTCTCCCTAAATGTGCTTTCCACGCAAGCGCAGCGGACGAGCGCAGCGGGAGCGCCTAAGGCAAGCCCGTCTGCGCCCGTCCTCGCCAAGTCATCGCCTCTGGCCAGTCCCCCTGGCCGTACTCCCTCACCACCCTTCCATTACGATAAAGAGCAACTACTTGCATGGAACCCTGGACGGTCCTGCGCTAACATCACAGGTAGGCCTGGTCACACTCGCCTACAATGTCAAACCTGCGGTTTTACCACCGCTAACCCCCATTCTATTCGACAACTACTAGAACCTGATAACACCACCCCCATCACGATCCATCACCTCAACGTGAGGTCGCTAGCCAAACACCACCTTGAGGTCAATACCCTCATTCTGGAAGAAAACCCTGACATCCTCTTCCTCTGTGAAACATGGTTACGGGATGGCACCTCCACCATTCCCAACCTTACGCTACCTGACGACTACCTTATATCTACCATCAATAGAGATGGAAGAGGAGGCGGTATCGCTATGATTTACAAGAAAATGTTTTTTGCTTATTCACCAAGGAAGAAATACCAGACTGTGAAAGCGCCCACTTTAAAATCACCATTAATCCCAATTTCACTGTGTCGGGTCTCTATATCTATCGCCCGCCTGGCCCTGCTTCAAAATTCATTGATGCTCTCCTTGAGACAACTACCTCTTTAATTACTAAAAATTCAAACTTTACGATCTTAGGAGATCTCAATCTTCACTTTGACATGCTAAATGACGCTATGATCAAAAATCTCCTTGCGGATCTCTCCGCACTGCAACTTAATTCTTTCATTTCCACCTCAACGCACCTAGCTGGCCACATCCTAGACCCAGTTTTCTCAAACTTGGAAAAACTTACTTCAGAGACTCCCTTACCGATGGTATGGACTGATCACTTCCTCATTAAATTGGCCATACTGGTCAATAAAAGCAGGCACAATATCGCCTCGACCAGTCGTCTAAAAAGACCATGGCACAAATTGTCTTGTAATGACCTCCACCCTAGGAGAATTCCACCATGACACTAAATCGGACATCAACGCCAACTACAGTGCGTTTCATGAGTGGATCACGGGAGGGCTAGATATCCTCATTCCAGCAAAATGGTCAAAAGGACGTAACTCTCCATCTAACCCCTGGTACAACGACACCCTCAAAACCTTACGCAAAGATTGCAAAAGGGCGGAGCGCCTCTGGCGAAGGGAATATAACAGGGAAGAAAAATCAAACTACTTACTTCTACAAAAAACGTATCACAAAGCCATCCGTGCTGCGAGGACTGCCTTCTACGCTGACAAAATTGAATCTAGTCCCACCCCTGCTAAAGAAGTCTTTAAACTCGTGATAGAACTTCAGAGCAGCAAATCTCCCCTCCCTAGTATCTCCTCCGCGCAACAATGTGAAGATCTTGCTAGGTTCTTTGTCGACAAAGTACAGAAAATCTATACTTCTTTTCCTCAGCACTCCCCCAGCCGTACCAGCAGCCCTTCTCCTCCTCCCAACTACTCTACCCTGACTTCCATCCCGGAAATCTCTGGTGATAACCTCATCAAACTATGCAAAAAAGTCAAATCTGGTTCCCCGGCAGACCCCATGCGCCCGGCTCAATACTTGTAGTCACTCAACTTCTTCCTACCGGCACTTACTTCTATTCTGAACCTCTCCTTTACTTCAGCGTGTGTACCATCTGCCTGGAAGCAAGCGTGGGTTTCACCCATCATCAAGAAACCCACCCTAGATCCATCAAAAGCGGAGAATTTTCGACCGATCTCCCTGCTCCCATGGCTGTCCAAACTCGCTGAAGCGCATGTGAACAGTACTCTATCCCAGCACATGGTCAATAACATCATTCTGGACCCATCTCAAAACGGGTTCAGACCAGGCCATAGCACTGAGTCTGCTCTCCTGGCCACCACAGAGCACCTCCGAACGATTTTAGATGCCGGTCAAAGTGCTGCGCTGATTCTTCTGGACCTCAGCGCGGCCTTTGACACGGTATCCCATGACCTTCTTCTCAATCGTTTGGAGACATTTGGAGTATCTGGCCATGCTTTGGATTGGTTCCGATCATTTCTCGAAAATAGATCCTTCAGAGTCTCTGCCCCTCCCTTCCTATCCAAACCCCATCCCATTGCACAGGGAGTTCCGCAGGGCTCTGCGTTGAGCCCATCCCTTTTTAATCTCTATGTTCAGCCTCTGGCGGCAGTGGCCAAAGAGTGGGGCCTGACACTAGTGTCGTACGCCGACGACACACAGCTGGCCATCGCTCTTTCAGAAGGTCCTTCCAACTCTTCCTCTAGCTTCAAAAACAGCCTCTCTGCGGTTGCCCAGTGGATGACAATGAACTGTCTACAACTCAATGCTGGTAAAACAGAGGTGCTACTCCTTGGCAAAAACACCAGCCTCTGGAATGAGCACTGGTGGCCGTCCTCCCTATCAATCAATCAATGACATTTATATAGCACGCTACATACCCGTAGGGTCTCAAGGCGCTGGGGGAGGGGGGGTGCCGCTACTGCTCGAACAGCCAGGTCTTCAGCTTCTTCCTGAAGGAGAGGTGGTCTCGGGTCAGGCGCAGGTCGGACGGGAGGGAGTTCCAGGTCTTGGCGGCCAGGTAGGAGAAGGACCTTCCTCCTGTAGTCGCTCTTCGGATGCGGGGGACGGTGGCGAGGGCGTGGTTGGCTGATCGGAGGTGGCGTTTGGGAGCGTAGAAGTTGATCCGGTTGTTGAGGTAGCTCTGGCCTTGGTCGTGTAGGGCTTTGTGTGCGTGGGTGAGGAGGCGGAAGGTGATTCTTTTGTTGACGGGGAGCCAGTGAAGGTCTCTCAGGTGTCCGGAGATGTGGCTGGTTCGTGGGATGTCGAGGATGAGTCTGGCTGAGGTGTTCTGGATCCGCTGGAGTCTCTTCTGGAGCTTGGCGGTGGTACCGGCGTAGAGGGCGTTGCCGTAGTCCAGTCGGCTGGTGACGAGGGCCTGGGTGACAGTCTTCCTGGTCTCGGTGGGGATCCACCAGAAGATCTTCCGTAGCATGCGTAGGATGTTGAAGCAAGCCGAGGAGACGTTGTTGACTTGTCTGGTCATGGAGAGGGAGGAGTCCAGGATGAAGCCCAGGTTGCGTGCATGGTCTGTCGGTTTGGGTGCGGTGCCCAGGGCGGGAGGCCACCAGGAGTCGTCCCAGGCGGAGGGTGAAGAGCCCAGGATGAGGACCTCCGTCTTGTCAGAGTTCAGTTTCAGGCGGCTGGTCGTCATCCACTCGGCTACTTCTTTCATCCCTTCGTGCAGGTTGGCTCTGGCGGCGGCGGGGTCGTTGGTCAGGGAGAGGATCAGCTGGGTGTCGTCGGCGTAGGAGATTATGCTGAGGTTGTGTTGGCGTGCGATGGCCGCGAGGGGGCTCATGTAGACGTTGAAGATGGTGGGGCTCAGCGAGGATCCTTGGGGGACGCCGCAGATGACTTCGGAGGCCTCTGACTTGTACGGTGGTAGGCGGACTCTCTGTGTTCTTCCAGCGAGGAAGGAGATGATCCATTCCAGTGCCTTCTCCTGGATTCCGACGTTCCTGAGGCGTTGCACTAGGGTGCGGTGGCAGACAGTGTCGAATGCTGCGGAGAGGTCTAGGAGGATGAGGGCCGCTGTTTCTCCGTTGTCCATCAGGGCTTGGATGCCGTCGGTGGCGGCGAGGAGGGCGGTCTCGGTGCTGTGATTGGCTCGGAAGCCGGACTGTGAGGGGTCGAGGGATCCATTTGTCTCGAGGAAGGCGGTCATCTGCTTGTTGACGGTCTTCTCGATGACTTTGGCGGGAAACGGGAGGAGCGAGATGGGGCGGTAGTTCTTGAGTTCGGTGGGGTCCGCTGTGGGTTTCTTGAGTAGAGCGGTGAGTTCGGCGTGCTTCCAGCTCTCGGGGAAGGTGGCGGTGTCGAAGGATGTGTTGATGATGTCTCGCAGGTGGGGTGCGATGACGGCGTCGGCCTTGTTGAAGACGTGGTGAGGGCAGGGGTCGGTCGGTGATCCGGAGTGGATGGAGTTCATCGTGCGGATGGTGTCTTCGGTGCTGATCGGGGTCCAGGCGAGAAGGGTGGTGGTGGGGGGTGGTTGATCGGTCTCGGTGTGCGTTGTTTGGGTGTTGAAGCTGTTGTGTATGTCCTTGATCTTGTTGTGGAAGTATGAAGCGAGGGAGTTGCAGAGGTCTTGCGATGGGGTGATGTCGTTGTTTCCTGCGCTGGGGTTGGATAGCTCTTTCACGATGTTGAAGAGTTCCTTGTAGTTGTGTGCATTGTTGTCCAGCCGGTCCTTGAATGCAGTTTTCTTGGCGGCGCGGATCAGCTGGTGGTGCTTCCGGGTGGCCAGCTTGAAGGTGGTCCTGTTGTCTGGTGTAGGATCCCTTTTCCAGACTTTCTCGAGGGCTCGGCAGTTGTTCTTGGAGCTCCTGAGTTCGTCGGTGAACCACGGGGCTTTCTTGCTGCCGGGTCTGCTGGGCGGGGTCCTCATCGGGGCGAGCTCGTCCGCGCAGATGCTGATCCACTTCGTGAGGTTGTCGGCGGCCTGGCTTGGGTTCGCTGAGCTGGCAGGAGGGTGCTGGCTCAGGGAGGTGGCGAGCTGGTCTGCTGTGATCTTGTTCTAGCTTCTGCGGGCTGCCTGTTGCTGGTGGTGGTGGGTCGTTGTTCTCTTGAAGGTGAAGTGGACGCAGCTGTGGTCCGTCCATTGCAGCTCTGTGGCGTGGCAGAAGTCGATGTCTGTGCTGGAGGTGAAGACTGCGTCGAGTGTGTGTCCGGCGAGGTGGGTGGGGGTGGACACCAGCTGCTTGAGTCCAAGATTGGCGAGGTTGTCGAGCAGGGTGCTGGTGTTGCGGTCGTTGTTGTTCTCCAGGTGGAAGTTGAGGTCCCCCAGGAGGATGTAGTCGGCGGAGGGGAGGGCATGCGGGCTGACGAAGTCGGCGATGTCCTCGCAGAATTGTGTGCGTGGTCCCGGGGGTCGGTAGATCAGGGTGCCTCTGAGGGTGGTCTTCGGGTCGGTGTGGATCTGGAAATGCAGGTGTTCGGCGGTGGTCAGGGTGTTGTCGGTGCTGGTCGTGAGACGGATGGTGTTCCTGTGGATGATGGCGATGCCTCCTCCCATCTGGTTGGCGTTGCGGTCCCTGCGGACGATCTTGTAGCCCTCTGGGATGGCGATGGCGATGTCGGGAGCTGAAGAGGCGTTCATCCAGGTCTCCGTGAGGAAGGCAACGTCAGGTGCTGTGGCGTCTAGGAGGTTCCAGAGTTCGACGGCGTGCCTGTGGACGGAGCGGGTGTTGAGCAGGATGCACTTGAGGTGGGTGCTGCTGGAGGTCGGCTTTGCGGGTGCTGGAGTGAGGCAGGTCCGGATGCAGGTGAATTTGCAGGCGTGGCAGCAGAAAGGTCCGTGGGTGCGTCGTGGTGTGGCTTGGTGGCAATCTGGGAGTCGGCCGGTGTTGAGAGCGATGAGGGAGGCGGCGGAGTACGTCAGGCGGGTCGGTCGGGGTCTTCGTGGGCCAGGGGTCCTGGCGCTGGGCGCGGTCCAGGCGCGGACGGGCGCAGACGGGCTTACCTTTGGCGCGCCTTCGACGCACAATCGGCGCGCCCGCTGCGCGTCAACGCTGCGCGTCAACGCTGCGCGTTCGCACGGTCGCCATTTAAGGCGAAGTGCACGGGTGGGCGGAGCAGCTGGGAGGCGGGAGCGGGGAGGGTACAGAAGAGAAAGGGGCGGGGCAAATGGCGGTGGCGGGAAGCGGGGAGGGAGCGCGGCGAGGAAGGCGGGAAAAGAGGAAGGAATCGAGAGTAAATACCGGCACAAATGACGGTGAAAACAGAACCTGAACAATAAATACAAGCACAAATGACGGAAAAAGCAGAACCTGAAGAATAAATACAAGCACAAATGACGGTAAAAACAAAAACCTGAAAAATAAATACAAGCACAAATGACGGTAAAAACAGATGAGAATGACAAAAACACAAGGGGAGAAGCAGGGCGGCCGCGAGGCCGGCGGCGAGGCAGCTAGGCACAGCGAGGGGGCACACGCAGCAGCTGGTGGCCGTGCGGCGCGGGGGTGTCCCACAAGTGGGTCACACTCACCTGCGTCGCACGGTCGCCATTTAAGGCGAAGTGCGCGGGTGGGCGGAGCAGCTGGGAGGCGGGAGCGGGGAGGGTACAGAAGAGAAAGGGGCGGGGCAAATGGCGGTGGCGGGAAGCGGGGAGGGAGCGCGGCGAGGAAGGCGGGAAAAGAGGAAGGAATCGAGAGTAAATACCGGCACAAATGACGGTGAAAACAGAACCTGAACAATAAATACAAGCACAAATGACGGAAAAAGCAGAACCTGAAGAATAAATACAAGCACAAATGACGGTAAAAACAAAAACCTGAAAAATAAATACAAGCACAAATGACGGTAAAAACAGATGAGAATGACAAAAACACAAGGGGAGAAGCAGGGCGGCCGCGAGGCCGGCGGCGAGGCAGCTAGGCACAGCGAGGGGGCACACGCAGCAGCTGGTGGCCGTGCGGCGCGGGGGTGTCCCACAAGTGGGTCACACTCACCTGCGTCGCACGGTCGCCATTTAAGGCGAAGTGCGCGGGTGGGCGGAGCAGCTGGGAGGCGGGAGCGGGAAGGGTACAGAAGAGAAAGGGGCGGGGCAAATGGCGGTGGCGGGAAGCGGGGAGGGAGCGCGGCGAGGAAGGCGGGAAAAGAGGAAGGAATCGAGAGTAAATACCGGCACAAATGACGGTGAAAACAGAACCTGAACAATAAATACAAGCACAAATGACGGAAAAAGCAGAACCTGAAGAATAAATACAAGCACAAATGACGGTAAAAACAAAAACCTGAAAAATAAATACAAGCACAAATGACGGTAAAAACAGATGAGAATGACAAAAACACAAGGGGAGAAGCCCTAGGCACCATCCCCTCTCCCAAATCCCTAGTAAAAAATCTAGGCGTCTGGATGGATGCCTCACTCAACTTTCAGGCCCACACCAAAAAAGTGGCTGGCACCTGTATTGGCTTGCTGAGGAGCCTTAGCTACATACTTGGCTTTTTCGACGCCAAAACTCACCAACTTATTATTGAAGCCACCATCCTCTCGCGTCTTGACTACGCCAATGTACTCCTCCTTGGTGCCAACAAAAGTGAGGTTGCACGACTCAAACGTGTGCAAAACTCTGCGGCCAGAACTCTGGTCGGCCTCCCCCGTAGGTGCTCGGCCAGAGCGACCATCAAAAAACTACACTGGCTACCCGTTGATTCCAGAATCAAATTCAAGACCCTCATCATGACCTTCAAAATCCTTAAACTCGATACCCCCCTCTGCTTCGACCACTTCTTACCCTCTATGCGCCGTCACGGAACCTAAGATCTTCTAATCAAAACCTTCTATGCGTCCCACGCATAAATCTTTGCCGCATGGGCGGCCGCTCCTTCAGGTTTCTTGGAGCCAAACTTTGGAATGATCTGCCGCAACACATCCGCTCCATAGAAAGCCTACCGGCGTTCCGGAAAGCAGTAAAAACCTATCTATTCCCTCTCCCGTAATGTCCCTTGTCTTCCTTCTTCCGCTTAGGCCAGGTTCTTGGTTCTTAGCGCCGGGACGCCTCATTGCTGGGGCAGCTGTTCGCGCTCTACCAAAACTATAGAATAGAATAGAATAGAATAGAATATATTTCTCCTGGTAGTTGGTCAGGACCTGCTGCTTTACCCATTGCCAACATTTTAACTGCCCTAGCTACCTCATCCTCTGATAGGGGTGCCTCCAGTAGATCCACCGCTAGTGGATCTAACTTAGCTAATGTGCCTAAAATAGTAAGATCCAATTCTTCTACATTAGTTTGTTCTGTCTTATATAATGCTGAATAAAAATCGTGAAAGATGGCCAATATATCTTGGGGTCCAGTTCTTAAATTACCTGTTTTGTCTTTCACAGAGGGTATATGGCGACTGGCATCCTTCATGCGCAATTTTAGCACTAAAGGTCGTCCTATGGCTTCACCATATTCATGACCATATTCCATATTCCATATACCATATTCATGACCATATTCATGACAAATCTTATGCTGGGCCAAGTATTTTCTTGCATTCTCACTATCCCATATACCCAATATTTGTGCCCTTTTCTTTGCGACCTCTAACTCTAGTGTTTTCACTTCACCCTGAGTAGCTATTCCCCTTGTTAAATTCTCTTCTGCCCCTTGTAATCCCTGACATAGCCTTTCCATCTCCATTTTTTGCATTCTTTGTCGGGCTAAACCAAAGCTTAAGACCTCCCCCCTAAAGCAGGCTTTGAATGTATCCCAAACAATCTTGATTGGGGCCGAGTTTATATTATTCTTTAAAAATTCACTTATCCACTCCTTCATATATTTTATAAACTCATCATTGTAGCATAGTTTACGATCAAAAGTAAATTTCCTAGTTGTAGCAGGAGCCCCCCAACCAGCAATTGACAAAACAATAGGTGAGTGATCGGACAAAATGTTAGGGTAGATCTGCATTTTCACTTTGGCTAAGTGAGGCACTTCTACAAAAAAGTAATCCAACCTAACTTTTTTTTGATGGGGGTGGGAATAGAAAGTTTAGCCTTGATCTGTCGAAAACAAAGTACTCCATACATCCACCAGGCCATAATCTTTTAATAAATTGAAAAGGGCCCCGCAAACCTGCGGCTTCCGTCCTTTATAAGTCTTCGCTCCCCCATCAAACTCATCCTTAGTCAAATTAATATTCATATCCATAAAAATGTGTACACTCCTTGTAGATAATCTTCAATTTTGCGGGATTCAGGAGGAACACTTGAGCACCCTTGGATCGTAATGGAGTTATTAACTGTCACAATTGCCATCGGTTATCAATGGTATATTTGCAAAAATCAGGGGTTACAAAGAATTCAAATCCTGGGCCAGGGCGTTTTTTATCGGGTCTTGCGAGCTTAAATACCTCTTCTCGGGCAATAAAACTGTTAAATGAGATTAATAGAGCCCTAGGCCTGTCTGAGTTTCTCTCTCCCCCTTTCTCCCCTCCTTGACCAGTAGTCACTTTCAAGTTGAATGGAAAGCGATGTGCTCTCTCGACCTCTCTGTCCCAGTCCCACTTTGTAAGTTCCGGAAAGGCTTCTTTGAACAGGTTGACTACAAATTTGCGAGGGTCTTGGCCTTCTTTGCCTTCAGGGACTTGCAAGACTCTCAAATTATTACGTCGAGCACTGTTTTCAAACACAGAGAGTTTCCAGAGAGTGTCCTCCTTTAAGCCTTGTAACACCTCTGTGGCTCCTTTCTGCTGTTCTACTGCGTCTTCCAAACTAGAGATGCGATTCTCAGCCTCATTAAACCTATTAGCGGTGTCTGCTTGCGATTTTGCAAGCCGTCGAACTGAGTTCTGGAGCATGCGAAACATACTCTGGACTCTCTGACTCTCTTCCCTGGTCTCATCCCGCAATGAGATTATGGATTCATAAATCAATGCTTATGAAATCTCAGATTTCCCCTCCCAGTAGTCTCCTCTGTCTCTGTTTCATTCCTTGTATAATATGAGGCTTCAATATTTAAGGCCCGAACAGTAGAGGGGCTATCTTCTGTAAGATCAATGGAGTCATCGTGATATAGGCTGCTTGCCGGACTCCCTCCTTCCATACTCATTTGCAATGCATATTGTGATACTAGATCCTCACAAGACGAGGGCAGCGAAGCTTCCGACATTGAGTTTTATCTGCCCCTATTGTGTTCGCATTAACATTGGCATTTGACCATGAGCTTTTTGTTTTCCCTGGGTCCACTGGTGTTTAAGGTTGATTTTTCTAGTTCGTATTTGTTTTAGCCCCTTCTTTGGGAACGCCTCTCTCCCCCTGGTCATCTGCGACTTTCTGTTTCCCCCTTGTACCTTTAGGAGCCATATCCTCGCCTTTTCACGATTTAACAATAGAAGTCCAGCTACAAGCAAACCCAGCCTCTGAATAGTCACTCACAGCTTGCTTTTCGTTTCTGTGTTTGCTCAGTACCTTGCCGTGACACTCCGACTCACCACTGTTGTCTTCTCACTGCCGTCTCCCCGCCCAATGCTATTAAAGCTTAAGTTGTCTGCTCCAATGTTACCAACGAGGCACAGCAAGCATTGCACGGCGTTTTCCTTGCCGTTTTTCCCGACGTCTGCCCCCGTCACTTGGTTGGAGCCTCCGCGGTCAGGAAGTCGTTCTGTTCCCAGGTTGACCCATTCAACCACAGGTGTGCGCAGTTCAGTCGGAGAGCTCCGGAGGGGAACGTTGTAGTACAGTGGACGCTGCCACCGCCCACACGAAAGCTAGTAAGTGTCTCTCACGCAGTGTTCATCCAAAATAGTATCAAAAAACTTCCCAAACCGGCACTCGGTTCAAAGTCTGCCGTCCGACTTCCTCAGTCCGGGCTGAAACGCTCGCTCTCCCGGTCAGGTCCTTTCAGCAGAAGCGGTTAGCAAGGGACGCGAGGAGTGGTCAGCCTACACGTCCACCCTCTCGGACACCATCTTGCCTCTCCCCTCACCCTCCCTCAAGATTCCAACACGCACACACCCAGCACCAGAAATAGTTTCACTGACTCCCTAACCACAGCTGTTTTCAAACCTCTGAAACACACATTCAAAGTATTTCACAGCATTCTCCTAATTGGCTCCAATTGACAAGAATGGCCTGCCTCTACACATATGCGCCATCTCTGAAATTAGTGCATTCCGCACGAAGCTGAACACTTGGCTCTTCGACTAATTTACTCCATGACTGCTCTTGCATCGGTGACAGGTATATGTAAAAAATGTTTCCTGCTTGCTATGTTCATCCTCCTTCAGAACTTAGTAGATGTTAAGTTCGCTGTATGATTCGAGCATTACAGTCACAGCATTGCACATAACGGTAGATGTGATATATGGTACGTTCTCATGGCCTACTCTGTGTATCAAAAACTACAGTTCTTCATAGTTTATGCTGTTCTCTTATGGGAACTTTGGCAGTATTCCCCAGCATGTTTGCCTTAGTTTCACAGGTAGATATGCTCGCTCAGTTTGAGGAACGACACCTTGTAGGCATACTCAGACACCCTAAACTTGCATCCACAAACTGGAAAGAGTTCGATTTACCATATTGAGTATCATGAAGACGCATGTAAGACATGTCTCCCTGAGCCTCGTGGTTGTCATGGGAGTGATTAGTAAAGGCTCACTAAGCATGTGTATGGTAATGTTCAGATAGAAGGCGGTAACTTGACAGGTGGCAAAAATATTGTCAATCTGATTCTGTCATGTGGAGTATCAATGTGATGAGCCATTGCATGGTGGTGGTATGCTGATATGAGTGCACTTATCTGTTGGATTGGGCCTGTGGCAGGCAGTATGAAAGTCTTGTGTGTGGTGTGTAAATGGCGTTTGAATGGACCATAAAGTGGTTATTGGCTCGACGTGGCTTTATGGCTCACATTCAGTGGTCTTGGTTTCATTAGTCAGATACTTTGGTAAGTGTTTGTGCTTTTATGCTAGAATATCTGAAAGTGCTGACACCAAACAGTATAAGTGGTGGATCAACTTAAAACAATTAGTACCAGATTTATATCTGTGGCGATAAGATGGGCCTTACTAATAACTCCTAAAAAAAAACATGGGTAGCTGTGGATTTTGGGGCCTAGCTCAACTGGCACCTAGGCAGACCTACACATTTTTGGAAACTAGAAAACCGAAGGAGTACAGTAGTGCATAACTTGTGTGGCTCTGACCAGTTAATATTACCCAGAAGCCCTTGCAAATATCAAACTTTGGTAAGAAACACACATTTTCATCACATTTCTGTGACTGAATCTGCGTAGAGTCACAGGTGTCCTACCACCCTGAGTTCTCACATGTTTCCCGATAAGAACAGTACCCCACTTGTGTGGGTGGCCCAAGAGAATATGAGACAAAAGCCCCAAAATTACTATGTTAAGATATACGCAATAGGTGCTGTATTTGGGGCCGTTCTGTCCACGCAAACCTACACAACACAGACATGTTGAAATCTAGACAACCAAGGGAGTCCAGGGCGATGTGCCTTGTGTGGATCTCACTAGGTTTTCTTACCCACAATGCCCTACAAACCTCAAATGCTGACTGAAAGCACACATTTTCCTTCCATTTCAATGATGGAATCTTCCAGAATCCGCAGGAACCCATAACATTCCTAGCACTCTGCATTACCCCACTTATGCCGCTAAAAAAGCTGCCCCACTTGCATGGCTGGGACTAGTGCCCACCACAGGTACGTCTCAAGCCAAGGTCAATGGGAGCCATCTCCAGGGGACTCCCATTGACCTTGGTTTGATCCGTTTCTGTCATTGGCACTAGGCCTAGCTACACAAATGAGGTACCATTTGTATCGAGATACATGGTGAAATGCCAGGTGGATGGAAGTGTGTGTCTCCCTGCAGATTCCAGAATTTTCTAACACAGAAATGTGAGAAAATGTGTTTTTTTTTAGTCACAGTTTAAGGTTTGCAAGGGATGCTGGGTAAAAAAAACCTGGTGAGAGCCATACGTTAGCCCACCCTGGATACCCTAGATGTCTAATTTTCAAATAATGTATAGGTTTGAGTTTTCCCTTGGTTCCGGCTGATCTAGGGTTCAAAATCTAGAGCTACCCACATTGGGAAAAAAAGGGTCAGTTTTTGGTGGAAAAAATGTCATGCGTCGATGTTGCGTTTCGGGCCCTTTCATGATTCAGTCACTAGGTCTACCCACACAATTGAGGTGGCATTTATATCATCAAACTTATGGGGAATGCCAAGTGGATGGAAGTATGTGGCTTCCCACGTATTCCAGAACAGAAATGTGAGAAAAATGACGATTTTTAGTCAACGTTTGAAGTTTACAAGGGATTATTGGTAAAAAAACCTGGTGAGAGCCACACACTTCAGACCACCCAAGATACCCCTAGGTGTCAAGCTTTCAAAAAGGTACAAGTTTGGTAGGTTGCCCTAGGTACCGGCTGTGCAAGGGTTCAAAATCTAGAGTTGCGCACGTTTGGAAAAAAGGGTTAGTTTTCAGTGGAAAAATGCAATGCCTGCATGTTGTGTTTTGGCCCTTTCATGTCAGAGGCACTTGACCAACCCACACAAGTGGTGTGCCATTTTCATCGGGCGACTTGAGGAAATCACAGGGGTATGGAAGTTTATGACTCCCCACAGATTCAAGAACCTTTCCATCAAAAAGATGTGAGGAAAATGTGAATGTTTAGTCAAAGTTTGAGGTTTTCAAGGGATTCTGGATAAAGAAACCTGGTGAGAGCGACACAAATCATAAGAAAAAGGGTCAGTTTTCAGAGGAAAAATACAATGTATCCATGTTGTGTTTTGGGCTGTTTCCTGTCGCAGGCACTAGGCCTACCCATGCAAGTCTGGCAGAATTATTATCGATAGACATGGTGGAATGCCAGGTGGACAGAAGTTTGTGGCTTCTTGCAGATTCCAGAACTTTCTGTCTCAGAAATGCGAGGAAAATTTGTTTTTAAGGCAAAGTATGAGTTTTACATGGAATTCTGGGTAAAAAAAACTTGATGAGAGCCACTCAAGTCAGCCCAACCCGGATAGCCCTAGGTGCCTAGTTTTAAAAAATGTACAGGTTTGCTAGTTTTCCCTAGGTGCCGACTGAGCTATAGTCCAAAATCTACAGCTATCCTCTTTGCAAAAACAGGGTCAGTTTTCCGTGGAAAACTGTGATACGTTCATCTTGTGCTTTGGCCCATTTCCTGTTGCAGGCACAAAGGCACACAAGTGAGGTACCATTTGTATTGGGACACTTGTGGGAGAATACAGTAGTAGAGCAATTGTTATTATCAATTGGATTTCATTGCATTTGTGCTACATGATGGCACTGCTCATCTAATTTAGAGGTGAGCAGAACAGCGTCGTTTTTTAATACAATAATCATTACAAATGACCAATTCCTGCTTCCCCAGCCATTCCTTTAGCTTTAGGGAGCTGGATAATCTGAGCTGTCGCACTTGCAGGCTAGAGAAATGGTTAGTAGTTGTTTGGCAGTGATGAAAGGGGCGATGGATGGGTGGTGCAAGCTGCACTGGCCTCCTGGTAAGGGCCCTGGCGCTTAATATTTCATGAATTAAGCACTGAATGAAATCCAGCAGTCAGACTTTTTCCTAGGTAGATACAGTATCAGCAAGTGAAGCCTGCCAATATTAAACAATGGAGGGGAGGGGGTGCCAGAAAATACTGGAACTATCAGACTTTGGTGAGTAGAACACTAAAATCTGCATGTTTTTCCCCATTGTCTCCCGGAAATGTGTAATTGGCGATATGTAGCGCATCAGATTTAACTCTTTGGCATAAAACCAGGTGTTGGAAATGGCCCTATTTGCAGGATTATCCCCAAACGTTTTGCTTTTTCCTCTCTTGTATTTCCCGACCTGTGGGTGTTGGCAATAGGACTCTGAGCACTTTACCACTGCTGATCAGTGCTGAAGTGCATATGCTCTCCCTTTAGTAAATTGATGTATGGATTAGTGATTCCATGATTGGCGTGTTTGGTTTACTTGTCAGACCCTGGTACAGTGCACTGAGTGCGCCCAGGGCTTGTAAAACCAAATGCTGATGGTGGGCTTGCAGCACTGGTTGTGCCACCCACAGAAGCAACCTTGTAAAATGTGTCAAATTTGCCATTGCAGAGCCTGTGTGCAGTCTGGTACTACCATGCCGACTTGGTAAGTGCACCCACTTGCCAGTCCCTAAACCTTCCCTTTTCTTCATATCTGACACCCCTATGGTAGGCCGAAGGGCAGGGTGCTTTGTAAGTATAAGGTAGGACATGCCCTGGCGTGTGTGGCATGTCCTAATAGTGATTAACAGCCATTTTTGTTTTTTACTATTGCAAGGCTACCTGTTCTCCATAAGCCAGAATGGGCAGTTAGATTATTACATTTTATATTCCTAACTGACTCAGGGAACATGGTAGAAATTCGAGTTTAGTATGCCTGAACTCAGAATGATAAAATACATATTTTAGTGAAGTTGGTTTTAACATTCTGTGTTTGAAAATACCGCTTTTAGAAAGTAGATATTTTCTTGCCTAACTAGCCAAGCCTGCCTCTGCTAGGTTGTGTATTCTTTGTCTGGAGTTTGAGTGACAGGGCTGGGGGATTCCAGGAGACAGAACGAGTACGCCCAGTGGTGAATAGAGAGATCTGCCTCTAGATGGGAGGGAGGAGTTGCACCTGAGACCTGAATAGGACTGGGCCTGCCCCCCAAAGTGCTGGCTCCACCCCCTGTGGTGCGTCTGGTGTCTCTCCCCTGCACTGTGAAAGGAGAGAAGGAATCATGTCAACAAAGTTCTCCAGGGCTGTGCTTTCCCTCCACAATGCTGACTCCACCTCCTGTGGGGAGTCTGATGTTTCTGCCCTGCACTGTGAAAGGAAAGAAGGAGTCATGTCAACAGAGTGCTCCAGAACTGGTTTGACTGGGCAAAGGCCCCTCTGCCCTCAGAGGACAAAGGATTTTGGGGTATAAATATTGGGACACTGATCCCAAGAAATTAGATCATCCTGGAATCAAGAAGGAACCTCGGCCAAGGAGAAAGCTGGAAGACTGAAGAAGGAAGACTATCCTGCTGTTGCTTTGCTTGACTGACCTGCAGTGGCTTTGCTGCCAAGAAGAGGGGAAGGACTTTGCTTTGTGCTGTGTCCCCTTGCTTGAAGGAATCTCCAAGGGCCTGAAGAAGAGATGGCTCCCAGTTAAGAAGTCCCAGGAATACCCCACATTAGTGCCCAACTCCTCAAGACCTGTGGATGTTTGGGGACTGTACAAAGCGTACATCACTAGCAAGCGCACTGAAGCTGACACTCTGATTGCTAATGGTATTGTTCCTGAGGGTGTCAGTTAGGAGCATGGAGCGGCACAGTGCCCCCATGTTTTGAATGTTTTTTCTTTTAAATTTTATTTTAAAAAGTTTTTTGAGAAAGTAATTATTATATCTGGGGTTACAGCACACGATACATCAGAATACATTATGATACAAATGAATCTTAAACATATTTTTACAAAACTTAGACACAATTTACACACCTCTTTACAATTCTCAAAGCAATACCCCAAAAGAAAAGACCAAAGGGGGTAAGCAAACTCAGCACAAATTATAATTCAGCAAAATAATGCCTACCCTGGTATACTGTTCAATCCCCTTTTCCATTGCTCAATGGGATTCCAATTTTTTTCCCCAAGTATTCTGCCCTGTGGTCTTTTCTGGCATAAATTGCATTTCTAAATTATAAGCAGCCAACAACCTAGCTAACCAGAGATGGAGTGAAGGGGGCACCTTGTCTAGCCACACCTTTGCTATACATATGCGTAGCACTGCCGTAGCCATGAAGAGAAATTCTGTATGTGGGCCCCCTGCCTCCCCCTTGACCCCTAAGATGATTAACTCTGGTGACAGGGTGATCTTGATCCCTAATGAAGTGTCAATGAATTTCTCAATCGCCCTAACAAGAGTATAAAGATGTGGGCACGTAGCAAAGATATGTATTATATCTGACTCCATGGAGTCACATCGTGGACAAGTAATACCTGATGTGCCCCCCCACTGTTCTATCCTAGCAGGTGTATAATACAGGGAGTATAATGTTTTGTAATGTTGTGCTTGTAGGGAGGCTGAGCAAAGTATGGTTCGCCCCAGACCCAGGTAAACCAGAAACCCCTCCTGAGTAATACCTAATTTCTCTGCCCATTTTGTGGCATATTTCTCGCAATCATCAAATTTGGCTGTAATCAACTCTGCATAAAATGGACGTATCGAACAATCCCCCCTGCCCTCAATGTCATCTAAGATGCGTTTGTGGCCGAATCCTAAAGGTCCACCCTGCTTGCTAGTAAAAAAAAACTCCTAACCTGCAGGTACTTAAAGAAACTCCTACTGTCTATGGCGAATTTAGAATGTAGTTCCAGGAACTGAAGCACTCCATTAGGCCCCAAAAGATCGCCTACCTTCTGTATGCCGTGCCTCACCCAATCCAACATAACTGGATCCCTAAATATCTCTCCCGGGAGGGAGGCACTCGCTGACAAACGGGTATATCTATTGAACCTTCCCAGGCCAAATTTCTTAGAGAAAGCCGTCCAAATTGTATACGCTGCTTGTAAAGTCTTAAACTTAGTGCGTTTGTAGTAACTGAAATCAATACAATTTAAAAAGCAATTCCCTGCTTCCCCTCCCAGCAGGATATCATATAAGTTAGTATATGTGGGCCTGTTTCCCGAGTCTCCACTCCCTGTTCCAGCGCCTCCTATTAACCCCTGGATGTATTGCAGAGCTGCCGCCCAGTAATACATTCTGAAATCTGGGGCCCCCTCTTTCCCTTGGCAGGGTGATATTACGATAAGCTCTCCTTGTTTTTCCGTGGGCCCAGATGAATCTATTCAGTATGTGTTCTAATTTGTTAAACCAATTGTGTTAAAAAAACAGCAGGATTGCCCTAAACAGCTAAAGAAATTTGGGCTGTATAAGCATTTTAATAACATTAGTGCGACCCACTAAAGTTAGATGTAGATTGTGTACCCTTTCAAGATCCCCTTTAACTTTGGTTATTAATAGAGACATATTCTACTCTACCAAGCTGTTTAGGTCTGAGGTTATCCTGATCCCTAAGTATGCAGCCGATGGGACCACCCTATCGTCCTCGCAGGGGATAAAAGCGTTCTTGACTATTTGGGTTTTAGCTCTATTGATTGCGTATCCAGAAAGTGACCCAAAACTCCTCGCCTCCAATTCGATTTCCTTGATAGCCTCGTTTGGAGCTGACGTGATGATGGCCACATCGTCTGAGTAAGCAAACATTTTGTACTCCACTCCATGCATGACTACTGGCGGAATCTTATTATTGAGTTCCAATCTACGTAGTAGCGGATCCATATACAAAGCGAATAGTAGTGGAGAGGAGGGACATCCCTGCCTAGTCCTCAGCTTAATCTGCAGCATGTTTGTGAATCCTTTATTAATTTTCACCCTAGCCGACGGGTCCATATACAAAGCCTGCATCGCCCTTACATATCCTTCCCCTATACCACACCACCTCATAGCCATCCATTGATAGTCCCAGGAAACCCTGCCGAAGGCCTTCTCTGCATCCAAAAACATGGCTGCTGCAGGGTCCCCTGAGACCTCCGTTGCATCCAACAATGTGATCATCTGTCATGTTTTTTCTTTTCTGCTTTCTTTATTAATGTGCACTAATATTTTATCACTGTTTGCATGGGAGGGTGCTAGGGAAATAGACCAATCCTGGCAATGCGATAACCCTGTGGGTTATTTGATGGTATGCCTGCACGTATCCCCACATTCCAATGTACACTGACGCCATGGACTGTTGCCTGTATTTTATATCATATTGCATTTATTTATGTCTGTACCGGTACTGTGTATCGCTCTATTACCTCTATTTTGACTATGACTGTATAAAAGTGGAAAATAAAGTTTAAAAAAAAAAAAGAAGTCCCAGGATCAAAAGGACTTCACCCCCAGCTTTCCTCAACTCTGCTGAGAGAGTTCTATCCTTCCGAGAGTGCTTGGGCCAGTTGTGGTGCCTCTCGAAGTTGAACCTGTGTTGGGAAGCTGGAAACCAAGAGTTTAAAGACTTTCTGCAAGTTTTTTCTTTTTAAATTTTTTAATTGGTATTTATAGAAATACAAACAATGTACAAGATAAGCGTTTTGTGGATTGCCAGCCTGTTACAGGGTAAGTGGTTATGGTATACATTAAAGCATCGCTTGCTTGCAGAGCGCATCCCCATCAGCGCGAGGAAATTCCCGCCGCTATGAAGGCGAGATTGTTGCAGCGCCTGTTGCCGCTGCCAGAGTCGTCGCATCTTTTGTTTGCGGGACACACCAGTCTGGTGCGGGAAGATTATTACCATCGCTGTGAGTATCGTCACAGAGCCTGTCGTCACTGGGTGAGATTGTCGCACCGCTTGCTTGGGGACCGCATCGCTTTACTGCGAGAGTCGTCGCAGAGCCATCGCATCAAGGGACCGCGAGAGGAGAAGATCGGCGCTGCGCATCGTCGCAGAACCTGAGATCGTCGCCGTCGGGAAGATCGTTGCATCGTACCTTTGCAAGCCGCTACCACCGTAACCTGTGCACTGGAATCCACGCAAGGTATCGCATCCCTCCCCATACGGACTGGAGTCATCGCAACACGCCTGCTGCGTCCAGCGGGGTTGTCGCATCGCCTCCCCAGGGTCTCAGGAGTGACGCATCGCTTGCTTTTCAACGCTGCAGCTTTCACTTGGAACTTTTATCGCATCTAAAGGTACTGTTGGCTAAAACGTGATGCAACTGTGAATTATTTTATCGCAATCTTAAGAACTCTTTTGAAACGCTATTCTTGTGTTTGTTGGATTTTTGTCGTTTTGGTCTTGTCTAGTTTAGATTAAATACTTCTATTTTTCTAAACTGTTGTGGAGTCCATTTGTGGTGTTTTCACTGTGTTACTGTGAGTGTTGGTACAATTACTTTGCACATTGTCTTCGATAAGCCTGACTACTCGTGCCAAGCTACAAAGGGGGTGAGCAGGGGTTATCTATAGGGTGTATCCCCCTTATCCTGACTAGAAGCAAGGGTCCCTATTTGGACTTTGATACCTACTTTTGCCAACTAGAGACCCCCAGATCTAACATTGTTGGTCAGCGGTGGGATGTTGAACTTGTATTTGTACTTGACCCACAGTGATTGGTGTATATTACAAGTGAGTGCAGACCACTACGCCACTGCATACGTTTGAGTTTTTGTTTTTGTTCTATTTTTGATCCTAACTCTGTAAGTATCCAAGAATCATGTCACAGAATGGTAATCCAGCAAGTGAGGTTGCAATACTGGAGTTTGATATTGAAATGTTAAGTGATTACAAAGTAGGTCAACTCAAGCAGTTCTGCAGGAGCTTTGAAAGTCCCCTGAAGCGCCGCTCCAAGTAGGAGGAGTTACGGAAGGCCTTAAGGGCCTGGTGGGAGGACAAAGAAGCTAGGGAGACAGATGATGCAAAGGTGGATGAGTATGCACAAGGGGATGGTTTCAGGTCACCGGATCAGCCTGTGTCCAGAGCAGCCTCCAGGGCTGGCAGAAACAATTCAGATAGAAGGTTTTCCCCAGAGGAGTTGGAGGAAAACTAAAGGGTTAGAGAGCATGAGTTGGAGCTTATGAAAATGAAAATGAAGCAATTGGAAGTAGAGAAAGAGGCAGAGGAGAGCAAAAAGCCTCGTGCCCTGGAAGAATTGAAATTGACCTTGGCCCATGAATTAAGAATGAGGGAGCTTGATTTGGAGCTCGAAAGGCTTGAGGCCATGAGTGTCTCAGCTGAAGAAGAAACATGGGTAGCTCAAGAGGTGAGCTTTGGTGAGTTGGCGGTGGAGTCCAGCTCCGATGGTGGCAGCAAGATTATATTTTTTAGTGCTGAGAGAAAGGTACAAACACCCAGAGATGTGGCGCCTGACTTGAGGGAGGGGGTTGACATACACCAGGGGGTTCAGGTTTATGCTGTAGTTCCAGTGGTATGCAGTGTCCCTGAAATAGATTGGGGGACTGGCACAGGGGACCATATTCCTAGTGATGGGAGGGACACTCTACTGACTCTAGATGAGAGGTAGAGGGAGAGGGGTTCCCCATGGTAGAAACCCTGGTGTGTGTGAGTGTGAAGGCTGTCCAGTAGAGTGTGGGTTGTGTGACAGAGACAGTGGTACACTGTTTTGCCAATCTCAGGAGAATGGTGTGGGGTACTTGTGTGAGGTACTGGAGGGTAAGGCAAAGGGTAGCTTGGTTAACAACTGTGGGGGGCTGTGTGATTCATTTGTTAGAGAGCATATTTTAAGTCCCTGTTTTCCAGAGCTATGCCAACACCCGGTGGAGTGTGAGTTCTCTGATCCCAGGGAACTTGCGCAGGAGACAGATCTCTTGGTGGAGTCCAGAGAGTCTGAAGAGGCATTGGGAAGTGATCCCAAAAGGAGTGGCCCAGATATCTTCAAGACCTGTGAGGTCGAAGAGGTTCAGTGTAGCCCAGTTAGGTCCCAGTGTAGTGGGAGGCATGTAGGGGCTCACGTCCTGTCTCAGTGGAGAGGGAGTGAGTGTGGGACTGCGGGTCCCAAGGTGCCCGAAACCCAGTCTCAGGGCCTGGAGGGTTCCTTAAGGGAACACCTGGTTGGGGGCCTAGAGGGTGCTAGTAGGCCATTTTAGGAGGATCTCCTAGTGTCTGGTGATCGGGGAGTGCCTGTAACCAGGCCACCATCAGTTCTGGGGTCTGGCAGTGCCACTCCAGTTTGGAAGGTGCAGAAGTCCAGACTGAGGGGTGAGAGGGGAACGGAGTCCCCAGTGGGAGAACCAGTGGGTCAGGGGCCAGCCAGAAGGGCTGAGTCACCGGTGAGTGACCATGGTGACCTCACTTCTGTCCTGGGGGATCTTCCTGGACTGTCAGATGGACAGGGGTTGGGAGATCGGCACCAGGCAGACTGTCACATGACACCTGATTTGTGTGTCACCCTCGCGGGGGCATATGTGCTCCCAATGAAGTCCTGGCGTGCCTGGCAAGTGCACAACTGCAGGTGCTGATCCCTGGGTTGGGAGGCCAGGTTCAGGATCTGCCTGACCTGGAAGGAAGGATATCTGTAAGCAGTGTCCTGACCGGTTTTGCCTCCAGGGGTACCACCCCAGTTGTGGGGTGCAGCCCTCTGGAAAGGGGTGCAGAGGGAGGGAGTCTTTGCCTCTCACCACGGTGCAACCCGAGGGCTTAGACCCTAGGCTGAGAAACCAGTGGCTGGAGAGAGGTCCTGAGCTGGTGGGAGATTTGTGTTCTGAGGGAGGAGAGGGCAGGATCCCAGAAGGAGAAGTAGGAGGGAGAGCCTCGCCCACGACCTCTGGACAGTCTGAGGGTACAGGCCCTGGGCGGGCCAGTGTCAGGATGCCCTACCTGAATTGGCAAGAGGGAGAGTGGCTACTGCCCCCCACTCTCTAAAACCACAGAGGTTAGAGAGGCCTGACAGGCATGCGGCCTGGCTCTCATCACTGACAGCTGTCAGTGGCCCCTGTGGCCGGTTGTCTTGGTGGACAGGGTTGCCCCTGGAAGGGGGGAAGGAGTCACACCCTGGGGGTGGACTGGGCCACACCATTGTGTTGGCCAGGTGGGTACTGTGTGTGTCCCCAGAAGTCCTGGTATTCCAGGCAAGGGGTTAGTCCCTCGGTGGGGAAGCCAGGTTCAGGTGTTGCCTGACCTGGAGGCTTTGGAGCCTAGGTTTGAGGGCCTGGTCCAGGGTATCTCCCCTGACCTGGAATCCCAGTTGCATGATAGAACCCCTGAACTGGTGGGTGAATGGTGCAGGACACCTGCCACAGGTGCCCTGACTATTCTAGAAGGGGTACCGCTCCAGGTGGGAAGGCACAGAGCCCCAAGGGAGAGGAGGACCGCCCCAGCCTGCTGTCCAGCCGCCGGATACAGGTCCGAGACTGGTGGGTCAGTGCCAGGATGTCAGACCTGACCTGACAGGAGGGAGAGTGAACAAAGGGTGCCAAGCACCTGGGGCTACTGCCCCCACCCTCTGATGCCACAGGGGTTTGAGAGCCCTGAGAGGCAAAAGGCCTAGGTTTCATCCCTGACCACTGTCGGTGGCCACTGTGGCTTGCGGTTTGGGCCAGTTTCCATGTTCTATCGCCCTAAGCAGGGAATCCCATCGAGGTATCGTTTGGTCAACCCTGGCTTTAGGCTGGAAGGGGGTTGTGTTGAAAATGGCCCTTTTTTCAGGATTATCCCCAAACTTTTTGCCTTTTCCTACCTTGTTTATCCTGACCTGTGGTTGTTGGCAATAGGACTCTGGGCACTTTACCACTGCTGATCAGTGCTGAAGTGCATATGCTCTCCCTATCGTAAATTGATGTATGGATTAGTGATTCCATTATTGGCTTGTTTGGTTTACTTGTCAGACCCTAGTACAGTGCACTGAGTGTGCCCAGGGCTTGTAAAACCAAATGCTGATGGTGGGCTTGCAGCATTGGTTGTGCCACCCACAGAAGCAGCCTTGTAAAATGTGTCTAAGGCCTGCCATTGCAGAGCCTGTGTGCAGTCTGGTACTGCCATGTTGATTTGGTAAGTGCACCCACTTTCCAGTCCCTAAACCTTCCCTTTTCTTCATATCAGGCACCCCTATGGTAGGCCCAAAGGCAGGGTGCATTGTAAGTATAAGGTAGGACATGCCCTGGTGTGTGTGGCATGTCCTAATAGTGAATTACAGCCATTTTTGTTTTAAACTGCGCATTACTTGAGGGAAGACATAAAATATGGTGATTTGAAAAAAATAATAGGGCAGATTTACAAGAAAGTGACGCGTCTGTAGAGATGTGCCAATTTCCCTGAGCCACCCTGAGAGACACTTGCACCACAGAGGATTTACAATACGGCGCACCATGGCGCAAGGATTGACAGATGCTTCAGAAATTGTGACGCATCCGTTGGCCCCAAAGTCACACATTGCTGAAGTCGTGTTGCAAGCATGACGCAACTCCAGCAATGCATGGAGAGGCCTATCCTCATTGTGCTGCGTCACTCCTCATGTCGGCACCAAGCGTCCTAGAAGTGGTGTAGTGTAATCTTGTAGATTTCATTGCGTCACTTCTGCAAGGCTTTTTTGCGTGGGAACCCCCACCCTGCATACATTATACCTGACGCAGGTATAATGTGACGCTGGGCATGTAAATAGTGAGGCATATCCCTAGATGCATCACGTTGTAAATGGCCCACATTTTTAAGCTGCCTCTGCGTCACAAAGAGTGACGCAACAGCGGTGCAAAAATGATGCAAAGGGCCTGTAAATCTACCCTAATGTTTCAAGAAAACTTTGGGGAACGGTTCAACAATAGACATCAATAAGGTTATTTAGATCCCAGTGGAAAACCCTGGGTTTGGCGTTAAAACATTTGCGCTGGTAAGATGACGTGAAAGCGCTTCCTGCTGTCAGGATGCAAGTGATCTTCATTGAAAGTGATGGGCTATTGCTTGCTCCGTACTTTGTGGTTTGTCCTTGTCCTCCCTGATGAGGTCAAACTTGCCAACAAGAAGTTGATCCATGGGTGACTCAAAGAAGTCATTTCAAAAATGCATCTCATGTTTGACAAGTGTATTGATTATTTTTCTTCTGCCATCACTTCACCCACTTATCCGTTCTTCTCATCTCTGAATGCAGGTGCGTCCCACAAAGACACATTCAGAGCAGCTTTATGTTGTTGGATGTGCCTGCAATTTAACAACGGAGGACCTCCATGATTAGCCCAGCCGTCAGCCTGACCAATGCTTATGTCAAATAGAAGACTGAGCCATAAAATGGCTGCCGCATCTGCAGGGAGCCATGGAGCCATTAAATGGCGTCCACGGAGAGCAATGGGTTTTAATGAGGAGGCTTTCTTTCTAAAAATCTATAAGGAGTTTTATACGTTGATAATCAGTAAGCTGTACTATATTCAGGTTAAAACTCAAAAACATTACACTAAAAACACTCGTGAATGTTACCTGCCATATATTTACATCAACCTCTTTTCATGAGGCTGTGTCGCAGCTAAGATTTATTCTTACACTTGCCAGGCAATATTCACCAAGCACTGAAGTCCAGACTGACCGGATTTACACGGATCAGTGCAATCATGCCCTCTACAGGTCTGTGCAACTGAATCCTATGCCCATACTCTGTAATGCACATTTTTAGAAGATGGCTGTGCCGAGCAAAGACGAACGGGTGGTATGGGTGTCCAGGGGATACTGAGCAATCCTCGTAACAAGTGTTGACAAAGGGTGTTTGAAAAACTAAAACACTGGCTGCTTGCCTTCTTTTCGTTTGCGTTGTACATGTGATCCTGTGTACAATGTTTCTATGAACAGACTTGAAATAATAAAACCTTGTGTCATTTCAGGAATTTCGTGTGAAAAGGTACCAAAAATATGCCTGAAATTATTCACGATTATACCAGAGTAAAGAAAAATTTGCCCAGGCATAGTATTGGCTCATGGGAGTCCCAAATCGGCTTCTAGGTTTTCACTTTTAGGTTTTTAACGAGGTTGAACAGTTGTTGCTTGAACATGATTCACTCTTCGCTTCTGAGCTGAGTGGTCGCTCCCCAGCGGTATCGTTCAGCAGCGCTTTGCTTGCATTTAAAAGTGCCTCGTTTTTGCTAGTATATTGTGTGCCTTTGCTGACGCTTTATTTACTTGCTCTTAGGAATTGCCTGTGTCAATTTCAGGCTGGTCGCTCCCCAGCGGTATCGTTCAGCAGCGCTTTGCTTGCATTTAAAAGTGCCTCGTTTTGCTAGAATATTGTGTGCCTTTGCTGACGCTTTATTTACATGCTCTTAGGATTAACCTGTGTCAGTTTCAGGCTGTTTGCACGCTTTCCCCCTAGCGCTCCGCTCTGCTCACCCCCGCCTCCATTTTGTGTGTTGTTGTGCTCCTCTGCAGCCCGCCCCGCCTCCCAGCTGAGACGCCCTCCCACTGATTACTAACAGCGCTCCACTCCGTGGAAACGCTGTGATTCACTCTTCGCTTCTGAGCTGAGTGGTCGCTCCCCAGCGGTATCGTTCAGCAGCGCTTTGCTTGCATTTAAAAGTGCCTCGTTTTTGCTAGTATATTGTGTGCCTTTGCTGACGCTTTATTTACTTGCTCTTAGGAATTGCCTGTGTCAATTTCAGGCTGGTCGCTCCCCAGCGGTATCGTTCAGCAGCGCTTTGCTTGCATTTAAAAGTGCCTCGTTTTGCTAGAATATTGTGTGCCTTTGCTGACGCTTTATTTACATGCTCTTAGGATTAACCTGTGTCAGTTTCAGGCTGTTTGCACGCTTTCCCCCTAGCGCTCCGCTCTGCTCACCCCCGCCTCCATTTTGTGTGTTGTTGTGCTCCTCTGCAGCCCGCCCCGCCTCCCAGCTGAGACGCCCTCGCCCCTCCCCCTCCACTACCCATATATGACAGTAGTTCCCGCGCGCAGCGTTCACGCGCAGCGTCCGCGCCCAACCCGCGCCAAAGGTGCGCCAAAGGAAAGCCCGTCTACGCCCGTCCGCGCCTGGACCGCGCCCAGCGCCAGACCCCCTGCCCCTCGCACTGCCCAGCCCCCCCGCGTTACCTACGATGCCGCCACCCTCCTAGCCCTTAACCCCGGTCGCGCCCCCACCTGCATCCAAGCCGCTCCAGGACGCACCCATGGACCGTTCTCCTGCCTCTCCTGCAAATTCTGCGGCACCGTCAACGCCTCCGCTCCGACCACACCACAGATTCCCGACCCCAACCACCTAGAATGCATCCTTCTCAACACCCGCTCGGTCCACAGGCACGCCATTGACCTTTGGAACCTACTAGACACCATCTCTCCAGACGTCGCCTTCCTAACGGAAACATGGATGAACGCCTCCTCCGCCCCTGACATCGCCATCGCTATCCCTGACGACTATAAGATTACACGCAAAGACCGCACCGACCAAACAGGAGGAGGAATCGCTATCGTCCACAAGAAATCAATCCGCATCTCAACCAGCTCTGACGCCAACCTCGCCAACTCCGAACACCTCCACTTCCAGATCCACATCGACCCCAAGACCACACTCAGAGGCACCCTCCTCTACAGACCACCAGGACCCCGCGCTAAATTCAGTGAAGACATCACGGACTTCATCACCCCACACGCGCTCCCCTCCAAAGACTACATCCTCCTGGGAGACCTCAACTTCCACCTTGAGAAGATCAACGACCGCAACACCGCCACCCTCTTAGACAACCTCGCCAACCTCGGACTTAAACAACTGGTCACTTCCCCCACCCACATCGCAGGTCACACACTCGACCCCATCTTCACCTCTAGCAACCATGTCTCTTTCAACCACACTACGGATCTCCTCTGGACTGACCACAGCTGCGTCCACTTCTCCTACAACAAGCCGAAACCCATCATCCACCTCCAACCAACTCTACAAAGAAACTGGAACAAAATCACCACGGAACAGATCTCCTCATCGCTCCTTCAAACCTCCCCAGCCCTCTCTTCTAACGCCAACGAAGCCGCCTCCAACCTCACCCTTTGGTTATCCAACACCGCAGACACCTTAGCACCACTGAAAAAACGCCAACACAAAATCAAGAAGGCCTCATGGTTCAACGAGGACCTCAAGAAATCCAAGAAACTATGCCGCTCCCTTGAAAAGGCCTGGAAAAAAGACTCATCCACCAGCAACAAGGACGCCTTCAAAAACGCCATCCGTACTCACCACCAACTGATCCGAAAAGCCAAAAAAACAGCATTCAAGGATCGACTCGACGACAACGCCCACAACAGCAAGGAACTTTTCAACATCGTCAAGGAATTCTCCAACCCCTCGGCCAACTCCAACGACATCACCCCCTCTCAAACCCTCTGCGACTCCCTAGCCTCTTTTTTCCACAACAAGATTGCTGACATCCACAACAGCTTTGACAACCAACCCGGAAGCCAACCCACCCTACCACCAGCTGAATATCTTCCCCCCGTTAACACCCTTAACGCCTGGAACCCAATCACCACTGAGGACACCATCCGCCTGATGAATTCCATCCACTCTGGATCCCCCACAGACCCATGCCCTCACCACATCTTCAACAAAGCAGACTCCGTCATAGCTCCGCACCTCCGAGACGTCATCAACTGCTCCTTCAACTCCGCTACCTTCCCAGAAGACTGGAAACACGCTGAACTCACCGCCCTTCTGAAAAAACCAACAGCAGACCCCACCGAACTCAAAAACTACCGCCCCATCTCACTTCTTCCATTCCCGGCCAAAGTCATCGAGAAAGCTGTCAACAACCAGCTCGCCGCCTTCCTCGAAGCCAACAAATCCCTCGACCCCTCACAATCTGGCTTCCGAGCAAAACACAGCACTGAGACCGCCCTCATCGCAGCAACAGACGACATTCGAACTCTATTGGACAATGGAGACACAGTCGCCCTCATCCTCCTCGACCTCTCTGCAGCCTTCGACACAGTCTGCCACAGCACCCTTTTACAGCGCCTCAGAAACATCGGAATCCAAGGAAAGGCACTGGAATGGATCACCTCGTTCCTCTCCGGAAGAACCCAGAGAGTCCGCCTCCCACCATTCAAGTCCGAGGCCTCTGAAATCATCTGCGGCGTACCACAAGGATCCTCACTCAGCCCCACCCTCTTCAACGTATACATGAGCCCCCTCGCGACCATCGCCCGCCAACACAACCTCAACATCATCTCTTACGCGGATGACACTCAACTGATCCTTTCTCTCACCAAGGACCCCAGCACCGCCAAAACTAACCTACACGAAGGAATGAAAGAAGTCGCCGAATGGATGAAACAAAGCCGTCTGAAACTGAACTCAGACAAAACAGAAGTCCTCATCTTAGGTAAATCCCCCTCTGCATGGGACGACTCCTGGTGGCCGGAAGCCCTCGGAAAAGCACCCATCCCGACAGACCACGCACGGAACCTTGGCGTCATCCTGGACTCTTCACTTTCAATGAACAGACAAGTCAGCGCCGTATCCTCATCCTGCTTCAACATCCTTCGCATGCTCAGAAAAACATTTCGCTGGATCCCCACCGAAACAAGGAAAACAGTCACCCATGCTCTGGTCACGAGCCGACTGGACTACGGAAACACCCTCTACGCAGGTACCACCGCCAAACTCCAGAAGAAACTACAACGAATCCAAAACGCCTCAGCCAGGCTCATATTAGACATCCCACGCAACGAACACATCTCTGGCCACCTTAAAGACCTCCACTGGCTACCCGTCAATAAGAGGATTACTTTCCGACTGCTTACCCACGCACACAAATCACTCTACGACATCGGACCAGATTGCCTCAACTCTCGACTGTCCTTCTACACCCCCTCCCGCCAACTTCGCTCTTCCAGCCAAGCATTCGCCACTGTCCCTCGCATCAACAAAACCACCATGGGAGGCAGATCCTTCTCATACCTGGCTGCCAAAACATGGAACTCACTCCCCGCTTTCCTTCGCCTCACCCAGAATCACCTAGCGTTCAGAAAACAACTTAAAACGTGGATATTTGACAAATAATCCCCCTCCCTTCCCCAAGCGCCTTGAAACCCTCTGGGTATGTAGTGCGCTATATAAATTTTATGACTTGACTTGACTTGACATGAAGGGCCTCATTTACAAGGAATTAACGCAGCGTGGTGCCACAAGTCATTTGGCTGTGCCACTCTGTATTAATTCTGAAGCACAGGGATGCATCATATCTACAATAATATGACGGATCCCTTTGCTCTCCTCTGATGCACAATTTGCTGCCATGCTCTGATGCAGGTGCCTGCGTTGAGGGGAATGATTGTTCATCTGCAGGAAGCTGTCCCTTCCTACAGATAAACAATCTGAAATGGCGTTTTGAAACTTGTATGTGTGCTGTAGCACACACAAAGTAGAAAAACGTCATTCTTTTTTAATGATTGTTTCTGTGCAGGAAGGGACACCTTCCTTCACATAAACAATCACAAGAGGTGATTTCCCCATTCCATATGTGCTGCAGACGAGGAGAAGTGAAAACATTTCTACTCATTGACCCTTCCTTATGCCTCCCCTCGTAAATCTGGAAATGTGGCAGGAGCAATGGGTGCTGCATGGGAACAGCCACAGTAACACCCATGGCATGCTCCTTTTACGCAAAGTGTTGCCATATTTACAAGGACATGAAAAGCCACACAGGGTGGCTTTACGTGATCTTGTAAATATGGGGCAGCAGGTTGTGGGGCTGGTGCGTCACAATAAATGACAAAACCGGCGGCACAAGGGGCTTGTAAATAAGTCCCGAAATACCTTGCAAAAACAAGATACAAGAGTCGTTTGGCAAAACAGGAACAGTTTGTTTAATTAAACAGTGCAGCCGGGATCACTGTCACTGGCATAGGGTCTGAGGTCTGTCTTACATCAATTTTTATACAGTTCATTGTATGCAATAAAATGGTTCTGCCAACCCTTTTATGGAAAGGTATGCGGACCGCTGTCTTTAGAACCATAAATTAATTTTTTGGATGAGGAATCCAGGTGGGACTTGACCTTGCGTGGATGCAATGCGGCCAGTAGATAACGTGTCCCGCATGGGGAGTATGTGATCACTACTTGTATTGTGTGGGCTGTGTCCTGATTGGCTAAGTATTCCAAACGTTATGTGGCATCTGGATTTATGGTGTTTTCGAAATGGGCCAGTGGCGCCTCCACCACAATTGCAGAGAAGCGTCGCCCCCCCTGCCTGGTGCAGATCCAGCAAAGGAAAAATAACATGATGCTCTAGCATCATTTTATTTTTCATTTGCCAGCTTGTGCATGGAGGGATGGTGCATGGCATGGGAAGGCGAGGAGGAATGATGTACTCCCTAGTCCCTAAATCCCTAACACCACCCTCAGAGGAACTCTCCTCTTCAGACCCCTTGGACCCTGACCTCAGTTCAGCGACTCCATCGCCGACTTCGTCAGCACACACGCCCTTTTCTCCACAGCTGCATCCTCCTCGGAGACCTGAACTTCCACCTCGAGAACGACACCAACTCCACCACGAAAACCTCGCCAACCTTGGACTCATACAGCTCGTCACAACTCCCACCCACTCTGCCGGCCACACGCTTGACCCCATCTTCTTCGCAAGCTTCCACGTCACCTTCAACCACACCACCGAACTCCACTGGACTGACCATCCCTGCATCCACTTCACCTTCCAGAAACCCACCACGCACCATCGCACTCAACATATCCCCTGCCGCAGCTGGAGCAAAGTCACCGAAGACCAGCTGAACACCACCCTCACCAGAAGCCCACCTGCCAACCCCACCAACTCTGACACTGCCGCCCGAAAGCTCAGGCGATGGATCAACGACAGGGCTAACACTCTCGCCCGATCAAGAAACCCTCCAACAGACGCACCAACAAGAAAGCAAGCTGGTTCACCGCGGACCTCCAGGCTTCCATGCAAACCCACCAAAAACTAGAGAAGAAATGGCACTGCGAACAGATAC
Organism: Lissotriton helveticus; assembly: GCF_964261635.1. Lineage (NCBI taxonomy): Eukaryota > Metazoa > Chordata > Amphibia > Caudata > Salamandridae > Lissotriton > Lissotriton helveticus. Next base: position 181,053,038 of record NC_136063.1, read on the forward strand.
CAGACAACTACGCAGCCCACAAGAACGCCATCCGCAGATACCATCACCTCATCAGATCTGCCAAAAGGGCCTCTTTCAAGGACCGCCTTGACAATAACGCGCACAACAGCAAAGATCTCTTCAACATCGTGAAGGAACTCTCCAACCCCAGCTCCAACACCAACGACATCCCACCATCGCAAGACCTGTGCAACTCCCTTGCCACCTTCTTCCATTGCAAGATCGCAGACATCCACGACAGCTTCATTAACCGGGCCGCCCCGACAGCCACCGACACCTCAGACCCCAAAGGCTACCACCCGGATCGATCCCCTGCTCACCTAGACCAACATAAATGACGACAACTCCATCAAAATCATGAATACCATCCACTCTGGTTCTCCATCAGACCCATGCCCACACCACATCTTCAACAAAGCTAGCGCCACCATCGCACCCCATCTCCACAAGGTCATCAACATCTCCTTCGAGACCGCGACCTTCCTGGAGAGCTGGAAGCACGCCAAGATCAACGCCTTACTTAAGAAACCTAAGGTAGATCCAAAGGACCTTAAGAACTTATGGCCCATTTCCCTGCTCCTGTTCCCGACGAAGGTCATCGAGAAGACCGTCAAAGGACAACTAACCCGCTACCTCAAGGAGAACAACATCTTGGACCCGTCCCAACCACAGTACCGAAACTGCCCTCATTGCCGCCACCGATGACATCAGGGCCCTACTAGACAACTGCGAAACCGCGACCCCCATCCTCCTGGACCTATCAGCTGCCTTCGACACGGTCTGTCACCGCACCCTACGCACACGCCTCCACAACGCAGGGATCCAAGACAAAGCTCTGGAATGGACCACCTCCTTCCTCTCCTGCAGAACCCAAAGCGTCCAACTCCCTCCTTTCCGGTCCTCAGTCTCTGAGATCATCTGCGGCGTACTCCAAGGATCATCCCTCAGCCCGACACTGTTCAACGTCTACATGGCAGCGCTTACCCACGTTACCCAACTGCAAGACCTCTACATCATCTCTTACGCTGAAGACACCCTGCTGATCCTCTCCCTCACCAAGGACCCCCTTACCGCCAAAACCAACCTCCATGATGGAATGAAGGCCGTCGCCGAGTGGATGAAGAACAGCCATCTAAAGCTGAACTCGGACAACACAGAGGGCCTCATCCTCTGCTCCACCCCCTCAGCCTGCGATGACTCCTGGTGGCTGACCGCACTGGAAGCAGCACGGACACCCACAGACCACGCACGCAATCTAGGGTTCATCCTCGACTCAACACTCTCCATGACCAAACAAGTCAACGCCATCTCATCCTCCTGCTTCAACACCCTCTGCATGCTCCGCAAGATCTACAGATGGATTTCCATTGGAACAAGAAGAACTGTCACCCAGGCCCTCATCAGCAGCAGGCTGGATTACGGAAACGCCCTCTACGCAGGAGCCTCGGCCAAACTCCTGAAACAACTTCAATGCATACAGAACTCCTCTGCATGCTTGATCCTCGACATCCCTCGCAACAGCCACATCGAGCCCCACCTGAGAGACCTGCACTGGCTTCCCATCAACAAAAGAATCACCTTCAATCTCCTCCCCCACGCTCACAAGGCACTCCACAACACCGGACCAGCATATCTCAACAGACGACTCGCCATCTACACCCCGCCAGCCTCGCTCCGTCGACCGCGCCCTTGTCACTGTCCCCCGCATCCGAAGAGTCTATCAAACCCATACTTCATGAGAGTTACAATATCGGGGGTCTGTTGTTCTTCAATTTTGACAACTACTACGTTTCTAGTTACTTGCAATGTACCCAATTTGAGGACTGTGTTTTTACAGCAGGAAATCTCTAATTGCATAGAAAAAAGAACTCTATAAAAACAGGCAGAAACAATGTGAATAATTTAGAAAGTAAATGGGGGTACCAGGAGAACCAGTTTGAGAACCACTCCTGCAAAAGGCACCTCCCTCCTCACACATGTCTCTATGTGAACGGTACAGTGCTTGGATGGCAAGAGTCAATGTCCCATTACCCAAATACCAGACACACGCATGATAGGCCCTCCACAACTCCGGACCCGCCCACATAAACCACTGCCTGATGCTCCACTGACCTACCAGGGAGTTCTGCTCCACCGCCCGCACCTTGGCTCATACCCCCCGCATCCGCTGGAGCCCCATCGGAGCTCATTCCTTCTCGCACCTCGTTGCCAACTCCTGGAACAAACTGCCCCTCCACCTTCAAACTGACCCTTCACTGGATGATTTCAGGAAGAAACTCATGACAGAGCTCTTTGACCAAGGCTCACAGAACCCTACCACCTGGAGACCCAACAGGGTTACAAGTCGCACTCTGCAAGACTGATTGATTGTATTGTTTGTCCGAAGCTGCATCACCATGAGGCAGATTGCTCTCAGTTAAGTCTTGATTGAATTTAGGCTGAGCTCAGTGTTGTTCATAATTTTAAGCAACTCCCACCTGGTGATCTGTAACCAGCGTACCTTAGCTTTTGTCTGCACAATGAAGAAGGGTATAGACCATCCTGCTGATACTTGTGTGTCTGAGAACAGTCTGAATTCTACTGGAATATTCTTTTACTGAGCCCAGCCAAAATACTCCACAGTTCACTTTTCATGAGCCTGATGCAGCAAGGTTGTCCTTTTCTTTAGCGGGCGCTGATACAAAGCCAATGGTTCTTCTCTGGGAATGATCAGGGTCGGATGTGTATGGTTGTGAGGGAACATGTCCGTGCCATCCAGGGACAAGCTCAGTGGAGGAAAACTCGCCGCACTGTCAATATATATCCATCATCGTGGAGGTTCACCACTGCTTATCTGGAATGTTCAGGATTATGCCTAAATTTTCTTCGGGCCAGTGGAAGCATTACTGTACCTCTGAAACACAAGGAATACTTCTAGCGAAGTGTATCCACCCACCTCAATATCCCAGATTTCCTGACATAGGGTGCCTATACTTTTGTTCAACCCTCCTGCAAGAGATTAATTTCCCTTCATAGAATAAAGCTGGATGGCCGTATATAGGAACTCCATGTCTGGGGTCCACTTGCTCTGGTGAGTGAGTGGCTGTATAGGTTGGTGAGTGGGTGTGTGAGTGGCAGTATGGGCCTGTGAATAGGTCTGTGAGTGAGTGCCTAAGTACCTTAGTATGTCTGTCAGTGGGTGCATGAGTCTCTAATTGGGTGTGTGAGTGGGTATGAGTGTCTCAGTGGGCCTGTGGGTGGGTGCATGAATGTGTCAGTGCATCTCTGAGTGGGTGCATGAGTCTCTGAGTGTGTCTGTGAGTAGGTGCATGAGTCTGACTTGGTCTGTGATTAGGCACATAAGTGTCTGACTTGGTGCATCAGTGTCTGAGTGAGTCTGTATGTGAGTGCATGAGTGTCTGACAGTCTGTGAGTGGGTGCATGAGTTTCTGAGTGTGTCTGTAAGTGGGAGCAAGAGTGTCTGAGTGGGCCTGTGAGTGGCTGCATGGGTGTCTGAATGGCTTTATGAGAGGATGCATGAGGACCTCAGTGGGTCTGTGAGTGAGTATATAAGTGTTTCAGTGGGTCTGTGAGTTGGTGCAGGAGTGTCTGTGTGGGTCTGTCAGTGGATGTGTATGTATGTGTGTGTGTGTGTGGATATGTGAATGGGTTCAGGAGTGTCTGAGTGGGTCTGTGAGTGACTGTATGAGAGTCTTTGTGAGTGTGCTAATTTTCGCATGTTTTTTTTACTATATTCGCAAATTCATTGCAAACTTAAACTGAGGACACTGCTGAGCATCACATCGAATTTGCAAATATCGCACATAGGGCGAGAAAACTTGTTTGGTGTATTCTGCCCATAATGGTTTCCAGAAATACCCGTATATCCCACCCATGGGATCAGGGTAGGCAGGCAGCTAGAGACAAATTTCGGGGGGAAGGCTGAAAAAGATTTCAGGGGGTCACATTTTTCCAGCCATAGGTAGAGTGGCTCTAAGAAGGGGTGAAAACACAACAAAAGCCTCATTAACAAGTAAATGGTCTTTTAAATACCTGTGAAGTACTCGGGCGCAGCTGCAATTAAAGGGTCACCAGCCCGCGAAGCTGTCTTAGCCAGGTTGACACACACGACAGGGAGGGCTGAAGCACGGTGTTGCGTGCCTGGGTAAGGGTACATCCTTCCTGACCCCTTATGTCAGATTTTAGCATTTCTGTTTATTCCCACGGACTGTGCTCATAAATTAAAATGGCGGCTGCAACTTTCTGCTCAGGTTGCAACCAGCCAATCATGGCATTCCTATTGACGAGCCCATTTGCGAATCGTCAAGAATTAGTGACAAATTAGCTGAGACCCTAGATACACCATTTGGTGTAATTTGTCCATCACTTCAGTGCGTAGGCGTGTCTAAAATCTCTATGGAAATTAACATGTGGGCCGCTGCAAAATTAAAAAATAAGACGCCTTTTATAAGAGGCCTCAAGGTGGGCCAAATCACGGGGCATGTTTTTAATTATGTGGGACGTGCCCAAGGGACCACCAATTCCTCAGAGCAAAGATAAGTAAAGTGATGCAGGAGGGCCTACATGGCTCCCCCACAGCTCCGAGGGGAACCATCACCTCCTGGGGGCAATTTATTAAATTAGTGCGGGGGAGGCCCAAATGGCCCCATCCCGCAGGCCGGGGACCACCACCTCCCATTAGCCATGCAAGGGGGCATCACAGACCTCCCCTGCCCCATGTGCCAACGCTGCCCGGGGCTTTTTATTTTTTACATGGGGGCCTCACAGAGCCCCACTGGGCCCTGGGGACCATCACCTCCGTTAGGCTAAACCTCTTTTTAAGAAATGAGTGGGGAGCTGCATGTTCCCCCTCCCAGGCCGTTCTCGACCCCGGGGACTGTCACCTCCCTGTGGCAGGCCCTTAATCAAGGAAGGAGGGGAGCCATGCGGCCTCCCTCCTCGAGCCATACATGGTCCTATGGACCACAACCCCCATGACCGGCTCCTGCTGTGTCCTCGGATGCCCACCCCAGTACATAGCTGTTTGCTATGGCTTGGCAGGAGCTTCACTGCTCTGGCAGAGCTATAGTTAGTTGGGCTCGATTTCAGCAAGCAAGATCATTGAAAATGCTCCCACTTGCTGAAAGCAAGCACAATTGCTTTGACAGAGATGGAGCTGCATGTTAGCAGCTTCCTCTGTGTCAAAGCATTGCAGGCTCTAGCAGGAGGTGTGGAGCTGGCAGGGACCACAGGGGCCTTGAGGATATCACTGCATTCCTATGGTGAGTTAGTGCCCTGGAGGCAGCCACTGTAAATGGACAGGTCTCAGGTGAATGGGTCCCTAGGCCCCAATTCGGCCTGGGAGGGGGGCTGCGCAGTTCTACTCTCCATCTGTAAATGTCCATGCACCAGGAGATGTGGTCCCTGGGGCTAAAATCAGCCTTGGTAGAGCATCCCTTCCCTAGTATTATTTATTTTTATTTTTTAAAGGACGATCCCCAGGGGATGGGGTCCATAGGGCCAAAATCATCCCGTGTAGGGGGCCCGCACAGCCCCCTCCCCTGTTTTAAAATAAAACAAATATAGAAGTGGTCAGTGCCTGGGGTTTGGGTCCCCGGGGCTGAAATTGGCCTGGGGCTGGGAGCTGCATGGCCCCGCTTTCCAATTCAAAATAGCCCTGGCCCTAGCCCTGGGGTACCCAGTCTGAAATCGGCAAGGGAAGGCACAGCCTCCCTCCTATTATAACAAAAAAAAAGAGAAAGAATTAACAGGCCGGAAAGTCGCCGGAGTCCCCACTGATTCTGCACCACTTTGCAAACAGGCCTCCTGGTTGGGTGCAGAGGGTCCTTGGGGTCAAGCACCTCTCATGTTACCTTCAGTAAGTCCCACACAGCAGGATTTCTGAGAGGTCAGCGGCGGCCATGTCCCCTTTCTCCACCACTCTGCAAACGCGCCTCCTCGAACAAGGCTAGTTGGGGGATGAAGTCCCCTTGGCTCCAGGGCCAAGTCTCCCTCCTGCTATCTCCAGAAAGTCCTACGCTTTGGGATTTCTGGGAGGTTGGCAACAGCCACACACCATTTCTCCATCACTCTGCAAACACGGCTCTTGGCCCCCCTCCATGTGTACATTTTTTATTTGGACCCAAGGAGGTGGTGGTCCCGGGAGCTAGGGGTTCACGAGGACCCCTTTTATTTTGTTTATTTAGCCCCAGGGAGGTGGTGATCCCGGGGCTTCTAAAAGCCCTAGGAGGGGGCTCCATTTGGCCCCCTCCTTTTTTAAAAAAAAGCCCCAGGGAGGTGGTGGTCCCTGGGGTTCAGAGGGGGGGGCCTGTGCAGCCCTATATGTTTATATATCCTTGGGGAACCTGTGGCATAAAAATGCCCTTTGAAGGGGTCCACGTGCATCCCCTCATTTATATTTACTATACGCTGCATGCCCCCAGGACCTGGCCCACCTGGGGGCTTCATTAAAGAGAAGTGCAGGAGTCCTCACTTGTTTTTCTTCTACATTGGTGCAGCAGATTTGAGGTACTGCTGTGCTTCGGGTGATTTTTCTTCGGTGTACGAGAGGTTGTATGGGGGTGTGAGTTGTGTGTGAATCGTTCTGTGTATGATATCATCAGTGATTTAATTTGAGATGTCATCAGTGATGTCACTGACCATGTCATGAGTGATGTAATATGTGAGGTCGTACATAAGCAGTGCATTGCGGGGGCATAAGTTATAGTTAGCTCAGGAGACTATAAGTGTTGAATTACACTGATTTTGTAGGAGTGAAATGCCTAACTATAATGACCCTGTAACCTTTATTTTTTTGGTGAAATTGTAAGGTTTTTTTAAATTCTATTTCTTAACAATAATGATCCAGTAACCTTTGTTTATTTAAGGGAATGTCTAAGGTTTTTATTATTCTATTTCCTAACTATAACATCCATGTAATTTCTAAGGTTTTATAACTAGTCCTTGCGTTTGCAGAGTGGTTGAGAAAGGGAGCTGGGCATCTGACCAGCTCTCAGGAATCCTGCTGTGCCAAACCTTCTGCAGGTAACAGGCGGGCCTATTGGCCCCCGAGAACACTAAGCATCTCAGCATGCAAGGCGACTTCATCCCCCAACTACTAGTGTTCCACTAGGCGTGTTTGCAGAGTGGTGATTAAAGGGAGCGGTGCCTCAAGTTATGTTATGTTATGTTATTATGTCTCTTTTATAGCGCACGGCTACCCGAAGGGGTGTCCCGGTGCTTTGGCAAAGAGAACTGAGGAAGAAAACACAACACAACTACTCGCAGAGGCCGAAAGAAATCAAACGGAAAAAAGCCAGGTCTTCAACTCCTTACGAAAGGAAAGGAGGTTGTTGGCTTTCCTTAAGGAAACAGTAAGCTCATTCTAGCATCGTGGGACCAAGTAACGGAAGGAGCGTCCTCCGATCCGGGCGAGTCTGATAGGGGGAACAACGGCTTTGGCCTGCAAGGCCGACCGAAGAGTCCTCCTCGGAGCATAAAAGGCCATGCGCTTCCCCATATATTCAGGGCCAATCGAATGAAGGGCCTTAAAAGCAAGTGTCAAAACCTTGAAAGTAATTCTCTTGGAAATCGGAAGCCAATGCAGACTCTTAACCAGTTCCGAGGCTTTTGCCCTGCGCGGCAGACCAAAAATGGCTCTTGCCGCCGAGTTCTGCACAATTTGCAGACGGGCCAGCAGATATTTAGGCAGCCCGAGATAAAAGGCATTCGCATAGTCCAGTCGCGAGCCTATTAGAGACTGAACAATGACTTTTTTGTGTTGCAGAGACAGCAGCGGAAGAAACTTCCGTAGCATTCTCAAAATACCAAAACATTTCCCAGACAGCCCGATGATCTGGGGTCTGAAAGAAAGGCCGTCATCACACAACACCCCAAGGTTTTTAGCTTTTGTGGAAGCAACATCCGGTGGAAACATGTCCTGGGGCCACCATGTCTTCCAGCTGGGATCAGGCGGACATCCGAAAAAAAGCAGCTCCGACTTATCGGAGTTGTATTTCAGACTGTGCCGCCGAAACCAGTCAAAAACCGCACCCAGGCATTCTTTGATCTGACCACCATCAAAAGCCTCTCCCCTCTTACAGGTAAAAAGGAGCTGGGTGTCATCAGCGTAAGATATGATCCGGGCACCGAAGGACTCCGCTACCGCCGCCAGAGGGGCCATATAGATATTAAAAAGGGTGGGGCTCAGGATAGACCCCTGGGGAACCCCCACCTCTAGCGGCGGCATTTCAGCAGAAAACGGAGGTGCCCAGACCACTTGACGGCGGCCGGTAAAAAAAAGACTTAAACCAGTTCCACACCGTCCCGCGAAAACCGATCTCCCAGAGTCTTAAAAGGAGACCGTCGTGGGGGACGGTGTCGAAAGCCGCCGACAAGTCCAGCATAACCAGAATGGCCTTACCCCCAGAGTCAAGACTCTCTCTGATGGCATCAGTGATTTCGAGAAGGGCTGTCTCCATGCTAAAATTAGCTCGGAAGCCCGATTGAGAGTCATGTAAGATGTTATTGCTCTCAATAACGTTGGAGATAGAGAGCTGCACATGTTTCTCAATCACCTTTGCCAGAGCAGGGAGGAGGGAGATCGGCCTATAGTTAGCGTGAGCAAGAGGATCCAAGGTAGGCTTTTTGAGCAGTGGCTAGATCAAAGCATGTTTCCAGGCCAAAGGTACCTCTCCCGTGACCAGGGAGAGATTGAGCAGCGGATTGAGCAAGATGTTAACTGCAGGCGCTACTCTACCCAGGCATTTCGCTGGACAGGGATCAAGTGGCGATCCAGATTGAAGCCCGGACAAGAGGTCGAGAGATGTAGCAGAGGGCCTAGGAGGAAAGACCGATAGAACAGGACCGTTCTCTTCCAATGATGAGGGGAGAGCAGTCAGTTGACTAACAGTTGGAAAGAGGCCAACATCCGGGAAGGAATCCTGAATGGACTTAATTTTATTCATAAAAAAAATCCCCAAGTTAGCTAATCCAAGCTTCGGTGTGAGACTGAGAGGGCGAGCTCAAGGACGGGGAGGTAAACTCCTTTACTATCCGAAAGAGTTCTTTGCTTATATTTTCAGCCTCATCAATTCTACGCTCCAAGTATGCTCTTTTTCCGTCAGAGATATGCTTATGGTAAAGCCTAATGGCATCCCGATATTTTGATTTATCATCCGGATCATACTTGCGCCGCCACACTCTTTCAGCTTTTTTACAATCTTGACGCATTTTTCCCAAAGAGGACGTAAACCAAGGGGCCAAGACATGTCTAGCCGCCGACTTAGCTGGCTTACCCGGGGCCAGCTCGTCAAATCTGGCGACCAGCCACTTCTGGACTGAAACTAGATTTTCCTCCAGATTACCAGTAAGGCAACAGGGATGGCGGCGGAGAGCATCGGACAGCATTTCCGCCGTAACTTGATGAAATTGCCGTGCCAGCCGTTTCACATCATTCAGCGCTCTAGGGCCAGTCGAAGCAGAGGTAGGAATACTAAAATTGATTAAAAAATGGTCAGACCATAAAACTGGAAGCGGCGGGGACACATCAATCAACCTGGTCGAGAGAATCTGATCGATAGTATGGCCTTTGATATGAGTAGGGCTGGTGATGTAAGAGACCAGCCCTAAAGGAGAGACAATGTCCTGCAGCTTAATAGTGTCAGGATCCGCTGCATTGTCCATATGAAGATTCAGATCTCCCAGCAAAATGCAGTGCTCCGATCTAAGGCAGGGCACAGAAAGCGCCACCTGCAATTCATCAAAAAAAGAGCCAAGAGGCCCAGGAGCTCTATAGATAAGGATCCCAGTGCACGTTTTACACGGAGATAGCCCAAGGGTAAAGCCTAAGGCTTCACAACCCGTGATATTATCAACGGGAAAGGTAGTGCAAGGAAGACACTTATCCACGATCAATGCCACACCCCCACCCCTGCCGCCCACTCTATCCCTCCTAAAGATGGTATAATTCGGAGGTATAGCAGTCGCCAGGTCTGGGCCCGAGCACTCTCCAAGCCACGTTTCCGTCAGAAACAGGCAAGATGTTTTAGAGTCAGACAGCAAATTCCAGATATCAATGGAATGTCTGCTGAGGGATCTAGTATTAAGGAGAGAGCATTGATAGTACGTAGGAGGGGTCGCAAGTACGAGTCCCTTCTGGCCAGAAACCCGCCAGCCACATGTCGGACAGCCCTTCCTAAGGGAACGACCGCCCGGAAAGACCTGATGGCAGTTGGAGGACTGTCTGCGCAGAGCAAAAAGCTCCTTGAAGGAATATAAGAGCATAAAAACAGGACAAACGACTATCCCAGGTGTACAAATAAGAGGGAAACAAATAAGGTCCGCGGTCCTACCTCGTCCGCCTCCGAGACGCTGACGAGCGCAAACTTCCAGGACTCTGGCACGACTCAGGCGCAGGGAAGGCGCTTCCGCCGCGCGTCACCGCTGCGCGCCAGGAGGCGAGCTTTAAATAACCTGCTCTCAGCGTCCACGAGCGCAGGGACGCTCCAAGATGGCGTGCGCAGCTCCCTTCCCAATCCAAGATGGCGCTCCCCGCCCACAACCTCCCCGGAACTGGACCCGCAAAGCAGCGGTGGGACTTCCAGAAGAATTATGGTGCAGGTAAGGGGCAGGACAGGGTCAGTAAAATCAAGGGATAACTGAAAACCAAACAAAAATAAATACAAAAAACGGGCGATTAAAACTTATGCAGAGCAGCGCTCTAGGCGCGCGCTTCCAACAGTGAGGCGCCGAAGCAACTCTCGACCACAGGACACCTTTACCAGGCTGCCCCCTCACTGAGCTCACCTTAAGTAGCCTGCTCTCAGCGTCCACGAGCGCAGGGACGCTCCAAGATGGCGTGCGCAGCTCCCTTCCCAATCCAAGATGGCGCTCCCCGCCCACAACCTCCCCGGAACCGGACCCGCAAAGCAGCGGTGGGACTTCCAGAAGAATTATGGTGCAGGTAAGGGGCAGGACAGGGTCAGTAAAAGCAAGGGATAACTGAAAACCAAACTAAAATAAATACCAAAAAACGGGCAATTAAAAATTATGCAGAGCAGCGCTCTAGGCGCGCGCGACCAACAGCGAGGCGCCGAAGCAACTCTCGACCACAGGACACCTTTACCAGGCTGCTCCCTCACTGAGCTCGCCTTAAATAGCCTGCTCTCAGCGTCCACGAGCGCAGGGACGCTCCAAGATGGCGTGCGCAGCTCCCTTCCCAATCCAAGATGGCGCTCCCCGCCCACAACCTCCCCGGAACCGGACCCGCAAAGCAGCGGTGGGACTTCCAGAAGAATTATGGTGCAGGTAAGGGGCAGGACAGGGTCAGTAAAAGCAAGGGATAACTGAAAACCAAACAAAAATAAATACCAAAAACGGGCGATTAAAAATTATGCAGAGCAGCGCTCTAGGCGCGCGCGACCAACAGCGAGGCGCCGAAGCAACTCTCGACCACAGGACACCTTTACCAGGCTGCCCCCTCACTGAGCTCGCCTTAAATAGCCTGCTCTCAGCGTCCACGAGCGCAGGGACGCTCCAAGATGGCGTGCGCAGCTCCCTTCCCAATCCAAGATGGCGCTCCCCGCCCACAACCTCCCCGGAACCGGACTCGCAAAGCAGCGGTGGGACTTCCAGAAGAATTATGGTGCAGGTAAGGGGCAGGACAGGGTCAGTAAAAGCAAGGGATAACTGAAAACCAAACAAAAATAAATACCAAAAACGGGCGATTAAAATTATGCAGAGCAGCGCTCTAGGCGCGCGACCAACATTGAGGCGCCGAAGCAACTCTCGACCACAGGACAGCTTTAGTCACTTGCCAGGCCTGCTTTTTATGCATGTATTTTCTGTTTCACAAGGGAAGGGTGGCCCTCCTTCCCTGGGCCTCTTTTGGCTCTACAGATTCCATTCCCTGATGCCCGGCCTCTATTCCCGGTGCCCTGGTCCCCACCAACTCCTTCTGAGATGTTTTTTAATGCTTTTTGGCCCTAAGGGGGTCTCTGTGGGACCGTCCAAGAGGCCCAGGGGGTCAAGGTATTTCTACCCTGCCCCCTTTTCTTTTTTTTTTTCTTTTTAAGGTTTTTTCCTGAGACTTGGTTCAAGCTGACTCCCAAGGTGGCTGCCACTACTTCCTTGTTTGAAGTGCTGCCAGTCAATCAGATTTGAGCACAGGGACTATAGGATTGCCCAAGGATCCACGTCCATATATATACAAATTATGATTTTCCTTAATATTACCAAAACTACTGAACAGATTTATGCTATTTTACAAAAAGGGCTCTTTCTGGACCAACAGCTACCTTTCTGTCAAATTTGGTATAATTTCATTTAGCAGTTTGGTCTGTAGCTGTGTCTAAAGTTTCAATTGGAATTAACATAGGAAACGCACGTTCTTTGACCCCCTCCTTTTCCTCAGACCCCGCTTGATGAATCACCCCAAAACTGTCCAGGCACAACAAAAATCACTGGCAGACTTTTTGGGGAAATGTCGTGAAGTTTCGTCAAACAGCGACAAAGATATAGGGAAGTCAAAAAAATGCTTTTCCTATGGAAACATAGTCCTAACTATAACTACCCATGGTTGAAATGTAATGTTTAAACTGAAATGTTCATCTAACAATAACTCCACTTTAAACTTTGTTTGGGACCAAAACATATACATTTTGTTAAATTTACAGCAATTTTACAGAAAATCTGCAAATCCAAAGTAAAGTTTAAAAAAAAAGGTAAAAAAAGAACGGTGGTCCATGGCCCAGGGTATCAGAATAAATAAGGGGAAGGTGGATGAGCAGCCCCTCCCTGGTTCCATTTTAGGCCCCAAGGACCCCATCTCCGGGGCAGATTTATTTAATAAGGGGAGGGGTCTTTCTGTCCCCTCCCACAAGCCTCTATGTGGCTCCGGGGACACTATCTTCCAGCGCTGTGAATTAAATTAAGGGAAGGGGACATTCAGCCCACCGTCCATGATTCCCTATGAGGCCCAGGGGACCCCAATCTCTTGGGGCATGTGCAGTCACAGTGTCCCAAGAGCGCAGGCAGGAAATTTGTATGTGCTTCCAAACAGTGTGAGCATAAATGTTTCTCCCTGCCTGCGCTCTTAGGGGCAGAGAGACACATGATTGTTACCGCCCGGCGGGAGCAAAAGTAAAGCTAACCTGCTAGGGGGGAGCCATGGGTACTCCTGCTGCATGGGTAGTGGCCCTAGGGCTGTGAGGTGGCCCGGGGCCCCCCAGTTATTTAACAACAACAAAAAATGTTGCCTGCTCCTGAGTACCCCATGGGATGCTTGCAAGGGTTTGGGTCTTCCCCTGCGGCCACCATCAAAAGCTAAAGATGTGTGTGTCCCGGGTGGGCACTGGCGCATCCAAAAAGTAAAATAAAAGAATAATAAATGAGTGGCAGGAGCTGCTCCAAGGAGAGAGCATCCGATAATCTCCTGCAAGGGATTTTTACTGAGTTTTCTTTTTTTAGCATGGAGGTGCTGCTAGAAGTGGCACCACCAAGCATTTTTGTTAATGTTGTGGGGTGTTGTATGTGCAGCAGGCTCCCCGGCAATGTTACAAAAAATAAAAGTCTCTTGGGTCAGTAAACCCATGACCCAATAGTACGATTGAAGCTATATATTGGATCAGGACACTTAATGTACTTAATTGTGGATCATGAATTTGTATGATAAAGATTTGTGCAGAGATTATGCCATTTATTGTTTTAAAACACTCCTAGCTGGAGCTTAATGCTCTTCAGCTGTAGTGCAGGGACCACTTGTGTTTTTGTAATGGCTACATTTTGACAGCAGAATATGTTAAATGAAAGACTCAAAGACGTTGTTATATTTTTTAATAATATTTATGGCAATCACTTTTATTAAACATCACTATAAACTTGCTGACACCGTCATAAACCAATAGGCCTACTTTTTATATTTTGGTGTTGTGACCCATTGACAGTCAGTATTAAAATATATTGTAACATCACCTAGTCGGCCTATGGGGTTGGGTTTAGGGCCTCTCTTTCCTCTCACCCCATGCACCACCAAAAGTCCTGTGCAGTGGGGGATTGGAGGCCAGCGAGGGACTTGGCACAGGGTCAAGACACAGGCAGTGTGCTGCAGTGTGTAGGGTGCTTGCAGGGGGTTGAATGCCCATGCTGCATACTGTGATCCACTTCTTACTATACTATTAAAAAACATAGAAATTGATTGAAAAACAAAAGGTTAAAGTGACATTATAGTTAGGAATTGTAATGATATGTTGCTTCATGTCAGAACCCCTTTCAGAGGCCCACTGGGCTCAACTGTGGCAGAGAGTTCTTTTATTCCTGATATCCCAGGGCTCTACCTACTAACTGGGCGAAGTACCGCTTCAGCACTTGACTCTGAATAGTGTAGTCCAAGCAGTCCAAGCAACTCTCGGGGCAGAGTTGGGTACAGGGGAGTGAACACAGGGTCAAAACTCAAAATGCGCACAGGAGCAGTAATAAATCATTGTCCAGCAAAATACTGACATTTATGAAAAAATAAGTATTTTATTTCTTCCGCTAACAACACAAAGGAAAAACACGACATTCACAAACAACTACACAGTTCCCTTGACGTTGGGACTCTAGTGTTTCTTTAGCGGGTTCCCCGGGTCCCACTCCCTCCTCGCTCCTAGTGATAGTGGTTATTCCCCATTCACTAAAAGCAACATCCATGGCAAGGCCCATTAGTAGACTGAGTCTCAACCGTCCACTCTGACTCTATTTTAAAGTCAACAGTGTTCTAACTCTGCAGCGCTAACTAGCAAGAAAGCTTCCCTGGGGCCGACTAGCCTGAAATCACTCTCACCCGCACCTTCAGGCTTAAAACGTCTAGAGTTTCTGAGTGTACCCTGCCCACAGGCACTTGGAATGGCAGCAGCTGAATCAAATGAGATGACCGTACATGGCCCAGGCGGGCTGTACTCAGTGTGTGCAGAGTTCCTCACATGCAATCACGCCACCAAAGTGACCGGAGGTCCTTTTTTAAATCATGGTCATAAGCAGGGGCTATGGCCCGATCGGCGAACGATGAACATGACTCAATTCACTGCAGCTCTCTTCTGGCATGCCCGATCTTCTGATTTTGTTCTGCACCTGGGCAACAACTTGTTAGGTGCAGAAGCCATCTCCTAACACCACGCAAGTGGATTCAAATTGACAGGGCTCCCCATTGAATCTTGTTCCCTCCAACACGCTCCTCTTCCTCAAGGGGCACACTGATCTTGGCAAGCAGGCAGGCGCTAATGCGATAGGCTTCAGGGGAGGTGGTCTTGTATTCCCTAGGTGATGTCCCTTCATCCAGCAGGAAGGCTATCAGGCCTTTGCACCTTGTCCTGGTCACAGGCAGAAGTCTTGCAGAGCTTCCCCTCATCACGTAGCCCATTTGGCTTTTTTGGATCTCACGCTCCCCTTCTAATATTTCCACAAACCAAATGTCATTTAGAGTCTAAGTCATTGAAGTGTATGTTGGAGGTCTGTTTCTTTTTGAAGTGCAGGCTTCTCTGCCCTCTCTTACACGTTCAAGCAGTCAGTCACAACAGAAGGTACTCCAAAGATGATAGTCCCACATCACAGGTCACGAGATTGACTAGATCTCACACCTGGATGTCAGCCACAGTGATAAATGCATCAAAAGGTTAGCCTAGGACCTCAGCCTTACACTGTATGATCCTCTTTTCAGCCCCATCTCCTTCCAGAGATGTGCCCACTGCCCAGTCCCCTTCCTTGTGACCTCTCACTGAACCAAAGAGCACCCTTTGAAGTGTACATGGGAAGCCTGTCTCTCCCCCTCCAGTGTGTGTCCCACCGAGTATACAGGAATGCAGAAATACACACGTGTCTGGGGATTCCTCTACCTCCTCAGTTTCACGATTCAGGCAGGGGTCACCCACACTGGACTCCAGGCACACACACACACACACATGCTCTGAGCAGCACTACACAGCAAACTGATGTAGGCCGATGAAGAGTTAAGCACATATTAGTGGAACTTTAACGGAGTAAACCTGTAAGCCTCACTCCAGTAACACAGGGTGAAAACGACCTGTTCACTCCTACTGATCCCAGCACAGTATGCTGCCACCAGTATGCAGCCTCCCACCAGTATAAGGGTGGCGATTGCAGAGCACCCCTGGTCCGTAACTACCACAATCAGCATTAGGCATCCAGACATCAGTACAGTGGGAGAACTCAGTGCATGGGTGTATGCCCGTTACCATGCAATTAAAGTTAAAAAAACTTTACAAATTCACTGAAAAAACAAAGGTTAAAGGGACATTATAGTTACGTAAAAATGTCAGTCAACACATACTGTTTTTAAACCAACTAAAACACTGAAATTCACCAGTTATAGTTATCTCAAGTACAGGAGCCCACTTTTCTTTTTTTTTCTGTGAGGCCTAAATTGGCTGTCATCACATTTCTGTTTGTGATGGCAATCAATCAGATCTTATCTTGAGACCCTTTGACTCTGCAGTGTGAAATATCTATATTATTTAACCTTATTTTCTGAAAAACTACTGAATTGATTTAAACCAAATTGCAAAAAGAATGCTTCCTGAATCAAGATCTAGCTTTCGATCAAATTTCACATTCCAGTTTTGGCTGTGGCTGTGTCCAATTTTCCAATGGAAAAATGAGTGGGGAAAATTACTTTTGGGACACTAATCTTCTACTCAGCTCCAGAAACTTTACAGAAGGGAGCTGAGGTGGATGAGACTTTTTCCAGAAATATTTCTGAAAATTTGTCAAATTACACCAAAGTTTTTAGCAAACCAAAAAATCAATTTCCTAAGGAAACAGGGTCCTAACTATAACTATCAGGTGGCGACTACCCAATTTTTCCCGGCCCCTGCTTGACCGATCCCCCCAATACATGCCAGTAAGAGCTGAAGGGATAAACATTTTGTGGGAAAGTTTTGTGAAGATTTGTCAAACAGTGCCAAAGTTATTGGCAAATAAAAAATACCTTAACGATGGAAATTGGGTACTAACTATAACTACCCAATGATGACCGCCACTGGGTTATTTATGTATATACAAACAAATATACTCATGCACCACACTGTTTGTAGGTAGCCCCAATAGTTTTATCTCCAGCTCAGTATGTACTCTCACTAAAGGTCCCTGTTGGGAAATGTACAGTGTTAAAACTGGTCGATGGATGTCAGTACCCTGTGCTTAAGAATATACATGGTTCGGTAGTTGCCCGGGGTGTGAGGTGACAAGTTCAAACTAAGTCCCAGGGTAGTGGTCATGCAGAATAAGTAAATGTGAAATGTGCTGGAGGGTGGACAACTATAGGTGGGCATCCATCACATCTCAGTTGCACAGGCAGACTCTGTTGGGACTTTCAATAACATAAACCCGGAGTCACAACAGGGAATATAACCTGAACCTCTAAACTACGTTGGCAAAGACAACATGGACTATGCCATGTGTGATTAGCAGTGGGGTTTCTTTTGGATTTGGTCTCACCAAAGGAAGTTGTCGAACCATGTGTGTATGCCCTGAAGTGGTGGTGTTTAGATTTACCACATCAAATTGGTCAAATCAGGGAGAGCGGTCCGAATTTAAAGCGGTGTAATCGGATCTTGCTGAATTTTGTGATCAGTGGTCTGGCCAGTGGTGAGTTTTACACACTAGGGGTCACAGTATTCTGTCACTCTTGAGCGCAAGTTCTCTCTATTTGTCAGTTGTGTCAGCTTTCTCTACTAATATTCATTTTGTATGAGTAATATCATATAAAGCTGCATTCATGATGCGATCACCTTTGTACAAACATCTCAATCTAGTCCAATATATCTTCTCGGTTCCTCTAAGGCACAATAAAATACCTATGTGATGTGATTGCAAATGGTGGGAAGAGAGGACACCTATAATATCATGCCACAATAATTACCCTTCTGTATATTGCTGCCATCTGTGCTTCATTACTGCCAGCCCCCCATCCAATGAACATACTGTCACCGTGAGTTTATGTTTCATGCAAAGTGTGTGACTAATGCAACGCAAATGACTCATTGGACAATGTATTTTATTCTGTGCCACAGAGGGGTTAATGAATTGACTCATACTAAACCAGAACCAAACTTTTTTTGTAAACTTTTCAACTCAGTTCAGTTGATTACAGTTTGAAAAGCTCTGCCAGGCTCTCAGCGAATCCCTTGTTTCCATGGAGACGGCGCAACCTCTCGAGTAGCAAACATTGATTGGCATCAAACACCTCTTGCATCTTCATCAGTTTGTCATGGAAAACGTCTGGGCCTGTTTATGTTTTTCTGAGTCACAAAAAGCTGAAAAATACAGTGTCGCCGAGAGACCGGTTTTGTATTCTGAAATGTTGCCCTTGTCACTGGCCACACAGGCGAGCTACTGAATTCCGTAGGTCGAGTTTTATTTGGACATGTGTTACATGTGCCTTTCTTTAGCCTGAAGTTTCATCCCAATTTCAGACTTGATGAAATCCTAAAACCAGGCCACAAATGGCAGTCCAACATTCATTATCAATGTTGTGTTTGTCGCAGTTTGGTGACGGTAAAGGCCATCGTACGGTACATGTTACTGACATTATTGAAAATAAGAATATGCCAAAAGGGTTCTTTAACAGATAACGTCATCAGTTAAAGAAGAGTGAAATTAACATAGTGCTGTTAAAGCATAGGTAGTCTAGGCGCTGCTTGCTGCTTTCGGAACTCAAAAATCGGACTTTTAGTCCTGACCTTTGTATCTGATAAAGCATGTTTTTATCTGTGGAAATCCCATCCACTCCCCTGTACCTAGCATTGCAAATATATACGCAGGTGGTGAATGTACTGTTGTGTGATGTAAGGTATAAATTTGTACCCCTGTATCCTCTCTCCTTCACACAAGATTTCAAGTATCTGAATTAGTATGCATAAAATCACAGATGGCCAAACAAAACAGGTGGACCTTAAACTTCACCACCAAGCCAGATGCTAGAGTGCATTTGATTCTGCATCTTCTCCCTTCCATTTATCCACAGCATCTTCTTATTGTTCATGTTCCGCATTGTATGTTTATGGGTGTTGTCATGTAACCATTAACCACAACCTCCTGGACCCCTTCCAATCCAGATTTAGAGCTAACCAAAGCACCGAGACAGCCCTAATCACAGCCACCGATGACATCAGAGCCTGGACTGTGGAGAAAGGGCTTCCCTCATCCTCCTGGACCTGTCAGTTGTGTTTGACACTGTCTTCCGTCACATCCTGATGAACAGACTTCGCCACAGCGTGATCCAGGGAGATGGCCTGAAAGTGATCACCTCATAACTCACTGGTAGAACCCAGAGGATCCATCTTTCATCATTCACCGCGGAGCACAAGAAGATCATCTACGGAGTCCCCCAAGGATCATCCCTCAGCCCCACCCTCTTCAACACCTAGTTGACACCATCAGATCACACGGACTCAACATCATCTCTTACGTTGACGACACCCAGCTTATCCTCTCACTGTGTAAAGAGCCCTCAAACACCAAAGCCAGCTTTCACAGATGCATGATAAACAACACAGACTGGATGAAGGACTACTGTCTCAAACTCAACAAGAAGAAAGTCCTCATCTTTGGGAACAACACCTTGGCTTGGAATGGCGCATGGTGACCCGAGGAACTCGGCCCACCCCTACTCCCAACAGACCATGCCTGCAACCTCGGCATCATCCTGGATAGCCAGCTATCTATGAAGAAAGAAGTCAACACAGTCTAGTCTACCTGCTTTGACACCCTTTGCATGCTCTGCAAGATCTTCAGATGGCTCCTAGTCAACACCAGAAGGACCGTCAAGCAGGCCCTCATCACTAGCAAAATGGACTACAGAAGCACACTCTATTTAGGAATCTCTGCATGTCTCCTGAAGAGACTCCAGACACTACAAAACTCAGCGGTAAGACTCATCCTCAACCTCTCCAGATGGACCCTCATCACACTCAACATCAAGAAACTACACTGGCCTCTTATCCAGAAGAGTTGCCAGTTTGAGATGCTGACCCACACTTACAAGGCCTTGCACAATGAATGACCAACATAAATCTATGCCCGACCTTCTACCAACTGACCAGACACCTTTGTTCCACTTCCCTCTCCCTTGTAGACACCCCATGAATCCACCAAACCAACAACAGAGGACGCTCCTTCTCGCACCTGGCAGCCAAGGCATGGAACAACCTCCCCCTACAACTCAGGACCGCACCGTCACTCTAGCAATTCAGGAAAGAACTCAAGACATGGATGTCCAAATATCCAAACCACCACATAGCAGCCAACATCTCGAGCACCTCGAGAACCTCACGGTGATTTGCTGTGCTTTATAAATGTTTGATTGATTAAATGTTTGATTGATCAACGTGTGGGTGAACCTGAGCTAAGGGGTGCTGAACAAAAAAAAGGACAGGAGAGCCTATGCAATGTGTATCTGCATCCAAGGGACTGGTGCCAACAGGATTCTGAGTGCACATAGGGATACTAGAACTTTGAACATGAGTAGTTCTGCTTGAGGGAGGCAGGGAAGCGGGGAATGCCTCTGGGGGTACCTAAAGGAAGATTGGGCATTGTTGAGGTATTTGCACCAGATTTTGTTACAAGTTCTGCTCAGCTATATGGTATTGAAAGAAAAAGAGAAGGATAAGATGCCATTGACAAGTAGAATTGTCAAACTTTGTGTAAATTGCCATTTGATATAAAAAGAGAAAGGTGGAGATTATGTTTTTGAAGAGTAGGAATATTTGAGAAATCAGAAGCCAGTCTAATGATATTGGTGTAAGAAATTAGGGAAGACATTTTCTATGGTGAGGACTATGTGTAATGTATATCATATAGATGTGAGGTACTTTTACAGACAGATCGGGGATACAGATAGAATGATGGGCATGCCAGTCTTTATATCTGTTATCGTGATAAGGGTGTGACTAAAGAGATAGCGGAAACTATGACATTAATATAGCAGATAAATTGATAATGATTGTCGAGGAGAAGTCTCTGAAGATTAATTGTACAAGAAATACAGAAGGTGAAAATAAAGACTACTGGACCCTGTTTTCGACTCACTCTAACATAAAAATAATTTAGGATGAATGAATGAAAGGATTCGTGTATAGTAGACTTCATGAAGGATGTTGTGTAAATCAGATGCATCCCAGATGTAAAAATGTATGTACAATGTGATTATGGAAAATATATTCAATAATTTCAATTCTTTATTCGGTCATCCAATATCCATAAAAGAAACACGGTAAAATCATACATAATACATTGCACACACAGTATACATAAGATTTGCTGTAAAATATCCAGGTTATAAAAGAGGCATAGGTTAAAAGTATTAATTCACAAACCAATTGCAGACCTTAAGCAAATAGTACAGCAAATACCACGCTGTACTAAATTTACAGTTTAAGAACATATCCACACTATTGGCAGTGACTGTAAAATCTCCATAGCTGCCCTGCATAGCCTTAAATTAGCCTGTTTGACGAAGGGTAGATTAAGCAGTTTTCTTTTTTTTTTCTTTAATTTTTTATTGAACAAGGCAGTAGGAAGACATTGGTACAGAATTGAAAAAATAACAATAAAAAAGACATTGTTCACATCCAATTTTTAACAGTTAGACAATTTTTTAGACAATTTACAAGAGACAAATTAGAGAAAAAAGAGAGGATTAAAAAAAAGGAAAGAAACCATTGTAAAAACATACAATGGTCCTAGTGCAAAAAGCGCAATTTTAGGTACACAATACCACTGCAAAAGTACCACTGCAAAAGTGCACAGTGCAAAAGTGCAAAAACTGCAATAAAGTGCAACTGCAAAAAGACTTATGATCCAATAATGTGCAATTTTAAAGTGCTAGTGCAATATAGTGCAAAAACAGCTATCATGAAGCAGCAATATTACTAAAAAAAGTGCAACTATTCACATTCTCCTCTCCTTCCTTATCATCCTCCCTTCAACAATTCCAGAATCTCAAAATATTTCCAGTTTCTTTCGAATCTTGCAATGGCTCCCACCCTGCCTGCATAAGCTCTTTCGAAATTGCATGTTCTTCTCATTTTATTAAACCATTTTAACTGCGATGAAATCACCACGGATTTCCAGTTTTGCAAAATCAAAGACCGTGCAACTACACAAGAAATAAAAATAAATACTTCTTCTGTTTTGTTAAACCTGCACCTTTCTTTACATATGCCGAACAGGGCCACCTCTGCTTCCGGTAAAAATACTTTCCCAGTTGCCAGCTCCAAATCTGCGAATATCCCCTTCCAAAAATATTCCAACTTTGGGCAAGAAAAGAAGATATGACACCATCCTCCCTGACCCATAGCTTTACATCTAAAACACTTATTCTCAACTTCAGGGAACATTCTCGCCAGGGCCTCCGGGGTATAATACGCCAGCCAGCGTGATAGAAAAGACATTCTCTTGTAATTAGCCGCCCGGAGTGCTTTATTTCCTAGATGGCACAATACCTCCCAATCCTTGTCTGTAAAAACACACTGTGTCGAGAGGCTTATTTTCTCTAGGTGTCTATCAATTACAGGAGATGATCTAGAAAGGTACAGCTTTTTATACCAAAATCCTATGCCCTTATTTTTATCTCCATACAGAGCTGATATCAAGGCAGTGGGAGAAATAAGCAGGCCACCTATCTCTTTTCTAATAAAATAGACCAACTGCAAATACTCAAAAACATATGCCGCCTGGAATTCGTTCTATCTAACACCTCATGCCAGCTAATTACCTTATTTTGTACAAATAAATGTCTTAATTCACAAAACCCGGAAAGTCCCCAATTTTTCAAATGATTCAAGGCTATCTTAAGACCCATTTTAGCACAATCTGACAAGCTCAAATAAATAGAGCCATCAGAACAATGTTTTTTAAAAAGGAGCTGTAATCTTGATGTATATCCTTTCAACGTCTTATATCTTGATTTTTTATGGAGCTTTGCTGTTTTTAAGAAGATTGGAATTTGTGAACCTGCTTCCTGTAACATTATTTCAAGAAAGAAATTATCTCTTGTCTGTCTAATCCTTAATAGTCCTGCCACAATGTCAAAAAAGGCTGCTTCATAGTATGACTTCAAATGGGGAAGAGCCAGGCCACCTTGATCAACAGAAAGTTGGACCACCGGAAGCTTGACTCTTGAGGCCTTTTTGTTCCAGATAAATCCTCTCAGCATGGATTCAAGTTCATTAAAAAAACAGTATTGACTTTAATTGGGATATTGCTAAACAGAAATATAAGCAATGGCAATACAGTCATTTTAACTAGTGACACTCTACCAATCAATGACAAAGGAAGTAAACACCATTGATCTAGCAGTTTCCTTATTTTGTTCTTCATTTTAATATAATTCAAGGCAAAAAGTTCTTCATATTCTCTGGTCACAAATATACCTAAGTATCTAATCGGATCCCTTTTTACTGCTTGAGGCTGAAGATAAATCGGAAGAAAATCTATACTAGAGTTTTTCTTTCGTTAATCTTATACCCCCGATCTTTTCATAATCCTTGCGCTCCCTCATTAGACGTGTGATATTTTCTTTTTCAGGAGCCAGATAGAGGATAATATCGTCGGCGAACAATTTTAACTTAGACATCCCGACGATGGGGGGTACAATAGCAGCATTGTTCCTTATTCTTGTAACTAAGGGTTCGATAAAAAAAGTGAAAAGCAAGGGGGACAATGTGCAACCTTGCCTAGTTCCCCGATTTATTTTAATCTTCCCAGCTTGCTTAGCATTAATAATTACCTGGGCTTATGCCCCTTCATAGATATTATGTAACATTCGAATTATTGGAGCAGGGAATCCAAAATGGATCAGAGAAAAAAAAAGCGCTGACCAATTAACTAGATTGAATGCCTTTTCTGCATCAATCATTAAAATACATGCAGAAATCGAATTAACATTAAAATAATCTAAAGCCTGTATCAGAAATTCTGTGTTAGCTGCCATATACCGACCCGCAATAAAACCCGTCTCATCTTGATGAATTACCTCCTGAGCCGCAAACACGAATCTTTGCGCCCAAATTTTCATAAGTATCTTATAGTCAGAGTTTAATAAGCTGATCGGTCTATAAGAATTCACATCCTCTGGATTTTTATCCTTTTTTTCAAAACTAATAATTGTGGATTCTTTGAATTCTGGAGGAACCTTTCCACCTAATCTAATGTGATTAAATACATTTTTCAGAGGTTCTTCAAGTTCCTTAATAAAAACCTTGTAAAATTCGATCGGGAACCCATCCTGTCCGGAAGCCTTTGCTCCCGATGTTGCCTTTATGCTGTCTTGAATTTCGATAGAGCTTATTTCAAATCCCATTTGATTACTTCGATAATCGGAGATTTTGGGAATTTCTAGGTTATCAAAATATTCCTGAATCATAGTTTCCTCCACCTGATATTCCGTGGAGTAGATTCTCTCATAATGATCCAGGAATATTTTGGCGACTCTTTCACTCTGTGTCTCTACTCCACCTCGAGGATCACGAATTTTCAAAATGATGGATGACTCTTGTTTCTTTCTGATGGAATTAGCCAAAAGCTTCCACATCAGTTGACTATCTTCGTAGACCCTTTGCTGGAAGGCCTTTGAGCTGTTTATCTCCTCTAGAGTGAAAAAATCCCTTAATGGTGCTTTAGCCTGTTCCCATTGATTCGGCTGTTGATTAAGTTTTAGAGCATATTCCCTCTCGGCAGCACTCTGGAGGACGGATATTTTTAGCTTACGGTCGTTTGCCTTATTGCTAGAAAAGGCAATGATCTGACCCCAGGCAGCTGCTTTGAATGCACCCCATACAGAGAAAGGCTCAGCTGAATCATTATTCACTGAAAGAATTCTATCATCCACTCTTTGAAACCTGAAACCCAATCCTTATTCTGAAGAAGGGTGCAATCCAGCTGCCACCTAGGGCACTCCCCTTCCATTCCTCCTAACACAAGCTTAACTTCGACCTTCCCATGATCTGAAAAAGGGTTACATCCTATCAAAGCTCTAGAGATCTGAAGTGATCTGGATGTCAAAAAGAAGTCTATTCTAGATGCTGAGTGAAACCTGTTGGAATAGCATGTAAAGGCCTCCTTATCTACTTTCAAAGAACGCCAGGAATCCCTCAGTTGGTACTCTACCAGAAGTGCTTCAAACACACGTTTTGTCTTGGGTTTTAACTGCTTTCTGTGCTTGTTAGAGGTATCCCTCCTCAAATCCTGAATATAATTGAAGTCTCCTCCTAGTATGATTTGCCCTGGGGTGCCCCTTAAGACTTCACTACTTTCCATCAGGCCTGAAATATCATCGAGGATGGGACCGTAATAATTCACAAAATTGAATATTTTTCCCAACAGCTTCGCAGCAACCCAAAGCCATCTACCTTTAGAATCTCTTTGAACCTGACAGATTTCCCATGGAAGATTCCTTGCAAAATAAATAGCAACTCCCTTCTGGGCAATCCCTGCTGAGGAGAAGAACCCATGAGAGAAATATCTCGGCAAAAACAATTTTGGGGCATTTGTCTTCAGATGCGTCTCCTGCAAAAAGACCACCTGAGGATTAAGAGTTATTACCCATTTCAATAATGCTCCATACTTCTGCTTATTAAGCAAACCATTCGCATTCATGGACAGTATATCGTAGAAATGTATAAAATCTTCTACAAATTCTGTACCAATCATCGATAAAAGTCAAGTTACCAAACCTACTGCACATGTTCCTTTTTACTGCGTTTACCCCCCCACCCTAACCCCCCCCGGAATGTGGAACCCCCCTCCCCATCCACGATGCCCACATTCCACCCTCTTCTTTCTTCTTTTGGGTGTCTTCTTACTACACTCTGTTATGACCCGTTAACCCTGGATCGCCCCCTTCTTTCTAATCATTTCTGTATGATCGGGCAGAAATGTAAGAGGAAACATTCTTTACATTACAGCATTTTCAAACATTAGATCCAGCAGAAATCTCTTTAAGGAGGGATTGTGCATCTTCAATATCGGAAAACATATAGAATTCCCCTTTGACCAGGACCTTCAATTTTGATTGCTGAGCAATCGAAGCTTGGGCGCCATTGGCCTTAAATAAATGTAAGATCTTAACGAACTCCTTGCGCCTTTGGCAGCCACCGCAGTCATATCCGGAAAAATCCTGCATTTTATTGATTCTGACACAGAGAACTGCCGTTGTTGCTAAGCCTTGGACAGAATCTTCTCCTTAATCCTAAAATCAGCAAAATTTAGGAGTATCGTCCTGGGAAATGGGGAGTTTGCAAAAAGTTGCGCTGGAACCCGATGAGCCCTTGTAATTGTCAAATCACCCTCAAACTCGGGAAGAACTGCATGATGAATAAAGGAGGAGACCCACTGGATAGTATCGGAGCCTTCCACTCCTTCCGGAACCCCTACTATTCTTACATTCGATCTTCTCAAGTGATTCTCAAGCTCTTCAAGTTTATGTTCTAACGAGACCTTCTTCTTTGCTGCCTCCCTGGCTTCACCCACAACCGAATTCACCTTGTCTTCAAGGACGGAGATCCTTGTCTCCGCTTCCTGCAGTCTACTGGGAAAAGCCAACATAGATTCTTTGAATTTATCCATTCTGGAGTGAAGGGTAGCTATCTCTACTTGTTGGTTATGCTTTATCTCGCGTATTTCGTCCAGAATCAGATTCAGCATCTCACGAATATCCATTTGGTATCTAACTTCTGTCCCGGATAGATTTATTTCATCCGCCTCAGGATCTGCATTCATAACCCTTGGGCTCTTGTTAATGTTCAGCTGAACCTCCTCTTATGTTGGTATCTGAGCACTTTCTTGCGTATTCGGATTTTGAGCAGAGATTTGGCCAGATGTCCCCTCATCTATCAACTCGTGTGACACTTTTTTCAAGGATTGTCCTGGAGATGTGAGTGAGGGCTCCGGTCTCTGTTCAAGGGAATATGGCAAATATGAAACAGTCTGACCTATGTCCTTAAGTGGAGTAATTAAAGCAGGCACCTCCAGGGAGATAGGAACCAACGGAGCCTGTTGGTTGTTCGATTTGGGGTAGTTCTGTTAGCAAAAAGAGGAAAATCCTTCCGTTCCTTAATTCCCATACCACCAAATCCATTCATATTCTTCCCTTCTAAGACGGGAGATACTATCTCTGAAACTTTGGGAGGCGAGATAGCCATCGATGTTGCTGTCTTGGGGGAAAGAGATTCGTTTAAAATGACTGTTCTAGCTGCGGCTGTTTTAGACTCTATAACATTTAAAGAGGAAGATGAAAGAAGCCCATCGTCATCCGAGGATTCGGGAAGTGTATCATCCGCAGAGTCTTCTTTATTTTTCTCTTTGTTTCTATCTTTATCTTTGGCTGCTTTTTTAGCAGCTTTCCTGGCAAGGGCAAGGCGAGTTTTTGTATTTAGGCGAGGAGCCAATTCTGTTTTATTCAGTTTTAAGGGCTCTTCCCCCTCCTTCTGTGGTTTGCCCATTACAACCTTTTAACTGCTGCCACTGCTCTCCTCCCCCCGTGTTTCTGAGCTTCTGTATCTTGCTCAGCAGAATTAGGCTACTTAGAAATCAGTATGGATAAAGTACTACTCACTGTGAGCCCAAAAATCCTGCGCAGAGTTTAATAGCCCTCCAGTCCAGTTTTCCAAGTGTCCAGATCAAGTGCAGGCCAAGATGTCGCCAAGTGGAACAGTTCAGAAGTGGCAGCAATAGCGGAACTGGCAGCGGGACGAAAAAGAACTACCAAGCTGACCAAAATTATCAAGGATTTAAGGGTTAAAGCAAAGGTCAAAGTAACGGATCCACCACCGCCACCAACGTCTTTAAGCACTTTTTTTTCCCCCCGGAAGAAATGCTGGGAAGCTCCACTACTGCCTTTCAGGTTGAAAAGGGGGCCGAGATAACGCCGAGGCGGGGCAATTCAAAGGTCGGCAATCAATCTTTTCAGCAGCCCGTCGCGGCCCGTCGCCTCACCGCACATTGAAGATTTTATATGAATATGAAATCCAGGGTATTTTTTAGGCCGTTTTCTAGTTTAGGAAAATCGGCTACTATTGAGCGCTTCAGTGAAGTTTCCTTCTTAGTCCATAGCTTTAGCCATAGCAGAAGGGGTTGTAGCTTCGCAACATCATTTATGTACCTTAACCCAACTTTGGTGTGACATGTAAAGTTACTTGTGGATTTGGATACAGCTGACAGTCTTCTTATAAAGCCGTTATCCACCCACTCCAGCCCATGTTGGTCACAGATGCCCCATGTATGGAACCGGGACAGCACTCATATATTGGTATTAATTACTTAATCGGCTTGCTTCCCAATTTTGACGCAAAGCCTAAAACTACCTCTGTACTTCTTGATTCAGCAGCTGCCCTATCAGCTTTCAGAGTGCCCCAGGTGAATCTATCATCGAAAAGTATTCCTAAATGAGTATACAAAGAAACATTGGTAATTTACGTGTTACTTATTTTAAAGACCTTGTTTTTCTCACCCCGGGATCCAAAGACCATTGTGTGTATGTTTTGCTTGATTAACCACAAGTCCAGATTACTCATAAAAGCATAGAACTGGTCTAAAAAACACTGCAAGCCGATCACAGTTCTGGCCAGAAAAAACATTTCATCGGCGTATATCAAAGCAGGTATGCTGTGATTGTCTACCCTAGGGCAGTCAACATTAAGATCCAAAACATGTTTCTAAAGACTATTGACATATAATGAGAAAAGAAAAGGGTCCAGAATGCAACCTTGGCGCACAGCTCTGCCAATCCTAAAAGCCTTGGTTGTTTCTTCAGCTGGGCCAAATATCCCACTCGCGGTTACCTCTCGATGGAGCTCCCTCAGGAAATTTACAATGCTGGGCTCTACCCCTAGATCTATCATGTTTGTCCAAAGTTTTGAACTATTGACAAGGTCAAAGGTCAAGCTCAAGTCCATGAAGGCTACATAAATCTTGCCTTCTCTGGCCACTGTGTACTTAATCATTAAAAGATATAAGTTTAAACACTGCTCCACTGTCCCAAGGCCAGTGGGAAAACCAAACTAAGAGAGCATTTAGTTGTCACTCGCCCAGGCTTGCAACCTTTCTAACAAAATTCTACCCATGATTTTAGCGATGGAATTTATTAATGAGCTAGTGCTCTAGCATTGGGGGTTCGCCTTAGAGCCTTTTTTGTAGATGGGGACAATTGTCGTATGTGACCAGGCCTTGGCAGGGCCCAAGATTATGGAGGCCTTGAGGACATTTGTCAGGAGGGGAGCCCAAAGCAGTATGTTTGCCCTGAAAAGATCCATAGGATCTCATCTGGCCCTGGACAGCCGTGGTCGGTAGGGGAGTACCTGCCGGGGCGGTGACGTGGGGAGGGGGAGGGGCAGGGTGGGGGTTAGTAATGTATGGATAATGGAGGTTTGCAGGTAAGTAAACATTTAAATAAATCAAACGAATTTCGTTGCGCGCACTGCATTCCCAAATGCAATGCAGTGCGCGCAGCGAAATTAGTTTGATTTATTTAAATGTTTACTCACCTGCAAACCTCCATTATCCATACATTACTAACCCCCACCCTGCCCCTCCCCCTCCCCACGTCACCCCCCGGGTGGTACTCCCCTACCGACCGCGTCTGGCCCTGGAGCTTTCCCTAAAGGGCATCTACTAGTTTCGTCTAGCACATCATTCAGTTCAATCTCTAAGCCGCTCAAAGACTGGGGAGAAGCCATAGGGACTGTTTTGAATGACTCGCATTCAAAGTGGGGCCCTCCTGATATACTGGGACTGAATATAGTGGAGTGACGTTTCTACCTCAGGCCTCCGGGTAAATCATGGTGTCAAGCCTAGTTTGGTGATATTTCTCTAAATAATTGCAGCTCACTGTTTGCCAGAAAAGTTTATTCTCCTTAAGCTCATTGGCCATAATGAAACTATGGTAGGCTTCCTCTCTTATTACTTTTTTCCAGGCCAGTAAAGCCTTCTTGTACATTTTTCCAAAGATCTGCACACACTCTGCGTCTCTTGCCTCTGCTTTAAGTGTTGACAGTAACTGATTGTGGGCCTTGGTCGAGCCATCTCACTTGTTTGACTCCAACTGTATGATGGTATGAGTATCCTGTCAAAGCTGTTAATATATTCAATAAATAATCTTTGTGATTTCAGATATATAGTCCCATACCAATCTTTAAATTTGTGGGTGAATAACCTAGTTATCTATCCTAGATACTGGCCCTTAAATAGTGACTGGTGCAGGATCCATAAAAAGGCATCTGTGAGCCACCCTTTAGCTTGGTGAGAACACCAACACAATATTTAGCATCCAAATTCTAAACTGGTCCAATTCAGCACTCTGTGCCTATTGAAATGCACATGGTAATCAGTGGGTTTGATGGCTTAGCATAGAGGTCATTGAAGCATAGAACCGACAACCTTTCTTAAAAGAAAGTGTAGGTCTATTCCACACTGAATGCTAAAAAGCTGAAAATAATACGAACAATACATGTGATCCAGTAGTACTGCTTGTAGACCTTTAATTTTTTCACCTCTTGCTGCTAGATAATATTGGGTGTATTAGTCTTTGAGAATTCAGTTGTTTGATCGGTGTAAGGGTTACATGGGAAAGATGTGGAATTACATTATCTTAGTCGCTGGCAACGTTTTTGGGATGCTCATCGTTCATTAGGTATATGTGCTACTACAAAACGTCTGCTATGAAGTTGAACTTGAACGGTGTCTGTATATGTGCACCCACAAACATCTTCTGCAAGATGGTCAATGACCTGATGCATGGGAGTGCCGCAGTATTTATGAGGTAGAGAATGTAGGTCTGCATCCCACCATAGAAAGGCTTTTTTGTGGTTTTAACACAGTTAAAATGGTGATTAAATGAATACACAAACCTGCCAAGAAATAATAACCAGTCACTGGAACTAAAGCTTCTAGCATGAAATCCTCACCAAAGTGCTTGTAAAATCAGTCATGTTTAGCCTGTAATGGTTAATGGAAAGGAGTAGTCATAACATGTAACTGACAGCTGCTGCCTCCCTTGGATAGATTGTTTTAAGTCACTGTGGTGATTGCAAGCCTGAAGATAACACTGTTATTCTTTCCTGCTACTCTAAAAAAGGTCAGTCCGACTGAGTAGCAAAGAGATCGGTGCAAAGCAAATGGAGAACAAGTGAGCAG
The DNA here is from genome assembly GCF_964261635.1 of Lissotriton helveticus. Taxonomy (NCBI): domain Eukaryota; kingdom Metazoa; phylum Chordata; class Amphibia; order Caudata; family Salamandridae; genus Lissotriton; species Lissotriton helveticus. The sequence goes on from NC_136063.1 coordinate 181,084,199, forward strand.
ATTCGGGTTTTTCATGAGGTCTCTTTAAACTGGGAGAAAGTACAATGATGAGCTACTGACCCGTCATGAGTTCTATGCAAACTGAAAGAAGTGAAAATGGGGTGATGCAAGCCTACTATGCCATGTCAAGATAACAAAGCCAAATCTAGATAGGAGTAAAAGTTAGAGGACCAATGGGAGCAAGATTGAATCACCAAGATATATTGTCCAAAAACAGGAAGGAAAATCTACAAATGTATATAGTAAAACCTACGATTTATTACTGCAATAATGCTGCTGCCTGATTTGACTCCGCCAAGAACATGCCGTACATTTACTATGGTTGGAATGTGGTTTATTAGTAGGGGTAAGTAGGTACCTATCACTAGTAATTTGGCCACAATCATGATATAAAGCGCAGTCATGGCCTCAATAAATGATTCCCTTGATCAACCCTTGGTAGCTCGCTGCGAGCAGGCAGGCTTAGCTTAGGAAACAGGTGTGTCCAGCATTCAAAAACACAAATACAATAAAAAAGTAAGACACAACACACAATAAAACCAATTTATACAATAGAAGATATTATTATGATTAAAACGACACCAAAACGACAACAATCCAATGTGGGTAACTGGAGATATGATTTTCCTAAAAGATTAAACACTTTCTAGTGTCTTAAAGTCAAAAGTGCCACTTTGAGACATCTGGTCATGCTTGTCAAAGTTTGAGTTCAACTACAGTAGGAGCGTTGGTTGGATGCAGTGAGCGGTAGGGCCCAGTCAAGGTTTTACCTTCGATGTCGAGTGAGGCATCTCGTCAGGCCGGGTTTCGAGTCAATGGCGGCGGCTTGGTCAAGTGTGAGGCTTCATTGAAATCCTGGAAGTCTTAAGCTGATCAGTCTGGGTGTAGGGGTTCAGTCGAAGAGCCAGTTCATGAGGTCCTTCCTGAACTGTATCAACGATGCGGATTGCCTGAGGTGGAGGGGCAGGGTGTTCCAGGTCTTTGCAGTGAGATAAGGGAAGGGTCTTCCTCTGTTTCTGGTCTTGTGGATCCATGGGACGTAGGACAGGGCGAGTTGGGCAAAGCGGAGTTGCCTGGTGGGAGTGTGGAAGGCAAGGCGATGGGTCAGATATTCTAGTCCTGCATTGTGGAGAGCTTTGTAGGCATGTGGGAGGACCTTGGAGGTGATTCTCTTGTTGATTGGGAGCCAGTGGAGTTGTCGGAGGTGTTGTGTCATGTGGCTGTGACAGGGGATGTCGAGGATCAGTCTGGTTGTGGCGTTTTGGCAGTTCAGTAGTTTCCTGAGCTGTTTCTGGGTGATGCCGGCGTAGAGCGCATTGTCGTAGTGAAGTCTGCTGGTGATGACTGCATGGAAGACCGACTTTCTGGATTCTATGGGTAGCCATCTGAAAGTCTCACGAAGTAGGTAGAGCGTGCGGAAACAGGAAGAGGATACTACGTCGATTTGGTGATTCTTTGAGAGCAAGAAGTCCCGTATAAAACCAAGGTTGCGTGCCTGGTCCATAGGGGTGTGAGGGTTTCATAGTGTGGTGGGCCACCAGCTTTGTTCCAGGCTGAGGGGGCGGATCCCAGGATGAGAACTTCGGTTTTGTCCGAGTTGAGCTTGGGGAAGCTGTTTTGCATCCAGGTAGCAACTGTCTTCATTCCGTTGCAAAAGTTGGTTCTGGTGGTTGTGGGTTCGTTGGTGAGGGGACTGATCAACTGGGTGCTGTTGGCGTAGGAGACAATGTTGAGTTTGTGGCTTCTGACAATAGCTGCGAACGGGGCCATGTAGATTTTGTAGAGTGTGGGGCACAGGGAGGAACCCTGGGGTACTCCACAACTGATCTCTGTAGGTTTTGAGAAGAACAAGGGCAGTCTGCCTCTCAGCGTTCGGCCGGTCAGGAAGGAGTGGATCCAGCCCAGCGGCCAAGAGGTCTAGTTAGATCAGGGCTGCAGTTTCTCCCTGGTCGAGGAGGGAGTGGATGTCGTCGGTGGCAGCAAGAAGGGCAATCTCTGTGCTGTGGTTACTTCGGAATCCCAATTGGGGGATGTCCAGGATGTGGTTCCCTTTGATGAACTTGGAGAGTTGGGCGTTGATGAACTTTGTAGTGAAGGCAAGGAGGTACATGGGTCTGAAGTTCTTGAGGTCTGTTTGGCTGGTGGACGGTTTCTTCAGCAGGGGTTTGATCTTGGCATGTTTCCAGTCGTCTGGGTAGGTTTCATGGAGCAGTTGATAGTGCGGCGAAGCTGGAGGGCGATGGAGGCAGCTGCTCTGTAGGAGATGTGGAATGGGCAGAGATCTGATGGGGCTCCTTAGTGGTCTTGAGCGTGTCATCTGTGGTGAGTGGAGTCCACTTGAGCACGATATGTTGGGTTGCGGTGTGGTTGTGTTCAGTGGTGACGGGCGTGGTGGCAGGGTCTTGGGTGTCGAAACTGTCATAGATCTGCCTGATCTTATGGTGGAAGAAGGTCGCGAGTTTGTGGCAAAGGTTTTGGGAGGATGTGACATCTGTTATCTCTTTGTTGGGCCTTGCAGTCTCCTTGACAACGGTGAAGATTTCTTTGCGGATGTATGACGTTACAACGAACACTTTTACAACGCATACCTTTACAAGGCATTTTTTACACCGCAAAATCCATTACAACGCACACCATTACAACGCATACCATTACAACGAATTCTTAGAAACTACCATTACAACGCATTACATTACATTGCATATAAGGTAAGAGTTGGATAGTGTAGGGGTTAAAATTACTATTCTAACTTCAGGGGGTGCAACAGTAGGGAAAGTGTTGGATAGTGCAGGGGTTAAAATTACTATTCTAACTCCAGGGGGTGCAACAGTAGGGTAAGTGTTGGATGGTAATTTTTGCGTTGTAATGGTATGCGTTGTAATGACTGCGTTGTAATGGTATGCGTTGTAGTAGTGTGCGTTGTAGTGTCATGCGTTGTAATGACTGCGTTGTAAATGCATGAGTTGTAATAGATTTTGCGTTGTAAAAGTTTCGTTGTAATGGTAGTGCGTTGTAAAAGTTGCGTTGTAAAGGTTGTTTCCCTTCTTTGCTGTTGTGTGCATTGGCGTTTATTCTGTCTTGGAAAGCCATTTTCTTTGTGATTTGAGGAGAAGGTGGTGTGCTTTGGTGACGGATTTGAAGGTTGCATGGGTTTCTGGGGTTTTGTTGTTCCTTCATCTTTTCTTGATTCGTTGGCAGGTGTGCCTGGACTCGTGAAGGGTGAGAGTGAACCGGTTGGCTCTATTGGAGTGTTGCATTCCTGGTGTCTTCTTGAAGGGTGCCGGGGAGTCAGCTGAGGAACTGAAATCTGAATTAGGCCTAGTAAAACGTATTGTAATAGTTAGAATTTAGAGTGATGCATCTATTAGTCTAGTGAAGGTGTTCGAGTGGTAGTAACCCCACACATGTAATAGTTGAGGGATCAATGTATGCCTTATTTTAGCTATTCGCCTTATTCCGAGCAATATAGATTAACTCGACCAGCGCCATTTTGTGGCCTAGTCTGCTTGCGTCATTAGTGGAAACCAACCATTGCATTTAGCAAGAGTCGTTCTCTCGAGAAATAGGCTGACAAATGTAGCCAACTGCTGCTTCTGCCCGTTAGGCCTGTCAAGGTTGTAGGTGGGGGTAGGATGATAAACACATTCCAGGAGGCGCTGTGCGGACTCTCCTAGAGCTGGCTGAAGGGAGTAACCCTCCTCGACCTTGCTATAACGAGCTGAGCAAAACTAAGGATGCTTTGTGTTCCATATATGGTCTTTCCTTTGCACCAACCTGTACCAACTTCTATTTTTCCTTCTTAGGTAACGGTTTCGAAATGTAACAGTATATATGCGATCTGTTGATAATGTGCCAGCAGTCTTCTCGGCGGACCTCGAGGGGTTAGGTCGCGAGAGGCTCCTCTGGCAGAGTTGTTTGTCTAATAAATGATTGAACCTTCTACACCGCCAACTGACTGATTATTGGTAATTGGTATTAGGGCTATTTGTAAGTATAGCGCTATTGGGTTGCAATTATTTTTCGGTACTTCAGTTGGCGACTCCGCCGGGACTCCGCGTTGGGGTCGTCCCTCTGTAAATAGAAAAGAACGGGACATTGGGGAGGGTGATCTTGGTCGGGGGTGGAGGACCGACCGAAAAAGTTCGAGGGTTGCTCTGCTCTCCCGATCGAGAGAGCCTCAGCTGCTAGTGACCCCACGCCGGAGTCCTACGGTTGCAACCCGGGAACAGACCGCGTTGGTCTACAGGAGTTGGCAGTGGAGAAGCTTGCAATCGAACCTGAGTGCACCAGGTGAGTGATTTGTCTTGTCTCGTGTTGGATATCCTTTGGATTGGAATTTGGTATTTGGTGGTTTCATGCCACGGAGAACTCAGTAGGGGGTCTGACGGGGCAGTATTGAGACTGCACGGGCGGACGCTCCTGTTTTGGTATATTTTGGAGAATAATAGAGATAGGGACCAGACGCCTTGGTGTAAATAAAATCGTAAATCATACGTTCTTATATAGACCCTTTTCACAGTAAGGTCTCAAGGCGCTTGCTTTGGGAACCCGTCCTGGCCTTTCCCTGCGAGATTACCCCTACTGGGCATCCCCAAGGTGAAGACCAGGCATCCCATCGCGGTGGGGCCGTAGTGTAACTTGTGGAAGAAGTGTACACCCGGCCAGATTGCTCTTGGAAACGCTGACAGCTGAGATTGGGTAGCTCTCGGGCAGATCTGGAGCGGCGCTTGAAAAAGCGGGCTCAGCCAGAATAGTCCAGGAGGTGAACCATGAAGGCTGCCGGATGGTCAGTAGGTCGATCTGTGGTTTAAAACCTGTGTGGCTATCTCTAGGTAGTCTAAGGACAAGGCTGTTTGATTCTGATGCTTAATTTAAGGGCCCTTTGGAATTTGGAAGATTACGTGAGTTCTCCATAGGTGGGAGTCGACGGGCTCCACCTTCTGTTTGAAATAAGTTGTTTGTCATTTTTTTGTTTATGTAAAGAGTGTTGTTGAATTATTATTTGTGTGAGATTGAATTTGACTGTAAACATGGCCATGTGTATGAGAGTGTTGTAAATAACATTTTCCTTTTCAGCTAGCAGTATCTAGAATATATAAGGAGGGGCAATGCCGTGTTTTAGTAAGTTATGCTTCGGCTGTGTGTGCCGGGGGAGAGGGGGGGGTACGAGACTGGACGAAAGCCAGCCGGCCCCTCCGGAGGGAAGCCCCAGCCATGATATGTATTGTAAGCATGGGATTGCCCCACTCTTATTCAATACCCTATGGCATAAATACACCAAAGACAATGTAGAGTTACAGTGGCCGCTGACAGGCTCCTTTGATGAGAAAAAGATCCAGTATTTGCAAGACCGTCTGTTCGTTAAACGCAGCAGACAGGCCATGTTTGACACCCTCAATAAGTGGCAGAAAGAAGCAAAAAGGAGACGTATCAGGGCAGAAAAATGAGTGAAGATAAAGCAAGGACAGACTGTAACTCAAAAAGCCATTGCTCATGATAAAAATCAGACTGAACAAAATATCGAGTGTCTAGATAGGCAGTTTAGGCTACAGGTAGATAAAAGTTATGTGACTCGGAATGAAGCAGAAGATGAGATAGAGGATTTGCTGAACGTTCGACCTCCCCCACCATATGCGCCACAGCGCATATATCCCGCTGTACCCCTACACACACCTATGGCCGCTTCGGCCTCCGCTCCGGAGGCAGACGTGTCTCTCTCCCCTCTGGGTGCTACTCGTGTCACCCCTACCTCATCGAGAGATACGGCTACCCTTATCCCTGATACATGGCAGCCCCCGGGTACTTCCTGTATAGTTTTGGCAGCACCGAGTCCAATATGAACATCTCAATCAGCTGGTGCGACCCCTGAAGATAGGGATCGTACGCCACTAGGGGATCCAGGTGGGATGAACGCTAGACGACTATTTACGAGAGCCTCACTGGGTTATAGTGAGAAGGAGGCTATAGCAGAACAGGCAGTTAAGTGGATGCGGAAGGATGTATATACAGTGGCCGACTTATGGAGTACCATAAGGGACCTTGAACCGGTTGTGCAGCAACATGCTTTGCATCAAATGTCCCGGTATCTTATCGACGCATTGGAACGATGCTTTCAGGACAGATTGGCCCCTCAAGTATTGTATGACATTTTGGACCGAGCTCATAAATTCGATCTAAGTCCGGTGGAAGTGTACAAAAACGTTGAGACATTGGTGAAATACCGAGGTAGAATGTTTGTAAAATGTCCCAACTGGGATTTTCAACATCCCATGAGGGAAGTGCATCCTATTTTTCATCCTGAAGTACCTGAAGTACGTGATGCTACTAATCAAGTTACCAGAGCCCGAGAGGATGCGCGGTTTCAGGAACAATGGGTATATACGCCATGGAAACGAAGTGAAGTCCTTGCTTTAAAATCACAGCTGCCCGACCCTCGTAAAAATACCACCGCTTACTATAAAGAGTTAACCGAAGCCGCAGCATCAGCTGTAATGACTTTAGCTGATGTTGAATTGTTTTCGGGTTGTTAGTTCCTGTATATATATGGCGACAGGTTCATAACACCGATCATGCAGCAGAATTAGGGGGAACCTGGAACCATTTGAAAGACTGGGACCGAGACCGCAAACCTGGAGACAAGCCCAGAGATGAAATTACTACTCTCCCCGCGAAAATATTTGCCTATATGCACACACTAATTCCCCCACGCAAGGTCGACTGGGATAAATTGACTGCTTGTAAACAGAAGAAAGACGAAAGTGTTTCTGATTTTTTCACTCGATTTGGAGGTACTTTTATTGATTTTAGTGGGCAAGACCTTGCCATGGAAGGCGGGGTCCGATTGTTTGTAAATCGTTTTGTGACCATCCTGATAACTGAAGTCTTTGCTAGGCTGCAAGCCGCAGAGAGTACCTGGACTACCTCTACCCCCTCCATAATGCTAAGCATGGCTCAATATTATGAGCACAGGGAAAATGAGAGTAAGGATAAAGTAGAGTAAAAGGCTAAGGATCTTAAAACACGGGTGTTGTTACAGCAAGTCATTCGAGGGCAAGGAGGAGGGAGAGGAGTCCGATGGCCAGTATCCAGGGGGGTGGGGACAGGAAGAAGTGCAGGCGCAGCCCCGCCGTTAGGGATAAATCAGTGCGCTTATTGTAAACAGGAAGGACATTGGAGAGCTCAGTGTCCTTTACTGCTTGCCCAGAACGGAGCTGTTCAAGGATGGGGACGTGGTCGAGGTGGTCCGGATCGAAGTGATATGCGTAGGGAGGAAGTGACTCAGGGCAGGTCTGAACGAAACCACTTTGATAACCCTCAAGGTAGGCAATACTTTAATGAGGATTATGCATTTGGTGATCAGGATGGGTACGCTCATCCATAGGACAGCCAGGGACAGAGCAGGGGCCAAGTGTCGATCCCAGTCAATCAAAAAGGACCTTATGTGAAAGGGGAATTGATGGGGACTACCGAGAATTTTCTAATTGACACAGGAGCAATGAATAGTTCTGTTGTTCGATCATTGGTTCCAGGGGCGGCTCTGTCCGGGCAAAATAATGTATCAGTGGCATTTTCAGGAGTTCCCGTGGTAAGCCCCATCTCTAAACCCCTCCCATTCACTATTGGCCCTGCTACAATTGATTCCCCCTTTCTGTTGACTTCGCACTGTGGTGAGAATTTATTAGGTCTTGATATGTTGAAGAAATTAAACGCAAAAATATATTGTTCCCCTGATGGTGTTTATTTAACGATACAACCCCACACTGAAAATATGAAACAGTGTTTTGCTAAAAATGAACCTCTTCCTCCTGAGTTCGATGACATCCGTAACACGTTGTGTTAGGGGATGCAGATGTCGGTAAATTAGACATCTCTTCTGTCCACATTACACTGAAACCTGGTGCAAAATTGCCCCGTATACCTCAGTAAAAGATCTCGCCGGTGGGCGCGCGAGCTTTACTCTCAATTATTCAGGATTTGATTGATAAAGGCGTGGTGGAGGAAACAGCTGCCATTTTGAAGAAATCCTCTGATTCTGGATCTCCCGGGAATATTGATGCATATCGTTTTGTAATTGATCTGCGGGAGATGAATAAGATAGTGGGGCCTCAGTATCCTGTGGTGACTGATATCACTGCTATCCTCACAATGATCCCACCAACTGCACAATATTTTTCGGTCATTGATCTGAAGAATGCTTTCTTCAGTATTCCGATTCATCCAGATAGCCGTCAGATCTTCGGCTTCTCGTTATCTGACCGAAGCTTTAGATTCTGTCGTGCACCTCAGGGCTATACTGAAAGTCCGAGTATTTACAGTCAGGCCCTCAAAGCCCTTTTGGACGATTTAGTTCTTCCCGCTGGTAATGGGCTCCTGCAATATGTGGATGATTTGTTGATAGCGTCCGGCACTGAGAAGGGTTGTAAGGATGCCACTGTTAAGTTACTGCACCATCTGGCGGCGAAAGGTAATAAGGTATCCCTGTCTAAATTCCAATATTGTCGACAGGAGGTGACCTACCTAGGTCATCTACTGTCGAAGGAGGGTAGGCGTTTGACTCCTGAGCGAATTACTACTATCTCTAACATGTCTGTCCCTTGCACCCAGCGTGAAGTTCGTGCTTTTCTTGGCATCACTTCCTACTGTCGCCAATGGATACCTAATTTTTCTCTTCTTGCTAAACCTTTGTTACATTTAACCACTAAAGATGTGCATGAACCTCTTCCCTGGACTGACGAATGTCAGTATTCTTTTGACTCTTTGAAATCTGCTCTTTGTTCTGCACCCGTCTTGGGTACTCCTGACTACTGTAAACCCTTTTGTACTCTATGTGCATGAGGTCGACAGTTGCTCGCTTTCAGTGTTAACGCAAGGATTTGGTGGTAAGCAAAGACCTTGCGCTTATTTCTCGGCCACATTGGATAATGTTGCCAGAGCGCTTCCTAGCTGTCTGAGGGCCACTGCAGCTGTTGCGGTGGCCATCCGGCAGTCGGAAGGGCTCGTTCTAAATTCTAATCTAACAGTGATGGTGCCGCACGCAGTGGACGCATTGCTAAATCAAACAAAAACACAGCATCTTACAAGTGCACGCCTCACCGGCTACGAATTGACATTGTTTGCTCCGCATATTACGATCATGCGATGTGACACGTTAAATCCTGCCACATTGTTACCTCTCCCTTCAAATGAAATTACTAATGATGTACACAATTGCATATTTCGGACTGAAGAAGAAACGAAGGGGAGAATTGACCTCACTGACATTCCTCTATCTGACCCCCAAGGGGAATTATATGTGGACGGGTCTTGTTTCAAGTTAGCAGATGGCACAACAACAGCTGCATATGCAATCACTACGCTGAAAACGGTAGTTGAGACCTCTCGAGTTCCCTATCGATCAGCTCAGGCTGTGGAACTAGTGGCATTGTTATGAGCCTGTGAATTAGTGAGAGACTCGAGGTTAACATATATACAGACAGCCAATACGCCTTTGGCGTGGCCCATAGCTTTGGGCGGCTGTGGAAGGAACGGGGTTTCCTCACCTCCCATGGTCAGAAAATACAGAATGGCACTTTGGTGTTGCAATTACTTGCTGCCCTCACCTTACCCAAGAAACTAGCTATAATAAAATGCAGCGCCCATAAGGCGGTGGTGGATGAAGTGGGAGAGGGGAATGCCTTTTCTGACCAGATTGCTAAACAGACGGCTCACTCCATGTTATCAACTATGTATGTAACGACCTCAGCAAGATGGGTGGAAGAATCTGATTTGTTCAATAATACTATAGAGAGTGTGACAGAAATACAGAAGGAAGCCACTCCAGCTGAATTGACACAATGGGAGCAGGAAGTGGGAAGGTTGGATGAAAATACCTGTTAGGTTGATTTAACGGAAAAACAAAGATGGTTGTTACCCAATGCTTTGGTACAGGCCATTGTAACTATGGCCCACGGTCCAGCTCATATTGGAGCTAAAGGTATCTGTGCTTTGTTGGACCCAGTGTGGAATAACCCCAATATTCAAAGGACGGCTGTCCATTTGGTTCAATATTGCATGGTTTGTTTGCAACATAATCCAGGAAAAGGGGAAAGTGTGCTGAGCAGGAACTTTGCACCTCCGACTCTGCCGTTTGAAGTGCTTCAGATGGATTATATCCACATGGAGCGCGTCAACAACTTAAAATATGTTTTGGTAGTGGATTGTGCCTTTAGCAAATGGGTTGAGGCTTACCCAACTAAAGAAAACACCACTTTGGCTACAGCAAAAGCTCTTATCAAGGAGTTTATCCCTAGATATGGGCTGCCTCGCTTGATCTGGTCGGACAATGGGGGGCATTTCCATGGAGCTCTTGACAGGCATATCTGTGACGGGCTGCAGATACGACAGAAATTCCACGCAGCTCGACACCCTCAGTCTGCAGGATTAGTGGAGACGTATAATGGGATACTGAAGCTGAAAATGGCTAAGATTCAAGAGAGTACTGGTTTAAAATGGCCTGACACCTTACCCCTGGCCCTCATGTCATTACGAGTTACCCCCTCACTCACGTTCTGGTCTCTCTCCTTATGAAGTGATCTTTGGGCGACCTGCTAATGTATGGGGAGTGCCCAGATCACGGTCATTTACTGATGTTGAATATCCTATGTTGATTGATTACTTGTATACCTTGACTAAAGACCTCCGTTCTATTCATCAGCAGGTAGCATCTGTACTGCAGCCCCTGTCAGAGGGTCCCGGACATCGATTGGAACCCGGCCAGTGGGTGCTAGTCAAGAAGTACGAACGAGACACCAGCTTGGCTCCGAGGTGGTCCAAGCCATATCAAATCCTTCTCGCCACGCGGACAGCTGTAAAGGTGGATGGGGAGAAGCATTGGATCCACGTCTCTCACCTTAAACGGCTGCCTCTCCCGCTTCCTTATGATCAGCAGCATCCGGATGGAATTTTGACCCAGGAAAGTGAGAGAGCCACTGCATTTGTTCCTTTTTTCGACGCCTATGAAATAGAGCCAAGGCAAGAAGAAGGAGTGATGGGATCGGGCGAAACGGCCCTAGTTGAACCCCCAGTTGCCCTTAACCCTGTCACCAATACTCCAGTAAGCAGGGGCTCTGATGAAGGAAACGTACCTTCCCCTGTGCTATTTTCTGATCAGGAAGCTCCGGGTCATGTGCGTTACAACCTACGGCCGAGAAAACATCACGGTACCTCAGACACCACGGCCAGAAGTTAAGGAAAGACTCGAATAAATAGAGTTTGTTAGATTTGTGTCTGAGGCACTAAGCGAGACACTGGACTGAACTCGTTGAGAGCTGGAACTTTGGTATTGCGCTCTGTTCAGAAAGAAAGACTGTCACATGTAAAAGGCCAGGTTGTACATCGAATTTCCACGACGACGGTGTTTTGTTTTCTTGAGATGAACAATAGGAGTATGCCTGTGAGACTCTAGACGGACACAGGGAGAAGAACCCTCTGGCAGGACAAACTGCTTTGCCCGAGTTTAGCTTTGGACTTTTAGTTAGGAATGTACCCTTTTGGTCGTATTGTACCTGAAGAAGAACGCCCTTTTGCACCACGATACTTGCCATTTTATGAGCCAATGTTTTCTACTTGGACCATGCGTGTGAAAATAGCATTTGTGTTAGTAATAGCCATTATATTAGCCATTTTTATGAGTATATTCGTATATTTAGAGTATAAGCACCCGATGCAGGCGATGATGCCCACTACCGTTGCCCCACCTGAGCATCTGATGTTCACCTTAGCTCCACATAAGGAAAGACATCATCAGACTTACGCCAAGAATGTATTTGTAGAAATGCTCCACCACACCCATAGCACCACCAATATGACAGATTGTTGGGTTTGTGGACTTCTGCCATCAGTTATGCATAAACATGATTTGTTTCTCTCTCTGCCATAGTCATATTTAGGTAGTTGTGAGGCATGGTTTCAAATGTTCTCAGCCATGTATAACAATTATGTGGAAAACCCAAAACAATATTCAGAAAAAGATTATAACATGATCCTAGCTTATATTGAAACGCACCAGGGGTTTGATCCAGCAGGAAATGGGGGGGAGGGATCATTGGATCCAGAGGCCTGTATGAACTTATATACGGCGAGTGAAAACAGTACTTGCTTGAAAGATGAACTTTATGATTTTTTAAATTTTAACCATTCTCAGTATTTCCAGCAGTTTATTACCAGAAATTTCACTAGTGAACGTGTCTTGCCCATCCCTATCTTGAATACTTCCTCACTCTTTTGTGTGCAGGGGATTGGGCATGTACAGGTTGGGAATAGCATCTGCAATTATACATATAGAATGAAGATTTTTAGTAGCCCTCCATTGTTAACGCCTCCGAATGTGTATTTTGTATGTGGGGAAAATGCCTATACCTGGTTACCGCGAGGGTTGGCAGGCCAATGTTATCTGTCCTTTCGGTACCCTCCTGTATATATAGCACCGCCAGACTATCACAAAACACATCAACTCCATGACACAAAGGTGATTTCCAATAGGCAGCAAAGACAGCTCGGAATGACTGAAGTTGACCAAACTGACACTTCCTTGCAACAATTTACGGATTTTACTAAGGGTTTGGTCCCATTTTGGGGACCGATATTCAATAGTAATCGCCTTATCTCTAGTAGGGAGATAAGGTGATTGTCCAGAATAGTGGAGAATGTCATAAATATCACTACTGAGATTATGACAAATATAACTGAAGAGCTTCAGGCTACGAGACTTGTTTCTCTTCAGAACCGGATGGTTCTTGACGTCATCTTGGCCGATCAAGGAGGAGCATGCCGGGTGATCGGCAGCTCCTGTAGTGTTTACATTCCGGACTCCGCCTCCACGGTCCATTTAGCTATCCAGTAGTGCACCGCATTGCTGCCAAAATGCACATTGAAAATGGGTCCTGGTCACTCTCTAGCTGGTTTTGGGGGCTTCTGTCTACCTGGGGTTGGAAGTTATTGATGATAGTTGCTGTAGCTGCCGGTATCCTCTTTACTTGCTGCCTTTGCATGTAATGTGGTCCGGCCTGTTGCTCTTATTGTGCTACCAAATTGACAGCCATGATCATCCCTTCTCCCAGCCCTTCTAAATCTCAGATGCTCCAGCAGGAGATTCGTGAATTGATGGCCATCAATGAGGATGTTTTCCAGGATTAGTACTTTTCTTAGTTAGCTACATCACGCTAAAAGGAGGTAGGTCTGAATTAGGCCTAGTAAAACGTATTGTAACAGTTAGAATTTAGCGTGGTGCATCTATTAGTCTAGTGAAGGTGTTCGAGTGTTAGCAACCTCACACATGTAATAGTTGAGGGATCAATGTATGCCTTATTTTAGTTATTCGCCTTATTCCGAGCAATATAGATTAACTCGACCAGCGCCATTTTGTGGCCTAGTCTGCTTGTGTCATTAGTGGAAACCTACCATTGCATTTAGCAAGAGTCGTTCTCTCGAGAAATAGGCTGACAAATGTAGCCAACTGCTGCTTCTGCCCGTTAGGCCTGTCAAGGTTGTAAGTGGGGGTAGGATGGATAAGCACATTCCAGGAGGCGCTGTGCGGACTCTCCTAGAGCTGGCAGAAGGGAGTAACCCTCCTCGACCTTGCTATAACGAGCTGAGCTAAACTAAGGATGCTTTGTGTTCCATATATGGTCTTTTCTTTGCACCAACCTGTGCCAACTTGTATTTTTCCTTCTTAGGTAACGGTTTCGAAATGTAACAGTATACATGCGATCTGTTGATAATGTGCCAGCAGTCTTCTCGGTGGACCTCGAGGGGTTAGGTCGCGAGAGGCTCCTCTGGCAGAGTTGTTTGTCTAATAAATGATTGAACCTTCTACACTGCCAACTGACTGATTATTGGTAATTGGTATTAGGGCTATTTGTAAGTATAGCTCTATTGGGTTGTAAATATTTTTCGGTACTTCAGTGCGCAGTTGGAGATCGGTAAAGGTTGCGAGCTGTGGTGTTGGCGTCTGGTGGTTTTGTCTGGATGGTCCTGCGGAGGAGGTCGACGAGACGTTCTTTGGTGGCTTTGTTCCAACTGCGACAGGGGGGTGATGACTGTGGTGGTGTACGCTGGGTGTAGTGAAGGCGATGTCCAGAGGAGCTTGGTGGTGTGGCTGTAGGTGATGTTCCTGCTGGCGGAGAAAATGGGGTCAAGCATGTGTCCGGCTGTGTGGGTCAGTACATCACTAGCTGATTATGTCGTATGTTGGCGAGGTTCTTCAGTAGGGAGGTGGTGTTCTGGTCACTGGGGTTGTCAAGGTGGAAGTTGAGGTCTCCGAATAGAATGTCCTGGGTGGATGCAAGAGCCTGGGATGCCATGAGGTCTACGATGGCATCGGTGAACGGTGGGCAGTGTCCGGGGGGGCCTGTAGAAAAGGGTGCCATAGAAGGAGGTCTTGGGGTTGGTCTAGATATGGAAGTTGAGATGTTCCATGGTTGTTGTTGGGTCATATGAGTGCATGGCCTCCTCCTGGTTGGTCAGTGCGGTCCTTTTGGGTGATTTTGTAGCTGTTGGGTAAGGCGATTGCAATGTCTGTCCAGAACTGGGATTGGACCAGGTTTCTGTGAAGAAGGCAATGTCGGGGGAGGCAGAATCAAGGAAGTCGCAGATTTCTGTGGCATGTTTGTGGAGGGATCGTACGTTAAGGAGGATGCAGTTGATCTGGTTGGGTGCGCTTTTGGTCGGCTGAACGGCAATGGGAGCTGGCGTGTTGGTGTGGGTCAAGGCGTGGTTGCAGTTATGGCAGGCGAAAGGTCCATGGGTCTCCTTCAGCGAAACTAGGTGGCATGGCGTCCAGAGTTGAGGGCGAGGAGGGTGCTTGTCATAGTGGTGGAAGGTCCGAGAACCAGGTACATGGCGCGGGACGTGGGCAGACAGACTTGCCTTTGGTGCGCCAGCGGCACAGCAGCTGCCATTTAGTATTGCTGCGGGGGCAGCTGGAAGGCAGGAAAACACAGTAAGGGACCCTGGAGGTGGGCGGGGCCATGGGGGAATGCAACAGCAGGGCCGGCGAAGGAGAAAAGCAGACAATGAAAGAAAAAGAAAACCAAAAAACCAAAAAGGCAGAGTCAGGAAAAATTGAAGTGTGGTCGGGACGTTCTCAGCAGTCGGTCGCCCCTCCCTTCTCCAGTGTTAAAGTAGTCCCAAACTAAAGTAGTCTCAAACTAAAGTAGTCCCAAACTATATAGATTTGTAGGTTTGGTTTATTTTTAGATACTCAGATTTTAAATCATCAACATAAGTGCGTTCTTGAAGATAGCAATAAGCAGTCAGTATAGGATAAACACAATATAGGTGTGGGGCCCTTCACTGCAGACTGCTTGTCTCTCTGCTCCCAGCTACGTCTCGTGGTAGGCGAGCGTGGACCCAAAAGAAAAGAAAAAAACATAGGCTCAGGCTTCAATTAAATACTTAAACATAGGAGGGAGGGGAAGTACACCGTCACCAGTCCCTAGTGTGTCGTGCCTAATATGGGGGGAAAACAAGTTGTGACTTTAGTGATGCCCCCTTATGCGAGCCCACAGCCCCTGGACAAGCCCCGAGCATGCAGCGGGTACTTGCCTGCTTCCACGACCCTCCTGCGCCATGGCGTTGAGAGACCAAGCCTCCCCGCTGTCGGCAGGGCTCCTGGAGCTGTTTTCCCTCGCTGTCTCCTGTTCGCTGGTGCGTAGCTCCCGCTCTGCTCCTCCGGTGCGCACCTCCTTGGCGTCCCTTCTGCTTCCCTCGGGGTCGCGCTCTGCTGCTTGTCCTCTAGTTCGGCTCCGGTCGCATCCTCCTCCTCTTCCCGCTTCGAAACAGCTGAACGCTATTCCGGACGCCTGCTGTCCTGTTTACTCGTCTCGGGCGCTGGTTCCGTTTCAGACACTAGAGCGTCAACCTCACTTCCAGTTTCCGCTTCAGCGGGGCCATGTTGGGTTGGTCGGCGTCGATCTCGAGTGGGAAACCATAAAATGAAGAGAGGGAGAAAAGCAGACAGAGAGACAGAAGGGCAGGCAAGCAGCAGAGCAGTGACACTGGACCATCAGGGATTAGGTGCACGCAAGAGTGTATCGTTGGCAGTTATTCTGTATCCCCACACAGCCTTTCATACAGCATTATGCCAGTCACACTGTTTATTCACAGCACTTTGAATGACTACCTTGATAACCCTCTTAAATCTCTCCACTGTGCCATTCCCACTAGGATTGTAAAGAGAATTTTTTATGCTTCACCCCTACGCTTTCAAAATATGCTTTTGCAGCATTCAAAATGAATTGCACTCCGTTGTCACTCAAAAGAGTGTCAGATATCCCTTCAGACCAAAAAACTGTGTCTAAAAACTCCAACACTGGCAGTTGTAGCTTTATTCACTATATCTACCACAGGCCATTTAGAAAAAAGATCCATAAGCACTATCACACACTCTTGCGATTCCCCTTCTGGATCTAACAAATTCACTGCAACAAGATTGTTTAGGAATGACACATTCACTCAGTGGTGGACTCAATGTGTTAAAAGACTTATCGGCTGACGAACACATCCCACAAGATCTGCCAAATCTCTCCACCACTTTACCATCTCCTGACCACCAAAATATCTCCTTAACTACAGTTTTAGTTCTCACCACCCCAAAATGTCCTTCATGACATATACTCAAAATCTTCTCGGGTAATCCACATGGAGAAATAATCTTACCTCCCTGAAGAATCACTTTTTTATACACATATAATTCTGACATGATTTCTCTGTTAAATGCTCCTTTCTTGGCCAAATATTCTAAATCTTTTTATAGAACATAATTCTTAAGTTCCTTCGCCCACTCTGCTCTCTTAATAGCAGGTGTGCAAGAGTCATGTGGAGTTAATGCTATTTTAAAGTCACCCCATAGATCATCCTCACATTCTTCCAATGTACAAGGCATTCTGTATAAACAATCTGCAACAATATTATTTTTACCTGGAACACACACAATGTGGTTCATATAATCTTTCATTCTCACAGACAAATGTGCAATTCTAGCAGAAGCTTTGACCCTTTCTTCTACAGTCAAGCTCTTCACAAGGGGTTTATGGTTGCATCTAATGATGACTATTTTACCTCACATAAAGGCACGGAAATGTTCCAAGGCCCATGCACATGCCAATGCCTCCTTCTCAATGGTGGGGTACTTTTCTTCAGCAGGGGACAGAAATCTCGATGCGAACAGAATGATCTGCTCACCGCCCTTAACATCCTTCTATGAAAGTACTGCCCCCAACCCCTTGTTGCTGGCACCTGTTGTTACAATCCAATCCAATACTGAGTTGAAACTACCCAAAGCAGACACTTTTCCCAAATCCTGCTTAATATTCCTAAACTCTGCCTCGCACTGTGAGTACCACATAAATAAACTTCAATTTTTTTAAATATTATTTGCTTGAAATAATACACTTTATCTGCAAAATTTGCAATGTATTTCGCGGAGTACTCCTAAAAAGGACTATACAACTTCCTTGTTACATGGGGCCGGGGCAGCTGTTATTGCATTGATCAATGATGGTTTAAGTTTGACCCCCTTCCCCACTAATCACATGCCTCAAATAGGTTGTACTCTTTTCCGCAAACTTACATTTGCTTAACTCCACAGCCAGACACTTATACTCCAATATCCTTAAAACCTTTCACAATCTTTCATCATGTATCTTTCTGTTCCCTCCAAAAATTAAGATATCATCTTGAAAGAACATCACTCCCCCCTCTTTCCCCAACAGTTTAAGCATTGGCCGCTGAACAACAGCTGCCACCGATGACAGTTCAAACGGCATGCGTTTAAACTGATAAGATCCAAAATGCATGATAAATGCCATAAAACTCCTGGACGTCGACGTGAGGTGAATTTGATGACATGCAGCTTATAGATCAATGGTAGAGAATCACGTGGCACCTTTTAAACATTAGACCCTTTCCGTAATTTTAGGGAGGGGAAGCCGATCAATCCAATGTTATTGTTTAGATGGCCCAAATCAACATAGAGACAGATTTTAGCCCTGCTGCGGCATGCCACAGCCACAGGTGAAATCCACTCTGAACTCTCAGTTGATTCAATCACGTCCATCTCCATTTTGTTTTAGAAGTTATAATTCAGTGGCACATCTTCTTGAAATCTCAGCTTTATGCACTATACAGAATACTTCATCAAGTGGTGAATCCTCATTGATACAAAGACTTTCCTGTATAGCTGGATTATTGGCATGCATGACAAGTTGGTCTCTAATTAAATCATAATGTAAAATGCCCAATTTACAGTCAGTAGCCAGTTTCCTTAATTACACCACAAAGTCATCAGCAGATTCCGCTTTACTTTGTTTGAGTTGAAAAAACTTGAATCTTGTCATCACAATACACACTTTGTGTGCAAAGTATTTATCCAGATCCTTCAGAGCAGCCACAAACACATTGTCATTACCACTTGCCTTAGGCATATGACTGTATGTCTTCAAATCAACGGGGCCTAAAGAGTGTAAAATAATTATTTTCTTTAGTTCAGGTGACATTTTATCTTTTTCATCAACCGCCTTATAATTCACAAAACGATCCTTCCATTCCATACATTTCATAGATGGCTCTGGGTTTGCACCCAAAATGCAGGTGGTGGACTAATAGTAAAGTTTTTTTTTTTTGTTTTTGTTTTATTTTGTTGAGGTTTTTGTGGGGGGGGACATGACGGCCGGAACCTAACAGCCGTGACGGAGCTCCTCCCATTCTGTGTATGGTGCTTCACTCCGCCAGCTCGCATGCGGGCTAGCGGTTTCTGATGCTTTTTCCGTAGCGGAGACACTATATCGGCCAGACAGTCACCTGGAATCCGGAGCTGATATGTGGACACACTAAACAGGAGTGGGTAATTCTTCACAACGTTATCGATCGGCGCCTCGAGGTAGGAAGCGCTGTTGCGGCAGCTTATCAACCCTTTAATCGAGGGGTCGAGCTTTTAAGGGAGTTCATCTGCCCGAGATATGTGGACGCCTTTAAAAGCTTGCTCGACACCAGAGAAGCGGGGGGGGTACGGGGGCTTCTTCTCTCTTCCCTTCTCTGCCCCTCCCGGACCTGGACCCTAACTCTATACAGCCTCCCGACAGCCTCAAGCTGGTAGTTATAGTCAGGGGGGGGCGGGAAGTGCAGTGCCTGGAGCCTCTAGTAACATTTCTGAGTTCGAACGCCGTTTTTTTTAGCAGTTTTTTTACACGCAGTGTCCACGAGCAGAGGGATCGCGTAAGGCGAACCAGGTAGACATTGACACTGGGTAGTGGAAGCTACTATAGGCGGATGGTGACGAGAGGGGGCAGCACCCCCTTAGAGCCTGCCTGGTTCCGGGAACTGGGCGCTGTTAAATCCTGGAGGAGTAATCTGGGGAGGCCGTATCAAAAAATAGGCTGGAGGATAACTTACTCATTGGGCACAGCAAGCCCACTCCCTGGCAAAGTACATGTTACTGGGTGCCTCTTAAGAAGCGGGGGCTGCTACCACCATTCTGTTACCTTTATCTTGGAGATCTCTGCACTGTTTAGCTATACAGGTCTTGGCCAGGATGGCGGAGCAGGAGTAGGAGACGTTTGTAGTGGCGTTTCAGATACTGCGTCCTACATCCCCACAGTGTTCACCTATCATTCAGTGATCTCCAACAGAGGTGGGGTGTGGGAGCATTGTATGGAGATAAACAATCAAGATACTGCCTGCCTATATCCTGCCCCCCCAGATAATTCAGATAAGCCAGGCCCTGTGGTATCTAAGATTCTCACCCCGGTCGGCAGGTATACTCTCCGCAACCGGGCCTCTAATATAGTGCCAGGACTCTCCAAACCATCAATCTCCCCCCCCCCCGGTGACCCTTATCAAAGCTATACCACTGAAAAGGAAGGTGAAGGGGAAAGGAGATCACAGCAGATCAGACACACCGCCAGGGAAAGGAAAGAGCAAGAAAAAGACAAAAGGCGGGCCACCAGCTGTATTGAGAGTAACTCCATAACTGAAATCCTATTACAAGGTTCTCTCTGCCAGTGAATCAAGTAGAACAAAAGAGATGGCTGCGGTGAAGGCTACAACGAGTCCAATAATTGAAGATACAGAAGCTGCCTGGGAGGGGGTTCCTACAGAGGAGATAGCTAATGTAAATTCTTCATCTACACCTACACCAACTCAGTCTTGTCCATCTCCACAGTCGACCCACCCCCCACAATCAATATGCTTGAAATGGTGCATACGGCAGTGGAACTCTCCAATAGCTTCTCGGCTTTGGATATCCAAGATACAGAGCAAGTGGAGGAAATATCTAGACACAAAGAGGAAGTCCCTAATAGTGCCTCCCAGGACATTACATTATCTACACCATCCATCCCACAAACTCTGGCAGATATTCTGTTGGGACTAAGAGATGACATAGGGAGACGGTTCACTACATCAGAGGCTAATCAGATGGCTATCCATGCCTCCTGTGAGGCACTGTCTCAAAAAGTGGAAGAAGTTTCAATAAGGACGGATGCCCTAGAAGCGGAAATGCCTAAGATCAAAGAAGCCCTGACTACATCTGTAGTTAACATCGATAAACTGGTCCAGCAGAACCGGGAGATGAGAGATGATCTTGAAAGACACGAAAACCATTTGAGGAAAAATAATTTAAAATTCCTGAATGTCCCCGAGGACCTTGAAGGGAATGACATTAAGGCATTTATTGTCGCAGTGCTCAAAACGACAGTTTTAAAAGACTCCCCCGATTCAGACAAAGAACTACTGGCCGACATCCAGAGAGTTCATCGTGATCCCTTTAGGCGAAATACAGGGAAAGAACGTCCAAGAAAAATCTTGGTCAACTTTCTCACCTACGCCATTAAGGAAAGGATTTTGTCGCTGGCACTTAAAGCAGGTTCCATAAAATCAGTGTCCTTTTCCACACCATTTTCCTTTACAATTCGTTCTGATGTCTCACATATTACAGCATTAAGGCAATGGGAAATGGGTAAGAGACTGGCAATCGTTAATACTCTGAGGGCGCGTGCTCAGCTGAAATTTCCTGATTCACTCCGGGTGATGTGGAACAACCACATGCATATCATCCGACATGTGGAGGAAGCAGACAGCTTGATCGAAAAAATAAGAGCAGATAATAAAGGGGCGAGCGGAGAAGGGATGCAGGTAGTCGGGGCCGCAGGAAAGGGGTGACAGATATAGTTACAGAATCATGTGGAGAATTTAGCAGGGCAACTAACAGTCAGATACAAAGTGTGCTGCATACTGACTCTAGATAACAACCGCTACGGATAACTGGAATATATATATTTTTGTTTTTACACATTATTTCACAAAACATGCACAGGATGGGGGGGATCCGTCTAAGAGCGGAATGCTCAGGAAGGAAAGGAGGGTTCCCCAGGGAGGTGGAGAGGGTTGGGGGTTGCAAAAGGGAAGGGAAGGGGGAAAAAGAAAAAAAACATGTTCTCATCTTTTAGACACTCACAAGAACCCCAAATTAAACAGCATTGTGTAGATGGCCATATCGGCATTGAGGCAGGAGGGAGGAGATGTAGATTACTCTATGACCCACAATAGTTTGGATTTTATATCATGGAATGTTAATGGCCTTCGTTGTATAAGGAGACGCATGATGATTTTTAAATATCTAGAGCAATCTACTGCTAAAGTAGTTCTACTTCAGGAAACTCACTTGAGCTCTTGCGAGAGCAAAGAGGTCTTTGGAAAACTCAGATCGATTGGAGCCTTCTGCTGCTCTGAGCAGTCGACGGCAAATAAGGGTGTAGCAATTCTCATTAAGGCTGGCTTTGGAGGCTCTATAAGGTCATTTGCATCAGACCAGTCAGGAAGTTGGGTTCAAGCACAGGCTGATTTTAGTGGAAACGTCATGACTGTTGTCTCTTATTATGGGCCAAATATAGATGATCCAGCTTGCCTGCAGAAGGTACAGTTCAACCTGGCTGAAGCGCGCTCCCCATTGATTATAGGGGGTGACTTCAATATACTTCTTGATCCACGGCAAGACCGTTCTAATTACCATCGGGTAGTCATCACTCCGAGATCTCCCCGTGCCATAACGAATATGATACACGAACTTGGCTTAATCGATACCTGGAGAGCTCAGAATGGCTCGGTGCCAGGTTTTACATACTTTAGTACAAAACACGGGCATGCTTCAAGACTGGATTACATCTTGATGGATAGAGTATGTTTAGAGGCTTTGCTAGATATTAAAATTCTACCTAGCATTTTGTCCGATCATAGATGGACATTAAAAAGGGCAGTTTTGAACGATCAGGCCACTGTCACAGCGGTTGACGTTTCTTCCACTAACTACTTTTTGGATAATATAGGCTCAGCCCCGCTTGCGTTTGTTTGGGACGCCTATAAGGCTCACATCCGAGGTCAGTTTCTTAGCCTAACTAGCCTCAGTAATAGGAAAAAGGCGGCTAAATTTAGGACGATAGAAGAGAAAATCTCATCCTTGGAAGCTTGGAGATTAGACGCCCAAGAGGATGTCTTGTCACAAGTCTTGGCTGAAATAGAATGTCTACGCCTAGAATATCGAGGTTTACTAGACCAGAAAGTTAGGTGAGAGGGCCGGGGCAGTATTGGCAGGAAAGATAAGAGCAGATCGGGTTAGGAACAATGTCAATAGGTTAATAATCGATGAGCAGGGAACTATATCTTGCCATCAGGAAGATATGGAATAATGTTTTTTCTCCCTCTTCTCGGAATTATATCAAGAAGAGGCCTCTCCAGGTTCCGTTACCACTCTACGGTGGCTGGAAAGTAAGGCTCTCCCAGGCCTAGCAGAGGACGGTTGCAATATGCTTAATAGCAGCTTTACAGAAGAAATAAAACTACATATACAAAAATCAAAAATAATAAAGCAGCAGGGCCTGATGCTCTCCCAGGCGAAGTCTATAAAACAATCCAGCATCTTCTATTACCAAAACTCTGTGAGCTATTTAATTACATCTATAGTCCTCGAGGCAGAATTCTGCAGTCTTGGAAAGAATCTACTATCGTGTTAATCTTAAAACCGGGGAAGGACCCCCTTAGGGCAGACTCTTATAGACCAATCTCCCTGCTGAACACAGACTATAAGATCTTCACT
Source organism: Lissotriton helveticus (assembly GCF_964261635.1). Taxonomy (NCBI): domain Eukaryota; kingdom Metazoa; phylum Chordata; class Amphibia; order Caudata; family Salamandridae; genus Lissotriton; species Lissotriton helveticus. The sequence continues at coordinate 181,107,324 of NC_136063.1, forward strand.
AGTGTTTTGGCAGGGAGACTGGCCAAGCTGGTCCCGCTCCTGATTAACCCGGACCAGAAGGGTTTCATCCCCGGGAGATATATCCACGAGCTAACCTTACAGCTGATCGGAAACATCGATCTTGCGGTGGCACGGTCAGAGCCATTAGCGGTGGCACTTTATGACGCGGCGGAGGCTTTCGACCGTGTCAACTGGGGATTTATCTGGGATGTTCTTGTTAGAAAGGCGATTCCAGGGGAGGCAGAAGATGTCTGACTGCCGCCCCGAAACCCACCCTTCTGTATGGAATAGGCCGAGCGCCGTCGAGAGGCCTCCTTGGCGAGGCTCCTCTCCTACTATCGTAACAGCCGAGCAATCACACCACTACAGAGAGACACCACACAAGAGTAGATTTACGAGTCTTTATATAAAGAATAAAGGCACGGTTCTGCAGTAATCGGTACAGGGGGGATCGTGGGATCCCAACAAAGTCTCAATGTCCGGGGAAGGGGGTAGCGGGACAGTCTTGGTACCAGCAGGTACTAGGAAACCCTGCGCACAGCTCTCAATCCTCGAGCTGGGGGGGTGCCGGGAGCCGCGACAGCGTCAGCAGGGCTCGGCGGAAGGTTCAGCTTGGTAGAGCCGCGACAGCGTCAGCAGGGCTCCGACGATGGTTCAACTTGGTAGAGCCGCGACAGCGTCAGCAGGGCTCGGCGGATGGTTCAGCGTGGTGGAGCCGCGACAGCGTCAGCAGGGCTCCGAAGATGGTTCAACTTGGTAGAGCCGTGACAGCGTCAGCAGGGCTCGGCGGATGGTTCAGCTTGGTGGAGCCGCAACAGCGTCAGCAGGGCTCGGAGGTTCCGGATTCCAGGCACAAGAGTTCTTCTCAGGATCAGCCGCGACGAGGTCAGCAGGGCTTCGACTCCCAGATACAACTGCCTTCCTGGTCTAGGGCTGGCCCAGATATAGGTCTGGAGTCCTTTGATGTCCGGACCCTCACGCCTGGGGGTCAGAGGGACCGGGATGAAGGTGTCCAGACACCCAGCAAGGGGGTGGAGCCAGCGCCCAGGGAGGCCGGAGGGCGATCGATACCAGGCGTCCGGGGACGGCTGGAGGGCCATCGAAACTCCTCTCCTCCGGGCTCCGTCAAGTGGCCACTTTACCACCTGGGTTGATCTTGGTGCCATGATGTCGGGGCTTCGCTGGGGCCGCGGCCGGGGTCGGGCCGAGGCCACGTGCTCGGGACGTGGTGGGCCCAAGATGGAGTCGGGCCTGAGAGGGTGGCCCCGGGTGGTGACCGGACCTGCAGAGTTGGGGCGAACCGGGTTTGCCGGGGTCCAAGGGGGAGAGCCGGGGTTCTGCCAGGGGCGGCTCTTGTCGAGAGTTCGTTGAGGGTGGTGTCCGGAGGGGCGACAGCGGGTCGATGGAGGGCCGATGTCGTCCCGGGTCCGCCATGCATGAGGGGTAGGACCACGCCACGAGGCTGGGTCCAACACACGTCCCCTCCAGCTGAAGGCGGGGAGAGTCACCCATCTTCTTGGGGATTCTCCTCGTCGAGGCGGAAGAAGCGGGACAGGCCGTCAGCGTTGGCGTGGTCGTTGCCAGGGCGATGTTCCACCGTGAAGTCCATCCCCTGCAGGGAGATGGACCATTGTAGCAGCTTCGGGTTCTCGCCACGCATCTGCATCAGCCACCGCAGGGGCCGGTGGTCGGTCTGGACTCGGAAGTGGGTGCCGAAGAGGTAGGGCCGGAGCTTCTTAAGGGCCCATACAACGGCGAAGGCTTCTCTTTCTATGGTGCTCCATCGCTGTTCTCGAGCCAGCAGCCGCCGGCTAATGAAGGCCACAGGTTGGTCAACCCCCTCAGGGTTGACTTGCGACAGGACCGCCCCGATGCCGTGCTCCGAGGCGTCGGTTTGGACCACAAACTCCCGGCTGTAGTCGGGGGCCTGGAGCACAGGGGCGGTGCACATGGCAGTCTTCAGAGTCTCGAAGGCCGTCTGACATTCGGGGGTCCAGTGTACTTTCTGTGGTTGCCTTTTGGAGGTCAGTTCGGTGAGGGGCCCCACAATGCTCCCATAGTCTTTTATGAAGCACCGATAATATCCAGTGAGCCCCAGGAAGGCTCGGACGGCTGTCTGGGTGACCGGGGGCTCCCAGGCCACGATGGCGTCAATCTTGGGTTGGAGAGGAGCCACCTGACCGCTCCCCACTTGGTGCCCCAGATAGGTCACGGACCCTTGGCCTATCTGGCACTTGCTGGCTTTCACGGTTAGTCCGGCCCGCCGGAGGGCCGTCAGGACCTCCCAGAGGTGTCTCAAGTGTTCGTTCCAGTGGAGGCTGTATACCGCAATATCGTCCAGGTATGCGGCACTGAACTCTTCGAGCCCCGCCAGCACTCGGTTTACTAGTCTCTGGAAGGTAGCGGGGGCGTTTTTCATGCCGAAGGGCATCCCCTTGAATTGGAAGTGGCCATCGGGGGTTGAGAAGGCGGATCGTTCTTGGGCCCCGGGGGTGAGGCCGATCTGCCAATACCCGGCCGTGAGGTCGAAGGTGCTGAAGGACTGGACTTTTAAGAGCCAGCGGTGCCAGGGAACAACACCTGAAACCTTCGCAGGATACCTGTTCGGCGCACAAGTGACAGAGACACGGGACACTTCCTTCGGCGTCAAAGATCAGCGTTTATTACTGCAGGGATGCAAAAGTCATGGGAAGTACAACAGAGTGTAGGTTCCGAGAGTCTGCTTCAAATTGCAAATGTGGATCGGTCCTTTTATACACATTTTCAGCATTCAACAACGTAACGAACAAAAGGTTACAACCCAGTTCCCACAATAAACTTAAAAGGGCTTCATTAATGGTGTCGGAAACCCGGAACATAATCACAGTAACATTTGTCGGTTCCCAACTGTAAAAGCACATTATCCTGCTGCTATGCACATTCCACTCTAGTTGTAAAAGGACGAGAGTAAGAGACAGGAACAGGTGCAAGGAAGTCAGACAACAGAAGAAGAAGGAGTGTGGAGGTAATATCGGAAGCGCAATCCCAGGATCAAAGGATTCGAGCCGAGCGCATGCAAGGCTGAAACAATAGGCCAACGTGGGAAGATTACCCAGCTGCGGAGCCATCTGTCTCTGCCGTGTCATCCCCCAGTCTTGGGAATCACAGGGTCATGAGGCGGACATTTGCCTGTTCGCTGACTATGTGAGGGCAAGAAACAAAATGGCTGCCGTATCTAAAATGGAACCGAGGGTTCAAATGAAGAAACCTGTAAATAAGACGAACCCTTCTAAGCAGCGTAGCGAAAATGCGTACACCTATTAATCTCGTCATTTACGGTTCATAGATACCACACTCGCTAGCATCGTAACGGTTTTCATTGGTCCTCAGACGCTCCTTTTGCCCTCATGTAGGCAAGCACTAGTCGGAATCATAATCAATTTCGATTTTCATCAGATCATTCAAGTGTTGCTGGAACATCATCTTATTCATCAATGTCTCGCCGGTAACAGATGGCCTTCTTATACACGTTGTAGGACCACACTGCACACAAAGACAACACGTGAACAGAAACGTCACAACAACCCCTATAATCATCAGAATTTTCCAACCCCAAGTTGACATCAGACCCCAAAACCATCCTAGAAGCGTCCAATCTCCCTCGTCCACGTGTATGGACTCTGAGATTTTATGCAACTTCGAGATGGCTTGATAAACCGTTGGAGCGTTATCAGGTATGAAAATGCAGCAGCTCGAATGGATGACCTTACACATTCCACCTCTGTCTGCTAGTACTACGTCTAGAACCATACGGTTCTGTAGCGTCATAAGCCTATCCGCTTGAAGCTCTGCTGTCAGATTACCAATGGCGCTTGCAGTTATGTTAGCAGTTGCTTCCACTAAGGCAACAGTGAAAGTCGGAGGCAAAAGATTCGCGATATAGCAGGTACCCGAGAAGTCATGAGGTAACCACGTATATGCGCGATCATAACATACAAAATAGGTACCCTTGGCAGTCAGAAAGACAGGGGAAGAGAGCATTGGTAAAACGTAAGTATCAACACAAGCACTCCTCCCAAGCTGAGCTCTCGGATTGCGACCAAGACCTTGCAGACAGAAATGACCGAGATAAGGTACGATCCAGATTGGAGATGAGCTTTTAAACTGCCTATCATTCACTGATGTACTATACTCGACCTCACTCAGATCCTTATAAGCTCGCACCTCTTCCTCTGGGATAAGTGTTGCGTCAAAAATATCTCTATTTAAATCTGCAATTGCTATCGCCAACGACTTATGGTACGGGCCAGGACCAAGGTCTGCAGAGCGAGGCTCTCGATGGGGGTAGGAATCTAGTGCACTACGGAACATGGTCTGGAATGCTCGAGCTGACCCCTGGGGGCTATAAGGAAGAACAAAATACGGAATACCCTTATCCATGGTATGTGGCATTAACCCACATACCCAACAATTGGTAGTGTTCATCACCAACTGATGCTGATGTAGAAGTTGAACAAAAGAATTGTTCATAAATTCCGCACGTCTGACCTGTTCATGTTGGGGCAGAAGATGAAAGGAATGTGGAGACATAGTGGAAACAGAATTTAAATCATGAGAAGGAGGAGTAGGTAAAGTAGAAGGCAGCAATGATTGAAAACCAAAATATACTCCACCCACCAGCAGCATAGAAACAGTTAGGAACAACATAAAAACCTGTAACAAAAAACATTTTGTTCGAAATGTCTTGTGCAATTTGGATGTTTGCGCCACCATTTTCTCAATTTCCAACAGCTTAGAGGACTCCATCTTCTAAAAACCGTCCGTGACGTTCTTGACGCACTTTGTTCTGAGTAGCGATTATCAATCCCCAGGAGTTCCCAGAAATCGACAAAAGTAATCGACCTAGTGTCAGATACCTGCTAAACAGGGGGAAGTACCCGCACGGCCCTACGGTTAACCCAGATGAAAAGGTTTTTAATCAAGAGTTCATTGAATTCAATATACGCCTCCTAGCTGTAAGGAAAAAGGTACACAATATATACATATATATATATATATGTAATGTCCACAATTTTTATGGCAACAATAGAGGTGATGTAGATTCAAAAAAATAAAAAAAACTGAATTTATTAGTCTGTTAGCGCGGTCGAAGAAAGTATCGACTTCTTCCGGGGCGAGTCTGCTCTTCAAACAGTGGATCAGACGGCAAAAGAGTGTTCGATTGTCCACGTAATTGTTCAGAACTTGAATTCTCCAATGCTGCTGAAAGAGGGTTAACTTCGGATGGTTCAACAGGGGTGTCGGATCTTACTGTGTTATCTCCTACAAGCTGCGCGTCACTAAACGGCACGTAACTTAGAGGGACGTAAGTTTCAGACGAACCGAATCCTTTCCTGATCCAACTATCTGCTGACAATGGGAGCGGAACTTTCTTGGTGTGGGTGGCATGCACCCAATGTTTTCTCCCTTCCAGCCGAACCGCAGTCCTCGTTGCCCGCAACACCTGGTAAGGTCCCACGAACCTTGGCTCAAGATTTCGTTTTCGTCCAAAGTTACGGGTAAGAACCCAATCACCTGTTTGGAGCCGATGACCAGGACCCTCTGTTTGTGCCGGTAGAGCCTCGAAGACCTGTTGATGAATCAAACTCAATTTAGCAGTCAGATCATAGAGATAGTCAATTAACATTGGATATTCAAGTCTGTCAAATTCTTTAGGCCTCGGAACTCCCCAAATGTTCGCAGGACGGCCGAACACAATCTCATATGGGCTGAGCCCTACTCGAGAGTGCACAGTCGCCCTGGTCGATAAGAGAGCTAAAGGCAAAGCGTCGGGCCATGATAGACCAGTCGTTGCCTGGATTTTGGCAAGTTTCAGTTTCAGAGTGCCATTATATCTTTCCACTAAACCCGCAGACTGAGGATGATTAGCACTATGAAACTTCTGATTTATGCCAAGACCACGACATACACTCTTCATTACACTTCCCACAAACTCACTTCCGTTATCTGACCATACAATCCGTGGCATTCCATACCTGGGGAAATATTCTTTGAGTAGAACTTTTGCTGTGAACAGGGCAGTATTATCCTTTAGGGGGTAAGCCTCAATCCATCTGGAGAACGCACAAACTACAACCAAGACGAACTTCAAATTATTGCATCTCTCCATGTGGATAAAGTCTAACTGAATAATTTCAAAGGGACATGTGGGAGGAGCAAAATGACCACGTGGAGTGGGGGTGCCCTTGCCAGGATTATACATCAAACATACCATGCAATTTTTAACCACTCTCTCCGCACATTTAGTAATTCCATCATTCTTCCATACGGGCGACAGCAACTTACATATGCCTTTCGTATTAATGTGTGATGTACCATGAGCCATAGTAACAACAGCAAGCACGTATGCATCTGGTAACATCCATCTTTGCTTTTCCGACAAATCAACCCAACATCCATTCTCGTCTAACTTTCCCGTACTTTCTTTCCACTGAGTCTTTTCCATCTCAGTAGCTTCATTCTGTATCTTCTTCACACTCTCAACTGTGTCCTCACACATACTAGTCTCCGCTGGCCATCTTACTGAACTCGCAACGTACATCCGATTTGTCAGATCTCTAGCCGTCTCCTTCGCAATCTCATCCGCAAACGCATTATCGCGACCAACATCATCTTTCACCTTCCGATGCGCACTACATTTGATTATTGCCACCTCTTTAGGCAATGTAAGTGCGTCCAAAAGGTCATTCACAAGCTGTCCGTGCTGAATCTTCGTACCATGCGACGTCAAAAATCCTCTTTCTCTCCACAATCGACCAAAACTATGCGCCACACCAAAAGCATACTGGCTGTCTGTAAACACATTCACCCGCTTTCCTCTGGACAACACACACGCTCTCATCAAGGCGATCAACTCAGCCGCTTGGGCCGAATTTTGACTCAATCTCGCAGATTCCACAACCGTACTCAATGTTACTACAGCATACGCAGTCGTCACATTACCATTTGGTAACTTAAAACATGAACCATCCACATACAAAGTGCCATCGGAATCTACCAATGGAGTGTTTTTCAGGTCAATACGACCCTTCGTCTCCTCTTCAGTTCTCAAATAGCAATTATGTGGTGTTACATCACTTAATTCCATGTCGATCGGCAACAACGTTGCTGGATTCAACACATTACACCGTTTTATCCGTATGTGACTTGCCAATAACGTCAACTCATATCCAGACAACCTTGCGCTCGTCAAATGTTGAGTCTTCGTTCGGTTAAAGAGAGTGTCGACTGCATGCGGGACCATCACCGTGAGCATATTATCCATGACCAGACCTGCGGACTGTCGAATGGACGCCGCAGCTGCCGCTGTTGCTCTCAAACAACTCGGCAAGGCTCTAGCTACTGGGTCTAAGGTCGAAGAAAAATATTTTAACAAATCCAAGCCCAAAAGATTCTCACCACAACCAGTAGATAAAATCAATGGGGCCTCTAGCTCATGAGGACCAATCGTAAGGGACAAAGGGCTAGAGACAGGATTGCTAACAGGGGCGCCAGAGAATCCAATGGAAACATTTGTTAAGCCGGACAAAGGTGCGCCAGGGAGTTGCGAATGCATGATGGAACTTTTCATCGCACCAGTGTCTAACAGAAAAGGCTCAACTACGCCAGATGTAGCAACTGCGACGTAAGGCCCACTCTGATCAACCGGAACTGATACTACTCCCTCTCTCTGTCGGTGGCTGTCCTAGTAGTGGTGACCTGCATCAATCTCATGTTCGACGTAATAATCGTCCACATGATACTGTGCTGATTTATCGGACCTCACGTTTCGTTGGTCAAAATAATTATTCGCGTCCGATGGGGTATGAGGGCGCTCATGATTTTGATTTTGAGGGGCACCGCGGCCTCTACCTCGGGGTGCTTGTTGAGGACCGCCACGACCCCCTTGTGCCGACACACCGTTAAGCCGGTCACGCAAAGCTGGACAATCATATTTTATATGGCCCTCTCTTCTACAATATGCACACTGATTATACCCAAGCCTAGATCTAAAGTCTGAGAAGTCAGATCGTGACTGCATCCTGGAAGATTGTAATTGTGGTCGATATTGCTGTTGCGAATCATTTTGATTTGAACGTGGAGGATACGCTTGCTGTAACAAAACCTTTGTTTTAAGCTCCTTCGTTTTCTTGTCTGAACGATCACTTTCTTCCTTTTCCCTATTCTCATAGTATTGAGCTGTCGCTAATATTTGAGCAGTAGTTGAAACCGCCCAAGCACTTTCTGAATTTTTCAATTTGTTGCATAGCTCAGGCAACAAATTCAATACAAATTTATCAACAAATAACCGTTGGCCTCCCTCGGTGCCCATATCCTGACCACTATGATCGACAAATGCCTCTTCAAATCAGGTAAAGAAATCGGAGACACTCTTGTCCTTCTTTTGCTTACAAGCTGCTAATTTATCCCAATTCACCCTCATCGCTGGCATAATAGTTTTCATGAACGTAATGATTCTTTGGGGCAGATCCGTAATTAACTGCTCAGGCTTAGCCCCACCCACTTGTCGGCCATCGGCCGCTATTATTGCAGCCCAATCACCGCCTAACTCATTCGCATGATTTTCTTGGCGAATTTTCGCCCATATTGGTTGTGGTACGACATTGCCAAACAGCATGTCGATGTCCGCAAGATTCATAATAGTAGCGTCTACCAGTTGAGACAACTCCTTATAATAACCCGCCGGATTCTTGCGTGGATCAGGCAAGGACTGCTTCACCTGTAAGACTTCTGATCGCTTCCATGGGAGGTGTATCCAAACTCTTTGGAAATGTGGCAGAACCGCAGGATTTCCACCAGGATTACCTGGCATCCATACTGGCGGAACCTCTCTCATAGGATACTGACCAGGAGTCGCTTTCCAATTGTCGGAGTCGTCATCAAACGACACTCGAGGAGGCACTGTGGCTCTATAGGCTAACAATCGCTCTAAGGCACGTCGTACCTCTCCACCTACTATCGTACCGTTCGAAAATTGACTCTGAAGTTCAATCATATCGGGCGGTACATTATCTAAATCATCACTATACCATTGTTCTCTCAAAAAGTTACACATTTCTTCGAACACGAATCTCTGCGTAGGCTCATTAAACTGAGAAAACGTGTCGAAAACCATGCGTGGAGGGTAGTTAGCAGGGTGTCTTATCCACCTACGCGCCATATTCGCTAACGTTGCACTCTCCCTTCCACCAGGGATTTGACTTCGTCTCTGGGGAGTTTCAGAAACATCGGATGGAAATAACTGCCCAAGAAGTGGTGAATAGAGGGTAGCAACAGTATTAGGGATACGGTTACGAACAGAAGGAGAAGAAGAAAGAAGAACAGGAGCAACAATATTAGAAGTGAAAGTAGGAACAGCGGGGGTAGTCAAGGTAGTTGGAGTAGCAGAAACTAGAGGCTGAGGAGGTACAGGCAAAGGAGCAGTTGGAATAGGAGTAGTTGGAGGGACAAACACAGGACCAACAACGGGTTGAGCAGCAGCCGCTTGAATAACGGGAGGGACAACAGGAGGAACTATAGGAGCCGTAGTATCCTGTGCATAAGGAGGTGGTGATTTCAATAAATATGCTAGCAAAGGATCCTCTTTCGCTTCTTTCGCGTCTTCGTTCTTTGTATCAGAACTAGACGATAAAACCGGATAACATTTATCTACCTTCATATGATGCAGTCTAGTGGAAATTTCTACCTCTTTTTCTACTTTATCCCGCTGACATTGCTGCACGACTTGCATTATCGGAATGATACCCTCTCTTCGATTCTTCTTAAGCTATTTGATTTCTTTCTGCTTGGCCTCTTTACGCCATAACCGAAGGGAATCAAACATAGCTGGCCTAGCTTTCTTCTTAAATAATTTAGCTTCTAGATTATCTAAAATCTCCATTTCAAAACTTCCGTGTGGTGGCCAACTAAGGACACCATCCTTTCTCGTAAAACGGACCCAACAGTCATTATATATAATAGGGCCCACAACATGTCGACTATAGAGCTCATATATCGGAGTTCCAACTGGAGGTATCGGACACGAGTCCTCCAACCGGGAATCCTTGTTGCAACATTTTGTGGTAAATAAAATATTACCCTGGCAGAATTTCTAGGCATTAACCAAATATCATGCATCAAATGAGAGACAGGATCCGTGGTGTCCAAGTTAAAATGGGCTTTATTCCAATAACTCGAGTCAAAGGGAGAATATGTTCCATCACCACTGAGGTTCAGGAAGAGTAATCTAACATTCAATAACAATGAACAGCATATATACAATTTTCTCCTTGTACATAGGGAGGAGCGCTCCAGGCCGAGCAAGAAAGAAAGAGATAAGAGCATGTGGGCGTACACTTGATGAGTCATAGGTAGATGATAGGTAGATGTCATAGGTGGGTGGGTACTTAGGGGAGGAGTTTGCATGACCAGCTGGAACTCTGCCCTAATTGTGCAACTTTGAGCATGGCGTGCAATTGACGTGTAACTGGGAGGAGAGCTGACTTTCGACCTAGCAGAGACATCTCTTGTGTCAGGGCGAAAAGCACATCTTGTACAATCTGATATGATAGGGGATGTATTGTCTGAAGCAAAAGGTTGTTCACCACTAAGAATCAGAAAAGCATATATTTATCCGTTCATTGCATGGGGGCTGAGACAGAGAGCTAGGCCTTATCTGTCGCGAACGGGTTCTGTTTACATTTCCTCACCGGGCAGGGATGCCACTCTGTACAGCAAAACAGATAACTGTTATTCATAACACTGTCTTGGCAGAAGTTCAGAAAGTGGTTCAACCACAATAAAATAAAGGGCTCAGTACGATATTTATTTAAAATGCACAATGCAGAATGCAAAATACATGGGCCTTTATTTTAGCTTAACGTTTGGGAGACTTTGATGACTTGACTTGCAGGACATGTTTGCAGAGGCCTAGTGATTCAGGCCACTACGAGAAATATGCATGGGTGCCATGCACATGAATGTAACATAGGGTGTATGTAGTGGACATTTTTTTTTGGTCAGGCAAAATATCATTTTCCTCAATTTAAAGAAACCAATGAAACCACTACGGCTAGGCATCATGCACACTAACCAAGTATCAAACTTTAAGGGTTACCAAAGTACTAAATCTTCGTGAAAGACAAAACCCTCGGTTTTTGGCAATTGCAACTGTCAAATAACAACTAAGGACCAATAACTAAGCACCACAAATGCAATGGAACCATGCAAACAACTAAGCACCAACAACTAAGGACTGGGAGCGACCCACAAATACATAACTGAGAGCTCGATGGCGTCACCAGGAAGGCCCGTCTATCGTCTCGCCATACAAAGGACTACGCCAGGCACCAAAACAGGTCAACAGTCAGTGCATCGATCCGTTGCAGCCGTCAGGGGGCGGGAATCTTCGCGGGAAAAATCTTTGGACCACTTATTTCGACAACAGGATCGATGAAGCGGGGTGCACCTTTTCCTCGGAGATTTCACACGAAGTTCCTCGCAATCGTCAGGTTTTGGACCGGTACCGCTGATGTCGCCCCACGTTGGGCGCCAACTGAAGGACTGGACTTTTAAGAGCCAGCGGTGCCAGGGAACAACACCTGAAACCTTCGTAGGATACCTGTTCGGCGCACAAGTGACAGAGACACGGGACACTTCCTTCGGCGTCAAAGATCAGCGTTTATTACTGCAGGGATGCAAAAGTCATGGGAAGTACAACAGAGTGTAGGTTCCGAGAGTCTGCTTCAAATTGCAAATGTGGATCGGTCCTTTTATACACATTTTCAGCATTCAACAACGTAACGAACAAAAGGTTACAACCCAGTTCCCACAATAAACTTAAAAGGGCTTCATTAATGGTGTCGGAAACCCGGAACATAATCACAGTAACATTTGTCGGTTCCCAACTGTAAAAGCACATTATCCTGCTGCTATGCACATTCCACTCTAGTTGTAAAAGGACGAGAGTAAGAGACAGGAACAGGTGCAAGGAAGTCAGACAACAGAAGAAGAAGGAGTGTGGAGGTAATATCCGAAGCGCAATCCCAGGATCAAAGGATTCGAGCCGAGCGCATGCAAGGCTGAAACAATAGGCCAACGTGGGAAGATTACCCAGCTGCGGAGCCATCTGTCTCTGCCATGTCATCCCCCAGTCTTGGGAATCACAGGGTCATGAGGCGGACATTTGCCTGTTCGCTGACTACATGAGGGCAAGAAACAAAATGGCTGCCGTATCTAAAATGGAACCGAGGGTTCAAATGAAGAAACCTGTAAATAAGACGAACCCTTCTCAGCAGCGTAGCGAAAATGCGTACACCTATTAATCTCGTCATTTACGGTTCATAGATACCACACTCGCTAGCATCGTAACGGTTTTCATTGGTCCTCAGAGCTGAGGTGTCTGGCGGCCCCTAGGCGATCGATCAGTTCATCCGCCCGGGGGATGGGGTGAGCGTCGGTCCTGGTAATGGCATTCAGTCCCCGGTAGTCGACACAAAACCGGAGCTCTGGAGGGGCGCCGGGGGCGGCGGCTTTAGGGACCAGGACAACTGGACTGGCCCAGGGACTGTCTGAGGGTTCGACCACTCCCAGGGCTAGCATCTTGGCCACCTCGGACCGGATGCAGGCCCGGACTCGGTCGGGAACTCGGTAGGCCCGGTGCCGCACAGGCGGGCTGTCCCCGGTGTCGACATCGTGGACACACCACTGTGTGATCCCAGGAGTGAGCGAAAACAGGTCCGCAAACTGCCCCAACAGCTCTTGGCAGTCTTGGCGCTGTTCGGGGGTCAGGGCGGAGGAGAGGGGAACTCCCTCGACGGAACCATCTTTTTCAGAGTACTTCAGGAGGTCGGGCAGGGGCTCGGAGTCGTCTTCGGCCCCGTCATCGGTGGCTAGCAGTAGGCTCAGCTCAGTGCGGGCAAAGTGAGGCTTGAGCCGGTTGGCGTGCAGGACCCGGAGGGGGTTCCTGGGGGACTCCATGTCGACCAGATAGGTGACGGGGCTCTTGCGCTCCACCACTTTGAAGGGCCCCATCCATTTGTCCTGGAGGGCACAGGGTTCGACCGGGGACATGACCCAGACTTGTTGGCCCGGCTCGAACTCGATGGACGAGGCGTTCTGGTCATACCAGCGTTTCATCTCCTCCTGACTGGCCTCAAGGTTGGCCTCGGCAAGTTCCCGGAACTTCCGAGTCTGGTTCCGGAGAGTCAGGAGGTACCGGTAGACATCTGGCGGGGCATCTCGGACTGTATTCTCCCAGCCTTCTTTGACCAGGCTGAGGGGACCTCGGACAGGGTGTCCATATAATAGTTCGAAGGGGCTGAACCCCAGGGACTTTTGAGGCACCTCCCGATAGGCAAACAGGAGGCATGGTAGTAGGACGTCCCATTTGCGGCGTAGGGGTTCTTCTAGGCCCTTGATCATCCCCTTGAGGGTTCTGTTAAACCGCTCCACAAGTCCATTCCCTTGAGGGTGATACGGGGTGGTGAACTTATATGTGACCCCGCATTGTTGCCACAGGGACCGCATATACTTCGAGATAAAGTTGGTGCCCCGATCACTCACGACCTCTCGGGGGAATCCCATTCGGGAGAAGATCCCCATCAGTGCTCGGCCCACCACGGGGGCCGTTATGGTCCGGAGGGGGATGGCTTCTGGGTAGCGGGTGGCGTGGTCCACCAGGACGAGGATGAAGCGGTGTCCCTGGGAGGTGCGGGGGTCCAGGGGCCCCACAATATCGATCCCCACTCGCTTGAAGGGGGTTGTCACCACGGGAAAGGGTTGGAGCGGGGCCTTGGCTTTTCCCCCGCTCTTCCCGCTGGCTTGACAGGTCGGGCAGGTCCTGCAGTGATAGCTCACGTCGCTGCGCATCTTGGGCCAGTAGAAGTGGGTCACCAGGCGGTGGTAAGTTTTGTCCTGCCCCAGGTGCCCGGCGAGGGGCACGTCGTGGGCCAGGTTCAGGAGGAAGTCTCTGAATGGTAGGGGGACCACCAACACTTGGCTGGCCCCCAGTTCTGCGATCTTCTGTTCACTGTATAGGAGGTCGTGGTCCCAGTAGACCCAGTGGGACCCCGACGTGTCTCCGGCGGCTTGAGCTGCGGCTTGCTGCCGGGTCCCCGCAAGGGAGGGGCAGGTCTTCTGTTCCTGCCGGAATTGTTCTCGGGTGGGACCACCTTCCTGGCGCCATTGGCTTAGTTCAGGGATGTCGCCGAGCCCGGCGTTGTCTTCGTGGTTGGGCCCTGATGGCCCGGGCTCAAGGCCGGTTTCTTCATCAATGGCGGGTGGCGGAGGCGCGGGCCATTCCTGTTCTTCGGTCGGGGCGGCCTCTGCCGGGGCCCGGGCTGCCATGGATCGGGTCGTCACACAAACCCACTCGGGCAGTCCCAGCATCCCCAGATGCTCTCTCCGCTCGACTTGGGCCCAGGGGGAACTCTCGAGGTCGTTTCCGAGAAGGCAGTCCACGGGGGCGTCGTCCCGGACGGTCACCTTTAGCATGCCCGACACCCCTCCCCACTCGAAGGGGATGCGGGCCATCTGGCACAGGGTCTCGGAATTGTCAGCGGCCAGCACGGGGCACAGCACATTCGGGAGGATCTGTTCAGGGGTCACCAGGTGGCAGCGGACGGCTGTCACACTGGCTCCGGTGTCACAGAGTGCTTCGGTCTGGCGCCCATTAATGTTGACCCACTGCCGGTATTTTTGGGTGTTGCTCGGGAGTGGCGCTCGGGGAATCATGTCTCTCGCCCAGACAGACTAGAGCCATGGCGGCTGGTTCCCACTCGGTCTGGTCCTCGTTGTAGACCTCTTCTTCTTCCTCCTCTCCTTCTCCCAGGGCTGCGGCAGTGATCTGGCGGTTCAGAGGTCCAGCAACGCCGGTGCGCTGGTTCATTGGGCATTGGGGGTCACTGGCGAAGTGACCTGGCCGCTGGCATCTGTGGCAGGTAAGGTTCGGGCGGGGCCCCGGTCGTGCTGGGGGGGCCCCTCTTCGGGCCATGGACGGTGAAGTGTGGTTCTGGGGCGACCCCCGGGGTGGACTCCGGGGCGGCGCCGGTGGGAAGTCGCGGCTCTGGTTCTAGCCTCCTCCGCCGCCTCGCTGGCGGGGGTGCCCTTGCGTGTTCCGTCCGGACTCTCCTATCGGGGTCCGGGGGACCCGGGTGCTCACCCATCGATCGGCCTCGACGGCGAGTTTCCGTGGCTCGGTCAGCTTGCTGTCGAGTAGATGCTGTCTGAGCTCGACAAAGCAGTTGTTGGAGAGGTGCTCCAACACGATGAGGTCGAACAGCTGCTCGTAGGTGGTCACTTTGCTGCCCTTTATCCATCCTTCTAGCGCTCTGCTGTAAAAGTTCACGTACTCCACCCATGTAGTACCGGGGATCTTTTTACAGTCTCTGAATCTTTGCCGGTACATCTCAGGGGTGAGTCCATACAGGGTGAGCAGGGCGTCCTTCATGTGATCATAGGAGGACATCACGTCGTCGGCCAGGTCCAGCAGGGTGTCCCTCCCTTCGCTAACGAATCTCCCCCATAGGCCGGCACCCCAATCTTTTCGGGGTATGCGGTGCGCGGCCATGGCGACTTCGTAGGCCTTAAACCACTGCTGGATGTCGTCATTTTTGTAGTATTCTTTGACGACATCCTTGGGAATGTGGACCTTCGGGTCGGCAGGAGGCGGGGGGCTTCGGAGCACCGCGGCGCCAGCTTCTTCGCTCTTGGCCTTGATCTCCAGCTCTTTGAGGCCACGCTCGTGCTCGAACGTGAGTTTCTTTTCTTCTAGTTCGCTCTGTCTCCGTCTTTCATCCAGGTCGCCTTGCAGCCGTAGTTGCTCAAGGGCGATTTTCTTTTTCGCCAACTGGAGTTCTCCGTCCAGCCGGAGTCGGGCGAGCTCCAACTCGTGGAGCAGGCTTCTCTCTCGTTCCTGGGCATCTTCGTGGGAGAGGCCCGGGTCTCTGCTGGTGTTTCTCTCCTCTATGGGGGTTGCGGAGGTCCCCTGGTGCAGTCTGGGACCGGTTCACCTCCGGTCGGGGGTGGTGTCTCTCGGGCCTCCACCCAGGTTTGCAGCGCTTCTTTAAAATCTTCTTTTGTACTTAGTCCGGTGGTAGCGATGCCTAAGTTTTTGCAGAACTGTTTGAGTTCTTTATGTGTGTAGTCCTCCAGTAGTTCCTTCTGGAACTCTGCGGTCGTTCCAGCTTCTTTCTCGCTCATGGTTGCTGTGGTCTCTGTTAGTAGTGGGCGATTTGTTCGCTGTACGATATGCGCCGGCTCGGATCCCGTCGCCTGCCACCAATGTTAGAAAGGCGATTCCAGGGGAGGCAGAAGATGTCTGACTGCCGCTCCGAAACCCACCCTTCTGTATGGAATAGGCCGAGCGCCGTCGAGAGGCCTCCTTGGCGAGGCTCCTCTCCTACTATCGTGACAGCCGAGCAATCACACCACTACAGAGAGATACCACACAAGAGTAGGTTTACGAGTCTTTATGTAAAGAATAAAGGCACGGTTCTGCAGTAATCGGTATAGGGGGGATCGTAGCATCCCAACAAAGTCTCAATGTCCGGGGAAGGGGGTAGCGGGACAGTCTTGGTACCAGCAGGTACTAGGAAACCCTGCGCACAGCTCTGAATCCTCGAGCTGGGGGGGTGCCGGGAGCCGCGACAGCGTCAGCAGGGCTCCGAAGATGGTTCAACTTGGTAGAGCCGCGACAGCGTCAGCAGGGCTCGGCGGAAGGTTCAGCTTGGTAGAGCCGCGACAGCGTCAGCAGGGCTCCGACGATGGTTCAACTTGGTAGAGCCACGACAGCGTCAGCAGGGCTCGGCGGATGGTTCAGCGTGGTGGAGCCGCGACAGCGTCGGCAGGGCTCCGAAGATGGTTCAACTTAGTAGAGCCGCGACAGCGTCAGCAGGGCTCGGCGGATGGTTCAGCTTGGTGGAGCCGCGACAGCGTCAGCAGGGCTCAGAGGTTCCGGATTCCAGGCACAAGAGTTCTTCTCAGGATCAGCCGCGACGAGGTCAGCAGGGCTTCGACTCCCAGATACAACTGCCTTCCTGGTCTAGGGCTGGCCCAGATATAGGTCTGGAGTCCTTTGATGTCCGGACCCTCGCGCCTGGGGGTCAGAGGGACCGGGATGAAGGTGTCCAGACACTCAGCAGGAGGGTGGAGCCAGCGCCCAGGGAGGCCGGAGGGCGATCGATACCAGGCGTCCGGGGATGGCTGGAGGGCCATCGAAACTCCTCTCCTCCGGGCTCCGTCAAGTGGCCACTTTACCACCTGGGTTGATCTTGGTGCCATGATGTCGGGGCTTCGCTGGGGCCGCGGCCAGGGTCGGGCCGAGGCCACGTGCTCGGGACGTGGTGGGCCCAAGATGGAGTCGGGCCTGAGGGGGTGGCCCCGGGTGGGGACCGGACCTGCAGAGTTGGGGCGAACCGGGTTCGGCGGGGTCCAAGGGGGAGAGCCGGGGTTCTGCCAGGGGCGGCTCTTGTCGAGAGTTCGTTGAGGGTGGTGTCGGAGGGGCGACAGAGGGTCGATGGAGGGCCGATGTCGTCCCGGGTCCGCCATGCGGGAGGGGTAGGACCACGCCACGAGGCCGGGTCCAACAGTTCTTACCACTATGGGGTTCGGAGCAGCCTTTATTCAAACCATAAGAGGATGCTATGAGGGTGCTTCGGCTCTCTGTCACCACGCTTTAGTATCAGGAGGGGAACAAGGCAGGGGTGTCCCTTCTCGCCCCTCTTGTTCGATATCTATATCGAGCCTCTGGCACAAGCATTGAGGTTAGATGATCAAATCACACCTTTCAGAATAAAGGACTACTGTTGCCAGCTGGCTTTATATGCAGATGACCTATTGGTTTATACCAGCGACCCGGTAGAGGTCTTCCCCAGAGTCGAGGAGATTATGGCAGAATGGTCGATATTCTGGTTATCTGATAAACAGCACAAAAACAGAAATAATGTGCTGGGGAGTTGACCAGGGGGAGAGAGACCAAAGTATCCAGTTTAGGTACTTAGGCATATTAATTACACCAGACCTTAACAACATAGCGAAAGTAAATCTGAAAAAGGTGGCTAAAGATATTGATCACCTATTTTCGAGATGGCAAAATCTTCTGTTAACAATATATGGTCACGTCAACCTGGTCAAAATGGTCATCTTGCCCAAACTGACCTATCTATTAAACACGATACCCTTAACATTCCATAATAAAATCTTAAGAAAGATCCAGGGGAAGATAGGCATTTTTATCTGGGCAAATAAGAACGCCCGGATGTCTTGGAAAAAACTGAAAAGAAGACTGATAAAGGGGGTGCTGGCACTCCCGGATGTTGTGTGGTATGCCTTTGCCTTTCAGCTAAAAAATGTCTGAACTTGTTTAACTAGCCCGGGCAATACTCACTGGGGGCAGATTTTGAATATGATGTTAGATCAGGAAGGGGGCGGCCCTGGATTTTTGTATAAATTTGGTGCACCAAGATTTTACAAAAAGGTCCGCCTGAAGGTAGTCATCCTCCTCGATCTCAGCGCCGCGTTCGACACGGTATGCCATAAAACCTTGCTGTGTCGACTTCTCGATCTAGGAATGTCAGGAGTCGCTCTGGCTTGGCTAAGATCCTTCCTGAGCGAAAGGACTTTTCAAGTCTTTGACGGAGATGCTATCTCCGAAAGTAAACCGTTGGACTGTGGGGTACCGCAAGGCTCTTCACTAAGTCCCACGCTGTTCAACGTGTACATGAGACGGCTGGCTGAGATCATCCGTCCATATGGCATTAAGATCATTACATATGCAGATGATACTCAGCTAGTGGTCTCCCTCGCACAGAAGAACAGTGAGCCGGCACAGGTCAACCTAACGACCTGTATGGAAGAGGTCAGGAGATGGATGACGACATCTTCTCTTAAACTTAAAGGCGATAAAACCGAGCTCATGTTGCTTGGCCCTCCAGCTCTGTCCACCATCGACCACCTATGGCCCATCAGCTTGGGCACTCCCCCAATTCCGAAAGACAATATCAAAAGTTTAGGGGTCTGGCTGGCAAATCCCTAACCCTCAACACCCAAGCCACAAAAACATCTGCAACCTGTTTCGGGATCATCAGGATGCTAAAAAAAATCCTCCCACTTCTGCCCTTCGAAGCCAAGCAAATTGTCATACAAGGCCTAATCCAATCCCGACTTGATTTCAACAATGCCCTTTACTTAGGGGCACTGGAATACGTGCTGCAAAAACTTCAGCGCACCCAGAACTGCGCTGCACGCACGCTGCTGCAGATTCCACATAGAGTATCAGTGGTATCCGGGCTGAGGACCCTACACTGGCTTCCTGTCAGGGAGAGAATAAAATTTAAAGCCATGTGCATATCCCACCAAGTCTTCTGGAGAACCGGTCCCAAAATCAACCACTCCCTGCTCTCCCCCTACTGCCCCGGCAAACAACTTCAATCCACTCACGCATTCCTAGCGGTAGCCCCCCGGATCAAGAGGTCAAGAGCAGGAGGAAGGTCCTTCACGCTCAACGCCGCCAAGCTGTGGAACTCCCTCCCCCTACACCTTAGATCGAACCCCAATCTGTTATCCTTTCGCAAGGAGCTTAAAACACTCCTTTTCAGCAACTAACTAACCCCCAGCTACTCTTCTCAATGCCCTTTCGACTCACTTTCTACACCCCGAACCGCCATCTCAGCTCCGCCAACCTTGTCCTCGCCACCATCCCCCGCATCCAAAGAGTGATCACCAGCAGCAGATCGTTCTCCCACCTCGCCGCCAAGACCTGGAACACCCTTCCCATCATCCTATGACAGACCCAGGACCTACTACCCAGGAGGCTTCTCAAGACCTGGCTATTCGAGCAGTAGCAGCACCCCTCCCCCCCCCAGCGCCTTGAGACCCTCACGGGTGAGGAGCGCGCTCTACACATTTCTTGATTGATTGATTGCTTATCCCAGTATCAGCAGTATCAATGTTCTTGATATCTGAACCCAAGAGGACGTCTCACTGCACTCAGACAACAACATCCTTCTCCTTGATCAAAGTGTTCACATGTAAAAATAATCTACCTTTTGTCCAGTGCCTTACAGGCAGAAAGAATAGCACTAGGAAGGAGGTCTTCTTCGGGAGTTCACAATAGCTTGGGAGAAAAATTAAAGAACAGGGGATCTCCAAGGAAACTCCTAAACGTACATGCAAGAGAGTCCGGTAGATCCAAGAGAAAAACTATTGAAAGAAAAGAAAGAAGCAATGAGAAACCTGTAGTATGTGTTATCACCTACAGCCTCAGTACAAATGCCTTCCAAAAGATTATTTTATGGTATGTTAAAGAAAACCATTGAATTATACTTTTAGAATTGTAGCTAGGAAAAGAAACTGGTCACATCATGTCTTCGGGCAAGTACACACGGACTCTGTCATCAATTTGTAATATAGTGTAGCCTAAAGTCTATTAAGAGAATCAGCTCAGGCTTTGCATCAAAACTAACAGCTACAAGGAGCAGTATTTAACAGGAAGAAATGTTTTCATTTCTCAAACAACCCACGCAATGCATGTCAGCTGAAGTGCACAGCAAACATGAAACGCGTGGAATCCTTTTGAAATGTGCCTTGGCACAGAAATTTGCATAGAAGGATTGCTTCCAGGACAATCACAAGTGCCAGACAACACGCACTCAGCTCTGCAGCATGGTGTGAGAGTGTGCGTGGCACAGGGCAGCCTAATTAGCCACAGGGCATGACAGCAGCGGCATGCCACTTGTTAGTTGTGCCCTGGATCTTCCCTTAAAATTTGTTATTGCATGCTTAAAAAAAGGTGTAAATCAACCCCATTTCTTTTAATGGCCATCGTGATTTACAGGAGGCATATCAATGCTTAACCAAACAGGATTATTTTTCTAGTACTGCATTTCTTTCTTCACAGTGCACTTGAGCCCACCTACCCATATCCTTGGATCTTTTCACATCCCTGCCAGTACCTAGATCCCAGCTGTCGGGAAGAGGCTTGTCACTACCAGACTGGAGTAGCATGAAGGCCATCGGACAGGCAGAAAACCTGTTGAGCCAGAATTGAACGTTTTATTCTTGTCTCTATCATTACTATGCAATTAATGCCAAGCAACCAAAAGAAGGAAAAGGTCTATCAACGAGTATAGGAGCAGTGGTAGTAGGGTAGCATGTTATTTCGAAATTTGTAGGAGTGAATTATAGTCCCAAGTAGTCAGCACCCGCATATTTAGAGGACCTACTAATGTAGTATAGAGATGTAACATTAGGCTGAGAAACAGCTTGAAATATGTGTGTATTAATTAGAGACTAATGGGCTTAATCGAAATGCAGTGTTGCCTAATGCAGAAATGTAACCGCATGAGAAATGTCGTATTGCTAATGAAATGCTTTGAAAAATGTGTTTAATAATGAATTAATTAATACAGGCTTTTAAAATGGAATCTAGTGCTCACATTGAAAGTAGAAATAACATGTTATAGTAGTAGAATGCAATGTTGTGCTGTGTTAGAAATGCATTTAAAAGTGTAGAGGCCTGAGACATGTTGAAGCCGTAGAGGCTTAACTATATTTTCTTTTGTTAGCCTTAGTCGAGAAGAAGCGATTTTCTCCTTGGGGAAAGCTGTCCTCAGTAAGATATGAAATTGTAGCTTCAAATGTTTGCAGAAATGTTCCCATGTATTTTAGCTTGCAGGTGCAAGGCCACAAGGCTCGTTAGGTAGAAAAGTCCATTGTTTAGGAGTTAGGATAGTAGGCCCAGATGGAGGAAAAGCTGCCAAGGAATTTGGGAGTGCAACATTTAGCGAGAAGGTGCCTGAGACCCAAGGACACACCAACGGACGCTGGATGGAAAGGTGCCATGCTGGAAATCTCCGAAGATCTTCACCTGCCAGAGGGGCGTACCTCTGGGCGTGTCGACTGATTTTGGGATTTTGTATTAGGGACAGCACCCGAGGGTGGAGAGCAGATTCAGAGAGGGGGTTGACAGACCAGGATGTAGTGAGCTGTAGAGTGAGCATCTTGGGAACTTAGGCAGAGTGAGGTGTAGAAGGAGCATCACAGAACGAGCTCAATGGTAGATTATCTGCTTAGCCAAAAGTGACGGTACTTCTTTGGAAGTCTTCACTTCTGACACTTCACTCTTGTCTGATGGGAATGTTATGTAGGGATGCCATCTTGGGTGAGGTAGGCTCGGTGGTTGGTGTACTAGGATTGCTGGCGTGCGCTGTGACGCTATAAATCAAGACGGTCATGCCTCCGCGCAGCGGACGCGAGCAGTGGGCGCGCCTCCTACGCGCTGAAGGAGCACCTAAGGAAAGCCCGTCTGCACCGTGGCGGGCCGGGGGCCGGACACGCTGCCCAGCCAATCCTAAAACAACAACTAACCAGAGACTTTATATTGTCACTAAATAAACAGCCCAATCTATGCCATCAGGCCCTCAATGTTGATACTTGGGTAGGCCCAATCAGTTGCTATCGGTGCAAGGTGGTTTTAGAGCCTCATCAAAGAATAAAGGGAAAAGGTGTTCCTAAGATGATATATGGGGGACTAATAAACGCCAGATCCATGTGTAAAAATGCATTACACATTTATGATCTAATAGTAGAGGGGAACCTTGATTGTCTCTTTATGACTGAGACATGGCTAAAAGATTGGTGTAACCCTGATATTGTGCATGCACTCCCCCCAGGCTATTTAATCCAGAGGATGGATAGACCAGAACAACGCGGTGGAGGTCTTGCGATCATCTATCGGGAGACTATGATCTGTACTATCACGGCCCTAGCAGACATTAAAGGAGCAGAAAGCATTGGTTTCTGCCTTCAGGCTCATGACTCCTTTACTTTTGCGGGAGCATTAGTCTACCGCCCACCAGGTCAGTAAAATCAGTTCTTGGAAAGCATTGGAGAAGTGCTTAGTAACCTTACGCTTAGGTTCTCAAACTTCACGTTACTAGGGGATTTGAATCTCCACCTGGATGACATTACTGATCCAGGTGTAATTTGCTTCGGAGACATTTTGAATATCCTTGGACTAACTCTTCTTACTCGAGATCCCACTCATATAGCTGGCCATATATTGGACTATATTGGTTCCAACTTAGATACAATAAAAGTAAAGCTCCCTCTGATGCAAATTTGGTCAAACCACAAATTTATTGCCTTCAATTTTTTAGTAGAATGCAGTGCCGTAGGAAAGAGCACGGTGCAAACCAGCTGGGTGAATAAACCCTGCTGGAAAAAGATTATTGAGCACCCCGATCTTCTAAGATGGGCCAAGGAGAGTAAACCCACCATGACGGGATATACAATAATAGATAATCAACGATTTGGGGAATGGATCGGTGAAATTAGCAAGCAAATGGACCCCTTAGACCCAGACATCAGACCCCGCTGTAAGAAACAGTCTGCACCCTGGTTCTCAAGAGCCTTCAAAGAAAAACAGGGCGAAGTTAGAATGTTCGACCGAAGATGGCGCCGTAACTATGATAGTAGGAAACTTAGTCTATATAAAACAACTAGGAGACACTATCATGCCTTGATCAAATGCGCGAAGGCGGACTTTTACACAGCAGCCATTGAAGCCTCCAAAAACAAGCAGAAGGAGATCTTTAGAATTGTAAACATCTTTAGGAACCCCAAAATACTGACACAGGAAATCCCGCCATCTCAGATGCTATGCAATTCTATAGCTGACTTCTTTGAACATAAGATACAGGATCTTACTAAAGATTTTCCTCCCTTCGTGCCATTTGTTCCTGACGAGGCTGCCACGGTAGACACGAATACTGTCAGCATGAGGACCTTTTGTCCGATCAGTCTGGAGGAATCCTACCAGGCCATTATCTATCAAATCAGGATCTCCTTTTGATCCTTGCCCCCCGGTGCTGCTGCAAGCCATGGTAGATACAGCAAACCTTATCATAAACAGTATCATCAATTCCTCACTTCTCTCCGCGGAAATTCCATCAGATTGGAAACTCGCAGCGGTGAAACCTCTTAAGAAGAAGCAATTATCAGATCCTACTACCTATCTAATTTACGGCCTATATCACTTCGGATCACTGAAAGAATATCGACTACCAAAATATCGACTACCCAAAATATCGAGGAAAAAATATCTACAGCAAAAATATCGAGTTTGTATGTACAAACAGGTAAGTACAAAAATATCGAGTACAAAATATCGTTTACAAAAAAATAGTTGTAAAAAATATCGTATTTACTAAAAACTGTTAAATTAAATTAATATTAATAATTAATTACTAAAATATACTTAAAATTACTTAAATTAACTTATAATAATTAAATAATTAATGAAAGTTAAATAAATCTTTTTTTATTTCATATTTATTAAACATATATATATAGTAATAAAATATAATAAAATAATACCCAAAAACTGAAAACTGACCCTGAACCCTAAAAATACCCCTTTACCCAAAAACTGAAAACTGACCCTGAACCCTAAAAATACCCCTTTACCCAAAAACTGAAAACTGACCCTGAACCCTAAAAATACCCCTTTACCCAAAAACTGAAAACTGACCCTGAACCCTAAAAATACCCCTTTGCCCAAAAACTGAAAACTGACCCTGAACCCTAAAAATACCCCTTTACCCAAAAACCCAAAACTGACCCTGAACCCTAAAAATACCCCTTTACCCAAAAACCCAAAACTGACCCTGAACCCTAAAAATACCCCTTTACCCAAAAACCCAAAACTGACCCTGAACCCTAAAAATAAAAACGATATTACTTCACTTACCTTAAAAACGATATTACTTCACTTACCTTAAAAACAATATTTTGGCTGTCGATATTCTGTCCTGTCGATATTTTCTCCAAACGATATTTTGGAGTCGATATTATGTCCAAACGATATTTTGGAGTCGATATTATGTCTGTGTACCATCACTTCTTCTAGTACTATGTAAACTAGCTAAAACTTTTGTGAACAGGCAGCTTACCACGTTCCTGGAAGAAAATAATATATTACACACTAATCAGGCGGGCTTTAGAGCCCAGCATTCCACAGAGTCCGCCCTTCTGTTCACGATCGAAACTCTAGGGGCTGCTATGGATCAGGGCAAGAAGGCTGTCCTGATCCTTCTAGATTTATCTGCGGCCTTTGAAACGGTTTCTCATGCTATCCTTATAGACCGTTTGGTAACATCTGGTATAGCAGGAACCGTATTGGAGTGGCTGAAGAATTTTCTAATGGATCCTATTTGATATTCAAATACAATGACAGCATCAAACAAAACACATGCAACCTATTATTACAGCAATATTAGCAAATGGGTCAAACATGGCACCACTTGAATCAGAAGAGGTGAGTCGTGTAATTGGTGCCCAAATATGGTTATGTAATCTCTGCATAAACCATTTGAAACACCAGTGTGGTTCTTCCACACCGCTGGAGATTTGTCACTCGTGCGGTCCATTATTTAGGGCATGGGAGATCACTCACCAGTTCATACTCTGTAAAGTTCACTGGGGTATTCTTTGATTCAGAAGCTAGCAATCACGAAGTGGTGAGCAACTAGGCATTTTCCATCCCTGTCTACAAACTTGTGTAAATAAATTGCTTTCTCATCTGTGGACTATTTTCACAGTTAAGTTTTTCAAGTCAACACTTTAGGCACATACTTAAACAAACAAATCATTACTGCTGTCCTCTTGGCCAACAGAAGTGCCTAATCAAGAGGAATCCTATGCCCTGTGACTCCCTATAAAAATTATACCAAAGCTCTTAAAGGGTCTGTTGAGTACCTGCAGGGGACATTCAATTACTTGAGATCTAAAAAACTTTATTTAACTTGATGTCTCGTCCACATGATCCTCAAAACAACTTACTGTGACTTTGATAAACCCACTCAAGTTTTCAACGTTTTGAATAATTTAGTTATTATAGAGTCGCATAGTCTTACTGTTTAATTGATCTTTTTGTCCTATATTATGTGGGATTATTTCACTCTTGTGCAAATTGGCACGTAGTAACACACAGATGATGAAGTACTGCTTTACGTTGCAAAAACATTAGAAATTGTTCATTCAGATCATGTCCTGTTAATGTATACACCTCTCATTTGGTTTTTAGTAATTTCTACTGCCCAAGCCCCAAGGGTCCTAAAATAACAAACTCCATCCCTAAGGCACTCTGGAGTACAGAAGTTTTGCCCACGCTCTGTATTCATCGACAGTACCAATGGATCACAAGACATGGAAAAGGTACTCTCAACACAGCATGTCCACAGTCTTTTACATTCCTAATGAGGTCACTGTCAAGCTTGGGGAGGTATCACACACTGCACGCAAAATGTGGAAAAGTCACTGTATGTTCAGAGATGTGCTCCTGCATAGGATGAACCCGCCGTGTTCCTTATGGATCAGCTCAGGCAGTGGCTTCAATTAGATCTTACCTAAAATGTTACAATGTAAATTGAGCATCATTAGTGATCCATAAGAGAAGCTAAGCAATGGATCTTAGCTAAGACAGCAATAATGGCTTTGCAAGTGGTGAGATGAAGACTACCTCTTTCTCGGACAATAATGTACATTTTGTGTAGGTGTTCTAATCGCATCTCTTGGAAGGTGCTGTAGAATACCACTTGTAGGTCATGGCTAACAGGAGTCTTTACAATTGCCAACTCAACTATAGCTTCCTTAATTTGAATAATTATAATTATCCCTCAAACAGAAAACCTCCACAGGCCACACATGGAAAAAGCCAAACATATTAATGTTACACCAGTTAAAATACCATAGCCAACTTATTAGGATTTGGAGAAAAAGGGAGAAAGAGAAAAAAAGTATGACTTGGATTCTCCCCCTCTCTAGTGTGAGTCGGGGGCACCCCATAAGGAAAGGGGTTCAGCAGCCACCCTGACGCACATACATAAACCGCTATTAAGATCTAAGGTGTGGATCTAAAGGAGGGACCCACTTCCAGATATAAATAACATCAGTATAATATAATATCATCAGCTGTCCTAGGAGTTAGCCGGTGCAGCCATTTCTCATTGCTGTTTTAAACCTCACTGTCATCGTTCATCCCAGAAGCCGTGGCATCTCAGTCACATGTTGTCTTAATGACACAATAGCAAACAACTAAAAATTGAATTGAAAAAATACCCCATGAAGATGGAAACCTTAAACTGATCTAAGGGCATCGCAACCTCATCACAACCTGTCTCTTTGAACTCTGCATTCTGATGGTTGGACCTGGGATGCACTTTGGTCTGCATTTATTCTTCTGTCTCTTTACACCGGTGCTGGAAATCCTGGCCAGCATTTTTATCATGGTCTATTGAACGGGTCTTAGCCCTGTACCAGGTTTCTTTAAGATAGGTAAAGGAGCAAATTCCTCAGTTTGACTGGAAATATGAGTGTGTACCAGTTTCACCCTGACTTTGAGGAATGTACCCAGCTGCTGCTTGACAGCTGCTGCATGGCCTGGAAAGAGGAACACTTTACCATTCACAGCCTCAAATTGGTCTCACTATCTGGCCCTATAAAGCAACAACTTGTCATCTTTGTAGTGAAGCAGTCCTCCATACCAGAGGCCTGGGAGGCATCCCCAGATCCAGAAGAGAGGCAGAAACCATATGGGCAAGTTCAGCTGTAAAGAAATTGAATAATCCTTTTAGAAACACTACATTACTTATCAGTCTTGCAGATATAGCCCCATCAATCGGTCCTTGGATTTTTCTGGTAGCCCCACCCTCATTGCATTGTTTCACGGGTGTGATCCTCTGTGTCCTCAGCATCGTACTCCAGATACTGGATCCTTTCAATTAGTTGTACCATTTTAGGATCACAGCTCAATCCAGCCAGGCTGAAGTGTTGTGAGCATTTTTTCATTCTCAGTCACCCTGCCTGCCAGTTCCCTTTGACCTGCCCATAGGATTCCCAGGTCAAAGGCCGCTCTGTCACTTTTCAGTTAAGTTGCCTCATAAGTCTTGTTGAAAGCAAGGAAAATTATATTGTTTGTCTAAGGATGTTTGGATGGCAGCCTTGCCTAAACACAGCACTTCTGGGCTAGGATCCAGGAATGTCACAGCAGTCCACTCTAGGGACAGAGGATGAGGTTGTGGTTTCAGCATTTGCACATTTTGTTTGAAGCTTAGAATGGGCTGACACTGTGACCTTATAGATGTTTGAAATTGTGCAATGTGATATGTTGGCCACTTGGAAAGGGGTAAAATATAGTCTGCTGTGGTAGCAATGAGTGTCTCTGGTGTTGGAATGTGATCCAGTACAATGGGTGTGACACAGGCAACTATCAATTCAAAGGCACCAGCAAAAAAATCGGACTGATGAATAAATTGAGAACTGTAGTGTACTCCCAAATATACCAAATGTGATTCCTGTATGTCACCTCATTTTAATTAAGAAACTTTGAGGAAACTGTCCTCAAAGACTTCTGGCTGCAAGTGTGTCTTCTATCAATCACCCAATAAACTGAGGGAAAGAGTCCACATTGAAGGCATGAGGGAAGGAAGTGTGAGGAGGACCGAACTAGCCTACAAATTCTGTCTCAAATACGTCAACCCCTCCTTGGCAGTGACTCACATTTTGAACGCATTGATCCAGGATGGCATGCTTCTCAAACAGCTCCAGATCTAGGCTGCTCCTTTTCCACATCAACACTAGGTTCAGGCACTGTGGGACTCACCATCATGTTTGGCCACTTCTTCGCATGGGGCAAGTGATCCCGCTTTAGCCACATTAGAGCTGCTGCCTTGATTCTTGAAGCCCTTTCTCACCTGGTGAGTACCATTTTGAGGCCTTAGTGCACACAGCAAAGAGCAAATAGCCTCTTTTGGCACCCCTGTGAGTTGCTCTGCTCTGGCCTCCCTTCTCACCGCTGCATAGTCTTACAGCTCATTTGTGTCTTTTAGGGTAGCAAGACATGGAAAAGGAAGAATTCATGATATACTTGGGTGGCCAGTGGCGGAGCCCCTGGCATTGTCAGAGCTAAGTATAAATGCTGACACTGTTACCCATCCGTGGAAAATTGTATGAGTTTAAAAGTCATCACTATCATGGTTCTTTATGCTCAGATGAAGCTGGTACCAAGAACCTGGTACAGTATAGGTCTAACAGACATAACCCAAGTCTGTCCCTCCTTACTGCGCAGAGCCAAGCACAGAACAGTGGAAACCCATTAGTACTTGGGAATGAGAAATATCGTAAGCATTCTCTAACTGCTCTGTTCACCCGTTCCCAGAGTATCACAATAGACAGAGTCCTTCCAGCAGACAAGCTGGGAAAAGCGGCGTATCCCGCTGGTCCCCTAGAAAGTACATTCCATCAGAGCCTCTGGCATACAGGGGAGCAAAATAAGTCTGCTTGCTTTCTGGAATCAGGAAATGATTCATGATTATAGGGTTTCTACAATGTTTTTCAGACGCATGTGTTATGTACTAAAGACAGAAGATGAAGTAAAACTTATTGAAAAACCTATATACAATTGTAGTTGTCCCAGTGTATGATTGTAACAAATGTGAATAATATCCCCTTCTATTTTCACTTTTATGGAACGTTTTCAACATTTAAATGATTACGCAATATCATATGATGCAATGTTGTTTATGTTCTAACATGCACAATCATTACTGTTAGACCTCTCAGCCTTAGGATGGTCTTCCCCCAAACCTTTTTCCTTCACCCCTCCTATTTCTGCTGATCTCATTCTTGCTGGCCTTAGGACTCTGTGCACTTTACCACACCTAACCAGTGCTTAAGTGCTATAAATGGGTTGTACCCAATTGGCACATTTAATTTACTTGTAAGACACTAGTACCACGGGACGATGAGTACCCAAGGCCTGTTAATTAAATGCTACTAGTGAGCCTGCAGCACGGATTGTGCTACCCACTTAAGTATTCCTGTAAAACATGTATCAGGCCAGCCTTTGCAGTGTGTGTGGGCAATTTGAAACATCCATTTCGACCTGGCAAAATAAACCTTTTGCCAGGCCCAAATTTTCCTTTTTAATACATGTACGTCACCGCTAGGGTAGGCCCTGTGAAGCCCATAGGGCAGGGTGCAATGCATTTAAAAAGTTGGACATGTACTTTTGTAGTTTTGCATATCCTGGTAGTGAAACACTCTCACATTTGTTTTTAACCACATCAAGGCCTACCTCTCCCTCAGGATAGCATTGGGTTTACTTGTTACATGTATGAAGTGCTCATTTCCAGTTGGGAGCAGCTAGACAGGCTGAATTTGGTGTCTAAAGAATTGTAAATTAAAGCCCTCTTCATGGTAAAGTCGGCTTGTAAGTCACAATTCTGAAAATGCCACTTTTAGAAAAGTTTTCATTTTCTTTTCCCAATTATTTGGTTCCAACAGACTGTTCCTGGGTCAATGGCTAGGGTCCACATGTACGTAGGTGTCATTGTGCGCATTCCTAAAAGCGAATATTTGCTATAAGGAAATCGCAAACACCTACGTGCAAAAGTGTCCTTGACACATTTAGCAATTCCTAATGGAGTCGCAATTGACCTACCTCATTAAAATTCATGAGGTGGGTCTCAATTTGCCACCCATTGAGAATTGCTAAAAACACAGGGGTGGTGGCCTGCTGGGGATCACCATGCCTGTGTTTGCTTTTAAATAAAGCACTTTTTTTTAATGCAGCCTGTTTTCCTCAAAGGAAAACGGGATGTGTTTCAAAAACAAAAATGAAACGTTCCAGTTAACCTGGGACCACTGCCTGTACAGCCACAAAACATTTGTACATAGCACTGCAAGTTGCTATTAGTGAGGAAAGGACCCTCTTAATATGCCCCTTCCTAATACTGAATTGTTAACCCATTTTACGATTCGGTAATAGGATACCAAATCACAAATAGGGTCGCAAATTGACCCATTGTGTTGACTAGGGCCATTTGCGACAACAAAAAATGCTATGTACATGTGGCCATAGGTGTAGCTCGCAGTTGGTCTTTGTGTATTGTCCACATACAGTGAGACAAAGGTAAGCTAGCTGTTGGAGGGATGGGTCACTCTGAATTAACGAGGGGAAGAGCTGTCACCTACCGCACTTGCACATCACAAAAGCACTCTCACAAATGTTTTGTCAGTAGCGTCCAGGGCAGGGTGGAAGGGGATGCCTGACATGTCAGGGTGGTGGAAACTTCTAGAAATGTCTACTTCAAAGTGGACACCTGATATTAATATTGGACCGCAGATCCAAACTTAGAAGAAGGACTGTAGTGATGCTTTGCTGCAAAATTGGCAGTCTGGACCTGCATCTGGAACCCAGGATCACCAGAGAGGTTGTAAAGCCTAGTTGGCTGGCCTCCTGATAAGAAGCCTCAGGGACAGAATAGGCTTCCTCCATCTTGAACCCAGCACCTGGACTCTGTCAGCTGTGAGTACCGCCCACCCAAATGGTGCCATCCTAATTCTGGGCCATAGGAAATGAGCCTGAAGGTGTTTTGCCAGCCCAACTGCAGAACCAACACATCGTCTCCCAGAAACTCTGCATCAGAGGCACTGCGCAATGGAACCCCTCTCCAAACTCCACATCGAGACCACTGTGTCATGCATACATGGTGCAGGACTTTGAATTGCTGCCTGCAGCCTCCCAGGAACTGCTGCTGCGTAACGCATCTTCAACAAAGGCCTTCACATCACAATCCCCTAGTCGATGGTGTCCTCGACAATGATGCAGGACTCCATATTACAAGCCACCCAGCTTCTTCAGAACCCGCCGGCTTGCAACACATGTTTGATGCTGGACTTTGCATCACAAGCCCCTCGTCAACAGCATCCTCGAAGACAATGCAGCACCTCACATTGCAGACTTGCAGCTCCTAGGAACAGCTGCTCAATCAATCAATCAATCAGGTCATTTGTAGAGCGCACTACTCACCCGTAGGGTCTCAAGGCGCTGGGAGGGGGGGGGTGCCGCTACTGCTCGAACAGCCAGGTCTTGAGCTTCTTCCTGAAGGAGAGGTGGTCTTGGGTCAGGCGCAGATTGGTCGGGAGTGAGTTCCAGGTCTTGGCGGCCAGGTAGGAGAAGGATCTTCCTCCTGTTGTCGCTCTTCGGATGCGGGGGACGGCGGCGAGGGCGTGGTTGGTTGATCTGAGGAGGCGCTTGGGAGTGTAGAAGTTGATCCGGTTGTTGAGGTAGCTCGGGCCTTGGTCGTGTAGGGCTTTGTGCGCGTGGGTGAGGAGCCGGAAGGTGATTCTCTTGTTGACCGGGAGCCAGTGCAGATCTCTCAGGTGTCCGGAGATGTGGCTGCGTCGGGGGATGTCGAGGATGAGTCTCGCCGAAGCGTTCTGGATCCGCTGGAGTCTCTTCTGGAGTTTGGCAGTGGTTCCGGCGTAGAGGGCGTTGCCGTAGTCCAGTCGGCTGGTGACGAGGGCTTGGGTGACCGTCTTCCTCGTCTCGGTGGGGATCCACCGGAAGATCTTACGTAGCATGCGCAGGATGTTGAAGCATGACGAGGAGACGGCGTTGACTTGCCTGGTCATGGAGAGGGAGGAGTCCAGGATGAAGCCCAGGTTGCGTGCGTGGTCCGTCGGTTTGGGTGCGGTGCCCAGGGCGGGGGGCCACCAGGAGTCGTCCCAGGCGGAGGGCGTGGAGCCCAGGATGAGTACCTCCGTCTTGTCTGAGTTCAGTTTCAGGCGGCTGGTCGTCATCCATTCGGCTACGTCTCTCATCCCTTCGTGCAGGTTGGCTCTGGCGGTGGCGGGGTCGTTGGTCAGGGAGAGGATCAGCTGGGTGTCGTCGGCGTAGGAGATGATGTTCAGGTTGTGTTGGCGTGCGATGGCCGCGAGGGGGCTCATGTAGACGTTGAAGAGGGTTGGGCTCAGCGAGGATCCTTGGGGTACGCCGCAGATGACTTTGGTGGCCTCTGACTTGTACGGTGGTAGGCGGACTCTTTGTGTTCTTCCGTCGAGGAAGGAGGTGATCCATTCCAGTGCCTTCTCCTGGATTCCGATGTTGCTGAGGCGCTGTACTAGGGTGCGGTGGCAGACAGTGTCGAAAGCCGCGGAGAGGTCCAGGAGGATGAGGGCCGCTGTTTCTCCGTTGTCCATCAGAGTTCGAAGGTCGTCGGTGGCGGCGATGAGGGCGGTCTCGGTGCTGTGGTTCGCTCGGAAGCCGGACTGTGAGGGGTCGAGGGATCCATTCGTCTCGAGGAAGGCGGCCAGCTGTTTGTTGACGGTCTTCTCGATGACTTTGGCCGGGAACGGGAGGAGCGAGATGGGACGGTAGTTCTTGAGGTCGGTGGGGTCTGCTGTGGGTTTCTTGAGGAGAGCGCTGAGTTCGGCGTGCTTCCAGCTCTCAGGGAAGGTGGCGGAGTCGAAGGAGGTGTTGATGATGTCCCGCAGGTGGGGTGCGAGGACAGCGTCGGCCTTGTTGAAGACGTGGTGAGGGCAGGGGTCAGTCGGAGATCCGGAATGGATGGAGTTCATGGTGCGGATGGTGTCTTCGGTGCTGATCGGGGTCCAGGTGCGGAGGGTGGTGGATGGTGGCGTCGTTGCGGTTGTGGCTTGCGTTGGTTGGTTGTTGAAGCTGTTGTGTATGTCCGTGATCTTGTTGTGGAAGTAGGACGCGAGGGAGTTGCAGAGGTCTTGCGACGGTGTGATGTCGTTGTTTCCGGCGTTGGGGTTGGAGAGCTCTTTCACGATGTTGAAGAGTTCCTTGCAGTTGTGTGCGTTGTTGTCCAGCCGGTCCTTGTATGCATTTTTCTTGGTGGCGCGGATCAGTTGGTGGTGTTT
Source organism: Lissotriton helveticus (assembly GCF_964261635.1). Lineage (NCBI taxonomy): Eukaryota > Metazoa > Chordata > Amphibia > Caudata > Salamandridae > Lissotriton > Lissotriton helveticus. The sequence continues at coordinate 181,141,068 of NC_136063.1, forward strand.
CCGGGTGGCGAGCTTGAGGGTGGTCATGTTGTCCGTCGTTGGTTCCCTTCTCCAGGCTTTCTCGAGGGCTCGACAGTTCTTCTTGGAGCACTTGAGTTCGTCGGTGAACCATGGTGTTTTTCTGCTGCAGGATCTGCTGGGCGGGGTCCTTAGAGGGGCGAGTTCGTCCGCGCAGTTGCTGATCCACTTCGTGAGGTTGTCGGCGGCCTGGCTGGGGTTCGCTGAGTTGGCGGGAGGGTGCTGGCTCAGGGAGGCGGTGAGCTGGTCGGCTGTGATCTTGTTCCAGCTTCTTCGAGCAACCTGTTGCTGGAGGTGGTGGATCGTCGTTCTTCTGAAGGTGAAGTGGACGCAGCTGTGGTCCGTCCAGTGGAGTCCTGTTGCGTGGCTGAAGGTGACGTCTTTGCTGGATGAGAAGACGGCGTCGAGTGTGTGTCCGGCGAGGTGGGTGGGGGTGGTCACCAGTTGCTTGAGTCCGAGGTTGTCGAGGTTGTCGAGCAGGGTGATGGTGTTGCGGTCGTTGTTGTTCTCCAGGTGGAAGTTGAGGTCCCCCAGGAGGATGTAGTCGGCGGAGGGGAGAGCGTGCGGGCTGACGAAGTCGGTGATGTCCTCGCTGAATCGTGTGCGCGGTCCCGGGGGTCGGTAGATCAGGGTGCCTCTGAGGGTGGTCTTCGGGTTGGTGTGGATCTGGAAGTGCAGGTGTTCAGCGGTGGTGAGGGTGTCGTCGGTGTTGGTCGTGATGCGGATGGTGTCTCTGTGGATGATGGCGATGCCTCCTCCGGTCTGGTTGTCGCGGTCCCTCCGGGTGATCTTGTAGCCCTCTGGGATGGCGATGGCGATGTCAGGGGCTGAGGAGGAGTTCATCCAGGTCTCGGTGATGAAGGCAACGTCGGGGGCGGTGGTGTCGAGCAGGTTCCAGAGTTCTACGGCGTGTCTGTGGACGGAGCGGGTGTTGAGCAGGATGCACTTGAGGTGGGTGCTGCTGGAGTTCGGTTTGTCGGGTGCAGGGACGGTCCGGATGCAGGAGAACTTGCAGGCGAGGCAGCTGAAGGGTCCGTGGGTGTGCTTCGGGGCGGCTCGGTGACATCCTGGGATGTGGCCGGTGTTGAGTGCGGTGAGGTCGGCGGCGCTGTAGGTTCGTCGGGTCGGCTTCCGTCGGTGGGGGCCAGGGGTCCTGGCGCTGGTCGCGATCCGGTCGCGGACGGGCGCAGACGGGCTTACCTTTGGCGCGCCTTCGGCGCACAATCGGCGCGCCCGCTGCGCGTGACCGCTGCGCGTTCGCACGGTCGCCATTTAAGGCGAAGTGCGCGGGTGGGCGGGGCAGCTGGGAGGCGGGAGCGGGGAGGGATACAGAAGACAAAAGGGGCGGGGACAAGCGGCGGTGGCGGGAAGGGAGGGCGGGGGGCGGCGCGGTAGGCGGAGGACAAGGAAGGAGAGCTGACACAGAAATAAATGCAAAAACAGGCACAAATTACCGAAAAGAACGGGGAAAAAGAGAGTTACACAGAGAATCACAAAGCAAGCACAAATTACCGGAAAAACGGGGAAAAAAGAGAGTTACACAGAGAATCACAGAGCAGGCACAAAGAACAGGCAAAACAAGGGAAAAAAAAACACTCGCAGCGGCGGCAGCCGGCAAACGAGGCAGCGCGAGGCAGAGGGCGGGCAGGGGCACACGCAGCAGCTGGTGGCCGTGCGGCGCGGGGGTGTCCTGCACAACACATCTTTGACATGGGCTCATCAACTAGGATTTAAGGTACTCTTCTTCAGCAGGCCAAACTGGGCCCCTGTAGCGGTTTCACCCTTCACTGTGGTCAGCCTGAACTTGTGACTTTGTCACAGTCTAGTGCTACCAGATAACCACAGATGGCACTTAGTGCGTTTTGGTGCTATTTTCACGTAAGTATTTAAAATTGAATATCTCTGTTTCTACTGATTGGATTTTTTAAAATTCTGGTCTAAAATTATTTATGAATTTTACTTTATTTTTCTAAATTGGTGTGGGGTTTGTCTTGTGTTGTGTTTCACATTATTACTGTTTGACTAGCTGTATAAGTGCTTTACACATTGGGCCAGATGTACGACCCAACGATTAGCGAGTCGAAAATTACGTTGCATTTGTGTCTCGCTAACTGGAATGCACCACAGTGTCTCAGACATTGTTTGCGATTCCTAATGGGGTCGTAAATTGCATGCCTCATTATTATTAATGAGGCAGGCACAATTTGCGACACCTTTAAGAATGGCTAGCCTTCACAGGGATGGTGGCCTGCTGGGGTCAGCAGACCACCATGTCTGTGACTGCTTTTTCAAATGCAGCCCGTTTTCCTTAAAGGAAAACGGGATGCATTTAAAAAAAGAAAAATGAAACTTTTCAGTTTTATCTTTTTTAAGGGCAGGCAGTGGTCTCTGGGACCACTGGCTGCTCTTAAAATATATTTTCCCACATATTCACAAAAGGGAAGTGGTCCCTTGGAGACCCCTTCCCCTTTGTGAGTATTTTACCACCTACTACAAGTAGGTGGTAAACAGCGAGTGTTTGGCACGCAAAACATGAGTACATAGCATGTTGACTCTCTATTAGAAAGGGACACCCCTTCTTAATAGCGATAGTCACAAATGCTACTTTGCGAGCCAGTGACTCGCAAAATAGCATTTGTACATGCTATTACCTTTTTTTGCAGCTGCAAATGGGAGATTCTCCCGTTTGCGGCCGCAAAAAAAGTGTCAGACATCTCGCCCATTGTCACTAAATTGAGCCTGACTGCTCTGTGCCAAGCTACTAGAAGGTGAAGCACATGTAAATTTGGGGATTGCTTGTGATTTACCATGACAAGGATTGTGGTTGATGCTTGAGTGGGGTTTTACCTCCACCAGTAACCCAATTTCTTACACTTACCCAATGGCTATTTACCTGAAATGATATTTTAATGTATTGAATAAGGAATACCATTTTGTAGCTTGATTTTAAAATTCTCTATTGAAACTGAAATTAACTTTAAACTTGACCACAACATGCATAATGCGACCTAATTCTCAAGTTTAACTTTCTGGAAGTCCTACATGGAGGAAAAAGTCAGCTTCTTCTTTTGTACATTTTTGTAGTGAGGGGTGCAGGGCAGGCCTGAGGTATGAGGCTAAATGTTTTAAAGCAGTTAAAGATGGTTTATCCATGCAAACATAATTCATTAACCACAAGAGTGAAGTGTTGTAGAGAACAAAAGGCTTCATTGGGATCACTAAGTTTGATAAAGTTTAAGAGAGCTGGTTTAAAACTGACACCTGTTGGAGTGGTGTTTCATGATGTTAAACAGTAGGCCAGTTACACTCTGAACATGCATACTATTGGGGAGACTCCAGAGGGACCTTACAAATGATGGAAACAGAGCCTGAAATGAAAGGGCATAAATTGGCTTGCTGAGATCTTCCTGCTAGATCTTCCTGATAGAAACGATGCAATCCAAGTTATGATGGAGGAATCAGCATTGTAGGCTACCACTGAAAGAGCCAATAGAAAAATAGTTATGTTCTACTGTCTCAAAAGCTGAAGGACCCTTGACATGAAATATGAGGCTGTGGCCCACAACCCAACCAGAACTGATTCTGTGCCTTGTCCAGGCTTATAGACCAAACTTCCCTAAAGTGGAAAAGGGACAAACAATGATGTTGATGGAGAACAATTTGAATTTGCCCCTCTATTACCTTATCTGTCACTTTGGCTAAACTAGGCAAGTTGTGATGGACAATAATGGCTCAGAGTGCGACAAAAATGCATGAATGTCCAGTCACATACATCAGCCTCAGTAGAGGTCAAGTGTTAGGTTCTGAAAATAAAATAAAGGGTTTGGGGTGTTCAGTGGGAGACACAGGATTTCATACATTTTCAAATGCATAAACTGAAACCATCCTGACACTGCAGTCCACGCCACAATAAAATTTGGTAGCTACATCCACACCTATAATTTCAATTAAGAGAGGTCCAACTTGCACAGGATTGTCATGACACTTGTTTCAGTGCAGAAGACAGCTGTCACAGGTGGAAATTGATTAATCCTCCAACAGCTGATTAATCCTTAAAGATCCGAAATATCTACTTATATGACACAATCCGTCAACCAACTCTTTCCGATTGATTCACCAATAGCACATTTATGACTGTAGTCCTAAATCTGTTGTACATGTTGTATTGAATTACCAGAGAGCACCAGATATCATTCCATCACCAAATGCAATCCAATATAAAGAGAAAACTTTTTCCTAATTTCAGTGTCATAGTAGTTTAAATAACTCGATTTCACCCGGGACAAATATCTAAATCTCCATGTGTACATAAATTTGTTAGCAAGAGTTATCATACACCAGATCAGGATTCTGCTGAACATCAAGCACTTTATACTAACTGAGGATTAAAAACTGCAGTACTATACTGGCAACATTGGTCTGCTAACCAGAATAACCAGCATACACTTGGTCCTGCTAACAGCATTGCTCTTTGCTGCAGCTCGGCTGTTATTCAGTCCTGAAATGAGCACATGGATCCCATTCTGGTCTCTCTCAACTGGCTTTGGAGACCAGAAGTAAATTCAAGCTGGCCTGTAAAATACACAAGATCCTGCAGTAAGGGTCACTAAACTATCTGTCCCACAAGCTCTGTTGAAACGCGCGCACTCAAAATTGCGGACTCACTCTGACTAAAAGCGAGCACATCAATCAACCCAGAACTGTGAATCACTCCTTCTCACAAGGAGAACCTCCAAAATCTGTAACTCCATCCCACCAACGTTAAGCTACCTCCTACTCCTTTTTCTAAAAGATACTTAAAGTCTGCTTTTCCATTCCCACCTCACTCAAGTATTAATTAGGAAGGTATACTGTAGGTGGTTCCCTAAATATGGTGACACTAAGTTTATTCCTACTTTCCCTAGGATGCACACATGTTTATGCATTTCATAAGGAGGAGGAGGCCCTGAGAATACTACTACCCTAGAGGGTCTGCTTCTCCCTGCATATAAATAAAAAACATAAAAATACTTTGAGATTCACATATTTTGGTCATTGTAATACCATTAAATTGGGCAATAGTTACACCTGTTACGCATAGCGAACAGAAACAGCAGAAGAACAACAGGAAGCACCTAGCAAAAAGAAGGTTTTATTATTATTCCTCCATCTAATACTGACAACCTCTTCCTGACGTCACACATCTAATAGCATACCCTTCTATTTTCGATGATGTAAATGTGAAAAATGAGGTGCAATACACAAACACATTCTGCATTGTTCACTTTCCAAGGAATGGCCAGCTGAGCCCCAATTACAGTGATAAAAGCAAACATAATGCTAAGAAAAAATGAGATTAAAAACGTGACATGTTTGTAGTTTAAACAACCTTGCCTGTGACCTACTCCTGCTTAAGCATCTGAATACTTTTTGCCAGCCTGCAGCTGACTTACTTATATCCCAAGGTGCTGTGTCTTATATAGTTAATGGGAAATGAGTCCATGATTTGTCGCCTTTACAGTCTCCCCCCCTCAGCTGCCTCCAAAGAATGCACAGACATGCCCCTTCTTCGATCTTCTATTCTCTGCATTATTTTATGGCATTCCGAGGCATGTCTTGAGGGACACTTTCTCATTACTTTTTTACTGTTTTACTTACCTTGAGGTGTTCTATGACTCACTGGTTTTTATGACTCACTGACACATTATTTGAATGGTGCAAAGATCATGATGCTTCAGGAAGGCAGATGATAGGAGATGATTGGAAGCAAAAGAGTGATATATACTTTTATATTTTAGAGCAACTCGTAAACATTTTAAGAGTTTTCAAAAAGAAAAGTTTGAACTATGATTTGTTTGCCTTTTGGAATTCTTTTCAAAGTTATATTCTGTATAGTCTTACTTAAAATATGATTAAGTCCAATGAGATAAAATCTAGTCTAGGTTTATTTCTTACATATGAGATCCTTGTTCATGCCACCTGAAGGATCTGCTACCACCACTGAGATTGACTGCTGAGAAAACTGTTGGGAAGGTCACAACTTTGGACTAACGGGTCATGTTATGCTAATATAATTTTTGTAGAGCACTTATGACCCATGCGGGTATCCAAATGTTTGAGAAGGTGTGTAGTCCCCGCAGACCTATTTGAAGAGGTTTTTCTGCAATGCAAGAAGCAAGGAAGAGGCTCTGATGTGTTGCGGGAAGACGTTCCATATTTTGAGTGCTTTGTAGGAGAACGAGCAACCTTCTGCTCTGCTTTTGTGGATGGGGTATGTGTATGAAAGTGAGAGTGAGGCTGAGTGTAGGTGCCTGGCAGGATTGTGGAAGTGTAAGTGACTGTTTAGGTATGCTGGTCCAGTGCTGGGCAGGGCACTGTAGATGTACATGAGGAGTGTGAATTGGCTTTTTTGTGTGAATGGGGAGTCAGTGGAACTTCCTGCGGAGAGGTGAGACGTGGGTGAGGGGTGGGAGATTGAGGATGAGTCTTGCAGTGGTGTTCTGAAGTCTCTGCAGGAGTTGCTTGGAGAATCTGCCATAGAGTGCATTGTTGTAGTCAAGTCTTCTTGAATTAAGAACTTGCGTTATGGTATGTCTGGTGTTCTATGGCAGCCACTTGAAGATTTTGCGTAGCATTCACAGAATGTGGAAGCAACAGAAGCTCACTGTGTTGTCTTGTGCCATTATGTTGGGCTTGTCATCTAGGATGATCCCTAGATTTCTGGTATGGGCAGTGGGTGGGGTCCGAGTTCTGTCGCCCAGCAGGTAGCATCCCATTGGGTGTTCTTGTTTCCAAAGACCAGTACTTCTGTCTTGTCAGAGTTAAGCTTCAAGTCGTTGATTGCCATTCATTCTGCCTCTATGGTCTTGCAGTTAGTGAAGTTGATCTTGGTAGTGCCTGTCTTCTCAGTAAAGGAGAGGATGAGTTGGGTGTCGTCTGCTTAGGAGATGATGGTGATGCTTTTAGATTGGATGGTGTTAGAAAGCAATTTCATGTAGACATTGAACAGGTTCTAGCTGAGGGGTGATCCTTCGGGGACTCCGCAAAGCAGGTTCCTGGACACTGAGGTGAAGTGTGGCAGTCTGACTCTTTGGGCTCTTCTTGTGAGAAAGGAGCAGATCCAGTTGAGTGCTGGTTGTTGTCTTCTGATGTGTGTGTTGTGGGAGACAGTGTTTGATGCGGTGGAGAGGTTAAGCAGGATGAGGGCTGCTGTTTCTCCTCGTTCCACAAAAGTCCTGATGTTGTCGGTGGCCACGATGAGTGCAGTTTCTATTCTGTTGTTCTTTCTGAAGCCTGATTGAGTGTTTTCCAGTAGATGGTGGAGCTAGAGGTGATTTGTGAGTTGCTTATTGATCGCCTTCCCGATCACTTTCGCTGGGTATGGGACCAGAGATATAGGATGGAAGTTGGTCAGTTGGAATGTTTCGGCTGAAGATTTCTTGAAGACTGAGTTGACGGCTGCGTTCTTCCAGGCTTCCGGGAAGGTGGCAGAGGTGATGGAAGTGTTGATGTGGGATGATTAGGGATGCACCAAGGTAGTAGATGAGGTGGGGGCATAGATTTAGAGTTAGGCAGACAGGGTACTCTGCCAGAAACATGACAGAGTACCCTGTCTGCCAACCCAATAGTACACATGCTGTTTTTAGTGGCAGAAGGACCACCAGTTTTCCACGGACTGAGCCCTAGTTGGCTCTGTCAATAGAAAGCTTTTGACGGCATAAGGGCTCTTGGAGGAAGAACATTACACTACCTACCCTTTTTAGGGCATTACACTGCCAGCCCTAATTCGGATAGACGGTGTGATGTCCTTTTTAGTTTGAGCATAGAGGCAGCGCACATGTGCTGCTCTGCAAGACATGTTCTAATATCTCTGTGAAGTTAGTAGACACCCACCACACGCCCACCGCTTGTGATTGGTTACTTAGTTCACCTTTCCATATGCCATAGTTTTGGTTTGTGGATAGAGTAAATTTGTCCCGCCTTGTGGCAGTTTTGTTTCTGCCCTGGCATTTGCCCCTGCGGCATGAATCCTTTCGATACAGGTCATATGTTTTGGTACCCGCGCTACTTTTTCTTTTGCCTCAGCTTGTTTTTAAATTCCTGTTGTGTTTAACTCTGCTCCCGCCACCCTCTTGTGTCTGTGTTCACCATGCTTCCGCCCCTCTCCCATTGTCTGCATTTCCCTTGCTCCCGCCCCCTCATGCTGTCCCTGTTCAACATGCTCCCACCCATCTCCCATTGGCAGCATTTCCTTTATACCCGCCCCCTCCCATTGGGAGTGTTCACCAAGCTCCCACCTCCCTCCTGTTCTCCACATTTCCTTTGTTCCTGCCCCCCTCCCGTTGCCTGTGTTCACCATGCTCCCACCCCCTCCTGTTGTCTGCATTTCCTTTCTCCCCTTCGTTGTATCATAGCTCACGGAGGGCTGGTCGCAGGCGGGTGTTTCCCAGGTGCCGGGACCTGCTCAGCAGAGGCGCAGAGTCCGCTACTCTTACCCTCTACCCTTCACTTGCGGCAGCCCTGGAGGTACATCCCCCCATCAGCGAAA